>NC_138192.1:9215262-11785470 GCF_964194105.1 Spermophilus citellus | reverse complement strand
ACATGTATCCATATAGGAGAAAACAGAGAGAAACCTAAAAATTAAAACTGTTACTGCCAACGAATGGTTTAAACTAGAAGAACGAAATTTGGTGAGCCAAGTGGGATTGGGGAACTGATCATTACCTGAAAGTGTCATCAAGATTGGGTTTAAAAATGTGTGCTGAGGTTTCAGGAAACTCGTAGTTATTTGGAAGCATGGCAACCCCTTTCCTTTAAAGTGGTTTGCGCAGGTCTCTGCTTAGGGCTACATGAATAGGAAACAAACCATAGAGATAGAACTTGGAACTAATTTATTGTGTCAAGTTTCAAAGAGCTAGCACAAACCATGTTTGATTTAGAGTTCCAACTACATGTATCCATATAGGAGAAAACAGAGTGAAACCTAAAAAATTAAAACTGTTACTGCCAACGAACGATTTAACCTAGAAGAATGAAATTTGGTGGGCCAAGTGTGATTGGGGTACTGATCATTACCGGAAAGTGTCATCAAGTTTGGGTGAAAAAATGTGTGCTGAGATTTCAGGAAACTCGTAGTTTTTTGGAAGCTTGGCAACCTCTTTCCGTGAAAGTGATTTGCGCCATTCTCGGCTTAGGGCTTCATCAATAGGAAAAGAAACCATAGAGATAGAACTTGAAACTTCTTTATTGTGTCAAGTTTCAAAGAGGTAGCACAAACCGTGTTTGATTTAGAGTTCCAACTACATGTATTTTAATAGGAGAAAAGAGAGTGAAACATAAAAATTAAAACTTTTACTGCCAAAGAACAGTTTAACCTAGAAGAACGAAATTTGGAGAGCCAAGTAGAATTGGGTACTGATCATTACCTAAAAGTGTCATCAAGATTGGGTGAAAAAATGTGTGCTGATATGTCATGAAACTCGTAGTTTTTTGGAATCTTGGCAACCCCTTTCCATGAAAGTGATTTGCACCGGTCTCTGCTTAGGGCTACATCAATAGGAAACAAACCATAGAGATAGAACTTGGAACTAATTTATTGTGTCAAGTTTCAAAGAGCTAGCACAAACCGTGTTTGATTTAGAGTTCCAACTACATGTATCCATATAGGAGAAAACAGAGTGAAACCTAAAAATTAAAACTCTTACTGCCAACAAACGGTTTAACCTAGAAGAACGAAATTTGCTGAGCCAAGTGGGATTGGGTACTGATCATTACCTGAAAGTGTCATCAAGATTGGGTGAAAAAATATGTGCTGAGATTTCAGGAAAATCGTAGTTTTTTGGAAGCTTCCAACCCCTTTCCAAAAAAGTGATTTGTGCCGGTCTCTGCTTAGGGCTACATCAATAGCAAACAAACAATAGACATAGAACTTGGAACTACATTATTGTGTCAAGTTTCAAAGAGCTAGCACAAACCGTGTTTGATTTACAGTTCCATCTACATGTATCCATATAGGAGAAAACAGAGAGAAACCTAAAAATTTAAACTGTTACTGCCAACAAACGGTTTAACCTAGAAGAACGAAATTTGGTGAGCCAAGTGGGATTGAGGTACTGATCATTGCCTGAAAGTGTCGTCAAGGTTGGGTGAAAAAATGTGTGCTGATATTTCAGAAAACTCCTAGTTTTTTGGAAGCTTGGCAACCCCTTTCCGTGAAAGTGATTTGCGCCAGTCTCTGCTTAGGGCTACATCAATAGGAAAGAAACCATAGAGATAGAACTTGGAACTACATTATTGTGTCAAGTTTCAAAGAGCTAGCACAAACCGTGTTTGATTTACAGTTCCAACTACATGTATCCATATAGGAGAAAACAGAGAGAAACCTAAAAATTAAAACTGTTACTGCCAACGAATGGTTTAAACTAGAAGAACGAAATTTGGTGAGCCAAGTGGGATTGGGGAACTGATCATTACCTGAAAGTGTCATCAAGATTGGGTTTAAAAATGTGTGCTGAGGTTTCAGGAAACTCGTAGTTATTTGGAAGCATGGCAACCCCTTTCCTTTAAAGTGGTTTGCGCAGGTCTCTGCTTAGGGCTACATGAATAGGAAACAAACCATAGAGATAGAACTTGGAACTACTTTATTGTGTCAAGTTTCAAAGAGCTAGCACAAACCATGTTTGATTTAGAGTTCCAACTACATGTATCCATATAGGAGAAAACAGAGTGAAACCTAAAAAATTAAAACTGTTACTGCCAACGAACGGTTTAACCTGGAAGAACGAAATTTGGTGAACCAAGTGGGATTGGGGTACTGATCATTACCGGAAAGTGTCATCAAGATTGGGTGAAAAAATGTGTGCTGAGATTTCAGGAAACTCGTAGTTTTTTGGAAGCTTGGCAACCCCTTTCCGTGAAAGTGATTTGCACCGGTCTCTGCTTAGGGCTACATCAATAGGAAACAAATCTAAGATAGAACTTGGAACTATTTTATTGTGTCAAGTTTCAAAGAGCTAGCACAAACAGTGTTTTATTTAGAGTTCCAACTACATGTATCCATATATGTGAAAACAGAGTGAAACCTAAAAATTAAAACTGTTACTGCCAACGAACGATTTAACCTAGAAGAATGAAATTTGGTGGGCCAAGTGTGATTGGGGTACTGATCATTACCGGAAAGTGTCATCAAGATTGGGTGAAAAAATGTGTGCTGATATGTCATGAAACTTGTAGTTTTTTGGAATCTTGGCAACCCCTTTTCATGAAAGTGATTTGCGCCAGTCTCTGCTTAGGGCTACATCAATAGGAAACAAACCATAGAGATAGAACTTGGAACTTCTTTATTGTGTCAAGTTTCAAAGAGCTAGCACAAACCGTGTTTGATTTAGAGTTCCAACTTCATGTATCCATATAGGAGAAAACAGAGTGAAACCTAAAAATTAAAACTGTTACTGCCATCGAACGGTTTAACCTAGAAGAACGAAATTTGGTGAGCCATGTGTTATTGGGGTACTGCTCATTACCTGTAAGTGTCATCAAGATTGGGTGAAAAAATATGTGCTGATATGTCAGGAAACTCATAGTTTTTTGGAATCTTGGCAACCCCTTTCCATGAAAGTGATTTGCACCGGTCTCTGCTTAGGGCTACATCAATAGGAAACAAACCGTAGAGATTGAACTTGGAACTGCTTTATTGTGTCAAGTTTCAAAGAGCTACCACAAACCGTGTTTGATTTAGAGTTCCAACTACATGTATCCATATAGGAGAAAACAGAGAGAAACCTAAAAATTAAAACTGTTACTGCCAACGAATGGTTTAAACTAGAAGAACGAAATTTGGTGAGCCAAGTGGCATTGGGGTACTGATCATTACCTGAAAGTGTCATCAAGATTGGGTAAAAAAATGTGTGCTGAGATTTCAGGTAACTCGTAGTTTTTTCGAAGCTTGGCAACCCCTTTCCATGAAAGTGTTTTGCGCTGGTCCTCGCTTAGGGCTACATCAATAGGAAACAAACCATAGAGATAGAACTTGGAACTACTTTATTGTGTCAAGTTTCAAATAGGTAGCACAAACCGTGTTGGATTTAGAGTTCCAACAACATGTATCCATATAGGAGAAAACAGAGTGAAACCTAAAAATTTAAACTGTTACTGCCAACGAGAGGTTTTACCTAGAATAACAAAATTTGGTGAGCCAAGTGGGATTGGGGTACTGATCATTACCTGAAAGTCTCATCAAGATTGGGTGAAAAAATGTGTGCTGAGATTTCAGGAAACTCGTAGTTTTTTGGAAGCTTGGCAACCCCTTTCCATGCAAATGATTTGTGCAAGTCTCTGCTTAGGGCTACATCAATAGGAAAAAAAAAACCGTAGAGATAGAACTTGGAACTACTTTATTGTGTCAAGTTTCAAAGAGCTAGCACAAACCGTGTTTGATTTAGAGTTCCAACTACATGTATCCATATAGGAGAAAACAGAGTGAAACCTAAATATTCAAACTGTTACTGCCATCGAAAGGTTTAACCTATAAGAACGAAATTTGGTGAGCCAAGTGGTATTGGGGTACTGATCATTACCTGAAAGTGTCATCAAGATTGGGTGAAAAAATGTGTGCTGAGATTTAAGGAAACTCGTAGTTTTTTGGAAGCTTGGCAACCCCTTTCCATGAAAGTGATTTACCCCAGTCTATGCTTAGGGCTACATCAATAGGAAACAAACCATAGAGATTGAACTTGGAACTACTTTATTGTGTCAAGTTTCCAAGAGCTAGCACAAACCGTGTTTGATTTAGAGTTCCAACTACATGTATCCATATAGGAGAAAACAGAGTGAAACCTAAAAATTAAAACTGTTACTGCCATCGAACGGTTTATCCTAGAAGAACGAACTTTGGTGAGCCAAGTGGTACTGCGGTACTGATCATTACCTAAAAGTGTCATCAATATTGGGTGAAAAAATGTGTGCTGTGCTGTCAGGAAACTCGTAGTTTTTTGGAAGCTTGGCAACTCCTTTCCATGAAAGTGATTTGTGCCGGTCTCTTCTTAGGGCTACATCAATAGGAAACAAACCATAGAGATAGAACGTGGAACTACTTTATTGTGTCAAGTTTCAAAGCGCTAGCACAAACCGTCTTTGATTTAGAGTTCCAACTACATGTATCCATATAGGAGAAAACAGAGTGAAATCTAAAAATTAAAACTGTTACTGCCAACGAACGGTTTAACCTAGAGGAACGAAATTTGGTGAGCCAAGTGGGATTGGGGTACTGATCATTACCTGAAAGTGTCATCAAGATTGGGTGAAAAAACGTGTGCTGAGACTTCTAGAAACTCGTAGTTTTTTGGAAGCTTGGCAACCCCTTTTCATGAAAGTGATTTGCGCAGGTCTCTGCTTAGGGCTACATCAATAGGAAACAAACCATAGAGAGTGAACTCGGTACTACTTTATTGTGTCAAGTTTCAAAGAGCTAGCACAAACCATGTTTGATTTAGAGTTCCAACTACATGTATCCATATAGGAGAAAACAGAGTGAAACCTAAAAATTAAAACTGTTACTGCCAACGAACGGTTTAACCTAGAAGAACGAAATTTGGTGAGCCAACTTGGATTGGGTACTGATCATTACCTGAAAGTGTCATCAAGATTGGGTGAAAAAATGTGTGCTGAGATTTCAGGAAACTTGTAGTTTTTTGAAAGCTTGGCAACCCCTTTCCATGAAAGTGATTTGGCCGGTCTCTGCTTAGGGCTACATCAACTGGAAAAAAAACGTAGAGATAGAACTTGGAACTACTTTATTGTGTCAAGTTTCAAAGAGCTAGCACAAACCGTGTTTGATTTAGAGTTCCAACTACATGTATCCATATAAGGAGAAAACAGAGTGAAACCTAAAAATTAAAACTGTTACTGTCAACGAACGGTTTAACCTAGAAGAAGGAAATTTGGTGAGCCAAGTGAGATTAGGGTACTGATCATTACCTGAAAGTGTCATCAAGATTGGGTAAAAAAATGTGTGCTGAGATTTCAGGTAACTCATAGTTTTTTGGAAGCTTGGCAACCCCTTTCAATGAAAGTGTTTTGCGCTGGTCTTCGCTTAGGGCTACATCAATAGGAAACAAACCATAGAGATAGAACTTGGAACTACTTTATTGTATCAAGTTTAAAAGAGCTAGCACAAACCGTGTTTGATTTAGAGTTCCAACTACATGTATCCATATAGGAGAAAACAGAGTGAAACCTAAAAATTTAAACTGTTACTGCCAACGAACGGTTTAAACTAGAAGAACGAAATTTGGTGAGCCAAGTGGGATTAGGGTACTGATCATTACCTGAAAGTGTCATCAAGATTGGGTAAAAAAATGTGTGCTGAGATTTCAGGAAACTCGTAGTTTTTTGGAAGCTTGGCTACCCCATTCCATGAAAGGGATTTGTGCCGGTCTCTCCTTAGGGCTACATCAATAGGAAACAAACCATAGAGATAGAACTTGGAACTACTTTATTGTGTCAAATTTCAAAGAGCTAGCACAAACCATGTTTGATTTAGAGATCCAACTACATGTATCCATATAGGAGAAAACACAGTGAAACCTAAAAATTACAACTGTTACTGCCAACGAACGGTTTAACCTAGAAGAACGAAATTTGGTGAGCCAAGTGGGATTGGGGTACTGATCATTACCTGAAAGTGTCATCAAGATTGTGTAAAAAAATGTGTGCTGAGATTTCAGGAAACTCATAGTTTTTTGGAAGCTTGGCAACCCCTTTCCATGAAAGTGATATGCGCCGTTCTCTGCTTAGTGCTATGTCAATAGGAAACAAACCGTAGAGATAGAACATGGAACTACTTTATTGTGTCAAGTTTCAAAGAGCTAGCACAAACCGTGTTTGATTTAGAGTTCCACCTACATGTATCCACATAGGAGAAAACAGAGTGAAACCTAAAAATTAAAACTGTTACTGCCAACGAACGGTTTAACCTAGAAGAACGAAATTTGTTGAGCCAACTGGGATTGGCGTACTGATCATTACCTGAAAGTCTCATCAAGATTGGATGAAAAAATGTGTGCTGAGATTTCAGGAAACTGGTAGTTTTTTGGAAGCTTGGCAACCCCTTTTCATGAAAGTGATTTGCGCCGGTCTCTACATAGGGCTACGTCAATACGAAACAAACCGTAGAGATAGATCTTGGAACTACTTTATTGTGTCAAGTTTCAAAGAGCTAGCACAAACCGTGTTTGATTTAGAGTTCCAACTACATGTATCCATATAGGAGAAAACAGAGTGAAACCTAAAAATTAAAACTGTTACTGCCAACGAACGGTTTAACCTAGAAGAACGAAATTTGGTGAGCCAACTTGGATTGGGTACTGATCATTACCTGAAAGTGTCATCAAGATTGGGTGAAAAAATGTGTGCTGAGATTTCAGGAAACTCGTAGTTTTTTGGAAGCTTGGCAACACCTTTCCATGAAAGTGATTTACGCCGGTCTCTGCTTAGGGCTACATCAACAGGAAACAAACCATAGAGATAGAACTTGGAACTTCTTTATTGTGTCAAGTTTCAAAGAGCTAGCACAAACCGTGTTTGATTTAGAGTTCCAACTACATGTATCCATATAGGAGAAAACAGAGTGAAACTTAAAAATTAAAACTGTTACTGCCATTGAACGGTTTAACCTAGAAGAACGAAATTTGGTGAGCCAAGTGGGATTGGGGTACTGATCATTACCTGAAAGTGTCATCAAGATTGGGTGAAAAAATGTGTGCTGAGATTTCAGGAAACTGGTAGTTTTTTGGAAGCTTGGCAACCCCTTTTCATTAAAGTGATTTGCGCCGGTCTCTACTTAGGGCTACATCAATACGAAACAAACCGTAGAGATAGAACTTGGAACTACTTTATTGTGTCAAGTTTCAAAGAGGTAGCACAAACCGTGTTTGATTTAGAGTTCCAACTACATGTATCCATATAGGAGAAAACAGAGTGAAACCTAAAAATTAAAACTGTTACTGCCATCGAAAGGTTTAACCTATAAGAACGAAATTTGGTGAGCCAAGTGGTATTGGGGTACTGATCATTACCTGAAAGTGTCATCAAGATTGGGTGAAAAAATGTGTGCTGAGATTTAAGGAAACTCGTAGGTTTTTTGGAAGCTTGGCAACCCCTTTCCATGAAAGTGATTTACCCCAGTCTATGCTTAGGGCTACATCAATAGGAAACAAGCCATAGAGATTGAACTTGGAACTACTTTATTGTGTCAAGTTTCCAAGAGCTAGCACAAACCGTGTTTGATTTAGAGTTCCAACTACATGTATCCATATAGGAGAAAACAGAGTGAAACCTAAAAATTAAAACTGTTACTGCCATCGAACGGCTTATCCTAGAAGAACGAAATTTGGTGAGCCAAGTGGTACTGCGGTACTGATCATTACCTAAAAGTGTCATCAATATTGGGTGAAAAAATGTGTGCTGAGATGTCAGGAAACTCGTAGTTTTTTGGAAGCTTGGCAACTCCTTTCCATGAAAGTGATTTGCGCCGGTCTCTTCTTAGGGCTACATCAATAGGAAACAAACCATAGAGATAGAACTTGGAACTACTTTATTGTGTCAAGTTTCAAAGAGCTAGCACAAACCGTGTTTGATTTAGAGTTCCAACTACATGTATCCATATAGGAGAAAACAGAGTGAAATCTAAAAATTAAAACTGTTACTGCCAACGAACGGTTTAACCTAGAAGAACGAAATTTGGTGAGCCAACTTGGATTGGGTACTGATCATTACCTGAAAGTGTCATCAAGATTGGGTGAAAAAATGTGTGCTGAGATTTCAGGAAACTTGTAGTTTTTTGAAAGCTTGGCAACCCCTTTCCATGAAAGTGATTTGGCCGGTCTCTGCTTAGGGCTACATCAACTGGAAAAAGAACGTAGAGATAGAACTTGGAACTACTTTATTGTGTCAAGTTTCAAAGAGCTAGCACAAACCGTGTTTGATTTAGAGTTCCAACTACATGTATCCATATAGGAGAAAACAGAGTGAAACCTAAAAATTAAAACTGTTTCTGCCAACGAACTGTTTAACCTAGAAGAATGAAATTTGGTGAGCCAAGTGGGATTAGGGTACTTTTCATTACCTGAAAGTGTCATCAAGATGGGGTAAAAAAATGTGTGCAGAGATTTCAGGTAACTCGTAGTTTCTTGGAAGCTTGGCAACCCCTTTCCATGAAAGTGATTTGCGCTGGTCTTCGCTTAGGGCTACATCAATAGAAAACAAACCATAGAGATAGAACTTGGAACTACTTTATTGTTTCAAGTTTCAAAGAGCTAGCACAAACCGTGTTTGTTTTAGAGTTCCAACTACATGTATCCATATATGAGAAAACAGAGTGTAACCTAAAAATTAAAACTGTTACTGTCAACGAACGGTTTAACCTAGAAGAACGAAATTTGGTGAGCCAAGTGAGATTAGGGTACTGATCATTACCTGAAAGTGTCATCAAGATTGGGTAAAAAAATGTGTGCTGAGATTTCAGGTAACTCGTAGTTTTTTGGAAGCTTGGCAACCCCTTTCCATGAAAGTGTTTTGCGCTGGTCTTCGCTTAGGGCTACATCAATAGGAAACAAACCATAGAGATAGAACTTGGAACTACTTAATTGTGTCAAGTTTCAAATAGGTAGCACAAACCGTGTTTGATTTAGAGTTCCAACTACATGTATCCATATAGGAGAAAACAGAGTGAAACCTAAAAATTAAAACTGTTACTGCCATCGAACGGTTTATCCTAGAAGAACGAACTTTGGTGAGCCAAGTGGTACTGCAGTACTGATCATTACCTAAAAGTGTCATCAATATTGGGTGAAAAAATGTGTGCTGTGCTGTCAGGAAACTCGTAGTTTTTTGGAAGCTTGGCAACTCCTTTCCATGAAAGTGATTTGCGCCGGTCTCTTCTTAGGGCTACATCAATAGGAAACAAACCATAGAGATAGAACTTGGAACTACTTTATTGTGTCAAGTTTCAAAGAGCTAGCACAAACCGTGTTTGATTTAGAGTTCCAACTACATGTATCCATATAGGAGAAAACAGAGTGAAATCTAAAAATTAAAACTGTTACTGCCAACGAACGGTTTAACCTAGAGGAACGAAATTTGGTGAGCCAAGTGGGATTGGGGTACTGATCATTACCTGAAAGTGTCATCAAGATTGGGTGAAAAAACGTGTGCTGAGACTTCTGGAAACTCGTAGTTTTTGGAAGCTTGGCAACCCCTTTTCATGAAAGTGATTTGCGCAGGTCTCTGCTTAGGGCTACATCAATAGGAAACAAACCATAGAGAGTGAACTCGGTACTACTTTATTGTGTCAAGTTTCAAAGAGCTAGCACAAACCACGTTTGATTTAGAGTTCCAACTACATGTATCCATATAGGAGAAAACAGAGTGAAACCTAAAAATTAAAACTGTTACTGCCAACGAACGGTTTAACCTAGAAGAACGAAATTTGGTGAGCCAACTTGGATTGGGTACTGATCATTACCTGAAAGTGTCATCAAGATTTGGTGAAAAAATGTGTGCTGAGATTTCAGGAAACTTGTAGTTTTTTGAAAGCTTGGCAACCCCTTTCCATTAAAGTGATTTGGCCGGTCTCTGCTTAGGGCTACATCAACTGGAAAAAAAACGTAGAGATAGAACTTGGAACTACTTTATTGTGTCAAGTTTCAAAGAGCTAGCACAAACCGTGTTTGATTTAGAGTTCCAACTACATGTATCCATATAAGGAGAAAACAGAGTGAAACCTAAAAATTAAAACTGTTACTGTCAACGAACGGTTTAACCTACAAGAACGAAATTTGGTGAGCCAAGTGAGATTAGGGTACTGATCATTACCTGAAAGTGTCATCAAGATTGGGTAAAAAAATGTGTGCTGAGATTTCAGGTAACTCGTAGTTTTTTGGAAGCTTGGCAACCCCTTTCAATGAAAGTGTTTTGCGCTGGTCTTCGCTTAGGGCTACATCAATAGGAAACAAACCATAGAGATAGAACTTGGAACTACTTTATTGTATCAAGTTTCAAAGAGCTAGCACAAACCGTGTTTGATTTAGAGTTCCAACTACATGTATCCATATAGGAGAAAACAGAGTGAAACCTAAAAATTTAAACTGTTACTGCCAACGAACGGTTTAAACTAGAAGAACGAAATTTGGTGAGCCAAGTGGGATTAGGGTACTGATCATTACCTGAAAGTGTCATCAAGATTGGGTAAAAAAATGTGTGCTGAGATTTCAGGAAACTCGTAGTTTTTTGGAAGCTTGGCTACCCCATTCCATGAAAGGGATTTGCGCCGGTCTCTCCTTAGGGCTACATCAATAGGAAACAAACCATAGAGATAGAACTTGGAACTACTTTATTGTGTCAAATTTCAGAGAGCTAGCACAAACCATGTTTGATTTAGAGATCCAACTACATGTATCCATATAGGAGAAAACACAGTGAAACCTAAAAATTTCAACTGTTACTGCCAACGAACGGTTTAACCTAGAAGAACGAAATTTGGTGAGCCAAGTGGGATTGGGGTACTGATCATTACCTGAAAGTGTCATCAAGATTGTGTAAAAAAATGTGTGCTGAGATTTCAGGAAACTCATAGTTTTTTGGAAGCTTGGCAACCCCTTTCCATTAAAGTGATATGCGCCGTTCTCTGCTTAGTGCTATGTCAATAGGAAACAAACCGTAGAGATAGAACATGGAACTACTTTATTATGTCAAGTTTCAAAGAGCTAGCACAAACCGTGTTTGATTTAGAGTTCCACCTACATGTATCCACATAGGAGAAAACAGAGTGAAACCTAAAAATTAAAACTGTTACTGCCAACGAACGGTTTAACCTAGAAGAACGAAATTTGTTGAGCCAACTGGGATTGGCGTACTGATCATTACCTGAAAGTGTCATCAAGATTGGGTGAAAAAATGTGTGCTGAGATTTCAGGAAACTGGTAGTTTTTTGGAAGCTTGGCAACCCCTTTTCATGAAAGTGATTTGCGCCGGTCTCTACTTAGGGCTACGTCAATACGAAACAAACCGTAGAGATAGATCTTGGAACTACTTTATTGTGTCAAGTTTCAAAGAGCTAGCACAAACCGTGTTTGATTTAGAGTTCCAACTACATGTATCCATATAGGAGAAAACAGAGTGAAACCTAAAAATTTAAACTGTTTCTGCCAACGAACGGTTTAACCTGGAAGAACGAAGTTTGGTGAGCCAAGTGGGATTGGGGTACTGATCATTACCTGAAAGTGTCATCAAGATTGGTTGAAAAAATGTGTGCTGAGATTTCAGGAAACTCGTAGTTTTTTGGAAGCTTGGCAACACCTTTCCATGAAAGTGATTTACGCCGGTCTCTGCTTAGGGCTACATCAATAGGAAACAAACCATAGAGATAGAACTTGGAACTTCTTTATTGTGTCAGGTTTCAAAGAGCTAGCGCAAACCGTGTTTGATTTAGAGTTCCAACTACATGTATCCATATAGGAGAAAACAGAGTGAAACCTAAAAATTAAAACTGTTACTGCCAACGAACGGTTTAACCTAGAAGAACGTAATTTGGGGAGCCAAGTGGGATTGGGGTACTGATCATTACCTGAAAGTGTCATCAAGATTGGGTGAAAAAATGTGTGCTGAGATTTCAGGAAACTGGTAGTTTTTTGGAAGCTTGGCAACCCCTTTTCATTAAAGTGATTTGCGCCGGTCTCTACTTAGGGCTACATCAATACGAAACAAACCGTAGAGATAGAACTTGGAACTACTTTATTGTGTCAAGTTTCAAAGAGGTAGCACAAACCGTGTTTGATTTAGAGTTCCAACTACATGTATCCATATAGGAGAAAACAGAGTGAAACCTAAAAATTAAAACTGTTACTGCCATCGAAAGGTTTAACCTATAAGAACGAAATTTGGTGAGCCAAGTGGTATTGGGGTACTGATCATTACCTGAAAGTGTCATCAAGATTGGGTGAAAAAATGTGTGCTGAGATTTAAGGAAACTCGTAGGTTTTTTGGAAGCTTGGCAACCCCTTTCCATGAAAGTGATTTACCCCAGTCTATGCTTAGGGATACATCCATAGGAAACAAACCATAGAGATTGAACTTGGAACTACTTTATTGTGTCAAGTTTCCAAGAGCTAGCACAAACCGTGTTTGATTTAGAGTTCCAACTACATGTATCCATATAGGAGAAAACAGAGTGAAACCTAAAAATTAAAACTGTTACTGCCATCGAACGGTTTATCCTAGAAGAACGAAATTTGGTGAGCCAAGTGGTACTGCGGTACTGATCATTACCTAAAAGTGTCATCAATATTGGGTGAAAAAATGTGTGCTGAGATGTCAGGAAACTGGTAGTTTTTTGGAAGCTTGGCAACTCCTTTCCATGAAAGTGATTTGCGCCGGTCTCTTCTTAGGGCTACATCAATAGGAAACAAACCATAGAGATAGAACTTGGAACTACTTTATTGTGTCAAGTTTCAAAGAGCTAGCACAAACCGTGTTTGATTTAGAGTTCCAACTACATGTATCCATATAGGAGAAAACAGAGTGAAATCTAAAAATTAAAACTGTTACTGCCAACGAACGGTTTAACCTAGAGGAACGAAATTTGGTGAGCCAAGTGGGATTGGGGTACTGATCATTACCTGAAAGTGTCATCAAGTTTGGGTGAAAAAACGTGTGCTGAGACTTCTGGAAACTCGTAGTTTTTTGGAAGCTTGGCAACCCCTTTTCATGAAAGTGATTTGCGCAGGTCTCTGCTTAGGGCTACATCAATAGGAAACAAACCATAGAGAGAGAACTCGGTACTACTTTATTGTGTCAAGTTTCAAAGACCTAGCACAAACCATGTTTGATTTAGAGTTCCAACTACATGTATCCATATAGGAGAAAACAGAGTGAAACCTAAAAATTAAAACTGTTACTGCCAACGAACGGTTTAACCTAGAAGAACGAAATTTGGTGAGCCAACTTGGATTGGGTACTGATCATTACCTGAAAGTGTCATCAAGATTGGGTGAAAAAATGTGTGCTGAGATTTCAGGAAACTTGTAGTTTTTTGAAAGCTTGGCAACCCCTTTCCATGAAAGTGATTTGGCCGGTCTCTGCTTAGGGCTACATCAACTGGAAAAAGAACGTAGAGATAGAACTTGGAACTACTTTATTGTGTCAAGTTTCAAAGAGCTAGCACAAACCGTGTTTGATTTAGAGTTCCAACTACATGTATCCATATAGGAGAAAACAGAGTGAAACCTAAAAATTAAAACTGTTTCTGCCAACGAACTGTTTAACCTAGAAGAATGAAATTTGGTGAGCCAAGTGGGATTAGGGTACTTTTCATTACCTGAAAGTGTCATCAAGATGGGGTAAAAAAATGTGTGCAGAGATTTCAGGTAACTCGTAGTTTTTTGGAAGCTTGGCAACCCCTTTCCATGAAAGTGATTTGCGCTGGTCTTCGCTTAGGGCTACATCAATAGAAAACAAACCATAGAGATAGAACTTGGAACTACTTTATTGTTTCAAGTTTCAAAGAGCTAGCACAAACCGTGTTTGTTTTAGAGTTCCAACTACATATATCCATATATGAGAAAACAGAGTGTAACCTAAAAATTAAAACTGTTACTGTCAACGAACGGTTTAACCTAGAAGAACGAAATTTGGTGAGCCAAGTGAGATTAGGGTACTGATCATTACCTGAAAGTGTCATCAAGATTGGGTAAAAAAATGTGTGCTGAGATTTCAGGTAACTCGTAGTTTTTTGGAAGCTTGGCAACCCCTTTCCATGAAAGTGTTTTGCGCTGGTCTTCGCTTAGGGCTACATCAATAGGAAACAAACCATAGAGATAGAACTTGGAACTACTTTATTGTGTCAAGTTTCAAATAGGTAGCACAAACCGTGTTTGATTTAGAGTTCCAACTACATGTATCCATATAGGAGAAAACAGAGTGAAACCTAAAAATTAAAACTGTTACTGCCATCGAACGGTTTATCCTAGAAGAACGAACTTTGGTGAGCCAAGTGGTACTGCAGTACTGATCATTACCTAAAAGTGTCATCAATATTGGGTGAAAAAATGTGTGCTGTGCTGTCAGGAAACTCGTAGTTTTTTGGAAGCTTGGCAACTCCTTTCCATGAAAGTGATTTGCGCCGGTCTCTTCTTAGGGCTACATCAATAGGAAACAAACCATAGAGATAGAACTTGGAACTACTTTATTGTGTCAAGTTTCAAAGAGCTAGCACAAACCGTGTTTGATTTAGAGTTCCAACTACATGTATCCATATAGGAGAAAACAGAGTGAAATCTAAAAATTAAAACTGTTACTGCCAACGAACGGTTTAACCTAGAGGAACGAAATTTGGTGAGCCAAGTGGGATTGGGGTACTGATCATTACCTGAAAGTGTCATCAAGATTGGGTGAAAAAACGTGTGCTGAGACTTCTGGAAACTCGTAGTTTTTGGAAGCTTGGCAACCCCTTTTCATGAAAGTGATTTGCGCAGGTCTCTGCTTAGGGCTACATCAATAGGAAACAAACCATAGAGAGTGAACTCGGTACTACTTTATTGTGTCAAGTTTCAAAGAGCTAGCACAAACCACGTTTGATTTAGAGTTCCAACTACATGTATCCATATAGGAGAAAACAGAGTGAAACCTAAAAATTAAAACTGTTACTGCCAACGAACGGTTTAACCTAGAAGAACGAAATTTGGTGAGCCAACTTGGATTGGGTACTGATCATTACCTGAAAGTGTCATCAAGATTTGGTGAAAAAATGTGTGCTGAGATTTCAGGAAACTTGTAGTTTTTTGAAAGCTTGGCAACCCCTTTCCATTAAAGTGATTTGGCCGGTCTCTGCTTAGGGCTACATCAACTGGAAAAAAAACGTAGAGATAGAACTTGGAACTACTTTATTGTGTCAAGTTTCAAAGAGCTAGCACAAACCGTGTTTGATTTAGAGTTCCAACTACATGTATCCATATAAGGAGAAAACAGAGTGAAACCTAAAAATTAAAACTGTTACTGCCAACGAACGGTTTAACCTAGAGGAACGAAATTTGGTGAGCCAAGTGGGATTGGGGTACTGATCATTACCTGAAAGTGTCATCAAGATTGGGTGAAAAAACGTGTGCTGAGACTTCTGGAAACTCGTAGTTTTTGGAAGCTTGGCAACCCCTTTTCATGAAAGTGATTTGCGCAGGTCTCTGCTTAGGGCTACATCAATAGGAAACAAACCATAGAGAGTGAACTCGGTACTACTTTATTGTGTCAAGTTTCAAAGAGCTAGCACAAACCATGTTTTATTTAGAGTTCCAACTACATGTATCCATATAGGAGAAAACAGAGTGAAACCTAAAAATTAAAACTGTTACTGCCAACGAACGGTTTAACCTAGAAGAACGAAATTTGGTGAGCCAACTTGGATTGGGTACTGATCATTACCTGAAAGTGTCATCAAGATTGGGTGAAAAATGTGTGCTGAGATTTCAGGAAACTTGTTGTTTTTTGAAAGCTTGGCAACCCCTTTCCATGAAAGTGATTTGGCCGGTCTCTGCTTAGGGCTACATCAACTGGAAAAAAAAACGTAGAGATAGAACTTGGAACTACTTTATTGTGTCAAGTTTCAAAGAGCTAGCACAAACCGTGTTTGATTTAGAGTTCCAACTACATGTATCCATATAAGGAGAAAACAGAGTGAAACCTAAAAATTAAAACTGTTACTGTCAACAAACGGTTTAACCTAGAAGAACGAAATTTGGTGAGCCAAGTGAGATTAGGGTACTGATCATTACCTGAAAGTGTCATCAAGATTGGGTAAAAAAATGTGTGCTGAGATTTCAGGTAACTCGTAGTTTTTTGGAAGCTTGGCAACCCCTTTCCATGAAAGTGTTTTGCGCTGGTCTTCGCTTAGGGCTACATCAATAGGAAACAAACCATAGAGATAGAATTTGGAACTACTTTATTGTATCAAGTTTCAAAGAGCTAGCACAAACCGTGTTTGATTTAGAGTTCCAACTACATGTATCCATATAGGAGAAAACAGAGTGAAACCTAAAAATTTAAACTGTTACTGCCAACGAACGGTTTAAACTAGAAGAACGAAATTTGGTGAGCCAAGTGGGATTAGGGTACTGATCATTACCTGAAAGTGTCATCAAGATTGGGTAAAAAAATGTGTGCTGAGATTTCAGGAAACTCGTAGTTTTTTGGAAGCTTGGCTACCCCATTCCATGAAAGGGATTTGCGCCGGTCTCTCCTTAGGGCTACATCAATAGGAAACAAACCATAGAGATAGAACTTGGAACTACTTTATTGTGTCAAATTTCAAAGAGCTAGCACAAACCATGTTTGATTTAGAGATCCAACTACATGTATCCATATAGGAGAAA
Source organism: Spermophilus citellus (assembly GCF_964194105.1). NCBI lineage: Eukaryota > Metazoa > Chordata > Mammalia > Rodentia > Sciuridae > Spermophilus > Spermophilus citellus. The sequence continues at coordinate 11,768,657 of NC_138192.1, read as the reverse complement.
ACACAGTGAAACCTAAAAACTACAACTGTTACTGCCAACGAACGGTTTAACCTAGAAGAAAGAAATTTGGTGAGCCAAGTGGGATTGGGGTACTGATCATTACCTGAAAGTGTCATCAAGATTGTGTAAAAAAATGTGTGCTGAGATTTCAGGAAACTCATAGTTTTTTGGAAGCTTGGCAACCCCTTTCCATGAAAGTGATATGCGCCGTTCTCTGCTTAGTGCTATGTCAATAGGAAACAAACCGTAGAGATAGAACATGGAACTACTTTATTGTGTCAAGTTTCAAAGAGCTAGCACAAACCGTGTTTGATTTAGAGTTCCACCTACATGTATCCACATAGGAGAAAACAGAGTGAAACCTAAAAATTAAAACTGTTACTGCCAACGAACGGTTTAACCTAGAAGAACGAAATTTGTTGAGCCAACTGGGATTGGTGTACTGATCATTACCTGAAAGTGTCATCAAGATTGGGTGAAAAAATGTGTGCTGAGATTTCAGGAAACTGGTAGTTTTTTGGAAGCTTGGCAACCCCTTTTCATGAAAGTGATTTGCGCCGGTCTCTACTTAGGGCTACGTCAATACGAAACAAACCGTAGAGATAGATCTTGGAACTACTTTATTGTGTCAAGTTTCAAAGAGCTAGCACAAACCGTGTTTGATTTAGAGTTCCAACTACATGTAACCATATAGGAGAAAACAGAGTGAAACCTAAAAATTTAAACTGTTTCTGCCAACGAACGGTTTAACCTGGAAGAACGAAGTTTGGTGAGCCAAGTGGGATTGGGGTACTGATCATTACCTGAAAGTGTCATCAAGATTGGTTGAAAAAATGTGTGCTGAGATTTCAGGAAACTCGTAGTTTTTTGGAAGCTTGGCAACACCTTTCCATGAAAGTGATTTACGCCGGTCTCTGCTTAGGGCTACATCAATAGGAAACAAACCATAGAGATAGAACTTGGAACTTCTTTATTGTGTCAGGTTTCAAAGAGCTAGCGCAAACCGAGTTTGATTTAGAGTTCCAACTACATGTATCCATATAGGAGAAAACAGATTGAAACCTAAAAATTAAAACTGTTACTGCCAACGAACGGTTTAACCTAGAAGAACGTAATTTGGTGAGCCAAGTGGGATTGGGGTACTGATCATTACCTGAAAGGGTCATCAAGATTGGGTGAAAAAATGTGTGCTGAGATTTCAGGAAACTCGTAGTTTTTTGGAAGCTTGGCAACACCTTTCCATGAAAGTGATTTACGCCGGTCTCTGCTTAGAGCTACATCAACAGGAAACAAACCATAGAGATAGAACTTGGAACTTCTTTATTGTGTCAAGTTTCAAAGAGCTAGCACAAACCGTGTTTGATTTAGAGTTCCAACTACATGTATCCATATAGGAGAAAACAGAGTGAAACCTAAAAATTAAAACTGTTACTGCCATCGAACGGTTTAACCTAGAAGAACGAAATTTGGTGAGCCAAGTGGGATTGGGGTCCTGATCATTACCTGAAAGTGTCATCAAGATTGGGTGAAAAAATGTGTGCTGAGATTTCAGGAAACTGGTAGTTTTTTGGAAGCTTGGCAACCCCTTTTCATTAAAGTGATTTGCGCCGGTCTCTACTTAGGGCTACATCAATACGAAACAAACCGTAGAGATAGAACTTGGAACTACTTTATTGTGTCAAGTTTCAAAGAGGTAGCACAAACCGTGTTTGATTTAGAGTTCCAACTACATGTATCCATATAGGAGAAAACAGAGTGAAACCTAAAAATTAAAACTGTTACTGCCATTGAAAGGTTTAACCTATAAGAACGAAATTTGGTGAGCCAAGTGGTATTGGGGTACTGATCATTACCTGAAAGTGTCATCAAGAATGGGTGAAAAAATGTGTGCTGAGATTTAAGGAAACTCGTAGGTTTTTTGGAAGCTTGGCAACCCCTTTCCATGAAAGTGATTTACCCCAGTCTATGCTTAGGGCTACATCAATAGGAAACAAACCATAGAGATTGAACTTGGAACTACTTTATTGTGTCAAGTTTCCAAGAGCTAGCACAAACCGTGTTTGATTTAGAGTTCCAACTACATGTATCCATATAGGAGAAAACAGAGTGAAACCTAAAAATTAAAACTGTTACTGCCATCGAACGGTTTATCCTAGAAGAACGAAATTTGGTGAGCCAAGTGGTACTGCGGTACTGATCATTACCTAAAAGTGTCATCAATATTGGGTGAAAAAATGTGTGCTGAGATGTCAGGAAACTCGTAGTTTTTTGGAAGCTTGGCAACTCCTTTCCATGAAAGTGATTTGCGCCGGTCTCTTCTTAGGGCTACATCAATAGGAAACAAACCATAGAGATAGAACTTGGAACTACTTTATTGTGTCAAGTTTCAAAGAGCTAGCACAAACCGTGTTTGATTTAGAGTTCCAACTACATGTATCCATATAGGAGAAAACAGAGTGAAATCTAAAAATTAAAACTGTTACTGCCAACGAACGGTTTAACCTAGAGGAACGAAATTTGGTGAGCCAAGTGGGATTGGGGTACTGATCATTACCTGAAAGTGTCATCAAGATTGGGTGAAAAAACGTGTGCTGAGACTTCTGGAAACTCGTAGTTTTTTGGAAGCTTGACAACCCCTTTTCATGAAAGTGATTTGCGCAGGTCTCTGCTTAGGGGTACATCAATAGGAAACAAACCATAGAGAGAGAACTCGGTACTACTTTATTGTGTCAAGTTTCAAAGAGCTAGCACAAACCATGTTTGATTTAGAGTTCCACCTACATGTATCCATATAGGAGAAAACAGAGTGAAACCTAAAAATTAAAACTGTTACTGCCAACGAACGGTTTAACCTAGAAGAACGAAATTTGGTGAGCCAACTTGGATTGGGTACTGATCATTACCTGAAAGTGTCATCAAGATTGGGTGAAAAAATGTGTGCTGAGATTTCAGGAAACTTGTAGTTTTTTGAAAGCTTGGCAACCCCTTTCCATGAAAGTGATTTGGCCGGTCTCTGCTTAGGGCTACATCAACTGGAAAAGGAACGTAGAGATAGAACTTGGAACTACTTTATTGTGTCAAGTTTCAAAGAGCTAGCACAAACCGTGTTTGATTTAGAGTTCCAACTACATGTATCCATATAGGAGAAAACAGAGTGAAACCTAAAAATTAAAACTGTTTCTGCCAACGAACTGTTTAACCTAGAAGAATGAAATTTGGTGAGCCAAGTGGGATTAGGGTACTTTTCATTACCTGAAAGTGTCATCAAGATGGGGTAAAAAAATGTGTGCAGAGATTTCAGGTAACTCGTAGTTTTTTGGAAGCTTGGCAACCCCTTTCCATGAAAGTGATTTGCGCTGGTCTTCGCTTAGGGCTACATCAATAGAAAACAAACCATAGAGATAGAACTTGGAACTACTTTATTGTTTCAAGTTTCAAAGAGCTAGCACAAACCGTGTTTGTTTTAGAGTTCCAACTACATGTATCCATATATGAGAAAACAGAGTGTAACCTAAAAATTAAAACTGTTACTGTCAACGAACGGTTTAACCTAGAAGAACGAAATTTGGTGAGCCAAGTGAGATTAGGGTACTGATCATTACCTGAAAGTGTCATCAAGATTGGGTAAAAAAATGTGTGCTGAGATTTCAGGTAACTCGTAGTTTTTTGGAAGCTTGGCAACCCCTTTCCATGAAAGTGTTTTGCGCTGGTCTTCGCTTAGGGCTACATCAATAGGAAACAAACCATAGAGATAGAACTTGGAACTACTTTATTGTGTCAAGTTTCAAATAGGTAGCACAAACCGTGTTTGATTTAGAGTTCCAACTACATGTATCCATATAGGAGAAAACAGAGTGAAACCTAAAAATTAAAACTGTTACTGCCATCGAACGGTTTATCCTAGAAGAACGAACTTTGGTGAGCCAAGTGGTACTGCAGTACTGATCATTACCTAAAAGTGTCATCAATATTGGGTGAAAAAATGTGTGCTGTGCTGTCAGGAAACTCATAGTTTTTTGGAAGCTTGGCAACTCCTTTCCATGAAAGTGATTTGCGCCGGTCTCTTCTTAGGGCTACATCAATAGGAAACAAACCATAGAGATAGAACTTGGAACTACTTTATTGTGTCAAGTTTCAAAGAGCTAGCACAAACCGTGTTTGATTTAGAGTTCCAACTACATGTATCCATATAGGAGAAAACAGAGTGAAATCTAAAAATTAAAACTGTTACTGCCAACGAACGGTTTAACCTAGAGGAACGAAATTTGGTGAGCCAAGTGGGATTGGGGTACTGATCATTACCTGAAAGTGTCATCAAGATTGGGTGAAAAAACGTGTGCTGAGACTTCTGGAAACTCGTAGTTTTTGGAAGCTTGGCAACCCCTTTTCATGAAAGTGATTTGCGCAGGTCTCTGCTTAGGGCAACATCAATAGGAAACAAACCATAGAGAGTGAACTCGGTACTACTTTATTGTGTCAAGTTTCAAAGAGCTAGCACAAACCATGTTTGATTTAGAGTTCCAACTACATGTATCCATATAGGAGAAAACAGAGTGAAACCTAAAAATTAAAACTGTTACTGCCAACGAACGGTTTAACCTAGAAGAACGAAATTTGGTGAGCCAACTTGGATTGGGTACTGATCATTACCTGAAAGTGTCATCAAGATTGGGTGAAAAAATGTGTGCTGAGATTTCAGGAAACTTGTAGTTTTTTGAAAGCTTGGCAACCCCTTTCCATGAAAGTGATTTGGCCGGTCTCTGCTTAGGGCTACATCAACTGGAAAAAAAACGTAGAGATAGAACTTGGAACTACTTTATTGTGTCAAGTTTCAAAGAGCTAGCACAAACCGTGTTTGATTTAGAGTTCCAACTACATGTATCCATATAAGGAGAAAACAGAGTGAAACCTAAAAATTAAAACTGTTTCTGCCAACGAACTGTTTAACCTAGAAGAATGAAATTTGGTGAGCCAAGTGGGATTAGGGTACTTTTCATTACCAGAAAGTGTCATCAAGATGGGGTAAAAAAATGTGTGCAGAGATTTCAGGTAACTCGTAGTTTTTTGGAAGCTTGGCAACCCCTTTCCATGAAAGTGATTTGCGCTGGTCTTCGCTTAGGGCTACATCAATAGGAAACAAACCATAGAGATAGAACTTGGAACTACTTTATTGTTTCAAGTTTCAAAGAGCTAGCCCAAACCGTGTTTGTTTTAGAGTTCCAACTACATGTATCCATATATGAGAAAACAGAGTGAAACCTAAAAATTAAAACTGTTACTGTCAACGAACGGTTTAACCTAGAAGAACGAAATTTGGTGAGACAAGTGAGATTAGGGTACTGATCATTACCTGAAAGTGTCATCAAGATTGGGTAAAAAAATGTGTGCTGAGATTTCAGGTAACTCGTAGTTTTTTGGAAGCTTGGCAACCCCTTTCCATGAAAGTGTTTTGCGCTGGTCTTCGCTTAGGGCTACATCAATAGGAAACAAACCATAGAGATAGAACTTGGAACTACTTTATTGTGTCAAGTTTCAAAGAGCTAGCACAAACCGTGTTTGATTTAGAGTTCCAACTACATGTATCCATATAGGAGAAAACAGAGTGAAACCTAAAAATTAAAACTGTTACTGCCAATGAACGGTTTAACCTAGAAGAACGAAATTTGGTGAGCCAAGTGGGATTAGGGTACTGATCATTACCTGAAAGTGTCATCAAGATTGGGTAAAAAAATGTGTGCTGAGATTTCAGGAAACTCGTAGTTTTTTGGAAGCTTGGCTACCCCATTCCATGAAAGGGATTTGCGTCGGTCTCTCCTTAGGGCTACATCAATAGGAAACAAACCATAGAGATAGAACTTGGAACTACTTTATTGTGTCAAATTTCAAAGAGCTAGCACAAACCATGTTTGATTTAGAGATCCAACTACATGTATCCATACAGGAGAAAACAGAGTGAAACCTAAAAATTACAACTGTTACTGCCAACGAACGGTTTAACCTAGAAGAACGAAATTTGGTGAGCCAAGTGGGATTGGGGTACTGATCATTACCTGAAAGTGTCATCAAGATTGGGTAAAAAAATGTGTGCTGAGATTTCAGGAAACTCGTAGTTTTTTGGAAGCTTGGCAACCCCTTTCCATGAAAGTGATATGCGCCGTTCTCTGCTTAGTGCTATGTCAATAGGAAACAAACCGTAGAGATAGAACATGGAACTACTTTATTGTGTCAAGTATCAAAGAGCTAGCACAAACCGTGTTTGATTTAGAGTTCCACCTACATGTATCCACATAGGAGAAAACAGAGTGAAACCTAAAAATTTAAACTGTTACTGCCAACGAACGGTTTAACCTAGAAGAACGAAATTTGTTGAGCCAACTGGGATTGGCGTACTGATCATTACCTGAAAGTGTCATCAAGATTGGGTGAAAAAATGTGTGCTGAGATTTCAGGAAACTGGTAGTTTTTTGGAAGCTTGGCAACCCCTTTTCATGAAAGTGATTTGCGCCGGTCTCTACTTAGGGCTATGTCAATACGAAACAAACCGTAAAGGTAGAACTTGGAACTACTTTATTGTGTCAAGTTTCAAAGAGCTAGCACAAACCGTGTTTGATTTAGAGTTCCAACTACATGTATCCACATAGGAGAAAACAGAGTGAAACCTAAAAATTTAAACTGTTACTGCCAACGAACGGGTTTACCTAGAAGAACGGAATTTGGTGAGCCATGTGGGATTGTGGAACTGATCATTACCTGAAAGTGTCATCAAGATTGGGTGAAAAAATGTGTGCTGAGATTTCAGGAAACTCGTAGTTTTTTGGAAGCTTGGCAAACCCTTTCCATGAAAGTGATTTGTGCCGGCCTCTGCTAGGGCTACATCAATAGGAAACAAACTATAGAGATTGAACTTGGAACCACTTTATTTTGTAAAGTTTCAAAGAGCTAGCAAAAACCGTTTTTGATTTAGAGTTCCAACTACATGTATCCATATAGGAGAAAACAGAGTGAAACCTAAAAATTAAAACTGTTACTGCCAACGAACGGTTTAACCTAGAAGAACGAAACTTGGTGAGCCAAGTGGGATTGGGGTTCTGATCATTACCTGAAAGTGTCATCAAGATTGGGTGAAAAATGTGTGCTGAGATTTCAGGAAACTAGTAATTTTTTGGAAACTTGGCAACCCCTTTCCATGAAAGTGATTTGCGCCAGTCTCTGCTTAGGGCTACATCAATAGGAAACAAACCATAGAGATAGAACTTGGAACTACTTTATTGTGTCAAATTTCAAAGAGCTAGCACAAACCATGTTTGATTTAGAGATCCAACTACATGTATCCATATACGAGAATACAGAGTGAATCCTAAAAATTAAAACTGTCACTGCCAACGAACGGTTTAACTTAGAAGAACAAAATTTGGTGAGCCAAGTGGGATTATGGTACTGATCATTACCTGAAAGTGTCATCAAGATTGGGTAAAAAAATGTGTGCTGAGATTTCAGGAAACTCGTAGTTTTTTGGAAGCTTGGCAACCCCTTTCTCTGAAAGTGATATGCGCCGTTCTCTGCTTAGTGCTATGTCAATAGGAAACAAACCGTAGAGATAGAACTTGGAACTACTTTATTCTGTCAAGTTTCAAAGAGCTAGCACAAACCGTGTTTGATTTAGAGTTCCACCTACATGTATCCACATAGGAGAAAACAGAGAGAAACCTAAAAATTAAAACTGTTACTGCCAACGAACGGTTTAACCTAGAAGAACGAAATTTGTTGAGCCAACTGGGATTGGCATACTGATCATTACCTGAAAGTGTCATCAAGATTGGGTGAAAAAATGTTTGCTGAGATTTCAGGAAACTCATAGTTTTTTGGAAGCTTGGCAACCCCTTTCCATTAAAGTGATTTACGCCGGTCTCTGCTTAGGGCTATATCAATAGGAAACAAACCATAGAGATAGAACTTGGAACTACTTGATTGTGTCAAGTTTCAAAGAGCTAGCACAAACCGTGTTTGATTTAGAGTTCCAAATACATGTATCCATATAGGATAAAACAGAGTGAAACCTAAAAATTAAAACTGTTACTGCCAACGAACTGTTTAACTTAAAAGAACGAAATTTGGTGAGCCAAGTGGGATTGGGGTACTGATCATTACCTGAAAGTGTCATCAAGATTGTGAGAAAAAAGTGTGCTGATTTCAAGAAACTCGTAGTTTTTTGGAAGCTTGGCAACCCCTTTCCGTGAAAGTGATTTGCGCTAGACTCTGCTTAGGGCTAAATCAATAGGAAAGAAACCATAGAGATAGAACTTGGAACTACTTTATTGTGTCAAGTTTCAAAGAGTTAGCAGAAACCGTGTTTGATTTAGAGTTCCAACTACATGTATCCATATAGGAGAAAAGAGAGTGAAAACTAAAAATTAAAACTGTTACTGCCAATGAACGGTTTAACGTAGAAGAACGAAATTTGGTGAGCCAAGTGTGAATGGGGTACTGATCATTACCTGAAAGTGTCATCAAGATTGGGTAAAAAAATGTGTGCTGAGATTTCAGGTAACTCGTAGTCTTTTGGAAGCTTGGCAACCCCTTTCCATGAAAGTGATTTGTGCCGGTCTCTGCTTAGGGCTACATCAATAGGAAACAAACCATAGAGATAGAACTTGGAACTACTTTATTGTGTCAAGATTCAAAGAGCTAGCACAAACCGTGTTTGATTTAGAGTTCCAACTACATGAATCCATATAGGAGAAAACAGAGTGAAACCTAAAAATTAAAACTGTTACTGCCAACGAACGGTTTAACCTAGAAGAACGAAATTTGGTGAGCCAAGTGTGAGTGGGGTATTGATCATTACCTGAAAGGGTCATCAAGATTGGGAGAAAAAATGTGTGCTGAGATTTCAGGAAACTCGTAGTTTTTTGGAAGATTCACAACCCCTATCCGTGAAAGTGATTTGTGCCAGTCTCTGCTTAGGGCTACATCAATAGGAAACAAACCATAGAGATAGAAATTGGAACTACTTTATTGTGTCAAGTTTCAAAGAGCCATCACAAACCGTGTTTGATTTAGAGTTCCAACAATATGTATCCACATAGGAGAAAACAGAGTGAAACCTGAAAATTAAAACTGTTACTGCCAACGAACAGTTTAACCTTGAGGAACGAAATTTGGTGAGCCAAGTGGGATTGGGGTACTGATCATTACTTGAAAGTGTCATCAAGATTGGGTGAAAAAATGTGTGCTGAGATTTCAGGAAACTCGTAGTTTTTTGTAAGCTTGGCAACCCCTTTCCATGAAAGTGATTTGCGCCGGTCTCTGCTTAGGGCTACATCAATAGGAAACAAACCATAGAGATAGAACTTGGAACTACTTTATTCTGTCAAGTTTCAAAGAGCTAGCACAAACTGTGTTTGATTTAGAGTTCCAACTACATGTATCCATATAGGAGAAAACAGAGTGAAACCTAAAAATTAAAACTGTTACTGCCAACGAACGGTTTAACCTGGAAGAACGAAGTTTGGTGAGCCAAGTGGGATTGGGGTACTGATCATTACCTGAAAGTGTCATCAAGATTGGGTGAAAAAATGTGTGCTGAGATTTCAGGAAACTCGTAGTTTTTTGGAAGCTTGGCAACACCTTTCCATGAAAGTGATTTACGCCGGTCTCTGCTTAGGGCTACATCAACAGGAAACAAACCATAGAGATAGAACTTGGAACACCTTTATTGTGTCAAGTTTCAAAGAGCTAGCACAAACCGTGTTTGATTTAGAGTTCCAACTACATGTATCCATATAGGAGAAAACAGAGTGAAACCTAAAAATTAAAACTGGTACTGCCATCGAACGGTTTAACCTAGAAGAACGAAATTTGGTGAGCCAAGTGGGATTGGGGTACTGATCATTACCTGAAAGTGTCATCAAGATTGGGTGAAAAAATGTGTGCTGAGATTTCAGGAAACTGGTAGTTTTTTGGAAGCTTGGCAACCCCTTTTCATTAAAGTGATTTGCGCCGGTCTCTACTTAGGGCTACATCAATACGAAACAAACCGTAGAGATAGAACTTGGAAATACTTTATTGTGTCAAGTTTCAAAGAGGTAGCACAAACCGTGTTTGATTTAGAGTTCCAACTACATGTATCCATATAGGAGAAAACAGAGTGAAACCTAAAAATTAAAACTGTTACTGCCATCGAAAGGTTTAACCTCTAAGAACGAAATTTGGTGAGCCAAGTGGTATTGGGGTACTGATCATTACCTGAAAGTGTCATCAAGATTGGGTGAAAAAATGTGTGCTGAGATTTAAGGAAACTCGTAGGTTTTTTGGAAGCTTGGCAACCCCTTTCCATGAAAGTGATTTACCCCAGTCTATGCTTAGGGCTACATCAATAGGAAACAAACCATAGAGAGAGAACTCGGTACTACTTTATTGTGTCAAGTTTCAAAGAGCTAGCACAAACCATGTTTGATTTAGAGTTCCAACTACATGTATCCATATAGGAGAAAACAGAGTGAAACCTAAAAATTAAAACTGTTACTGCCAACGAACGGTTTAACCTAGAAGAACGAAATTTGGTGAGCCAACTTGGATTGGGTACTGATCATTACCTGAAAGTGTCATCAAGATTGGGTGAAAAAATGTGTGCTGAGATTTCAGGAAACTTGTAGTTTTTTGAAAGCTTGGCAACCCCTTTCCATGAAAGTGATTTGGCCGGTCTCTGCTTAGGGCTACATCAACTGGAAAAAGAACGTAGAGATAGAACTTGGAACTACTTTATTGTGTCAAGTTTCAAAGAGCTAGCACAAACCGTGTTTGATTTAGAGTTCCAACTACATGTATCCATATAGGAGAAAACAGAGTGAAACCTAAAAATTAAAACTGTTTCTGCCAACGAACAGTTTAACCTAGAAGAATGAAATTTGGTGAGCCAAGTGGGATTAGGGTACTTTTCATTACCTGAAAGTGTCATCAAGATGGGGTAAAAAAATGTGTGCAGAGATTTCAGGTAACTCGTAGTTTCTTGGAAGCTTGGCAACCCCTTTCCATGAAAGTGATTAGTGCTGGTCTTCGCTTAGGGCTACATCAATAGGAAACAAACCATAGAGATAGAACTTGGAACTACTTTATTGTTTCAAGTTTCAAAGAGCTAGCACAAACCGTGTTTGTTTTAGAGTTCCAACTACATGTATCCATATATGAGAAAACACAGTGAAACCTAAAAATTAAAACTGTTACTGTCAACGAACGGTTTAACCTAGAAGAACGAAATTCGGTGAGCCAAGTGAGATTAGGGTACTGATCATTACCTGAAAGTGTCATCAAGATTGGGTAAAAAAATGTGTGCTGAGATTTCAGGTAACTCGTAGATTTTTGGAAGCTTGGCAACCCCTTTCCATGAAAGTGTATTGTGCTTGTCTTCGCTTTGGGCTACATCAATAGGAAACAAACCATAGAGATAGAACTTGGAACTACTTTATTGTGTCAAGTTTCAAATAGGTAGCACAAACCGTGTTGGATTTAGAGTTCCAACTACATGTATCCATATAGGAGAAAACAGAGTGAAACCTAAAAATTTAAACTGTTACTGCCAACGAGAGGTTTTACATAGAAGAACAAAATTTGGTGAGCCAAGTGGGATTGGGGTACTGATCATTACTTGAAAGTCTCATCAAGATTGGGTGAAAAAATGTGTGCTGAGATTTCAGGAAACTCGTAGTTTTTTGGAAGCTTGGCAACCCCTTTCCATGCAAATGATTTGTGCAAGTCTCTGCTTAGGGCTACATCAATAGGAAAAAAACCGTAGAGATAGAACTTGGAACTACTTTATTGTGTCAAGTTTCAAAGAGCTAGCACAAACCGTGTTTGATTTAGAGTTCCAACTACATGTATCCATATAGGAGAAAACAGAGTGAAACCTAAATATTCAAACTGTTACTGCCATCGAAAGGTTTAACCTATAAGAACGAAATTTGGTGAGCCAAGTGGTATTGGGGTACTGATCATTACCTGAAAGTGTCATCAAGATTGGGTGAAAAAATGTGTGCTGAGATTTAAGGAAACTCGTAGTTTTTTGGAAGCTTGGCAACCCCTTTCCATGAAAGTGATTTACCCCAGTCTATGCTAAGGGCTACATCAATAGGAAACAAAACAAAGAGATTGTACTTGGAACTACTTTATTGTGTCAAGTTTCCAAGAGCTAGCACAAACCGTGTTTGATTTAGAGTTCCAACTACATGTATCCATATAGGAGAAAACAGAGTGAAACCTAAAAATTAAAACTGTTACTGCCGTCGAACGGTTTATCCTAGAAGAACGAACTTTGGTGAGCCAAGTGGTACTGCGGTACTGATCATTACCTAAAAGTGTCATCAATATTGGGTGAAAAAATGTGTGCTGTGCTGTCAGGAAACTCGTAGTTTTTTGGAAGCTTGGCAACTCCTTTCCATGAAAGTGATTTGCGCCGGTCTCTTCTTAGGGCTACATCAATAGGAAACAAACCATAGAGATAGAACTTGGAACTACTTTATTGTGTCAAGTTTCAAAGAGCTAGCACAAACCGTGTTTGATTTAGAGTTCCAACTACATGTATCCATATAGGAGAAAACAGAGTGAAATCTAAAAATTAAAACTGTTACTGCCAACGAACGGTTTAACCTAGAGGAACGAAATTTGGTGAGCCAAGTGGGATTGGGGTACTGATCATTACCTGAAAGTGTCATCAAGATTGGGTGAAAAAACGTGTGCTGAGACTTCTGGAAACTCGTTGTTTTTTGGAAGCTTGGCAACCCCTTTTCATGAAAGTGATTTGCGCAGGTCTCTGCTTAGGGCTACATCAATAGGAAACAAACCATAGAGAGAGAACTCGGTACTACTTTATTGTGTCAAGTTTCAAAGAGCTAGCACAAACCATGTTTGATTTAGAGTTCCAACTACATGTATCCATATAGGAGAAAACAGAGTGAAACCTAAAAATTAAAACTGTTACTGCCAACGAACGGTTTAACCTAGAAGAACGAAATTTGGTGAGCCAACTTGGATTGGGTACTGATCATTACCTGAAAGTGTCATCAAGATTGGGTGAAAAAATGTGTGCTGAGATTTCAGGAAACTTTTAGTTTTTTGAAAGCTTGGCAACCCCTTTCCATGAAAGTGATTTGGCCGGTCTCTGCTTAGGGCTACATCAACTGGAAAAAAAACGTAGAGATAGAACTTGGAACTACTTTATTGTGTCAAGTTTCAAAGAGCTAGCACAAACCGTGTTTGATTTAGAGTTCCAACTACATGTATCCATATAAGGAGAAAACAGAGTGAAACCTAAAAATTAAAACTGTTTCTGCCAACGAACTGTTTAACCTAGAAGAATGAAATTTGGTGAGCCAAGTGGGATTAGGGTACTTTTCATTACCTGAAAGTGTCATCAAGATTGGGTGAAAAAATGTGTGCTGAGATTTAAGGAAACTCGTAGTTTTTTGGAAGCTTGGCAACCCCTTTCCATGAAAGTGATTTACCCCAGTCTATGCTTAGGGCTACATCAATAGGAAACAAACCATAGAGATTGAACTTGGAACTACTTTATTGTGTCAAGTTTCCAAGAGCTAGCACAAACCGTGTTTGATTTAGAGTTCCAACTACATGTATCCATATAGGAGAAAACAGAGTGAAACCTAAAAATTAAAACTGTTACTGCCGTCGAACGGTTTATCCTAGAAGAACGAACTTTGGTGAGCCAAGTGGTACTGCGGTACTGATCATTACCTAAAAGTGTCATCAATATTGGGTGAAAAAATGTGTGCTGTGCTATCAGGAAACTCGTAGTTTTTTGGAAGCTTGGCAACTCCTTTCCATGAAAGTGATTTGCGCCGGTCTCTTCTTAGGGCTACATCAATAGGAAACAAACCATAGAGATAGAACTTGGAACTACTTTATTGTGTCAAGTTTCAAAGAGCTAGCACAAACCGTGTTTGATTTAGAGTTCCAACTACATGTATCCATATAGGAGAAAACAGAGTGAAATCTAAAAATTAAAACTGTTACTGCCAACGAACGGTTTAACCTAGAGGAACGAAATTTGGTGAGCCAAGTGGGATTGGGGTACTGATCATTACCTGAAAGTGTCATCAAGATTGGGTGAAAAAACGTGTGCTGAGACTTCTGGAAACTCGTTGTTTTTTGGAAGCTTGGCAACCCCTTTTCATGAAAGTGATTTGCGCAGGTCTCTGCTTAGGGCTACATCAATAGGAAACAAACCATAGAGAGAGAACTCGGTACTACTTTATTGTGTCAAGTTTCAAAGAGCTAGCACAAACCATGTTTGATTTAGAGTTCCAACTACATGTATCCATATAGGAGAAAACAGAGTGAAACCTAAAAATTAAAACTGTTACTGCCAACGAACGGTTTAACCTAGAAGAACGAAATTTGGTGAGCCAACTTGGATTGGGTACTGATCATTACCTGAAAGTGTCATCAAGATTGGGTGAAAAAATGTGTGCTGAGATTTCAGGAAACTTTTAGTTTTTTGAAAGCTTGGCAACCCCTTTCCATGAAAGTGATTTGGCCGGTCTCTGCTTAGGGCTACATCAACTGGAAAAAAAACTTAGAGATAGAACTTGGAACTACTTTATTGTGTCAAGTTTCAAAGAGCTAGCACAAACCGTGTTTGATTTAGAGTTCCAACTACATGTATCCATATAAGGAGAAAACAGAGTGAAACCTAAAAATTAAAACTGTTTCTGCCAACGAACTGTTTAACCTAGAAGAATGAAATTTGGTGAGCCAAGTGGGATTAGGGTACTTTTCATTACCTGAAAGTGTCATCAAGATGGGGTAAAAAAATGTGTGCAGAGATTTCAGGTAACTCGTAGTTTTTTGGAAGCTTGGCAACCCCTTTCCATGAAAGTGATTTGCGCTGGTCTTCGCTTAGGGCTACATCAATAGGAAACAAACCATAGAGATAGAACTTGGAACTACTTTATTGTTTCAAGTTTCAAAGAGCTAGCACAAACCGTGTTTGTTTTAGAGTTCCAACTACATGTATCCATATATGAGAAAACAGAGTGAAACCTAAAAATTAAAACTGTTACTGTCAACGAACGGTTTAACCTAGAAGAACGAAATTTGGTGAGCCAAGTGGTATTAGGGTACTGATCATTACCTGAAAGTGTCATCAAGATTGGGTAAAAAAATGTGTGCTGAGATTTCAGGAAACTCGTAGTTTTTTGGAAGCTTGGCTACCCCATTCCATGAAAGGGATTTGCGCCGGTCTCTCCTTAGGGCTACATCAATAGGAAACAAACCATAGAGATAGAACTTGGAACTACTTTATTGTGTCAAATTTCAAAGAGCTAGCACAAACCATGTTTGATTTAGAGATCCAACTACATGTATCCATATAGGAGAAAACACAGTGAAACCTAAAAATTACAACTGTTACTGCCAACGAACGGTTTAACCTAGAAGAACGAAATTTGGTGAGCCAAGTGTGATTGGGGTACTGATCATTACCTGAAAGTGTCATCAAGATTGTGTAAAAAAATGTGTGCTGAGATTTCAGGAAACTCGTAGTTTTTTGGAAGCTTGGCAACCCCTTTCCATGAAAGTGATATGCGCCGTTCTCTGCTTAGTGCTATGTCAATAGGAAAAAAACCGTAGAGATAGAACATGGAACTACTTTATTGTGTCAAGTTTCAAAGAGCTAGCACAAACCGTGTTTGATTTAGAGTTCCACCTACATGTATCCACATAGGAGAAAACAGAGTGAAACCTAAAAATTAAAACTGTTACTGCCAACGAACGGTTTAACCTAGAAGAACGAAATTTGTTGAGCCAACTGGGATTGGCGTACTGATCATTGCCTGAAAGTGTCATCAAGATTGGGTGAAAAAATGTGTGCTGAGATTTCAGGAAACTGGTAGATTTTTGGAAGCTTGGCAACCCCTTTTCATGAAAGTGATTTGCGCCGGTCTCTACTTAGGGCTACGTCAATACGAAACAAACCGTATAGGTAGAACTTGGAACTACTTTATTGTGTCAAGTTTCAAAGAGCTAGCACAAACCGTGTTTGATTTAGAGTTCCAACTACATGTATCCACATAGGAGAAAACAGAGTGAAACCTAAAAATTTAAACTGTTACTGCCAACGAACGGTTTTACCTAGAAGAACGAAATTTGGTGAGCCATGTGGGATTGTGGAACTGATCATTACCTGAAAGTGTCATCAAGATTGGGTGAAAAAATGTGTGCTGAGATTTCAGGAAACTCGTAGTTTTTTGGAAGCTTGGCAAACCCTTTCCATGAAAGTGATTTGTGCCGGCATCTGCTAGGGCTACATCAATAGGAAACAAACTATAGAGATTGAACTTGGAACCACTTTATTTTGTAAAGTTTCAAAGAGCTAGCAAAAACCGTTTTTGATTTAGAGTTCCAACTATATGTATCCATATAGGAGAAAACAGAGTGAAACCTAAAAATTTAAACTGTTACTGCCAACGAACGGTTTAACCTAGAAGAACGAAATTTGGTGAGCCAAGTGGGATTAGGGTACTGATCATTACCTGAAAGTGTCATCAAGATTGGGTAAAAAAATGTGTGCTGAGATTTCAGGAAAATCGTAGTTTTTTGGAAGCTTGGCAACCCCTTTCCATGAAAGTGATATGCGCCGTTCTCTGCTTAGTGCTATGTCAATAGGAAACAAACCGTAGAGATAGAACTTGGAACTACTTTATTGTGTCAAGTTTCAAAGAGCTAGCACAAACCGTGTTTGATTTAGAGTTCCAACTACATGTATCCACATAGGAGAAAACGGAGTGAAACCTAAAAATTAAAACTGTTACTGCCACCGAACGGTTTAACCTAGAAGATCGAAATTTGGTGAGCCAACTGGGATTGGGGTACTGATCATTACCTTAAAGTGTCATCAAGATTGGGTGAAAAAATGTGTGCTGAGATTTCAGGAAACTCGTAGTTTTTTCGAAGCTTGGCAACCCCTTTCAATGAAAGTGATTTACGCCGGTCTCTGCTTAGGGCTACATCAATAGGAAACAAACCATAGAGATAGAACTTGGAACTACTTTATTGTGTCAAGTTTCAAAGAGCTAGCACAAACCGTGTTTGATTTAGAGTTCCAACTACATGTATCCATATAGGAGAAAACAGAGTGAAACCAAAAAATTAAAACTGTTACTGCCAACGAACGGTTTAACCTAGAAGAACGAAATTTGGTGAGCCAAGTGGGATTGGGGTACTGATCGTTTCCTGAAAGTGTCATCAAGATTGGGTGAAAAAATGTGTGCTGAGATTTCAGGAAACTCGTAATCTTTTGGAAGCTTGGCAACCCCTTTCCATGAAAGGGATTTGCGCCGGTCTCTGCTTAGGGCTACAACAATAGGAAACAAACCATAGAGATAGAACGTGGAACTACTTTATTGTGTCAAATTTCAAAGAGCTAGCACAAACCATGTTTGATTTAGAGATCCAACTACATGTATCCATATAGGAGAAAACAGAGTGAAACCTAAAAATTAAAACTGTCACTGCCAACGAACGGTTTAACCTAGAAGAAAGAAATTTGGTGAGCCAAGTGGGATTATGGTACTGATCATTACCTGAAAGTGTCATCAAGATTGGGTAAAAAAATGTGTGCTGAGATTTCAGGAAACTCGTAGTTTTTTGAAAGCTTGGCAACCGCTTTCCATGAAAGTGATATGCGCCGTTCTCTGCTTAGTGCTATGTCAATAGGAAACAAACCGTAGAGATAGAACATGGAACTACTTTATTGTGTCAAGTTTCAAAGAGCTAGCACAAACCGTGTTTGATTTAGAGTTCCACCTACATGTATCCACATAGGAGAAAACAGAGAGAAACCTAAAAATTAAAACTGTTACTGCCAACGAACGGTTTAACCTAGAAGAACGAAATTTGTTGAGCCAACTGGGATTGGCGTATTGATCATTACCTGAAAGTGTCATGAAGATTGGGTGAAAAAATGTGTGCTGATATTTCAGGAAACTGGTAGTTTTTTGGAAGCTTGGCAACCCCTTTTCATGAAAGTGATTTGCGCCGGTCTCTACTTAGGGCTACGTCAATACGAAACAAACCGTAGATATAGAACATGGAACTACTTTATTGTGTCAAGTTTCAAAGAGCTAGCACAAACCGTGTTTGATTTAGAGTTCCAACTACATGTATCCATATAGGAGAAAACAGAGTGAAACCTAAAAATTTAAACTGTTACTGCCAACGAACGGTTTTACCTAGAATAACAAAATTTGGTGAGCCATGTGGGATTGTGGAACTGATCATTACCTGAAAGTGTCATCAAGATTGGGTGAAAAAATGTGTGCTGAGTTTTCAGGAAACTCGTAGTTTTTTGGAAGCTTGGCAAACCCTTTCCATGAAAGTGATTTGTGCCGGCCTCTGCTAGGGCTACATCAATAGGAAACAAACTATAGAGATTGAACTTGGAACCACTTTATTTTGTAAAGTTTCAAAGAGCTAGCACAAACCGTTTTTGATTTAGAGTTCCAACTACATGAATCCATATAGGAGAAAACAGAGTGAAACCTAAAAATTAAAACTGTTACTGCCAACGAACGGTTTAACCTAGAAGAACGAAATTTGGTGAGCCAAGTGTGAGTGGGGTATTGATCATTACCTGAAAGTGTCATCAAGATTGGGAGAAAAAATGTGTGCTGAGATTTCAGGAAACTCGTAGTTTTTTGGAAGATTCACAACCCCTATCCGTGAAAGTGATTTGTGCCAGTCTCTGCTTAGGGCTACATCAATAGGGAACAAACCATAGAGATAGAACTTGGAACTACGATATTGTGTCAAGTTTCAAAGAGCTAGCACAAACCGTGTTTGATTTAGAGTTCCAACTACATGTATCCATATAGGAGAAAACAGAGTGAAACCTAAAAATTAAAACTGTTACTGCCAACGAACGGTTTAACTTAGAAGAACGAAATTTGGTGAGCCAAGTGGGATTGGGGTACTGATCATTACCTGAAAGTGTCATCAAGTTTGGGTAAAAAAATGTGTGCTGAGATTTCAGGAAACTCGTAGTTTTTTGGAAGCTTGGCAACCCCTTTCCATGAAAGTGATATGCGCAGTTCTCTGCTTAGTGCTATGTCAATAGGAAACGAACCGTAGAGATAGAACATGGAACTACTTTATTGTGTCAAGTTTCAAAGAGCTAGCACAAACCGTGTTTGATTTAGAGTTCCACCTACATGTATCCACATAGGAGAAAACAGAGTGAAACCTAAAAATTAAAACTGTTTCTGCCAACGAACTGTTTAACCTAGAAGAATGAAATTTGGTGAGCCAAGTGGGATTAGGGTACTTTTCATTACCTGAAAGTGTCATCAAGATTGGGTAAAAAAATGTGTGCTGAGATTTCAGGTAATTCGTAGTTTTTTGGAAGCTTGGCAACCCCTTTCCATGAAAGTGATTTGCGCTGGTCTTCGCTTACGGCTACATCAATAGGAAACAAACCATAGAGATAGAACTTGGAACTACTTTACTGTGTCAAGTTTCAAAGAACTAGCACAAACCGTGTTTGATTTAGAGTTCCAACTATATGTATCCATATAGGAGAAAACAGAGTGAAACCTAAAAATTAAAACTGTTACTGCCAACGAACGGTTTAACCTAGAAGAACGAAATTTGGTGAGCCAAGTGGGATTCGGGTACTGATCATTACCTGAAAGTGTCATCAAGATTGGGTAAAAAAATGTGTGCTGAGATTTCAGGAAAATTGTAGTTTTTTGGAAGCTTGGCAACCCCTTTCCATGAAAGTGATATGCGCCCTTCTCTGCTTAGGGCTATGTCAATAGGAAAAAAAACGTAGAGATAGAACTTGGAACTACTTTATTGTGTCAAGTTTCAAAGAGCTAGCACAAACCGTGTTTGATTTAGAGTTCCAACTACACGTATCCACATAGGAGAAAACAGAGTGAAACCTAAAAATTAAAACTGTTACTGCCAATGAACGGTTTAACCTAGAAGAACGAAATTTGGAGAGCCCACTGGGATTGGGGTACTGATCATTACCTTAAAGTGTCATCAAGATTGGGTGAAAAAATGTGTGCTGAGATTTCAGGGAACTCGTAGTTTTTTCGAAGCTTGGCAACCCCTTTCCATGAAAGTGATTTACGCCGGTCTCTGCTTAGGGCTACATCAATAGGAAACAAACCATAGAGATAGAACTTCGAACTACGTTATTGTGTCAAGTTTCAAAAAGCTAGCATAAACCGTGTTTGATTTACAGTTCCAACTACATTTATCCATATAGGAGAAAACAGAGTGAAACCTAAAAATTCAAACTGTTACTGCCAACGAACGGATTAACCTAAAAGAACGAAATTTGGTGAGCCAAGTGGGATTGGGGTACTGATCATTACCTGAAAGTGTCATCAAGATTGGGTGAAAAAATGTGTAGTGAGATTTCAGGAAACTCGTAGTTTTTTGGAAGCTTGGCAACCCCTTTCCATGAAAGGGATTTGCACTGGTCTCTGCTTAGGGCTACATCAATAGGAAACAAGCCATAGAGATAGAACTTGGAACTACTTTATTGTGTCAAGTTTCAAAGAGCTAGCACAAACCGTGTTTGATTTAGAGTTCCAACTACATGTATCCATATAGGAGAAAACAGAGTGAAACCTAAAAATTAAAACTGGTACTGCCAACGAACGGTTTAACCTAGAAGAATGAAATTTGGTGAGCCAAGTGGGATTGGGGTACTGATCATTACCTGAAAGTGTCATCAAGATTGGGTGAAAAAATGTGTGCTGAGATTTCAGGAAACTCGTAGTTTTTTGGAAGCTTGGCAACCCCTTTTCATGAAAGTGATTTGCGCCGATCTCTGCTTAGGGCTACATCAATAGGAAACAATCCATAGAGATAGAACTTGGAACTACTTTATTGTGTCAAGATTCAAAGAGCTAG
Source organism: Spermophilus citellus (assembly GCF_964194105.1). Taxonomy (NCBI): domain Eukaryota; kingdom Metazoa; phylum Chordata; class Mammalia; order Rodentia; family Sciuridae; genus Spermophilus; species Spermophilus citellus. Next base: position 11,747,723 of record NC_138192.1, on the reverse strand, counting down.
CACAAACCGTGTTTGATTTAGAGTTCCAACTACATGTATCCATGTAGTAGAAAATCAGAGTGAAACCTAAAAATTTAAACTGTTACTGCCAACGAACGGTTTTTCCTAGAAGAACGAAATTTGGTGAGCCATGTGGGATTGTGGAACTGATCATTACCTGAAAGTGTCATCAAGATTGGGTGAAAAAATGTGTGCTGAGATTTCAGGAAACTCGTAGTTTTTTGGAAGCTTGGCAAACCCTTTCCATGAAAGTGATTTGTGCCGGCCTCTGCTAGGGCTACATCAATAGGAAACAAACTATAGAGATTGAACTTGGAACCACTTTATTTTGTAAAGTTTCAAAGAGCTAGCACAAACCGTTTTTGATTTAGAGTTCCAACTACATGTATCCATATAAAAGAAAACAGTGTGAAACCTAAAAATTAAAACTGTTACTGCCAACGAACGGTTTAACCTAGAAGAACGAAACTTGGTGAGCCAAGTGGGATTGGGGTTCTGATCATTACCTGAAAGTGTCATCAAGATTGGGTGAAAAAATGTGTGCTGAGATTTCAGGAAACTCGTAATTTTTTGGAAGCTTGGCAACCCCTTTCCATGAAAGTGATTTGCGCAGGTCTCTGCTAAGGGCTACATCAATAGGAAACAAACCATAGAGAGAGAACTCGGTACTACTTTATTGTGTCAAGTTTCAAAGAGCTAGCACAAACCATGTTTGATTTAGAGTTCCAACTACATGTATCCATATAGGAGAAAACAGAGTGAAACCTAAAAATTAAAACTGTTACTGCCAACGAACGGTTTAACCTAGAAGAACGAAATTTGGTGAGCCAACTTGGATTGGGTACTGATCATTACCTGAAAGTGTCATCAAGATTGGGTGAAAAAATGTGTGCTGAGATTTCAGGAAACTTTTAGTTTTTTGAAAGCTTGGCAACCCCTTTCCATGAAAGTGATTTGGCCGGTCTCTGCTTAGGGCTACATCAACTGGAAAAAAAACTTAGAGATAGAACTTGGAACTACTTTATTGTGTCAAGTTTCAAAGAGCTAGCACAAACCGTGTTTGATTTAGAGTTCCAACTACATGTATCCATATAAGGAGAAAACAGAGTGAAACCTAAAAATTAAAACTGTTTCTGCCAACGAACTGTTTAACCTAGAAGAATGAAATTTGGTGAGCCAAGTGGGATTAGGGTACTTTTCATTACCTGAAAGTGTCATCAAGATGGGGTAAAAAAATGTGTGCAGAGATTTCAGGTAACTCGTAGTTTTTTGGAAGCTTGGCAACCCCTTTCCATGAAAGTGATTTGCGCTGGTCTTCGCTTAGGGCTACATCAATAGGAAACAAACCATAGAGATAGAACTTGGAACTACTTTATTGTTTCAAGTTTCAAAGAGCTAGCACAAACCGTGTTTGTTTTAGAGTTCCAACTACATGTATCCATATATGAGAAAACAGAGTGAAACCTAAAAATTAAAACTGTTACTGTCAACGAACGGTTTAACCTAGAAGAACGAAATTTGGTGAGCCAAGTGGGATTAGGGTACTGATCATTACCTGAAAGTGTCATCAAGATTGGGTAAAAAAATGTGTGCTGAGATTTCAGGAAACTCGTAGTTTTTTGGAAGCTTGGCTACCCCATTCCATGAAAGGGATTTGCGCCGGTCTCTCCTTAGGGCTACATCAATAGGAAACAAACCATAGAGATAGAACTTGGAACTACTTTATTGTGTCAAATTTCAAAGAGCTAGCACAAACCATGTTTGATTTAGAGATCCAACTACATGTATCCATATAGGAGAAAACACAGTGAAACCTAAAAATTACAACTGTTACTGCCAACGAACGGTTTAACCTAGAAGAACGAAATTTGGTGAGCCAAGTGTGATTGGGGTACTGATCATTACCTGAAAGTGTCATCAAGATTGTGTAAAAAAATGTGTGCTGAGATTTCAGGAAACTCGTAGTTTTTTGGAAGCTTGGCAACCCCTTTCCATGAAAGTGATATGCGCCGTTCTCTGCTTAGTGCTATGTCAATAGGAAAAAAACCGTAGAGATAGAACATGGAACTACTTTATTGTGTCAAGTTTCAAAGAGCTAGCACAAACCGTGTTTGATTTAGAGTTCCACCTACATGTATCCACATAGGAGAAAACAGAGTGAAACCTAAAAATTAAAACTGTTACTGCCAACGAACGGTTTAACCTAGAAGAACGAAATTTGTTGAGCCAACTGGGATTGGCGTACTGATCATTGCCTGAAAGTGTCATCAAGATTGGGTGAAAAAATGTGTGCTGAGATTTCAGGAAACTGGTAGATTTTTGGAAGCTTGGCAACCCCTTTTCATGAAAGTGATTTGCGCCGGTCTCTACTTAGGGCTACGTCAATACGAAACAAACCGTATAGGTAGAACTTGGAACTACTTTATTGTGTCAAGTTTCAAAGAGCTAGCACAAACCGTGTTTGATTTAGAGTTCCAACTACATGTATCCACATAGGAGAAAACAGAGTGAAACCTAAAAATTTAAACTGTTACTGCCAACGAACGGTTTTACCTAGAAGAACGAAATTTGGTGAGCCATGTGGGATTGTGGAACTGATCATTACCTGAAAGTGTCATCAAGATTGGGTGAAAAAATGTGTGCTGAGATTTCAGGAAACTCGTAGTTTTTTGGAAGCTTGGCAAACCCTTTCCATGAAAGTGATTTGTGCCGGCATCTGCTAGGGCTACATCAATAGGAAACAAACTATAGAGATTGAACTTGGAACCACTTTATTTTGTAAAGTTTCAAAGAGCTAGCAAAAACCGTTTTTGATTTAGAGTTCCAACTATATGTATCCATATAGGAGAAAACAGAGTGAAACCTAAAAATTTAAACTGTTACTGCCAACGAACGGTTTAACCTAGAAGAACGAAATTTGGTGAGCCAAGTGGGATTAGGGTACTGATCATTACCTGAAAGTGTCATCAAGATTGGGTAAAAAAATGTGTGCTGAGATTTCAGGAAAATCGTAGTTTTTTGGAAGCTTGGCAACCCCTTTCCATGAAAGTGATATGCGCCGTTCTCTGCTTAGTGCTATGTCAATAGGAAACAAACCGTAGAGATAGAACTTGGAACTACTTTATTGTGTCAAGTTTCAAAGAGCTAGCACAAACCGTGTTTGATTTAGAGTTCCAACTACATGTATCCACATAGGAGAAAACGGAGTGAAACCTAAAAATTAAAACTGTTACTGCCACCGAACGGTTTAACCTAGAAGATCGAAATTTGGTGAGCCAACTGGGATTGGGGTACTGATCATTACCTTAAAGTGTCATCAAGATTGGGTGAAAAAATGTGTGCTGAGATTTCAGGAAACTCGTAGTTTTTTCGAAGCTTGGCAACCCCTTTCAATGAAAGTGATTTACGCCGGTCTCTGCTTAGGGCTACATCAATAGGAAACAAACCATAGAGATAGAACTTGGAACTACTTTATTGTGTCAAGTTTCAAAGAGCTAGCACAAACCGTGTTTGATTTAGAGTTCCAACTACATGTATCCATATAGGAGAAAACAGAGTGAAACCAAAAAATTAAAACTGTTACTGCCAACGAACGGTTTAACCTAGAAGAACGAAATTTGGTGAGCCAAGTGGGATTGGGGTACTGATCGTTTCCTGAAAGTGTCATCAAGATTGGGTGAAAAAATGTGTGCTGAGATTTCAGGAAACTCGTAATCTTTTGGAAGCTTGGCAACCCCTTTCCATGAAAGGGATTTGCGCCGGTCTCTGCTTAGGGCTACAACAATAGGAAACAAACCATAGAGATAGAACGTGGAACTACTTTATTGTGTCAAATTTCAAAGAGCTAGCACAAACCATGTTTGATTTAGAGATCCAACTACATGTATCCATATAGGAGAAAACAGAGTGAAACCTAAAAATTAAAACTGTCACTGCCAACGAACGGTTTAACCTAGAAGAAAGAAATTTGGTGAGCCAAGTGGGATTATGGTACTGATCATTACCTGAAAGTGTCATCAAGATTGGGTAAAAAAATGTGTGCTGAGATTTCAGGAAACTCGTAGTTTTTTGAAAGCTTGGCAACCGCTTTCCATGAAAGTGATATGCGCCGTTCTCTGCTTAGTGCTATGTCAATAGGAAACAAACCGTAGAGATAGAACATGGAACTACTTTATTGTGTCAAGTTTCAAAGAGCTAGCACAAACCGTGTTTGATTTAGAGTTCCACCTACATGTATCCACATAGGAGAAAACAGAGAGAAACCTAAAAATTAAAACTGTTACTGCCAACGAACGGTTTAACCTAGAAGAACGAAATTTGTTGAGCCAACTGGGATTGGCGTATTGATCATTACCTGAAAGTGTCATGAAGATTGGGTGAAAAAATGTGTGCTGATATTTCAGGAAACTGGTAGTTTTTTGGAAGCTTGGCAACCCCTTTTCATGAAAGTGATTTGCGCCGGTCTCTACTTAGGGCTACGTCAATACGAAACAAACCGTAGATATAGAACATGGAACTACTTTATTGTGTCAAGTTTCAAAGAGCTAGCACAAACCGTGTTTGATTTAGAGTTCCAACTACATGTATCCATATAGGAGAAAACAGAGTGAAACCTAAAAATTTAAACTGTTACTGCCAACGAACGGTTTTACCTAGAATAACAAAATTTGGTGAGCCATGTGGGATTGTGGAACTGATCATTACCTGAAAGTGTCATCAAGATTGGGTGAAAAAATGTGTGCTGAGTTTTCAGGAAACTCGTAGTTTTTTGGAAGCTTGGCAAACCCTTTCCATGAAAGTGATTTGTGCCGGCCTCTGCTAGGGCTACATCAATAGGAAACAAACTATAGAGATTGAACTTGGAACCACTTTATTTTGTAAAGTTTCAAAGAGCTAGCACAAACCGTTTTTGATTTAGAGTTCCAACTACATGAATCCATATAGGAGAAAACAGAGTGAAACCTAAAAATTAAAACTGTTACTGCCAACGAACGGTTTAACCTAGAAGAACGAAATTTGGTGAGCCAAGTGTGAGTGGGGTATTGATCATTACCTGAAAGTGTCATCAAGATTGGGAGAAAAAATGTGTGCTGAGATTTCAGGAAACTCGTAGTTTTTTGGAAGATTCACAACCCCTATCCGTGAAAGTGATTTGTGCCAGTCTCTGCTTAGGGCTACATCAATAGGGAACAAACCATAGAGATAGAACTTGGAACTACGATATTGTGTCAAGTTTCAAAGAGCTAGCACAAACCGTGTTTGATTTAGAGTTCCAACTACATGTATCCATATAGGAGAAAACAGAGTGAAACCTAAAAATTAAAACTGTTACTGCCAACGAACGGTTTAACTTAGAAGAACGAAATTTGGTGAGCCAAGTGGGATTGGGGTACTGATCATTACCTGAAAGTGTCATCAAGTTTGGGTAAAAAAATGTGTGCTGAGATTTCAGGAAACTCGTAGTTTTTTGGAAGCTTGGCAACCCCTTTCCATGAAAGTGATATGCGCAGTTCTCTGCTTAGTGCTATGTCAATAGGAAACGAACCGTAGAGATAGAACATGGAACTACTTTATTGTGTCAAGTTTCAAAGAGCTAGCACAAACCGTGTTTGATTTAGAGTTCCACCTACATGTATCCACATAGGAGAAAACAGAGTGAAACCTAAAAATTAAAACTGTTTCTGCCAACGAACTGTTTAACCTAGAAGAATGAAATTTGGTGAGCCAAGTGGGATTAGGGTACTTTTCATTACCTGAAAGTGTCATCAAGATTGGGTAAAAAAATGTGTGCTGAGATTTCAGGTAACTCGTAGTTTTTTGGAAGCTTGGCAACCCCTTTCCATGAAAGTGATTTGCGCTGGTCTTCGCTTACGGCTACATCAATAGGAAACAAACCATAGAGATAGAACTTGGAACTACTTTACTGTGTCAAGTTTCAAAGAACTAGCACAAACCGTGTTTGATTTAGAGTTCCAACTATATGTATCCATATAGGAGAAAACAGAGTGAAACCTAAAAATTAAAACTGTTACTGCCAACGAACGGTTTAACCTAGAAGAACGAAATTTGGTGAGCCAAGTGGGATTCGGGTACTGATCATTACCTGAAAGTGTCATCAAGATTGGGTAAAAAAATGTGTGCTGAGATTTCAGGAAAATTGTAGTTTTTTGGAAGCTTGGCAACCCCTTTCCATGAAAGTGATATGCGCCCTTCTCTGCTTAGGGCTATGTCAATAGGAAAAAAAACGTAGAGATAGAACTTGGAACTACTTTATTGTGTCAAGTTTCAAAGAGCTAGCACAAACCGTGTTTGATTTAGAGTTCCAACTACACGTATCCACATAGGAGAAAACAGAGTGAAACCTAAAAATTAAAACTGTTACTGCCAATGAACGGTTTAACCTAGAAGAACGAAATTTGGAGAGCCCACTGGGATTGGGGTACTGATCATTACCTTAAAGTGTCATCAAGATTGGGTGAAAAAATGTGTGCTGAGATTTCAGGGAACTCGTAGTTTTTTCGAAGCTTGGCAACCCCTTTCCATGAAAGTGATTTACGCCGGTCTCTGCTTAGGGCTACATCAATAGGAAACAAACCATAGAGATAGAACTTCGAACTACGTTATTGTGTCAAGTTTCAAAAAGCTAGCATAAACCGTGTTTGATTTACAGTTCCAACTACATTTATCCATATAGGAGAAAACAGAGTGAAACCTAAAAATTCAAACTGTTACTGCCAACGAACGGATTAACCTAAAAGAACGAAATTTGGTGAGCCAAGTGGGATTGGGGTACTGATCATTACCTGAAAGTGTCATCAAGATTGGGTGAAAAAATGTGTAGTGAGATTTCAGGAAACTCGTAGTTTTTTGGAAGCTTGGCAACCCCTTTCCATGAAAGGGATTTGCACTGGTCTCTGCTTAGGGCTACATCAATAGGAAACAAGCCATAGAGATAGAACTTGGAACTACTTTATTGTGTCAAGTTTCAAAGAGCTAGCACAAACCGTGTTTGATTTAGAGTTCCAACTACATGTATCCATATAGGAGAAAACAGAGTGAAACCTAAAAATTAAAACTGGTACTGCCAACGAACGGTTTAACCTAGAAGAATGAAATTTGGTGAGCCAAGTGGGATTGGGGTACTGATCATTACCTGAAAGTGTCATCAAGATTGGGTGAAAAAATGTGTGCTGAGATTTCAGGAAACTCGTAGTTTTTTGGAAGCTTGGCAACCCCTTTTCATGAAAGTGATTTGCGCCGATCTCTGCTTAGGGCTACATCAATAGGAAACAATCCATAGAGATAGAACTTGGAACTACTTTATTGTGTCAAGATTCAAAGAGCTAGCACAAACCGTGTTTGATTTAGAGTTCCAACTACATGTATCCATGTAGGAGAAAATCAGAGTGAAACCTAAAAATTTAAACTGTTACTGCCAACGAACGGTTTTTCCTAGAAGAACGAAATTTGGTGAGCCATGTGGGATTGTGGAACTGATCATTACCTGAAAGTGTCATCAAGATTGGGTGAAAAAATGTGTGCTGAGATTTCAGGAAACTCGTAGTTTTTTGGAAGCTTGGCAAACCCTTTCCATGAAAGTGATTTGTGCCGGCCTCTGCTAGGGCTACATCAATAGGAAACAAACTATAGAGATTGAACTTGGAACCACTTTATTTTGTAAAGTTTCAAAGAGCTAGCACAAACCGTTTTTGATTTAGAGTTCCAACTACATGTATCCATATAAAAGAAAACAGTGTGAAACCTAAAAATTAAAACTGTTACTGCCAACGAACGGTTTAACCTAGAAGAACGAAACTTGGTGAGCCAAGTGGGATTGGGGTTCTGATCATTACCTGAAAGTGTCATCAAGATTGGGTGAAAAAATGTGTGCTGAGATTTCAGGAAACTCGTAATTTTTTGGAAGCTTGGCAACCCCTTTCCATGAAAGGGATTTGCGCCGGTCTCTGCTAAGGGCTACATCAATAGGAAACAAACCATAGAGATAGAACTTGGAACTACTTTATTGTGTCAAATTTCAAAGAGCTAGCACAAACCATGTTTGATTTAGAGATCCAACAACATGTATCCATATACGAGAAAACAGAGTGAAACCTAAAAATTAAAACTGTCACTGTCAACGAACGGTTTAACATAGAAGAACGAAATTTGGTGAGCCAAGTGGGATTATGGTACTGATCATTACCTGAAAGTGTCATCAAGATTGGGTAAAAAAAATGTGTGCTGAGATTTCAGGAAACTCGTAGTTATTTGGAAGCTTGGCAACCCCTTTCCATGAAAGTGATATGCGCCGTTCTCTGCTTAGTGCTATGTCAATAGGAAACAAACCGTAGAGATAGAACTTGGAACTATTTTATTGTGTCAAGTTTCAAAGAGCTAGCACAAACCGTGTTTGATTTAGACTTCCAAATACATGTATCCATATAGGAGAAAACAGAGTGAAACCTAAAAATTAAAACTGTTTCTGCCAACGAACGGTTTAACGTAGAAGAACGAAATTTGGTGAGCCAAGTGGGATTAGGGTACTTATCATTACCTGAAAGTGTCATCAAGATTGGGTAAAAAAATGTGTGCTGAGATTTCATGTAACTCGTAGTTTTTTGGAAGCTTGGCAACCCCTTTCCATGAAAGGGATTTGCGCTGGTCTTCGCTTAGGGATACATCAATAGGAAACAAACCATAGAGATAGAACTTGGAACTACTTTATTGTGTCAAGTTTCAAAGAGCTAGCACAAACCGTGTTTGATTTAGAGTTCCAACTACATCTATCCATATAGGAGAAAACAGAGTGAAACCTAAAAATTAAAACTGGTACTGCCAACGAACGGTTTAACCTAGAAGAATGAAATTTGGTGAGCCAAGTGGGATTGGGGTACTGATCATTACCTGAAAGTGTCATCAAGATTGGGTGAAAAAATGTGTGCTGAGATTTCAGGAAACTCGTAGTTTTTTCTGAGCTTGGCAACCCCTTTCCATGAAAGTGATTTACGCCGGTCTCTGCTTAGGGCTACATCAATAGGAAACAAACCATAGAGATAGAACTTCGAACTATGTTATTGTGTCAAGTTTCAAAGAGCTAGCATAAACCGTGTTTGATTTACACTTCCAACTACATTTATCCATATAGGAGAAAACAGAGTGAAACCTAAAAATTCAAACTGTTACTGCCAACGAACGGATTAACCTAGAAGAACGAAATTTGGTGAGCCAAGTAGGATTGGGGTACTGATCATTACCTGAAAGTGTCATCAAGATTGGTTGAAAAAATGTGTGCTGAGATTTCAGGAAACTCGTAGATTTTTGGAAGCTTGGCAACCCCTTTCCATGAAAGTGATTTGCGCCAGTCTCTGCTTAGGGCTACATCAATAGGAAACAAATCATAGAGATAGAACGTGGAACTACTTTATTGTGTCAAGTTTCAAAGAGCTAGCACAAACCGTGTTTGATTTAGAGTTCCAACTACATCTATCCATATAGGAGAAAACAGAGTGAAACCTAAAAATTAAAATTGTTACTGCCAACGAACGGTTTAACCTAAAAGAAAAGAAATTTGGTGAGCCAAGTGGGATTGGGGTACTGATCATTACCTGAAAGTGTCATCAAGATTGGGTGAAAAAATGTGTAGTGAGATTTCAGGAAACTCGTAGTTTTTTGGAAGCTTGGCAACCCCTTTCCATGAAAGTGATTTGCGCCGGTCTCTGCTTAGGGCTACATCATTAGGAAACAAACCATAGAGATAGAACTTGGAACTACTTTATTGTGTCAAGTTTCAAAGAGCTAGCACAAACCGTGTTTGATTTAGAGTTCCAACTACATGTATCCATATAGGAGAAAACAGAGTGAAACCTAAAAATTAAAACTGGTACTGCCAACGAACGGTTTAACCTAGAAGAATGAAATTTGGTGAGCCAAGTGTGATTGGGGTACTGATCATTACCTGAAAGTGTCATCAAGATTGGGTGAAAACATGTGTGCTGAGATTTCAGGAAACTCGTAGTTTTTTGGAAGCTTGGCAACCCCTTTTAATGAAAGTGATTTGCGCCGGTCTCTGCTTAGGGCTACATCAATAGGAAACAAACCATAGAGATAGAACTTGGAACTACTTTATTGTGTCAAGTTGCAAAGAGCTAGCACAAACCGTGTTTGATTTAGAGTTCCAACTACAGGTATCCATATAGGAGAAAACTGAGTGAAACCTAAAAATTAAAACTGTTACTGCCAACGAAGGGTTTAACGTAGAAGAACGAAATTTGGTGAGCCAACTGGGATTGGGGTACTGATCATTACCTGAAAGAGTCATCAAGATTGGGTGAAAAAATGTGTGCTGAGATTTCAGGAAACTCGTAGTTTTTTGGAAGCTTGACAACCCCTTTCCGTGAAAGTGATTTGTGCCAGTCTCTGCTTAGGGTACATCAATAGGAAATAAACCATAGAGATACAACTTGGAACTACGTTACTGTGTCAAATTTCAAAGAGCTAGCACAAACCGTGTATGATTTAGAGTTCCACTACATGTATCCATATAGGAGAAAACAGAGTGAAACCTAAAAATTTAAACTGTTACTGCCAACGAACGGTTTAACAAGGAAGAACGAAATTTGGTGAGCCAAGTGGGATTAGGGTACTGATCATTACCTGAAAGTGTCATCAAGATTGGGTGAAAAAAAGTGTGCTGAGACTTCAGGAAACTCATAGTTTTTTGGCAGCTTGGGAACCCCTTTCCATGAAAGTGCTTTGCGCCAGTCTCTGCTTAGGGCTACATCAATAGGAAACAAACCATAGAGAGAGAACTTGGAACTACTTTATTGTGTCAAGTTTCAAAGAGCTAGCACAAACCGTGTTTGATTTAGAGTTCCAACTACATGTATCCATATAGGAGAAAACAGAGTGAATCCTAAAAATTAAAACTGTTTCTGCCAACCAACGGTTTAACCTACAAGAACGAAATTTGGTGAGCCAAGTGGGATTAGGGTACTGATCATTACCTGAAAGTGTCATCAAGATTGGGTAAAAAAATGTGTGCTGAGATTTCAGGTAACTCGTAGTTTTTTGGAAGCTTGGCAACCCCTTTCCATGAAAGTGATTTGCGCTGGTCTTCGCTTAGGTCTACATCAATAGGAAACAAACCATAGAGATAGAACTTGGAACTACTTTATTGTGTCATGTTTCAAAGAGCTAGCACAAACCGTGTTTCATTTAGAGTTCCAACTACATGTATCCATATAGGAGAAAACAGAGTGAAACCTAAAAATTAAAACTGTTACTGCCAACGAACGGTTTAAACTAGAAGAACAAAATATGGTGAGCCAAGTGGGATTAGGGTACAATCATTACCTGAAAGTGTCATCAAGATTGGGTAAAAAAATGTGTGCTGAGATTTCAGGTAACTCGTAGTTTTTTGGAAGCTTGGCAACCCCTTTCCATGAAAGTGATTTGCGCTGGTCTTCGCTTACGGCTACATCAATAGGAAACAAACCATAGAGATAGAACTTGGAACTACTTTATTGTGTCAAGTTTCCAAGAGCTAGCACAAACCGTGTTTGATTTAGAGTTCCAACTACATGTATCCACATAGGAGAAAACAGAGTGAAACCTAAAAATTAAAACTGTTTCTGCCAACGAACGGTTTAAACTAGAAGAACGAAATATGGTGAGCCAAGTGGGATTAGGGTACTGATCATTACCTGAAAGTGTCATCAAGATTGGGTAAAAAAATGTGTGCTGAGTTTTCAGGAAAATCGTAGTTTTTTGGAAGCTTGGCAACCCCTTTCCATGAAAGTAATATGCGCCCTTCTCTGCTTAGGGCTATGTCAATAGGAAACAAAACGTAGAGATAGAACTTGGAACTACTTTATTGTGTCAAGTTTCAAAGAGCTAGCACAAACCGTGTTTGATTTAGAGTTCCAACTACATTTATCCACATAGGAGAAAACAGAGTGAAACCTAAAAATTAAAACTGTTACTGAACGGTTTAACCTAGAAGAACGAAATTTGGAGAGCCCACTGGGATTGGGGTACTGATCATTACCTTAAAGTGTCATCAAGATTGGGTGAAAAAATGTGTGCTGAGATTTCAGGGAACTCGTAGTTTTTTCGAAGCTTGGCAACCCCTTTCCATGAAAGTGATTTACGCCGGTCTCTGCTTAGGGCTACATCAATAGGAAACAAACCATAGAGATAGAACTTCGAACTACGTTATTGTGTCAAGTTTCAAAAAGCTAGCATAAACCGTGTTTGATTTACAGTTCCAACTACATTTATCCCTATAGGAGAAAACAGAGTGAAACCTAAAAATTCAAACTGTTACTGCCAACGAACGGATTAACCTAAAAGAACGAAATTTGGTGAGCCAAGTGGGATTGGGGTACTGATCATTACCTGAAAGTGTCATCAAGATTGGGTGAAAAAATGTGTAGTGAGATTTCAGGAAACTCGTAGTTTTTTGGAAGCTTGGCAACCCCTTTCCATGAAAGCGATTTGCGCTGGTCTCTGCTTAGGGCTACATCAATAGGAAACAAGCCATAGAGATAGAACTGGAACTACTTTATTGTGTCAAGTTTGAAAGAGCTAGCACAAACCGTGTTTGATTTAGAGTTCCAACTACATGTATCCATATAGGAGAAAACAGAGTGAAACCTAAAAATTAAAACTGGTACTGCCAACGAACGGTTTAACTTAGAAGAATGAAATTTGGTGAGCCAAGTGGGATTGGGGTACTGATCATTACCTGAAAGTGTCATCAAGATTGGGTGAAAAAATTTGTGCTGAGATTTCAGGAAACTCGTAGTTTTTTGGAAGCTTGGCAACCCCTTTTCATGAAAGTGATTTGCGCCGGTCTCTGCTTAGGGCTACATCAATAGGAAACAATCCATAGAGATAGAACTTGGAACTACTTTATTGTGTCAAGTTTCAAAGAGCTAGCACAAACCGTGTTTGATTTAGAGTTCCAACTACATGTATCCATGTAGGAGAAAACAGAGTGAAACCTAAAAATTTAAACTGTTACTGCCAACGAACGGTTTTTCCTAGAAGAACGAAATTTGGTGAGCCATGTGGGATTGTGGAACTGATCATTACCTGAAAGTGTCATCAAGATTGGGTGAAAAAATATGTGCTGAGATTTCAGGAAACTCGTAGTTTTTTGGAAGCTTGGCAAACCCTTTCCATGAAAGTGATTTGTGCCGGCCTCTGCTAGGGCTACATCAATAGGAAACAAACTATAGAGATTGAACTTGGAACCACTTTATTTTGTAAAGTTTCAAAGAGCTAGCACAAACCGTTTTTGATTTAGAGTTCCAATTACATGTATCCATATAGGAGAAAACAGAGTGAAACCTAAAAATTAAAACTGTTACTGCCAACGAACGGTTTAACCTAGAAGAACGAAACTTGGTGAGCCAAGTGGGATTGGGGTTCTGATCATTACCTGAAAGTGTCATCAAGATTGGGTGAAAAAATGTGTGCTGAGATTTCAGGAAACTCGTAATTTTTTGGAAGCTTGGCAACCCCTTTCAATGAAAGGGATTTGCGCCGGTCTCTGCTTAGGGCTACATCAATAGGAAACAAACCATAGAGATAGAACTTGGAACTACTTTATTGTGTCAAATTTCAAAGAGCTAGCACAAACCATGTTTGATTTAGAGATCCAACAACATGTATCCATATACGAGAAAACAGAGTGAAACCTAAAAATTAAAACTGTCACTGTCAACGAATGGTTTAACCTAGAAGAACGAAATTTGGTGAGCCAAGTGGGATTATGGTACTGATCAGTACCTGAAAGTGTCATCAAGATTGGGTAAAAAAAATGTGTGCTGAGATTTCAGGAACCTCGTAGTTATTTGGAAGCTTGGCAACCCCTTTCCATGAAAGGGATTTGCGCTGGTCTCTGCTTAGGGCTACATCAATAGGAAACAAACCATAGAGATAGAACTTGGAACTACTTTATTGTGTCAAGTTTCAAAGAGCTAGCACAAACCGTGTTTGATTTAGAGTTCCAACTACATGTATCCATATAGGAGAAAACAGAGTGAAACCTAAAAATTAAAACTGGTACTGCCAACGAATGGTTTAACCTAGAAGAATGAAATTTGGTGAGCCAAGTGGGATTGGGGTACTGATCATTACCTGAAAGTGTCATCAAGATTGGGTGAAAAAATGTGTGCTGAGATTTCAGGAAACTCGTAGTTTTTTGGAAGCTTGGCAACCCCTTTTAATGAAAGTGATTTGTGCCGATCTCTGCTTAGGGCTACATCAATAGGAAACAAACCATAGAGATAGAACTTGGAACTACTTTATTGTGTCAAGTTTCAAAGAGCTAGCACAAACCGTGTTTGATTTAGAGTTCCAAATACATGTATCCATATAGGAGAAAACAGAGTGAAACCTAAAAATTAAAACTGTTACTGCCAACGAAGGGTTTAACGTAGAAGAACGAAATTTGGTGAGCCAACTGGGATTGGGGTACTGATCATTACCTGAAAGAGTCATCAAGATTGGGTGAAAAAATGTGTGCTGAGATTTCAGGAAACTCGTAGTTTTTTGGAGGCTTGACAACCCCTTTCCGTGAAAGTGATTTGTGCCAGTCTCTGCTTAGGGCTACATCAATAGGAAACAAACCATAGAGATACAACTTGGAACTACGTTATTGTGTCAAATTTCAAAGAGCTAGCACAAACCGTGTTTGATTTAGAGTTCCACTACATGTATCCATATAGGAGAAAACAGAGTGAAACCTAAAAATTAAAACTGTTACTGCCAACGAACGGTTTAACCTAGAAGAACGAAATTTGTTGAGCCAACTGGGATTGGTGTACTGATCATTACCTGAAAGTGTCATCAAGATTGGGTGAAAAAATGTGTGCTGAGATTTCAGGAAACTCGTAGATTATTGGAAGCTTGGCAACCCCTTTCCATGAAAGTGATTTGCGCTGGTCTTCGCTTAGGGCTACATCAATAGGAAACAAACCATAGAGATAGAACTTGGAACTACTTTACTGTGTCAAGTTTCAAAGAACTAGCACAAACCGTGTTTGATTTAGAGTTCCAACTATATGTATCCATATAGGAGAAAACAGAGTGAAACCTAAAAATTTAAACTGTTACTGCCAACGAACGGTTTAACCTAGAAGAATGAAATTTGGTGAGCCAAGTGGGATTAGGGTACTGATCATTACCTGAAAGTGTCATCAAGATTGGGTAAAAACATGTGTGCTGAGATTTCAGGAAAATCGTAGTTTTTTGGAAGCTTGGCAACCCCTTTCCATGAAAGTGATATGCGCCCTTCTCTGCTTAGGGCTATGTCAATAGGAAACAAAACGTAGAGATAGTACTTGGAACTACTTTATTGTGTCAAGTTTCAAAGAGCTAGCACAAACCGTGTTTGATTTAGAGTTCCAACTACACGTATCCACATAGGAG
Organism: Spermophilus citellus; assembly: GCF_964194105.1. Taxonomy (NCBI): domain Eukaryota; kingdom Metazoa; phylum Chordata; class Mammalia; order Rodentia; family Sciuridae; genus Spermophilus; species Spermophilus citellus. The sequence continues at coordinate 11,732,285 of NC_138192.1, read as the reverse complement.
AAAACAGAGTGAAACCTAAAAATTAAAACTGTTACTGCCAATGAACGGTTTAACCTAGAAGAACGAAATTTGGAGAGCCCACTGGGATTGGGGTACTGATCATTACCTTAAAGTGTCATCAAGATTGGGTGAAAAAATGTGTGCTGAGATTTCAGGGAACTCGTAGTTTTTTCGAAGCTTGGCAACCCCTTTCCATGAAAGTGATTTGCGCCGGTCTCTGCTTAGGGCTACATCAATAGGAAACAAACCATAGAGATAGAACTTGGAACTACTTTATTGTGTCAAGTTTCAAAGAGCTAGCACAAACCGTGTTTGATTTAGAGTTCCAACTACATGTATCCATATAGGAGAAAACAGAGTGAAACCTAAAAATTAAAACTGTTACTGCCAACGAAGGGTTTAACGTAGAAGAACGAAATTTGGTGAGCCAACTGGGATTGGGGTACTGATCATTACCTGAAAGAGTCATCAAGATTGGCTGAAAAAATGTGTGCTGAGATTTCAGGAAACTCGTAGTTTTTTGGAAGCTTGACAACCCCTTTCCGTGAAAGTGATTTGTGCCAGTCTCTGCTTAGGGCTACATCAATAGGAAACAAACCATAGAGATAGAACTTGGAACTACGTTATTGTGTCAAATTTCAAAGAGCTAGCACAAACCGTGTTTGATTTAGAGTTCCACTACATGTAACCATATAGGAGAAAACAGAGTGAAACCTAAAAATTAAAACTGTTACTGCCAACGAACGGTTTAACAAGGAAGAACGAAATTTGGTGAGCCAAGTGGGATTGCGGTACTGATCATTACCTGAAATTGTCATCAAGATTGGGTGAAAAAATGTGTGCTGAGACTTCAGGAAACTCATAGTTTTTTGGCAGCTTGGGAACCCCTTTCCATGAAAGTGATTTGTGCCTGTCTCTGCTTAGGGCTACATCAATAGGAAACAAACCATAGAGAGAGAACGTGGAACTACTTTATTGTGTCAAGTTTCAAAGAGCTAGCACAAACCGTGTTTGATTTAGAGTTCCAAATACATGTATCCATATAGGAGAAAACAGAGTGAAACCTAAAAATTAAAACTGTTTCTGCCAACGAACGGTTTAACCTAGAAGAACGAAATTTGGTGAGCCAAGTGGGATTGGGGTACTGATCATTACCTGAAAGTGTCATCAAGATTGGGTAAAAAAATGTGTGCTGAGATTTCAGGTAACTCGTAGTTTTTTGGAAGCTTGGCAACCCCTTTCCATGAAAGTGATTTGCGCTGGTCTTCGCTTAGGTCTACATCAATAGGAAACAAACCATAGAGATAGAAGTTGGAACTACTTTATTGTGTCATGTTTCAAAGAGCTAGCACAAACCGTGTTTCATTTAGAGTTCCAACTACATGTATCCATATATTAGAAAACAGAGTGAAACCTAAAAATTAAAACTGTTACTGCCAACGAACGGTTTAACCTAGAAGAACGAAATATGGTGAGCCAAGTGGGATTAGCGTACTGATCATTACCTGAAAGTGTCATCAAGATTGGGTAAAAAATGTGTGCTGAGATTTCAGGTAACTCGTAGATTTTTCGAAGCTTGGCAACCCCTTTCCATGAAAGTGATTTGCGCTGGTCTTCGCTTAGGGCTACATCAATAGGAAACAAACCATAGAGATAGAACTTGGAACTACTTTACTGTGTCAAGTTTCAAAGAACTAGCACAAACCGTGTTTGATTTAGAGTTCCAACTATATGTATCCATATAGGAGAAAACAGAGTGAAACCTAAAAATTTAAACTGTTACTGCCAACGAACGGTTTAACCTAGAAGAACGAAATTTGGTGAGCCAAGTGGGATTAGGGTACTGATCATTACCTGAAAGTGTCATCAAGATTGGGTAAAAAAATGTGTGCTGAGATTTCAGGAAAATCGTAGTTTTTTGGAAGCTTGGCAACCCCTTTCCATGAAAGTGATATGCGCCCTTCTCTGCTTAGGGCTATGTCAATAGGAAACAAAACGTAGAGATAGAACTTGGAACTACTTTATTGTGTCAAGTTTCAAAGAGCTAGCACAAACCGTGTTTGATTTAGAGTTCCAACTACATGTATCCATATAGGAGAAAACAGAGTGAAACCTAAAAATTAAAACTGGTACTGCCAACGAACGGTTTAACCTAGAAGAATGAAATTTAGTGAGCCAAGTGGGATTGGGGTACTGATCATTACCTGAAAGTGTCATCAAGATTGGGTGAAAAAATGTGTGCTGAGATTTCAGGAAACTCGTAGTTTTTTGGAAGCTTGGCAACCCCTTTTCATGAAAGTGATTTGCGCCGGTCTCTGCTTAGGGCTACATCAATAGGAAACAAATCATAGAGATAGAACTTGGAACTACTTTATTGTGTCAAGTTTCAAAGAGCTAGCACAAACCGTGTTTGATTTAGAGTTCCAACTACATGTATCCACATAGGAGAAAACAGAGTGAAACCTAAAAATTAAAACTGTTACTGCCAACGAACGGTTTAACCTAGAAGAACGAAATTTGGTGAGCCAACAGGGATTGGGGTACTGATCATTACCTTAAAGTGTCATCAAGTATTGGTGAAAAAATGTGTGCTGAGATTTCAGGAAACTCGTAGTTTTTTCGAAGCTTGGCAACCCCTTTCCATGAAAGTGATTTACGCCGGTCTTTGCTTAGGGCTACATCAATAGGAAACAAACCATAGAGATAAAACTTCGAACTACGTTATTGTGTCAAGTTTCAAAGAGCTAGCATAAACCGTGTTTGATTTACACTTCCAACTACATTTATCCATATAGGAGAAAACAGAGTGAAACCTAAAAATTCAAACTGTTACTGCCAACGAACGGATTAACCTAGAAGAATGAAATTTGGTGAGCCAAGTGGGATTGGGGTACTGATCATTACCTGAAAGTGTCATCAATATTGGTTGAAAATATGTGTGCTGAGATTTCAAGAAACTCGTAGATTTTTGGAAGCTTGGCAACCCCTTTCCATGAAAGTGATTTGCGCCAGTCTCTGCTTAGGGCTACATCAATAGGAAACAAATCATAGAGATAGAACTTGGAACTACTTTATTGTGTCAAGTTTCAAAGAGCTAGCACAAACCATGTTTGATTTAGATTTCCAACTACATCTATCCATATAGGAGAAAACAGAGTGAAACCTAAAAATTAAAATTGTTACTGCCAACGAACGGTTTAACCTAAAAGAAAAGAAATTTGGTGAGCCAAGTGGGATTGGGGTACTGATCATTACCTGAAAGTGTCATCAAGATTGGGTGAAAAAATGTGTAGTGAGATTTCAGGAAACTCGTAGTTTTTTGGAAGCTTGGCAACCCCTTTCCATGAAAGGGATTTGCGCTGGTCTCTGCTTAGGGCTACATCAATAGGAAACAAACCATAGAGATAGAACTTGGAACTACTTTATTGTGTCAAGTTACAAAGAGCTAGCACAAACCGTGTTTGATTTAGAGTTCCAAATACATGTATCCATATAGGAGAAAACAGAGTGAAACCTAAAAATTAAAACTGGTACTGCCAACGAACGGTTTAACCTAGAAGAATGAAATTTGGTGAGCCAAGTGGGATTGGGGTACTGATCATTACCTGAAAGTGTCATCAAGATTGGGTGAAAAAATGTGTGCTGAGATTTCAGGAAACTCGTAGTTTTTTGGAAGCTTGGCAACCCCTTTTAATGAAAGTGATTTGTGCCGATCTCTGCTTAGGGCTACATCAATAGGAAACAAACCATAGAGATAGAACTTGGAACTACTTTATTGTGTCAAGTTTCAAAGAGCTAGCACAAACCGTGTTTGATTTAGAGTTCCAACTACATGTATCCATATAGGAGAAAACAGAGTGAAACCTAAAAATTAAAACCGTTACTGCCAAAGAAGGGTTTAACGTAGAAGAACGAAATTTGGTGAGCCAACTGGGATTGGGGTACTGATCATTACCTGAAAGAGTCATCAAGATTGGGTGAAAAAATGTGTGCTGAGATTTCAGGAAACTCGTAGTTTTTTGGAAGCTTGACAACCCCTTTCCGTGAAAGTGATTTGTTCCAGTCTCTGCTTAGGGCTACATCAATAGGAAACAAACCATAGAGATAGAACTTGGAACTACTTTACTGTGTCAAGTTTCAAAGAACTAGCACAAACCGTGTTTGATTTAGAGTTCCAACTATATGTATCCATATAGGAGAAAACAGAGTGAAACCTAAAAATTTAAACTGTTACTGCCAACGAACGGTTTAACCTAGAAGAACGAAATTTGGTGAGCCAAGTGGGATTAGGGTACTGATCATTACCTGAAAGTGTCATCAAGATTGGGTAAAAAAATGTGTGCTGAGATTTCAGGAAAATCGTAGTTTTTTGGAAGCTTGGCAACCCCTTTCCATGAAAGTGATATGCACCCTTCTCTGCTTAGGGCTATGTCAATAGGAAACAAACTATAGAGATTGAACTTGGAACCACTTTATTTTGTAAAGTTTCAAAGAGCTAGCACAAACCGTGTTTGATTTAGAGTTCCAACTACACGTATCCACATAGGAGAAAACAGAGTGAAACCTAAAAATTAAAAATGTTACTGCCAATGAACGGTTTAACATAGAAGAACGAAATTTGGAGAGCCCACTGGGATTGGGGTACTGATCATTACCTTAAAGTGTCATCAAGATTGGGTGAAAAAATGTGTGCTGAGATTTCAGGGAACTCGTAGTTTTTTCGAAGCTTGGCAACCCCTTTCCATGAAAGTGATTTGCGCCGGTCTCTGCTTAGGGCTACATCAATAGGAAACAAACCATAGAGATAGATCTTGGAACTACTTTACTGTGTCAAGTTTCAAAGAGCTAGCACAAACCGTGTTTGATTTAGAGTTCCAACTACATGTATCCATATAGGAGAAAACAGAGTGAAACCTAAAAATTAAAACCGTTACTGCCAAAGAAGGGTTTAACGTAGAAGAACGAAATTTGGTGAGCCAACTGGGATTGGGGTACTGATCATTACCTGAAAGAGTCATCAAGATTGGGTGAAAAAATGTGTGCTGAGATTTCAGGAAACTCGTAGTTTTTTGGAAGCTTGACAACCCCTTTCCGTGAAAGTGATTTGTTCCAGTCTCTGCTTAGGGCTACATCAATAGGAAACAAACCATAGAGATAGAACTTGGAACTACTTTACTGTGTCAAGTTTCAAAGAACTAGCACAAACCGTGTTTGATTTAGAGTTCCAACTATATGTATCCATATAGGAGAAAACAGAGTGAAACCTAAAAATTTAAACTGTTACTGCCAACGAACGGTTTAACCTAGAAGAACGAAATTTGGTGAGCCAAGTGGGATTAGGGTACTGATCATTACCTGAAAGTGTCATCAAGATTGGGTAAAAAAATGTGTGCTGAGATTTCAGGAAAATCGTAGTTTTTTGGAAGCTTGGCAACCCCTTTCCATGAAAGTGATATGCGCCCTTCTCTGCTTAGGGCTATGTCAATAGGAAACAAACTATAGAGATTGAACTTGGAACCACTTTATTTTGTAAAGTTTCAAAGAGCTAGCACAAACCGTGTTTGATTTAGAGTTCCAACTACACGTATCCACATAGGAGAAAACAGAGTGAAACCTAAAAATTAAAAATGTTACTGCCAATGAACGGTTTAACATAGAAGAACGAAATTTGGAGAGCCCACTGGGATTGGGGTACTGATCATTACCTTAAAGTGTCATCAAGATTGGGTGAAAAAATGTGTGCTGATATTTCAGGGAACTCGTAGTTTTTTCGAAGCTTGGCAACCCCTTTCCATGAAAGTGATTTGCGCCGGTCTCTGCTTAGGGCTACATCAATAGGAAACAAACCATAGAGATAGATCTTGGAACTACTTTACTGTGTCAAGTTTCAAAGAGCTAGCACAAACCGTGTTTGATTTAGAGTTCCAACTACATGTATCCATATAGGAGAAAACAGAGTGAAACCTAAAAATTAAAACTGTTACTGCCAACGAAGGGTTTAACGTAGAAGAACGAAATTTGGTGAGCCAACTGGGATTGGGGTACTGATCATTACCTGAAAGAGTCATCAAGATTGGGTGAAAAAATGTGTGCTGAGATTTCAGGAAACTCGTAGTTTTTTGGAAGCTTGACAACCCCTTTCCGTGAAAGTGATTTGTGCCAGTCTCTGCTTAGGGCTACATCAATAGGAAACAAACCATAGAGAGAGAACTTGGAACTACTTTATTGTGTCAAGTTTCAAAGAGCTAGCACAAACCGTGTTTGATTTAGAGTTCCAACTACACGTATCCACATAGGAGAAAACAGAGTGAAACCTAAAAATTAAAAATGTTACTGCCAACGAACGGTTTAACAAGGAAGAACGAAATTTGGTGAGCCAAGTGGGATTGCGGTACTGATCATTACCTGAAAGTGTCATCAAGATTGGGTGAAAAAATGTGTGCTGAGACTTCAGGAAACTCATAGTTTTTTGGCAGCTTGGGAACCCCTTTCCATGAAAGTGATTTGCGCCAGTCTCTGCTTAGGGCTACATCAATAGGAAACAAACCATAGAGAGAGAACTTGGAACTACTTTATTGTGTCAAGTTTCAAAGAGCTAGCACAAACCGTGTTTGATTTAGAGTTCCAACTACATGTATCCATATAGGAGAAAACAGAGTGAAACCTAAAAATTAAAACTGTTTCTGCCAACGAACGGTTTAACCTAGAAGAACGAAATTTGGTGAGCCAAGTGGGATTAGGGTACTGATCATTACCTGAAAGTGTCATCAAGATTGGGTAAAAAAATCTGTGCTGAGATTTCAGGTAACTCGTAGTTTTTTGGAAGCTTGGCAACCCCTTTCCATGAAAGTGATTTGCGCTGGTCTTCGCTTAGGTCTACATCAATAGGAAACAAACCATAGAGATAGAACTTGGAACTACTTTATTGTGTCATGTTTCAAAGAGCTAGCACAAACCTTGTTTCATTTAGAGTTCCAACTACATGTATCCATATATTAGAAAACAGAGTGAAACCTAAAAATTAAAACTGTTCCTGCCAACGAACGGTTTAACCTAGAAGAACGAAATATGGTGAGCCAAGTGGGATTAGGGTACTGATCATTACCTGAAAGTGTCATCAAGATTGGGTAAAAAAATGTGTGCTGAGATTTCAGGTAACTCGTAGTTTTTTGGAAGCTTGGCAACCCCTTTCCATGAAAGTGATTTGCGCTGGTCTTCGCTTACGGCTACATCAATAGGAAACAAACCATAGAGATAGAACTTGGAACTACTTTACTGTGTCAAGTTTCAAAGAACTAGCACAAACCGTGTTTGATTTAGAGTTCCAACTATATGTATCCATATAGGAGAAAACAGAGTGAAACCTAAAAATTTAAACTGTTACTGCCAACGAACGGTTTAACCTAGAAGAACGAAATTTGGTGAGCCAAGTGGGATTGGGGTACTGATCATTACCTGAAAGAGTCATCAAGATTGGGTGAAAAAATGTGTGCTGAGATTTCAGGAAACTCGTAGTTTTTTGGAAGCTTGGCAACCCCTTTTCATGAAAGTGATTTGCGCCGGTCTCTGCTTAGGGCTACATCAATAGGAAACAAATCATAGAGATAGAACTTGGAACTACTTAATTGTGTCAAGTTTCAAAGAGCTAGCACAAACCGTGTTTGATTTAGAGTTCCAACTACATGTATCCACATAGGAGAAAACAGAGTGAAACCTAAAAATTAAAACTGTTACTGCCAACGAACGGTTTAACCTAGAAGAACGAAATTTGGTGAGCCAACTGGGATTGGGGTACTGATCATTACCTTAAAGTGTCATCAAGTATTGGTGAAAAAATGTGTGCTGAGATTTCAGGAAACTCGTAGTTTTTTCGAAGCTTGGCAACCCCTTTCCATGAAAGTGATTTACGCCGGTCTCTGCTTAGGGCTACATCAATCGGAAACAAACCATAGAGATAAAACTTCGAACTACGTTATTGTGTCAAGTTTCAAAGAGCTAGCATAAACCGTGTTTGATTTACACTTCCAACTACATTTATCCATATAGGAGAAAACAGAGTGAAACCTAAAAATTCAAACTGTTACTGCCAACGAACGGATTAACCTAGAAGAACGAAATTTGGTGAGCCAAGTGGGATTGGGGTACTGATCATTACCTGAAAGTGTCATCAATATTGGTTGAAAAAATGTGTGCTGAGATTTCAAGAAACTCGTAGATTTTTGGAAGCTTGGCAACCCCTTTCCATGAAAGTGATTTGCGCCAGTCTCTGCTTAGGGCTACATCAATAGGAAACAAATCATAGAGATAGAACTTGGAACTACTTTATTGTGTCAAGTTTCAAAGAGCTAGCACAAACCGTGTTTGATTTAGAGTTCCAACTACATCTATCCATATAGGAGAAAACAGAGTGAAACCTAAAAATTAAAATTGTTACTGCCAACGAACGGTTTAACCTAAAAGAAAAGAAATTTGGTGAGCCAAGTGGGATTGGGGTACTGATCATTACCTGAAAGTGTCATCAAGATTGGGTGAAAAAATGTGTAGTGAGATTTCAGGAAACTCGTAGTTTTTTGGAAGCTTGGCAACCCCTTTCAATGAAAGGGATTTGCGCTGGTCTCTGCTTAGGGCTACATCAATAGGAAACAAACCATAGAGATAGAACTTGGAACTACTTTATTGTGTCAAGTTACAAAGAGCTAGCACACACCGTGTTTGATTTAGAGTTCCAAATACATGTATCCATATAGGAGAAAACAGAGTGAAACCTAAAAATTAAAACTGGTACTGCCAACGAACGGTTTAACCTAGAAGAATGAAATTTGGTGAGCCAAGTGGGATTGGGGTACTGATCATTACCTGAAAGTGTCATCAAGATTGGGTGAAAAAATGTGTGCTGAGATTTCAGGAAACTCGTAGTTTTTTGGAAGCTTGGCAACCCCTTTTAATGAAAGTGATTTGTGCCGATCTCTGCTTAGGGCTACATCAATAGGAAACAAACCATAGAGATAGAACTTGGAACTACTTTATTGTGTCAAGTTTCAAAGAGCTAGCACAAACCGTGTTTGATTTAGAGTTCCAACTACATGTATCCATATAGGAGAAAACAGAGTGAAACCTAAAAATTAAAACTGTTACTGCCAACGAAGGGTTTAACGTAGAAGAACGAAATTTGGTGAGCCAACTGGGATTGGGGTACTGATCATTACCTGAAAGAGTCATCAAGATTGGGTGAAAAAATGTGTGCTGAGATTTCAGGAAACTCGTAGTTTTTTGGAAGCTTGACAACCCCTTTCCGTGAAAGTGATTTGTTCCAGTCACTGCTTAGGGCTACATCAATAGGAAACAAACCATAGAGATAGAACTTGGAACTACGTTATTGTGTCAAATTTCAAAGAGCTAGCACAAACCGTGTTTGATTTAGAGTTCCACTACATGTATCCATATAGGAGAAAACAGAGTGAAACCTAAAAATTAAAACTGTTACTGCCAACGAACGGTTTAACAAGGAAGAACGAAATTTGGTGAGCCAAGTGGGATTGCGGTACTGATCATTACCTGAAAGTGTCATCAAGATTGGGTGAAAAAATGTGTGCTGAGATTTCAGGAAACTCGTAGATTATTGGAAGCTTGGCAACCCCTTTCCATGAAAGTGATTTGCGCTGGTCTTCGCTTAGGGCTACATCAATAGGAAACAAACCATAGAGATAGAACTTGGAACTACTTTACTGTGTCAAGCTTCAAAGAACTAGCACAAACCGTGTTTGATTTAGAGTTCCAACTATATGTATCCATATAGGAGAAAACAGAGTGAAACCTAAAAATTTAAACTGTTACTGCCAACGAACGGTTTAACCTAGAAGAACGAAATTTGGTGAGCCAAGTGGGATTAGGGTACTGATCATTACCTGAAAGTGTCATCAAGATTGGGTAAAAAAATGTGTGCTGAGATTTCAGGAAAATCATAGTTTTTTGGAAGCTTGGCAACCCCTTTCCATGAAAGTGATATGCGCCCTTCTCTGCTAAGGGCTATGTCAATAGGAAACAAACTATAGAGATTGAACTTGGAACCACTTTATTTTGTAAAGTTTCAAAGAGCTAGCACAAACCGTGTTTGATTTAGAGTTCCAACTACACGTATCCACATAGGAGAAAACAGAGTGAAACCTAAAAATTAAAAATGTTACTGCCAATGAACGGTTTAACATAGAAGAACGAAATTTGGAGAGCCCACTGGGATTGGGGTACTGATCATTACCTTAAAGTGTCATCAAGATTGGGTGAAAAAATGTGTGCTGAGATTTCAGGGAACTCGTAGTTTTTTCGAAGCTTGGCAACCCCTTTCCATGAAAGTGATTTGCGCCGGTCTCTGCTTAGGGCTACATCAATAGGAAACAAACCATAGAGATAGAACTTGGAACTACTTTACTGTGTCAAGTTTCAAAGAGCTAGCACAAACCGTGTTTGATTTAGAGTTCCAACTACATGTATCCATATAGGAGAAAACAGAGTGAAACCTAAAAATTAAAACTGTTACTGCCAACGAAGGGTTTAACGTAGAAGAACGAAATTTGGTGAGCCAACTGGGATTGGGGTACTGATCATTACCTGAAAGAGTCATCAAGATTGGGTGAAAAAATGTGTGCTGAGATTTCAGGAAACTCGTAGTTTTTTGGAAGCTTGACAACCCCTTTCCGTGAAAGTGATTTGTGCCAGTCTCTGCTTAGGGCTACATCAATAGGAAACAAACCATAGAGATAGAACTTGGAACTACGTTATTGTGTCAAATTTCAAAGAGCTAGCACAAACCGTGTTTGATTTAGAGTTCCACTACATGTATCCATATAGGAGAAAACAGAGTGAAACCTAAAAATTAAAACTGTTACTGCCAACGAACGGTTTAACAAGGAAGAACGAAATTTGGTGAGCCAAGTGGGATTGCGGTACTGATCATTACCTGAAAGTGTCATCAAGATTGGGTGAAAAAATGTGTGCTGAGACTTCAGGAAACTCATAGTTTTTTGGCAGCTTGGGAACCCCTTTCCATGAAAGTGATTTGCGCCAGTCTCTGCTTAGGGCTACATCAATAGGAAACAAACCATAGAGAGAGAACTTGGAACTACTTTATTGTGTCAAGTTTCAAAGAGCTAGCACAAACCGTGTTTGATTTAGAGTTCCAACTACATGTATCCATATAGGAGAAAACAGAGTGAAACCTAAAAATTAAAACTGTTTCTGCCAACGAACGGTTTAACCTAGAAGAACGAAATTTGGTGAGCCAAGTGGGATTAGGGTACTGATCATTACCTGAAAGTGTCATCAAGATTGGGTAAAAAAATCTGTGCTGAGATTTCAGGTAACTCGTAGTTTTTTGGAAGCTTGGCAACCCCTTTCCATGAAAGTGATTTGCGCTGGTCTTCGCTTAGGTCTACATCAATAGGAAACAAACCATAGAGATAGAACTTGGAACTACTTTATTGTGTCATGTTTCAAAGAGCTAGCACAAACCTTGTTTCATTTAGAGTTCCAACTACATGTATCCATATATTAGAAAACAGAGTGAAACCTAAAAATTAAAACTGTTACTGCCAACGAACGGTTTAACCTAGAAGAACGAAATATGGTGAGCCAAGTGGGATTAGGGTACTGATCATTACCTGAAAGTGTCATCAAGATTGGGTAAAAAAATGTGTGCTGAGATTTCAGGTAACTCGTAGTTTTTTGGAAGCTTGGCAACCCCTTTCCATGAAAGTGATTTGCGCTGGTCTTCGCTTATGGCTACATCAATAGGAAACAAACCATAGAGATAGAACTTGGAACTACTTTACTGTGTCAAGTTTCAAAGAACTAGCACAAACCGTGTTTGATTTAGAGTTCCAACTATATGTATCCATATAGGAGAAAACAGAGTGAAACCTAAAAATTTAAACTGTTACTGCCAACGAACGGTTTAACCTAGAAGAACGAAATTTGGTGAGCCAAGTGGGATTGGGGTACTGATCATTACCTGAAAGAGTCATCAAGATTGGGTGAAAAAATGTGTGCTGAGATTTCAGGAAACTCGTAGTTTTTTGGAAGCTTGGCAACCCCTTTTCATGAAAGTGATTTGCGCCGGTCTCTGCTTAGGGCTACATCAATAGGAAACAAATCATAGAGATAGAACTTGGAACTACTTAATTGTGTCAAGTTTCAAAGAGCTAGCACAAACCGTGTTTGATTTAGAGTTCCAACTACATGTATCCACATAGGAGAAAACAGAGTGAAACCTAAAAATTAAAACTGTTACTGCCAACGAACGGTTTAACCTAGAAGAACGAAATTTGGTGAGCCAACTGGGATTGGGGTACTGATCATTACCTTAAAGTGTCATCAAGTATTGGTGAAAAAATGTGTGCTGAGATTTCAGGAAACTCGTAGTTTTTTCGAAGCTTGGCAACCCCTTTCCATGAAAGTGATTTACGCCGGTCTCTGCTTAGGGCTACATCAATAGGAAACAAACCATAGAGATAAAACTTCGAACTACGTTATTGTGTCAAGTTTCAAAGAGCTAGCATAAACCGTGTTTGATTTACACTTCCAACTACATTTATCCATATAGGAGAAAACAGAGTGAAACCTAAAAATTCAAACTGTTACTGCCAACGAACGGATTAACCTAGAAGAACGAAATTTGGTGAGCCAAGTGGGATTGGGGTACTGATCATTACCTGAAAGTGTCATCAATATTGGTTGAAAAAATGTGTGCTGAGATTTCAAGAAACTCGTAGATTTTTGGAAGCTTGGCAACCCCTTTCCATGAAAGTGATTTGCGCCAGTCTCTGCTTAGGGCTACATCAATAGGAAACAAATCATAGAGATAGAACTTGGAACTACTTTATTGTGTCAAGTTTCAAAGAGCTAGCACAAACCGTGTTTGATTTAGAGTTCCAACTACATCTATCCATATAGGAGAAAACAGAGTGAAACCTAAAAATTAAAATTGTTACTGCCAACGAACGGTTTAACCTAAAAGAAAAGAAATTTGGTGAGCCAAGTGGGATTGGGGTACTGATCATTACCTGAAAGTGTCATCAAGATTGGGTGAAAAAATGTGTAGTGAGATTTCAGGAAACTCGTAGTTTTTTGGAAGCTTGGCAACCCCTTTCAATGAAAGGGATTTGCGCTGGTCTCTGCTTAGGGCTACATCAATAGGAAACAAACCATAGAGATAGAACTTGGAACTACTTTATTGTGTCAAGTTACAAAGAGCTAGCACAAACCGTGTTTGATTTAGAGTTCCAAATACATGTATCCATATAGGAGAAAACAGAGTGAAACCTAAAAATTAAAACTGGTACTGCCAACGAACGGTTTAACCTAGAAGAATGAAATTTGGTGAGCCAAGTGGGATTGGGGTACTGATCATTACCTGAAAGTGTCATCAAGATTGGGTGAAAAAATGTGTGCTGAGATTTCAGGAAACTCGTAGTTTTTTGGAAGCTTGGCAACCCCTTTTAATGAAAGTGATTTGTGCCGATCTCTGCTTAGGGCTACATCAATAGGAAACAAACCATAGAGATAGAACTTGGAACTACTTTATTGTGTCAAGTTTCAAAGAGCTAGCACAAACCGTGTTTGATTTAGAGTTCCAACTACATGTATCCATATAGGAGAAAACAGAGTGAAACCTAAAAATTAAAACTGTTACTGCCAACGAAGGGTTTAACGTAGAAGAACGAAATTTGGTGAGCCAACTGGGATTGGGGTACTGATCATTACCTGAAAGAGTCATCAAGATTGGGTGAAAAAATGTGTGCTGAGATTTCAGGAAACTCGTAGTTTTTTGGAAGCTTGACAACCCCTTTCCGGGAAAGTGATTTGTTCCAGTCTCTGCTTAGGGCTACATCAATAGGAAACAAACCATAGAGATAGAACTTGGAACTACGTTATTGTGTCAAATTTCAAAGAGCTAGCACAAACCGTGTTTGATTTAGAGTTCCACTACATGTATCCATATAGGAGAAAACAGAGTGAAACCTAAAAATTAAAACTGTTACTGCCAACGAACGGTTTAACAAGGAAGAACGAAATTTGGTGAGCCAAGTGGGATTGCGGTACTGATCATTACCTGAAAGTGTCATCAAGATTGGGTGAAAAAATGTGTGCTGAGATTTCAGGAAACTCGTAGATTATTGGAAGCTTGGCAACCCCTTTCCATGAAAGTGATTTGCGCTGGTCTTCGCTTAGGGCTACATCAATAGGAAACAAACCATAGAGATAGAACTTGGAACTACTTTACTGTGTCAAGCTTCAAAGAACTAGCACAAACCGTGTTTGATTTAGAGTTCCAACTATATGTATCCATATAGGAGAAAACAGAGTGAAACCTAAAAATTTAAACTGTTACTGCCAACGAACGGTTTAACCTAGAAGAACGAAATTTGGTGAGCCAAGTGGGATTAGGGTACTGATCATTACCTGAAAGTGTCATCAAGATTGGGTAAAAAAATGTGTGCTGAGATTTCAGGAAAATCGTAGTTTTTTGGAAGCTTGGCAACCCCTTTCCATGAAAGTGATATGCGCCCTTCTCTGCTAAGGGCTATGTCAATAGGAAACAAACTATAGAGATTGAACTTGGAACCACTTTATTTTGTAAAGTTTCAAAGAGCTAGCACAAACCGTGTTTGATTTAGAGTTCCAACTACACGTATCCACATAGGAGAAAACAGAGTGAAACCTAAAAATTAAAACTGTTACTGCCAATGAACGGTTTAACCTAGAAGAACGAAATTTGGAGAGCCCACTGGGATTGGGGTACTGATCATTACCTTAAAGTGTCATCAAGATTGGGTGAAAAAATGTGTGCTGAGATTTCAGGGAACTCGTAGTTTTTTCGAAGCTTGGCAACCCCTTTCCATGAAAGTGATTTGCGCCGGTCTCTGCTTAGGGCTACATCAATAGGAAACAAACCATAGAGATAGAACTTGGAACTACTTTATTGTGTCAAGTTTCAAAGAGCTAGCACAAACCGTGTTTGATTTAGAGTTCCAACTACATGTATCCATATAGGAGAAAACAGAGTGAAACCTAAAAATTAAAACTGTTACTGCCAACGAAGGGTTTAACGTAGAAGAACGAAATTTGGTGAGCCAACTGGGATTGGGGTACTGATCATTACCTGAAAGAGTCATCAAGATTGGGTGAAAAAATGTGTGCTGAGATTTCAGGAAACTCGTAGTTTTTTGGAAGCTTGACAACCCCTTTCCGTGAAAGTGATTTGTGCCAGTCTCTGCTTAGGGCTACATCAATAGGAAACAAACCATAGAGATAGAACTTGGAACTACGTTATTGTGTCAAATTTCAAAGAGCTAGCACAAACCGTGTTTGATTTAGAGTTCCACTACATGTATCCATATAGGAGAAAACAGAGTGAAACCTAAAAATTAAAACTGTTACTGCCAACGAACGGTTTAACAAGGAAAAACGAAATTTGGTGAGCCAAGTGGGATTGCGGTACTGATCATTACCTGAAAGTGTCATCAAGATTGGGTGAAAAAATGTGTGCTGAGACTTCAGGAAACTCATAGTTTTTTGGCAGCTTGGGAACCCCTTTCCATGAAAGTGATTTGCGCCAGTCTCTGCTTAGGGCTACATCAATAGGAAACAAACCATAGAGAGAGAACTTGGAACTACTTTATTGTGTCAAGTTTCAAAGAGCTAGCACAAACCGTGTTTGATTTAGAGTTCCAACTACATGTATCCATATAGGAGAAAACAGAGTGAAACCTAAAAATTAAAACTGTTTCTGCCAACGAACGGTTTAACCTAGAAGAACGAAATTTGGTGAGCCAAGTGGGATTAGGGTACTGATCATTACCTGAAAGTGTCATCAAGATTGGGTAAAAAAATGTGTGCTGAGATTTCAGGTAACTCGTAGTTTTTTGGAAGCTTGGCAACCCATTTCCATGAAAGTGATTTGCGCTGGTCTTCGCTTAGGTCTACATCAATAGGAAACAAACCATAGAGATAGAACTTGGAACTACTTTATTGTGTCATGTTTCAAAGAGCTAGCACAAACCTTGTTTCATTTAGAGTTCCAACTACATGTATCCATATATTAGAAAACAGAGTGAAACCTAAAAATTAAAACTGTTACTGCCAACGAACGGTTTAACCTAGAAGAACGAAATATGGTGAGCCAAGTGGGATTAGGGTACTGATCATTACCTGAAAGTGTCATCAAGATTGGGTAAAAAAATGTGTGCTGAGATTTCAGGTAACTCGTAGTTTTTTGGAAGCTTGGCAACCCCTTTCCATGAAAGTGATTTGCGCTGGTCTTCGCTTACGGCTACATCAATAGGAAACAAACCATAGAGATAGAACTTGGAACTACTTTACTGTGTCAAGTTTCAAAGAACTAGCACAAACCGTGTTTGATTTAGAGTTCCAACTATATGTATCCATATAGGAGAAAACAGAGTGAAACCTAAAAATTTAAACTGTTACTGCCAACGAACGGTTTAACCTAGAAGAACGAAATTTGGTGAGCCAAGTGGGATTAGGGTACTGATCATTACCTGAAAGTGTCATCAAGATTGGGTAAAAAAATGTGTGCTGAGATTTCAGGAAAATCGTAGTTTTTTGGAAGCTTGGCAACCCCTTTCCGTGAAAGTGATATGCGCCCTTCTCTGCTTAGGGCTATGTCAATAGGAAACAAAACGTAGAGATAGAACTTGGAACTACTTTATTGTGTCAAGTTTCAAAGAGCTAGCACAAACCGTGTTTGATTTAGAGTTCCAACTACACTTATCCACATAGGAGAAAACACAGTGAAACCTAAAAATTAAAACTGTTACTGCCAATGAACGGTTTAACCTAGAAGAACGAAATTTGGAGAGCCCACTGGGATTGGGGTACTGATCATTACCTTAAAGTGTCATCAAGTTTGGGTGAAAAAATGTGTGCTGAGATTTCAGGGAACTCGTAGTTTTTTCGAAGCTTGGCAACCCCTTTTTATGAAAGTGATTTACGCCGGTCTCTGCTTAGGGCTACATCAATAGGAAACAAACCATAGAGATAGAACTTCGAACTACGTTATTGTGTCAAGTTTCAATAAGCTAGCATAAACCGTGTTTGATTTACAGTTCCAACTACATTTATCCATATAGGAGAAAACAGAGTGAAACCTAAAAATTCAAACTGTTACTGCCAACGAACGGATTAACCTAGAAGAACGAAATTTGGTGAGCCAAGTGGGATTGGTGTACTGATCATTACCTGAAAGTGTCATCAAGATTGGTTGAAAAAATGTGTGCTGAGATTTCAGGAAACTCGTAGATTATTGGAAGCTTGGAAACCCCTTTCCATGAAAGTGATTTGCGCCAGTCTCTGCTTAGGGCTACATCAATAGGAAACAAATCATAGAGATAGAACTTGGAACTACTTTATTGTGTCAAGTTTCAAAGAGCTAGCACAAACCGTGTTTGATTTACAGTTCCAACTACATCTATCCATATAGGAGAAAACAGAGTGAAACCTAAAAATTAAAACTGTTACTGCCAACGAACGGTTTAACCTAAAAGAACGAAATTTGGTGAGCCAAGTGGGATTGGGGTACTGATCATTACCTGAAAGTGTCATCAAGATTGGGTGAAAAAATGTGTAGTGAGATTTCAGGAAACTCGTAGTTTTTTGGAAGCTTGGCAACCCCTTTCCATGAAAGGGATTTGCGCTGGTCTCTGCTTAGGGCTACATCAATAGGAAACAAGCCATAGAGATAGAACTTGGAACTACTTTATTGTGTCAAGTTTCAAAGAGCTAGCACAAACCGTGTTTGATTTAGAGTTCCAACTACATGTATCCATATAGGAGAAAACAGAGTGAAACCTAAAAATTAAAACTGGTACTGCCAACGAACAGTTTAACCTAGAAGAATGAAATTTGGTGAGCCAAGTGGGATTGGGGTACTGATCATTACCTGAAAGTGTCATCAAGATTGGGTGAAAAAATGTGTGCTGAGATTTCAGGAAACTCGTAGTTTTTTGGAAGCTTGGCAACCCCTTTTCATGAAAGTGATTTGTGCCGGTCTCTGATTAGGGCTACATCAATAGGAAAGAAACCATAGAGATAGAACTTGGAACTACTTTACTGTGTCAAGTTTCAAAGAGCTAGCACAAACCGTGTTTGATTTAGAGTTCCAACTACATGTATCCATATAGGAGAAAACAGAGTGAAACCTAAAAATTAAAACTGTTACTGCCAACGAAGGGTTTAACGTAGAAGAACGAAATTTGGTGAGCCAACTGGGATTGGGGTACTGATCATTACCTGAAAGAGTCATCAAGATTGGGTGAAAAAATGTGTGCTGAGATTTCAGGAAACTCGTAGTTTTTTGGAAGCTTGACAACCCCTTTCCGTGAAAGTGATTTGTGCCAGTCTCTGCTTAGGGCTACATCAATAGGAAACAAACCATAGAGAGAGAACTTGGAACTACTTTATTGTGTCAAGTTTCAAAGAGCTAGCACAAACCGTGTTTGATTTAGAGTTCCAACTACATGTATCCATATAGGAGAAAACAGAGTGAAACCTAAAAATTAAAACTGTTTCTGCCAACGAACGGTTTAACCTAGAAGAACGAAATTTGGTGAGCCAAGTGGGATTAGGGTACTGATCATTACCTGAAAGTGTCTTCAAGATTGGGTAAAAAATGTGTGCTGAGATTTCAGGTAAATCGTAGTTTTTTGGAAGCTTGGCAACCCCTTTCCATGAAAGTGATTTGCGCTGGTCTTCGCTTAGGGATACATCAATAGGAAACAAACCATAGAGATAGAACATGGAACTACTTTATTGTGTCAAGTTTCCAAGAGCTAGCACAAACCGTGTTTGATTTAGAGTTCCAACTACATGTATCCATATAGGAGAAAACAGAGTGAAACCTAAAAATTAAAACTGTTTCTGCCAACGAACGGTTTAACCTAGAAGAACGAAATTTGGTGAGCCAAGTGGGATTAGGGTACTGATCATTACCTGAAAGTGTCATCAAGATTGGGTAAAAAAATGTGTGCTGAGATTTCAGGAAAATCGTAGTGTTTTGGAAGCTTGGCAACCCCTTTCCATGAAAGTGATATGCGCCCTTCTCTGCTTAGGGCTATGTCAATAGGAAACAAAACGTAGAGATAGAACTTGGAACTACTTTATTGTGTCAAGTTTCAAAGAGCTAGCACAAACCGTGTTTGATTTAGAGTTCCAACTACATGTATCCACATAGGAGAAAACAGAGTGAAACCTAAAAATTAAAACTGTTACTGCCAATGAACGGTTTAACCTAGAAGAACGAAATTTGGAGAGCCCACTGGGATTGGGGAACTGAACATTACCTTAAAGTGTCATCAAGATTGTGTGAAAAAATGTGTGCTGAGATTTCAGGGAACTCGTAGTTTTTTCGAAGCTTGGCAACCCCTTTCCATGAAAGTGATTTACGCCGGTCTCTGCTTAGGGCTACATCAATAGGAAACAAACCATAGAGATAGAACTTTGAACTACGTTATTGTGTCAAGTTTCAAAGAGGTAGCATAAACCGTGTTTCATTTACAGTTCCAACGACATTTATCCATATAGGAGAAAACAGAGTGAAACTTAAAAATTAAAACTGTTACTGCCAACGAACGGATTAACCTAGAAGAACGAAATTTGGTGAGCCAAGTGGGATTGGTGTACTGATCATTACCTGAAAGTGTCATCAAGATTGGTTGAAAAAATGTGTGCTGAGATTTCAGGAAACTCGTAGATATTTGGAAGCTTGGCAACCCCTTTCCATGAAAGTGATTTGCGCTGGTCTTCGCTTACGGCTACATCAATAGGAAACAAACCATAGAGATAGAACTTGGAACTACTTTACTGTGTCAAGTTTCAAAGAACTAGCACAAACCGTGTTTGATTTAGAGTTCCAACTATATGTATCCATATAGGAGAAAACAGAGTGAAACCTAAAAATTTAAACTGTTACTGCCAACGAACGGTTTAACCTAGAAGAACGAAATTTGGTGAGCCAAGTGGGATTAGGGTACTGATCATTACCTGAAAGTGTCATCAAGATTGGGTAAAACAATGTGTGCTGAGATTTCAGGAAAATCGTAGTTTTTTGGAAGCTTGGCAACCCCTTTCCATGAAAGTGATATGCGCCCTTCTCTGCTTAGGGCTATGTCAATAGGAAACAAAACGTAGAGATAGAACTTGGAACTACTTTATTGTGTCAAGTTTCAAAGAGCTAGCACAAACCGTGTTTGATTTAGAGTTCCAACTACACGTATCCACATAGGAGAAAACAGAGTGAAACCTAAAAATTAAAACTGTTACTGCCAATGAACGGTTTAACCTAGAAGAACGAAATTTGGAGAGCCCACTGGGATTGGGGTACTGATCATTACCTTAAAGTGTCATCAAGATTGGGTGAAAAAATGTGTGCTGAGATTTCAGGGAACTCGTAGTTTTTTCGAAGCTTGGCAACCCCTTACCATGAAAGTGATTTGCGCCGGTCTCTGTTTAGGGCTACATCAATAGGAAACAAACCATAGAGATAGAACTTGGAACTACTTTATTGTGTCAAGTTTCAAAGAGCTAGCACAAACCGTGTTTGATTTAGAGTTCCAACTACATGTATCCATATAGGAGAAAACAGAGTGAAACCTAAAAATTAAAACTGTTACTGCCAACGAAGGGTTTAACGTAGAAGAACGAAATTTGGTGAGCCAACTGGGATTGGGGTACTGATCATTACCTGAAAGAGTCATCAAGATTGGGTGAAAAAATGTGTGCTGAGATATCAGGAAACTCGTAGTTTTTTGGAAGCTTGACAACCCCTTTCCGTGAAAGTGATTTGTGCCAGTCTCTGCTTAGGGCTACATCAATAGGAAACAAACCATAGAGATAGAACTTGGAACTACGTTATTGTGTCAAATTTCAAAGAGCTAGCACAAACCGTGTTTGATTTAGAGTTCCACTACATGTAACCATATAGGAGAAAACAGAGTGAAACCTAAAAATTAAAACTGTTACTGCCAACGAACGGTTTAACAAGGAAGAACGAAATTTGGTGAGCCAAGTGGGATTGCGGTACTGATCATTACCTGAAAGTGTCATCAAGATTGGGTGAAAAAATGTGTGCTGAGATTTCAGGAAACTCGTAGTTTTTTGGAAGCTTGACAACCCCTTTCCGTGAAAGTGATTTGTGCCAGTCTCTGCTTAGGGCTACATCAATAGGAAACAAACCATAGAGATAGAACTTGGAACTACGTTATTGTGTCAAATTTCAAAGAGCTAGCACAAACCGTGTTTGATTTAGAGTTCCACTACATGTAACCATATAGGAGAAAACAGAGTGAAACCTAAAAATTAAAACTGTTACTGCCAACGAACGGTTTAACAAGGAAGAACGAAATTTGGTGAGCCAAGTGGGATTGCGGTACTGATCATTACCTGAAAGTGTCATCAAGATTGGGTGAAAAAATGTGTGCTGAGACTTCAGGAAACTCATAGTTTTTTGGCAGCTTGGGAACCCCTTTCCATGAAAGTGATTTGCGCCAGTCTCTGCTTAGGGCTACATCAATAGGAAACAAACCATAGAGAGAGAACGTGGAACTACTTTATTGTGTCAAGTTTCAAAGAGCTAGCACAAACCGTGTTTGATTTAGAGTTCCAACTACATGTATCCATATAGGAGAAAACAGAGTGAAACCTAAAAATTAAAACTGTTTCTGCCAACGAACGGTTTAACCTAGAAGAACGAAATTTGGTGAGCCAAGTGGGATTAGGGTACTGATCATTACCTGAAAGTGTCATCAAGATTGGGTAAAAAAATGTGTGCTGAGATTTCAGGTAACTCGTAGTTTTTTGGAAGCTTGGCAACCCCTTTCCATGAAAGTGATTTGCGCTGGTCTTCGCTTAGGTCTACATCAATAGGAAACAAACCATAGAGATAGAAGTTGGAACTACTTTATTGTGTCATGTTTCAAAGAGCTAGCACAAACCATGTTTCATTTAGAGTTCCAACTACATGTATCCATATATTAGAAAACAGAGTGAAACCTAAAAATTAAAACTGTTACTGCCAACGAACGGTTTAACCTAGAAGAACGAAATATGGTGAGCCAAGTGGGATTAGGGTACTGATCATTACCTGAAAGTGTCATCAAGATTGGGTAAAAAAATGTGTGCTGAGATTTCAGGTAACTCGTAGTTTTTTCGAAGCTTGGCAACCCCTTTCCATGAAAGTGATTTGCGCTGGTCTTCGCTTAGGGCTACATCAATAGGAAACAAACCATAGAGATAGAACTTGGAACTACTTTACTGTGTCAAGTTTCAAAGAAGTAGCACAAACCGTGTTTGATTTAGAGTTCCAAATATATGTATCCATATAGGAGAAAACAGAGTGAAACCTAAAAATTTAAACTGTTACTGCCAACGAACGGTTTAACCTAGAAGAACGAAATTTGGTGAGCCAAGTGGGATTAGGGTACTGATCATTACCTGAAAGTGTCATCAAGATTGGGTAAAAAAATGTGTGCTGAGATTTCAGGAAAATCGTAGTTTTTTGGAAGCTTGGCAACCCCTTTCCATGAAAGTGATATGCGCCCTTCTCTGCTTAGGGCTATGTCAATAGGAAACAAAACGTAGAGATAGAACTTGGAACTACTTTATTGTGTCAAGTTTCAAAGAGCTAGCACAAACCGTGTTTGATTTAGAGTTCCAACTACACGTATCCACATAGGAGAAAACAGAGTGAAACCTAAAAATTAAAACTGTTACTGCCAATGAACGGTTTAACCTAGAAGAACGAAATTTGGAGAGCCCACTGGGATTGGGGTACTGATCATTACCTGAAAGTGTCATCAAGATTGGGTGAAAAAATGTGTAGTGAGATTTCAGGAAACTCGAAGTTTTTTGGAAGCTTGGCAACCCCTTTCCATGAAAGGGATTTGCGCTGGTCTCTGCTTAGGGCTACATCAATAGGAAACAAGCCATAGAGATAGAACTTGGAACTACTTTATTGTGTCAAGTTCAAAGAGCTAGCACAAACCGTGTTTGATTTAGAGTTCCAACTACATGTATCCATATAGGAGAAAACAGAGTGAAACCTAAAAATTAAAACTGATACTGCCAACGAACGGTTTAACCTAGAAGAATGAAATTTAGTGAGCCAAGTGGGATTGGGGTACTGATCATTACCTGAAAGTGTCATCAAGATTGGGTGAAAAAATGTGTGCTGAGATTTCAGGAAACTCGTAGTTTTTTGGAAGCTTGGCAACCCCTTTTCATGAAAGTGATTTGCGCCGGTCTCTGCTTAGGGCTACATCAATAGGAAACAAATCATAGAGATAGAACTTGGAACTACTTTATTGTGTCAAGTTTCAAAGAGCTAGCACAAACCGTGTTTGATTTAGAGTTCCAACTACATGTATCCACATAGGAGAAAACAGAGTGAAACCTAAAAATTAAAACTGTTACTGCCAACGAACGGTTTAACCTAGAAGAACGAAATTTGGTGAGCCAACTGGGATTGGGGTACTGATCATTACCTTAAAGTGTCATCAAGTATTGGTGAAAAAATGTGTGCTGAGATTTCAGGAAACTCGTAGTTTTTTGGAAGCTTGGCAACCCCTTTCCATGAAAGTGATTTACGCCGGTCTCTGCTTAGGGCTACATCAATAGGAAACATACCATAGAGATAAAACTTCGAACTACGTTATTGTGTCAAGTTTCAAAGAGCTAGCATAAACCGTGTTTGATTTACACTTCCAACTACATTTATCCATATAGGAGAAAACAGAGTGAAACCTAAAAATTCAAACTGTTACTGCCAACGAACGGATTAACCTAGAAGAACGAAATTTGGTGAGCCAAGTGGGATTGGGGTACTGATCATTACCTGAAAGTGTCATCAATATTGGTTGAAAAAATGTGTGCTGAGATTTCAAGAAACTCGTAGATTTTTGGAAGCTTGGCAACCCCTTTCCATGAAAGTGATTTGCGCCAGTGTCTGCTTAGGGCTACATCAATAGGAAACAAATCATAGAGATAGAACTTGGAACTACTTTATTGTGTCAAGTTTCAAAGAGCTAGCACAAACCGTGTTTGATTTAGAGTTCCAACTACATCTATCCATATAGGAGAAAACAGAGTGAAACCTAAAAATTAAAATTGTTACTGCCAACGAACGGTTTAACCTAAAAGAAAAGAAATATGGTGAGCCAAGTGGGATTGCGGTACTGATCATTACCTGAAAGTGTCATCAAGATTGGGTGAAAAAATGTGTAGTGAGATTTCAGGAAACTCGTAGTTTTTTGGAAGCTTGGCAACCCCTTTCCATGAAAGGGATTTGCGCTGGTCTCTGCTTAGGGCTACATCAATAGGAAACAAACCATAGAGATAGAACTTGGAACTACTTTATTGTGTCAAGTTACAAAGAGGTAGCACAAACCGTGTTTGATTTAGAGTTCCAAATACATGTATCCATATAGGAGAAAACAGAGTGAAACCTAAAAATTAAAACTGGTACTGCCAACGAACGGTTTAACCTAGAAGAATGAAATTTGGTGAGCCAAGTGGGATTGGGGTACTGATCATTACCTGAAAGTGTCATCAAGATTGGGTGAAAAAATGTGTGCTGAGATTTCAGGAAACTCGTAGTTTTTTGGAAGCTTGGCAACCCCTTTTAATGAAAGTGATTTGTGCCGATCTCTGCTTAGGGCTACATCAATAGGAAACAAACCATAGAGATAGAACTTGGAACTACTTTATTGTGTCAAGTTTCAAAGAGCTAGCACAAACCGTGTTTGATTTAGAGTTCCAACTACATTTATCCATATAGGAGAAAACAGAGTGAAACCTAAAAATTAAAACTGTTACTGCCAACGAAGGGTTTAACGTAGAAGAACGAAATTTGGTGAGCCAACTGGGATTGGGGTACTGATCATTACCTGAAAGAGTCATCAAGATTGGGTGAAAAAATGTGTGCTGAGATTTCAGGAAACTCGTAGTTTTTTGGAAGCTTGACAACCCCTTTCCGTGAAAGTGATTTGTTCCAGTCTCTGCTTAGGGCTACATCAATAGGAAACAAACCATAGAGATAGAACTTGGAACTACGTTATTGTGTCAAATTTCAAAGAGCTAGCACAAACCGTGTTTGATTTAGAGTTCCACTACATGTATCCATATAGAAGAAAACAGAGTGAAACCTAAAAATTAAAACTGTTACTGCCAACGAACGGTTTAACAAGGAAGAACGAAATTTGGTGAGCCAAGTGGGATTGCGGTACTGATCATTACCTGAAAGTGTCATCAAGATTGGGTGAAAAAATGTGTGCTGAGATTTCAGGAAACTCGTAGATTATTGGAAGGTTGGCAACCCCTTTCCATGAAAGTGATTTGCGCTGGTCTTCCCTTAGGGCTACATCAATAGGAAACAAACCATAGAGATAGAACTTGGAACTACTTTACTGTGTCAAGTTTCAAAGAACTAGCACAAACCGTGTTTGATTTAGAGTTCCAACTATATGTATCCATATAGGAGAAAACAGAGTGAAACATAAAAATTTAAACTGTTACTGCCAACGAACGGTTTAACTTAGAAGAACGAAATTTGGTGAGCCAAGTGGGATTAGGGTACTGATCATTACCTGAAAGTGTCATCAAGATTGGGTAAAAAAATGTGTGCTGAGATTTCAGGAAAATCGTAGTTTTTTGGAAGCTTGGCAACCCCTTTCCATGAAAGTGATATGCGCCCTTCTCTGCTTAGGGCTATGTCAATAGGAAACAAACTATAGAGATTGAACTTGGAACCACTTTATTTTGTAAAGTTTCAAAGAGCTAGCACAAACCGTGTTTGATTTAGAGTTCCAACTACACGTATCCACATAGGAGAAAACAGAGTGAAACCTAAAAATTAAAACTGTTACTGCCAATGAACGGTTTAACCTAGAAGAACGAAATTTGGAGAGCCCACTGGGATTGGGGTACTGATCATTACCTTAAAGTGTCATCAAGGTTGGGTGAAAAAATGTGTGCTGAGATTTCAGGGAACTCGTAGTTTTTTCGAAGCTTGGCAACCCCTTTCCATGAAAGTGATTTGCGCCGGTCTCTGCTTAGGGCTACATCAATAGGAAACAAACCATAGAGATAGAACTTGGAACTACTTTATTGTGTCAAGTTTCAAAGAGCTAGCATAAACCGTGTTTGATTTAGAGTTCCAACTACATGTATCCATATAGGAGAAAACAGAGTGAAACCTAAAAATTAAAACTGTTACTGCCAACGAACGGTTTAATGTAGAAGAACGAAATTTGGTGAGCCAACTGGGATTAGGGTACTGATCATTACCTGAAAGAGTAATCAAGATTGGGTGAAAAAATGTGTGCTGAGATTTCAGGAAACTCGTAGTTTTTTGGAAGCTTGACAACCCCTTTCCGTGAAAGTGATTTGTGCCAGTCTCTGCTTAGGGCTACATCAATAGGAAACAAACCATAGAGATAGAACTTGGAACTACGTTATTGTGTCAAATTTCAAAGAGCTAGCACAAACCGTGTTTGATTTAGAGTTCCACTACATGTATCCATATAGGAGAAAACAGAGTGAAACCTAAAAATTAAAACTGTTACTGCCAACGAACTGTTTAACAAGGAAGAACGAAATTTGGTGAGCCAAGTGGGATTGCGGTACTGATCATTACCTGAAAGTGTCATCAAGATTGGGTGAAAAAATGTGTGCTGAGACTTCAGGAAACTCATAGTTTTTTGGCAGCTTGGGAACCCCTTTCCATGAAAGTGATTTGCGCCAGTCTCTGCTTAGGGCTACATCAATAGGAAACAAACCATAGAGAGAGAACTTGGAACTACTTTATTGTGTCAAGTTTCAAAGAGCTAGCACAAACCATGTTTGATTTAGAGTTCCAACTACATGTATCCATATAGGAGAAAACAGAGTGAAACCTAAAAATTAAAACTGTTTCTGCCCACGAACGGTTTAACCTAGAAGAACGAAATTTGGTGAGCCAAGTGGGATTAGGGTACTGATCATTACCTGAAAGTGTCATCAAGATTGGGTAAAAAAATGTGTGCTGAGATTTCAGGTAACTCGTAGTTTTTTGGAAGCTTGGCAACCCCTTTCCATGAAAGTGATTTGCGCTGGTCTTCGCTTAGGTCTACATCAATAGGAAACAAACCATAGAGATAGAAGTTGGAACTACTTTATTGTGTCATGTTTCAAAGAGCTAGCACAAACCATGTTTCATTTAGAGTTCCAACTACATGTATCCATATATTAGAAAACAGAGTGAAACCTAAAAATTAAAACTGTTACTGCCAACGAACGGTTTAACCTAGAAGAACGAAATATGGTGAGCCAAGTGGGATTAGGGTACTGATCATTACCTGAAAGTGTCATCAAGATTGGGTAAAAAAATGTGTGCTGAGATTTCAGGTAACTCGTAGTTTTTTCGAAGCTTGGCAACCCCTTTCCATGAAAGTAATTTGCGCTGGTCTTCGCTTAGGGCTACATCAATAGGAAACAAACCATAGAGATAGAACTTGGAACTACTTTACTGTGTCAAGTTTCAAAGAAGTAGCACAAACCGTGTTTGATTTAGAGTTCCAAATATATGTATCCATATAGGAGAAAACAGAGTGAAACCTAAAAATTTAAACTGTTACTGCCAACGAACGGTTTAACCTAGAAGAACGAAATTTGGTGAGCCAAGTGGGATTAGGGTACTGATCATTACCTGAAAGTGTCATCAAGATTGGGTAAAAAAATGTGTGCTGAGATTTCAGGAAAATCGTAGTTTTTTGGAAGCTTGGCAACCCCTTTCCATGAAAGTGATATGCGCCCTTCTCTGCTTAGGGCTATGTCAATAGGAAACAAAACGTAGAGATAGAACTTGGAACTACTTTATTGTGTCAAGTTTCAAAGAGCTAGCACAAACCGTGTTTGATTTAGAGTTCCAACTACACGTATCCACATAGGAGAAAACAGAGTGAAACCTAAAAATTAAAACTGTTACTGCCAATGAACGGTTTAACCTAGAAGAACGAAATTTGGAGAGCCCACTGGGATTGGGGTACTGATCATTACCTGAAAGTGTCATCAAGATTGGGTGAAAAAATGTGTAGTGAGATTTCAGGAAACTCGAAGTTTTTTGGAAGCTTGGCAACCCCTTTCCATGAAAGGGATTTGCGCTGGTCTCTGCTTAGGGCTACATCAATAGGAAACAAGCCATAGAGATAGAACTTGGAACTACTTTATTGTGTCAAGTTCAAAGAGCTAGCACAAACCGTGTTTGATTTAGAGTTCCAACTACATGTATCCATATAGGAGAAAACAGAGTGAAACCTAAAAATTAAAACTGGTACTGCCAACGAACGGTTTAACATAGAAGAATGAAATTTAGTGAGCCAAGTGGGATTGGGGTACTGATCATTACCTGAAAGTGTCATCAAGATTGGGTGAAAAAATGTGTGCTGAGATTTCAGGAAACTCGTAGTTTTTTGGAAGCTTGGCAACCCCTTTTCATGAAAGTGATTTGCGCCGGTCTCTGCTTAGGGCTACATCAATAGGAAACAAATCATAGAGATAGAACTTGGAACTATTTATTGTGTCAAGTTTCAAAGAGCTAGCACAAACCGTGTTTGATTTAGAGTTCCAACTACATGTATCCACATAGGAGAAAACAGAGTGAAACCTAAAAATTAAAACTGTTACTGCCAACGAACGGTTTAACCTAGAAGAACGAAATTTGGTGAGCCAACTGGGATTGGGGTACTGATCATTACCTTAAAGTGTCATCAAGTATTGGTGAAAAAATGTGTGCTGAGATTTCAGGAAACTCGTAGTTTTTTGGAAGCTTGGCAACCCCTTTCCATGAAAGTGATTTACGCCGGTCTCTGCTTAGGGCTACATCAATAGGAAACATACCATAGAGATAAAACTTCGAACTACGTTATTGTGTCAAGTTTCAAAGAGCTAGCATAAACCGTGTTTGATTTACACTTCCAACTACATTTATCCATATAGGAGAA
Source organism: Spermophilus citellus (assembly GCF_964194105.1). Taxonomy (NCBI): domain Eukaryota; kingdom Metazoa; phylum Chordata; class Mammalia; order Rodentia; family Sciuridae; genus Spermophilus; species Spermophilus citellus. Next base: position 11,703,243 of record NC_138192.1, on the reverse strand, counting down.
AACAGAGTGAAACCTAAAAATTCAAACTGTTACTGCCAACGAACGGATTAACCTAGAAGAACGAAATTTGGTGAGCCAAGTGGGATTGGGGTACTGATCATTACCTGAAAGTGTCATCAATATTGGTTGAAAAAATGTGTGCTGAGATTTCAAGAAACTCGTAGATTTTTGGAAGCTTGGCAACCCCTTTCCATGAAAGTGATTTGCGCCAGTGTCTGCTTAGGGCTACATCAATAGGAAACAAATCATAGAGATAGAACTTGGAACTACTTTATTGTGTCAAGTTTCAAAGAGCTAGCACAAACCGTGTTTGATTTAGAGTTCCAACTACATCTATCCATATAGGAGAAAACAGAGTGAAACCTAAAAATTAAAATTGTTACTGCCAACGAACGGTTTAACCTAAAAGAAAAGAAATTTGGTGAGCCAAGTGGGATTGCGGTACTGATCATTACCTGAAAGTGTCATCAAGATTGGGTGAAAAAATGTGTGCTGAGATTTCAGGAAACTCGTAGTTTTTTGGAAGCTTGGCAACCCCTTTTAATGAAAGTGATTTGTGCCGATCTCTGCTTAGGGCTACATCAATAGGAAACAAACCATAGAGATAGAACTTGGAAATACTTTATTGTGTCAAGTTTCAAAGAGCTAGCACAAACCGTGTTTGATTTAGAGTTCCAACTACATGTATCCATATAGGAGAAAACAGAGTGAAACCTAAAAATTAAAACTGTTACTGCCAACGAAGGGTTTAACGTAGAAGAACGAAATTTGGTGAGCCAACTGGGATTGGGGTACTGATCATTACCTGAAAGAGTCATCAAGATTGGGTGAAAAAATGTGTGCTGAGATTTCAGGAAACTCGTAGTTTTTTGGAAGCTTGACAACCCCTTTCCGTGAAAGTGATTTGTTCCAGTCTCTGCTTAGGGCTACATCAATAGGAAACAAACCATAGAGATAGAACTTGGAACTACGTTATTGTGTCAAATTTCAAAGAGCTAGCACAAACCGTGTTTGATTTAGAGTTCCACTACATGTATCCATATAGGAGAAAACAGAGTGAAACCTAAAAATTAAAACTGTTACTGCCAACGAACGGTTTAACAAGGAAGAACAAAATTTGGTGAGCCAAGTGGGATTGCGGTACTGATCATTACCTGAAAGTGTCATCAAGATTGGGTGAAAAAATGTGTGCTGAGATTTCAGGAAACTCGTAGATTATTGGAAGCTTGGCAACCCCTTTCCATGAAAGTGATTTGCGCTGGTCTTCGCTTAGGGCTACATCAATAGGAAACAAACCATAGAGATAGAACTTGGAACTACTTTACTGTGTCAAGTTTCAAAGAACTAGCACAAACCGTGTTTGATTTAGAGTTCCAACTATATGTATCCATATAGGAGAAAACAGAGTGAAACATAAAAATTTAAACTGTTACTGCCAACGAACGGTTTAACCTAGAAGAACGAAATTTGGTGAGCCAAGTGGGATTAGGGTACTGATCATTACCTGAAAGTGTCATCAAGATTGGGTAAAAAAATGTGTGCTGAGATTTCAGGAAAATCGTAGTTTTTTGGAAGCTTGGCAACCCCTTTCCATGAAAGTGATATGCGCCCTTCTCTGCTTAGGGCTATGTCAATAGGAAACAAACTATAGAGATTGAACTTGGAACCACTTTATTTTGTAAAGTTTCAAAGAGCTAGCACAAACCGTGTTTGATTTAGAGTTCCAACTACACGTATCCACATAGGAGAAAACAGAGTGAAACCTAAGAATTAAAACTGTTACTGCCAATGAACGGTTTAACCTAGAAGAACGAAATTTGGTGAGCCAAGTGGGATTGGGGTACTGATCATTACCTGAAAGTGTCATCAAGATTGGGTGAAAAACTGTGTGCTTAGATTTCAGGAAACTCGTAGTTTTTTGGAAGCTTGGCAAATCCTTTCCATGTAAGTGATTTGTGCCAGTCTCTCTTTAGGGCTACATGAATAGGAAACAAACCATAGTGATAGAACTTGGAACTACTTTATTGTGTCATGTTTCAAAGAGCTAGCACAAACCTTGTTTCATTTAGAGTTCCAACTACATGTATCCATATATTAGAAAACAGAGTGAAACCTAAAAATTAAAACTGTTTCTGCCCACGAACGGTTTAACCTAGAAGAACGAAATTTGGTGAGCCAAGTGGGATTAGGGTACTGATCATTACCTGAAAGTGTCATCAAGATTGGGTAAAAAAATGTGTGCTGAGATTTCAGGTAACTCGTAGTTTTTTGGAAGCTTGGCAACCCCTTTCCATGAAAGTGATTTGCGCTGGTCTTCGCTTAGGTCTACATCAATAGGAAACAAACCATAGAGATAGAACTTGGAACTACTTTATTGTGTCATGTTTCAAAGAGCTAGCACAAACCTTGTTTCATTTAGAGTTCCAACTACATGTATCCATATATTAGAAAACAGAGTGAAACCTAAAAATTAAAACTGTTACTGCCAACGAACGGTTTAACCTAGAAGAACGAAATATGGTGAGCCAAGTGGGATTAGGGTACTGATCATTACCTGAAAGTGTCATCAAGATTGGGTAAAAAAACGTGTGCTGAGATTTCAGGTAACTCGTAGTTTTTTGGAAGCTTGGCAACCCCTTTCCATGAAAGTGATTTGCGCTGGTCTTCGCTTACGGCTACATCAATAGGAAACAAACCATAGAGATAGAACTTGGAACTACTTTACTGTGTCAAGTTTCAAAGAACTAGCACAAACCGTGTTTGATTTAGAGTTCCAACTATATGTATCCATATAGGAGAAAACAGAGTGAAACCTAAAAATTTAAACTGTTACTGCCAACGAACGGTTTAACCTAGAAGAACGAAATTTGGTGAGCCAAGTGGGATTAGGGTACTGATCATTACCTGAAAGTGTCATCAAGATTGGGTAAAAAAATGTGTGCTGAGATTTCAGAAAACTCGTAGTTTTTTGGAAGCTTGGCAACCCCTTTCCATGAAAGTGATATGCGCCCTTCTCTGCTTAGGGCTATGTCAATAGGAAACAAAACGTAGAGATAGAACTTGGAACTACTTTATTGTGTCAAGTTTCAAATAGCTAGCACAAACCGTGTTTGATTTAGAGTTCCAACTACACTTATCCACATAGGAGAAAACAGAGTGAAACCTAAAAATTAAAACTGTTACTGCCAATGAACGGTTTAACCTAGAAGAACGAAATTTGGAGAGCCCACTGGGATTGGGGTACTGATCATTACCTTAAAGTGTCATCAAGATTGGGTGAAAAAATGTGTGCTGAGATTTCAGGGAACTCGTAGTTTTTTCGAAGCTTGGCAACCCCTTTCCATGAAAGTGATTTACGCCGGTCTCTGCTTAGGGCTACATCAATAGGAAACAAACCATAGAGATAGAACTTCGAACTACGTTATTGTGTCAAGTTTCAATAAGCTAGCATAAACCGTGTTTGATTTACAGTTCCAACTACATTTATCCATATAGGAGAAAACAGAGTGAAACCTAAAAATTCAAACTGTTACTGCCAACGAACGGATTAACCTAGAAGAACGAAATTTGGTGAGCCAAGTGGGATTGGTGTACTGATCATTACCTGAAAGTGTCATCAAGATTGGTTGAAAAAATGTGTGCTGAGATTTCAGGAAACTCGTAGATTATTGGAAGCTTGGAAACCCCTTTCCATGAAAGTGATTTGCGCCAGTCTCTGCTTAGGGCTACATCAATAGGAAACAAATCATAGAGATAGAACTTGGAACTACTTTATTGTGTCAAGTTTCAAAGAGCTAGCACAAACCGTGTTTGATTTACAGTTCCAACTACATCTATCCATATAGGAGAAAACAGAGTGAAACCTAAAAATTAAAACTGTTACTGCCAACGAACGGTTTAACCTAAAAGAACGAAATTTGGTGAGCCAAGTTGGATTGGGGTACTGATCATTACCTGAAAGTGTCATCAAGATTGGGTGAAAAAATGTGTAGTGAGATTTCAGGAAACTCGTAGTTTTTTGGAAGCTTGGCAACCCCTTTCCATGAAAGGGATTTGCGCTGGTCTCTGCTTAGGGCTACATCAATAGGAAACAAGCCATAGAGATAGAACTTGGAACTACTTTATTGTGTCAAGTTTCAAAGAGCTAGCACAAACCGTGTTTGATTTAGAGTTCCAACTACATGTATCCATATAGGAGAAAACAAAGTGAAACCTAAAAATTAAAACTGGTACTGCCAACGAACGGTTTAACCTAGAAGAATGAAATTTGGTGAGCCAAGTGGGATTGGGGTACTGATCATTACCTGTAAGTGTCATCAAGATTGGGTGAAAAAATGTGTGCTGAGATTTCAGGAAACTCGTAGTTTTTTGGAAGCTTGGCAACCCCTTTTCATGAAAGTGCTTTGTGCCGGTCTCTGCTTAGGGCTACATCAATAGGAAAGAAACCATAGAGATAGAACTTGGAACTACTTTATTGTGTCAAGTTTCAAAGAGCTAGCACAAACCGTGTTTGATTTAGAGTTCCAACTACATGTATCCATATAGGAGAAAACAGAGTGAAACCTAAAAATTAAAACTGTTACTGCCAACGAAGGGTTTAACGTAGAAGAACGAAATTTGGTGAGCCAACTGGGATTGGGGTACTGATCATTACCTGAAAGAGTCATCAAGATTGGGTGAAAAAATGTGTGCTGAGATTTCAGGAAACTCGTAGTTTTTTGGAAGCTTGACAACCCCTTTCCGTGAAAGTGATTTGTGCCAGTCTCTGCTTAGGGCTACATCAATAGGAAACAAACCATAGAGAGAGAACTTGGAACTACTTTATTGTGTCAAGTTTCAAAGAGCTAGCACAAACCGTGTTTGATTTAGAGTTCCAACTACATGTATCCATATAGGAGAAAACAGAGTGAAACCTAAAAATTAAAACTGTTTCTGCCAACGAACGGTTTAACCTAGAAGAACGAAATTTGGTGAGCCAAGTGGGATTAGGGTACTGATCATTACCTGAAAGTGTCATCAAGATTGGGTAAAAAAATGTGTGCTGAGATTTCAGGAAAATCGTAGTTTTTTGGAAGCTTGGCAACCCCTTTCCATGAAAGTGATATGCGCCCTTCTCTGCTTAGGGCTATGTCAATAGGAAACAAAACGTAGAGATAGAACTTGGAACTACTTTATTGTGTCAAGTTTCAAAGAGCTAGCACAAACTGTGTTTGATTTAGAGTTCCAACTACATGTATCCACATAGGAGAAAACAGAGTGAAACCTAAAAATTAAAACTGTTACTGCCAATGAACGGTTTAACCTAGAAGAACGAAATTTGGAGAGCCCACTGGGATTGGGGTACTGAACATTACCTTAAAGTGTCATCAAGATTGTGTGAAAAAATGTGTGCTGAGATTTCAGGGAACTCGTAGTTTTTTCGAAGCTTGGCAACCCCTTTCCATGAAAGTGATTTACGCCGGTCTCTGCTTAGGGCTACATCAATAGGAAACAAACCATAGAGATAGAACTTTGAACTACGTTATTGTGTCAAGTTTCAAAGAGGTAGCACAAACCGTATTTGATTTAGAGTTCCAACTACATCTATCCATATAGGAGAAAACAGAGTGAAATCTAAAAATTAAAACTGTTACTGCCAACGAACGGTTTAACCTAAAAGAACGAAATTGGGTGAACCAAGTGGGATTGGGGTACTGATCATTACCTGAAAGTGTCATCAAGATTGGGTGAAAAAATGTGTAGTGAGATTTCAGGAAACTCGTAATTTTTTGGAAGCTTGGCAACCCCTTTCCATTAAAGTGATTTGCGCTGGTCTCTGCTTAGGGCTACATCAATAGGAAACAAACCATAGAGATAGAACTTGGAACTACTTTATAGTGTCAAGTTTCAAAGAGCTAGCACAAACCGTGTTTGATTTAGAGTTCCAAATACATGTATCCATATAGGAGAAAACAGAGTGAAACCTAAAAATTAAAACTGTTACTGCCAACGAAGGGTTTAACGTAGAAGAACGAAATTTGGTGAGCCAACTGGGATTGGGGTACTGATCATTACCTGAAAGAGTCATTAAGATTGGGTGAAAAAATGTGTGCTGAGATTTCAGGAAACTCGTAGGTTTTTGGAAGCATGACAAACCCTTTTCGTGAAAGTGAATTGTGCCAGTCTCTGCTTAGGGCTACATCAATAGGAAACAAACCATAGAGATAGAACTTGGAACTACGTTATTGTGTCAACTTTCAAAAAGCTAGCACATACCGTGTTTGATTTAGAGTTCCACTACATGTATCCTTATAGGAGAAAACAGAGTGAAACCTAAAAATTAAAACTGTTACTGCCAACGAACGGTTTAACAAGGAGGAACGAAATTTGGTGAGCCAAGTGGGATTGGGGTACTGATCATTACCTGAAAGTGTCATCAAGATTGGGTGAAAAAATGTGTGCTGAGATTTCAGGAAACTCATAGTTTTTTGGCAGCTTGGCAACCCCTTTCCATGAAAGTGATTTGCGCCAGTCTCTGCTTAGGGCTACATCAATAGGAAACAAACCATAGAGAGAGAACTTGGAACTACTTTATTGTGTCAAGTTTCAAAGAGCTAGCAAAAACCGTGTTTGATTTAGAGTTCCAACTATATCTATCCATATAGGAGAAAACAGAGTGAAACCTAAAAATTAAAACTGTTACTGCCAACGAACGGTTTAACCTAAAAGAACGAAATTTGGTGAGCAAAGTGGGATTGGGGTACTGATCATTACCTGAATGTGTCATCAAGTTTGGGTGAAAAAATGTGTAGTGAGATTTCAGGAAACTCGTAGTTTTTTGGAAGCTTGGCAACCCCTTTCCATGAAAGTGATTTGCGCTGGTCTCTGCTTAGGGCTACAACAATAGGAAACAAACCATAGAGATAGAACTTGGAACTACTTTATTGTGTCAAGTTTCAAAGAGCTAGCACAAACCGTGTTTGATTTAGAGTTCCAACTACATGTATCCATATAGGAGAAAAGAGAGTGAAACCTAAAAATTAAAACTGGTACTGCCAACAAACGGTTTAACCTGGAAGAACGAAATTTGGTGAGCCAAGTGGGATTGGGGTACTGATCATTTCCTGAAATTGTCATCAAGATTGGGTGAAAAAATGTGTGCTGAGATTTCAGGAAACTCGTAGTTTTTTGGAAACTTGGCAACCACTTTTCATGAATGTGATTTGCGCCGGTCTTTGCTTAGGGCTACATCACTAGGAAACAAACCATAGAGATAGAACTTGGAACTATTTATTGTGTCAAGTTTCAAAGTGCTAGCACAAACCGTGTTTGATTTAGAGTTCCAACTACATGTATCCATATAGGAGAAAACAGAGTGAAACCTAAAAATTAAAACTGTTACTGCCAACGAAGGGTTTAACCTAGAAGAACGAAATTTGGTGAGCCAACTGGATTGGGGTACTGATCATTACCTGAAAGTGTCATCAAGATTGGGTGAAAAAATGTGTGCTGAGATTTCAGGAAACTCGTAGTTTTTTGGAAGCTTGTCAAACCCTTTCCATTAAAGTGATTTGCGCCAGTCTCTGCTTAGGGCTACATCAATAGGAAACAAACCATAGAGATAGAACTTGGAACTTATTTATTGTGTCAAGTTTCAAAGAGCTAGCACAAACAGTGTTTGATTTAGAGTTCCAACTACATGTATCCACATAGGAGAAATCAGAGTGAAACCTAAAAATTAAAACTGTTACTACCATCGAACGGTTTAACCTAGAAGAACGAAATTTGGTGAGCCAAGTGGGATTGGGATACTGATCATTACCTGAAAGTGTCATCAAGATTGGGTGAAAAAACGTGTGCTGAGATTTCAGGAAACTCGTAGTTTTTTGGAAGCTTGGCAACCCCTTTCCATGAAAGTGATTTGCGCCAGTCTCTGCTTAGGGCTACATCAATAGGAAACAAACCATAGAGATAGAACTTGGAACTACTTTATTGTGTCAAGTTTCAAAGGGATAGAACAAACCGTGTTTGATTTAGACTTCCAACTACATGTATCCATATAGGAGAAAACAGAGTGAAACCTAAAAATTCAAACTGTTACTGCCAACGAACGGTTTAACCTGGAAGAACGAAATTTGGTGAGCCATGTGGGATTGTGGAACTGATCATTACCTGAAAGTGTCATCAAGATTGGGTGAAAAAATGTGTGCTGAGATTTCAGGAAACTCGTAGTTTTTTGGAAGCTTGGCAACCCCTTTCCATGAAAGTGAATTGCGCCAGTCTCTACTTAGGGCTACATCAATAGGAAACAAACCATAGAGATAGAACTTGGAACTACTTTATTGTGTCAAGTTTCAAAGAGCTAGCACAAACCGTGTTTGATTTAGAGTTCCAACTACATGTATCCATATAGGAGAAAACAGAGTGAAACCTAAAAATTAAAACTTTTACTGCCATCGAACGGTTTAACCTAGAAGAACGAAATTTGGTGAGCCAAGTGGGATTGGGGTGCTGATCATTATCTGAAAGTGTCATCAAGATTGGGTGAAAAAAAGGTGTGCTGAGATTTCAGGGAACTCGTAGTTTTTTGTAAGCTTGGCAACCCCTTTCCATGAAAGTGATTTGTGCCAGTCTCTGCTTAGGGCTACATCAATAGGAAACAAACCATAGAGATAAAACTTGGAACTACATTTTTGTGTCAAGTTTCAAAGAGCTAGCACAAACCTTGTTTGATTTAGAGTTCCAACTACATGTATCCATATAGGAGAAAACAGAGTGAAACCTAAAAATTAAAACTGTTACTGCCAATGAACGGTTTAACCTAGAAGAACGAAATTTGGTGAGCCAAGTGGGATTGGGGTACTGATCATTACCTGAAAGTGTCATCAAGATTGGGTGAAAAATTGTGTGCTGAGATTTCAGGAAACTCGTAGTTTTTTGGAAGCTTGGCAACCCCTTTCCATGAAAGTGATTTGTGCCAGTCTCTGCTTAGGCCTACATCAATAGAAAACAAACCATAGAGATAGAATTTGGAACTACTTTATTGTGTCAAGTTTCAAAGAGCTAGCACAAACCGTGTTTTATTTACAGTTCCAACTACATGTATCCATATAGGAGAAAACAGAGTGAAAACTAAAAATTCAAACTGTTACTGCCAACGAACTGTTTAACCGAGAAGAACGAAATTTGGTGAGCCAAGTGGGATTGGGGTACTGATCATTACCTGAAAGTGTCATCAAGATTGGGTGAAAAAATGTGTGCTGAGATTTCAGGAAACTCGTAGTTTTTTGGAAGCTTGGCAACCCCTTTCCATGAAAGTGATTTGTGCCAGTCTCTGCTTAGGTCTACATCAATAGAAAACAAACCATAGAGATAGAATTTGGAACTACTTTATTGTGTCAAGTTTCAAAGAGCTAGCATAAACCGTGTTTGATTTATAGTTCCAACTACATGTATCCATATAGGAGAAAGCAGAGTGAAACCTAAAAATTAAAACTGTTACTGCCAACGAAAGGATTTACCTAGGGGAACCAAATTTGGTGAGCCAAGTGGGATTGGTGTACTGATCATTACCTGAAAGTGTCATCAAGATTGGGTGAAAAAATGTGTGCTGAGATTTCAGGAAACTCGTAGTTTTTTGGAGGCTTGGCAACCCCTTTCCATTAAAGTGATTTGCGCCAGTCTCTGCTTAGGGCTACATCAATAGGAAACAAACCATAGAGATAGAACTGGGAACTTCTTTATTGTGTCAAGTTTCAAAGAGCTAGCACAAACAGTGTTTGATTTAGAGTTCCAACTACATGTATCCATATAGGAGAAACCAGAGTGAAACCTAAAAATTAAAACTGTTACTGTCATCGAACGGATTAACCTAGAAGAACGAAATTTGGTGAGCCATGTGGGATTGGGGTTTTGATCATTACCTGAAAGTGTCATCAAGATTGGGTGAAAAAATGTGTGCTGAGATTTCAGGAAACTCGTAGTTTTTTGGGAGCTTGGCAACCCCTTTCCATGAAAGTGATTTGCGCTGGTCTCTGCTTAGGGCTACATCAATAGGAAACAAACCATAGAAATAGAACTTGGAACTACTTTATAGTGTCAAGTTTCAAAGAGCTAGCACAAACCGTGTTTGATTTAGAGTTCCAAATACATGTATCCATATAGGAGAAAACAGAGTGAAACCTAAAAATTAAAACTGTTACTGCCAACGAAGGGTTTAACGTAGAAGAACAAAATTTGGTGAGCCAACTGGGATTGGGGTACTGATCATTACCTGAAAGAGTCATTAAGATTGGGTGAAAAAAATGTGTGCTGAGATTTCAGGAAACTCGTAGTTTTTTGGAAGCATGACAAACCCTTTTCGTGAAAGTGAATTGTGCCAGTCTCTGCTTAGGGCTACATCAATAGGAAACAAACCATAGAGATAGAACTTGGAACTACGTTATTGTGTCAACTTTTAAAAAGCTAGCACAAACCGTGTTTGATTTAGAGTTCCACTACATGTATCCTTATAGGAGAAAACAGAGTGAAACCTAAAAATTAAAACTGTTACTGCCAACGAACGGTTTAACTAGGAGGAACGAAATTTGGTGAGCCAAGTGGGATTGGGGTACTGATCATTACCTGAAAGTGTCATCAAGATTGGGTGAAAAAATGTGTGCTGAGATTTCAGGAAACTCATAGTTTTTTGGCAGCTTGGCAACCCCTTTCCATGAAAGTGATTTGCGCCAGTCTCTGCTTAGGGCTACATCAATAGGAAACAAACCATAGAGAGAGAACTTGGAACTACTTTATTGTGTCAAGTTTCAAAGAGCTAGCACAAACCGTGTTTGATTTAGAGTTCCAAATATATCTATCCATATAGGAGAAAACAGAGTGAAACCTAAAAATTAAAACTGTTACTGCCAACGAACGGTTTAACCTAAAAGAACGAAATTTGGTGAGCAAAGTGGGATTGGGGTACTGATCATTACCTGAAAGTGTCATCAAGATTGGGTGAAAAAATGTGTGCTGAGATTTCAGGAAACTCATAGTTTTTTGGAAGCTTGGCAACCCCTTTCCATGAAAGTGATTTGTGCTGGTCTCTGCTTAGGGCTACAACAATAGGAAACAAACCATAGAGATAGAACTTGGAACTACTTTATTGTGTCAAGTTTCAAAGAGCTAGCACAAACCGTGTTTGATTTAGAGTTCCAACTACATGTATCCATATAGGAGAAAACAGAGTGAAACCTAAAAATTCAAACTGGTACTGCCAACGAACGGTTTAACCTGGAAGAATGAAATTTGGTGAGCCATGTGGGATTGTGGAACTGATCATTACCTGAAAGTGTCATCAAGATTGGGTGAAAAAATGTGTGCTGAGATTTCAGGAAACTTGTAGATTTTTGGAAGCTTGTCAACCCCTTTCCATGAAAGTGATTTGCGCTGGTCTCTGCTTAGGGCTACATCAATAGGAAACAAACCATAGAGATAGAACTTGGAACTACGTTATTGTGTCAAGTTTCAAAGAGCTAGCATAAACCGTGTTTGATTTAGAGTTCCAACTACATGTATCCATATAGGAGAAACAGAGTGAAACCTAAAAATTAAAACTGTTACTGCCAACGAAGGGTTTAACGTAGAAGAACAAAATTTGGTGAGCCAACTGGGATTGGGGTACTGATCATTACCTGTAAGAGTCATTAAGATTGGGTGAAAAAATGTGTGCTGAGATTTCAGGAAACTCGTAATTTTTTGGAAGCTTGACAACCCCTTTCCGTGAAAGTGATTTGTGCCAGTCTCTGCTTAGGGCTACATCAATAGGAAACAAACCATAGAGATAGAACTTGGAACTACTTTATTGTGTCAAGTTTCAAAGAGATAGAACAAACCGTGTTTGATTTAGAGATCCAACTACATGTATCCATATAGGAGAAAACAGAATGAAACCAGAAATTCAAACTGTTACTGCCAACGGACGGATTAACCTAGAAGAACGAAATTTGGTGAGCCAAGTGGGATTGGGGTACTGATCATTACCTGAAACTGTCATCAAGATTGGTTGAAAAAATGTGTGCTGAGATTTCAGGAAACTCGTAGTTTTTTGGAAGCTTGGCAACCCCTTTCCATGAAAGTGATTTGCGCCAGTCTCTGCTTAGGGCTACATCAATAGGAAACAAATCATAGAGATAGAACTTGGAACTACTTTATTGTGTCAAGTTTCAAAGAGCTAGCATAAACCGTGTTTGATTTATAGTTCCAACTACATGTATCCATATAGGAGAAAGCAGAGTGAAACCTAAAAATTAAAACTGTTACTGCCAACGAAAGGATTAACCTAGGGGAACCAAATTTGGTGAGCCAAGTGGGATTGGTGTACTGATCATTACCTGAAAGTGTCATCAAGATTGGGTGAAAAAATGTGTGCTGAGATTTCAGGAAACTCGTAGTTTTTTGGAGGCTTGGCAACCCCTTTCCATTAAAGTGATTTGCGCCAGTCTCTGCTTAGGGCTACATCAATAGGAAACAAACCATAGAGATAGAACTGGGAACTTCTTTATTGTGTCAAGTTTCAAAGAGCTAGCACAAACAGTGTTTGATTTAGAGTTCCAACTACATGTATCCATATAGGAGAAACCAGAGTGAAACCTAAAAATTAAAACTGTTACTGTCATCGAACGGATTAACCTAGAAGAACGAAATTTGGTGAGCCATGTGGGATTGGGGTTTTGATCATTACCTGAAAGTGTCATCAAGATTGGGTGAAAAAATGTGTGCTGAGATTTCAGGAAACTCGTAGTTTTTTGGAAGCTTGGCAACCCCTTTCCATGAAAGTGATTTGCGCTGGTCTCTGCTTAGGGCTACATCAATAGGAAACAAACCATAGAAATAGAACTTGGAACTACTTTATAGTGTCAAGTTTCAAAGAGCTAGCACAAACCGTGTTTGATTTAGAGTTCCAAATACATGTATCCATATAGGAGAAAACAGAGTGAAACCTAAAAATTAAAACTGTTACTGCCAACGAAGGGTTTAACGTAGAAGAACAAAATTTGGTGAGCCAACTGGGATTGGGGTACTGATCATTACCTGAAAGAGTCATTAAGATTGGGTGAAAAAATGTGTGCTGAGATTTCAGGAAACTCGTAGTTTTTTGGAAGCATGACAAACCCTTTTCGTGAAAGTGAATTGTGCCAGTCTCTGCTTAGGGCTACATCAATAGGAAACAAACCATAGAGATAGAACTTGGAACTACGTTATTGTGTCAACTTTCAAAAAGCTAGCACAAACCGTGTTTGATTTAGAGTTCCACTACATGTATCCTTATAGGAGAAAACAGAGTGAAACCTAAAAATTAAAACTGTTACTGCCAACGAACGGTTTAACAAGGAGGAACGAAATTTGGTGAGCCAAGTGGGATTGGGGTACTGATCATTACCTGAAAGTGTCATCAAGATTGGGTGAAAAAATGTGTGCTGAGATTTCAGGAAACTCATAGTTTTTTGGCAGCTTGGCAACCCCTTTCCATGAAAGTGATTTGCGCCAGTCTCTGCTTAGGGCTACATCAATAGGAAACAAACCATAGAGAGAGAACTTGGAACTACTTTATTGTGTCAAGTTTCAAAGAGCTAGCACAAACCGTGTTTGATTTAGAGTTCCAACTATATCTATCCATATAGGAGAAAACAGAGTGAAACCTAAAAATTAAAACTGTTACTGCCAACGAACGGTTTAACCTAAAAGAACGAAATTTGGTGAGCAAAGTGGGATTGGGGTACTGATCATTACCTGAAAGTGTCATCAAGATTGGGTGAAAAAATGTGTGCTGAGATTTCAGGAAACTCATAGTTTTTTGGAAGCTTGGCAACCCCTTTCCATGAAAGTGATTTGCGCTGGTCTCTGCTTAGGGCTACAACAATAGGAAACAAACCATAGAGATAGAACTTGGAACTACTTTATTGTGTCAAGTTTCAAAGAGCTAGCACAAACCGTGTTTGATTTAGAGTTCCAACTACATGTATCCATATAGGAGAAAACAGAGTGAAACCTAAAAATTCAAACTGGTACTGCCAACGAACGGTTTAACCTGGAAGAATGAAATTTGGTGAGCCATGTGGGATTGTGGAACTGATCATTACCTGAAAGTGTCATCAAGATTGGGTGAAAAAATGTGTGCTGAGATTTCAGGAAACTTGTAGATTTTTGGAAGCTTGTCAACCCCTTTCCATGAAAGTGATTTGCGCTGGTCTCTGCTTAGGGCTACATCAATAGGAAACAAACCATAGAGATAGAACTTGGAACTACGTTATTGTGTCAAGTTTCAAAGAGCTAGCATAAACCGTGTTTGATTTAGAGTTCCAACTACATGTATCCATATAGGAGAAACAGAGTGAAACCTAAAAATTAAAACTGTTACTGCCAACGAAGGGTTTAACGTAGAAGAACAAAATTTGGTGAGCCAACTGGGATTGGGGTACTAATCATTACCTGTAAGAGTCATTAAGATTGGGTGAAAAAATGTGTGCTGAGATTTCAGGAAACTCGTAATTTTTTGGAAGCTTGACAACCCCTTTCCGTGAAAGTGATTTGTGCCAGTCTCTGCTTAGGGCTACATCAATAGGAAACAAACCATAGAGATAGAACTTGGAACTACTTTATTGTGTCAAGTTTCAAAGAGATAGAACAAACCGTGTTTGATTTAGAGATCCAACTACATGTATCCATATAGGAGAAAACAGAATGAAACCAGAAATTCAAACTGTTACTGCCAACGGACGGATTAACCTTGAAGAACGAAATTTGGTGAGCCAAGTGGGATTGGGGTACTGATCATTACCTGAAAGTGTCATCAAGATTGGTTGAAAAAATGTGTGCTGAGATTTCAGGAAACTCGTAGTTTTTTGGAATCTTGGCAACCCCTTTCCATGAAAGTGATTTGCGCCAGTCTCTGCTTAGGGCTACATCAATAGGAAACAAATCATAGAGATAGAACTTGGAACTACTTTATTGTGTCAAGTTTCAAAGAGGTAGCACAAACCGTGTTTGATTTAGAGTTCCAACTACATCTATCCATATAGGAGAAAACAGAGTGAAACCTAAAAATTAAAACTGTTACTGCCAACGAACGGTTTAACCTAAAAGAACGAAATTGGGTGAACCAAGTGGGATTGGGGTACTGATCATTACCTGAAAGTGTCATCAAGATTGGGTGAAAAAATGTGTAGTGAGATTTCAGGAAACTCGTAGTTTTTTGGAAGCTTGGCAACCCCTTTCCATTAAAGTGATTTGCGCTGGTCTCTGCTTAGGGCTACATCAATAGGAAACAAACCATAGAGATAGAACTTGGAACTGCTTTATAGTGTCAAGTTTCAAAGAGCTAGCACAAACCGTGTTTGATTTAGAGTTCCAAATACATGTATCCGTATAGGAGAAAACAGAGTGAAACCTAAAAATTAAAACTGTTACTGCCAACGAAGGGTTTAACGTAGAAGAACGAAATTTGGTGAGCCAACTGGGATTGGGGTACTGATCATTACCTGAAAGAGTCATTAAGATTGGGTGAAAAAATGTGTGCTGAGATTTCAGGAAACTCGTATTTTTTTGGAAGCATGACAAACCCTTTTCGTGAAAGTGAATTGTGCCAGTCTCTGCTTAGGGCTACATCAATAGGAAACAAACCATAGAGATAGAACTTGGAACTACGTTATTGTGTCAACTTTCAAAAAGCTAGCACAAACCGTGTTTGATTTAGAGTTCCACTACATGTATCCTTATAGGAGAAAACAGAGTGAAACCTAAAAATTAAAACTGTTACTGCCAACGAACGGTTTAACAAGGAGGAACGAAATTTGGTGAGCCAAGTGGGATTGGGGTACTGATCATTACCTGAAAGTGTCATCAAGATTGGGTGAAAAAATGTGTGCTGAGATTTCAGGAAACTCATAGTATTTTGGCAGCTTGGCAACCCCTTTCCATGAAAGTGATTTGCGCCAGTCTCTGCTTAGGGCTACATCAATAGGAAACAAACCATAGAGAGAGAACTTGGAACTACTTTACTGTGTCAAGTTTCAAAGAGCTAGCAAAAACCGTGTTTGATTTAGAGTTCCAACTATGTCTATCCATATAGGAGAAAACAGAGTGAAACCTAAAAATTAAAACTGTTACTGCCAACGAACGGTTTAACCTAAAAGAACGAAATTTGGTGAGCAAAGTGGGATTGGGGTACTGATCATTACCTGAATGTGTCATCAAGTTTGGGTGAAAAAATGTGTAGTGAGATTTCAGGAAACTCGTAGTTTTTTGGAAGCTTGGCAACCCCTTTCCATGAAAGGGATTTGCGCTGGTCTCTGCTTAGGGCTACAACAATAGGAAACAAACCATAGAGATAGAACTTGGAACTACTTTATTGTGTCAAGTTTCAAAGAGCGAGCACAAACCGTGTTTGATTTAGAGTTCCAACTACATGTATCCATATAGGAGAAAACAGAGTGAAACCTAAAAATTAAAACTGGTACTGCCAACAAACGGTTTAACCTGGAAGAACGAAATTTGGTGAGCCAAGTGGGATTGGGGTACTGATCATTTCCTGAAATTGTCATCAAGATTGGGTGAAAAAATGTGTGCTGAGATTTCAGGAAACTCGTAGTTTTTTGGAAACTTGGCAACCCCTTTTCATGAATGTGATTTGCGCCGGTCTTTGCTTAGGCTACAACACTAGGAAACAAACCATAGAGATAGAACTTGGAACTACTTTATTGTGTCAAGTTTCAAACTGCTAGCACAAACCGTGTTTGATTTAGAGTTCCAACTACATGTATCCATATAGGAGAAAACAGAGTGAAACCTAAAAATTAAAACTGTTACTGCCAACGAAGGGTTTAACCTAGAAGAACGAAATTAGGTGAGCCAACTGGATTGGGGTACTGATCATTACCTGAAAGTGTCATCAAGATTGGGTGAAAAAATGTGTGCTGAGATTTCAGGAAACTCGTAGTTTTTTGGAAGCTTGGCAAACCCTTTCCATGAAAGTGATTTGCGCCAGTCTCTGCTTAGGGCTACATCAATAGGAAACAAACCATAGAGATAGAACTTGGAACTTCTTTATTGTGTCAAGTTTCAAAGAGCTAGCACAAACAGTGTTTGATTTACAGTTCCAACTACATTTATCCACATAGGAGAAAGCAGAGTGAAACCTAAAAATTAAAACTGTTACTACCATCGAACGGTTTAACCTAGAAGAACGAAATTTGGTGAGCCAAGTGGGATTGGGGTACTGATCATTACCTGAAAGTGTCATCAAGATTGGGTGAAAAAACGTGTGCTGAGATTTCAGGAAACTCGTAGTTTTTTGGAAGCTTGGCAACCCCTTTCCATGAAAGTGATTTGCGCCAGTCTCTGCTTAGGGCTACATCAATAGGAAACAAACCATAGAGATAGAACTTGGAACTACTTTATTGTGTCAAGTTTCAAAGGGATAGAACAAACCGTGTTTGATTTAGACTTCCAACTACATGTATCCATATAGGAGAAAACAGAGTGAAACCTAAAAATTCAAACTGTTACTGCCAACGAACGGTTTAACCTGGAAGAACGAAATTTGGTGAGCCATGTGGGATTGTGGAACTGATCATTACCTGAAAGTGTCATCAAGATTGGGTGAAAAAATGTGTGCTGAGATTTCAGGAAACTCGTAGTTTTTTGGAAGCTTGGCAACCCCTTTCCATGAAAGTGAATTGTGCCAGTCTCTACTTAGGGCTACATCAATAGGAAACAAACCATAGAGATAGAACTTGGAACTACTTTATTGTGTCAAGTTTCAAAGAGCTAGCACAAACCGTGTTTGATTTAGAGTTCCAACTACATGTATCCATATAGGAGAAAACAGAGTGAAACCTAAAAATTAAAACTTTTACTGCCATCGAACGGTTTAACCTAGAAGAACGAAATTTGGTGAGCCAAGTGGGATTGGGGTGCTGATCATTATCTGAAAGTGTCATCAAGATTGGGTGAAAAAAAGGTGTGCTGAGATTTCAGGGAACTCGTAGTTTTTTGGAAGCTTGGCAACCCCTTTCCATGAAAGTGATTTGTGCCAGTCTCTGCTTAGGGCTACATCAATAGGAAACAAACCATAGAGATAAAACTTGGAACTACATTTTTGTGTCAAGTTTCAAAGAGCTAGCACAAACCTTGTTTGATTTAGAGTTCCAACTACATGTATCCATATAGGAGAAAACAGAGTGAAACCTAAAAATTAAAACTGTTACTGCCAATGAACGGTTTAACCTAGAAGAACGAAATTTGGTGAGCCAAGTGGGATTGGGGTACTGATCATTACCTGAAAGTGTCATCAAGATTGGGTGAAAAATTGTGTGCTGAGATTTCAGGAAACTCGTAGTTTTTTGGAAGCTTGGCAACCCCTTTCCATGAAAGTGATTTGTGCCAGTCTCTGCTTAGGCCTACATCAATAGGAAACAAACCATAGAGATAGAATATGGAACTACTTTATTGTGTCAAGTTTCAAAGAGCTAGCACAAACCGTGTTTTATTTACAGTTCCAAATACATGTATCCATATAGGAGAAAACAGAGTGAAACCTAAAAATTCAAACTGTTACTGCCAACGAACTGTTTAACCTAGAAGAACGAAATTTGGTGAGCCAAGTGGGATTGGGGTACTGATCATTACCTGAAAGTGTCATCAAGTATGGGTGAAAAAATGTGTGCTGAGATTTCAGGAAACTCGTAGTTTTTTGGAAGCTTCGCAACCCCTTTCCATGAAAGTGATTTGTGCCAGTCTCTGCTTAGGTCTACATCAATAGAAAACAAACCATAGAGATAGAATTTGGAACTACTTTATTGTGTCAAGTTTCAAAGAGCTAGCATAAACCGTGTTTGATTTACAGTTCCAACTACATGTATCCATATAGGAGAAAGCAGAGTGAAACCTAAAAATTAAAACTGTTACTGCCAACGAAAGGATTAACCTAGAAGAACCAAATTTGGTGAGCCAAGTGGGATTGGTGTACTGATCATTACCTGAAAGTGTCATCAAGATTGGGTGAAAAAATGTGTGCTGAGATTTCAGGAAACTCGTAGTTTTTTGGAGGCTTGGCAACCCCTTTCCATTAAAGTGATTTGCGCCAGTCTCTGCTTAGGGCTACATCAATAGGAAACAAACCATAGAGATAGAACTTGGAACTTCTTTATTGTGTCAAGTTTCAAAGAGCTAGCACAAACAGTGTTTGATTTAGAGTTCCAACTACATGTATCCATATAGGAGAAACCAGAGTGAAACCTAAAAATTAAAACTCTTACTGTCATCGAACGGATTAACCTAGAAGAACGAAATTTGGTGAGCCATGTGGGATTGGGGTTCTGATCATTACCTGAAAGTGTCATCAAGATTGGGTGAAATAATGTGTGCTGAGATTTCAGGAAACTCGTAGTTTTTTGGAATCTTGGCAACCCCTTTCCATGAAAGTGATTTGCGACAGTCTCTGCTTAGGTCTACATCAATAGGAAACAAACCATAGAGACAGAACTTGGAACTACGTTATTGTGTCAAGTTTCAAAGAGCTAGCACAAACCGTGTTTGAGTTAGAGGTCCAACTATATGTATCCATATAGGAGAAAACAGAGTGAAACCTAAAAATTAAAACTGTTACTGCCAACGAACGGTTTAACCTAGAAGAACGAAATTTGGTGTGCCAAGTGGGATTGGGGTACTGATCATTATCTGAATGTGTCATCACGTTTGGGAGAAAAAATGTGTAGTGAGATTTCAGGAAACTCGTAGTTTTTTGGATGCTTGGCAACCCCTTTTCATGAAAGTGGTTTGTGCCGGTCTCTGCTTAGGGCTACATCAATAGGAAACAAACCATAGAGATAGAACTTGGAACTACTTTATTGTGTCAAGTTTCAAAGAGCTAGCACAAACCATGTTTGATTTAGAGTTCCAACTATGTGTATCCATATAGGAGAAAACAGAGTGAAAGCTAAAATTTTAATCTGTTACTGCCAACGAAAGGTTTAACCTAGAAGAACGAAATTTGGTGAGCCAAGTGGGATTGGGTACTGATCATTACCTGAAAGTGTCATCAAGATTGGGTGAAAAAATGTGTGCTGAGATTTCAGGAAACTCGTAGTTTTTTGGAAGCTTGGCAACCCTTTTTCATGAAAGTGATTTGTGCCAGTCTCTGCTTAGGGCTACATCAATAGGAAACAAACCATAGAGATAAAACTTGGAACTGCTTTATTGTGTCAAGTTTCAAAGAGCTAGCACAAACCGTGTTTGATTTAGAGTTCCAACTACATGTATCCATATAGGAGAAAACAGAGTGAAACCTAAAAATTCAAACTGTTACTGCCAACGAACGGTTTAACCTAGAAGAACTAAATTTGGTGAGCCAAGTGGTATTGGGGTACTGATCATTACCTGAAAGTGTCATCAAGATTGGTGAAAAAAATGTGTGCTGATTTGTCAGGAAACTCGTAGTTTTTTGGAAGCTTGGCAACCCCTTTCCATGAAAATGATTTGCGCCATTCTCTGCTTAGTGCTACATCAATAGGAAACAAACCGTAGAGATAGAACTCGGTACTACTTTATTGTGTCAAGTTTCAAAGAGCTAGCACAAACCATGTTTGATTTAGAGTTCCAACTACATGTATCCATATAGGAGAAAACAGAGTGAAACCTAAAAATTCAAACTGTTACTGCCAACCAACGGATTAACCTAGAAGAACGAAATTTTGTGAGCCAAGTGGGATTGGGGTACTGATCATTACCTGAAAGTGTCATCAAGATTGGGTGAAAAAATGTGTGCTGAGATTTCAGGAAACACGTAGTTTTTTGGAAGCTTGGCAACCCCTTTCCATGAAAGTGATTTGTGCCAGTCTCTGCTTAGGGCTACATCAATAGGAAACAAACCATAGAGATAGAACTTGGAACTACTTTATTGTGTCAAGTTTCAAAGAGCTAGCACAAACCGTGTTTGATTTAGAGTTCCAAATACATGTATCCATATAGGAGAAAACAGAGTGAAACCTAAAAATTCAAACTGTTACTGCCAACGAACGGTTTAACCTGGAAGAACGAAATTTGGTGAGACAATGGGATTGGGGTACTGATCATTACGTGAAAGTGTCATCAAGATTGGGTGAAAAGATGTGTGCTGAGATTTCAGGAAACTCGTAGTTTTTTGGAAGCTTGGCAACCCCTTTCCATGAAAGGGATTTGCGCCAGTCTCTGCTTAGGGCTACATCAATAGGAAACAAACCATAGAGATAGAACTTGGAACTACTTTATTGTGTCAAGTTTCAAAGAGATAGAACAAACCGTGTTTGATTTAGAGTTCCAACTACATGTATCCATGTAGGAGAAAACAGAGTGAAACCTAAAAATTCAAACTGTTACTGCCAACGAAGGGTTTAACCTAGAAGAACGAAATTTGGTGAGCCAAGTGGGATTGGGGTGCTGAACATTACCTGAAAGTGTCATCAAGATTGGGTGAAAAGATGTGTGCTGAGATTTCAGGAAACTCATAGTTTTTTGGAAGCTTGGCAACCCCTTTCAATGAAAGTGATATGCGCCAGTCTCTACTTAGGGCTACATCAATAGGAAACAAACCATAGAGATAGAACTTGGAACTGTTTTATTGTGTCAAGTTTCAAAGAGCTAGCCCAAACCGTGTTTGATTTAGAGTTCCAACTACGTGTATCCATATAGGACAAAACAGAGTGAAACCTAAAAATTTAAACTGTTACTGCCAACGAACGGTTTAACCTAGACGAACGAAATTCGGTGAGCCAAGTGGGATTGGGGTACTGATCATACCTGAAAGTGTCATCAAGATTGGGTGAAAAAATGTGTGCTGAGATTTCAAAAAACTCGTAGTTTTTTGGAAGCTTGACAACCCCTATCCGTGAAAGTGATTTGTGCCAGTCTCTGATTAAGGCTACATCAATAGGAAACAAACCATAGAGATAGAACTTGGAACTACTTTATTGTGTCAAGTTTCCAAGAGCTAGCACAAACCGTGTTTGATTTAGAGTTCCAACTACGTGTATCCATATAGGAGAAAACAGAGTGAAACCTAAAATTTTAAACTGTTACTGCCAACGAAAGGTTTAACCTAGAAGAACGAAATTTTGTGAGCCAAGTGGGATTGGGGTACTGATCATTACCTGAAAGTGTCATCAAGATTGGGTGAAAAAATGTGTGCTGAGATTTCAGGAAACTCATAGTTTTTTGGAAGCTTGGCAACCCCTTTCCATGAAAGTGATTTGCGCCAGTCTCTGCTTAGGGCTACATCAATAGGAAACAAAACGTAGAGATAGAACTTGGATCTACTTTATTGTCTCAAGTTTCAAAGAGCTAGCACAAACCGTGTTTGATACAGAGTTCCAACTACATGTATCCATATAGGAGAGAAGAGAGTGAAACCTAAAAATTTAAACTGTTACTGCCATCGAACGGTTTAACCTAGAAGAACGAAATTTGGTGAGCCAACTGGGATTGGGGTACTGATCATTACCTGAAAGAGTCATCAAGATTGGGTGAAAAAATGTGTGCTGAGATTTCAGGAAACACGTAGTTTTTTGGAAGCTTGGCAACCCCTTTCCATGAAAGTGATTTGTGCCAGTCTCTGCTTAGGGCTACATCAATAGGAAACAAACCATAGAGATAGAACTTGGAACTACTTTATTGTGTCAAGTTTCAAAGAGCTAGCACAAACCGTGTTTGATTTAGAGTTCCAACTACATGTATCCATATAGGAGAAAACAGAGTGAAACCTAAAAATTCAAACTGTTACTGCCAACGAACGGTTTAACCTGGAAGAATGAAATTTGGTGAGACAAGTGGGATTGGGGTACTGATCATTACCTGAAAGTGTCATCAAGATTGGGTGAAAAGATGTGTGCTGAGATTTCAGGAAACTCGTAGTTTTTTGGAAGCTTGGCAACCCCTTTCCATCAAAGTGATTTGCGCCAGTCTCTGCTTAGGGCTACATCTATAGGAAACAAACCATAGAGATAGAACTTGGAACTACTTTATTGTGTCAAGTTTCAAAGAGATAGAACAAACCGTGTTTGATTTAGAGTTCCAACTACATGTATCCATGTAGGAGAAAACAGAGTGAAACCTAAAAATTCAAACTGTTACTGCCAACGAACGGTTTAACCTAGAAGAACGAAATTTGGTGAGCCAAGTGGGATTGGGGTGCTGAACATTACGTGAAAGTGTCATCAAGATTGGGTGAAAAGATGTGTGCTGAGATTTCAGGAAACTCATAGTTTTTTGGAAGCTTGGCAACCCCTTTCCATGAAAGGGATTTGCGCCAGTCTCTACTTAGGGCTACATCAATAGGAAACAAACCATAGAGATAGAACTTGGAACTGTTTTATTGTGTCAAGTTTCAAAGAGCTAGCACAAACCGTGTTTGATTTAGAGTTCCAACTACGTGTATCCATATACGACAAAACAGAGTGAAACCTAAAAATTTAAACTGTTACTGCCAACGAACGGTTTAACCTAGACGAACGAAATTCGGTGAGCCAAGTGGGATTGGGGTACTGATCATACCTGAAAGTGTCATCAAGATTGGGTGAAAAAATGTGTGCTGAGATTTCAAAAAACTCGTAGTTTTTTGGAAGCTTGACAACCCCTATCCGTGAAAGTGATTTGTGCCAGTCTCTGATTAAGGCTACATCAATAGGAAACAAACCATAGAGATAGAACTTGGAACTACTTTATTGTGTCAAGTTTCCAAGAGCTAGCACAAACCGTGTTTGATTTAGAGTTCCAACTACGTGTATCCATATAGGAGAAAACAGAGTGAAACCTAAAATTTTAAACTGTTACTGCCAACGAAAGGTTTAACCTAGAAGAACGAAATTTGGTGAGCCAAGTGGGATTGGGGTACTGATCATTACCTGAAAGTGTCATCAAGATTGGGTGAAAAAATGTGTGCTGAGATTTCAGGAAACTCGTAGTTTTTTGGAAGCTTGGCAACCCCTTTTCATGAAAGTGATTTGTGCCAGACTCTGCTTAGGGCTACATCAATAGGAAACAAACCATAGAGATAGAACTTGGAACTACTTTATTGTGTCAAGTTTCAAAGAGCTAGCACAAACCGTGTTTGATTTAGAGTTCCAACTACATGTTTCCATATAGGAGAAAACAGAGTGAAACCTAAAAATTTAAACTGTTACTGCCAACGAACTGTTTAACCTAGAAGAACGAAATTTGGTGAGACAAATGGGATTGGGGTACTGATCATTACCTGAAAGTTTCATCAAGATTGGGTGAAAAAATGTGTGCTGAGATTTCAGGAAACTCGTAGTTTTTTGAAAGCTTGGCAACCCCTTTCCATGAAAGTGATTTGCGCCAGTCTCTGCTTAGGTCTACATCAATAGGAAACAAACCATAGAGATAGAACTTGGAACTACGTAACTGTGTCAAGTTTCAAAGAGCTAGCACAAACCGTGTTTGATTTAGAGTTCCAACTACATGTATCCATATAGGAGAAAACAGAGTGAAACCTAAAAATTCAAACTGTTACTGCCAACCAACGGATTAACCTAGAAGAACGAAATTTTGTGAGCCAAGTGGGATTGGGGTACTGATCATTACCTGAAAGTGTCATCAAGATTGGGTGAAAAAATGTGTGCTGAGATTTCAGGAAACTCATAGTTTTTTGGAAGCTTGGCAACCCCTTTCCATGAAAGTGATTTGCGCCATTCTCTGCTTAGTGCTACATCAATAGGAAACAAACCGTAGAGATAGAACTCGGTACTACTTTATTGTGTCAAGTTTCAAAGAGCTAGCACAAACCATGTTTGATTTAGAGTTCCAACTACATGTATCCATATAGGAGAAAACAGAGTGAAACCTAAAAATTAAAACTGTTACTGCTAACGAACGGTTTAACTTAGAAGAACGAAATTTGGTAAGCCAACTGGGATTGGGGTACTGATCATTACCTGAAAGTGTCATCAAGATTGGGTGAAAAAATGTGTGCTGAGATTTCAGGAAACTCGTAGTTTTTTGGAAGCTTGGCAACCCCTTTCCATGAAAGTGATTTGTGCCAGTCTCTGCTTAGGGCTACATTAATAGGAAACAAACCATAGAGATAGAATTTGGAACTACTTTATTGTGTCAAGTTTCAAGAAGCTAGCATAAACCGTGTTTGATTTACAGTTCCAACTACATGTATCCATATAGGAGAAAACAGAGTGAAACCTAAAAATTCATACTGTTACTGCCAACGAACGGATTAACCTAGAAGAATGAAATTTTGTGAGCCAAGTGGGATTGGGGTACTGATCATTACCTGAAAGTGTCATCAAGATTGGGTGAAAAAATGTGTGCTGAGATTTCAGGAAACTCGTAGTTTTTTGGAAGCTTGGCAACCCCTTTCCATGAAAGTGATTTGCGCCAGTCTCTGCTGAGGGCTACATCAATAGGAAACAAACCATAGAGATAGAACTTGGATCTACTTTATGGCGTCAAGTTTCAAAGAGCTAGCACAAACCGTGTTTGATTTAGAGTTCCAACTACATGTATCCCTATAGGAGAAAACAGAGTGAAACCTAAAAATTAAAACTGTTACTGCCATCGAACGGTTTAACCTAGAAGAACGAAATTAGGTGAGCCAAGTGGGATTGGGCTACTGATCATTACCTGAAAGTGTCATCAAGATTGGGTGAAAAGATGTGTGCTGAGATTTCAGGAAACTCGTAGTGTTTTGGAAGCTTGGCAACCCCTTTCCATGAAAGTGATTTGTGCCAGTCTCTGCTTAGGGCTACATCAATAGGAAAAAAAACATAGAGATAGAATTTGGAACTAGTTTATTGTGTCAAGCTTCAAAGAGCTAGCATAAACCGTGTTTGATATACAGTTCCAACTACATGTATCCATATAGGAGAAAACAGAGTGAAACCTAAAAATTCAAACTGTTACTGCCAACCAACGGATTAACCTAGAAGAACGAAATTTTGTGAGCCAAGTGGGATTGGGGTACTGATCATTACCTGAAAGTGTCATCAAGATTGGGTGAAAAAATGTGTGCTGAGATTTCAGGAAACTCATAGTTTTTTGGAAGCTTGGCAACCCCTTTCCATGAAAGTGATTTGCGCCAGTCTCTGCTTAGGGCTACATCAATAGGAAACAAACCGTAGAGATAGAACTTGGATCTACTTTATTGTCTCAAGTTTCAAAGAGCTAGCACAAACCGTGTTTGATTTAGAGTTCCAACTACATGTATCCATATAGGAGAAAACAGAGTGAAACCTAAAAATTTAAACTGTTACTGCCATCGAACGGTTTAACCTAGAAGAACGAAATTTGGTGAGCCAACTGGGATTGGGGTACTGATCATTACCTGAAAGTGTCATCAAGATTGGGTGAAAAAATGTGTGCTGAGATTTCAGGAAACACGTAGTTTTTTGGAAGCTTGGCAACCCCTTTCCATGAAAGTGATTTGTGCCAGACTCTGCTTAGGGCTACATCAATAGGAAACAAACCATAGAGATAGAACTTGGAACTACTTTATTGTGTCAAGTTTCAAAGAGCTAGCACAAACCGTGTTTGATTTAGAGTTCCAACTACATGTTTCCATATAGGAGAAAACAGAGTGAAACCTAAAAATTCAAACTGTTACTGCCAACGAACGGTTTAACCTGGAAGAACGAAATTTGGTGAGACAAGTGGGATTGGGGTACTGATCATTACCTGAAAGTGTCATCAAGATTGGGTGAAAAGATGTGTGCTGAGATTTCAGGAAACTCGTAGTTTTTTGGAAGCTTGGCAACCCCTTTCCATCAAAGTGATTTGCGCCAGTCTCTACTTAGGGCTACATCAATAGGAAACAAACCATAGAGATAGAACTTGGAACTGTTTTATTGTGTCAAGTTTCAAAGAGCTAGCACAAACCGTGTTTGATTTAGAGTTCCAACTACGTGTATCCATATAGGACAAAACAGAGTGAAACCTAAAAATTTAAACTGTTACTGCCAACGAACGGTTTAACCTAGACGAACGAAATTCGGTGAGCCAAGTGGGATTGGGGTACTGATCATACCTGAAAGTGTCATGAAGATTGGGTGAAAAAATGTGTGCTGAGATTTCAAAAAACTCGTAGTTTTTTGGAAGCTTGACAACCCCTATCCGTGAAAGTGATTTGTGCCAGTCTCTGATTAAGGCTACATCAATAGGAAACAAACCATAGAGATAGAACTTGGAACTACTTTATTGTGTCAAGTTTCCAAGAGCTAGCACAAACCGTGTTTGATTTAGAGTTCCAACTACGTGTATCCATATAGGAGAAAACAGAGTGAAACCTAAAATTTTAAACTGTTACTGCCAACGAAAGGTTTAACCTAGAAGAACGAAATTTGGTGAGCCAAGTGGGATTGGGGTACTGATCATTACCTGAAAGTGTCATCAAGATTGGGTGAAAAAATGTGTGCTGAGATTTCAGGTAACTCGTAGTTTTTTGGAAGCTTGGCAACCCCTTTTCATGAAAGTGATTTGTGCCAGTCTCTCCTTAGGGCTACATCAATAGGAAACAAACCATAGAGATAGAACTTGGAACTACTTTATTGTGTCAAGTTTCAAAGAGCTAGCACAAACCGTGTTTGATTTAGAGTTCCAACTACATGTTTCCATATAGGAGAAAACAGAGTGAAACCTAAAAATTTAAACTGTTACTGCCAACGAACTGTTTAACCTAGAAGGACGAAATTTGGTGAGACAAATGGGATTGGGGTACTGATCATTACCTGAAAGTTTCATCAAGATTGGGTGAAAAAATGTGTGCTGAGATTTCAGGAAACTCGTAGTTTTTTGAAAGCTTGGCAACCCCTTTCCATGAAAGTGATTTGCGCCAGTCTCTGCTTAGATCTACATCAATAGGAAACAAACCATAGAGATAGAACTTGGAACTACGTTACTGTGTCAAGTTTCAAAGAGCTAGCACAAACCGTGTTTGATTTAGAGTTCCAACTACATGTATCCATATAGGAGAAAACAGAGTGAAACCTAAAAATTCAAACTGTTACTGCCAACCAACGGATTAACCTAGAAGAACGAAATTTTGTGAGCCAAGTGGGATTGGGGTACTGATCATTACCTGAAAGTGTCATCAAGATTGGGTGAAAAAATGTGTGCTGAGATTTCAGGAAACTCATAGTTTTTTGGAAGCTTGGCAACCCCTTTCCATGAAAGTGATTTGCGCCAGTCTCTGCTTAGGGCTACATCAATAGGAAACAAACCGTAGAGATAGAACTTGGATCTACTTTATTGTCTCAAGTTTCAAAGAGCTAGCACAAACCGTGTTTGATTTAGAGTTCCAACTACATGTATCCATATAGGAGAAAACAGAGTGAAACCTAAAAATTAAAACTGTTACTGCCATCGAACGGTTTAACCTAGAAGAACGAAATTTGGTGAGCCAAGTGGGATTGGGATACTGATCATTATCTGAAAGTGTCATCAAGATTGGATGAAAAAACGTGTGCTGAGATTTCAGGAAACTCGTAGTTTTCTGGAAGCTTGGCAAACCCTTTTCATGAAAGTGATATGCGCCAGTCTCTGCTTAGTGCTACATCAATAGGAAACAAACCATAGAGATAGAACTTGGATCTACTTTATTGTGTCAAGTTTCAAAGAGCTAGCACAAACCGTGTTTGATTCAGAGTTCCAACTACATGTATCCATATAGGAGAAAACAGAGTGAAACCTAAAAATTAAAACTGTTACTGCCAACGAAGGGTTTAACCTAGAAGAACGAAATTTGGTGAGCCAACTGGGATTGGGGTACTGATCATTACCTGAAAGTGTCATCAAGATTGGGTGAAAAAATGTGTGCTGAGATTTAAGGAAACACGTAGTTTTTTGGAAGCTTGGCAACCCCTTTCCATCAAAGTGATTTGCGCCAGTCTCTGCTTAGGGCTACATCAATAGGAAACAAACCATAGAGATAGAACTTGGAACTACTTTATTGTGTCAAGTTTCAAAGAGATAGAACAAACCGTGTTTGATTTAGAGTTCCAACTACATGTATCCATGTTGGAGAAAACAGAGTGAAACCTAAAAATTCAAACTGTTACTGCCAACGAAAGGTTTAACCTAGAAGAACGAAATTTGGTGAGCCAAGTGGGATTGGGGTGCTGAACATTACCTGAAAGTGTCATCAAGATTGGGTGAAAAGATGTGTGCTGAGATTTCAGGAAACTCGTAGTTTTTTGGAAGCTTGGCAACCCCTTTCCTTGAAAGTGATTTGCGCCAGTCTCTACTTAGGGCTACATCAATAGGAAACAAACCATAGAGATAGAACTTGGAACTGTTTTATTGTGTCAAGTTTCAAAGAGCTAGCACAAACCGTGTTTGATTTAGAGTTCCAACTACGTGTATCCATATAGGACGAAACAGAGTGAAACCTAAAAATTTAAACTGTTACTGCCAATGAACGGTTTAACCTAGACGAACGAAATTCGGTGAGCCAAGTGGGATTGGGGTACTGATCATACCTGAAAGTGTCATCAAGATTGGGTGAAAAAATGTGTGCTGAGATTTCAAAAAACTCGTAGTTTTTTGGAAGCTTGACAACCCCTATCCGTGAAAGTGATTTGTGCCAGTCTCTGATTAAGGCTACATCAATAGGAAACAAACCATAGAGATAGAACTTGGAACTCCTTTTTTGTGTCAAGTTTCAAAGAGCTAGCACAAACCGTGTTTTATTTAGAGTTCCAACTACGTGTATCCATATAGGAGAAAACAAAGTGAAACCTAAAATTTTATACTGTTACTCCCAACGAAAGATTTAACCTAGAAGAACGAAATTTGGTGAGCCAAGTGGGATTGGGGTACTGATCATTACCTGAAAGTTTCATCAAGATTGGGTGAAAAAATGTGTGCTGAGATTTCAGGAAACTCGTAGTTTTTTGAAAGCTTGGCAACCACTTTCCATGAAAGTGATTTGCGCCAGTCTCTGCTTAGGTCTACATCAATAGGAAACAAACCATAGAGATAGAACTTGGAACTACGTTACTGTGTCAAGTTTCAAAGAGCTAGCACAAACCGTGTTTGATTTAGAGTTCCAACTACACATATCCATATAGGAGAAAAGAGAGTGAAACCTAAAAATTAAAACTGTTACTGCCAACGAACGGTTTAACCTTGAAGAACGAAATTTGGTGAGCCAAGTGGGATTGGGGTACTGATCATTATCTGAAAGTGTCATCAATTTTGGGTGAAAAAATGTGTAGTGAGATTTCAAGAAACTCGTAGTTTTTTGGATGCTTGGCAACCCCTTTTCAGGAAAGTGATTTGCGCCGGTCTCTGCTTAGGGCTACATCAATAGGAAACAAACCATAGAGATAGAACTTGGAACTACTTTATTGTGTCAAGTTTCAAAGAGCTAGCACAAACCGTGTTTTATTTAGAGTTCCAACTACGTGTATCCATATAGGAGAAAACAAAGTGAAACCTAAAATTTTATACTGTTACTCCCAACGAAAGGTTTAACCTAGAAGAACGAAATTTGGTGAGCCATGTGGGATTGGGGTACTGATCATTACCTGAAAGTGTCATCAAGATTGGGTGAAAAAATGTGTGCTGAGATTTCAGGAAACTCATAGTTTTTTGGAAGCTTGGCAACCCCTTTTCATGAAAGTGATTTGTGCCGGTCTCTGCTTAGGGCTACATAAATAGGAAACAAACCATACAGATAAAACTTGCAATTACTTTATTGTGTCAAGTTTCAAAGAGCTAGCACAAACCGTGTTTGATTTAGAGTTCCAACTACATGTATCCATATAGGAGAAAACAGAGTGAAACCTAAAAATTAAAACTGTTACTGCCAATGAACGGTTTCACCTAGAAGAACGAAATTTGGTGAGCCAAGTGGGATTGGGTACTGATCATTACCTGAAAGTGTCATCAAGATTGGGTGAAAAAATGTGTGCTGAGATTTCAGGAAACTCGTAGTTTTTTGGAAGCTTGGCAACCCCTTTCCATGAAAGTGATTTGTGCCAGTCTCTGCTTAGGGCTACATCAATAGGAAAAAAAACATAGAGATAGAATTTGGAACTAGTTTATTGTGTCAAGTTTCAAAGAGCTAGCATAAACCGTGTTTGATATACAGTTCCAACTACATGTATCCATATAGGAGAAAACAGAGTGAAACCTAAAAATTCAAACTGTTACTGCCAACCAACGGATTAACCTAGAAGAACGAAATTTTGTGAGCCAAGTGGGATTGGGGTACTGATCATTACCTGAAAGTGTCATCAAGATTGGGTGAAAAAATGTGTGCTGAGATTTCAGGAAACTCATAGTTTTTTGGAAGCTTGGCAACCCCTTTCCATCAAAGTGATTTGTGCCAGTCTCTGCTTAGGGCTACATCAATAGGAAACAAACCGTAGAGATAGAACTTGGATCTACTTTATTGTCTCAAGTTTCAAAGAGCTAGCACAAACCGTGTTTGATTTAGAGTTCCAACTACATGTATCCATATAGGAGAAAACAGAGTGAAACCCAAAAATTAAAACTGTTACTGCCATCGAACGGTTTAACCTAGAAGAACGAAATTTGGTGAGCCAAGTGGGATTGGGATACTGATCATTATCTGAAAGTGTCATCAAGATTGGATGAAAAAACGTGTGCTGAGATTTCAGGAAACTCGTAGTTTTCTGGAAGCTTGGCAAACCCTTTTCATGAAAGTGATATGCGCCACTCTCTGCTTAGGGCTACATCAATAGGAAACAAACCATAGAGAAAGAACTTGGAACTACTTTATTGTGTCAAGTTTCAAAGAGCTAGCACAAACCGTGTTTGATTCAGAGTTCCAACTACATGTATCCATATAGGAGAAAACAGAGTGAAACCTAAAAATTTAAACTGTTACTGCCAACGAAGGGTTTAACCTAGAAGAACGAAATTTGGTGAGCCAAGTGGGATTGGGGTACTGATCATTACCTGAAAGTGTCATCAAGATTGGGTGAAAAAATGTGTGCTGAGATTTCAGGAAACTCGTAGTTTTTTAGAAGCTTGGCAACCCCTTTCCATGAAAGTGATTTGTGCCAGTCTCTGCTTAGGGCTACATCAATAGGAAACAAACCATAGAGATAGAACTTGGAACTACTTTATTGTGTCAAGTTTCAAAGAGCTAGCACAAACCGTGTTTGATTTAGAGTTCCAAATACATGTATCCATATAGGAGAAAACAGAGTGAAACCTAAAAATTCAAACTGTTACTGCCAACGAACGGTTTAACCTGGAAGAACGAAATTTGGTGAGCCAAGTGGGATTGGGGTGCTGAACATTACCTGAAAGTGTCATCAAGATTGGGTGAAAAGATGTGTGCTGAGATTTCAGGAAACTCATAGTTTTTTGGAAGCTTGGCAACCCCTTTCCATCAAAGTGATTTGCGCCAGTCTCTGCTTAGGGCTACATCAATAGGAAACAAACCATAGAGATAGAACTTGGAACTGTTTTATTGTGTCAAGTTTCAAAGAGCTAGCACAAACCGTGTTTGATTTAGAGTTCCAACTACGTGTATCCATATAGGACAAAACAGAGTGAAACCTAAAAATTTAAACTGTTACTGCCAACGAACGGTTTAACCTAGACGAACAAAATTCGGTGAGCCAAGTGGGATTGGGGTACTGATCATACCTGAAAGTGTCATCAAGATTGGGTGAAAAAATGTGTGCTGAGATTTCAAAAAACTCGTAGTTTTTTGGAAGCTTGACAACCCCTATCCGTGAAAGTGATTTGTGCCAGTCTCTGATTAAGGCTACATCAATAGGAAACAAACCATAGAGATAGAACTTGGAACTACTTTATTGTGTCAAGTTTCCAAGAGCTAGCACAAACCGTGTTTGATTTAGAATTCCAACTACGTGTATCCATATAGGAGAAAACAGAGTGAAACCTAAAATTTTAAACTGTTACTGCCAACGAAAGGTTTAACCTAGAAGAAAGAAATTTGGTGAGCCAAGTGGGATTGGGGTACTGATCATACCTGAAAGTGTCATCAAGATTGGGTGAAAAAATGTGTGCTGAGATTTCAAAAAACTCGTAGTTTTTTGGAAGCTTGGCAACCCCTTTTCATGAAAGTGATTTGTGCCAATCTCTGCTTAGGGCTACATCAATAGGAAACAAACCATAGAGATAGAACTTGGAACTACTTTATTGTGTCAAGTTTCAAAGAGCTAGCACAAACCGTGTTTGATTTAGAGTTCCAACTACATGTTTCCATATAGGAGAAAACAGAGTGAAACCTAAAAATTTAAACTGTTACTGCCAACGAACTGTTTAACCTAGAAGAACGAAATTTGGTGAGACAAATGGGATTGGGGTACTGATCATTACCTGAAAGTTTCATCAAGATTGGGTGAAAAAATGTGTGCTGAGATTTCAGGAAACTCGTAGTTTTTTGAAAGCTTGGCAACCCCTTTCCATGAATGTGATTTGCGCCAGTCTCTGCTTAGGGCTACATCAATAGGAAACAAACCATAGAGATAGAACTTGGAACTACGTTACTGTGTCAAGTTTCAAAGAGCTAGCACAAACCGTGTTTGATTTAGAGTTCCAACTACATGTATCCATATAGGAGAAAACAGAGTGAAACCTAAAAATTAAAACTGTTACTGCCAACGAACGGATTAACCTAGAATAACGAAATTTTGTGACCCAAGTGGGATTGGGGTACTGATCATTACCTGAAAGTGTCATCAAGATTGGGTGAAAAAATGTGTGCTGAGATTTCAGGAAACTCATAGTTTTTTGGAAGCTTGGCAACCCCTTTCCATGAAAGTGATTTGCGCCAGTCTCTGCTTAGGGCTACATCAATAGGAAACAAACCGTAGAGATAGAACTTGGATCTACTTTATTGTCTCAAGTTTCAAAGAGCTAGCACAAACCGTGTTTGATTTAGAGTTCCAACTACATGTATCCATATAGGAGAAAACAGAGTGAAACCTAAAAATTAAAACTGTTACTGCCATCGAACGGTTTAACCTAGAAGAACGAAATTTGGTGAGCCAAGTGGGATTGGGATACTGATCATTATCTGAAAGTGTCATCAAGATTGGATGAAAAAACGTGTGCTGAGATTTCAGGAAACTCGTAGTTTTCTGGAAGCTTGGCAAACCCTTTTCATGAAAGTGATATGCGCCAGTCTCTGCTTAGGGCTACATCAATAGGAAACAAACCATAGAGATAGAACTTGGAACTACTTTATTGTGTCAAGTTTCAAAGAGCTAGCACAAACCGTGTTTGATTCAGAGTTCCAACTACATGTATCCATATAGGAGAAAACAGAGTGAAACCTAAAAATTAAAACTGTTACTGCCAACGAAGGGTTTAACCTAGAAGAACGAAATTTGGTGAGCCAACTGGGATTGGGGTACTGATCATTACCTGAAATTGTCATCAAGATTGGGTGAAAAAATGTGTGCTGAGATTTCAGGAAACACGTAGTTTTTTGGAAGCTTGGCAACCCCTTTCCATGAAAGTGATTTGTGCCAGTCTCTGCTTAGGGCTACATCAATAGGAAAAAAACCATAGAGATAGAACTTGGAACTACTTTATTGTGTCAAGTTTCAAAGAGCTAGCACAAACCGTGTTTGATTTAGAGTTCCAAATACATGTATCCATATAGGAGAAAACAGAGTGAAACCTAAAAATTCAAACTGTTACGGCCAACGAACGGTTTAACCTGGAAGAACGAAATTTGGTGAGACAAGTGGGATTGGGGTACTGATCATTACCTGAAAGTGTCATCAAGATTGGGTGAAAAGATGTGTGCTGAGATTTCAGGAAACTCGTAGTTTTTTGGAAGCTTGGCAACCCCTTTCCATCAAAGTGATTTGCGCCAGTCTCTGCTTAGGGCTACATCAATAGGAAACAAACCATAGAGATAGAACTTGGAACTACTTTATTGTGTCAAGTTTCAAAGAGATAGAACAAACCGTGTTTGATTTAGAGTTCCAACTACATGTATCCATGTAGGAGAAAACAGAGTGAAACCTAAAAATTCAAACTGTTACTGCCAACGAACGGTTTAACCTAGAAGAACGAAATTTGGTGAGCCAAGTGGGATTGGGGTGCTGAACATTACCTGAAAGTGTCATCAAGAT
Organism: Spermophilus citellus; assembly: GCF_964194105.1. Classification (NCBI taxonomy): domain Eukaryota; kingdom Metazoa; phylum Chordata; class Mammalia; order Rodentia; family Sciuridae; genus Spermophilus; species Spermophilus citellus. Next base: position 11,668,138 of record NC_138192.1, on the reverse strand, counting down.
TGGGTGAAAAGATGTGTGCTGAGATTTCAGGAAACTCGTAGTTTTTCGGAAGCTTGGAAACCCCTTTCCATGAAAGTGATTTGCGCCAGTCTCTACTTAGGGCTACATCAATAGGAAACAAACCATAGAGATAGAACTTGGAACTGTTTTATTGTGTCAAGTTTCAAAGAGCTAGCACAAACCGTGTTTGATTTAGAGTTCCAACTACGTGTATCCATATAGGACAAAACAGAGTGAAACCTAAAAATTTAAACTGTTACTGCCAACGAACGGTTTAACCTAGACGAACGAAATTCGGTGAGCCAAGTGGGATTGGGGTACTGATCATACCTGAAAGTGTCATCAAGATTGGGTGAAAAAATGTGTGCTGAGATTTCAAAAAACTCGTAGTTTTTTGGAAGCTTGACAACCCCTATCCGTGAAAGTGATTTGTGCCAGTCTCTGATTAAGGCTACATCAATAGGAAACAAACCATAGAGATAGAACTTGGAACTACTTTATTGTGTCAAGTTTCCAAGAGCTAGCACAAACCGTGTTTGATTTAGAGTTCCAACTACGTGTATCCATATAGGAGAAAACAGAGTGAAACCTAAAATTTTAAACTGTTACTGCCAACGAAAGGTTTAACCTAGAAGAACGAAATTTGGTGAGCCAAGTGGGATTGGGGTACTGATCATTACCTGAAAGTGTCATCAAGATTGGGTGAAAAAATGTGTGCTGAGATTTCAGGAAACTCGTAGTTTTTAGGAAGCTTGGCAACCCCTTTCCGTTAAAGTGATTTTCCCCGGTCTCTGCTTAGGGCTACATCAATAGGAAACAAACCATAGAGATAGAACTTGGAACTACGTTATTGTGTCAAGTTTGAAAGAGCTAGCACATACCGTGCATGATATAGAGTTCCAACTACACGTATCCATATAGGAGAAAACAGAGTGAAACCTAAAAATTAAAACTGTTACTGCCAACGAACGGTTTAACCTGGAAGAACGAAATATGGTGAGCCAAGTGGGATTGGGGTACTGATCATTACCTGAAAGTGTCATCAAGATTGGGTGAAAAAATGTGTGCTGAGATTTCAGGAAACTCGTAGTTTTTAGGAAGCTTGGCAACCCATTTCCATGAAAGTGATTTGCGCCAGTTTCTGCTTAGGGCTACATCAATAGGAAACAAACCATAGAGATAGAACTTGGAACTACTTTATTGTGTCAAGTTTCCAAGAGCTAGCACAAACCGTGTTTGATTTAGAGTTCCAAATACATGTATCCATATAGGAGAAAACAGAGTGAAACCTAGAAATTAAAACTGTTACTGCCAACGAACGGTTTAACCTGGAAGAACGAAATTTGGTGAGCCAAGTGGGATTGGGGTACTGATCATTACCTGAAAGTGTCATCAAGATTGGGTGAAAAAATGTGTGCTGAGATTTCAGGAAACTCGTAGTTTTTTGGAAGCTTCCAACCCCTTTCCATGAAAGTGATTTTCGCCAGTCTGAGCTTAGGGCTACATCAATAGGAAACAAACCATAGAGATAGAACTTGGAACTACTTTATTGTGTCAAGTTTCAAAGACCTAGCACAAACCGTCTTTTATTTAGAGTTCCAAACACATTTATCCATGTAGGAGAAAACAGAGTGAAACCTAAAAATTAAAACTGTTACTGCCAACGAACGGTTTAACCTGGAAGAATGAAATTTGGTGAGCCAAGTGGGATTGGGGTACTGATTATTACCTAAAAGTGTCATCAAGATTGGGTGAAAAAATGTGTGCTGAGATTTCAGGAAACTCGTAGTTTTTTGGAAGCTTGGCAACCCCTTTCCGTTAAAGGGATTTGCGCCGGTCACTGCTTAGGGCTACATCAATAGGAAACAAACCATAGAGATAGAACTTCAAACTATTTTATTGTGTCAAGTTTCAAAGAGCTAGCACAAACCGTGTTTGATTTAGAGTTCCAACTATATGTATCCATATAGGAGAAAACAGAGTGAAACCTAAAAATTAAAACTGTTACTGCCAATGAACGGTTTAACCTGGACGAACGAAATATGGTGAGCCAAGTGGGATTGGGGTACTGATCATTACCTGAAAGTGTCATCAAGATTGGGTGAAAAAATGTGTGCTGAGATTTCTGGAAACTCGTAGTTTTTTGGAAGCTTGGCAACCCCTTTCCATGAAAGTGATTTGCGCCAGTCTCTGCTTAGGGCTACATCAATAGGAAACAAACCATAGAGATAGAACTTGGAACTACTTTATTGTGTCAAGTTTCCAAGAGCTAGCACAAACCGTGTTTGATTTAGAGTTCCAACTACATGTATCCATATAGGAGAAAACAGAGTGAAACCTAGAAATTAAAACTGTTACTGCCAACCAACGGTTTAACCTGGAAGAACGAAATTTGGTGAGCCAAGTGGGATTCGGGTACTGATCATTACCTGAAAGTGTCATCAAGATTGGGTGAAAAAATGTGTGCTGAGATTTCAGGAAACTCGTAGTTTTTTGGAAGCTTCCAACCCCTTTCCATGAAAGTGATTTGCGCCAGTCTGGGCTTAGGGCTACATCAATAGGAAACAAACCATAGAGATAGAACTTGGAACTACTTTATTGTGTCAAGTTTCAAAGACCTAGCCCAAACCGTCTTTTATTTAGAGTTCCAAATACATTTATCCATGTAGGAGAAAACAGAGTGAAACCTAAAAATTAAAACTGTTACTGCCAACGAACGGTTTAACCTGGAAGAATGAAATTTGGTGAGCCAAGTGGGATTGGGGTACTGATTATTACCTAAAAGTGTCATCAAGATTGGGTGAAAAAATGTGTGCTGAGATTTCAGGAATCACGTAGTTTTTTGGAAGCTTGGCAACCCCTTTCCGTTAAAGGGATTTGCGCCGGTCACTGCTTAGGGCTACATCAATAGGAAACAAACCATAGAGATAGAACTTGGAACTACTTTACTGTGTCAAGTTTCAAAGAGCTAGCACAAACCGTGTTTGATTTAGAGTTCCAACTACATGTATCCATATAGGAGAAAACAGAGTGAAACCTAAAAATTAAAACTGTTACTGCCAACGAACGGTTTAACCTGGAAGAACGAAATATGGTGAGCCAAGTGGGATTGGGGTACTGATCATTACCTGAAAGTGTCATCAAGATTGGGTGAAAAAATGTGTGCTGAGATTTCTGGAAACTCGTAGTTTTTTGGAAGCTTGGCAACCCCTTTCCATGAAAGTGATTTGCGCCAGTCTCTGCTTAGGGCTACATCAATAGGAAACAAACCATAGAGATAGAACTTGGAACTACTTTATTGTGTCAAGTTTCAAAGAGCTAGCACAAACCGTGTTTGATTTACAGTTCCAAATACATGTATCCATATAGGATAAAACAGAGTGAAACCTAATAATTAAAACTGTTACTGCCAACGAACGGTTTAACCTAGAAGAACGAAATTTGGTGAGACAAGTGGGATTGGGGTACTGATCATTACCTGAAAGTGTCATCAAGATTGGGTGAAAAAATGTGTGCTGAGATTTCAGGAAACTCGTAGTTTTTTGGAAGCTTGGCAACCCCTTTCCGTTAAAGGGATTTGCGCCTGTCACTGCTTAGGGCTACATCAATAGGAAACAAACCATAGAGATAGAACTTGGAACTACTTTATTGTGTCAAGTTTCAAAGAGCTAGCACAAACCGTGTTTGATTTACAGTTCCAAATACATGTATCCATATAGGAGAAAACAGAGTGAAACCTAAAAATTCAAACTGTTACTGCCAACGAATGGTTTAACCTGGAAAAACGAAATTTGGTGAGCCAAGTGGGATTGAGGAACTGATCATTACCTGAAAGTGTCATCAAGATTGGGTGAAAAAATATGTGCTGAGATTTCAGGAAACTCGTAGTTTTTTGGAAGCTTGGCAACCCCTTTCCATGACAGTGATTTGCTCCGGTCTCTGCTTAGGGCTACATCAATAGGAAAAAACCATAGAGATAGAACTTGGAACTACGTGATTGTGTCAAGTTTACAAGAGCTAGCACAAACCGTGTTTGATTTAGAGTTCCAACTACGTGTTTCCATATAGGAGAAAACAGAGTGAAACCTAGAAATTTAAACTGTTACTGCCAACGAACGGTTTAACCTAGAAGAACGAAATTTGGTGAGACAAGTGGGATTGGGGTACTGATCATTACCTGAAAGTGTCATCAAGATTGGGTGAAAAAATGTGTGCTGAGATTTCAGGAAACTCGTAGTTTTTTGGAAGCTTGTCAATCCTTTTCCATGAAAGTGATTTGCGCCAGTCTCTGCTTAGGTCTACATCAATAGGAAACAAACCATAGAGACAGAACTTGGAACTACTTTATTGTGTCAAGTTTCCAAGAGCTAGCACAAACCGTGTTTGATTTAGAGTTCCAACTACATGTATCCATATAGGAGAAAACAGAGTGAAACCTAAAAATTAAAACTGTTACTGCCAACGAACGGTTTAACCTGGAAGAACGAAATTTGGTGAGCCAAGTTGGATTGGGGTACTGATCATTACCTGAAAGTGTCATCAAGATTGGGTGAAAAAATGTGTGCTGAGATTTCAGGAAACTCGTAGTTTTTTGGAAGCTTCCAACCCCTTTCCATGAAAGTGATTTGTGCCAGTCTCTGCTTAGGGCGACATCAATAGGAAACAAACCATAGAGATAGAACTTGGAACGACTTTATTGTGTCAGGTTTCAAAGACCTAGTACAAACTGTCTTTGATATAGAGTTCCAAATACATGTATCCATATAGGAGAAAACAGAGTGAAACCTAAAAATTAAAACAGTTACTGCCACCGAACGGTTTAACCTGGAAGAATGAAATTTGGTGAGCCAAGTGGGATTGGGGTACTGATCATTACCTGAAAGTGTCATCAAGATTGGGTGAAAAAATGTGTGCTGAGATTTCAGGAAACTCGTAGTTTTTTGGAAGCTTGGCAACCCCTTTCCGTTAAAGTGATTTGCGCCGGTCACTGCTTAGGGCTACATCAATAGGAATCAAACCATAGAGATAGAACTTCAAACTACGTTATTGTGTCAAGTTTGAAAGAGCTAGCACAAACCGTGTTTGATTTAGAGTTCCAACTACATGTATCCATATAGGAGAAAACAGAGTGAAACCTAAAAATTAAAACTGTTACTACCAACGAACGGTTTAACCTGGAAGAACGAAATATGGTGGGCCAAGTGGGATTGGGGTACTGATCATTACCTGAAAGTGTCATCAAGATTGGGTGAAAAAATGTGTGCTGAGATTTCAGGAAACTCGTAGTTTTTTGGAAGCTTCCAACCCCTTTCCATGAAAGTGATTTGCGCCAGTCTGGGCTTAGGGCTACATCAATAGGAAACAAACCATAGAGATAGAACTTGGAACTACTTTATTGTGTCAAGTTTCAAAGACCTAGCCCAAACCGTCTTTTATTTAGAGTTCCAAATACATTTATCCATGTAGGAGAAAACAGAGTGAAACCTAAAAATTAAAACTGTTACTGCCAACGAACGGTTTAACCTGGAAGAATGAAATTTGGTGAGCCAAGTGGGATTGGGGTACTGATTATTACCTAAAAGTGTCATCAAGATTGGGTGAAAAAATGTGTGCTGAGATTTCAGGAATCACGTAGTTTTTTGGAAGCTTGGCAACCCCTTTCCGTTAAAGGGATTTGCGCCGGTCACTGCTTAGGGCTACATCAATAGGAAACAAACCATAGAGATAGAACTTGGAACTACTTTACTGTGTCAAGTTTCAAAGAGCTAGCACAAACCGTGTTTGATTTAGAGTTCCAACTACATGTATCCATATAGGAGAAAACAGAGTGAAACCTAAAAATTAAAACTGTTACTGCCAACGAACGGTTTAACCTGGAAGAACGAAATATGGTGAGCCAAGTGGGATTGGGGTACTGATCATTACCTGAAAGTGTCATCAAGATTGGGTGAAAAAATGTGTGCTGAGATTTCTGGAAACTCGTAGTTTTTTGGAAGCTTGGCAACCCCTTTCCATGAAAGTGATTTGCGCCAGTCTCTGCTTAGGGCTACATCAATAGGAAACAAACCATAGAGATACAACTTGGAACTACTTTATTGTGTCAAGTTTCAAAGAGCTAGCACAAACCGTGTTTGATTTACAGTTCCAAATACATGTATCCATATAGGATAAAACAGAGTGAAACCTAATAATTAAAACTGTTACTGCCAACGAACGGTTTAACCTAGAAGAACGAAATTTGGTGAGACAAGTGGGATTGGGGTACTGATCATTACCTGAAAGTGTCATCAAGATTGGGTGAAAAAATGTGTGCTGAGATTTCAGGAAACTCGTAGTTTTTTGGAAGCTTGGCAACCCCTTTCCGTTAAAGGGATTTGCGCCTGTCACTGCTTAGGGCTACATCAATAGGAAACAAACCATAGAGATAGAACTTGGAACTACTTTATTGTGTCAAGTTTCAAAGAGCTAGCACAAACCGTGTTTGATTTACAGTTCCAAATACATGTATCCATATAGGAGAAAACAGAGTGAAACCTAAAAATTCAAACTGTTACTGCCAACGAATGGTTTAACCTGGAAAAACGAAATTTGGTGAGCCAAGTGGGATTGAGGAACTGATCATTACCTGAAAGTGTCATCAAGATTGGGTGAAAAAATATGTGCTGAGATTTCAGGAAACTCGTAGTTTTTTGGAAGCTTGGCAACCCCTTTCCATGACAGTGATTTGCTCCGGTCTCTGCTTAGGGCTACATCAATAGGAAAAAACCATAGAGATAGAACTTGGAACTACGTGATTGTGTCAAGTTTACAAGAGCTAGCACAAACCGTGTTTGATTTAGAGTTCCAACTACGTGTTTCCATATAGGAGAAAACAGAGTGAAACCTAGAAATTTAAACTGTTACTGCCAACGAACGGTTTAACCTAGAAGAACGAAATTTGGTGAGACAAGTGGGATTGGGGTACTGATCATTACCTGAAAGTGTCATCAAGATTGGGTGAAAAAATGTGTGCTGAGATTTCAGGAAACTCGTAGTTTTTTGGAAGCTTGTCAATCCTTTTCCATGAAAGTGATTTGCGCCAGTCTCTGCTTAGGTCTACATCAATAGGAAACAAACCATAGAGACAGAACTTGGAACTACTTTATTGTGTCAAGTTTCCAAGAGCTAGCACAAACCGTGTTTGATTTAGAGTTCCAACTACATGTATCCATATAGGAGAAAACAGAGTGAAACCTAAAAATTAAAACTGTTACTGCCAACGAACGGTTTAACCTGGAAGAACGAAATTTGGTGAGCCAAGTTGGATTGGGGTACTGATCATTACCTGAAAGTGTCATCAAGATTGGGTGAAAAAATGTGTGCTGAGATTTCAGGAAACTCGTAGTTTTTTGGAAGCTTCCAACCCCTTTCCATGAAAGTGATTTGTGCCAGTCTCTGCTTAGGGCGACATCAATAGGAAACAAACCATAGAGATAGAACTTGGAACGACTTTATTGTGTCAGGTTTCAAAGACCTAGTACAAACTGTCTTTGATTTAGAGTTCCAAATACATGTATCCATATAGGAGAAAACAGAGTGAAACCTAAAAATTAAAACAGTTACTGCCACCGAACGGTTTAACCTGGAAGAATAAAATTTGGTGAGCCAAGTGGGATTGGGGTACTGATCATTACCTGAAAGTGTCATCAAGATTGGGTGAAAAAATGTGTGCTGAGATTTCAGGAAACTCGTAGTTTTTTGGAAGCTTGGCAACCCCTTTCCGTTAAAGTGATTTGCGCCGGTCACTGCTTAGGGCTACATCAATAGGAATCAAACCATAGAGATAGAACTTCAAACTACGTTATTGTGTCAAGTTTGAAAGAGCTAGCACAAACCGTGTTTGATTTAGAGTTCCAACTACATGTATCCATATAGGAGAAAACAGAGTGAAACCTAAAAATTAAAACTGTTACTACCAACGAACGGTTTAACCTGGAAGAACGAAATATGGTGGGCCAAGTGGGATTGGGGTACTGATCATTACCTGAAAGTGTCATCAGGTTTTCTTGAAAAAATGTGTACTGAGATTTCAGGAAACTCGTAGTTTTTTGGAAGCTTGGCAACGCCTTTTCATGAAAGTGTTTTGCACCAGTCTCTGCTTAGGGCTACATCAATAGGAAACAAACCATAGAGATAGAACTTCAAACTACGTTATTGTGTCAAGTTTCAAAGAGCTAGCACAAACCGTGTTTGATTTAGAGTTCCAACTACATGTATCAATATAGGAGAAAACAGAGTGAAACCTAAAAATTAAAACTGTTTCTGCCAACGAATGGTTTAACCTAGAATAACGAAATTTGGTGAGCCAAGTGGGATTGGGGTACTGATCATTACCTGAAAGTGTCATCAAGATTGGGTGAAAAAATGTGTACTGAGATTTCAGGAAACTCGTAGTTTTTTGGAAGCTTGGCAACCCCTTTTTGTTAAAGTGATTTGCGCCGGTCTCTGCTTAGGGCTACATCAATAGGAAACAAACCATAGAGATAGAACTTGGAACTACTTTATTGTGTCAAGTTTCAAAGAGCTACCACAAACCGTGTTTGATTTAGAGTTCCAACTACATGTATTTATATAGGAGAAAACAGAGTGAAACCTAATAATTAAAACTGTTACTGCCAACGAAAGGTTTAACCTGGAAGAACGAAATTTGGTGAGCCAAGTGGGATTGAGGTACTGATCATTACCTGAAAGTGTCATCAAGATTGGGTGAAAAAATGTGTGCTGAGATTTCAGGAAACTCGTATTTTTTTTGAAGCTTGGCAACCCCTTTCCATGAAAGTGATTTGCGCCAGTCTCTGCTTAGGGCTACATCAATAGGAAACAAACCATAGAGATAGAACTTGGAACTACTTTATTGTGTCAAGTTTCAAAGAGCTACCACAAACCGTGTTTGATTTAGAGGTCCAACTACATGTATCCATATAGGAGAAAACAGAGTGAAACCTAAAAATTAAAACTGTTACTCCCAACGAACGGTTGAACCTAGAAGAACGAAATTTGGTGATCCATGTGGGATTGGGGTACTGATCATTACCTGAAAGTGTCATCAAGATTGGGTGAAAAAATGTGTGCTGAGATTTCAGGAAACTCGTAGTTTTTTGGAAGCTTGGCAACCCCTTTCCATGAAAGGGATTTGCGCCAGTCCCTTCTTAGGACTACATGAATAGGAAACAAACCATAAAGATAGAACTTGGAACTACTTTATTGTGTCAAGTTTCAAAGAGCTAGCACAAACCGTGTTTGATTTACAGTTCCAACTACATGTATCCATATAGGAGAAAACAGATTGAAACCTAAAAATTAAAACTGTTACTGCCAACGAACGGTTTAACATGGAAGGACGAATTTGGTGAGCCAAGTGGGATTTGGATACTGATCATTACATGAAAGTGTCATCAAGATTGGGTGAAAAAATGTGTGCTGAGATTTCAGGAAACTCGTAGTTTTTTGGAAGCTTGGCAACCCCTTTCCATGAAAGTGATTTGCGCCAGTCTCTGCGTAGGGCTACATCAATAGGAAACAAACCATAGATATAGAACATGGAACTACGTTATTGTGTCAAGCTTGAAAGATCTAGCGCAAACTGTATTTGATTTAGAGTTCCAACTACATGTATCCATATAGGAGAAAACAGAGTGAAACCTAAAAATTTAAACTGTTACTGCCAACGAAAGGTTTAACCTGGAAGAACGAAATTTGGTGAGCCATGTGGGATTGGGGTACTGATCATTACCTGAAAGTATCATCAAGATTGGGTGAAAAAATATGTGCTAAGATTTCAGGAAACTCGTAGTTTTTTGAAAGCTTCCAACCCCTTTCCATGAAAGTAATTTTCGCCAATCTCTGCTTAGGGCTACATCAATAGGAAACAAACCATAGAGATAGAACTTTGAACTACTTTATTGTGTCAAGTTTCAAAGACCTAGCACAAACAGTCTTTGATTTAGAGTTCCAAATGCATGTATCCATATAGGAGAAAACAGAGTGAAACCTAAAAATTAAAACTGTTACTGCCAACGAACGGTTTAACTTGGAAGAATGAAATTTGGTGAGCCAAGTGGGATTGGGGTACTGATCATTACTTGAAAGTGTCATCAAGATTGGGTGAAAAAATGTGTGCTGAGTTTTCAGGAAACTCGTAGTTTTTTGGAAGCTTGGCAACCCCTTTCCGTTAAAGTGATTTGCGCCGGTCTCTGCTTAGGGCTACATCAAGAGGAAACAAACAATAGAGATAGAACTTGGAACTACTTTAGTGTGTCAAGTTTCACGGAGCTACCACAAACCGTGTTTGATTTAGAGGTCCAAATACATGTATCCATATAGGAGAAAACAGAGTGAAACCTAAAAATTAAAACTGTTACTGCCAACTAACGGTTTAACCTGGAAGAACGAAATATGGTGAGCCAAGTGGGATTGGGGTACTCATCATTACCTGAAAGTGTCATCAAGATTGGGTGAAAAAATGTGTGCTGAGATTTCAGGAAACTCGTAGTTTTTTGGAAGCTTGGCAACCCCTTTCCATGAAAGTGATTTGCGCCAGTCTCTGCTTAGGGCTACATCAATAGGAAACAAACCATAGAGATAGAACTTGGAACTTTGTTATTGTGTCAAGTTTCAAACAGCTAGCACAAACCGTCTTTCATTTAGAGTTCCAACTACATGTATCCATATAGGAGAAAACAGAGTGAAACCTAAAAATTAAAACTGTTACTGCCAACGAACGGTTTAACCTAGAAGAACGAAATTTGGTGAGCCAAGTGGGAATGGGGTACTGATCATTACCTGAAAGTGTCATCAAGATTGGGTAAAAAATGTGTGCTGAGATTTCAGGAAACTCGTAGTTTTTTGGAAGCTTGGCAACCCCTTTCCATGAAAGTGATTTGCGCCAGTCTCTGCTTAGTACTACATCAATAGGAAACAAACCATAGAGATAGAACTTGGAACAACATTATTGTGTCCAGTTTGAAAGAGCTTCCACAAACCGTGTTTGATTTAGAGTTCCAACTACATGTATCCATATAGGAGAAACAGAGTGAAACCTAAAAATTAAAACCGTTACTGCCAACAAACGGTTTAACCTAGAAGAACGAAATTTGGTGAGCCAAGTGGGATTGGGGTACTGATCATTACCTGAAAGTGTCATCAAGATTGGGTGAAAAATTTGTGCTGAGATTTCAGGAAAATCATAGTTTTTTGGAAGCTTGGCAACCCCTTTCCATTAAAGTGATTTGCGCCAGTCTCTGCTTAGGGCAACATCAATAGGAAACAAACCATAGAGATAGAACTTGGAACTACATTATTGTGTCAAGTTTCAAAGAGCTAGCACAAACCGTCTTTGATTTAGAGTTCCAACTACATGTATCCATATAGGAGAATACAGAGTGAAACCTAAAAATTAAAACTGTTACTGCCAACGAACGGTTTAAACCGGAAGAACGAAATTTGGTGAGCCAAGTGAAATTGGGGTACTGATCATTACCTGAAAGTGTCATCAAGATTGGGTGAAAAAATGTGTGCTGAGATTTCAGGAAACTCGTAGTTTTTTGGAAGCTTGGCAACCCCTTTCCATGAAAGTGATTTGCGCCAGTCTCTTCTTAGGGCTACATCAATAGGAAACAAACCATAGAGATAGAACTTGGAACAACATTATTGTGTCAAGTTTGAAAGAGCTTGCACAAACCGTGTTTGATTTAGAGTTCCAACTACATGTATCCATATAGGAGAAACAGAGTGAAACCTAAAAATTAAAACTGTTACTGCCAACGAACGGTTTAACCCAGAAGAACGAAATTTGGTGAGCCAAGTGGGATTGGGGTACTGATCATTACCTGAAAGTGTCATCAAGATTGGGTGAAAAATTTGTGCTGAGATTTCAGGAAAATCATAGTTTTTTGGAAGCTTGGCAACCCCTTTCCATGAAAGTGATTTGCGCCAGTCTCTGCTTAGGGCTACATCAATAGGAAACAAACCATAGAGATAGAACTTGGAACTACATTATTGTGTCAAGTTTCAAAGAGCTAGCACAAACCGTCTTTGATTTAGAGTTCCAACTACATATATCCATATAGGAGAATACAGAGTGAAAGCTAAAAATTAAAACTGTTACTGCCAACGAACGGTTTAAACTGGAAGAACGAAATTTGGTGAGCCAAGTGGGATTGGGGTACTGATCATTACCTGAAAGTGTCATCAAGATTGGGTGAAAAAATGTGTGCTGAGATTTCAGGAAACTCGTAGTTTTTTGGAAGCTTGGCAACCCCTTTCCATGAAAGTGATTTGCGCCAGTCTCTTCTTAGGGCTACATCAATAGGAAACAAACCATAGAGATAGAACTTGGAACTACGTTATTGTGTCAAGTTTCAAAGAGCTAGCACAAACCGTGTTTGATTTAGAGTTCCAACTACATGTATCCATATAGGAGAAAACAGAGTGAAACCTAAAAATTAAAACTGTTACTGCCAACGAACGGTTTAACCTAGAAGAACGAAATTTGGTGAGCCAAGTGGGATTGGGGTACTGATCATTACCTGAAAGTGTCATCAAGATTGGGTGAAAAAATGTGTGCTGAGATTTCAGGAAACTCGTAGTTTTTTGGAAGCTTGGCAACCCCTTTCCATGAAAGTGATTTGTGTCAGTCTCTGTTTAGGGCTACATGAATAGGAAACAAACCATAGAGATAAAACTTGGAACTACGTTATTGTGTCAAGTTTGAAAGAGCTAGCACAAACCGTGTTTGATTTAGTGTTCCAACTACATGTATCCATATAGAAGAAAACAGAGTGAAACCTAAAAATTAAAACTGTTACTGCCAATGAATGGTTTAACCTAAAAGAACGAAATTTGGTGAGCCAAGTGGGAATGGGGTTCTGATCATTACCTGAAAGTGTCATCAAGATTGGGTGAAAAAATGTGTGCTGAGATTTCAGGAAACTCGTAGTTTTTGGAAGCTTGGCAACCCCTTTCCATGAAAGTGATTTGCGCCGTGTCTGCTTTGGGCTACATCAATAGGAAACAAACCATAGAGATAGAACTTCAAACTACTTTATCGTGTCAAGTTTCAAAGAGCTAGCACAAACCGTGTTTGATTTAGAGTTCCAACTGCATGTATCCATATAGGAGAAAGCAGAGTGAAACCTAAAAATTAAAACTGTTACTGCCAACGAAAGGTTTAACCTGGAAGAACAAAATTTGGTGAGCCAAGTGGGATTGGGATACTGATCATTAACTGAATGTGTCATCAAGATTGGTGAAAAAATGTGTGCTGAGATTTAAGGAAACTCGTAGTTTTTTGGAAGCTTGGCAACCCCTTTCCATGAAAGTGATTTGCGCCAGTCTCTGCTTAGGGCTACATCAATAGGAAACAAACCATAGAGATAGAACTTGGAACTACGTTATTGTGTCAAGTTTCAAAGAGCTAGCACAAACCGTGTTTGATTTAGAGTTCCAACTACAAGTATCCATATAGGAGAAAACAGAGTGAAACCTAAAAATTAAAACTGTTACTGCCAACGAACGGTTTAACCTAGAAGAACGAAATTTGGTGAGCCAAGTGGGATTGGGGTACTGATCATTACCTGAAAGTGTCATCAAGATTGGGTGAAAAACTGTGTGCTTAGATTTCAGGAAACTCGTAGTTTTTTGGAAGCTTGGCAAATCCTTTCCATGTAAGTGATTTGTGCCAGTCTCTCTTTAGGGCTACATGAATAGGAAACAAACCATAGTGATAGAACTTGGAACTACGTTATTGTGTCAAGTTTGAAAGAGCTAGCACAAACCGTGTATGATTTAGAGTTCCATATACACGTATCCATATAGGAGAAAAAAGAGTGAAACCTAAAAATTAAAACTGTTATTGCAAACGAATGGTTTAACCTGGAAGTACGAAATATGGTGAGCCAAGTGGGATTGGGGTACTGATCATTACCTGAAAGTGTCATCAAGATTGGGTGAAAAAATGTGTTCTGAGATTTCAGGAAACTCGTAGTCTTTTGGAAGATTGGCAACCCCTTTCCATGAAAGTGATTTGCGCCAGTCTCTGCTTAGGGCTACATCAGTAGGAAACAAACCATAGAGATAGAACTTGGAACTACTTTATTGTGTCAAGTTTCCAAGAGCTAGCACAAACCGTGTTTGATTTAGAGTTCCAACTACATGTATCCATATAGGAGAAAACAGAGTGAAACCTAAAAATTAAAACCGTTACTGCCAATGAATGGTTTAACCTGGAAGAACGAAATTTGGTGAGCCAAGTGGGATTGGGGTACTGATCATTACCTGAAAGTGTCATCAAGATTGGGTGAAAAAATGTGTGCTGAGATTTCAGGACTCGTAGTTTTTTGGAAGCTTCCAACCCCTTTCAATGAAAGTGATTTGCGCCAGTCTCTGCTTAAGGCTACATCAATAGGAAACAAACCATAGAGATTGAACTTGGAACTACTTTATTGTGTCAAGTTTCAAGACCTAGCACAAACCGTCTTTTTTTAGAGTACCAAATACATGTATCCATATAGGAGAAAACAGAGTGAAACCTAAAAATTAAAACTGTTACTGCCAACGAACGGTTTAACCTGGAAGAATGAAATTTGGTGAGCCAAGTGGGATTGGGGTACAGATCATTACCTGAAAGTGTCATCAAGATTGGGTGAAAAAATGTGTGCTGAGATTTCAGGAAACTCGTAGTTTTTGGAAGCTTGTCAACCCCTTTCCATGAAAGTGATTTGCGCCAGTCTCTGCTTAGGGCTACATCAATAGGAAACAAACCATAGAGATAGAACTTGGAACTACTTTATTGTGTCAAGTTTCAAAGAGCTAGCACAAACCGTGTTTGATTTAGAGGTCCAACTACATGTATCCATATAGGAGAAAACAGAGTGAAACCTAAAAATTTAAACTGTTAATGCCAACTAACGGTTTAACCTAGAAGAACGAAATTTGGTGAGCCAAGTGGGAATGGGGTACAGATCATTACCTGAAAGTGTCATCAAGATTGGGTGAAAAAATGTGTGCTGAGATTTCTGGAAACTTGTAGTTTTTTGGAAGCTTGGCAACCCCTTTCCATGAAAGTGATTTGCACAAGTCTCTGCTTAGGGCTACATCAATAGGAAACAAACCATAGAGACAGAACATCAAACTTCTTTATCGTGTCAAGTTTCAAAGAGCTAGCACAAACCGTGTTTGATTTAGAGTTCCAACTACATGTATCCATATAGGAGAAAACAGAGTGAAACCTAAAAATTAAAACTGTTACTGCCAACGAAAGGTTTAACCTGGAAGAATGAAATTTGGTGAGCCAAGTGGGATTGGGGTACTGATTATTACCTGAATGTGTCATCAAGATTGGTGAAAAAATGTGTGCTGAGATTTAAGGAAACTCGTAGTTTTTTGGAAGCTTGGCAACCCCTTTCCATGAAAGTGATTTGCACCAGTCTCTGCTTAGGGCTACATCAATAGGAAACAAACCATAGAGATAGAACTTGGAACTACGTTATTGTGTCAAGTTTCAAAGAGCTAGCACAAACCGTGTTTGATTTAGAGTTCCAACTACATGTATCCATATAGGAGAAAACAGAGTGAAACCTAAAAATTAAAACTGTTACTGCCATCGAACGGTTTAACCTAGAAGTAAGAAATTTGGTGAGCCAAGTGGGATTGGGGTACTGATCATTACCTGAAAGTGTCATCAAGATTGGGTGAAAAAATGTGTTCTGAGATTTCAGGAAACTCATAGTTTTTTGGAAGCTTGGCAACCCCTTTCCGTTAAAGTGATTTGCGCCGGTCTCTGCTTACGGCTACATCAAGAGGAAACAAACCATAGAGATAGAACTTGGAACTACTTTATTGTGTCAAGTTTCAAAGAGCTACCACAAACCGTCTTTGATTTAGAGTACCAAATACATGTATCCATATAGGAGAAAACAGAGTGAAACCTAAAAATTAAAACTGTTACTGCCAACGAACGGTTTAACCTGGAAGAATGAAATTTGGTGAGCCAAGTGGGATTGGGGTACAGATCATTACCTGAAAGTGTCATCAAGATTGGGTGAAAAAATGTGTGCTGAGATTTCAGGAAACTCGTAGTTTTTTGGAAGCTTGGCAACCCCTTTCCATGAAAGTGATTTGCGCCAGTCTCTGCTTAGGGCTACATCAATAGGAAACAAACCATAGAGATAGAACTTCAAACTTCTTTATCGTGTCAAGTTTCAAAGAGCTAGCACAAACCGTGTTTGATTTAGAGTTCCAACTACATGTATCCATATAGGAGAAAACAGAGTGAAACCTGAAAATTAAAACTGTTATTGCCAACGAAAGGTTTAACCTGGAAGAACGAAATTTGGTGAGCCAAGTGGGATTGGGGTACTGATCATTACCTGAATGTGTCATCAAGATTGGTGAAAAAATGTGTGCTGAGATTTAAGGAAACTCGTAGTTTTTTGGAAGCTTGGCAACCCCTTTCCATGAAAGTGATTTGCGCCAGTCTCTGCTTAGGGCTACATCAATAGGAAACAAACCATAGAGATAGAACTTGGAACTACTTTATTGTGTCAAGTTTCAAAGAGCTACCACAAACCGTGTTTGATTTAGAGGTCCAACTACATGTATCCATATAGGAGAAAACAGAGTGAAACCTAAAAATTAAAACTGTTACTCCCAACGAACGGTTGAACCTAGAAGAACGAAATTTGGTGATCCATGTGGGATTGGGGTACTGATCATTACCTGAAAGTGTCATCAAGATTGGGTGAAAAAATGTGTGCTGAGATTTCAGGAAACTCGTATTTTTTTTGAAGCTTGGCAACCCCTTTCCATGAAAGTGATTTGCGCCAGTCTCTGCTTAGGGCTACATCAATAGGAAACATACCATAGAGATAGAACTTGGAACTACTTTATTGTGTCAAGTTTCAAAGAGCTACCACAAACCGTGTTTGATTTAGAGGTCCAACTACATGTATCCATATAGGAGAAAACAGAGTGAAACCTAAAAATTAAAACTGTTACTCCCAACGAACGGTTGAACCTAGAAGAACGAAATTTGGTGATCCATGTGGGATTGGGGTACTGATCATTACCTGAAAGTGTCATCAAGATTGGGTGAAAAAATGTGTGCTGAGATTTCAGGAAACTCGTAGTTTTTTGGAAGCTTGGCAACCCCTTTCCATGAAAGGGATTTGCGCCAGTCCCTTCTTAGGACTACATGAATAGGAAACAAACCATAAAGATAGAACTTGGAACTACTTTATTGTGTCAAGTTTCAAAGAGCTAGCACAAACCGTGTTTGATTTACAGTTCCAACTACATGTATCCATATAGGAGAAAACAGATTGAAACCTAAAAATTAAAACTGTTACTGCCAACGAACGGTTTAACATGGAAGGACGAATTTGGTGAGCCAAGTGGGATTTGGATACTGATCATTACATGAAAGTGTCATCAAGATTGGGTGAAAAAATGTGTGCTGAGATTTCAGGAAACTCGTAGTTTTTTGGAAGCTTGGCAACCCCTTTCCATGAAAGTGATTTGCGCCAGTCTCTGCGTAGGGCTACATCAATAGGAAACAAACCATAGATATAGAACATGGAACTACGTTATTGTGTCAAGCTTGAAAGATCTAGCGCAAACTGTATTTGATTTAGAGTTCCAACTACATGTATCCATATAGGAGAAAACAGAGTGAAACCTAAAAATTTAAACTGTTACTGCCAACGAAAGGTTTAACCTGGAAGAACGAAATTTGGTGAGCCATGTGGGATTGGGGTACTGATCATTACCTGAAAGTATCATCAAGATTGGGTGAAAAAATATGTGCTAAGATTTCAGGAAACTCGTAGTTTTTTGAAAGCTTCCAACCCCTTTCCATGAAAGTAATTTTCGCCAATCTCTGCTTAGGGCTACATCAATAGGAAACAAACCATAGAGATAGAACTTTGAACTACTTTATTGTGTCAAGTTTCAAAGACCTAGCACAAACAGTCTTTGATTTAGAGTTCCAAATGCATGTATCCATATAGGAGAAAACAGAGTGAAACCTAAAAATTAAAACTGTTACTGCCAACGAACGGTTTAACTTGGAAGAATGAAATTTGGTGAGCCAAGTGGGATTGGGGTACTGATCATTACTTGAAAGTGTCATCAAGATTGGGTGAAAAAATGTGTGCTGAGTTTTCAGGAAACTCGTAGTTTTTTGGAAGCTTGGCAACCCCTTTCCGTTAAAGTGATTTGCGCCGGTCTCTGCTTAGGGCTACATCAAGAGGAAACAAACAATAGAGATAGAACTTGGAACTACTTTAGTGTGTCAAGTTTCACGGAGCTACCACAAACCGTGTTTGATTTAGAGGTCCAAATACATGTATCCATATAGGAGAAAACAGAGTGAAACCTAAAAATTAAAACTGTTACTGCCAACGAACGGTTTAACCTGGAAGAACGAAATATGGTGAGCCAAGTGGGATTGGGGTACTCATCATTACCTGAAAGTGTCATCAAGATTGGGTGAAAAAATGTGTGCTGAGATTTCAGGAAACTCGTAGTTTTTTGGAAGCTTGGCAACCCCTTTCCATGAAAGTGATTTGCGCCAGTCTCTGCTTAGGGCTACATCAATAGGAAACAAACCATAGAGATAGAACTTGGAACTTTGTTATTGTGTCAAGTTTCAAACAGCTAGCTCAAACCGTCTTTCATTTAGAGTTCCAACTACATGTATCCATATAGGAGAAAACAGAGTGAAACCTAAAAATTAAAACTGTTACTGCCAACGAACGGTTTAACCTAGAAGAACGAAATTTGGTGAGCCAAGTGGGAATGGGGTACTGATCATTACCTGAAAGTGTCATCAAGATTGGGTAAAAAATGTGTGCTGAGATTTCAGGAAACTCGTAGTTTTTTGGAAGCTTGGCAACCCCTTTCCATGAAAGTGATTTGCGCCAGTCTCTGCTTAGTACTACATCAATAGGAAACAAACCATAGAGATAGAACTTGGAACAACATTATTGTGTCCAGTTTGAAAGAGCTTCCACAAACCGTGTTTGATTTAGAGTTCCAACTACATGTATCCATATAGGAGAAACAGAGTGAAACCTAAAAATTAAAACCGTTACTGCCAACAAACGGTTTAACCTAGAAGAACGAAATTTGGTGAGCCAAGTGGGATTGGGGTACTGATCATTACCTGAAAGTGTCATCAAGATTGGGTGAAAAATTTGTGCTGAGATTTCAGGAAAATCATAGTTTTTTGGAAGCTTGGCAACCCCTTTCCATTAAAGTGATTTGCGCCAGTCTCTGCTTAGGGCAACATCAATAGGAAACAAACCATAGAGATAGAACTTGGAACTACATTATTGTGTCAAGTTTCAAAGAGCTAGCACAAACCGTCTTTGATTTAGAGTTCCAACTACATGTATCCATATAGGAGAATACAGAGTGAAACCTAAAAATTAAAACTGTTACTGCCAACGAACGGTTTAAACCGGAAGAACGAAATTTGGTGAGCCAAGTGAAATTGGGGTACTGATCATTACCTGAAAGTGTCATCAAGATTGGGTGAAAAAATGTGTGCTGAGATTTCAGGAAACTCGTAGTTTTTTGGAAGCTTGGCAACCCCTTTCCATGAAAGTGATTTGCGCCAGTCTCTTCTTAGGGCTACATCAATAGGAAACAAACCATAGAGATAGAACTTGGAACAACATTATTGTGTCAAGTTTGAAAGAGCTTGCACAAACCGTGTTTGATTTAGAGTTCCAACTACATGTATCCATATAGGAGAAACAGAGTGAAACCTAAAAATTAAAACTGTTACTGCCAACGAACGGTTTAACCCAGAAGAACGAAATTTGGTGAGCCAAGTGGGATTGGGGTACTGATCATTACCTGAAAGTGTCATCAAGATTGGGTGAAAAATTTGTGCTGAGATTTCAGGAAAATCATAGTTTTTTGGAAGCTTGGCAACCCCTTTCCATGAAAGTGATTTGCGCCAGTCTCTGCTTAGGGCTACATCAATAGGAAACAAACCATAGAGATAGAACTTGGAACTACATTATTGTGTCAAGTTTCAAAGAGCTAGCACAAACCGTCTTTGATTTATAGTTCCAACTACATATATCCATATAGGAGAATACAGAGTGAAAGCTAAAAATTAAAACTGTTACTGCCAACGAACGGTTTAAACTGGAAGAACGAAATTTGGTGAGCCAAGTGGGATTGGGGTACTGATCATTACCTGAAAGTGTCATCAAGATTGGGTGAAAAAATGTGTGCTGAGATTTCAGGAAACTCGTAGTTTTTTGGAAGCTTGGCAACCCCTTTCCATGAAAGTGATTTGCGCCAGTCTCTTCTTAGGGCTACATCAATAGGAAACAAACCATAGAGATAGAACTTGGAACTACGTTATTGTGTCAAGTTTCAAAGAGCTAGCACAAACCGTGTTTGATTTAGAGTTCCAACTACATGTATCCATATAGGAGAAAACAGAGTGAAACCTAAAAATTAAAACTGTTACTGCCAACGAACGGTTTAACCTAGAAGAACGAAATTTGGTGAGCCAAGTGGGATTGGGGTACTGATCATTACCTGAAAGTGTCATCAAGATTGGGTGAAAAAATGTGTGCTGAGATTTCAGGAAACTCGTAGTTTTTTGGAAGCTTGGCAACCCCTTTCCATGAAAGTGATTTGTGTCAGTCTCTGTTTAGGGCTACATGAATAGGAAACAAACCATAGAGATAAAACTTGGAACTACGTTATTGTGTCAAGTTTGAAAGAGCTAGCACAAACCGTGTTTGATTTAGTGTTCCAACTACATGTATCCATATAGAAGAAAACAGAGTGAAACCTAAAAATTAAAACTGTTACTGCCAATGAATGGTTTAACCTAAAAGAACGAAATTTGGTGAGCCAAGTGGGAATGGGGTTCTGATCATTACCTGAAAGTGTCATCAAGATTGGGTGAAAAAATGTGTGCTGAGATTTCAGGAAACTCGTAGTTTTTGGAAGCTTGGCAACCCCTTTCCATGAAAGTGATTTGCGCCGTGTCTGCTTTGGGCTACATCAATAGGAAACAAACCATAGAGATAGAACTTCAAACTACTTTATCGTGTCAAGTTTCAAAGAGCTAGCACAAACCGTGTTTGATTTAGAGTTCCAACTGCATGTATCCATATAGGAGAAAGCAGAGTGAAACCTAAAAATTAAAACTGTTACTGCCAACGAAAGGTTTAACCTGGAAGAACAAAATTTGGTGAGCCAAGTGGGATTGGGGTACTGATCATTAACTGAATGTGTCATCAAGATTGGTGAAAAAATGTGTGCTGAGATTTAAGGAAACTCGTAGTTTTTTGGAAGCTTGGCAACCCCTTTCCATGAAAGTGATTTGCGCCAGTCTCTGCTTAGGGCTACATCAATAGGAAACAAACCATAGAGATAGAACTTGGAACTACGTTATTGTGTCAAGTTTCAAAGAGCTAGCACAAACCGTGTTTGATTTAGAGTTCCAACTACATGTATCCATATAGGAGAAAACAGAGTGAAACCTAAAAATTAAAACTGTTACTGCCAACGAACGGTTTAACCTAGAAGAACGAAATTTGGTGAGCCAAGTGGGATTGGGGTACTGATCATTACCTGAAAGTGTCATCAAGATTGGGTGAAAAACTGTGTGCTTAGATTTCAGGAAACTCGTAGTTTTTTGGAAGCTTGGCAAATCCTTTCCATGTAAGTGATTTGTGCCAGTCTCTCTTTAGGGCTACATGAATAGGAAACAAACCATAGTGATAGAACTTGGAACTACGTTATTGTGTCAAGTTTGAAAGAGCTAGCACAAACCGTGTATGATTTAGAGTTCCATATACACGTATCCATATAGGAGAAAAAAGAGTGAAACCTAAAAATTAAAACTGTTATTGCAAACGAATGGTTTAACCTGGAAGTACGAAATATGGTGAGCCAAGTGGGATTGGGGTACTGATCATTACCTGAAAGTGTCATCAAGATTGGGTGAAAAAATGTGTTCTGAGATTTCAGGAAACTCGTAGTCTTTTGGAAGATTGGCAACCCCTTTCCATGAAAGTGATTTGCGCCAGTCTCTGCTTAGGGCTACATCAGTAGGAAACAAACCATAGAGATAGAACTTGGAACTACTTTATTGTGTCAAGTTTCCAAGAGCTAGCACAAACCGTGTTTGATTTAGAGTTCCAACTACATGTATCCATATAGGAGAAAACAGAGTGAAACCTAAAAATTAAAACCGTTACTGCCAATGAATGGTTTAACCTGGAAGAACGAAATTTGGTGAGCCAAGTGGGATTGGGGTACTGATCATTACCTGAAAGTGTCATCAAGATTGGGTGAAAAAATGTGTGCTGAGATTTCAGGACTCGTAGTTTTTTGGAAGCTTCCAACCCCTTTCAATGAAAGTGATTTGCGCCAGTCTCTGCTTAAGGCTACATCAATAGGAAACAAACCATAGAGATTGAACTTGGAACTACTTTATTGTGTCAAGTTTCAAGACCTAGCACAAACCGTCTTTTTTTAGAGTACCAAATACATGTATCCATATAGGAGAAAACAGAGTGAAACCTAAAAATTAAAACTGTTACTGCCAACGAACGGTTTAACCTGGAAGAATGAAATTTGGTGAGCCAAGTGGGATTGGGGTACAGATCATTACCTGAAAGTGTCATCAAGATTGGGTGAAAAAATGTGTGCTGAGATTTCAGGAAACTCGTAGTTTTTGGAAGCTTGGCAACCCCTTTCCATGAAAGTGATTTGCGCCAGTCTCTGCTTAGGGCTACATCAATAGGAAACAAACCATAGAGATAGAACTTGGAACTACTTTATTGTGTCAAGTTTCAAAGAGCTAGCACAAACCGTGTTTGATTTAGAGGTCCAACTACATGTATCCATATAGGAGAAAACAGAGTGAAACCTAAAAATTTAAACTGTTAATGCCAACTAACGGTTTAACCTAGAAGAACGAAATTTGGTGAGCCAAGTGGGAATGGGGTACAGATCATTACCTGAAAGTGTCATCAAGATTGGGTGAAAAAATGTGTGCTGAGATTTCTGGAAACTTGTAGTTTTTTGGAAGCTTGGCAACCCCTTTCCATGAAAGTGATTTGCACAAGTCTCTGCTTAGGGCTACATCAATAGGAAACAAACCATAGAGACAGAACATCAAACTTCTTTATCGTGTCAAGTTTCAAAGAGCTAGCACAAACCGTGTTTGATTTAGAGTTCCAACTACATGTATCCATATAGGAGAAAACAGAGTGAAACCTAAAAATTAAAACTGTTACTGCCAACGAAAGGTTTAACCTGGAAGAATGAAATTTGGTGAGCCAAGTGGGATTGGGGTACTGATTATTACCTGAATGTGTCATCAAGATTGGTGAAAAAATGTGTGCTGAGATTTAAGGAAACTCGTAGTTTTTTGGAAGCTTGGCAACCCCTTTCCATGAAAGTGATTTGCACCAGTCTCTGCTTAGGGCTACATCAATAGGAAACAAACCATAGAGATAGAACTTGGAACTACGTTATTGTGTCAAGTTTCAAAGAGCTAGCACAAACCGTGTTTGATTTAGAGTTCCAACTACATGTATCCATATAGGAGAAAACAGAGTGAAACCTAAAAATTAAAACTGTTACTGCCATCGAACGGTTTAACCTAGAAGTAAGAAATTTGGTGAGCCAAGTGGGATTGGGGTACTGATCATTACCTGAAAGTGTCATCAAGATTGGGTGAAAAAATGTGTTCTGAGATTTCAGGAAACTCATAGTTTTTTGGAAGCTTGGCAACCCCTTTCCGTTAAAGTGATTTGCGCCGGTCTCTGCTTACGGCTACATCAAGAGGAAACAAACCATAGAGATAGAACTTGGAACTACTTTATTGTGTCAAGTTTCAAAGAGCTACCACAAACCGTCTTTGATTTAGAGTACCAAATACATGTATCCATATAGGAGAAAACAGAGTGAAACCTAAAAATTAAAACTGTTACTGCCAACGAACGGTTTAACCTGGAAGAATGAAATTTGGTGAGCCAAGTGGGATTGGGGTACAGATCATTACCTGAAAGTGTCATCAAGATTGGGTGAAAAAATGTGTGCTGAGATTTCAGGAAACTCGTAGTTTTTTGGAAGCTTGGCAACCCCTTTCCATGAAAGTGATTTGCGCCAGTCTCTGCTTAGGGCTACATCAATAGGAAACAAACCATAGAGATAGAACTTCAAACTACTTTATCGTGTCAAGTTTCAAAGAGCTAGCACAAACCGTGTTTGATTTAGAGTTCCAACTACATGTATCCATATAGGAGAAAACAGAGTGAAACCTAAAAATTAAAACTGTTAATGCCAACTAACGGTTTAACCTAGAAGAACGAAATTTGGTGAGCCAAGTGGGAATGGGGTACTGATCATTACCTGAAAGTGTCATCAAGATTGGGTGAAAAAATATGTGCTGAGATTTCTGGAAACTTGTAGTTTTTTGGAAGCTTGGCAACCCCTTTCCATGAAAGTGATTTGCACAAGTCTCTGCTTAGGGCTACATCAATAGGAAACAAACCATAGAGATAGAACTTCAAACTTCTTTATCGTGTCAAGTTTCAAAGAGCTAGCACAAACCGTGTTTGATTTAGAGTTCCAACTACATGTATCCATATAGGAGAAAACAGAGTGAAACCTAAAAATTAAAACTGTTACTGCCAACGAAAGGTTTAACCTGGAAGAATGAAATTTGGTGAGCCAAGTGGGATTGGGGTACTGATTATTACCTGAATGTGTCATCAAGATTGGTGAAAAAATGTGTGCTGAGATTTAAGGAAACTCGTAGTTTTTTGGAAGCTTGGCAACCCCTTTCCATGAAAGTGATTTGCACCAGTCTCTGCTTAGGGCTACATCAATAGGAAACAAACCATAGAGATAGAACTTGGAACTACGTTATTGTGTCAAGTTTCAAAGAGCTAGCACAAACCGTGTTTGATTTAGAGTTCCAACTACATGTATCCATATAGGAGAAAACAGAGTGAAACCTAAAAATTAAAACTGTTACTGCCATCGAACGGTTTAACCTAGAAGTAAGAAATTTGGTGAGCCAAGTGGGATTGGGGTACTGATCATTACCTGAAAGTGTCATCAAGATTGGGTGAAAAAATGTGTTCTGAGATTTCAGGAAACTCATAGTTTTTTGGAAGCTTGGCAACCCCTTTCCGTTAAAGTGATTTGCGCCGGTCTCTGCTTACGGCTACATCAAGAGGAAACAAACCATAGAGATAGAACTTGGAACTACTTTATTGTGTCAAGTTTCAAAGAGCTACCACAAACCGTGTTTGATTTAGACGTCCAACTACATGTATCCATATAGGAGAAAACAGTGTGAAACCTAAAAATTAAAACTGTTACTGCCAACGAACGGTTTAACCTGGAAGAACGAAATATGGTGAGCCAAGTGGTATTGGGGTACTGATCATTACCTGAAAGTGTCATCAAGATTGGGTGAAAAAATGTGTGCTGAGATTTCTGGAAACTCGTAGTTTTTTGGAAGCTTGGCAACCCCTTTCAATGAAAGTGATTTGTTCCAGTCTCTGTTAGGGCTACATCAATAGGAAACAAACCATAGAGATAGAACTTCAAACTACTTTATCGTGTCAAGTTTCAAAGAGCTAGCACAAACCGTGTTTGATTTAGAGTTCCAACTACATGTATCCATATAGGAGAAAACAGAGTGAAACCTGAAAATTAAAACTGTTATTGCCAACGAAAGGTTTAACCTGGAAGAACGAAATTTGGTGAGCCAAGTGGGATTGGGGTACTGATCATTACCTGAATGTGTCATCAAGATTGGTGAAAAAATGTGTGCTGAGATTTAAGGAAACTCGTAGTTTTTTAGAAGCTTGGCAACCCCTTTCCATGAAAGTGATTTGCGCCAGTCTCTGCTTAGGGCTACATCAATAGGAAACAAACCATAGAGATAGAACTTGGAACTACGTTATTGTGTCAAGTTTCAAAGAGCTAGCACAAACCGTGTTTTATTTAGATTTCCAACTACATGTATCCATATAGGAGAAAACAGAGTGAAACCTAAAAATTAAAACTGTTACTGCCAACGAACGGTTTAACCTGGAAGAACGAAATTTGGTGAGCCAAGTGGGATTGGGGTACTGATCATTACCTGAAAGTGTCATCAAGATTGGGTGAAAAAATGTGTGCTGAGATTTCAGGAAACTCGTAGTTTTGTGGAAGCTTGGCAAATCCTTTCCATGTAAGTGATTTGTGCCAGTCTCTCTCTAGGGCTACATGAATAGGAAACTAACAATAGTGATAGAACTTGGAACTACGTTATTGTGTCAAGTTTGAAAGAGCTAGCACAAACCGTGTATGATTTAGAGTTCCAAATACACGTATCAATATAGGAGAAAAAAGGTGAAACCTAAAAATTAAAACTGTTATTGCCAACGAATGGTTTAACCTGGAAGTACGAAATATGGTGAGCCAAGTGGGATTGGGGTACTGATCATTACCTGAAAGTGTCATCAAGATTGGGTGAAAAAATGTGTTCTGAGATTTCAGGAAACTCGTAGTTTTTTGGAAGCTTGGCAACCCCTTTCCATGAAAGTGATTTGCGCCAGTCTCTGCTTAGGGCTACATCAGTAGGAAACAAACCATAGAGATAGAACTTGGAACTACTTTATTGTGTCAAGTTTCCAAGAGCTAGCACAAACCATGTTTGATTTAGAGTTCCAACTACATGTATCCATATAGGAGAAAACAGAGTGAAACCTAAAAATTAAAACTGTTACTGCCAACGAACGGTTTAACCTGGAAGAACGAAATTTGGTGAGCCAAGTGGGATTGGGGTACTGATCATTACCTGAAAGTGTCATCAAGATTGGGTGAAAAAATGTGTGCTGAGATTTCAGGAAACTCGTAGTTTTTTGGAAGCTTCCAACCCCTTTCAATGAAAGTGATTTGCGCCAGTCTCTGCTTAGGGCTACATCAATAGGAAACAAACCATAGAGATAGAACTTGGAACTACTTTATTGTGTCAAGTTTCAAGACCTAGCACAAACCGTCTTTGATTTAGAGTACCAAATACATGTATCCATATAGGAGAAAACAGAGTGAAACCTAAAAATTAAAACTGTTACTGCCAACGAACGGTTTAACCTGGAAGAATGAAATTTAGTGAGCCAAGTGGGATTGGGGTACTGATCATTACCTGAAAGTGTCATCAAGATTGGGTCAAAAATGTGTGCTGAGATTTCAGAAAACTCATTTTTTGGAAACTTGGAAACCCCTTTCCATGAAAGTGACTTGTGCCAGTCTCTGCTTATGGCTACATCAATAGGAAACAAACCATAGTGATAGAACTTGGCACTACTTTATTGTGTCAAGTTTCAAAGAGCTAGCACACGCCGTGTTTTATTTAGAGTTCCAACTACATGTATCCTTATAGGAGAAAACAGAGTGAAACCTAAAAATTAAAACTGTTACGGCCAACGAACGGTTTAACCTAGAAGAACGAAATTTGGTGAGCCAAGTGGGATTGGGGTACTGATCATTACCTGAAAGTGTCATCAAGATTGGGTGAAAAAATGTGTGCTGAGATTTCAGGAAACTCGTAGTTTTTTGGAAGCTTGGCAACCCCTTTCCATTAAAGTGAATTGCGCCAGTCTCTGCTTAGGGCTACATCAATAGGAAACAAACCATAGAGATAGAACTTGGAACTACTTTATTGTGTCAAGTTTCCAAGAGCTAGCACAAACCGTGTTTGATTTAGAGTTCCAACTACATGTATCCATATAGGAGAAAACAGAGTGAAACCTAAAAATTAAAACTGTTACTGCCATCAAACAGTTTAACCTAGAAGTAAGAAATTTGGTGAGCCAAGTGGGATTTAGGTACTGATCATTATCTGAAAGTGTCATCAAGATTGGGTGAAAAAATGTGTGCTGAGATTTCAGGAAACTCATAGTTTTTTGGAAGCTTGGCAACCCCTTTCCGTTAAAGTGATTTGCGCCGGTCTCTGCTTACGGCTACATCAAGAGGAAACAAACCATAGAGATAGAACTTGGAACTGCTTTATTGTGTCAAGTTTCAAAGAGCTACCACAAACCGTGTTTGATTTAGAGTTCCAACTACATGTATCCATATAGGAGAAAACAGAGTGAAACCTAAAAATTAAAACTGTTACTGCCAACGAACGGTTTAACATGGAAGAACGAAATATGGTGAGCCAAGTGGTATTGGGGTACTGATCATTACCTGAAAGTGTCATCAAGATTGGGTGAAAAAATGTGTGCTGAGATTTCTGGAAACTCGTAGTTTTTTGGAAGCTTGGCAACCCCTTTCCATGAAAGTCATTTGCGCCATTCTCTGCTTAGGGCTACATCAAGGGAAACAAACCATAGAGATAGAACTTCAAACTACTTTATCGTGTCAAGTTTCAAAGAGCTAGCACAAACCGTGTTTGATTTAGAGTTCCAAATACATGTATCCATATAGGAGAAAACAGAGTGAAACCTAAAAATTAAAACTGTTACTGCCAACGAAAGGTTTAACCTGGAAGAACGAAATTTGGTGAGCCAAGTGGGATTGGGGTACTGATCATTACCTGAATGTGTCATCAAGATTGGTGAAAAAATGTGTGCTGAGATTTAAGGAAACTCGTAGTTTTTTGGAAGCTTGGCAACCCCTTTCCATGAAAGTGATTTGCGCCAGTCTCTGCTTAGGGCTACATCAATAGGAAACAAACCATAGAGATAGAACTTGGAACTACGTTATTGTGTCAAGTTTCAAAGAGCTAGCACAAACCGTGTTTGATTTAGAGTTCCAACTACATGTATCCATATAGGAGAAAACAGAGTGAAACCTAAAAATTAAAACTGTTACTGCCAACGAACGGTTTAACCTAGAAGAACGAAATTTGGTGAGCCAAGTGGGATTGGGGTACTGATCATTACCTGAAAGTGTCATCAAGATTGG
The DNA here is from genome assembly GCF_964194105.1 of Spermophilus citellus. Classification (NCBI taxonomy): domain Eukaryota; kingdom Metazoa; phylum Chordata; class Mammalia; order Rodentia; family Sciuridae; genus Spermophilus; species Spermophilus citellus. The sequence goes on along the minus strand of NC_138192.1, from coordinate 11,639,140 downwards.
GTGAAAAAATGTGTGCTGAGATTTCAGGAAACTCGTAGTTTTTTGGAAGCTTGGCAAATCCTTTCCATGTAAGTGATTTGTGCCAGTCTCTCTTTAGGGCTACATGAATAGGAAACAAACAATAGTGATAGAACTTGGAACTACGTTATTGTGTCAAGTTTGAAAGAGCTAGCACAAACCGTGTATGATTTAGAGTTCCAAATACACGTATCAATATAGGAGAAAAAAGGTGAAACCTAAAAATTAAAACTGTTATTGCCAACGAATGGTTTAACCTGGAAGTACGAAATATGGTGAGCCAAGTGGGATTGGGGTACTGATCATTACCTGAAAGTGTCATCAAGATTGGGTGAAAAAATGTGTTCTGAGATTTCAGGAAACTCGTAGTTTTTTGGAAGCATGGCAACCCCTTTCCATGAAAGTGATTTGCGCCAGTCTCTGCTTAGGGCTACATCAGTAGCAAACAAACCATAGAGATAGAACTTGGAACTACTTTATTGTGTCAAGTTTCCAAGAGCTAGCACAAACCATGTTTGATTTAGAGTTCCAACTACATGTATCCATATAGGAGAAAACAGAGTGAAACCTAAAAATTAAAACTGTTAATGCCAACGAACGGTTTAACCTGGAAGAACGAAATTTGGTGAGCCAACTGGGATTGGGGTACTGATCATTACCTGAAAGTGTCATCAAGATTGGGTGAAAAAATGTGTGCTGAGATGTCAGGAAACTCGTAGTTTTTTGGAAGCTTCCAACCCCTTTCAATGAAAGTGATTTGCGCCAGTCTCTGCTTAGGGCTACATCAATAGGAAACAAACCATAGAGATAGAACTTGGAACTATTTTATTGTGTCAAGTTTCAAGACCTAGCACAAACCGTCTTTGATTTAGAGTACCAAATACATGTATCCATATAGGAGAAAACAGAGTGAAACCTAAAAATTAAAACTGTTACTGCCAACGAACGGTTTAACCTGGAAGACTGAAATTTGGTGAGCCAAGTGGGATTGGGGTACTGATCATTACCTGAAAGTGTCATCAAGTTTGGGTGAAAAAATATGTGCTAAGATTTCAGGAAACTCTCTAGTATTTTGGAAGCTTGGCAACCCCTTTCCGTTAAAGTGATTTGCGCCGGTCACTGCTTAGGGCTACATCAATAGGAAACAAACCATAGAGATAGAACTTGGAACTACTTTATTGTGTCAAGTTTCAAAGAGCTACCACAAACCGTGTTTGATTTAGAGGTCCAACTACATGTATCCATATAGGAGAAAACAGAGTGAAACCTAAAAATTAAAACTGTTACTGCCAACGAACGGTTTAACCTAGAAGAAAGAAATTTGGTGAGCCAAATGGGAATGGGGTACTGATCATTACCTGAAAGTGTCATCAAGATTGGGTCAAAAATGTGTGCTGAGATTTCAGAAAACTCGTTTTTTGGAAACTTGGAAACCCCTTTCCATGAAAGTGACTTGTGCCAGTCTCTGCTTATGGCTACATCAATAGGAAACAAACCATAGGGATAGAACTTGGCACTACTTTATTGTGTCTAGTTTCAAAGAGCTAGAACACGCCGTGTTTTCTTTAGAGTTCCAACTACATGTATCCATATAGGAGAAAACAGAGTGAAACCTAAAAATTAAAACTGTTACTGCCAACGAACGGTTTAACCTAGAAGAACGAAATTTGGTGAGCCAAGTGGGATTGGGATTCTGCTCATTACCTGAAAGTGTCATCAAGATTGGGTGAAAAAATGTGTGCTGAGCTTTCAGGAAACTCGTAGTTTTTTGGAAGCTTGGCAACCCCTTTCCATTAAAGTGAATTGCGCCAGTCTCTGCTTAGGGCTACATCAATAGGAAACAAACCATAGAGATAGAACTTGGAACTACTTTATTGTGTCAAGTTTCCAAGAGCTAGCACAAACCGTGTTTGATTTAGAGTTCCAACTACATGTATCCATATAGGAGAAAACAGAGTGAAACCTAAAAATTAAAACTGTTACTGCCATCGAACGGTTTAACCTAGAAGTAAGAAATTTGGTGAGCCAAGTGGGATTTAGGTACTGATCATTATCTGAAAGTGTCATCAAGATTGGGTGAAAAAATGTGTGCTGAGATTTCAGGAAACTCGTAGTTTTTTGGAAGCTTGGCAACCCCTTTCCGTTAAAGTGATTTGTGCCGGTCTCTGCTTATGGCTACATCAAGAGGAAACAAACCATAGAGATAGAACTTGGAACTACTTTATTGTGTCAAGTTTCAAAGAGCTACCACAAACCATGTTTGATTTAGAGGTCCAACTACATGTATCCATATACGAGAAAACAGAGTGAAACCTAAAAATTAAAACTGTTACTGCCAACGAACGGTTTAACCTAGAGAAAGAAATTTGGTGAGCCAAATGGGAATGGGGTACTGATCATTACCTGAAAGTGTCATCAAGATTCGGTGAAAAAATGTGTGCTGAGATTTCTGGAAACTCGTAGTTTTTTGGAAGCTTGGCAACCCCTTTCCATGAAAGTGATTTGCGCCAGTCTCTGCTTAGGGCTACATCAATAGGATACAAACCATAGAGATAGATCTTGGAACTACTTTATTTTCTCATGTTTCAAAGAGCTAGCACAAACCGTGTTTGATTTAGAGTTCCAACTACATGTATCCATATAGGAGAAAACAGAGTGATACCTAAAAATTAAAACTGTTACTGCCAACGAACGGTTTAACCTGGAAGAACGAAATATGGTGAGCCAAATGGGATTGGGGTACTGATCATTACCTGAAAGTGTCATCAAGATTGGGTGAAAAAATGTGTGCTGAGATTTCAGGAAACTCGTAGTTTTTTGGAAGCTTGGCAACCCCTTTCCATGAAAGTGATTTGCGCCAGTCTCTGCTTAGGGCTACATCAATAGGATACAAACCATAGAGATAGATCTTGGAACTACTTTATTTTCTCATGTTTCAAAGAGCTAGCACAAACCGTCTTTGATTTAGAGTTCCAACTACATGTATCCATATAGGAGAAAACAGAGTGAAACCTAAAAATTAAAACTGTTACTGCCAACGAACGGTTTAACCTGGAAGAACGAAATATGGTGAGCCAAGTGGTATTGGGGTACTGATCATTACCTGAAAGTGTCATCAAGATTGGGTGAAAAAATGTGTGCTGAGATTTCAGGAAACTTGTAGTTTTTTGGAAGCTTGGCAACCCCTTTCCATGAAAGTGATTTGCGCCAGTCTCTGCTTAGGGCTACATCAATAGGATACAAACCATAGAGATAGATCTTGGAACTACTTTTTTCTCAAGTTTCAAAAAGCTAGCACAAAACGACTTTGATTTAGAGTTCCAACTACATGTGTCCATACAGGAGAAAACAGAATGAAACCTAAAAATTAAAACTGTTACTGCCAATGAACGGTTTAACCTGGAAGAACGAAATTTGGTGAGCCAAGTGGGATTGGGGTTCTGATCATTACCTGAAAGTGTCATCAAGATTGGGTGAAAAAATGTGTGCTGAGATTTCAGGAAACTCGTAGTTTTTTGGAAGCTTGGCAACCCCTTTCAATAAAAGGGATTTGCGCCAGTCTCTGCTTAGGGCTACATCAATAGGAAACAAACCATAGAGATAGAACTTGGAACTACTTTATTGTGTCAAGTTTCAAAGAGCTAGCACAAACCGTCTTTGATTTAGAGTTCCAACTACATGTATCCATATAGGAGAAAACAGAGTGAAACCTAAAAATTAAAACTGTTACTGCCAACAAAAGGTTTAACCTGGAAGAACGAAATTTGGTGAGCCAAGTGGGATTGGGGTACTGATCATTACCTGAAAGTGTCATCAAGATTGGGTGAAAAAATATGTGCTGAAATTTCAGGAAACTCGTAGTTTTTTGGAAGCTTGGCAACCCCTTTCCATGAAAGTGATTTGTGCCAGTCTCTGCTTAGGGCTACATCAATAGGAAACAAACCATAGAGATAGAACTTCAAACTACATTATTGTGTCAAGTTTCAAAGAGCTAGCACAAACCGTGTTTGATTTAGAGTTCCAACTACATGTATCCATATAGGAGAAAACAGAGTGAAACCTAAAAATTAAAACAGTTACTGCCAACGAACGGTTTAACCTAGAAGAACGAAATGTGGTGAGGCAAGTGGGATTGGGGTACTGATCATTACCTGAAAGTGTCAACAAGATTGGGTGTAAAAATGTGTGCTGAGATTTCAGGAAACTCGTAGTTTTTTGGAAGCTTGGCAACCCCTTTCCGTTAAAGTGATTTGTGCCGGTCTCTGCTTAGGGCTACATCAATAGGAAACAAACCATAGAGATAGAACTTGGAACTACTTTATTGTGTCAAGTTTGAAAGAGCTACCACAAACCGTGTTTGATTTAGAGGTCCAACTACATGTATCCATATAGGAGAAAACAGAGTGAAACCTAAAAATTAAAACTGTTACTGCCAACGAACTGTTTAACCTAGAAGAACGAAATTTGGTGAGCCAAGTGGGAATGGGGTACTGATCATTACCTGAAAGTGTCATCAAGATTGGGTGAAAAATGTGTGCTGAGATTTCAGGAAACTCGTTTTTTGGAAGCTTGGCAACCCCTTTCCATGAAAGTGATTTGTGCCAGTCTCTACTTAGGGCTACATCAATAGGAAACAAACCATAGGGATAGAACTTGGAACTACTTTATTTTGTCAAGTTTCAAAGAGCTAGCACAAACCGTGTTTGATTTAGAGTTCCAACTACATGTATCCATATAGGAGAAAACAGAGTGAAATCTAAAAATTAAAACTGTTACTCCCAACGAATGGTTTAACCTAGAAGAACAAAATTTGGTGAGCCATGTGGGATTGGGGAACTGATCATTACCTGAAAGTGTCATCAAGATTGGGTGAAAAAATGTGTGCTGTGATTTCAGGAAACTCGTATTTTTGGAAGCTTGGCAACCCATTTCCATGAAAGTGATTTCTGCCAGTCTCTGCTTAGGGCTACATCAATAGGAAAAAACCATAGAGATAGAACTTGGAACTACGTGATTGTGTCAAGTTTACAAGAGCTAGCACAAAACGTGTTTGATTTAGAGTTCCAACTACGTGTATCCATATAGGAGAAAACAGAGTGAAACCTAAAAATTAAGACTGTTACTGCCAATGAACGGTTTAACCTGGAAGAACGAAATTTGGTGAGACAAGTGGGATTGGGGTACTGATCATTACCTGAAAGTGTCATCAAGATTGGGTGAAAAAATGTGTGCTGAGATTTCAGGAAACTCGTAGTTTTTGGAAGCTTGGCAACCCCTTTCCATGAAAGTGATTTGCGCCAGTCTCTGCTTAGGGCTACATCAATAGGAAACAAACCATAGAGATAGAACTTGGAACTACGTTATTGTGTCAAATTTGAAAGAGCTAGCGCAAACCGTGTTTGATTTAGAGTTCCAACTACATGTATCCATATAGGAGAAAACAGAGTGATACCTAAAGATTAAAACTGTTACTGCCAATGAACGGTTTAACCTGGAAGAACGAAATATGGTGAGCCAAATGGGATTGGGGTACTGATCATTACCTGAAAGTGTCATCAAGATTGGGTGAAAAAATGTGTGCTGAGATTTCAGGAAACTCGTAGTTTTTTGGAAGCTTGGCAACCCCTTTCCATGAAAGTGATTTGCGCCAGTCTCTGCTTAGGGCTACATCAATAGGATACAAACCATAGAGATAGATCTTTGAACTACTTTATTTTCTCATGTTTCAAAGAGCTAGCACAAACCGTCTTTGATTTAGAGTTCCAACTACATGTATCCATATAGGAGAAAACAGAGTGAAACCTAAAAATTAAAACTGTTACTGCCAACGAACGGTTTAACCTGGAAGAACGAAATATGGTGAGCCAAGTGGTATTGGGGTACTGATCATTACCTGAATGTGTCATCAATATTGGGTGAAAAAATGTGTGCTGAGATTTCAGGAAACTCGTAGTTTTTTGGAAGCTTGGCAACCCCTTTCCATGAAAGTGATTTGCGCCAGTCTCTGCTTAGGGCTACATCAATAGGATACAAACCATAGAGATAAATCTTGGAACTACTTTTTTTCTCAAGTTTCAAAGAGCTAGCACAAAACGACTTTGATTTAGAGTTCCAACTACATGTGTCCATACAGGAGAAAACAGAATGAAACCTAAAAATTAAAACTGTTACTGCCAATGAACGGTTTAACATGGAAGAACGAAATTTGGTGAGCCAAGTGGGATTGGGGTTCTGATCATTACCTGAAAGTGTCATCAAGATTGGGTGAAAAAATGTGTGCTGAGATTTCAGGAAACTCGTAGTTTTTTGGAAGCTTGGCAACCCCTTTCAATGAAAGGGATTTGCGCCAGTCTCTGCTTAGGGCTACATCAATAGGAAACAAACCATAGAGATAGAACTTGGAACTACTTTATTGTGTCAAGTTTCAAAGAGCTAGCACAAACCGTCTTTGATTTAGAGTTCCAACTACATGTATCCATATAGGAGAAAACAGAGTGAAACCTAAAAATTAAAACTGTTACTCCCAACGAATGGTTTAACCTAGAAGAACGAAATTTGGTGAGCCATGTGGGATTGGGGAACTGATCATTATCTGAAAGTGTCATCAAGATTGGGTGAAAAAATGTGTGCTATGATTTCAGGAAACTCGTATTTTTTGGAAGCTTGGCAACCCATTTCAATGAAAGTGATTTGTGCCAGTCTCTGCTTAGGGCTACATCAATAGGAAAAAACCATAGAGATAGAACTTGGAACTACGTGATTGTGTCAAGTTTACAAGAGCTAGCACAAAACGTGTTTGATTTAGAGTTCCAAATACATGTATCCATACAGGAGAAAACAGAGTGAAACCTAAAAATTAAAACTGTTACTGCCAACGAACGGTTTAACCTAGAAGAAAGAAATTTGGTGAGCCAAATGGGAATGGGGTACTGATCATTACCTGAAAGTGTCATCAAGATTGGGTCAAAAATGTGTGCTGAGATTTCAGAAAACTCGTTTTTTTTGAAGCTTGGCAACCCCTCTCCGTTAAAGTGACTTGTGCCAGTCTCTGCTTATGGCTACATCAATAGGAAACAAACCATAGGGATAGAACTTGGCACTACTTTATTGTGTCAAGTTTCAAAGAGCTACCACAAACCGTGTTTGATTTAGAGGTCCAACTACATGTATCCATATACGAGAAAACAGAGTGAAACCTAAAAATTAAAACTGTTACTGCCAACGAACGGTTTAACCTAGAAGAAAGAAATTCGGTGAGCCAAATGGGAATGGGGTACTGATCATTACCTGAAAGTGTCATCAAGATTCGGTGAAAAAATGTGTGCTGAGATTTCTGGAAACTCGTAGTTTTTTGGAAGCTTGGCAACCCCTTTCCATGAAAGTGATTTGCGCCAGTCTCTGCTTAGGGCTACATCAATAGGATACAAACCATAGAGATAGATCTTGGAACTACTTTATTTTCTCATGTTTCAAAGAGCTAGCACAAACCGTGTTTGATTTAGAGTTCCAACTACATGTATCCATATAGGAGAAAACAGAGTGATACCTAAAAATTAAAACTGTTACTGCCAACGAACGGTTTAACCTGGAAGAACGAAATATGGTGAGCCAAATGGGATTGGGGTACTGATCATTACCTGAAAGTGTCATCAAGATTGGGTGAAAAAATGTGTGCTGAGATTTCAGGAAACTCGTAGTTTTTTGGAAGCTTGGCAACCCCTTTCCATGAAAGTGATTTGCGCCAGTCTCTGCTTAGGGCTACATCAATAGGATACAAACCATAGAGATAGATCTTGGAACTACTTTATTTTCTCATGTTTCAAAGAGCTAGCACAAACCGTCTTTGATTTAGAGTTCCAACTACATGTATCCATATAGGAGAAAACAGAGTGAAACCTAAAAATTAAAACTGTTACTGCCAACGAACGGTTTAACCTGGAAGAACGAAATATGGTGAGCCAAGTGGTATTGGGGTACTGATCATTACCTGAAAGTGTCATCAAGATTGGGTGAAAAAATGTGTGCTGAGATTTCAGAAAACTCGTAGTTTTTTGGAAGCTTGGCAACCCCTTTCCATGAAAGTGATTTGCGCCAGTCTCTGCTTAGGGCTACATAAATAGGATACAAACCATAGAGATAGATCTTGGAACTACTTTTTTTCTCAAGTTTCAAAGAGCTAGCACAAAACGACTTTGATTTAGAGTTCCAACTACATGTGTCCATACAGGAGAAAACAGAATGAAACCTAAAAATTAAAACTGTTACTGCCAATGAACGGTTTAACCTGGAAGAACGAAATTTGGTGAGCCAAGTGTGATTGGGGTTCTGATCATTACCTGAAAGTGTCATCAAGATTGGGTGAAAAAATGTGTGCTGAGATTTCAGGAAACTCGTAGTTTTTTGGAAGCTTGGCAACCCCTTTCAATAAAAGGGATTTGCGCCAGTCTCTGCTTAGGGCTACATCAATAGGAAACAAACCATAGAGATAGAACTTGGAACTACTTTATTGTGTCAAGTTTCAAAGAGCTAGCACAAACCGTCTTTGATTTAGTGTTCCAACTACATGTATCCATATAGGAGAAAACAGAGTGAAACCTAAAAATTAAAACTGTTACTGCCAACGAAAGGTTTAACCTGGAAGAACGAAATTTGGTGAGCCAAGTGGGATTGGGGTACTGATCATTACCTGAAAGTGTCATCAAGATTGGGTGAAAAAATATGTGCTGAAATTTCAGGAAACTCGTAGTTTTTTGGAAGCTTGGCAACCCCTTTCCATGAAAGTGATTTGTGCCAGTCCCTGCTTAGGGCTACATCAATAGGAAACAAACCATAGAGATAGAACTTGGAACTACGTTATTGTGTCAAGTTTCAAAGAGCTACCACAAACCGTCTTTGATTTAGAGTTCCAAATACATGTATCCATATAGGAGAAAACAGAGTGAAAGCTAAAAATTAAAACTGTTACTGCCAAAGAACGGTTTAAACCGGAAGAACGAAATTTGGTGAGCCAAGTGGGATTGGGGTACTGATCATTACCTGAAAGTGTCATCAAGATTGGGTGAAAAAATGTGTGCTGAGATTTCAGGAAACTCGTAGTTTTTTGGAAGCTTGCCAACCCCTTTCCATGAAAGTGGTTTGCGCCGGTCTCTGCTTAGGGCTACATCAATAGGAAACAAACCATATAGATAGAACTTGGAACTACTTTATTGTGTCAAATTTCAAAGAGCTAGAAAAAACCGTGTTTGATTTACAGTTCCAACTACATATATCCATATAGGAGAAAACAGAGTGAAACCTAAAAATTAAAACTGTTACTGCCAACGAACGGTTCAACCTAGAAGAACGAAATTTGGTGATCCATGTGGGATTGGGATACTGATCATTACCTGAAAGTGTCATCAAGATTGGGTGAAAAATGTGTGCTGAGATTTCAGGAAACTCGTTTTTTGGAAGCTTGGCAACCCCTTTCCATGAAAGTGATTTGTGCCAGTCTCTGCTTAGGGCTACATCAATAGGAAACAAACCATAGGGATAGAACTTGGAACTACTTTATTGTGTCATGTTTCAAAGAGCTAGCACAAACCGTGTTTGATTTAGAGTTCCAACTACATGTATCCATATAGGAGAAAACAGAGTGAAATCTAAAAATTAAAACTGTTACTCCCAACGAATGGTTTAACCTAGAAGAACGAAATTTGGTGAGCCATGTGGGATTGGGGAACTGATCATTACCTGAAAGTGTCATCAAGATTGGGTGAAAAAATGTGTGCTGTGATTTCAGGAAACTCGTATTTTTGGAAGCTTGGCAACCCATTTCCATGAAAGTGATTTGTGCCAGTCTCTGCTTAGGGCTACATCAATAGGAAAAAACCATAGAGATAGAACTTGGAACTACGTGATTGTGTCAAGTTTACAAGAGCTAGCACAAAACGTGTTTGATTTAGAGTTCCAACTATGTGTATCCATATAGGAGAAAACAGAGTGAAACCTAAAAATTAAGACTGTTACTGCCAATGAACGGTTTAACCTGGAAGAACGAAATTTGGTGAGCCAAGTGGGATTGGCGTACTGATCATTACCGGAAAGTGTCATCAAGATTGGGTGAAAAAATGTGTGCTGAGATTTCAGGAAACTCGTAGTTTTTGGAAGCTTGGCAACCCCTTTCCATGAAAGTGATTTGCGCCAGTCTCTGCTTAGGGCTACATCAATAGGAAACAAACCATAGAGATAGAACTTGGAACTACGTTATTGTGTCAAATTTGAAAGAGCTAGCACAAACCGTGTTTGATTTAGAGTTCCAACTACATGTATCCATATAGGAGAAAACAGAGTGAAACCTAAAAATTAAAACTGTTACTGCCAACGAACGGTTTAACCTAGAAGAATGAAATTTGGTGAGCCAAGTGGGATTGGCGTACTGATCATTACCTGAAAGTGTCATTAAGATTGGGTGAAAAAATGTGTGCTGAGATTTCAGGAAACTCGTAGTTTTTTGGAAGCTTGGCAACCCCTTTCCATGAAAGTGATTTGTGCCAGTCTCTGTTTAGGGCTACATGAATAGGAAACAAACCATAGAGATAGAACTTGGAACTATGTTATTGTGTCAAGTTTGAAAGAGCTAGCACAAACCGTGTTTGATTTAGTGTTCCAACTACATGTATCCATATAGGAGAAAACAGAGTGAAACCTAAAAATTAAAACTGTTACTCCCAACGAACGGTTTAACCTAGAAGAACGAAATTTGGTGAGCCATGTGGGATTGGGGTACTGATCATTACCTGAAAGTGTCATCAAGATTGGGTGAAAAAATGTGTGCTGAGATTTCAGGAAACTCGTAGTTTTTTGGAAGCTTGGCAACCCATTTCATGAAAGTGATTTGTGCCAGTCCCTGCTTAGGGCTACATCAATAGGAAACAAACCATAGAGATAGAACTTGGAACTACGTTATTGTGTCAAGTTTCAAAGAGCTAGCACAAACCGTCTTTGATTTAGAGTTCCAAATACATGTATCCATATAGGAGAAAACAGAGTGAAACCTAAAAATTAAAACTGTTCCTGCCAACGAACGGTTCAACCTAGAAGAACGAAATTTGGTGATCCATGTGGGATTGGGTTACTGATCATTACCTGAAAGTGTCATCAAGATTGGGTGAAAAAATGTGTGCTGAGATTTAAGGAAACTCGTACTTTTTTGGAAGCTTGGCAACCCCTTTCCATTAAAGTGACTTGCGCCGGTCTCTGCTTAGGGCTACATCAATAGGAAACACACCATAGAGATATAACTTGGAACTACTTTATTGTGTCAAGTTTCAAAGAGCTAGCAAAAACCGTGTTTGATTTACAGTTCCAACTACATGTATCCATATAGGAGAAAACAGAGTGAAACCTAAAAATAAAAACAGTTACTGACAATGAACGGTTTAACCTACAAGAACGAAATTTGGTGAGCCACGTGGGATTGAGGTACTGATCATTACCTGAAAGTGTCATCAAGATTAGGTGAAAAAATGTGTGCTGAGATTTCAGGAAACTCGTAGTTTTTTGGAAGCTTGGCAACCCCTTTCCATGAAAGTTATTTGTGCCAGACTCTGTTTAGGGCTACATCAGTAGGAAAGAAACCATAGAGATAGAACTTGGAACTACGTTATTGTGTCAAGTTTGAAAGAGCTACCACAAACCGTGTTTGATTTAGAGTTCCAACTACATGTATCCATATAGGAGAAAACAGAGTGAAACCTAAAAATTAAAACTGTTACTACCAACGAACGGTTTAACCTGGAAGAACAAAACATGGTGAGCCAAGTGGGATTGGGGTACTGATCATTACCTGAAAGTGTCATCAAGATTGGGTGAAAAAATGTATGCTGAGATTTCAGGAAACTCGTAGTTTTTTGGAAGCTTGGCAACTTCTTTCCATGAAAGTGATTTGCGCCAGTCTCTGCTTAGGGCTACATCAATAGGAAACAAACCATAGAGATAGAACTTGGAACTACTTTACTGTGCAAGTTTCCAAGAGCTAGCACAAACCGTGTTTGATTTAGAGTTCCAAATACATGTATCTGTATAGGAGAAAACAGAGTGAAACCTAAAAATTAAAACTGTTACTCCCAACGAACGGTTTAACCTAGAAGAACGAAATTTGGTGAGCCAAGTGGGATTGGGGTACTGATCATTACCTGAAAGTGTCATCAAGATTGAGTGAAAAAATGTGTGCTGAGATTTCAGGAAACTCGTAGTTTTTTGGAAGCTTCCGACCCCTGTCCATTAAAGTGATTTGCGCCAGTCTCTGCTTAGGGCTACATGAATAGGAAACAAACAATAGAGATAGAACTTGGAACTACATTATTGTGTCAAGTTTCAAAGACTTAGCACAAACCGTCTTTGATTTAGAGTTCCAAATACATGTATCCATATAGGAGAAAACAAAGTGAAACCTAAAAATTAAAACTGTTACTGCCAACGAACGGTTTAACCTGGAAGAACGAAATTTGTTCAGCCAAGTGGGATTGGGGTACTGATCATTATCTGAAAGTGTCATCAAGATTGGGTGAAAAAATGTGTGCTGAGATTTCAGGAAACTCGTAGTTTTTTGAAAGCTTGGCAACCCCTTTCCATGAAAGTGATTTGCGCCAGTTTCTGCTTAGGGCTACATCAATAGGAAACAAACCATAGAGATAGATCCTGGAACTACTTTTTTGTGTCAAGTTTCAAAGACCTAGCACAAACCGTCTTTGATTTAGAGTTCCAAATACATGTATCCATATAGGAGAAAACAGAGTGAAACCTAAAAATTAAAACTGTTACTGCCAACGAACGTTTTAACATGGAAGAACAAAATATGGTGAGCCAAGTGGGATTTGGGTACTGATCATTACCTGAAAGTGTCATCAAGATTGGGTGAAAATATGTGTGCTGAGATTTCAGGAAACTCGTAGTTTTTTGGAAGCTTTGCAACCCCTTTCCATGAAAGTGATTTGCGCCAGTCTCTGCTTAGGGCTACATCAATAGGAAACAAACCATAGAGATAGAACTTGGAACTACTTTATTGTGTCAAGTTTCAAAGAGCTAGCACAAACCGTGTTTGATTTACAGTTCCAACTACATGTATCCATATAGGAGAAAACAGAGTTAAACCTAAAAATTAAAACTGTTACTGCCAACGAAAGGTTTAACCTGGAAGAACGAAATTTGGTGAGCCAAGTGGGATTGGGGTACTGATCATTACCTGAAAGTGTCATCAAGATTGGGTGAAAAAATGTGTGCTGAGATTTCAGGAAACTCGTAGTTTTTTGGAAGCTTGGCAACCCCTTTCCATGAAAGTGATTTGCGCCAGTCTCTGCTTAGGGCTACATCAATAGGAAACAAACCATAGAGATAGAACTTGGAACTACTTTATTGTGTCAAGTTTCAAAGAGCTAGCACAAACCGTGTTTGATTTAGAGTTCCAACTACATGTTTCCATATAGGAGAAAACAGAGTGAAACCTAAAAATTAAAACTGTTACTGCCAACGAAAGGTTTAACCTGGAAGAACGAAATTTGGTGAGCCAAGTGGGATTGGGGTACTGATCATTACCTGAAAGTGTCATCAAGATTGGGTGAAAAAATGTATGCTGAGATTTCAGGAAACTCGTAGTTTTTTGAAGCTTGGCAACCCCTTTCCATGTAAGTGATTTGTGCCAGTCTCTCTTTAGGGCTACATGAATAGGAAACAAACCATAGAGATAGAATTTGGAACTATGTTATTGTGTCAAGTTTGAAAGAGCTAGCAAAAACTGTGTATGATTTAGAGTTCCAACTATACGTATCCATATAGGAGAAAACAGAGTGAAACCTAAAAATTAAAACTGTTACTGACAACGAACAGTTTAACCTGGAAGAACGAAATATGGTGAGCCAAGTGGGATTGGGGTACTGATCATTACCTGAAAGTGTCATCAAGATTGGGTGAAAAAATGTGTGCTGAGATTTCAGGAACCTCGTAGTTTTTTGGAAGCTTGGCAACCCCTTTCATGAAAGTGATTTGCGCCAGTCTCTGCTTAGGGCTACATGAATAGGAAACAAACCATAGAGATAGAACTTGGAACTACTTTATTGTGTCAAGTTTCAAAGACCTAGCACAAACCGTGTTTGATTTAGAGTTCCAACTACATGTATCCATATAGGAGAAAACAGAGTGAAACCTAAAAATTAAAACTGTTACTGCCAACGAAAGGTTTAACCTGGAAGAACGAAATTTGGTGAGCCAAGTGGGATTGGGGTACTGATCATTACCTGAAAGTGTCATCAAGATTGGGTGAAAAAATATGTGCTGAAATTTCAGGAAACTCGTAGTTTTTTGGAAGCTTGGCAACCCCTTTCCATGAAAGTGATTTGTGCCAGTCTCTGCTTAGGGCTACATCAATAGGAAACAAACCATAGAGATAGAACTTCAAACTACATTATTGTGTCAAGTTTCAAAGAGCTAGCACAAACCGTGTTTGATTTAGAGTTCCAACTACATGTATCCATATAGGAGAAAACAGAGTGAAACCTAAAAATTCAAACAGTTACTGCCAACGAACGGTTTAACCTAGAAGAACGAAATGTGGTGAGCCAAGTGGGATTGGGGTACTGATCATTACCTGAAAGTGTCAACAAGTTTGGGTGTAAAAATGTGTGCTGAGATTTCAGGAAACTCGTAGTTTTTTGGAAGCTTGGCAACCCCTTTCCGTTAAAGTGATTTGTGCCGGTCTCTGCTTAGGGCTACATCAATAGGAAACAAACAATAGAGATAGAACTTGGAACTACTTTATTGTGTCAAGTTTGAAAGAGCTACCACAAACCGTGTTTGATTTAGAGGTCCAACTACATGTATCCATATAGGAGAAAACAGAGTGAAACCTAAAAATTAAAACTGTTACTGCCAACGAACTGTTTAACCTAGAAGAACGAAATTTGGTGAGCCAAGTGGGAATGGGGTACTGATCATTACCTGAAAGTGTCATCAAGATTGGGTGAAAAATGTGTGCTGAGATTTCAGGAAACTCGTTTTTTGGAAGCTTGGCAACCCCTTTCCATGAAAGTGATTTGTGCCAGTCTCTGCTTAGGGCTACATCAATAGGAAACAAACCATAGGGATAGAACTTGGAACTACTTTATTGTGTCATGTTTCAAAGAGCTAGCACAAACCGTGTTTGATTTAGAGTTCCAACTACATGTATCCATATAGGAGAAAACAGAGTGAAATCTAAAAATTAAAACTGTTACTCCCAACGAATGGTTTAACCTAGAAGAACGAAATTTGGTGAGCCATGTGGGATTGGGGAACTGATCATTACCTGAAAGTGTCATCAAGATTGGGTGAAAAAATGTGTGCTGTGATTTCAGGAAACTCGTATTTTTGGAAGCTTGGCAACCCATTTCCATGAAAGTGATTTGTGCCAGTCTCTGCTTAGGGCTACATCAATAGGAAAAAACCATAGAGATAGAACTTGGAACTACGTGATTGTGTCAAGTTTACAAGAGCTAGCACAAACCGTCTTTCATTAGAGTTCCAACAACCTGTATCCATATAGGAGAAAACGGAGTGAAACCTAAAAATTAAAACTGTTACTGCCAACGAACGGTTTAACCTAGAAGAACGAAATTTGGTGAGCCAAGTGGGAATGGGGTACTGATCATTACCTGAAAGTGTCATCAAGATTGGGTAAAAAATGTGTGCTGAGATTTCAGGAAACTCGTTTTTTGGAAGCTTGGCAACCCCTTTCCATGAAAGTGATTTGCGCCAGTCTCTGCTTAGGGCTACATCAATAGGAAACAAACTATAGAGATAGAACTTGGAACAACATTATTGTGTCAAGTTTGAAAGAGCTTGCACAAACCGTGTTTGATTTAGAGTTCCAACTACATGTATCCATATAGGAGAAACAGAGTGAAACCTAAAAATTAAAACTGTTACTGCCAACGAACGGTTTAACCTAGAAGAACGAAATTTGGTGAGCCAAGTGGGATTGGGGTACTGATCATTACCTGAAAGTGTCATCAAGATTGGGTGAAAAACTGTGTGCTGAGATTTCAGGAAACTCTTAGTTTTTTGGAAGCTTGGCAACCCCTTTCCATGAAAGTGATTTGTGCCAGTCTCTGTTTAGGGCTACATGAATAGGAAACAAACCATAGAGTTAGAACTTGGAACTACGTTATTGTGTCAAGTTTGAAAGAGCTAGCACAAACCGTGTTTGATTTAGTGTTCCAACTACATGTATCCATATAGGAGAAAACAGAGTGAAACCTAAAAATTAAAACTGTTACTGCCATCGAACGGTTTAACCTAGAAGAACGAAATTTGGTGAGCCATGTGGGATTGGGGTACTGATCATTACCTGAAAGTGTCATCAAGATTGGGTGAAAAAATGTGTGCTGAGATTTCAGGAAACTCGTAGTTTTTTGGAAGCTTGGCAACCCATTTCATGAAAGTGATTTGTGCCAGTCCCTGCTTAGGGCTACATCAATAGGAAACAAACCATAGAGATAGAACTTGGAACTACGTTATTGTGTCAAGTTTCAAAGAGCTACCACAAACCGTCTTTGATTTAGAGTTCCAAATACATGTATCCATATAGGAGAAAACAGAGTGAAAGCTAAAAATTAAAACTGTTACTGCCAACGAACGGTTTAAACCGGAAGAACGAAATTTGGTGAGCCAAGTGGGATTGGGGTACTGATCATTACCTGAAAGTGTCATCAAGATTGGGTGAAAAAATGTGTGCTGAGATTTCAGGAAACTCGTAGTTTTTTGGAAGCTTGGCAACCCCTTTCCATGAAAGTGATTTGTGTCAGTCTCTGTTTAGGGCTACATGAATAGGAAACAAACCATAGAGATAAAACTTGGAACTACGTTATTGTGTCAAGTTTGAAAGAGCTAGCACAAACCGTGTTTGATTTAGTGTTCCAACTACATGTATCCATATAGAAGAAAACAGAGTGAAACCTAAAAATTAAAACTGTTACTGCCAATGAATGGTTTAACCTAAAAGAACGAAATTTGGTGAGCCAAGTGGGAATGGGGTTCTGATCATTACCTGAAAGTGTCATCAAGATTGGGTGAAAAAATGTGTGCTGAGATTTCAGGAAACTCGTAGTTTTTGGAAGCTTGGCAACCCCTTTCCATGAAAGTGATTTGCGCCGTGTCTGCTTTGGGCTACATCAATAGGAAACAAACCATAGAGATAGAACTTCAAACTACTTTATCGTGTCAAGTTTCAAAGAGCTAGCACAAACCGTGTTTGATTTAGAGTTCCAAGTACATGTATCCATATAGGAGAAAACAGAGTGAAACCTAAAAATTAAAACTGTTACTGCCAACGAAAGGTTTAACCTGGAAGAACAAAATTTGGTGAGCCAAGTGGGATTGGGGTACTGATCATTAACTGAATGTGTCATCAAGATTGGTGAAAAAATGTGTGCTGAGATTTAAGGAAACTCGTAGTTTTTTGGAAGCTTGGCAACCCCTTTCCATGAAAGTGATTTGCGCCAGTCTCTGCTTAGGGCTACATCAATAGGAAACAAACCATAGAGATAGAACTTGGAACTACGTTATTGTGTCAAGTTTCAAAGAGCTAGCACAAACCGTGTTTGATTTAGAGTTCCAACTACATGTATCCATATAGGAGAAAACAGAGTGAAACCTAAAAATTAAAACTGTTACTGCCAACGAACGGTTTAACCTAGAAGAACGAAATTTGGTGAGCCAAGTGGGATTGGGGTACTGATCATTACCTGAAAGTGTCATCAAGATTGGGTGAAAAACTGTGTGCTTAGATTTCAGGAAACTCGTAGTTTTTTGGAAGCTTGGCAAATCCTTTCCATGTAAGTGATTTGTGCCAGTCTCTCTTTAGGGCTACATGAATAGGAAACAAACCATAGTGATAGAACTTGGAACTACGTTATTGTGTCAAGTTTGAAAGAGCTAGCACAAACCGTGTATGATTTAGAGTTCCATATACACGTATCCATATAGGAGAAAAAAGAGTGAAACCTAAAAATTAAAACTGTTATTGCAAACGAATGGTTTAACCTGGAAGTACGAAATATGGTGAGCCAAGTGGGATTGGGGTACTGATCATTACCTGAAAGTGTCATAAAGATTGGGTGAAAAAATGTGTTCTGAGATTTCAGGAAACTCGTAGTCTTTTGGAAGCTTGGCAACCCCTTTCCATGAAAGTGATTTGCGCCAGTCTCTGCTTAGGGCTACATCAGTAGGAAACAAACCATAGAGATAGAACTTGGAACTACTTTATTGTGTCAAGTTTCCAAGAGCTAGCACAAACCGTGTTTGATTTAGAGTTCCAACTACATGTATCCATATAGGAGAAAACAGAGTGAAACCTAAAAATTAAAACTGTTACTGCCAACGAAAGGTTTAACCTGGAAGAACGAAATTTGGTGAGCCAAGTGGGATTGGGGTACTGATCATTACCTGAAAGTGTCATCAAGATTGGGTGAAAAAATATGTGCTGAAATTTCAGGAAACTCGTAGTTTTTTGGAAGCTTGGCAACCCCTTTCCATGAAAGTGATTTGTGCCAGTCCCTGCTTAGGGCTACATCAATAGGAAACAAACCATAGAGATAGAACTTGGAACTACTTTATTGTGTCAAGTTTCAAGACCTAGCACAAACCGTCTTTTTTTAGAGTACCAAATACATGTATCCATATAGGAGAAAACAGAGTGAAACCTAAAAATTAAAACTGTTACTGCCAACGAACGGTTTAACCTGGAAGAATGAAATTTGGTGAGCCAAGTGGGATTGGGGTACAGATCATTACCTGAAAGTGTCATCAAGATTGGGTGAAAAAATGTGTGCTGAGATTTCAGGAAACTCGTAGTTTTTGGAAGCTTGGCAACCCCTTTCCATGAAAGTGATTTGCGCCAGTCTCTGCTTAGGGCTACATCAATAGGAAACAAACCATAGAGATAGAACATCAAACTTCTTTATCGTGTCAAGTTTCAAAGAGCTAGCACAAACCGTGTTTGATTTAGAGTTCCAACTACATGTATCCATATAGGAGAAAACAGAGTGAAACCTAAAAATTAAAACTGTTACTGCCAACGAAAGGTTTAACCTGGAAGAATGAAATTTGGTGAGCCAAGTGGGATTGGGGTACTGATTATTACCTGAATGTGTCATCAAGATTGGTGAAAAAATGTGTGCTGAGATTTAAGGAAACTCGTAGTTTTTTGGAAGCTTGGCAACCCCTTTCCATGAAAGTGATTTGCACCAGTCTCTGCTTAGGGCTACATCAATAGGAAACAAACCATAGAGATAGAACTTGGAACTACGTTATTGTGTCAAGTTTCAAAGATCTAGCACAAACCGTGTTTGATTTAGAGTTCCAACTACATGTATCCATATAGGAGAAAACAGAGTGAAACCTAAAAATTAAAACTGTTACTGCCATCGAACGGTTTAACCTAGAAGTAAGAAATTTGGTGAGCCAAGTGGGATTGGGGTACTGATCATTACCTGAAAGTGTCATCAAGATTGGGTGAAAAAATGTGTTCTGAGATTTCAGGAAACTCATAGTTTTTTGGAAGCTTGGCAACCCCTTTCCGTTAAAGTGATTTGTGCCGGTCTCTGCTTACGGCTACATCAAGAGGAAACAAACCATAGAGATAGAACTTGGAACTACTTTATTGTGTCAAGTTTCAAAGAGCTACCACAAACCGTCTTTGATTTAGAGTACCAAATACATGTATCCATATAGGAGAAAACAGAGTGAAACCTAAAAATTAAAACTGTTACTGCCAATGAACGGTTTAACCTGGAAGAATGAAATTTGGTGAGCCAAGTGGGATTGGGGTACAGATCATTACCTGAAAGTGTCATCAAGATTGGGTGAAAAAATGTGTGCTGAGATTTCTGGAAACTTGTAGTTTTTTGGAAGCTTGGCAACCCCTTTCCATGAAAGTGATTTGCACAAGTCTCTGCTTAGGGCTACATCAATAGGAAACAAACCATAGAGATAGAACTTCAAACTTCTTTATCGTGTCAAGTTTCAAAGAGCTAGCACAAACCGTGTTTGATTTAGAGTTCCAACTACATGTATCCATATAGGAGAAAACAGAGTGAAACCTAAAAATTAAAACTGTTACTGCCAACGAACGGTTTAACCTGGAAGAACAAAATATGGTGAGCCAAGTGGTATTGGGGTACTGATCATTACCTGAAAGTGTCATCAAGATTGGGTGAAAAAATGTGTGCTGAGATTTCTGGAAACTCGTAGTTTTTTGGAAGCTTGGCAACCCCTTTCCATGAAAGTGATTTGCGCCAGTCTCTGTTAGGGCTACATCAATAGGAAACAAACCATAGATATAGAACTTCAAACTACTTTATCGTGTCAAGTTTCAAAGAGCTAGCACAAACCGTGTTTGATTTAGAGTTCCAACTACACGTATCAATATAGGAGAAAACAGAGTGAAACCTGAAAATTAAAACTGTTATTGCCAACGAAAGGTTTAACCTGTAAGAACGAAATTTGGTGAGCCAAGTGGGATTGGGGTACTGATCATTACCTGAATGTGTCATCAAGATTGGTGAAAAAATGTGTGCTGAGATTTAAGGAAACTCGTAGTTTTTTGGAAGCTTGGCAACCCCTTTCCATGAAAGTGATTTGCGCCAGTCTCTGCTTAGGGCTACATCAATAGGAAACAAACCATAGAGATAGAACTTGGAACTACGTTATTGTGTCAAGTTTCAAAGAGCTAGCACAAACCGTGTTTGATTTAGAGTTCCAACTACATGTATCCATATAGGAGAAAACAGAGTGAAACCTAAAAATTAAAACTGTTACTGCCAACGAACGGTTTAACCTAGAAGAACGAAATTTGGTGAGCCAAGTGGGATTGGGGTACTGATCATTACCTGAAAGTGTCATCAAGATTGGGTGAAAAACTGTGTGCTTAGATTTCAGGAAACTCGTAGTTTTTTGGAAGCTTGGCAAATCCTTTCCATGTAAGTGATTTGTGCCAGTCTCTCTTTAGGGCTACATGAATAGGAAACAAACCATAGTGATAGAACTTGGAACTACGTTATTGTGTCAAGTTTGAAAGAGCTAGCACAAACCGTGTATGATTTAGAGTTCCATATACACGTATCCATATAGGAGAAAAAAGAGTGAAACCTAAAAATTAAAACTGTTATTGCAAACGAATGGTTTAACCTGGAAGTACGAAATATGGTGAGCCAAGTGGGATTGGGGTACTGATCATTACCTGAAAGTGTCATCAAGATTGGGTGAAAAAATGTGTTCTGAGATTTCAGGAAACTCGTAGTCTTTTGGAAGCTTGGCAACCCCTTTCCATGAAAGTGATTTGCGCCAGTCTCTGCTTAGGGCTACATCAGTAGGAAACAAACCATAGAGATAGAACTTGGAACTACTTTATTGTGTCAAGTTTCCAAGAGCTAGCACAAACCGTGTTTGATTTAGAGTTCCAACTACATGTATCCATATAGGAGAAAACAGAGTGAAACCTAAAAATTAAAACCGTTACTGCCAATGAATGGTTTAACCTGGAAGAACGAAATTTGGTGAGCCAAGTGGGATTGGGGTACTGATCATTACCTGAAAGTGTCATCAAGATTGGGTGAAAAAATGTGTGCTGAGATTTCAGGAAACTCGTAGTTTTTTGGAAGCTTCCAACCCCTTTCAATGAAAGTGATTTGCGCCAGTCTCTGCTTAGGGCTACATCAATAGGAAACAAACCATAGAGATAGAACTTGGAACTACTTTATTGTGTCAAGTTTCAAGACCTAGCACAAACAGTCTTTGATTTAGAGTACCAAATACATGTATCCATATAGGAGAAAACAGAGTGAAACCTAAAAATTAAAACTGTTACTGCCAACGAACGGTTTAACCTGGAAGAATGAAATTTGGTGAGCCAAGTGGGATTGGGGTACAGATCATTACCTGAAAGTGTCATCAAGATTGGGTGAAAAAATGTGTGCTGAGTTTCAGGAAACTCGTAGTTTTTTGGAAGCTTGGCAACCCCTTTCCATGAAAGTGATTTGCGCCAGTCTCTGCTTAGGGCTACATCAATAGGAAACAAACCATAGAGATAGAACTTGGAACTACTTTATTGTGTCAAGTTTCAAAGAGCTACCACAAACCGTGTTTGATTTAGAGGTCCAACTACATGTATCCATATAGGAGAAAACAGAGTGAAACCTAAAAATTAAAACTGTTAATGCCAACTAACGGTTTAACCTAGAAGAACGAAATTTGGTGAGCCAAGTGGGAATGGGGTACTGATCATTACCTGAAAGTGTCATCAAGATTGGGTGAAAAAATGTGTGCTGAGATTTCTGGAAACTTGTAGTTTTTTGGAAGCTTGGCAACCCCTTTCCATGAAAGTGATTTGCACAAGTCTCTGCTTAGGGCTACATCAATAGGAAACAAACCATAGAGATAGAACTTCAAACTTCTTTATCGTGTCAAGTTTCAAAGAGCTAGCACAAACCGTGTTTGATTTAGAGTTCCAACTACATGTATCCATATAGGAGAAAACAGAGTGAAACCTAAAAATTAAAACTGTTACTGCCACCGAAAGGTTTAACCTGGAAGAATGAAATTTGGTGAGCCAAGTGGGATTGGGGTACTGATTATTACCTGAATGTGTCATCAAGATTGGTGAAAAAATGTGTGCTGAGATTTAAGGAAACTCGTAGTTTTTTGGAAGCTTGGCAACCCCTTTCCATGAAAGTGATTTGCACCAGTCTCTGCTTAGGGCTACATCAATAGGAAACAAACCATAGAGATAGAACTTGGAACTACGTTATTGTGTCAAGTTTGAAAGAGCTACCACAAACCGTGTTTGATTTAGAGTTCCAACTACATGTATCCATATAGGAGAAAACAGAGTGAAACCTAAAAATTAAAACTGTTACTGCCATCGAACGGTTTAACCTAGAAGTAAGAAATTTGGTGAGCCAAGTGGGATTGGGGTACTGATCATTACCTGAAAGTGTCATCAAGATTGGGTGAAAAAATGTGTTCTGAGATTTCAGGAAACTCATAGTTTTTTGGAAGCTTGGCAACCCCTTTCCGTTAAAGTGATTTGCGCCGGTCTCTGCTTACGGCTACATCAAGAGGAAACAAACCATAGAGATAGAACTTGGAACTACTTTATTGTGTCAAGTTTCAAAGAGCTACCACAAACCGTGTTTGATTTAGACGTCCAACTACATGTATCCATATAGGAGAAAACAGAGTGAAACCTAAAAATTAAAACTGTTACTGCCAACGAACGGTTTAACCTGGAAGAACGAAATATGGTGAGCCAAGTGGTATTGGGGTACTGATCATTACCTGAAAGTGTCATCAAGATTGGGTGAAAAAATGTGTGCTGAGATTTCTGGAAACTCGTAGTTTTTTGGAAGCTTGGCAACCCCTTTCCATGAAAGTGATTTGCGCCAGTCTCTGTTAGGGCTACATCAATAGGAAACAAACCATAGAGATAGAACTTCAAACTACTTTATCGTGTCAAGTTTCAAAGAGCTAGCACAAACCGTGTTTGATTTAGAGTTCCAACTACATGTATCCATATAGGAGAAAACAGAGTGAAACCTGAAAATTAAAACTGTTATTGCCAACGAAAGGTTTAACCTGGAAGAACGAAATTTGGTGAGCCAAGTGGGATTGGGGTACTGATCATTACCTGAATGTGTCATCAAGATTGGTGAAAAAATGTGTGCTGAGATTTAAGGAAACTCGTAGTTTTTTAGAAGCTTGGCAACCCCTTTCCATGAAAGTGATTTGCGCCAGTCTCTGCTTAGGGCTACATCAATAGGAAACAAACCATAGAGATAGAACTTGGAACTACGTTATTGTGTCAAGTTTCAAAGAGCTAGCACAAACCGTGTTTGATTTAGAGTTCCAACTACATGTATCCATATAGGAGAAAACAGAGTGAAACCTAAAAATTAAAACTGTTACTGCCAACGAACGGTTTAACCTAGAAGAAGGAAATTTGGTGAGCCAAGTGGGATTGGGGTACTGATCATTACCTGAAAGTGTCATCAAGATTGGGTGAAAAAATGTGTGCTGAGATTTCAGGAAACTCGTAGTTTTGTGGAAGCTTGGCAAATCCTTTCCATGTAAGTGATTTGTGCCAGTCTCTCTCTAGGGCTACATGAATAGGAAACTAACAATAGTGATAGAACTTGGAACTACGTTATTGTGTCAAGTTTGAAAGAGCTAGCACAAACCGTGTATGATTTAGAGTTCCAAATACACGTATCAATATAGGAGAAAAAAGGTGAAACCTAAAAATTAAAACTGTTATTGCCAACGAATGGTTTAACCTGGAAGTACGAAATATGGTGAGCCAAGTGGGATTGGGGTACTGATCATTACCTGAAAGTGTCATCAAGATTGGGTGAAAAAATGTGTTCTGAGATTTCAGGAAACTCGTAGTTTTTTGGAAGCTTGGCAACCCCTTTCCATGAAAGTGATTTGCGCCAGTCTCTGCTTAGGGCTACATCAGTAGGAAACAAACCATAGAGATAGAACTTGGAACTACTTTATTGTGTCAAGTTTCCAAGAGCTAGCACAAACCATGTTTGATTTAGAGTTCCAACTACATGTATCCATATAGGAGAAAACAGAGTGAAACCTAAAAATTAAAACTGTTACTGCCAAGGAACGGTTTAACCTGGAAGAACGAAATTTGGTGAGCCAAGTGGGATTGGGGTACTGATCATTACCTGAAAGTGTCATCAAGATTGGGTGAAAAAATGTGTGCTGAGATTTCAGGAAACTCGTAGTTTTTTGGAAGCTTCCAACCCCTTTCAATGAAAGTGATTTGCGCCAGTCTCTGCTTAGGGCTACATCAATAGGAAACAAACCATAGAGATAGAACTTGGAACTACTTTATTGTGTCAAGTTTCAAGACCTAGCACAAACCGTCTTTGATTTAGAGTACCAAATACATGTATCCATATAGGAGAAAACAGAGTGAAACCTAAAAATTAAAACTGTTACTGCCAACGAACGGTTTAACCTGGAAGAATGAAATTTAGTGAGCCAAGTGGGATTGGGGTACTGATCATTACCTGAAAGTGTCATCAAGATTGGGTCAAAAATGTGTGCTGAGATTTCAGAAAACTCATTTTTTGGAAACTTGGAAACCCCTTTCCATGAAAGTGACTTGTGCCAGTCTCTGCTTATGGCTACATCAATAGGAAACAAACCATAGTGATAGAACTTGGCACTACTTTATTGTGTCAAGTTTCAAAGAGCTAGCACACGCCGTGTTTTATTTAGAGTTCCAACTACATGTATCCATATAGGAGAAAACAGAGTGAAACCTAAAAATTAAAACTGTTACGGCCAACGAACGGTTTAACCTAGAAGAACGAAATTTGGTGAGCCAAGTGGGATTGGGGTACTGATCATTACCTGAAAGTGTCATCAAGATTGGGTGAAAAAATGTGTGCTGAGATTTCAGGAAACTCGTAGTTTTTTGGAAGCTTGGCAACCCCTTTCCATTAAAGTGAATTGCGCCAGTCTCTGCTTAGGGCTACATCAATAGGAAACAAACCATAGAGATAGAACTTGGAACTACTTTATTGTGTCAAGTTTCCAAGAGCTAGCACAAACCGTGTTTGATTTAGAGTTCCAACTACATGTATCCATATAGGAGAAAACAGAGTGAAACCTAAAAATTAAAACTGTTACTGCCATCAAACGGTTTAACCTAGAAGTAAGAAATTTGGTGAGCCAAGTGGGATTTAGGTACTGATCATTATCTGAAAGTGTCATCAAGATTGGGTGAAAAAATGTGTGCTGAGATTTCAGGAAACTCATAGTTTTTTGGAAGCTTGGCAACCCCTTTCCGTTAAAGTGATTTGCGCCGGTCTCTGCTTACGGCTACATCAAGAGGAAACAAACCATAGAGATAGAACTTGGAACTGCTTTATTGTGTCAAGTTTCAAAGAGCTACCAC
This sequence comes from Spermophilus citellus, assembly GCF_964194105.1. NCBI lineage: Eukaryota > Metazoa > Chordata > Mammalia > Rodentia > Sciuridae > Spermophilus > Spermophilus citellus. The sequence goes on along the minus strand of NC_138192.1, from coordinate 11,613,138 downwards.
AAACCGTGTTTGATTTAGAGTTCCAACTACATGTATCCATATAGGAGAAAACAGAGTGAAACCTAAAAATTAAAACTGTTACTGCCAACGAACGGTTTAACATGGAAGAACGAAATATGGTGAGCCAAGTGGTATTGGGGTACTGATCATTACCTGAAAGTGTCATCAAGATTGGGTGAAAAAATGTGTGCTGAGATTTCTGGAAACTCGTAGTTTTTTGGAAGCTTGGCAACCCCTTTCCATGAAAGTCATTTGCGCCATTCTCTGCTTAGGGCTACATCAATAGGAAACAAACCATAGAGATAGAACTTCAAACTACTTTATCGTGTCAAGTTTCAAAGAGCTAGCACAAACCGTGTTTGATTTAGAGTTCCAAATACATGTATCCATATAGGAGAAAACAGAGTGAAACCTAAAAATTAAAACTGTTACTGCCAACGAAAGGTTTAACCTGGAAGAACGAAATTTGGTGAGCCAAGTGGGATTGGGGTACTGATCATTACCTGAATGTGTCATCAAGATTGGTGAAAAAATGTGTGCTGAGATTTAAGGAAACTCGTAGTTTTTTGGAAGCTTGGCAACCCCTTTCCATGAAAGTGATTTGCGCCAGTCTCTGCTTAGGGCTACATCAATAGGAAACAAACCATAGAGATAGAACTTGGAACTACGTTATTGTGTCAAGTTTCAAAGAGCTAGCACAAACCGTGTTTGATTTAGAGTTCCAACTACATGTATCCATATAGGAGAAAACAGAGTGAAACCTAAAAATTAAAACTGTTACTGCCAACGAACGGTTTAACCTAGAAGAACGAAATTTGGTGAGCCAAGTGGGATTGGGGTACTGATCATTACCTGAAAGTGTCATCAAGATTGGGTGAAAAAATGTGTGCTGAGATTTCAGGAAACTCGTAGTTTTTTGGAAGCTTGGCAAATCCTTTCCATGTAAGTGATTTGTGCCAGTCTCTCTTTAGGGCTACATGAATAGGAAACAAACAATAGTGATAGAACTTGGAACTACGTTATTGTGTCAAGTTTGAAAGAGCTAGCACAAACCGTGTATGATTTAGAGTTCCAAATACACGTATCAATATAGGAGAAAAAAGGTGAAACCTAAAAATTAAAACTGTTATTGCCAACGAATGGTTTAACCTGGAAGTACGAAATATGGTGAGCCAAGTGGGATTGGGGTACTGATCATTACCTGAAAGTGTCATCAAGATTGGGTGAAAAAATATGTTCTGAGATTTCAGGAAACTCGTAGTTTTTTGGAAGCATGGCAACCCCTTTCCATGAAAGTGATTTGCGCCAGTCTCTGCTTAGGGCTACATCAGTAGGAAACAAACCATAGAGATAGAACTTGGAACTACTTTATTGTGTCAAGTTTCCAAGAGCTAGCACAAACCATGTTTGATTTAGAGTTCCAACTACATGTATCCATATAGGAGAAAACAGAGTGAAACCTAAAAATTAAAACTGTTAATGCCAACGAACGGTTTAACCTGGAAGAACGAAATTTGGTGAGCCAACTGGGATTGGGGTACTGATCATTACCTGAAAGTGTCATCAAGATTGGGTGAAAAAATGTGTGCTGAGATGTCAGGAAACTCGTAGTTTTTTGGAAGCTTCCAACCCCTTTCAATGAAAGTGATTTGCGCCAGTCTCTGCTTAGGGCTACATCAATAGGAAACAAACCATAGAGATAGAACTTGGAACTACTTTATTGTGTCAAGTTTCAAGACCTAGCACAAACCGTCTTTGATTTAGAGTACCAAATACATGTATCCATATAGGAGAAAACAGAGTGAAACCTAAAAATTAAAACTGTTACTGCCAACGAACGGTTTAACCTGGAAGACTGAAATTTGGTGAGCCAAGTGGGATTGGGGTACTGATCATTACCTGAAAGTGTCATCAAGTTTGGGTGAAAAAATATGTGCTAAGATTTCAGGAAACTCTCTAGTATTTTGGAAGCTTGGCAACCCCTTTCCGTTAAAGTGATTTGCGCCGGTCACTGCTTAGGGCTACATCAATAGGAAACAAACCATAGAGATAGAACTTGGAACTACTTTATTGTGTCAAGTTTCAAAGAGCTACCACAAACCGTGTTTTATTTAGAGGTCCAACTACATGTATCCATATAGGAGAAAACAGAGTGAAACCTAAAAATTAAAACTGTTACTGCCAACGAACGGTTTAACCTAGAAGAAAGAAATTTGGTGAGCCAAATGGGAATGGGGTACTGATCATTACCTGAAAGTGTCATCAAGATTGGGTCAAAAATGTGTGCTGAGATTTCAGAAAACTCGTTTTTTGGAAACTTGGAAACCCCTTTCCATGAAAGTGACTTGTGCCAGTCTCTGCTTATGGCTACATCAATAGGAAACAAACCATAGGGATAGAACTTGGCACTACTTTATTGTGTCTAGTTTCAAAGAGCTAGCACACGCCGTGTTTTATTTAGAGTTCCAACTACATGTATCCATATAGGAGAAAACAGAGTGAAACCTAAAAATTAAAACTGTTACTGCCAACGAACGGTTTAACCTAGAAGAACGAAATTTGGTGAGCCAAGTGGGATTGGGGTTCTGCTCATTACCTGAAAGTGTCATCAAGATTGGGTGAAAAAATGTGTGCTGAGCTTTCAGGAAACTCGTAGTTTTTTGGAAGCTTGGCAACCCCTTTCCATTAAAGTGAATTGCGCCAGTCTCTGCTTAGGGCTACATCAATAGGAAACAAACCATAGAGATAGAACTTGGAACTACGTTATTGTGTCAAGTTTCAAAGAGCTAGCACAAACCGTGTTTGATTTAGAGTTCCAACTACATGTATCCATATAGGAGAAAACAGAGTGAAACCTAAAAATTAAAACTGTTACTGCCATCGAACGGTTTAACCTAGAAGTAAGAAATTTGGTGAGCCAAGTGGGATTTAGGTACTGATCATTATCTGAAAGTGTCATCAAGATTGGGTGAAAAATGTGTGCTGAGATTTCAGGAAACTCGTAGTTTTTTGGAAGCTTGGCAACCCCTTTCCGTTAAAGTGATTTGTGCCGGTCTCTGCTTATGGCTACATCAAGAGGAAACAAACCATAGAGATAGAACTTGGAACTACTTTATTGTGTCAAGTTTCAAAGAGCTACCACAAACCGTGTTTGATTTAGAGGTCCAACTACATGTATCCATATAGGAGAAAACAGAGTGAAACCTAAAAATTAAAACTGTTACTGCCAACGAACGGTTTAACCTAGAGAAAGAAATTTGGTGAGCCAAATGGGAATGGGGTACTGATCATTACCTGAAAGTGTCATCAAGATTCGGTGAAAAAATGTGTGCTGAGATTTCTGGAAACTCGTAGTTTTTTGGAAGCTTGGCAACCCCTTTCCATGAAAGTGATTTGCGCCAGTCTCTGCTTAGGGCTACATCAATAGGATACAAACCATAGAGATAGATCTTGGAACTACTTTATTTTCTCATGTTTCAAAGAGCTAGCACAAACCGTGTTTGATTTAGAGTTCCAACTACATGTATCCATATAGGAGAAAACAGAGTGATACCTAAAAATTAAAACTGTTACTGCCAACGAACGGTTTAACCTGGAAGAACGAAATATGTTGAGCCAAATGGGATTGGGGTACTGATCATTACCTGAAAGTGTCATCAAGATTGGGTGAAAAAATGTGTGCTGAGATTTCAGGAAACTCGTAGTTTTTTGGAAGCTTGGCAACCCCTTTCCATGAAAGTGATTTGCGCCAGTCTCTGCTTAGGGCTACATCAATAGGATACAAACCATAGAGATAGATCTTGGAACTACTTTATTTTCTCATGTTTCAAAGAGCTAGCACAAACCGTCTTTGATTTAGAGTTCCAACTACATGTATCCATATAGGAGATAACAGAGTGAAACCTAAAAATTAAAACTGTTACTGCCAACGAACGGTTTAACCTGGAAGAACGAAATTTGGTGAGCCAAGTGGTATTGGGGTACTGATCATTACCTGAAAGTGTCATCAAGATTGGGTGAAAAAATGTGTGCTGAGATTTCAGGAAACTCGTAGTTTTTTGGAAGCTTGGCAACCCCTTTCCATGAAAGTGATTTGCGCCAGTCTCTGCTTAGGGCTACATAAATAGGATACAAACCATAGAGATAGATCTTGGAACTACTTTTTTTCTCAAGTTTCAAAGAGCTAGCACAAAACGACTTTGATTTAGAGTTCCAACTACATGTGTCCATACAGGAGAAAACAGAATGAAACCTAAAAATTAAAACTGTTACTGCCAATGAACGGTTTAACCTGGAAGAACGAAATTTGGTGAGCCAAGTGGGATTGGGGTTCTGATCATTACCTGAAAGTGTCATCAAGATTGGGTGAAAAAATGTGTGCTGAGATTTCAGGAAACTCGTAGTTTTTTGGAAGCTTGGCAACCCCTTTCAATAAAAGGGATTTGCGCCAGTCTCTGCTTAGGGCTACATCAATAGGAAACAAACCATAGAGATAGAACTTGGAACTACTTTATTGTGTCAAGTTTCAAAGAGCTAGCACAAACCGTCTTTGATTTAGTGTTCCAACTACATGTATCCATATAGGAGAAAACAGAGTGAAACCTAAAAATTAAAACTGTTACTGCCAACGAAAGGTTTAACCTGGAAGAACGAAATTTGGTGAGCCAAGTGGGATTGGGGTACTGATCATTACCTGAAAGTGTCATCAAGATTGGGTGAAAAAATATGTGCTGAAATTTCAGGAAACTCGTAGTTTTTTGGAAGCTTGGCAACCCCTTTCCATGAAAGTGATTTGTGCCAGTCCCTGCTTAGGGCTACATCAATAGGAAACAAACCATAGAGATAGAACTTGGAACTACGTTATTGTGTCAAGTTTCAAAGAGCTACCACAAACCGTCTTTGATTTAGAGTTCCAAATACATGTATCCATATAGGAGAAAACAGAGTGAAAGCTAAAAATTAAAACTGTTACTGCCAACGAACGGTTTAAACCGGAAGAACGAAATTTGGTGAGCCAAGTGGGATTGGGGTACTGATCATTACCTGAAAGTGTCATCAAGATTGGGTGAAAAAATGTGTGCTGAGATTTCAGGAAACTCGTAGTTTTTTGGAAGCTTGCCAACCCCTTTCCATGAAAGTGGTTTGCGCCGGTCTCTGCTTAGGGCTACATCAATAGGAAACAAACCATATAGATAGAACTTGGAACTACTTTATTGTGTCAAATTTCAAAGAGCTAGAAAAAACCGTGTTTGATTTACAGTTCCAACTACATATATCCATATAGGAGAAAACAGAGTGAAACCTAAAAATTAAAACTGTTACTGCCAACGAACGGTTCAACCTAGAAGAACGAAATTTGGTGATCCATGTGGGATTGGGATACTGATCATTACCTGAAAGTGTCATCAAGATTGGGTGAAAAAATGTGTGCTGAGATTTAAGGAAACTCGTACTTTTTTGGAAGCTTGGCAACCCCTTTCCATGAAAGTGACTTGCGCCGGTCTCTGCTAAGGGCTACATCAATAGGAAACACACCATAGAGATATAACTTGGAACTACTTTATTGTGTCAAGTTTCAAAGAGCTAGCAAAAACCGTGTTTGATTTAGAGTTCCAACTACATGTATCCATATAGGAGAAAACAGAGTGAAACCTAAAAATTAAAACTGTTACTGCCAACGAACTGTTTAACCTAGAAGAACGAAATTTGGTGAGCCAAGTGGGAATGGGGTACTGATCATTACCTGAAAGTGTCATCAAGATTGGGTGAAAAATGTGTGCTGAGATTTCAGGAAACTCGTTTTTTGGAAGCTTGGCAACCCCTTTCCATGAAAGTGATTTGTGCCAGTCTCTGCTTAGGGCTACATCAATAGGAAACAAACCATAGGGATAGAACTTGGAACTACGTTATTGTGTCAAGTTTGAAAGAGCTAGCACAAACCGTGTATGATTTAGAGTTCCAAATACACGTATCAATATAGGAGAAAAAAGGTGAAACCTAAAAATTAAAACTGTTATTGCCAACGAATGGTTTAACCTGGAAGTACGAAATATGGTGAGCCAAGTGGGATTGGGGTACTGATCATTACCTGAAAGTGTCATCAAGATTGGGTGAAAAAATATGTTCTGAGATTTCAGGAAACTCGTAGTTTTTTGGAAGCATGGCAACCCCTTTCCATGAAAGTGATTTGCGCCAGTCTCTGCTTAGGGCTACATCAGTAGGAAACAAACCATAGAGATAGAACTTGGAACTACTTTATTGTGTCAAGTTTCCAAGAGCTAGCACAAACCATGTTTGATTTAGAGTTCCAACTACATGTATCCATATAGGAGAAAACAGAGTGAAACCTAAAAATTAAAACTGTTAATGCCAACGAACGGTTTAACCTGGAAGAACGAAATTTGGTGAGCCAACTGGGATTGGGGTACTGATCATTACCTGAAAGTGTCATCAAGATTGGGTGAAAAAATGTGTGCTGAGATGTCAGGAAACTCGTAGTTTTTTGGAAGCTTCCAACCCCTTTCAATGAAAGTGATTTGCGCCAGTCTCTGCTTAGGGCTACATCAATAGGAAACAAACCATAGAGATAGAACTTGGAACTACTTTATTGTGTCAAGTTTCAAGACCTAGCACAAACCGTCTTTGATTTAGAGTACCAAATACATGTATCCATATAGGAGAAAACAGAGTGAAACCTAAAAATTAAAACTGTTACTGCCAACGAACGGTTTAACCTGGAAGACTGAAATTTGGTGAGCCAAGTGGGATTGGGGTACTGATCATTACCTGAAAGTGTCATCAAGTTTGGGTGAAAAAATATGTGCTAAGATTTCAGGAAACTCTCTAGTATTTTGGAAGCTTGGCAACCCCTTTCCGTTAAAGTGATTTGCGCCGGTCACTGCTTAGGGCTACATCAATAGGAAACAAACCATAGAGATAGAACTTGGAACTACTTTATTGTGTCAAGTTTCAAAGAGCTACCACAAACCGTGTTTTATTTAGAGGTCCAACTACATGTATCCATATAGGAGAAAACAGAGTGAAACCTAAAAATTAAAACTGTTACTGCCAACGAACGGTTTAACCTAGAAGAAAGAAATTTGGTGAGCCAAATGGGAATGGGGTACTGATCATTACCTGAAAGTGTCATCAAGATTGGGTCAAAAATGTGTGCTGAGATTTCAGAAAACTCGTTTTTTGGAAACTTGGAAACCCCTTTCCATGAAAGTGACTTGTGCCAGTCTCTGCTTATGGCTACATCAATAGGAAACAAACCATAGGGATAGAACTTGGCACTACTTTATTGTGTCTAGTTTCAAAGAGCTAGCACACGCCGTGTTTTATTTAGAGTTCCAACTACATGTATCCATATAGGAGAAAACAGAGTGAAACCTAAAAATTAAAACTGTTACTGCCAACGAACGGTTTAACCTAGAAGAACGAAATTTGGTGAGCCAAGTGGGATTGGGGTTCTGCTCATTACCTGAAAGTGTCATCAAGATTGGGTGAAAAAATGTGTGCTGAGCTTTCAGGAAACTCGTAGTTTTTTGGAAGCTTGGCAACCCCTTTCCATTAAAGTGAATTGCGCCAGTCTCTGCTTAGGGCTACATCAATAGGAAACAAACCATAGAGATAGAACTTGGAACTACGTTATTGTGTCAAGTTTCAAAGAGCTAGCACAAACCGTGTTTGATTTAGAGTTCCAACTACATGTATCCATATAGGAGAAAACAGAGTGAAACCTAAAAATTAAAACTGTTACTGCCATCGAACGGTTTAACCTAGAAGTAAGAAATTTGGTGAGCCAAGTGGGATTTAGGTACTGATCATTATCTGAAAGTGTCATCAAGATTGGGTGAAAAATGTGTGCTGAGATTTCAGGAAACTCGTAGTTTTTTGGAAGCTTGGCAACCCCTTTCCGTTAAAGTGATTTGTGCCGGTCTCTGCTTATGGCTACATCAAGAGGAAACAAACCATAGAGATAGAACTTGGAACTACTTTATTGTGTCAAGTTTCAAAGAGCTACCACAAACCGTGTTTGATTTAGAGGTCCAACTACATGTATCCATATAGGAGAAAACAGAGTGAAACCTAAAAATTAAAACTGTTACTGCCAACGAACGGTTTAACCTAGAGAAAGAAATTTGGTGAGCCAAATGGGAATGGGGTACTGATCATTACCTGAAAGTGTCATCAAGATTCGGTGAAAAAATGTGTGCTGAGATTTCTGGAAACTCGTAGTTTTTTGGAAGCTTGGCAACCCCTTTCCATGAAAGTGATTTGCGCCAGTCTCTGCTTAGGGCTACATCAATAGGATACAAACCATAGAGATAGATCTTGGAACTACTTTATTTTCTCATGTTTCAAAGAGCTAGCACAAACCGTGTTTGATTTAGAGTTCCAACTACATGTATCCATATAGGAGAAAACAGAGTGATACCTAAAAATTAAAACTGTTACTGCCAACGAACGGTTTAACCTGGAAGAACGAAATATGTTGAGCCAAATGGGATTGGGGTACTGATCATTACCTGAAAGTGTCATCAAGATTGGGTGAAAAAATGTGTGCTGAGATTTCAGGAAACTCGTAGTTTTTTGGAAGCTTGGCAACCCCTTTCCATGAAAGTGATTTGCGCCAGTCTCTGCTTAGGGCTACATCAATAGGATACAAACCATAGAGATAGATCTTGGAACTACTTTATTTTCTCATGTTTCAAAGAGCTAGCACAAACCGTCTTTGATTTAGAGTTCCAACTACATGTATCCATATAGGAGAAAACAGAGTGAAACCTAAAAATTAAAACTGTTACTGCCAACGAACGGTTTAACCTGGAAGAACGAAATATGGTGAGCCAAGTGGTATTGGGGTACTGATCATTACCTGAAAGTGTCATCAAGATTGGGTGAAAAAATGTGTGCTGAGATTTCAGGAAACTCGTAGTTTTTTGGAAGCTTGGCAACCCCTTTCCATGAAAGTGATTTGCGCCAGTCTCTGCTTAGGGCTACATAAATAGGATACAAACCATAGAGATAGATCTTGGAACTACTTTTTTTCTCAAGTTTCAAAGAGCTAGCACAAAACGACTTTGATTTAGAGTTCCAACTACATGTGTCCATACAGGAGAAAACAGAATGAAACCTAAAAATTAAAACTGTTACTGCCAATGAACGGTTTAACCTGGAAGAACGAAATTTGGTGAGCCAAGTGGGATTGGGGTTCTGATCATTACCTGAAAGTGTCATCAAGATTGGGTGAAAAAATGTGTGCTGAGATTTCAGGAAACTCGTAGTTTTTTGGAAGCTTGGCAACCCCTTTCAATAAAAGGGATTTGCGCCAGTCTCTGCTTAGGGCTACATCAATAGGAAACAAACCATAGAGATAGAACTTGGAACTACTTTATTGTGTCAAGTTTCAAAGAGCTAGCACAAACCGTCTTTGATTTAGTGTTCCAACTACATGTATCCATATAGGAGAAAACAGAGTGAAACCTAAAAATTAAAACTGTTACTGCCAACGAAAGGTTTAACCTGGAAGAACGAAATTTGGTGAGCCAAGTGGGATTGGGGTACTGATCATTACCTGAAAGTGTCATCAAGATTGGGTGAAAAAATATGTGCTGAAATTTCAGGAAACTCGTAGTTTTTTGGAAGCTTGGCAACCCCTTTCCATGAAAGTGATTTGTGCCAGTCCCTGCTTAGGGCTACATCAATAGGAAACAAACCATAGAGATAGAACTTGGAACTACGTTATTGTGTCAAGTTTCAAAGAGCTACCACAAACCGTCTTTGATTTAGAGTTCCAAATACATGTATCCATATAGGAGAAAACAGAGTGAAAGCTAAAAATTAAAACTGTTACTGCCAACGAACGGTTTAAACCGGAAGAACGAAATTTGGTGAGCCAAGTGGGATTGGGGTACTGATCATTACCTGAAAGTGTCATCAAGATTGGGTGAAAAAATGTGTGCTGAGATTTCAGGAAACTCGTAGTTTTTTGGAAGCTTGCCAACCCCTTTCCATGAAAGTGGTTTGCGCCGGTCTCTGCTTAGGGCTACATCAATAGGAAACAAACCATATAGATAGAACTTGGAACTACTTTATTGTGTCAAATTTCAAAGAGCTAGAAAAAACCGTGTTTGATTTACAGTTCCAACTACATATATCCATATAGGAGAAAACAGAGTGAAACCTAAAAATTAAAACTGTTACTGCCAACGAACGGTTCAACCTAGAAGAACGAAATTTGGTGATCCATGTGGGATTGGGATACTGATCATTACCTGAAAGTGTCATCAAGATTGGGTGAAAAAATGTGTGCTGAGATTTAAGGAAACTCGTACTTTTTTGGAAGCTTGGCAACCCCTTTCCATGAAAGTGACTTGCGCCGGTCTCTGCTAAGGGCTACATCAATAGGAAACACACCATAGAGATATAACTTGGAACTACTTTATTGTGTCAAGTTTCAAAGAGCTAGCAAAAACCGTGTTTGATTTAGAGTTCCAACTACATGTATCCATATAGGAGAAAACAGAGTGAAACCTAAAAATTAAAACTGTTACTGCCAACGAACTGTTTAACCTAGAAGAACGAAATTTGGTGAGCCAAGTGGGAATGGGGTACTGATCATTACCTGAAAGTGTCATCAAGATTGGGTGAAAAATGTGTGCTGAGATTTCAGGAAACTCGTTTTTTGGAAGCTTGGCAACCCCTTTCCATGAAAGTGATTTGTGCCAGTCTCTGCTTAGGGCTACATCAATAGGAAACAAACCATAGGGATAGAACTTGGAACTACTTTATTGTGTCATGTTTCAAAGAGCTAGCACAAACCGTGTTTGATTTAGAGTTCCAACTACATGTATCCATATAGGAGAAAACAGAGTGAAATCTAAAAATTAAAACTGTTACTCCCAACGAATGGTTTAACCTAGAAGAACGAAATTTGGTGAGCCATGTGGGATTGGGGAACTGATCATTACCTGAAAGTGTCATCAAGATTGGGTGAAAAAATGTGTGCTGTGATTTCAGGAAACTCGTATTTTTGGAAGCTTGGCAACCCATTTCCATGAAAGTGATTTGTGCCAGTCTCTGCTTAGGGCTACATCAATAGGAAAAAACCATAGAGATAGAACTTGGAACTACGTGATTGTGTCAAGTTTACAAGAGCTAGCACAAAACGTGTTTGATTTAGAGTTCCAACTACGTGTATCCATATAGGAGAAAACAGAGTGAAACCTAAAAATTAAGACTGTTACTGCCAATGAACGGTTTAACCTGGAAGAACGAAATTTGGTGAGCCAAGTGGGATTGGCGTACTGATCATTACCTGAAAGTGTCATCAAGATTGGGTGAAAAAATGTGTGCTGAGATTTCAGGAAACTCGTAGTTTTTGGAAGCTTGGCAACCCCTTTCCATGAAAGTGATTTGCGCCAGTCTCTGCTTAGGGCTACATCAATAGGAAACAAACCATAGAGATAGAACTTGGAACTACGTTATTGTGTCAAATTTGAAAGAGCTAGCACAAACCGTGTTTGATTTAGAGTTCCAACTACATGTATCCATATAGGAGAAAACAGAGTGAAACCTAAAAATTAAAACTGTTACTGCCAACGAACGGTTTAACCTAGAAGAATGAAATTTGGTGAGCCAAGTGGGATTGGCGTACTGATCATTACCTGAAAGTGTCATCAAGATTGGGTGAAAAAATGTGTGCTGAGATTTCAGGAAACTCGTAGTTTTTGGAAGCTTGGCAACCCCTTTCCATGAAAGTGATTTGCGCCAGTCTCTGCTTAGGGCTACATCAATAGGAAACAAACCATAGAGATAGAACTTGGAACTACGTTATTGTGTCAAGTTTCAAAGAGCTAGCACCAACCGTCTTTCATTAGAGTTCCAACTACGTGTATCCATATAGGAGAAAACAGAGAGAAACCTAAAAATTAAAACTGTTACTGCCAACGAACGGTTTAACCTAGAAGAACGAAATTTGGTGAGCCAAGTGGGAATGGGGTACTGATCATTACCTGAAAGTGTCATCAAGATTGGGTAAAAAATGTGTGCTGAGATTTCAGGAAACTCGTTTTTTGGAAGCTTGGCAACCACTTTCCATGAAAGTGATTTGCGCCAGTCTCTGCTTAGGGCTACATCAATAGGAAACAAACCATAGAGATAGAACTTGGAACAACATTATTGTGTCAAGTTTGAAAGAGCTTGCACAAACCGTGTTTGATTTAGAGTTCCAACTACATGTATCCATATAGGAGAAACAGAGTGAAACCTAAAAATTAAAACTGTTACTGCCAACGAACGGTTTAACCTAGAAGAACGAAATTTGGTGAGCCAAGTGGGATTGGGGTACTGATCATTGCCTGAAAGTGTCATCAAGATTGGGTGAAAAAATGTGTGCTGAGATTTCAGGAAACTCGTAGTTTTTTGGAAGCTTGGCAACCCCTTTCCATGAAAGTGATTTGTGCCAGTCTCTGTTTAGGGCTACATGAATAGGAAACAAACCATAGAGATAGAACTTGGAACTACGTTATTGTGTCAAGTTTGAAAGAGCTAGCACAAACCGTGTTTGATTTAGTGTTCCAACTACATGTATCCATATAGGAGAAAACAGAGTGAAACCTAAAAATTAAAACTGTTACTCCCAACGAACGGTTTAACCTAGAAGAACGAAATTTGGTGAGCCATGTGGGATTGGGGTACTGATCATTACCTGAAAGTGTCATCAAGATTGGGTGAAAAAATGTGTGCTGAGATTTCATGAAACTCGTAGTTTTTTGGAAACTTGGCAACCCCTTTCCATGAAAGTGATTTGTGCCAGACTCTGTTTAGGGCTACATCAATAGGAAAGAAACCATAGAGATAGAACTTGGAACTACGTTATTGTGTCAAGTTTGAAAGAGCTACCACAAACCGTGTTTGATTTAGAGTTCCAACTACATGTATCCATATAGGAGAAAACAGAGTGAAACCTAAAAATTAAAACTGTTACTACCAACGAACGGTTTAACCTGGAAGGACAAAACATGGTGAGCCAAGTGGGATTGGGGTACTGATCATTACCTGAAAGTGTCATCAAGATTGGGTCAAAAAATGTGTGCTGAGATTTCAGGAAACTCGTAGTTTTTTGGAAGCTTGGCAACCCCTTTCCATGAAAGTGATTTGCGCCAGTCTCTGCTTAGGGCTACATCAATAGGAAACAAACCATAGAGATAGAACTTGGAACTACTTTACTGTGTCAAGTTTCCAAGAGCTAGCACAAACCGTGTTTGATTTAGAGTTCCAAATACATGTATCCGTATAGGAGAAAACAGAGTGAAACCTAAAAATTAAAACTGTTACTCCCAACGAACGGTTTAAACTAGAAGAACGAAATTTAGTGAGCCAAGTGGGATTGGGGTACTGATCATTACCTGAAAGTGTCATCACGATTGAGTGAAAAAATGTGTGCTGAGATTTCAGGAAACTCGTAGTTTTTTGGAAGCTTCCGACCCCTGTCCATTTAAGTGATTTGCGCCAGTCTCTGCTTAGGGCTACATCAATAGGAAACAAACAATAGAGATAGAACTTGGAACTACATTATTGTGTCAAGTTTCAAAGACTTAGCACAAACCGTCTTTGATTTAGAGTTCCAAATACATGTATCCATATAGGAGAAAACAAAGTGAAACCTAAAAATTAAAACTGTTACTGCCAACGAACGGTTTAACCTGGAAGAACGAAATTTGTTCAGCCAAGTGGGATTGGGGTACTGATCATTATCTGAAAGTGTCATCAAGATTGGGTGAAAAAATGTGTGCTGAGATTTCAGGAAACTCGTAGTTTTTTGGAAGCTTTGCAACCCCTTTCCATGAAAGTGATTTGCGCCAGTTTCTGCTTAGGGCTACATCAATAGGAAACAAACCATAGAGATAGAACTTGGAACTACTTTTTTGTGTCAAGTTTCAAAGACCTAGCACAAACCGTCTTTGATTTAGAGTTCCAAATACATGTATCCATATAGGAGAAAACAGAGTGAAACCTAAAAATTAAAACTGTTAATGCCAACGAACGTTTTAACATGGAAGAACGAAATATGGTGAGCCAAGTGGGATTTGGGTACTGATCATTACCTGAAAGTGTCATCAAGATTGGGTGAAAAAATGTGTGCTGAGATTTCAGGAAACTCGTAGTTTTTTGGAAGCTTTGCAACCCCTTTCCATGAAAGTGATTTGCGCCAGTCTCTGCTTAGGGATACATCAATAGGAAACAAACCATAGAGATAGATCTTGGAACTACGTTATTGTGTCAAGTTTCAAAGAGCTAGCACAAACCGTCTTTCATTAGAGTTCCAACTACCTGTATCCATATAGGAGAAAACAGAGTGAAACCTAAAAATTAAAACTGTTACTGCAGATGAACGATTTAAACTAGAAGAACGAAATTTGGTGAGCCAAGTGGGATTGGGGTACTGATCATTACCTGCAAGTATCATCAAGATTGGCTTAAAAAATGTGTGCTGTGAATTCAGGAATCTCGTAGTTTTTTGGAAGCTTTACAACCCCTTATCATGAAAGTGATTTGTGCCAGTCTGTGCTTAGGGCTACATCAATAGGAAACAAACCATAGAGATAGAACTTGGAACAACATTATTGTGTCAAGTTTGAAAGAGCTTGCACAAACCGTGTTTGATTTAGAGTTCCAACTACATGTATCCATATAGGAGAAACAGAGTGATACCTAAAAATTAAAACTGTTACTGCCAACGAACGGTTTAACCTAGAAGAACGAAATTTGGTGAGCCAAGTGGGATTGGGGTACTGATCATTACCTGAAAGTGTCATCAAGATTGGGTGAAAAACTGTGTGCTGAGATTTCAGGAAACTCGTAGTTTTTTGGAAGCTTGGCAACCCCTTTCCATGAAAGTGATTTGTGCCAGTCTCTGTTTAGGGCTACATGAATAGGAAACAAACCATAGAGATAGAACTTGGAACTACGTTATTGTGTCAAGTTTGAAAGAGCTAGCACAAACCGTGTTTGATTTAGTGTTCCAACTACATGTATCCATATAGGAGAAAACAGAGTGAAACCTAAAAATTAAAACTGTTACTCCCAACGAACGGTTTAACCTAGAAGAACGAAATTTGGTGAGCCATGTGGGATTGGGGTACTGATCATTACCTGAAAGTGTCATCAAGATTGGGTGAAAAAATGTGTGCTGAGATTTCAGGAAACTCGTAGTTTTTTGGAAGCTTGGCAACCCATTTCATGAAAGTGATTTGTGCCAGTCCCTGCTTAGGGCTACATCAATAGGAAACAAACCATAGAGATAGAACTTGGAACTACGTTATTGTGTCAAGTTTCAAAGAGCTAGCACAAACCGTCTTTGATTTAGAGTTCCAAATACATGTATCCATATAGGAGAAAACAGAGTGAAAGCTAAAAATTAAAACTCTTACTGCCAACGAACGGTTTAAACCGGAAGAACGAAATTTGGTGAGCCAAGTGGGATTGGGGTACTGATCATTACCTGAAAGTGTCATCAAGATTGGGTGAAAAAATGTGTGCTGAGATTTCAGGAAACTCGTAGTTTTTGGAAGCTTGCCAACCCCTTTCCATGAAAGTGGTTTGTGCCGATCTCTGCTTAGGGCTACATCAATAGGAAACAAACCATATAGATAGAACTTGGAACTACTTTATTGTGTCAAATTTCAAAGAGCTAGAAAAAACCGTGTTTGATTTACAGTTCCAACTACATGTATCCATATAGGAGAAAACAGAGTGAAACCTAAAAATTAAAACTGTTACTGCCAACGAACGGTTCAACCTAGAAGAACGAAATTTGGTGATCCATGTGGGATTGGGTTACTGATCATTACCTGAAAGTGTCATCAAGATTGGGTGAAAAAATGTGTGCTGAGATTTAAGGAAACTCGTACTTTTTTGGAAGCTTGGCAACCCCTTCCCATGAAAGTGACTTGCGCCGGTCTCTGCTTAGGGCTACATCAATAGGAAACACACCATAGAGATATAACTTGGAACTACTTTATTGTGTCAAGTTTCAAAGAGCTAGCAAAAACCGTGTTTGATTTACAGTTCCAACTACATGTATCCATATAGGAGAAAACAGAGTGAAACCTAAAAATTAAAACAGTTACTGACAATGAACGGTTTAACCTACAAGAACGAAATTTGGTGAGCCACGTGGGATTGAGGTACTGATCATTACCTGAAAGTGTCATCAAGATTGGGTGAAAAAATGTGTGCTGAGATTTCAGGAAACTCGTAGTTTTTTGGAAACTTGTCAACCCCTTTCCATGAAAGTGATTTGTGCCAGACTCTGTTTAGGGCTACATCAATAGGAAAGAAACCATAGAGATAGAACTTGGAACTACGTTATTGTGTCAAGTTTGAAAGAGCTACCACAAACCGTGTTTGATTTAGAGTTCCAACTACATGTATCCATATAGGAGAAAACAGAGTGAAACCTAAAAATTAAAACTGTTACTACCAACGAACGGTTTAACCTGGAAGAACAAAACATGGTGAGCCAAGTGGGATTGGGGTACTGATCATTACCTGAAAGTGTCATCAAGATTGGGTCAAAAAATGTGTGCTGAGATTTCAGGAAACTCGTAGTTTTTTGGAAGCTTGGCAACTTCTTTCCATGAAAGTGATTTGCGCCACTCTCTGCTTAGGGCTACATCAATAGGAAACAAACCATAGAGATAGAACTTGGAACTACTTTACTGTGTCAAGTTTCCAAGAGCTAGCACAAACCGTGTTTGATTTAGAGTTCCAAATACATGTATCCGTATAGGAGAAAACAGAGTGAAACCTAAAAATTAAAACTGTTACTCCCAACGAACGGTTTAAACTAGAAGAACGAAATTTAGTGAGCCAAGTGGGATTGGGGTACTGATCATTACCTGAAAGTGTCATCACGATTGAGTGAAAAAATGTGTGCTGAGATTTCAGGAAACTCGTAGTTTTTTGGAAGCTTCCGACCCCTGTCCATTAAAGTGATTTGCGCCAGTCTCTGCTTAGGGCTACATCAATAGGAAACAAACAATAGAGATAGAACTTGGAACTACATTATTGTGTCAAGTTTCAAAGACTTAGCACAAACCGTCTTTGATTTAGAGTTCCAAATACATGTATCCATATAGGAGAAAACAAAGTGAAACCTAAAAATTAAAACTGTTACTGCCAATGAACGGTTTAACCTGGAAGAACGAAATTTGTTCAGCCAAGTGGGATTGGAGTACTGATCATTATCTGAAAGTGTCATCAAGATTGGGTGAAAAAATGTGTGCTGAGATTTCAGGAAACTCGTAGTTTTTTGGAAGCTTTGCAACCCCTTTCCATGAAAGTGATTTGCGCCAGTTTCTGCTTAGGGCTACATCAATAGGAAACAAACCATAGAGATAGAACTTGGAACTACTTTTTTGTGTCAAGTTTCAAAGACCTAGCACAAACCGTCTTTGATTTAGAGTTCCAAATACATGTATCCATATAGGAGAAAACAGAGTGAACCCTAAAAATTAAAACTGTTAATGCCAACGAACGTTTTAACATGGAAGAACGAAATATGGTGAGCCAAGTGGGATTTGGGTACTGATCATTACCTGAAAGTGTCATCAAGATTGGGTGAAAAAATGTGTGCTGAGATTTCAGGAAACTCGTAGTTTTTTGGAAGCTTTGCAACCCCTTTCCATGAAAGTGATTTGCGCCAGTCTCTGCTTAGGGATACATCAATAGGAAACAAACCATAGAGATAGAACTTGGAACTACGTTATTGTGTCAAGTTTCAAAGAGCTAGCACCAACCGTCTTTCATTAGAGTTCCAACTACCTGTATCCATATAGGAGAAAACAGAGTGAAACCTAAAAATTAAAACTGTTACTGCAGATGAACGATTTAAACTAGAAGAACGAAATTTGGTGAGCCAAGTGGGATTGGGGTACTGATCATTACCTGCAAGTATCATCAAGATTGGCTTAAAAAATATGTGCTGTGAATTCAGGAATCTCGTAGTTTTTTGGAAGCTTTACAACCCCTTATCATGAAAGTGATTTGTGCCAGTCTGTGCTTAGGGCTACATCAATAGGAAACAAACCATAGAGATAGAACTTGGAACAACGTTATTGTGTCAAGTTTGAAAGAGCTTGCACAAACCGTGTTTGATTTAGAGTTCCAACTACATGTATCCATATAGGAGAAACAGAGTGAAACCTAAAAATTAAAACTGTTACTGACAACGAACGGTTTAACCAGGAAGAACGAAATATGGTGAGCCAAGTGGGATTGGGGTACTGATCATTACCTGAAAGTGTCATCAAGATTGGGTGAAAAACTGTGTGCTGAGATTTCAGGAAACTCGTAGTTTTTTGGAAGCTTGGCAACCCCTTTCCATGAAAGTGATTTGTGCCAGTCTCTGTTTAGGGCTACATGAATAGGAAACAAACCATAGAGATAGAACTTGGAACTACGTTATTGTGTCAAGTTTGAAAGAGCTAGCACAAACCGTGTTTGATTTAGTGTTCCAACTACATGTATCCATATAGGAGAAAACAGAGTGAAACCTAAAAATTAAAACTGTTACTCCCAACGAACGGTTTAACCTAGAAGAACGAAATTTGGTGAGCCATGTGGGATTGGGGTACTGATCATTACCTGAAAGTGTCATCAAGATTGGGTGAAAAAATGTGTGCTGAGATTTCAGGAAACTCGTAGTTTTTTGGAAGCTTGGCAACCCATTTCATGAAAGTGATTTGTGCCAGTCCCTGCTTAGGGCTACATCAATAGGAAACAAACCATAGAGATAGAACTTGGAACTACGTTATTGTGTCAAGTTTCAAAGAGCTAGCACAAACCGTCTTTGATTTAGAGTTCCAACTACATGTATCCATATAGGAGAAAACAGAGTGAAACCTAAAAATTAAAACTGTTACTGCCAACGAACGGTTTAACCTGGAAGAACAAAATTTGGTGAGCCAAGTGGGATTGGGGTACTGATCATTACCTGAAAGTGTCATCAAGATTGGGTCAAAAAATGTGTGATGAGATTTCAGGAAACTCGTAGTTTTTTGGAAGCTTCCAACCCCTTTCCATGAAAGTGATTTGCGCCAGTCTCTACTTAGGGCTACATCAATAGGAAACAAACCATAGAGATAGAACTTGGAACTACTTTATTATGTCAAGTTTCAAAGAGCTACCACAAACCGTGTTTGATTTAGAGGTCCAACTACGTGTATCCATATATGAGAAAACAGAGTGAAACATAAAAATTTAAACTGTTACTGCCAACGAACGGTTTAACCTAGAAGAACGAAATTTGGTGAGCCAAGTGGGAATGGGGTACTGATTATTACCTGAAAGTGTCATCGAGATTGGGTGAAAAATGTGTGCAGAGATTTCAGGATACTCGTTTTTTGGAAACTTGGCAACCCCTTTCCATGAAAGTGATTTGCGCCAGTCTTTGCTTAGGGCTACATCAATAGGAAACAAACCATAGAGATAGAACTTGGAACTACTTTATTGTGTCAAGTTTCCAAGAGCTAGCACAATCCGTGTTTGATTTAGAGTTCCAACTACATGTATCCATATAGGAGAAAACAGAGTGAAACCTAAAAATTAAAACTGTTACTGCCAACGAACGGTTTAACCTGGAAGAACGAAATTTGGTGAGCCATGTGGGATTGGGGTACTGATCATTACCTGAAAGTGTCATCAAGATTGGGTGAAAAAATGTGTGATGAGATTTCAGGAAACTCGTAGTTTTTTGGAAGCTTCCAACCCCTGTCCATGAAAGTGATTTGCGCCAGTCTCTGCTTAGGGCTACATCAATAGGAAAGGAACCATAGAGATAGAACTTGGAACTATTTTACTGTGTCAAGTTTCAAAGAGCTACCACAAACCGTGTTTGATTTAGAGGTCCAACTACATGTATCCATATAGGAGAAAACAGAGTGAAACCTAAAAATTAAAACTGTTACTGCCAACGAAAGGTTTAACCTGGAAGAACGAAATTTGGTGAGCCAAGTGGGATTGGGGTACTGATCATTACCTGAAAGTGTCATCAAGATTGGGTGAAAAAATGTGTGCTGAGATTTCAGGAAACTCGTAGTTTTTTGGAAGCTTGCCAACCCCTTTCCATGAAAGTGATTTGCGCCAGTCTCTGCTTAGGGCTACATCAATAGGAAACAAACCATAGAGATAGAACTTGGAACTACTTTATTGTGTCAAGTTTCAAAGAGCTAGCACAAACCGTGTTTGATTTAGAGTTCCAACTACATGTTTCCATATAGGAGAAAACAGAGTGAAACCTAAAAATTAAAACTGTTACTGCCAACGAAAGGTTTAACCTGGAAGAACGAAATTTGGTGAGCCAAGTGGGATTGGGGTACTGATAATTACCTGAAAGTGTCATCAAGATTGGGTGAAAAAATGTGTGCTGAGATTTCAGGAAACTCGTAGTTTTTTGGAAGCTTGGCAACCCCTTTCCATGTAAGTGATTTGTGCCAGTCTCTCTTTAGGGCTACATGAATAGGAAACAAACCATAGAGATAGAACTTGGAACTACGTTATTGTGTCAAGTTTGAAAGAGCTAGCAAAAACTGTGTATGATTTAGAGTTCCAACTATACGTATCCATATAGGAGAAAACAGAGTGAAACCTAAAAATTAAAACTGTTACTGACAACGAACAGTTTAACCTGGAAGAACAAAATATGGTGAGCCAAGTGGGATTGGGGTACTGATAATTACCTGAAAGTGTCATCAAGATTGGGTGAAAAAATGTGTGCTGAGATTTCAGGAAACTCGTAGTTTTTTGGAATCTTCCAACCCCTTTCCATGAAAGTGATTTGCGCCAGTCTCTGCTTAGGGCTACATCAATAGGAAACAAACCATAGAGATAGAACTTGGACCTACTTTATTGTGTCAAGTTTCCAAGAGCTAGCACAAACCGTGTTTGATTTAGAGTTCCAACTACATGTTTCCATATAGGAGAAAACAGAGTGAAACCTAAAAATTAAAACTGTTACTGCCAACGAACGGTTTAACCTAGAAGAACGAAATTTGGTGAGCCAAGTGGGAATGGGGTACTGATTATTACCTGAAAGTGTCATCGAGATTGGGTGAAAAATGTGTGCTGAGATTTCAGGATACTCGTTTTTTGGAAACTTGGCAACCCCTTTCCATGAAAGTGATTTGCGCCAGTCTTTGCTTAGGGCTACATCAATAGGAAACAAACCATAGAGATAGAACTTGGAACTACTTTATTGTGTCAAGTTTCCAAGAGCTAGCACAAACCGTGTTTGATTTAGAGTTCCAACTACATGTATCCATATAGGAGAAAACAGAGTGAAACCTAAAAATTAAAACTGTTACTGCCAACGAACGGTTTAACCTGGAAGAACGAAATTTGGTGAGCCATGTGGGATTGGGGTACTGATCATTACCTGAAAGTGTCATCAAGATTGGGTGAAAAAATGTGTGATGAGATTTCAGGAAACTCGTAGTTTTTTGGAAGCTTCCAACCCCTGTCCATGAAAGTGATTTGCGCCAGTCTCTGCTTAGGGCTACATCAATAGGAAACAAACCATAGAGATAGAACTTGGAACTACTTTATTATGTCAAGTTTCAAAGAGCTACCACAAACCGTGTTTGATTTAGAGGTCCAACTACATGTATCCATATAGGAGAAAACAGAGTGAAACCTAAAAATTAAAATTGTTACTGCCAACGAACTGTTTAACCTAGAAGAACGAAATTTGGTGAGCCAAGTGGGAATGGGGTACTGATTATTACCTGAAAGTGTCATCAAATTGGGTGAAAAATGTGTGCAGAAATTTCAGGAAACTCGTTTTTTGGAAACTTGGCAACCCCTTTCCATGAAAGTGATTTGCGCCAGTCCCTGCTTAGGGCTACATCAATAGGAAAGAAACCATAGAGATAGAACTTGGAACTACTTTACTGTGTCAAGTTTCAAAGAGCTACCACAAACCGTGTTTGATTTAGAGGTCCAACTACATGTATCCATATAGGAGAAAACAGAGTGAAACCTAAAAATTAAAACTGTTACTGCCAACGAACAGTTTAACCTGGAAGAATGAAATATGGTGAGCCAAGTGGGATTGGGGTACTGATCATTACCTGAAAGTGTCATCAAGATTTGGTGAAAAAATGTGTGCTGAGATTTCAGGAAACTCGTAGTTTCTTGGAAGCTTGGCAACCCCTTTCCATGAAAGTGATTTGCGCCAGTCTCTGCTTAGGGCTACATCAATAGGAAACAAACCAAAGAGATAGAACTTCAAACTACTTTATTGTGTCAAGTTTCCAAGAGCTAGCACAAACCGTGCTTGATTTAGTGTTCCAACTACATGTATCCATATAGGAGAAAACAGAGTGAAACCTAAAAATTAAAACTGTTACTGCCAATGAAAGGTTTAACCTGGAAGATCGAAATTTGGTGAGCTAAGTAGGTTTGAGGTACTGATCATTACCTGAAAGTGTCATCAAGATTGGGTGAAAAAATGTGTGCTGAGATTTCAGGAAACTCGTAGTTTTTTGGAAGCTTGGCAACCCCTTTCCATGTAAGTGATTTGTGCCAGTCTCTGTATAAGGCTACATGAATAGGAAACAAACCATAGAGATAGAACTTGGAACTACGTTATTGTGTCAAGTTTGAAAGAGCTAGCAAAAACTGTGTATGATTTAGACTTCCAACTATACGTATCCATATAGGAGAAAACAGAGTGAAACCTAAAAATTAAAACTGTTACTGACAACGAACGGTTTAACCAGGAAGAACGAAATATGGTGAGCCAAGTAAGATTGGGGTACTGATCATTACCTGAAAGTGTCATCAAGATTGGGTGAAAAAATGTGTGCTGAGATTTCAGGAAACTCGTAGTTTTTTAGAAGCTTGGCAACCCCTTTCCATGAAAGTGATTTGTGCCAGTCTCTGCTTAGGGCTACATCAATAGGAAAAAAACCATAGAGATGGAACTTGGAACTACTTTATTGTGTCAAGTTTCAAAGAGCTAGCACAAACCGTGTTTGAATTACACTTCCAACTACATGTATCCATATAGGAGAAAACAGAGTGAAACCTAAAAATTAAAACTGTTACTGCCAACGAAGGGTTTAACCTAGAAGAACGAAATTGGTGAGCCAAGTGGGATTGGGGTACTGATCATTTCCTGAAAGTGTAATCAAGATTGGGTGAAAAATATGTGCTGAGATTTCAGGAAACTCATTTTTTGGAAACTTGGCAACCCCTTTCCATGAAAGTGATTTGTGCCAGTCTCTGCTTATGGCTACATCAATAGGAAACAAACCATAGGGATAGAACTTGGAACTACTTTTTTGTGTCAAGTTTCAAAGAGCTAGGACAAACCGTGTTTGATTTAGAGTTCCAACTACATGTATCCATATAGGAGAAAACAGAGTGAAACCTAAAAATTAAAACTGTTACTGCCAACGAACGGTTTAACCTGGAAGAACGAAATTTGGTGAGCCAAGTGGGATTGGGGTACTGATCATTACCTGAAAGTGTCATCAAGATTGGGTGAAAAAATGTGTGCTGAGATTTCAGGAAACTCGTAGTTATTTGGAAGCTTGGCAACCCCTTTCCATGAAAGTGATTTGCGCCAGTCTCTGCTTAGGGCTACATCAATAGGAAACAAACCATAGAGACAGAACTTGGAACTACTTTACTGTGTCAAGTTTCCAAGAGCTAGCACAAACCGTGTTTGATTTAGAGTTCCAAATACATGTATCCATATAGGAGAAAACAGAGTGAAACCTAAAAATTAAAACTGTTACTGCCAACGAACGGTTTAACCTGGAAGAACGAAATATGGGGAGCCAAGTTGGATTGCGGTACTGATCATTACCTGAAAGTGTCATCAAGATTGGGTGAAAAAATGTGTGCTGAGATTTCAGGAAACTCGTAGTTATTTGGAAGCTTGGCAACCCCTTTCCATGAAAGTGATTTGCGCCAGTCTCTGCTTAGGGCTACATCAATAGGAAACAAACCATAGAGATAGAACTTGGAACTACTTTATTGTGTCAAGTTTCCAAGAGCTAGCACAAACCGTGTTTGATTTAGAGTTCCAACTACATGTATCCATATAGGAGAAAACATAGTGAAACCTAAAAATTAAAACTGTTACTGCCAACGAACGGTTTAACCTAGAAGAACGAAATTTGGTGAGCCAAGTGGGATTGGGGTACTGATCATTTCCTGAAAGTGTCATCAAGATTGGGTGAAAAAATGTGTGCTGAGATTTATGGAAACTCGTAGTTTTTTGGAAGCTTGGCAACCCCTTTCCATGAAAGGGATTTGCGCCAGTCTCTGCTTAGGGCTACATCAATAGGAAACAAACCAAAGCGAGAGAACTTCAAACTACTTTATTGTGTCAAGTTTCAAACAGCTAGCACAAACCGTGTTTGATTTAGAGTTCCAACTACATGTATCCATATAGGAGAAAACAGAGTGAAACCTAAAAATTAAAACTGTTACTGCCAACGAACGGTTTAACCTGGAAGAACGAAATTTGGTGAGCCAAGTGGGATTGGGGTACTGATCATTACCTGAAAGTGTCATCAAGATTGGGTGAAAAAATGTGAGCTGAGATTTCAGGAAACTCGTAGTTATTTGGAAGCTTGGCAACCCCTTTCCATGAAAGTGATTTGCGCCAGTCTCTGCTTAGGGCTACATCAATAGGAAACAAACCATAGAGACAGAACTTGGAACTACTTTACTGTGTCAAGTTTCCAAGAGCTAGCACAAACCGTGTTTGATTTAGAGTTCCAAATACATGTATCCATATAGGAGAAAACAGAGTGAAACCTAAAAATTAAAACTGTTACTGCCAACGAACGGTTTAACCTGGAAGAACGAAATATGGGGAGCCAAGTTGGATTGCGGTACTGATCATTACCTGAAAGTGTCATCAAGATTGGGTGAAAAAATGTGTGCTGAGATTTCAGGAAACACGTAGTTATTTGGAAGCTTGGCAACCCCTTTCCATGAAAGTGATTTGCGCCAGTCTCTGCTTAGGGCTACATCAAGAGGAAACAAACCATAGAGATAGAACTTGGAACTACTTTATTGTGTCAAGTTTCCAGGAGCTAGCACAAACCGTGTTTGATTTAGAGTTCCAACTACATGTATCCATATAGGAGAAAACATAGTGAAACCTAAAAATTAAAACTGTAAATGCCAACGAACGGTTTAACCTAGAAGAACAAAATTTGGTGAGCCAAGTGGGATTGGGGTACTGATCATTTCCTGAAAGTGTCATCAAGATTGGGTGAAAAAATGTGTGCTGAGATTTATGGAAACTCGTAGTTTTTTGGAAGCTTGGCAACCCCTTTCCATGAAAGGGATTTGCGCCAGTCTCTGCTTAGGGCTACATCAATAGGAAACAAACCAAAGCGAGAGAACTTCAAACTACTTTATTGTGTCAAGTTTCAAACAGCTAGCACAAACCGTGTTTGATTTAGAGTTCCAACTACATGTATCCATATAGGAGAAAACAGAGTGAAACCTAAAAATTAAAACTATTACTGCCAACGAAAGGTTTAACCTGGAAGAACGAAATTTGGTGAGCCAAGTGGGATTGGGGTACTGATCATTACCTGAAAGTGTCATCAAGATTGGGTGAAAAAATGTGTGCTGAGATTTCAGGAAACACGTAGTTTTTTGGAAGCTTGACAACCCCTTTCCATGAAAGTGATTTGCGCCAGTCTCAGCTTAGGGCTACATCAATAGGAAACAAACCATAGAGATAGAAGTTGGAACTACTTTATTGTGTCAAGTTTCAAAGAGCTAGCACAAACCGTGTTTGATTTAGAGTTCCAACTACATGTTTCCATATAGGAGAAAACAGAGTGAAACCTAAAAATTAAAACTGTTACTGCCAACGAAAGGTTTAACCTGGAAGAACGAAATTTGGTGAGCCAAGTGGGATTGGGGTACTGATCATTACCTGAAAGTGTCATCAAGATTGGGTGAAAAAATGTGTGCTGAGATTTCAGGAAACTCGTAGTTTTTTGGAAGCTTGGCAACCCCTTTCCATGTAAGTGATTTGTGCCAGTCTCTCTTTAGGGCTACATGAATAGGAAACAAACCATAGAGATAGAACTTGGAATTACGTTATTGTGTCAAGTTTGAAAGAGCTAGCAAAAACTGTGTATGATTTAGAGTTCCAACTATACGTATCCATATAGGAGAAAACAGAGTGAAACCTAAAAATTAAAACTGTTACTGACAACGAACGGTTTAACCAGGAAGAACGAAATATGGTGAGCCAAGTGGGATTGGGGTACTGATCATTACCTGAAAGTGTCATCAAGATTGGGTGAAAAAATGTGTGCTGAGATTTCAGGAAACTCGTAGTTTTTTAGAAGCTTGGCAACCCCTTTCCATGAAAGTGATTTGTGCCAGTCTCTGCTTAGGGCTACATCAATAGGAAACAAACCATAGAGATGGAACTTGGAACTACTTTATTGTGTCAAGTTTCAAAGAGCTAGCACAAACCGTGTTTGAATTACACTTCCAACTACATGTATCCATATAGGAGAAAACAGAGTGAAACCTAAAATTTAAAACTGTTACTGCCAACGAAGGGTTTAACCTAGAAGAACGAAATTGGTGAGCCAAGTGGGATTGGGGTACTGATCATTACCTGAAAGTGTCATCAAGATTGGGTGAAAAATGTGTGCTGAGATTTCAGGAAACTCATTTTTTGTAAACTTGGCAACCCCTTTCCATGAAAGTGATTTGTGCCAGTCTCTGCTTATGGCTACATCAATAGGAAACAAACCATAGGGATAGAACTTGGAACTACTTTTTTGTGTCAAGTTTCAAAGAGCTAGGACAAACCGTGTTTGATTTAGAGTTCCAACTACATGTATCCATATAGGAGAAAACAGAGTGAAACCTAAAAATTAAAACTATTACTGCCAACGAAAGGTTTAACCTGGAAGAATGAAATTTGGTGAGCCAAGTGGGATTGGGGTACTGATCATTACCTGAAAGTGTCATCAAGATTGGGTGAAAAAATGTGTGCTGAGATTTCAGGAAACACGTAGTTTTTTGGAAGCTTGGCAACCCCTTTCCATGAAAGTGATTTGCGCCAGTCTCACCTTAGGGCTACATCAATAGGAAACAAACCATAGAGATAGAACTTGGAACTACTTTATTGTGTCAAGTTTCCAAGAGCTAGCACAAACCGTGTTTGATTTAGAGTTCCAACTACATGTATCCATATAGGAGAAAACAGAGTGAAACCTAAAAATTAAAACTGTTACTGCCAACGAACGGTTTAACCTGGAAGAACGAAATTTGGTGAGCCATGTGGGATTGGGGTACTGATCATTACCTGAAAGTATCATCAAGATTGGGTGAAAAAATGTGTGATGAGATTTCAGGAAACTCGTAGTTTTTTGGAAGCTTCCAACCCCTGTCCATGAAAGTGATTTGCGCCAGTCTCTGCTTAGGGCTACATCAATAGGAAACAAACCATAGAGATAGAACTTGGAACTACTTTATTATGTCAAGTTTCAAAGAGCTACCACAAACCGTGTTTGATTTAGAGGTCCAACTACATGTATCCATATAGGAGAAAACAGAGTGAAACCTAAAAATTAAAATTGTTACTGCCAACGAACGGTTTAACCTAGAAGAACGAAATTTGGTGAGCCAAGTGGGAATGGGGTACTGATTATTACCTGAAAGTGTCATCAAGATTGGGTGAAAAATGTGTGCAGAAATTTCAGGAAACTCGTTTTTTGGAAACTTGGCAACCCCTTTCCATGAAAGTGATTTGCGCCAGTCCCTGCTTAGGGCTACATCAATAGGAAAGAAACCATAGAGATAGAACTTGGAACTACTTTATTGTGTCAAGTTTCAAAGAGCTACCACAAACCGTGTTTGATTTAGAGGTCCAACTACATGTATCCATATAGGAGAAAACAGAGTGAAACCTAAAAATTAAAACTGTTACTGCCAACGAACAGTTTAACCTGGAAGAACGAAATATGGTGAGCCAAGTGGGAACGGGGTACTGATCATTACCTGAAAGTGTCATCAAGATTGGGTGAAAAAATGTGTGCTGAGATTTATGGAAACTCGTAGTTTCTTGGAAGCTTGGCAACCCCTTTCCATGAAAGTGATTTGCGCCAGTCTCTGCTTAGGGCTACATCAATAGGAAACAAACCAAAGAGATAGAACTTCAAACTACTTTATTGTGTCAAGTTTCAAAGAGCTAGCACAAACCGTGCTTGATTTAGTGTTCCAACTACATGTATCCATATAGGAGAAAACAGAGTGAAACCTAAAAATTAAAACTGTTACTGCCAATGAAAGGTTTAACCTGGAAGATCGAAATTTGGTGAGCTAAGTAGGTTTGAGGTACTGATCATTACCTGAAAGTGTCATCAAGATTGGGTGAAAAAATGTGTGCTGAGATTTCAGGAAACTCGTAGTTTTTTGGAAGCTTGGCAACCCCTTTCCATGTAAGTGATTTGTGCCAGTCTCTGTATAAGGCTACATGAATAGGAAACAAACCATAGAGATAGAACTTGGAACTACGTTATTGTGTCAAGTTTGAAAGAGCTAGCAAAAACTGTGTATGATTTAGACTTCCAACTATACGTATCCATATAGGAGAAAACAGAGTGAAACCTAAAAATTAAAACTGTTACTGACAACGAACGGTTTAACCAGGAAGAACGAAATATGGTGAGCCAAGTGGGTTTGGGGTACTGATCATTACCTGAAAGTGTCATCAAGATTGGGTGAAAAAATGTGTGCTGAGATTTCAGGAAACTCGTAGTTTTTTAGAAGCTTGGCAACCCCTTTCCATGAAAGTGATTTGTGCCAGTCTCTGCTTAGGGCTACATCAATAGGAAACAAACCATGGAGATAGAACTTGGAACTACTTTATTGTGTCAAGTTTCAAAGAGCTAGCACAAACCGTGTTTGAATTACACTTCCAACTACATGTATCCATATAGGAGAAAACAGAGTGAAACCTAAAAATTAAAACTGTTACTGCCAACGAAGGGTTTAACCTAGAAGAACGAAATTGGTGAGCCAAGTGGGATTGGGGTACTGATCATTACCTGAAAGTGTAATCAAGATTGGGTGAAAAATGTGTGCTGAGATTTCAGGAAACTCATTTTTTGGAAACTTGGCAACCCCTTTCCATGAAAGTGATTTGTGCCAGTCTCTGCTTATGGCTACATCAATAGGAAACAAACCATAGGGATAGAACTTGGAACTACTTTTTTGTGTCAAGTTTCAAAGAGCTAGGACAAACCGTGTTTGATTTAGAGTTCCAACTACATGTATCCATATAGGAGAAAACAGAGTGAAACCTAAAAATTAAAACTGTTACTGCCAACGAACGGTTTAACCTGGTAGAACGAAATTTGGTGAGCCAAGTGGGATTGGGGTACTGATCATTACCTGAAAGTGTCATCAAGATTGGGTGAAAAAATGTGTGCTGAGATTTCAGGAAACTCGTAGTTATTTGGAAGCTTGGCAACCCCTTTCCATGAAAGTGATTTGCGCCAGTCTCTGCTTAGGGCTACATCAATAGGAAACAAACCATAGAGACAGAACTTGGAACTATTTTACTGTGTCAAGTTTCCAAGAGCTAGCACAAACCGTGTTTGATTTAGAGTTCCAAATACATGTATCCATATAGGAGAAAACAGAGTGAAACCTAAAAATTAAAACTGTTACTGCCAACGAACGGTTTAACCTAGAAGAACGAAATTTGGGGAGCCAAGTTGGATTGCGGTACTGATCATTACCTGAAAGTGTCATCAAGATTGGGTGAAAAAATGTGTGCTGAGATTTCAGGAAACTCGTAGTTATTTGGAAGCTTGGCAACCCCTTTCCATGAAAGTGATTTGCGCCAGTCTCTGCTTAGGGCTACATCAATAGGAAACAAACCATAGAGATAGAACTTGGAACTACTTTATTGTGTCAAGTTTCCAAGAGCTAGCACAAACCGTGTTTGATTTAGAGTTCCAACTACATGTATCCATATAGGAGAAAACATAGTGAAACCTAAAAATTAAAACTGTTACTGCCAACGAATGGTTTAACCTAGAAGAACGAAATTTGGTGAGCCAAGTGGGATTGGGGTACTGATCATTTCCTGAAAGTGTCATCAAGATTGGGTGAAAAAATGTGTGCTGAGATTTATGGAAACCCGTAGTTTTTTGGAAGCTTGGCAACCCCTTTCCATGAAAGGGATTTGCGCCAGTCTCTGCTTAGGGCTACATCAATAGGAAACAAACCAAAGCGAGAGAACTTCAAACTACTTTATTGTGTCAAGTTTCAAACAGCTAGCACAAACCGTGTTTGATTTAGAGTTCCAACTACATGTATCCATATAGGAGAAAACAGAGTGAAACCTAAAAATTAAAAATTTACTGCCAACGAAAGGTTTAACCTGGAAGAACGAAATTTGGTGAGCCAAGTGGGATTGGGGTGCTGATCATTACCTGAAAGTGTCATCAAGATTGGGTGAAAAAATGTGTGCTGAGATTTCAGGAAACACGTAGTTTTTTGGAAGCTTGACAACCCCTTTCCATGAAAGTGATTTGCGCCAGTCTCAGCTTAGGGCTACATCAATAGGAAACAAACCATAGAGATAGAAGTTGGTACTACTTTATTGTGTCAAGTTTCAAAGAGCTAGCACAAACCGTGTTTGATTTAGAGTTCCAACTACATGTTTCCATATAGGAGAAAACAGAGTGAAACCTAAAAATTAAAACTGTTACTGCCAACGAAAGGTTTAACCTGGAAGAACGAAATTTGGTGAGCCAAGTGGGATTGGGGTACTGATCATTACCTGAAAGTGTCATCAAGATTGGGTGAAAAAATGTGTGCTGAGATTTCAGGAAACTCGTAGTTTTTTGGAAGCTTGGCAACCCCTTTCCATGTAAGTGATTTGTGCCAGTCTCTCTTTAGGGCTACATGAATAGGAAACAAACCATAGAGATAGAACTTGGAACTACGTTATTGTGTCAAGTTTGAAAGAGCTAGCAAAAACTGTGTATGATTTAGAGTTCCAACTATACGTATCCATATAGGAGAAAACAGAGTGAAACCTAAAAATTAAAACTGTTACTGACAACGAACGGTTTAACCAGGAAGAACGAAATATGGTGAGCCAAGTGGGATTGGGGTACTGATCATTACCTGAAAGTGTCATCAAGATTGGGTGAAAAAATGTGTGCTGAGATTTCAGGAAACTCGTAGTTTTTTAGAAGCTTGGCAACCCCTTTCCATGAAAGTGATTTGTGCCAGTCTCTGCTTAGGGCTACATCAATAGGAAACAAACCATAGAGATGGAACTTGGAACTACTTTATTGTGTCAAGTTTCAAAGAGCTAGCACAAACCGTGTTTGAATTACACTTCCAACTACATGTATCCATATAGGAGAAAACAGAGTGAAACCTAAAAATTAAAACTGTTACTGCCAATGAACGGTTTAACCTAGAAGAACGAAATTGGTGAGCCAAGTGGGATTGGGGTACTGATCATTACCTGAAAGTGTCATCAAGATTCGGTGAAAAAATGTGTGCTGAGATTTCAGGAAACTCGTAGTTTTTTGGAAGCTTGGCAACCCCTTTCCATGAAAGTGATTTGCGCCAGTCTCAGCTTAGGGCTACATCAATAGGAAACAAACCATAGAGATAGAACTTGGAACTACTTTATTGTGTCAAGTTTCCAAGAGCTAGCACAAACCGTGTTTGATTTAGAGTTCCAACTACATGTATCCATATAGGAGAAAACAGAGTGAAACCTAAAAATTAAAACTGTTACTGCCAACGAACGGTTTAACCTGGAAGAACGAAATTTGGTGAGCCATGTGGGATTGGGGTACTGATCATTACCTGAAAGTATCATCAAGATTGGGTGAAAAAATGTGTGATGAGATTTCAGGAAACTCGTAGTTTTTTGGAAGCTTCCAACCCCTGTCCATGAAAGTGATTTGCGCCAGTCTCTGCTTAGGGCTACATCAATAGGAAACAAACCATAGAGATAGAACTTGGAACTACTTTATTAGGTCAAGTTTCAAAGAGCTACCACAAACCGTGTTTGATTTAGAGGTCCAACTACATGTATCCATATAGGAGAAAACAGAGTGAAACCTAAAAATTAAAATTGTTACTGCCAACGAACGGTTTAACCTAGAAGAACGAAATTTGGTGAGCCAAGTGGGAATGGGGTACTGATTATTACCTGAAAGTGTCATCAAGATTGGGTGAAAAATGTGTGCAGAAATTTCAGGAAACTCGTTTTTTGGAAACTTGGCAACCCCTTTCCATGAAAGTGATTTGCGCCAGTCCCTGCTTAGGGCTACATCAATAGGAAAGAAACCATAGAGATAGAACTTGGAACTACTTTACTGTGTCAAGTTTCAAAGAGCTACCACAAACCGTGTTTGATTTAGAGGTCCAACTACATGTATCCATATAGGAGAAAACAGAGTGAAACCGAAAAATTAAAACTGTTACTGCCAACGAACAGTTTAACCTGGAAGAACGAAATATGGTGAGCCAAGTGGGATTGGGGTACTGATCATTACCTGAAAGTGTCATCAAGATTGGGTGAAAAAATGTGTGCTGAGATTTCAGGAAACTCGTAGTTTCTTGGAAGCTTGGCAACCCCTTTCCATGAAAGTGATTTGCGCCAGTCTCTGCTTAGGGCTACATCAATAGGAAACAAACCAAAGAGATAGAACTTCAAACTACTTTATTGTGTCAAGTTTCAAAGAGCTAGCACAAACCGTGCTTGATTTAGTGTTCCAACTACATGTATCCATATAGGAGAAAACAGAGTGAAACCTAAAAATTAAAACTGTTACTGCCAATGAAAGGTTTAACCTGGAAGATCGAAATTTGGTGAGCTAAGTAGGTTTGAGGTACTGATCATTACCTGAAAGTGTCATCAAGATTGGGTGAAAAAATGTGTGCTGAGATTTCAGGAAACTCGTAGTTTTTTGGAAGCTTGGCAACCCCTTTCCATGTAAGTGATTTGTGCCAGTCTCTGTATAAGGCTACATGAATAGGAAACAAACCATAGAGATAGAACTTGGAACTATGTTATTGTGTCAAGTTTGAAAGAGCTAGCAAAAACTGTGTATGATTTAGACTTCCAACTATACGTATCCATATAGGAGAAAACAGAGTGAAACCTAAAAATTAAAACTGTTACTGACAACGAACGGTTTAACCAGGAAGAACGAAATATGGTGAGCCAAGTGGGATTGGGGTACTGATCATTACCTGAAAGTGTCATCAAGATTGGGTGAAAAAATGTGTGCTGAGATTTCAGGAAACTCGTAGTTTTTTAGAAGCTTGGCAACCCCTTTCCATGAAAGTGATTTGTGCCAGTCTCTGCTTAGGGCTACATCAATAGGAAACAAACCATAGAGATAGAACTTGGAACTACTTTATTGTGTCAAGTTTCAAAGAGCTAGCACAAACCGTGTTTGAATTACACTTCCAACTACATGTATCCATATAGGAGAAAACAGAGTGAAACCTAAAAATTAAAACTGTTACTGCCAACGAAGGGTTTAACCTAGAAGAACGAAATTGGTGAGCCAAGTGGGATTGGGGTACTGATCATTACCTGAAAGTGTAATCAAGATTGGGTGAAAAATGTGTGCTGAGATTTCAGGAAACTCATTTTTTGGAAACTTGGCAACCCCTTTCCATGAAAGTGATTTGTGCCAGTCTCTGCTTATGGCTACATCAATAGGAAACAAACCATAGGGATAGAACTTGGAACTACTTTTTTGTGTCAAGTTTCAAAGAGCTAGGACAAACCGTGTTTGATTTAGAGTTCCAACTACATGTATCCATATAGGAGAAAACAGAGTGAAACCTAAAAATTAAAACTGTTACTGCCAACGAACGGTTTAACCTGGTAGAACGAAATTTGGTGAGCCAAGTGGGATTGGGGTACTGATCATTACCTGAAAGTGTCATCAAGATTGGGTGAAAAAATGTGTGCTGAGATTTCAGGAAACTCGTAGTTATTTGGAAGCTTGGCAACCCCTTTCCATGAAAGTGATTTGCGCCAGTCTCTGCTTAGGGCTACATCAATAGGAAACAAACCATAGAGACAGAACTTGGAACTACTTTACTGTGTCAAGTTTCCAAGAGCTAGCACAAACCGTGTTTGATTTAGAGTTCCAAATACATGTATCCATATAAGAGAAAACAGAGTGAAACCTAAAAATTAAAACTGTTACTGCCAACGAACGGTTTAACCTGGAAGAACGAAATATGGGGAGCCAAGTTTTATTGCGGTACTGATCATTACCTGAAAGTGTCATCAAGATTGGGTGAAAAAATGTGTGCTGAGATTTCAGGAAACTCGTAGTTATTTGGAAGCTTGGCAACCCCTTTCCATGAAAGTGATTGCGCCAGTCTCTGCTTAGGGCTACATCAATAGGAAACAAACCATAGAGATAGAACTTGGAACTACTTTATTGTGTCAAGTTTCCAAGAGCTAGCACAAACCGTGTTTGATTTAGAGTTCCAACTACATGTATCCATATAGGAGAAAACATAGTGAAACCTAAAAATTAAAACTGTTACTGCCAACGAACGGTTTAACCTAGAAGAACGAAATTTGGTGAGCCAAGTGGGATTGGGGTACTGATCATTTCCTGAAAGTGTCATCAAGATTGGGTGAAAAAATGTGTGCTGAGATTTATGGAAACTCGTAGTTTTTTGGAAGCTTGGCAACCCCTTTCCATGAAAGGGATTTGCGCCAGTCTCTGCTTAGGGCTACATCAATAGGAAACAAACCAAAGCGAGAGAACTTCAAACTACTTTATTGTGTCAAGTTTCAAACAGCTAGCACAGACCGTGTTTGATTTAGAGTTCCAACTACATGTATCCATATAGGAGAAAACAGAGTGAAACCTAAAAATTAAAACTATTACTGCCAACGAAAGGTTTAACCTGGAAGAACGAAATTTGGTGAGCCAAGTGGGATTGGGGTACTGATCATTACCTGAACGTGTCATCAAGATTGGGTGAAAAAATGTGTGCTGAGATTTCAGGAAACACGTAGTTTTTTGGAAGCTTGACAACCCCTTTCCATGAAAGTGATTTGCGCCAGTCTCAGCTTAGGGCTACATCAATAGGAAACAAACCATAGAGATAGAAGTTGGTACTACTTTATTGTGTCAAGTTTCAAAGAGCTAGCACAAACCGTGTTTGATTTAGAGTTCCAACTACATGTTTCCATATAGGAGAAAACAGAGTGAAACCTAAAAATTAAAACTGTTACTGCCAACGAAAGGTTTAACCTGGAAGAACGAAATTTGGTGAGCCAAGTGGGATTGGGGTACTGATCATTACCTGAAAGTGTCATCAAGATTGGGTGAAAAAATGTGTGCTGAGATTTCAGGAAACTCGTAGTTTTTTGGAAGCTTGGCAACCCCTTTCCATGTAAGTGATTTGTGCCAGTCTCTCTTTAGGGCTACATGAATAGGAAACAAACCATAGAGATAGAACTTGGAACTACGTTATTGTGTCAAGTTTTAAAGAGCTAGCAAAAACTGTGTATGATTTAGAGTTCCAACTATACGTATCCATATAGGAGAAAACAGAGTGAAACCTAAAAATTAAAACTGTTACTGACAACGAACGGTTTAACCAGGAAGAACGAAATATGGTGAGCCAAGTGGGATTGGGGTACTGATCATTACCTGAAAGTGTCATCAAGATTGGGTGAAAAATGTGTGCTGAGATTTCAGGAAACTCATTTTTTGGAAACTTGGCAACCCCTTTCCATGAAAGTGATTTGTGCCAGTCTCTGCTTATGGCTACATCAATAGGAAACAAACCATAGGGATAGAACTTGGAACTACTTTTTTGTGTCAAGTTTCAAAGAGCTAGGACAAACCGTGTTTGATTTAGAGTTCCAACTACATGTATCCATATAGGAGAAAACAGAGTGAAACCTAAAAATTAAAACTGTTACTGCCAACGAACGGTTTAACCTGGAAGAATGAAATTTGGTGAGCCAAGTGGGATTGGGGTACTGATCATTACCTGAAAGTGTCATCAAGATTGGGTGAAAAAATGTGTGCTGAGATTTCAGGAAACTCGTAGTTATTTGGAAGCTTGGCAACCCCTTTCCATGAAAGTGATTTGCGCCAGTCTCTGCTTAGGGCTACATCAATAGGAAACAAACCATAGAGACAGAACTTGGAACTACTTTACTGTGTCAAGTTTCCAAGAGCTAGCACAAACCGTGTTTGATTTAGAGTTCCAAATACATGTATCCATATAGGAGAAAACAGAGTGAAACCTAAAAATTAAAACTGTTACTGCCAACGAAAGGTTTAACCTGGAAGAACGAAATTTGGTGAGCCAAGTGGGATTGGGGTACTGATCATTACCTGAAAGTGTCATCAAGATTGGGTGAAAAAATGTGTGCTGAGATTTCAGGAAACACGTAGTTTTTTGGAAGCTTGGCAACCCCTTTCCATGAAAGTGATTTGCGCCAGTCTCAGCTTAGGGCTACATCAATAGGAAACAAACCATAGAGATAGAAGTTGGAACTACTTTATTGTGTCAAGTTTCAAAGAGCTAGCACAAACCGTGTTTGATTTAGAGTTCCAACTACATGTTTCCATATAGGATAAAACAGAGTGAAACCTAAAAATTAAAACTGTTACTGCCAACGAAAGGTTTAACCTGGAAGAATGAAATATGGTGAGCCAAGTGGGATTGGGGTACTGATCATTACCTGAAAGTGTCATCAAGATTGGGTGAAAAAATGTGTGCTGAGATTTCAGGAAACTCGTAGTTTTTTGGAAGCTTGGCAACCCCTTTCATGAAAGTGATTTGCGCCAGTCTCTGCTTAGGGCTACATCAATAGGAAACAAACCATAGAGATGGAACTTGGAACTACTTTATTGTGTCAAGTTTCAAAGAGCTAGCACAAACCGTGTTTGAATTACACTTCCAACTACATGTATCCATATAGGAGAAAACAGAGTGAAACCTAAAAATTAAAACTGTTACTGCCAACGAAGGGTTTAACCTAGAAGAATGAAATTGGTGAGCCAAGTGGGATTGGGGTACTGATCATTACCTGAAAGTGTCATCAAGATTGGGTGAAAAATGTGTGCTGAGATTTCAGGAAACTCATTTTTTGGAAACTTGGCAACCCCTTTCCATGAAAGTGATTTGTGCCAGTCTCTGCTTATGGCTACATCAATAGGAAACAAACCATAGGGATAGAACTTGGAACTACTTTTTTGTGTCAAGTTTCAAAGAGCTAGGACAAACCGTGTTTGATTTAGAGTTCCAACTACATGTATCCATATAGAAGAAAACAGAGTGAAACCTAAAAATTAAAACTGTTACTGCCAACGAACGGTTTAACCTGGAAGAACGAAATTTGGTGAGCCAAGTGGGATTGGGGTACTGATCATTACCTGAAAGTGTCATCAAGATTGGGTGAAAAAATGTGTGCTGAGATTTCAGGAAACTCGTAGTTATTTGGAAGCTTGGCAACCCCTTTCCATGAAAGTGATTTGCGCCAGTCTCTGCTTAGGGCTACATCAATAGGAAACAAACCATAGAGACAGAACTTGGAACTACTTTACTGTGTCAAGTTTCCAAGAGCTAGCACAAACCGTGTTTGATTTAGAGTTCCAAATACATGTATCCATATAGGAGAAAACAGAGTGAAACCTAAAAATTAAAACTGTTACTGCCAACGAAAGGTTTAACCTGGAAGAACGAAATTTGGTGAGCCAAGTGGGATTGGGGTACTGATCATTACCTGAAAGTGTCATCAAGATTGGGTGAAAAAATGTGTGCTGAGATTTCAGGAAACTCGTAGTTTTTTGGAAGCTTGGCAACCCCTTTCCATGTAAGTGATTTGTGCCAGTCTCTCTTTAGGGCTACATGAATAGGAAACAAACCATAGAGATAGAACTTGGAACTACGTTATTGTGTCAAGTTTGAAAGAGCTAGCAAAAACTGTGTATGATTTAGAGTTCCAACTATACGTATCCATATAGGAGAAAACAGAGTGAAACCTAAAAATTAAAACTGTTACTGCCAACGAACGGTTTAACCTGGAAGAACGAAATATGGGGAGCCAAGTTGGATTGGGGTACTGATCATTTCCTGAAAGTGTCATCAAGATTGGGTGAAAAAATGTGTGCTGAGATTTATAGAAACTCGTAGTTTTTTGGAAGCTTGGCAACCCCTTTCCATGAAAGGGATTTGCGCCAGTCTCTGCTTAGGGCTACATCAATAGGAAACAAACCAAAGCGAGAGAACTTCAAACTACTTTATTGTGTCAAGTTTCAAACAGCTAGCACAAACCGTGTTTGATTTAGAGTTCCAACTACATGTATCCATATAGGAGAAAACAGAGTGAAACCTAAAAATTAAAACTATTACTGCCAACGAAAGGTTTAACCTGGAAGAACAAAATTTGGAGAGCCAAGTGGGATTGGGGTACTGATCATTACCTGAAAGTGTCATCAAGATTGGGTGAAAAAATGTGTGCTGAGATTTCAGGAAACTCGTAGTTTTTTGGAAGCTTGGCAACCCCTTTCATGAAAGTGATTTGCGCCAGTCTCTGCTTAGGGCTACATGAATAGGAAACAAACCATAGAGATAGAACTTGGAACTACTTTATTGTGTCAAGTTTCAAAGACCTAGCACAAACCGTGTTTGATTTAGAGTTCCAACTACATGTATCCATATAGGAGAAAACAGAGTGAAACCTAAAAATTAAAACTGTTACTGCCAACGAACGGTTTAACCTGGAAGAACGAAATTTGGTGAGCCAAGTGGGATTGGGGTACTGATCATTACCTGAAAGTGTCATCAAGATTGGGTGAAAAAATGTGTGCTGAGATTTCAGGAATCTCGTAGTTTTTTGGAAACATCCAACCCCTTTCCATGAAAGTGATTTGTGCCAGTCTCTGCTTAGGGCTACATCAATAGGAAACAAACCATAGAGATAGAACTTGGAACTACTTTATTGTGTCAAGTTTCCAAGAGCTAGCACAAACCGTGTTTGATTTAGAGTTCCAACTACATGTATCCATATAGGAGAAAACAGAGTGAAACCTAAAAATTAAAACTGTTACTGCCAACGAACGGTTTAACCTGGAAGAACAAAATTTGGTGAGCCAAGTGGGATTGGGGTACTGATCATTACCTGAAAGTGTCATCAAGATTGGGTGAAAAAATGTGTGATGAGATTTCAGGAAACTCGTAGTTTTTTGGAAGCTTCCAACCCCTTTCCATGAAAGTGATTTGCGCCAGTCTCTACTTAGGGCTACATCAATAGGAAACAAACCATAGAGATAGAACTTGGAACTCCTTTATTATGTCAAGTTTCAAAGAGCTACCACAAACCGTGTTTGATTTAGAAGTCCAACTACGTGTATCCATATATGAGAAAACAGAGTGAAACTTAAAAATTTAAACTGTTACTGCCAACGAACGGTTTAACCTAGAAGAACGAAATTTGGTGAGCCAAGTGGGAATGGGGTACTGATTATTACCTGAAAGTGTCATCGAGATTGGGTGAAAAATGTGTGCTGAGATTTCAGGATACTCGTTTTTTGGAAACTTGGCAACCTCTTTCCATGAAAGTGATTTGCGCCAGTCTTTGCTTAGGGCTACATCAATAGGAAACAAACCATAGAGATAGAACTTGGAACTACTTTATTGTGTCAAGTTTCCAAGAGCTAGCACAAACCGTGTTTGATTTAGAGTTCCAACTACATGTATCCATATAGGAGAAAACAGAGTGAAACCTAAAAATTAAAACTGTTACTGCCAACGAACGGTTTAACCTGGAAGAACGAAATTTGGTGAGCCATGTGGGATTGGGGTACTGATCATTACCTGAAAGTGTCATCAAGATTGGGTGAAAAAATGTGTGATGAGATTTCAGGAAACTCGTAGTTTTTTGGAAGCTTCCAACCCCTGTCCATGAAAGTGATTTGTGCCAGTCTCTGCTTAGGGCTACATCAATAGGAAACAAACCATAGAGATAGAACTTGGAACTACTTTATTATGTCAAGTTTCAAAGAGCTACCACAAACCGTGTTTGATTTAGAGGTCCAACTACATGTATCCATATAGGAGAAAACAGAGTGAAACCTAAAAATTAAAATTGTTACTGCCAACGTACGGTTTAACCTAGAAGAACGAAATTTGGTGAGCCAAGTGGGAATGGGGTACTGATTATTACCTGAAAGTGTCATCAAGATTGGGTGAAAAATGTGTGCAGAAATTTCAGGAAACTCGTTTTTTGGAAACTTGGCAACCCCTTTCCATTTAAGTGATTTGCGCCAGTCCCTGCTTAGGGCTACATCAATAGGAAAGAAACCATAGAGATAGAACTTGGAACTACTTTACTGTGTCAAGTTTCAAAGAGCTACCACAAACCGTGTTTGATTTAGAGGTCCAACTACATGTATCCATATAGGAGAAAACAGAGTGAAACCTAAAAATTAAAACTGTTACTGCCAACGAAAGGTTTAACCTGGAAGAACGAAATTTGGTGAGCCAAGTGGGATTGGGGTACTGATCATTACCTGAAAGTGTCATCAAGATTGGGTGAAAAAATGTGTGCTGAGATTTCAGGAAACTCGTAGTTTTTTGGAAGCTTGCCAACCCCTTTCCATGTAAGTGATTTGCGCCAGTCTCTGCTTAGGGCTACATCAATAGGAAACAAACCATAGAGATAGAACTTGGAACTACTTTATTGTGTCAAGTTTCAAAGAGCTAGCACAAACCGTGTTTGATTTAGAGTTCCAACTACATGTTTCCATATAGGAGAAAACAGAGTGAAACCTAAAAATTAAAACTGTTACTGCCAACGAAAGTTTTAACCTGGAAGAACGAAATTTGGTGAGCCAAGTGGGATTGGGGTACTGATCATTACCTGAAAGTGTCATCAAGATTGGGTGAAAAAATGTGTGCTGAGATTTCAGGAAACTCGTAGTTTTTTGGAAGCTTGGCAACCCCTTTCCATGTAAGTGATTTGTGCCAGTCTCTCTTTAGGGCTACATGAATAGGAAACAAACCATAGAGATAGAACTTGGAACTACGTTATTGTGTCAAGTTTGAAAGAGCTAGCAAAAACTGTGTATGATTTAGAGTTCCAACTATACGTATCCATATAGGAGAAAACAGAGTGAAACCTAAAAATTAAAACTGTTACTGACAACGAACAGTTTAACCTGGAAGAACGAAATATGGTGAGCCAAGTGGGATTGGGGTACTGATCATTACCTGAAAGTGTCATCAAGATTGGGTGAAAAAATGTGTGCTGAGATTTCAGGAAACTCGTAGTTTTTTGGAAGCTTGGCAACCCCTTTCATGAAAGTGATTTGCGCCAGTCTCTGTTTAGGGCTACATGAATAGGAAACAAACCATAGAGATAGAACTTGGAACTACTTTATTGTGTCAAGTTTCAAAGATCTAGCACAAACCGTGTTTGATTTAGAGTTCCAACTACATGTATCCATATAGGAGAAAACAGAGTGAAACCTAAAAATTAAAACTGTTACTGCCAATGAACGGTTTAACCTGGAAGAACGAAATTTGGTGAGCCAAGGGGGATTGGGGTACTGATCATTACCTGAAAGTGTCATCAAGATTGGGTGAAAAAATGTGTGATGAGATTTCAGGAAACTCGTAGTTTTTTGGAATCTTTCAACCCCTTTCCATGAAAGTGATTTGCGCCAGTCTCTGCTTAGGGCTACATCAATAGGAAACAAACCATAGAGATAGAACTTGGAACTACTTTATTGTGTCAAGTTTCCAAGAGCTAGCACAAACCGTGTTTGATTTAGAGTTCCAACTACATGTTTCCATATAGGAGAAAACAGAGTGAAACCTAAAAATTAAAATTGTTACTGCCAACGAAGGGTTTAACCTAGAAGAACGAAATTGGTGAGCCAAGTGGGATTGGGGTACTGATCATTACCTGAAAGTGTCATCAAGATTGGGTGAAAAATGTGTGCTGAGATTTCAGGAAACTCATTTTTTGGAAACTTGGCAACCCCTTTCCATGAAAGTGATTTGTGCCAGTCTCTGCTTATGGCTACATCAATAGGAAACAAACCATAGGGATAGAACTTGGAACTACTTTTTTGTGTCAAGTTTCAAAGAGCTAGGACAAACCGTGTTTGATTTAGAGTTCCAACTACATGTATCCATATAGGAGAAAACAGAGTGAAACCTAAAAATTAAAACTGTTACTGCCAACGAACGGTTTAACCTGGAAGAACGAAATTTGGTGAGCCAAGTGGGATTGGGGTACTGATCATTACCTGAAAGTGTCATCAAGATTGGGTGAAAAAATGTGTGCTGAGATTTCAGGAAACTCGTAGTTATTTGTAAGCTTGGCAACCCCTTTCCATGAAAGTGATTTGCGCCAGTCTCTGCTTAGGGCTACATCAATAGGAAACAAACCATAGAGACAGAACTTGGAACTACTTTACTGTGTCAAGTTTCCAAGAGCTAGCACAAACCGTGTTTGATTTAGAGTTCCAAATACATGTATCCATATAGGAGAAAACAGAGTGAAACCTAAAAATTAAAACTGTTACTGCCAACGAAAGGTTTAACCTGGAAGAACGAAATTTGGTGAGCCAAGTGGGATTGGGGTACTGATCATTACCTGAAAGTGTCATCAAGATTGGGTGAAAAAATGTGTGCTGAGATTTCAGGAAACTCGTAGTTTTTTGGAAGCTTGGCAACCCCTTTCCATGTAAGTGATTTGTGCCAGTCTCTCTTTAGGGCTACATGAATAGGAAACAAACCATAGAGATAGAACTTGGAACTACGTTATTGTGTCAAGTTTGAAAGAGCTAGCAAAAACTGTGTATGATTTAGAGTTCCAACTATACGTATCCATATAGGAGAAAACAGAGTGAAACCTAAAAATTAAAACTGTTACTGCCAACGAACGGTTTAACCTGGAAGAACGAAATATGGGGAGCCAAGTTGGATTGGGGTACTGATCATTTCCTGAAAGTGTCATCAAGATTGGGTGAAAAAATGTGTGCTGAGATTTATAGAAACTCGTAGTTTTTTGGAAGCTTGGCAACCCCTTTCCATGAAAGGGATTTGCGCCAGTCTCTGCTTAGGGCTACATCAATAGGAAACAAACCAAAGCGAGAGAACTTCAAACTACTTTATTGTGTCAAGTTTCAAACAGCTAGCACAAACCGTGTTTGATTTAGAGTTCCAACTACATGTATCCATATAGGAGAAAACAGAGTGAAACCTAAAAATTAAAACTATTACTGCCAACGAAAGGTTTAACCTGGAAGAACGAAATTTGGAGAGCCAAGTGGGATTGGGGTACTGATCATTACCTGAAAGTGTCATCAAGATTGGGTGAAAAAATGTGTGCTGAGATTTCAGGAAACTCGTAGTTTTTTGGAAGCTTGGCAACCCCTTTCATGAAAGTGATTTGCGCCAGTCTCTGCTTAGGGCTACATGAATAGGAAACAAACCATAGAGATAGAACTTGGAACTACTTTATTGTGTCAAGTTTCAAAGACCTAGCACAAACCGTGTTTGATTTAGAGTTCCAACTACATGTATCCATATTGGAGAAAACAGAGTGAAACCTAAAAATTAAAACTGTTACTGCCAACGAACGGTTTAACCTGGAAGAACGAAATTTGGTGAGCCAAGTGGGATTGGGGTACTGATCATTACCTGAAAGTGTCATCAAGATTGGGTGAAAAAATGTGTGCTGAGATTTCAGGAATCTCGTAGTTTTTTGGAAACATCCAACCCCTTTCCATGAAAGTGATTTGTGCCAGTCTCTGCTTAGGGCTACATCAATAGGAAACAAACCATAGAGATAGAACTTGGAACTACTTTATTGTGTCAAGTTTCCAAGAGCTAGCACAAACCGTGTTTGATTTAGAGTTCCAACTACATGTATCCATATAGGAGAAAACAGAGTGAAACCTAAAAATTAAAACTGTTACTGCCAACGAACGGTTTAACCTGGAAGAACAAAATTTGGTGAGCCAAGTGGGATTGGGGTACTGATCATTACCTGAAAGTGTCATCAAGATTGGGTGAAAAAATGTGTGATGAGATTTCAGGAAACTCGTAGTTTTTTGGAAGCTTCCAACCCCTTTCCATGAAAGTGATTTGCGCCAGTCTCTACTTAGGGCTACATCAATAGGAAACAAACCATAGAGATAGAACTTGGAACTACTTTATTATGTCAAGTTTCAAAGAGCTACCACAAACCGTGTTTGATTTAGAGGTCCAACTACGTGTATCCATATATGAGAAAACAGAGTGAAACTTAAAAATTTAAACTGTTACTGCCAACGAACGGTTTAACCTAGAAGAACGAAATTTGGTGAGCCAAGTGGGAATGGGGTACTGATTATTACCTGAAAGTGTCATCGAGATTGGGTGAAAAATGTGTGCTGAGATTTCAGGATACTCGTTTTTTGGAAACTTGGCAACCCCTTTCCATGAAAGTGAT
Source organism: Spermophilus citellus (assembly GCF_964194105.1). NCBI lineage: Eukaryota > Metazoa > Chordata > Mammalia > Rodentia > Sciuridae > Spermophilus > Spermophilus citellus. The sequence continues at coordinate 11,568,569 of NC_138192.1, read as the reverse complement.
TTGCGCCAGTCTTTGCTTAGGGCTACATCAATAGGAAACAAACCATAGAGATAGAACTTGGAACTACTTTATTGTGTCAAGTTTCCAACAGCTAGCACAAACCGTGTTTGATTTAGAGTTCCAACTACATGTATCCATATAGGAGAAAACAGAGTGAAACCTAAAAATTAAAACTGTTACTGCCAACGAACGGTTTAACCTGGAAGAACGAAATTTGGTGAGCCATGTGGGATTGGGGTACTGATCATTACCTGAAAGTGTCATCAAGATTGGGTGAAAAAATGTGTGATGAGATTTCAGGAAACTCGTAGTTTTTTTGAAGCTTCCAACCCCTGTCCATGAAAGTGATTTGCGCCAGTCTCTGCTTAGGGCTACATCAATAGGAAACAAACCATAGAGATAGAACTTGGAACTACTTTATTATGTCAAGTTTCAAAGAGCTACCACAAACCGTGTTTGATTTAGAGGTCCAACTACATGTATCCATATAGGAGAAAACAGAGAAAAACCTAAAAATTAAAATTGTTACTGCCAACGTACGGTTTAACCTAGAAGAACGAAATTTGGTGAGCCAAGTGGGAATGGGGTACTGATTATTACCTGAAAGTGTCATCAAGATTGGGTGAAAAATGTGTGCAGAAATTTCAGGAAACTCGTTTTTTGGAAACTTGGCAACCCCTTTCCATGAAAGTGATTTGCGCCAGTCCCTGCTTAGGGCTACATCAATAGGAAAGAAACCATAGAGATAGAACTTGGAACTACTTTACTGTGTCAAGTTTCAAAGAGCTACCACAAACCGTGTTTGATTTAGAGGTCCAACTACATGTATCCATATAGGAGAAAACAGAGTGAAACCTAAAAATTAAAACTGTTACTGCCAACGAAAGGTTTAACCTGGAAGAACGAAATTTGGTGAGCCAAGTGGGATTGGGGTACTGATCATTACCTGAAAGTGTCATCAAGATTGGGTGAAAAAATGTGTGCTGAGATTTCAGGAAACTCGTAGTTTTTTGGAAGCTTGCCAACCCCTTTCCATGAAAGTGATTTGCGCCAGTCTCTGCTTAGGGCTACATCAATAGGAAACAAACCATAGAGATAGAACTTGGAACTACTTTATTGTGTCAAGTTTCAAAGAGCTAGCACAAACCGTGTTTGATTTAGAGTTCCAACTACATGTTTCCATATAGGAGAAAACAGAGTGAAACCTAAAAATTAAAACTGTTACTGCCAACGAAAGTTTTAACCTGGAAGAACGAAATTTGGTGAGCCAAGTGGGATTGGGGTACTGATCATTACCTGAAAGTGTCATCAAGATTGGGTGAAAAAATGTGTGCTGAGATTTCAGGAAACTCGTAGTTTTTTGGAAGCTTGGCAACCCCTTTCCATGTAAGTGATTTGTGCCAGTCTCTCTTTAGGGCTACATGAATAGGAAACAAACCATAGAGATAGAACTTGGAACTACGTTATTGTGTCAAGTTTGAAAGAGCTAGCAAAAACTGTGTATGATTTAGAGTTCCAACTATACGTATCCATATAGGAGAAAACAGAGTGAAACCTAAAAATTAAAACTGTTACTGACAACGAACAGTTTAACCTGGAAGAACGAAATATGGTGAGCCAAGTGGGATTGGGGTACTGATCATTACCTGAAAGTGTCATCAAGATTGGGTGAAAAAATGTGTGCTGAGATTTCAGGAAACTCGTAGTTTTTTGGAAGCTTGGCAACCCCTTTCATGAAAGTGATTTGCGCCAGTCTCTGCTTAGGGCTACATGAATAGGAAACAAACCATAGAGATAGAACTTGGAACTACTTTATTGTGTCAAGTTTCAAAGACCTAGCACAAACCGTGTTTGATTTAGAGTTCCAAATACATGTATCCATATAGGAGAAAACAGAGTGAAACCTAAAAATTAAAACTGTTACTGCCAATGAACGGTTTAACCTGGAAGAACGAAATTTGGTGAGCCAAGGGGGATTGGGGTACTGATCATTACCTGAAAGTGTCATCAAGATTGGGTGAAAAAATGTGTGATGAGATTTCAGGAAACTCGTAGTTTTTTGGAATCTTTCAACCCCTTTCCATGAAAGTGATTTGCGCCAGTCTCTGCTTAGGGCTACATCAATAGGAAACAAACCATAGAGATAGAACTTGGAACTACTTTATTGTGTCAAGTTTCCAAGAGCTAGCACAAACCGTGTTTGATTTAGAGTTCCAACTACATGTTTCCGTATAGGAGAAAACAGAGTGAAACCTAAAAATTAAAACTGTTACTGCCAACGAACGGTTTAACCTAGAAGAACGAAATTTGGTGAGCCAAGTGGGAATGGGGTACTGATTATTACCTGAAAGTGTCATCGAGATTGGGTGAAAAAATGTGTGCTGAGATTTCAGGATACTCGTTTTTTGGAAACATGGCAACCCCTTTCCATGAAAGTGATTTGCGCCAGTCTTTGCTTAGGGCTACATCAATAGGAAACAAACCATAGAGATAGAACTTGGAACTACTTTATTGTGTCAAGTTTCCAAGAGCTAGCACAAACCGTGTTTGATTTAGAGTTCCAACTACATGTATCCATATAGGAGAAAACAGAGTGAAACCTAAAAATTAAAACTGTTACTGCCAACGAACGGTTTAACCTGGAAGAACGAAATTTGGTGAGCCATGTGGGATTGGGGTACTGATCATTACCTGAAAGTGTCATCAAGATTGGGTGAAAAAATGTGTGATGAGATTTCAGGAAACTCGTAGTTTTTTGGAATCTTTCAACCCCTTTCCATGAAAGTGATTTGCGCCAGTCTCTGCTTAGGGCTACATCAATAGGAAACAAACCATAGAGATAGAACTTGGAACTACTTTATTGTGTCAAGTTTCCAAGAGCTAGCACAAACCGTGTTTGATTTAGAGTTCCAACTACATGTTTCCATATAGGAGAAAACAGAGTGAAACCTAAAAATTAAAACTGTTACTGCCAACGAAGGGTTTAACCTAGAAGAACGAAATTGGTGAGCCAAGTGGGATTGGGGTACTGATCATTACCTGAAAGTGTCATCAAGATTGGGTGAAAAATGTGTGCTGAGATTTCAGGAAACTCATTTTTTGGAAACTTGGCAACCCCTTTCCATGAAAGTGATTTGTGCCAGTCTCTGCTTATGGCTACATCAATAGGAAACAAACCATAGGGATAGAACTTGGAACTACTTTTTTGTGTCAAGTTTCAAAGAGCTAGGACAAACCGTGTTTGATTTAGAGTTCCAACTACATGTATCCATATAGGAGAAAACAGAGTGAAACCTAAAAATTAAAACTGTTACTGCCAACGAACGGTTTAACCTGGAAGAACGAAATTTGGTGAGCCAAGTGGGATTGGGGTACTGATCATTACCTGAAAGTGTCATCAAGATTGGGTGAAAAAATGTGTGCTGAGATTTCAGGAAACTCGTAGTTATTTGGAAGCTTGGCAACCCCTTTCCATGAAAGTGATTTGCGCCAGTCTCTGCTTAGGGCTACATCAATAGGAAACAAACCATAGAGACAGAACTTGGAACTACTTTACTGTGTCAAGTTTCCAAGAGCTAGCACAAACCGTGTTTGATTTAGAGTTCCAAATACATGTATCCATATAGGAGAAAACAGAGTGAAACCTAAAAATTAAAACTGTTACTGCCAACGAAAGGTTTAACCTGGAAGAACGAAATTTGGTGAGCCAAGTGGGATTGGGGTACTGATCATTACCTGAAAGTGTCATCAAGATTGGGTGAAAAAATGTGTGCTGAGATTTCAGGAAACTCGTAGTTTTTTGGAAGCTTGGCAACCCCTTTCCATGTAAGTGATTTGTGCCAGTCTCTCTTTAGGGCTACATGAATAGGAAACAAACCATAGAGATAGAACTTGGAACTACGTTATTGTGTCAAGTTTGAAAGAGCTAGCAAAAACTGTGTATGATTTAGAGTTCCAACTATACGTATCCATATAGGAGAAAACAGAGTGAAACCTAAAAATTAAAACTGTTACTGCCAACGAACGGTTTAACCTGGAAGAACGAAATATGGGGAGCCAAGTTGGATTGGGGTACTGATCATTTCCTGAAAGTGTCATCAAGATTGGGTGAAAAAATGTGTGCTGAGATTTATAGAAACTCGTAGTTTTTTGGAAGCTTGGCAACCCCTTTCCATGAAAGGGATTTGCGCCAGTCTCTGCTTAGGGCTACATCAATAGGAAACAAACCAAAGCGAGAGAACTTCAAACTACTTTATTGTGTCAAGTTTCAAACAGCTAGCACAAACCGTGTTTGATTTAGAGTTCCAACTACATGTATCCATATAGGAGAAAACAGAGTGAAACCTAAAAATTAAAACTATTACTGCCAACGAAAGGTTTAACCTGGAAGAACGAAATTTGGAGAGCCAAGTGGGATTGGGGTACTGATCATTACCTGAAAGTGTCATCAAGATTGGGTGAAAAAATGTGTGCTGAGATTTCAGGAAACTCGTAGTTTTTTGGAAGCTTGGCAACCCCTTTCATGAAAGTGATTTGCGCCAGTCTCTGCTTAGGGCTACATGAATAGGAAACAAACCATAGAGATAGAACTTGGAACTACTTTATTGTGTCAAGTTTCAAAGACCTAGCACAAACCGTGTTTGATTTAGAGTTCCAACTACATGTATCCATATAGGAGAAAACAGAGTGAAACCTAAAAATTAAAACTGTTACTGCCAACGAACGGTTTAACCTGGAAGAACGAAATTTGGTGAGCCAAGTGGGATTGGGGTACTGATCATTACCTGAAAGTGTCATCAAGATTGGGTGAAAAAATGTGTGCTGAGATTTCAGGAATCTCGTAGTTTTTTGGAAACATCCAACCCCTTTCCATGAAAGTGATTTGTGCCAGTCTCTGCTTAGGGCTACATCAATAGGAAACAAACCATAGAGATAGAACTTGGAACTACTTTATTGTGTCAAGTTTCCAAGAGCTAGCACAAACCGTGTTTGATTTAGAGTTCCAACTACATGTATCCATATAGGAGAAAACAGAGTGAAACCTAAAAATTAAAACTGTTACTGCCAACGAACGGTTTAACCTGGAAGAACAAAATTTGGTGAGCCAAGTGGGATTGGGGTACTGATCATTACCTGAAAGTGTCATCAAGATTGGGTGAAAAAATGTGTGATGAGATTTCAGGAAACTCGTAGTTTTTTGGAAGCTTCCAACCCCTTTCCATGAAAGTGATTTGCGCCAGTCTCTACTTAGGGCTACATCAATAGGAAACAAACCATAGAGATAGAACTTGGAACTACTTTATTATGTCAAGTTTCAAAGAGCTACCACAAACCGTGTTTGATTTAGAGGTCCAACTACGTGTATCCATATATGAGAAAACAGAGTGAAACTTAAAAATTTAAACTGTTACTGCCAACGAACGGTTTAACCTAGAAGAACGAAATTTGGTGAGCCAAGTGGGAATGGGGTACTGATTATTACCTGAAAGTGTCATCGAGATTGGGTGAAAAATGTGTGCTGAGATTTCAGGATACTCGTTTTTTGGAAACTTGGCAACCCCTTTCCATGAAAGTGATTTGCGCCAGTCTTTGCTTAGGGCTACATCAATAGGAAACAAACCATAGAGATAGAACTTGGAACTACTTTATTGTGTCAAGTTTCCAAGAGCTAGCACAAACCGTGTTTGATTTAGAGTTCCAACTACATGTATCCATATAGGAGAAAACAGAGTGAAACCTAAAAATTAAAACTGTTACTGCCAACGAACGGTTTAACCTGGAAGAACGAAATTTGGTGAGCCATGTGGGATTGGGGTACTGATCATTACCTGAAAGTGTCATCAAGATTGGGTGAAAAAATGTGTGATGAGATTTCAGGAAACTCGTAGTTTTTTGGAAGCTTCCAACCCCTGTCCATGAAAGTGATTTGGGCCAGTCTCTGCTTAGGGCTACATCAATAGGAAACAAACCATAGAGATAGAACTTGGAACTACTTTATTATGTCAAGTTTCAAAGAGCTACCACAAACCGTGTTTGATTTAGAGGTCCAACTACATGTATCCATATAGGAGAAAACAGAGTGAAACCTAAAAATTAAAATTGTTACTGCCAACGTACGGTTTAACCTAGAAGAACGAAATTTGGTGAGCCAAGTGGGAATGGGGTACTGATTATTACCTGAAAGTGTCATCAAGATTGGGTGAAAAATGTGTGCAGAAATTTCAGGAAACTCGTTTTTTGGAAACTTGGCAACCCCTTTCCATGAAAGTGATTTGCGCCAGTCCCTGCTTAGGGCTACATCAATAGGAAAGAAACCATAGAGATAGAACTTGGAACTACTTTACTGTGTCAAGTTTCAAAGAGCTACCACAAACCGTGTTTGATTTAGAGGTCCAACTACATGTATCCATATAGGAGAAAACAGAGTGAAACCTAAAAATTAAAACTGTTACTGCCAACGAAAGGTTTAACCTGGAAGAACGAAATTTGGTGAGCCAAGTGGGATTGGGGTACTGATCATTACCTGAAAGTGTCATCAAGATTGGGTGAAAAAATGTGTGCTGAGATTTCAGGAAACTCGTAGTTTTTTGGAAGCTTGCCAACCCCTTTCCATGAAAGTGATTTGCGCCAGTCTCTGCTTAGGGCTACATCAATAGGAAACAAACCATAGAGATAGAACTTGGAACTACTTTATTGTGTCAAGTTTCAAAGAGCTAGCACAAACCGTGTTTGATTTAGAGTTCCAACTACATGTTTCCATATAGGAGAAAACAGAGTGAAACCTAAAAATTAAAACTGTTACTGCCAACGAAAGTTTTAACCTGGAAGAACGAAATTTGGTGAGCCAAGTGGGATTGGGGTACTGATCATTACCTGAAAGTGTCATCAAGATTGGGTGAAAAAATGTGTGCTGAGATTTCAGGAAACTCGTAGTTTTTTGGAAGCTTGGCAACCCCTTTCCATGTAAGTGATTTGTGCCAGTCTCTCTTTAGGGCTACATGAATAGGAAACAAACCATAGAGATAGAACTTGGAACTACGTTATTGTGTCAAGTTTGAAAGAGCTAGCAAAAACTGTGTATGATTTAGAGTTCCAACTATACGTATCCATATAGGAGAAAACAGAGTGAAACCTAAAAATTAAAACTGTTACTGACAACGAACAGTTTAACCTGGAAGAACGAAATATGGTGAGCCAAGTGGGATTGGGGTACTGATCATTACCTGAAAGTGTCATCAAGATTGGGTGAAAAAATGTGTGCTGAGATTTCAGGAAACTCGTAGTTTTTTGGAAGCTTGGCAACCCCTTTCATGAAAGTGATTTGCGCCAGTCTCTGCTTAGGGCTACATGAATAGGAAACAAACCATAGAGATAGAACTTGGAACTACTTTATTGTGTCAAGTTTCAAAGAGCTAGCACAAACCGTGTTTGATTTAGAGTTCCAACTACATGTATCCATATAGGAGAAAACAGAGTGAAACCTAAAAATTAAAACTGTTACTGCCAATGAACGGTTTAACCTGGAAGAACGAAATTTGGTGAGCCAAGGGGGATTGGGGTACTGATCATTACCTGAAAGTGTCATCAAGATTGGGTGAAAAAATGTGTGATGAGATTTCAGGAAACTCGTAGTTTTTTGGAATCTTTCAACCCCTTTCCATGAAAGTGATTTGCGCCAGTCTCTGCTTAGGGCTACATCAATAGGAAACAAACCATAGAGATAGAACTTGGAACTACTTTATTGTGTCAAGTTTCCAAGAGCTAGCACAAACCGTGTTTGATTTAGAGTTCCAACTACATGTTTCCGTATAGGAGAAAACAGAGTGAAACCTAAAAATTAAAACTGTTACTGCCAACGAACGGTTTAACCTAGAAGAACGAAATTTGGTGAGCCAAGTGGGAATGGGGTACTGATTATTACCTGAAAGTGTCATCGAGATTGGGTGAAAAATGTGTGCTGAGATTTCAGGATACTCGTTTTTTGGAAACTTGGCAACCCCTTTCCATGAAAGTGATTTGCGCCAGTCTTTGCTTAGGGCTACATCAATAGGAAACAAACCATAGAGATAGAACTTGGAACTACTTTATTGTGTCAAGTTTCCAAGAGCTAGCACAAACCGTGTTTGATTTAGAGTTCCAACTACATGTATCCATATAGGAGAAAACAAAGTGAAACCTAAAAATTAAAACTGTTACTGCCAACGAACGGTTTAACCTGGAAGAACGAAATTTGGTGAGCCAAGGGGGATTGGGGTACTGATCATTACCTGAAAGTGTCATCAAGATTGGGTGAAAAAATGTGTGATGAGATTTCAGGAAACTCGTAGTTTTTTGGAAGCTTCCAAACCCTGTCCATGAAAGTGATTTGCGCCAGTCTCTGCTTAGGGCTACATCAATAGGAAACAAACCATAGAGATAGAACTTGGAACTACTTTATTATGTCAAGTTTCAAAGAGCTACCACAAACCGTGTTTGATTTAGAGGTCCAACTACATGTATCCATATAGGAGAAAACAGAGTGAAACCTAAAAATTAAAATTGTTACTGCCAACGAACGGTTTAACCTAGAAGAACGAAATTTGGTGAGCCAAGTGGGAATGGGGTACTGATTATTACCTGAAAGTGTCATCAAGATTGGGTGAAAAATGTGTGCAGAAATTTCAGGAAACTCGTTTTTTGGAAACTTGGCAACCCCTTTCCATGAAAGTGATTTGCGCCAGTCCCTGCTTAGGGCTACATCAATAGGAAAGAAACCATAGAGATAGAACTTGGAACTACTTTACTGTGTCAAGTTTCAAAGAGCTACCACAAACCGTGTTTGATTTAGAGGTCCAACTACATATATCCATATAGGAGAAAACAGAGTGAAACCTAAAAATTAAAACTGTTACTGCCAACGAACAGTTTAACCTGGAAGAATGAAATATGGTGAGCCAAGTGGGATTGGGGTACTGATCATTACCTGAAAGTGTCATCAAGATTGGGTGAAAAAATGTGTGCTGAGATTTCAGGAAACTCGTAGTTTCTTGGAAGCTTGGCAACCCCTTTCCATGAAAGTGATTTGCGCCAGTCTCTGCTTAGGGCTACATCAATAGGAAACAAACCAAAGAGATAGAACTTCAAACTACTTTATTGTGTCAAGTTTCAAAGAGCTAGCACAAACCGTGCTTGATTTAGTGTTCCAACTACATGTATCCATATAGGAGAAAACAGAGTGAAACCTAAAAATTAAAACTGTTACTGCCAACGAACGGTTTAACCTGGAAGAACGAAATTTGGTGAGCCAAGTGGGATTGGGGTACTGATCATTACCTGAAAGTGTCATCAAGATTGGGTGAAAAAATGTGTGCTGAGATTTCAGGAAACTCGTAGTTATTTGGAAGCTTGGCAACCCCTTTCCATGAAAGTGATTTGCGCCAGTCTCTGCTTAGGGCTACATCAATAGGAAACAAACCATAGAGACAGAACTTGGAACTACTTTACTGTGTCAAGTTTCCAAGAGCTAGCACAAACCGTGTTTGATTTAGACTTCCAAATACATGTATCCATATAGGAGAAAACAGAGTGAAACCTAAAAATTAAAACTGTCACTGCCAACGAACGGTTTAACCTGGAAGAACGAAATATGGGGAGCCAAGTTGGATTGGGGTACTGATCATTTCCTGAAAGTGTCATCAAGATTGGGTGAAAAAATGTGTGCTGAGATTTATGGAAACTCGTAGTTTTTTGGAAGCTTGGCAACCCCTTTCCATGAAAGGGATTTGCGCCAGTCTCTGCTTAGGGCTACATCAATAGGAAACAAACCAAAGCGAGAGAACTTCAAACTACTTTATTGTGTCAAGTTTCAAACAGCTAGCACAAACCGTGTTTGATTTAGAGTTCCAACTACATGTATCCATATAGGAGAAAACAGAGTGAAACCTAAAAATTAAAACTATTACTGCCAACGAAAGGTTTAACCTGGAAGAACGAAATTTGGTGAGCCAAGTGGGATTGTGGTACTGATCATTACCTGAAAGTGTCATCAAGATTGGGTGAAAAATGTGTGCAGAAATTTCAGGAAACTCGTTTTTTGGAAACTTGGCAACCCCTTTCCATGAAAGTGATTTGCGCCAGTCCCTGCTTAGGGCTACATCAATAGGAAAGAAACCATAGAGATAGAACTTGGAACTACTTTACTGTGTCAAGTTTCAAAGAGCTACCACAAACCGTGTTTGATTTAGAGGTCCAACTACATGTATCCATATAGGAGAAAACAGAGTGAAACCTAAAAATTAAAACTGTTACTGCCAACGAACAGTTTAACCTGGAAGAACGAAATATGGTGAGCCAAGTGGGATTGGGGTACTGATCATTACCTGAAAGTGTCATCAAGATTGGGTGAAAAAATGTGTGCTGAGATTTCAGGAAACTCGTAGTTTCTTGGAAGCTTGGCAACCCCTTTCCATGAAAGTGATTTGCGCCAGTCTCTGCTTAGGGCTACATCAATAGGAAACAAACCAAAAGATAGAACTTCAAACTACTTTATTGTGTCAAGTTTCAAAGAGCTAGCACAAACTGTGTATGATTTAGACTTCCAACTATACGTATCCATATAGGAGAAAACAGAGTGAAACCTAAAAATTAAAACTGTTACTGACAACGAACGGTTTAACCAGGAAGAATGAAATATGGTGAGCCAAGTGGGATTGGGGTACTGATCATTACCTGAAAGTGTCATCAAGATTGGGTGAAAAAATGTGTGCTGAGATTTCAGGAAACTCGTAGTTTTTTAGAAGCTTGGCAACCCCTTTCCATGAAAGTGATTTGTGCCAGTCTCTGCTTAGGGCTACATCAATAGGAAACAAACCATAGAGATAGAACTTGGAACTACGTTATTGTGTCAAGTTTGAAAGAGCTAGCAAAAACTGTGTATGATTTAGACTTCCAACTATACGTATCCATATAGGAGAAAACAGAGTGAAACCTAAAAATTAAAACTGTTACTGCCAATGAAAGGTTTAACCTGGAAGATCGAAATTTGGTGAGCTAACTAGGTTTGAGGTTCTGATCATTACCTGAAAGTGTCATCAAGATTGGGTGAAAAAATGTGTGCTGAGATTTCAGGAAACTCGTAGTTTTTTGGAAGCTTGGCAACCCCTTTCCATGTAAGTGATTTGTGCCAGTCTCTGTATAAGGCTACATGAATAGGAAACAAACCATAGAGATAGAACTTGGAACTATGTTATTGTGTCAAGTTTGAAAGAGCTAGCAAAAACTGTGTATGATTTAGACTTCCAACTATACGTATCCATATAGGAGAAAACAGAGTGAAACCTAAAAATTAAAACTGTTACTGACAACGAACGGTTTAACCAGGAAGAACGAAATATGGTGAGCCAAGTGGGATTGGGGTACTGATCATTACCTGAAAGTGTCATCAATATTGGGTGAAAAAATGTGTGCTGAGATTTCAGGAAACTCGTAGTTTTTTAGAAGCTTGGCAACCCCTTTCCATGAAAGTGATTTGTGCCAGTCTCTGCTTAGGGCTACATCAATAGGAAACAAACCATAGAGATAGAACTTGGAACTACTTTATTGTGTCAAGTTTCAAAGAGCTAGCACAAACCGTGTTTGAATTACACTTCCAACTACATGTATCCATATAGGAGAAAACAGAGTGAAACCTAAAAATTAAAACTGTTACTGCCAACGAAGGGTTTAACCTAGAAGAACGAAATTGGTGAGCCAAGTGGGATTGGGGTACTGATCATTACCTGAAAGTGTAATCAAGATTGGGTGAAAAATGTGTGCTGAGATTTCAGGAAACTCATTTTTTGGAAACTTGGCAACCCCTTTCCATGAAAGTGATTTGTGCCAGTCTCTGCTTATGGCTACATCAATAGGAAACAAACCATAGGGATAGAACTTGGAACTACTTTTTTGTGTCAAGTTTCAAAGAGCTAGGACAAACCGTGTTTGATTTAGAGTTCCAACTACATGTATCCATATAGGAGAAAACAGAGTGAAACCTAAAAATTAAAACTGTTACTGCCAACGAACGGTTTAACCTGGTAGAACGAAATTTGGTGAGCCAAGTGGGATTGGGGTACTGATCATTACCTGAAAGTGTCATCAAGATTGGGTGAAAAAATGTGTGCTGAGATTTCAGGAAACTCGTAGTTATTTGGAAGCTTGGCAACCCCTTTCCATGAAAGTGATTTGCGCCAGTCTCTGCTTAGGGCTACATCAATAGGAAACAAACCATAAAGACAGAACTTGGAACTACTTTACTGTGTCAAGTTTCCAAGAGCTAGCACAAACCGTGTTTGATTTAGAGTTCCAACTACATGTATCCATATAGGAGAAAACATAGTGAAACCTAAAAATTAAAACTGTTACTGCCAACGAACGGTTTAACCTAGAAGAACGAAATTTGGTGAGCCAAGTGGGATTGGGGTACTGATCATTTCCTGAAAGTGTCATCAAGATTGGGTGAAAAAATGTGTGCTGAGATTTATGGAAACTCGTAGTTTTTTGGAAGCTTGGCAACCCCTTTCCATGAAAGGGATTTGCGCCAGTCTCTGCTTAGGGCTACATCAATAGGAAACAAACCAAAGCGAGAGAACTTCAAACTACTTTATTGTGTCAAGTTTCAAACAGCTAGCACAAACCGTGTTTGATTTAGAGTTCCAACTACATGTATCCATATAGGAGAAAACAGAGTGAAACCTAAAAATTAAAACTATTACTGCCAACGAAAGGTTTAACCTGGAAGAACGAAATTTGGTGAGCCAAGTGGGATTGGGGTACTGATCATTACCTGAAAGTGTCATCAAGATTGGGTGAAAAAATGTGTGCTGAGATTTCAGGAAACACGTAGTTTTTTGGAAGCTTGACAACCCCTTTCCATGAAAGTGATTTGCGCCAGTCTCAGCTTAGGGCTACATCAATAGGAAACAAACCATAGAGATAGAAGTTGGAACTACTTTATTGTGTCAAGTTTCAAAGAGCTAGCACAAACCGTGTTTGATTTAGAGTTCCAACTACATGTTTCCATATAGGAGAAAACAGAGTGAAACCTAAAAATTAAAACTGTTACTGCCAACGAAAGGTTTAACCTGGAAGAAAGAAATTTGGTGAGCCAAGTGGGATTGGGGTACTGATCATTACCTGAAAGTGTCATCAAGATTGGGTGAAAAAATGTGTGCTGAGATTTCAGGAAACTCGTAGTTTTTTGGAAGCTTGGCAACCCCTTTCCATGTAAGTGATTTGTGCCAGTCTCTCTTTAGGGCTACATGAATAGGAAACAAACCATAGAGATAGAACTTGGAACTACGTTATTGTGTCAAGTTTGAAAGAGCTAGCAAAAACTGTGTATGATTTAGAGTTCCAACTATACGTATCCATATAAGAGAAAACAGAGTGAAACCTAAAAATTAAAACTGTTACTGACAACGAACGGTTTAACCAGGAAGAACGAAATATGGTGAGCCAAGTGGGATTGGGGTACTGATCATTACCTGAAAGTGTCATCAAGATTGGGTGAAAAAATGTGTGCTGAGATTTCAGGAAACTCGTAGTTTTTTAGAAGCTTGGCAACCCCTTTCCATGAAAGTGATTTGTGCCAGTCTCTGCTTAGGGCTACATCAATAGGAAACAAACCATAGAGATGGAACTTGGAACTACTTTATTGTGTCAAGTTTCAAAGAGCTAGCACAAACCGTGTTTGAATTACACTTCCAACTACATGTATCCATATAGGAGAAAACAGAGTGAAACCTAAAAATTAAAACTGTTACTGCCAACGAAGGGTTTAACCTAGAAGAACGAAATTGGTGAGCCAAGTGGGATTGGGGTACTGATCATTACCTGAAAGTGTCATCAAGATTGGGTGAAAAATGTGTGCTGAGATTTCAGGAAACTCATTTTTTGGAAACTTGGCAACCCCTTTCCATGAAAGTGATTTGTGCCAGTCTCTGCTTATGGCTACATCAATAGGAAACAAACCATAGGGATAGAACTTGGAACTACTTTTTTGTGTCAAGTTTCAAAGAGCTAGGACAAACCGTGTTTGATTTAGAGTTCCAACTACATGTATCCATATAGGAGAAAACAGAGTGAAACCTAAAAATTAAAACTGTTACTGCCAACGAACGGTTTAACCTGGAAGAACGAAATTTGGTGAGCCAAGTGGGATTGGGGTACTGATCATTACCTGAAAGTGTCATCAAGATTGGGTGAAAAAATGTGTGCTGAGATTTCAGGAAACTCGTAGTTATTTGGAAGCTTGGCAACCCCTTTCCATGAAAGTGATTTGCGCCAGTCTCTGTTTAGGGCTACATGAATAGGAAACAAACCATAGAGATAGAACTTGGAACTACTTTATTGTGTCAAGTTTCAAAGACCTAGCACAAACCGTGTTTGATTTAGAGTTCCAACTACATGTATCCATATAGGAGAAAACAGAGTGAAACCTAAAAATTAAAACTGTTACTGCCAATGAACGGTTTAACCTGGAAGAACGAAATTTGGTGAGCCAAGGGGGATTGGGGTACTGATCATTACCTGAAAGTGTCATCAAGATTGGGTGAAAAAATGTGTGATGAGATTTCAGGAAACTCGTAGTTTTTTGGAATCTTTCAACCCCTTTCCATGAAAGTGATTTGCGCCAGTCTCTGCTTAGGGCTACATCAATAGGAAACAAACCATAGAGATAGAACTTGGAACTACTTTATTGTGTCAAGTTTCCAAGAGCTAGCACAAACCGTGTTTGATTTAGAGTTCCAACTACATGTATCCATATAGGAGAAAACATAGTGAAACCTAAAAATTAAAACTGTTACTGCCAACGAAGGGTTTAACCTAGAAGAACGAAATTGGTGAGCCAAGTGGGATTGGGGTACTGATCATTACCTGAAAGTGTCATCAAGATTGGGTGAAACATGTGTGCTGAGATTTCAGGAAAATCATTTTTTGGAAACTTGGCAACCCCTTTCCATGAAAGTGATTTGTGCCAGTCTCTGCTTATGGCTACATCAATAGGAAACAAACCATAGAGATAGAACTTGGAACTACTTTTTTGTGTCAAGTTTCAAAGAGCTAGGACAAACCGTGTTTGATTTAGAGTTCCAACTACATGTATCCATATAGGAGAAAACAGAGTGAAACCTAAAAATTAAAACTGTTACTGCCAACGAACGGTTTAACCTGGAAGAACGAAATTTGGTGAGCCAAGTGGGATTGGGGTACTGATCATTACCTGAAAGTGTCATCAAGATTGGGTGAAAAAATGTGTGCTGAGATTTCAGGAAACTCGTAGTTATTTGGAAGCTTGGCAACCCCTTTCCATGAAAGTGATTTGCGCCAGTCTCTGCTTAGGGCTACATCAATAGGAAACAAACCATAGAGACAGAACTTGGAACTACTTTACTGTGTCAAGTTTCCAAGAGCTAGCACAAACCGTGTTTGATTTAGAGGTCCAACTACATGTATCCATATAGGAGAAAACAGAGTGAAACCTAAAAATTAAAATTGTTACTGCCAACGTACGGTTTAACCTAGAAGAACGAAATTTGGTGAGCCAAGTGGGAATGGGGTACTGATTATTACCTGAAAGTGTCATCAAGATTGGGTGAAAAATGTGTGCAGAAATTTCAGGAAACTCGTTTTTTGGAAACTTGGCAACCCCTTTCCATGAAAGTGATTTGCGCCAGTCCCTGCTTAGGGCTACATCAATAGGAAAGAAACCATAGAGATAGAACTTGGAACTACTTTACTGTGTCAAGTTTCAAAGAGCTACCACAAACCGTGTTTGATTTAGAGGTCCAACTACATGTATCCATATAGGAGAAAACAGAGTGAAACCTAAAAATTAAAACTGTTACTGCCAACGAAAGGTTTAACCTGGAAGAACGAAATTTGGTGAGCCAAGTGGGATTGGGGTACTGATCATTACCTGAAAGTGTCATCAAGATTGGGTGAAAAAATGTGTGCTGAGATTTCAGGAAACTCGTAGTTTTTTGGAAGCTTGCCAACCCCTTTCCATGAAAGTGATTTGCGCCAGTCTCTGCTTAGGGCTACATCAATAGGAAACAAACCATAGAGATAGAACTTGGAACTACTTTATTGTGTCAAGTTTCAAAGAGCTAGCACAAACCGTGTTTGATTTAGAGTTCCAACTACATGTTTCCATATAGGAGAAAACAGAGTGAAACCTAAAAATTAAAACTGTTACTGCCAACGAAAGTTTTAACCTGGAAGAACGAAATTTGGTGAGCCAAGTGGGATTGGGGTACTGATCATTACCTGAAAGTGTCATCAAGATTGGGTGAAAAAATGTGTGCTGAGATTTCAGGAAACTCGTAGTTTTTTGGAAGCTTGGCAACCCCTTTCCATGTAAGTGATTTGTGCCAGTCTCTCTTTAGGGCTACATGAATAGGAAACAAACCATAGAGATAGAACTTGGAACTACGTTATTGTGTCAAGTTTGAAAGAGCTAGCAAAAACTGTGTATGATTTAGAGTTCCAACTATACGTATCCATATAGGAGAAAACAGAGTGAAACCTAAAAATTAAAACTGTTACTGACAACGAACAGTTTAACCTGGAAGAACAAAATATGGTGAGCCAAGTGGGATTGGGGTACTGATCATTACCTGAAAGTGTCATCAAGATTGGGTGAAAAAATGTGTGCTGAGATTTCAGGAAACTCGTAGTTTTTTGGAAGCTTGGCAACCCCTTTCATGAAAGTGATTTGCGCCAGTCTCTGCTTAGGGCTACATGAATAGGAAACAAACCATAGAGATAGAACTTGGAACTACTTTATTGTGTCAAGTTTCAAAGACCTAGCACAAACCGTGTTTGATTTAGAGTTCCAACTACATGTATCCATATAGGAGAAAACAGAGTGAAACCTAAAAATTAAAACTGTTACTGCCAATGAACGGTTTAACCTGGAAGAACGAAATTTGGTGAGCCAAGGGGAATTGGGGTACTGATCATTACCTGAAAGTGTCATCAAGATTGGGTGAAAAAATGTGTGATGAGATTTCAGGAAACTCGTAGTTTTTTGGAATCTTTCAACCCCTTTCCATGAAAGTGATTTGCGCCAGTCTCTGCTTAGGGCTACATCAATAGGAAACAAACCATAGAGATAGAACTTGGAACTACTTTATTGTGTCAAGTTTCCAAGAGCTAGCACAAACCGTGTTTGATTTAGAGTTCCAACTACATGTTTCCGTATAGGAGAAAACAGAGTGAAACCTAAAAATTAAAACTGTTACTGCCAACGAACGGTTTAACCTAGAAGAACGAAATTTGGTGAGCCAAGTGGGAATGGGGTACTGATTATTACCTGAAAGTGTCATCGAGATTGGGTGAAAAATGTGTGCTGAGATTTCAGGATACTCGTTTTTTGGAAACTTGGCAACCCCTTTCCATGAAAGTGATTTGCGCCAGTCTTTGCTTAGGGCTACATCAATAGGAAACAAACCATAGAGATAGAACTTGGAACTACTTTATTATGTCAAGTTTCCAAGAGCTAGCACAAACCGTGTTTGATTTAGAGTTCCAACTACATGTATCCATATAGGAGAAAACAAAGTGAAACCTAAAAATTAAAACTGTTACTGCCAACGAACGGTTTAACCTGGAAGAACGAAATTTGGTGAGCCATGTGGGATTGGGGTACTGATCATTACCTGAAAGTGTCATCAAGATTGGGTGAAAAAATGTGTGATGAGATTTCAGGAAACTCGTAGTTTTTTGGAAGCTTCCAAACCCTGTCCATGAAAGTGATTTGCGCCAGTCTCTGCTTAGGGCTACATCAATAGGAAACAAACCATAGAGATAGAACTTGGAACTACTTTATTATGTCAAGTTTCAAAGAGCTACCACAAACCGTGTTTGATTTAGAGGTCCAACTACATGTATCCATATAGGAGAAAACAGAGTGAAACCTAAAAATTAAAATTGTTACTGCCAACGAACGGTTTAACCTAGAAGAACGAAATTTGGTGAGCCAAGTGGTAATGGGGTACTGATTATTACCTGAAAGTGTCATCAAGATTGGGTGAAAAATGTGTGCAGAAATTTCAGGAAACTCGTTTTTTGGAAACTTGGCAACCCCTTTCCATGAAAGTGATTTGCGCCAGTCCCTGCTTAGGGCTACATCAATAGGAAAGAAACCATAGAGATAGAACTTGGAACTACTTTACTGTGTCAAGTTTCAAAGAGCTACCACAAACCGTGTTTGATTTAGAGGTCCAACTACATATATCCATATAGGAGAAAACAGAGTGAAACCTAAAAATTAAAACTGTTACTGCCAACGAACAGTTTAACCTGGAAGAATGAAATATGGTGAGCCAAGTGGGATTGGGGTACTGATCATTACCTGAAAGTGTCATCAAGATTGGGTGAAAAAATGTGTGCTGAGATTTCAGGAAACTCGTAGTTTCTTGGAAGCTTGGCAACCCCTTTCCATGAAAGTGATTTGCGCCAGTCTCTGCTTAGGGCTACATCAATAGGAAACAAACCAAAGAGATAGAACTTCAAACTACTTTATTGTGTCAAGTTTCAAAGAGCTAGCACAAACCGTGCTTGATTTAGTGTTCCAACTACATGTATCCATATAGGAGAAAACAGAGTGAAACCTAAAAATTAAAACTGTTACTGCCAATGAAAGGTTTAACCTGGAAGATCGAAATTTGGTGAGCTAAGTAGGTTTGAGGTACTGATCATTACCTGAAAGTGTCATCAAGATTGGGTGAAAAAATGTGTGCTGAGATTTCAGGAAACTCGTAGTTTTTTGGAAGCTTGGCAACCCCTTTCCATGTAAGTGATTTGTGCCAGTCTCTGTATAAGGCTACATGAATAGGAAACAAACCATAGAGATAGAACTTGGAACTACGTTATTGTGTCAAGTTTGAAAGAGCTAGCAAAAACTGTGTATGATTTAGACTTCCAACTATACGTATACATATAGGAGAAAACAGAGTGAAACCTAAAAATTAAAACTGTTACTGACAACGAACGGTTTAACCAGGAAGAACGAAATATGGTGAGCCAAGTGGGATTGGGGTACTGATCATTACCTGAAAGTGTCATCAAGATTGGGTGAAAAAATGTGTGCTGAGATTTCAGCAAACTCGTAGTTTTTTAGAAGCTTGGCAACCCCTTTCCATGAAAGTGATTTGTGCCAGTCTCTGCTTAGGGCTACATCAATAGGAAACAAACCATAGAGATGGAACTTGGAACTACTTTATTGTGTCAAGTTTCAAAGAGCTAGTACAAACCGTGTTTGAATTACACTTCCAACTACATGTATCCATATAGGAGAAAACAGAGTGAAACCTAAAAATTAAAACTGTTACTGCCAACGAAGGGTTTAACCTAGAAGAACGAAATTGGTGAGCCAAGTGGGATTGGGGTACTGATCATTACCAGAAAGTGTCATCAAGATTGGGTGAAAAATGTGTGCTGAGATTTCAGGAAACTCATTTTTTGGAAACTTGGCAACCCCTTTCCATGAAAGTGATTTGTGCCAGTCTCTGCTTATGGCTACATCAATAGGAAACAAACCATAGGGATAGAACTTGGAACTAATTTTTTGTGTCAAGTTTCAAAGAGCTAGGGCAAACCGTGTTTGATTTAGAGTTCCAACTACATGTATCCATATAGGAGAAAACAGAGTGAAACCTAAAAATTAAAACTGTTACTGCCAACGAACGGTTTAACCTGGAAGAACGAAATTTGGTGAGCCAAGTGGGATTGGGGTACTGATCATTACCTGAAAGTGTCATCAAGATTGGGTGAAAAAATGTGTGCTGAGATTTCAGGAAACTCGTAGTTATTTGGAAGCTTGGCAACCCCTTTCCATGAAAGTGATTTGCGCCAGTCTCTGCTTAGGGCTACATCAATAGGAAACAAACCATAGAGACAGAACTTGGAACTACTTTACTGTGTCAAGTTTCCAAGAGCTAGCACAAACCGTGTTTGATTTAGAGTTCCAAATACATGTATCCATATAGGAGAAAACAGAGTGAAACCTAAAAATTAAAACTGTCACTGCCAACGAACGGTTTAACCTGGAAGAACGAAATATGGGGAGCCAAGTTGGATTGGGGTACTGATCATTTCCTGAAAGTGTCATCAAGATTGGGTGAAAAAATGTGTGCTGAGATTTATGGAAACTCGTAGTTTTTTGGAAGCTTGGCAACCCCTTTCCATGAAAGGGATTTGCGCCAGTCTCTGCTTAGGGCTACATCAATAGGAAACAAACCAAAGCGAGAGAACTTCAAACTACTTTATTGTGTCAAGTTTCAAACAGCTAGCACAAACCGTGTTTGATTTAGAGTTCCAACTACATGTATCCATATAGGAGAAAACAGAGTGAAACCTAAAAATTAAAACTATTACTGCCAACGAAAGGTTTAACCTGGAAGAACGAAATTTGGTGAGCCAAGTGGGATTGTGGTACTGATCATTACCTGAAAGTGTCATCAAGATTGGGTGAAAAATGTGTGCAGAAATTTCAGGAAACTCGTTTTTTGGAAACTTGGCAACCCCTTTCCATGAAAGTGATTTGCGCCAGTCCCTGCTTAGGGCTACATCAATAGGAAAGAAACCATAGAGATAGAACTTGGAACTACTTTACTGTGTCAAGTTTCAAAGAGCTACCACAAACCGTGTTTGATTTAGAGGTCCAACTACATGTATCCATATAGGAGAAAACAGAGTGAAACCTAAAAATTAAAACTGTTACTGCCAACGAACAGTTTAACCTGGAAGAACGAAATATGGTGAGCCAAGTGGGATTGGGGTACTGATCATTACCTGAAAGTGTCATCAAGATTGGGTGAAAAAATGTGTGCTGAGATTTCAGGAAACTCGTAGTTTCTTGGAAGCTTGGCAACCCCTTTCCATGAAAGTGATTTGCGCCAGTCTCTGCTTAGGGCTACATCAATAGGAAACAAACCAAAGAGATAGAACTTCAAACTACTTTATTGTGTCAAGTTTCAAAGAGCTAGCACAAACTGTGTATGATTTAGACTTCCAACTATACGTATCCATATAGGAGAAAACAGAGTGAAACCTAAAAATTAAAACTGTTACTGCCAACGAACGGTTTAACCTAGAAGAACGAAATTTGGTGAGCCAAGTGGGATTGGGGTACTGATCATTTCCTGAAAGTGTCATCAAGATTGGGTGAAAAAATGTGTGCTGAGATTTATAGAAACTCGTAGTTTTTTGGAAGCTTGGCAACCCCTTTCCATGAAAGGGATTTGCGCCAGTCTCTGCTTAGGGCTACATCAATAGGAAACAAACCAAAGCGAGAGAACTTCAAACTACTTTATTGTGTCAAGTTTCAAACAGCTAGCACAAACCGTGTTTGATTTAGAGTTCCAACTACATGTATCCATATAGGAGAAAACAGAGTGAAACCTAAAAATTAAAACTATTACTGCCAACGAAAGGTTTAACCTGGAAGAACGAAATTTGGTGAGCCAAGTGGGATTGGGGTACTGATCATTACCTGAAAGTGTCATCAAGATTGGGTGAAAAAATGTGTGCTGAGATTTCAGGAAACACGTAGTTTTTTGGAAGCTTGACAACCCCTTTCCATGAAAGTGATTTGCGCCAGTCTCAGCTTAGGGCTACATCAATAGGAAACAAACCATAGAGATAGAAGTTGGAACTACTTTATTGTGTCAAGTTTCAAAGAGCTAGCACAAACCGTGTTTGATTTAGAGTTCCAACTACATGTTTCCATATAGGAGAAAACAGAGTGAAACCTAAAAATTAAAACTGTTACTGCCAACGAAAGGTTTAACCTGGAAGAAAGAAATTTGGTGAGCCAAGTGGGATTGGGGTACTGATCATTACCTGAAAGTGTCATCAAGATTGGGTGAAAAAATGTGTGCTGAGATTTCAGGAAACTCGTAGTTTTTTGGAAGCTTGGCAACCCCTTTCCATGTAAGTGATTTGTGCCAGTCTCTCTTTAGGGCTACATGAATAGGAAACAAACCATAGAGATAGAACTTGGAACTACGTTATTGTGTCAAGTTTGAAAGAGCTAGCAAAAACTGTGTATGATTTAGAGTTCCAACTATACGTATCCATATAAGAGAAAACAGAGTGAAACCTAAAAATTAAAACTGTTACTGACAACGAACGGTTTAACCAGGAAGAACGAAATATGGTGAGCCAAGTGGGATTGGGGTACTGATCATTACCTGAAAGTGTCATCAAGATTGGGTGAAAAAATGTGTGCTGAGATTTCAGGAAACTCGTAGTTTTTTAGAAGCTTGGCAACCCCTTTCCATGAAAGTGATTTGTGCCAGTCTCTGCTTAGGGCTACATCAATAGGAAACAAACCATAGAGATGGAACTTGGAACTACTTTATTGTGTCAAGTTTCAAAGAGCTAGCACAAACCGTGTTTGAATTACACTTCCAACTACATGTATCCATATAGGAGAAAACAGAGTGAAACCTAAAAATTAAAACTGTTACTGCCAACGAAGGGTTTAACCTAGAAGAACGAAATTGGTGAGCCAAGTGGGATTGGGGTACTGATCATTACCTGAAAGTGTCATCAAGATTGGGTGAAAAATGTGTGCTGAGATTTCAGGAAACTCATTTTTTGGAAACTTGGCAACCCCTTTCCATGAAAGTGATTTGTGCCACTCTCTGCTTATGGCTACATCAATAGGAAACAAACCATAGGGATAGAACTTGGAACTACTTTTTTGTGTCAAGTTTCAAAGAGCTAGGACAAACCGTGTTTGATTTAGAGTTCCAACTACATGTATCCATATAGGAGAAAACAGAGTGAAACCTAAAAATTAAAACTGTTACTGCCAACGAACGGTTTAACCTGGAAGAACGAAATTTGGTGAGCCAAGTGGGATTGGGGTACTGATCATTACCTGAAAGTGTCATCAAGATTGGGTGAAAAAATGTGTGCTGAGATTTCAGGAAACTCGTAGTTATTTGGAAGCTTGGCAACCCCTTTCCATGAAAGTGATTTGCGCCAGTCTCTGTTTAGGGCTACATGAATAGGAAACAAACCATAGAGATAGAACTTGGAACTACTTTATTGTGTCAAGTTTCAAAGACCTAGCACAAACCGTGTTTGATTTAGAGTTCCAACTACATGTATCCATATAGGAGAAAACAGAGTGAAACCTAAAAATTAAAACTGTTACTGCCAATGAACGGTTTAACCTGGAAGAACGAAATTTGGTGAGCCAAGGGGGATTGGGGTACTGATCATTACCTGAAAGTGTCATCAAGATTGGGTGAAAAAATGTGTGATGAGATTTCAGGAAACTCGTAGTTTTTTGGAATCTTTCAACCCCTTTCCATGAAAGTGATTTGCGCCAGTCTCTGCTTAGGGCTACATCAATAGGAAACAAACCATAGAGATAGAACTTGGAACTACTTTATTGTGTCAAGTTTCCAAGAGCTAGCACAAACCGTGTTTGATTTAGAGTTCCAACTACATGTTTCCATATAGGAGAAAACAGAGTGAAACCTAAAAATTAAAACTGTTACTGCCAACGAAGGGTTTAACCTAGAAGAACGAAATTGGTGAGCCAAGTGGGATTGGGGTACTGATCATTACCTGAAAGTGTCATCAAGATTGGGTGAAACATGTGTGCTGAGATTTCAGGAAAATCATTTTTTGGAAACTTGGCAACCCCTTTCCATGAAAGTGATTTGTGCCAATCTCTGCTTATGGCTACATCAATAGGAAACAAACCATAGGGATAGAACTTGGAACTACTTTTTTGTGTCAAGTTTCAAAGAGCTAGGACAAACCGTGTTTGATTTAGAGTTCCAACTACATGTATCCATATAGGAGAAAACAGAGTGAAACCTAAAAATTAAAACTGTTACTGCCAACGAACGGTTTAACCTGGAAGAACGAAATTTGGTGAGCCAAGTGGGATTGGGGTACTGATCATTACCTGAAAGTGTCATCAAGATTGGGTGAAAAAATGTGTGCTGAGATTTCAGGAAACTCGTAGTTATTTGGAAGCTTGGCAACCCCTTTCCATGAAAGTGATTTGCGCCAGTCTCTGCTTAGGGCTACATCAATAGGAAACAAACCATAGAGACAGAACTTGGAACTACTTTACTGTGTCAAGTTTCCAAGAGCTAGCACAAACCGTGTTTGATTTAGAGTTCCAAATACATGTATCCATATAGGAGAAAACAGAGTGAAACCTAAAAATTAAAACTGTTACTGCCAACGAAAGGTTTAACCTAGAAGAACGAAATTTGGTGAGCCAAGTGGGATTGGGGTACTGATCATTACCTGAAAGTGTCATCAAGATTGGGTGAAAAAATGTGTGCTGAGATTTCAGGAAACTCGTAGTTTTTTGGAAGCTTGGCAACCCCTTTCCATGTAAGTGATTTGTGCCAGTCTCTCTTTAGGGCTACATGAATAGGAAACAAACCATAGAGATAGAACTTGGAACTACGTTATTGTGTCAAGTTTGAAAGAGCTAGCAAAAACTGTGTATGATTTAGAGTTCCAACTATACGTATCCATATAGGAGAAAACAGAGTGAAACCTAAAAATTAAAACTGTTACTGCCAACGAACGGTTTAACCTGGAAGAACGAAATATGGGGAGCCAAGTTGGATTGGGGTACTGATCATTTCCTGAAAGTGTCATCAAGATTGGGTGAAAAAATGTGTGCTGAGATTTATGGAAACTCGTAGTTTTTTGGAAGCTTGGCAACCCCTTTCCATGAAAGGGATTTGCGCCAGTCTCTGCTTAGGGCTACATCAATAGGAAACAAACCAAAGCGAGAGAACTTCAAACTACTTTATTGTGTCAAGTTTCAAACAGCTAGCACAAACCGTGTTTGATTTAGAGTTCCAACTACATGTATCCATATAGGAGAAAACAGAGTGAAACCTAAAAATTAAAACTATTACTGCCAACGAAAGGTTTAACCTGGAAGAACGAAATTTGGAGAGCCAAGTGGGATTGGGGTACTGATCATTACCTGAAAGTGTCATCAAGATTGGGTGAAAAAATGTGTGCTGAGATTTCAGGAAACACGTAGTTTTTTGGAAGCTTGGCAACCCCTTTCCATGAAAGTGATTTGCGCCAGTCTCAGCTTAGGGCTACATCAATAGGAAACAAACCATAGAGATAGAAGTTGGAACTACTTTATTGTGTCAAGTTTCAAAGAGCTAGCACAAACCGTGTTTGATTTAGAGTTCCAACTACATGTTTCCATATAGGATAAAACAGAGTGAAACCTAAAAATTAAAACTGTTACTGCCAACGAAAGGTTTAACCTGGAAGAACGAAATTTGGTGAGCCAAGTGGGATTGGGGTACTGATCATTACCTGAAAGTGTCATCAAGATTGGGTGAAAAAATGTGTGCTGAGATTTCAGGAAACTCGTAGTTTTTTGGAAGCTTGGCAACCCCTTTCCATGTAAGTGATTTGTGCCAGTCTCTCTTTAGGGCTACATGAATAGGAAACAAACCATAGAGATAGAACTTGGAACTACGTTATTGAGTCAAGTTTGAAAGAGCTAGCAAAAACTGTGTATGATTTAGAGTTCCACCTATACGTATCCATATAGGAGAAAACAGAGTGAAACCTAAAAATTAAAACTGTTACTGACAACGAACGGTTTAACCAGGAAGAACGAAATATGGTGAGCCAAGTGGGATTGGGGTACTGATCATTACCTGAAAGTGTCATCAAGATTGGGTGAAAAAATGTGTGCTAAGATTTCAGGAAACTCGTAGTTTTTTAGAAGCTTGGCAACCCCTTTCCATGAAAGTGATTTGTGCCAGTCTCTGCTTATGGCTACATCAATAGGAAACAAACCATAGGGATAGAACTTGGAACTACTTTTTTGTGTCAAGTTTCAAAGAGCTAGGACAAACCGTGTTTGATTTAGAGTTCCAACTACATGTATCCATATAGGAGAAAACAGAGTGAAACCTAAAAATTAAAACTGTTACTGCCAACGAAAGGTTTAACCTGGAAGAACGAAATTTGGTGAGCCAAGTGGGATTGGGGTACTGATCATTACCTGAATGTGTCATCAAGATTGGGTGAAAAAATGTGTGCTGAGATTTCAGGAAACTCGTAGTTATTTGGAAGCTTGGCAACCCCTTTCCATGAAAGTGATTTGCGCCAGTCTCTGCTTAGGGCTACATCAATAGGAAACAAACCATAGAGACAGAACTTGGAACTACTTTACTGTGTCATGTTTCCAAGAGCTAGCACAAACCGTGTTTGATTTAGAGTTCCAAATACATGTATCCATATAGGAGAAAACAGAGTGAAACCTAAAAATTAAAACTGTTACTGCCAACGAAAGGTTTAACCTGGAAGAACGAAATTTGGTGAGCCAAGTGGGATTGGGGTACTGATCATTACCTGAAAGTGTCATCAAGATTGGGTGAAAAAATGTGTGCTGAGATTTCAGGAAACACGTAGTTTTTTGGAAGCTTGGCAACCCCTTTCCATGTAAGTGATTTGTGCCAGTCTCTCTTTAGGGCTACATGAATAGGAAACAAACCATAGAGATAGAACTTGGAACTACGTTATTGTGTCAAGTTTGAAAGAGCTAGCAAAAACTGTGTATGATTTAGAGTTCCAACTATACGTATCCATATAGGAGAAAACAGAGTGAAACCTAAAAATTAAAACTGTTACTGCCAACGAACGGTTTAACCTGGAAGAACGAAATATGGGGAGCCAAGTTGGATTGGGGTACTGATCATTTCCTGAAAGTGTCATCAAGATTGGGTGAAAAAATGTGTGCTGAGATTTATGGAAACTCGTAGTTTTTTGGAAGCTTGGCAACCCCTTTCCATGAAAGGGATTTGTGCCAGTCTCTGCTTAGGGCTACATCAATAGGAAACAAACCAAAGCGAGAGAACTTCAAACTACTTTATTGTGTCAAGTTTCAAACAGCTAGCACAAACCGTGTTTGATTTAGAGTTCCAACTACATGTATCCATATAGGAGAAAACAGAGTGAAACTTAAAAATTAAAACTATTACTGCCAACGAAAGGTTTAACCTGGAAGAACGAAATTTGGAGAGCCAAGTGGGATTGGGGTACTGATCATTACCTGAAAGTGTCATCAAGATTGGGTGAAAAAATGTGTGCTGAGATTTCAGGAAACACGTAGTTTTTTGGAAGCTTGGCAACCCCTTTCCATGAAAGTGATTTGCGCCAGTCTCAGCTTAGGGCTACATCAATAGGAAACAAACCATAGAGACAGAAGTTGGAACTACTTTATTGTGTCAAGTTTCAAAGAGCTAGCACAAACCTTGTTTGATTTAGAGTTCCAACTACATGTTTCCATATAGGAGAAAACAGAGTGAAACCTAAAAATTAAAACTGTTACTGCCAACGAAAGGTTTAACCTGGAAGAACGAAATTTGGTGAGCCAAGTGGGATTGGGGTACTGATCATTACCTGAAAGTGTCATCAAGATTGGGTGAAAAAATGTGTGCTGAGATTTCAGGAAACTCGTAGTTTTTTGGAAGCTTGGCAACCCCTTTCCATGTAAGTGATTTGTGCCAGTCTCTCTTTAGGGCTACATGAATAGGAAACAAACCATAGAGATAGAACTTGGAACTACGTTATTGAGTCAAGTTTGAAAGAGCTAGCAAAAACTGTGTATGATTTAGAGTTCCAACTATACGTATCCATATAGGAGAAAACAGAGTGAAACCTAAAAATTAAAACTGTTACTGACAACGAACGGTTTAACCAGGAAGAACGAAATATGGTGAGCCAAGTGGGATTGGGGTACTGATCATTACCTGAAAGTGTCATCAAGATTGGGTGAAAAAATGTGTGCTAAGATTTCAGGAAACTCGTAGTTTTTTAGAAGCTTGGCAACCCCTTTCCATGAAAGTGATTTGTGCCAGTCTCTGCTTATGGCTACATCAATAGGAAACAAACCATAGGGATAGAACTTGGAACTACTTTTTTGTGTCAAGTTTCAAAGAGCTAGAACAAACCGTGTTTGATTTAGAGTTCCAACTACATGTATCCATATAGGAGAAAACAGAGTGAAACCTAAAAATTAAAACTGTTACTGCCAACGAACGGTTTAACCTGGAAGAACGAAATTTGGTGAGCCAAGTGGGATTGGGGTACTGATCATTACCTGAATGTGTCATCAAGATTGGGTGAAAAAATGTGTGCTGAGATTTCAGGAAACTCGTAGTTATTTGGAAGCTTGGCAACCCCTTTCCATGAAAGTGATTTGCGCCAGTCTCTGCTTAGGGCTACATCAATAGGAAACAAACCATAGAGACAGAACTTGGAACTACTTTACTGTGTCATGTTTCCAAGAGCTAGCACAAACCGTGTTTGATTTAGAGTTCCAAATACATGTATCCATATAGGAGAAAACAGAGTGAAACCTAAAAATTTAAACTGTTACTGCCAACGAAAGGTTTAACCTGGAAGAACGAAATTTGGTGAGCCAAGTGGGATTGGGGTACTGATCATTACCTGAAAGTGTCATCAAGATTGGGTGAAAAAATGTGTGCTGAGATTTCAGGAAACTCGTAGTTTTTTGGAAGCTTGGCAACCCCTTTCCATGTAAGTGATTTGTGCCAGTCTCTCTTTAGGGCTACATGAATAGGAAACAAACCATAGAGATAGAACTTGGAACTACGTTATTGTGTCAAGTTTGAAAGAGCTAGCAAAAACTGTGTATGATTTAGAGTTCCAACTATACGTATCCATATAGGAGAAAACAGAGTGAAACCTAAAAATTAAAACTGTTACTGCCAACGAACGGTTTAACCTGGAAGAACGAAATATGGGGAGCCAAGTTGGATTGGGGTACTGATCATTTCCTGAAAGTGTCATCAAGATTGGGTGAAAAAATGTGTGCTGAGATTTATGGAAACTCGTAGTTTTTTGGAAGCTTGGCAACCCCTTTCCATGAAAGGGATTTGTGCCAGTCTCTGCTTAGGGCTACATCAATAGGAAACAAACCAAAGCGAGAGAACTTCAAACTACTTTATTGTGTCAAGTTTCAAACAGCTAGCACAAACCGTGTTTGATTTAGAGTTCCAACTACATGTATCCATATAGGAGAAAACAGAGTGAAACTAAAAATTAAAACTATTACTGCCAACGAAAGGTTTAACCTGGAAGAACGAAATTTGGAGAGCCAAGTGGGATTGGGGTACTGATCATTACCTGAAAGTGTCATCAAGATTGGGTGAAAAAATGTGTGCTGAGATTTCAGGAAACACGTAGTTTTTTGGAAGCTTGGCAACCCCTTTCCATGAAAGTGATTTGCGCCAGTCTCAGCTTAGGGCTACATCAATAGGAAACAAACCATAGAGACAGAAGTTGGAACTACTTTATTGTGTCAAGTTTCAAAGAGCTAGCACAAACCTTGTTTGATTTAGAGTTCCAACTACATGTTTCCATATAGGAGAAAACAGAGTGAAACCTAAAAATTAAAACTGTTACTGCCAACGAAAGGTTTAACCTGGAAGAACGAAATTTGGTGAGCCAAGTGGGATTGGGGTACTGATCATTACCTGAAAGTGTCATCAAGATTGGGTGAAAAAATGTGTGCTGAGATTTCAGGAAACTCGTAGTTTTTTGGAAGCTTGGCAACCCCTTTCCATGTAAGTGATTTGTGCCAGTCTCTCTTTAGGGCTACATGAATAGGAAACAAACCATAGAGATAGAACTTGGAACTACGTTATTGAGTCAAGTTTGAAAGAGCTAGCAAAAACTGTGTATGATTTAGAGTTCCAACTATACGTATCCATATAGGAGAAAACAGAGTGAAACCTAAAAATTAAAACTGTTACTGACAACGAACGGTTTAACCAGGAAGAACGAAATATGGTGAGCCAAGTGGGATTGGGGTACTGATCATTACCTGAAAGTGTCATCAAGATTGGGTGAAAAAATGTGTGCTAAGATTTCAGGAAACTCGTAGTTTTTTAGAAGCTTGGCAACCCCTTTCCATGAAAGTGATTTGTGCCAGTCTCTGCTTATGGCTACATCAATAGGAAACAAACCATAGGGATAGAACTTGGAACTACTTTTTTGTGTCAAGTTTCAAAGAGCTAGAACAAACCGTGTTTGATTTAGAGTTCCAACTACATGTATCCATATAGGAGAAAACAGAGTGAAACCTAAAAATTAAAACTGTTACTGCCAACGAACGGTTTAACCTGGAAGAACGAAATTTGGTGAGCCAAGTGGGATTGGGGTACTGATCATTACCTGAATGTGTC
This sequence comes from Spermophilus citellus, assembly GCF_964194105.1. NCBI lineage: Eukaryota > Metazoa > Chordata > Mammalia > Rodentia > Sciuridae > Spermophilus > Spermophilus citellus. The sequence continues at coordinate 11,538,303 of NC_138192.1, read as the reverse complement.
ATCAAGATTGGGTGAAAAAATGTGTGCTGAGATTTCAGGAAACTCGTAGTTATTTGGAAGCTTGGCAACCCCTTTCCATGAAAGTGATTTGCGCCAGTCTCTGCTTAGGGCTACATCAATAGGAAACAAACCATAGAGACAGAACTTGGAACTACTTTACTGTGTCATGTTTCCAAGAGCTAGCACAAACCGTGTTTGATTTAGAGTTCCAAATACATGTATCCATATAGGAGAAAACAGAGTGAAACCTAAAAATTTAAACTGTTACTGCCAACGAAAGGTTTAACCTGGAAGAACGAAATTTGGTGAGCCAAGTGGGATTGGGGTACTGATCATTACCTGAAAGTGTCATCAAGATTGGGTGAAAAAATGTGTGCTGAGATTTCAGGAAACTCGTAGTTTTTTGGAAGCTTGGCAACCCCTTTCCATGTAAGTGATTTGTGCCAGTCTCTCTTTAGGGCTACATGAATAGGAAACAAACCATAGAGATAGAACTTGGAACTACGTTATTGTGTCAAGTTTGAAAGAGCTAGCAAAAACTGTGTATGATTTAGAGTTCCAACTATACGTATCCATATAGGAGAAAACAGAGTGAAACCTAAAAATTAAAACTGTTACTGCCAACGAACGGTTTAACCTGGAAGAACGAAATATGGGGAGCCAAGTTGGATTGGGGTACTGATCATTTCCTGAAAGTGTCATCAAGATTGGGTGAAAAAATGTGTGCTGAGATTTATGGAAACTCGTAGTTTTTTGGAAGCTTGGCAACCCCTTTCCATGAAAGGGATTTGTGCCAGTCTCTGCTTAGGGCTACATCAATAGGAAACAAACCAAAGCGAGAGAACTTCAAACTACTTTATTGTGTCAAGTTTCAAACAGCTAGCACAAACCGTGTTTGATTTAGAGTTCCAACTACATGTATCCATATAGGAGAAAACAGAGTGAAACTTAAAAATTAAAACTATTACTGCCAACGAAAGGTTTAACCTGGAAGAACGAAATTTGGAGAGCCAAGTGGGATTGGGGTACTGATCATTACCTGAAAGTGTCATCAAGATTGGGTGAAAAAATGTGTGCTGAGATTTCAGGAAACACGTAGTTTTTTGGAAGCTTGGCAACCCCTTTCCATGAAAGTGATTTGCGCCAGTCTCAGCTTAGGGCTACATCAATAGGAAACAAACCATAGAGATAGAAGTTGGAACTACTTTATTGTGTCAAGTTTCAAAGAGCTAGCACAAACCGTGTTTGATTTAGAGTTCCAACTACATGTTTCCATATAGGAGAAAACAGAGTGAAACCTAAAAATTAAAACTGTTACTGCCAACGAAAGGTTTAACCTGGAAGAACGAAATTTGGTGAGCCAAGTGGGATTGGGGTACTGATCATTACCTGAAAGTGTCATCAAGATTGGGTGAAAAAATGTGTGCTGAGATTTCAGGAAACTCGTAGTTTTTTGGAAGCTTGGCAACCCCTTTCCATGTAAGTGATTTGTGCCAGTCTCTCTTTAGGGCTACATGAATAGGAAACAAACCATAGAGATAGAACTTGGAACTACGTTATTGAGTCAAGTTTGAAAGAGCTAGCAAAAACTGTGTATGATTTAGAGTTCCAACTATACGTATCCATATAGGAGAAAACAGAGTGAAACCTAAAAATTAAAACTGTTACTGACAACGAACGGTTTAACCAGGAAGAACGAAATATGGTGAGCCAAGTGGGATTGGGGTACTGATCATTACCTGAAAGTGTCATCAAGATTGGGTGAAAAAATGTGTGCTAAGATTTCAGGAAACTCGTAGTTTTTTAGAAGCTTGGCAACCCCTTTCCATGAAAGTGATTTGTGCCAGTCTCTGCTTATGGCTACATCAATAGGAAACAAACCATAGGGATAGAACTTGGAACTACTTTTTTGTGTCAAGTTTCAAAGAGCTAGAACAAACCGTGTTTGATTTAGAGTTCCAACTACATGTATCCATATAGGAGAAAACAGAGTGAAACCTAAAAATTAAAACTGTTACTGCCAACGAACGGTTTAACCTGGAAGAACGAAATTTGGTGAGCCAAGTGGGATTGGGGTACTGATCATTACCTGAATGTGTCATCAAGATTGGGTGAAAAAATGTGTGCTGAGATTTCAGGAAACTCGTAGTTATTTGGAAGCTTGGCAACCCCTTTCCATGAAAGTGATTTGCGCCAGTCTCTGCTTAGGGCTACATCAATAGGAAACAAACCATAGAGACAGAACTTGGAACTACTTTACTGTGTCATGTTTCCAAGAGCTAGCACAAACCGTGTTTGATTTAGAGTTCCAAATACATGTATCCATATAGGAGAAAACAGAGTGAAACCTAAAAATTTAAACTGTTACTGCCAACGAAAGGTTTAACCTGGAAGAACGAAATTTGGTGAGCCAAGTGGGATTGGGGTACTGATCATTACCTGAAAGTGTCATCAAGATTGGGTGAAAAAATGTGTGCTGAGATTTCAGGAAACTCGTAGTTTTTTGGAAGCTTGGCAACCCCTTTCCATGTAAGTGATTTGTGCCAGTCTCTCTTTAGGGCTACATGAATAGGAAACAAACCATAGAGATAGAACTTGGAACTACGTTATTGTGTCAAGTTTGAAAGAGCTAGCAAAAACTGTGTATGATTTAGAGTTCCAACTATACGTATCCATATAGGAGAAAACAGAGTGAAACCTAAAAATTAAAACTGTTACTGCCAACGAACGGTTTAACCTGGAAGAACGAAATATGGGGAGCCAAGTTGGATTGGGGTACTGATCATTTCCTGAAAGTGTCATCAAGATTGGGTGAAAAAATGTGTGCTGAGATTTATGGAAACTCGTAGTTTTTTGGAAGCTTGGCAACCCCTTTCCATGAAAGGGATTTGTGCCAGTCTCTGCTTAGGGCTACATCAATAGGAAACAAACCAAAGCGAGAGAACTTCAAACTACTTTATTGTGTCAAGTTTCAAACAGCTAGCACAAACCGTGTTTGATTTAGAGTTCCAACTACATGTATCCATATAGGAGAAAACAGAGTGAAACTTAAAAATTAAAACTATTACTGCCAACGAAAGGTTTAACCTGGAAGAACGAAATTTGGAGAGCCAAGTGGGATTGGGGTACTGATCATTACCTGAAAGTGTCATCAAGATTGGGTGAAAAAATGTGTGCTGAGATTTCAGGAAACACGTAGTTTTTTGGAAGCTTGGCAACCCCTTTCCATGAAAGTGATTTGCGCCAGTCTCAGCTTAGGGCTACATCAATAGGAAACAAACCATAGAGATAGAAGTTGGAACTACTTTATTGTGTCAAGTTTCAAAGAGCTAGCACAAACCGTGTTTGATTTAGAGTTCCAACTACATGTTTCCATATAGGAGAAAACAGAGTGAAACCTAAAAATTAAAACTGTTACTGCCAACGAAAGGTTTAACCTGGAAGAACGAAATTTGGTGAGCCAAGTGGGATTGGGGTACTGATCATTACCTGAAAGTGTCATCAAGATTGGGTGAAAAAATGTGTGCTGAGATTTCAGGAAACTCGTAGTTTTTTGGAAGCTTGGCAACCCCTTTCCTTGTAAGTGATTTGTGCCAGTCTCTCTTTAGGGCTACATGAATAGGAAACAAACCATAGAGATAGAACTTGGAACTACGTTATTGTGTCAAGTTTGAAAGAGCTAGCAAAAACTGTGTATGATTTAGAGTTCCAACTATACGTATCCATATAGGAGAAAACAGAGTGAAACCTAAAAATTAAAACTGTTACTGACAACGAACGGTTTAACCAGGAAGAACGAAATATGGTGAGCCAAGTGGGATTGGGGTACTGATCATTACCTGAAAGTGTCATCAAGATTGGGTGAAAAAATGTGTGCTAAGATTTCAGGAAACTCGTAGTTTTTTAGAAGCTTGGCAACCCCTTTCCATGAAAGTGATTTGTGCCAGTCTCTGCTTAGGGCTACATCAATAGGAAACAAACCATAGAGATGGAACTTGGAACTACTTTATTGTGTCAAGTTTCAAAGAGCTAGCACAAACCGTGTTTGAATTACACTTCCAACTACATGTATCCATATAGGAGAAAACAGAGTGAAACCTAAAAATTAAAACTGTTACTGCCAACGAACGGTTTAACCTGGAAGAACGAAATATGGGGAGCCAAGTTGGATTGCGGTACTGATCATTACCTGAAAGTGTCATCAAGATTGGGTGAAAAAATGTGTGCTGAGATTTCAGGAAACTCGTAGTTATTTGGAAGCTTGGCAACCCCTTTCCATGAAAGTGATTTGCGCCAGTCTCTGCTTAGGGCTACATCAATAGGAAACAAACCATAGAGATAGAACTTGGAACTACTTTATTGTGTCAAGTTTCCAAGAGCTAGCACAAACCGTGTTTGATTTAGAGTTCCAACTACATGTATCCATATAGGAGAAAACAGAGTGAAACCTAAAAATTAAAACTGTTACTGCCAACGAAAGGTTTAACCTGGAAGAACGAAATTTGGTGAGCCAAGTGGGATTGGGGTACTGATCATTACCTGAAAGTGTCATCAAGATTGGGTGAAAAAATGTGTGCTGAGATTTCAGGAAACTCGTATTTTTTTGGAAGCTTGGCAACCCCTTTCCATGTAAGTGATTTGTGCCAGTCTCTCTTTAGGGCTACATGAATAGGAAACAAACCATAGAGATAGAACTTGGAACTACGTTATTGTGTCAAGTTTGAAAGAGCTAGCAAAAACTGTGTATGATTTAGAGTTCCAACTATACGTATCCATATAGGAGAAAACAGAGTGAAACCTAAAAATTAAAACTGTTACTGCCAACGAACGGTTTAACCTGGAAGAACGAAATATGGGGAGCCAAGTTGGATTGGGGTACTGATCATTTCCTGAAAGTGTCATCAAGATTGGGTGAAAAAATGTGTGCTGAGATTTATGGAAACTCGTAGTTTTTTGGAAGCTTGGCAACCCCTTTCCATGAAAGGGATTTGTGCCAGTCTCTGCTTAGGGCTACATCAATAGGAAACAAACCAAAGCGAGAGAACTTCAAACTACTTTATTGTGTCAAGTTTCAAACAGCTAGCACAAACCGTGTTTGATTTAGAGTTCCAACTACATGTATCCATATAGGAGAAAACAGAGTGAAACCTAAAAATTAAAACTATTACTGCCAACGAAAGGTTTAACCTGGAAGAACGAAATTTGGAGAGCCAAGTGGGATTGGGGTACTGATCATTACCTGAAAGTGTCATCAAGATTGGGTGAAAAAATGTGTGCTGAGATTTCAGGAAACACGTAGTTTTTTGGAAGCTTGGCAACACCTTTCCATGAAAGTGATTTGCGCCAGTCTCAGCTTAGGGCTACATCAATAGGAAACAAACCATAGAGATAGAAGTTGGAACTACTTTATTGTGTCAAGTTTCAAAGAGCTAGCACAAACCGTGTTTGATTTAGCGTTCCAACTACATGTTTCCATATAGGAGAAAACAGAGTGAAACCTAAAAATTAAAACTGTTACTGCCAACGAAAGGTTTAACCTGGAAGAACGAAATTTGGTGAGCCAAGTGGGATTGGGGTACTGATCATTACCTGAAAGTGTCATCAAGATTGGGTGAAAAAATGTGTGCTGAGATTTCAGGAAACTCGTAGTTATTTGGAAGCTTGGCAACCCCTTTCCATGAAAGTGATTTGCGCCAGTCTCTGCTTAGGGCTACATCAATAGGAAACAAACCATAGAGACAGAACTTGGAACTACTTTACTGTGTCAAGTTTCCAAGAGCTAGCACAAACCGTGTTTGATTTAGAGTTCCAAATACATGTATCCATATAGGAGAAAACAGAGTGAAACCTAAAAATTAAAACTGTTACTGCCAACGAAAGGTTTAACCTGGAAGAACGAAATTTGGTGAGCCAAGTGGGATTGGGGTACTGATCATTACCTGAAAGTGTCATCAAGATTGGGTGAAAAAATGTGTGCTGAGATTTCAGGAAACTCGTATTTTTTTGGAAGCTTGGCAACCCCTTTCCATGTAAGTGATTTGTGCCAGTCTCTCTTTAGGGCTACATGAATAGGAAACAAACCATAGAGATAGAACTTGGAACTACGTTATTGTGTCAAGTTTGAAAGAGCTAGCAAAAACTGTGTATGATTTAGAGTTCCAACTATACGTATCCATATAGGAGAAAACAGAGTGAAACCTAAAAATTAAAACTGTTACTGCCAACGAACGGTTTAACCTGGAAGAACGAAATATGGGGAGCCAAGTTGGATTGGGGTACTGATCATTTCCTGAAAGTGTCATCAAGATTGGGTGAAAAAATGTGTGCTGAGATTTATGGAAACTCGTAGTTTTTTGGAAGCTTGGCAACCCCTTTCCATGAAAGGGATTTGTGCCAGTCTCTGCTTAGGGCTACATCAATAGGAAACAAACCAAAGCGAGAGAACTTCAAACTACTTTATTGTGTCAAGTTTCAAACAGCTAGCACAAACCGTGTTTGATTTAGAGTTCCAACTACATGTTTCCATATAGGAGAAAACAGAGTGAAACCTAAAAATTAAAACTATTACTGCCAACGAAAGGTTTAACCTGGAAGAACGAAATTTGGAGAGCCAAGTGGGATTGGGGTACTGATCATTACCTGAAAGTGTCATCAAGATTGGGTGAAAAAATGTGTGCTGAGATTTCAGGAAACACGTAGTTTTTTGGAAGCTTGGCAACCCCTTTCCATGAAAGTGATTTGCGCCAGTCTCAGCTTAGGGCTACATCAATAGGAAACAAACCATAGAGATAGAAGTTGGAACTACTTTATTGTGTCAAGTTTCAAAGAGCTAGCACAAACCGTGTTTGATTTAGAGTTCCAACTACATGTTTCCATATAGGAGAAAACAGAGTGAAACCTAAAAATTAAAACTGTTACTGACAACGAACGGTTTAACCAGGAAGAACGAAATATGGTGAGCCAAGTGGGATTGGGGTACTGATCATTACCTGAAAGTGTCATCAAGATTGGGTGAAAAAATGTGTGCTAAGATTTCAGGAAACTCGTAGTTTTTTAGAAGCTTGGCAACCCCTTTCCATGAAAGTGATTTGTGCCAGTCTCTGCTTAGGGCTACATCAATAGGAAACAAACCATAGAGATGGAACTTGGAACTACTTTATTGTGTCAAGTTTCAAAGAGCTAGCACAAACCGTGTTTGAATTACACTTCCAACTACATGTATCCATATAGGAGAAAACATAGTGAAACCTAAAAATTAAAACTGTTACTGCCAACGAACGGTTTAATCTAGAAGAACGAAATTTGGTGAGCCAAGTAAGATTGCGGTACTGATCATTTCCTGAAAGTGTCATCAAGATTGGGTGAAAAAATGTGTGCTGAGATTTATGGAAACTCGTAGTTTTTTGGAAGCTTGGCAACCCCTTTCCATGAAAGGGATTTGCGCCAGTCTCTGCTTAGGGCTACATCAATAGGAAACAAACCAAAGCGAGAGAACTTCAAACTACTTTATTGTGTCAAGTTTCAAACAGCTAGCACAAACCGTGTTTGATTTAGAGTTCCAACTACATGTATCCATATAGGAGAAAACAGAGTGAAACCTAAAAATTAAAACTATTACTGCCAACGAAAGGTTTAACCTGGAAGAACGAAATTTGGAGAGCCAAGTGGGATTGGGGTACTGATCATTACCTGAAAGTGTCATCAAGATTGGGTGAAAAAATGTGTGCTGAGATTTCAGGAAACTCGTAGTTATTTGGAAGCTTGGCAACCCCTTTCCATGAAAGTGATTTGCGCCAGTCTCTGCTTAGGGCTACATCAATAGGAAACAAACCATAGAGACAGAACTTGGAACTACTTTACTGTGTCAAGTTTCCAAGAGCTAGCACAAACCGTGTTTGATTTAGAGTTCCAAATACATGTATCCATATAGGAGAAAACAGAGTGAAACCTAAAAATTAAAACTGTTACTGCCAACGAAAAGTTTAACCTGGAAGAACGAAATTTGGTGAGCCAAGTGGGATTGGGGTACTGATCATTACCTGAAAGTGTCATCAAGATTGGGTGAAAAAATGTGTGCTGAGATTTCAGGAAACACGTAGTTTTTTGGAAGCTTGGCAACCCCTTTCCATGAAAGTGATTTGCGCCAGTCTCTGCTTAGGGCTACATCAATAGGAAACAAACCATAGAGATAGAACTTGGAACTACTTTATTGTGTCAAGTTTCAAAGAGCTAGCACAAACCGTGTTTGATTTAGAGTTCCAACTACATGTTTCCATATAGGAGAAAACAGAGTGAAACCTAAAAATTAAAACTGTTACTGCCAACGAAAGGTTTAACCTGGAAGAACGAAATATGGTGAGCCAAGTTGGATTGGGGTACTGATCATTTCCTGAAAGTGTCATCAAGATTGGGTGAAAAAATGTGTGCTGAGATTTATGGAAACTCGTAGTTTTTTGGAAGCTTGGCAACCCCTTTCCATGAAAGGGATTTGCGCCAGTCTCTGCTTAGGGCTACATCAATAGGAAACAAACCAAAGCGAGAGAACTTCAAACTACTTTATTGTGTCAAGTTTCAAACAGCTAGCACAAACCGTGTTTGATTTAGAGTTCCAACTACATGTATCCATATAGGAGAAAACAGAGTGAAACCTAAAAATTAAAACTATTACTGCCAACGAAAGGTTTAACCTGGAAGAACGAAATTTGGAGAGCCAAGTGGGATTGGGGTACTGATCATTACCTGAAAGTGTCATCAAGATTGGGTGAAAAAATGTGTGCTGAGATTTCAGGAAACACGTAGTTTTTTGGAAGCTTGGCAACCCCTTTCCATGAAAGTGATTTGCGCCAGTCTCAGCTTAGGGCTACATCAATAGGAAACAAACCATAGAGATAGAAGTTGGAACTACTTTATTGTGTGAAGTTTCAAAGAGCTAGCACAAACCGTGTTTGATTTAGAGTTCCAACTACATGTTTCCATATAGGATAAAACAGAGTGAAACCTAAAAATTAAAACTGTTACTGCCAACGAAAGGTTTAACCTGGAAGAACGAAATTTGGTGAGCCAAGTGGGATTGGGGTACTGATCATTACCTGAAAGTGTCATCAAGATTGGGTGAAAAAATGTGTGCTGAGATTTCAGGAAACTCGTAGTTTTTTGGAAGCTTGGCAACCCCTTTCCATGTAAGTGATTTGTGCCAGTCTCTCTTTAGGGCTACATGAATAGGAAACAAACCATAGAGATAGAACTTGGAACTACGTTATTGAGTAAAGTTTGAAAGAGCTAGCAAAAACTGTGTATGATTTAGAGTTCCAACTATACGTATCCATATAGGAGAAAACAGAGTGAAACCTAAAAATTAAAACTGTTACTGACAACGAACGGTTTAACCAGGAAGAACGAAATATGGTGAGCCAAGTGGGATTGGGGTACTGATCATTACCTGAAAGTGTCATCAAGATTGGGTGAAAAAATGTGTGCTAAGATTTCAGGAAACTCGTCGTTTTTTAGAAGCTTGGCAACCCCTTTCCATGAAAGTGATTTGTGCCAGTCTCTGCTTATGGCTACATCAATAGGAAACAAACCATAGGGATAGAACTTGGAACTACTTTTTTGTGTCAAGTTTCAAAGAGCTAGGACAAACCGTGTTTGATTTAGAGTTCCAACTACATGTATCCATATAGGAGAAAACAGAGTGAAACCTAAAAATTAAAACTGTTACAGCCAACGAACGATTTAACCTGGAAGAACGAAATTTGGTGAGCCAAGTGGGATTGGGGTACTGATCATTACCTGAAAGTGTCATCAAGATTGGGTGAAAAAATGTGTGCTGAGATTTCAGGAAACTCGTAGTTATTTGGAAGCTTGGCAACCCCTTTCCATGAAAGTGATTTGCGCCAGTCTCTGCTTAGGGCTACATCAATAGGAAACAAACCATAGAGACAGAACTTGGAACTACTTTACTGTGTCAAGTTTCCAAGAGCTAGCACAAACCGTGTTTGATTTAGAGTTCCAAATACATGTATCCATATAGGAGAAAACAGAGTGAAACCTAAAAATTAAAACTGTTACTGCCAACGAAAGGTTTAACCTGGAAGAACGAAATTTGGTGAGCCAAGTGGGATTGGGGTACTGATCATTACCTGAAAGTGTCATCAAGATTGGGTGAAAAAATGTGTGCTGAGATTTCAGGAAACTCGTAGTTTTTTGGAAGCTTGGCAACCCCTTTCCATGTAAGTGATTTGTGCCAGTCTCTCTTTAGGGCTACATGAATAGGAAACAAACCATAGAGATAGAACTTGGAACTACGTTATTGTGTCAAGTTTGAAAGAGCTAGCAAAAACTGTGTATGATTTAGAGTTCCAACTATACGTATCCATATAGGAGAAAACAGAGTGAAACCTAAAAATTAAAACTGTTACTGCCAACGAACGGTTTAACCTGGAAGAACGAAATATGGGGAGCCAAGTTGGATTGGGGTACTGATCATTACCTGAAAGTGTCATCAAGATTGGGTGAAAAAATGTGTGCTGAGATTTATGGAAACTCGTAGTTTTTTGGAAGCTTGGCAACCCCTTTCCATGAAAGGGATTTGTGCCAGTCTCTGCTTAGGGCTACATCAATAGGAAACAAACCAAAGCGAGAGAACTTCAAACTACTTTATTGTGTCAAGTTTCAAACAGCTAGCACAAACCGTGTTTGATTTAGAGTTCCAACTACATGTATCCATATAGGAGAAAACAGAGTGAAACCTAAAAATTAAAACTATTACTGCCAACGAAAGGTTTAACCTGGAAGAATGAAATTTGGAGAGCCAAGTGGGATTGGGGTACTGATCATTACCTGAAAGTGTCATCAAGATTGGGTGAAAAAATGTGTGCTGAGATTTCAGGAAACACGTAGTTTTTTGGAAGCTTGGCAACCCCTTTCCATGAAAGTGATTTGCGCCAGTCTCAGCTTAGGGCTACATCAATAGGAAACAAACCATAGAGATAGAAGTTGGAACTACTTTATTGTGTCAAGTTTCAAAGAGCTAGCACAAACCGTGTTTGATTTAGAGTTCCAACTACATGTTTCCATATAGGAGAAAACAGAGTGAAACCTAAAAATTAAAACTGTTACTGCCAACGAAAGGTTTAACCTGGAAGAACGAAATTTGGTGAGCCAAGTGGGATTGGGGTACTGATCATTACCTGAAAGTGTCATCAAGATTGGGTGAAAAAATGTGTGCTGAGATTTCAGGAAACTCGTAGTTTTTTGGAAGCTTGGCAACCCCTTTCCATGTAAGTGATTTGTGCCAGTCTCTCTTTAGGGCTACATGAATAGGAAACAAACCATAGAGATAGAACTTGGAACTACGTTATTGTGTCAAGTTTGAAAGAGCTAGCAAAAACTGTGTATGATTTAGAGTTCCAACTATACGTATCCATATAGGAGAAAACAGAGTGAAACCTAAAAATTAAAACTGTTACTGACAACGAACGGTTTAACCAGGAAGAACGAAATATGGTGAGCCAAGTGGGATTGGGGTACTGATCATTACCTGAAAGTGTCATCAAGATTGGGTGAAAAAATGTGTGCTGAGATTTCAGGAAACACGTAGTTTTTTGGAAGCTTGGCAACCCCTTTCCATGAAAGTGATTTGTGCCAGTCTCTGCTTAGGGCTACATCAATAGGAAACAAACCATAGAGATGGAACTTGGAACTACTTTATTGTGTCAAGTTTCAAAGAGCTAGCACAAACCATGTTTGAATTACACTTCCAACTACATGTATCCATATAGGAGAAAACAGAGTGAAACCTAAAAATTAAAACTGTTACTGCCAACGAAGGGTTTAACCTAGAAGAACGAAATTGGTGAGCCAAGTGGGATTGGGGTACTGATCATTACCTGAAAGTGTCATCAAGATTGGGTGAAAAATGTGTGCTGAGATTTCAGGAAACTCATTTTTTGGAAACTTGGCAACCCCTTTCCATGAAAGTGATTTGTGCCAGTCTCTGCTTATGGCTACATCAATAGGAAACAAACCATAGGGATAGAACTTGGAACTACATTTTGTGTCAAGTTTCAAAGAGCTAGGACAAACCGTGTTTGATTTAGAGTTCCAACTACATGTATCCATATAGGAGAAAACAGAGTGAAACCTAAAAATTAAAACTGTTACTGCCAACGAACGGTTTAACCTGGAAGAACGAAATTTGGTGAGCCAAGTGGGATTGGGGTACTGATCATTACCTGAAAGTGTCATCAAGATTGGGTGAAAAAATGTGTGCTGAGATTTCAGGAAACTCGTAGTTATTTGGAAGCTTGGCAACCCCTTTCCATGAAAATGATTTGCGCCAGTCTCTGCTTAGGGCTACATCAATAGGAAACAAACCATAGAGACAGAACTTGGAACTACTTTACTGTGTCAAGTTTCCAAGAGCTAGCAAAAACCGTGTTTGATTTAGAGTTCCAAATACATGTATCCATATAGGAGAAAATAGAGTGAAACCTAAAAATTAAAACTGTTACTGCCAACGAACGGTTTAACCTGGAAGAACGAAATATGGGGAGCCAAGTTGGATTGCGGTACTGATCATTACCTGAAAGTGTCATCAAGATTGGGTGAAAAAATGTGTGCTGAGATTTCAGGAAACTCGTAGTTATTTGGAAGCTTGGCAACCCCTTTCCATGAAAGTGATTTGCGCCAGTCTCTGCTTAGGGCTACATCAATAGGAAACAAACCATAGAGATAGAACTTGGAACTACTTTATTGTGTCAAGTTTCCAAGAGCTAGCAAAAACCGTGTTTGATTTAGAGTTCCAACTACATGTATCCATATAGGAGAAAACATAGTGAAACCTAAAAATTAAAACTGTTACTGCCAACGAACGGTTTAACCTAGAAGAACGAAATTAGGTGAGCCAAGTAAGATTGGGGTACTGATCATTTCCTGAAAGTGTCATCAAGATTGGGTGAAAAAATGTGTGCTGAGATTTATGGAAACTCGTAGTTTTTTGGAAGCTTGGCAACCCCTTTCCATGAAAGGGATTTGCGCCAGTCTCTGCTTAGGGCTACATCAATAGGAAACAAACCAAAGGGAGAGAACTTCAAACTACTTTATTGTGTCAAGTTTCAAACAGCTAGCACAAACCGTGTTTGATTTAGAGTTCCAACTACATGTATCCATATAGGAGAAAACAGAGTGAAACCTAAAAATTAAAACTATTACTGCCAACGAAAGGTTTAACCTGGAAGAACGAAATTTGGTGAGCCAAGTGGGATTGGGGTACTGATCATTACCTGAAAGTGTCATCAAGATTGGGTGAAAAAATGTGTGCTGAGATTTCAGGAAACACGTAGTTTTTTGGAAGCTTGGCAACCCCTTTCCATGAAAGTGATTTGCGCCAGTCTCACCTTAGGGCTACATCAATAGGAAACAAACCATAGAGATAGAAGTTGGAACTACTTTATTGTGTCAAGTTTCAAAGAGCTAGCACAAACCGTGTTTGATTTAGAGTTCCAACTACATGTTTCCATATAGGAGAAAACAGAGTGAAACCTAAAAATTAAAACTGTTACTGCCAACGAAAGGTTTAACCTGGAAGAACGAAATTTGGTGAGCCAAGTGGGATTGGGGTACTGATCATTACCTGAAAGTGTCATCAAGATTGGGTGAAAAAATGTGTGCTGAGATTTCAGGAAACTCGTAGTTTTTTGGAAGCTTGGCAACCCCTTTCCATGTAAGTGATTTGTGCCAGTCTCTCTTTAGGGCTACATGAATAGGAAACAAACCATAGAGATAGAACTTGGAACTACGTTATTGTGTCAAGTTTGAAAGAGCTAGCAAAAACTGTGTATGATTTAGAGTTCCAACTATACATATCCATATAGGAGAAAACAGAGTGAAACCTAAAAATTTAAACTGTTACTGACAACGAACAGTTTAACCTGGAAGAACGAAATATGGTGAGCCAAGTGGGATTGGGGTACTGATCATTACCTGAAAGTGTCATCAAGATTGGGTGAAAAAATGTGTGCTGAGATTTCAGGAAACTCGTAGTTTTTTGGAAGCTTGGCAACCCCTTTCATGAAAGTGATTTGCGCCAGTCTCTGCTTAGGGCTACATGAATAGGAAACAAACCATACAGACAGAACTTGGAACTACTTTATTGTGTCAAGTTTCCAAGAGCTAGCACAAACCGTGTTTGATTTACAGTTCCAACTACATGTATCCATATAGGAGAAAACAGAGTGAAACCTAAAAATTAAAACTGTTACTGCCAACGAACAGTTTAACCTGGAAGAACGAAATTTGGTGAGCCAAGTGGGATTGGGGTACTGATCATTACCTGAAAGTGTCATCAAGATTGGGTGAAAAAATGTGTGCTGAGATTTCAGGAATATCGTAGTTTTTTGGAAACATCCAACCCCTTTCCATGAAAGTGATTTGTGCCAGTCTCTGCTTAGGGCTACATCAATAGGAAACAAACCATAGAGATAGAACTTGGAACTACTTTATTGTGTCAAGTTTCCAAGAGCTAGCACAAACCGTGTTTGATTTAGAGTTCCAACTACATGTATCCATATAGGAGAAAACAGAGTGAAACCTAAAAATTAAAACTGTTACTGCCAACGAACGGTTTAACCTGGAAGAACGAAATTTGGTGAGCCAAGTAGGATTGGGGTACTGATCATTACCTGAAAGTGTCATCAAGATTGGGTGAAAAAATGTGTGATGAGATTTCAGGAAACTCGTAGTTTTTTGGAAGCTTCCAACCCCTTTCCATGAAAGTGATTTGCGCCAGTCTCTGCTTAGGGCTACATCAATAGGAAACAAAGCATAGAGATAGAACTTGGAACTACTTTATTGTGTCAAGTTTCAAAGAGCTACCACAAACCGTGTTTGAATTACACTTCCAACTACATGTATCCATATAGGAGAAAACAGAGTGAAACCTAAAAATTAAAACTGTTACTGCCAACGAACGGTTTAACCTAGAAGAACGAAATTTGGTGAGCCAAGTGGGAATGGGGTACTGATCATTACCTGAAAGTGTCATCAAGATTGGGTGAAAAATGTGGGCTGAGATTTCAGGATACTCGTTTTTTGGAAACTTGGCAACCCCTTTCCATGAAAGTGATTTGCGCCAGTCTCTGCTTAGGGCTACGTCAATAGGAAACAAACCATAGAGATAGAACTTGGAACTACTTTATTGTGTCAAGTTTCCAAGAGCTAGCACAAACCGTGTTTGATTTAGAGTTCCAACTACATGTATCCATATAGGAGAAAACAGAGTGAAACCTAAAAATTAAAGCTGTTACTGCCAACGAACGGTTTAACCTGGAAGAACGAAATTTGGTGAGCCATGTGGGATTGGGGTACTGATCATTACCTGAAAGTGTCATCAAGATTGGGTGAAAAAATGTGTGATGAGATTTCAGGATTCGTAGTTTTTTGGAAGCTTCCAACCCCTTTCCATGAAAGTGATTTGCGCCAGTCTCTGCTTAGGGCTACATCAATAGGAAACAAACCATAGAGATAGAACTCGGAACTACTTTATTATGTCAAGTTTCAAAGAGCTACCACAAACCGTGTTTGATTTAGAGGTCCAACTACATGTATCCATATAGGAGAAAACAGAGTGAAACCTAAAAATTAAAATTGTTACTGCCAACGAACGGTTTAACCTAGAAGAACGAAATTTGGTGAGCCAAGTGGTAATGGGGTACTGATTATTACCTGAAAGTGTCATCAAGATTGGGTGAAAAATGTGTGCTGAGATTTCAGGAAACTCGTTTTTTGGAAACTTGGCAACCCCTTTCCATGAAAGTGATTTGCGCCAGTCCCTGCTTAGGGCTACATCAATAGGAAAGAAACAATAGAGATAGAACTTGGAACTACTTTACTGTGTCAAGTTTCAAAGAGCTACCACAAACCGTGTTTGATTTAGAGGTCCAACTACATGTATCCATATAGGAGAAAACAGAGTGAAACCTAAAAATTAAAACTGTCACTGCCAACGAACAGTTTAACCTGGAAGAACGAAATATGGTGAGCCAAGTGGGATTGGGGTACTGATCATTACCTGAAAGTGTCATCAAGATTGGGTGAGAAAATGTGTGCTGAGATTTCAGGAAACTCGTAGTTTCTTGGAAGCTTGGCAACCCCTTTCCATGAAAGTGATTTGCGCCAGTCTCTGCTTAGGGCTACATCAATAGGAAACAAACCAAAGAGATAGAACTTCAAACTACTTTATTGTGTCAAGTTTCAAAGAGCTAGCACAAACCGTGCTTGATTTAGAGTTCCAACTACATGTATCCATATAGGAGAAAACAGAGTGAAACCTAAAAATTAAAACTGTTACTGCCAACGAAAGGTTTAACCTGGAAGATCGAAATTTGGTGAGCCAAGTAGGTTTGAGGTACTGATCATTACCTGAAAGTTTCATCAAGATTGGGTGAAAAAATGTGTGCTGAGATTTCAGGAAACTCGTAGTTTTTTGGAAGCTTGGCAACCCCTTTCCATGTAAGTGATTTGTGCCAGTCTCTGTATAAGGCTACATGAATAGGAAACAAACCATAGAGATAGAACTTGGAACTACGTTATTGTGTCAAGTTTCAAAGAGCTAGCAAAAACTGTGTATGATTTAGAGTTCCAACTATACGTATCCATATAGGAGAAAACAGAGTGAAACCTAAAAATTAAAACTGTTACTGACAACGAACGGTTTAAACAGGAAGAACGAAATATGGTGAGCCAAGTGGGATTGGGGTACTGATCATTACCTGAAAGTGTCATCAAGATTGGGTGAAAAAATGTGTGCTGAGATTTCAGGAAACTAGTAGTTTTTTGGAAGCTTGGCAACCCCTTTCCATGAAAGTGATTTGTGCCAGTCTCTGCTTAGGGCTACATCAATAGGAAACAAACCATAGAAATGGAACTTGGAACTACTTTATTGTGTCAAGTTTCAAAGAGCTACCACAAACCGTGTTTGAATTACACTTCCAAATACATGTATCCATATAGGAGAAAACAGAGTGAAACCTAAAAATTAAAACTGCTACTGCCAACGAAGTGTTTAACCTAGAAGAACGAAATTGGTGAGCCAAGTGGGATTGGGGTACTGATCATTACCTGAAAGTGTCATCAAGATTGGGTGAAAAATGTGTGCTGAGATTTCAGGAAACTCATTTTTTGGAAACTTGGCAACCCCTTTCCATGAAAGTGATTTGTGCCAGTCTCTGCTTATGGCTACATCAATAGGAAACAAACCATAGGGATAGAACTTGGAACTACTTTTTTGTGTCAAGTTTCAAAGAGCTAGCACAAACCGTGTTTGATTTAGAGTTCCAACTACATGTATCCATATAGGAGAAAACAGAGTGAAACCTAAAAATTAAAACTGTTACTGCCAACGAACGGTTTAACATGGAAGAACGAAATTTGGTGAGCCCAGTGGGATTGGGGTACTGATCATTACCTGAAAGTGTCATCAAGATTGGGTGAAAAAATGTGTGCTGAGATTTCAGGAAACTCGTAGTTATTTGGAAGCTTGGCAACCCCTTTCCATGAAAGTGATTTGCGCCAGTCTCTGCTTAGGGCTACATCAATAGGAAACAAACCATAGAGACAGAACTTGGAACTACTTTACTGTGTCAAGTTTCCAAGAGCTAGCACAAACCGTGTTTGATTTAGAGTTCCAAATACATGTATCCATATAGGAGAAAACAGAGTGAAACCTAAAAATTAAAACTGTTACTGCCAACGAACGGTTTAACCTTTAAGAACGAAATGTGGTGAGCCAAGTGAAATTGGGGTACTGATCATTAACTGAAAGTGTCATTAAGATTGGGTGAAAAAATGTTTGCTGAGATTTCAGGAAACTCGTAGTTTTTTGGAAACTTGGCAACCCCTTTCCATGAAAGTGATTTGTGCCAGTCTCTGCTTATGGCTACATCAATAGGAAACAAACCATAGGGATAGAACTTGGAACTACTTTTTTGTGTCAAGTTTCAAAGAGCTAGCACAAACCGTGTTTGATTTAGAGTTCCAACTACATGTATCCATATAGGAGAAAACAGAGTGAAACCTAAAAATTAAAACTGTTACTGCCAACGAACGGTTTAACTTGGAAGAACGAAATTTGGTGAGCCAAGTGGGATTGGGGTACTGATCATTACCTGAAAGTGTCATCAAGATTGGGTGAAAAAATGTGTGCTGAGATTTCAGGAAACTCGTAGTTATTTGGAAGCTTGGCAACCCCTTTCCATGAAAGTGATTTGCGCCAGTCTCTGCTTAGGGCTACATCAATAGGAAACAAACCAAAGAGATAGAACTTCAAACTACTTTATTGTGTCAAGTTTCAAAGAGCTAGCACAAACCGTGCTTGATTTAGTGTTCCAACTACATGTATCCATATAGGAGAAAACAGAGTGAAACCTAAAAATTAAAACTGTTACTGCCAACGAAAGGTTTAACCTGGAAGATCGAAATTTGGTGAGCTAAGTAGGTTTGAGGTACTGATCATTACCTGAAAGTGTCATCAAGATTGGGTGAAAAAATGTGTGCTGAGATTTCAGGAAACTCGTAGTTTTTTGGAAGCTTGGCAACCCCTTTCCATGTAAGTGATTTGTGCCAGTCTCTGTATAAGGCTACATGAATAGGAAACAAACCATAGAGATAGAACTTGGAACTACGTTATTGTGTCAAGTTTGAAAGAGCTAGCAAAAACTGTGTATGATTTAGACTTCCAACTATACGTATCCATATAGGAGAAAACAGAGTGAAACCTAAAAATTAAAACTGTTACTGACAACGAACGGTTTAACCAGGAAGAACGAAATATGGTGAGCCAAGTGGGATTGCGGTACTGATCATTACCTGAAAGTGTCATCAAGATTGGGTGAAAAAATGTGTGCTGAGATTTCAGGAAACTCGTAGTTTTTTAGAAGCTTGGCAACCCCTTTCCATGAAAGTGATTTGTGCCAGTCTCTGCTTAGGGCTACATCAATAGGAAACAAACCATAGAGATGGAACTTGGAACTACTTTATTGTGTCAAGTTTCAAAGAGCTAGCACAAACCGTGTTTGAATTACACTTCCAACTACATGTATCCATATAGGAGAAAACAGAGTGAAACCTAAAAATTAAAACTGTTACTGCCAACGAAGGGTTTAACCTAGAAGAACGAAATTGGTGAGCCAAGTGGGATTGGGGTACTGATCATTACCTGAAAGTGTCATCAAGATTGGGTGAAAAATGTGTGCTGAGATTTCAGGAAACTCATTTTTTGGAAACTTGGCAACCCCTTTCCATGAAAGTGATTTGTGCCAGTCTCTGCTTATGGCTACATCAATAGGAAACAAACCATAGGGATAGAACTTGGAACTACTTTTTTGTGTCAAGTTTCAAAGAGCTAGGACAAACCGTGTTTGATTTAGAGTTCCAACTACATGTATCCATATAGGAGAAAACAGAGTGAAATCTAAAAATTAAAACTGTTACTGCCAACGAAAGGTTTAACCTGGAAGAACGAAATTTGGTGAGCCAAGTGGGATTGGGGTACTGATCATTACCTGAAAGTGTCATCAAGATTGGGTGAAAAAATGTGTGCTGAGATTTCAAAAAACTCGTAGTTATTTGGAAGCTTGGCAACCCCTTTCCATGAAAGTGATTTGCGCCAGTCTCTGCTTGGGGCTACATCAATAGGAAACAAACCATAGAGACAGAACTTGGAAATACTTTACTGTGTCAAGTTTCCAAGAGCTAGCACAAACCGTATTTGATTTAGAGTTCCAAATACATGTATCCATATAGGAGAAAACAGAGTGAAACCTAAAAATTAAAACTGTTACTGCCAACGAACGGTTTAACCTGGAAGAACGAAATATGGGGAGCCAAGTTGGATTGCGGTACTGATCATTACCTGAAAGTGTCATCAAGATTGGGTGAAAAAATGTGTGCTGAGATTTCAGGAAACTCGTAGTTATTTGGAAGCTTGGCAACCCCTTTCCATGAAAGTGATTTGCGCCAGTCTCTGCTTAGGGCTACATCAATAGGAAACAAACCATAGAGATAGAACTTGGAACTACTTTTTTGTGTCAAGTTTCCAAGAGCTAGCACAAACCGTGTTTGATTTAGAGTTCCAACTACATGTATCCATATAGGAGAAAACATAGTGAAACCTAAAAATTAAAACTGTTACTGCCAACGAACGGTTTAACCTAGAAGAACGAAATTTGGTGAGCCAAGTGGGATTGGGGTACTGATCATTTCCTGAAAGTGTCATCAAGATTGGGTGAAAAAATGTGTGCTGAGATTTATGGAAACTCGTAGTTTTTTGGAAGCTTGGCAACCCCTTTCCATGAAAGGGATTTGCGCCAGTCTCTGCTTAGGGCTACATCAATAGGAAACAAACCAAAGCGAGAGAACTTCAAACTACTTTATTGTGTCAAGTTTCAAACAGCTAGCACAAACCGTGTTTGATTTAGAGTTCCAACTACATGTATCCATATAGGAGAAAACAGATTGAAACCTAAAAATTAAAACTATTACTGCCAACGAAAGGTTTAACCTGGAAGAACGAAATTTGGTGAGCCAAGTGGGATTGGGGTACTGATCATTACCTGAAAGTGTCATCAAGATTGGGTGAAAAAATGTGTGCTGAGATTTCAGGAAACACGTAGTTATTTGGAAGCTTGGCAACCCCTTTCCATGAAAGTGATTTGCGCAGGTCTCTGCTTAGGGCTACATCAATAGGAAACAAACCATAGAGAATAGAACTTGGAACTACTTGATTGTGTCAAGTTTCAAAGAGCTAGCACAAACCGTGTTTGATTTAGAGTTCCAACTACATGTATCCATATAGGAGAAAACAGAGTGAAACCTAAAAATTAAAACTGTTACTGCCAACGAAAGGTTTAACCTGGAAGAACGAAATTTGGTGAGCCAAGTGGGATTGGGGTACTGATCATTACCTGAAAGTGTCATCAAGATTGGGTGAAAAAATGTGTGCTGAGATTTCAGGAAACTCGTAGTTTTTTGGAAGCTGGCAACCCCTTTCCATGTAAGTGATTTGTGCCAATCTCTCTTTAGGGCTACATGAATAGGAAACAAACCATAGAGATAGAACTTGGAACTACGTTATTGTGTCAAGTTTGAAAGAGCTAGCAAAAACTGTGTATGATTTAGAGTTCCAACTATACGTATCCATATAGGAGAAAACAGAGTGAAACCTAAAAATTAAAACTGTTACTGACAACGAACAGTTTAACCTGGAAGAACGAAATATGGTGAGCCAAGTGGGATTGGGGTACTGATCATTACCTGAAAGTGTCATCAAGATTGGGTGAAAAAATGTGTGCTGAGATTTCAGGAAACTCGTAGTTTTTTGGAAGCTTGGCAACCCCTTTCATGAAAGTGATTTGCGCCAGTCTCTGCTTAGGGCTACATGAATAGGAAACAAACCATAGAGATAGAACTTGGAACTACTTTATTGTGTCAAGTTTCCAAGAGCTAGCACAAACCGTTTTTGATTTAGAGTTCCAACTACATGTATCCATATAGGAGAAAACAGAGTGAAACCTAAAAATTAAAACTGTTACTGCCAACGAACAGTTTAACCTGGAAGAACGAAATTTGGTGAGCCAAGTGGGATTGGGGTACTGATCATTGCCTGAAAGTGTCATCAAGATTGGGTGAAAAAATGTGTGCTGAGATTTCAGGAATCTCGTAGTTTTTTGGAAACATCCAACCCCTTTCCATGAAAGTGATTTGTGCCAGTCTCTGCTTAGGGCTACATCAATAGGAAAAAAACCATAGAGATAGAACTTGGAACTACTTTATTGTGTCAAGTTTCCAAGAGCTAGCACAAACCGTGTTTGATTTAGAGTTCCAACTACATGTTTCCATATAGGAGAAAACAGAGTGAAACCTAAAAATTAAAACTGTTACTGCCAACGAACGGTTTAACCTGGAAGAACGAAATTTGGTGAGCCATGTGGGATTGGGGTACTGATCATTACCTGAAAGTGTCATCAAGATTGGGTGAAAAAATGTGTGATGAGATTTCAGGAAACTCGTAGTTTTTTGGAAGCTTCCAACCCCTTTCCATGAAAGTGATTTGCGCCAGTCTCTGCTTAGGGCTACATCAATAGGAAACAAACCAAAGCGAGAGAACTTCAAACTACTTTATTGTGTCAAGTTTCAAACAGCTAGCACAAACCGTGTTTGATTTAGAGTTCCAACTACATGTATCCATATAGGAGAAAACAGATTGAAACCTAAAAATTAAAACTATTACTGCCAACGAAAGGTTTAACCTGGAAGAACGAAATTTGGTGAGCCAAGTGGGATTGGGGTACTGATCATTACCTGAAAGTGTCATCAAGATTGGGTGAAAAATGTGTGCTGAGATTTCAGGAAACTCGTTTTTTGGAAACTTGGCAACCCCTTTCCATGAAAGTGATTTGCGCCAGTCCCTTCTTAGGGCTACATCAATAGGAAAGAAACAATAGAGATAGAACTTGGAACTATTTTACTGTGTCAAGTTTCAATGAGCTACCACAAACCGTGTTTGATTTAGAGGTCCAACTACATGTATCCATATAGGAGAAAACAGAGTGAAACCTAAAAATTAAAACTGTTACTGCCAACGAACAGTTTAACCTGGAATAACGAAATATGGTGAGCCAAGTGGGATTGGGGTACTGATCATTACCTGAAAGTGTCATCAAGATTGGGTGAAAAAATGTGTGCTGAGATTTCAGGAAACTCGTAGTTTCTTGGAAGCTTGGCAACCCCTTTCCATGTAAGTGATTTGTGCCAGTCTCTGTATAAGGCTACATGAATAGGAAACAAACCATAGAGATAGAACTTGGAACTACGTTATTGTGTCAAGTTTGAAAGAGCTAGCAAAAACTGTGTATGATTTAGAGTTCCAACTATACGTATCCATATAGGAGAAAACAGAGTGAAACCTAAAAATTAAAACTGTTACTGACAACGAACGGTTTAAACAGGAAGAACGAAATATGGTGAGCCAAGTGGGATTGGGGTACTGATCATTACCTGAAAGTGTCATCAAGATTGGGTGAAAAAATGTGTGCTGAGATTTCAGGAAACTCGTAGTTTTTTGGAAGCTTGGCAACCCCTTTCCATGAAAGTGATTTGTGCCAGTCTCTGCTTAGGGCTACATCAATAGGAAACAAACCATAGAGATGGAACTTGGAACTACTTTATTGTGTCAAGTTTCAAAGAGCTAGCACAAACCGTGTTTGAATTACACTTCCAACTACATGTATCCATATAGGAGAAAACAGAGTGAAACCTAAAAATTAAAACTGTTACTGCCAACGAACGGTTTAACCTAGAAGAACGAAATTTGGTGAGCCAAGTGGGAATGGGGTACTGATAATTACCTGAAAGTGTCATCAAGATTGGGTGAAAAATGTGGGCTGAGATTTCAGGATACTCGTTTTTTGGAAACTTGGCAACCCCTTTTCATGAAAGTGATTTGCGCCAGTCTCTGCTTAGGGCTACATCAATAGGAAACAAACCATAGAGATAGAACTTGGAACTACTTTATTGTGTCAAGTTTCCAAGAGCTAGCACAAACCGTGTTTGATTTAGAGTTCCAACTACATGTATCCATATAAGAGAAAACAGAGTGAAACCTAAAAATTAAAGCTGTTACTGCCAACGAACGGTTTAACCTGGAAGAACGAAATTTGGTGAGCCATGTGGGATTGGGGTACTGATCATTACCTGAAAGTGTCATCAAGATTGGGTGAAAAAATGTGTGATGAGATTTCAGGACTCGTAGTTTTTTGGAAGCTTCCAACCCCTTTCCATGAAAGTGATTTGCGCCAGTCTCTGCTTAGGGCTACATCAATAGGAAACAAACCATAGAGATAGAACTTGGAACTACTTTATTATGTCAAGTTTCAAAGAGCTACCATAAACCGTGCTTGATTTAGTGTTCCAACTACATGTATCCATATAGGAGAAAACAGAGTGAAACCTAAAAATTAAAATTGTTACTGCCAACGAACGGTTTAACCTAGAAGAACGAAATTTGGTGAGCCAAGTGGGAATGGGGTACTGATTATTACCTGAAAGTGTCATCAAGATTGGGTGAAAAAATGTGTGCTGAGATTTCAGGAAACTCGTAGTTTTTTGGAAGCTTGGCAACCCCTTTCCATGTAAGTGATTTGTGCCAGTCTCTGTATAAGGCTACATGAATAGGAAACAAACCATAGAGATAGAACTTGGAACTACGTTATTGTGTCAAGTTTGAAAGAGCTAGCAAAAACTGTGTATGATTTAGAGTTCCAACTATAAGTATCCATATAGGAGAAAACAGAGTGAAACCTAAAAATTAAAACTGTTACTGACAATGAACGGTTTAACCAGGAAGAACGAAATATGGTGAGCCAAGTGGGATTGGGGTACTGATCATTACCTGAAAGTGTCATCAAGATTGGGTGAAAAAATGTGTGCTGAGATTTCAGGAAACTCGTAGTTTTTTGGAAGCTTGGCAACCCCTTTCCATGAAAGTGATTTGTGCCAGTCTCTGCTTAGGGCTACATCAATAGGAAACAAACCATAGAGATGGAACTTGGAACTACTTTATTGTGTCAAGTTTCAAAGAGCTAGCACAAACCGTGTTTGAATTACACTTCCAACTACATGTATCCATATAGGAGAAAACAGAGTGAAACCTAAAAATTAAAACTGCTACTGCCAACGAAGGGTTTAACCTAGAAGAACGAAATTGGTGAGCCAAGTGGGATTGGGGTACTGATCATTACCTGAAAGTGTCATCAAGATTGGGTGAAAAATGTGTGCTGAGATTTCAGGAAACTCATTTTTTGGAAACTTGGCAACCCCTTTCCATAGAAGTGATTTGTGCCAGTCTCTGCTTATGGCTACATCAATAGGAAACAAACCATAGGGATAGAACTTGGAACTACTTTTTTGTGTCAAGTTTCAAAGAGCTAGCACAAACCGTGTTTGATTTAGAGTTCCAAATACATGTATCCATATAGGAGAAAACAGAGTGAAACCTAAAAATTAAAACTGTTACTGCCAAAGAACGGTTTAACCTGGAAGAACGAAATTTGGTGAGCCAAGTGGGAATGGGGTACTGATCATTACCTGAAAGTGTCATCAAGATTGGGTGAAAAAATGTGTGCTGAGATTTCAGGAAACTCGTAGTTATTTGGAAGCTTGGCAACCCCTTTCCATGAAAGTGATTTGCGCCAGTCTCTGCTTAGGGCTACATCAATAGGAAACAAACCATAGAGATAGAACTTAGAACTACTTTATTGTGTCAAGTTTCAAAGAGCTAGCACAAACCGTGTTTGATTTAGAGTTCCAACTACATGTATCCATATAGCAGAAAACAGAGTGAAACCTAAAAATTAAAACGGTTACTGCCAACGAAAGGTTTAACCTGGAAGAACAAAATTTGGTGAGCCAAGTGAGATTGGGGTACTGATCATTACCTGAAAGTGTCATCAAGATTGTGTGAAAAAATGTGTGCTGAGATTTCAGAAAACTCGTAGTTTTTTGGAAGCTTGGCAACCCCTTTCCATGACAGTGATTTCCGCCAGTCTCTGCTTAGGGCTACATCAATAGGAAACAAACCATAGAGATAGAACTTGGAACTACTTTATTGTGTCAAGTTTCAAATAGCTAGCACAAACCATGTTTGATTTACATTTCCAACTACATGTATCCATATAGGAGAAAACAGAGTGAAACCTAAAAATTTAAACTGTTACTGCCAACGAACGGTTTAAAGTAGAAGAACGAAATTTGGTGAGCCAAGTGGGATTGGGGTACTGATCATTACCTGAAAGTGTCATCAAGATTGGGTGAAAAAATGTGTGCTGAGATTTCAGGAAACTCGTAGTTTTTTGGAAGCTTCCAACCCCTTTCCATGAAAGTGATTTGCGCCAGTCTCTGCTTAGGGCTACATCAATAGAAAACAAACCATAGAGATAGAACTTGGAACTACGTTATTGTGTCAAGTTTCAAAGACCTAGCACAAACCGTCTTTGATTTAGAGTTCCAAGTACATGTATCCATATAGGAGAAAACAGAGTGAAACCTAAAAATTAAAACTGTTACTGCCAAAGAACTGTTTAACCTGGAAGAACGAAATTTGGTGAGCCAAGTGGGATTGGGGTACTGATCATTAACTGAAAGTGTCATCAAGATTGGGTGAAAAAATGTGTGCTGAGATTTCAGGAAACTCGTAGTTTTTTGGAAGCTTGCCAACCCCTTTCCATGAAAGTGGTTTGCGCCGGTCTCTGCTTAGGGCTACATCAATAGGAAACAAACCATAGAGATAGAACTTGGAACTACTTTATTGTGTCAAATTTCAGAGAGCTAGCAAAAACCGTGTTTGATTTACAGTTCCAACTACATGTATCCATATAGGAGAAAACAGAATGAAACCTAAAAATTAAAACTGTTACTGCAAACGAACGGTTCAACTTAGAAGAACGAAATTTTTTGAGCCACGTGGGATTGAGGTACTGATCATTACCTGAAAGTGTCATCAAGATTGGGTGAAAAAATGTGTGCTGAGATCTCAGGAAACTCGTAGTTTTTTGGAAGCTTGGCAACCCCTTTCCATGAAAGTGATTTGTGCCAGACTCTGTTTAGGGCTACATCAATAGGAAAGAAACCATAGAGATAGAACTTGGAACTACGTTATTGTGTCAAGTTTGAAAGAGCTACCACAAACCGTGTTTGATTTAGAGTTCCAACTACATGTATCCATATAGGAGAAAACAGAGTGAAACCTAAAAATTAAAACTGTTACTACCAACGAACGGTTTAACCTGGAAGAACAAAACATGGTGAACCAAGTGGGATTGGGGTACTGATCATTACCTGAAAGTGTCATCAAGATTGGGTGAAAAAATGTGTGCTGAGATTTCAGGAAACTCGTAGTTTTTTGGAAGCTTGGCATGAAAGTTCTAAGTAGTTCTAAGTTTCCATGAAAGTGATTTGCGCCAGTCTCTGCTTAGGGCTACATCAATAGGAAACAAACCATAGA
Source organism: Spermophilus citellus (assembly GCF_964194105.1). Taxonomy (NCBI): domain Eukaryota; kingdom Metazoa; phylum Chordata; class Mammalia; order Rodentia; family Sciuridae; genus Spermophilus; species Spermophilus citellus. The sequence continues at coordinate 11,511,248 of NC_138192.1, read as the reverse complement.
GATAGAACTTGGAACTACTTTACTGTGTCAAGTTTCCAAGAGCTAGCACAAACCGTGTTTGATTTAGAGTTCTAAATACATGTATCCGTATAGGAGAAAACAGAGTTAAACCTAAAAATTAAAACTGTTACTCCCAACGATCGGTTTAACCTAGAAGAACGAAATTTGGTGAGCCAAGTGGGATTGGGGTACTGATCATTAGTGATTTGCACCAGTCTCTGCTTAGGGCTACATCAATAGGAAACAAACCATAGAGATAGAACTTGGAACTACTTCATTGTGTCAAGTTTCCAAGAGCTAGCACAAACCGTGTTTGATTTAGAGATCCAACTACATGTATCCATATAGGAGAAAACAGAGTGAAACCTAAAAATTAATACTGTTACTGCCAACGAAAGGTTTAACCTGGAAGAACGAAATTTGGTGAGCCGAGTGGGATTGGGGTACTGATCATTACCTGAAAGTGTCATCAAGTTTGGGTGAAAAAATGTGTGCTGAGATTTCAGGAAACTCGTAGTTTTTTGGAAGCTTGGCAACGCGTTTCCATGAAAGTGATTTGCGCCAGTCTCTGCTTAGGGCTACATCAATAGGAAACAAACCATAGAGATAGAACTTGAAACTACATTATTGTGTCAAGTTTCAAAGACCTAGCACAAACTGTCTTTGATTTAGAGTTCCAAATACATGTATACATATAGTAGAAAACAGAGTGAAAACTAAAAATTGAAACTGTTACTGCCAACGAACGGTTTAATTTAGAAAAACGAAATTTGGTGAGCCAAGTGGGATTGGGGTATTGATCATTACCTAAAAGTGTCATCAAGATTGGGTGAAAAAATGTGTGCTGAGATTTCAGGAAACTCGTAGTTTTATGGAAGCTTCCAACCCCTTTCCATGAAAGTGATTTGCGCCAGTCTCTGCTTAGGGCTACATCAATAGGAAACAAACCATAGAGATAGAACTTGGAACTACTTTATTGTGTCAAGTTTCAAATAGCTAGCACAAACCGTGTTTTATTTACAGTTCCAACTACATGTATCCATATAGGAGAAAACAGAGTGAAACCTAAAAATTAAAACTGTTACTGCCAACGAACGGTTTACACTAGAAGAACGAAATTTGGTGAGCCAAGTGGGATAGGGGTATTGATAATTACCTGAAAGTGTCATCAAGATTGGGTGAAAAAATGTGTGTTGAGATTTCAGGAAACTCGTAGTTTTTTGGAAGCTTCCGACCCCTGTCCATGAAAGTGATTTGCGCCAGTCTCTGCTTAGGGCTACATCAATAGGAAACAAACCATAGAGATAGAACTTGGAACTATATTATTGTGTCAAGTTTCAAAGACTTAGCAAAAACCGTCTTTGATTTAGAGTTCCAAATACATGTATCCATATAGGAGAAAACAGAGTGAAACCTAAAAATTAAAACTGTTACTGGCAACGAACGTGTTAACATGGAAGAACGAAATATGGTGAGCCAAGTGGGATTTGGGTACTGATCATTACCTGAAAGTGTCATCAAGATTGGGTGAAAAAATGTGTGCTGAGATTTCAGGAAACTCGTAGTTTTTTGGAAGCTTTGCAACCCCTTTCCATGAAAGTGATTTGTGCCAGTCTCTGTTTAGGGCTACATCAATAGGAAACAAACCCTAGAGATAAAACTTGGAACTACTTTATTGTGTCAAGTTTCAAAGAGCTAGCACAAACCGTGTTTGATTTACAGTTCCAACTACATGTATCCATATAGTAGAAAACAGAGTGAAACCTAAAAATTAAAACTGTTACTGCCAACGAACGGTTTAACCTGGAAGAATGAAATTTGGTGAGCCAAGTGGCATTGGGGTACTGATCATTACCTGAAAGTGTCATCAAGATTGGGTGAAAAAATATGTGCTGAGATTTCAGGAAACTCGTAGTTTTTTGGAAGCTTGGCAACCCCTTTTCATGAAAGTGATTTGCGCCAGTCTCTGCTTAGGGCTACATCAATAGGAAACAAACCATAGAGATAGAACTTGGAACTACTTTATTGTGTTAAGTTTCCAAGAGCTAGCACAAACCGTGTTTGATTTAGATTTCCAACTACATGTATCCATATAGGAGAAAACAGAGTGAAACCTAAAAATTAAAACTGTTACTGCCAACGAAAGGTTTAACCTGGAAGAACGAAATTTGGTGAGCCAAGTGGGATTGGGGTACTGATCATTTCCTGAAAGTGTCATCAAGATTGGGTGAAAAAATGTGTGCTGAGATTTATGGAAACTCGTAGTTTTTTGGAAGCTTGGCAACCCCTTTCCATGAAAGGGATTTGCGCCAGTCTCTGCTTAGGGCTACATCAATAGGAAACAAACCAAAGCGATAGAACTTCAAACTACTTTATTGTGTCACGTTTCAAACAGCTAGCACAAACCGTGTTTGATTTAGAGTTCCAACTACAAGTATCCAGATAGGAGAAAACAGAGTGAAACCTAAAAATTAAAACTGTTACTGCCAACGAAAGGTTTAACCTGGAAGAACGAAATTTGGTGAGCCAAGTGGGATTGGGGTACTGATCATTACCTGAAAGTGTCATCAAGATTGGGTGAAAAAATGTGTGCTGAGATTTCAGGAAACTCGTAGTTTTTTGGAAGCTTGGCAACCCCTTTCCATGAAAGTGATTTGCGCCAGTCTCTGCTTAGGGCTACATCAATAGGAAACAAACAATAGAGATAGAACTTGGAACTACTTTATAGTGTCAAGTTTCAAAGAGCTAGCACAAACCGTGTTTGATTTAGAGTTCCAACTACATGTTTCCATATAGGAGAAAACAGAGTGAAACCTGAAAATTAAAACTGTTACTGCCAACGAAAGGTTTAACCTGGAAGAACAAAATTTGGTGAGCCAAGTGGGATTGGGGTCCTGATCTTTACCTGAAAGTGTCATCAAGATTGGGTAAAAAATGTGTGCTGAGATTTCAGGAAACTCGTAGTTTTTTGGAAGCTTGGCAACCCCTTTCAATGTAAGTGATTTGTGCCAGTCTCTCTTTAGGGCTACATGAATAGGAAACAAACCATAGAGATAGAACTTGGAACTACGTTATTGTGTCAAGTTTGAAAGAGCTAGCAAAAACTGTGTATGATTTAGAGTTCCAACTATACGTATCCATATAGGAGAAAACAGAGTGAAACCTAAATATTAAAACTGTTACTGACAACGAACGGTTTAACCTGGAAGAACGAAATATGGTGAGCCAAGTGGGATTGGGGTACTGATCATTACCTGAAAGTGTCATCAAGATTGGGTGAAAAAATGTGTGCTGAGATTTCAGGAAACTCGTAGTTTTTTGGAAGCTTGGAAACCCCATTCATGAAAGTGATTTGCCCCAGTCTCTGCTTAGGGCTACATGAATAGGAAATAACCATAGAGATAGAACTTGGAACTACTTTATTATGTCAAGTTTCAAAGAGCTACCACAAACCGTGTTTGATTTAGAGGTCCAACTACATGTATCCATATAGGAGAAAACAGAGTGAAACCTAAAAATTAAAATTGTTACTGCCAACGAACTGTTTAACCTAGAAGAGCGAAATTTGGTGAGCCAAGTGGGAATGGGGTACTGATTATTACCTGAAAGTGTCATCAAGATTGGGTGAAAAAATGTGTGCTGAGATTTCAGGAAAATCGTAGTTTCTTGGAAGCTTGGCAACCCCTTTCCTTGAAAGTGATTTGCGCCAGTCTCTGCTTAAGGCTACATCAATAGGAAACAAACCAAACAGATAGAACTTCAAACTACTTTATTGTGTCAAGTTTCAAAGAGCTAGCACAAAGCGTGCTTGATTTAGAGTTCCAACTACATGTATCCATATAGGAGAAAACAGAGTGAAACCTAAAAATTAAAACTGTTACTGCCAACGAAAGGTCTAACCTGGAAGAACGAAATTTGGTGAGCCAAGTGGGATTGAGGTACTGATCATTACCTGAAAGTGTCAACAAGATTGGGTGAAAAAATGTGTGCTGAGATTTCAGGAAACTTGTAGTTTTTTGGAAGCTTGGCAACCCCTTTCCATGTAAGTGATTTGTGCCAGTCTCTGTATAAGGCTACATGAATAGGAAACAAACCATAGAGATAGAACTTGGAACTACGTTATTGTGTCAAGTTTGAAAGAGCTAGCAAAAACTGTGTATGATTTAGTGTTCCAACTATACGTATCCATATAGGAGAAAACAGAGTGAAACCTAAAAATTAAAACTGTTACTGACAACGAATGGTTTAACCAGGAAGAACGAAATATGGTGAGCCAAGTGGGATTGGGGTACAGATTATTACCTGAAAGTGTCATCAAGATTGGGTGAAAAAATGTGTGCTGAGATTTCAGGAAACTCGTAGTTTTTGGAAGCTTGGAAACCCCTTTCCATGAAAGTGATTTGCACCAGTCTCTGCTTAGGGCTACATCAATAGGAAACAAACCATAGAGATAGAACTTGGAACTACTTTATTGTGTCAAGTTTCCAAGAGCTAGCACAAACTGTGATTGATTTAGAGTTCCAACTACATGTATCCATATAGGAAAAAACAGAGTGAAACCTAAAAATTAAAACTGTTACTGCCAACGAACGGTTTAACCTGGAAGAACGAAATTTGGTGAGCCAAGTGGGATTGGGGTACTGATCATTTCCTGAAAGTGTCATCAAGATTGGGTGAAAAAATGTGTGCTGAGATTTCAGGAATCTCGTAGTTTTTTTGGAAACATCCAACCCCTTTCCATGAAAGTGCTTTGTGCCAGTCTCTGCTTAGGGCTACATCAATAGGAAACAAACCATAGAGATAGAACTTGGAACTACTTTATTGTGTCAAGTTTCCAAGAGCTAGCGCAAACCGTGTTTGATTTAGAGTTCCAACTACATGTATCCATATAGGAGAAAACAGAGTGAAACCTAAAAATTAAAACTGTTACTGCCAACGAACGGTTTAACCTGGAAGAACGAAATTTGGTGAGCCAAGTGGGATTGGGGTACTGATCATTACCTGAAAGTGTCATCAAGATTGGGTGAAAAAATGTGTGATGAGATTTCAGGAAACTCGTAGTTTTTTGGAAGCTTCCAACCCCTTTCCATGAAAGAGATTTGCGACAGTCTCTGCTTAGGGCTACCTCAATAGGAAACAAACCATAGAGATAGAACTTGGAACTACTTTATTATGTCAAGTTTCAAAGAGCTACCACAAACCGTGTTTGATTTAGAGGTCCAACTACATGTATCCATATAGGAGAAAACAGAGTGAAACCTAAAAATTAAAACTGTTACTGCCCACGTAAGGTTTAACCTGGAAGAACGAAATTTGGTGAGCCAAGTGGGATTGGGGTACTGATCATTACCTGAAAGTGTCATCAAGATTGGGTGAAAAAATGTGTGCTGAGATTTCAGGAAACTCGTAGTTTTTTGGAAGCTTGGCAACCCCTTTCCATGTAAGTGATTTGTGCCAGTCTCTGTTTAGGGCTACATGAATAGGAAACAAACCATAGAGATAGAACTTGGAACTACTTTATTGTGTCAAGTTTCCAAGAGCTAGCACAAACCGTGTTTGATTTAGAGTTCCAACTACATGTATCCATATAGGAGAAAACAGAGTGAAACCTTAAAATTAAAACTGTTACTGCCAACGAACGGTTTAACCTGGAAGAACGAAATATGGTGAGCCAAGTGGGATTGGGGTACTGATCATTACCTGAAAGTGTCATCAAGATTGGGTGAAAAAATGTGTGCTGAGTTTTCAGGAAAATCATAGTTTTTTGGAAGCTAGGCAACCCCTTTCCTTTAAAGTGATGTGCCGGTCTCTGCTTAGGGCTACATCAATAGGAAACAAACCATAGAGATAGAACTTGGAACTACTTTATTGTGTCAAGTTTCAAAGAGCTAGCACAAACCGTGTTTGATTTAGAGTTCCAAATACATGTATCCATATAGGAGAAAACAGAGTGAAACCTAAAAATTAAAACTGTTACTGCCAACGAAAGGTTTAACCTGGAAGAACGAAATTTGGTGAGCCAAGTGGGATTGGGGTACTGATCATTACCTGAAAGTGTCATCAAGATTGGGTGAAAAATGTGTGCTGCGATTTCAGGAAACTCGTAGTTTTTTGGAAGCTTGGCAACCCGTTTCCATGAAAGTGATGCGACAGTCTCTGCTTGGGGCTACATCAATAGGAAACAAACCATAGAGATAGAACTTGGAACTACTTCATTCTGTCAAGTTTCAAATAGCTAGCACAAACCGTGTTTTATTTACAGTTCCAACTACATGTATCCATATAGGAGAAAACAGAGTGAAACCTAAAAATTAAAACTGTTACTGCCAACGAACGGTTTAACTTAGAAGAATGAAATTTGGTGAGCCAAGTGGGATTGGGATACTGATCATTACCTGAAAGTGTCATCAAGTTTGGGTGAAAAAATGTGTGCTGAGATTTCAGGAAACTCGTAGTTTTTTGGAAGCTTGGCAACCCCTTTCCATGAAAGTGATTTGTGCCAGTCTCTGTTTAGGGCTACATCAATAGGAAACAAACCATAGAGATAGAACTTGGAACTACTTTATTGTGTCAAGTTTCAAAGACCTAGCACAAACCGTCTTTGATTTACAGTTCCAACTACATGTATCCATATAGGAGAAAACAGAGTGAAACCTAAAAATTAAAACTGTTACTGCCAAGGAACGGTTTAACCTAGAAGAACGAAATTTGGTGAGCCAAGTGGGATTGGGGTACTGATCATTACCTGAAAGTGTCATCACGATTGGGTGAAAAAATGTGTGCTGAGATTTCAGGAAACTCGTAGATTTTGGAAGCTTCCGAACCCTGTCCATGAAAGTGATTTGCGCCAGTCTCTGCTTAGGGCTACATCAATAGGAAACAAACCATACAGATAGAACTTGGAACTACATAATTGTGTCAAGTTTCAAAGACCTAGCAAAAACCGTCTTTGATTTAGAATTCCAAATATATGTAGCCTTATAGGAGAAAACAGAGTGAAACCTAAAATTTAAAACTGTTACTGACAACGATCGGTTTAACCTGGAAGAACGAAATTTGGTGAGCCAAGTGGGATTGGGGTACTGATCATTACCTGAAAGTGTCATCAAGATTGGGTGAAAAAATGTGTGCGGAGATTTCGGGAAACTCGTAGTTTTTTGGAAGCTTGGCAACCCCTTTCCATGAAAGTGATTTGCGCCAGTCTCTGCTTAGGGCTACATCAATAGGAAACAAACCATAGAGATAGAACTTGGAACTACTTTATTGTGTCAAGTTTCAAAGAGCTAGCACAAACCGTGTTTGATTTACAGTTCCAACTACATGTATCCATATAGGAGAAAACAGAGTGAAACCTAAAAATTAAAACTGTTACTGCCAACGAACGGTTTAACCTACAAGAACGAAATTTGGTGAGCCAAGTGGGATTGGGGTACTGATCATTTCCTGAAAGTGTCATCAAGATTGGGTGAAAAAATGTGTGCTGAGATTTCAGGAAACTCGTAGTTTTTTGGAAGCTTGGCAACCCCTTTCCATGAAAGTGATTTGCGCCAGTCTCTGCTTAGGGCTACATCAATAGGAAACAAACCATAGAGATAGAACTTCAAACTACTTTATTGTGTCAAGTTTCAAGGAGCTAGCACAAACCGTGTTTGATTTAGAGTTCCATCTACATGTATGCATATAGGAGAAAACAGAGTGAAACCTAAAAATTAAAACTGTTACTGCCAACGAAAGGTTTAACCTGGAAGAACGAAATTTGGTGAGCCAAGTGGGATTGGGGTACTGATCATTACCTGAAAGTGTCATCAAGATTGGGTGAAAAATGTGTGCTGCGATTTCAGGAAACTCGTAGTTTTTTGGAAGCTTTTCAACCCGTTTCCATGAAAGTGATTTGCGACAGTCTCTGCTTGGGGCTACATCAATAGGAAACAAACCATAGAGATAGAACTTGGAACTACTTCATTCTGTCAAGTTTCAAATAGCTAGCACAAACCGTGTTTTATTTACAGTTCCAACTACTTGTATCCATATAGGAGAAAACAAGTGAAACCTAAAAATTAAAACTGTTACTGCCAACGAACGGTTTAACTTAGAAGAATGAAATTTGGTGAGCCAATTGGGATTGGGGTACTGATCATTACCTGAAAGTGTCATCAAGTTTGGGTGAAAAAATGTGTGCTGAGATTTCAGGAAACTCGTAGTTTTTTGGAAGCTTGGCAACCCCTTTCCATGAAAGTGATTTGCGCCAGTCTCGGCTTAGGGCTACATCAATAGGAAACAAACCATAGAGACAGAACTTGGAACTACTTTATTGTGTCAAGTTTCAAAGACCTAGCACAAACCGTCTTTGATTTACAGTTCCAAATACATGTATCCATAAAAGAGAAAACAGAGTGAAACCTAAAAATTAAAACTGTTACTGCCAAGGAACGGTTTAACCTACAAGAACGAAATTTGGTGAGCCAAGTGGGATTGGGGTACTGATCATTTCCTGAAAGTGTCATCAAGATTGGGTGAAAAAATGTGTGCTGAGATTTCAGGAAACTCGTAGTTTTTTGGAAGCTTGGCAACCCCTTTCCATGAAAGTGATTTGTGCCAGTCTCTGCTTAGGGCTACATCAATAGGAAACAAACCATAGAGACAGAACTTGGAACTACTTTATTGTGTCAAGTTTCAAAGAGCTAGCACAAACCGTGTTTGATTTACAGTTCCAACTACATGTATCAATATAGGAGAAAACAGAGTGAAACCTAAAAATTAAAACTGTTCCTCCAAACGAACGTTTTAACCTAGAAGAACGAAATTTGGTGAGCCAAGTGGGATTGGGGTACTGATCATTACCTGAAAGTGTCATCAAGATTGGGTGAAAAAATGTGTGCTGAGATTTCAGGAAACTCGTAGTTTTTTGGAAGCTTGGCAACCCCTTTCCATGAAATTGATTTGCGCCAGTCTCTGCTTAGGGCTACATCTATAGGAAATAAACCATAGAGATAGAACTTGGAACTACTTTATTGTGTCAAGCTTCAAAGAGCTAGCACAAACCGTGTTTGATTTACATTTCCAACTACATGTATCCACATAGGGGGAAACAGAGTTAAACCTAAAAATTAAAACTGTTACTTGCAAGGAACGGTTTAACCTAGAAGAACGAAATTTGGTGATCCAACTGGGATTGGGTTACTGATCATTACCTGAAAGTGTCATCAAGTTTCGGTGAAAAAATGTGTGCTGAGATTTCAGGAAACTCGTAGTTTTTTGGAAGCTTGGCAACCCCTTTCCATGAAAGTGATTTGCGCCAGTCTCTGCTTAGGGCTACATCAATAGGAAACAAACCATAGAGATAGAACTTTGAACTACTTTTTTGTGTCAAGTTTCAAAGAGCTAGCACAAACCGTGTTTGATTTAGAGTTCCAAATACATGTATCCATAGAGGAGAAAACAGAGTGAAACCTAAAAATTAAAACTGTTACTGGCAACGAACGTGTTAACATGGAAGAACGAAATATGGTGAGCCAAGTGGGATTTGGGTACTGATCATTACCTGAAAGTGTCATCAAGATTGGGTGAAAAAATGTGTGCTGAGATTTCAGGAAACTCGTAGTTTTTTGGAAGCTTTGCAACCCCTTTCCATGAAAGTGATTTGTGCCAGTCTCTGTTTAGGTCTACATCAATAGGAAACAAACCCTAGAGATAAAACTTGGAACTACTTTATTGTGTCAAGTTTCAAAGAGCTAGCACAAACCGTGTTTGATTTACAGTTCCAACTACATGTATCCATATAGTAGAAAACAGAGTGAAACCTAAAAATTAAAACTGTTACTGCCAACGAACGGTTTAACCTGGAAGAATGAAATTTGGTGAGCCAAGTGGCATTGGGGTACTGATCATTACCTGAAAGTGTCATCAAGATTGGGTGAAAAAATATGTGCTGAGATTTCAGGAAACTCGTAGTTTTTTGGAAGCTTGGCAACCCCTTTCCATGAAAGTGATTTGCGCCAGTCTCTGCTTAGGGCTACATCAATAGGAAACAAACCATAGAGATAGAACTTGGAACTACTTTATTGTGTTAAGTTTCCAAGAGCTAGCACAAACCGTGTTTGATTTAGAGTTCCAACTACATGTATCCATATAGGAGAAAACAGAGTGAAACCTAAAAATTAAAACTGTTACTGCCAACGAAAGGTTTAACCTGGAAGAACGAAATTTGGTGAGCCAAGTGGGATTGGGGTACTGATCATTTCCTGAAAGTGTCATCAAGATTGGGTGAAAAAATGTGTGCTGAGATTTATGGAAACTCGTAGTTTTTTGGAAGCTTGGCAACCCCTTTCCATGAAAGGGATTTGCGCCAGTCTCTGCTTAGGGCTACATCAATAGGAAACAAACCAAAGCGATAGAACTTCAAACTACTTTATTGTGTCAAGTTTCAAACAGCTAGCACAAACCGTGTTTGATTTAGAGTTCCAACTACAAGTATCCATATAGGAGAAAACAGAGTGAAACCTAAAAATTAAAACTGGTACTGCCAACGAAAGGTTTAACCTGGAAGAACGAAATTTGGTGAGCCAAGTGGGATTGGGGTACTGATCATTACCTGAAAGTGTCATCAAGATTGGGTGAAAAAATGTGTGCTGAGATTTCAGGAAACTCGTAGTTTTTTGGAAGCTTGGCAACCCCTTTCCATGAAAGTGATTTGCGCCAGTCTCTGCTTAGGGCTACATCAATAGGAAACAAACAATAGAGATAGAACTTGGAACTACTTTATAGTGTCAAGTTTCAAAGAGCTAGCACAAACCGTGTTTGATTTAGAGTTCCAACTACATGTTTCCATATAGGAGAAAACAGAGTGAAACCTGAAAATTAAAACTGTTACTGCCAACGAAAGGTTTAACCTGGAAGAACAAAATTTGGTGAGCCAAGTGGGATTGGGGTCCTGATCTTTACCTGAAAGTGTCATCAAGATTGGGTAAAAAATGTGTGCTGAGATTTCAGGAAACTCGTAGTTTTTTGGAAGCTTGGCAACCCCTTTCAATGTAAGTGATTTGTGCCAGTATCTCTTTAGGGCTACATGAATAGGAAACAAACCATAGAGATAGAACTTGGAACTACGTTATTGTGTCAAGTTTGAAAGAGCTAGCAAAAACTGTGTATGATTTAGAGTTCCAACTATACGTATCCATATAGGAGAAAACAGAGTGAAACCTAAAAATTAAAACTGTTACTGACAACGAACGGTTTAACCTGGAAGAACGAAATATGGTGAGCCAAGTGGGATTGGCGTACTGATCATTACCTGAAAGTGTCATCAAGATTGGGTGAAAAAATGTGTGCTGAGATTTCAGGAAACTCGTAGTTTTTTGGAAGCTTGGAAACCCCATTCATGAAAGTGATTTGCCCCAGTCTCTGCTTAGGGCTACATGAATAGGAAATAACCATAGAGATAGAACTTGGAACTACTTTATTATGTCAAGTTTCAAAGAGCTACCACAAACCGTGTTTGATTTAGAGGTCCAACTACATGTATCCATATAGGAGAAAACAGAGTGAAACCTAAAAATTAAAATTGTTACTGCCAACGAACGGTTTAACCTAGAAGAGCGAAATTTGGTGAGCCAAGTGGGAATGGGGTACTGATTATTACCTGAAAGTGTCATCAAGATTGGGTGAAAAATGTGTGCTGAGATTTCAGGAAACTCGTTTTTTGGAAACTTGGCAACCTCTTTCCATGAAAGTGATTTGCGCCAGTCTCTGCTTAGGGCTACATCAATAGGAAAGAAACCATAGAGATAGAACTTGGAACTACTTTATTGTGTCAAGTTTCAAAGAGCTACCACAAACCGTGTTTGATTTAGAGATCCAACTACATGTATCCATATAGGAGAAAACAGAGTGAAACCTAAAAATTAAAACTGTTACTGCCAACGAACAGTTTAACCTGGAAGAACGAAATATGGTGAGCCAAGTGGGATTGGGGTACTGATCATTACCTGAAAGTGTCATCAAGATTGGGTGAAAAAATGTGTGCTGAGATTTCAGGAAAATCGTAGTTTCTTGGAAGCTTGGCAACCCCTTTCCTTGAAAGTGATTTGCGCCAGTCTCTGCTGAAGGCTACATCAATAGGAAACAAACCAAACAGATAGAACTTCAAACTACTTTATTGTGTCAAGTTTCAAAGAGCTAGCACAAAGCGTGCTTGATTTAGAGTTCCAACTACATGTATCCATATAGGAGAAAACAGAGTGAAACCTAAAAATTAAAACTGTTACTGCCAACGAAAGGTCTAACCTGGAAGAACGAAATTTGGTGAGCCAAGTGGGATTGAGGTACTGATCATTACCTGAAAGTGTCATCAAGATTGGGTGAAAAAAATGTGTGCTGAGATTTCAGGAAACTTGTAGTTTTTTGGAAGCTTGGCAACCCCTTTCCATGTAAGTGATTTGTGCCAGTCTCTGTATAAGGCTACATGAATAGGAAACAAACCATAGAGATAGAACTTGGAACTACGTTATTGTGTCAAGTTTGAAAGAGCTAGCAAAAACTGTGTATGATTTAGTGTTCCAACTATCCGTATCCATATAGGAGAAAACAGAGTGAAACCTAAAAATTAAAACTGTTACTGACAACGAACGGTTTAACCAGGAAGAACGAAATATGGTGAGCCAAGTGGGATTGGGGTACAGATTATTACCTGAAAGTGTCATCAAGATTGGGTGAAAAAATGTGTGCTGAGATTTCAGGAAACTCGTAGTTTTTTGGAAGCTTGGCAACCCCTTTCCATGAAAGTGATTTGCACCAGTCTCTGCTTAGGGCTACATCAATAGGAAACAAACCATAGAGATAGAACTTGGAACTACTTTATTGTGTCAAGTTTCCAAGAGCTAGCACAAACTGTGATTGATTTAGAGTTCCAACTACATGTATCCATATAGGAAAAAACAGAGTGAAACCTAAAATTTAAAACTGTTACTGCCAACGAACGATTTAACCTGGAAGAACGAAATTTGGTGAGCCAAGTGGGATTGGGGTACTGATCATTTCCTGAAAGTGTCATCAAGATTGGGTGAAAAAATGTGTGCTGAGATTTCAGGAATCTCGTAGTTTTTTTGGAAACATCCAACCCCTTTCCATGAAAGTGCTTTGTGCCAGTCTCTGCTTAGGGCTACATCAATAGGAAACAAACCATAGAGATAGAACTTGGAACTACTTTATTGTGTCAAGTTTCCAAGAGCTAGCGCAAACCGTGTTTGATTTAGAGTTCCAACTACATGTATCCATATAGGAGAAAACAAAGTGAAACCTAAAAATTAAAACTGTTACTGCCAACGAACGGTTTAACCTGGAAGAACGAAATTTGGTGAGCCAAGTGGGATTGGGGTACTGATCATTACCTGAAAGTGTCATCAAGATTGGGTGAAAAAATGTGTGATGAGATTTCAGGAAACTCGTAGTTTTTTGGAAGCTTCCAACCCCTTTCCATGAAAGAGATTTGTGACAGTCTCTGCTTAGGGCTACCTCAATAGGAAACAAACCATAGAGACAGAACTTGGAACTACTTTATTATGTCAAGTTTCAAAGAGCTACCACAAACCGTGTTTGATTTAGAGGTCCAACTACATGTATCCATATAGGAGAAAACAGAGTGAAACCTAAAAATTAAAACTGTTACTGCCCACGTAAGGTTTAACCTGGAAGAACGAAATTTGGTGAGCCAAGTGGGATTGGGGTACTGATCATTACCTGAAAGTGTCATCAAGATTGGGTGAAAAAATGTGTGCTGAGATTTCAGGAAACTCGTAGTTTTTTGGAAGCTTGGCAACCCCTTTCCATGTAAGTGATTTGTGCCAGTCTCTGTTTAGGGCTACATGAATAGGAAACAAACCATAGAGATAGAACTTGGAACTACTTTATTGTGTCAAGTTTCCAAGAGCTAGCACAAACCGTGTTTGATTTAGAGTTCCAAATACATGTATCCATATAGGAGAAAACAGAGTGAAACCTTAAAATTAAAACTGTTACTGCCAACGAACGGTTTAACCTGGAAGAACGAAATATGGTGAGCCAAGTGGGATTGGGGTACTGATCATTACCTGAAAGTGTCATCAAGATTGGGTGAAAAAATGTGTGCTGAGTTTTCAGGAAAATCATAGTTTTTTGGAAGCTAGGCAACCCCTTTCCTTTAAAGTGATGTGCCGGTCTCTGCTTAGGGCTACATCAATAGGAAACAAACCATAGAGATAGAACTTGGAACTACTTTATTGTGTCAAGTTTCAAAGAGCTAGCACAAACCGTGTTTGATTTAGAGTTCCAAATACATGTATCCATATAGGAGAAAACAGAGTGAAACCTAAAAATTAAAACTGTTACTGCCAACGAAAGGTTTAACCTGGAAGAACGAAATTTGGTGAGCCAAGTGGGATTGGGGTACTGATCATTACCTGAAAGTGTCATCAAGATTGGGTGAAAAATGTGTGCTGCGATTTCAGGAAACTCGTAGTTTTTTGGAAGCTTGGCAACCCGTTTCCATGAAAGTGATTTGCGACAGTCTCTGCTTGGGGCTACATCAATAGGAAACAAACCATAGAGATAGAACTTGGAACTACTTCATTCTGTCAAGTGTCAAATATCTAGCACAAACCGTGTTTTATTTACAGTTCCAACTACATGTATCCATATAGGAGAAAACAGAGTGAAACCTAAAAATTAAAACTGTTACTGCCCACGTAAGGTTTAACCTGGAAGAACGAAATTTGGTGAGCCAAGTGGGATTGGGGTACTGATCATTACCTGAAAGTGTCATAAAGATTGGGTAAAAAAATGTGTGCGGAGATTTCAGGAAACTCGTAGTTTTTTGGAAGCTTGGCAACCCCTTTCCATGAAAGTGATTTGCGCCAGTCTCTGCTTAGGGCTACATCAATAGGAAACAAACCATAGAGATAGATCTTGGAACTACTTTATTGTGTCAAGTTTCAAAGAGCTAGCACAAACCGTGTTTGATTTACAGTTCCAACTACATGTATCCATATAGGAGAAAACAGAGTGAAACCTAAAAATTAAAACTGTTACTGCCAACGAACGGTTTAACCTACAAGAACGAAATTTGGTGAGCCAAGTGGGATTGGGGTACTGATCATTTCCTGAAAGTGTCATCAAGATTGGGTGAAAAAATGTGTGCTGAGATTTCAGGAAACTCGTAGTTTTTTGGAAGCTTGGCAACCCCTTTCCATGAAAGTGATTTGCGCCAGTCTCTGCTTAGGGCTACATCAATAGGAAACAAACCATACAGATAGAACTTGGAACTACATAATTGTGTCAAGTTTCAAAGACCTAGCAAAAACCGTCTTTGATTTAGAATTCCAAATACATGTATCCATATAGGAGAAAACAGAGTGAAACCTAAAATTTAAAACTGTTACTGACAACGATCGGTTTAACCTGGAAGAACGAAATTTGGTGAGCCAAGTGGGATTGGGGTACTGATCATTACCTGAAAGTGTCATCAAGATTGGGTGAAAAAATGTGTGCGGAGATTTCAGGAAACTCGTAGTTTTTTGGAAGCTTGGCAACCCCTTTCCATGAAAGTGATATGCGCCAGTCTCTGCTTAGGGCTACATCAATAGGAAACAAACCATAGAGATAGATCTTGGAACTACTTTATTGTGTCAAGTTTCAAAGAGCTAGCACAAACCGTGTTTGATTTACAGTTCCAACTACATGTATCCATATAGGAGAAAACAGAGTGAAACCCAAAAATTAAAACTGTTACTGCCAACGAACGGTTTAACCTACAAGAACGAAATTTGGTGAGCCAAGTGGGAATGGGGTACTGATCATTTCCTGAAAGTGTCATCAAGATTGGGTGAAAAAATGTGTGCTGAGATTTCAGGAAACTCGTAGTTTTTTGGAAGCTTGGCAACCCCTTTCCATGAAAGTGATTTGCGCCAGTCTCTGCTTAGGGCTACATCAATAGGAAACAAACCATAGAGATAGAACTTCAAACTACTTTATTGTGTCAAGTTTCAAGGAGCTAGCACAAACCGTGTTTGATTTAGAGTTCCATCTACATGTATCCATATAGGAGAAAACAGAGTGAAACCTAAAAATTAAAACTGTTACTGCCAACGAAAGGTTTAACCTGGAAGAACGAAATTTGGTGAGCCAAGTGGGATTGGGGTACTGATCATTACCTGAAAGTGTCATCAAGATTGGGTGAAAAATGTGTGCTGCGATTTCAGGAAACTCGTAGTTTTTTGGAAGCTTTTCAACCCGTTTCCATGAAAGTGATTTGCGACAGTCTCTGCTTGGGGCTACATCAATAGGAAACAAACCATAGAGATAGAACTTGGAACTACTTCATTCTGTCAAGTTTCAAATAGCTAGCACAAACCGTGTTTTATTTACAGTTCCAACTACATGTATCCATATAGGAGAAAACAGAGTGAAACCTAAAAATTAAAACTGTTACTGCCAACGAACGGTTTAACTTAGAAGAATGAAATTTGGTGAGCCAAGTGGGATTGGGGTACTGATCATTACCTGAAAGTGTCATCAAGTTTGGGTGAAAAAATGTGTGCTGAGATTTCAGGAAACTCGTAGTTTTTTGGAAGCTTGGCAACCCCTTTCCATGAAAGTGATTTGCGCCAGTCTCGGCTTAGGGCTACATCAATAGGAAACAAACCATAGAGACAGAACTTGGAACTACTTTATTGTGTCAAGTTTCAAAGACCTAGCACAAACCGTCTTTGATTTACAGTTCCAAATACATGTATCCATAAAAGAGAAAACAGAGTGAAACCTAAAAATTAAAACTGTTACTGACAAGGAACGGTTTAACCTACAAGAACGAAATTTGGTGAGCCAAGTGGGATTGGGGTACTGATCATTTCCTGAAAGTGTCATCAAGATTGGGTGAAAAAATGTGTGCTGAGATTTCAGGAAACTCGTAGTTTTTTGGAAGCTTGGCAACCCCTTTCCATGAAAGTAATTTGCGCCAGTCTCTGCTTAGGGCTACATCAATAGGAAACAAACCATAGAGACAGAACTTGGAACTACTTTATTGTGTCAAGTTTCAAAGAGCTAGCACAAACCGTGTTTGATTTACAGTTCCAACTACATGTATCAATATAGGAGAAAACAGAGTGAAACCTAAAAATTAAAACTGTTCCTCCAAACGAACGTTTTAACCTAGAAGAACGAAATTTGGTGAGCCAAGTGGGATTGGGGTACTGATCATTACCTGAAAGTGTCATCAAGATTGGGTGAAAAAATGTGTGCTGAGTTTTCAGGAAAATCATAGTTTTTTGGAAGCTAGGCAACCCCTTTCCTTTAAAGTGATGTGCCGGTCTCTGCTTAGGGCTACATCAATAGGAAACAAACCATGGAGATAGAACTTGGAACTACTTTATTGTGTCAAGTTTCAAAGAGCTAGCACAAACCGTGTTTGATTTAGAGTTCCAAATACATGTATCCATATAGGAGAAAACAGAGTGAAACCTAAAAATTAAAACTGTTACTGCCAACGAAAGGTTTAACCTGGAAGAACGAAATTTGGTGAGCCAAGTGGGATTGGGGTACTGATCATTACCTGAAAGTGTCATCAAGATTGGGTGAAAAATGTGTGCTGCGATTTCAGGAAACTCGTAGTTTTTTGGAAGCTTGGCAACCCGTTTCCATGAAAGTGATTTGCGACAGTCTCTGCTTGGGGCTACATCAATAGGAAACAAACCATAGAGATAGAACTTGGAACTACTTCATTCTGTCAAGTGTCAAATATCTAGCACAAACCGTGTTTTATTTACAGTTCCAACTACATGTATCCATATAGGAGAAAACAGAGTGAAACCTAAAAATTAAAACTGTTACTGCCAACGAACGGTTTAACTTAGAAGAATGAAATTTGGTGAGCCAAGTGGGATTGGGATTCTGATCATTACCTGAAAGTGTCATCAAGTTTGGGTGAAAAAATGTGTGCTGAGATTTCAGGAAACTCGTAGTTTTTTGGAAGCTTGGCAACCCCTTTCCATGAAAGTGATTTGTGCCAGTCTCTGTTTAGGGCTACATCAATAGGAAACAAACCATAGAGATAGAACTTGGAACTACTTTATTGTGTCAAGTTTCAAAGACCTAGCACAAACCGTCTTTGATTTACAGTTCCAACTACATGTATCCATATAGGAGAAAACAGAGTGAAACCTAAAAATTAAAACTGTTACTGCCAAGGAACGGTTTAACCTAGAAGAACGAAATTTGGTGAGCCAAGTGGGATTGGGGTACTGATCATTACCTGAAAGTGTCATCACGATTGGGTGAAAAAATGTGTGCTGAGATTTCAGGAAACTCGTAGATTTTGGAAGCTTCCGAACCCTGTCCATGAAAGTGATTTGCGCCAGTCTCTGCTTAGGGCTACATCAATAGGAAACAAACCATACAGATAGAACTTGGAACTACATAATTGTGTCAAGTTTCAAAGACCTAGCAAAAACCGTCTTTGATTTAGAATTCCAAATACATGTATCCATATAGGAGAAAACAGAGTGAAACCTAAAATTTAAAACTGTTACTGACAACGATCGGTTTAACCTGGAAGAACGAAATTTGGTGAGCCAAGTGGGATTGGGGTACTGATCATTACCTGAAAGTGTCATCAAGATTGGGTGAAAAAATGTGTGCGGAGATTTCAGGAAACTCGTAGTTTTTTGGAAGCTTGGCAACCCCTTTCCATGAAAGTGATTTGCGCCAGTCTCTGCTTAGGGCTACATCAATAGGAAACAAACCATAGAGATAGATCTTGGAACTACTTTATTGTGTCAAGTTTCAAAGAGCTAGCACAAACCGTGTTTGATTTACAGTTCCAACTACATGTATCCATATAGGAGAAACAGAGTGAAACCTAAAAATTAAAACTGTTACTGCCAACGAACGGTTTAACCTACAAGAACGAAATTTGGTGAGCCAAGTGGGATTGGGGTACTGATCATTTCCTGAAAGTGTCATCAAGATTGGGTGAAAAAATGTGTGCTGAGATTTCAGGAAACTCGTAGTTTTTTGGAAGCTTGGCAACCCCTTTCCATGAAAGTGATTTGCGCCAGTCTCTGCTTAGGGCTACATCAATAGGAAACAAACCATAGAGATAGAACTTCAAACTACTTTATTGTGTCAAGTTTCAAGGAGCTAGCACAAACCGTGTTTGATTTAGAGTTCCATCTACATGTATCCATATAGGAGAAAACAGAGTGAAACCTAAAAATTAAAACTGTTACTGCCAACGAAAGGTTTAACCTGGAAGAACGAAATTTGGTGAGCCAAGTGGGATTGGGGTACTGATCATTACCTGAAAGTGTCATCAAGATTGGGTGAAAAATGTGTGCTGCGATTTCAGGAAACTCGTAGTTTTTTGGAAGCTTTTCAACCCGTTTCAATGAAAGTGATTTGCGACAGTCTCTGCTTGGGGCTACATCAATAGGAAACAAACCATAGAGATAGAACTTGGAACTACTTCATTCTGTCAAGTTTCAAATAGCTAGCACAAACCGTGTTTTATTTACAGTTCCAACTACTTGTATCCATATAGGAGAAAACAGAGTGAAACCTAAAAATTAAAACTGTTACTGCCAACGAACGGTTTAACTTAGAAGAATGAAATTTGGTGAGCCAAGTGGGATTGGGGTACTGATCATTACCTGAAAGTGTCATCAAGTTTGGGTGAAAAAATGTGTGCTGAGATTTCAGGAAACTCGTAGTTTTTTGGAAGCTTGGCAACCCCTTTCCATGAAAGTGATTTGCGCCAGTCTCGGCTTAGGGCTACATCAATAGGAAACAAACCATAGAGACAGAACTTGGAACTACTTTATTGTGTCAAGTTTCAAAGACCTAGCACAAACCGTCTTTGATTTACAGTTCCAAATACATGTATCCATAAAAGAGAAAACAGAGTGAAACCTAAAAATTAAAACTGTTACTGACAAGGAACTGTTTAACCTACAAGAACGAAATTTGGTGAGCCAAGTGGGATTGGGGTACTGATCATTTCCTGAAAGTGTCATCAAGATTGGGTGAAAAAATGTGTGCTGAGATTTCAGGAAACTCGTAGTTTTTTGGAAGCTTGGCAACCCCTTTCCATGAAAGTGATTTGCGCCAGTCTCTGCTTAGGGCTACATCAATAGGAAACAAACCATAGAGACAGAACTTGGAACTACTTTATTGTGTCAAGTTTCAAAGAGCTAGCACAAACCGTGTTTGATTTACAGTTCCAACTACATGTATCAATATAGGAGAAAACAGAGTGAAACCTAAAAATTAAAACTGTTCCTCCAAACGAACGTTTTAACCTAGAAGAACGAAATTTGGTGAGCCAAGTGGGATTGGGGTACTGATCATTACCTGAAAGTGTCATCAAGATTGGGTGAAAAAATGTGTGCTGAGATTTCAGGAAACTCGTAGTTTTTTGGAAGCTTGGCAACCCCTTTCCATGAAATTGATTTGCGCCAGTCTCTGCTTAGGGCTACATCTATAGGAAATAAACCATAGAGATAGAACTTGGAACTACTTTATTGTGTCAAGCTTCAAAGAGCTAGCACAAACCGTGTTTGATTTACAGTTCCAACTACATGTATCCACATAGGGGGAAACAGAGTTAAACCTAAAAATTAAAACTGTTACTTGCAAGGAACGGTTTAACCTAGAAGAACGAAATTTGGTGATCCAACTGGGATTGGGTTACTGATCATTACCTGAAAGTGTCATCAAGTTTCGGTGAAAAAATGTGTGCTGAGATTTCAGGAAACTCGTAGTTTTTTGGAAGCTTGGCAACCCCTTTCCATGAATGTGATTTGCGCCGGTCTCTGCTTAGGGCTACATCAATAGGAAACAAACCATAGAGATAGAACTTGGAACTACTTTATTGTGTCAAATTTCCAAGAGCTAGCACAAACTGTGTTTGATTTACTGTTCCAACTACATGTATCCATATAGGAGAATACAGAGTGAAACCTAAAAATTAAAACTGTTACTGCCAACGAACGGTTTAACCTAGAAGAATGAAATATGGTGAGCCAAGTGGGATTGGGGTACTGATCATTACCTGAAAGTGTCATCAAGATTGGGTGAAAAAATGTGTGCTGAGATTTCAGGAAACTCGTAGTTTTTTGGAAGCTTGGCAACCCCTTTCTTTGAAAGTGGTTTGCGCCGGTCTCTGCTTAGGCCTACATCAATAGGAAACAAACCATAGAGATAGAACTTGGAACTACTTTATTGTGTCAAATTTCAAAGAGCTAGCACAAACCGTGTTTGATTTAGAGTTCCAAATACATGTATCCATATAGGAGAAAACAGAGTGAAACCTAAAAATTAAAACTGTTACTGCCAACGAACGGTTTAACCTGGAAGAATGAAATTTGGTGAGCCAAGTGGCATTGGGGTACTGATCATTACCTGAAAGTGTCATCAAGATTGGTGAAAAAATGTGTGCTGAGATTTCAGGAAACTCGTAGTTTTTTGGAAGCTTGGCAACCCCTTTCCGTTAAAGTGATTTGCGCCGGTCTCTGGTTAGGGCTACATCAATAGGAAACAAACCATTGAGATAGAACTTGGAACTACTTTATTGTGTCAAGTTTCAAAGAGCTACCACAAACCGTGTTTGATTTAGTGGTCCAACTACATGTATCCATATAGGAGAAAACAGAGTGAAACGTAAAAATTAAAACTGTTACTGCCAACGAACGGTTTAACCTAGAAGAACGAAATTTGGTGAGCCAAGTTGGAATGGGGTACTGATCATTACCTGAAAGTGTCATCAAGTTTGGGTGAAAAATGTGTGCTGAGATTTCAGGAAACTCGTTTTTTGGAAACTTGGCAACCCCTTTCCATGAAAGTGATTTGTGCCAGTCTCTGCTTATGGCTACATCAATAGGAAACAAACCATAGGGATAGAACTTGGAACTATTTATTGTGTCAAGTTTCCAAGAGCTAGCACAAACCGTGTTTGATTTAGAGTTCCAACTACATGTATCAATATAGGAGAAAACAGAGTGAAACCTAAAAATTAAAACTGTTACTGCCAACGAACGGTTTAACCTAGAAGAACGAACTTTGGTGAACCAAGTGGGATTGAAGTACTGATCATTTTCTGAAAGTGTCATCAAGTTTGGGTGAAAAAATGTGTGCTGAGATTTCAGGAAACTCGTAATTTTTTGGAAGCTTGGCAACCCCTTTCCATGAAATTGATTTTCGCCAGTCTCTGCTTAGGGCTACATCAATAGGAAACAAACCATAGAGATAGAACTTGGAACTACTTCATTCTGTCAAGTTTCAAATAGCTAGCACAAACCGTGTTTTATTTACAGTTCCAAATACATGTATCCATATAGGAGAAAACAGAGTGAAACCTAAAAATTAAAACTGTTACTGCCAACGAAAGGTTTAACCTGGAAGAACGAAATTTGGTGAGCCAAGTGGGATTGGGGTACTGATCATTACCTGAAAGTGTCATCAAGATTGGGTGAAAAAATGTGTGCTGAGATTTCAGGAAACTCGTAGTTTTTTGGAAGCTTGGCAACCCCTTTCTTTGAAAGTGATTTGCGCTGGTCTCTGCTTAGGGCTACATCAATAGGAAACAAACCGTAGAGATAGAACTTGGAACTACTTTATTGTGTCAAGTTTCAAAGAGCTAGCACAAACCGTGTTTGATTTAGAGTTCCAACTACATGTATCCATATAGGAGAAAACAGAGTGAAACCTAAAAATTAAAACTGTTACTCCCAACTAATGGTTTAACCTGGAAGAACGAAATTGGTGAGACAAGTGGGATTGGGGTACTGATCATTACCTGAAAGTGTCATCAAGATTGGGTCAAAAAATGTGTGCTGAGATTTCAGGAAACTCGTAGTTTTTTGGAAGCTTGCAACCCCTTTCCATGAAAGTGGTTTGCGCCGGTCTCTGCTTAGGGCTACATCAATAGGAAACAAACCATAGAGATAGGACTTGGAACTACTTTATTGTGTCAATTTTCCAAGAGCTAGCAAAAACCGTGTTTGATTTACAGTTCCAAATACATGTATCCATATAGGAGAAAACAGAGTGAAACCTAAAAATTAAAACTGTTACTGCCAACGAACGGTTTAACCTGGAAGAACGAAATTTGGTGAGCCAAGTGGGATTGTGTTACTGATCATTACCTGAAAGTGTCATCAAGATTGGGTGAAAAATGTGTGCTGAGATTTCAGGAAACTCGTAGTTTTTTGGAAGCTTGGCAACCCGTTTCCATGAAAGTGATTTGCGACAGTCTCTGCTTAGGGCTACATCAATAGGAAACAAACCATAGAGATAGAACTTGGAACTACTTCATTCTGTCAAGTTTCAAATAGCTAGCACAAACCGTGTTTTATTTACAGTTCCAACTACATGTACCCATATAGGAGAAAACAGAGTGAAACCTAAAAATTAAAACTGTTACTGCCAACGAACGGTTTAACTTAGAAGAACGAAATTTGGTGATCCAAGTGGGATTGGGGTACTGATCATTACCTGAAAGTGTCATCAAGTTTGGGTGAAAAAATGTGTGCTGAGATTTCAGGAAACTCGTAGTTTTTTGGAAGCTTGGCAACCCCTTTCCATGAAAGTGATTTGCGCCAGTCTCTGCTTAGTGCTACATCAATTGGAAACAAACCATAGAGATAGAACTTGGAACTACTTTACTGTGTCAAGTTTCCAAGAGCTAGCACAAACCATGTTTGATTTAGCGTTCCAACTACATGTATACATATAGGGGGAAACAGAGTTAAACCTAAAAATTTAAACTGTTACTTGCAACGAACGGTTTAACCTAGAAGAACGAAATTTGGTGATCCAAGTGGGATTGGGTTACTGATCATTACCTGAAAGTGTCATCAAGATTGGGTCAAAAAATGTGTGCTGAGATTTAAGGAAACTCGTAGTTTTTTGGAAGCTTGGAAACCCCTTTCCATGAAAGTGATTTGCGCTGGTCTCTGTTTAGGGCTACATCAATAGGAAACAAACCGTAGAGATAGAACTTGGAACTACTTTATTGTGTCAAGTTTCAAAGAGGTAGCACAAACCGTGTTGATTTAGAGTTCCAACTACTTGTATCCATATAGGAGAAAACAGAGTGAAACCTAAAAATTAAAACTGTTACTCCCAACTAATGGATTAACCTAGAAGAACGAAATTGGTGAGAAAAGTGGGATTGGGGTACTGATCATTACCTGAAAGTGTCATCAAGATTGGGTGAAAAAATGTGTGCTGAGATTTCAGGAAACTCGTAGTTTTTTGGAATCTTGCAACCCCTTTCCATGAAAGTGGTTTGCGCCGGTCTCTGCTTAGGGCTACATCAATAGGAAACAAACCATAGAGATAGAACTTGGAACTACTTTATTGTGTCAAATTTCAAAGAGCTTGCACAAACCGTGTTTGATTTAGATTTCCAACTACATGTATCCTTATAGGAGAAAACAGAGTGAAACCTAAAAATTAAAACTGTTACACCCAACTAACAGTTTAACCTAGAAGAACGAAATTTGTTGAGCCAAGTGGGATTGGGGTACTGATCATTACCTGAAAGTGTCATCAAGATTGGGTGAAAAATGTGTGCTGAGATTTGAGGAAACTCGTAGTTTTTTGGAAGCTTGGCAACCCCTTTCCATGAAAGTGATTTGCGCCTGTCTCTGCATAGGGCTACATCAATAGGAAACAAACCATAGAGATAGAACTTGGAACTACTTTATTGTGTCAAGTTTCAAAGAGCTAGCACAAACCGTGTTTGATTTACAGTTCCAACTACATGTATCCACATAGGGGGAAACAGATTTAAACCTAAAAATTAAAACTGTTACTTGCAAGGAACGGTTTAACCTAGAAGAACGAAATTTGGTGATCCAACTGGGATTGGGTTACTGATCATTACCTGAAAGTGTCATCAAGTTTGGGTGAAAAAATGTGTGCTGAGATTTCAGGAAACTCGTAGTTTTTTGGAAGCTTGGCAACCCCTTTCCATGAATGTGATTTGCGCCGGTCTCTGCTTAGGGCTTCATCAATAGGAAACAAACCATAGAGATAGAACTTGGAACTACTTTATTGTGTCAAATTTCAAAGAGCTAGCACAAACCGTGTTTGATTTAGATTTCCAACTACATGTATCCTTATAGGAGAAAACAGAGTGAAACCTAAAATTAAAACTGTTACTGCCAACGAACGGTTTAACCTAGAAGAACGAAATTTGGTGAGCCAAGTGGGAATGGGGTACTGATCATTACCTGAAAGTGTCATCAAGATTGGGTGAAAAATGTGTGCTGAGATTTCAGGAAACTCGTTTTTTGGAAACTTGGCAACCCCTTTCCATGAAAGTGATTTGTGCCAGTCTCTGCTTATGGCTACATCAATAGGAAACAAACCATAGGTATAGAACTTGGAACTACTTTATTGTGTCAAGTTTCAAAGAGCTAGCACAAACCGTGTTTGATTTAGAGTTCCAACTACATGTATCAATATAGGAGAAAACAGAGTGAAACCTAAAAATTAAAACTGTTACTCCCAACGAACGTTTTAACCTAGAAGAACGAAATTTGGTGAGCCATGTGGGATTGGGGTACTGATCATTACCTGAAAGTGTCATCAAGATTGGGTGAAAAAATGTGTGCTGAGATTTCAGGAAACTCATAGTTTTTGGGAAGCTTGGCAACCCCTTTCCTTTAAATTGGTTTGCGCCGGTCTCTGCTAAGGGCTACATCAATAGGAAACAAACCATAGAGATAGAACTTGGAACTACTTTATTGTGTCAAGTTTCAAAGAGCTAGCACAAACCGTGTTTGATTTAGAGTTCCAACTACATGTATCCATATAGGAGAAAACAGAGTGAAACCTAAAAATTAAAACTGTTACTGCCAACGAAAGGTTTAACCTGGAAGAACGAAATTTGGTGAGCCAAGTGGGACTGGGGTACTGATCATTACCTGAAAGTGTCATCAAGATTCGGTGAAAAATGTGTGCTGAGATTTCAGGAAACTCGTAGTTTTTTGGAAGCTTGGCAACCCCTTTCCATGAAAGTGATTTGCGCAAGTCTCTGCTTAGGGCTACATCAATAGGAAACAAATCATAGAGATAGAACTTGGAACTACATTATTGTGTCAAGTTTCAAATAGCTAGCACAAACCGTGTTTGATTTAGAGTTCCAACTACATGTATCCATATAGGAGAAAACAGAGTGAAACCTAAAAATTAAAACTGTTACTGCCAACGAACGGTTTAACCTAGAAGAACGAAATTTGGTGAGCCAAGTGGGACTGGGGTACTGATCATTACCTGAAAGTGTCATCAAGATTGGGTGAAAAAATGTGTGCTGAGATTTCAGGAAATTCGTAGTTTTTTGGAAGCTTGGCAACTCCTTTCCATGAAATTGATTTGCGCCAGTCTCTGCTTAGGGCTACATCTATAGGAAACAAACCATAGAGATAGAACTTGGAACTACTTTATTGTGTCAAGTTTCAAAGAGCTAGCACAAACCGTGTTTGATTTACAGTTCCAACTACATGTATCCACATAGGGGGAAAAAGGGTTAAACCTAAAAATTAAAACTGTTACTTGCAAGGAACGGTTTAACCTAGAAGAACGAAATTTTGTGATCCAACTGGGATTGGGTTACTGATCATTACCTGAAAGTGTCATCAAGATTGGGTGAAAAAATGTGTGCTGAGATTTCAGGAAACTCGTAGTTTTTTGGAAGCTTGGCAACCCATTTCTTTGAAAGTGGTTTGTGCCGGTCTCTGCTTAGGGCTACATCAATAGGAAAGAAACCATAGAGATAGAACTTGGAACTACTTTATTGTGTCAAGTTTCAAAGAGCTAGCACAAACCGTGTTTGATTTACAGTTCCAACTACATGTATCCACATAGGGGGAAACAGATTTAAACCTAAAAATTAAAAGTGTTACTTGCAAGGAACGGTTTAACCTAGAAGAACGAAATTTGGTGATCCAACTGGGATTGGGTTACTGATCATTACCTGAAAGTGTCATCAAGTTTGGGTGAAAAAATGTGTGCTGAGATTTCAGGAAACTCATAGTTTTTTGGAAGCTTGGCAACCCCTTTCCATGAATGTGATTTGCGCCGGTCTCTGCTTAGGGCTACATCAATAGGAAACAAACCATAGAGATAGAACTTGGAACTACTTTATTGTGTAAAATTTCAAAGAGCTAGCACAAACCGTGTTTGATTTAGATTTCCAACTACATGTATCCTTATAGGAGAAAACAGAGTGAAACCTAAAATTAAAACTGTTACTGCCAACGAACGGTTTAACCTAGAAGAACGAAATTTGGTGAGCCAAGTGGGAATGGGGTACTGATCATTACCTGAAAGTGTCATCAAGATTGGGTGAAAAATGTGTGCTGAGATTTCAGGAAACTCGTTTTTTGGAAACTTGGCAACCCCTTTCCATGAAAGTGATTTGTGCCAGTCTCTGCTTATGGCTACATCAATAGGAAACAAACCATAGGTATAGAACTTGGAACTACTTTATTGTGTCAAGTTTCAAAGAGCTAGCACAAACCGTGTTTGATTTAGAGTTCCAACTACATGTATCAATATAGGAGAAAACAGAGTGAAACCTAAAAATTAAAACTGTTACTCCCAACGAACGTTTTAACCTAGAAGAACGAAATTTGGTGAGCCATGTGGGATTGGGGTACTGATCATTACCTGAAAGTGTCATCAAGATTGGGTGAAAAATGTGTGCTGAGATTTCAGGAAACTCATAGTTTTTGGGAAGCTTGGCAACCCCTTTCATTTAAAGTGGTTTGCGCCGGTCTCTGCTAAGGGCTACATCAATAGGAAACAAACCATAGAGATAGAACTTGGAACTACTTTATTGTGTCAAGTTTCAAAGAGCTAGCACAAACCGTGTTTGATTTAGAGTTCCAACTACATGCATCCATATAGGAGAAAACAGAGTGAAACCTAAAAATTAAAACTGTTACTGCCAACGAAAGGTTTAACCTGGAAGAACGAAATTTGGTGAGCCAAGTGGGACTGGGGTACTGATCATTACCTTAAAGTGTCATCAAGATTCGGTGAAAAATGTGTCCTGAGATTTCAGGAAACTCGTAGTTTTTTGGAAGCTTGGCAACCCCTTTCCATGAAAGTGATTTGCGCCAGTCTCTGCTTAGGGCTACATCAATAGGAAACAAATCATAGAGATAGAACTTGGAACTACATTATTGTGTCAAGTTTCAAATAGCTAGCACAAACCGTGTTTGATTTAGAGTTTCAACTACATGTATCCATATAGGAGAAAACAGAGTGAAACCAAAAAATTAAAACTGTTACTGCCAACGAACGATTTAACCTAGAAGAACGAAATTTGGTGAGCCAATTGGGATTGGGGTACTGATCATTACCTGAAAGTGTCATCAAGATTGGGTGAAAAAATGTGTGCTGAGATTTCAGGAAACTCGTAGTTTTTTGGAAGCTTGGCAACCCCTTTCCATGAAATTGATTTGCGCCAGTCTCTGCTTAGGGCTACATCTATAGGAAACAAACCACAGAGATAGAACTTGGAACTACTTTATTGTGTCAAGTTTCAAAGAGCTAGCACAAACCGTGTTTGATTTACAGTTCCAACTACATGTATCCACATAGGGGGAAACAGGGTTAAACCTAAAAATTAAAACTGTTACTTGCAAGGAACGGTTTAACCTAGAAGAACGAAATTTGGTGATCCAACTGGGATTGGGTTACTGATCATTACCTGAAAGTGTCATCCAGATTGGGTGATAAAATGTGTGCTGAGATTTCAGGAAACTCGTAGTTTTTTGGAAGCTTGGCAACCCCTTTCCATGAAAGTGGTTTGTGCCGGTCTCTGCTTAGGGCTACATCAATAGGAAAGAAACCATAGAGATAGAACTTGGAACTACTTTATTGTGTCAAGTTTCAAAGAGCTAGCACAAACCGTGTTTGATTTAGAGTTCCAAATACATGTATCCATATAGGAGAAAACAGAGTGAAACCCAAAAATTAAAACTGTTACTGCCAACGAACGGTTTAACCTAGAAGAACGAAATTTGGTGAGCCAAGTGGGATTGGGGTACTGATCATTTCCTGAAAGTGTCATCAAGATTGGGTGAAAAAATGTGTGCTGAGATTTCAGGAATCTCGTAGTTTTTTGGAAGCTTGGCAACCCCTTTCCATGAAAGTGGTTTGCGCCGGTCTCTGCTTAGGGCTACATCAATAGGAAACAAACCATAGTGATAGAACTTGGAACTACTTTATTGTGTCAAATTTCAAAGAGCTAGCACAAACCGTGTTTGATTTAGAGTTCCAACTACATGTATCCATATAGGAGAAAACAGAGTGAAACCTAAAAATTAAAACTGTTACTGCCAACGACCGGTTTAACATGGAAGAACGAAATTTGGTGAGCCAAGAGGGATTGGGGTACTGATCATTACCTGAAAGTATCATCAATATTGGGTGAAAAAATGTGTGCTGAGATTTCAGGAATCTCGTAGTTTTTTGGAAGCTTGGCAACCCCTTTCCATGAAAGTGGTTTGCGCCGGTCTCTGCTTAGGGCTACATCAATAGGAAACAAACCATAGGGATAGAACTTGGAACTACTTTATTGTGTCAAGTTTCAAAGAGCTAGCACAAACCGTGTTTGATTTAGAGTTCCAACTACATGTATCAATATAGGAGAAAACAGAGTGAAACATAAAAATTAAAACTGTTACTCCCAACGAAGGGTTTAACCTAGAAGAACGAAATTTGGTGAGCCATGTGGGATTGGGGTAGTGATCATTACCTAAAAGTGTCATCAAGATTGGGTGAAAAAATGTGTGCTGAGATTTCAGGAAACTCGTAGTTTTTTGGAAGCTTGGCAACCCCTTTCCTTGAAAGTGGTTTGCGCCGGTCTCTGCTTAGGGCTACATCAATAGGAAACAAACGATAGAGATAGAACTTGGAACTACTTTATTGTGTCAAGTTTCAAATAGCTAGCACAAACCGTGTTTGATTTATAGTTCCAACTACATGTCTCCATATAGGAGAAAACAGAGTGAAACCTAATAATTTAAACTGTTACTGCCAACGAAAGGTTTAACCTTGAAGAACGAAATTTGGTGAGCCAAGTGGGATTGGGGTAATGATCATTACCTGAAAGTGTCATCAAGATTGGGTGAAAAAATGTGTGCTGTGATTTCAGGAAACTCATAGTTTTTTGGAAGCTTGGCAACCCCTTTCCATGAAAGTGATTTGCGCCAGTCTCTGCTTAGGGCTACATCAATAGGAAACAACCCATAGAGATAGAACTTTGAACTACTTTATTGTGTCAAATTTCAAATAGCTAGCTCAAACCATGTTTGATTTACAGTTCCAACTACATGTATCCATATAGGAGAAAACAGAGTGAAACCTAAAAATTAAAACTGTTACTGCCAACGAACGGTTTAACCTGGAAGAATGAAATTTGGTGAGCCAAGTGGGATTGGGGTACTGATCATTACCTGAAAGTGTCATCAAGATTGGGTGAAAAAATGTGTGCTGAGTTTTAAGGAAAATCATAGTTTTTTGGAAGCATGGCAACCCCTTTCCGTTAAAGTAATGTGCCGGTCTCTGCTTAGGGCTACATCAATAGGAAAAAAACCATAGAGATAGAACTTGGAACTACTTTATTGTGTCAAGTTTCAAAGAGCTACCACAAACCGTGTTTGATTTAGAGGTCCAACTACATGTATCCATATAGGAGAAAACAGAGTGAAACCTAAAAATTAAAACTGTTACTGCCAACGAACTGTTTAACCTGGAAGAACGAAATATGGTGAGCCAAGTGGGATTGGGGTACTGATGATTACCTGAAAGTGTCATCAAGATTGGGTGTAAAAATGTGTGCTGAGATTTCAGGAAACTCGTAGTTTTTTGGAAGCTTGGCAACCTGTTTCCATGAAAGTAATCTGCGTTGGTCTCTGCTTAGGGCTACATCAATAGGAAACAAACCATAGAGATAGAACTTCAAACTACTTTATTGTGTCAAGTTTCAAAGAGCTAGCACAAACCGTGTTTGATTTAGAGTTCCAACTACATGTATCCATATAGGAGAAAACAGAGTGAAACCTAAAAATTAAAACTGTTACTGCCAACGAAAGGTTAAACCTGGAAGAATGAAATTTGGTGAGCCAAGTGGGATTGGGGTACAGATCATTACCTGAAAGTGTCATCAAGATTGGGTGAAAAAATGTGTGCTGAGATTTCAGGAAACTCGTAGTTTTTTGGAAGCTTGGCAACCCCTTTCCATGAAAGTGATTTGCGCCAGTCTCTGCTTAGGGCTACATCAATAGGAAACAAACCATAGAGATAGAACTTGGAACTACTTTATTGTGTCAAGTTTCCAAGAGCTAGCACAAACCGTGTTTGATTTACAGTTCCAACTACATGTATCCATATAGGAGAAAACAGAGTGAAACCTAAAAATTAAAACTGTTACTGCCAACGAACGGTTTAACCTGGAAGAACGAAATTTGGTGAGCCAAGTGGGATTGGGGTACTGATCATTACCTGAAAGTGTCATCAAGTTTGGGTGAAAAAATGTATGCTGAGATTTCAGGAAACTCGTAGTTTTTTGGAAGCTTCCAAAACCTTTCAATGAAAGTGATTTGCGCCAGTCTCTGCTTAGGGCTATATCAATAGGAAACAAACCATAGAGATAGAACTTGGAACTACTTTATTGTGTCAAGTTTCAAAGAGCTAGCACAAACCGTGTTTGATTTAGAGTTCCAACTACATGTATCCATATAGGAGAAAACAGAGTGAAACCTAAAAATTTAAACTGTTACTCCCAATTAACGGTTTAACCTAGAAGAACGAAATTTGGTGAGCCAAGTTGGATTGGGGTACTGATCATTTCCTGAAAGTGTCATCAAGATTGGGTGAAAAAATGTGTGCTGAGATTTCAGGAATCTCGTAGTTTTTTGGAAGCTTGGCAACCCCTTTCCATGAAAGTGGTTTGCGCCGGTCTCTGCTTAGGGCTACATCAATAGGAAACAAACCATAGAGATAGAACTTGGAACTACTTTATTGTGTCAAATTTCAAAGAGCTAGCACAAACCGTGTTTGATTTAGAGTTCCAACTACATATATCCATATAGGAGAAAACAGAGTGAAACCTAAAAATTAAAACTGTTACTGCCAACGACCGGTTTAACCTGGAAGAACGAAATTTGGTGACCCAAGAGGGATTGGCGTACTGATCATTACCTGAAAGTATCATCAATATTGGGTGAAAAAATGTGTGCTGAGATTTCAGGAAACTCGTAGTTTTTTGGTAGCTTGGCAACCCTTTTCAATGAAAGTGATCTGCACCAGTCTCTTCTTAGGGCTACATCAATAGGAAACAAACCATAGAGATAGAACTTGGAACTACTTTACTGTGTCAAGCTTAAAAGAGCTAGCACAAACCGTGTTTGATTTAGAATTCCAAATAACACTATCCATATAGGAGGAAACAGAGTGAAACCTAAAAATTAAAACTGTTACTGCAAACGAACGGTTTAACCTAGAAGAACGAAATTTGGTGACCCAAGAGGGATTGGGGTACTGATCATTACCTGAAAGTGTCATCAAGATTGGGTGAAAAAATGTGTGCTGAGATTTCAGGAAACTCGTAGTTTTTTGGAAGCTTGGCAACCCCTTTCCATGAAAGTGATTTGCGCCGGTCTCTGCTTACGGCTACATCAATAGGAAACAAACCATAGAGATAGAACATGGAACTACTTTATTGTGTCAAGTTTCAAATAGCTAGCACAAACCGTGTTTGATTTACAGTTCCAACTACATGTATCCATATAGGAGAAAACAGAGTGAAACCTAAAAATTAAAACTGTTACTGCCAACGAACGGTTTAACCTAGAAGAACGAAATTTGGTGAGCCAAGTAGGATTGGGGTCCTGATCATTACCTGAAAGTGTCATCAAGATTGGGTGAAAAAATGTGTGCTGAGATTTCAGGAATCTCGTAGTTTTTTGGAAGCTTGGCAACCCCTTTCCATGAAAGTGATTGGTGCCAGTCTCTGCTTAGGGCTACATCAATAGGAAACAAACCATAGAGATAGAACTTGGAACTACTTTACTGTGTCAAGTTTCCAAGAGCTAGCACAAACCATGTTTGATTTAGAGTTCCAAATACCTGTATCCATATAGGGGGAAACAGAGTGAAACCTAAAAATTAAAACTGTTACTGACAACGAACGGTTTAAACTACAAGAACGAAATTTGGTGAGCCAAGTGGGATTGAGGTACTGACCATTACCTGAATGTGTCATCAAGATTGGGTGAAAAAATGTGTGCTGAGATTTCAGGAAACTCGTAGTTTTTTGGAAGCTTGGCAACCCCTTTCCATGAAAGTGATTTGTGCCAGTCTCTGTTTAGGGCTACATCAATTGAAACAAACCATAGAGATAGAACTTGGAACTACGTTATTGTGTCAAGTTTGAAAGAGCTAGCACAAACCGTGTTTGATTTACTGTTCCAACTACATGTATCCATATAGGAGAAAACAGAGTGAAACCTAAAAATTAAAACTGTTACTACCAACGAACGGTTTAACCTGGAAGAACGAAATATGGTGAGCCAAGTGGGATTGGGGTACTGATGATTACCTGAAAGTGTCATCAAGATTGGTGAAAAAATGTGTGCTGAGATATCAGGAAACTCGTAGTTTTTTGAAAGCTTCCAACCCCTTTCCATGAAAGTAATTTGCGCCAGTCTCTGCTTAGGGCTACATCAATAGGAAACAAACCATAGAGATAGAACTTGGAACTACTTTATTGTGTCAAGTTTCAAAGACCTAGCACAAACCGTCTTTTATTTAGAGTTCCAAATACATGTATCCATATAGGAGAAAACAGAGTGAAACCTAAAAATTAAAACTGTTACTGCCAACGAACGGTTTAACCTGGAAGAATGAAATTTGGTGAGCCAAGTGGCATTGGGGTACTGATCATTACCTGAAAGTGTCATCAAGATTGGTGAAAAAATGTGTGCTGACATTTCAGGAAACTCGTAGTTTTTTGGAAGCTTGGCAACCCCTTTCCGTTAAAGTGATTTTCGCCGGTCTCTGGTTAGGGCTACATCAATAGGAAACAAACCATAGAGATAGAATTTGGAACTACTTTATTGTGTCAAGTTTCAAAGAGCTACCACAAACCGTGTTTGATTTAGTGGTCCAACTACATGTATCCATATAGGAGAAAACAGAGTGAAACCTAAAAATTAAAACTGTTACTGCCAACGAACGGTTTAACCTAGAAGAACGAAATTTGGTGAGCCAAGTGGGAATGGGGTACTGATCATTACCTGAAAGTGTCATCAAGTTTGGGTGAAAAATGTGTGCTGAGATTTCAGGAAACTCGTTTTTTGGAAACTTGGCAACCCTTTTCCATGAAAGTGATTTGTGCCAGTCTCTGCTTATGGCTACATCAATAGGAAACAAACCATAGGGATAGAACTTGGAACTACTTTATTGTGTCAAGTTTCAAAGAGCTAGCACAAACCGTGTTTGATTTAGAGTTCCAACTACATGTATCAATATAGGAGAAAACAGAGTGAAACATAAAAATTAAAACTGTTACTCCCAACGAAGGGTTTAACCTAGAAGAACGAAATTTGGTGAGCCATGTGGGATTGGGGTAGTGATCATTACCTAAAAGTGTCATCAAGATTGGGTGAAAAAATGTGTGCTGAGATTTCAGGAAACTCGTAGTTTTTTGGAAGCTTGGCAACCCCTTTCCTTAAAAGTGGTTTGCGCCGGTCTCTGCTTAGGGCTACATCAATAGGAAACAAACCATAGAGATAGAACTTGGAACTACTTTATTGTGTCAAGTTTCAAATAGCTAGCACAAACCGTGTTTGATTTATAGTTCCAACTACATGTCTCCATATAGGAGAAAACAGAGTGAAACCTAATAATTTAAACTGTTACTGCCAACGAAAGGTTTAACCTTGAAGAACGAAATTTGGTGAGCCAAGTGGGATTGGGGTAATGATCATTACCTGAAAGTGTCATCAAGATTGGGTGAAAAAATGTGTGCTGTGATTTCAGGAAACTCATAGTTTTTTGGAAGCTTGGCAACCCCTTTCCATGAAAGTGATTTGCGCCAGTCTCTGCTTAGGGCTACATCAATAGGAAACAACCCATAGAGATAGAACTTGGAACTACTTTATTGTGTCAAATTTCAAATAGCTAGCTCAAACCATGTTTGATTTACAGTTCCAACTACATGTATCCATATAGGAGAAAACAGAGTGAAACCTAAAAATTAAAAGGTTACTGCCAACGAACGGTTTAACCTGGAAGAATGAAATTTGGTGAGCCAAGTGGGATTGGGGTACTGATCATTACCTGAAAGTGTCATCAAGATTGGGTGAAAAAATGTGTGCTGAGTTTTCAGGAAAATCATAGTTTTTTGGAAGCATGGCAACCCCTTTCCGTTAAAGTAATGTGCCGGTCTCTGCTTAGGGCTACATCAATAGGAAAAAAACCATAGAGATAGAACTTGGAACTACTTTATTGTGTCAAGTTTCAAAGAGCTACCACAAACCGTGTTTGATTTAGAGGTCCAACTACATGTATCCATATAGGAGAAAACAGAGAGAAACCTAAAAATTAAAACTGTTACTGCCAACGAACGGTTTAACCTGGAAGAACGAAATATGGTGAGCCAAGTGGGATTGGGGTACTGATGATTACCTGAAAGTGTCATCAAGATTGGGTGAAAAAATGTGTGCTGAGATTTCAGGAAACTCGTAGTTTTTTGGAAGCTTGGCAACCCCTTTCCATGAAAGTAATTTGCGCCAGTCTCTGCTTAGGGCTACATCAATAGGAAACAAACCATAGAGATAGAACTTCAAACTACTTTATTGTGTCAAGTTTCAAAGAGCTAGCACAAACCGTGTTTGATTTAGAGTTCCAACTACATGTATCCATATAGGAGAAAACAGAGTGAAACCTAAAAATTAAAACTGTTACTGCCAACGAAAGGTTTAACCTGGAAGAACGAAATTTGGTGAGCCAAGTGGGATTGGGGTACAGATCATTACCTGAAAGTGTCATCAAGATTGGGTGAAAAAATGTGTGCTGAGATTTCAGGAAACTCGTAGTTTTTTGGAAGCTTGGCAACCCCTTTCCATGAAAGTGATTTGCGCCAGTCTCTGCTTAGGGCTACATCAATAGGAAACAAACCATAGAGATAGAACTTGGAACTACTTTATTGTGTCAAGTTTCAAAGACCTAGCACAAACCGTCTTTGATTTAGAGTTCCAAATACATGTATCCATATAGGAGAAAACAGAGTGAAACCTAAAAATTAAAACTGTTACTGCCAACGAACGGTTTAACCTGGAAGAATGAAATTTGGTGAGCCAAGTGGCATTGGGGTACTGATCATTACCTGAAAGCGTCATCAAGATTGGTGAAAAAATGTGTGCTGAGATTTCAGGAAACTCGTAGTTTTTTGGAAGCTTGGCAACCCCTTTCCGTTAAAGTGATTTTCGCCGGTCTCTGGTTAGGGCTACATCAATAGGAAACAAACCATAGAGATAGAATTTGGAACTACTTTATTGTGTCAAGTTTCAAACAGCTACCACAAACCGTGTTTGATTTAGTGGTCCAACTACATGTATCCATATAGGAGAAAACAGAGTGAAACCTAAAAATTAAAACTGTTACTGCCAACGAACGGTTTAACCTAGAAGAACGAAATTTGGTGAGCCAAGTGGGAATGGGGTACTGATCATTACCTGAAAGTGTCATCAAGTTTGGGTGAAAAATGTGTGCTGAGATTTCAGGAAACTCGTTTTTTGGAAACTTGGCAACCCTTTTCCATGAAAGTGATTTGTGCCAGTCTCTGCTTATGGCTACATCAATAGGAAACCAACCATAGTGATAGAACTTGGAACTACTTTATTGTGTCAAGTTTCAAAGAGCTAGCACAAACCGTGTTTGATTTAGAGTTCCAACTACATGTATCAATATAGGAGAAAACAGAGTGAAACATAAAAATTAAAACTGTTACTCCCAACGAAGGGTTTAACCTAGAAGAACGAAATTTGGTGAGCCATGTGGGATTGGGGTAGTGATCATTACCTAAAAGTGTCATCAAGATTGGGTGAAAAAATGTGTGCTGAGATTTCAGGAAACTCGTAGTTTTTTGGAAGCTTGGCAACCCCTTTCCTTGAAAGTGGTTTGCGCCGGTCTCTGCTTAGGGCTACATCAATAGGAACCAAACCATAGAGATAGAACTTGGAACTACTTTATTGTGTCAAGTTTCAAATAGCTAGCACAAACCGTGTTTGATTTATAGTTCCAACTACATGTCTCCATATAGGAGAAAACAGAGTGAAACCTAATAATTTAAACTGTTACTGCCAACGAAAGGTTTAACCTTGAAGAACGAAATTTGGTGAGCCAAGTGGGATTGGGGTAATGATCATTACCTGAAAGTGTCATCAAGATTGGGTGAAAAAATGTGTGCTGTGATTTCAGGAAACTCATAGTTTTTTGGAAGCTTGGCAACCCCTTTCCATGAAAGTGATTTGCGCCAGTCTCTGCTTAGGGCTACATCAATAGGAAACAACCCATAGAGATAGAACTTGGAACTACTTTATTGTGTCAAATTTCAAATAGCTAGCTCAAACCATGTTTGATTTACAGTTCCAACTACATGTATCCATATAGGAGAAAACAGAGTGAAACCTAAAAATTAAAAGGTTACTGCCAACGAACGGTTTAACCTGGAAGAATGAAATTTGGTGAGCCAAGTGGGATTGGGGTACTGATCATTACCTGAAAGTGTCATCAAGATTGGGTGAAAAAATGTGTGCTGAGTTTTCAGGAAAATCATAGTTTTTTGGAAGGATGGCAACCCCTTTCCGTTAAAGTAATGTGCCGGTCTCTGCTTAGGGCTACATCAATAGGAAAAAAACCATAGAGATAGAACTTGGAACTACTTTATTGTGTCAACTTTCAAAGAGCTACCACAAACCGTGTTTGATTTAGAGGTCCAACTACATGTATCCATATAGGAGAAAACAGAGTGAAACCTAAAAATTAAAACTGTTACTGCCAACGAACGGTTTAACCTGGAAGAACGAAATATGGTGAGCCAAGTGGGATTGGGGTACTGATGATTACCTGAAAGTGTCATCAAGATTGGGTGAAAAAATGTGTGCTGAGATTTCTGGAAACTAGAAGTTTTTTGGAAGCTTGGCAACCCCTTTCCATGAAAGTAATTTGCGCCAGTCTCTGCTTAGGGCTACATCAATAGGAAACAAACCATAGAGATAGAACTTCAAACTACTTTATTGTGTCAAGTTTCAAAGAGCTAGCACAAACCGTGTTTGATTTAGAGTTCCAACTACATGTATCCATATAGGAGAAAACAGAGTGAAACCTAAAAATTAAAACTGTTACTGCCAACGAAAGGTTTAACCTGGAAGAACGAAATTTGGTGAGCCAAGTGGGATTGGGGTACAGATCATTACCTGAAAGTGTCATCAAGATTGGGTGAAAAAATGTGTGCTGAGATTTCAGGAAACTCGTAGTTTTTTGGAAGCTTGGCAACCCCTTTCCATGAAAGTGATTTGCGCCAGTCTCTGCTTAGGGCTACATCAATAGGAAACAAACCATAGAGATAGAACTTGGAACTACTTTATTGTGTCAAGTTTCCAAGAGCTAGCACAAACCGTGTTTGATTTAGAGTTCCAACTACATGTATCCATATAGGAGAAATCAGAGTGAAACCTAAAAATTAAAACTGTTACTGCCAACGAACGGTTTAACCTGGAAGAACGAAATTTGGTGAGCCAAGTGGGATTGGGGTACTGATCATTACCTGAAAGTGTCATCAAGATTGGGTGAAAAAATGTATGCTGAGATTTCAGGAAACTCGTAGTTTTTTGGAAGCTTGGCAACCCCTTTCCATGAAAGTGATTTGCGCCGGTATCTGCTTATGGCTACATCAATAGGAAACAAACCATAGAGATAGAACATGGAACTACTTTATTGTGTCAAGTTTCAAATAGCTAGCACAAACCGTGTTTGATTTACAGTTCCAACTACATGTATCCATATAGGAGAAAACAGAGTGAAACCTAAAAATTAAAACTGTTACTGCCAACGAACGGTTTAACCTAGAAGAACGAAATTTGGTGAGCCAAGTGGGATTGGGGTACTGATCATTACCTGAAAGTGTCATCAAGATTGGGTGAAAAAATGTATGCTGAGATTTCAGGAAACTCGTAGTTTTTTGGAAGCTTGGCAACCCCTTTCCATGAAAGTGATTTGCGCCGGTATCTGCTTATGGCTACATCAATAGGAAACAAACCATAGAGATAGAACATGGAACTACTTTATTGTGTCAAGTTTCAAATAGCTAGCACAAACCGTGTTTGATTTACAGTTCCAACTACATGTATCCATATAGGAGAAAACAGAGTGAAACCTAAAAATTAAAACTGTTACTGCCAACGAACGGTTTAACCTAGAAGAACGAAATTTGGTGAGCCAAGTGGGATTGGGGTACTGATCATTACCTGAAAGTGTCATCAAGATTGGGTGAAAAAATGTGTGCTGACATTTCAGGAAACTCGTAGTTTTTTGGAAGCTTGGCAACCCCTTTCCATGCAAGTGATTTGCGCCGGTCTCTGCTTAGGGCCACATCAATAGGAAACAAACCATAGAGATAGAACTTGGAACTACTTTATTGTGTCAAGTTTCAAAGAGCTAGCACAAACCGTGTTTGATTTAGAATTCCAACTACATGTATCCATATAGGAGAAAACAGAGTGAAACCTAATAATTAAAACTGTTACTGCCAACGAAAGGTTTAACCTGGAAGAACGAAATTTGGTGAGCCAAGTGGGATTGGGGTACTGATCATTAACTGAAAGTGTCATCAAGATTGGGTGAAAAAATGTGTGCTGAGTTTTCAGGAAACTCATTGTTTTTTGGAAGCTTGGCAACCCCTTTCCATGTAAGTGATTTGTGCCAGTCTCTCTTTAGGGCTACATGAATAGGAAACAAATCATAGAGATAGAACTTGGAACTATGTTATTGTGTCAAGTTTGAAAGAGCTAGCACAAACCGTGTATGATTTAGAGTTCCAACTACACGTATCCATATAGGAGAAAACAGAGTGAAACCTAAAAATTAAAACTGTTACTGCCAACGAACGGTTTAACCTGGAAGAACGAAATATGGTGAGCCAAGTGGGATTGGGGTACTGATCATTACCTGAAAGTGTCATCAAGATTGGGTGAAAAAAATGTGTGCTGAGATTTCAGGAACCTCGTAGTTTTTCGGAAGCTTGGCAACCCCTTTCCATGAAAGTGATTTGCGCCAGTCTCTGCTTATGGCTACATCAATAGGAAACAAACCATAGAGATAGAACTTGGAACTACTTTATTGTGTCAAGTTTCCAAGAGCTAGCACAAACCGTGTTTGATTTAGAGTTCCAACTACATGTATCCATATAGGAGAAAACAGAGTGAAACCTAAAAATTAAAACTGTTACTGCCAACGATCGGTTTAACCTGGAAGAACGAAATTTGGTGAGCCAAGTGGGATTGGGGTACTGATCCTTACCTGAAAGTGTCATCAAGATTCGGTGAAAAAATGTATGCTGAGAATTCAGGAAACTCGTAGTTTTTTGGAAGCTTCCAACCCCTTTCACTGAAAGTGATTTGCGCCAGTCTCTGCTTAGGGCTACATCAATAGGAAACAAACCATAGAGATAGAACTTGGAACTACTTTATTGTGTCAAGTTTCCAAGAGCTAGCACAAACCGTGTTTGATTTAGAGTTCCAACTACATGTATCCATATAGGAGAAAACAGAGTGAAACCAAAAAATTAAAACTCTTAAGGCCAACGAACGGTTTAACCTGGAAGAACGAAATTTGGTGAGCCAAGTGGGATTGGGGTACTGATCATTACCTGAAAGTGTCATCCAGATTGGGTGAAAAAATGTGTGCTGAGATTTCAGGAAACTCGTAGTTTTTTGGAAGCTTAGCAACCCCTTTCCATGAAAGTGATTTGCTCCGGTCTCTGCTTAGGGCTACATCAATAGGAAACAAACCATAGAGATAGAACTTGGAACAACTTTATTGTGTCAAGTTTCAAAGAGCTAGCACAAACCGTGTTTGATTTAGAGTTCCAAATACATGTATCCATATAGGAGAAAACAGAGTGAAACCTAAAAATTAAAACTGTTACTGCCAACGAACGGTTTAAACTAGAAGAACGATATTTGGTGAGCCAAGTGGGATTGGGGTACTGATCATTACCTGAAAGTGTCATCAAGATTGGGTGAAAAAATGTGTGCTGAGATTTCAGGAAACTCGTAGTTTTTTGGAAGCTTGGCAACCCCTTTCCTTGTAAGTGATTTGTGCCAGTCTCTCTTTAGGGCTACATTAATAGGAAACAAACCATAGAGATAGAACTTGGAACTACGTTATTGTGTCAAGTTTTAAAGAGCTAGCACAAACCGTGTATGATTTAGAGTTCCAACTACACGTATCCATATAAGAGAAAACAGAGTGAAACCTAAAAATTAAAACTGTTACTGCCAACGAACGGTTTAACCTGGAAGAACGAAATATGGTGAGCCAAGTGGGATTGGGGTACTGATCATTACCTGAAAGTGTCATCAAGATTGGGTGAAAAAATGTGTGCTGAGATTTCAGGAAACTCGTAGTTTTTTGGAAGCTTGGCAACCCCTTTACATGAAAGTGATTTGCGCCAGTCTCTGCTTAGGGCTACATCAATAGGAAACAAAACATAGAGGTAGAACTTCAAACTATTTTATTGTGTCAAGTTTCAAAGAGCTAGCACAAACCGTGTTTGATTTAGAGTTCCAAATACATGTATCCATATAGGAGAAAACAGAGTGAAACCCAAAAATTAAAACTGTTACTGCCAACGAACTGTTTAACCTGGAAGAACGAAATTTGGTGAGCCAAGTGGGATTGGGGTACTGATCATTACCTGAAAGTGTCATCAAGATTGGGTGAAAAAATGTATGCTGAGATTTCAGGAAACTCGTAGTTTTTTGGAAGCTTCCAACCCCTTTCCATGAAAGTGATTTGCGCCAGTCTCTGCTTAGGGCTACATCAATAAGAAACAAACCATAGAGATAGAACTTGGAACTACTTTACTGTGTCAAGTTTCCAAGAGCTAGCACAAACCGTGTTTGATTTAGAGTTCCAACTACATGTATCCATATAGGAGAAAACAGAGTGAAACCTAAAAATTAAAACTCTTACTGCCAACGAACGGTTTAACCTGGAAGAACGAAATTTGGTGAGCCAAGTGGGATTGGGGTACTGATCATTACCTGAAAGTGTCATCCAGATTGGGTGAAAAAATGTGTGCTGAGATTTCAGGAAACTCGTAGTTTTTTGGAAGCTTAGCAACCCCTTTCCATGAAAGTGATTTGTTCCGGTCTCTGCTTAGGGCTACATCAATAGGAAACAAACCATAGAGATAGAACTTGGAACAACTTTATTGTGTCAAGTTTCAAAGAGCTAGCACAAACCGTGTTTGATTTAGAGTTCCAACTACATGTATCCATATAGGAGAAAACAGAGTGAAACCTAAAAATTAAAACTCTTACTGCCAACGAATGGTTTAACCTGGAAGAACGAAATTTGGTGAGCCAAGTGGGATTGGCGTACTGATCATTACCTGAAAGTGTCATCCAGATTGGGTGAAAAAATGTGTGCTGAGATTTCAGGAAACTCGTAGTTTTTTGGAAGCTTAGCAACCCCTTTCCATGAAAGTGATTTGCTCCGGTCTCTGCTTAGGGCTACATCAATAGGAAACAAACCATAGAGATAGAACTTGGAACAACTTTATTGTGTCAAGTTTCAAAGAGCTAGCACAAACCGAGTTTCATTTAGAGTTCCAAATACATGTATCCATATAGGAGAAAACAGAGTGAAACCTAAAAATTAAAACTGTTACTGCCAACGAACGGTTTAAACTAGAAGAACGATATTTGGTGAGCCAAGTGGGATTGGGGTACTGATCATTACCTGAAAGTGTAATCAAGATTGGGTGAAAAAATGTGTGCTGAGTTTTCAGGAAACTCATAGTTTTTTGGAAGCTTGGCAACCCCTTTCCTTGTAAGTGATTTGTGCCAGTCTCTCTTTAGGGCTACATGAATAGGAAACAAACCATAGAGATAGAACTTGGAACTATGTTATTGTGTCAAGTTTGAAAGTGCTAGCACAAACCGTGTATGATTTAGAGTTCCAACTACACGTATCCATATAGGAGAAAACAGAGTGAAACCCAAAAATTA
Source organism: Spermophilus citellus (assembly GCF_964194105.1). Taxonomy (NCBI): domain Eukaryota; kingdom Metazoa; phylum Chordata; class Mammalia; order Rodentia; family Sciuridae; genus Spermophilus; species Spermophilus citellus. Next base: position 11,467,905 of record NC_138192.1, on the reverse strand, counting down.
AAACTGTTACTGCCAACGAACTGTTTAACCTGGAAGTACGAAATATGGTGAGCCAAGTGGGATTGTGGTACTGATCATTACCTGAAAGTGTCATCCAGATTGGGTGAAAAAATGTGTGCTGAGATTTCAGGAAACTCGTAGTTTTTTGGAAGCTTGGCAACCCCTTTCCATGAAAGTGATTTGCGCCAGTCTCTGCTTAGGGCTACATCAATAGGAAACAAACCATAGAGATAGAACTTGGAACTACTTTATTGTGTCATGTTTCCAAGAGCTAGCACAAACCGTGTTTGATTTAGCGTTCCAACTACATGTATCCATATAGGAGAAAACAGAGTGAAACCCAAAAATTAAAACTGTTACTGCCAACGAACTGTTTAACCTGGAAGTACGAAATATGGTGAGCCAAGTGGGATTGTGGTACTGATCATTACCTGAAAGTGTCATCCAGATTGGGTGAAAAAATGTGTGCTGAGATTTCAGGAAACTCGTAGTTTTTTGGAAGCTTGGCAACCCCTTTCCATGAAAGTGATTTGCGCCAGTCTCTGCTTAGGGCTACATCAATAGGAAACAAATCATAGAGATAGAACTTGGAACTACTTTATTGTGTCATGTTTCCAAGAGCTAGCACAAACCGTGTTTGATTTAGCGTTCCAACTACATGTATCCATATAGGAGAAAACAGAGTGAAACCTAAAAATTAAAACTGTTACTGCCAACGAACGGCTTAACCTGGAAGAACGAAATTTGGTGAGCCAAGTGGGATTGGGGTACTGATCATTACCTGAAAGTGTCATCAAGATTGGGTGAAAAAATGTATGCTGAGATTTCAGGAAACTCGTAGTTTTTTGGAAGCTTCCAACCCCTTTCAATGAAAGTGATTTGCGCCAGTCTCTGCTTAGGGCTCCATCAATAGGAAACAAACCATAGAGATAGAACTTGGAACTACTTTATTGTGTCAAGTTTCCAAGAGCTAGCACAAACCGTGTTTGATTTAGAGTTCCAACTACATGTATCCATATAGGAGAAAACAGAGTGAAACCTAAAAAATAAAACTGTTACTACCATCGAACGGTTTAACCTAGAAGAACGAAATTTGGTGAGCCAAGTGGGATTGGGGAACTGATCATTACCAGAAAGTTTCATCAAGATTTGGTGAAAAAATGTGTGCTGAGATTTCACGAAACTCGTAGTTTTTTGGAAGCTTCCAACCCCTTTCAATGAAAGTGATTTGCGCCGGTCTCTGCTTAGGGCTACATCAATAGGAAACAAACCATAGAGATAGAACTTGGAACTACTTTATTGTGTCAAGTTTCCAAGAGCTAGCACAAACCGTGTTTGATTTAGAGTTCCAACTACATGTATCCATATAGGAGAAAACATAGTGAAACCTAAAAAATAAAACTGTTACTACCATCTAACGGTTTAACCTGGAAGAACGAAATATGGTGAGCCAAGTGGGATTGGGGTACTGATCATTAACTGAAAGTGTCATCACGATTGGGTGAAAAAATATGTGCTGAGATTTCTGGATACTAGTAGTTTTTTGGAAGCTTGGCAACCCCTTTCCATGAAAGTGATTTGCTCCAGTCTCTGCTTAGGGCTACATCAATAGGAAACAAACCATAGAGATAGAACATCAAACTACTTTATTGTGTCAAGTTTCAAAGAGCTAGCACAAACCGTGTTTGATTTAGAGTTCCAACTACATGTATCCATATAGGAGAAAACAGAGTGAAACCTAAAAATTAAAACTGTTACTGCCAACGAAAGGTTTAACCTGGAAGAACGAAATTTGGTGAGCCAAGTGGGATTGGGGTACTGATCATTACCTGAAAGTGTCATCAAGATTGGGTGAAAAAATGTGTGCTGAGATTTAAGAAAACTCGTAGTTTTTTTGGAAGCTTGGCAACCCCTTTCCATGAAAGTGATTTGCGCCAGTCTCTGCTTAGGGCTACATCAATAGGAAACAAACCATAGAGATAGAACTTGGAACTACTTTATTGTGTCAAGTTTCAAAGAGCTAGCACAAACCATGTTTGATTTAGAGTTCCAAATACATGTATCCATATAGGAGAAAACAGAGTGAAACCTAAAAATTAAAACTGTTACTGCCAACGAACGGTTTAACCTGGAAGAATGAAATTTGGTGAGCCAAGTGGGATTGGGGTACTGATCATTACCTGAAAGTGTCATCAAGATTGGGTGAAAAAATGTGTGCTGAGTTTTCAGGAAACTCATAGTTTTTTGGAAGCTTGGAAACCCCTTTCCTTGTAAGTGATTTGTGCCAGTCTCTCTTTAGGGCTACATGAATAGGAAACAAACCATAGAGATAGAACTTGGAACTACGTTATTGTGTCAAGTTTGAAAGAGCTAGCACAAACAGTGTATGATTTAGAGTTCCAACTACACGTATCCATATAGGAGAAAACAGAGTGAAACCTAAAAATTAAAACTGTTACTGCCAACGAACGGTTTAACCTGGAAGAACGAAATATGGTGAGCCAAGTGGGATTGGGGTACTGATCATTACCTGAAAGTGTCATCAAGATTGGGTGAAAAAATGTGTGCTGAGATTTCAGGAAACTCGTAGTTTTTTGGAAGCTTGGCAACCCCTTTCCATGAAAGTGATTTGCGCCAGTCTCTGCTTAGGGCTACATCAATAGGAAACAAACCATAGAGATAGAACTTGGAACTACTTTATTGTGTCAAGTTTCCAAGAGCTAGCACAAACCGTGTTTGATTTAGCGTTCCAACTACATGTATCCATATAGGAGAAAACAGAGTGAAACCTAAAAATTAAAACTGTTACTGCCAACGAAAGGTTTAACCTGGAAGAACGAAATTTGGTGAGCCAAGTGGGATTGGGGTACTGATCATTACCTGAAAGTGTCATCAAGATTGGGTGAAAAAATGTATGCTGAGATTTCAGGAAACTCGTAGTTTTTTGGAAGCTTAAAACCCCTTTCCATGAAAGTGATTTGTGCCAGTCTCTGCTTAGGGCACCATCAATAGGAAACAAACCATAGAGATAGAACTTGGAACTACTTTATTGTGTCAAGTTTCCAAGAGCTAGCACAAACCGTGTTTGATTTAGAGTTCCAACTACATGTATCCATATAGGAGAAAACAGAGTGAAACCTAAAAAATAAAACTGTTACTACCATCGAACGGTTTAACCTAGAAGAACGAAATTTGGTGAGCCAAGTGGGATTGGGGAACTGATCATTACCAGAAAGTTTCATCAAGATTTGGTGAAAAAATGTGTGCTGAGATTTCACGAAACTCGTAGTTTTTTGGAAGCTTCCAACCCCTTTCAATGAAAGTGATTTGCGCCGGTCTCTGCTTAGGGCTACATCAATAGGAAACAAACCATAGAGATAGAACTTGGAACTACTTTATTGTGTCAAGTTTCCAAGAGCTAGCACAAACCGTGTTTGATTTAGAGTTCCAACTACATGTATCCATATAGGAGAAAACATAGTGAAACCTAAAAAATAAAACTGTTACTACCATCTAACGGTTTAACCTGGAAGAACGAAATATGGTGAGCCAAGTGGGATTGGGGTACTGATCATTACCTGAAAGTGTCATCACGATTGGGTGAAAAAATATGTGCTGAGATTTCTGGATACTAGTAGTTTTTTGGAAGCTTTGCAACCCCTTTCCATGAAAGTGATTTGCTCCAGTCTCTGCTTAGGGCTACATCAATAGGAAACAAACCATAGAGATAGAACATCAAACTACTTTATTGTGTCAAGTTTCAAAGAGCTAGCACAAACCGTGTTTGATTTAGAGTTCCAACTACATGTATCCATATAGGAGAAAACAGAGTGAAACCTAAAAATTAAAACTGTTACTGCCAACGAAAGGTTTAACCTGGAAGAACGAAATTTGGTGAGCCAAGTGGGATTGGGGTACTGATCATTACCTGAAAGTGTCATCAAGATTGGGTGAAAAAATGTGTGCTGAGATTTAAGAAAACTCGTAGTTTTTTTGGAAGCTTGGCAACCCCTTTCCATGAAAGTGATTTGCGCCAGTCTCTGCTTAGGGCTACATCAATAGGAAACAAACCATAGAGATAGAACTTGGAACTACTTTATTGTGTCAAGTTTCAAAGAGCTAGCACAAACCATGTTTGATTTAGAGTTCCAAATACATGTATCCATATAGGAGAAAACAGAGTGAAACCTAAAAATTAAAACTGTTACTGCCAACGAACGGTTTAACCTGGAAGAATGAAATTTGGTGAGCCAAGTGGGATTGGGGTACTGATCATTACCTGAAAGTGTCATCAAGATTGGGTGAAAAAATGTGTGCTGAGTTTTCAGGAAACTCATAGTTTTTTGGAAGCTTGGAAACCCCTTTCCTTGTAAGTGATTTGTGCCAGTCTCTCTTTAGGGCTACATGAATAGGAAACAAACCATAGAGATAGAACTTGGAACTACGTTATTGTGTCAAGTTTGAAAGAGCTAGCACAAACAGTGTATGATTTAGAGTTCCAACTACACGTATCCATATAGGAGAAAACAGAGTGAAACCTAAAAATTAAAACTGTTACTGCCAACGAACGGTTTAACCTGGAAGAACGAAATATGGTGAGCCAAGTGGGATTGGGGTACTGATCATTACCTGAAAGTGTCATCAAGATTGGGTGAAAAAAATGTGTGCTGAGATTTCAGGAAACTCGTAGTTTTTTGGAAGCTTGGCAACCCCTTTCCATGAAAGTGATTTGCGCCAGTCTCTGCTTAGGGCTACATCAATAGGAAACAAACCATAGAGATAGAACTTGGAACTACTTTATTGTGTCAAGTTTCCAAGAGCTAGCACAAACCGTGTTTGATTTAGCGTTCCAACTACATGTATCCATATAGGAGAAAACAGAGTGAAACCTAAAAATTAAAACTGTTACTGCCAACGAAAGGTTTAACCTGGAAGAACGAAATTTGGTGAGCCAAGTGGGATTGGGGTACTGATCATTACCTGAAAGTGTCATCAAGATTGGGTGAAAAAATGTATGCTGAGATTTCAGGAAACTCGTAGTTTTTTGGAAGCTTAAAACCCCTTTCCATGAAAGTGATTTGTGCCAGTCTCTGCTTAGGGCACCATCAATAGGAAACAAACCATAGAGATAGAACTTGGAACTACTTTATTGTGTCAAGTTTCCAAGAGCTAGCACAAACCGTGTTTGATTTAGAGTTCCAACTACATGTATCCATATAGGAGAAAACAGAGTGAAACCTAAAAAATAAAACTGTTACTACCATCGAACGGTTTAACCTAGAAGAACAAAATTTGGTGAGCCAAGTGGGATTGGGGAACTGATCATTATCTGAAAGTGTCATCAAGATTTGGTGAAAAAATGTGTGCTGAGATTTCAGGAAACTCGTAGTTTTTTGGAAGCTTCCAACCCCTTTCAATTAAAGTGATTTGCGCCAGTCGCTGCTTAGGGCTACATCAATAGGAAACAAACCATAGAGATAGAACTTGGAACTACTTTATTGTGTCAAGTTTCCAAGAGCTAGCACAAACCGTGTTTGATTTAGAGTTCCAACTACATGTATCCATATAGGAGAAAACATAGTGAAACCTAAAAAATAAAACTGTTACTACCATCTAACGGTTTAACCTAGAAGAAAGAAATTTGGTGAGCCAAGTGGCATTGAGGTACTGATCATTATCTGAAAGTGTCATCAAGATTGGGTGAAAAAATGTGTGCTGAGATTTCAGGAAACTCGTAGTTTTTTGGAAGCTTGGCCACACCTTTCCATGAAAGTGATTTGCGCCAGTCTCTGCTTAGGGCTACATCAATAGGAAACAAACCATAGAGGTAGAACTTCAAACTATTTTATTGTGTCAAGTTTCAAAAAGCTAGCACAAACCGTGTTTGATTTAGAGTTCCAAATACATATATCCATATAGGAGAAAACAGAGTGAAACCCAAAAATTAAAACTGTTACTGCCAACGAACTGTTTAACCTGGAAGAACGAAATTTGGTGAGCCAAGTGGGATTGGGGTACTGATCATTACCTGAAAGTGTCATCAAGATTGGGTGAAAAAATGTGTGCTGACATATCAGGAAACTCGTAGTTTTTTGGAAGCTTGGCAACCCCTTTCCATGCAAGTGATTTGCGCCAGTCTCTGCTTAGGGCTACATCAATAGGAAACAAACCATAGAGATAGAACTTTAAACTACTTTATTGTGTCAAGTTTCAAAGAGCTAGCACAAACCGTGTTTGATTTAGAGTTCCAACTACATGTATCCATATAGGAGAAAACAGAGTGAAACCTAAAAATTAAAACTGTGACTGCCAACGAACGGTTTAACCTTGAAGAACGAAATTTGGTGAGCCAAGTGGGATTGGGGTACTGATCATTACCTGAAAGTGTCATCAAGATTGGGTGAAAAAATGTGTACTACGATTTCAGGAAACTCGTAGTTTATTGGAAGCTTGGCAACCCCTTTCCGTTAAAGTGATTTGCGCCGGTCACTACTTAGGGCTACATCAATAGGAAACAAACCATAGAGATAGAACTTGGAACTACTTTATTGTGTCAAGTTACAAAGAGCTACCACAAACCGTGTTTGATTTAGAGGTCCAACTACATGTATCGATATAGGAGAAAACTGAGTGAAACCTAAAAATTAAAACTGTTACTGCCAACGAACGGTTTAACCTAGAAGAACGAAATTTGGTGAGCCAAGTGGGAATGGGGTACTGATCATTACCTGAATGTGTCATCAAGATTGGGTGAAAAATGTGTGCTGAGATTTCAGGAATCTCGTTTTTTGGAAACTTGGCAACCCCTTTCCATGAAAGTGATTTGCGCCAGTCTCTGCTTAGGGCAACATCAATATGAAACAAACCATAGAGATAGAACTTGGAACTACTTTATTGTGTCAAGTTTCCAAGAGCTAGTACAAGCCGTGTTTGATTTAGAGTTCCAACTACATGTATCCATATAGGAGAAAACAGAGTGAAACCTAAAAATTAAAACTGTTACTGCCAACGAACAGTTTAACCTAGAAGAACGAAATTTGGTGAGCCAAGTGGGATTGGGGTACTGATCATTACCTGAAAGTGTCATCAAGATTGGGTGAAAAAATGTGTGCTGAGTTTTCAGGAAAATCATAGTTTTTTGGAAGCTTGGCAACCCCTTTCCGTTAAAGTGATGTGCCGGTCTCTGCTTAGGGCTACATCAATAGGAAACAAACCATAGAGATAGAACTTGGAACTACTTTATTGTGTCAATTTTCAAAGAGCTACCACAAACCGTGTTTGATTTAGAGGTCCAACTACATGTATCTATATAGGAGAAAACAGAGTGAAACCTAAAAATTAAAACTGTTACTGCCAACGAACGGTTTAACCTGGAAGAACGAAATATGGTGAGCCAAGTGGGATTGGGGTACTGATCATTACCTGAAAGTGTCATCAAGATTGGGTGAAAAAATGTGTGCTGAGATTTCTAAAAACTAGAAGTTTTTTGGAAGCTTGGCAACCCCTTTCCATGAAAGTGATTTGCGCCAGTCTCTGCTTAGGGCTACATCAATAGGAAACAAACCATAGAGATAGAACTTCAAACTACTTTATTGTGTCAAGTTTCAAAGAGCTAGCACAAACCGTGTTTGATTTAGAGTTCCAACTACATGTATCCATATAGGAGAAAACAGAGTGAAACCTAAAAATTAAAACTGTTACTGCCAACGAAAGGTTTAACCTGGAAGAACGAAATTTGGTGAGCCAAGTGGGATTGGGGTACTGATCATTACCTGAAAGTGTCATCAAGATTGGGTGAAAAAATGTGCGCTGAGATTTCAGGAAACTCGTAGTTTTTTGGAAGCTTGGCAACCCATTTCCATGAAAGTCATTTGCGCCAGTCTCTGCTTAGGGCTACATCAATAGGAAACAAACCATAGAGAGAGCACTTGGAACTACTTTATTGTGTCAAGTTTCAAAGAGCTAGCACAAACCGTGTTTGATTTACAGTTCCAACTACATGTATCCATATGAGAGAAAACAGAGTGAAACCTAAAATTTAAAACTGTTACTGCCAACGAACGGTTTAACCTAGAAGAACAAAATTTGGTGAGCCAAGTGGGATTGGGGTACTGATCATTACCTGAAAGTGTCATCAAGATTGGGTAAAAAAAATGTGTGCTGAGATTTCAGGAAACTCGTAGTTTTTTGGAAACTTGGCAACCCCTTTCCTTGTAAGTGATTTGTGCCAGTCTCACTTTAGGGCTACATGAATAGGAAACAAACCATAGAGATAGAACTTGGAACTACATTATTGTGTCAATTTGAAAGAGCTAGCACAAACCGTGTATGATTTAGAGTTCCAACTACACGTATCCATATAGGAGAAAACAGAGTGAAACCTAAAAATTTAAACTGTTACTGCCAACGAACGATTTAACCTGGAAGAACGAAATATGGTGAGCCAAGTGGGATTGGGGTACTGATCATTACCTGAAAGTGTCATCAAGATTGGGTGAAAAAATGTGTGCTGAGATTTCAGGAAACTCGTAGTTTTTTGGAAGCTTGGCAACCCCTTTCCATGAAAGTGTTTTGCGCCAGTCTCTGCTTAGGGCTACATCAATAGGAAACAAACTATAGAGATAGAACTTGGAACTACTTTATTGTGTCAAGTTTCCAAGAGCTAGCACAAACCGTGTTTGATTTAGAGTTCCAACTACATGTATCCATATAGGAGAAAACAGAGTGAAACCTAAAAATTAAAACTGTTACTGCCAAGGAACGGTTTAACCTGGAAGAACGAAATTTGGTGAGCCAAGTGGGATTGGGGTACTGATCATTACCTGAAAGTGTCATCAAGATTGGGTGAAAAAATGTATGCTGAGATTTCAGGAAACTCGTAGTTTTTTGGAAGCTTCCAACTTCTTTCAATGAAAGTGATTTGCGCCAGTCTCTGCTTAGGGCTACATCCATAGGAAACAAAGCATAGAGATAGAACTTGGAACTACTTTATTGTGTCAAGTTTCCAAGACCTAGCACAAACCGTGTTTGATTTAGACTTCCAACTACATGTATCCATATAGGAGAAAACAGAGTGAAACCTAAAAAATAAAACTGTTACTACCATCGACCGGTTTAACCTAGAAGAAAGAAATTTGGTGAGCCAAGTGGGATTGAGGTACTGATCATTATCTGAAAGTGTCATCAAGATTGGGTGAAAAAATGTGTGCTGAGATTTCAGGAAACTCGTAGTTTTTTGGAAGCTTGGCAACCCCTTTCCATGAAAGTGATTTGTACCAGTCTCTGCTTAGGTCTACATCAATAGGAAACAAACCATAGAGGTAGAACTTCAAACTACTTTATTCTGTCAAGTTTCAAAGAGCTAGCACAAACCGTGTTTGATTTAGAGTTCCAACTACATGTATCCATATAGGAGAAAACAGAGTGAAACCTAAAAATTAAAACTGTTACTGCCAACGAACGGTTTAACCTGGAAGAACGAAATATGGTGAGCCAAGTGGGATTGGGGTACTGATCATTACCTGAAAGTGTCATCACGATTGGGTGAAAAAATATGTGCTGAGATTTCTGGATACTAGTAGTTTTTTGGAAGCTTGACAACCCCTTTCCATGAAAGTGATTTGCTCCAGTCTCTGCTTAGGGCTACATCAATAGGAAACAAACCATAGAGATAGAACTTCAAACTACTTTATTCTGTCAAGTTTCAAAGAGCTAGCACAAACCGTGTTTGATTTAGAGTTCCAACTACATGTATCCATATAGGAGAAAACAGAGTGAAACCTAAAAATTAAAACTGTTACTGCCAACGAAAGGTTTAACCTGGAAGAACGAAATTTGGTGAGCCAAGTGGGATTGGGGTACTGATCATTACCTGAAAGTGTCATCAAGATTGGGTGAAAAAATGTGTGCTGAGATTTAAGGACACTCGTAGTTTTTTTGGAAGCTTGGCAACCCCTTTCCATGAAAGTGATTTGCGCCAGTCTCTGCTTAGGGCTACATCAATAGGATACAAACCATAGAGATAGAACTTGGAACTACTTTATTGTGTCAAGTTTCAAAGAGCTAGCACAAACCGTGTTTGATTTACAGTTCCAACTACATGTATCCATATAGGAGAAAACAGAGTGAAACCTAAAAATTAAAACTGTTACTGCCAACGAACGGTTTAACCTGGAAGAACGAAATTTGGTGAGCCAAGTGGGATTGGTGTACTGATCATTACCTGAAAGTGTCATCAAGATTGGGTGAAAAAATGTATGCTGAGATTTCAGGAAACTCGTAGTTTTTGGAAGCTTCCTACCCCTTTCAATGAAAGTGATTTACGCCAGTCTCTGCTTATGGCAACATCAATAGGAAACAAACCATAGAGATAGAACTTGGAACAACTTTATTGTGTCAAGTTTCAAAGAGCTAGCACAAACCGTGTTTGATTTAGAGTTCCCACTACATGTATCCATATAGGAGAAAACAGAGTGAAACCTAAAAATTAAAACTCTTACTGCCAACGAACGGTTTAAACTAGAAGAACGATATTTGGTGAGCCAAGTGGGATTGGGGTACTGATCATTACCTGAAAGTGTCATCAAGATTTGGTGAAAAAATATGTGCTGAGATTTCAGGAAACTCGTAGTTTTTTTGAAGCTTGGCAACCCCTTTCCATGAAATTGATTTGCGCCAGTCTCTGCTTAGGGCTACATCAATAGGAAACAAACCATAGTGATAGAACTTGGAACTACTTTATTGTGTCAAGTTTCAAAGACCTAGCACAAACCGTCTTTGATTTAGAGTTCCAACTACATGTATCCATATAGGAGAAAACAGAGTGAAACCTAAAAATTAAAACTGTTACTGCCAACGAAAGGTTTAACCTGGAAGAACGAAATTTGGTGAGCCAAGTGGGATTGGGGTACTGATCATTACCTGAAAGTGTCATCAAGATTGGGTGAAAAAATGTGTGCTGAGTTTTCAGGAAACTCATAGTTTTTTGGAAGCTTGGAAACCCCTTTCCTTGTAAGTGATTTGTGCCAGTCTCTCTTTAGGGCTACATGAATAGAGAACAAACCATAGAGATAGAACTTGGAACTACGTTATTGTGTCAAGTTTGAAAGAGCTAGCACAAACCGTGTATGATGTAGAGTTCCAACTACACGTATCCATATAGGAGAAAACAGAGTGAAACCTAAAAATTAAAACTGTTACTGCCAATGAACGGTTTAACCTGGAAGAACGAAATATGGTGAGCCAAGTGGGATTGGGGTACTGATCATTACCTGAAAGTGTCATCAAGATTGGGTAAAAAAATGTGTGCTGAGATTTCAGGAAACTCGTAGTTTTTTGGAAGCTTGGCAACCCCTTTCCATGAAAGTGATTTGCGCCAGTCTCTGCTTAGGGCTACATCAATATGAAACAAACCATAGAGATAGAACTTGGAACTACTATATTGTGTCAAGTTTCCAAGAGCTAGCACAAACCGTGTTTGATTTAGCGTTCCAACTACATGTATCCATATAGGAGAAAACAGAGTGAAACCTAAAAATTAAAACTGTTACTGCCAACGAAAGGTTTAACCTGGAAGAACGAAATTTGGTGAGCCAAGTGGGATTGGGGTACTGATCATTACCTGAAAGTGTCATCAAGATTGGGTGAAAAAATGTATGCTGAGATTTCAGGAAACTCGTAGTTTTTTGGAAGCTTAAAACCCCTTTCCATGAAAGTGATTTGCGCCAGTCTCTGCTTAGGGCACCATCAATAGGAAACAAACCATAGAGATAGAACTTGGAACTACTTTATTGTGTCAAGTTTCCAAGAGCTAGCACAAACCGTGTTTGATTTAGAGTTCCAACTACATGTATCCATATAGGAGAAAACAGAGTGAAACCTAAAAAATAAAACTGTTACTACCATCGAACGGTTTAACCTAGAAGAACAAAATTTGGTGAGCCAAGTGGGATTGGGGAACTGATCATTATCTGAAAGTGTCATCAAGATTTGGTGAAAAAATGTGTGCTGAGATTTCAGGAAACTCGTAGTTTTTTGGAAGCTTCCAACCCCTTTCAATGAAAGTGATTTGCGCCAGTCGCTGCTTAGGGCTACATCAATAGGAAACAAACCATAGAGATAGAACTTGGAACTACTTTATTGTGTCAAGTTTCCAAGAGCTAGCACAAACCGTGTTTGATTTAGAGTTCCAACTACATGTATCCATATAGGAGAAAACATAGTGAAACCTAAAAAATAAAACTGTTACTACCATCGAACGGTTTAACCTAGAAGAAAGAAATTTGGTGAGCCAAGTGGCATTGAGGTACTGATCATTATCTGAAAGTGTCATCAAGATTGGGTGAAAAAATGTGTGCTGAGATTTCAGGAAACTCGTAGTTTTTTGGAAGCTTGGCCTCCCCTTTCCATGAAAGTGATTTGCGCCAGTCTCTGCTTAGGGCTACATCAATAGGAAACAAACCATAGAGGGAGAACTTCAAACTATTTTATTGTGTCAAGTTTCAAAAAGCTAGCACAAACCGTGTTTGATTTAGAGTTCCAAATACATGTATCCATATAGGAGAAAACAGAGTGAAACAAAAAATTAAAACTGTTACTGCCAACGAACTGTTTAACCTGGAAGAACGAAATTTGGTGAGCCAAGTGGGATTGGGGTACTTATCATTACCTGAAAGTGTCATCAAGATTGGGTGAAAAAATGTGTGCTGACATATCAGGAAACTCGTAGTTTTTTGGAAGCTTGGCAACCCCTTTCCATGCAAGTGATTTGCGCCAGTCTCTGCTTAGGGCTACATCAATAGGAAACAAACCATAGAGATAGAACTTCAAACTACTTTATTGTGTCAAGTTTCAAAGAGCTAGCACAAACCGTGTTTGATTTAGAGTTCCAACTACATGTATCCATATAGGAGAAAACAGAGTGAAACCTAAAAATTAAAACTGTGACTGCCAACGAACGGTTTAACCTTGAAGAACGAAATTTGGTGAGCCAAGTGGGATTGGGGTACTGATCATTACCTGAAAGTGTCATCAAGATTGGGTGAAAAAATGTGTACTACGATTTCAGGAAACTCGTAGTTTATTGGAAGCTTGGCAACCCCTTTCCGTTAAAGTGATTTGCGCCGGTCACTACTTAGGGCTACATCAATAGGAAACAAACCATAGAGATAGAACTTGGAACTACTTTATTGTGTCAAGTTACAAAGAGCTACCACAAACCGTGTTTGATTTAGAGGTCCAACTACATGTATCGATATAGGAGAAAACTGAGTGAAACCTAAAAATTAAAACTGTTACTGCCAACGAACGGTTTAACCTAGAAGAACGAAATTTGGTGAGCCAAGTGGGAATGGGGTACTGATCATTACCTGAATGTGTCATCAAGATTGGGTGAAAAATGTGTGCTGAGATTTCAGGAACCTCGTTTTTTGGAAACTTGGCAACCCCTTTCCATGAAAGTGATTTGCGCCAGTCTCTGCTTAGGGCAACATCAATATGAAACAAACCATAGAGATAGAACTTGGAACTACTTTATTGTGTCAAGTTTCCAAGAGCTAGTACAAGCCGTGTTTGATTTAGAGTTCCAACTACATGTATCCATATAGGAGAAAACAGAGTGAAACCTAAAAATTAAAACTGTTACTGCCAACGAACAGTTTAACCTAGAAGAACGAAATTTGGTGAGCCAAGTGGGATTGGGGTACTGATCATTACCTGAAAGTGTCATCAAGATTGGGTGAAAAAATGTGTGCTGAGTTTTCAGGAAAATCATAGTTTTTTGGAAGCTTGGCAACCCCTTTCCGTTAAAGTGATGTGCCGGTCTCTGCTTAGGGCTCCATCAATAGGAAACAAACCATAGAGATAGAACTTGGAACTACTTTATTGTGTCAAGTTTCAAAGAGCTACCACAAACCGTGTTTGATTTAGAGGTCCAGCTACATGTATCTATATAGGAGAAAACAGAGTGAAACCTAAAAATTAAAACTGTTACTGCCAACGAACGGTTTAACCTGGAAGAACGAAATATGGTGAGCCAAGTGGGATTGGGGTACTGATCATTACCTGAAAGTGTCATCAAGATTGGGTGAAAAAATGTGTGCTGAGATTTCTGAAAACTAGAAGTTTTTTGGAAGCTTGGCAACCCCTTTCCATCAAAGTGATTTGCGCCAGTCTCTGCTTAGGGCTACATCAATAGGAAACAAACCATAGAGATAGAACTTCAAACTACTTTATTGTGTCAAGTTTCAAAGAGCTAGCACAAACCGTGTTTGATTTAGAGTTCCAACTACATGTATCCATATAGGAGAAAACAGAGTGAAACCTAAAAATTAAAACTGTTACTGCCAACGAACGGTTTAACCTGGAAGAACGAAATTTGGTGAGCCAAGTGGGATTGGGGTACTGATCATTACCTGAAAGTGTCATCAAGATTGGGTGAAAAAATGTGCGCTGAGATTTCAGGAAACTCGTAGTTTTTTGGAAGCTTGGCAACCCCTTTCCATGAAAGTCATTTGCGCCAGTCTCTGCTTAGGGCTACATCAATAGGCAACAAACCATAGAGATAGCACTTGGTACTACTTTATTGTGTCAAGTTTCAAAGAGCTAGCACAAACCGTGTTTGATTTACAGTTCCAACTACATGTATCCATATGAGAGAAAACAGAGTGAAACCTAAAATTTAAAACTGTTACTGCCAACGAACGGTTTAACCTAGAAGAACAAAATTTGGTGAGCCAAGTGGGATTGGGGTACTGATCATTACCTGAAAGTGTCATCAAGTTTGGGTAAAAAAAATGTGTGCTGAGATTTCAGGAAACTCGTAGTTTTTTGGAAACTTGGCAACCCCTTTCCTTGTAAGTGATTTGTGCCAGTCTCACTTTAGGGCTACATGAATAGGAAACAAACCATAGAGATAGAACTTGGAACTACATTATTGTGTCAAGTTTGAAAGAGCTAGCACAAACCGTGTATGATTTAGAGTTCCAACTACACGTATCCATTTAGGAGAAAACAGAGTGAAACCTAAAAATTTAAACTGTTACTGCCAACGAACGATTTAACCTAGAAGAACGAAATATGGTGAGCCAAGTGGGATTGGGGTACTGATCATTACCTGAAAGTGTCATCAAGATTTGGTGAAAAAATATGTGCTGAGATTTCAGGAAACTCGTAGTTTTTTTGAAGCTTGGCAACCCCTTTCCATGAAATTGATTTGCGCCAGTCTCTGCTTAGGGCTACATCAATAGGAAACAAACCATAGTGATAGAACTTGGAACTACTTTATTGTGTCAAGTTTCAAAGACCTAGCACAAACCGTCTTTGATTTAGAGTTCCAAATACATGTATCCATATAGGAGAAAACAGAGTGAAACCTAAAAATTAAAACTGTTACTGCCAACGAAAGGTTTAACCTGGAAGAACGAAATTTGGTGAGCCAAGTGGGATTGGGGTACTGATCATTACCTGAAAGTGTCATCAAGATTGGGTGAAAAAATGTGTGCTGTGATTTAAGGACACTCGTAGTTTTTTTGGAAGCTTGGCAACCCCTTTCCATGAAAGTGATTTGCGCCAGTCTCTGCTTAGGGCTACATCAATAGGATACAAACCATAGAGATAGAACTTGGAACTACTTTATTGTGTCAAGTTTCAAAGAGCTAGCACAAACCGTGTTTGATTTACAGTTCCAACTACATGTATCCATATAGGAGAAAACAGAGTGAAACCTAAAAATTAAAACTGTTACTGCCAACGAACGGTTTAACCTGGAAGAACGAAATTTGGTGAGCCAAGTGGGAT
Organism: Spermophilus citellus; assembly: GCF_964194105.1. Lineage (NCBI taxonomy): Eukaryota > Metazoa > Chordata > Mammalia > Rodentia > Sciuridae > Spermophilus > Spermophilus citellus. The sequence continues at coordinate 11,452,110 of NC_138192.1, read as the reverse complement.
TGGGGTACTGATCAATACCTGAAAGTGTCATCCATATTGGGTGAAAAAATGTGTGCTGATATTTCAGGAAACTCGTAGTTTTTTGGAAGCTTAGCAACCCCTTTCCATGAAAGTGATTTGCTCCGGTCTCTGCTTAGGGCTACATCAATAGGAAACAAACCATAGAGATAGAACTTGGAACAACTTTATTGTGTCAAGTTTCAAAGAGCTAGCACAAACCATGTTTGATTTAGAGTTCCAAATACATGTATCCATATAGGAGAAAACAGAGTGAAACCTAAAAATTAAAACTGTTACTGCCAACGAACGGTTTAAACTAGAAGAACGATATTTGGTGAGCCAAGTGGGATTGGGGTACTGATCATTACCTGAAAGTGTCATCAAGATTTGGTGAAAAAATATGTGCTGAGATTTCAGGAAACTCGTAGTTTTTTTGAAGCTTGGCAACCCCTTTCCATGAAATTGATTTGCGCCAGTCTCTGCTTAGGGCTACATCAATAGGAAACAAACCATAGTGATAGAACTTGGAACTACTTTATTGTGTCAAGTTTCAAAGACCTAGCACAAACCGTCTTTGATTTAGAGTTCCAAATACATGTATCCATATAGGAGAAAACAGAGTGAAACCTAAAAATTAAAACTGTTACTGCCAACGAACGGTTTAACCTGGAAGAATGAAATTTGGTGAGCCAAGTGGGATTGGGGTACTGATCATTACCTGAAAGTGTCATCAAGATTGGGTGAAAAAATGTGTGCTGAGTTTTCAGGAAACTCATAGTTTTTTGGAAGCTTGGAAACCCCTTTCCTTGTAAGTGATTTGTGCCAGTCTCTCTTTAGAACTACATGAATAGAGAACAAACCATAGAGATAGAACTTGGAACTACGTTATTGTGTCAAGTTTGAAAGAGCTAGCACAAACCGTGTATGATGTAGAGTTCCAACTACACGTATCCATATAGGAGAAAACAGAGTGAAACCTAAAAATTAAAACTGTTACTGCCAACGAACGGTTTAACCTGGAAGAACGAAATATGGTGAGCCAAGTGGGATTGGGGTACTGATCATTACCTGAAAGTGTCATCAAGATTGGGTGAAAAAATGTGTGCTGAGATTTCAGGAAACTCGTAGTTTTTTGGAAGCTTGGCAACCCCTTTCCATGAAAGTGATTTGCGCCAGTCTCTGCTTAGGGCTACATCAATAGGAAACAAACCATAGAGATAGAACTTGGAACTACTTTATTGTGTCAAGTTTCAAAGAGCTAGCACAAACCGTGTTTGATTTACAGTTCCAACTACATGTATCCATATGAGAGAAAACAGAGTGAAACCTAAAATTTAAAACTGTTACTGCCAACGAACGGTTTAACCTAGAAGAACAAAATTTGGTGAGCCAAGTGGGATTGGGGTACTGATCATTACCTGAAAGTGTCATCAAGTTTGGGTAAAAAAAATGTGTGCTGAGATTTCAGGAAACTCGTAGTTTTTTGGAAACTTGGCAACCCCTTTCCTTGTAAGTGATTTGTGCCAGTCTCACTTTAGGGCTACATGAATAGGAAACAAACCATAGAGATAGAACTTGGAACTACATTATTGTGTCAAGTTTGAAAGAGCTAGCACAAACCGTGTATGATTTAGAGTTCCAACTACACGTATCCATTTAGGAGAAAACAGAGTGAAACCTAAAAATTTAAACTGTTACTGCCAACGAACGATTTAACCTAGAAGAACGAAATATGGTGAGCCAAGTGGGATTGGGGTACTGATCATTACCTGAAAGTGTCATCAAGATTTGGTGAAAAAATATGTGCTGAGATTTCAGGAAACTCGTAGTTTTTTTGAAGCTTGGCAACCCCTTTCCATGAAATTGATTTGCGCCAGTCTCTGCTTAGGGCTACATCAATAGGAAACAAACCATAGTGATAGAACTTGGAACTACTTTATTGTGTCAAGTTTCAAAGACCTAGCACAAACCGTCTTTGATTTAGAGTTCCAAATACATGTATCCATATAGGAGAAAACAGAGTGAAACCTAAAAATTAAAACTGTTACTGCCAACGAAAGGTTTAACCTGGAAGAACGAAATTTGGTGAGCCAAGTGGGATTGGGGTACTGATCATTACCTGAAAGTGTCATCAAGATTGGGTGAAAAAATGTGTGCTGTGATTTAAGGACACTCGTAGTTTTTTTGGAAGCTTGGCAACCCCTTTCCATGAAAGTGATTTGCGCCAGTCTCTGCTTAGGGCTACATCAATAGGATACAAACCATAGAGATAGAACTTGGAACTACTTTATTGTGTCAAGTTTCAAAGAGCTAGCACAAACCGTGTTTGATTTACAGTTCCAACTACATGTATCCATATAGGAGAAAACAGAGTGAAACCTAAAAATTAAAACTGTTACTGCCAACGAACGGTTTAACCTGGAAGAACGAAATTTGGTGAGCCAAGTGGGATTGGGGTACTGATCAATACCTGAAAGTGTCATCCATATTGGGTGAAAAAATGTGTGCTGATATTTCAGGAAACTCGTAGTTTTTTGGAAGCTTAGCAACCCCTTTCCATGAAAGTGATTTGCTCCGGTCTCTGCTTAGGGCTACATCAATAGGAAACAAACCATAGAGATAGAACTTGGAACAACTTTATTGTGTCAAGTTTCAAAGAGCTAGCACAAACCATGTTTGATTTAGAGTTCCAAATACATGTATCCATATAGGAGAAAACAGAGTGAAACCTAAAAATTAAAACTGTTACTGCCAACGAACGGTTTAAACTAGAAGAACGATATTTGGTGAGCCAAGTGGGATTGGGGTACTGATCATTACCTGAAAGTGTCATCAAGATTTGGTGAAAAAATATGTGCTGAGATTTCAGGAAACTCGTAGTTTTTTTGAAGCTTGGCAACCCCTTTCCATGAAATTGATTTGCGCCAGTCTCTGCTTAGGGCTACATCAATAGGAAACAAACCATAGTGATAGAACTTGGAACTACTTTATTGTGTCAAGTTTCAAAGACCTAGCACAAACCGTCTTTGATTTAGAGTTCCAAATACATGTATCCATATAGGAGAAAACAGAGTGAAACCTAAAAATTAAAACTGTTACTGCCAACGAACGGTTTAACCTGGAAGAATGAAATTTGGTGAGCCAAGTGGGATTGGGGTACTGATCATTACCTGAAAGTGTCATCAAGATTGGGTGAAAAAATGTGTGCTGAGTTTTCAGGAAACTCATAGTTTTTTGGAAGCTTGGAAACCCCTTTCCTTGTAAGTGATTTGTGCCAGTCTCTCTTTAGAACTACATGAATAGAGAACAAACCATAGAGATAGAACTTGGAACTACGTTATTGTGTCAAGTTTGAAAGAGCTAGCACAAACCGTGTATGATGTAGAGTTCCAACTACACGTATCCATATAGGAGAAAACAGAGTGAAACCTAAAAATTAAAACTGTTACTGCCAACGAACGGTTTAACCTGGAAGAACGAAATATGGTGAGCCAAGTGGGATTGGGGTACTGATCATTACCTGAAAGTGTCATCAAGATTGGGTGAAAAAATGTGTGCTGAGATTTCAGGAAACTCGTAGTTTTTTGGAAGCTTGGCAACCCCTTTCCATGAAAGTGATTTGCGCCAGTCTCTGCTTAGGGCTACATCAATAGGAAACAAACCATAGAGATAGAACTTGGAACTACTTTATTGTGTCAAGTTTCCAAGAGCTAGCACAAACCGTGTTTGATTTAGCGTTCCAACTACATGTATCCATATAGGAGAAAACAGAGTGAAACCTAAAAAATAAAACTGTTACTACCATCGAACGGTTTAACCTAGAAGAACAAAATTTGGTGAGCCAAGTGGGATTGGGGAACTGATCATTATCTGAAAGTGTCATCAAGATTTGTTGAAAAAATGTGTGCTGAGATTTCAGGAAACTCGTAGTTTTTTGGAAGCTTCCAACCCCTTTCAATGAAAGTGATTTGCGCCAGTCGCTGCTTAGGGCTACATCAATAGGAAACAAACCATAGAGATAGAACTTGGAACTACTTTATTGTGTCAAGTTTCCAAGAGCTAGCACAAACCGTGTTTGATTTAGAGTTCCAACTACATGTATCCATATAGGAGAAAACATAGTGAAACCTAAAAAATAAAACTGTTACTACCATCGAACGGTTTAACCTAGAAGAAAGAAATTTGGTGAGCCAAGTGGCATTGAGGTACTGATCATTATCTGAAAGTGTCATCAAGATTGGGTGAAAAAATGTGTGCTGAGATTTCAGGAAACTCGTAGTTTTTTGGAAGCTTGGCCACCCCTTTCCATGAAAGTGATTTGCGCCAGTCTCTGCTTAGGGCTACATCAATAGGAAACAAACCATAGAGGTAGAACTTCAAACTATTTTATTGTGTCAAGTTTCAAAAAGCTAGCACAAACCGTGTTTGATTTAGAGTTCCAAATACATGTATCCATATAGGAGAAAACAGAGTGAAACCCAAAAATTAAAACTGTTACTGCCAACGAACTGTTTCACCTGGAAGAACGAAATTTGGTGAGCCAAGTGGGATTGGGGTACTTATCATTACCTGAAAGTGTCATCAAGATTGGGTGAAAAAATGTGTGCTGACATATCAGGAAACTCGTAGTTTTTTGGAAGCTTGGCAACCCCTTTCCATGCAAGTGATTTGCGCCAGTCTCTGCTTAGGGCTACATCAATAGGAAACAAACCATAGAGATAGAACTTCAAACTACTTTATTGTGTCAAGTTTCAAAGAGCTAGCACAAACCGTGTTTGATTTAGAGTTCCAACTACATGTATCCATATAGGAGAAAACAGAGTGAAACCTAAAAATTAAAACTGTGACTGCCAACGAACGGTTTAACCTGGAAGAATGAAATTTGGTGAGCCAAGTGGGATTGGGGTACTGATCATTACCTGAAAGTGTCATCAAGATTGGGTGAAAAAATGTGTACTACGATTTCAGGAAACTCGTAGTTTATTGGAAGCTTGGCAACCCCTTTCCGTTAAAGTGATTTGCGCCGGTCACTACTTAGGGCTACATCAATAGGAAACAAACCATAGAGATAGAACTTGGAACTACTTTATTGTGTCAAGTTACAAAGAGCTACCACAAACCGTGTTTGATTTAGAGGTCCAACTACATGTATCGATATAGGAGAAAACTGAGTGAAACCTAAAAATTAAAACTGTTACTGCCAACGAACGGTTTAACCTAGAAGAACGAAATTTGGTGAGCCAAGTGGGAATGGGGTACTGATCATTACCTGAATGTGTCATCAAGATTGGGAGAAAAATGTGTGCTGAGATTTCAGGAATCTCGTTTTTTGGAAACTTGGCAACCCCTTTCCATGAAAGTGATTTGCGCCAGTCTCTGCTTAGGGCAACATCAATATGAAACAAACCATAGAGATAGAACTTGGAACTACTTTATTGTGTCAAGTTTCCAAGAGCTAGTACAAGCCGTGTTTGATTTAGAGTTCCAACTACATGTATCCATATAGGAGAAAACAGAGTGAAACCTAAAAATTAAAACTGTTACTGCCAACGAACAGTTTAACCTAGAAGAACGAAATTTGGTGAGCCAAGTGGGATTGGGGTACTGATCATTACCTGAAAGTGTCATCAAGATTGGGTGAAAAAATGTGTGCTGAGTTTTCAGGAAAATCATAGTTTTTTGGAAGCTTGGCAACCCCTTTCCGTTAAAGTGATGTGCCGGTCTCTTCTTAGGGCTCCATCAATAGGAAACAAACCATAGAGATAGAACTTGGAACTACTTTATTGTGTCAAGTTTCAAAGAGCTACCACAAACCGTGTTTGATTTAGAGGTCCAGCTACATGTATCTATATAGGAGAAAACAGAGTGAAACCTAAAAATTAAAACTGTTACTGCCAACGAACGGTTTAACCTGGAAGAACGAAATATGGTGAGCCAAGTGGGATTGGGGTACTGATCATTACCTGAAAGTGTCATCAAGATTGGGTGAAAAAATGTGTGCTGAGATTTCTGAAAACTAGAAGTTTTTTGGAAGCTTGGCAACCCCTTTCCATCAAAGTGATTTGCGCCAGTCTCTGCTTAGGGCTACATCAATAGGAAACAAACCATAGAGATAGAACTTCAAACTACTTTATTGTGTCAAGTTTCAAAGAGCTAGCACAAACCGTGTTTGATTTAGAGTTCCAACTACATGTATCCATATAGGAGAAAACAGAGTGAAACCTAAAAATTAAAACTGTTACTGCCAACGAACGGTTTAACCTGGAAGAACGAAATTTGGTGAGCCAAGTGGGATTGGGGTACTGATCATTACCTGAAAGTGTCATCAAGATTGGGTGAAAAAATGTGCGCTGAGATTTCAGGAAACTCGTAGTTTTTTGGAAGCTTGGCAACCCCTTTCCATGAAAGTGATTTGCGCCAGTCTCTGCTTAGGGCTACATCAATAGGAAACAAACCATAGAGATAGAACTTGGAACTACTTTATTGTGTCAAGTTTCAAAGAGCTAGCACAAACCGTGTTTGATTTACAGTTCCAACTACATGTATCCATATGAGAGAAAACAGAGTGAAACCTAAAATTTAAAACTGTTACTGCCAACGAACGGTTTAACCTAGAAGAACAAAATTTGGTGAGCCAAGTGGGATTGGGGTACTGATCATTACCTGAAAGTGTCATCAAGTTTGGGTAAAAAAAATGTGTGCTGAGATTTCAGGAAACTCGTAGTTTTTTGGAAACTTGGCAACCCCTTTCCTTGTAAGTGATTTGTGCCAGTCTCACTTTAGGGCTACATGAATAGGAAACAAACCATAGAGATAGAACTTGGAACTACATTATTGTGTCAAGTTTGAAAGAGCTAGCACAAACCGTGTATGATTTAGAGTTCCAACTACACGTATCCATTTAGGAGAAAACAGAGTGAAACCTAAAAATTTAAACTGTTACTGCCAACGAACGATTTAACCTAGAAGAACGAAATATGGTGAGCCAAGTGGGATTGGGGTACTGATCATTACCTGAAAGTGTCATCAAGATTTGGTGAAAAAATATGTGCTGAGATTTCAGGAAACTCGTAGTTTTTTTGAAGCTTGGCAACCCCTTTCCATGAAATTGATTTGCGCCAGTCTCTGCTTAGGGCTACATCAATAGGAAACAAACCATAGTGATAGAACTTGGAACTACTTTATTGTGTCAAGTTTCAAAGACCTAGCACAAACCGTCTTTGATTTAGAGTTCCAAATACATGTATCCATATAGGAGAAAACAGAGTGAAACCTAAAAATTAAAACTGTTACTGCCAACGAAAGGTTTAACCTGGAAGAACGAAATTTGGTGAGCCAAGTGGGATTGGGGTACTGATCATTACCTGAAAGTGTCATCAAGATTGGGTGAAAAAATGTGTGCTGTGATTTAAGGACACTCGTAGTTTTTTTGGAAGCTTGGCAACCCCTTTCCATGAAAGTGATTTGCGCCAGTCTCTGCTTAGGGCTACATCAATAGGATACAAACCATAGAGATAGAACTTGGAACTACTTTATTGTGTCAAGTTTCAAAGAGCTAGCACAAACCGTGTTTGATTTACAGTTCCAACTACATGTATCCATATAGGAGAAAACAGAGTGAAACCTAAAAATTAAAACTGTTACTGCCAACGAACGGTTTAACCTGGAAGAACGAAATTTGGTGAGCCAAGTGGGATTGGGGTACTGATCAATACCTGAAAGTGTCATCCATATTGGGTGAAAAAATGTGTGCTGATATTTCAGGAAACTCGTAGTTTTTTGGAAGCTTAGCAACCCCTTTCCATGAAAGTGATTTGCTCCGGTCTCTGCTTAGGGCTACATCAATAGGAAACAAACCATAGAGATAGAACTTGGAACAACTTTATTGTGTCAAGTTTCAAAGAGCTAGCACAAACCATGTTTGATTTAGAGTTCCAAATACATGTATCCATATAGGAGAAAACAGAGTGAAACCTAAAAATTAAAACTGTTACTGCCAACGAACGGTTTAAACTAGAAGAACGATATTTGGTGAGCCAAGTGGGATTGGGGTACTGATCATTACCTGAAAGTGTCATCAAGATTTGGTGAAAAAATATGTGCTGAGATTTCAGGAAACTCGTAGTTTTTTTGAAGCTTGGCAACCCCTTTCCATGAAATTGATTTGCGCCAGTCTCTGCTTAGGGCTACATCAATAGGAAACAAACCATAGTGATAGAACTTGGAACTACTTTATTGTGTCAAGTTTCAAAGACCTAGCACAAACCGTCTTTGATTTAGAGTTCCAAATACATGTATCCATATAGGAGAAAACAGAGTGAAACCTAAAAATTAAAACTGTTACTGCCAACGAACGGTTTAACCTGGAAGAATGAAATTTGGTGAGCCAAGTGGGATTGGGGTACTGATCATTACCTGAAAGTGTCATCAAGATTGGGTGAAAAAATGTGTGCTGAGTTTTCAGGAAACTCATAGTTTTTTGGAAGCTTGGAAACCCCTTTCCTTGTAAGTGATTTGTGCCAGTCTCTCTTTAGAACTACATGAATAGAGAACAAACCATAGAGATAGAACTTGGAACTACGTTATTGTGTCAAGTTTGAAAGAGCTAGCACAAACCGTGTATGATGTAGAGTTCCAACTACACGTATCCATATAGGAGAAAACAGAGTGAAACCTAAAAATTAAAACTGTTACTGCCAACGAACGGTTTAACCTGGAAGAACGAAATATGGTGAGCCAAGTGGGATTGGGGTACTGATCATTACCTGAAAGTGTCATCAAGATTGGGTGAAAAAATGTGTGCTGAGATTTCAGGAAACTCGTAGTTTTTTGGAAGCTTGGCAACCCCTTTCCATGAAAGTGATTTGCGCCAGTCTCTGCTTAGGGCTACATCAATAGGAAACAAACCATAGAGATAGAACTTGGAACTACTTTATTGTGTCAAGTTTCCAAGAGCTAGCACAAACCGTGTTTGATTTAGCGTTCCAACTACATGTATCCATATAGGAGAAAACAGAGTGAAACCTAAAAAATAAAACTGTTACTACCATCGAACGGTTTAACCTAGAAGAACAAAATTTGGTGAGCCAAGTGGGATTGGGGAACTGATCATTATCTGAAAGTGTCATCAAGATTTGTTGAAAAAATGTGTGCTGAGATTTCAGGAAACTCGTAGTTTTTTGGAAGCTTCCAACCCCTTTCAATGAAAGTGATTTGCGCCAGTCGCTGCTTAGGGCTACATCAATAGGAAACAAACCATAGAGATAGAACTTGGAACTACTTTATTGTGTCAAGTTTCCAAGAGCTAGCACAAACCGTGTTTGATTTAGAGTTCCAACTACATGTATCCATATAGGAGAAAACATAGTGAAACCTAAAAAATAAAACTGTTACTACCATCGAACGGTTTAACCTAGAAGAAAGAAATTTGGTGAGCCAAGTGGCATTGAGGTACTGATCATTATCTGAAAGTGTCATCAAGATTGGGTGAAAAAATGTGTGCTGAGATTTCAGGAAACTCGTAGTTTTTTGGAAGCTTGGCCACCCCTTTCCATGAAAGTGATTTGCGCCAGTCTCTGCTTAGGGCTACATCAATAGGAAACAAACCATAGAGGTAGAACTTCAAACTATTTTATTGTGTCAAGTTTCAAAAAGCTAGCACAAACCGTGTTTGATTTAGAGTTCCAAATACATGTATCCATATAGGAGAAAACAGAGTGAAACCCAAAAATTAAAACTGTTACTGCCAACGAACTGTTTCACCTGGAAGAACGAAATTTGGTGAGCCAAGTGGGATTGGGGTACTTATCATTACCTGAAAGTGTCATCAAGATTGGGTGAAAAAATGTGTGCTGACATATCAGGAAACTCGTAGTTTTTTGGAAGCTTGGCAACCCCTTTCCATGCAAGTGATTTGCGCCAGTCTCTGCTTAGGGCTACATCAATAGGAAACAAACCATAGAGATAGAACTTCAAACTACTTTATTGTGTCAAGTTTCAAAGAGCTAGCACAAACCGTGTTTGATTTAGAGTTCCAACTACATGTATCCATATAGGAGAAAACAGAGTGAAACCTAAAAATTAAAACTGTGACTGCCAACGAACGGTTTAACCTGGAAGAATGAAATTTGGTGAGCCAAGTGGGATTGGGGTACTGATCATTACCTGAAAGTGTCATCAAGATTGGGTGAAAAAATGTGTACTACGATTTCAGGAAACTCGTAGTTTATTGGAAGCTTGGCAACCCCTTTCCGTTAAAGTGATTTGCGCCGGTCACTACTTAGGGCTACATCAATAGGAAACAAACCATAGAGATAGAACTTGGAACTACTTTATTGTGTCAAGTTACAAAGAGCTACCACAAACCGTGTTTGATTTAGAGGTCCAACTACATGTATCGATATAGGAGAAAACTGAGTGAAACCTAAAAATTAAAACTGTTACTGCCAACGAACGGTTTAACCTAGAAGAACGAAATTTGGTGAGCCAAGTGGGAATGGGGTACTGATCATTACCTGAATGTGTCATCAAGATTGGGAGAAAAATGTGTGCTGAGATTTCAGGAATCTCGTTTTTTGGAAACTTGGCAACCCCTTTCCATGAAAGTGATTTGCGCCAGTCTCTGCTTAGGGCAACATCAATATGAAACAAACCATAGAGATAGAACTTGGAACTACTTTATTGTGTCAAGTTTCCAAGAGCTAGTACAAGCCGTGTTTGATTTAGAGTTCCAACTACATGTATCCATATAGGAGAAAACAGAGTGAAACCTAAAAATTAAAACTGTTACTGCCAACGAACAGTTTAACCTAGAAGAACGAAATTTGGTGAGCCAAGTGGGATTGGGGTACTGATCATTACCTGAAAGTGTCATCAAGATTGGGTGAAAAAATGTGTGCTGAGTTTTCAGGAAAATCATAGTTTTTTGGAAGCTTGGCAACCCCTTTCCGTTAAAGTGATGTGCCGGTCTCTTCTTAGGGCTCCATCAATAGGAAACAAACCATAGAGATAGAACTTGGAACTACTTTATTGTGTCAAGTTTCAAAGAGCTACCACAAACCGTGTTTGATTTAGAGGTCCAGCTACATGTATCTATATAGGAGAAAACAGAGTGAAACCTAAAAATTAAAACTGTTACTGCCAACGAACGGTTTAACCTGGAAGAACGAAATATGGTGAGCCAAGTGGGATTGGGGTACTGATCATTACCTGAAAGTGTCATCAAGATTGGGTGAAAAAATGTGTGCTGAGATTTCTGAAAACTAGAAGTTTTTTGGAAGCTTGGCAACCCCTTTCCATCAAAGTGATTTGCGCCAGTCTCTGCTTAGGGCTACATCAATAGGAAACAAACCATAGAGATAGAACTTCAAACTACTTTATTGTGTCAAGTTTCAAAGAGCTAGCACAAACCGTGTTTGATTTAGAGTTCCAACTACATGTATCCATATAGGAGAAAACAGAGTGAAACCTAAAAATTAAAACTGTTACTGCCAACGAACGGTTTAACCTGGAAGAACGAAATTTGGTGAGCCAAGTGGGATTGGGGTACTGATCATTACCTGAAAGTGTCATCAAGATTGGGTGAAAAAATGTGCGCTGAGATTTCAGGAAACTCGTAGTTTTTTGGAAGCTTGGCAACCCCTTTCCATGAAAGTCATTTGCGCCAGTCTCTGCTTAGGGCTACATCAATAGGCAACAAACCATAGAGATAGCACTTGGTACTACTTTATTGTGTCAAGTTTCAAAGAGCTAGCACAAACCGTGTTTGATTTACAGTTCCAACTACATGTATCCATATGAGAGAAAACAGAGTGAAACCTAAAATTTAAAACTGTTACTGCCAACGAACGGTTTAACCTAGAAGAACAAAATTTGGTGAGCCAATTGGGATTGGGGTACTGATCATTACCTGAAAGTGTCATCAAGATTGGGTAAAAAAAATGTGTGCTGAGATTTCAGGAAACTCGTAGTTTTTTGGAAACTTGGCAACCCCTTTCCTTGTAAGTGATTTGTGCCAGTCTCACTTTAGGGCTACATGAATAGGAAACAAACCATAGAGATAGAACTTGGAACTACATTATTGTGTCAAGTTTGAAAGAGCTAGCACAAACCGTGTATGATTTAGAGTTCCAACTACACGTATCCATATAGGAGAAAACAGAGTGAAACCTAAAAATTTAAACTGTTACTGCCAACGAACGATTTAACCTAGAAGAACGAAATATGGTGAGCCAAGTGGGATTGGGGTACTGATCATTACCTGAAAGTGTCATCAAGATTGGGTGAAAAAAGGTGTGCTGAGATTTCAGGAAACTCGTAGTTTTTTGGAAGCTTGGCAACCCCTTTCCATGAAAGTGTTTTGCGCCAGTCTCTGCTTAGGGCTACATCAATAGGAAACAAACTATAGAGATAGAACTTGGAACTACTTTATTGTGTCAAGTTTCCAAGAGCTAGCACAAACCGTGTTTGATTTAGAGTTCCAACTACATGTATCCATATAGGAGAAAACAGAGTGAAACCTAAAAATTAAAACTGTTACTGCCAACGAACGGTTTAACCTGGAAGAACGAAATTTGGTGAGCCAAGTGGGATTGGGGTACTGATCATTACCTGAAAGTGTCATCAAGATTGGGTGAAAAAATGTATGCTGAGATTTCAGGAAACTCGTAGTTTTTTGGAAGCTTCCAACTTCTTTCAATGAAAGTGATATGCGCCAGTCTCTGCTTAGGGCTACATCCATAGGAAACAAAGCATAGAGATAGAACTTGGAACTACTTTATTGTGTCAAGTTTCCAAGACCTAGCACAAACCGTGTTTGATTTAGAGTTCCAACTACATGTATCCATATAGGAGAAAACAGAGTGAAACCTAAAAAATAAAACTGTTACTACCATCGAACGGTTTAACCTAGAAGAAAGAAATTTGGTGAGCCAAGTGGGATTGAGGTACTGATCATTATCTGAAAGTGTCATCAAGATTGGGTGAAAAAATGTGTGCTGAGATTTCAGGAAACTCGTAGTTTTTTGGAAGCTTGGCAACCCCTTTCCATGAAAGTGATTTGTGCCAGTCTCTGCTTAGGTCTACATCAATAGGAAACAAACCATAGAGGTAGAACTTCAAACTACTTTATTGTGTCAAGTTTCAAAGAGCTAGCACAAACCGTGTTTGATTTAGAGTTCCAAATACATGCATCCATATAGGAGAAAACAGAGTGAAACCCAAAAATTAAAACTGTTACTGCCAACGAACTGTTTAACCTGGAAGAACGAAATTTGGTGAGCCAAGTGGGATTGGGGTACTTATCATTACCTGAAAGTGTCATCAAGATTGGGTGAAAAAATGTGTGCTGAGATTTCAGGAAACTCGTAGTTTTTTGGAAGCTTGGCAACCCCTTTCCATGAAAGTGATTTGTGCCAGTCTCTGCGTAGGGCTACATCAATAGGAAACAAACCATAGAGATAGAACTTGGAACTACTTTATTGTGTCAAGTTTCAAATAGCTAGCTCAAACCATGTTTGATTTACAGTTCCAACTACATGTATCCATATAGGAGAAAACAGAGTGAAACCTAAAAATTAAAACTGTTACTGCCAACGAACGGTTTAAACTAGAAGAACGATATTTGGTGAGCCAAGTGGGATTGTGGTACTGATCATTACCTGAAAGTGTCATCCAGATTTGGTGAAAAAATATGTGCTGAGATTTCAGGAAACTCGTAGTTTTTGTGAAGCTTGGCAACCCCTTTCCATGAAAGTGATTTGCGCCAGTCTCTGCTTAGGGCTACATCAATAGGAAACAAACCATAGAGATAGAACTTGGAACTACTTTATTGTGTCAAGTTTCAAAGAGCTACCACAAACCGTGTTTGATTTAGAGGTCCAACTACATGTATCCATATAGGAGAAAACAGAGTGAAACCTAAAAATTAAAACTGTTACTGCCAACGAACGGTTTAAACTGGAAGAACGAAATATGGTGATCCAAGTGAAATTGGGGTACTGATCATTACCTGAAAGTGTCATCAAGATTGGGTGAAAAAATGTGTGCTGAGATTTCTGGATACTAGTAGTTTTTTGGAAGCTTGGCAACCCCTTTCCATGAAAGTGATTTGCTCCAGTCTCTGCTTAGGGCTTCATCAATAGGAAACAAACCATAGAGATAGAACTTCAAACTACTTTATTGTGTCAAGTTTCAAAGAGCTAGCACAAACCGTGTTTCATTTAGAGTTCCAACTACATGTATCCATATAGGAGAAAACAGAGTGAAACCTAAAAATTAAAACTGTTACTGCCAACGAAAGGTTTAACCTGGAAGAACGTAATTTGGTGAGCCAAGTGGGATTGGGGTACTGATCATTACCTGAAAGTGTCATCAATATTGGGTGAAAAAATGTGTGCTGAGATTTCAGGAAACTCGTAGTTTTTTGGAAGCTTGGCAACCCCTTTCCTTGTAAGTGATTTGTGCCAGTCTCTCTTTAGGGCTACATGAATAGGAAACAAACCATGGAGATAGAACTTGGAACTACGTTATTGTGTCAAGTTTGAAAGAGCTAGCACAAACCGTGTTTGATTTACAGTTCCAACTACATGTATCCATATAGGACAAAACAGAGTGAAACCTAAAATTTAAAACTGTTACTGCCAACGAACGGTTTAACCTAGAAGAACGAAATTTGGTGAGCCAAGTGGGATTGGGGTACTGATCATTACCTGAAAGTGTCATCAATATTGGGTGAAAAAATGTGTGCTGAGATTTCAGGAAACTCGTAGTTTTTTGGAAGCTTGGCAACCCCTTTCCTTGTAAGTGATTTGTGCCAGTCTCTCTTTAGGGCTACATGAATAGGAAACAAACCATGGAGATAGAACTTGGAACTACGTTATTGTGTCAAGTTTGAAAGAGCTAGCACAAACCGTGTTTGATTTAGAGTTCCAAATACATGTATCCATATAGGAGAAAACAGAGTGAAACCCAAAAATTAAAACTGTTACTGCCAACGAACTGTTTAACCTGGAAGAACGAAATTTGGTGAGCCAAGTGGGATTGGGGTACTGATCATTACCTGAAAGTGTCATCAAGATTGGGTGAAAAAATGTGTGCTGAGATTTCAGGAAACTCGTAGTTTTTTGGAAGCTTGGCAACCCCTTTCCATGAAAGTGATTTGCGCCAGTCTCTGCTTAGGGCTACATCAATAGGAAACAAACCATAGAGATAGAACTTGGAACTACTTTATTGTGTCAAGTTTCAAAGACCTAGCACAAACCGTCTTTGATTTAGAGTTCCAAATACATGTATCCATATAGGAGAAAACAGAGAGTGAAACCCAAAAATTAAAACTGTTACTGCAAACGAACTGTTTAACCTGGAAGAACGAAATTTGGTGAGCCAAGTGAGATTGGGGTACTGATCATTACCTGAAAGTGTCATCAAGATTGGGTGAAAAAATGTGTGCTGAGATTTCAGAAAACTCGTAGTTTTTTGGAAGCTTGGCAACCCCTTTCCCTTAAAGTGATTTGCGCCAGTCTCTGCTTAGGGCTACATCAATAGGAAACAAACCATAGAGTTAGAACTTCGAACTACTTTATTGTGTCAAGTTTCAAAGAGCTAGCACAAACCGTGTTTGATTTAGAGTTCCAACTAAATATATCCATATAGGAGAAAACAGAGTGAAACCTAAAATTTAAAACTGTTACTGCCAATGAATGGTTTAACCTAGAAGAACGAAATTTGATGAGCCAAGTGCGACTGGGGTACTGATCATTACCTGAAAGTGTCATGAAGTTTGGGTGAAAAAATAGGTGCTGAGATTTCTGGAAACTCGTAGTTTTTTGGAAGCTTGGCAACCCCTTTCCTTGAAAGTGCTTTGCGCCAGTCTCTGCTTAGGGCTACATCAATAGGAAAGAACCATAGTGGTAGAACTTGGAAATACTTTATTGTGTCAAGTTTCAAAGAGCTAGCACTAACCGTGTTTGATTTACAGTTCCAAATACATGTATCCTTATAGGAGAAAACAGAGTGAAACCTAAAAATTTAAACTGTTACTGCCAACGAACGGTTTAACCTAGAAGAACGAAATTTGGTGAGCCAAGTGGGATTGGGAAACTGATCATTACCTGAAAGTGTCATCCAGATTGGGTGAAAAAATGTATGCTGAGAATTCAGGAAACTCGTAGTTTTTTGGAAGCTTCCAACCCCTTTCACTGAAAGTGATTTGCGCCAGTCTCTGCTTAGGGCTACATCAATAGGAAACAAACCATAGAGATAGAACGTGGAACTACTTTATTGTGTCAAGTTTCCAAGAGCTAGCACAAACCGTGTTTGATTTAGAGTTCCAACTACATGTATCCATATAGGAGAAAACAGAGTGAAACCTAAAAAATAAAACAGTTACTACCATCGAAGGGTTTAACCTAGAAGAACGAAATTTGGTGAGCCAAGTGGGATTGGGGAACTGATCATTACCTGAAAGTGTCATCAAGATTTGTTGAAAAAATGTGTGCTGAGATTTCAGGAAACTCGTAGTTTTTTGAAAGCTTCCAACCCCTTTCCATGAAAGTGATTTGCGCCAGTCTCTGCTTAGGGCTACATCAATAAGAAACAAACCATAGAGATAGAACTTGGAACTACTTTACTGTGTCAAGTTTCCAAGAGCTAGCACAAACCGTGTTTGATTTAGAGTTCCAACTACATGTATCCATATAGGAGAAAACAGAGTGAAACCTAAAAATTAAAACTGTTACTGCCAACGAACGGTTTAACCTAGAAGAACGAAATTTGGTGAGCCAAGTGGGATTGGGGTACTGATCATTACCTGAAAGTGTCATCAAGATTGGGTGAAAAAATGTGTGCTGACATTTCAGGAAACTCGTAGTTTTTTGGAAGCTTGGCAACCCCTTTCCATGCAAGTGATTTGCGCCGGTCTCTGCTTAGGGCCACATCAATAGGAAACAAACCATAGAGATAGAACTTGGAACTACTTTATTGTGTCAAGTTTCAAAGAGCTAGCACAAACCGTGTTTGATTTAGAATTCCAACTACATGTATCCATATAGGAGAAAACAGAGTGAAACCTAAAAATTAAAACTCTTACTGCCAACGAACGGTTTAACCTGGAAGAACGAAATTTGGTGAGCCAAGTGGGATTGGGGTACTGATCATTACCTGAAAGTGTCATCCAGATTGGGTGAAAAAATGTGTGCTGAGATTTCAGGAAACTCGTAGTTTTTTGGAAGCTTAGCAACCCCTTTCCATGAAAGTGATTTGCTCCGGTCTCTGCTTAGGGCTACATCAATAGGAAACAAACCATAGAAATAGAACTTGGAACAACTTTATTGTGTCAAGTTTCAAAGAGCTAGCACAAACCGTGTTTGATTTAGAGTTCCAACTACATGTATCCATATAGGAGAAAACAGAGTGAAACCTAAAAATTAAAACTCTTACTGCCAACGAATGCTTTAACCTGGAAGAACGAAATTTGGTGAGCCAAGTGGGATTGGCATACTGATCATTACCTGAAAGTGTCATCCAGATTGGGTGAAAAAATGTGTGCTGAGATTTCAGGAAACTCGTAGTTTTTTGGAAGCTTAGCAACCCCTTTCCATGAAAGTGATTTGCTCCGGTCTCTGCTTAGGGCTACATCAATAGGAAACAAACCATAGAGATAGAACTTGGAACAACATTATTGTGTCAAGTTTCAAAGAGCTAGCACAAACCGTGTTTGATTTAGAGTTCCAAATACATGTATCCATATAGGAGAAAACAGAGTGAAACCTAAAAATTAAAACTGTTACTGCCAACGAACGGTTTAAACTAGAAGAACGATATTTGGTGAGCCAAGTGGGATTGGGGTACTGATCATTACCTGAAAGTGTCATCAAGATTGGGTGAAAAAATGTGTGCTGAGTTTTCAGGAAACTCATAGTTTTTTGGAAGCTTGGCAACCCCTTTCCTTGTAAGTGATTTGTGCCAGTCTCTCTTTAGGGCTACATGAATAGGAAACAAACCATAGAGATAGAACTTGGAACTATGTTATTGTGTCAAGTTTGAAAGTGCTAGCACAAACCGTGTATGATTTAGAGTTCCAACTACACGTATCCATATAGGAGAAAACAGAGTGAAACCTAAAAATTAAAACTGTTACTGCCAACGAACGGTTTAACCTGGAAGTACGAAATATGGTGAGCCAAGTGGGATTGGGGTACTGATCATTACCTGAAAGTGTCATCAAGATTGGGTGAAAAAATGTGTGCTGAGATTTCAGGAAACTCGTAGTTTTTTTGGAAGCTTGGCAACCCCTTTCCATGAAAGTGATTTGCGCCAGTCTCTGCTTAGGGCTACATCAATAGGAAACAAACCATAGAGATAGAACTTGGAACTACTTTATTGTGTCAAGTTTCCAAGAGCTAGCACAAACCGTGTTTGATTTAGCGTTCCAACTACATGTATCCATATAGGAGAAAACAGAGTGAAACCTAAAAATTAAAACTGTTACTGCCAACGAACGGTTTAACCTGGAAGAACGAAATTTGGTGAGCCAAGTGGGATTGGGGTACTGATCATTACCTGAAAGTGTCATCAAGATTGGGTGAAAAAATGTATGCTGAGATTTCAGGAAACTCGTAGTTTTTTTGGAATCTTCCAACCCCTTTCAATGAAAGTGATTTGCGCCAGTCTCTGCTTAGGGCTACATCAATAGGAAACAAACCATAGAGATAGAACTTGGAACTACTTTATTGTGTCAAGTTTCAAATAGCTAGCTCAAACCATGTTTGATTTACAGTTCCAACTACATGTATCCATATAGGAGAAAACAGAGTGAAACCTAAAAATTAAAACTGTTACTGCCAACGAACGGTTTAAACTAGAAGAACGATATTTGGTGAGCCAAGTGGGATTGGGGTACTGATCATTACCTGAAAGTGTCATCAAGATTTGGTGAAAAAATATGTGCTGAGATTTCAGGAAACTCGTAGTTTTTGTGAAGCTTGGCAACCCCTTTCCATGAAAGTGATTTGCACCAGTCTCTCTTTAGGGCTACATGAATAGGAAACAAACCATGGAGATAGAACTTGGAACTACGTTATTGTGTCAAGTTTGAAAGAGCTAGCACAAACCGTGTATGATTTAGAGTTCCAACTACACGTATCCATATAGGAGAAAACAGAGTGAAACCTAAAAATTAAAACTGTTACTGCCAAAGAACGGTTTAACCTGGAAGAACGAAATATGGTGAGCCAAGTGGGATTGGGGTACTGATCATTACCTGAAAGTGTCATCAAGATTGGGTAAAAAATGTATGCTGAGATTTCAGGAAACTCGTAGTTTTTTGGAAGCTTCCAACCCCTTTCAATGAAAGTGATTTGAGCCAGTCTCTGCTTAGGGCTACATCAATAGGAAACAAACCATAGAGACAGAACTTGGAACTACTTTATTGTGTCAAGTTTCCAAGAGCTAGCACAAACCGTGTTTGATTTAGAGTTCCAACTACATGTATCCATATAGGAGAAAACAGAGTGAAACCCAAAAATTAAAACTGTTACTGCAAACGAACTGTTTAAACTGGAAGAACGAAATTTGGTGAGCCAAGTGAGATTGGGGTACTGATCATTACCTGAAAGTGTCATCAAGATTGGGTGAAAAAATGTGTGCTGAGATTTCAGGAAACTCGTAGTTTATGGAAGCTTGGCAAACCCTTTCCATGAAAGTGATTTGTGCCAGTCTCTGCTTAGGGCTACATCAATAGGAAACAAACCATAGAGATAGAACTTTGAACTACTTTATTGTGTCAAGTTTCAAAGAGCTAGCACTAACCGTGTTTGATTTAGAGTTCCAACTACATGTATCCATATAGGAGAAAACTGAGTGAAACCTAATAATTAAAACTGTTACTGCCAACGAAAGGATTAACCTGGAAGAACGAAATTTGGTGAGCCAAGTGGGATTGGGGTACTGATCATTACCTGAAAGTGTCATCAAGATTGGGTGAAAAAATGTGTGCTGAGATTTCAAGAAACTCGTAGTTTTTTGGAAGCTTCCAACTTCTTTCAATGAAAGTGATTTGCGCCAGTCTCTGCTTAGGGCTACATCAATAGGAAACAAACCATAGAGATAGAACTTGGAACTACTTTATTGTGTCAAGTTTCCAAGAGCTAGCACAAACCGTGTTTGATTTAGAGTTCCAACTACATGTATCCATATAGCAGAAAACAGAGTGAAACCTAAAAAATAAAACTGTTACTACCATCGAACGGTTTAACCTAGAAGAAAGAAATTTGGTGAGCCAAGTGGGATTGAGGTACTGATCATTATCTGAAAGTGTCATCAAGATTGGGTGAAAAAATGTGTGCTGAGATTTCAGGAAACTCGTAGTTTTTTGGAAGCTTGGCAACCCCTTTCCATGAAAGTGATTTGTGCCAGTCTCTGCTTAGGGCTACATCAATAGGAAACAAACCATAGAGGTAGAACTTCAAACTACTTTATTTTGTCAAGTTTCAAAGAGCTAGCACAAACCGTGTTTGATTTAGAGTTCCAAATACATGTATCCATATAGGAGAAAACAGAGTGAAACCCAAAAATTAAAACTGTTACTGCCAACGAAAGGTTTAACCTGGAAGAACGAAATTTGGTGAGCCAAGTGGGATTGGGGTACTGATCATTACCTGAAAGTGTCATCAAGATTGGGTGAAAAAATGTGTGCTGAGATTTCAGGAAACTCGTAGTTTTTTGGAAGCTTGGCAACCCCTTTCCATGAAAGTGATTTGTGCCAGTCTCTGCTTAGGGCTACATCAATAGGAAACAAACCATAGAGATAGAACTTGGAACTACTTTATTGTGTCAAGTTTCAAATAGCTAGCTTAAACCATGTTTGATTTACAGTTCCAACTACATGTATCCATATAGGAGAAAACAGAGTGAAACCTAAAAATTAAAACTGTTACTGCCAACGAACGGTTTAAACTAGAAGAACGATATTTGGTGAGCCAAGTGGGATTGTGGTACTGATCATTACCTGAAAGTGTCATCAAGATTTGGTGAAAAAATATGTGCTGAGATTTCAGGAAACTCGTAGTTTTTGTGAAGCTTGGCAACCCCTTTCCATGAAAGTGATTTGCGCCAGTCTCTGCTTAGGGCTACATCAATAGGAAACAAACCATAGAGATAGAACTTGGAACTACTTTATTGTGTCAAGTTTCAAAGAGCTACCACAAACCGTGTTTGATTTAGAGGTCCAACTACATGTATCCATATAGGAGAAAACAGAGTGAAACATAAAAATTAAAACTGTTACTGCCAACGAACGGTTTAACCTGGAAGAACGAAATATGGTGATCCAAGTGAAATTGGGGTACTGATCATTACCTGAAAGTGTCATCAAGATTGGGTGAAAAAATGTGTGCTGAGATTTCTGGATACTAGTAGTTTTTTGGAAGCTTGGCAACCCCTTTCCATGAAAGTGATTTGCTCCAGTCTCTGCTTAGGGCTTCATCAATAGGAAACAAACCATAGAGATAGAACTTCAAACTACTTTATTGTGTCAAGTTTCAAAGAGCTAGCACAAACCGTGTTTGATTTAGAGTTCCAACTACATGTATCCATATAGGAGAAAACAGAGTGAAACCTAAAAATTAAAACTGTTACTGCCAACGAAAAGTTTAACCTGGAAGAACGTAATTTGGTGAGCCAAGTGGGATTGGGGTACTGATCATTACCTGAAAGTGTCATCAAGATTGGGTGAAAAAATGTGTGCTGAGATTTCAGGAAACTCGTAGTTTTTTGGAAGCTTAGCAACCCCTTTCCATGAAAGTGATTTGCTCCAGTCTCTGCTTAGGGCTACATCAATAGGAAACAAACCATAGAGATAGAACTTGGAACAACTTTATTGTGTCAAGTTTCAAAGAGCTAGCACAAACCGTGTTTGATTTAGAGTTCCAAATACATGTATTCATATAGGAGAAAACAGAGTGAAACCTAAAAATTAAAACTGTTACTGCCAACGAACGGTTTAAACTAGAAGAACGATATTTGGTGAGCCAAGTGGGATTGGGGTACTGATCATTACCTGAAAGTGTCATCAAGATTGGGTGAAAAAATGTGTGCTGAGTTTTCAGGAAACTCATAGTTTTTTGGAAGCTTGGCAACCCCTTTCCTTGTAAGTGATTTGTGCCAGTCTCTCATTAGGGCTACATGAATAGGAAACAAACCATAGAGATAGAACTTGGAACTATGTTATTGTGTCAAGTTTGAAAGTGCTAGCACAAACCGTGTATGATTTAGAGTTCCAACTACACGTATCCATATAGGAGAAAACAGAGTGAAACCTAAAAATTAAAACTGTTACTGCCAACGAACGGTTTAACCTGGAAGTACGAAATATGGTGATTCAAGTGGGATTGGGGTACTGATCATTACCTGAAAGTGTCATCAAGATTGGGTGAAAAAATGTGTGCTGAGATTTCAGGAAACTCGTAGTTTTTTTGGAAGCTTGGCAACCCCTTTCCATGAAAGTGATTTGCGCCAGTCTCTGCTTAGGGCTACATCAATAGGAAACAAACCATAGAGATAGAACTTGGAACTACTTTATTGTGTCAAGTTTCCAAGAGCTAGCACAAACCGTGTTTGATTTAGCGTTCCAACTACATGTATCCATATAGGAGAAAACAGAGTGAAACCTAAAAATTAAAACTGTTACTGCCAACGAACGGTTTAACCTGGAAGAACGAAATTTGGTGAGCCAAGTGGGATTGGGGTACTGATCATTACCTGAAAGTGTCATCAAGATTGGGTGAAAAAATGTATGCTGAGATTTCAGGAAACTCGTAGTTTTTTTGGAATCTTCCAACCCCTTTCAATGAAAGTGATTTGCGCCAGTCTCTGCTTAGGGCTACATCAATAGGAAACAAACCATAGAGATAGAACTTGGAACTACTTTATTGTGTCAAGTTTCAAATAGCTAGCTCAAACCATGTTTGATTTACAGTTCCAACTACATGTATCCATATAGGAGAAAACAGAGTGAAACCTAAAAATTAAAACTGTTACTGCCAACGAACGGTTTAAACTAGAAGAACGATATTTGGTGAGCCAAGTGGGATTGGGGTACTGATCATTACCTGAAAGTGTCATCAAGATTTGGTGAAAAAATATGTGCTGAGATTTCAGGAAACTCGTAGTTTTTGTGAAGCTTGGCAACCCCTTTCCATGAAAGTGATTTGCGCCAGTCTCTCTTTAGGGCTACATGAATAGGAAACAAACCATGGAGATAGAACTTGGAACTACGTTATTGTGTCAAGTTTGAAAGAGCTAGCACAAACCGTGTATGATTTAGAGTTCCAACTACACGTATCCATATAGGAGAAAACAGAGTGAAACCTAAAAATTAAAACTGTTACTGCCAAAGAACGGTTTAACCTGGAAGAACGAAATATGGTGAGCCAAGTGGGATTGGGGTACTGATCATTACCTGAAAGTGTCATCAAGATTGGGTAAAAAATGTATGCTGAGATTTCAGGAAACTCGTAGTTTTTTGGAAGCTTCCAACCCCTTTCAATGAAAGTGATTTGCGCCAGTCTCTGCTTAGGGCTACATCAATAGGAAACAAACCATAGAGACAGAACTTGGAACTACTTTATTGTGTCAAGTTTCCAAGAGCTAGCACAAACCGTGTTTGATTTAGAGTTCCAACTACATGTATCCATATAGGAGAAAACAGAGTGAAACCCAAAAATTAAAACTGTTACTGCAAACGAACTGTTTAACCTGGAAGAACGAAATTTGGTGAGCCAAGTGAGATTGGGGTACTGATCATTACCTGAAAGTGTCATCAAGATTGGGTGAAAAAATGTGTGCTGAGATTTCAGGAAACTCGTAGTTTATGGAAGCTTGGCAAACCCTTTCCATGAAAGTGATTTGTGCCAGTCTCTGCTTAGGGCTACATCAATAGGAAACAAACCATAGAGATAGAACTTTGAACTACTTTATTGTGTCAAGTTTCAAAGAGCTAGCACAAACCGTGTTTGATTTAGAGTTCCAACTACATGTATCCATATAGGAGAAAACTGAGTGAAACCTAATAATTAAAACTGTTACTGCCAACGAAAGGATTAACCTGGAAGAACGAAATTTGGTGAGCCAAGTGGGATTGGGGTACTGATCATTACCTGAAAGTGTCATCAAGATTGGGTGAAATAATGTGTGCTGAGATTTCAAGAAACTCGTAGTTTTTTGGAAGCTTCCAACTTCTTTCAATGAAAGTGATTTGCGCCAGTCTCTGCTTAGGGCTACATCAATAGGAAACAAACCATAGAGATAGAACTTGGAACTACTTTATTGTGTCAAGTTTCCAAGAGCTAGCACAAACCGTGTTTGATTTAGAGTTCCAACTACATGTATCCATATAGGAGAAAACAGAGTGAAACCTAAAAAATAAAACTGTTACTACCATCGAACGGTTTAACCTAGAAGAAAGAAATTTGGTGAGCCAAGTGGGATTGAGGTACTGATCATTATCTGAAAGTGTCATCAAGATTGGGTGAAAAAATGTGTGCTGAGATTTCAGGAAACTCGTAGTTTTTTGGAAGCTTGGCAACCCCTTTCCATGAAAGTGATTTGTGCCAGTCTCTGCTTAGGGCTACACCAATAGGAAACAAACCATAGAGGTAGAACTTCAAACTACTTTATTGTGTCAAGTTTCAAAGAGCTAGCACAAACCGTGTTTGATTTAGAGTTCCAAATACATGTATCCATATAGGAGAAAACAGAGTGAAACTCAAAAATTAAAACTGTTACTGCCAACGAAAGGTTTAACCTGGAAGAACGAAATTTGGTGAGCCAAGTGGGATTGGGGTACTGATCATTACCTGAAAGTGTCATCAAGATTGGGTGAAAAAATGTGTGCTGAGATTTCAGGAAACTCGTAGTTTTTTTGGAAGCTTGGCAACCCCTTTCCATGAAAGTGATTTGCGCCAGTCTCTGCTTAGGGCTACATCAATAGGAAACAAACCATAGAGATAGAACTTGGAACTACTTTATTGTGTCAAGTTTCCAAGAGCTAGCACAAACCGTGTTTGATTTAGCGTTCCAACTACATGTATCCATATAGGAGAAAACAGAGTGAAACCTAAAAATTAAAACTGTTACTGCCAACGAACGGTTTAACCTGGAAGAACGAAATTTGGTGAGCCAAGTGGGATTGGGGTACTGATCATTACCTGAAAGTGTCATCAAGATTGGGTGAAAAAATGTATGCTGAGATTTCAGGAAACTCGTAGTTTTTTTGGAATCTTCCAACCCCTTTCAATGAAAGTGATTTGCGCCAGTCTCTGCTTAGGGCTACATCAATAGGAAACAAACCATAGAGATAGAACTTGGAACTACTTTATTGTGTCAAGTTTCAAATAGCTAGCTCAAACCATGTTTGATTTACAGTTCCAACTACATGTATCCATATAGGAGAAAACAGAGTGAAACCTAAAAATTAAAACTGTTACTGCCAACGAACGGTTTAAACTAGAAGAACGATATTTGGTGAGCCAAGTGGGATTGGGGTACTGATCATTACCTGAAAGTGTCATCAAGATTTGGTGAAAAAATATGTGCTGAGATTTCAGGAAACTCGTAGTTTTTGTGAAGCTTGGCAACCCCTTTCCATGAAAGTGATTTGCGCCAGTCTCTCTTTAGGGCTACATGAATAGGAAACAAACCATGGAGATAGAACTTGGAACTACGTTATTGTGTCAAGTTTGAAAGAGCTAGCACAAACCGTGTATGATTTAGAGTTCCAACTACACGTATCCATATAGGAGAAAACAGAGTGAAACCTAAAAATTAAAACTGTTACTGCCAAAGAACGGTTTAACCTGGAAGAACGAAATATGGTGAGCCAAGTGGGATTGGGGTACTGATCATTACCTGAAAGTGTCATCAAGATTGGGTAAAAAATGTATGCTGAGATTTCAGGAAACTCGTAGTTTTTTGGAAGCTTCCAACCCCTTTCAATGAAAGTGATTTGCGCCAGTCTCTGCTTAGGGCTACATCAATAGGAAACAAACCATAGAGACAGAACTTGGAACTACTTTATTGTGTCAAGTTTCCAAGAGCTAGCACAAACCGTGTTTGATTTAGAGTTCCAACTACATGTATCCATATAGGAGAAAACAGAGTGAAACCCAAAAATTAAAACTGTTACTGCAAACGAACTGTTTAACCTGGAAGAACGAAATTTGGTGAGCCAAGTGAGATTGGGGTACTGATCATTACCTGAAAGTGTCATCAAGATTGGGTGAAAAAATGTGTGCTGAGATTTCAGGAAACTCGTAGTTTATGGAAGCTTGGCAAACCCTTTCCATGAAAGTGATTTGTGCCAGTCTCTGCTTAGGGCTACATCAATAGGAAACAAACCATAGAGATAGAACTTTGAACTACTTTATTGTGTCAAGTTTCAAAGAGCTAGCACAAACCGTGTTTGATTTAGAGTTCCAACTACATGTATCCATATAGGAGAAAACTGAGTGAAACCTAATAATTAAAACTGTTACTGCCAACGAAAGGATTAACCTGGAAGAACGAAATTTGGTGAGCCAAGTGGGATTGGGGTACTGATCATTACCTGAAAGTGTCATCAAGATTGGGTGAAATAATGTGTGCTGAGATTTCAAGAAACTCGTAGTTTTTTGGAAGCTTCCAACTTCTTTCAATGAAAGTGATTTGCGCCAGTCTCTGCTTAGGGCTACATCAATAGGAAACAAACCATAGAGATAGAACTTGGAACTACTTTATTGTGTCAAGTTTCCAAGAGCTAGCACAAACCGTGTTTGATTTAGAGTTCCAACTACATGTATCCATATAGGAGAAAACAGAGTGAAACCTAAAAAATAAAACTGTTACTACCATCGAACGGTTTAACCTAGAAGAAAGAAATTTGGTGAGCCAAGTGGGATTGAGGTACTGATCATTATCTGAAAGTGTCATCAAGATTGGGTGAAAAAATGTGTGCTGAGATTTCAGGAAACTCGTAGTTTTTTGGAAGCTTGGCAACCCCTTTCCATGAAAGTGATTTGTGCCAGTCTCTGCTTAGGGCTACACCAATAGGAAACAAACCATAGAGGTAGAACTTCAAACTACTTTATTGTGTCAAGTTTCAAAGAGCTAGCACAAACCGTGTTTGATTTAGAGTTCCAAATACATGTATCCATATAGGAGAAAACAGAGTGAAACCCAAAAATTAAAACTGTTACTGCCAACGAAAGGTTTAACCTGGAAGAACGAAATTTGGTGAGCCAAGTGGGATTGGGGTACTGATCATTACCTGAAAGTGTCATCAAGATTGGGTGAAAAAATGTGTGCTGAGATTTCAGGAAACTCGTAGTTTTTTGGAAGCTTGGCAACCCCTTTCCATGAAAGTGATTTGTGCCAGTCTCTGCTTAGGGCTACATCAATAGGAAACAAACCATAGAGATAGAACTTGGAACTACTTTATTGTGTCAAGTTTCAAATAGCTAGCTTAAACCATGTTTGATTTACAGTTCCAACTACATGTATCCATATAGGAGAAAACAGAGTGAAACCTAAAAATTAAAACTGTTACTGCCAACGAACGGTTTAAACTAGAAGAACGATATTTGGTGAGCCAAGTGGGATTGTGGTACTGATCATTACCTGAAAGTGTCATCAAGATTTGGTGAAAAAATATGTGCTGAGATTTCAGGAAACTCGTAGTTTTTGTGAAGCTTGGCAACCCCTTTCCATGAAAGTGATTTGCGCCAGTCTCTGCTTAGGGCTACATCAATAGGAAACAAACCATAGAGATAGAACTTGGAACTACTTTATTGTGTCAAGTTTCAAAGAGCTACCACAAACCGTGTTTGATTTAGAGGTCCAACTACATGTATCCATATAGGAGAAAACAGAGTGAAACATAAAAATTAAAACTGTTACTGCCAACGAACGGTTTAACCTGGAAGAACGAAATATGGTGATCCAAGTGAAATTGGGGTACTGATCATTACCTGAAAGTGTCATCAAGATTGGGTGAAAAAATGTGTGCTGAGATTTCTGGATACTAGTAGTTTTTTGGAAACTTGGCAACCCCTTTCCATGAAAGTGATTTGCTCCAGTCTCTGCTTAGGGCTTCATCAATAGGAAACAAACCATAGAGATAGAACTTCAAACTACTTTATTGTGTCAAGTTTCAAAGAGCTAGCACAAACCGTGTTTGATTTAGAGTTCCAACTACATGTATCCATATAGGAGAAAACAGAGTGAAACCTAAAAATTAAAACTGTTACTGCCAACGAAAAGTTTAACCTGGAAGAACGTAATTTGGTGAGCCAAGTGGGATTGGGGTACTGATCATTACCTGAAAGTGTCATCAAGATTGGGTGAAAAAATGTGTGCTGAGATTTCAGGAAACTCGTAGTTTTTTTGGAAGCTTGGCAACCCCTTTCCATGAAAGTGATTTGCGCCAGTCGCTGCTT
The DNA here is from genome assembly GCF_964194105.1 of Spermophilus citellus. Taxonomy (NCBI): domain Eukaryota; kingdom Metazoa; phylum Chordata; class Mammalia; order Rodentia; family Sciuridae; genus Spermophilus; species Spermophilus citellus. Next base: position 11,423,644 of record NC_138192.1, on the reverse strand, counting down.
AGGGCTACATCAATAGGAAACAAACCATAGAGATAGACCTTGGAACTACTTTATTGTGTCAAGTTTCAAAGAGCTAGCACAAACCGTGTTTGATTTACAGTTCCAACTACATGTATCCATATAGGACAAAACAGAGTGAAACCTAAAATTTAAAACTGTTACTGCCAAAGAACGGTTTAACCTGGAAGAACGAAATATGGTGAGCCAAGTGGGATTGGGGTACTGATCATTACCTGAAAGTGTCATCAAGATTGGGTAAAAAATGTATGCTGAGATTTCAGGAAACTCGTAGATTTTTGGAAGCTTCCAACCCCTTTCAATGAAAGTGATTTGCGCCAGTCTCTGCTTAGGGCTACATCAATAGGAAACAAACCATAGAGACAGAACTTGGAACTACTTTATTGTGTCAAGTTTCCAAGAGCTAGCACAAACCGTGTTTGATTTAGAGTTCCAACTACATGTATCCATATAGGAGAAAAGAGTGAAACCCAAAAATTTAAACTGTTACTGCAAACGAACTGTTTAACCTGGAAGAACGAAATTTGGTGAGCCAAGTGAGATTGGGGTACTGATCATTACCTGAAAGTGTCATCAAGATTGGGTGAAAAAATGTGTGCTGAGATTTCAGGAAACTCGTAGTTTATGGAAGCTTGGCAAACCCTTTCAATGAAAGTGATTTGCGCCAGTCTCTGCTTAGGGCTACATCAATAGGAAACAAACCATAGAGATAGAACTTTGAACTACTTTATTGTGTCAAGTTTCAAAGAGCTAGCACAAACCGTGTTTGATTTAGAGTTCCAACTACATGTATCCATATAGGAGAATACTGAGTGAAACCTAATAATTAAAACTGTTACTGCCAACGAAAGGATTAACCTGGAAGAACGAAATTTGGTGAGCCAAGTGGGATTGGGGTACTGATCATTACCTGAAAGTGTCATCAAGATTGGGTGAAAAAATGTGTGCTGAGATTTCAAGAAACTCGTAGTTTTTTGGAAGCTTGGCAACCCCTTTCCATGAAAGAGATTTGCGCCAGTCTCTGCTTAGGGCTACATCAATAGGAAACAAACCATAGAGATAGAACTTGGAACTACTTTATTTTGTCAAGTTTCAAAGAGCTAGCACAAACCATGTTTGATTTACAGTTCCAACTACATGTATCCATATAGGAGAAAACATAGTGAAACCTAAAAATTAAAACTGTTACTGCCAACGAACGGTTAAAACTAGAAGAACGAGATTTGGTGAGCCAAGTGGGATTGGGGAACTGATCATTACCTGAAAGTGTCATCAAGATTTGGTGAAAAAATGTGTGCTGAAATTTCAGGAAACTCGTAGTTTTTTGGAAGCTTCCAAACCCTTTCCATGAAAGTGATATGCGCCAGTCTCTGCTTAGGGCTACTTCAATAGGAAACAAACCATAGAGATAGAACTTTGAACTACTTTATTGTGTCAAGTTTCAAAGAGCTAGCACAAACCGTGTTTGATTTAGAGTTCCAACTACATGTATCCATATAGGAGAAAACTGAGTGAAACCTAATAATTAAAACTGTTACTGCCAACGAAAGGATTAACCTGGAAGAACGAAATTTGGTGAGCCAAGTGGGATTGGGGTACTGATCATTACCTGAAAGTGTCATCAAGATTGGGTGAAAAAATGTGTGCTGAGATTTCAAGAAACTCGTAGTTTTTTGGAAGCTTGGCAACCCCTTTCCATGAAAGTGATTTGCGCCAGTCTCTGCTTAGGGCTACTTCAATAGGAAACAAACCATAGAGATAGAACTTTGAACTACTTTATTGTGTCAAGTTTCAAAGAGCTAGCACAAACCATGTTTGATTTACAGTTCCAACTACATGTATCCATATAGGAGAAAACATAGTGAAACCTAAAAATTAAAACTGTTACTGCCAACGAACGGTTTAAACTAGAAGAACGAGATTTGGTGAGCCAAGTGGGATTGGGGAACTGATCATTACCTGAAAGTGTCATCAAGATTTGGTGAAAAAATGTGTGCTGAGATTTCAGGAAACTCGTAGTTTTTTGGAAGCTTCCAAACCCTTTCCATGAAAGTGATATGCGCCAGTCTCTGCTTAGGGCTACTTCAATAGGAAACAAACCATAGAGATAGAACTTGGAACTACTTTATTGTGTCAAGTTTCAAAGACCTAGCACAAACTGTCTTTGATTTAGAGTTCCAAATACATGTATCCATATAGGAGAAAACAGAGTGAAACCTAAAAATTTAAACTGTTACTGCCAACGAACGGTTTAACCTGGAAGAATGAAATTTGGTGAGCCAAGTGGGATTGGGGTACTGATCATTACCTGAAAGTGTCATCAAGATTGGGTGAAAAAATGTGTGCTGAGATTTCAGGAAACTCAAAGTTTTTTGGAAGCTTGGCAACCCCTTTCCATGAAAGTGATTTGCGCCAGTCTCGGCTTAGGGCTACATCAATAGGAAACAAACCATAGAGATAGAACTTGGAACTACTTTATTGTGTCAAGTTTCCAAGAGCTAGCACAAACCGTGTTTGATTTAGAGTTCCAACTACATGTATCCATATAGGAGAAAACAGAGTGAAACCTAAAAAATAAAACTGTTACTGCCATCGAACGGTTTAACCTAGAAGAAAGAAATTTGGTGAGCCAAGTGGCATTGAGGTACTGATCATTATCTGAAAGTGTCATCACGATTGGGTGAAAAAATGTGTGCTGAGATTTCAGGAAACTCGTAGTTTTTTGGAAGCTTGGCAACCCCTTTCCATGAAAGTGATTTGCGCCAGTCTCTGCTTAGGGCTACATCAATACGAAACAAACCATAGAGGTAGAACTTCAAACTATTTTATTGTGTCAACTTTCAAAGAGCTAGCACAAACCGTGTTTGATTTAGAGTTCAAATACATGTATCCATATAGGAGAAAACAGAGTGAAACCCAAAAATTAAAACTGTTACTGCCAACGAACTGTTTAACCTGGAAGAATGAAATTTGGTGAGCCAAGTGGGATTGGGGTACTGATCATTACCTGAAAGTGTCATCAAGATTGGGTGAAATAATGTGTGCTGAGATTTCAGGAAACTCGTAGTTTTTTGGAAGCTTGGCAACCCCTTTCCATGAAAGTGATTTGCGCCAGTCTCTGCTTAGGGCTACATCAATAGGAAACAAACCATAGAGATACAACTTGGAACTACTTTATTGTGTCAAGTTTCAAAGACCTAGCACAAACCGTCTTTGATTTAGAGTACCAAATACATGTATCCATATAGTAGAAAACAGAGAGTGAAACCCAAAAATTAAAACTGTTACTGCAAACGAACTGTTTAACCTGGAAGAACGAAATTTGGTGAGCCAAGTGAGATTGGGGTACTGATCATTACCTGAAAGTGTCATCAAGATTGGGTGAAAAAATGTGTGCTGAGATTTCAGGAAACTCGTAGTTAATGGAAGCTTGGCAACCCCTTTCCATGAAAGTGATTTGCGCCAGTCTCTGCTTAGGGCTACATCAATAGGAAACAAACCATAGAGATAGAACTTGGAACTACTTTATTGTGTCAAGTTTCAAAGAGCTAGCACAAACCGTGTTTGATTTAGAGTTCCAACTACATGTATCCATATAGGAGAAAACAGAGTGAAACCTAATAATTAAAACTGTTACTGCCAACGAAAGGTTTAACCTGGAAGAACGAAATTTGGTGAGCCAAGTGGGATTGGGGTACTGATCATTACCTGAAAGTGTCATCAAGATTGGGTGAAAAAATGTGTGCTGAGATTTCAAGAAACTCGTAGTTTTTTGGAAGCTTGGAAACCCCTTTCCATGAAAGTGATTTGTGCCAGTCTCTGCTTAGGGCTACATCAATAGGAAACAAACCATAGAGATAGAACTTGGAACTACTTTATTTTGTCAAGTTTCAAAGAGCTAGCACAAACCATGTTTGATTTACAGTTCCAACTACATGTATCCATATAGGAGAAAACATAGTGAAACCTAAAAATTAAAACTGTTACTGCCAACGAACGGTTTAAACTAGAAGAACGAGATTTGGTGAGCCAAGTGGGATTGGGGAACTGATCATTACCTGAAAGTGTCATCAAGATTTGGTGAAAAAATGTGTGCTGAGATTTCAGGAAACTCGTAGTTTTTTGGAAGCTTCCAAACCCTTTCCATGAAAGTGATTTGCGCCAGTCTCTGCTTAGGGATACTTCAATAGGAAACAAACCATAGAGATAGAACTTGGAACTACTTTATTGTGTCAAGTTTCAAAGACCTAGCACGAACCGTCTTTGATTTAGAGTTCCAAATACATGTATCCATATAGGAGAAAACAGAGTGAAACCTAATAATTAAAACTGTTACTACCAACGAAAGGTTTAACCTGGAAGAACGAAATTTGGTGAGCCAAGTGGGATTGGGGTACTGATCATTACCTGAAATTGTCATCAAGATTGGGTGAAAAAATGTGTGCTGAGATTTCAGGAAACTCGTAGTTTTTTGGCAGCTTGGAAACCCCTTTCCATGAAAGTGATTTGCGCCAGTCTCTGCTTAGGGCTACATCAATAAGAAACAAACCATAGAGATAGAACTTGGAACTCCTTTATTGTGCCAAGTTTCAAAAAGCTAGCTCAAACCATGTTTGATTTACACTTCCAACTCCATGTATCCATATAGGAGAAAACAGAGTGAAACCTAAAAATTAAAACTGTTACTGCCAACGAACGGTTTAAACTAGAAGAACGATATTTGGTGAGCCAAGTGGGATTGGGGTACTGATCATTACCTGAAACTGTCATCAAGATTTGGTGAAAAAATATGTGCTGAGATTTCAGGAAACTCGTAGTTTTTTGGAAGCTTGGCAACCCCTTTCCATGAAAGTGATTTGCGCCAGTCTCTGCTTAGGGCTACATCAATAGGAAACAAACCATAGAGATAGAACTTGGAACTACTTTATTGTGTCAAGTTTCAAAGACCTAGCACAAACTGTCTTTGATTTAGAGTTCCAAATACATGTATCCATATAGGAGAAAACAGAGTGAAACCTAAAAATTTAAACTGTTACTGCCAACAAACGGTTAAACCTGGAAGAATGAAATTTGGTGAGCCAAGTGGGATTGGGGTACTGATCATTACCTGAAAGTGTCATCAAGATTGGGTGAAAAAATGTGTGCTGAGATTTCAGGAAACTCGTAGTTTTTTGGAAGCATGGCAACCCCTTTCCATGAAAGTGATTTGCGCCAGTCTCTGCTTAGGGCTACATCAATAGGAAACAAACCATAGAGAGAACTTGGAACTACTTTATTGTGTCAAGTTTCCAAGAGCTAGCACAAACCGTGTTTGATTTAGAGTTCCAACTACATGTATCCATATAGGAGAAAACAGAGTAAAACCAAAAATTAAAACTGTTACTGCCAACGAACGGTTTAACCTAGAAGAACAAAATTTGGTGAGCCAAGTGGGATTGGGGTCCTGATCATTACCTGAAAATGTCAACAATATTGGGTAAAAAAATGTGTGCTGATATTCAGGAAATTCGTAGTTTTTTGGAAGCTTGGCAACACTTTCCATGAAGTGATTTGCGCCAGTCTCTGCTCAGGGCTACATCAATAGGAAACAAACCATAGAGATAGAACTTGGAACTACTTTATTGTGTCAAGTTTCAAAGAGCTAGCACAAACCGTCTTTTATTTAGAGTTCCAACTACATGTATCCATATAGGAGAAAACATAGTGAAACCTAAAAATTAAAACTGTTACTGCCAATGAACGGTTTAACCTAGAAGAACGAAATTTGGTGAGTCAAATTGGAATGGGGTACTGATCATCACCTGAAAGTGTCATCAACATTGGGTGAAAAAATGTGTGCTGAGATTTCAGGAAACTAGTAGTTTTTTGGAAGCTTGGCAACCCCTTTCCATGAAAGAGATTTGTGCCAGTCTCTGCTTAGGGCTACATCAATAGGAAGCATCCCATAGATATAGAACTTGGAACTACTTTATTGTGTCAAGTTTCAAAGAGCTAGCACAAACCGTGTTTGATTTAGAGTTCCAATTACATATATCCATGTAGGAGAAAACAGAGTGAAACCTAAAAATTAAAACTGTTACTGCCAACGAATGGTTTAACCTAGAAGAACGAAATTTGGTGAGCCAAGTGGGATTGGGATATTGATCATTTCCTGAAAGTGTCATAAAATTGGGTGAAAAAATGTGTGCTGAGATTTCAGAAAACTCGTAGTTTTTTGGAAGCTTGGCAACCCATTTCCATGAAAGTGATTTGCGCCAGTCTCTGCTTAGGGCTACATCAATAGGAAACAAGCCATAGAGATAGAACTTGGAACTACTTTATGGTGTCAAGTTTCAAAGAGCTAGCACAAACCGTGTTTGATTTAGAGTTCCAACTACTAGTATCCATATAGGAGAAAACAGAGTGAAACCAAAAAATTAAAACTGTTACTGCCAACGAACGGTTTAACCTGGAAGAACAAAATTTGGTGAGCCAAGTGGGATTGGGGTAATGATCACTACCTGAAAATGTCATCAAGATTGGGTGAAAAAATGTGTGCTGATATTCAGGAAATTCGTAGTTTTTTGGAAGCTTGGCAACCCCTTTTCCATGAAGTGATTTGCGCCAGTCTCTGCTTAGGGCTACATCAATAGGAAACAAACCATAGAGATAGATCTTGGAACTACTTTATTGTGTCAAGTTTCAAAGAGCCAGCACAAACCGTGTTTGATTTAGAGTTCCAACTACATGTATCCATATAGGAGAAAACAGAATGAAACCTAAAAATTAAAACTGTTACTGCCAACGAACGGTTTAACCTAGAAGAACGAAATTTGGTGAGCCAAGTGGGATTGGGGTACAGATCATTACCTGAAAGTGTCATCAAGATTGGGTGAAAAAATGTGTGCTGAGATTTCAGGAAACTCGTAGGTTTTTGGAAGCTCAGCAACCCCTTTCCATTAAAGTGATTTGCGCCAGTCTCTGCTTAGGGCTACATCAATAGGAAACAAACCATAGAGATAGAACTTGGAACTACACTATTGTGTCAAGTTTCAAAGTGCTAGCACAAACCGTGTTTGATTTAGAGTTCCAACTACATGTATCCATATAGGAGAAAACAGAGTGAAACCTAAAAATTAAAACTGTTACTGCCAACGAACGGTTTAAACTAGAAGAACGAAATTTGGTGAGCATGTGGGATTGGGGTACTGATCATTACCTGAAAGTGTCATCAACATTGGGTGAAAAAATGTGTGCTGAAATTTCAGGAAACTCGTAGTTTTTTTGGAAGCTTGGCAACCCCTTTCCATGAAAGTGCTTTGCGCCAGTCTCTGCTCAGGGCTACATCAATAGGATCCAAACCATAGAGATAGAACTTGGAACTACTTTATTTTGTCAAGTTTCAAAGAGCCAGCACAAACCGTGTTTGATTTAGAGTTCCAACTACATGTATCCATATAGCAGAAAACAGAATGAAACCTAAAAATTAAAACTGTTACTGCCAACGAACGGTTTAACCTAGAAGAACGAAATTTGGTGAGCCAAGTGGGATTGGGGTACAGATCATTAACTGAAAGTGTCATCAAGATTGGGTGAAAAAATGTGTGCTGAGTTTTCAGGAAACTCGTAGTTTTTTGGAAGCTCAGCAACCCCTTTCCATGAAAGTGATTTGCGCCAGTCTCTGCTTAGGGCTACATCAATAGGAAACAAACCATAGAGATAGAACTTGGAACTACACTATTGTGTCAAGTTTCAAAGTGCTAGCACAAACCGTGTTTGATTTAGAGTTCCAACTACATGTATCCATATAGGAGAAAACAGAGTGAAACCTAAAAATTAAAACTGTTACTGCCAACGAACGGTTTAACCTAGAAGAACGAAATTTAGTGAGCCAAGTGGGATTGGGGTACTGATCATTACCTGAAAGTGTCATCAAGATTGGGTGAAAAAATGTGTGCTGAGATTTCAGGAAACTCGTAGTTTTTTGGAAGCTTGGCAACCCTTTCAATGAAAGTGATTTGCGCCAGTCTCTGCTTAGGGCTACATCAATAGGAAACAAACTATAGAGATAGAACTTGGAACTACTTTATTGTGTCAAGTCAAAGAGATAGCACAAACCGTGTTTGATTTAGAGTTCCAACTATATGTATTCATATAGGAGAAAACAGAGTAAAACCAAAAATTAAAACTGTTACTGCCAACGAACGGTTTAACCTAGAAGAACAAAATTTGGTGAGCCAAGTGGTATTGGGGTCCTGATCATTACCTGAAAATGTCAACAATATTGGGTAAAAAAATGTGTGCTGATATTCAGGAAATTCGTAGTTTTTTGGAAGCTTGGCAACACTTTCCATGAAGTGATTTGCGCCAGTCTCTGCTCAGGGCTACATCAATAGGAAACAAACCATAGAGATAGAACTTGGAACTACTTTATTGTGTCAAGTTTCAAAGAGCTAGCACAAACCGTCTTTTATTTAGAGTTCCAACTACATGTATCCATATAGGAGAAAACATAGTGAAACCTAAAAATTGAAACTGTTACTGCCAACGAACGGTTTAACCTAGAAGAACGAAATTTGGTGAGTCAAATTGGAATGGGGTACTGATCATCACCTGAAAGTGTCATCAACATTGGGTGAAAAAATGTGTGCTGAGATTTCAGGAAACTAGTAGTTTTTTGGAAGCTCAGCAACCCCTTTCCATGAAAGAGATTTGTGCCAGTCTCTGCTTAGGGCTACATCAATAGGAAGCATCCCATAGAGATAGAACTTGGAACTACTTTATTGTGTCAAGTTTCAGAGAGCTAGCACAAACCGTGTTTGATTTAGAGTTCCAATTACATATATCCATGTAGGAGAAAACAGAGTGAAACCTAAAAATTAAAACTGTTACTGCCAACGAATGGTTTAACCTAGAAGAACGAAATTTGGTGAGCCAAGTGGGATTGGGATACTGATCATTTCCTGAAATTGTCATCAAAATTGGGTGAAAAAATGTGTGCTGTGATTTCAGGAAACTCGTAGTTTTTTGGAAGCTTGGCAACCCCTTTCCATGAAAGTGATTTGCGCCAGTCTCTGCTTAGGGCTACATCAATAGGAAACAAACCATAGACATAGAACTTGGAACTACTTTATGGTGTCAAGTTTCAAAGAGCTAGCACAAACCGTGTTTGATTTAGAGTTCCAACTACTTGTATCCATATAGGAGAAAACAGAGTGAAACCAAAAAATTAAAACTATTACTGCCAACGAACGGTTTAACCTGGAAGAACAAAATTTGGTGAGCCAAGTGGGATTGGGGTAATGATCACTACCTGAAAATGTCATCAAGATTGGGTGAAAAAATGTGTGCTGATATTCAGGAAATTCGTAGTTTTTTGGAAGCTTGGCAACCCCTTTCCATGAAGTGATTTGCGCCAGTTTCTGCTTAGGGCTACATCAATAGGAAACAAACCATAGAGATAGATCTTGGAACTACTTTATTGTGTCAAGTTTCAAAGAGCCAGCACAAACCGTGTTTGATTTAGAGTTCCAAATACATGTATCCATATAGGAGAAAACAGAATGAAACCTAAAAATTAAAACTGTTACTGCCAACGAATGGTTTAACCTAGAAGAAAGAAATTTGGTGAGCCAATTGGGATTGGAGTACTGATCATTACCTGAAAGTGTCATCCAGATTGGGTGAAAAAATGTGTGCTGAGATTTCAGGAAACTCGTAGTTTTTTGGTAGCTTGGCAACACCTTTCCATGAAAGTGTATTGCGCCGGTCTCTGCTTAGGGCTACATGAATAGGAAACAAACCATAGAGATAGAACTTGGAACTACTTTATTGTATCACGTTTCAAAGAGCTAGCACAAACTGTGTTTGATTTAGAGTTCCAACTACATGTATCCATATAGGAGAAAACAGAGTGAAACCTAAAAATTAAAATTGTTACTGCCAACGAACCGTTTAACCTAGAAGAACGAAATTTGGTAAGCCAATTGGGAATGGAGTAGTGATCATTACTGGAAAGTGTCATCAAGATTGGGTGAAAAAATGTGTGCTGAGATTCAGGAAACTCGTAGTTTTTTGGAAGCTTGGCAACCCCTTTTCGTGAAATTGATTTGCGCCAGTCTCAGCTTAGGGTTTCATCAATAGGAAACAAACCATAGAAATAGAACTTGGAACTACTTTATTGTGTCAAGTTTCAAAGAGCTAGCACAAACCGTGTTTGATTTAGAGTTCCAACTACATGTATTCTTATAGGACAAAACAGAGTGAAACCTAAAAATTAAAACTGTTACTGCCAACGAACGGTTTAATAGAAGAACGAAATTTGGTGAGCCAGGTGGGATTGGGGAATTGATCATTACCTGAAAGTGTCATCAAGATTGGGTGAAAAAATGTGTGATGAGATTTCAGGAAACTCGTAGTTTTTTGGAAGCTTGGCAACCCCTTTCTGTGAAAGTGATTTGCGCCAGTCTCTGCTTAGGGCTACATCAATAGGAAACAAACCATAGAGATAGAACTTGGAACTACTTTATTGTGTCAAGTTTCAAAGAGCTAGCACAAACGGTGTTTGATTTAGAGTTCCAACTACATGTATCCATATAGGAGAAAACAGAGTGAAACCTAAAAATTAAAACTGTTACTGCCAACGAACGGTTTAACCTAGAAGAAGGAAATTTGGTGAGCCAAGTGGGATTGGGGTACTGATCTTTACCTGAAAGTGTCATCCAGATTGGGTGAAAAAATGTGTGCTGAGATTCAGGAAACTCGTAGTTTTTTGGAAGCTTGGCAACCCCTTTCCATGTTTTGATTTGCGCCAGTCTCTGCTTAGGGGTACATCAATAGGAAACAAACCATAGAGATTGAACATGGAACTACTTTCTTGTATCAAGTTTCAAAGAGCTTGCACAAACCGTGTTTGATTTAGAGTTCCAACTACATGAATCCATATAGGAGAAAACAGATTGAAACCTAAAAATTAAAACTGTTACTGCCAACGATCGGTTTAACATAGAAGAACGAAATTTGGTGAGCCATGTGGGAATCGGGTACTGATCATTACCTGAAAGGGTCATCCAGATTGGGTGAAAAAATGTGTGCTGAGATTTCAGGAAACTCGTAGTTTTTTGGAACCTTGGCAACCCCTTTCTGTGAAAGTGATTTGCGCCAGTCTCTGCTTAGGGCTACATCAATAGGAAACAAACCATAGAGATAAAACTTAGAACTACATTATTTTGTCAAGTTTCAAAGAGCTAGCACAAACCGTGTTTGATTTAGAGTTCCAACTACATGTATCCATATAGGAGAAAACAGAGTGAAACCTGAAAATTAAAACTGTTACTGCCAACGAACGGTTTAACCTAGAAAAAACAAAATTTGGTGAGCCAAGTTGGATTGGGGTGCTAATCATTACCTGAAAATGTCATCCAGTTTGGGTGAAAAAAATCTGTGTTGAGATTTCAAGAAACTCGTAGTTTTTTGGCAGCTTGGCAACCCCTTTCCATGAATGTGATTTGTGCCAGTCTCTGCTTAGGGCTAAATCAATAGTAAAGAAACCATAGAGATAGAACTTGGAACTACATTATTGTGTGAAGTTTCAAACAGCTAGCCCAAACCGTGTTTGATTTAGAGGTCCAACTACATGTATCCATATAGGAGAAAACAGAGTGAAACCTAAAAATTAAAACTGTTACTGCCAACGAACCGTTTAACCTAGAAGAACGAAATTTGGTAAGCCAATTGGGAATGGGGTAGTGATCATTACTGGAAAGAGTCATCAAGAATGGCTGAAAAAATGTGTGCTGAGATTCAGGAAACTCGTAGTTTTTTGGAAGCTTGGTAACCCCTTTCCGTGAAATTGATTTGCGCCAGTCTCTGCTTAGGGTTACATCAATAGGAAACAAACCATAGAAATAGAACTTGGAACTACTTTATTGTGTCAAGTTTCAAAGAGCTAGCACAAACCGTGTTTGATTTAGAGTTCCAACTACATGTATCCTTATATGAGAAAACAGAGTGAAACCTAAAATTTAAAACTGTTACTGCCAACGAACGGTTTAATAGAAGAACGAAATTTGCTGAGCCAGGTGGGATTGGGGAACTGATCATTACCTGAAAGTGTCATCAAGATTGGGTGAAAAAATGTGTGCTGAGATTTCAGGAAACTCGTAGTTTTTTGGAAGCTTAGCAACCTTTTTCCATGAAAGTGATTTGCGCCAGTCTCTGCTTAGGGCTACATCAATAGGAAACAAACCATAGAGATAGAACATGGAACTACTTTATTGTGTCAAGTTTCAAAGAGCTAGCACAAACCATGTTTGATTTAGAGTTCCAACTACATGAATCCATATAGGAGAAAACAGATTGAAACCTAAAAATTAAAACTGTTACTGCCAACGAACGGTTTAACATAGAAGAAAGAAATTTGGTGAGCCAAGTGGGAATCGGGTACTGATCATTACCTGAAAGTGTCATCCAGATTGGGTGAAAAAATGTGTGCTGAGATTTCAAGAAACTCGTAGTTTTTTGGAAGCCTGGCAACCCTTTTCTGTGAAAGTGATTTGCGCCAGTCTCTGCTTAGGGCTACATCAATAGGAAACAAACCATAGAGATAGAACTTGGAACTACATTATTGTGTCAAGTTTTAAAGAGCTAGCACAAACCGTGTTTGATTTAGAGTTCCAAATACATGTATCCATATAGGAGAAAACAGAGTGAAACCTGAAAATTAAAACTGTTACTGCCAACGAACTGTTTAACCTAGAAAAAACGAAATTTGGTGAGCCAAGTGGGATTGGGTTGCTGATCATTACCTGAAAGTGTCATCCAGTTTGGGTGAAAAAATATGTGCTGAGATTTCAGGAAACTCGTAGTTTTTTGGAAGCTTGGCAACCCCTTTCTGTGAAAGTGATTTTAGCCAGTCTCTGCTTAGGGCTACATCAATAGGAAACAAACCATAAAGATAGAACTTGGAACTACTTTATTGTGTCAAGTTTCAAAGAGCTACCACAAACCGTCTTTGATTTGGAGTTCCAACTACATGTATCCATATAGGAGAAAACAGAGTGAAACCTAAAAATTAAAACTGTTACTGCCAACGAACCGTTTAACCTAGAAGAACGAAATTTGGTAAGCCAATTGAGAATGGGGTAGTGATCATTACCTGAAAGTGTCATCGAGACTGGTTGAAAATATGTGTGCTGAGATTTCAGGAAACTCGTAGTTTTTTGGAAGCTTGGCAACCCCTTTCCATGAATGTGATTTGCGCCAGTCTCTGCTTAGGGCTACATCAATAGGAAACGTACCATAGAGAAAGAACTTGGAACTACTTTATTGTGTCAAGTTTCAAAGAGCTAGCACAAACCGTGTTTGATTTAGCGTTCCAAATAAATGTATCCATGTAGGTTAAAACTGTGTGAAACCTAAACATTAAATCTGTTACTGCCAACGAACGGTTCAACCTAGAAGAACGAAATTTGGCAAGCCAAGTGGGATTGGGTTACTGATTATTACCTGAAAGTGTTTTCAAGATTGGGTGAAAAAATGTGTGCTGATATTTCAGGAAACTCGTACTTTTTTGGAAGCTTGGCAACCCTTTCCGTGAAAGTGATTTGCGCCAGTCTCTGATTAGGGCTACATCAATAGGAAACAAACCATAGAGATAGAATTTGGAACTACTTTATTGTGTCAATTTTCAAAGCGCTAGCACAAACCGTGTTTGATTTAGAGTTCCAACTATATGTGTCCATGTAGGAGAAAACAGAGTGAAACCTAAAAATTAAAACTGTTACTGCCAACGAATGGTTTAACCTAGAAGAATGAAATTTGGCGAGCCAAGTGGGATTGGGGTACTTATCATTACCTAAAAGTGTCATCAAGATTCGGTGAAAAAATGTGTGCTGAGATTTAAGGAAACTCGTAGTTTTTTGGAAGCTTGGCAACCCTTTTCCGTTAAAGTGATTTGCGCCAGTCTCTGCTTACGGCTACATCAATAGGAAACAAACCATAGAGATAGAACTTGGAACTTCCTTATTTTGTCAAGTTTCAAAGAGCTAGCACAAACCGTGTTTGATTTAGATTTCCAACTACATGAATCCATATAGGAGAAAACAGAAAGACACCTAAAAATTAAAACTGTTAATGCCAACGAACAGTTTAACCTAGAAGAACGAAATTTGGTGAGCCAAGTGTGATTGGGGTACATATCATTACCTGAAAGTGTCATCCAGATTGGGTGAAAAAATGTGTGTTGAGATTTCAGGAAACTCGTAGTTTTTTGGAAGCTTGGCAAACCCTTTCCATGAAAGTGATTTGCGCCAGTCGCTGCTTAGCGCTACATCAATAGGAAACAAACCATAGTGATAGAACTTGGAACTACTTTATTGTGTCAAGTTTCAAAGTGCTAGCATAAACCTTGTTTGATTTAGAGTTCCAAATACATATATCCTTATAGGAGAAAACAGAGTGAAACCTAAAAATTTAAACTGTTACTGCCAATGAACGGTTTAACCTAGAAGAACGAAATTTGGTGAGCCAAGCGGATTGGAGAACTGATCATTACCTGAAAGTGTCATCAAGATTGGGTGAAAAAATGTGTGCTGAGATTTCAGGAAACTCGTAATTTTTTGGAAGTTTGGCAACCCCTTTCCATGAAAGTGATTTGCGCCAGTCTCTGCTTAGGGCTACATCAATAGGAAACAAACCATAGAGATAGAACTTGGAAATACTTTATTGTGTCAAGTTTCAAAGATAGCACAAACCGTCTTTTATTTAGAGTTCCAACTACATGTATCCATATAGGAGAAAACAGAGTGAAACCTAAAAATTAAAACTGTTACTGCCAAAGAACTGTTTAACCTAGAAGAACGAAATTGGGTGAGCCAAGTGGGATTGGGGTACTGATCATTACCTGAAAGTTTCATCAAGATTGGGTGAAAAAGTGTGTGCTGAGATTTCAGGAAACTCGTAGTTTTTTGGAAGCTTGGCAACCCCTTTCCGTGAAAGTGATTTGCGCCAGTCGCTGCTTAGGGCTACATCAATAGGAAACAAACCATAGAGATAGAACTTGGAACTACTTTATTGTGTCAAGTTTCAAAGAGCTACCACAAACCGTGTTTGATTTAGAGTTCCAAATACATGAATCCATATAGTAGAAAACAGAGTGAAACCTAAAAATTAAAACTGTTACTTCCAACGAACGGTTTAACATAGAAGAACGAAATTTGGTGAGCCAAGTGGGACTGGGGTACTGATCATTACCTGAATGTGTCATCAAGATTTGGTGAAAAAATGTGGGCTGAGATTTCAGGAAACTTGTAGTTTTTGGAAGCTTGGCAACCCCTTTCCATGAAGGTGATTTGTGCCAGTCTCTGCTTAGGGCTACATCAATGGGAAACAAACCATAGAGATAGAAATTGGAACTACATTATTGTGTCAAGTTTCAAAGAGCTAGCACACACCGTGTTTTATTTTGAATTCCAACTATATATATCCATATAGGAGAAAACAGAGTGACACCTAAAAATTAAAACTGTTAATGCCAACGAACGGTTTAACCTAGAAGAACGAAATTTAGTGAGCGCAGTGGGATTGGGGTACTGATCATTACCTGAAAGTGTCATCAATGTTGGGTGAAAAAATGTGTGCTGAGATTTCAGGAAACCCTTAGTTTTTGGAAGCTTGGCCACCCTTTTCCATGAAAGTGATTTGTGCCAGTCTCTGCTTAGCGCTAAATCAATAGGAAACAAACCATAGAGAGAGAACTTGGAACTACATTATTGTGTCAAGTTTCAAAGAGCTAGCACAAACCGTCTTTGATTTAGAGTTCCAACTACATATATCCATATAGGAGAAAACAGAGTGAAACCTAAAAATTAAAATTGTTACTGTCAACGAACGGTTTAACCTAGAAGAACAAAATTTGGTGATCCAAGTATGATTGGGGTACTGATCATTACCTGAAAGTGTCATCAAGATTGGTGGAAAAAATGTGTGCTGAGATTTCAGGAAACTCGTAATTTTTTGGAAGCTTGGAAACCCCTTTCCGTTAAAGTGATTTGCGCCAGTCTCTGCTTAGGGCTACATCAATAGGAAACAAACCATAGAGAGAGAACTTGGAACTACTTTATTGTGTCAAGTTTCAAAGAGCTAGCACAAACGGTCTTTGATTTAGAGATCCAACTACATGTATCCATATAGCAGAAAACAGAGTGAAACCTAAAAATTAAAACCGTTACTGCCAACAATCGGTTTAACCTAGAATAACAAAATTTGGGGAGCCAAATGGGATTGGGGTATTGATCATTACCTGAAAGTGTCATAAAGATTGGGTGAAAAAATGTGTGCTGAGATTTCAGCAAACTCGTAGTTTTTTGGAAGCTTGGCAAAACCTTTCCGTGAAAGTGATTTGCGCCAGTCTCTGCTTAGGGCTACATCAATAGGAAACAAATCATAGAGATAGAACTTGGAACTACTATATTGTGTCAAGTTTCAAAGAGCTAGCACAAACCGTCTTTGATTTAGAGTTCCAACTACATGTATCCATATAGGAGAAAACACAGTGAAACCTAAAAATTAAAACTGTTACTGCCAATGAACCCTTTAACATAGAAGAACGATATTTGGTGAGCCAAGTGGGAATGGGGTACTGATCATTACCGGTAAGTGTCATCAATATTGGGTGAAAAAACGTGTGCTGAGATTTCAGGAAACTCTTAGTTTTTGGAAGCTTGGCAAAACCTTTCCATGAAAGTGATTTGCGCCAGTCTCTGCTTAGGGCTACATAAATAGGAAACAAGTCATAGAGATAGAACTTGGAACTACTTTATTGTGTCAGGTTTCAAAGAGCTAGCACAAACCGTCTTTGATTTAGAATTCCAAATACATGTATCCATATATTAGAAAACAGAGTAAAACCTAAAAATTAAAACTGTTACTGCCAACGAATTGTTTAACCTAGAAGAACGAAATTTGGGGAGCGCAGTGGGATTGGGGTACTGATATTACCTGAAAGTGTCATCAATGTTGGGTGAAAAAATGTGTGCTGAGATTTCAGGAAACTGTTAGTTTTTTGGAAGCTTGGCAACCCTTTTCCATGAAAGTGATTTGCGCCAGTCTCTGCTTAGCGCTACATCAATAGGAAACAAAGCATAGAGATAGAACTTGGAACTACTTTGTTGTGTCAAGTTTCAAAGAGCTAGCACAAACCGTCTTTGATTTAGCGTTCCAACTACATGTATCCATATAGGAGAAAACAGAGTAAAACCTAAAAATTAAAACTGTTACTGCCAACGAACGGTTTAGCCTAGAAGAACGAAATTTGGTGAGCCAAGTGGGATTGGGGTACTGATCATTACCTGAAAGTGTCATCAAGACTGGGTGAAAAAATGTGTGCTGAGATTTCAGGAAACTCGTAGTTTTTTGGAAGCTTGGCAACCCCTTTCCATGAAAGTGATTTGCGCCAGTCTCTGCTTAGGGCTACATCAGTAGGAAACAAACCATAGAGAAACAACTTGGAACTGCATTATTTTTTCAAGTTTCAAAGAGCCAGCACAAACCGTGTTTGATTTAGAGTTCCAACTACATGTAACCCTATAGGAGAAAACAGAGTGAAACCTAAAAATTAAAACGGTTACTGCCAACGAATTGTTTAACCTAGAAGAACGAAATTTCTGAGCCCAGTGGGATTGGGATGCTGATCATTACCTGAATGTGTCATCAAGATTGGGTGAAAAAATGTGTGCTGAGATTTCAGGAAACTCGTAGTTTTTTGGAAGCTTGGCAACCCCTTTCAATGAAAGTGATTTGTGCCAGTCTCTGCTTAGGGCTACATTAATAGGAAACAAACCATAGAGATAGAACTTGGAACTACTTTATTGTGCCAACTTTCAAAGAGCTAGCACAAACCGTCCTTGATTTAGAGTTCCAAATGCATGTATCCATATAGGAGAAAACAGAGTGAAACCTAAAAATTAAAACTGTTACTGCCAACTAACGGTTTAACCTGGAAGAACGAAATTTGGTGAGCCAAGTGCGATTGGGGTACTGATTATTACCTGAAAGTGTCATCAGGACTGGGTGAAAAAATGTGTGCTGAGATTTCAGGAAAATCGTATTTTTTTGGAAGCTTGGCAACCCCTTTCCGTTAAAGTGATTTGTGCCAGTCTCTGCTTAGGGCTACATCAATAGGAAACAAACCGTAGAGATAGAACTTGGAACTACTTTATTGTGTCAAGTTTCAAAGAGGTAGCACAAACCGTGTTTGATTTAGATTTCCAACTACATGAATCCATATAGGAGAAAACAGAGTGAAACCTAAAAATTAAAACTGTTAATGCCAATGAACGGTTTAACCTAGAAGAAAGAAATTTGGTGAGCCAAGTGGGATTGGGTTACATATCTTTACCTGAAAGTGTCATCCAGATTGGGTGAAAAAATGTGTGTTGAGATTTCAGGAAACTCGTAGGTTTTTTGAAACTAGGCAACCCCTTTCCGTTAAAGTGGTTTGCGCCAGTCTCTGCTTAGCGCTACATCAATAGGAAACAACCATAGTGGTAGAACTTGGAACTAATTTATTGTGTCAAGTTTCAAAGAGCTAGCACTAACCGTGTTTGATTTACAGTTCCAAATACATATATCCTTATAGGAGAAAACAGAGTGAAACCTAAAAATTAAAACTGTTTCTGCCAAAGAACGGTTTAACCTAGAAGAACGAAATTTGGTGAGCCAAGTGGGATTGGAGTACTGATCATTACCTGAAAGTGTCATCAAGATTGGGTGAAAAAGTGTGTGCTGAGATTTCAGGAAACTCGTAGTTTTTTGGAAGCTTGGCAACCCCTTTTTGTGAAAGTGATTTGCGCCAGTCGCTGCTTAGGGCTACATCAATAGGAAACAAACCATAGAGAAGGAACTTCGAACT
Organism: Spermophilus citellus; assembly: GCF_964194105.1. NCBI lineage: Eukaryota > Metazoa > Chordata > Mammalia > Rodentia > Sciuridae > Spermophilus > Spermophilus citellus. The sequence goes on along the minus strand of NC_138192.1, from coordinate 11,404,737 downwards.
ACTTTATTGTGTCAAGTTTCAAAGAGCTACCACAAACCTTTTTTGATTTAGAGTTCCAACTACATGAATGCATATAGTAGAGAACAGAGTGAAAAAGTGTGTGCTGAGATTTCAGGAAACTCGTAGTTTTTTGGAAGCTTGGCAACCCCTTTCCGTGAAAGTGATTTGCGCCAGTCGCTGCTTAGGGCTACATCAATGGGAAACAAACCATAGAGAAGGAATTGGAACTACTTTATTGTGTCAAGTTTCAAAGAGCTACCACAAACCGTGTTTGATTTAGAGTTCAACTACATGAATCCATATAGTAGAAAACAGAGTGAAACCTAAAAATTAAAACTGTTACTTCCAGCGAACGGTTTAACATAGAAGAACGAAATTTGGTGAGCCAAGTGGGAATGGGGTACTGATCATTACCTGAATGTGTCATCAAGATTTGGTGAAAAAATGTGTGCTGAGATTTCAGGAAACTTGTAGTTTTTGGAAGCTTGGCAACTCCTTTCCATGAAAGTGATTTGTGCCAGCCTCTGCTTAGGGCTACATCATTAGGAAACAAACCATAGAGAGAGAAATTGGAACTACTTTATTGTGTCAAGTTTTAAAGAGCTAGCACAAACCGTGTTTGATTTAGAGTTCCAACTACATGAATCCATATAGGAGAAAACCGAGTGAAACCTAAAAATTAAAATCGTTACTGCCAACGAATGGTTTAACCCAGAAGAACAAAATTTGGTGAGCCAAGTGGGATTGGGGTACTGATCATTACCTGAAAGTGTCATCAAGATTGGGTGAAAAAATGTGTGCTGAGATTTCAGAAAACTCGTAGTTTTTTGGAAGCTTGGCAACCCCTTTCCCTTAAAGTGATTTGCGCCAGTCTCTGCTTAGGGCTACATCAATAGGAAACAAACCATAGAGTTAGAACTTCGAACTACTTTATTGTGTCAAGTTTCAAAGAGCTAGCACAAACCGTGTTTGATTTAGAGTTCCAACTAAATATATCCATATAGGAGAAAACAGAGTGAAACCTAAAATTTAAAACTGTTACTGCCAATGAATGGTTTAACCTAGAAGAACGAAATTTGATGAGCCAAGTGCGACTGGGGTACTGATCATTACCTGAAAGTGTCATGAAGTTTGGGTGAAAAAATAGGTGCTGAGATTTCTGGAAACTCGTAGTTTTTTGGAAGCTTGGCAACCCCTTTCCTTGAAAGTGCTTTGCGCCAGTCTCTGCTTAGGGCTACATCAATAGGAAAGAACCATAGTGGTAGAACTTGGAAATACTTTATTGTGTCAAGTTTCAAAGAGCTAGCACTAACCGTGTTTGATTTACAGTTCCAAATACATGTATCCTTATAGGAGAAAACAGAGTGAAACCTAAAAATTTAAACTGTTACTGCCAACGAACGGTTTAACCTAGAAGAACGAAATTTGGTGAGCCAAGTGGGATTGGGAAACTGATCATTACCTGAAAGTGTCATCCAGATTGGGTGAAAAAATGTGTGCTGATATTTCAGGAAACTCGTACTTTTTTGGAAGTTTGGCAACCTCTTTCCATGAAAGTGATTTGCGCCACTCGCTGCTTAGGGCTACATCAATAGGAAACAAACCATAGAGATAGAACTTGAAACTATTTTATTGTGTCAAGTTTCAAAGAGCTAGCACAAACCGTCTTTGATTTAGACTTCCAACTACATGTATCCATATAGGAGAAAACAGAGTGAAACCTGAAAATTAAAACTGTTACTGCCAAAGAACGGTTTAATTGGAAGAATGAAATTTGGTGAGCCAAGTGGGAATCGCGTACTGATCATTACCTGAAAGTGTCATCAAGATTGGGTGAAAAAGTGTGTGCTGAGATTTCATGAAACTCGTAGTTTTTTGGAAGCTTGGCAACCCCTTTTTGTGAAAGTGATTTGCGCCAGTCGCTGCTTAGGGCTACATCAATAGGAAACAAACCATAGAGAAGGAACTTCGAACTACTTTATTGTGTCAAGTTTCAAAGAGCTACCACAAACCTTTTTTGATTTAGAGTTCCAACTACATGAATCCATATAGTAGAAAACAGAGTGAAAATCTGTGTGCTGAGATTTCAGGAAACTCGTAGTTTTTTGGAAGCTTGGCAACCCCTTTCCGTGAAAGTGATTTGCGCCAGTCGCTGCTTAGGGCTACATCAATAGGAAACAAACCATAGAGAAGGAACTTCGAACTACTTTATTGTGTCAAGTTTCAAAGAGCTACCACAAACCGTGTTTGATTTAGAGTTCCAACTACATGAATCCATATAGTAGAAAACAGAGTGAAACCTAAAAATTAAAACTGTTACTTCCAACGAACGGTTTAACATAGAAGAACGAAATTTGGTGAGCCAAGTGGGAATGGGGTACTGATCATTACCTGAATGTGTCATCAAGATTTGGTGAAAAAATGTGTGCTGAGATTTCAGGAAACTTGTAGTTTTTGGAAGCTTGGCAACTCCTTTCCATGAAAGCGATTTGTGCCAGCCTCTGCTTAGGGCTACATCAATAGGAAACAAACCATAGAGATAGAAATTGGAACTACTTTATTGTGTCAAGTTTTAAAGAGCTAGCACAAACCGAGTTTGATTTAGAGTTCCAACTACATGAATCCATATAGGAGAAAACCGAGTGAAACCTAAAAATTAAAATCGTTACTGCCAACGAATGGTTTAACCTAGAAGAACAAAATTTGGTGAGCCAAGTGGGATTGGGGTACTGATCATTACCTGAAAGTTTCATCAAGATTGGGTGAAAAAATGTGTGCTGAGATTTCAGGAAACTCGTAGTTTTTTGGAAGCTTGGCAACCCCTTTCCCTTAAAGTGATTTGCGCCAGTCTCTGCTTAGGGCTACATCAATAGGAAACAAACCATAGAGATAGAACTTGGAACTACTTTATTGTGTCAAGTTTCAAAGAGCTAGCACAAACCGTCTTTGATTTAGATTTCCAAATACATGTATCCATATATTAGAAAACAGAGTGAAACCTAAAAATTAAAACTGTGACTGCCAAAGAACGGTTTAAACTAGAACAACGAAATTTGGTGAGCCAAGTGGGATTGGGGTACTGATCATTACCTGAAAGTGTCATCAAGATTGGGCGAAAAAGTGTGCTGAGATTTCAGGAAACTCGTAGTTTTTTGGAAGATTGGCAACCCCTTTCCATGAAAGTGATTTGCGCCAGTCTCTGCTTAGGGCTACATCAATAGGAAACAAACCATAGAGATAGAACTTGGAACTACTTTATTGTGTCAAGTTTCAAGAGCTAGCACAAACCTTCTTTGATTTAGAGTTCCAATACATGTATCTTATAGGAGAAAACAGAGTGAAACCCAAAAATTAAAACGGTTACTGCCAATGAACCCTTTAACCTAGAAGAACGAAATTTGGCAAGCCAAGTGGGATAGGGGTACTGATCATTACCTAAAAGTGTCATCAAGATTTTGTTAAAAAATGTGTGCTGAGATTTCAGGAAACTTGTAATTTTTTGGAAGCTTGGCAACCCCTTTCCGTGAAAGTGATTTGCGGCAGTCTTTGCTTAGGGCTACATCAATAGGAAACAAACCATAGAGATACAACTTGGAACTACTTTATTTTGTCAAGTTTCAAAGAGCTAGCACAAACCTTCTTTGATTTAGAGTTCCAAATACATGTATCCATATAGGAGAAAACAGAGTGAAACCGAAAAATTAAAACTGTTACTGACAAAGAACGGTTTAACCTAGAAGAACGAAATATGGTGAGCCAAGTGGGATTGGGGTACTGATCATTACCTGAAAGTGTCATCAAGACTGGGTGAAAAAATGTGTGCTGAGATTTCAGGAAACTCGTAGTTTTTTGGAAGCTTGGAAACCCATTTCTGTGAAAGTGATTTGCGCCAGTCTCTGCTTAGGGCTACATCAATAGGAAACAAACCATAGAGATAGAACTTGGAACTACTTTATTCTGTCAATTTTCATAGAGCTAGCACAAACCGTGTTTGATTTAGAGTTCCAACTACATGTATCCATATAGGAGAAAACAGAGTGAAACCTAAAAATTAAAACTGTTACTGCCAACGAACGGTTTAACCTAGAAGAACGAAATTTGGTGAGACAAGTGGGATTGGGGTAATGATCATTACCTGAAAGTGTCATCAAGATTGGGTGAAAAAGTGTGCTGAGATTTCAGGAAACTCGTAGTTTTTTGGAAGCTTGGCAACCCCTTTCTGTTAAAGAGATTTGCGCCAGTCTCTGCTTAGGGCTACATCAATAAGAAACAAACCATAGAGATAGAACTTGGAACTACTTTATTGTGTCAAGTTTCAAAGAGCTACCACAAACCGTCTTTGATTTAGAGTTCCAAATACATGTATCCATATAGGAGAAAACAGAGTGAAACCCAAAAATTAAAACTGCTACTGCCAACGAATGGTTTAACCAAGAAGAACGAAATTTGGCGAGCCAAGTGGGATAGGGGTACTGATCATTACCTGAAAGTGTCATCATGATTGGGTGAAAAAATGTGTGCTGAGATTTCAGGAAACTCGTAGTTTTTTGGAAGCTTGGAAACCCATTTCCGTGAAAGTGCTTTGCGCCAGTCTCTGCTTAGGGCTACATCAATAGGAAACAAACCATACAGATAGAACTTGGAACTACTTTATTCTGTCAATTTTCATAGAGCTAGCACAAACCGTCTTTGTTTTAGAGTTCCAACTACATGTATCCATATAGGAGAAAACAGAGTGAAACCTAAAAATTAAAACTGTTACTGCCAACGAACGGTTTACCCTAGAAGAATGAAATTTGGCGAGCCAAGTGGGATTGGGATACTGATCATTACCTGAAAGTGTCATCAAGGTTGGGTGAAAAAATGTGTGCTGAGATTTCAGGAAACTGGTAGTTGTTTGGAAGCTTGGCAACCCCTTTCCATGAAAGTGATTTGCGCCAGTCTCTGCGTAGGGCTACATCAATAGGAAACAAACCATAGAGATAGAACTTGGAACTACTTTATTGTGCCAAGTTTTAAAGAGCTAGCACAAACCGTCTTTGATTTAGAGTTTAAAATATATGTATCCATATAGGAGAAAACAGAGTGAAACCGAAAAATTAAAACTGTTACTGCCAACGAACGGTTAAACCTAGAAGAACGAAGTTTGGTGAGCCAAGTGGGAATGGGGTACTGATCATTACCTGAATGTGTCATCAAGATTGGGTGAAAAAATGTGTGCTGAGATTTCAGGAAACTCGTAGTTTTTTGGAACCTTGGCAACCCCTCTCCGTGAAAGTGATTTGTGCCAGTCTCTGCTTAGGGCTACATCAATAGGAAACAAACCATAGAGATAGAGCTTGGAACTAATTTATTGTGTCAAGTTTCAAAGAGCTAGCACAAACCGTGTTTGATTTAGAGTTCCAAATACATGTATCCATATAGGAGAAAACAGAGTGAAACCTAAAAATTAAAACTGTTACTGCCAACAAACGGTTTAACGTAGAAGAACGAAATTTGGTGAGCCAAGTGGGAATGGGGTACTGATCATTACCTGAAAGTGTCATCAAGATTGGGTGAAAAAATGTGTGCTGAGATTTCAGGAAACTCGTAGTTTTTTGGAAGCTTGGCCACCCCTTTCCATGAAAGTGATTTGCGCTGGTCTTTGCTTCGGGCTACATCAATAGGAAACAAACCATAGAGAGAGAACTTGGAACTACTTTATTGTGTCAAGTTTCAAAGAGCTAGCACAAACCGTCTTTGATTTAGAGTTCCAACTACATGTATCCATATAGGAGAAAACAGAGTGAAACCTGAAATTTAAAACTGTTACTGCCAACGAACGGTTTAACCAAGAAGAAGGAAATTTGGCGAGCCAAGTGGGATAGGGGTACTGATCATTACCTGAAAGTGTCATCAAGACTGGGTGAAAAAATGTGTGCTGAGATTTCAGGAAACTCGTAGTTTTTTGGAAGCTTGGAAACCCATTTCCGTGAAACTGCTTTGCGCCAGTCTCTGCTTAGGGCTACATCAATAGGAAACAAACCATATAATAGAACTTGGACCTACTTTATTCTGTCAATTTTCATACAGCTAGCACAAACCGTCTTCGATTTAGAGTTCCAACTACATGTATCCCTATAGGAGAAAACAGAGTGAAACCTAAAAATTAAAACTGTTACTGCCAACGAACGGTTTAACCTAGAAGAATGAAATTTGGCGAGCCAAGTTGGATTGGGGTACTGATCATTACCTGAAAGTGTCATCAAGACTGGGTGAAAAAATGTGTGTTGAGATTTCAGAAAAATCGTAGATTTTTGGCAGCTTGGCCACCCCTTTCCATGAAAGTGATTTGCGCCAGTATCTGCTTAGAGCTACATCAATAGGAAACAAACCATAGAGATAGAAGTTGCAACTACTTTATTGTGTGAAGTTTCAAAGAGCTAGCACAAATCGTGTTCGATTTAGAGTTGCAACTACATGTATCCATATAGGAGAAAACAGAGTGAAACCTAAAAATTAAAACTGTTACTACCAACGAACGGTTTAACCAAGAAGAACGAAATTTGGTGAGCCAAGTGGGACTGGGGTACTGATCATTACCTGAAAGTGTCATCAAGTTTGGGTGAAAAAATGTGTGCTGAGATTTCAGGAAACTCGTAGTTTTTGGAAACTTGGCAACCCCTTTCCTTTAAAGTGATTTGCGCCAGTCTCTGCTTAGGACAACATCAATAGGAAACAAACCAAAGAGATAGAACTTGGAACTACGTTATTGTGTCAAGTTTCAAAGAGCTAGCACAAACCATCTTTGATATAGAGTTCCAACTACATGTATCCATATAGGAGAAAACAGAGTGAAACCTAAATATAATACTGTTATGCCAATGAATGTTTAACCTAGAAGAATGAAATTTGGTGAGCCAACTGGGATTGGGGTACGGATCATTACCTGAAAGTGTCATCAAGATTGGGCGAAAAGTGTGCTGAGATTTCAGGAAACTCGTAGTTTTTTGGAAGATTGGCAACCACTTTCCATGAAAGTAATTTTCGCCAGTCTCTGCTTAGGGCTACATCAATAGGAAACAAACCATAGAGATAGAACTTGGAACTACTTTATTGTGTCATGTTTCAAAGAGATAGCACAAACCTTCTTTGATTTAGAGTTCCAATACATGTATCTTGTAGGAGAAAGCAGAGTGAAACCCAAAAATTAAAACTGTTACTGCCAACGAACCCTTTAACCTAGAAGAACGAAATTTGGTGAGCCAAGTGGGATAGGGGTACTGATCATTACCTAAAAGTGTCATCAAGATTGGGTTAAAAAATGTGTGCTGAGATTTCAGGAAACTCTTAGTTTTTTGGAAGCTTGGCAACCCCTTTCCGTGAAAGTGATTTGCGGCAGTCTTTGCTTAGGGCTACATCAATAGGAAACAAACCATAGAGAAACAACTTGGAACTACTTTATTGTGTCAAGTTTAAAAGAGCTAGCACAAACCTTCTTTGATTTAGAGTTCCAAATACATGTATCCATATAGGAGAAAACAGAGTGAAACCGAAAAATTAAAACTGTTACTGTCAAAGAACGGTTTAACATAGATGAACGAAATTTGGTGAGCCAAGTGGGATTGGGGTACTGATCATTACCTGAAAGTGTCATCAAGACTGGGTGAAAAAATGTGTGCTGAGATTTCAGGAAACTCGTAGTTTTTTGGAAGCTTGGAAACCCATTTCTGTGAAAGTGATTTGCGCCAGTCTCTGCTTAGGGCTACATCAATAGGAAACAAACCATAGAGATAGAACTTGGAACTACATTATTGTGTCAAGTTTCAAAGAGCTAGCACAAACCGTGTTTGATTTAGAGTTCCAACTACATATATCCACATAGGAGAAAACAGAGTGAAACCTAAAATTTAAAACTGTTACTGCCAACGAATGGTTTAACCTAGAAGAACGAAATTTGGTGAGCCAAGTGCGACTGGGGTACTGATCATTACCTGAAAGTGTCATCAAGTTTGGGTAAAAAAATGTGTGCTGAGATTTCAGGAAACTCGTAGTTTTTTGGAAGCTTGGCAACCCCTTTCCGTGAAAGTGATTTGCGCCAGTCTCTGCTTAGGGCTACATCAATAGGAAACAAACCATAGAGATAGACCTTGGAACTACTTTATTGTGTCAAGTTTCAAAGAGCTAGCACAAACCGTGTTTGACTTAGAGTTCCAAATACATGTATCCATATAGGAGAAAACAGAGTGAAACCCAAAAATTAAAACTGTTACTGCCAACGAACGGTTTAACCTAGAAGAACGAAATTTGGTGAGCCCAGTGGGAATGGGATGCTGATCATTACCTGAAAGTGTCATCAAGATTGGGTGAAAAAATGTGTGCTGAGATTTCAGGAAACTCGTATTTTTTTGGAAGCTTGGCAACCCCTTTCAATGAAAGTGATTTCCGCCAGTCTCTGCTTAGGGCTACGTCAATAGGAAACAAACCATGGAGATAGAACTTGGAACTACTTTATTGTGCCATGTTTCAAAGAGCTAGAACAAACCGTCTTTGATTTAGAGTTCCAAATACATGTATCCATATAGGAGAAAACAGAGTGAAACCTAAAAATTAAAACTGTTACTGCCAACGAACGGTTTAACCTAGAAGCACGAAATTTGGTGAGCCAAGTGGGAATGGGGTACTGATCATGACCTGAAAGGGTCATCAAGATTGGGTGAAAAAATGTGTGCTGAGATTTCAGGAAACTCGTAGTTTTTTGGAAGCTTGGCAACCCCTCTCCGTGAACGTGATTTGTGCCAGTCTCTGCTTAGGGCTACATCAATACGAAACAAACCATAGAGATAGAACTTGGAACTACTTTATTGTGTCAAGTTTCAAAGAGTTAGCACAAACCGTGTTTGATTTAGAGTTCCAAATACATGTATCCATATAGGAGAAAACAGAGTGAAACCTAAAAATTAAAACTGTTACTGCCAACAAACGGTTTAACCTAGAAGAACGAAATTTGGTGAGCCAAGTGGGAATGGGGTACTGATCATTACCTGAAAGTGTCATCAAGATTGGGTGAAAAAGTGTGCTGAGATTTCAGGAAAATCGTAGTTTTTTGAAAGCTTGGCAACCCCTTTCCATGAAAGTGATTTGCGCCAGTCTCTGCTTAGGGCTTCATCAATAGGAAACAAACCAAAAAGATAGAACTTGGAACTACTTTATTGTGTCAAGTTTCAAAGAGCTAGCACAAACCGTCTTTGATTTAGAGTTCCAAATACATGTAACCATATAGGAGAAAACAGAGTGAAACCCAAAAATTAAAACTGTTACTGCCAACGAACGGTTTAACCTAGAAGAATGAAATTTGGCAAGCCAAGTGGGATAGGGGTACTGATCATTACCTGAAAGGGTCATCAAGATTGGGTGAAAAAAAGGGTGCTGAGATTTCAGGAAACTCGTAGTTTTTTGGAAGCTTGGAAACCCATTTCCGTGAAAGTGCTTTGCGCCAGTCTCTGCTTAGGGCTACATCAATAGGAAACAAACCATAGAGATAGAACTTGGAACTACTTTATTCTCTCAATTTTCATACAGCTAGCACAAACCGTCTTTGATTTAGAGTTCCAACTACATGTATCCATATAGGAGAAAACAGAGTGAAACCTAAAAATTAAAAGTGTAACTGCCAAGGAACGGTTTAACCAAGAAGAACGAAATTTGGTGAGCCAAGTGGGATTGGGGTACTGATCATTACCTGAAAGTGTCATCAAGATTGGGTGAAAAAATGTGTACTGAGATTTCAGAAACTTGTACTTTCTTGGAAGCTTGGCAACCCCTTTCCATGAAAGTGATTTGCGCCAGTCTCTGCTTAGGGCTACATTAATAGGAAAAAACCATAGAGATAGAACTTGGAACTACTTTATTGTGTCAAATTTCAAAGAGCTAACACAAACCGTGTTTGATTTAGAGTTCCAACTACATGTATCCATATAGGAGAAAACAGAGTGAAACCTAAAAATTAAAACTGTTACTGCCAACGAATGGTTTAACCTAGAAGAACGAAATTTGGTGAGCCAAGTGGGATTGGGGTTCATATCATTACCTTAAAGTGTCATCAAGATTGGGTGAAAAAATGTGTGCTGAGATTTCAGGAAACTGGTAGTTGTTTGGAAGCTTGGCAACCCCTTTCCATGAAAGTGATTTGCGCCAGTCTCTGCTTAGGGCTACATCAATAGGAAACAAACCATAGAGATAGAACTTGGAACTACTTTATTGTGTCATGTTTCAAAGAGCTAGCACAAACCGTCTTTGATTTAGAGTTCCAACTACATGTATCCATATTGGAGAAAACAGAGTGAAACCTAAAAATTAAAACTGTTACTGCCAACGAACGGTTTAACCTAGAACAACGACATATTTTGACACAAGTGGGATTGGGGGACTGATCATTACCTGAAAGTGTCATCAAGATTGGGTGATAAAAATGTGTGCTCAGATTTTATGAAACTCGTAGTTTTTTGGAAGCTTGGCAACCCCTTTCCATGAAAGTGATTTGCGCCAGTCTCTGCTTAGGGCTACATCAATAAGAAACAAACCATAGAGATAGAACTTGGAACTACTTTATTGTGCCAAGTTTCAAAGAGCTAGCACAAACCGTCTTTGATTTAGAGTTCCAAATACATTTATCCATATAGGAGAAAACAGAGTGAAACCTAAAAATTAAAACTGTTACTGCCAACGAATGGTTTAACCAATAAGAACGAAATTTGGCGAGCCAATGGGATTGGGGTACTGATCATTACCTGAAAGTGTCATCAAGATTGCGTGAAAAAAAGGGTGCTGAGATTTCAGGAAACTCGTAGTTTTTTGGAAGCTTGGAAACCCATTTCCGTGAAAGTGCTTTGCGCCAGTCTCTGCTTGGGGCTACATCAATAGGAAACAAACCATAAAGATAGAACTTGGAACTACTTTATTCTCTCAATTTTCATACAGCTAGCACAAACCGTCTTTGATTTAGAGTTCCAACTACATGTATCCATATAGGAGAAAACAGAGTGAAACCTAAAAATTAAAACTGTAACTGCCAAGGAACGGTTTAACCTAGAAGAACGAAATTTGGTGAGCCAAGTGGGATTGGGGTACTGATCATTACCTGAAAGTGTCATCAAGATTGGGTGAAAAAATGTGTACTGAGATTTCAGTAACTTGTACTTTCTTGGAAGCTTGGCAACCCCTTTCCATGAAACTGATTTGCGCCAGTCTCTGCTTAGGGCTACATTAATAGGAAAAAAAACCATAGAGATAGAACTTGGAACTACTTTATTGTGTCAAATTTCAAAGAGCTAACACAAACCGTCTTTGATTTAGAGTTCCAACTACATGTATCCATATAGGAGAAAACAGAGTGAAACCTAAAAATTAAAACTGTTACTGCCAATGAACGGTTTAACCTAGAACAATGACATATTTTGACACAAGTGGGATTGGGGGACTGATCATTACCTGAAAGTGTCATCAAGATTGGGTGAAAAAAATGTGTGCTCAGATTTTATGAAACTCGTAGTTTTTTGGAAGCTTGGCAACCCCTTTCCATGAAAGTGATTTGCGCCAGTCTCTGCTTAGTGCTACATCAATAAGAAACAAACCATAGAGATAGAACTTGGAACTACTTTATTGTGCCAAGTTTCAAAGAGCTAGCACAAACCGTCTTTGATTTAGAGTTCCAAATACATGTATCCATATAGGAGAAAACAGAGTGAAACCTAAAAATTTAAACTGTTACTGCCAACGAACGGTTTAACCTAGAAGAACGAAAATTGGTGAGCCAAGTTGGATTGGGGTACTGATCATTACCTGAAAGTGTCATCAAGATTGGGTGAAAAAAAGTGTGCTGAGATTTCAGAAAACTCGTGGTTTTTTGAAGCTTGGCAACCCCTTTCCGTGAAAGTGATTTGTGCCAGTCTCTGTTTAGGGCTACATGAATAGGAAGCAACCCATAGAGATAGAACTTGGAACTACTTTATTGTGTCAAGTTTCAAAGAGCTAGCACAAACCGTGTTTGATTTAGAGTTCCAAATACATGTATCCATATAGGAGAAAACAGATTGAAACCTAAAAATTAAAACTGTTACTGCCAACGAACGGTTTAACCTAGAAGAACGAAATTTGGTGAGCCAAGTGGGAATGGGGTACAGATCATTACCTGAAAGTGTCATCAAGATTGGGTGAAAAAAATGTGTGCTCAGATTTTAGGAAACTCGTAGTTTTTTGGAAGCTTGGCAACCCCTTTCCATGAAAGTGATTTGAGCCAGTCTCTGCTTAGGGCTACATCAATAGGAAAAAAACCCTAGAGATAGAACATGGAACTACTTTATTATTTCAATTTTCAAAGAGCTAGCACAAACCGTGCTTGATTTAGAGATCCAAATACATGTATCCATATAGGAAGAAACAGAGTGAAACCTAAAAATTAAAACTGTTACTGCCAACGAACGGTTTAACCTAGAACAACGACATATTTTGAGCCAAGTGGGATTGGGGGACCGATCATTACCTGAAAGTGTCATCAAGATTTGGTGAAAAAAATGTGTGCTCAGATTTCAGGAAACTCGTAGTTTTTTGGAAGCTTGGCAACCCCTTTCCATGAAAGTGATTTGTGCCAGTCTCTGTTTAGGGCTACATCAATAGGAAGCAACCCATAGAGATAGAACTTGGAACTACTTTATTGTGTCAAATTTCAAAGAGCTAACACAAACCGTGTTTGATTTAGAGTTCCAAATACATGTATCCATAAGGAGAAAACAGAGTGAAACCTAAAAATTAAAACTGTTACTGCCAACAAATGGTTTAACTTAGTAGAACGAAATTTGGTGAGCCAAGAGGGAATGGGGTAGTGATCATTACCTGAAAGTGTCATCCAGATTGGGTGAAAAAATGTGTGTTGGGATTTCAAGAAACTCATAGTTTTTTGGAAGCTTGGCAACCCCTTTCAATGAAAGTGATTTGTGCCAGTCTCTGCTTAGGTCTACATCAATAGGAAACAAACCACAGAGATAGAACTTGGAACTAATTTATTGTGTCAAGTTTCAAAGAGCTAGCACAAACCAACTTTGATTTAGAGTTCCAACTACATGTATCCATAAGGAGAAAACAGAGTGAAACCTAAAAATTAAAACTCTTACTGCCAAGGAATGGTTTAAGCTAGAAGAACGAAATTTGGCGAGCCAAGTGGGAATGGGGTAGTGATCATTACCTGAAAGTGTCATCAAGATTTGGTGAAAAAATGTGTGCTGAGATTGCAGGAAACTCATAGTTTTTTGGAAGATTGGCAACCCCTTTCCATGAAAGTGATTTGCGCCAGTCTCTGCTTAGGGCTACATCAATAGGAACCAACCCATAGAGATAGAACTTGGAACTACTTTATTGTGTCAAGTTTCAAAGAGCTAGCACAAACCGTGTTTGATTTAGAGTTCCAAATACATGTATCCATATAGGAGAAAACAGAGTGAAACCTAAAAATTAAAACTGTTACTGCCAACGAATGGTTTAAACTAGAAGAACGAAATTTGGTGAGCCAAGTGGGATTGAGGTACTGATCATTACCTGAAAGTCTCATCAAGATTGGGTGAAAAAATGTGTGCTGAGATTTCAGGAAACTGGTAGTTGTTTGGAAGCTTGGCAACCCCTCTCCGTGAAAGTGATTTGCGCCAGTCTCTGCTTAGGGCTACATCAATAGGAAACAATCATAGAGATAGAAAATGGAAGTAAATTATTGTTTCAAGTTTCAAAGAGCTACCACAAACTGTGGTAGATTTAGAGTTCCAAATACATATATCCATATAGGAGAAAACAGAGTGAAACCTAAAAATTAAAACAGTTCCTGCCAACGAAATGTTTAACCTAGAAAAACGAAATTTGGTGAGCCAAGTGGGAATGGGATACTGATCATTACCTGAAAGTGTCATCAAGATTGGGTGAAAAATGTGTGCTCAGATTGCAGGAAACTCGTAGTTTTTTGGAAGCTTGGCAACCCCTTTCCATTAAAGTGATTTGCGCCAGTCTCTGCTTAGGGCTACATCAATAGGAAACAAACCATAGAGATAGAACTTGGAACTAATTTATTGTGTCAAGTTTCAAAGAACAAGCACAAACCGTGTTTGATTTAGCGTTCCAAATACATGTATCCATATACGAGAAAACAGAGTGAAACCTAAAAATTAAAACTTTTACTGCCAATGAATGGTTTATCCTAGAAGAACGAAATTTTGTGAGCCAAGTGGGATTGGGGTACTGATCATTACTTGAAAGTGTCATCAAGTTTGGGTGAAAAAATGTGTGCTGAGATTTCAGGAAACTGGTAGTTGTTTGGAAGCTTGGCAACCCCTTTCCATGAAAGTGATTTGCGCCAGTCTCTGCTTAGGGCTACATCAATAGGAAATATACCATAGAGATAGAACTTGGAACTACATTATTGTGTCAAGTTTTAAAGAGCTAGCACAAACCGTGTTTGATTCAGAGTTCCAACTACATGTATCCATAAGGAGAAAACAGAGTGAAACCTAAAAATTAAAACTGTTACTACCAACGAACAGTTTAACATAGAAGAACGAAATCTGGTGAGCCAAGTGGGATTGGGGGACTGATCATTACCTGAAAGTGTCATCAAGATTGGGTGAAAAAGTGTGTGCTGAAATTTCAGGAAACTCGTGGTTTTTTGGAAGCTTGGCAACCCATTTCCATGAAAGTGATTTGCGCCAGTCTCTGCTTAGGACAACATCAATAGGAAACAAACCATAGAGATAGAACATGGAACTACTTTATTATTTCAAGTTTCAAAGAGCTAGCACAAACCGTGCTTGATTTAGAGATCCAAATACATGTATCCATATAGGAAGAAACAGAGTGAAACCTAAAAATTAAAACTGTTACTGCCAACGAACGGTTTAACCTAGAACAATGACATACTTTGAGCCAAGTGGGATTGGGGGACTGATCATTACCTTAAAGTGTCATCAAGATTGGGTGAAAAAAATGTGTGCTCAGATTTCAGGAAACTCGTAGTTTTTGGGAAGCTTGGCAACCCCTTTCCATGAAAGTGATTTGTGCCAGTCTCTGTTTAGGGCTACATCAATAGGAAGCAACCCATAGAGATAGAACTTGGAACTACTTTATTGTGTCAAGATTCAAAGAGCTAGCACAAACCGTGCTTGATTTAGAGTTCCAAATACATGTATCCATAAAGGAGGAAACAGAGTGAAACCTAAAAATTTAAACTGTTACTGCCAACGAACGGTGTAACCTAGAAGAACGAAATTTGGTGAGCCAAGTGGGATTGGGGTACTGATCATTACTTGAAAGTGTGATCCAGATTGGGTGAAAAAATGTGTGTTGAGATTTCAAGAAACTCGTTGTTATTTGGAAGCTTGGCAACCCCTTTCAATGAAAGTGATTTGCGCCAGTCTCTGCTTAGGGCTACATCAATAGGAAACAAACCATAGAGATAGAACTTGGAACTGCTTTATTGTGTCAAGTTTAAAAGAGCTAGCACAAACCAACTTTGATTTAGAGTTCCAAATACATGTATCCATAAGGAGAAAACAGAGTGAAACCTAAAAATTGAAACTGTTACTGCCAACAAATGGTTTAACCTAGTAGAACGAAATTTGGTTAGCCAAGAGGGAATGGGGTAGTGATCATTACCTGAAAGTGTCATCAAGATTGGGGGAAAAAATGTGTGCTGAGATTGCAGGAAACTCGTAGTTTTTTCGAAGCTTGACAACCCCTTTCCATGAAAGTGATTTGTGCCAGTCTCTGCTTAGGGCAACATCAATAGGAAGCAACCCATAGAGATAGAACTAGGAACTACTATATTGTGTCAACTTTCAAAGAGCTAGCACAAACCGTGTTTGGTTTAGAGTTCCAACTACATGTATCCATATAGGAGAAAACAGAGTGAAACCTAAAAATTAAAACTGTTACTGCCAAAGAACGGTTTAACCTAGAAGAACGAAATTTGGTTAGCCAAGTGGGAATGGGTACTGATCATTACCTGAAAGTGTCATCAAGATTGGGTGAAAAAATGTGTGCTGAGATTTCAGGAAACTCGTAGTTTTTTGGAATCTTGTCAATCCCTTTCCATGAAAGGGATTTGCGCCAGTCTCTGCTTAGGGCTACATCAATAGGAAACAAACCATAGAGAAAGAACTTGGATCTACTTTATTGTGTCAATTTCAAAGAGCTAGCACAAACCGTCTTTGATTTAGAGTTCCAACTACATGTATCCATATAGGATAAAACTGTGTGAAACCTAAACATTAAAACTGTTACTGCCAAAGAAAGGTTCAACCTAGAAAAACGAAATTTGGCAAGCCAAGTGGGATTGGGTTACTGATCATTACCTGAAAGTGTCATCAAGATTGGGTGAAAAAATATGTGCTGAGATTTCAGAAAACTCGTAGTTTTTGGAAGCTTGGCAAGCCCTTTATATGAAAGTGATTTGCGCCAGTCTATGCTTAGGGCTACATCAATAGGAAACAAACCATAGAGATAGAACTTGGAACTACTTTATTGTGTCAAGTTTCAAAGAGCTTGCACAAACCGTCTTTGATTTAGAGTTATAACTACATGTATCCATATAGGAGAAAACAGAGTGAAACCTAAAAATTAAAACTGTTACTGCCAGCGAACGGTTTAACCTAGAAGAGCGAAATTTGGTGAGCCAAGTGGGATTGGGGTACTGATCATTACCTGAAAGTGTCATCAAGATTGGTTGAAAAAGTGTGTGCAGAGATTTCAGGAACCTCGTAGTTTTTTGCAAGCTTGGCAACCCATTTCCGTGAAAGTGATTTGCGCCAGTCTCTGCTAAGGGCTATACCAATAGGAAACAAACCATAGAGATAGAACTTTGAACTACATTATTATTCCAAGTTTCAAAGTGCTAGCACAAACCGTCTTTGATTTAGAGTTCCAAATACATGTATCCATATAGGAGAAAACAGAGTGAAACCTAAAAATTAAAACTGTTACTCCCAAAGAACGGTTTAACCTAGAAGAACGAAATTTGGTGAGCCAAGTGGGATTGGGGTACTGATCATTACCTGAATGTGTCATCAAGTTTGGGTGAAAAGGTGTGTGCTGAGATTTCAGGAAACTCGTAGTTTTTTGGAAGCTTGGCAACCCCTTTCCATGAAAGTGATTTGCGCCAGTCTCTGCTTAGGGCTACATCAATAGGAAACAAACCATAGAGAAAGAACTTGGAACTACTTCATTGTGTCAAGTTTCAAAGAGCTAGCACAAAAGTTGTTTGATTTAGAGTTCCAAATACATGTATCCATATAGGATAAAACTGTGTGAAACCTAAACATTCAAATTCTTACTGCCAACGAACGGTTTAACGGTTTAACCTAGAAGAACGAAATTTGGCGAGCCACCTGGGATTGGTTACTGATCATTACCTGAAAGTGTCATCAATATTGGGTGAAAAAATGTGTGCTGAGACTTCAGGAAAATCGTAGTTTTTTGGAAGCTTGCAACCCATTTCCGTGAAAGTTATTTGCGCCAGTCTCTGCTTAGGGCTACATCAATAGGAAACAAACCATAGAGATAGAACTTGAAACTACTTTATTGTGTCAAGTTTCAAAGAGCTAGCACAAACAGTCTTTGATTTAGAGTTCCAACTACATGTATCCATATAGGAGAAAACAGAGTGAAACCTAAAAATTAAAACTGTTACTGCCAACGAACGGTTTAACCTAGGAGAATGAAATTTGGCGAGCCAAGTGGGATTGGGGTACTGATCATTACCTGAAAGTGTCATCAAGATTGGGTGAAAAAATATGTGCTGAGATTTCAAGAAACTCGTAGTTTTTAGAAAGCTTGGCAACCCCTTTCCGTGAAAGTGATTTGCGCCAGTCTGTTCTTAGGGCTACATCAATAGGAAACAAACCATAGAGATAGAATTTGGAACTACTTTATTGTGTCAAGTTTCAAATAGCTAGCACAAAAGGTGTTTGATTTAGAGTTCCAACTACTTGTATCCATATAGGATAAAACTCTCTGAAACATAAACATTAAAACTGTTACTGCCAAAGAACGGTTTAACGTAGAAGAACGAAATTTGGCGAGCCACCTGGGATTGGGTTACTGATCATTACCTGAAAGTGTCATCAAGATTTGGTGAAAAAATGTGTGCTGAGATTTCAGGAAACTCGTAGTTTTTTGGAACCTTGGCAACCCCTTTCCATGAAAGTGATTTGCGCCAGTCTCTGCTTAGGGCTACATCAATAAGAAACAAACCATAGAGATAGAACTTGGAACTACTTTATTGTGTCAAATTTCGAAGAGCTATTACAAACCGTGTTTGATTTAGAGTTCCACCTACATGTATCCATATAGGAGCAAACAGAGTGAAACCTAAACATTAAAACTGTTACTGCCAAAGAGCGGTTCAACCTAGAAGAACGAAATTTGGCAGGCCAAGTGGAATTGGGTTACTGATCATTACCTGAAAGTGTCATCAAGATTGGGTGAAAAAATGTGTGCTGAGATTTCAGGAAACTCGTAGATTTTGGAAGCTTGGCAACCCCTTTCCTTGAAAGTGATTTGCGCCAGTCTCTGCTTAGGGCTACATCAATAGGAAACAAACCATAGAGATAGAACCTGGAACTAATTTATTGTGTCAAGTTTCAAAGAGCTAGCACAAACCGTCTTTGATTTAGAGTTCCAACTACATGTATCCATATAGGAGAAAACAGAGTGAAACCTAAAAATTAAAACTGTTACTGCCAACGAACGGTTTAACCTAGAAGAACAAAATTTGGTGAGCCAAGTGGGATTGGGGTACTGATCATTACCTGAAAGTGTCATCAAGATTGGGTGAAAAAATCTGTGCTGAGATTTCAGGAAACTCGTAGTTTTTTGCAAGCTTGGCAACCCCTTTCCGTGAAAGTGATTTGTGCCAGTCTCTGCTTAGGGCTACATCAATAGGAAGCAAGCCATACAGATAGAACTTGGTACTTCTATATTGTGTCAAGTTTCAAAGAGCTACCACAAACCGTGTTGAATTTAGGGTTCCAAATACATGTATCCATATGGGAGAAAACAGAGTGAAACCTAAAAATTAAAACTGTTAGTGCCAACGAACGGTTTAACCTAGAAGAACGAAATTTGGTGAGCCAAGTGGGAATCGTGTACTGATCATTACCTGAAAGTGTCATAAGATTGTGTGAAAAAATGTGTGCTGAGATTTCAGGAAACTCGTAGTTTTTTGTAATATTGGCAACCCCTTTCCATGAAAGTGATTTGCGCCAGTCTCTGCTTAGGGCTACATCAATAGGAAACAAACCATAGAGAAAGAACTAGGAACTACTTTATTGTGTCATGTTTCAAAGAGCTAGCACGAACCGTCTTTGATTTAGAGTTCCAACTACATGTATCCATATAGGATAAAACTGTGTGAAACCTAAACATTAAAACTGTTACTGCCAAAGAACGGTTCAACCTAGAAGAACGAAATTTGGCAAGCAAAGTGGGATTGGGTTACTGATCATTACCTGAAAGTGTCATCAAGATTGGGTGAAAAAATATGTGCTGAGATTTCAGAAAACTCGTAGTTTTTGGAAGATTGGCAAGCCCTTTCCAAGAAAGTGATTTGCGCCAGTCTATGCTTAGGGCTACATCAATAGGAAACAAACCATAGAGATAGAACTTGGAACTACTTTATTGTGTCTAGTTTCAAAGAGCTAGCACAAACCGTCTTTGATTTAGAGTTATAACTACATGTATCCATATAGGAGAAAACAGAGTGAAAGCTAAAAATTAAAACTGTTACTGCCAACGAACGGTTTAACCTAGAAGAACGAAATTTGGTGAGCCAAGTGGGATTGGGGTACTGATCATTACCTGAAAGTGTCATCAAGTTTGGGTGAAAAAGTGTGTGCAGAGATTTCAGGAAACTCGTAGTTTTTTGCAAGCTTGGCAACCCATTTCCGTGAAAGTGATTTGCGCCAGTCTCTGCTAAGGGCTATATCAATAGGAAACAAACCATAGAGATAGAACTTTGAACTACATTATTATTCCAAGTTTCAAAGTGCTAGCACAAACCGTCTTTGATTTAGAGTTCCAAATACATGTATCCATATAGGAGAAAACAGAGTGAAACCTAAAAATTAAAACTGTTACTCCCAAAGAATGGTTTAACCTAGAAGAACGAAATTTGGTGAGCCAAGTGGGATTGGGGTACTGATCATTACCTGAATGTGTCATCAAGTTTGGGTGAAAAGGTGTGTGCTGAGATTTCAGGAAACTCGTAGTTTTTTGGAAGCTTGGCAACCCCTTTCCATGAAAGTGATTTGCGCCAGTCTCTGCTTAGGGCTACATCAATAGGAAACAAACCATAGAGAAAGAACTTGGAACTACTTCATTGTGTCAAGTTTCAAAGAGCTAGCACAAAAGTTGTTTGATTTAGAGTTCCAAATACATGTATCCATATAGGATAAAACTGTGTGAAACCTAAACATTCAAATTCTTACTGCCAACGAACGGTTTAACGGTTTAACCTAGAAGAACGAAATTTGGCGAGCCACCTGGGATTGGTTACTGATCATTACCTGAAAGTGTCATCAATATTGGGTGAAAAAATGTGTGCTGAGACTTCAGGAAAATCGTAGTTTTTTGGAAGCTTGCAACCCATTTCCGTGAAAGTTATTTGCGCCAGTCTCTGCTTAGGGCTACATCAATAGGAAACAAACCATAGAGATAGAACTTGAAACTACTTTATTGTGTCAAGTTTCAAAGAGCTAGCACAAACAGTCTTTGATTTAGAGTTCCAACTACATGTATCCATATAGGAGAAAACAGAGTGAAACCTAAAAATTAAAACTGTTACTGCCAACGAACGGTTTAACCTAGGAGAATGAAATTTGGCGAGCCAAGTGGGATTGGGGTACTGATCATTACCTGAAAGTGTCATCAAGATTGGGTGAAAAAATATGTGCTGAGATTTCAAGAAACTCGTAGTTTTTAGAAAGCTTGGCAACCCCTTTCCGTGAAAGTGATTTGCGCCAGTCTGTTCTTAGGGCTACATCAATAGGAAACAAACCATAGAGATAGAATTTGGAACTACTTTATTGTGTCAAGTTTCAAATAGCTAGCACAAAAGGTGTTTGATTTAGAGTTCCAACTACTTGTATCCATATAGGATAAAACTCTCTGAAACATAAACATTAAAACTGTTACTGCCAAAGAACGGTTTAACGTAGAAGAACGAAATTTGGCGAGCCACCTGGGATTGGGTTACTGATCATTACCTGAAAGTGTCATCAAGATTTGGTGAAAAAATGTGTGCTGAGATTTCAGGAAACTCGTAGTTTTTTGGAACCTTGGCAACCCCTTTCCATGAAAGTGATTTGCGCCAGTCTCTGCTTAGGGCTACATCAATAAGAAACAAACCATAGAGATAGAACTTGGAACTACTTTATTGTGTCAAATTTCGAAGAGCTATTACAAACCGTGTTTGATTTAGAGTTCCACCTACATGTATCCATATAGGAGCAAACAGAGTGAAACCTAAACATTAAAACTGTTACTGCCAAAGAGCGGTTCAACCTAGAAGAACGAAATTTGGCAGGCCAAGTGGAATTGGGTTACTGATCATTACCTGAAAGTGTCATCAAGATTGGGTGAAAAAATGTGTGCTGAGATTTCAGGAAACTCGTAGATTTTGGAAGCTTGGCAACCCCTTTCCTTGAAAGTGATTTGCGCCAGTCTCTGTTTAGGGCTACATCAATAGGAAACAAACCATAGAGATAGAACCTGGAACTAATTTATTGTGTCAAGTTTCAAAGAGCTAGCACAAACCGTCTTTGATTTAGAGTTCCAACTACATGTATCCATATAGGAGAAAACAGAGTGAAACCTAAAAATTAAAACTGTTACTGCCAACGAACGGTTTAACCTAGAAGAACAAAATTTGGTGAGCCAAGTGGGATTGGGGTACTGATCATTACCTGAAAGTGTCATCAAGATTGGGTGAAAAAATCTGTGCTGAGATTTCAGGAAACTCGTAGTTTTTTGCAAGCTTGGCAACCCCTTTCCGTGAAAGTGATTTGTGCCAGTCTCTGCTTAGGGCTACATCAATAGGAAGCAAGCCATACAGATAGAACTTGGTACTTCTATATTGTGTCAAGTTTCAAAGAGCTACCACAAACCGTGTTGAATTTAGGGTTCCAAATACATGTATCCATATGGGAGAAAACAGAGTGAAACCTAAAAATTAAAACTGTTAGTGCCAACGAACGGTTTAACCTAGAAGAACGAAATTTGGTGAGCCAAGTGGGAATCGTGTACTGATCATTACCTGAAAGTGTCATCAAGATTGTGTGAAAAAATGTGTGCTGAGATTTCAGGAAACTCGTAGTTTTTTGTAATATTGGCAACCCCTTTCCATGAAAGTGATTTGCGCCAGTCTCTGCTTAGGGCTACATCAATAGGAAACAAACCATAGAGAAAGAACTAGGAACTACTTTATTGTGTCATGTTTCAAAGAGCTAGCACGAACCGTCTTTGATTTAGAGTTCCAACTACATGTATCCATATAGGATAAAACTGTGTGAAACCTAAACATTAAAACTGTTACTGCCAAAGAACGGTTCAACCTAGAAGAACGAAATTTGGCAAGCAAAGTGGGATTGGGTTACTGATCATTACCTGAAAGTGTCATCAAGATTGGGTGAAAAAATATGTGCTGAGATTTCAGAAAACTCGTAGTTTTTGGAAGCTTGGCAAGCCCTTTCCAAGAAAGTGATTTGCGCCAGTCTATGCTTAGGGCTACATCAATAGGAAACAAACCATAGAGATAGAACTTGGAACTACTTTATTGTGTCTAGTTTCAAAGAGCTAGCACAAACCGTCTTTGATTTAGAGTTATAACTACATGTATCCATATAGGAGAAAACAGAGTGAAAGCTAAAAATTAAAACTGTTACTGCCAACGAACGGTTTAACCTAGAAGAACGAAATTTGGTGAGCCAAGTGGGATTGGGGTACTGATCATTACCTGAAAGTGTCATCAAGTTTGGGTGAAAAAGTGTGTGCAGAGATTTCAGGAAACTCGTAGTTTTTTGCAAGCTTGGCAACCCATTTCCGTGAAAGTGATTTGCGCCAGTCTCTGCTAAGGGCTATATCAATAGGAAACAAACCATAGAGATAGAACTTTGAACTACATTATTATTCCAAGTTTCAAAGTGCTAGCACAAACCGTCTTTGATTTAGAGTTCCAAATACATGTATCCATATAGGAGAAAACAGAGTGAAACCTAAAAATTAAAACTGTTACTCCCAAAGAATGGTTTAACCTAGAAGAACGAAATTTGGTGAGCCAAGTGGGATTGGGGTACTGATCATTACCTGAATGTGTCATCAAGTTTGGGTGAAAAGGTGTGTGCTGAGATTTCAGGAAACTCGTAGTTTTTTGGAAGCTTGGCAACCCCTTTCCATGAAAGTGATTTGCGCCAGTCTCTGCTTAGGGCTACATCAATAGGAAACAAACCATAGAGAAAGAACTTGGAACTACTTCATTGTGTCAAGTTTCAAAGAGCTAGCACAAAAGTTGTTTGATTTAGAGTTCCAAATACATGTATCCATATAGGATAAAACTGTGTGAAACCTAAACATTAAAATTCTTACTGCCAACGAACGGTTTAACCTAGAAGAACGAAATTTGGCGAGCCACCTGGGATTGGTTACTGATCATTACCTGAAAGTGTCATCAATATT
Organism: Spermophilus citellus; assembly: GCF_964194105.1. Taxonomy (NCBI): domain Eukaryota; kingdom Metazoa; phylum Chordata; class Mammalia; order Rodentia; family Sciuridae; genus Spermophilus; species Spermophilus citellus. The sequence continues at coordinate 11,380,998 of NC_138192.1, read as the reverse complement.
GGGTGAAAAAATGTGTGCTGAGACTTCAGGAAAATCCTAGTTTTTTGGAAGCTTGCAACCCATTTCCGTGAAAGTTATTTGCGCCAGTCTCTGCTTAGGGCTACATCAATAGGAAACAAACCATAGAGATAGAACTTGAAACTACTTTATTGTGTCAAGTTTCAAAGAGCTAGCACAAACAGTCTTTGATTTAGAGTTCCAACTACATGTATCCATATAGGAGAAAACAGAGTGAAACCTAAAAATTAAAACTTTTATTGCCAACGAACGGTTTAACCTAGAAGAATGAAATTTGGCGAGCCAAGTGGGATTGGGGTACTGATCATTACCTGAAAGTGTCATCAAGATTGGGTGAAAAAATATGTGCTGAGATTTCAAGAAACTCGTAGTTTTTAGAAAGCTTGGCAACCCCTTTCCGTGAAAGTGATTTGTGCCAATCTGTTCTTAGGGCTACATCAATAGGAAACAAACCATAGAGATAGAACTTGGAACTACTTTATTGTGTCAAGTTTCAAAGAGCTAGCACAAAAGGTGTTTGATTTAGAGTTCCAACTACTTGTATCCATATAGGATAAAACTCTCTGAAACATAAACATTAAAACTTACTGCCAAAGAACGGTTTAACGTAGAAGAACGAAATTTGGCGAGCCACCTGGGATTGGGTTACTGATCATTACCTGAAAGTGTCATCAAGATTTGGTGAAAAAATGTGTGCTGAGATTTCAGGAAACTCGTAGTTTTTTGGAAGCTTGGCAACCCCTTTCCATGAAAGTGATTTGCGCCAGTCTCTGCTTAGGGCTACATCAATAAGAAACAAACCATAGAGACAGAACTTGGAACTACTTTATTGTGTCAAATTTCGAAGAGCTAGCATAAACCGTGTTTGATTTAGAGTTCCAACTACATGTATCCATATAGGAGAAAACAGAGTGAAACCTAAAAATTAAAACTGTTACTGCCAACGAACGGTTTACCCTAGAAGAACGAAATTTGGTGAGCCAAGTGGGACTGGGGTACTGATCATTACCTGAAAGTGTCATCCAGATTTGGTGAAAAAACGTGTGCTGAGATTTCAGGAAATTCGTAGTTTTTGGAAGCTTGGCAACCCATTTCCGTGAAAGTGATTTGCACCAGTCTCTGCTTAGGGCTACATCAATAGGAAACAAACCACAGAGACAGAACTTGGAACTACCTTATTCTGTCAAGTTTCAAAGTGCTAGCACAAACCGTCTTTGATTTAGAATTCCAACTACATGTATCCATATAGGAGAAAACAGAGTGAAACCTAAAAATTAAAACTGTTACTGCCAACGAACGGTTTAACCTAGAAGAACGAAATTTGGCGAGCCAAGTGGGATTGGGGTACTGATCATTACCTGAAAGTGTCATCAAGTTTGGGTGAAAAAACGTGTGCTGAGATTTCAGCAAACTCGTAGTTTTTTGAAAGCCTGGCAACCCCTTTCCGTGAAAGTGATTTGAGCCAGTCTCTGCTTAGGGCTACATCAATAGGAAACAAACCACAGAGATAGAACTTGGAACTACTTTATTGTGTCAAGTTTCAAAGAGCTAGCACAAACCGTCTTTGATTTAGAGTTCCAACTACATGTATCCATATAGGAGAAAACAGAGTGAAACCTAAAAGTTAAAACTGTTACTGCCAACAACGGTTTAACCTAGAAGAACGAAATTTGGCGAGCCAAGTGGGATTGGGGTACTGATCATTACCTGAAAGTGTCATCAAGAGTGAGTGAAAAAGTGTGTGCTGAGATTTCAGGAAACTCGTAGTTTTTTGGAAGCTTCGCAACCCCTTTCCATGAAAGTGATTTGCGCCAGTCTCTGCTTAGGGCTACATCAATAGGAAACAAACCATAGAGATAGAACTTAGAACTACATTATTGTGTCAAGTTTCAAAGAGCTAGCACAAAAGGTGTTTGATTTAGAGTTCCAACTACATGTATCCACATAGGATAAAACTGTGTGAAACCTAAACATTAAAACTGTTATTGCCAAGGAACGGTTTAACCTAGAAGAACGAAATTTGATGAGCCCAGTGGGATTGCGTTACTGATCATTACCTGAAAGTGTCATCAAGATTGGGTGAAAAAATGTGTGCTGAGATTTCAGGAAACTCGTAGTTGTTTGGAAACTTGGCAACCCCTTTCCATGAAAGTGATTTGCGCCAGTCTCTGCTTAGGGCTACATCAATAGGAAACAAACCATAGAGAAAGAACTTGGAACTAATTTATTGTGTCAAGTTTCAAAGAGCTAGCACAAACCGTGTTTGATTTAGAGTTCCAACTACATGTATCCATATAGGATAAAACTGTGTGAAACCAAAACATTAAAACTGTTACTGCCAACGAACGGTTTAACCTATAATAAAGAAATTTGACGAGCCAAGTGTGATTGGGTTACTGATCATTACCTGAAAGTGTCATTAAGATTGGGTGAAAAAATGTGTACTGAGATTTCAGGAAACTCGTAGTTTATTGGAAGCTTGGCAACCCCTTTCCGTGAAAGTGATTTCCGCCAGTCTCTGCTTAGGGCTACATCAATAGGAAACAAACCATAGAGATAGAACTTGCAACTACTTTATTGTGTCAAGTTTCAAAGAGCTAGCGCAAACCGTCTTTGATTTAGAGTTCCAACTACATGTATCCATATAGGAGAAAACAGAGTGAAACCTAAAAATTTAAACTGTTACTGCCAACGAACAGTTTAACGTAGAAGAACGAAATTTGGTGAGCCAAGTGGGAATCGGGTACTGATCATTACCTGAAAGTGTCATCAAGATTGGGTGAAAAAATATGTGCTGGGATTTCAGAAAACTCGTAGTTTTTGGAAGCTTGGCAAGCCCTTTCCATGAAAGTGATTTGTGCCAGTCTATGCTTAGGGCTATATCAATAGGAAACAAACCATAGAGATAGAACTTGGAACTAAATTATTGTGTCAAATTTCAAAGTGCTAGCACAAACCGTCTTTGATTTAGACTTCCAACTACATGTATCCATATAGGACAAAACAGAGTGAAATCCAAAAATTAAATCTGTTACTGCCAAAAAACGGTTTAACCTTGAAGAACGAAATTTGGCAAGCCAAGGGGGATAGGGGTACTGATCATTACCTGAAAGTGTCATCAAGATTGGGTGAAAAAACGTGTGCTGAGATTTCAGGAAATTCGTTGTTTTTTAGAATCTTGGCAACCCATTTCCGTGAAAGTGAATTGTACCAGTCTCTGCTTAGGGCTACATCAATAGGAAACAAACCACAGAGATAGAACTTGGAACTACCTTATTCTTTCAAGTTTCAAAGTGCTAGCACAAACCGTCTTATTTTGAATTCCAACTACATGTATCCATAGAGGAGAAAACAGAGTGAAAGCTAAAAATTAAAACTGTTACTGCGAACGAACGGTTTAACCTAGAAGAACGAAATTTGGCGAGCCAAGTGGGATTGGGGTACTGATCATTACCTGAAAGTGTCATCAAGATTGGGTGAAAAAACGTGTGCTGAGATTTCAGGAAACTCGTAGTATTTTGAAAGCCTGGCAACCCCTTTCCATGAAAGTGATTTGAGCCAGTCTCTGCTTAGGGCTACATCAATAGGAAACAAACCACAGAGATAGAACTTGGAACTACTTTATTGTGTCAAGTTTCAAAGAGCTAGCACAAACCGTATTTGATTTAGAGTTCCAAATACATGTATCCATATAGGAGAAAACAGAGTGAAACCTGAAAATTAAAACTTTTACTGCCAAAGAACGGTTTAAACTAGAAGAATGAAATTTGGCGTGCCAAGTGGGATTGGGGTACTGATCATTACCTGAAAGTGTCATCAAGTGTGGGTGAAAAAGTGTGTGCTGAGATTTCAGGAAACTCGTAGATTTTTGCAAGCTGCAACCCCTTTCCGTGAAAGTGATTTGCGCCAGTCTCTGCTTAGGGCTACATCAATAGGAAACAAACCATAGAGAAAGAACTTGGAACTAATTTATTGTGTCAAGTTTCAAAGAGCTAGCACAAAAGGTGTTTTATTTAGAGTTCCAACTATAGGATATAGGATAAAACTGTGTGAAACCTAAACATTAAAACTGTTATTGCCAACGAACGGTTTAACCTAGAAGAACGAAATTTGACGAGCCCAGTGGGATTGGGTTACTGATCATTACCTGAAAGTGTCATCAAGATTGGGTGAAAAAATGTGTGCTGAGATTTCAGGAAACTCGTAGTTTTTTGGAAGCTTGGCAACCCCTTTCCATGAAAGTGATTTGCGCCAGTCTCTGCTTAGGGCTACATCAATAGGAAACAAACCATAGAGAAAGAACTTGGAACTAATTTATTGTGTCAAGTTTCAAAGAGCTAGCACAAACCATGTTTGATTTATACTTCCACCTACATGTATCCATATAGGATAAAACTGTGTGAAACCAAAACATTAAAACTGTTACTGCCAACGAACGGTTTAACCTAGAATAAAGAAATTTGGTGAGCCAAGTGGGATTGGGTTACTGATCATTACCTGAAAGTGTCATCAAGATTGGGTGAAAAAATGTGTGCTGAGATTTCTGGAAACTCGTAGTTTTTTGGAAGCTTGGCAACCCCTTTCCGTGAAAGTGATTTCCGCCAGTCTCTGCTTAGGGCTACATCAATAGGAAACAAACCATAGAGATAGAACGTGGAACTACTTTATTGTGTCAAGTTTCAAAGCGCTAGCACAAACCGTCTTTGATTTAGAGTTCCAACTACATGTATCCATATAGGAGAAAACAGAGTGAAACCTAAAAATTAAAACTGTTACTGCCAACGAACGGTTGAACCTAGAAGAACGAAATTTGGTGAGCCAAGTGGGATTGGGGTACTGATCATTACCTGAAAGTGTCATCAAGATTGGGTGAAAAAATGTGTGCTGAGTTTTCAGGAAACTCGTAGTTTTTTGCAAGATTGGCAACCCCTTTCCGTAAAAGGGATTTGTGCCAGTCTCTGCTTAGGGCTACATCAATAGGAAACAAGCCATAGAGATAGAACTTGGTACTACTTTATTGTGTCAAGTTTCAAAGAGCTACCACAAACCGTGTTTGATTTAGAGTTCCAAATACATGTATCCATATGGGAGAAAACAGAGTGAAACCTAAAAATTAAAACTGTTAGTGCCAACGAACGGTTTATCCTAGAAAAACAAAATTTGGTGAGCCAAGTGGGAATCGGGTACTGATCATTACCTGAAATTGTCATCCAGATTGGGTGAAAAAATGTGTGCTGAGATTTCAGGAAACTCGTAGTTTTTTGGAATCTTGGCAACCCCTTTCCATGAAAGTCATTTGCGCCAGTCTCTGCTTAGGGCTACATCAATAGGAAACAAACCATAGAGAAAGAACTTGGAACTACTTTATTGTGTCAAGTTTCAAAGAGCTAGCACAAACCGTCTTAGATTTAGAGTTCCAACTACATGTATCCATATAGGATAAAACTGTGTGAAACCTAAACATTAAAACTGTTACTGCCAAAGAACGGTTCAACCTAGAAGAAAGAAATTTGGCAAGCCAAGTGGGATTGGGGTACTGATCATTTCCTGAAAGTGTCATCAAGATTGGGTGAAAAAATGTGTGCTGAGATTTCAGGAAACTCGTAGTTTTTTGGAAGCTTGGCAACCCCTTTCCATGAAAGTGATTTGCGCCAGTCTCTGCTTAGGGCTACATCAATAGGAAACAAACCATAGAGATAGAACTTGGAACTACATTATTGTGTCAAGTTTCAAAGAGCTAGCACAAAAGATGTTTGATTTAGAGTTCCAACTACATGTATCCACATAGGATAAAACTGTGTGAAACCTAAAAATTAAAACTGTTACTGCCAACGAACGGTTTAACCTAGAAGAACGAAATTTGGTGAGCCAAGTGGGATTGGGGTACTGATCATTACCTGAAAGTGTCATCAAGATTGGGTGAAAAAATATGTGCTGAGATTTCAAGAAACTCGTAGTTTTTAGAAAGCTTGGCAACCCCTTTCCGTGAAAGTGATTTGCGCCAATCTGTTCTTAGGGCTACATCAATAGGAAACAAACCATAGAGATAGAACTTGGAACTACTTTATTGTGTCAAGTTTCAAAGAGCTAGCACAAAAGGTGTTTGATTTAGAGTTCCAACTACTTGTATCCATATAGGATAAAACTCTCTGAAACATAAACATTAAAACTGTTACTGCCAAAAAACGGTTTAACGTAGAAGAACGAAATTTGGCGAGCCACCTGGGATTGGGTTACTGATCATTACCTGAAAGTGTCATCAAGATTTGGTGAAAAAATGTGTGCTGAGATTTCAGGAAACTCGTAGTTTTTTGGAAGCTTGGCAACCCCTTTCCATGAAAGTGATTTGCGCCAGTCTCTGCTTAGGGGTACATCAATAAGAAACAAACCATAGAGATAGAACTTGGAACTACTTTATTGTGTCAAATTTCGAAGAGCTAGCATGAACCGTGTTTGATTTAGAGTTCCAACTACATGTATCCATATAGGAGAAAACAGAGTGAAACCTAAAAATTAAAACTGTTACTGCCAACGAACGGTTCACCCTAGAAGAACGAAATTTGGTGAGCCAAGTGGGACTGGGGTACTGATCATTACCTGAAAGTGTCATCCAGATTTGGTGAAAAAACGTGTGCTGAGATTTCAGGAAATTCGTAGTTTTTGGAAGCTTGGCAACCCATTTCCGTGAAAGTGATTTGCACCAGTCTCTGCTTAGGGCTACATCAATAGGAAACAAACCACAGAGACAGAACTTGGAACTACCTTATTCTGTCAAGTTTCAAAGTGCTAGCACAAACCGTCTTTGATTTAGAATTCCAACTACATGTATCCATATAGGAGAAAACAGAGTGAAACCTAAAAATTAAAACTGTTACTGCCAACGAACGGTTTAACCTAGAAGAACGAAATTTGGCGAGCCAAGTGGGATTGGGGTACTGATCATTACCTGAAAGTGTCATCAAGTTTGGGTGAAAAAACGTGTGCTGAGATTTCAGCAAACTCGTAGTTTTTTGAAAGCCTGGCAACCCCTTTCCGTGAAAGTGATTTGAGCCAGTCTCTGCTTAGGGCTACATCAATAGGAAACAAACCATAGAGATAGAACTTGCTACTACTTTATTGTGTCAAGTTTCAAAGAGCTAGCGCAAACCGTCTTTGATTTAGAGTTCCAACTACATGTATCCATATAGGAGAAAACAGAGTGAAACCTAAAAATTAAAACTGTTACTGCCAACGAACGGTTTAACCTAGAAGAAAGAAATTTGGTGAGCCAAGTGGCATTGAGGTACTGATCATTATCTGAAAGTGTCATCACGATTGGGTGAAAAAATGTGTGCTGAGATTTCAGGAAACTCAAAGTTTTTTGGAAGCTTGGCAACCCCTTTCCGTGAAAGTGATTTCCGCCAGTCTCTGCTTAGGGCTACATCAATAGGAAACAAACCATAGAGATAGAACTTGCAACTACTTTATTGTGTCAAGTTTCAAAGAGCTAGCGCAAACCGTCTTTGATTTAGAATTCCAACTACATGTATCCATATAGGAGAAAACAGAGTGAAACCTAAAAATTAAAACTGTTACTGCCAACGAACGGTTTAACCTAGAAGAACGAAATTTGGTGAGCCAAGTGGGAATCGGGTACTGATCATTACCTGAAAGTGTCATCAAGATTGGGTGAAAAAATATGTGCTGGGATTTCAGAAAACTCGTAGTTTTTGGAAGCTTGGCAAGCCCTTTCCATGAAAGTGATTTGTGCCAGTCTATGCTTAGGGCTATATCAATAGGAAACAAACCATAGAGATAGAACTTGGAACTAAATTATTGTGTCAAATTTCAAAGTGCTAGCACAAACCGTCTTTGATTTAGACTTCCAACTACATGTATCCATATAGGAGAAAACAGAGTGAAATCCAAAAATTAAATCTGTTACTGCCAAAAAACGGTTTAACCTTGAAGAACGAAATTTGGCAAGCCAAGGGGGATAGGGGTACTGATCATTACCTGAAAGTGTCATCAAGATTGGGTGAAAAAACGTGTGCTGAGATTTCAGGAAATTTGTTGTTTTTTAGAATCTTGGCAACCCATTTCCGTGAAAGTGAATTGTACCAGTCTCTGCTTAGGGCTACATCAATAGGAAACAAACCACAGAGATAGAACTTGGAACTACCTTATTCTTTCAAGTTTCAAAGTGCTAGCACAAACCATCTTATTTTGAATTCCAACTACATGTATCCATATAGGAGAAAACAGAGTGAAAGCTAAAAATTAAAACTGTTACTGCGAACGAACGGTTTAACCTAGAAGAACGAAATTTGGCGAGCCAAGTGGGATTGGGGTACTGATCATTACCTGAAAGTGTCATCAAGATTGGGTGAAAAAACGTGTGCTGAGATTTCAGGAAACTCGTAGTATTTTGAAAGCCTGGCAACCCCTTTCCATGAAAGTGATTTGAGCCAGTCTCTGCTTAGGGCTACATCAATAGGAAACAAACCACAGAGATAGAACTTGGAACTACTTTATTGTGTCAAGTTTCAAAGAGCTAGCACAAACCGTCTTTGATTTAGAGTTCCAAATACATGTATCCATATAGGAGAAAACAGAGTGAAACCTGAAAATTAAAACTTTTACTGCCAAAGAACGGTTTAAACTAGAAGAATGAAATTTGGCGTGCCAAGTGGGATTGGGGTACTGATCATTACCTGAAAGTGTCATCAAGTGTGGGTGAAAAAGTGTGTGCTGAGATTTCAGGAAACTCGTAGATTTTTGCAAGCTGCAACCCCTTTCCGTGAAAGTGATTTGCGCCAGTCTCTGCTTAGGGCTACATCAATAGGAAACAAACCATAGAGAAAGAACTTGGAACTAATTTATTGTGTCAAGTTTCAAAGAGCTAGCACAAAAGGTGTTTTATTTAGAGTTCCAACTATAGGATATAGGATAAAACTGTGTGAAACCTAAACATTAAAACTGTTATTGCCAACGAACGGTTTAACCTAGAAGAACGAAATTTGACGAGCCCAGTGGGATTGGGTTACTGATCATTACCTGAAAGTGTCATCAAGATTGGGTGAAAAAATGTGTGCTGAGATTTCAGGAAACTCGTAGTTTTTTGGAAGCTTGGCAACCCCTTTCCATGAAAGTGATTTGCGCCAGTCTCTGCTTAGGGCTACATCAATAGGAAACAAACCATAGAGAAAGAACTTGGAACTAATTTATTGTGTCAAGTTTCAAAGAGCTAGCACAAACCATGTTTGATTTATACTTCCACCTACATGTATCCATATAGGATAAAACTGTGTGAAACCAAAACATTAAAACTGTTACTGCCAACGAACGGTTTAACCTAGAATAAAGAAATTTGGTGAGCCAAGTGGGATTGGGTTACTGATCATTACCTGAAAGTGTCATCAAGATTGGGTGAAAAAATGTGTGCTGAGATTTCTGGAAACTCGTAGTTTTTTGGAAGCTTGGCAACCCCTTTCCGTGAAAGTGATTTCCGCCAGTCTCTGCTTAGGGCTACATCAATAGGAAACAAACCATAGAGATAGAACGTGGAACTACTTTATTGTGTCAAGTTTCAAAGCGCTAGCACAAACCGTCTTTGATTTAGAGTTCCAACTACATGTATCCATATAGGAGAAAACAGAGTGAAACCTAAAAATTAAAACTGTTACTGCCAACGAACGGTTGAACCTAGAAGAATGAAATTTGGTGAGCCAAGTGGGATTGGGGTACTGATCATTACCTGAAAGTGTCATCAAGATTGGGTGAAAAAATGTGTGCTAAGATTTCAGGAAACTCGTAGTTTTTTGCAACATTGGCAACCCCTTTCCGTAAAAGTGATTTGTGCCAGTCTCTGCTTAGGGCTACATCAATAGGAAACAAGCCATAGAGATAGAACTTGGTACTACTTTATTGTGTCAAGTTTCAAAGAGCTACCACAAACCGTGTTTGATTTAGAGTTCCAAATACATGTATCCATATGGGAGAAAACAGAGTGAAACCTAAAAATTAAAACTGTTAGTGCCAACGAACGGTTTATCCTAGAAAAACAAAATTTGGTGAGCCAAGTGGGAATCGGGTACTGATCATTACCTGAAATTGTCATCCAGATTGGGTGAAAAAATGTGTGCTGAGATTTCAGGAAACTCGTAGTTTTTTGGAATCTTGGCAACCCCTTTCCATGAAAGTCATTTGCGCCAGTCTCTGCTTAGGGCTACATCAATAGGAAACAAACCATAGAGAAAGAACTTGGAACTACTTTATTGTGTCAAGTTTCAAAGAGCTAGCACAAACCGTCTTAGATTTAGAGTTCCAACTACATGTATCCATATAGGATAAAACTGTGTGAAACCTAAACATTAAAACTGTTACTGCCAAAGAACGGTTCAACCTAGAAGAAAGAAATTTGGCAAGCCAAGTGGGATTGGGGTACTGATCATTTCCTGAAAGTGTCATCAAGATTGGGTGAAAAAATGTGTGCTGAGATTTCAGGAAACTCGTAGTTTTTTGGAAGCTTGGCAACCCCTTTCCATGAAAGTGATTTGCGCCAGTCTCTGCTTAGGGCTACATCAATAGGAAACAAACCATAGAGATAGAACTTGGAACTACATTATTGTGTCAAGTTTCAAAGAGCTAGCACAAAAGATGTTTGATTTAGAGTTCCAACTACATGTATCCACATAGGATAAAACTGTGTGAAACCTAAAAATTAAAACTGTTACTGCCAACGAACGGTTTAACCTAGAAGAACGAAATTTGGTGAGCCAAGTGGGATTGGGGTACTGATCATTACCTGAAAGTGTCATCAAGATTGGGTGAAAAAATATGTGCTGAGATTTCAAGAAACTCGTAGTTTTTAGAAAGCTTGGCAACCCCTTTCCGTGAAAGTGATTTGCGCCAATCTGTTCTTAGGGCTACATCAATAGGAAACAAACCATAGAGATAGAACTTGGAACTACTTTATTGTGTCAAGTTTCAAAGAGCTAGCACAAAAGGTGTTTGATTTAGAGTTCCAACTACTTGTATCCATATAGGATAAAACTCTCTGAAACATAAACATTAAAACTGTTACTGCCAAAAAACGGTTTAACGTAGAAGAACGAAATTTGGCGAGCCACCTCGGATTGGGTTACTGATCATTACCTGAAAGTGTCATCAAGATTTGGTGAAAAAATGTGTGCTGAGATTTCAGGAAACTCGTAGTTTTTTGGAAGCTTGGCAACCCCTTTCCATGAAAGTGATTTGCGCCAGTCTCTGCTTAGGGCTACATCAATAAGAAACAAACCATAGAGATAGAACTTGGAACTACTTTATTGTGTCAAATTTCGAAGAGCTAGCATAAACCGTGTTTGATTTAGAGTTCCAACTACATGTATCCATATAGGAGAAAACAGAGTGAAACCTAAAAATTAAAACTGTTACTGCCAACGAACGGTTTACCCTAGAAGAACGAAATTTGGTGAGCCAAGTGGGACTGGGGTACTGATCATTACCTGAAAGTGTCATCCAGATTTGGTGAAAAAACGTGTGCTGAGATTTCAGGAAATTCGTAGTTTTTGGAAGCTTGGCAACCCATTTCCGTGAAAGTGATTTGCACCAGTCTCTGCTTAGGGCTACATCAATAGGAAACAAACCACAGAGACAGAACTTGGAACTACCTTATTCTGTCAAGTTTCAAAGTGCTAGCACAAACCGTCTTTGATTTAGAATTCCAACTACATGTATCCATATAGGAGAAAACAGAGTGAAACCTAAAAATTAAAACTGTTACTGCCAACGAACGGTTTAACCTAGAAGAACGAAATTTGGCGAGCCAAGTGGGATTGGGGTACTGATCATTACCTGAAAGTGTCATCAAGTTTGGGTGAAAAAACGTGTGCTGAGATTTCAGCAAACTCGTAGTTTTTTGAAAGCCTGGCAACCCCTTTCCGTGAAAGTGATTTGAGCCAGTCTCTGCTTAGGGCTACATCAATAGGAAACAAACCATAGAGATAGAACTTGCAACTACTTTATTGTGTCAAGTTTCAAAGAGATAGCGCAAACCGTCTTTGATTTAGAGTTCCAACTACATGTATCCATATAGGAGAAAACAGAGTGAAACCTAAAAATTAAAACTGTTACTGCCAACGAACGGTTTAACCTAGAAGAAAGAAATTTGGTGAGCCAAGTGGCATTGAGGTACTGATCATTATCTGAAAGTGTCATCACGATTGGGTGAAAAAATGTGTGCTGAGATTTCAGGAAACTCAAAGTTTTTTGGAAGCTTGGCAACCCCTTTCCGTGAAAGTGATTTCCGCCAGTCTCTGCTTAGGGCTACATCAATAGGAAACAAACCATAGAGATAGAACTTGCAACTACTTTATTGTGTCAAGTTTCAAAGAGCTAGCGCAAACCGTCTTTGATTTAGAGTTCCAACTACATGTATCCATATAGGAGAAAACAGAGTGAAACCTAAAAATTAAAACTGTTACTGCCAACGAACGGTTTAACCTAGAAGAACGAAATTTGGTGAGCCAAGTGGGAATCGGGTACTGATCATTACCTGAAAGTGTCATCAAGATTGGGTGAAAAAATATGTGCTGGGATTTCAGAAAACTCGTAGTTTTTGGAAGCTTGGCAAGCCCTTTCCATGAAAGTGATTTGTGCCAGTCTATGCTTAGGGATATATCAATAGGAAACAAACCATAGAGATAGAACTTGGAACTAAATTATTGTGTCAAATTTCAAAGTGCTAGCACAAACCGTCTTTGATTTAGACTTCCAACTACATGTATCCATATAGGAGAAAACAGAGTGAAATCCAAAAATTAAATCTGTTACTGCCAAAAAACGGTTTAACCTTGAAGAACGAAATTTGGCAAGCCAAGGGGGATAGGGGTACTGATCATTACCTGAAAGTGTCATCAAGATTGGGTGAAAAAACGTGTGCTGAGATTTCAGGAAATTCGTTGTTTTTTAGAATCTTGGCAACCCATTTCCGTGAAAGTGAATTGTACCAGTCTCTGCTTAGGGCTACATCAATAGGAAACAAACCACAGAGATAGAACTTGGAACTACCTTATTCTTTCAAGTTTCAAAGTGCTAGCACAAACCGTCTTATTTTGAATTCCAACTACATGTATCCATATAGGAGAAAACAGAGTGAAAGCTAAAAATTAAAACTGTTACTGCGAACGAACGGTTTAACCTAGAAGAACGAAATTTGGCGAGCCAAGTGGGATTGGGGTACTGATCATTACCTGAAAGTGTCATCAAGATTGGGTGAAAAAATGTGTGCTGAGATTTCTGGAAACTCGTAGTTTTTTGGAAGCTTGGCAACCCCTTTTCGTGAAAGTGATTTCCGCCAGTCTCTGCTTAGGGCTACATCAATAGGAAACAAACCATAGAGATAGAACGTGGAACTACTTTATTGTGTCAAGTTTCAAAGCGCTAGCACAAACCGTCTTTGATTTAGAGTTCCAACTACATGTATCCATATAGGAGAAAACAGAGTGAAACCTAAAAATTAAAACTGTTACTGCCAACGAACGGTTGAACCTAGAAGAACGAAATTTGGTGAGCCAAGTGGGATTGGGGTACTGATCATTACCTGAAAGTGTCATCAAGATTGGGTGAAAAAATGTGTGCTGAGATTTCAGGAAACTCGTAGTTTTTTGCAAGATTGGCAACCCCTTTCCGTAAAAGTGATTTGTGCCAGTCTCTGCTTAGGGCTACATCAATAGGAAACAAGCCATAGAGATAGAACTTGGTACTACTTTATTGTGTCAAGTTTCAAAGAGCTACCACAAACCGTGTTTGATTTAGACTTCCAACTACATGTATCCATATAGGAGAAAACAGAGTGAAACCTAAAAATTAAAACTGTTAGTGCCAACGAACGGTTTATCCTAGAAAAACAAAATTTGGTGAGCCAAGTGGGAATCGGGTACTGATCATTACCTGAAATTGTCATCCAGATTGGGTGAAAAAATGTGTGCTGAGATTTCAGGAAACTCGTAGTTTTTTGGAATCTTGGCAACCCCTTTCCATGAAAGTCATTTGCGCCAGTCTCTGCTTAGGGCTACATCAATAGGAAACAAACCATAGAGAAAGAACTTGGAACTACTTTATTGTGTCAAGTTTCAAAGAGCTAGCACAAACCGTCTTAGATTTAGAGTTCCAACTACATGTATCCATATAGGATAAAACTGTGTGAAACCTAAACATTAAAACAGTTACTGCCAAAGAACGGTTCAACCTAGAAGAAAGAAATTTGGCAAGCCAAGTGGGATTGGGGTACTGATCATTACCTGAAAGTGTCATCAAGATTGGGTGAAAAAATGTGTGCTGAGATTTCAGGAAACTCGTAGTTTTTTGGAAGCTTGGCAACCCCTTTCCATGAAAGTGATTTGCGCCAGTCTCTGCTTAGGGCTACATCAATAGGAAACAAACTATAGAGATAGAACTTGGAACTACATTATTGTGTCAAGTTTCAAAGAGCTAGCACAAAAGATGTTTGATTTAGAGTTCCAACTACATGTATCCACATAGGATAAAACTGTGTGAAACCTAAAAATTAAAACTGTTACTGCCAACGAACGGTTTAACCTAGAAGAACGAAATTTGGTGAGCCAAGTGGGATTGGGGTACTGATCATTACCTGAAAGTGTCATCAAGATTGGGTGAAAAAATATGTGCTGAGATTTCAAGAAACTCGTAGTTTTTAGAAAGCTTGGCAACCCCTTTCCGTGAAAGTGATTTGCGCCAATCTGTTCTTAGGGCTACATCAATAGGAAACAAACCATAGAGATAGAACTTGGAACTACTTTATTGTGTCAAGTTTCAAAGAGCTAGCACAAAAGGTGTTTGATTTAGAGTTCCAACTACTTGTATCCATATAGGATAAAACTCTCTGAAACATAAACATTAAAACTGTTACTGCCAAAAAACGGTTTAACGTAGAAGAACGAAATTTGGCGAGCCACCTGGGATTGGGTTACTGATCATTACCTGAAAGTGTCATCAAGATTTGGTGAAAAAATGTGTGCTGAGATTTCAGGAAACTCGTAGTTTTTTGGAAGCTTGGCAACCCCTTTCCATGAAAGTGATTTGCGCCAGTCTCTGCTTAGGGCTACATCAATAAGAAACAAACCATAGAGATAGAACTTGGAACTACTTTATTGTGTCAAATTTCGAAGAGCTAGCATAAACCGTGTTTGATTTAGAGTTCCAACTACATGTATCCATATAGGAGAAAACAGAGTGAAACCTAAAAATTAAAACTGTTACTGCCAACGAACGGTTTACCCTAGAAGAACGAAATTTGGTGAGCCAAGTGGGACTGGGGTACTGATCATTACCTGAAAGTGTCATCCAGATTTGGTGAAAAAACGTGTGCTGAGATTTCAGGAAATTCGTAGTTTTTGGAAGCTTGGCAACCCATTTCCGTGAAAGTGATTTGCACCAGTCTCTGCTTAGGGCTACATCAATAGGAAACAAACCACAGAGACAGAACTTGGAACTACCTTATTCTGTCAAGTTTCAAAGTGCTAGCACAAACCGTCTTTGATTTAGAATTCCAACTACATGTATCCATATAGGAGAAAACAGAGTGAAACCTAAAAATTAAAACTGTTACTGCCAACGAACGGTTTAACCTAGAAAAACGAAATTTGGCGAGCCAAGTGGGATTGGGGTACTGATCATTACCTGAAAGTGTCATCAAGTTTGGGTGAAAAAACGTGTGCTGAGATTTCAGCAAACTCGTAGTTTTTTGAAAGCCTGGCAACCCCTTTCCGTGAAAGTGATTTGAGCCAGTCTCTGCTTAGGGCTACATCAATAGGAAACAAACCACAGAGATAGAACTTGGAACTACTTTATTGTGTCAAGTTTCAAAGATCTAGCACAAACCGTCTTTGATTTAGAGTTCCAACTACATGTATCCATATAGGAGAAAACAGAGTGAAACCTAAAAGTTAAAACTGTTACTGCCAACAACGGTTTAACCTAGAAGAACGAAATTTGGCGAGCCAAGTGGGATTGGGGTACTGATCATTACCTGAAAGTGTCATCAAGAGTGGGTGAAAAAGTGTGTGCTGAGATTTCAGGAAACTCGTAGTTTTTTGGAAGCTTGGCAACCCCTTTCCATGAAAGTGATTTGCGCCAGTCTCTGCTTAGGGCTACATCAATAGGAAACAAACCATAGAGATAGAACTTGGAACTACATTATTGTGTCAAGTTTCAAAGAGCTAGCACAAAAGGTGTTTGATTTAGAGTTCCAACTACATGTATCCACATAGGATAAAACTGTGTGAAACCTAAACATTAAAACTGTTATTGCCAAGGAACGGTTTAACCTAGAAGAACGAAATTTGATGAGCCCAGTGGGATTGGGTTACTGATCATTACCTGAAAGTGTCATCAAGATTGGGTGAGAAAATGTGTGCTGAGATTTCAGGAAACTCGTAGTTGTTTGGAAACTTGGCAACCCCTTTCCATGAAAGTGATTTGCGCCAGTCTCTGCTTAGGGCTACATCAATAGGAAACAAACCATAGAGAAAGAACTTGGAACTAATTTATTGTGTCAAGTTTCAAAGAGCTAGCACAAACCGTGTTTGATTTAGAGTTCCAACTACATGTATCCATATAGGATAAAACTGTGTGAAACCAAAACATTAAAACTGTTACTGCCAACGAACGGTTTAACCTAGAATAAAGAAATTTGACGAGCCAAGTGTGATTGGGTTACTGATCATTACCTGAAAGTGTCATCAAGATTGGGTGAAAAAATGTGTACTGAGATTTCAGGAAACTCGTAGTTTATTGGAAGCTTGGCAACCCCTTTCCGTGAAAGTGATTTCCGCCAGTCTCTGCTTAGGGCTACATCAATAGGAAACAAACCATAGAGATAGAACTTGCAACTACTTTATTGTGTCAAGTTTCGAAGAGCTAGCGCAAACCGTCTTTGATTTAGAGTTCCAACTACATGTATCCATATAGGAGAAAACAGAGTGAAACCTAAAAATTAAAACTGTTACTGCCAACGAACGGTTTAACCTAGAAGAATGAAATTTGGTGAGCCAAGTGGGAATCGGGTACTGATCATTACCTGAAAGTGTCATCAAGATTGGGTGAAAAAATATGTGCTGGGATTTCAGAAAACTCGTAGTTTTTGGAAGCTTGGCAAGCCCTTTCCATGAACGTGATTTGTGCCAGTCTATGCTTAGGGCTATATCAATAGGAAACAAACCATAGAGATAGAACTTGGAACTAAATTATTGTGTCAAATTTCAAAGTGCTAGCACAAACCGTCTTTGATTTAGACTTCCAACTACATGTATCCATATAGGAGAAAACAGAGTGAAATCCAAAAATTAAATCTGTTACTGCCAAAAAACGGTTTAACCTTGAGAACGAAATTTGGCAAGCCAAGGGGGATAGGGGTACTGATCATTACCTGAAAGTGTCATCAAGATTGGGTGAAAAAACGTGTGCTGAGATTTCAGGAAATTCGTAGTTTTTTAGAATCTTGGCAACCCATTTCCGTGAAAGTGAATTGTACCAGTCTCTGCTTAGGGCTACATCAATAGGAAACAAACCACAGAGATAGAACTTGGAACTACCTTATTCTTTCAAGTTTCAAAGTGCTAGCACAAACCGTCTTATTTTGAATTCCAACTACATGTATCCATATAGGAGAAAACAGAGTGAAAGCTAAAAATTAAAACTGTTACTGCGAACGAACGGTTTAACCTAGAAGAACGAAATTTGGCGAGCCAAGTGGGATTGGGGTACTGATCATTACCTGAAAGTGTCATCAAGATTGGGTGAAAAAACGTGTGCTGAGATTTCAGGAAACTCGTAGTATTTTGAAAGCCTGGCAACCCCTTTCCATGAAAGTGATTTGAGCCAGTCTCTGCTTAGGGCTACATCAATAGGAAACAAACCACAGAGATAAAACTTGGAACTACTTTATTGTGTCAAGTTTCAAAGAGCTAGCACAAACCGTCTTTGATTTAGAGTTCCAAATACATGTATCCATATAGGAGAAAACAGAGTGAAACCTGAAAATTAAAACTTTTACTGCCAAAGAACGGTTTAAACTAGAAGAATGAAATTTGGCGTGCCAAGTGGGATTGGGGTACTGATCATTACCTGAAAGTGTCATCAAGTGTGGGTGAAAAAGTGTGTGCTGAGATTTCAGGAAACTCGTAGATTTTTGCAAGCTGCAACCCCTTTCCGTGAAAGTGATTTGCGCCAGTCTCTGCTTAGGGCTACATCAATAGGAAACAAACCATAGAGAAAGAACTTGGAACTAATTTATTGTGTCAAGTTTCAAAGAGCTAGCACAAAAGGTGTTTTATTTAGAGTTCCAACTATAGGATATAGGATAAAACTGTGTGAAACCTAAACATTAAAACTGTTATTGCCAACGAACGGTTTAACCTAGAAGAACGAAATTTGACGAGCCCAGTGGGATTGGGTTACTGATCATTACCTGAAAGTGTCATAAAGATTGGGTGAAAAAATGTGTGCTGAGATTTCAGGAAACTCGTAGTTTTTTGGAAGCTTGGCAACCCCTTTCCATGAAAGTGATTTGCGCCAGTCTCTGCTTAGGGCTACATCAATAGGAAACAAACCATAGAGAAAGAACTTGGAACTAATTTATTGTGTCAAGTTTCAAAGAGCTAGCACATACCATGTTTGATTTATACTTCCACCTACATGTATCCATATAGGATAAAACTGTGTGAAACCAAAACATTAAAACTGTTACTGCCAACGAACGGTTTAACCTAGAATAAAGAAATTTGGTGAGCCAAGTGGGATTGGGTTACTGATCATTACCTGAAAGTGTCATCAAGATTGGGTGAAAAAATGTGTGCTGAGATTTCTGGAAACTCGTAGTTTTTTGGAAGATTGGCAACCCCTTTCCGTGAAAGTGATTTCCGCCAGTCTCTGCTTAGGGCTACATCAATAGGAAACAAACCATAGAGATAGAACGTGGAACTACTTTATTGTGTCAAGTTTCAAAGCGCTAGCACAAACCGTCTTTGATTTAGAGTTCCAACTACATGTATCCACATAGGAGAAAACAGAGTGAAACCTAAAAATTAAAACTGTTACTGCCAACGAACAGTTGAACCTAGAAGAACGAAATTTGGTGAGCCAAGTGGGATTGGGGTACTGATCATTACCTGAAAGTGTCATCAAGATTGGGTGAAAAAATGTGTGCTGAGATTTCAGGAAACTCGTAGTTTTTTGCAAGATTGGCAACCCCTTTCCGTAAAAGTGATATGTGCCAGTCTCTGCTTAGGGCTACATCAATAGGAAACAAGCCATAGAGATAGAACTTGGTACTACTTTATTGTGTCAAGTTTCAAAGAGCTACCACAAACCGTGTTTGATTTAGAGTTCCAAATACATGTATCCATATGGGAGAAAACAGAGTGAAACCTAAAAATTAAAACTGTTAGTGCCAACGAACGGTTTATCCTAGAAAAACAAAATTTGGTGAGCCAAGTGGGAATCGGGTACTGATCATTACCTGAAATTGTCATCCAGATTGGGTGAAAAAATGTGTGCTGAGATTTCAGGAAACTCGTAGTTTTTTGGAATCTTGGCAACCCCTTTCCATGAAAGTCATTTGCGCCAGTCTCTGCTTAGGGCTACATCAATAGGAAACAAACCATAGAGAAAGAACTTGGAACTACTTTATTGTGTCAAGTTTCAAAGAGCTAGCACAAACCGTCTTAGATTTAGAGTTCCAACTACATGTATCCATATAGGATAAAACTGTGTGAAACCTAAACATTAAAACTGTTACTGCCAAAGAACGGTTCAACCTAGAAGAAAGAAATTTGGCAAGCCAAGTGGGATTGGGGTACTGATCATTTCCTGAAAGTGTCATCAAGATTGGGTGAAAAAATGTGTGCTGAGATTTCAGGAAACTCGTAGTTTTTTGGAAGCTTGGCAACCCCTTTCCATGAAAGTGATTTGCGCCAGTCTCTGCTTAGGGCTACATCAATAGGAAACAAACCATAGAGATAGAACTTGGAACTACATTATTGTGTCAAGTTTCAAAGAGCTAGCACAAAAGATGTTTGATTTAGAGTTCCAACTACATGTATCCACATAGGATAAAACTGTGTGAAACCTAAAAATTAAAACTGTTACTGCCAACGAACGGTTTAACCTAGAAGAACGAAATTTGGTGAGCCAAGTGGGATTGGGGTACTGATCATTACCTGAAAGTGTCATCAAGATTGGGTGAAAAAATATGTGCTGAGATTTCAAGAAACTCGTAGTTTTTAGAAAGCTTGGCAACCCCTTTCCGTGAAAGTGATTTGCGCCAATCTGTTCTTAGGGCTACATCAATAGGAAACAAACCATAGAGATAGAACTTGGAACTACTTTATTGTGTCAAGTTTCAAAGAGCTAGCACAAAAGGTGTTTGATTTAGAGTTCCAACTACTTGTATCCATATAGGATAAAACTCTCTGAAACATAAACATTAAAACTGTTACTGCCAAAAAACGGTTTAACGTAGAAGAACGAAATTTGGCGAGCCACCTCGGATTGGGTTACTGATCATTACCTGAAAGTGTCATCAAGATTTGGTGAAAAAATGTGTGCTGAGATTTCAGGAAACTCGTAGTTTTTTGGAAGCTTGGCAACCCCTTTCCATGAAAGTGATTTGCGCCAGTCTCTGCTTAGGGCTACATCAATAAGAAACAAACCATAGAGATAGAACTTGGAACTACTTTATTGTGTCAAATTTCGAAGAGCTAGCATAAACCGTGTTTGATTTAGAGTTCCAACTACATGTATCCATATAGGAGAAAACAGAGTGAAACCTAAAAATTAAAACTGTTACTGCCAACGAACGGTTTACCCTAGAAGAACGAAATTTGGTGAGCCAAGTGGGACTGGGGTACTGATCATTACCTGAAAGTGTCATCCAGATTTGGTGAAAAAACGTGTGCTGAGATTTCAGGAAATTCGTAGTTTTTGGAAGCTTGGCAACCCATTTCCGTGAAAGTGATTTGCACCAGTCTCTGCTTAGGGCTACATCAATAGGAAACAAACCACAGAGACAGAACTTGGAACTACCTTATTCTGTCAAGTTTCAAAGTGCTAGCACAAACCGTCTTTGATTTAGAATTCCAACTACATGTATCCATATAGGAGAAAACAGAGTGAAACCTAAAAATTAAAACTGTTACTGCCAACGAACGGTTTAACCTAGAAGAACGAAATTTGGCGAGCCAAGTGGGATTGGGGTACTGATCATTACCTGAAAGTGTCATCAAGTTTGGGTGAAAAAACGTGTGCTGAGATTTCAGCAAACTCGTAGTTTTTTGAAAGCCTGGCAACCCCTTTCCGTGAAAGTGATTTGAGCCAGTCTCTGCTTAGGGCTACATCAATAGGAAACAAACCATAGAGATAGAACTTGCAACTACTTTATTGTGTCAAGTTTCAAAGAGATAGCGCAAACCGTCTTTGATTTAGAGTTCCAACTACATGTATCCATATAGGAGAAAACAGAGTGAAACCTAAAAATTAAAACTGTTACTGCCAACGAACGGTTTAACCTAGAAGAAAGAAATTTGGTGAGCCAAGTGGCATTGAGGTACTGATCATTATCTGAAAGTGTCATCACGATTGGGTGAAAAAATGTGTGCTGAGATTTCAGGAAACTCAAAGTTTTTTGGAAGCTTGGCAACCCCTTTCCGTGAAAGTGATTTCCGCCAGTCTCTGCTTAGGGCTACATCAATAGGAAACAAACCATAGAGATAGAACTTGCAACTACTTTATTGTGTCAAGTTTCAAAGAGCTAGCGCAAACCGTCTTTGATTTAGAGTTCCAACTACATGTATCCATATAGGAGAAAACAGAGTGAAACCTAAAAATTAAAACTGTTACTGCCAACGAACGGTTTAACCTAGAAGAACGAAATTTGGTGAGCCAAGTGGGAATCGGGTACTGATCATTACCTGAAAGTGTCATCAAGATTGGGTGAAAAAATATGTGCTGGGATTTCAGAAAACTCGTAGTTTTTGGAAGCTTGGCAAGCCCTTTCCATGAAAGTGATTTGTGCCAGTCTATGCTTAGGGCTATATCAATAGGAAACAAACCATAGAGATAGAACTTGGAACTAAATTATTGTGTCAAATTTCAAAGTGCTAGCACAAACCGTCTTTGATTTAGACTTCCAACTACATGTATCCATATAGGAGAAAACAGAGTGAAATCCAAAAATTAAATCTGTTACTGCCAAAAAACGGTTTAACCTTGAAGAACGAAATTTGGCAAGCCAAGGGGGATAGGGGTACTGATCATTACCTGAAAGTGTCATCAAGATTGGGTGAAAAAACGTGTGCTGAGATTTCAGGAAATTCGTAGTTTTTTAGAATCTTGGCAACCCCTTTCCGTGAAAGTGAATTGTACCAGTCTCTGCTTAGGGCTACATCAATAGGAAACAAACCACAGAGATAGAACTTGGAACTACATTATTCTTTCAAGTTTCAAAGTGCTAGCACAAACCGTCTTATTTTGAATTCCAACTACATGTATCCATATAGGAGAAAACAGAGTGAAAGCTAAAAATTAAAACTGTTACTGCGAACGAACGGTTTAACCTAGAAGAACGAAATTTGGCGAGCCAAGTGGGATTGGGGTACTGATCATTACCTGAAAGTGTCATCAAGATTGGGTGAAAAAACGTGTGCTGAGATTTCAGGAAACTCGTAGTATTTTGAAAGCCTGGCAACCCCTTTCCATGAAAGTGATTTGAGCCAGTCTCTGCTTAGGGCTACATCAATAGGAAACAAACCACAGAGATAGAACTTGGAACTACTTTATTGTGTCAAGTTTCAAAGAGCTAGCACAAACCGTCTTTGATTTAGAGTTCCAAATACATGTATCCATATAGGAGAAAACAGAGTGAAACCTGAAAATTAAAACTTTTACTGCCAAAGAACGGTTTAAACTAGAAGAATGAAATTTGGCGTGCCAAGTGGGATTGGGGTACTGATCATTACCTGAAAGTGTCATCAAGTGTGGGTGAAAAAGTGTGTGCTGAGATTTCAGGAAACTCGTAGATTTTTGCAAGCTGCAACCCCTTTCCGTGAAAGTGATTTGCGCCAGTCTCTGCTTAGGGCTACATCAATACGAAACAAACCATAGAGAAAGAACTTGGAACTAATTTATTGTGTCAAGTTTCAAAGAGCTAGCACAAAAGGTGTTTTATTTAGAGTTCCAACTATAGGATATAGGATAAAACTGTGTGAAACCTAAACATTAAAACTGTTATTGCCAACGAACGGTTTAACCTAGAAGAACGAAATTTGACGAGCCCAGTGGGATTGGGTTACTGATCATTACCTGAAAGTGTCATAAAGATTGGGTGAAAAAATGTGTGCTGAGATTTCAGGAAACTCGTAGTTTTTTGGAAGCTTGGCAACCCCTTTCCATGAAAGTGATTTGCGCCAGTCTCTGCTTAGGGCTACATCAATAGGAAACAAACCATAGAGAAAGAACTTGGAACTAATTTATTGTGTCAAGTTTCAAAGAGCTAGCACATACCATGTTTGATTTATACTTCCACCTACATGTATCCATATAGGATAAAACTGTGTGAAACCAAAACATTAAAACTGTTACTGCCAACGAACGGTTTAACCTAGAATAAAGAAATTTGGTGAGCCAAGTGGGATTGGGTTACTGATCATTACCTGAAAGTGTCATCAAGATTGGGTGAAAAAATGTGTGCTGAGATTTCTGGAAACTCGTAGTTTTTTGGAAGATTGGCAACCCCTTTCCGTGAAAGTGATTTCCGCCAGTCTCTGCTTAGGGCTACATCAATAGGAAACAAACCATAGAGATAGAACGTGGAACTACTTTATTGTGTCAAGTTTCAAAGCGCTAGCACAAACCGTCTTTGATTTAGAGTTCCAACTACATGTATCCACATAGGAGAAAACAGAGTGAAACCTAAAAATTAAAACTGTTACTGCCAACGAACGGTTGAACCTAGAAGAACGAAATTTGGTGAGCCAAGTGGGATTGGGGTACTGATCATTACCTGAAAGTGTCATCAAGATTGGGTGAAAAAATGTGTGCTGAGATTTCAGGAAACTCGTAGTTTTTTGCAAGATTGGCAACCCCTTTCCGTAAAAGTGATTTGTGCCAGTCTCTGCTTAGGGCTACATCAATAGGAAACAAGCCATAGAGATAGAACTTGGTACTACTTTATTGTGTCAAGTTTCAAACAGCTACCACAAACCGTGTTTGATTTAGAGTTCCAAATACATGTATCCATATGGGAGAAAACAGAGTGAAACCTAAAAATTAAAACTGTTAGTGCCAACGAACGGTTTATCCTAGAAAAACAAAATTTGGTGAGCCAAGTGGGAATCGGGTACTGATCATTACCTGAAATTGTCATCCAGATTGGGTGAAAAAATGTGTGCTGAGATTTCAGGAAACTCGTAGTTTTTTGGAATCTTGGCAACCCCTTTCCATGAAAGTCATTTGCGCCAGTCTCTGCTTAGGGCTACATCAATAGGAAACAAACCATAGAGAAAGAACTTGGAACTACTTTATTGTGTCAAGTTTCAAAGAGCTAGCACAAACCGTCTTAGATTTAGAGTTCCAACTACATGTATCCATATAGGATAAAACTGTGTGAAACCTAAACATTAAAACTGTTACTGCCAAAGAACGGTTCAACCTAGAAGAAAGAAATTTGGCAAGCCAAGTGGGATTGGGGTACTGATCATTTCCTGAAAGTGTCATCAAGATTGGGTGAAAAAATGTGTGCTGAGATTTCAGGAAACTCGTAGTTTTTTGGAAGCTTGGCAACCCCTTTCCATGAAAGTGATTTGCGCCAGTCTCTGCTTAGGGCTACATCAATAGGAAACAAACCATAGAGATAGAACTTGGAACTACATTATTGTGTCAAGTTTCAAAGAGCTAGCACAAAAGATGTTTGATTTAGAGTTCCAACTACATGTATCCACATAGGATAAAACTGTGTGAAACCTAAAAATTAAAACTGTTACTGCCAACGAACGGTTTAACCTAGAAGAACGAAATTTGGTGAGCCAAGTGGGATTGGGGTACTGATCATTACCTGAAAGTGTCATCAAGATTGGGTGAAAAAATATGTGCTGAGATTTCAAGAAACTCGTAGTTTTTAGAAAGCTTGGCAACCCCTTTCCGTGAAAGTGATTTGCGCCAATCTGTTCTTAGGGCTACATCAATAGGAAACAAACCATAGAGATAGAACTTGGAACTACTTTATTGTGTCAAGTTTCAAAGAGCTAGCACAAAAGGTGTTTGATTTAGAGTTCCAACTACTTGTATCCATATAGGATAAAACTCTCTGAAACATAAACATTAAAACTGTTACTGCCAAAAAATGGTTTAACGTAGAAGAACGAAATTTGGCGAGCCACCTGGGATTGGGTTACTGATCATTACCTGAAAGTGTCATCAAGATTTGGTGAAAAAATGTGTGCTGAGATTTCAGGAAACTCGTAGTTTTTTGGAAGCTTGGCAACCCCTTTCCATGAAAGTGATTTGCGCCAGTCTCTGCTTAGGGCTACATCAATAAGAAACAAACCATAGAGATAGAACTTGGAACTACTTTATTGTGTCAAATTTCGAAGAGCTAGCATAAACCGTGTTTGATTTAGAGTTCCAACTACATGTATCCATATAGGAGAAAACAGAGTGAAACCTAAAAATTAAAACTGTTACTGCCAACGAACGGTTTACCCTAGAAGAACGAAATTTGGTGAGCCAAGTGGGACTGGGGTACTGATCATTACCTGAAAGTGTCATCCAGATTTGGTGAAAAAACGTGTGCTGAGATTTCAGGAAATTCGTAGTTTTTGGAAGCTTGGCAACCCATTTCCGTGAAAGTGATTTGCACCAGTCTCTGCTTAGGGCTACATCAATAGGAAACAAACCACAGAGACAGAACTTGGAACTACCTTATTCTGTCAAGTTTCAAAGTGCTAGCACAAACCGTCTTTGATTTAGAATTCCAACTACATGTATCCATATAGGAGAAAACAGAGTGAAACGTAAAAATTAAAACTGTTACTGCCAACGAACGGTTTAACCTAGAAGAACGAAATTTGGCGAGCCAAGTGGGATTGGGGTACTGATCATTACCTGAAAGTGTCATCAAGTTTGGGTGAAAAAACGTGTGCTGAGATTTCAGCAAACTCGTAGTTTTTTGAAAGCCTGGCAACCCCTTTCCGTGAAAGTGATTTGAGCCAGTCTCTGCTTAGGGCTACACCAATAGGAAACAAACCACAGAGATAGAACTTGGAACTACTTTATTGTGTCAAGTTTCAAAGATCTAGCACAAACCGTCTTTGATTTAGAGTTCCAACTACATGTATCCATATAGGAGAAAACAGAGTGAAACCTAAAAGTTAAAACTGTTACTGCCAACAACGGTTTAACCTAGAAGAACGAAATTTGGCGAGCCAAGTGGGATTGGGGTACTGATCATTACCTGAAAGTGTCATCAAGAGTGGGTGAAAAAGTGTGTGCTGAGATTTCAAAAAACTCGTAGTTTTTTGGAAGCTTGGCAACCCCTTTCCATGAAAGTGATTTGCGCCAGTCTCTGCTTAGGGCTACATCAATAGGAAACAAACCATAGAGATAGAACTTGGAACTACATTATTGTGTCAAGTTTCAAAGAGCTAGCACAAAAGGTGTTTGATTTAGAGTTCCAACTACATGTATCCACATAGGATAAAACTGTGTGAAACCTAAACATTAAAACTGTTATTGCCAAGGAACGGTTTAACCTAGAAGAACGAAATTTGATGAGCCCAGTGGGATTGGGTTACTGATCATTACCTGAAAGTGTCATCAAGATTGGGTGAGAAAATGTGTGCTGAGATTTCAGGAAACTCGTAGTTGTTTGGAAACTTGGCAACCCCTTTCCATGAAAGTGATTTGCGCCAGTCTCTGCTTAGGGCTACATCAATAGGAAACAAACCATAGAGAAAGAACTTGGAACTAATTTATTGTGTCAAGTTTCAAAGAGCTAGCACAAACCGTGTTTGATTTAGAGTTCCAACTACATGTATCCATATAGGATAAAACTGTGTGAAACCAAAACATTAAAACTGTTACTGCCAACGAACGGTTTAACCTAGAATAAAGAAATTTGACGAGCCAAGTGTGATTGGGTTACTGATCATTACCTGAAAGTGTCATCAAGATTGGGTGAAAAAATGTGTACTGAGATTTCAGGAAACTCGTAGTTTATTGGAAGCTTGGCAACCACTTTCCGTGAAAGTGATTTCCGCCAGTCTCTGCTTAGGGCTACATCAATAGGAAACAAACCATAGAGATAGAACTTGCAACTACTTTATTGTGTCAAGTTTCAAAGAGCTAGCGCAAACCGTCTTTGATTTAGAGTTCCAACTACATGTATCCATATAGGAGAAAACAGAGTGAAACCTAAAAATTAAAACTGTTACTGCCAACGAACGGTTTAACCTGGAAGAACGAAATTTGGTGAGCCAAGTGGGAATCGGGTACTGATCATTACCTGAAAGTGTCATCAAGATTGGGTGAAAAAATATGTGCTGGGATTTCAGAAAACTCGTAGTTTTTGGAAGCTTGGCAAGCCCTTTCCATGAAAGTGATTTGTGCCAGTCTATGCTTAGGGCTATATCAATAGGAAACAAACCATAGAGATAGAACTTGGAACTAAATTATTGTGTCAAATTTCAAAGTGCTAGCACAAACCGTCTTTGATTTAGACTTCCAACTACATGTATCCATATAGGAGAAAACAGAGTGAAATCCAAAAATTAAATCTGTTACTGCCAAAAAACGGTTTAACCTTGAAGAACGAAATTTGGCAAGCCAAGGGGGATAGGGGTACTGATCATTACCTGAAAGTGTCATCAAGATTGGGTGAAAAAACGTGTGCTGAGATTTCAGGAAATTCGTAGTTTTTTAGAATCTTGGCAACCCATTTCCGTGAAAGTGAATTGTACCAGTCTCTGCTTAGGGCTACATCAATAGGAAACAAACCACAGAGATAGAACTTGGAACTACCTTATTCTTTCAAGTTTCAAAGTGCTAGCACAAACCGTCTTATTTTGAATTCCAACTACATGTATCCATATAGGAGAAAACAGAGTGAAAGCTAAAAATTAAAACTGTTACTGCGAACGAACGGTTTAACCTAGAAGAACGAAATTTGGCGAGCCAAGTGGGATTGGGGTACTGATCATTACCTGAAAGTGTCATCAAGATTGGGTGAAAAAACGTGTGCTGAGATTTCAGGAAACTCGTAGTATTTTGAAAGCCTGGCAACCCCTTTCCATGAAAGTGATTTGAGCCAGTCTCTGCTTAGGGCTACATCAATAGGAAACAAACCACAGAGATAGAACTTGGAACTACTTTATTGTGTCAAGTTTCAAAGAGCTAGCACAAACCGTCTTTGATTTAGAGTTCCAACTACAAGTATCCATATAGGAGAAAAGAGAGTGAAACCTAAAAGTTAAAACTGTTACTGCCAACAACGGTTTAACCTAGAAGAACGAAATTTGGCGAGCCAAGTGGGATTGGGGTACTGATCATTACCTGAAAGTGTCATCAAGTGTGGGTGAAAAAGTGTGTGCTGAGATTTCAGGAAACTCGTAGTTTTTTGCAAGCTGCAACCCCTTTCCGTGAAAGTGATTTGCGCCAGTCTATGCTTAGGGCTACATCAATAGGAAACAAACCATAGAGATAGAACTTGGAACTACTTTATTGTGCCAAGTTTCAAAGAGCTATCACAAACCGTCTTTGATTTAGAGTTCCAAATACATGTATCCATATAGGAGAAAACAGAGTGAAACCTGAAAATTAAAACTTTTACTGCCAAAGAACGGTTTAAACTAGAAGAATGAAATTTGGCATGCCAAGTGGGATTGGGGTACTGATCATTACCTGAAAGTGTCATCAAGTGTGGGTGAAAAAGTGTGTGCTGAGATTTCAGGAAACTCGTAGATTTTTGCAAGCTGCAACCCCTTTCCGTGAAAGTGATTTGCGCCAGTCTCTGCTTAGGGCTACATCAATAGGAAACAAACCATAGAGAAAGAACTTGGAACTAATTTATTGTGTCAAGTTTCAAAGAGCTAGCACAAAAGGTGTTTTATTTAGAGTTCCAACTATAGGATATAGGATAAAACTGTGTGAAACCTAAACATTAAAACTGTTATTGCCAACGAACGGTTTAACCTAGAAGAACGAAATTTGGCGAGCCAAGTGGGATTGGGGTACTGATCATTACCTGAAAGTGTCATCAAGAGTGGGTGAAAAAGTGTGTGCTGAGATTTCAAAAAACTCGTAGTTTTTTGGAAGCTTGGCAACCCCTTTCCATGAAAGTGATTTGCGCCAGTCTCTGCTTAGGGCTACATCAATAGGAAACAAACCATAGAGATAGAACTTGGAACTACATTATTGTGTCAAGTTTCAAAGAGCTAGCACAAAAGGTGTTTGATTTAGAGTTCCAACTACATGTATCCACATAGGATAAAACTGTGTGAAACCTAAACATTAAAACTGTTATTGCCAAGGAACGGTTTAACCTAGAAGAACGAAATTTGATGAGCCCAGTGGGATTGGGTTACTGATCATTACCTGAAAGTGTCATCAAGATTGGGTGAGAAAATGTGTGCTGAGATTTCAGGAAACTCGTAGTTGTTTGGAAACTTGGCAACCCCTTTCCATGAAAGTGATTTGCGCCAGTCTCTGCTTAGGGCTACATCAATAGGAAACAAACCATAGAGAAAGAACTTGGAACTAATTTATTGTGTCAAGTTTCAAAGAGCTAGCACAAACCGTGTTTGATTTAGAGTTCCAACTACATGTATCCATATAGGATAAAACTGTGTGAAACCAAAACATTAAAACTGTTACTGCCAACGAACGGTTTAACCTAGAATAAAGAAATTTGACGAGCCAAGTGTGATTGGGTTACTGATCATTACCTGAAAGTGTCATCAAGATTGGGTGAAAAAATGTGTACTGAGATTTCAGGAAACTCGTAGTTTATTGGAAGCTTGGCAACCCCTTTCCGTGAAAGTGATTTCCGCCAGTCTCTGCTTAGGGCTACATCAATAGGAAACAAACCATAGAGATAGAACTTGCAACTACTTTATTGTGTCAAGTTTCAAAGAGCTAGCGCAAACCGTCTTTGATTTAGAGTTCCAACTACATGTATCCATATAGGAGAAAACAGAGTGAAACCTAAAAATTAAAACTGTTACTGCCAACGAACGGTTTAACCTAGAAGAACGAAATTTGGTGAGCCAAGTGGGAATCGGGTACTGATCATTACCTGAAAGTGTCATCAAGATTGGGTGAAAAAATATGTGCTGGGATTTCAGAAAACTCGTAGTTTTTGGAAGCTTGGCAAGCCCTTTCCATGAAAGTGATTTGTGCCAGTCTATGCTTAGGGCTATATCAATAGGAAACAAACCATAGAGATAGAACTTGGAACTAAATTATTGTGTCAAATTTCAAAGTGCTAGCACAAACCGTCTTTGATTTAGACTTCCAACTACATGTATCCATATAGGAGAAAACAGAGTGAAATCCAAAAATTAAATCTGTTACTGCCAAAAAACGGTTTAACCTTGAAGAACGAAATTTGGCAAGCCAAGGGGGATAGGGGTACTGATCATTACCTGAAAGTGTCATCAAGATTGGGTGAAAAAACGTGTGCTGAGATTTCAGGAAATTCGTAGTTTTTTAGAATCTTGGCAACCCATTTCCGTGAAAGTGAATTGTACCAGTCTCTGCTTAGGGCTACATCAATAGGAAACAAACCACAGAGATAGAACTTGGAACTACCTTATTCTTTCAAGTTTCAAAGTGCTAGCACAAACCGTCTTATTTTGAATTCCAACTACATGTATCCATATAGGAGAAAACAGAGTGAAAGCTAAAAATTAAAACTGTTACTGCGAACGAACGGTTTAACCTAGAAGAACGAAATTTGGCGAGCCAAGTGGGATTGGGGTACTGATCATTACCTGAAAGTGTCATCAAGATTGGGTGAAAAAACGTGTGCTGAGATTTCAGGAAACTCGTAGTATTTTGAAAGCCTGGCAACCCCTTTCCATGAAAGTGATTTGAGCCAGTCTCTGCTTAGGGCTACATCAATAGGAAACAAACCACAGAGATAGAACTTGGAACTACTTTATTGTGTCAAGTTTCAAAGAGCTAGCACAAACCGTCTTTGATTTAGAGTTCCAACTACAAGTATCCATATAGGAGAAAAGAGAGTGAAACCTAAAAGTTAAAACTGTTACTGCCAACAACGGTTTAACCTAGAAGAACGAAATTTGGCGAGCCAAGTGGGATTGGGGTACTGATCATTACCTGAAAGTGTCATCAAGTGTGGGTGAAAAAGTGTGTGCTGAGATTTCAGGAAACTCGTAGTTTTTTGCAAGCTGCAACCCCTTTCCGTGAAAGTGATTTGCGCCAGTCTATGCTTAGGGCTACATCAATAGGAAACAAACCATAGAGATAGAACTTGGAACTACTTTATTGTGCCAAGTTTCAAAGAGCTATCACAAACCGTCTTTGATTTAGAGTTCCAAATACATGTATCCATATAGGAGAAAACAGAGTGAAACCTGAAAATTAAAACTTTTACTGCCAAAGAACGGTTTAAACTAGAAGAATGAAATTTGGCGTGCCAAGTGGGATTGGGGTACTGATCATTACCTGAAAGTGTCATCAAGTGTGGGTGAAAAAGTGTGTGCTGAGATTTCAGGAAACTCGTAGATTTTTGCAAGCTGCAACCCCTTTCCGTGAAAGTGATTTGCGCCAGTCTCTGCTTAGGGCTACATCAATAGGAAACAAACCATAGAGAAAGAACTTGGAACTAATTTATTGTGTCAAGTTTCAAAGAGCTAGCACAAAAGGTGTTTTATTTAGAGTTCCAACTATAGGATATAGGATAAAACTGTGTGAAACCTAAACATTAAAACTGTTATTGCCAACGAACGGTTTAACCTAGAAGAACAAAATTTGACGAGCCCAGTGGGATTGGGTTACTGATCATTACCTGAAAGTGTCATCAAGATTGGGTGAAAAAATGTGTGCTGAGATTTCAGGAAACTCGTAGTTTTTTGGAAGCTTGGCAACCCCTTTCCATGAAAGTGATTTGCGCCAGTCTCTGCTTAGGGCTACATCAATAGGAAACAAACCATAGAGAAAGAACTTGGAAATAATTTATTGTGTCAAGTTTCAAAGAGCTAGCACAAACCATGTTTGATTTATAGTTCCACCTACATGTATCCATATAGGATAAAACTGTGTGAAACCAAAACATTAAAACTGTTACTGCCAACGAACGGTTTAACCTAGAATAAAGAAATTTGGCGAGCCAAGTGGGATTGGGATACTGATCGTTACCTGAAAGTGTCATCAAGATTGGGTGAAAAAATGTGTGCTGAGATTTCTGGAAACTCGTAGTTTTTTGGAAGCTTGGCAACCCCTTTCCGTGAAAGTGATTTCCGCCAGTCTCTGCTTAGGGCTACATCAATAGGAAACAAACCATAGAGATAGAACGTGGAACTACTTTATTGTGTCAAGTTTCAAAGCGCTAGCACAAACCGTCTTTGATTTAGAGTTCCAACTACATGTATCCATATAGGAGAAAACAGAGTGAAACCTAAAAATTAAAACTGTTACTGCCAACGAACGGTTTAACCTAGAAGAACAAAATTTGGTGAGCCAAGTGGGATTGGGGTACTGATCATTACCTGAAAGTGTCATCAAGATTCGGTGAAAAAATGTGTGCTGAGATTTCAGGAAACTCGTAGTTTTTTGCAAGATTGGCAACCCCTTTCCGTAAAAGTGATTTGTGCCAGTCTCTGCTTAGGGCTACATCAATAGGAAACAAGCCATAGAGATAGAACTTGGTACTACTTTATTGTGTCAAGTTTCAAAGAGCTACCACAAACCGTGTTTGATTTAGAGTTCCAAATACATGTATCCATATGGGAGAAAACAGAGTGAAACCGAAAAATTAAAACTGTTAGTGCCAACGAACGGTTTATCCTAGAAAAACGAAATTTGGTGAGCCAAGTGGGAATCGGGTACTGATCATTACCTGAAATTGTCATCCAGATTGGGTGAAAAAATGTGTGCTGAGATTTCAGGAAACTCGTAGTTTTTTGGAATCTTGGCAACCCCTTTCCATGAAAGTCATTTGCGCCAGTCTCTGCTTAGGGCTACATCAATAGGAAACAAACCATAGAGAAAGAACTTGGAACTACTTTATTGTGTCAAGTTTCAAAGAGCTAGCACAAACCGTCTTAGATTTAGAGTTCCAACTACATGTATCCATATAGGATAAAACTGTGTGAAACCTAAACATTAAAACTGTTACTGCCAAAGAACGGTTCAACCTAGAAGAACGAAATTTGGCAAGCCAAGTGGGATTGGGGTACTGATCATTACCTGAAAGTGTCATAAAGATTGGGTGAAAAAATGTGTGCTGAGATTTCAGGAAACTCGTAGTTTTTTGGAAGCTTGGCAAGCCCTTTCCATGAAAGTGATTTCCGCCAGTCTCTGCTTAGGGCTACATCAATAGGAAACAAACCATAGAGATAGAACTTTGAACTACTTTATTGTGTCAAGTTTCAAAGAGCTAGCACAAACCGTCTTTGATTTAGAGTTCCAACTACATGTATCCATATAGGAGAAAACAGAGTGAAACCTAAAAATTAAAACTGTTACTGCCAACGAACGGTTTAACCTAGAAGAACGAAATTTGGTGAGCCAAGTGGGATTGGGGTACTGATCATTACCTGAAAGTGTCATCAAGATTGGGTGAAAAAACGTGTGCTGAGATTTCAGGAAACTCGTAGTTTTTTGAAAGCCTGGCAACCCCTTTCCATGAAAGTGATTTGAGCCAGTCTCTGCTTAGGGCTACATCAGTAGGAAACAAACCACAGAGATAGAACTTGGAACTACTCTATTGTGTCATGTTTCAAAGAGCTAGCACAAACCGTCTTTGATTTAGAGTTCCAACTACACGTATCCATATAGGAGAAAACAGAGTGAAACCTAAAAATTAAAACTGTTAGTGCCAACGAACGGTTTAACCTAGAAGAATGAAATTTGGCGAGCCAAGTGGGATTGGGGTACTGTTCATTTCCTGAAAGTGTCATCAAGATTGGGTGAAAAGGTGTATGCTGAGATTTCAGGAAACTCGTAGGTTTTTGGAAGCTTGGCAACCCCTTTCAATGAAAGTGATTTGCGCCAGTCTCTGCTTAGGGCTATATCAATAGGAAACAAACCATAGAGATAGAACTTGGAACTACATTATTGTGTCAAGTTTCAAAGAGCTAGCACAAAAGGTGTTTGATTTAGAGTTCCAACTACATGTATCCATATAGGGTAAAACTGTGTGAAACCTAAACATTAAAACTGTTATTGCCAACGAACGGTTTAACCTAGAAGAACGAAATTTGACGAGCCCAGTGGGATTGGGTTACTGATCATTACCTGAAAGTGTCATCAAGATTGGGTGAAAAAATGTGTGCTGAGATTTCAGGAAACTCGTAGTTTTTTGGAAGCTTGGCAACCCCTTTCCATGAAAGTGATTTGCGCCAGTCTCTGCTTAGGGCTACATCAATAGGAAACAAACCATAGAGAAAGAACTTGGAACTAATTTATTGTGTCAAGTTTCAAAGAGTTAGCACAAACCATGTTTGATTTAGAGTTCCAACTACATGTATCCATATAGGATAAAACTGTGTGAAACCAAAACATTAAAACTGTTACTTCCAACGAACGGTTTAACCTAGAATAAAGAAATTTGGCGAGCCAAGTTGGATTGGGATACTGATCATTACCTGAAAGTGTCATCAAGATTGGGTGAAAAAATGTGTGCTGAGATTTCAGGAAAATCGTAGTTTTTTGGAAGCTTGGCAACCCCTTTCCGTGAAAGTGATTTCCGCCAGTCTCTGCTTAGGGCTACATCAATAGGAAACAAACCATAGAGATAGAACTTGGAACTACTTTATTGTGTCAAGTTTCAAAGAGCTAGCACAAACCGTGTTTGATTTAGAGTTCCAACTACATGTATCCATATAGGAGAAAACAGAGTGAAACCTAAAAATTAAAACTGTTACTGCCAACGAACGGTTTAACCTAGAAGAATGAAATTTGGTGAGCCAAGTGGGACTGGGGTACTGATCATTACCTGAAAGTGTCATCAAGATTGGGTGAAAAAATATGTGCTGAGATTTCAAGAAACTCGTAGTTTTTAGAAAGCTTGGCAACCCCTTTCCGTGAAAGTGATTTGCGCCAGTCTGTTCTTAGGGCGACATCAATAGGAAACAAACCATAGAGATAGAACTTGGAACAACTTTATTGTGTCAAGTTTCAAAGAGCTAGCACAAAAGGTGTTTGATTTAGAGTTCCAACTACTTGTATCCATATAGGATAAAACTCTCTGAAACATAAACATTAAAACTGTTACTGCCAAAGAACGGTTTAACGTAGAAGAATGAAATTTGGCGAGCCACCTGGGATTGGGTTACTGATCATTACCTGAAAGTGTCATCAAGATTGGGTGAAAAAATGTGTGCTGAGATTTCAGGAAAATCGTAGTTTTTTGGAAGCTTGGCAACCCCTTTCCATGAAAGTGATTTGCGCCAGTCTCTGCTTAGGGCTACATCAATAAGAAACAAACCATAGAGATAGAACATGGAACTACTTTATTGTGTCAAATTTCGAAGAGCCAGCACAAACCGTGTTTGATTTAGAGTTCCAACTACATGTATCCATATAGGAGAAAACAGAGTGAAAGCTAAAAATTAAAACTGTTACTGCCAACGAACGGTTTAACCTAGAAGAACGAAATTTGGTGAGCCAAGTGGGACTGGGGTACTGATCATTACCTAAAAGTGTCATCAAGATTTGGTGAAAAAGTGTGTGCTGAGATTTCAGGAAACTCGTAGTTTTTTGGAAGATCGGCAACCACTTTCCATGAAAGTGATTTGCACCAGTATCTGCTTAGGGCTACATCAATAAGAAACAAACCATAGAGATAGAACTTGGAACTACATTATTGTGTCAAATTTCAAAGTGCTAGCACAAACCGTCTTTGATTTAGACTTCCAACTACATGTATCCATATAGGAGAAAACAGAGTGAAATCCAAAAATTAAATCTGTTACTGCCAACAAACGGTTTAACCTTGAAGAACGAAATTTGGCAAGCCAAGGGGGATAGGGGTACTGATCATTACCTGAAAGTGTCATCAAGATTGGGTGAAAAAACGTGTGCTGAGATTTCAGGAAATTCGTAGTTTTTTGGAAGCTTGGCAACCCATTTCTGTGAAAGTGAATTGTACCAGTCTCTGCTTAGGGCTACATCAATAGGAAACAAACCACAGAGATAGAACTTGGAACTACCTTATTCTTTCAAGTTTCAAAGTGCTAGCACAAACCGTCTTTGATTTAGGATTCCAACTACATGTATCCATATAGGAGAAAACAGAGTGAAAGCTAAAAATTAAAACTGTTACTGCGAACGAACGGTTTAACCTAGAAGAACGAAATTTGGCGAGCCAAGTGGGATTGGGGTACTGATCATTACCTGAAAGTGTCATCAAGTTTGGGTGAAAAAACGTGTGCTGAGATTTCAGGAAACTCGTAGTTTATTAGAAGCTTGGCAACCCCTTTCCATGAAAGTGATTTGCGCTAGTCTCTGCTTAGGGCTACATCAATAGGAAAAAAACCATAGTGATAGAACTTGGAACTACTTTATTGTGCCAAGTTTCAAAGAGCTAGCACAAACCGTCTTTGATTTAGAGTTCCAACTACACGTATCCATATAGGAGAAAACAGAGTGAAACCTAAAAGTTAAAACTGTTACTGCCAACAACGGTTTAACCTAGAAGAAGGAAATTTGGCGAGCCAAGTGGGATTGGGGTACAGATCATTACCTGAAAGTGTCATCAAGAGTGGGTGAAAAAGTGGGTGCTGAGATTTCAGGAAACTCGTAGTTTTTTGCAAGCTGCAACCCCTTTCCGTGAAAGTGATTTGCGCCAGTCTATGCTTAGGGCTACATCAATAGGAAACAAACCATAGTGATAGAACTTGGAACTACTTTATTGTGCCAAGTTTCAAAGAGCTAGCACACACCGTCTTTGATTTAGAGTTCCAAATACATGTATCCATATAGGATAAAACTGTGTGAAACCTAAACATTAAAACTGTTATTGCCAACGAACGGATTAACCTAGAAGAAGGAAATTTGACGAGCCCAGTGGGATTGGGTTACTGATCATTACCTGAAAGTGTCATCAAGATTGGGTGAAAAAATGTGTGCTGAGATTTCAGGAAACTCGTAGTTTTTTGGAAGCTTGGCAACCCCTTTCCATGAAAGTGATTTGTGCCAGTCTCTGCTTAGGGCTACATCAATAGGAAACAAACCATAGAGAAAGAACTTGGAACTAATTTATTGTGTCAAGTTTCAAAGAGCTAGAACAAAAGGTGTTTGATTTAGAGTTCCAACTACATGTATCCATATAGGATAAAACTGTGCGAAACCTAAACATTAAAACTGTTATTGCCAACGAACGGTTTAACCGAGAAGAACGAAATTTGACGAGCCCAGTGGGATTGGGTTACTGATCATTACCTGAAAGTGTCATCAAGATTGGGTGAAAAAATGTGTGCTGAGATTTCAGGAAACTCGTAGTTTTTTGGAAGCTTGGCAACCCCTTTCCATGAAAGTCATTTGCGCCAGTCTCTGCTTAGGGCTACATCAATAGGAAACAAACCATAGAGAAAGAACTTGGAACTAATTTATTGTGTCAAGTTTCAAAGAGTTAGCACAAACCATGTTTGATTTAGAGTTCCAACTACATGTATCCATATAGGATAAAACTGTGTGAAACCAAAACATTAAAACTGTTACTGCCAACGAACGGTTTAACCTAGAATAAAGAAATTTGGCGAGCCAAGTGGGATTGGGATACTGATCATTACCTGAAAGTGTCATCAAGATTGGGTGAAAAAATGTGTGCTGAGATTTCAAGAAACTCGTACTTTTTTGGAATCTTGGCAACCCCTTTGAATGAAAGATTTGTGCCAGTCTCTGCTTAGGGATACATCAATAGTAAACAAACCAAAGAGATAGATCTTGGAACTACTTTATTGTGTCAACTTGCAAAGAGCTAGCACAAACCGTGTTTGATTTAGAGTCCCAACTACACGTATCCATATAGGAGAAAACAGAGTGAAACCTAAAAGTTAAAACTGTTACTGCCAACAACGGTTTAACCTAGAAGAAGGAAATTTGGCGAGCCAAGTGGGATTGGGGTACAGATCATTACCTGAAAGTGTCATCAAGAGTGGGTGAAAAAGTGTGTGCTGAGATTTCAGGAAACTCGTAGTTTTTTGCAAGCTGCAACCCCTTTCCGTGAAAGTGATTTGCGCCAGTCTATGCTTAGGGCTACATCAATAGGAAACAAACCATAGTGATAGAACTTGGAACTACTTTATTGTGCCAAGTTTCAAAGAGCTAGCACAAACCGTCTTTGATTTAGAGTTCCAAATACATGTATCCATATAGGAGAAAACAGAGTGAAACCTGAAAATTAAAACTTTTACTGCCAAAGAACGGTTTAAACTAGAAGAATGAAATTTGGCGAGCCAAGTGGGATTGGGGTACTGTTCATTACCTGAAAGTGTCATCAAGATTGGGTGAAAAGGTGTATGCAGAGATTTCAGGAAACTCGTAGGTTTTTGGAAGCTTGGCAACCCCTTTCCATGAAAGTGATTTGCGCCAGTCTCTGCTTAGGGCTACATCAATAGGAAACAAACCATAGAGATAGAACTTGGAACTACATTATTGTGTCAAGTTTCAAAGAGCTAGCACAAAAGGTGTTTGATTTAGAGTTCCAACTACATGTATCCATATAGGATAAAACTGTGTGAAACCTAAACATTAAAACTGTTATTGCCAACGAACGGTTTAACCTAGAAGAACGAAATTTGACGAGCCCAGTGGGATTGGGTTACTGATCATTACCTGAAAGTGTCATCAAGATTGGGTGAAAAAATGTGTGCTGAGATTTCAGGAAACTCGTAGTTTTTTGGAAGCTTGGCAACCCCTTTCCATGAAAGTGATTTGCGCCAGTCTCTGTTAGGGCTACATCAATAGGAAACAAACCATAGAGGAAGAACTTGGAACTAATTTATTGTGTCAAGTTTCAAAGAGCTAGAACAAAAGGTGTTTGATTTAGAGTTCCAACTACATGTATCCATATAGGATAAAACTGTGTGAAACCTAAACATTAAAACTGTTATTGCCAATGAACGGTTTAACCTA
The DNA here is from genome assembly GCF_964194105.1 of Spermophilus citellus. Classification (NCBI taxonomy): domain Eukaryota; kingdom Metazoa; phylum Chordata; class Mammalia; order Rodentia; family Sciuridae; genus Spermophilus; species Spermophilus citellus. The sequence continues at coordinate 11,341,608 of NC_138192.1, read as the reverse complement.
GAAGAACGAAATTTGACGAGCCCAGTGGGATTGGGTTACTGATCATTACCTGAAAGTGTCATCAAGATTGGGTGAAAAAATGTGTGCTGAGATTTCAGGAAACTCGTAGTTTTTTGGAAGATTGGCAACCCCTTTCCATGAAAGTCATTTGCGCCAGTCTCTGCTTAGGGCTACATCAATAGGAAACAAACCATAGAGAAAGAACTTGGAACTAATTTATTGTGTCAAGTTTCAAAGAGTTAGCACAAACCATGTTTCATTTACAGTTCCAACTACATGTATCCATATAGGATAAAACTTTGTGAAACCAAAACATTAAAACTGTTACTGCCAACGAACGGTTTAACCTAGAATAAAGAAATTTGGCGAGCCAAGTGGGATTGGGATACTGATCATTACCTGAAAGTGTCATCAAGATTGGGTGAAAAAATGTGTGCTGAGATTTCAGGAAACTCGTAGTTTTTTGGAAGCTTGGCAACCCCTTTCCATGAAAGTGATTTGCGCCAGTCTCTGCTTAGGGCTACATCAATAGGAAACAAACCATAGAGGAAGAACCTGGAACTAATTTATTGTGTCAAGTTTCAAAGAGCTAGAACAAAAGGTGTTTGATTTAGAGTTCCAACTACATGTATCCATATAGGATAAAACTGTGTGAAACCTAAACATTAAAACTGTTATTGCCAATGAACGGTTTAATCTAGAAGAACGAAATTTGACGAGCCCAGTGGGACTGGGTTACTGATCATTACCTGAAAGTGTCATCAAGATTGGGTGAAAAAATGTGTGCTGAGATTTCAGGAAACTCGTAGTTTTTTGGAAGCTTGGCAACCCCTTTCCGTGAAAGTGATTTCCGCCAGTCTCTGCTTAGGGCTACATCAATAGGAAACAAACCATAGAGATTGAACTTGGAACTACTTTATTGTGTCAAGTTTCAAAGACCTAGCACAAACCGTCTTTGATTTAGAGTTCCAACTACATGTATCCATATAGGAGAAAACAGAGTGAAACCTAAAAATTAAAACTGTTACTGCCAACGAACGGTTTAACCTAGAAGAACGAAATTTGGTGAGCCAAGTGGGATTGGGGTACTGATCATTACCTGAAAGTGTCATCAAGATTGGGTGAAAAAATGTGTGCTGAGATTTCAGGAAACTCGTAGTTTTTTGCAAGCTTGGCAACCCCTTTCCGTGAAAGTGATTTGTGCCAGTCTCTGCTTAGGGCTACATCAATAGTAAACAAGCCATAGAGATAGAACTTGGTACTACTATATTGTGTCAAGTTTCAAAGAGCTACCACAAACCGTGTTTGATTTAGAGTTCCAAATACATGTATCCATATGGGAGAAAACAGAGTGAAACCTAAAAATTAAAACTGTTTGTGCCAACAAACGGTTTAACCTAGAAGAACGAAATTAGGTCAGCCAAGTGGGAATCGGGTACTGATCATTACCTGAAAGTGTCATCAAGATGGGGTGAAAAAATGTGTGCTGAGATTTCAGGAAACTCGTAGTTTTTTGGAATCTTGGCAACCCCTTTCCATGAAAGTCATTTGTGCCAGTCTCTGCTTAGGGCTACATCAATAGGAAACAAACCATAGAGAAAGAACTTGGAACTACTTTATTGTGTCAAGTTTCAAAGAGCTAGCACAAACCGTCTTTGATTTAGAGTTCCAACTACATGTATCCATATAGGATAAAACTGTGTGAAACCTAAACATTAAAACTGTTACTGCCAAAGAACGGTTCAACCTAGAAGAACGAAATTTGGCAAGCCAAGTGGGATTGGGGTACTGATCATTACCTGAAAGTGTCATCAAGATTGGGTGAAAAAATATGTGCTGAGATTTCAGGAAACTCGTAGTTTTTGGAAGCTTGGCAAGCCCTTTCCATGAAAGTGATTTGCGCCAGTCTATGCTTAGGGCTACATCAATAGGAAACAAACCATAGAGATAGAACTTGGAACTCCTTTATTGTGTCAAGGTTCAAAGACCTAGCACAAACCGTCTTTGATTTAGAGTTATAACTACATGTATCCATATAGGAGAAAACAGAGTGAAACCTAAAAATTAAAACTGTTACTGCCAACGAACGGTTTAACCTAGAAGAACGAAATTTGGTGAGCCAAGTGGGATTGGGGTACTGATCATTACCTGAAAGTGTCATCAAGATTGGGTGAAAAAGTGTGTGCAGAGATTTCAGGAAACTCGTAGTTTTTTGCAAGCTTGGCAACCCATTTCCGTGAAAGTGATTTGCGCCAGTCTCTGCTAAGGGCTATATCAATAGGAAACAAACCGTAGAGATAGAACTTTGAACTACTTTATTATTCCAAGTTTCAAAGTGCTAGCACAAACCGTCTTTGATTTAGAGTTCCAAATACATGTATCCATATAGGAGAAAACAGAGTGAAACCTAAAAATTTAAACTGTTACTCCCAAAGAACGGTTTTACCTTGAAGAACGAAATTTGGTTAGCCAAGTGGGATTGGGGTACTGATCATTACCTGAAAGTGTCATCAAGTTTCGGTCAAAAGGTGTGTGCTGAGATTTCAGGAAACTCGTAGTTTTTTGGAAGCTTGGCAACCCCTTTCCATGAAAGTGATTTGCGCCAGTCTCTGCTTAGGGCTACATCAATACGAAACAAACCATAGAGAAAGAACTTGGAACTACTTCATTGTGTCAAGTTTCAAAGAGCTAGCACAAAAGTTGTTTGATTTAGAGTTCCAAATACATGTATCCATATAGGATAAAACTGTGTGAAACCTAAACATTAAAACTGTTACTGCCAACGAACGGTTTAACCTAGACGAACGAAATTTGGCGAGCCACCTGGGACTGGGTTAGTGATCATTAACTGAAAGTGTCATCAAGATTGGGTAAAAAAATGTGTGCTGAGATTTCAGGAAACTCGTAGTTTTTTGGAAGGTTGGCAAGGCCTTTCCATGAAAGTGATTTCCGCCACTCTCTGCTTAGGGCTACGTCAATCGGAAACGAACCATAGAGAAAGAACTTGGAACTACTTTATTGTGTCAAGTTTCAAAGAGCTAGCACATAAAGTGTTTGATATAGAGTTCCAACGACATGTATCCATATAGGATAAAACTGTGTGAAACCTAAACATTAAAATTGTTACTGACAATGAACGGTTTAACCTAGAAGAACGAAATTTGGCGAGCCACCTGGGATTGGTTACTGATCATTACCTGAAAGTGTCTTCAAGATTGGGTGAAAAAATGTGTGCTGAGACTTCAGGAAACTCGTATTTTTTTGGAAGCTTGCAACCCATTTCCGTGAAAGTTATTTGCGCCAGTCTTGCTTAGGGCTACATCAACAGGAAACAAACCATAGAGATAGAACTTGAAACTACTTTATTGTGTCAAGTTTCAAAGTGCTAGCACAAACAGTCTTTGATTTAGAGTTCCAACTACATGTATCCATATAGGAGAAAACAGAGTGAAACCTAAAAATTAAAACTGTTACTGCCAACGAACAATTTAACCTAGAAGAATGAAATTTGGCGAGCCAAGTGGGATTGGGGTACTGATCATTACCTGAAAGTGTCATCAAGATTGGGTGAAAAAATATGTGCTGAGATTTCAAGAAACTCGTAGTTTTTAGAAAGCTTGGCAACCCCTTTCCGTGAAAGTGATTTGCGCCAGTCCCTTCTTAGGGCTACATCAATAGGAAACAAACCATAGAGATAGAACTTGGAACTACTTTATTGTGTCAAGTTTCAAAGAGCTAGCAGAAAAGGTGTTTGATTTAGAGTTCCAACTACTTGTATCCATATAGGATAAAACTCTCTGAAACATAAACATTAAAACTGTTACTGCCAAAAAACGGTTTAACCTAGAAGAACAAAATTTGGCAAGCCACCTGGGATTGGGTTACTGATAATTACCTAAAAGTGTCATCAAGATTGGGTGAAAAAATGTGTGCTGAGATTTCAGGAAACTCGTAGTTTTTTGGAAGCTTGGCAACCCCTTTCCATTAAAGTGATTTGCGCCAGTCTCTGCTTAGGGCTACATCAATAGGAAACAAACCATAGAGATAGAACTTGGAACTACTTTATTGTGTCAAATTTCGAAGAGCTAGCACAAACCGTGTTTGATTTAGAGTTCCAACTTCATGTATCCATATAGGAGAAAACAAAGTGAAACCTAAAAATTAAAACTGTTACTGCCAACGAATGGTTTACCCTAGAAGAACGAAATTTGGTGAGCCAACTGGGACTGGGGTACTGATCATTACCTGAAAGTGTCATCAAGATTTGGTGAAAAAGTGTGTGCTGAGATTATAGGAAACTCGTAGTTTTTTGGAAGCTTGGAAACCACTTTCCATGAAAGTGATTTGCACCAGTATCTGCTTAGGGCTACATCAATAAGAAACAAACCATAGAGATAGAACTTGGAACTACATTATTGTGTCAAATTTCAAAGTGCTAGCACAAACCATCTTTGATTTAGACTTCCAAATACATGTATCCATATAGGAGAAAACAGAGTGAAATCCAAAAATTAAAACTGTTACTGCCAACAAACGGTTTAATCTTGAAGAACGTAATTTGGCAAGCCAAGGGGATAGGGGTACTGATCATTACCTGAAAGTGTCATCAAGATTGGGTGAAAAAACGTGTGCTGAGATTTCAGGAAACTCGTAGTTTTTTGAAAGCCTGGCAACCCCTTTCCATGAAAGTGATTTGCGCCAGTCTCTGCTTAGGGCTACATCAATAGGAAACAAACCATAGAGGAAGAACCTGGAACTAATTTATTGTGTCAAGTTTCAAAGAGCTAGAACAAAAGGTGTTTGATTTAGAGTTCCAACTACATGTATCCATATAGGATAAAACTGTGTGAAACCTAAACATTAAAACTGTTATTGCCAATGAACGGTTTAATCTAGAAGAACGAAATTTGACGAGCCCAGTGGGACTGGGTTACTGATCATTACCTGAAAGTGTCATCAAGATTGGGTGAAAAAATGTGTGCTGAGATTTCAGGAAACTCGTAGTTTTTTGGAAGCTTGGCAACCCCTTTCCGTGAAAGTGATTTCCGCCAGTCTCTGCTTAGGGCTACATCAATAGGAAACAAACCATAGAGATTGAACTTGGAACTACTTTATTGTGTCAAGTTTCAAAGACCTAGCACAAACCGTCTTTGATTTAGAGTTCCAACTACATGTATCCATATAGGAGAAAACAGAGTGAAACCTAAAAATTAAAACTGTTACTGCCAACGAACGGTTTAACCTAGAAGAACGAAATTTGGTGAGCCAAGTGGGATTGGGGTACTGATCATTACCTGAAAGTGTCATCAAGATTGGGTGAAAAAATGTGTGCTGAGATTTCAGGAAACTCGTAGTTTTTTGCAAGCTTGGCAACCCCTTTCCGTGAAAGTGATTTGTGCCAGTCTCTGCTTAGGGCTACATCAATAGTAAACAAGCCATAGAGATAGAACTTGGTACTACTATATTGTGTCAAGTTTCAAAGAGCTACCACAAACCGTGTTTGATTTAGAGTTCCAAATACATGTATCCATATGGGAGAAAACAGAGTGAAACCTAAAAATTAAAACTGTTTGTGCCAACAAACGGTTTAACCTAGAAGAACGAAATTAGGTCAGCCAAGTGGGAATCGGGTACTGATCATTACCTGAAAGTGTCATCAAGATGGGGTGAAAAAATGTGTGCTGAGATTTCAGGAAACTCGTAGTTTTTTGGAATCTTGGCAACCCCTTTCCATGAAAGTCATTTGTGCCAGTCTCTGCTTAGGGCTACATCAATAGGAAACAAACCATAGAGAAAGAACTTGGAACTACTTTATTGTGTCAAGTTTCAAAGAGCTAGCACAAACCGTCTTTGATTTAGAGTTCCAACTACATGTATCCATATAGGATAAAACTGTGTGAAACCTAAACATTAAAACTGTTACTGCCAAAGAACGGTTCAACCTAGAAGAACGAAATTTGGCAAGCCAAGTGGGATTGGGGTACTGATCATTACCTGAAAGTGTCATCAAGATTGGGTGAAAAAATATGTGCTGAGATTTCAGGAAACTCGTAGTTTTTGGAAGCTTGGCAAGCCCTTTCCATGAAAGTGATTTGCGCCAGTCTATGCTTAGGGCTACATCAATAGGAAACAAACCATAGAGATAGAACTTGGAACTCCTTTATTGTGTCAAGGTTCAAAGACCTAGCACAAACCGTCTTTGATTTAGAGTTATAACTACATGTATCCATATAGGAGAAAACAGAGTGAAACCTAAAAATTAAAACTGTTACTGCCAACGAACGGTTTAACCTAGAAGAACGAAATTTGGTGAGCCAAGTGGGATTGGGGTACTGATCATTACCTGAAAGTGTCATCAAGATTGGGTGAAAAAGTGTGTGCAGAGATTTCAGGAAACTCGTAGTTTTTTGCAAGCTTGGCAACCCATTTCCGTGAAAGTGATTTGCGCCAGTCTCTGCTAAGGGCTATATCAATAGGAAACAAACCGTAGAGATAGAACTTTGAACTACTTTATTATTCCAAGTTTCAAAGTGCTAGCACAAACCGTCTTTGATTTAGAGTTCCAAATACATGTATCCATATAGGAGAAAACAGAGTGAAACCTAAAAATTTAAACTGTTACTCCCAAAGAACGGTTTTACCTTGAAGAACGAAATTTGGTTAGCCAAGTGGGATTGGGGTACTGATCATTACCTGAAAGTGTCATCAAGTTTCGGTCAAAAGGTGTGTGCTGAGATTTCAGGAAACTCGTAGTTTTTTGGAAGCTTGGCAACCCCTTTCCATGAAAGTGATTTGCGCCAGTCTCTGCTTAGGGCTACATCAATACGAAACAAACCATAGAGAAAGAACTTGGAACTACTTCATTGTGTCAAGTTTCAAAGAGCTAGCACAAAAGTTGTTTGATTTAGAGTTCCAAATACATGTATCCATATAGGATAAAACTGTGTGAAAACTAAACATTAAAACTGTTACTGCCAACGAACGGTTTAACCTAGACGAACGAAATTTGGCGAGCCACCTGGGACTGGGTTAGTGATCATTAACTGAAAGTGTCATCAAGATTGGGTAAAAAAATGTGTGCTGAGATTTCAGGAAACTCGTAGTTTTTTGGAAGGTTGGCAAGGCCTTTCCATGAAAGTGATTTCCGCCACTCTCTGCTTAGGGCTACGTCAATCGGAAACGAACCATAGAGAAAGAACTTGGAACTACTTTATTGTGTCAAGTTTCAAAGAGCTAGCACATAAAGTGTTTGATATAGAGTTCCAACGACATGTATCCATATAGGATAAAACTGTGTGAAACCTAAACATTAAAATTGTTACTGACAATGAACGGTTTAACCTAGAAGAACGAAATTTGGCGAGCCACCTGGGATTGGTTACTGATCATTACCTGAAAGTGTCTTCAAGATTGGGTGAAAAAATGTGTGCTGAGACTTCAGGAAACTCGTATTTTTTTGGAAGCTTGCAACCCATTTCCGTGAAAGTTATTTGCGCCAGTCTTGCTTAGGGCTACATCAACAGGAAACAAACCATAGAGATAGAACTTGAAACTACTTTATTGTGTCAAGTTTCAAAGTGCTAGCACAAACAGTCTTTGATTTAGAGTTCCAACTACATGTATCCATATAGGAGAAAACAGAGTGAAACCTAAAAATTAAAACTGTTACTGCCAACGAACAATTTAACCTAGAAGAATGAAATTTGGCGAGCCAAGTGGGATTGGGGTACTGATCATTACCTGAAAGTGTCATCAAGATTGGGTGAAAAAATATGTGCTGAGATTTCAAGAAACTCGTAGTTTTTAGAAAGCTTGGCAACCCCTTTCCGTGAAAGTGATTTGCGCCAGTCCCTTCTTAGGGCTACATCAATAGGAAACAAACCATAGAGATAGAACTTGGAACTACTTTATTGTGTCAAGTTTCAAAGAGCTAGCAGAAAAGGTGTTTGATTTAGAGTTCCAACTACTTGTATCCATATAGGATAAAACTCTCTGAAACATAAACATTAAAACTGTTACTGCCAAAAAACGGTTTAACCTAGAAGAACAAAATTTGGCAAGCCACCTGGGATTGGGTTACTGATAATTACCTAAAAGTGTCATCAAGATTGGGTGAAAAAATGTGTGCTGAGATTTCAGGAAACTCGTAGTTTTTTGGAAGCTTGGCAACCCCTTTCCATTAAAGTGATTTGCGCCAGTCTCTGCTTAGGGCTACATCAATAGGAAACAAACCATAGAGATAGAACTTGGAACTACTTTATTGTGTCAAATTTCGAAGAGCTAGCACAAACCGTGTTTGATTTAGAGTTCCAACTTCATGTATCCATATAGGAGAAAACAAAGTGAAACCTAAAAATTAAAACTGTTACTGCCAACGAATGGTTTACCCTAGAAGAACGAAATTTGGTGAGCCAACTGGGACTGGGGTACTGATCATTACCTGAAAGTGTCATCAAGATTTGGTGAAAAAGTGTGTGCTGAGATTATAGGAAACTCGTAGTTTTTTGGAAGCTTGGAAACCACTTTCCATGAAAGTGATTTGCACCAGTATCTGCTTAGGGCTACATCAATAAGAAACAAACCATAGAGATAGAACTTGGAACTACATTATTGTGTCAAATTTCAAAGTGCTAGCACAAACCATCTTTGATTTAGACTTCCAAATACATGTATCCATATAGGAGAAAACAGAGTGAAATCCAAAAATTAAAACTGTTACTGCCAACAAACGGTTTAATCTTGAAGAACGTAATTTGGCAAGCCAAGGGGATAGGGGTACTGATCATTACCTGAAAGTGTCATCAAGATTGGGTGAAAAAACGTGTGCTGAGATTTCAGGAAACTCGTAGTTTTTTGAAAGCCTGGCAACCCCTTTCCGTGAAAGTGATTTGAGCCAGTCTCTGCTTAGGGCTACATCAATAGGAAACAAACCACAGAGATAGAACTTGGAACTACTTTATTGTGTCAAGTTTCAAAGAGCTAGCACAAACCGTCTTTGATTTAGAGTTCCAACTACATGTATCCATATAGGAGAAAACAGAGTGAAACATAAACATTAAAACTGTTATTGCCAACGAACTGTTTAACCTAGAAGAACGAAATTTGACGAGCCCAGTGGGATTGGGTTACTGATCATTACCTGAAAGTGTCATCAAGATTGGGTGAAAAAATGTGTGCTGAGATTTCAGGAAACTCGTAGTTTTTTGGAAGCTTGGCATCCCCTTTCCATGAAAGTGATTTGCACCATTTTCTGCTTAGGGCAACATCAATAAGAAACAAACCATGGAGACAGAACTTGGAACTACTTTATTGTGTCAAATTTCAAGAGCTAGCACAAACCGTCTTTGATTTAGAGTTCCAAATACATGTATGCATATAGGAATAAACAGAGTGAAACCCAAAAATTAAAACTGTTACTGACAACGAACGGTTTAACCTAGAAGAACGAAATTTGGCAAGCCAAGTGGGATAGGGGTTGAGATATTACCTGAAAGTGTCATCAAGATTGGTTGAAAAGGTGTGTGCTGAGATTTCAGGAAACTCGTAGTTTTTTGGAAGATTGGCAACCCCTTTCCATGAAAGTCATTTCTGCCAGTCTCTGCTTAGGGCTACATCAATAGGAAACAAACCACAGAGAAAGAACTTGGAACTACATTATTGTGTCAAGTTTCAAAGAGCTAGTACAAAAGGTGTTTGATTTAGAGTTCCAACTACATGTATCCATATAGGAGAAAACAGAGTGAAACCTAAAAATTAAAACTGTTACTGCCAACGAACGGTTTAACCTAGAAGAACGAAATTTGGAGAGCCAAGTGGGATTGGGGTACTGATCGTTACCTGAAAGTGTCATCAAGATTCTGTGAAAAAACGTATGCTGAGATTTCAGGAAACTCGTAGTTTTTTGGAAGCTTGGCAACCCCTTTCCGTGAAAGTGATTTGCGCCAGTCTCTGCTTAGGGCAACATCAATAGGAAACAAACCAGAGATAGAACTTGGAACTGCTTTATTGTGTCAAGTTTCAAAGAGCTAGCACAAACCGTGTTTGATTTAGAGTTCCAAATACATGTATCCATATAGGAGAAAACAGAGTGAAACCTAAAAATTAAAACTGTTACTCCCAACGAACAGTTTAACCTAGAAGAACGAAATTTGGTGAGCCCTGTGGGATTGGGGTACTGATCATTACCTGAAAGTGTCATCAAGTTTGGGTGAAAAAATGTGTGCAGAGATTTCAGGAAACTCGTAGTTTTTTGGAAGCTTGGCAACCCCTTTCCATGAAAGTGATTTGTGCCAGTCTCTGCTTAGGGCTACATCAATAGGAAACAAACCATAGAGATAGATCTTGGAACTACTTTATTGTGTCAAGTTTCAAAGAGCTAGCACAAAAGGTGTTTGATTTAGAGTTCCAACTACTTGTATCCATATAGGATAAAACTCTCTGAAACATAAACATTAAAACTGTTACTGACAAAGAACGGTTTAACCTAGAAGAACGAAATTTGGCGAGCCACCTGGGATTGGTTTACTGATCATTACCTGAAAGTGTCATCAAGATTTGGTGAAAAAATGTGTGCTGAGATTTCAGGAAACTCGTAGTTTTTTGGAAGCTTGGCAACCCCTTTCCGGGAAAGTGATTTGCGCCAGTCTCTGCTTAGGGCTACATCAATAAGAAACAATCCATAGAGATAGAACTTGGAACTACTTTATTGTGTCAAATTTCGAAGAGCTAGCACAAACCGTGTTTGATTTAGAGTTCCAACTACATGTATCCATATAGGAGAAAACAGAGTGAAACCTAAAAATTAAAACTGTTACTGCCAACGAACGGTTTAACCTAGAAGAACGAAATTTGGTGAGCCAAGTGGGACTGGGGTACTGATCATTACCTGAAAGTGTCATCAACATTTGGTGAAAAAGTGTGTGCTGAGATTTCAGGAAACTCGTAGTTTTTTGGAAGCTTGGCAACCACTTTCCTTGAAAGTGATTTGCACCAGTATCTGCTTAGGGCTACATCAATAAGAAACAAACCATAGAGATAGAACTTGGAACTACATTATTGTGTCAAATTTCAAACTGCTAGCACAAACCGTCTTTGATTTAGACTTCCAACTACATGTATCCATATAGGAGAAAACAGAGTGAAATCCAAAAATTAAATCTGTTACTGCCAACAAACGGTTTAACCTTGAAGAACGAAATTAGGCAAGCCAAGGGGGATAGGGGTACTGATCATTACCTGAAAGTGTCATCAAGATTGGGTGAAAAAACGTGTGCTGAGATTTCAGGAAATTCGTAGTTTTTTGGAAGCTTGGCAACCCATTTCCGTGAAAGTGATTTGTACCAGTCTCTGCTTAGGGCTACATCAATAGGAAACAAACCACAGAGATAGAACTTGGAACTACCTTATTCTTTCAAGTTTCAAAGTGCTAGCACAAACCGTCTTTGATTTAGAATTCCAACTACATGTATCCATATAGGAGAAAACAGAGTGAAACCGAAAAATTAAAACTGTTACTGCCAACGAACGGTTTAACCTAGAAGAACGAAATTTGGCGAGCCAAGTGGGATTGGGGTACTGATCTTTACCTGAACGTGTCATCAAGATTGGGTGAAAAAACGTGTGCTGAGATTTCAGGAAACTCGTAGTTTTTTGAAAGCCTGGCAACCCCTTTCCGTGAAAGTGATTTGAGCCAGTCTCTGCTTAGGGCTACATCAATAGGAAACAAACCACAGAGATAGAACTTGGAACTACTTTATTGTGTCAAGTTTCAAAGAGCTAGCACAAACCGTCTTTGATTTAGAGTTCCAACTACATATATCCATATAGGAGAAAACAGAGTGAAACCTAAAAGTTAAAACTGTTACTGCCAACAACGGTTTAACCTAGAAGAACGAAATTTGGCAAGCCAAGTCGGATTGGGGTACTGATCATTACCTGAAAGTTTCATCAAGAGTGGGTGAAAAAGTGTGTGCTGAGATTTCAGGAAACTCGTAGTTTTTTGCAAGCTGCAACCCCTTTCCGTGAAAGTGATTTGCGCCAGTCTATGCTTAGGGCTACATCAATAGGAAACAAACCATAGAGATAGAACTTGGAACTACTTTATTGTGCCAAATTTCAAAGAGCTAGCACAAACCGTCTTTGATTTAGAGTTCCAAATCCATGTATCCATATAGGAGAAAACAGAGTGAAACCTGAAAATTAAAACTTTTACTGCCAAAGAACGGTTTAAACTAGAAGAATGAAATTTGGCGAGCCAAGTGGGATTGGGGTACTGTTCATTACCTGAAAGTGTCATCAAGATTGGGTGAAAAGGTGTATGCTGAGATTTCAGGAAACTCGTAGTTTTTTGGAAGCTTGGCAACCCCTTTACATGAAAGTGATTTGCGCCAGTCTCTGCTTAGGGCTACATCAATAGGAATCAAACCATAGAGATACAACTTCAACTACACTATTGTGTCAAGTTTCAAAGAGCTAGCACAAAAGGTGTTTGATTTAGAGTTCCAACTACATGTATCCATATAGGAGAAAACAGAGTGAAACCTAAAATTTAAAACTGTTACTGCCAACGAACGGTTTTACCTAGAGGAACAAAATTTGGAGAGCCAAGTGGGATTGGGGTACTGATCGTTACCTAAAAGTGTCATCAAGATTCGTTGAAAAAACGTTTGCTGAGATTTCAGGAAACTCGTAGTTTTTTGGAAGCTTGGAAACCCCTTTCCATGAAAGTGATTTGCGCCAGTCTCTGCTTAGGGCAACATCAATAGAAAACAAACCAGAGATAGAACTTGGAACTACTTCATTGTGTCAAGTTTCAAAGAGCTAGCACAAACCGTGTTTGATTTAGAGTTCCAACTACATGTAACCATATAGGAGAAAACAGAGTGAAACCTAAAAATTAAAACTGTTACTCCCAACGAACAGTTTAACCTAGAAGAACGAAATTTGGTGAGCCAAGTGGGATTGGGGTACTGATCATTACCTGAAAGTGTCATCAAGATGGGTGAAAAAATGTGTGCATAGATTTCAGGAAACTCGTAGTTTTTTGGAAGCTTGGCAACCCCTTTCCATGATAGTGATTTATGCCAGTCTCTGCTTAGGGCTACATCAATAGGAAACAAACCACAGAGATAGAACTGGGAACTCCTTTATTGTGTCAAGTTTCAAAGAGCTAGCACAAACCGTCCTTGATTTAGAGTTCCAACTACATGTATCCATATAGGAGAAAACAGAGTGAAACCTAAAAATTTAAACTGATACTGCCAACGAACGGTTTAACCTACAAGAACGAAATTTGGTGAGCCAAGTGGGAATGGCGTACTGATCATTACATGAAAGTGTCATCAAGATTGGGTGAAAAAATATGTGCTGAGATTTCAGGAAACTCGTAGTTTTTTGGAAGCTTGGCAACCCCTTTCCATGAAAGTGATTTGCGCCAGTCTCTGCTTAGGGCTACATCAATAAGAAACAAACCATAGAGACAGAACTTGGAACTACTTTATTGTGTCAAATTTCAAAGAGCTGGCACAAACCGTCTTTGATTTAGAGTTCCAACTACATGTATCCATATAGGAGTAAACAGAGTGAAACCTAAAATTTAAAACAGTTACTGCCAACGAACGGTTTAACCTAGAAGAACGAAATTTGGTGAGGAAAGTGGGTATGGTTTACTGATCATTACCTGTAAGTGTCATCAATTTTGGGTGAAAAAATGTGTGCTTAGATTTCAGGAAACTCGTAGTTTTTTGGAAGCTTCCAACCCCTTTTCGTGAAAGTGATTTGTGCCAGTCTCTGCTTAGGGCTACATCATTGGAAACAAACCATAGAGATAGAACTTGGAACTACTTTATTGTGTCAAGTTTCAAAGAGCTAGCACAAACCGTGTTTGATTTAGAGTTCCAACTACATGTATTTATATAGGAGAAAACAGAGTGTAACCTAAAAATTAAAACTGTTACTGCCAACGAACGGTTTAACCTAGAGGAATGAAATTTGGTGAGCCAAGTTGGAATGGGGTACTGATCATTACCTGAAAGTGTCATCAAGATAGGGTGACTAAATGTGTGCTGATATTTCAGGAAACTCCTAGTTTTTTGGAATCTTGGCAACCCCTTTACATGAAAGTCATTTGTGCCAGTCTCTGCTTAGGGCTACATCAATAGGAAACAAACCATAGAGATAGAACTTGAAACTACTTTATTGTGTCAAGTTTCAAAGAGCTAGCACCAAACGTCCTTGATTTAGAGTTCCAACTACATGTATCCATATAGGAGAAAACAGAGTGAAACCTAAAAATTAAAACTGTTACTGCCAACGAACGGTTTAACATACAAGAACGAAATTTGGTGAGCCAAGTGGGAATGGGGTACTGATCATTACCTGAAAGTGTCATCAAGATTGGATGAAAAAATGTGTGCTGATATTTCAGGAAACTCGAAGTTTTTTGGAAGCTAGGCAACCTCTTTTCTTGAACCAGATTTGCGACAGTCTCTGCTTACTGCTACATCAATAGGAAACAAACCATAGAGATAGAACTTGGAACTACTTTATTGTATCAAGTTTGAAAGAGCTAACATAAACCATCTTTGATTTAGAGTTCCGACTACATGTACCAATATAGGAGAAAATAGAGTGAAACCTAAAAATTAAAACTGTTACTGCCAAAGAACGGTTTAACCTAGAAAAAACGAAATTTGGTGAGCCAAGTGGGATTGTGGTACTGATCATTACCTGAAAGTGTCATCCATATTGGGTGAAAAAATGTGTGTTGGGATTTCAGGAAACTCGTAGTTTTTTGGAAGCTTGGCAACCCCTTTCCATGAAATTTATTTGCGCCAGTCTCTGCCCAGGGCTACATCAATAGGAAACAAACCATTAAGATAGAACTTGGAACTACTTTATTGTGTCAAGTTTCAAAAACTAGCACAAACCTTGTTTGATTTAGAGTTCCAACTAAATGTATCCCTATAGGAGAAAACAGAGTGAAACCTAAAAATTAAAACTGTTACTGCCAACGAACGGTTTAATATAGAAGAATGAAATTTGGTGAGCCAAGTGGGAATGGGGTACTGATCATTACCTGAAAGTGTCATCAAGATTGTTGACAAAATATGTGCTGATATTTCAGGAAACTCGTAGTTTTTTAGAAGCTAGGCAACACCTTTACGTGAACGTGATTTGCGCCAGTCTCTGCTTACTGCTACATAAATAGGAAACAAACCATAGAGATAGAACTTGGAACTACTTTTTTGTGTCAAGTTTCGAAGAGCTACAAAAAACCGTGTTAGATTTAGAGTTCCAACTACATGTATCCATATAGGAGAAAACAGAGTGGAACCTAAAAATTAAAACTGTTACTACCAACGAATGGTTTAACCTAGAAGAACGAAATTTGGTGAGCCAAGTGGGATTGGGTTACTGATCATTACCTGAAAGTGTCATCAAGATTGGGTGAAAAAATGTGTGCTGAGGTTTCAGGAAACTCATAGTTTTTTGGAAGCTTGGCAACCCCTTTCCTTGAAAGTCATTTGCGCCAGTCTCTGCTTAGGGCTACATCAATAGGAAACAAACCATAGTGATAGAACTTGGAACTTTTTTATTTTGTCAAGTTTCAAAGAGCTAACACAAACCGTGTTTGATTTAGAGTTCCAATTACATGTATCCATATAGGAGAAAACAGAGTGAAACCTAAAAATTAAAACTGTTACTCCCAACGAACTGTTTAACCTAGAAGAACGAAATTTGGTGAGCCAAGTGGGATTGGGGTACTGATCATTACCTGAAAGTGTCATCAAGATAGGGTGAAAAAATGTGTGATGAGATTTCAGGAAACTCGTAGTTTTTTGGAAGCTTGGCAAGCCCTTTCCATGAAAGTGATTTGCGCCAGTCTCTGCTTAGGTCTACATCAATAGGAAATAAACCAGGGAGATAGAACTTGGAACTACTTTATTGTGTCAAGTTTCAAAGAGCTAGCACAAACCGTCCTTGATTTAGAGTTCCAACTACATGTATCCATATGGGAGGAAACAGAGTGAAACCTAAAAATTAAAACTGTTACTGCCAACGAACGGTTTAACCTAGAAGAACGAAATTTGGTGAGCCAAGTGGGAATGGGGTACTGATCATTACCTGAAAGTGTCATCAAGATTGGGTGACTAAATGTGTGCTGATATTTCAGGAAAATCGTAGTTTTTTGGAAGCTTGGCAACCCCTTTTCGTGAAAGTGATTTGCGCCAGTCTCTGCTTAGGGCTACATCAATAGGAAACAAACCATAGATATAGAACTTGGAACTAATTTATTGTGTCAAGTTTCAAAGAGCTAGCACAAACCGTGTTTGATTTAGAGTTCCAACAACATGTATCCATTAGGAGAAAACAGAGTGAAAGCTAAAAATTAAAACTGTTACTGCCAACGAACGGTTTAACCTAGAAGAACGAAATTTGGTGAGCCAAGTGGGAATGGGGTACTGATCATTACCTGAAAGTGTCATCAAGATTGGGTGACTAAATGTGTGCTGATATTTCCGGAAAATCGTAGATTTTGTAAGCTTGGCAACCCCTTTCCGTGAAAGTCATTTGCGCCAGACTCTGCTTAGGGCTACCTCAATAGGAAGCAAACCATAGATATAGAACGTGGAACTACTTTATTGTGTCAAGTTTCTAGAACTAGCACAAACCGTGTTTGATTTAGAGTTCCAACTACATGTATCCATATAGGAGAAAACAAAGTGAAACCTAAAAATTAAAACTCTTATGCCCAATGAACAGTTTAACATAGAAGAACGAAATTTGGTGAGCCAAGTGGAATTGGGGTACTGATCATTACCTGAATGTGTCATCAAGATTGGGTGAAAAAATGTGTACAGAGATTACAGGAGACTCGTAGTTTTTTGGAAGCTTGGCAACCCCTTTCCATGAAAGTGATTTGCGCCAGTCTCTGCTTAGGGCTACATCAATAGGAAACAAACAATAGAGATAGAACTGGGAACTAATTTATTGTGTCAAGTTTCAAAGATCTAGCACAAACCTCCTTGATTTAGAGTTCCAACTACATGTATCCATATAGGAGAAAACAGAGTGAAACCTAAGAATTAAAACTGTTACTGCCAACGAACGGTTTTACATAGAAGAACGAAATTTGGTGAGCCAAGTGGGAATGGCGTACTGATCATTACCTGAAAGTGTCATCAAGATTGGGTGACAAAATGTGTGCTGATACTTCAGGAAACTCGTAGTTTTTTGGAAGCTTGGCAACCACTTTCTGTGAAAGTGATTTGCACCTGTCTCTGCTTAGGGCTACATCAATAGGAAACAAACCATAGAGATAGAACTTGGAACTACTTTATTTTGTCAAGTTTCAAAGAGCTAGCACAAACCGTCCTTGATTAAGAGTTCCAACTACATGTATCCATATGGGAGAAAACAGAGTGAAACCTAAAAATTTAAACTGTTACTGCCAAGGAACGGTTTAACCTAGAAGAACGAAATTTGGTGAGCCAAGTGGGAATGGGATACTGATCATTACCTGAAAGTGTCATCAAAATTGGGTGACTAAATGTGTGCCGAGATTTCAGGAAACTCGTAGTTTTTTGGAAGCTTGGCAACCCCTTTACGGGAAAGTGATTTGTGCCAATTTCTGCTTAGGGCTACAACAATAGGAAACAAACCATAGATATAGAACTTGGAACTACTTTATTGTGTCAAGTTTCAAAGAGCTAGCACAAACCGTGTTTGATTTAGAGTTCCAAATACATGTATCCTTATAGGAGAAAACAGAGTGAAACCTAAAAATTTAAACTGTTACTGCCAACGAACGGTTTAACCTAGAAGAACGAAATTTGGTGCGCCAAGTGGGATTGGGGTACTGATCATTACCTGAAAGTGTCATCAAGATTGGGTGAAAAAGTGTGTGCAGAGATTTCAGGAAACTCGTAGTTTTTTGCAAGCTTGGCAATCCATTTCCGTGAAAGTGATTTGCGCCAGTCTCTGCTAAGGGCTATATCAATAGGAAACAAACCATAGAGATAGAACTTTGAACTACTTTATTATTCCAAGTTTCAAAGTGCTAGCACAAACCGTCTTTGATTTAGAGTTCCAAATACATGTATCCATATAGGAGAAAACAGAGTGAAACCTAAAAATTAAAACTGTTACTCCCAAAGAACGGTTTAACCTAGAAGAACGAAATTTGGTGAGCCAAGTGGGATTGGGGTACTGATCATTACCTGAAAGTGTCATCAAGTTTGGGTGAAAAGGTGTGTGCTGAGATTTCAGGAAACTCGTAGTTTTTTGGAAGTTGGCAACCCCTTTACGTGAAAGTGATTTTCGCCAGTCTCTGCTTAGGGCTACATCAATAGGAAACAAACCACAGAGATAGAACTGGGAACTCCTTTATTGTGTCAAGTTTCAAAGAGCTAGCACAAACCGTCCTTGATTTAGAGTTCCAACTACATGTATCCATATAGGAGAAAACAGAGTGAAACCTAAAAATTTAAACTGTTACTGCCAACGAACGGTTTAACCTAGAAGAACGAAATTTGGTGAGCCAAGTGGGAATGGGGTACTGATAATTACCTGAAAGTGTCATCAAGATTGAGTGACTAAATGTGTGCTGATATTTCAGGAAACTCGTAGTTTTTTGGAAGCTTGGCAACCCCTTTCAGTGAAAGTGATTTGCGCCAGTCTCTGTTAGGGCTACATCAATAGGAAACAAACCATAGATATAGAACTTGGAACTACTTTATTGTGTCAAGTTTCAAAGAGCTAGCACAAACCGTGTTTGATTTAGAGTTCCAACTACATGTATCCATATAAAAGAAAACAGAGTGAAACCTAAAAATTAAAACTGTTACTGCCAACGTAAGGTTTAACCTAGAAGAACGAAATTTGGTGAGCCAAGTGGGATTGGTTTACTGATCATTACCTGAAAGTGTCATCAAGATTGGGTGAAAAAATGTGTGCTGAGATTTCAGGAAACTCGTAGTTTTTTGGAAGCTTGGCAACCCCTTTCCATGAAAGTGATTTGCGCCAGTCTCTGCTTAGGGCTACATCAATAGGAAACAAAACATAGAGATAGAAATAGGAACTCCTTTATTGTGTCAAGTTTCAAAAACTAGCAAAAACCGTGTTTGATTAAGAGTTCCAACTACATGTATCCATATAGGAGAAAACAGAATGAAACCTAAAAATTAAAAATGTTACTGCCAACGAACGGCTTTACCTAGAAGAACGAAATTTGGACAGCCAAGTGGGATTGGCGTACTGATCATTACCTGAAAGTGTCATCAAGATTGGGTGAAAAAACGTATGCTGAGATTTCAGGAAACTCGTAGTTTTTTGGAAGCTTGGCAACTCCTTTCAATGAAAGTGATTTGCGCCGGTCTCTGCTTAGGGCAACATCAATAGGAAACAAACCATAGAGATAGAACTTGGAACTCCTTTATTTTGTCAAGTTTCAAAGAGCTAGCACAAACCATCCTTGATTTAGAGTTCCAACTACATGTATCCATATAGGAGAAAACAGAGTGAAACCTAGAAATTAAAACTGTTACTGCCAACGAACGGTTTAACCTAGAAGAACGAAATTTGGTGAGACAAGTGGAATTGGGTTACTGATCATTACCTGAAAGTGTCATCAAGATTGGGTGAAAAAATGTGTGCTGAGATTTCAGGAAACTCATAGTTTTTTGGAAGCTTGGCAACCCCTTTCCATGAAAGTGATTTGCGCCAGTCTCGGCCTAGGGCTACATCAATAGGAAACAAACCATAGAAATAGAACTTGGAACTACTTTATTGTGTCAAGTTTCAAGAACTAGCACAAACCGTGTTTGATTTAGAGTTCCAACTACATGTATCCATAAAGGAGAAAACAGAGTGAAACCTAAAAATTAAAACTGTTACTGCCAACGAACGGTTTAACCTAGAAAAAACAAAATTTGGTGAGCCAAGTGGGATTGGGGTACTGATCATTACCTGAAAGTTTTATCAAGTTTGGGTGACAAAATGTGTGCTGATATTTCAGGAAACTCGTAGATTTTTGGAAGCTTGGCAACCCCTTTCCGTGAAAGTGTTTTGCGCCTGTCTCTCCTTAGGGCTACATCAATAGGAAAGAAACCATAGAGATAGAACTTGGAACTACTTTATTGTGTCAAGTTTCAAAGAGCTATCACAAACCGTCTTTGATTTAGAGTTCCAACTACATGTATCCATATAGGAGAAAACAGAGTGAAACCTAAAAATTAAAACTGTTACTGCCAACGAACGGTTTAACCTAGAAAAAACAAAATTTGGTGAGCCAAGTGGGATTGGGGTACTGATCATTACCTGAAAGTGTCATCAAGTTGGGTGAAAAAATGTGTGCTGAGATTTGAGGAAACTCGTAGTTTTTTGGAAGCTTCGCAACCCTTTTCCATGAAAGTGATTTGCGCCAGTCTCTGCTTAGGGCTAAATCAATAGGGAACAAACCATAGTGATAGAACTTGGAACTACTTTATTGTGTCAAGTTTCAAAGAGCTAGCACAAACCGTGTTTGATTTAGAGTTCCATCTACATGTATCCATATAGGAGAAAACAGAGTGAAACCTAAAAATTAAAACTGTTACTGCCAACGAACGGTTTAAACTAGAAGAACGAAATTTGGTGAGCCAATTGGGATTGGGGTACAGATCATTACCTGAAAGTGTCATCAAGATTGGGTGAAAAAATGTGTGCTGAGATTTCAGGAAACTCGTAGTTTTTTGGAAGCTTGGCAACCACTTTCAATGAAAGTGATTTGCGACAGTCTCTGCTTAGGGCTACATGAATAGGAAACAAACAATAGAGATAGAACATAGACCTACTTTATTGTGTCAAGTTTCAAAGAGCTAGCACAAACCGTGTTTGATTTAGAGTTCAAACTACATGTATCCATATAAAAGAAAACAGAGTGAAACCTAAAAATTAAAACTGTTACTGCCAACGAACGGTGTAACCTAGAAGAGCGAAACTTTTTGAGCCAAGTGGGAATGGGGTACTGATCATTACCTGAAAGTGTCATCAAGATTGGGTGAAAAAATGTGTGCTGAGATTTCAGGAAACTCGTAGTTTTTTGGAAGGTTGGCAACCACATTCCGTGAAAGTGATTTGCGCCAGTCTCTGCTTAGGGCCACATCAATAGGAAACAAACCATAGAGAGAAATTGGAATTACTTTATTGTGTCAAGTTCAAAGAGCTAGCACAAACCGTGTTTGATTTAGAGTTCCAAATACATGTATCCATATAGGAGAAAACAGAGTGAAACCTAAACATTAAAACTGTTACTGCCAACGAACGGTTTAACCTAGAAGAACGAAATTTGGTGAGCCAAGTGGGATTGGGTTACTGATCATTACCTGAAAGTGTCATCAAGATTGGGTGAAAAAATGTGTGCTGAGATTTCAGGAAACTCGTAGTTTTTTGGAAGCTCGGCAACCCCTTTCCATGAAAGTGATTTGCGCCAGTCTCTGCTTAGGGCTACATCAATAGGAAATAAACCATAGAGATAGAACTTGGAACTACTTTATTGTGTCAAGTTTCAAAGAGCTAGCACAAACCGTCTTTGATTTAGAGTTCCAACTACATGTATCCATATAGGAGAAAACAGAATGAAACCTAAAAATTAAAACTGTTACTGCCAACGAACGGTTTAAACTAGAAAAAACTAAATTTGGTGAGCCATATGGGATCAGGGTACTGATCATTACCTGAAAGTGTCATCAAGATTGGGTGAAAAATGTGTGCTGAGATTTCAGGAAACTCATAGTTTTATGGAAGCTTGGCAACGCCTTTCAATGAAAGTGATTTGCGCCAGTATCTCCTTAGGGCTACAAAAATAGGAAACAAACCATGGAGATAGAACTTGGAACTACTTTATGTGTCAAGTTTCAAGGAGCTAGCACAAACCGTCTTTGATTTAGAGTTCAAAATACATGTATCCATATAGAAGAAAACAGAGGGAAACCTAAAAATTTAAACTGTTACTGCCAAGGAACGGTTTAATATAGAAGAACAAAATTTGGTGAGCCAAGTGGAAATGGTTTACTGATCATTACCTGAAAGTGTCATCAATTTTGGGTGAAAAAACTTGTGCTGAGATTTCAGGAAACTCGTAGTTTTTTGGAAGCTTGGCAACCCCTTTCCTTGAAAGTGATTTGCGCCAGTCTCTGCTTAGGGCTACATCAAAAGAAAACAAACCATAGAGATAGAACTTGGAACTACTTTATTTTGTCAAGTTTCAAAGAGCTATCACAAACCGTCCTTCATTTAGAGTTCCAACTACATGTATCCATATAGGAGAAAACAGAGTGAAACCTAAAAATTAAAACTGTTACTGCCAATGAACGGTTTAACCTAGAAGAACAAAACTTTTTGAGACAAGTGGGAATGGGGTACTGATCATTACCTGAAAGTGTCATCAAAATTGGGTGAAAAAATGTGTGCTGAGATTTCAGGAAACTCGTAGTTTTTTGGAAGCTTGGCAACCCCTTTCTGTGAAAGTGATTTGTGCCACTCTCTGCTTAGGGCTACATCAATAGGAAACAAACCATAGAGATAGAACTTGGAACTACTTTATTTTGTCAAGTTTCAAAGAGCTATCCCAAACCGTCCTTGATTTAGAGTTCCAACTACATGTATCCATATAGGAGAAAACAGAGTGAAACCTAAAAATTAAAACTGTTACTGCCAACGTAAGGTTTAACATAGAAGAACGAAATTTGGTGAGCCACGTGGGTTTGGTTTACTGATCATTACCTGAAAGTGTCATCAAGATTGGGTGAAAAAATGTGTGCTGAGATTTCAGGAAACTCGTAGTTTTTTGGAAGCTTGGCAACCCCTTTCCATGAAAGTGATTTGCGCCAGTCTCTGCTTAGGGCTACAACAATAGGAAACAAACCATAGAGATAGAACTTGGAACTACTTTATTTTGTCAAGTTTCAAAGAGCTATCACAAACCGTCCTTGATTTAGAATTCCAAATACATGTATCCATATAGGAGAAAACAGAGTGAAACGTAAAAATTAAAACTGTTACTGCCAACGAACGGTTTTACCTAGAAGAACGAAATTTGGTGAGCCAAGTGGGAATCGGATACTGATCATTACCTGAAAGTGTCATCAAGATTGGGTGACTAAATGTGTGCTGATATTTCAGGAAACTCGTAGTTTTTTGGAAGCTTGGCAACCCCTTTCCGTTAAAGTGATTTGCGCCTGTCTCTGCTTAGGGCTACATCAATAGGAAAGAAACCATAGAGATAGAACTTGGAACTAGTTTATTGTGTCAAGTTTCAAAGAGCTAGCACAAACCGTGTTTGATTTCGAGTTCCAACTACATGTATCCATATAGGAGAGAACAGAGTGAAACCTAAAAATTGAAACTGTTACTCCCAACGAACAGTTTAATCTAGAAGAACGAAATTTGGTGACCCAAGTGGGATTGGGTTACTGATCATTACCTGAAAGTGTCATCAAGATTGGGTGAAAAAATGTGTGCTGAGATTTCAGGAAACTCGTAGTTTTTTGGAAGCTCGGCAACGCCTTTCCATGAAAGTGATTTGCGCCAGTCTCTGCTTAGGGCTATATCAATAGGAAACAAACCATAGAGATAGAAATTGGAACTACTTTATTGTGTCAAGTTTCAAAAACTAGCACAAACCGTGTTTGATTTAGAGTTCTAACTACATGTATCCACACAGGAGAAAACAGAGTGAAACCTAAAAATTTAAACTGTTACTGCCAACGAACGGTTTAACCTAGAAGAATGAAATTTGGTGAGCCAAGTGGGATTGGGTTACTGATCATTACCTGAAAGTGTCATCAAGATTGGGTGAAAAATGTGTGCTGTGATTTCAGGAAACTCATACTTTTTTGGAAGCTTGGCAACCCCTTTCCATGAAAGTGATTTGCACCAGTCTCTGCCTAGGGCTACATCAATAGGAAACAAAACATAGAGATAGATCTTGGAACTACTTTATTGTGTCAAGTTTCAAGAACTAGCACAAACCGTCTTTGATTTAGAGTTCAAACTACATGTATCCATATAGAAGAAAACAGAGAAAAACCTAAAAATTTAAACTGTTACTGCCAAGGAACGGTTTAATATAGAAGAACAAAATTTGGTGAGCCAAGTGGGAATGGTTTACTGATCATTATCGGAAGGTGTCATCAATTTTGGGTGAAAAAACTTGTGCTGAGATTTCAGGAAACTCGTAGTTTTTTGGAAGCTTGGCAACCCCTTTCCATGAAAGTGATTTGCGCCAGTCTCTGCTTAGGGCTACATCAATAGGAAACAAAACATAGAGATAGAAATAGGAACTCCTTTATTGTGTCAAGTTTCAAAAACTAGCAAAAACCGTGTTTGATTAAGAGTTCCAACTACATGTATCCATATAGGAGAAAACAGAGTGAAACCTAAAAATTAAAAATGTTACTGCCAACGAACGGCTTTACCTAGAAGAACGAAATTTGGACAGCCAAGTGGGATTGGGGTACGGATCATTACCTGAAAGTGCCATCAAGATTGGGTGAAAAAATGTGTGCTGAGATTTCAGGAAACTCGTAGTTTTTTGGAAGCTTGGCAACCCCTTTCCTTGAAAGTGATTTGCGCCAGTCTCTGCTTAGGGCTACATCAATAGAAAACAAACCATAGAGATAGAACTTGGAACTACTTTATTGTGTCAAGTTTCAAAGAGCTAGCAGAAACCGTGTTTGATTTAGAGTTCCAACTACAAGTATCCTTCTAGGAGTAAACAGAGTGAAACCTAAACATTTAAACTGTTACTGCCAACGAACGGTTTAAACTAGAAGAACGAAATTTGGTGAGCCAAGTAGGATTGGGGTACTGATTATTACCTGAAGGTCTCATCAAGATTGGGTGAAAAAATGTGTGCTGAGATTTCAGGAAACTCATAGTTTTTTGGAAGTTTGGCAAACGCTTTCCATGAAAGTGATTTGCGCCAGTCTCTCCTTAGGGCTACATCAATAGGAAACAAACCATAGAGATAGAACTTGGAACTACTCTACTGTGTCAAGTTTCAAAGAGCTAGCACAAACCGTCTTTGATTTAGAGTTCCAACTACATGTATCCATATAGGAGAAAACAGAGTGAAACCTAAAAATTAAAACTGTTACTGCCAACGAACGGTTTAACTTAGAAGAACGAAATTTGGTGAGCCAAGAGGGAATGGGGTACTGATCACTACCTGAACGTGTCATCAAGATGGGGTGAAAAAATGTGTGCTGAGATTTGAGGAAACTCGTAGTTTTTTGGAAGCTTGGCAACCCCTTTCTTTTAAAGTGATTTGCGCCAGTCTCTGCTTAGGGCCACATCAATAGGAAACAAACCATAGAGAGAAATTGGAACTACTTTATTGTGTCAAGTTTCAAAGAGTTAGCACAAACCATGTTTGATTTAGAGTTCTAACTACATGTATCCACACAGGAGAAAACAGAGTGAAAGCTAAAAATTAAAACTGTTACTGCCAACGAACGGTGTAACGTACTAGAGCGAAACTTTTTGAGCCAAGTGGGAATGGGGAACTGATCATTACCTGAAAGTGTCATCAAGATTGGGTGAAAAAATATGTGCTGAGATTTCAGGAAACTTGTAGTTTTTTGGAAGGTTGGAAACCCCTTTCCGTGAAAGTGATTTGCGCCAGTCTCTGCTTAGGGCCACATCAATAGGAAACAAACCATAGAGAGAAATTGGAACGACTTTATTGTGTCAAGTTCAAAGAGCTAGCACAAACCGTGTTTGATTTAGAGTTCCAAATACATGTATCCATATAGGAGAAAACAGAGTGAAACATAAACATTAAAACTGTTACTGCCAACGAACGGTTTAACCTAGAAGAACAAAATTTGGTGAGCCAAGTGGGATTGGGGTTCTGATCATTACCTGAAAGTGTCATCAAGATTGGGTGAAAAAATGTGTGCTGAGATTTCAGGAAACTCGTAGTATTTTGGAAGCTTGGCAACCCCTTTCCATGAAAGTGATTTGCGCCAATCTCTGCTTAGGGCTACATCAATAGGAAACAAACCATAGAGATAGAACTTGGAACTACTTTATTTTGTCAAGTTTCAAACAGCTAGCACAAACTGTCCTTGATTAAGTGTTCCAACTACATGTATCCATATAGGAGAAAAGAGAGTGAAACCTAAAAATTAAAACTGTTACTGCCAACGTAAGGTTTAACTTAGAAGAACGAAATTTGGTGAGCCACGTGGGTTTGGTTTACTGATCATTACCTGAAAGTGTCATCAAGATTGGGTGAAAAAATGTGTGCTGAGATTTCAGGAAACTCGTAGTTTTTTGGAAGCTTGGCAACCCCTTTACATGAAAGTGATTTGCGCCAGTCTCTGCTTAGGGCTACATCAATAGGAAACAAACCATAGAGATAGAACTTGGAACTACTTTATTTTGTCAAGTTTCAAAGAGCTATCACAAACCGTCCTTGATTTAGAGTTCCAACTACATGTATCCATATAGGAGAAAACAGAGTGAAACCTAAAAATTAAAACTGTTACTGCCAACGAACGTTTTAAACTAGAAAAAACTAAATTTGGTGAGCCATATGGGATTGGGGTACTGATCATTACCTGAAAGTGTCATCAAGATTGGGTGAAAAATGTGTGCTGAGATTTCAGGAAACTCATAGTTTTATGGAAGCTTGGCAACGCCTTTCAATGAAAGTGATTTGCGCCAGTATCTCCTTAGGGCTACAAAAATAGGAAACAAACCATGGAGATAGAACTTGGAACTACTTAATGTGTCAAGTTTCAAGGAGCTAGCTCAAACCGTTTTTGATTTAGAGTTCAAACTACATGTATCCATATAGAAGAAAACAGAGGGAAACCTAAAAATTTAAACTGATACTGCCAAGGAACGGTTTAATATAGAAGAACAAAATTTGGTGAGCCAAGTGGAAATGGTTTACTGATCATTACCTGAAAGTGTCATCAATTTTGTGTGAAAAAACTTGTGCTGAGATTTCAGGAAACTCGTAGTTTTTTGGAAGCTTGGCAACCCCTTTCCTTGAAAGTGATTTGCGCCAGTCTCTGCTTAGGGCTACATCAATAGAAAACAAACCATAGAGATAGAACTTGGAACTAATTTATTTTGTCAAGTTTCAAAGAGCTATCACAAACCGACCTTGATTTAGAGTTCCAACTACATGTATCCATATAGGAGAAAAAAGAGTGAAACCTAAAAATTAAAACTGTTACTGCCAATGAAGGGTTTAACCTAGAAGAACGAAACTTTTTGAGACAAGTGGGAATGGGGTACTGATCATTACCTGAAAGTGTCATCAAGATTGGGTGAAAAAATCTGTGCTGAGATTTCAGGAAACTCGTAGTTTTTTGGAAGCTTGGCAACCCCTTTCCGTTAAAGTGATTTGCGCCAGTCTCTGCTTAGGGCCACATCAATACGAAACAAACCATAGAGAGAAATTGGAACTACATTATTTTGTCAAGTTTCAAAGAGCTAGCAGAAACCGTGTTTGATTTAGAGTTCCAACTACATGTATCCATATAGGAGAGAACAGAGTGAAACCTAAAAATTAAAACCGTTACTGCCAACGTAAGATTTAACCTAGAAGAACGAAAGTTGCTGACCCAAGTGGGATTGGGTTACTGATCATTACCTGAAAGTGTCATCAAGTTTGGGTGAAAAAATGTGTGCTGAGATTTCAGGAAACTCGTAGTTTTTTGGAAGCTCGGCAACCTCTTTCCATGAAAGTGATTTGTTCCAGTCTCTGCTTAGGGCTACATCAATAGGAAACAAACCATAGAGATAGAAATTGGAACTACTTTATTGTGTCAAGTTTCAAACCTAGCACAAACCGTGTTTAATTTAGAGTTCTAACTACATGTATCCACACAGGAGAAAACAGAGTGAAACCTAAAAATTGAAACTGTTACTGCCAACAAACGGTTTAACCTTGAAGAACGAAATTTGGTGAGCCAAGTGGGATTGGGTTACTGATCATTACCTGAAAGTGTCATCAAGATTGGGTGAAAAAATGTGTGCTGAGATTTCAGGAAACTCATCCTTTTTTGAAGCTTTGCAGCCCCTTTCCATGAAAGTGATTTGCGCCAGTCTCTGCCTTGGGCTACAACAATAGGAAACAAACCATAGAGATAGAACTTGGAATTACTTTATTGTGTCAAGATTCAAGAACTAGCACAAACCGTGTTTGATTTAGAGTTCCAACTACATGTATCCATAAAGAGAAAACAGAGTGAAACCTAAAATTTAAAACTGTTACTCCCAACGAACAGTTTAACCTAGAAGAACGAAATTTGGTGAGCCAAGTGTGATTGGGGTACTGATCATTACCTGAAAGTGTCATCAAGATTGGGTGAAAAAAAATGTACAGAAATTTCAGGAATCTCGTAGTTTTTTGGAAGCTTGGCAACCCCTTTCCATGAAAGTGATTTGCGCCAGAGTCTGCTTAGGGCTACATCAATAGGAAAAAAACCATAGAGATAGAACTGGGAACTACTTTATTGTGTCAAGTTTCAAAGAGCTAGCACAAACCGTGTTTGATTTAGAGTTCCAACTACATGTATCCATATAGGAGAAAACAGAGTGAAACCTAAAAATTAAAACTGTTACTTCCAACGTAAGGTTTAAACTAGAAGAACGAAATTTGGTCAGCCAAGTGGGATTGGTTTACTGATCATTACCTGAAAGTGTCATCAAGATTGGGTGAAAAAATGTGTGCTGAGATTTCAGGAAACTCGTAGTTTTTTGGAAGCTTGGCAACCCCTTTCCATGAAAGTGATTTGCGCCAGTCTCTGCTTAGGGCCACATCAATAGGAAACAAACCATAGAGAGAACTTGGAACTACTTTATTGTGTCAAGTTTCAAAGAGCTAGCACAAACCGTGTTTGATTTAGAGTTCCAAATACATGTATCCATATAGGAGAAAACAGAGTGAAACCTAACATTAAAACTGTTACTGCCAACGAACGATTTAACCTAGGAGAACGAAATTTGGTGAGCCAAGTGGGATTGGGGTTCTGATCATTACCTGAAAGTGTCATCAAGATTGGGTGAAAAAATGTGTGCTGAGATTTCAGGAAACTCGTAGTTTTTTGGAAGCTTGGCAAACCCTTTCCATGAAAGTGATTTGCGCCAGTCTCTGCTTAGGGCTACATCAATAGGAAAGAAACCATAGAGATAGAACTTGGAACTACTTTATTGTGTCAAGTTTCAAAGAGCTAGCACAAACCGTGTTTGACTTAGAGTTCTAACTACATGTATCCACACAGGAGAAAACAGAGTGAAACCTAAAAATTAAAACTGTTACTGCCAACGAACGGTTTAACCTAGAAGAACGAAATTTGGTGAGCCAAGTGGGATTGGGTTGCTGATCATTACCTGAAAGTGTCATCAAGATTGGGTGAAAAAATGTGTGCTGAGATTTCAGGAAACTCATAGTTTTTTGGAAGCTTGGCAACCCCTTTCCATGAAAGTGTTTTGCGCCAATCTCTGCCTAGGGCTACATCAGTAGGAAACAAAACATAGAGAGAACTTGGAACTACTTTATTGTGTCAAGTTTCAAAGAGCTAGCACAAACCGTCCTTGATTTAGAGTTCCAACTACATGTATCCATATAGGAGAAAACAGAGTGAAACCTAAAAATTAATACTGTTACTGCCAATGAACGGTTTAACGTAGAAGAACGAAATTTGGTGAGCCAAGTGGCAATGGCGTACTGATCATTACCTGATAGTGTCATCAAGATTGGGAGACAAAATGTGTGCTGATATTTCAGGAACCTCGTAGTTTTTTGGAGTCTTGGAAACCACTCTCCGTGAAACTGATTTGCGACAGTCTCTGCTTAGGGCTACATCAATAGGAAACAAACCATAGAGATAGAACATGGACCTACTTTATTGTGTCAAGTTTCAAAGAGCTAGCACAAACCGTGTTTGATTTAGAGTTCAAACTACATGTATCCATATAGGAGAAAACAGAGTGAAACCTAAAAGTTAAAACTGTTACTGCCAACGAACGGTTTAACCTAGAAGAGCGAAACTTTTTGAGCCAAGTGGGAATGGGGTACTGATCATTACCTGAAAGTGTCATCAAGTTTGGGTGAAAAAATGTGTGCTGAGATTTCAGGAAACTCGTAGTTTTTTGGAAGGTTGGCAACCCCTTTCCGTGAAAGTGATTTGCGCCAGTCTCTGCTTAGGGCCACATCAATAGGAAACAAACCATAGAGAGAAATTGGAACTACTTTACTGTGTCAAGTTCAAAGAGCTAGCACAAACCGTGTTTGATTTAGAGTTCCAAATACATGTATCCATATACGAGAAAACAGAGTGAAACCTAAACATTAAAACTGTTACTGCCAACGAACGGTTTAACCTAGAAGAACGAAATTTGGTGAGCCAAGTGGGAATGGGATACTGATCATTACCTGAAAGTGTCATCAAGATTGGGTGAAAAAATGTGTGCTGAGATTTCAGGAAACTCGTAGTTTTTTGGAAGCTTGGCAACCACTTTCCATGAAAGTGATTTGTGCCAGTCTCTGCTTAGGGCTACATCAATAGGAAATAAACCATAGAGATAGAACTTGGAACTACTTTATTGTGTCAAGTTTCAAAGAGCTAGCACAAACCGTCCTTGATTTAGAGTTCCAACTACATGTATCCATATAGGAGAAAACAGAATGAAACATAAAAATTAAAACTGTTACTGCCAACGAACGGTTTAAACTAGAAAAAACTAAATTTGGTGAGCCTTATGGGATTGGGGTACTGATCATTACCTGAAAGTGTCATCAAGATTGGGTGAAAAATGTGTGCTGAGATTTCAGAAAACTCATAGTTTTATGGAAGCTTGGCAACGCCTTACAATGAAAGTGATTTGCGCCAGTATCTCCTTAGGGCTACAAAAATAGAAAACAAACCATGGAGATAGAACTTGGAACTACTTTATGTGTCAAGTTTCAAGGAGCTAGCACAAACCGTCTTTGATTTAGAGTTCAAACTACATGTATCCATATAGAAGAAAACAGAGGGAAACCTAAAAATTTAAACTGTTACTGCCAAGGAATGGTTTAATATACAAGAACAAAATTTGGTGAGCCAAGTGGAAATGGTTTACTGATCATTACCTGAAAGTGTCATCAATTTTGGGTGAAAAAACTTGTGCTGAGATTTCAGGAAACTCGTAGTTTTTTGGAAGCTTGGCAACCCCTTTCCTTGAAAGTGATTTGCGGCAGTCTCTGCTTAGGGCTACATCAATAGAAAACAAACCATAGAGATAGAACTTGGAACTACTTTATTTTGTCAAGTTTCAAAGAGCTATCACAAACCGTCCTTGATTTAGAGTTCCAACTACATGTAACCATATAGGAGAAAACAGAGTGAAACCTAAAAATTAAAACTGTTACTGCAAACGAATGGTTTAACCTAGAAGAACGAAACTTTTTGAGCCAAGTGGGAATGGGGTACTGACCATTACCTGAAAGTGTCATCAAGATTGGGTGAAAAAATGTGTGCTGAGATTTCAGGAAACTCGTAGTTTTTTGGAAGTTGGCAACCCCTTTCCGTTAAAGTGATTTGCGCCAGTCTCTGCTTTGGGCCACATCAATAGGAAACAAACCATAGAGAGAAATTTGAACTACATTATTGTGTCAAGTTTCAAAGAGCTAGCACAAACTGTGTTTGATTTAGAGTTCCAAATACATGTATCCATATAGGAGAAAACAGACTGAAACCTAAACATTAAAACTGTTACTGCCAACGAACGGTTTAACCTAGAAGAACGAAATTTGGTGAGCCAAGTGGGATTGGGGTTGTGATCATTACCTGAAAGTTTCATCAAGATTGGTTGAAAAAATGTGTGCTGAGATTTCAGGAAACTCGTAGTTTTTTGGAAGCTTGGCAACCCCTTTACGTGAAAGTGATTTGTGCCAGTCTTTGCTTAGGGCTACATCAATAGGAAACAAACCATAGAGATAGAAATTGGAACTACTTTATTGTGTCAAGTTTCAAAAACTAGCACAAACCGTGTTTAATTTAGAGTTCTAACTACATGTATCCACACAGGAGAAAACAGAGTGAAACCTAAAAATTAAAACGGTTACTGCCAACGAACTGTTTAACCTTGAAGAACGAAATTTGGTGAGCCAAGTGGGATTGGGTTACTGATCATTACCTGAAAGTGTCATCAAGATTGGGTGAAAAATTGTGTGCTGAGATTTCAGGAAACTCATACTTTTTTGGAAGCTTTGCAGCCCCTTTCCATGAAAGTGATTTGCGCCAGTCTCTGCCTTGGGCTACATCAATAGGAAACAAACCATAGAGATAGAACTTGGAACTACTTTATTGTGTCAAGTTTCAAGAACTAGCACAAACCGTGTTTGATTTAGAGTTCCAACTACATGTATCCATATAGGAGAAAAGAGAGTGAAACCTAAAAATTAAAACTGTTACTCCCAACGAACAGTTTAACCTAGAAGAACGAAATTTGGTGAGCCACGTGGGTTTGGTTTACTAATCATTACCTGAAAGTGTCATCAAGATTGGGTGAAAAAATGTGTGCTGAGATTTCAGGAAACTCGTAGTTTTTTGGAAGCCTGGCAAACCCTTTCCATGAAAGTGATTTGCGCCAGTCTCTGCTTAGGGCTACATCAATAGGAAAGAAACCATAGAGATAGAACTTGGAACTACTTTATTGTGTCAAGTTTCAAAGAGCTAGCACAAACCGTGTTTGATTTAGAGTTCTAACTACATGTATCCACACAGGAGAAAACAGAGTGAAACCTAAAAATTAAAACTGTTACTGCCAACGAACGGTTTAACCTAGAAGAACTAAATTTGGTGGGCCAAGTTGGATTGGGTTGCTGATCATTTCCTGAAAGTGTCATCAAGATTGGGTGAAAAAATGTGTGCTGAGATTTCAGGAAACTCATAGTTTTTTGGAAGCTTGGCAACCCCTTTCCATGAAAGTGTTTTGCGCCAGTCTCTGCCTAGGGCTACATCAATAGGAAACAAAACATAGAGAGAACTTGGAACTACTTTATTGTGTCAAGTTTCAAAGAGCTAGCACAAACCGTCCTTGATTTAGAGTTCCAACTACATGTATCCATATAGGAGAAACAGAGTGAAACCAAAAAATTAATACTGTTACTGCCAATGAACGGTTTAACGTAGAAGAGCGAAATTTGGTGAGCCAAGTGGCAATGGCATACTGATCATTACCTGATA
Source organism: Spermophilus citellus (assembly GCF_964194105.1). Classification (NCBI taxonomy): domain Eukaryota; kingdom Metazoa; phylum Chordata; class Mammalia; order Rodentia; family Sciuridae; genus Spermophilus; species Spermophilus citellus. The sequence continues at coordinate 11,308,372 of NC_138192.1, read as the reverse complement.
GTGTCATCAAGATTGGGAGACAAAATGTGTGCTGATATTTCAGGAAACTCGTAGTTTTTTGGAATCTTGGAAACCACTTTCCGTGAAACTGATTTGCGACAGTCTCTGCTTAGGGCTACATCAATAGGGAACAAACCATAGAGATAGAACATGGACCTACTTTATTGTGTCAAGTTTCAAAGAGCTAGCACAAACCGTGTTTGATTTAGAGTTCAAACTACATGTATCCACATAGGAGAAAAAAGAGTGAAACCTAAAAATTAAAACTGTTACTGCCAACGAACGGTTTAACCTAGAAGAGCGAAACTTTTTGAGCCAAGTGGGAATGGGGTACTGATCATTACCTGAAAGTGTCATCAAGTTTGGGTGAAAAAATGTGTGCTGAGATTTCAGGAAACTCGTAGTTTTTTGGAAGGTTGGCAACCCCTTTCCGTGAAAGTGATTTGCGCCAGTCTCTGCTTAGGGCTTCATCAATAGGAAACAAACCATAGAGAGAAATTGGAACTACTTTATTGTGTCAAGTTCAAAGAGCTAGCACAAACCGTGTTTGATTTAGAGTTCCAAATACATGTATCCATATACGAGAAAACAGAGTGAAACCTAAACATTAAAACTGTTACTGCCAACGAACGGGTTAACCTAGAAGAACGAAATTTGGTGAGCCAAGTGGGAATGGGATACTGATCATTACCTGAAAGTGTCATCAAGATTGGGTGAAAAAATGTGTGCTGAGATTTCAGGAAACTCGTAGTTTTTTGGAAGCTTGGCAACCACTTTCCATGAAAGTGATTTGCGCCAGTCTCTGCTTAGGGCTACATCAATAGGAAATAAACCATAGAGATAGAACTTGGAACTACTTTATTGTGTCAAGTTTCAAAGAGCTAGCACAAACCGTCCTTGATTTAGAGTTCCAACTACATGTATCCATATAGGAGAAAACAGAATGAAACATAAAAATTAAAACTGTTACTGCCAACGAACGGTTTAAACTAGAAAAAACTAAATTTGGTGAGCCTTATGGGATTGGGGTACTGATCATTACCTGAAAGTGTCATCAAGATTGGGTGAAAAATGTGTGCTGAGATTTCAGAAAACTCATAGTTTTATGGAAGCTTGGCAACGCCTTTCAATGAAAGTGATTTGCGCCAGTATCTCCTTAGGGCTACAAAAATAGGAAACAAACCATGGAGATAGAACTTGGAACTACTTTATGTGTCAAGTTTCAAGGAGCTAGCACAAACCGTCTTTGATTTAGAGTTCAAACTACATGTATCCATATAGAAGAAAACAGAGGGAAACCTAAAAATTTAAACTGTTATTGCCAAGGAATGGTTTAATATAGAAGAACAAAATTTGGTGAGCCAAGTGGAAATGGTTTACTGATCATTACCTGAAAGTGTCATCAATTTTGGGTGAAAAAACTTGTGCTGAGATTTCAGGAAACTCGTAGTTTTTTGGAAGCTTGGCAACCCCTTTCCTTGAAAGTGATTTGCGGCAGTCTCTGCTTAGGGCTACATCAATAGAAAACAAACCATAGAGATAGAACTTGGAACTACTTTATTTTGTCAAGTTTCAAAGAGCTATCACAAACCGTCCTTGATTTAGAGTTCCAACTACATGTAACCATATAGGAGAAAACAGTGAAACCTAAAAATTAAAACTGTTACTGCAAACGAATGGTTTAACCTAGAAGAACGAAACTTTTTGAGCCAAGTGGGAATGGGGTACTGATCATTACCTGAAATTGTCATCAAGATTGGGTGAAAAAATGTGTGCTGAGATTTCAGGAAACTCGTAGTTTTTTGGAAGTTGGCAACCCCTTTCCGTTAAAGTGATTTGCGCCAGTCTCTGCTTAGGGCCCATTAATAGGAAACAAACCATAGAGAGAAATTGGAACTACATTATTGTGTCAAGTTTCAAAGAGCTAGCACAAACTGTGTTTGATTTAGAGTTCCAAATACATGTATCCATATAGGAGAAAACAGACTGAAACCTAAACATTAAAACTGCTACTGCCAAGGAACGGTTTAACCTAGAAGAACGAAATTTGGTGAGCCAAGTGGGATTGGGGTTGTGATCATTACCTGAAAGTTTCATCAAGATTGGTTTAAAAAATGTGTGCTGAGATTTCAGGAAACTCTTAGTTTTTTGGAAGCTTGGCAACCCCTTTACGTGAAAGTGATTTGTGCCAGTCTTTGCTTAGGGCTACATCAATAGGAAACAAACCATAGAGATAGAAATTGGAACTACTTTATTGTGTCAAGTTTCAAAAACTAGCACAAACCGTGTTTAATTTAGAGTTCTAACTACATGTATCCACACAGGAGAAAACAGAGTGAAACCTAAAAATTAAAACTGTTACTGCCAACGAACGGTTTAACCTTGAAGAATGAAATTTGGTGAGCCAAGTGGGATTGGGATACTGATCATTACCTGAAAGTGTCATCAAGATTGGGAGAAAAATTGTGTGCTGAGATTTCAGGAAACTCACACTTTTTTGGAAGCTTTGCAGCCCCTTTCCATGAAAGTGATTTGTGCCAGTCTCTGCCTTGGGCTACATCAATAGGAAACAAACCATAGAGATAGAACTTGGAACTACTTTATTGTGTCAAGTTTCAAGAACTAGCATAAACCGTGTTTGATTTAGAGTTCCAACTACATGTATCCATATAGGAGAAAACAGAGTGAAACCTAAAAATTAAAACTGTTACTCCCAACGAACAGTTTAACCTAGAAGAACGAAATTTGGTGAGCCACGTGGGTTTGGTTTACTAATCATTACCTGAAAGTGTCATCAAGATTGGGTGAAAAAATGTGTGCTGAGATTTCAGGAAACTCGTAGTTTTTTGGAAGCTTGGCAAACCCTTTCCATGAAAGTGATTTGCGCCAGTCTCTGCTTAGGGCTACATCAATAGGAAAGAAACCATAGAGATAGAACTTGGAACTACTTTATTGTGTCAAGTTTCAAAGAGCTAGCACAAACCGTGTTTGATTTAGAGTTCTAACTACATGTATCCACACAGGAGAAAACAGAGTGAAACCTAAAAATTAAAACTGTTACTTCCAACGAACGGTTTAACCTAGAAGAACTAAATTTGGTGGGCCAAGTTGGATTGGGTTGCTGATCATTTCCTGAAAGTGTCATCAAGATTGGGTGAAAAAATGTGTGCTGAGATTTCAGGAAACTCATAGTTTTTTGGAAGCTTGGCAACCCCTTTCCATGAAAGTGATTTGCGCCAGTCTCTGCCTAGGGCTACATCAATAGGAAACAAAACATAGAGACAACTTGGAACTACTTTATTGTGTCAAGTTTCAAGAACTAGCACAAACCGTGTTTGATTTAGAGTTCCAACTACATGTATCCATATAGGAGAAAACAGAGTAAACCTAAAAATTTAAACTGTTACTCCCAAAGAACAGTTTAACCTAGAAGAACGAAATTTGGTGAGCCAAGTGGGATTGGGGTTCTGATCATTACCTGAAAGTGTCATCAAGATTGGGTGAAAAAAAATGTGCAGATATTTCAGGAAACTCGTAGTTTTTTGGAAGCTTGGCAGCCCCTTTCCATGAAAGTGATTTGCGCCAGTCTCTGCTTAGGGCTACATCAATAGGAAACAAACCTTAGAGATATAACTGGGAACTACTTTATTGTGTCAAGTTTCAAAGAGCTAGCACAAACCGTCCTTGATTTAGAGTTCCAACTACATGTATCCATATAGGAGAAAACAGAGTGAAACCTAAAAATTAAAACTGTTACTGCCAACGAACGGTTTAACGTAGAAGAACAAAATTTGGTGAGCCAAGTGGGAATGGCGTACTGATCATTACCTGAAAGTGTCATCAAGATTTGGAGACAAAATGTGTGCTGATATTTCAGGAAACTAGTAGTTTTTTGGAATCTTGGAAACCACTTTCCGTGAAACTGATTTGCGACAGTCTCTGCTTAGGGCTACATCAATAGGAAACAAACCATAGAGATAGAACATGGACCTACTTTATTGTGTCAAGTTTCAAAGAGCTAGCACAAACCATGTTTGATTTAGAGTTCAAACTACATATATCCATATAGGAGAAAAAAGAGTGAAACCTAAAAATTAAAACTCTTACTGCCAACGAACGGTTTAACCTAGAAGAGCGAAACTTTTTGAGCCAAGTGGGAATGGGGTACTGATCATTACCTGAAAGTGTCATCAAGATTGGGTGACTAAATGTGTGCTGATATTTCAGGAAACTCGTAGTTTTTTGGAAGCTTGGAAACCCCTTTACGTGAAAGTGATTTGTGCCAGTCTCTGCTTAGGGCTACATCAATAGGAAACAAACCATAGATATAGAACTTGGAACTACTTTATTGTGTCAAGTTTCAAAGAGCTAGCAGAAACCGTGTTTGATTTAGAGTTCCAAATACATGTATCCATATAGGAGAGAACAGAGTGTAACCTAAAAATTAAAACTGTTACTGCCAACGTAAGGTTTAAACTAGAAGAACGAAATTTGCTGACCCAAGTGGGATTGGGTTACTGATCATTACCTGAAAGTGTCATCAAGATTGGGTGAAAAAATGTGTGCTGAGATTTCAGGAAACTCATAGTTTTTTGGAAGCTCAGCAACCTCTTTCCATGAAAGTGATTTGTGCCAGTCTCTGCTTAGGGCTACATCAATAGGAAACAAACCATAGAGATAGAAATTGGAACTACTTTATTGTGTCAAGTTTCATAAACTAGCACAAACCGTGTTTTATTTAGAGTTCTAACTACATGTATCCACACAGGAGAAAACAGAGTGAAACCTAAAAATTAAAACTGTTACTCCCAACGAACGGTTTAACCTTGAAGAACGAAATTTGGTGAGCCAAGTGGGATTGGGTTACTGATCATTACCTGAAAGTGTAATCAAGATTGGGTGAAATATTGTGTGCTGAGATTTCAGGAAACTCATACTTTTTGGAAGCTTGGCAGCCCCTTTCCATGAAAGTGATTAGCGCCAGTCTCTGCCTTGGGCTACATCAATAGGAAACAAACCATAGTGATAGAACTTGGAACGACTTTATTGTGTCAAGTTTCAAGAACTAGGACAAACCGTGTTTGATTTAGGGTTCCAACTACATGTATCCATATAGGAGAAAACAGAGTGAAACCTAAAAATTAAAACTGTTACTCCCAACGAACAGTTTAACCTAGAAGAACGAAATTTGGTGAGCCAAGTGGGATTGGGGTACTGATCGATACCTGAAAATGTCATCAAGATTGGGTGAAAAAAAATGTACAGAGATTTCAGGAAACTCGTAGTTTTTTGGAAGCTTGGCAACCCCTTTCCATGAAAGTGATTTGCGCCAGTGTCTGCTTAGGGCTACATCAATAGGAAACAAACCATAGAGATAGAACTGGGAACTACTTTATTTTGTCAAGTTTCAAAGAGCTAGCACAAACCGTCCTTGATTTAGAGTTCCAACTACATATATCCATATAGGAGAAAACAGAGTGAAAACTAAAAATTAAAACTGTTACTGCCAATGAACGGTTTAACGTAGAAGAACGAAATTTGGTGAGCCAAGTGGGATTGGTGTACTGATCATTACCTGAAAGTGTCATCAGGATTGGGTGACAAAATGTGTGCTGATATTTCAGGAAACTCGTAGTTTTTTGGAAGCTTGGCAACCCCTTTCCGTGAAAGTGATTTGCGCATGTCTCTGCTTACGGCTACATCAATAGGAAAGAAACCATAGTGATAGAACTTGGAACTAGATTATTGTATCAAGTTTCAAAGAGCTAGCACAAACCGTGTTTGATTTAGAGTTCCAACTACATGTATCCATACAGGAGAAAACAGAGTGAAACCTAAAAATTAAAACTGTTACTGCCAAAGAACGGTTTAACCTAGAAAAAACGAAATTTGGTGAGCCAAGTGGGATTGGGGTACTGATCATTACCTGAAAGTGTCATCAAGATTGGGTGAAAAAATGTGTGCTGAGATTTCAGGAAACTCGTAGTTTTTTCGAAGCTTGGCAACCCCTTTCCATGTAAGAGATTTGCGCCAGTCTCAGCTTAGGTCTACATCAATAGGAAATAAACCATAGTGATAGAACTTGGAACTACTTTATTGTGTCAAGTTTCAAAGAGCTAGCACAAACCGTCCTTGATTTAGAGTTCCAACTACATGTATCCATATAGGAGAAAACAGAGTGAAACCTAAAAATTAAAACTGTTACTGCCAACGAACAGTTTTACCTAGAAGAACGAAATTTGGTGAGCCAAGTGGGATGGGGTTACTGATCATTACCTGAAAGTGTCAGCAAGATTGGGTGAAAAAATGTGTGCTGAGATTTCAGGAAACTCATAGTTTTTTGGAAGCTTGGCAACCCATTTCCATGAAAGTGATTTGCGCCAGTCTCTGCCTAGGGCTACATCAATAGGAAAAAAACCATAGAGATAGAACTTGGAACTACTTTATTGTGTCAAGTTTCAAGAACTACCACAAACCGTGTTTGATTTAGAGTTCCAACTACATGTATCCATATAGGAGAAAACAGAGTGAAACCTAAAAATTAAAACTGTTACTGCCAACGAACGGTTTAACCTAGAAGAACGAAATTTGGTGAGCCTAGTGGGAATGGGATACTGATCATTACCTGAAAGTGTCATCAAGATTGGTTGACTAAATGTGTGCTGATATTTCAGGAAACTAGTAGTTTTTTGGAAGCTTGGCAACCCCTTTACGTGAAAGTGATTTGCGCCAGTCTCTGCTTAGTGCTACATCAATAGGAAACAAACCATAGATATAGAACTTGGATCTACATTATTGTGTCAAGTTTCAAAGAGATAGCACAAACCGAGTTTGATTTAGAGTTCCAACTACATGTATCCATATAGGAGAAAACAGAGTGAAACCTAAAAATTAAAACTGTTACTGCCAACGAACGGTTTAACCTAGAAGAACGAAATTTGGTGAGCCAAGTGGGAATGGGGTACTGATAATTACCTGAAAGTGTCATCCAGATTGGGTGAGAAAATGTGTGTTGAGATTTCAGGAAACTCGTAGTTTTTTGGATGTTTGGCAACCCCTTTCCTCAAAGTGATTTGAGTCAGTCTCTGCTTAGGGCTACATCAATAGGAAACAAACCATAGAGATAGAACTTGGAACTACTTTATTGTGTCAAGTTTCAAAGAGCTAGCACAACCGTGTTTGATTTAGAGTTCCAACTACATGTATCCATATAGGAGAAAACAGAGTGAAACCTAAAAATTAAAACTGTTACTGCCAACGAACACTTTAACATAGAAGAACGAAATTTGGTGAGCCAAGTGGGAATGGTGTACTGATCATTACCTGAAAGTGTCATCCAGATTGGGTGAAATAATGTGTGTTGAGATTTCAGAAAACTCGTAGTTTTTTGGAAGCTTGGCAACCCCTTTCCGTGAAAGTGCTTTGCGCCAGTCTCTGATTAGGGCTACATCAATAGGAAACAAACCATAGAGATAGAGCTTGGAACTATTTTATTGTGTGAAGTTTCAAAGAGCTAGCACAAACCGTCCTTGATTTAGAGTTCCAACTACATGTATCCATATAGGAGAAAACAGAGTGAAACCTAAAAATTAAAACTGTTACTGCGAACGAACGGTTTAACATAGAAGAACGAAATTTGGTGAGCCAAATGGGAATGGAGTACTGATCATTACCTGAAAGTGTCATCAAGATTGGGTGACAAAATGTGTGCTGATATTTCAGGAAACTCGTAGTTTTTTGGAAGCTTGGCAAACCCTTTCCGTGAAAGTGATTTGCGCCAGTCTCTGCATAGGGCTACATCAATAGGAAACAAACTATAGAGGTAGAACTTGGAACTACTTTATTGTGTCAAGTTTGAAAGAGCTATCATAAACCATATTTGATTTAGAGTTCCGACTACATGTACCAATATAGGAGAAAATAGAGTGAAACCTAAAAATTAAAACTGTTACTGCCAACGAACGGTTTAACCTAGAAGAACGAAATTTGGTGAGCCAAGTGGGAATGGGGTACTGATCATTACCTGAAAGTGTCATCAAGATTGGGTGAAAAAATGTTTGCTGAGATTTCACGAAACTCGTAGTTTTTGGAAGCTTGGCAACCCCATTCCGTTAAAGTGATTTGCGCCAGTCTCTCCTTAGGGCTACATCAATAGGAAACAAACCATAGAGATAGAACGTGGAACTACTTTATTTTGTCAAGTTTCAAAGAGCTACCACCAACCGTGTTTGAATTAGATTTCCAACTACATGTATCCATATCAGAGAAAACACAGTGAAACCTAAAAATTGAAACTGTTACTGACAATGAACGGTTTAACCTAGAAGAACGAAATTTAGAGAGCCAAGTAGGAATGGAGTACTGATCATTACCTGAAAGTGTCATCAAGATTGGGTGAAAAAAAGTGTGCTGAGATTTCAGGAAACTCATAGATTTTGGAAGCTTGGCAACCCCTTTCCATGAAAGTGATTTGTGCCAGTCTCTGCTTAGGGCTACATCAATAGGAAACAAACCATAGAGATAGAACTTGGAACTACTCTACTGTGTCAAGTTTCAAAGAGCTAGCACAAACCGTCTTTGATTTAGAGTTCCAACTACATGTATCCATATAGGAGAAAACAGAGTGAAACCTAAAAATTAAAACTGTTACTGCCAACGAACAGTTTAACGTAGGAGAACGAAATTTGGTGAGCCAAGTGGGAATGGTGTACTGATCATTACCTGAAAGTGTCATCAAGATTGGGTGACAAAATGTGTGCCGATATTTCAGGAAACTGGTAGTTTTTTGGAATCTTGGCAACCCCTTTCCATGAAAGTGATTTGCGCCTGTCTCTGCTTAGGGCTACATCAATAGGAAAGTAACCATCGAGATAGAACTTGGAACTACTTTATTGTGTCAAGTTTCAAAGAGCTAGCACAAACCGTGTTTGATTTAGAGTTCCAACTACATATATCCATATAGGAGAAAACAGAGTGAAACCTAAAAATTTAAACTGTTACTCCCAACGAACAGTTTAACCTAGAAGAACGAAATTTGGTGAGCCAAGTGGGAATGGCGTACTGATCATTACCTGAAAGTGTCATCAAGATTGGGTGAAAAAATGTGTGCTGAGATTTCAGGAAACTCGTAGTTTTTTGGAAGCTTGGCAACCCCTTTCCATGAAAGTGATTTGCGCCAGTCTCTGCTAAGGGCTACATCAATAGGGAACAAACCATAGAGATAGAACTTGGAACTACTTTATAGTGTCAAGTTTGAAAGAGCTAGCACAAACCGTCCTTGATTTAGAGTTCCAACTACATGTATCCATATAGGAGAAAACAGAGTGAAACCTAAAAATTTAAACTGTTACTGCCAACGAACAGTTTAACGTAGAAGAACGAAATTTGGTGAGCCAAGTGGGAATGGCGTACTGATCATTAACTGATAGTGTCATCAAGATTGGGTGACAAAATGTGTGCTGATATTTCAGGAAACTCGTAGTTTTTTGGAAGCTTGGCAACCCCTTTCGGTTAAAGTGATTTGCGCCAGTCTCTGCTTAGGGCTACATCAATAGGAAACAATCCATAGAGGTAGAACTTGGAACTACTTTATTGTGTCAAGTTTGAAAGAGCTAGCATAAACCATCTTTGATTTAGAGTTCCGACTACATGTACCAATATAGGAGAAAATAGAGTGAAACCTAAAAATTAAGACTGTTACTGCCAACGAACGGTTTAACCTAGAAGAACGAAATTTGGTGAGCCAAGTGGGAATGGGTTACTGATCATTACCTGAAAGTGTCATCAAGATTGGGTGAAAAAATGTGTGCTGAGATTTCAAGAAACTCGTAGTTTTTGGAAGCTTGGCAACCCCTTTCCGCTAAAGTGATTTGCGCCAGTCTCTGCTTAGGGCTACGTCAATAGGAAACAAACCATAGAGATAGAACTTGGAACTACTTTATTTTGTCAAGTTTCAAAGAGCTTCCACAAACCGTGTATGATTTAGATTTCCAACTACATGTATCCATATCAGAGAAAACACAGTGAAACCTAAAAATTAAAACTGTTACTGCCAATGAACGGATTAACTTAGAAGAACGAAATTTAGTGATCCAAGTGGGAATGGGGTACTGATCATTACCTGAAAGTGTCATCAAGATTGGGTGAAAAAATGTGTGCTGAGATTTCAGGAAACTCGTAGTTTTTTGGAAGCTTGGCAACCCCTTTCCATGAAAGTGATTTGCGCCAGTCTCTGCTAAGGGCTACATCAATAGGGAACAAACCATAGAGATAGAACTTGGAACTACTTTATAGTGTCAAGTTTCAAAGAGCTAGCACAAACCGTGTTTGATTTAGAGTTCCAACTACATGTATCCATATAGGAGAAAACAGAATGAAACCTAAAAATTAAAACTGTTACTGCCAACGAACGGTTTAAACTAGAAAAAACTAAATTTGGTGAGCCATATGGGATAGGGGTACTGATCATTAACTGAAAGTGTCATCAAGATTGGGTGAAAAATGTGTGCTGAGATTTCAGGAAACTCATAGTTTTATGGAAGCTTGGCAACCCCTTTCAATGAAAGTGATTTGCGCCAGTATCTCCTTAGGGCTACATCAATAGGAAACAAACCATGGAGATAGAACTTGGAACTACTTTATGTGTAAAGTTTCAATGAGCTAGCACAAACCGTCTTTGATTTAGAGTTCCAACTACATGTATCCATATAGGAGAAAACAGAGTGAAACCTAAAAATTAAAACTGTTCCTGCCAACGAACAGTTTAACGTAGAAGAACGAAATTTGGTGAGCCAAGTGGGAATGGCGTACTGATCATTACCTGAAAGTGTCATCAAGATTGGGTGACAAAATGTGTGCCGATATTTCAGGAAACTCGTAGTTTTTTGGAATCTTGGCAACCCCTTTCCATGAAAGTGATTTGCGCCTGTCTCTGCTTAGGGCTACATCAATAGGAAAGAAACCATAGAGATAGAACTTGGAACTACTTTATTGTGTCAAGTTTCAAAGAGCTAGCACAAACCGTGTTTGATTTAGAGTTCCAACTACATATATCCATATAGGAGAAAACAGAGTGAAACCTAAAAATTCAAACTGTTACTCCCAACGAACAGTTTAACCTAGAAGAACGAACTTTGGTGAGCCAAGTGGGATTGGGGTACTGATCATTAACTGAAAGTGTCATCAAGATTGGGTGAAAAAAAATGTGCAGAGATTTCAGGAAACTCGTAGTTTTTTGGAAGCTCGGCAACCCATTTCCATGAAAGTGATTTGTGCCAGTCTCTGCTTAGGGCTACATCAATAGGAAACAAACCATAGAGATAGAACTGGGAACTACTTTATTGTGTCAAGTTTCAAAGAGCTAGCACAAACCGTCCTTGATTTAGAGTTCCAACTACATGTATCCATATAGGAGAAAACAGAGTGAAACCTAAAAATTAAAACTGTTACTGCCAACGAACGGTTTAACGTAGAAGAACGAAATTTGGTGAGCCAAGTGGGAATGGCGTACTGATCATTAACTGATAGTGTCATCAAGATTGGGTGACAAAATGTGTGCTGATATTTCAGGAAACTCGTAGTTTTTTGGAAGCTTGGCAACCCCTTTCGGTTAAAGTGATTTGCGCCAGTCTCTGCTTAGGGCTACATCAATAGGAAACAATCCATAGAGGTAGAACTTGGAACTACTTTATTGTGTCAAGTTTGAAAGAGCTAGCATAAACCATCTTTGATTTAGAGTTCCGACTACATGTACCAATATAGGAGAAAATAGAGTGAAACCTAAAAATTAAAACTGTTACTGCCAACGAACGGTTTAACCTAGAAGAACGAAATTTGGTGAGCCAAGTGGGAATGGGTTACTGATCATTACCTGAAAGTGTCATCAAGATTGGGTGAAAAAATGTGTGCTGAGATTTCAAGAAACTCGTAGTTTTTGGAAGCTTGGCAACCCCTTTCCGCTAAAGTGATTTGCGCCAGTCTCTGCTTAGGGCTACGTCAATAGGAAACAAACCATAGAGATAGAACTTGGAACTACTTTATTTTGTCAAGTTTCAAAGAGCTTCCACAAACCGTGTTTGATTTAGATTTCCAACTACATGTATCCATATCAGAGAAAACACAGTGAAACCTAAAAATTAAAACTGTTACTGCCAATGAACGGTTTAACCTAGAAGAACGAAATTTAGTGATCCAAGTGGGAATGGGGTACTGATCATTACCTGAAAGTGTCATCAAGATTGGGTGAAAAAATGTGTGCTGAGATTTCAGGAAACTCGTAGTTTTTTGGAAGCTTGGCAACCCCTTTCCATGAAAGTGATTTGCGCCAGTCTCTGCTAAGGGCTACATCAATAGGGAACAAACCATAGAGATAGAACTTGGAACTACTTTATAGTGTCAAGTTTCAAAGAGCTAGCACAAACCGTGTTTGATTTAGAGTTCCAACTACATGTATCCATATAGGAGAAAACAGAATGAAACCTAAAAATTAAAACTGTTACTGCCAACGAACGGTTTAAACTAGAAAAAACTAAATTTGGTGAGCCATATGGGATAGGGGTACTGATCATTAACTGAAAGTGTCATCAAGATTGGGTGAAAAATGTGTGCTGAGATTTCAGGAAACTCATAGTTTTATGGAAGCTTGGCAAACCCTTTCAATGAAAGTGATTTGCGCCAGTATCTCCTTAGGGCTACAAAAATAGGAAACAAACCATGGAGATAGAACTTGGAACTACTTTATGTGTAAAGTTTCAATGAGCTAGCACAAACCGTCTTTGATTTAGAGTTCCAACTACATGTATCCATATAGGAGAAAACAGAGTGAAACCTAAAAATTAAAACTGTTACTGCCAACGAACAGTTTAACTTAGAAAAAATAAATTTGGTGAGCCAAGTGGGAATGGGGTACTGATCATTACCTGAAAGTGTCATCAAGATTGGGTGAAAAAAAATGTGCAGAGATTTCAGGAAACTCGTACTTTTTTGGAAGCTTGGCAACCCCTTTCCATGAAAGAGATTTGCGCCAGTCTCTGCTTAGGGCTACATCAATAGGAAAAAAACCATAGAGATAGAACTGGGAACTACTTTATTGTGTCAAGTTTCAAAGACCTAGCACAAATTGTCCTTGATTTAGAGTTCCAACTACATGTATCCATATAGGAGTAAACAGAGTGAAACCTAAAAATTAAAACTGTTACTGCCAACGAACGGTTTAACGTGGAAGAACGAAATTTGGTGAGCCAAGTGGGAATGGCGTACTGATCATTACCTGACAGTGTCATCAAGATTGGGTGACAAAATGTGTGCTGATATTTCAGGAAACTCGTAGTTTTTTTGGAAGCTTGGCAACCCCTTTCCGTGAAAGTGATTTGCGCCAGTCTCTGCTTAGGGCTACATCAATAGAAAACAAACCATAGAGATAGAACTTGGAACTACTTTATTGTGTCAAGTTTCAAAGAGCTAGCACAAACCGTGTTTGATTTAGAGTTCCAACTACATGTATCCATATAGGAGAAAACAGAGTGAAACCTGAAAATTAAAACTGTTATTGCCAACGAAAGGTTTAACCTGGAAGAACGAAATTTGGTGAGCCAAGTGGGATTGGGGTACTGATCATTACCTGAATGTGTCATCAAGATTGGTGAAAAAATGTGTGCTGAGATTTAAGGAAACTCGTAGTTTTTTGGAAGCTTGGCAACCCCTTTCAATGAAAGTGATTTGCGCCAGTATCTCCTTAGGGCTACAAAAATAGGAAACAAACCATGGAGATAGAACTTGGAACTACTTTATGTGTCAAGTTTCAATGAGCTATCACAAACAGTCTTTGATTTAGAGTTCCAACTACATGTATCCCTATAGGAGAAAACAGAGTGAAACCTAAAAATTAAAACTGTTACTGCCAACGAACAGTTTAACTTAGAAGAAATAAATTTGGTGATCCAAGTGGGAATGGGGTACTGATCATTACCTGAACGTGTCATCAAGATTGGGTGAAAAAATGTGTGCTGAGATTTCAGGAAACTTGTAGTTTTTTGGAAGCTTGGCAACCCCTTTCTATGAAAGTGATTTGCGACAGTCTCTGCTTAGGGCCACATCAATAGGAAACAAACCATAGAGATAGAACATGGACCTACTTTATTGTGTCAAGTTTCAAAGAGCTAGCACAAACCGTGTTTGATTTAGAGTTCAAACTACATGTATCCATATAGGAGAAAACAGAGTGAAACCTAAGAATTAAAACTGTTATTGCCAACAAACGGTTTAACCTAGAAGAACGAAATTTTTTGAGCCAAGTGGGATTGGGGTACTGATCATTACCTGAAAGTGTCATCAAGATTGGGTGAAAAAATGTGTGCTGAGATTTCAGGAAACTCGTAGTTTTTTGGAAGCTTGGCAACCCCTTTCCATTAAAGTAATTTGCGCCAGTCTCTGCTTAGGGCCACATCAATAGGAAACAAACCATAGAGAGAAATTGGAACTACTTTATTGTGTCAAGTTTCAAAGAGCTAGCACAAACCGTGTTTGATTTAGAGTTCCAAATACATGTATCCATATAGGAGAAAACAGAGTGAAACCTAAAAATTAAAACTGTTACTGCCAACGAACGGTTTAACCTAGAAGAACGAAATTTGGTGAGCCAAGTGTGATTGGGGTTCTGATCATTAACTGAAAGTGTCATCAAGATTGGGTGAAAAAATGTGTGCTGAGATTTCAGGAATCTCGTAGTTTTTTGGAAGCTTGGCAACCCCTTTCCATGAAAGTGATTTGCGCCAATCTCTGCTTAGGGCTACATCAATAGGAAAGAAACCATAGAGATAGAACTTGGAACTACTTTATTTTGTCAAGTTTCAAAGAGCTAGCACAAACTGTCCTTGATTTTGAGTTCCAACTACATGTATCCGTATAGGAGAAAACAGAGTGAAACCTAAAAATTAAAACTGTTACTGCCAACGAAAGGTTTAACCTAGAAGAACGAAATTTGTTGAGCCACGTTGGTTTGGTTTACTGATCATTACCTTAAAGTGTCATCAAGATTGGGTGAAAAAATGTGTGCTGAGTTTCAGGAAACTCGTAGTTTTTTGGAAGCTTGGCAACCCCTTTCCATGGAAGTGATTTGCGCCAGTCTCTGCTTAGGGCTACATCAATAGAAAACAATCCATAGAGATAGAACTTGGAACTACTTTATTGTGTCAAGTTTCAAAGAGCTAGCACAAACCGTGTTTGATTTAGAGTTCCAACTACATATATCCATATAGGAGAAAACAGAGTGAAACCTAAAAATTAAAACTGTTACTGCCAAAGAACAGTTTAACCTAGAAAAAACGAAATTTGGTGAGCCAAGTGGGAATGGCGTACTGATCATTACCTGAAAGTGTCATCAAGATTGGGTGACAAAATGTGTGCTGATATTTCAGGAAACTTGTAGTTTTTTGGAAGCTTGGCAACCCCTTTCCGTGAAAGTGATTTGCGCATGCCTCTGCTTAGTGCTACATCAATAGGAAACAAACCATAGAGATAGAACTTGGAACTACTTTATTGTGTCAAGTTTCAAAGAGCTAGCACAAACCGTCCTTGATTTAGAGTTCCAACTACATGTATCCATATAGGAGAAAACAGAGTGAAACCTAAAAATGAAAACTGTTACTGCCAACGAACGGTTTTACCTAGAAGAAAGAAATTTGGTGAGCCAAGTGGGATTGGGTTACTGATCATTACTTTAAAGTGTCATCAAGATTGGGTGAAAAAATGTGTGCTGAGATTTCAGGAAACTCGTAGTTTTTTGGAAGCTTGGCAACCCCTTTCCATGGAAGTGATTTGCGCCAGTCTCTGCTTAGGGCTACATCAATAGGAAACAAACCATAAAGAGAGAACTTGGAACTACTTTATTGTGTCAAGTTTCAAAGAGCTAGCACAAACCGTGTTTGATTTAGAGTTCCAACTACATATATCCATATAGGAGAAAACAGAGTGAAACCTAAAAATTAAAACTGTTACTCCCAAAGAACAGTTTAACCTAGAAAAAACGAAATTTGGTGAGCCAAGTGGGATTGGGGTACTGATCATTACCAGAAAGTGTCATCAAGATTGGGTGAAAAAATGTGTGCTGAGATTTCAGGAAACTCGTAGTTTTTTGGAAGCTTGGCAACCCCTTTCCATGAAAGTGATTTGCGCCAGTCTCTGCTTAGGGCTACATCAATAGGAATCAAACCATAGATATAGAACTTGGAACTACTTTATTGTGTCAAGTTTCAAAGAGGTAGCACAACCCGTCCTTGATTTAGAGATCCAAATACATGTATCCATAAAGGAGAAAACATATTGAAACCGAAAAATTAAAACTGTTACTGCCAACGAACGGTTTAACCTAGAAGAACGAAATTTGGTGAGCCAAGTGGGATTGGGGTTCTGATCATTACATGAAAGTGTCATCAAGATTGGGTGAAAAAATGTGTGCTGAGATTTCAGGAAACTCGTAGTTTCTTGGAAGCTTGGCAAACCCTTTCCATGAAAGTGTTTTGCGCAAGTGTCTGCTTAGGGCTACATCAATAGGAAACAAACCATAGAGATAGAACTTGGAACTACTCTACTGTGTCAAGTTTCAAAGAGCTAGCACAAACCGTCTTTGATTTAGAGTTCCAACTACATGTATCCATATAGGAGAAAACAGAGTGAAACCTAAAAATTAAAACTGTTACTGCCAAGGAACAGTTTAACGTAGAAGAACGAAATTTGGTGAGCCAAGTGGGAATGGTGTACTGATCATTACCTGAAAGTGTCATCAAGATTGGGTGACAAAATGTGTGCCGATATTTCAGGAAACTCGTAGTTTTTTGGAATCTTGGCAACCCCTTTCCATGAAAGTGATTTGCGCCTGTCTCTGCTTAGGGCTACATCAATAGGAAAGAAACCATAGAGATAGAACTTGGAACTACTTTATTGTGTCAAGTTTCAAAGAGCTAGCACAAACCGTGTTTGATTTAGAGTTCCAACTACATATATCCATATAGGAGAAAACAGAGTGAAACCTAAAAATTAAAACTGTTACTGCCAAAGAACAGTTTAACCTAGAAAAAACGAAATTTGGTGAGCCAAGTGGGAATGGCGTACTGATCATTACCTGAAAGTGTCATCAAGATTGGGTGACAAAATCTGTGCTGATATTTCAGGAAACTCGTAGTTTTTTGGAAGCTTGGCAACCCCTTTCCTTAAAAGTGATTTGCGCCTGTCTCTGCTTAGGGCTACATCAATAGGAAACAAACCATAGAGATAGAACTTGGAACTACTTTATTGTGTGAAGTTTCAAAGAGCTAGCACAAACCATGTTTGATTTATAGTTCCAACTACATGTATCCATATAGGAGAAAACAGAGTGAAACTTAAAAATTAAAACTGTTACTGCCAATGATCGGTTTTACCTAGAAGAACGAAATTTGGTGAGTTAAGTGGGATTGGGGTACTGATCATTACCTGAAAATGTCATCAAGATTGGGTGAAAAAATGTGTGCTGAGATTTCAGGAAACTCGTAGTTTTTTGGAAGCTTGGCAACCCCTTTCCATGAAAGTGATTTGCGCCAGTCTCTGCTTAGGGCTACATCATTAGGAAATAAACCATAGAGAGAGAACGTGGAACTACTTTATTTTGTCAAGTATCAAAGAGCTAGCACAAACCGTTTTTGATTTAGAGTTCCAACTACATGTATCCATATGGGAGAAAACAGAGTGAAACCTAAAAATTAAAACTGTTACTTCCAACGAACGGTTTAACCTAGAAGAACGAAATTTGGTGAGCCAAGTGGGATTGGGGTTCTGATCATTACATGAAAGTGTCATCAAGATTGGGTGAAAAAATGTGTGCTGAGATTTCAGGAAACTCGTAGTTTCTTGGAAGCTTGGCAAACCCTTTCCATGAAAGTGTTTTGCGCAAGTGTCTGCTTAGGGCTACATCAATAGGAAACAAACCATAGAGATAGAACTTGGAACTACTCTACTGTGTCAAGTTTCAAAGAGCTAGCACAAACCGTCTTTGATTTAGAGTTCCAACTACATGTATCCATATAGGAGAAAACAGAGTGAAACCTAAAAATTAAAACTGTTACTGCCAACGAACAGTTTAACGTAGAAGAACGAAATTTGGTCAGCCAAGTGGGAATGGTGTACTGATCATTACCTGAAAGTGTCATCAAGATTGGGTGACAAAATGTGTGCCGATATTTCAGGAAACTCGTAGTTTTTTGGAATCTTGGCAACCCCTTTCCATGAAAGTGATTTGCGCCTGTCTCTGCTTAGGGCTACATCAATAGGAAAGAAACCATAGAGATAGAACTTGGAACTACTTTATTGTGTCAAGTTTCAAAGAGCTAGCACAAACCGTGTTTGATTTAGAGTTCCAACTACATATATCCATATAGGAGAAAACAGAGTGAAACCTAAAAATTAAAACTGTTACTGCCAAAGAACAGTTTAACCTAGAAAAAACGAAATTTGGTGAGCCAAGTGGGAATGGCGTACTGATCATTACCTGAAAGTGTCATCAAGATTGGGTGACAAAATGTGTGCTGATATTTCAGGAAACTCGTAGTTTTTTGGAAGCTTGGCAACCCCTTTCCTTAAAAGTGATTTGCGCCTGTCTCTGCTTAGGGCTACATCAATAGGAAACAAACCATAGAGATAGAACTTGGAACTACTTTATTGTGTGAAGTTTCAAAGAGCTAGCACAAACCATGTTTGATTTATAGTTCCAACTACATGTATCCATATAGGAGAAAACAGAGTGAAACCTAAAAATTAAAACTGTTACTGCCAATGATCGGTTTTACCTAGAAGAACGAAATTTGGTGAGTTAAGTGGGATTGGGGTACTGATCATTACCTGAAAATGTCATCAAGATTGGGTGAAAAAATGTGTGCTGAGATTTCAGGAAACTCGTAGTTTTTTGGAAGCTTGGCAACCCCTTTCCATGAAAGTGATTTGCGCCAGTCTCTGCTTAGGGCTACATCATTAGGAAATAAACCATAGAGAGAGAACGTGGAACTACTTTATTTTGTCAAGTATCAAAGAGCTAGCACAAACCGTTTTTGATTTAGAGTTCCAACTACATGTATCCATATGGGAGAAAACAGAGTGAAACCTAAAAATTAAAACTGTTACTTCCAACGAACGGTTTAACCTAGAAGAACGAAATTTGGTGAGCCAAGTGGGAATGGGATACTGAATATTACCTGAAAGTGTCATCAAGATTGGGTGAAAAAATTTGTGCTGAGATTTCAGGAAACTCGTAGTTTTTTGGAAGCTTGGCAACCCCTTTTCATGAAAGTGATTTGCGCCAGTCTCTGCTTAGGGCTACATCAATAGGAAGGAAACCATAGAGATAGAACTTGGAACTACTTTATTGTGTCACGTTTCAAAGAGCTAGCACAAACCGTCCTTGATTTAGAGTTCCAAATACATGTATCCATATAGGAGAAAACAGAGTGAAACCTAAAAATTAAATCTGTTACTGCCAACGAACGGTTTAACCTAGAAGAACGAAATTTGGTGAGCCAAGTGGGAATGGCGTACTGATCATTACCTGAAAGTGTCATCAAGATTGGGTGAAAAAATGTGTGCTGAGATTTCAGGAAACTCATAGTTTTTTGGAAGCTTGGCAGCCCCTATCCACGAAAGTGATTTGCGCCAGTCTTTGCCTTGGGCTACATCAATAGGAAACAAACCATAGAGATAGAACTTGGAACTACTTTATTGTGTCAAGTTTCAAGAACTAGCACAAACCGTGTTTGATTTAGAGTTCCAACTACATGTATCCACATAGGAGAAAACAGAGTGAAACCTAAAAATTAAAACTGTTACTTCCAACGAACAGTTTAACCGAGAAGAACGAAATTTGTTGAGCCAAGTGGGATTGGGGTACTGATCATTACCTGAAAGTGTCATCAAGATTGGGTGAAAAAAAAATGTACAGAGATTTCAGGAAACTCGTATTTTTTTGGAAGCTTGGCAACCCCTTTCCATGAAAGTGATTTGTGCCAGTCTCTGCTTAGGGCTACATCAATAGGAAACAAACCATAGAGATAGAACTGGGAACTACTTTATTGTGTCAAGTTTCAAAGAGCTAGCACAAACCGTGTTTGATTTAGAGTTCCAACTACATATATCCATATAGGAGAAAACAGAGTGAAACCTAAAAATTAAATCTGTTACTGCCAACGAACGGTTTAACCTAGAAGAACGAAATTTGGTGAGCCAAGTGGGAATGGCGTACTGATCATTACCTGAAAGTGTCATCAAGATTGGGTGACAAAATGTGTGCTGATATTTCAGGAAACTCGTAGTTTTTTGGAAGCTTGGCAACCCCTTTCCGTGAAAGTGATTTGCGCCAGTCTCTGCTTAGGGCTACATCAATAGGAAACAAACCATAGAGATAGAACTTGGAACTACTTTATTGTGTCAAGTTTCAAAGAGCTAGCACAAACCGTGTTTGATTTAGAGTTCCAACTATATGTATCCATATAGGAGAAAACAGAGTGAAACCTAAAAATTAAAACTGGTACCGCCAAACAACGGTTTAACCTAGAAAAAACGAAATTTGGTGAGCCAAGTGGGATTGGGGTACTGATCATTACCTGAAAGTGTCATCAAGATTGGGTGAAAAAATGTGTGCTGAGATTGCAAGAAACTCATAGTTTTTTGGAAGCTTGGCAACCCCTTTCCATGAAAGTGATTTGCGCCAGTCTCTGCCTAGGGCTACATCAATAGGAAACAAACCATAGAGATAGAACTTAGAACTACTTTATTTTGTCAAATTTCAAGAACTAGCACAAACCGTGTTTGATTTAGAGTTCCAACTACATGTATCCATATAGGAGAAAACAGAGTGAAACCTAAAAATTTAATCTGTTACTGCCAACGAATGGTTTAACTTAGAAGAACAAAATTTGGTGAGCCAAGTGGGAATGGGATACTGATCATTACCTGAAAGTGTCATCCAGATTGGGTGAAAAAATTTGTGTTGAGATTTCAGGAAACTCGTAGTTTTTTGGAAGTTTGGCAACCCCTTTCCTTGAAGGTGATTTGAGTCAGTTTCTGCTTAGGGCTACATCAATAGGAAACAAACCATAGAGATAGAACTTGGAACTACTTTATTGTGTCAAGTTTCAAAGAGCTAGCACAAACCGTCCTTGATTTAGAGTTCCAACTACATGTATCCATATAGGAGAAAACAGAGTGAAACCTAAAAATTAAAACTGTTACTGCCAACGAACGGTTTAACAAGAAGGACAAAATTTGTTGAGCCAAGTGTGAATGGCATACTGATCCTTACCTGAAAGTGTCATCAAGATTGGGTGACAAAATGTGTGCTGATATTTCAGGAAACTCGTAGTTTTTTGGAAGCTTGGCAACCCCTTTCCGTGAAAGTGATTTGCGCCTGTCTCTGCTTAGGGCTACATCAATAGAAAACAAACCATAGAGATAGAACTTGGAACTACTTTATTGTGTCAAGTTTCAAAATGCTAGCACAAACCGTGTTTTATTTAGAGTTCCAACTACATGTATCCATATAGTAGAAAACAGAGTGAAAGCTAAAAATTAAAACTGTTTCTGCCAACGTAAGGTTTAACCTATAAAAAACGAAATTTGGTGAGCCAAGTGGGTTTGGGGTACTGATCATTACCTGAAAGTGTCATCAAGATTGGGTGAAAAAATGTGTGCTGAGATTTCAGGAAACTCGTAGTTTTTTGGAAGCTTGGCAACCCCTTTCCATGAAAGTGATTTGTGCCAGTCTCTGCTTAGGGCTACATCAATAGGAAACAAACCATAGAGATAGAACTTGGAACTACTTTATTGTGTCAGTTTCAAAGAGCTAGCACAAACCCTGTTTGATTTAGAGTTCCAACTACATGTATCCATATAGGAGAAAACAGAGTGAAAACTAAAAATTTAAACTGTTACTGCCAACGAAAGGTTTAATCTAGAGGAATGAAATTTGATGAGGCAAGTGGGAATGGGGTACTGATCATTACCTGAAAGTGTCATCAAGATTGGGTGACTAAATGTCTGCTGATATTTCAGGAAACTCGTAGTTTTTGGAAGCTTGGCAACCCCTTTTTGTGAAAGTGATGTGCGCCAGTCTCTGCTTAGGGCTACATCAATAGAAAACAAACCATAGATATAGAACTTGGAACTACTTTATTGTGTCAAGTTTCAAAGAGCTAGCACAAACCGTGTTTGATTTAGAGTTCCAACTACATGTATCCATATAGGAGAAAACACAGTGAAACCTAAAAATTAAAACTGTTACTGCCAACATAAGGTTTAACCTAGAAGAACAAAATTTGGTGAGCCAAGTGGGATTGGGTTACTGATCATTACCTGAAAGTGTCATCAAGATTGGGTGAAAAAATGTGTGCTGAGATTTCAGGAAACTCGTAGTTTTTTGGAAGCTTGGCAACCCCTTTCCATGAAAGTGATTTGCGCCAGTCTCTGCTTAGGGCTACATCAGTAGGAAACAAACCATAGAGATAGAACATGGAACTTCTTTATTGTGTCAAGTTTCAAAGAGCTAGCACAAACCATGTATGATTTAGAGTTCCGACTACATGAATCAATATAGGAGAAAACAGAGTGAAACCTAAAAATTAAAACTGTTACTGCCAACGAACGGTTTAACCTAGAAGAACGAAATTTGGTGAGCCAAGTGGGAATGGGATTCTGATCATTACCTGAAATTGTCATCAAGATTGGTTGAAAAAATGTGTGCTGAGATTTCAGGAAACTCGTAGATTTTTGGAAGCTTGGCAACCCCTTTCCATGAAAGAGATTTGCTCCAGTCTCTGCCTAGGGCTACATCAATAGGAAACAAACCATAGAGATAGAACTTGGAACTACTTTATTGTGTCGAGTTTCAGAAACTAGCAAAAACCATGTTTGATTTAGAGTTCCAACTACATGTATCCACATAGGAGAAAACAGAGTAAAACCTAAAAATTAAAACTGTTACTGCCAACGAACGGTTTTACCTAGAAGAACGAAATTTGGTGAGCCAAGTAGGATTGGGGTACTGATCATTACCTGAAAGTGTCATCAAGACTGGGTGAAATAATGTGTGCTGAGATTTCAGGAAACTCGTAGTTTTTTGGATGCTTGGCAACCCCTTTCCATGAAAGTGATTTGCTCCAATCTCTGCCTAGGGATACATCAATAGGAAACAAACCATAGAGATAAAAATTGGAACTACTTTATTGTGTCAAATTTCAAGAACTAGCACAAACCTTGTTTGATTTACATTTCAAACTACATGTATCCATATAGGAGAAAACAGAGTGAAACCTAAAAATTAAAACTGTTACTGCCAACGAACGGTTTAACCTAGAGGAACGAAATTTGGTGAGCCAAGTCAGATTGGGGTACTGATCATTACCTGAAAGTGTCATCAAGATTGGGTGAAAAAATGTGTGCTGAGATTTCAGGAAACTCGTAGTTTTTTGGAAGCTTGGCAACCCCTTTCCGTGAAAGTGATTTGCGCCTGTCTCTGCTTAGGGCGACATCAATTGGAAACAAAAAATAGAGATAGAACTTGGAACTACTTTATTGTGTCAAGTTTCAAAGAGCTAGCACAAACCGTCCTTGATTTAGAGTTCCAACTACATGTATCCATATAGGAGAAAACAGAGTGAAACCTAAAAATTAAAACTGTTACTGCCAACGAACGGTTTAACCTAGAAGAACGAAATTTGGTGAGCCAAGTGGGATTGGGTTACTGATCATTACCTGAAAGTGTCATCAAGATTGGGTGAAAAAATGTGTGCTGATATTTCAGGAAACTCTTAGTTTTTTGGAAGTTTGGCAACCCCTTTACATGAAAGTGATTTGCGCCAGTCTCTGCTTAGGGCTACATCAATAGGAATCAAACCATAGAGATAGAAATTGGAACTATTTTATTGTGTCAAGTTTCAGAAACTAGCACAAACCGTGTTTGATTTAGCGTTCCAACTACATGTATCCACATAGGAGAAAGCAGAGTGAAACCTAAAAATTAAAATTGTTACTGCCAACGAACGGTATTACCTAGAAGAACGAAATTTTGTGAGCCAAGTGGGATTGGGGTATTGATCATTACCTGAAAGTGTCATCAAGATTGGGTGAAAAAATGTGTGCTGAGATTTCAGGAAACTCGTAGTTTTTTGGAAGCTTGGCAACCCCTTTCCATGAAAGTGATTTGCACCAGTCTCTGCCTAGGGATACATCAATAGGAAACAAACCATAGAAATAGAACTTGGAACTACTTTATTGTGTCAAATTTCAAGAACTAGCACAAACCGTGTTTATTTAGAGTTCCAACTACAAGTATCCATATAGGAGAAAACAGAGTGAAACCTAAAAATTAAAACTGTTACTGCCAACGAACGGTTTAACCTAGAAGAACGAAATTTGGTGAGCCAAGTGGGATTGGGGTACTGATCATTACCTGAAAGTGTCATCAAGATTGGTTGAAAAAATGTGTGCTGAGATTTCAGGAAACTCGTAGTTTTTTGGAAGCTTGGCAACCCCTTTCCATGAAAGTGCTTTGCGCCAGCCTCTGCTTAGGGCTACATCAATAGGAAACAAACCATAGAGATAGAAATTGGAACTACTTTATTGTGTCAAGTTTCAAAAACTGGCACATACCTTGTTTGATTTAGAGTTCCAACTACATGTATCCATATGGGAGAAAACAGAGTGAAACCTAAAAATTAAAACTGTTACTGCCAACGAACGGTTTAACCTAGAAGAACGAAATTTGGTGAGCCAAGTGGGATTGGGGTACTGATCAATACCTGAAAGTGTCATCAAGATTGGTTGAAAAAATGTGTGCTGAGATTTCAGGAAACTCGTAGTTTTTTGGAAGCTTGGCAACCCCTTTCCATGAAAGTGCTTTGCGCCAGTCTCTGCTTAGGGCTACATCAATAGGGAACAAACCATAGAGATAGAACGTGGAACTACTTTATTTTGTCAAGTTTCAAAGAGCTAGCACAAACCTTCCTTGATTTAGAGGTCCAACTACATGTATCCATATGGGAGAAAACAGAGTGAAACCTAAAAATTAAAACTGTTACTGCCAACTAACGGTTTAACCTAGAAGAACGAAATTTGGTGAGCCAAGTGGAATGGGATACTGGTCATTACCTGAAACTGTCATCAAGATTGGGTGACTAAATGTGGGCTGATATTTCAGGAAACTCGTAGTTTTTTGGAAGCTTGGCAACCCCTTTCCATGAAAGTGATTTGGGCCTGTTTTTGCCTAGGGCTACATCAATAGAAAACAAACCATAGAGATAGAACTTGGAACTACTTTATTGTGTCACGTTTCAAGAACTAGCACAAACCGTGTTTGATTTAGAGTTCCAACTACATGTATCCATATAGGAGAAAACAGAGTGAATCCTAAAAATTAAAACTCTTACTGCCAACGAACCATTTAAACTAGAAGAACGAAATTTGGGGAGCCACGTGGGATTGGGGTACTGATCCTTACCTGAAAGTGTCATCAAGATTGGGTGAAAAAATGTTTGCTGAGATTTCAGGAAACTCGTAGTTTTTTGGAAGCTTGGCAACCCCTTTCCGTGAAAGTGATTTGCGCCTCTCTCTGCTTAGGGCGACATCAATAGGAAACAGAAAATAGAGATAGAACTTGGATCTACTTTATTGTGTCAAGTTTCAAAGAGCTAGCACAAACCGTCCTTGATTTAGAGTTCCAATTACATGTATCCATACAGGAGAAAACAGAGTGAAACCTAAAAATTAAAACTGTTACTTCCAACGAACGGTTTAACCTAGAAGAACGAAATTTGGTGAGCCAAGTGGGATTGGGTTACTGATCATTACCTGAAAGTGTCATCAAGATTGGGTGAAAAAATGTGTGCTGATATTTCAGGAAACTCTTAGATTTTTGGAAGCTTGGCAACCCCTTTCCATGAAAGAGATTTGCTCCAGTCTCTGCCTAGGGCTACATCAATAGGAAACAAACCATAGAGATAGAACTTGGAACTACTTTATTGTGTCGAGTTTCAGAAACTAGCAAAAACCATGTTTGATTTAGAGTTCCAACTACATGTATCCACATAGGAGAAAACAGAGTAAAACCTAAAAATTAAAACTGTTACTGCCAACGAACGGTTTTACCTAGAAGAACGAAATTTGGTGAGCCAAGTAGGATTGGGGTACTGATCATTACCTGAAAGTGTCATCAAGACTGGGTGAAATAATGTGTGCTGAGATTTCAGGAAACTCGTAGTTTTTTGGATGCTTGGCAACCCCTTTCCATGAAAGTGATTTGCTCCAATCTCTGCCTAGGGATACATCAATAGGAAACAAACCATAGAGATAAAAATTGGAACTACTTTATTGTGTCAAATTTCAAGAACTAGCACAAACCTTGTTTGATTTACATTTCAAACTACATGTATCCATATAGGAGAAAACAGAGTGAAACCTAAAAATTAAAACTGTTACTGCCAACGAACGGTTTAACCTAGAGGAACGAAATTTGGTGAGCCAAGTCAGATTGGGGTACTGATCATTACCTGAAAGTGTCATCAAGATTGGGTGAAAAAATGTGTGCTGAGATTTCAGGAAACTCGTAGTTTTTTGGAAGCTTGGCAACCCCTTTCCGTGAAAGTGATTTGCGCCTGTCTCTGCTTAGGGCGACATCAATTGGAAACAAAAAATAGAGATAGAACTTGGAACTACTTTATTGTGTCAAGTTTCAAAGAGCTAGCACAAACCGTCCTTGATTTAGAGTTCCAACTACATGTATCCATATAGGAGAAAACAGAGTGAAACCTAAAAATTAAAACTGTTACTGCCAACGAACGGTTTAACCTAGAAGAACGAAATTTGGTGAGCCAAGTGGGATTGGGTTACTGATCATTACCTGAAAGTGTCATCAAGATTGGGTGAAAAAATGTGTGCTGATATTTCAGGAAACTCTTAGTTTTTTGGAAGTTTGGCAACCCCTTTACATGAAAGTGATTTGCGCCAGTCTCTGCTTAGGGCTACATCAATAGGAATCAAACCATAGAGATAGAAATTGGAACTATTTTATTGTGTCAAGTTTCAGAAACTAGCACAAACCGTGTTTGATTTAGCGTTCCAACTACATGTATCCACATAGGAGAAAGCAGAGTGAAACCTAAAAATTAAAATTGTTACTGCCAACGAACGGTATTACCTAGAAGAACGAAATTTTGTGAGCCAAGTGGGATTGGGGTATTGATCATTACCTGAAAGTGTCATCAAGATTGGGTGAAAAAATGTGTGCTGAGATTTCAGGAAACTCGTAGTTTTTTGGAAGCTTGGCAACCCCTTTCCATGAAAGTGATTTGCACCAGTCTCTGCCTAGGGATACATCAATAGGAAACAAACCATAGAAATAGAACTTGGAACTACTTTATTGTGTCAAATTTCAAGAACTAGCACAAACCGTGTTTATTTAGAGTTCCAACTACAAGTATCCATATAGGAGAAAACAGAGTGAAACCTAAAAATTAAAACTGTTACTGCCAACGAACGGTTTAACCTAGAAGAACGAAATTTGGTGAGCCAAGTGGGATTGGGGTACTGATCATTACCTGAAAGTGTCATCAAGATTGGTTGAAAAAATGTGTGCTGAGATTTCAGGAAACTCGTAGTTTTTTGGAAGCTTGGCAACCCCTTTCCATGAAAGTGCTTTGCGCCAGCCTCTGCTTAGGGCTACATCAATAGGAAACACACCATAGAGATAGAAATTGGAACTACTTTATTGTGTCAAGTTTCAAAAACTGGCACATACCTTGTTTGATTTAGAGTTCCAACTACATGTATCCATATGGGAGAAAACAGAGTGAAACCTAAAAATTAAAACTGTTACTGCCAACGAACGGTTTAACCTAGAAGAACGAAATTTGGTGAGCCAAGTGGGATTGGGGTACTGATCAATACCTGAAAGTGTCATCAAGATTGGTTGAAAAAATGTGTGCTGAGATTTCAGGAAACTCGTAGTTTTTTGGAAGCTTGGCAACCCCTTTCCATGAAAGTGCTTTGCGCCAGTCTCTGCTTAGGGCTACATCAATAGGGAACAAACCATAGAGATAGAACGTGGAACTACTTTATTTTGTCAAGTTTCAAAGAGCTAGCACAAACCTTCCTTGATTTAGAGGTCCAACTACATGTATCCATATGGGAGAAAACAGAGTGAAACCTAAAAATTAAAACTGTTACTGCCAACGAACGGTTTAACCTAGAAGAACGAAATTTGGTGAGCCAAGTGGAATGGGATACTGGTCATTACCTGAAACTGTCATCAAGATTGGGTGACTAAATGTGGGCTGATATTTCAGGAAACTCGTAGTTTTTTGGAAGCTTGGCAACCCCTTTCCATGAAAGTGATTTGGGCCTGTTTTTGCCTAGGGCTACATCAATAGAAAACAAACCATAGAGATAGAACTTGGAACTACTTTATTGTGTCACGTTTCAAGAACTAGCACAAACCGTGTTTGATTTAGAGTTCCAACTACATGTATCCATATAGGAGAAAACAGAGTGAATCCTAAAAATTAAAACTCTTACTGCCAACGAACCATTTAAACTAGAAGAACGAAATTTGGGGAGCCACGTGGGATTGGGGTACTGATCCTTACCTGAAAGTGTCATCAAGATTGGGTGAAAAAATGTTTGCTGAGATTTCAGGAAACTCGTAGTTTTTTGGAAGCTTGGCAACCCCTTTCCGTGAAAGTGATTTGCGCCTCTCTCTGCTTAGGGCGACATCAATAGGAAACAGAAAATAGAGATAGAACTTGGATCTACTTTATTGTGTCAAGTTTCAAAGAGCTAGCACAAACCGTCCTTGATTTAGAGTTCCAATTACATGTATCCATACAGGAGAAAACAGAGTGAAACCTAAAAATTAAAACTGTTACTTCCAACGAACGGTTTAACCTAGAAGAACGAAATTTGGTGAGCCAAGTGGGATTGGGTTACTGATCATTACCTGAAAGTGTCATCAAGATTGGGTGAAAAAATGTGTGCTGATATTTCAGGAAACTCTTAGTTTTTTGGAAGTTTGGCAACCCCTTTACATGAAAGTGATTTGCGCCAGTCTCTTCTTAGGGCTACATCAATAGGAATCAAACCATAGAGATAGAAATTGGAACTACTTTATTGTGTCAAGTTTCAGAAACTAGCACAAACCGTGTTTGATTTAGCGTTCCAACTACATGTATCCACATAGGAGAAAACAGAGTGAAACCTAAAAATTAAAACTGTTACTGCCAACGAACGGTTTAACCTAGAAGAACGAAATTTGGTGAGCCAAGTGGGATTGGGGTACTGATCATTACCTGAAAGTGTCATCAAGATTGGTTGAAAAAATGTGTGCTGAGATTTCAGGAAACTCGTAGTTTTTTGGAAGCTTGGCAACCCCTTTCCATGAAAGTGCTTTGCGCCAGCCTCTGCTTAGGGCTACATCAATAGGAAACAAACCATAGAGATAGAAATTGGAACTACTTTATTGTGTCAAGTTTCAAAAACTGGCACATACCTTGTTTGATTTAGACTTCCAACTACATGTATCCATATGGGAGAAAACAGAGTGAAACCTAAAAATTAAAACTGTTACTGCCAACGAACGGTTTAACCTAGAAGAACGAAATTTGGTGAGCCAAGTGGGATTGGGGTACTGATCATTACCTGAAAGTGTCATCAAGATTGGTTGAAAAAATGTGTGCTGAGATTTCAGGAAACTCGTAGTTTTTTGGAAGCTTGGAACCCCTTTCCATGAATGTGATTTGCGCCAGTCTCTGCTTAGGGCTACATCAATAGGAA
Source organism: Spermophilus citellus (assembly GCF_964194105.1). Classification (NCBI taxonomy): domain Eukaryota; kingdom Metazoa; phylum Chordata; class Mammalia; order Rodentia; family Sciuridae; genus Spermophilus; species Spermophilus citellus. Next base: position 11,278,540 of record NC_138192.1, on the reverse strand, counting down.
ACAAACCATAGAGATAGAACGTGGAACTACTTTATTTTGTCAAGTTTCAAAGAGCTAGCACAAACCTTCCTTGATTTAGAGTTCCAACTACATGTATCCATATGGGAGAAAACAGAGTGAAACCTAAAAATTAAAACTGTTACTGCCAACGAACGGTTTAACCTAGAAGAACGAAATTTGGTGAGCCAAGTGGGAATGGGATACTGAACATTACCTGAAAGTGTCATCAAGATTGGCTGACTAAATATGTGCTGATATTTCAGGAAACTCATAGTTTTTTGGAAGCTTGGAACCCCTTTCCATGAATGTGATTTGCGCCAGTCTCTGCTTAGGGCTACATCAATAGGAAACAAACCATAGAGATAGAACGTGGAACTACTTTATTTTGTCAAGTTTCAAAGAGCTAGCACAAACCTTCCTTGATTTAGAGTTCCAACTACATGTATCCATATATGAGAAAACAGAATGAAACCTAAAAATTAAAACTGTTACTCCCAACGAACGGTTCAACGTAGAAGAACGAAATTTGGTGAGCCAAGTGGCAATGGGGTACTGATAATTACCTGAAAGTGTCATCAAGATTGGGTGACTAAATGCGTGCTGATATTTCAGGAAACTCATAGTTTTTTGGAAGCTTGGAACCCCATTCAGTGAAAGTGATTTGCGCCAGTCTCTGCCTAGGGCTACATCAATAGGAAACAAACCATAGAGATAGAACTTGGAACTACTTTATTGTGTCAAGTTTCAAAAACTAGCACAAACCGTGTTTGATTAAGAGTTCCAACTACATGTATCCATATAGGAGAAAACAGAGTGAAACCTAAAAATTAAAACTGTTACTGCCAACGAACGGTTTTACCTAGAAGAACGAAATTTGGTGAGCCAAGTGGGATTGGGGTACTGATCATTACCTGAAAGTGTCATCAAGATTGGGTGATGAAATGTGTGCTGAGATTTCAGGAAACTCGTAGTTTTTTGGAAGCTTGGCAACCCCTTTCCATGAAAGTGATTTGCACCAGTCTCTGCCTAGGGCTACATCAATAGGAAACAAACCATAGAGATAGAACTTGGAACTACTTTATTGTGTCAAGTTTCAAAAATTAGCACAAACCGTGTTTGATTAAGAGTTCCAACTACATGTATCCATATAGGAGAAAACAGAGTGAAACCTAAAAATTAAAACTGTTACCGCCAAAGAAGGTTTAACCTAGAAAAAACGAAATTTGGTGAGCCAGTTGGGATTGGGGTACTGAATATTACCTGAAAGTGTCATCAAGATTGGGTGAAAAAATGTGTGCTGAGATTTCAGGAAACTCGTAGGTTTTTTCGCAACCCCTTTCCATGAAAGTGATTTGCGCCAGTCTCTGCTTAGGGCTCCATCAATAGGAAACAAATCATAGAGATAGAACTTGGAACTACATTATTTTGTCAAGTTTCAAAGAGCTAGCACAAACCGTCCTTGATTTAGAGTTCCAACTACATCTATCCATATAGGAGAAAACAGAGTGAAACCTAAAAATTAAAACTGTTACTGCCAAATAACGGTTTAACCTAGAAGAACTAAATTTGGTGAGCCAAGTGGGATTGGGGTACTAATCCTTACCTGAAAGTGTCATCAAGATTGGGTGAAAAAATGTGTGCTGAGATTTCAGGAAACTCGTAGGTTTTTGGAAGCTTCGCAACCCCTTTCCATGAAAGTGATTTGCGCCAGTCTCTGCTTAGGGCTCCATCAATAGGAAACAAACCATAGAGATAGAAGTTGGAACTACTTGATTTTCTCAAGTTTCAAAATGCTAGCACAAACCGTCCTTGATTTAGAGTTCCAACTACATGTATCCATATAGGAGAAAACAGAGTGAAACCTAAAAATTAAAACTGTTACTGCCAACGAACGATTTAAACTAGAAGAACGAAATTTGGTGAGCCAATTGGGAATGGGATACTGATCATTGCCTGAAAGTGTCATCAAGATTGGTTGACTAAATGTGTGCTGATATTTCAGGAAACTCGTAGATTTTTGGAAGCTTGGCAACCCCTTTCCATGAAAGTGATTTGCGCCAGGCTCTGCCTAGGGCTACATCAATAGAAAACAAACCATAGAGATAGAACTTGGAACTACTTTATTGTATCAAGTTTCAAGAACTAGCACAAACCGTGTTTGATTTAGAGTTCCAACTACATGTATCCATATAGGAGAAAACAGAGTGAAACCTAAAAATTAAAACTGTTCCTGCCAACGAACGGTTTAACGTAGAAGAACGAAATTTGGTGAGCCAAGTGGGATTGGGGCACTGATCCTTCCCTGAAAGTGTCATCAAGATTGGGTGAAAAAATGTGTGCTCAGATTTCAGGAAACTCATAGTTTTTTGGAAGCTTGGCAACCCCTTTCCGTGAAAGTGATTTGCGCCTGTCTCTGCTTAGGGCGACATCAATAGGAAACAAAAATAGAGATAGTACTTGGAACTTCTTTATTGTGTCAAGTTTCAAAGAGCTAGCACAAACCGTGTTTGATTTAGAGTTCCAACTACATGTATCCATATAGGAGAAAACAGAGTGAAACCTAAAATTTTAAACTCTTACCGCCAAAGAACGGTTTAACCTAGAAAAAACGAAATTTGGTGAGACAAGTGGGATTGGGGTACTGAATATTACCTGAAAGTGTCATCAAGATTGGGTGAAGAAACGTGTGCTGAGATTTCAGGAAACTCGTAGTTTTTAGGAAGCTTGGAAACCCCTTTCCATGAAAGTAATTTGCGCCAGTCTCTGCTTAGGGCTACATCAATAGGAAACAAACCATAGTATTGAACTTGGAACTACTTTATTTTGTCAACTTTCAAAGAGCTAGTACAAACCGTCCTTGATTTAGAGTTCCAATTACATGTATCCATATAGGAGAAAACAGAGTGAAACCTAAAAATTAAAACTGTTACTGCCAACGAACGGTTTAACCTAGAAGAACGAAATTTGGTGAGCCAAGTGGGAATGGGATACTGATCTTTACCTGAAAGTGTCATCAAGATTGGGTGACTAAATGTGTGCTGATATTTCAGGAAACTCGTAGTTTTTGGAAGCTTGGCAACCCAATTACATGAAAGTGATTTGCGCCAGTCTCTGCTTAGGGCTACATCAATAGGAAACAAACCATAGAGATAGAAATTGGAACTACTTTATTGTGTCAAGTTTCAGAAACTAGCACAAACCGTGTTTGATTTAGCATTCCAACTACATGTATCCACATAGGAGAAAACAGAGTGAAACCTAAAAATTAAAATTGTTACTGCCAACGAACGGTTTTACCTAGAAGAAGGAAATTTGGTGAGCCAAGTGGGATTTGGGTATTGATCATTACCTGAAAGTGTCATCAAGATTGGGTGAAAAAATGTGTGCTGAGATTTCAGGAAACTCGTAGTTTTTTGGAAGCTTGTCAACCCCTTTCCATGAAAGTGATTTGCACCAGTCTCTGCCCAGGGCTACATCAATAGGAAACAAACCATAGAAATAGAACTTGGAACTACTTTATTGTGTCAAGTTTCAAAAACTAGCACAAACTGTGTTTGATTTAGAGTTCCAACTACATGTATCCATATAGGAGAAAACAGAGTGAAACCTAAAAATTAAAACTGTTACTGCCAACGAACGGTTTTACCTAGAAGAACGAAATTTGGTGAGCCAAGTGGGATTGGTGTACTGATCATTACATGAAAGTGTCATCAAGATTGGGTGAAAAAATGTGTGCTGAGATTTCAGGAAACTCGTAGTTTTTTGGAAGCTTGGCAACCCCTTTCCATGAAAGTGATTTGCGCCAGTCTCTGCTTAGGGCTACATCAATAGGGAACAAACCATAGAGATAGAACGTGGAACTACTTTATTTTGTCAGTTTCAAAGAGCTAGCACAAACCTTCCTTGATTTAGAGTTCCAACTACATGTATCCATATGGGAGAAAACAGAGTGAAACCTAAAAATTAAAACTGTTACTGCCAACGAACGGTTTAACCTAGAAGAACGAAATTTGGTGAGCCAAGTGGGAATGGGATACTGATCATTACCTGAAAGTGTCATCAAGATTGGGTGACTAAATATGTGCTGATATTTCAGGAAACTCGTAGTTTTTTGGAAGCTTGGCAACCCCTTTCCATGAAAGTGATTTGCGCCAGTCTCTGCCTAGTGCTACATCAATAGAAAACAAACCATAGAGATAGAACTTTGAACTAATTTATTGTGTCAAGTTTCAAGAACTAGCACAAACCGTGTTTGATTTAGAGTTCCAACAATATGTATCCATATAGGAGAAAACAGAGTGAAACCTAAAAATTAAAACTGTTACTGCCAACGAACGGTTTAACCTAGAAGAACGAAATTTGGTGAGCCAAGTGGGAATGGGGTACTGATCATTACCTGAAAGTGTCATCAAGATTGGGTGACTAAATGTGTGCTGATATTTCAGGAAACTCGTAGTTTTTTGGAAGCTTGGAAACTTTTTCCCTGAAAGTGATTTACGCCAGTCTCTGCTTAGGGCTACATTAAGAGGAAACAAACCATAGATATACAACTTGGAACTACTTTAGTGTGTCAAGTTTCAAAGAGCTAGCACAAACCGTGTTTGATTTAGAGTTCCAACTACATGTATCCATATAGGAGAAAACAGAGTGAAACATAAAAATTAAGACTGTTACTGCCAAAGAACGGTTTAACCTAGAAAAAACGAAATTTGGTGAGCCAAGTGGGATTGGGGTACTGATCATTACCTGAAAGTGTCATCCAGATTGGGTGAAAAAATGTGTGTTGGGATTTCAGGAAACTCGTAGTTTTTGGAAGCTTGGCAACCCCTTTTCATGAAAGTGATTTGCGCCAGTCTCTGCTTAGGGCGACATCAATAGGAAACAAACCATAGAGTTAGAAATTGCAACTACTTAATTGTGTCAAGTTTCAAAAACTAGCACAAACCGTGTTTGATTAAGAGTTCCAACTACATGTATCCATATAGGAGAAAACAGAGTGAAACCTAAAAATTAAAACTGTTACCACCAAAGAACGGTTTAACCTAGAAAAAACGAAATTTGGTGAGCCAAGTGGGATTGGGGTACTGAATATTTCCTGAAAGTGTCATCAATATTGGGAGAAAAAATGTGTGCTGGGATTTCAGGAAACTCGTAGTTTTTTGGAATCTCCGCAACCCCTTTCCAGGAAAGTGATTTGCGCCAGTCTCTGCTTAGGGCTCCATCAATAGGAAACAAATCATAGAGATAGAACTTGGAACTACATTATTTTGTCAAGTTTCAAAGAGCTAGCACAAACCGTCCTTGATTTAGAGTTCCAACTACATCTATCCATATAGGAGAAAACAGAGTGAAACCTAAAAATTAAAACTGTTACTGCCAACTAACGGTTTAACCTAGAAGAACGAAATTTGGTGAGCCAAGTGGGATTGGGGTACTAATCCTTACCTGAAAGTGTCATCAAGATTGGGTGATGAAATGTGTGCTGAGATTTCAGGAAACTCGTAGTTTTTTGGAAGCTTGGCAACCCCTTTCCATGAAAGTGATTTGCACCAGTCTCTGCCTAGGGCTACATCAATAGGAAACAAACCATAGAGATAGAACTTGGAACTACTTTATTGTGTCAAGTTTCAAAAATTAGCACAAACCGTGTTTGATTAAGAGTTCCAACTACATGTATCCATATAGGAGAAAACAGAGTGAAACCTAAAAATTAAAACTGTTACCACCAAAGAAGGTTTAACCTAGAAAAAACGAAATTTGGTGAGCCAGTTGGGATTGGGGTACTGAATATTACCTGAAAGTGTCATCAAGATTGGGTGAAAAAATGTGTGCTGAGATTTTAGGAAACTCGTAGGTTTTTGGAAGCTTCGCAACCCCTTTCCATGAAAGTGATTTGCGCCAGTCTCTGCTTAGGGCTCCATCAATAGGAAACAAACCATAGAGATAGAACTTGGAACTACTTGATTTTCTCAAGTTTCAAAAAGCTAGCACAAACCGTCCTTGATTTAGAGTTCCAACTACATGTATCCATATAGGAGAAAACAGAGTGAAACCTAAAAATTAAAACTGTTACTGCCAACGAACGATTTAACCTAGAAGAACGAAATTTGGTGAGCCAAGTGGGAATGGGATACTGATCATTGCCTGAAAGTGTCATCAAGTTTGGTTGACTAAATGTGTGCTGATATTTCAGGAAACTCGTAGATTTTTGGAAGCTTGGCAACCCCTTTCCATGAAAGTGATTTGTGCCAGTCTCTGCCTAGGGCTACATCAATAGAAAACAAACCATAGAGATAGAACTTGGAACTACTTTATTGTGTCAAGTTTCAAGAACTAGCACAAACCGTGTTTGATTTAGAGTTCCAACTACATGTATCCATATAGGAGAAAACAGAGTGAAACCTAAAAATTAAAACTGTTCCTGCCAACGATCGGTTTAACGTAGAAGAACGAAATTTGGTGAGCCAAGTGGGATTGGGGTACTGATCCTTACCTGAAAGTGTCATCAAGATTGGGTGAAAAAATGTGTGCTCAGATTTCAGGAAACTGGTAGTTTTTTGGAAGCTTGGCAACCCCTTTCCGTGAAAGTGATTTGCGCCTGTCTCTGCTTAGGGCGACATCAATAGGAAACAAAAATAGAGATAGAACTTGGAACTTCTTTATTGTGTCAAGTTTCAAAGAGCTAGCACAAACCGTGTTTGATTTAGCGTTCCAACTACATGTATCCATATAGGAGAAAACAGAGTAAAACCTAAAATTTAAAACTCTTACTGCCAAAGAACGGTTTAACCTAGAAAAAACGAAATTTGGTGAGACAAGTGGGATTGGGGTACTGAATATTACCTGAAAGTGTCATCAAGATTGGGTGAAAAAATGTGTGCTGAGATTTCAGGAAACTCGTTGTTTTTTGGAAGCTTGGCCACCCCTTTCCATGAAAGTGATTTACGCCAGTCTCTGCTTAGGGCTCCATCAATAGGAAACAAATCATAGAGATAGAACTTGGAACTACATTATTTTGTCAAGTTTGAAAGAGCTAGCACAAACCGTCCTTGATTTAGAGTTCCAACTACATCTATCCATATAGGAGAAAACAGAGTGAAACCTAAAAATTAAAACTGTTACTGCCAACTAACGGTTTAACCTAGAAGAACGAAATTTGGTGAGCCAAGTGGGATTGGGGTACTAATCCTTACCTGAAAGTGTCATCAAGATTGGGTGATGAAATGTGTGCTGAGATTTCAGGAAACTCGTAGTTTTTTGGAAGCTTGGCAACCCCTTTCCATGAAAGTGATTTGCACCAGTCTCTGCCTAGGGCTACATCAATAGGAAACAAACCATAGAGATAGAACTTGGAACTACTTTATTGTGTCAAGTTTCAAAAATTAGCACAAACCGTGTTTGATTAAGAGTTCCAACTACATGTATCCATATAGGAGAAAACAGAGTGAAACCTAAAAATTAAAACTGTTACTGCCAAAGAAGTTTTAACCTAGAAAAAACGAAATTTGGTGAGCCAGTTGGGATTGGGGTACTGAATATTACCTGAAAGTGTCATCAAGATTGGGTGAAAAAATGTGTGCTGAGATTTCAGGAAACTCGTAGGTTTTTTCGCAACCCCTTTCCATGAAAGTGATTTGCGCCAGTCTCTGCTTAGGGCTACATCAATAGGAAACAAATCATAGAGATAGAACTTGGAACTACATTATTTTGTCAAGTTTCAAAGAGCTAGCACAAACCGTCCTTGATTTAGAGTTCCAACTACATCTATCCATATAGGAGAAAACAGAGTGAAACCTAAAAATTAAAACTGTTACTGCGAACTAACGGTTTAACCTAGAAGAACGAAATTTGGTGAGCCAAGTGGGAATGGGATACTGATCTTTACCTGAAAGTGTCATCAAAATTGGGTGACTAAATGTGTGCTGATATTTCAGGAAACTCGTAGTTTTTGGAAGCTTGGCAACCCAATTACATGAAAGTGATTTGCGCCAGTCTCTGCTTAGGGCTACATCAATAGGAAACAAACCATAGAGATAGAAATTGGAACTACTTTATTGTGTCAAGTTTCAGAAACTAGCACAAACCGTGTTTGATTTAGCATTCCAACTACATGTATCCACATAGGAGAAAACAGAGTGAAACCTAAAAATTAAAATTGTTACTGCCAACGAACGGTTTTACCTAGAAGAACGAAATTTGGTGAGCCAAGTGGGATTGGTGTACTGATCATTACATGAAAGTGTCATCAAGATTGGGTGAAAAAATGTGTGCTGAGATTTCAGGAAACTCGTAGTTTTTAGGAAGCTTGGCAACCCCTTTCCATGAAAGTGATTTGCGCCAGTCTCTGCTTAGGGCTACATCAATAGGGAACAAACCATAGAGATAGAACGTGGAACTACTTTATTTTGTCAAGTTTCAAAGAGCTAGCACAAACCTTCCTTGATTTAGAGTTCCAACTACATGTATCCATATGGGAGAAAACAGAGTGAAACCTAAAAATTAAAACTGTTACTGCCAACGAACGGTTTAACCTAGAAGAACTAAATTTGGTGAGCCAAGTGGGAATGGGATACTGATCATTACCTGAAAGTGTCATCAAGATTGGGTGACTAAATATGTGCTGATATTTCAGGAAACTCGTAGTTTTTTGGAAGCTTGGCAACCCTTTTCCATGAAAGTGATTTGCGCCAGTCTCTGCCTAGTGCTACATCAATAGAAAACAAACCATAGAGATAGAACTTTGAACTAATTTATTGTGTCAAGTTTCAAGAACTAGCACAAACCGTGTTTGATTTAGAGTTCCAACAATATGTATCCATATAGGAGAAAACAGAGTGAAACCTAAAAATTAAAACTGTTACTGCCAAAGAACGGTTTAACCTAGAAGAACGAAATTTGGTGAGCCAAGTGGGAATGGGGTACTGATCATTACCTGAAAGTGTCATCAAGATTGGGTGACTAAATGTGTGCTGATATTTCAGGAAACTCGTAGTTTTTTGGAAGCTTGGCAACTTTTTCCCTGAAAGTGATTTACGCCAGTCTCTGCTTAGGGCTACATTAAGAGGAAACAAACCATAGATATACAACTTGGAACTACTTTAGTGTGTCAAGTTTCAAAGAGCTAGCACAAACCGTGTTTGATTTAGAGTTCCAACTACATGTATCCATATAGGAGAAAACAGAGTGAAACCTAAAAATTAAGACTGTTACTGCCAAAGAACGGTTTAACCTAGAAAAAACGAAATTTGGTGAGCCAAGTGGGATTGGGGTACTGATCATTACCTGAAAGTGTCATCCAGATTGGGTGAAAAAATGTGTGTTGGGATTTCAGGAAACTCGTAGTTTTTGGAAGCTTGGCAACCCCTTTCCATGAAAGTGATTTGCGCCAGTCTCTGCTTAGGGCGACATCAATAGGAAACAAACCATAGAGTTAGAAATTGCAACTACTTAATTGTGTCAAGTTTCAAAAACTAGCACAAACCGTGTTTGATTAAGAGTTCCAACTACATGTATCCATATAGGAGAAAACAGAGTGAAACCTAAAAATTAAAACTGTTACCACCAAAGAACGGTTTAACCTAGAAAAAACGAAATTTGGTGAGCCAAGTGGGATTGGGGTACTGAATATTTCCTGAAAGTGTCATCAATATTGGGAGAAAAAATGTGTGCTGAGATTTCAGGAAACTCGTAGTTTTTTGGAATCTCCGCAACCCCTTTCCAGGAAAGTGATTTGCGCCAGTCTCTGCTTAGGGCTCCATCAATAGGAAACAAATCATAGAGATAGAACTTGGAACTACATTCTTTTGTCAAGTTTCAAAGAGCTAGCACAAACCGTCCTTGATTTAGAGTTCCAACTACATCTATCCATATAGGAGAAAACAGAGTGAAACCTAAAAATTAAAACTGTTACTGCCAACTAACGGTTTAAACTAGAAGAACGAAATTTGGTGAGCCAAGTGGGATTGGGGTACTAATCCTTACCTGAAAGTGTCATCAAGATTGGGTGATGAAATGTGTGCTGAGATTTCAGGAAACTCGTAGTTTTTTGGAAGCTTGGCAACCCCTTTCCATGAAACTGATTTGCACCAGTCTCTGCCTAGGGCTACATCAATAGGAAACAAACCATAGAGATAGAACTTGGAACTACTTTATTGTGTCAAGTTTCAAAAATTAGCACAAACCGTGTTTGATTAAGTGTTCCAACTACATTTATCCATATAGGAGAAAACAGAGTGAAACCTAAAAATTAAAACTGTTACCACCAAAGAAGGTTTAACCTAGAAAAAACGAAATTTGGTGAGCCAGTTGGGATTGGGGTAATGAATATTACCTGAAAGTGTCATCAAGATTGGGTGAAAAAATGTGTGCTGAGATTTCAGGAAACTCGTAGGTTTTTTCGCAACCCCTTTCCATGAAAGTGATTTGCGCCAGTCTCTGCTTAGGGCTCCATCAATAGGAAACAAATCATAGAGATAGAACTTGGAACTACATTATTTTGTCAAGTTTCAAAGAGCTAGCACAAACCGTCCTTGATTTAGAGTTCCAACTACATCTATCCATATAGGAGAAAACAGAGTGAAACCTAAAAATTAAAACTGTTACTGCCAACTAACGGTTTAACCTAGAAGAACGAAATTTGGTGAGCCAAGTGCGATTGGGGTACTAATCCTTACCTGAAAGTGTCATCAAGATTGGGTGATAAAATGTGTGCTGAGATTTCAGGAAACTCGTAGTTTTTGGAAGCTTGCAACCCCTTTCCATGAAAGTGATTTGCACCAGTCTCTGCCTAGGGCTACATCAATAGGAAACAAACCATAGAGATAGAACTTGGAACTACTTTATTGTGTCAAGTTTCAAAAATTAGCACAAACCGTGTTTGATTAAGAGTTCCAACTACATGTATCCATATAGGAGAAAACAGAGTGAAACCTAAAAATTAAAACTGTTACCACCAAAGAAGGTTTAACCTAGAAAAAACGAAATTTGGTGAGCCAGTTGGGATTGGGGTACTGAATATTACCTGAAAGTGTCATCAAGATTGGGTGAAAAAATGTGTGCTGAGATTTTAGGAAACTCGTAGGTTTTTGGAAGCTTCGCAACCCCTTTCCATGAAAGTGATTTGCGCCAGTCTCTGCTTAGGGCTCCATCAATAGGAAACAAACCATAGAGATAGAACTTGGAACTACTTGATTTTCTCAAGTTTCAAAAAGCTAGCACAAACCGTCCTTGATTTAGAGTTCCAACTACATGTATCCATATAGGAGAAAACAGAGTGAAACCTAAAAATTAAAACTGTTACTGCCAACGAACGATTTAACCTAGAAGAACAAAATTTGGTGAGCCAAGTGGGAATGGGATACTGATCATTGCCTGAAAGTGTCATCAAGATTGGTTGACTAAATGTGTGCTGATATTTCAGGAAACTCGTAGATTTTCGGAAGCTTGGCAAACCCTTTCCATGAAAGTGATTTGCGCCAGTCTCTGCCTAGGGCTACATCAATAGAAAACAAACCATAGAGATAGAACTTGGAACTACTTTATTGTGTCAAGTTTCAAGAACTAGCACAAACCGTGTTTGATTTAGAGTTCCAACTACATGTATCCATATAGGAGAAAACAGAGTGAAACCTAAAAATTAAAACTGTTCCTGCCAACGATCGGTTTAACGTAGAAGAACGAAATTTGGTGAGCCAAGTGGGATTGGGGTACTGATCCTTACCTGAAAGTGTCATCAAGTTTGGGTGAAAAAATGTGTGCTCAGATTTCAGGAAACTCGTAGTTTTTTGGAAGCTTGGCAACCCCTTTCCGTGAAAGTGATTTGCGCCTGTCTCTGCTTAGGGCGACATCAATAGGAAACAAAAATAGAGATAGAACTTGGAACTTCTTTATTGTGTCAAGTTTCAAAGAGCTAGCACAAACCGTGTTTGATTTAGCGTTCCAACTACATGTATCCATATAGGAGAAAACAGAGTGAAACCTAAAATTTAAAACTCTTACCGCCAAAGAACGGTTTAACCTAGAAAAAACGAAATTTGGTGAGACAAGTGGGATTGGGGTACTGAATATTACCTGAAAGTGTCATCAAGATTGGGTGAAAAAATGTGTGCTGAGATTTCAGGAAACTCGTTGTTTTTTGGAAGCTTGGCCACCCCTTTCCATGAAAGTGATTTACGCCAGTCTCTGCTTAGGGCTCCATCAATAGGAAACAAATCATAGAGATAGAACTTGGAACTACATTATTTTGTCAAGTTTCAAAGAGCTAGCACAAACCGTCCTTGATTTAGAGTTCCAACTACATCTATCCATATAGGAGAAAACAGAGTGAAACCTAAAAATTAAAACTGTTACTGCCAACTAACGGTTTAACCTAGAAGAACGAAATTTGGTGAGCCAAGTGGGATTGGGGTACTAATCCTTACCTGAAAGTGTCATCAAGATTGGGTGATGAAATGTGTGCTGAGATTTCAGGAAACTCGTAGTTTTTTGGAAGCTTGGCAACCCCTTTCCATGAAAGTGATTTGCACCAGTCTCTGCCTAGGGCTACATCAATAGGAAACAAACCATAGAGATAGAACTTGGAACTACTTTATTGTGTCAAGTTTCAAAAATTAGCACAAACCGTGTTTGATTAAGAGTTCCAACTACATGTATCCATATAGGAGAAAACAGAGTGAAACCTAAAAATTAAAACTGTTACCGCCAAAGAAGTTTTAACCTAGAAAAAACGAAATTTGGTGAGCCAGTTGGGATTGGGGTACTGAATATTACCTGAAAGTGTCATCAAGATTGGGTGAAAAAATGTGTGCTGAGATTTCAGGAAACTCATAGGTTTTTTCGCAACCCCTTTCCATGAAAGTGATTTGCGCCAGTCTCTGCTTAGGCCTCCATCAATAGGAAACAAATCATAGAGATAGAACTTGGAACTACATTATTTTGTCAAGTTTCAAAGAGCTAGCACAAACCGTCCTTGATTTAGAGTTCCAACTACATCTATCCATATAGGAGAAAACAGAGTGAAACCTAAAAATTAAAACTGTTATTGCCAACTAACGGTTTAACCTAGAAGAATGAAATTTGGTGAGCCAAGTGCGATTGGGGTACTAATCCGTACCTGAAAGTGTCATCAAGATTGGGTGATAAAATGTGTGCTGAGATTTCAGGAAACTCGTAGTTTTTTGGAAGCTTGGCAACCCCTTTCCATGAAAGTGATTTGCACCAGTCTCTGCCTAGGGCTACATCAATAGGAAACAAACCATAGAGATAGAACTTGGAACTACTTTATTGTGTCAAGTTTCAAAAATTAGCACAAACCGTGTTTGATTAAGAGTTCCAACTACATGTATCCATATAGGAGAAAACAGAGTGAAACCTAAAAATTAAAACTGTTACCACCAAAGAAGGTTTAACCTAGAAAAAACGAAATTTGGTGAGCCAGTTGGGATTGGGGTACTGAATATTACCTGAAAGTGTCATCAAGATTGGGTGAAAAAATGTGTGCTGAGATTTTAGGAAACTCGTAGGTTTTTGGAAGCTTCGCAACCCCTTTCCATGAAAGTGATTTGCGCCAGTCTCTGCTTAGGGCTCCATCAATAGTAAACAAACCATAGAGATAGAACTTGGAACTACTTCATATTCTCAAGTTTCAAAAAGCTAGCACAAACCGTCCTTGATTTAGAGTTCCAACTACATGTATCCATATAGGAGAAAACAGAGTGAAACCTAAAAATTAAAACTGTTACTGCCAACGAACGATTTAACGTAGAAGAACGAAATTTGGTAAGCCAAGTGGGAATGGGATACTGATCATTGCCTGAAAGTGTCATCAAGATTGGTTGACTAAATGTGTGCTGATATTTCAGGAAACTCGTAGATTTTTGGAAGCTTGGCAACCCCTTTCCATGAAAGTGATTTGCGCCAGTCTCTGCCTAGGGCTACATCAATAGAAAACAAACCATAGAGATAGAACTTGGAACTACTTTATTGTGTCAAGTTTCAAGAACTAGCACAAACCGTGTTTGATTTAGAGTTCCAACTACATGTATCCATATAGGAGAAAACAGAGTGAAACCTAAAAATTAAAACTGTTCCTGCCAACGATCGGTTTAACGTAGAAGAACGAAATTTGGTGAGCCAAGTGGGATTGGGGTACTGATCCTTACCTGAAAGTGTCATCAAGATTGGGTGAAACAATGTGTGCTCAGATTTCAGGAAACTCGTAGTTTTTTGGAAGCTTGGCAACCCCTTTCCGTGAAAGTGATTTGCGCCTGTCTCTGCTTAGGGCGACATCAATAGGAAACAAAAATAGAGATAGAACTTGGAACTTCTTTATTGTGTCAAGTTTCAAAGAGCTAGCACAAACCGTGTTTGATTTAGAGTTCCAACTACATGTATCCATATAGGAGAAAACAGAGTGAAACCTAAAATTTAAAACTCTTACCGCCAAAGAACGGTTTAACCTAGAAAAAATGAAATTTGGTGAGACAAGTGGGATTGGGGTACTGAATATTACCTGAAAGTGTCATCAAGATTGGGTGAAAAAATGTGTGCTGAGATTTCAGGAAACTCGTTGTTTTTTGGAAGCTTGGCCACCCCTTTCCATGAAAGTGATTTACGCCAGTCTCTGCTTAGGGCTACATCAATAGGAAATAAACCATAGAGATAGAACTTGGAACTACTTTATTTTGTGAAGTTTCAAAGAGCTAGCACAAACCGTCCTTCATGTAGAGTTCCAAATACATGTATCCATATAAAAGAAAACAGAGTGAAACCTAAAAATTAAACCTGTTACTGCCAACGAATGGTTTAACCTAGAATAACGAAATTTGGTGAGCCAAGTGGGAATGGGGTACTGATCATTACCTGAAAGTGTCATCAAGATTGGATGACTAAATGTGTGCTGATATTTCAGGAAACTCGTAGTATTTTGGAAGCTTGGAACACCTTTCCGTGAAAGTGATTTGTGCCAGTCTCTGCTTAGGGCTACATTAAGAGGAAACAAACCATAGGTATAGAACTTGGAACAACTTTACTGTGTCAAGCTTCAAAGAGCTAGCACAAACCGTGTTTGATTTATTGTTCCAACTACATGTATCCATATAGGAGAAAACAGCGTGAAACCTAAAAATTAAGACTGTTACTGCCAAAGAACGGTTTAACCTAGAAAAAATGAAATTTGGTGAGCCAAGTGGGATTGGGGTACTGATCATTACCTGAAAGTGTCATCCAGATTGGGTGAAAAAATGTGTGTTGGGATTTCAAGAAACTCGTAATTTTTGGAAGCTTGGCAACCCCTTTCCACGAAAGTGATTTGTGCCAGTCTCTGCTTATGGCTACATTAATAGGAAACAAACCATAGAGTTAGAAATTGGAACTACTTTATTGTGTCAAGTTTCAAAAACTAGCACAAACCGTGTTTGATTAAGAGTTCCAACTACATGTATCCATATAGGAGAAAACAGAGTGAAACCTAAAAATTAAAACTGTTACCGCCAAAGAACAATTTAACCTAGAAAAAACGAAATTTGGTGAGCCAAGTAGGATTGGGGTACTGAATGTTACCTGAAAGTGTCATCAAGATTGTTTGAAAAAATATGTGCTGAGATTTCAGGAAACTCGTAGTTTTTTGGAAGATTCGCAACCCCTTTCCATGAAAGTGATTTGAGCCAGTCTCTGCTTAGGGCTCCATCAATAGGAAACAAACCATAGGGATAGAACTTGGAACTTCTTTATTGTGTCAAGTTTCAAAGAGCTAGCACAAACCATCCTTGATTTAGAGTTCCAACTACATGTATCCATATAGGAGAAAACAGAGTGAAACCTAAAAATTAAAACTGTTACAGCCAACGAACGGTTTAACCTAGAAGAACGAAATTTGGTGAGACAAGTGGCATTGGGGTACTGATCCTTCCCTGAAAGTGTCAACAAGATTGGGTGAAAAAATGTGTGCTCAGATTTCAGGAAACTCGTAGTTTTTTGGAAGCTTGGCAACCCCTTTCCGTGAAAGTGATTTGCGCCTGTCTATGCTTAGGGCGACATCAATAGGAAACAAAAATAGAGATAGAACTTGGAACTTCTTTATTGTGTCAAGTTTCAAAGAGCTAGCACAAACCGTGTTTGATTTAGAGTTCCAACTACATGTATCCATATAGGAGAAAACAGAGTGAAACCTAAAATTTAAAACTCTTACCGCCAAAGAACGGTTTAACCTAGAAAAAACGAAATTTGGTGAGACAAGTGGGATTGGGGTACTGAATATTACCTGAAAGTGTCATCAAGATTGGGTGAAGAAACGTGTGCTGAGATTTCAGGAAACTCGTAGTATTTAGGAAGCTTGGAAACCCCTTTCCATGAAAGTAATTTGCGCCAGTCTCTGCTTAGGGCTACATCAATAGGAAACAAACCATAGTGATAGAACTTGGAACTACTTTATTTTGTCAACTTTCAAAGAGCTAGTACAAACCGTCCTTGATTTAGAGTTCCAATTACATGTATCCATATAGGAGAAAACAGAGTGAAACCTAAAAATTAAAACTGTTACTGCCAACGAACGGTTTAACCTAGAAGAACGAAATTTGGTGAGCCAAGTGGAAATGGGATACTGATCTTTACCTGAAAGTGTCATCAAGATTGGGTGACTAAATGTGTGCTGATATTTCAGGAAACTCGTAGTTTTTGGAAGCTTGGCAACCCAATTACATGAAAGTGATTTGCGCCAGTCTCTGCTTAGGGCTACATCAATAGGAAACAAACCATAGAGATAGAAATTGGAACTACTTTATTGTGTCAAGTTTCAGAAACTAGCACAAACCGTGTTTGATTTAGCATTCCAACTACATGTATCCACATAGGAGAAAACAGAGTGAAACCTAAAAATTAAAATTGTTACTGCCAACGAACGGTTTTACCTAGAAGAAGGAAATTTGGTGAGCCAAGTGGGATTTGGGTATTGATCATTACCTGAAAGTGTCATCAAGATTGGGTGAAAAAATGTGTGCTGAGTTTTCAGGAAACTCGTAGTTTTTTGGAAGCTTGTAAACCCCTTTCCATGAAAGTGATTTGCACCAGTCTCTGCCCAGGGCTACATCAATAGGAAACAAACCATAGAAATAGAACTTGGAACTACTTTATTGTGTCAAGTTTCAAGAACTAGCACAAACCGTGTTTGATTTAGAGTTCCAACTACATGTATCCATATAGGAGAAAACAGAGTGAAACCTAAAAATTAAAACTGTTACTGCCAACGAACGGTTTTACCTAGAAGAACGAAATTTGGTGAGCCAAGTGGGATTGGTGTACTGATCATTACATGAAAGTGTCATCAAGATTGGGTGAAAAAATGTGTGCTGAGATTTCAGGAAACTCGTAGTTTTTTGGAAGCTTGGCAGCCCCTTTCCATGAAAGTGATTTGCGCCAGTCTCTGCTTAGGGCTACATCAATAGGGAACAAACCATAGAGATAGAACGTGGAACTACTTTATTTTGTCAAGTTTCAAAGAGCTAGCACAAACCTTCCTTGATTTAGAGTTCCAACTACATGTATCCATATGGGAGAAAACAGAGTGAAACCTAAAAATTAAAACTGTTACTGCCAACGAACGGTTTAACCTAGAAGAACGAAATTTGGTGAGCCAAGTGGGAATGGGATACTGATCATTACCTGAAAGTGTCATCAAGATTGGGTGACTAAATATGTGCTGATATTTCAGGAAACTCGTAGTTTTTTGGAAGCTTGGCAACCCCTTTCCATGAAAGTGATTTGCGCCAGTCTCTGCCTAGTGCTACATCAATAGAAAACAAACCATAGAGATAGAACTTTGAACTAATTCATTGTGTCAAGTTTCAAGAACTAGCACAAACCGTGTTTGATTTAGAGTTCCAACAATATGTATCCATATAGGAGAAAACAGAGTGAAACCTAAAAATTAAAACTGTTACTGCCAACGAACGGTTTAACCTAGAAGAACGAAATTTGGTGAGCCACGTGGGAATGGGGTACTGATCATTACCTGAAAGTGTCATCAAGATTGGGTGACTAAATGTGTGCTGATATTTCTGGAAACTCGTAGTTTTTTGGAAGCTTGGCAACTTTTTCCCTGAAAGTGATTTACGCCAGTCTCTGCTTAGGGCTACATTAAGAGGAAACAAACCATAGATATACAACTTGGAACTACTTTAGTGTGTCAAGTTTCAAAGAGCTAGCACAAACCGTGTTTGATTTAGAGTTCCAACTACATGTATCCATATAGGAGAAAACAGAGTGAAACCTAAAAATTAAGACTGTTACTGCCAAAGAACGGTTTAACCTAGAAAAAACGAAATTTGGTGAGCCAAGTGGGATTGGGGTACTGATCATTACCTGAAAGTGTCATCCAGATTGGGTGAAAAAATGTGTGTTGGGATTTCAGGAAACTCGTAGTTTTTGGAAGCTTGGCAACCCCTTTCCATGAAAGTGATTTGCGCCAGTCTCTGCTTAGGGCGACATCAATAGGAAACAAACCATAGAGTTAGAAATTGCAACTACTTAATTGTGTCAAGTTTCAAAAACTAGCACAAACCGTGTTTGATTAAGAGTTCCAACTACATGTATCCATATAGGAGAAAACAGAGTGAAACCTAAAAATTAAAACTGTTACCACCAAAGAACGGTTTAACCTAGAAAAAACGAAATTTGGTGAGCCAAGTGGGATTGGGGTACTGAATATTTCCTGAAAGTGTCATCAATATTGGGAGAAAAAATGTGTGCTGAGATTTCAGGAAACTCGTAGTTTTTTGGAATCTCCGCAACCCCTTTCCAGGAAAGTGATTTGCGCCAGTCTCTGCTTAGGGCTCCATCAATAGGAAACAAATCATAGAGATAGAACTTGGAACTACATTATTTTGTCAAGTTTCAAAGAGCTAGCACAAACCGTCCTTGATTTAGAGTTCCAACTACATCTATCCATATAGGAGAAAACAGAGTGAAACCTAAAAATTAAAACTGTTACTGCCAACTAACGGTTTAACCTAGAAGAACGAAATTTGGTGAGCCAAGTGGGATTGGGGTACTAATCCTTACCTGAAAGTGTCATCAAGATTGGGTGATGAAATGTGTGCTGAGATTTCAGGAAACTCGTAGTTTTTTGGAAGCTTGGCAACCCCTTTCCATGAAAGTGATTTGCACCAGTCTCTGCCTAGGGCTACATCAATAGGAAACAAACCATAGAGATAGAACTTGGAACTACTTTATTGTGTCAAGTTTCAAAAATTAGCACAAACCGTGTTTGATTAAGAGTTCCAACTACATGTATCCATATAGGAGAAAACAGAGTGAAACCTAAAAATTAAAACTCTTACCGCCAAAGAAGTTTTAACCTAGAAAAAACGAAATTTGGTGAGCCAGTTGGGATTGGGGTACTGAATATTACCTGAAAGTGTCATCAAGATTGGGTGAAAAAATATGTGCTGAGATTTCAGGAAACTCGTAGGTTTTTTCGCAACCCCTTTCCATGAAAGTGATTTGCGCCAGTCTCTGCTTAGGGCTCCATCAATAGGAAACAAATCATAGAGATAGAACTTGGAACTACATTATTTTGTCAAGTTTCAAAGAGCTAGCACAAACCGTCCTTGATTTAGAGTTCCAACTACATCTATCCATATAGGAGAAAACAGAGTGAAACCTAAAAATTAAAACTGTTACCACCAAAGAAGGTTTAACCTAGAAAAAACGAAATTTGGTGAGCCAGTTGGGATTGGGGTACTGAATATTACCTGAAAGTGTCATCAAGATTGGGTGAAAAAATGTGTGCTGAGATTTTAGGAAACTCGTAGGTTTTTGGAAGCTTCGCAACCCCTTTCCATGAAAGTGATTTGCGCCAGTCTCTGCTTAGGGCTCCATCAATAGGAAACAAACCATAGAGATAGAACTTGGAACTACTTGATATTCTCAAGTTTCAAAAAGCTAGCACAAACCGTCCTTGATTTAGAGTTCCAACTACATGTATCCATATAGGAGAAAACAGAGTGAAACCTAAAAATTAAGACTGTTACTGCCAAAGAACGGTTTAACCTAGAAAAAACGAAATTTGGTGAGCCAAGTGGGATTGGGGTACTGATCATTACCTGAAAGTGTCATCCAGATTGGGTGAAAAAATGTGTGTTGCGATTTCAGGAAACTCATAGTTTTTGGAAGCTTGGCAACCCCTTTCCATGAAAGTGATTTGCGCCAGTCTCTGCTTAGGGCTACATCAATAGGAAACAAACCATAGAGTTAGAAATTGCAACTACTTTATTGTGTCAAGTTTCAAAAACTAGCAAAAACCGTGTTTGATTACGAGTTCCAACTACATGTATCCATATAGGAGAAAACAGAGTGAAACCTAAAAATTAAAACTGTTACCACCAAAGAACGGTTTAACCTAGAAAAAACGAAATTTGGTGAGCCAAGTGGGATTGGGGTACTGAATATTTGATGAAAGTGTCATCAATATTGGGTGAAAAAATGTGTGCTGAGATTTCAGGAAACTCGTAGTTTTTTGGAATCTCCGCAACCCCTTTCCATGAAAGAGATTTGCGCCAGTCTCTGCTTAGGGCTCCATCAATAGGAAACAAATCATAGAGATAGAACTTGGAACTACATTATTTTGTCAAGTTTCAAAGAGCTAGCACAAACCGTCCTTGATTTAGAGTTCCAACTACATCTATCCATATAGGAGAAAACAGAGTGAAACCTAAAAATTAAAACTGTTACTGCCAACTAACGGTTTAACCTAGAAGAACGAAATTTGGTGAGCCAAGTGGGATTGGGGTACTAATCCTTACCTGAAAGTGTCATCAAGATTGGGTGATAAAATGTGTGCTGAGATTTCAGGAAACTCGTAGTTTTTTGGAAGCTTGGCAACCCCTTTCCATGAAAGTGATTTGCACCACTCTGTGCCTAGGGCTACATCAATAGGAAACAAACCATAGAGATAGAACTTGGAACTACTTTATTGTGTCAAGTTTCAAAAATTAGCACAAACCGTGTTTGATTAAGAGTTCCAACTACATGTATCCATATAGGAGAAAACAGAGTGAAACCTAAAAATTAAAACTGTTACCGCCAAAGAAGGTTTAACCTAGAAAAAACGAAATTTGGTGAGCTAGTTGGGATTGCGGTACTGAATATTACCTGAAAGTGTCATCAATATTCGGTGAAAAAATGTGTGCTGAGATTTCAGAAAACTCGTAGGTTTTTGGAAGCTTCGCAACCCCTTTCCATGAAAGTGATTTGCGCCAGTCTCTGCTTAGGGCTCCATCAATAGGAAACAAATCATAGAGATAGAACTTGGAACTACATTATTTTGTCAAGTTTCAAAGACCTAGCACAAACCATCCTTGATTTAGAGTTCCAACTACATCTATCCATATAGGAGAAAACAGAGTGAAACCTAAAAATTAAAACTGTTACTGCCAACTAACGGTTTAACCTGGAAGAACGAAATTTGGTGAGCCAAGTGGGATTGGGGTACTAATCCTTACCTGAAAGTGTCATCAAGATTGGGTGATAAAATGTGTGCTGAGATTTCAGGAAACTCGTAGTTTTTTGGAAGCTTGGCAACCCCTTTCCATGAAAGTGATTTGCACCAGTCTCTGCCTAGGGCTACATCAATAGGAAACAAACCATAGAGATAGAACTTGGAACTACTTTATTGTGTCAAGTTTCAAAAATTAGCACAAACCGTGTTTGATTAAGAGTTCCAACTACATGTATCCATATAGGAGAAAACAGAGTGAAACCTAAAAATTAAAACTGTTACCGCCAAAGAAGGTTTAACCTAGAAAAAACGAAATTTGGTGAGCCAGTTGGGATGCGGTACTGAATATTACCTGAAAGTGTCATCAAGATTGGGTGAAAAAATGTGTGCTGAGATTTCAGGAAACTCGTAGGTTTTTGGAAGCTTCGCAACCCCTTTCCATGAAAGTGATTTGCGCCAGTCTCTGCTTAGGGCTCCATCAATAGGAAACAAACCATAGAGATAGAACTTGGAACTACTTGATTTTCTCAAGTTTCAAAAAGCTAGCACAAACCGTCCTTGATTTAGAGTTCCAACTACATGTATCCATATAGGAGAAAACAGAGTGAAACCTAAAAATTAAAACTGTTACTGCCAACGAACTATTTAACCTAGAAGAACGAAATTTGGTGAGCCAAGTGGGAATGGGATACTGATCATTGCCTGAAAGTGTCATCAAGATTGGTTGACTAAATGTGTGCTGATATTTCAGGAAACTCGTAGATTTTTGGAAGCTTGGCAACCCCTTTCCATGAAAGTGATTTGCGCCAGTCTCTGCCTAGGGCTACATCAATAGAAAACAAGCCATAGAGATAGAACTTGGAACTACTTTATTGTGTCAAGTTTCAAGAACTAGCACAAACCGTGTTTGATTTAGAGTTCCAACTACATGTATCCATATAGGAGAAAACAGAGTGAAACCTAAAAATTAAAACTGTTACTGCCAACGAACGGTTTAACCTAGAAGAACGAAATTTGGTGAGCCAAGTGGGATTGGGGTACTGATCCTTACCTGAAAGTGTCATCAACATTGGGTAAAAAAATGTGTGCTCAGATTTCAGGAAACTCGTAGTTTTTTGGAAGCTTGGCAACCCCTTTCCGTGAAAGTGATTTGCGCCTGTCTCTGCTTAGGGCGACATCAATAGGAAACAAAAATAGAGATAGAACTTGGAACTTCTTTATTGTGTCAAGTTTCAAAGAGCTAGCACAAACCGTGTTTGATTTAGAGTTCCAACTACATGTATCCATATAGGAGAAAACAGAGTGAAACCTAAAATTTAAAACTGTTACCGCCAAAGAACGGTTTAACCTAGAAAAAACGAAATTTGGTGAGACAAGTGGGATTGGGGTACTGAATATTACCTGAAAGTGTCATCAAGATTGGGTGAAAAAATGTGTGCTGAGATTTCAGGAAACTCGTAGTTTTTTGGAAGCTTGGCCACCCCTTTCCATGAAAGTGATTTGCGCCAGTCTCTGCTTAGGGCTACATCAATAGGAAATAAACCATAGAGATAGAACTTGGAACTACTTTATTTTGTGAAGTTTCAAAGAGCTAGCACAAACCGTCCTTGATGTAGAGTTCCAAATACATGTATCCATATAGGAGAAAACAGAGTGAAACCTAAAAATTAAAACTGTTACTGCCAACGAACGGTTTAACCTAGAATAACGAAATTTGGTGAGCCAAGTGGGAATGGGGTACTGATCATTACCTGAAAGTGTCATCAAGATTGGATGACTAAATGTGTGCTGATATTTCAGGAAACTCGTAGTATTTTGGAAGCTTGGAACACCTTTCCGTGAAAGTGATTTGTGCCAGTCTCTGCTTAGGGCTACATTAAGAGGAAACAAACCATAGGTATAGAACTTGGAACTACTTTACTGTGTCAAGCTTCAAAGAGCTAGCACAAACAGTGTTTGATTTAGAGTTCCAACTACATGTATCCATATAGGAGAAAACAGCGTGAAACCTAAAAATTAAGACTGTTACTGCCAAAGAACGGTTTAACCTAGAAAAAATGAAATTTGGTGAGCCAAGTGGGATTGGGGTACTGATCATTACCTGAAAGTGTCATCCAGATTGGGTGAAAAAATGTGTGTTGGGATTTCAAGAAACTCGTAGTTTTTGGAAGCTTGGCAACCCCTTTCCACGAAAGTGATTTGCGCCAGTCTCTGCTTATGGCTACATTAATAGGAAACAAACCATAGAGTTAGAAATTGGAACTACTTTATTGTGTCAAGTTTCAAAAACTAGCACAAACCGTGTTTGATTAAGAGTTCTAACTACATGTATCCATATAGGAGAAAACAGAGAGAAACCTAAAAATTAAAACTGTTACCGCCAAAGAACGGTTTAACCTAGAAAAAACGAAATTTGGTGAGCCAAGTGGGATTGGGGTACTGAATGTTACCTGAAAGTGTCATCAAGATTGTTTGAAAAAATATGTGCTGAGATTTCAGGAAACCCGTAGTTTTTTGGAAGCTTCGCAACCCCTTTCCATGAAAGTGATTTGCGCCAGTCTCTGCTTAGGGCTCCATCAACAGGAAACAAACCATAGAGATAGAACTTGGAACTTCTTTATTGTGTCAAGTTTCAAACAGCTAGCACAAACCATCCTTGATTTAGAGTTCCAACTACATGTATCCATATAGGAGAAAACAGAGTGAAACCTAAAAATTAAAACTGTTACTGCCAACGAACGGTTTAACCTAGAAGAACGAAATTTGGTGAGCCAAGTGGGATTGGGGTACTGATCATTACCTGAAAGTGTCATCAAGATTGGGTGAAAAAATGTGTGCTGGGATTTCAGGAAACTCGTAGTTTTTTGGAAGCTTGGCATTCCCTTTCCATGAAAGTGATTTGCACCAGTCTCTTCCTAGGGCTACATCAATAGGAAACAAACCAAAGAGACAGAACTTGGAACTACTTTATTGTGTCAAGTTTCAAGAACTAGCAAAAACCGTGTTTGATTTAGAGTTCCAACTACATGTATCCATATAGGAGAAAACATAGTGAAACCTAAGAATTAAAACTGTTACTGCCAACATACGATTTAACCTACAAGAACGAAATTTGGTGAACCATGTGAGATTGGGGTACTGATCATTACCTGAAAGTGTCATCCAGATTGGGTGAAAAAATGTGTGCTGAGATTTCAGGAAACTCGTAGTTTTTCGGAGGCTTGGCAACCCCTTTCCATGAAAGTGATTTGCGCCAGTCTCTGCCTAGGGCTACATCAATAGGAAACAAACCATAGAGATAGAACTTGGAACTACTTTATTGTGTCAAGTTTCAAGAACTAGCACAAACCGTGTTTGATTTAGAGTTCCAACTACATGTATCCATACAGGAGAAAACAGAGTGAAACCTAAACATTAAAACTGTTACTGCCAAGGAACAGTTTAACCTAGAAGAAAGAAATTTTGTGAGCCAAGTGGGAATGGGGTACTGATCATTACCTGAAAGTGTCATCAATATAGGGTGAAAAAATGTGTGCTGAGATTTCAGGAAACTCGTAGTTTTTAGGAAGCTTGGCAACCCCTTTCCGTGAAAGTGATATGCGCCAGTCTCTGCTTAGGGCTACATGAATACGAAACAAACCATAGAGATAGAACTTGGAACTACTTTATTGTGTCAAGTTTCAAAGAGCTAGCATAATCCGTGTTTGATTTAGAGTTCCAACTACATGTATCCATATAGGAGAATACAGAGTGAAACCTACAAATTAAAACTGTTACTGCCAACAAACGGTTTAACCTAGAAGAACGAAATTTGGTGAGCCAAGTGGGATTGGGGTACTGATCATTACCTGAAAGTGTCATCAAGATTCGGTGAAAAAATGTGTGCTGGGATTTCAGGAAACTCGTAGTTTTTTGGAAGCTTGGCATTCCCTTTCCATGAAAGTGATTTGCACCAGTCTCTTCCTAGGGCTACATCAATAGGAAACAAACCAAAGAGACAGAACTTGGAACTACTTTATTGTGTCAAGTTTCAAGAACTAGCAAAAACCGTGTTTGATTTAGAGTTCCAACTACATGTATCCATATAGGAGAAAACATAGTGAAACCTAAGAATTAAAACTGTTACTGCCAACGAACGGTTTAATCTAGAAGAACGAAATTTGGTGAGCCAAGTGGGATTGGGGTACTGATCATTACCTGAAAGTATCATCAAGATTGCTTGAAAAAATGTGTGCTGATATTTCAGGAAACTCTTAGTTTTTTGGGAGCTTGGTAACCCCTTTCCATGAAAGTGATTTGCGCCAGTCTCTGCGTAGGGCTACATCAATAGGAAACAAACCATAAAGATAGAACTTGGAACTACTTTATTATGCCAAGTTTCAAGAATTAGCACAAACCGTGTTTGATTTAGTGTTCCAACTACATGTATCCATATAGGAGAAAACAGAGTGAAACCTAAAAATTAAAACTGTTACTGCCAACGAACGGTTTAACCTAGAAGAACAAAATTTGGTGAGCCAAGTGGGAACAGGGTACTGATAATTTCCTGAAAGTGTCATCAAGATTGGGTGAAAATATTTCTGCTGAGATGTCAGGAAACTCGTAGTTTTTTGGAAGCCAGGCACCCCTTTCCATGAAAGTGACTTGCGCCAGTCTCTGCTTAGGGCTACCTCAATAGGAAACAAACCATAGAGATAGAACTTAGAACTACTTTATAGTGTCAAGTTTCAAGAACTTGCACAAACCGTGATTGATTTAGAGTTCCAACTACATCTATCCATATAGGAGAAAACAGAGTGAAACCTAAAAATTAAAACTGTTACTGCCAACGAACGGTTTAACCTAGAAGAACGAAATTTGGTGAGCCAAGTGGGATTGGGGTACTGATCATTACCTGAATGTGTCATCAAGATTGGGTGAAAAAATGTGTGCTGAGATTTCAGGAAACTCCTAGTTTTTTTAAAGCTTGGCAACCCCTTTCAATGAAAGTGATTTGCGCCAGTCTCTGCTTAGTGCTACATCAATAGAAAACAACCATAGAGATAGAACTTGGGTCTAATTTATTGTGTCAAGTTTCAAAGAGCTAGCACAAACCATGTTTGATTTCGAGTTCCAACTACATGTATCCATATAGGAGAAAACAGAGTGAAACCTAAAAATTAAAACTGTTACTGCCAACATACGATTTAACCTACAAGAACGAAATTTGGTGAACCATGTGAGATTGGGGTACTGATCATTACCTGAAAGTGTCATCCAGATTGGGTGAAAAAATGTGTGCTGAGATTTCAGGAAACTCGTAGTTTTTCGGAGGCTTGGCAACCCCTTTCCATGAAAGTGATTTGCGCCAGTCTCTGCCTAGGGCTACATCAATAGGAAACAAACCATAGAGATAGAACTTGGAACTACTTTATTGTGTCAAGTTTCAAGAACTAGCACAAACCGTGTTTGATTTAGAGTTCCAACTACATGTATCCATACAGGAGAAAACAGAGTGAAACCTAAACATTAAAACTGTTACTGCCAAGGAACAGTTTAACCTAGAAGAAAGAAATTTTGTGAGCCAAGTGGGAATGGGGTACTGATCATTACCTGAAAGTGTCATCAATATAGGGTGAAAAAATGTGTGCTGAGATTTCAGGAAACTCGTAGTTTTTAGGAAGCTTGGCAACCCCTTTCCGTGAAAGTGATATGCGCCAGTCTCTGCTTAGGGCTACATGAATACGAAACAAACCATAGAGATAGAACTTGGAACTACTTTATTGTGTCAAGTTTCAAAGAGCTAGCATAATCCGTGTTTGATTTAGAGTTCCAACTACATGTATCCATATAGGAGAATACAGAGTGAAACCTACAAATTAAAACTGTTACTGCCAACAAACGGTTTAACCTAGAAGAACGAAATTTGGTGAGCCAAGTGGGATTGGGGTACTGATCATTACCTGAAAGTGTCATCAAGATTGGGTGAAAAAATGTGTGCTGGGATTTCAGGAAACTCGTAGTTTTTTGGAAGCTTGGCATTCCCTTTCCATGAAAGTGATTTGCACCAGTCTCTTCCTAGGGCTACATCAATAGGAAACAAACCAAAGAGACAGAACTTGGAACTACTTTATTGTGTCAAGTTTCAAGAACTAGCAAAAACCGTGTTTGATTTAGAGTTCCAACTACATGTATCCATATAGGAGAAAACATAGTGAAACCTAAGAATTAAAACTGTTACTGCCAACGAACGGTTTAATCTAGAAGAACGAAATTTGGTGAGCCAAGTGGGATTGGGGTACTGATCATTACCTGAAAGTATCATCAAGATTGCTTGAAAAAATGTGTGCTGATATTTCAGGAAACTCTTAGTTTTTTGGGAGCTTGGTAACCCCTTTCCATGAAAGTGATTTGCGCCAGTCTCTGCGTAGGGCTACATCAATAGGAAACAAACCATAAAGATAGAACTTGGAACTACTTTATTATGCCAAGTTTCAAGAATTAGCACAAACCGTGTTTGATTTAGTGTTCCAACTACATGTATCCATATAGGAGAAAACAGAGTGAAACCTAAAAATTAAAACTGTTACTGCCAACGAACGGTTTAACCTAGAAGAACAAAATTTGGTGAGCCAAGTGGGAACAGGGTACTGATAATTTCCTGAAAGTGTCATCAAGATTGGGTGAAAATATTTCTGCTGAGATGTCAGGAAACTCGTAGTTTTTTGGAAGCCAGGCACCCCTTTCCATGAAAGTGACTTGCGCCAGTCTCTGCTTAGGGCTACCTCAATAGGAAACAAACCATAGAGATAGAACTTAGAACTACTTTATAGTGTCAAGTTTCAAGAACTTGCACAAACCGTGATTGATTTAGAGTTCCAACTACATCTATCCATATAGGAGAAAACAGAGTGAAACCTAAAAATTAAAACTGTTACTGCCAACGAACGGTTTAACCTAGAAGAACGAAATTTGGTGAGCCAAGTGGGATTGGGGTACTGATCATTACCTGAATGTGTCATCAAGATTGGGTGAAAAAATGTGTGCTGAGATTTCAGGAAACTCCTAGTTTTTTTAAAGCTTGGCAACCCCTTTCAATGAAAGTGATTTGCGCCAGTCTCTGCTTAGTGCTACATCAATAGAAAACAACCATAGAGATAGAACTTGGGTCTAATTTATTGTGTCAAGTTTCAAAGAGCTAGCACAAACCATGTTTGATTTCGAGTTCCAACTACATGTATCCATATAGGAGAAAACAGAGTGAAACCTAAAAATTAAAACTGTTACTGCCAACATACGATTTAACCTACAAGAACGAAATTTGGTGAACCATGTGAGATTGGGGTACTGATCATTACCTGAAAGTGTCATCCAGATTGGGTGAAAAAATGTGTGCTGAGATTTCAGGAAACTCGTAGTTTTTCGGAGGCTTGGCAACCCCTTTCCATGAAAGTGATTTGCGCCAGTCTCTGCCTAGGGCTACATCAATAGGAAACAAACCATAGAGATAGAACTTGGAACTACTTTATTGTGTCAAGTTTCAAGAACTAGCACAAACCATGTTTGATTTAGAGTTCCAACTACATGTATCCATACAGGAGAAAACAGAGTGAAACCTAAACATTAAAACTGTTACTGCCAAGGAACAGTTTAACCTAGAAGAAAGAAATTTTGTGAGCCAAGTGGGAATGGGGTACTGATCATTACCTGAAAGTGTCATCAATATAGGGTGAAAAAATGTGTGCTGAGATTTCAGGAAACTCGTAGTTTTTAGGAAGCTTGGCAACCCCTTTCCGTGAAAGTGATATGCGCCAGTCTCTGCTTAGGGCTACATGAATACGAAACAAACCATAGAGATAGAACTTGGAACTACTTTATTGTGTCAAGTTTCAAAGAGCTAGCATAATCCGTGTTTGATTTAGAGTTCCAACTACATGTATCCATATAGGAGAATACAGAGTGAAACCTACAAATTAAAACTGTTACTGCCAACAAACGGTTTAACCTAGAAGAACGAAATTTGGTGAGCCAAGTGGGATTGGGGTACTGATCATTACCTGAAAGTGTCATCAAGATTGGGTGAAAAAATGTGTGCTGGGATTTCAGGAAACTCGTAGTTTTTTGGAAGCTTGGCATTCCCTTTCCATGAAAGTGATTTGCACCAGTCTCTTCCTAGGGCTACATCAATAGGAAACAAACCAAAGAGACAGAACTTGGAACTACTTTATTGTGTCAAGTTTCAAGAACTAGCAAAAACCGTGTTTGATTTAGAGTTCCAACTACATGTATCCATATAGGAGAAAACATAGTGAAACCTAAGAATTAAAACTGTTACTGCCAAAGAACGGTTTAATCTAGAAGAACGAAATTTGGTGAGCCAAGTGGGATTGGGGTACTGATCATTACCTGAAAGTATCATCAAGATTGCTTGAAAAAATGTGTGCTGATATTTCAGGAAACTCTTAGTTTTTTGGGAGCTTGGTAACCCCTTTCCATGAAAGTGATTTGCGCCAGTCTCTGCGTAGGGCTACATCAATAGGAAACAAACCATAAAGATAGAACTTGGAACTACTTTATTATGCCAAGTTTCAAGAATTAGCACAAACCGTGTTTGATTTAGTGTTCCAACTACATGTATCCATATAGGAGAAAACAGAGTGAAACCTAAAAATTAAAACTGTTACTGCCAACGAACGGTTTAACCTAGAAGAACGAAATTTGGTGAGCCAAGTGGGAACAGGGTACTGATAATTTCCTGAAAGTGTCATCAAGATTGGGTGAAAATATTTCTGCTGAGATGTCAGGAAACTCGTAGTTTTTTGGAAGCCAGGCAACCCCTTTCCATGAAAGTGACTTGCGCCAGTCTCTGCTTAGGGCTACCTCAATAGGAAACAAACCATAGAGATAGAACTTAGAACTACTTTATAGTGTCAAGTTTCAAGAACTTGCACAAACCGTGATTGATTTAGAGTTCCAACTACATCTATCCATATAGGAGAAAACAGAGTGAAACCTAAAAATTAAAACTGTTACTGCCAACGAACGGTTTAACCTAGAAGAACGAAATTTGGTGAGCCAAGTGGGATTGGGGTACTGATCATTACCTGAATGTGTCATCAAGATTGGGTGAAAAAATGTGTGCTGAGATTTCAGGAAACTCCTAGTTTTTTTAAAGCTTGGCAACCCCTTTCAATGAAAGTGATTTGCGCCAGTCTCTGCTTAGTGCTACATCAATAGAAAACAAACCATAGAGATAGAACTTGGGTCTAATTTATTGTGTTAAGTTTCAAAGAGCTAGCACAAACCATGTTTGATTTCGAGTTCCAACTACATGTATCCATATAGGAGAAAACAGAGTGAAACCTAAAAATTAAAACTGTTACTGCCAACATACGATTTAACCTACAAGAACGAAATTTGGTGAACCATGTGAGATTGGGGTACTGATCATTACCTGAAAGTGTCATCCAGATTGGGTGAAAAAATATGTGCTGAGATTTCAGGAAACTCGTAGTTTTTCGGAGGCTTGGCAACCCCTTTCCATGAAAGTGATTTGCGCCAGTCTCTGCCTAGGGCTACATCAATAGGAAACAAACCATAGAGATAGAACTTGGAACTACTTTATTGTGTCAAGTTTCAAGAACTAGCACAAACCATGTTTGATTTAGAGTTCCAACTACATGTATCCATACAGGAGAAAACAGAGTGAAACCTAAACATTAAAACTGTTACTGCCAAGGAACAGTTTAACCTAGAAGAAAGAAATTTTGTGAGCCAAGTGGGAATGGGGTACTGATCATTACCTGAAAGTGTCATCAATATAGGTTGAAAAAATGTGTGCTGAGATTTCAGGAAACTCGTAGTTTTTAGGAAGCTTGGCAACCCCTTTCCGTGAAAGTGATATGCGCCAGTCTCTGCTTAGGGCTACATGAATACGAAACAAACCATAGAGATAGAACTTGGAACTACTTTATTGTGTCAAGTTTCAAAGAGCTAGCATAATCCGTGTTTGATTTAGAGTTCCAACTACATGTATCCATATAGGAGAATACAGAGTGAAACCTACAAATTAAAACTGTTACTGCCAACAAACGGTTTAACCTAGAAGAACGAAATTTGGTGAGCCAAGTGGGATTGGGGTACTGATCATTACCTGAAAGTGTCATCAAGATTGGGTGACAAAATGTGTGCTGTGATTTCAGGAAACTTGTAGTTTTTTGGAAGCTTGGCAACCCCTTTCCTTGAAAGTCATTTGCGCCAGTCTCTGCTTAGGGCTACATCAATAGGAAACAAACCATAGCGATAGAACTTGGAACTTTTTTATTTTGTCAAGTTTCAAAGAGCTAGCACCAACCGTGTTTGATTTAGAGTTCCAACAACTTGTATCCATATAGGAGAAGACAGAGTGAAACCTAAAAATTAAAACTGTTATTGCCAAAGAACGGTTTAACCTAGAAAAAACGAAATTTGGTGAGCCAAGTGGGATTGGGGTACTGATAATTACCTGAAAGTGTCATCAAGATTGGGTGAAAAAATGTGTGCTGAGATTTCAGGAAACTCGTAGTTTTTTGAAGTTTGGCAACCCTTTTCCCTGAAATTGATTTGCGCCAGTCCCTGCTTCGGGCTACATCAATAGAAAACAAACCATAGAGATAAACTTGGAACTAATTTATTGTGTCAAGTTTCAAAGAGCTAGCACAATCCGTGTTTGATTTAGAGTTCCAACTATATGTATCCATAAAGGAGAAAACAGAGTGAAACCTAAAAATTAAAACTGTTAGTGCCAACGAACGGTTTAACCTAGAAGAACGAAATTTGGTGAGCCAACTGGGATTGGGGTACTGATCATTACCTGAAAGTGTCATCCAGATTGGGTGAAAAAATGTGTGCTGAGATTTCAGGAAACTCGTAGTTTTTTGGAAGCTTGGCAAACCCCTTACCATGAAAGTGATTTGTGCCTGTCTCTGCTTAGGGCTACATGAATAGGAAACAAACCATAGAGATAGAACTTGGAACTACTTTATTTTGTCAAGTTTCAAAGAGCTAGCACAAACCGTGTTTGATTTAGAGTTCCAACTACATGTATCCATATAGAAGAAAACAGAGTGAAACCTAAAAATTAAAACTCTTACTACCAACAAACAGTTTAACCTGGAAGAACGAAATTTGGTGAGCCAAGTGGGATTGGGTTACTGATCATTACCAGAAAGTGTCATCAAGATTGGGTGAAAAAAAATGTGTGCTGAGATTTCAGGAAACTCGTGGTTTTTTGGAAGCTTGGCAACCCCTTTCAATGAAAGTGATTTGCGCCGGTCTCTGCTTAGGGCTACATCAATAGGAAACAAACCATAGAGATAGAACATGGAACTACTTTATTGTGTCAAGTTTCAAAGAGCTAGCACAAACCGTGTTTGATTTAGAGTTCCAACTACATGTGTCCATATAGGAGAAAACTGAGTGAAACCTAG
The DNA here is from genome assembly GCF_964194105.1 of Spermophilus citellus. Lineage (NCBI taxonomy): Eukaryota > Metazoa > Chordata > Mammalia > Rodentia > Sciuridae > Spermophilus > Spermophilus citellus. Next base: position 11,245,603 of record NC_138192.1, on the reverse strand, counting down.
AAATTAAAACTGTTACTGCCAATGAACGGTTTAACCTAGAAGAACGAAATTTGGTGAGCCAAGTGAAATTGGGGTACAAATCATTACCTGAAAGTGTCATCCATATTGGGTAAAAAAATGTGTGCTGAGATTTCAGGAATCTTGTAGTGTTTTGGAATCTTGGCAACACCTTTCCATGAAAGTGATTGGCGCCAGTCTCTGCTTAGGGCTACATCAATAGGAAACAAACCATACAGATAGAACATGGAACTACTTTATTGTGTCAAGTTTCAAAGAGCTAGCACAAACCGTGTTTGATTTAGAGTTCCACCTACATGTATCCATATAGGAGAAAACAGTGTGAAACCTAAAAATTAAAACTGTTACTGCCAATGAACGGTTTAACCTAGAACAACGAAATTTGGTGAGCCAACTGGCATTGGGGTACTGATCATTACCTGAAAGTGTCATCCAGATTGGGTGAAAAAATGTGTGCTGAGATTTCAGGAAACTCGTAGTTTTTTGGAAGCTTGGTAACCCCTTACCATGAAAGTGATTTGCGCCTGTCTCTGTTTAGGGCTACATGAATAGGAAACAAACCATAGAGATAGAACTTGGAAATACGTTATTTTGTCAAGTTTCAAAGAGCTAGCACAAACCGTATTTGATTTAGAGTTACAATTACATGTATCCATATAGGAGAAAACAGAGTGAAACCTAAAAATTAAAACTCTTACTGCCAACGAACAGTTTAACCTGGAAGAACGAAATTTGGTGAGCAGAGTGGGATTGGGTTACTGATCATTACCAGAAAGTGTCATCAAGATTGGGTGAAAAAAATGTGTGCTGAGATTTCAGGAAACTCGTGGTTTTTTGGAAGCTTGGCAACCCCTTTCAATGAAAGTGATTTGCGCCAGTCTCTGTTTAGGGCTACATCAATAGAAAAACAAACCATAGAGATAGAACTTGGAACTACTTTATTGTGTCAAGTTTCAAAGAGCTGGCACAAACCGTGTTTGATTTAGAGTTCCACCTACATGTATGCATATAGAAGGAAACAGTGTGAAACCTAAAATTTAAAACTGTTACTGCAGATGAACGAATTAACATAGAAGAACGAAATTTGGTGAGCCAAGTGAAATTGGGGTACTGATCATTACCTGAAAGTGTCATCAAGATTGGGTGACAAAATGTGTGCTGAGATTTCAGGAAACTTGTAGTTCTTTGGAAGCTTGGCAACCCCTTTCCTTGAAAGTGATTTGTGCCAGTCTCTGCTTAGGGCTACATCAATAGGAAACAAACCATAGCGATAGAACTTGGAACTTTTTTATTTTGTCAAGTTTCAAAGAGCTAGCACAAACCGTGTTTGATTTAGAGTTCCAACTACATGTATCCATACAGGAGAAAACAGAGTGAAACGTAAAAATTAAAACTGTTACTGCCAACATACGGTTTAACCTAGAAGAATGAAATTTGGTGAGCCAAGTGAGATTCGGGTACTGATCATTACCTGAAAGTGTCATCAAGATTGGGTGAAAAAATGTGTGCTGAGATTTCAGAAAACTCGAAGTTTTTTGGAAGCTTGGCAACCCCTTTCCATGAAAGAGATTTGCGCCAGTCTCTGCCTAGGGCTACATCAATAGGAAACAAACCATAGAGATAGAACTTGGAACTACTTTATTGTGTCAAGTTTCAAGAACTAGCACAAACCGTGTTCGATTTAGAGTTTCAACTACATGTATCCATATAGGAGAAAACAGAGTGAAACCTAAAAATTAAAACATTTACTGCCAACGAATGGATTAACCTAGAAGAACGAAATGTGGTGAGCCAAGTGGGATTGGAGTACTGATCATTACCTGAAAGTGTCATCAAGATTGGGTGAAAGAATGTGGTGTGCTGAGATTTCAGGAAACTCGTAGTTTTTTGGAAGCTTGCCAACCCCTTTCCATGAAAGTGATTTGCGCCAGTCTCTGCTTAGGGCTACATCAATAGGAAACAAACCATAGGGATAAAACTTGGAACTGCTTTCTTGTGTCAAGTTTCAAAGAGCAAGCACAAACCGTGTTTGATTTAGAGTTCCAACTACATGTATCCATATAGGAGAAAACATAGTGAAAACTAAAAATTTAAACTGTTACTGCCAACGAACGGTTTATCCTTGAAGAACGAAATTTGGTGAGCCAAGTGGGATTCGCGTACTGATCATTACCTGTAAATGTCATCAAGATTGGGTGAAAAAATGTGTGCTGAGATTTCAGGAAACTCGTAGTTTTTTGGAAGCTTGGCAACCCCTTTCCATGAAAGTGATTTGCGCCAGTCTCTGCCTAGGGCTACATCAATAGGAAACAAACCATAGAGATAGAACTTGGAACTACTTTATTGTGTCAAGTTTCAAGAACTAGCACAAACCGTGTTTGATTTAGAGTTCCAACTACATGTATCCATATAGGAGAAAACAGAGTGAAACCTGAAAATTAAAACTGTTACTGCCAACGAACAGTTTAACCTAGAAGATCGAAATTTGGTGAGCCAAGTGGAATTGGGGTACTGATCATTACCTGCAAGTATCATCAAGATTGGGTTAAAAAATGTGTGCTCTGATTTCAGGAAACTCGTAGTTTTTTGGAAGCTTTGCAATCCCTCTCCATGAAAGGGATTTGCGCCAGTCTGTGCTTAGGGCTACATCAATAGGAAACAAACCATAGAGATAGAACTAGGAACTACTTTATTGTGTCAAGTTTCAAAGAGCTAGCACAAACCGTGTTTGATTTAGAGTTCCAACTACACATATCCATATAGGAGAAAACAGAGTGAAACCTAAAAATTAAAACTGTTACACCCAACGAACGGTTTAACCTAGAAGAACGAAATTTGGTGAGTCAAGTGGGATTGGGGTACTGATAATTACCTGAAATTGTCATCCAGATTGGGTAAAAAAAATGTGTGCTGAGATTTCAGGAAACTTATAGTTTTTTGGAAGCTTGGCAACCCCTTTCCATGAAAGTGATTTGCGCCAGTCTCTGTTTAGGGCTACATCAATAGGAAACAAACCATAGAGATAGAACTTGGAACTACTTTATTGTGTCAAGTTTCAAAGAGCTAGCACAAACCGTCTTTGATTTAGAGTTCCACCTACATGTATCCATTTAGGAGGAAACAGAGTGAAACCTAAAAATTAAAACTGTTACTGCAGATGAACGATTTAATGTAGAAGAACGAAATATGGTGAGCCAAGTGGGATTGGGGTACTGATCATTACCTGCAACTATCATCAAGATTGGGTTAAAAAATGTGTGCTGTGATTTCAGGAAACTCGTAGTTTTTTGGAAGCTTTGCAACTTTTTTCCATGAAAGTGATATGTGCCAGTCTGTGCTTAGGGCTACATCAATAGGAAACAAACCATAGAGATAGAACGTGGAACTACTTTATTGTGTCAAGTTTCAAAGAGCTAGCACAAACCGTGTTTGATTTAGAGTCCCAACTACATGTATCCATATAGTAGAAAACAGAGTGAAACCTAAAAATTAAAAGTAATACTGCCAACGAATGGTTTAACCTAGAAGAACGAAATTTGGTGAGCCAACTGGGATTGGGGTACTGATCATTACCTGCAAGTATCATCAAGATTGGGTTAAAAAATTTGTGCTGTGATTTCAGGAAACTCGTAGTTTTTTGGAAGCTTGCCAACCCCTTTCCATGAAAGTGATTTGCGCCAGTCTGTGCTTAGGGATACCTCAATAGGAAACAAACCATAGAGATAGAACTTGGAACTACTTTATTGTGTCAAGTTTCAAAGAGTTAGCACAAACCGTGTTTGATTTAGAGTTCCACCTACATGTATCCATATAGGAGAAAACAGAGTGAAACCTAAAAATTAAAACTGTTACTGCCAACGAACGGTTTAACCTAGAAGAACGAAATTTGGTGAGCCAAGTGGGATTGGGGTGCTGATCATTACCTGCATGTATAATCAAGATTGGGTTAAAAAATGTGTGCTGAGATTTCAAGAAACTCATAGTTTTTTGAAAGATTGCCAACAACTTTCCATGAAAATGATTTGTGCCAGTCTGTGCTTAGGGCAACATCAATAGGAAACAAACCATAGAGATAGAACTTGGAACTACTTTATTGTGTCAACTTTCAAAGAGCTGGCACAAACCTTCTTTGATTTAGAGTTCCAACTACATGTATCCATATAGGAGAAAAAAGAGTGAAACCTAAAAATTAAAACTGTTACTGCCAAAGAACGGTTTAACCCAGAAGAACGAAATTTCGAGAACCAAGTGGGATTGGGGTACTGATAATTACCTGAAAGTGTCATCAAGATTGGGTGAAAAAATGTGTGCTGAGATTTCAGGAAACTCGTAGATTTTTGGAAGCTTGGCAACCCCTTTTCATGAAAGTGATTTGTGCCAGTCTCTTCTTAGGGCTACATCAATAGGAAACAAACCATAGATATAGAACTTGTAACTACTTTATTGTGTCAAGCTTCAAAGAGCTAGCACAAACCGTGTTTGATTTAGAGTTCCAACTACCTGTAACCATATAGGATGAAACAGAGTGAAACCTAAAAATTAAAACTGTTACTGCCAACGAACGGTTTAACCTAGAAGAACGAAATTTGGTGAGCCAAGTGGGATTGGGGTACTGATCATTACCTGAAAGTGTCATCCAGAATGGGTGAAAAAATGTGTGCTGTGATTTCAGGAAACTCGTAGTTTTTGGGAAGCTTGGCAACCCCTTTCCATGAAAGGGATTTGCGCCAGTCTCTGCTTATGGCTACATCAATAGGAAACAAACCATAGAGATAGAACTTGGAACTACTTTATTGTGTCAAGTTTCAAAGAGCTAGCACAAACCGTCTTTGATTTAGAGTTACAATTACATGTATCCATATAGGAGAAAACAGAGTGAAACCTAAAAATTAAAACTGTTACTGCCAACGAACGGTTTAACCTAGAAGAACGAAATTTGGTGAGTCAAGTGGGATTGGGGTACTGATAATTACCTGAAATTGTCATCCAGATTGGGTAAAAAAAATGTGTGCTGAGATTTCAGGAAACCTATATTTTTTTGGAAGCTTCGCAACCCCTTTCCATGAAAGTGATTTGAGCCAGTCTCTGTTTAGGGCTACATCAATAGGAAACAAACCATAGAGATAGAACTTGGAACTACTTTATTGTGTCAAGTTTCAAAGAGCTAGCACAAACCGTCTTTGATTTAGAGTTCCACCTACATGTATCCATTTAGGAGGAAACAGAGTGAAACCTAAAAATTAAAACTGTTACTGCAGATGAACGATTTAATGTAGAAGAACGAAGTATGGTGAGCCAAGTGGGATTGGGGTACTGATCATTACCTGCAACTATCATCAAGATTGGGTTAAAAAATGTGTGCTGTGATTTCAGGAAACTCGTAGTTTTTTGGAAGCTTTGCAACTTTTTTCCATGAAAGTGATATGTGCCAGTCTGTGCTTAGGGCTACATCAATAGGAAACAAACCATAGAGATAGAACGTGGAACTACTTTATTGTGTCAAGTTTCAAAGAGCTAGCACAAACCGTGTTTGATTTAGAGTCCCAACTACATGTATCCATATAGTAGAAAACAGAGTGAAACCTAAAAATTAAAAGTAATACTGCCAACGAATGGTTTAACCTAGAAGAACGAAATTTGGTGAGCCAACTGGGATTGGGGTACTGATCATTACCTGCAAGTATCATCAAGATTGGGTTAAAAAATTTGTGCTGTGATTTCAGGAAACTCGTAGTTTTTTGGAAGCTTGCCAACCCCTTTCCATGAAAGTGATTTGCGCCAGTCTGCGCTTAGGGCTACCTCAATAGGAAACAAACCATAGAGATAGAACTTGGAACTACTTTATTGTGTCAAGTTTCAAAGAGTTAGCACAAACCGTGTTTGATTTAGAGTTCCACCTACATGTATCCATATAGGAGAAAACAGAGTGAAACCTAAAAATTAAAACTGTTACTGCCAACGAACGGTTTAACCTAGAAGAACGAAATTTGGTGAGCCAAGTGGGATTGGGGTGCTGATCATTACCTGCATGTATAATCAAGATTGGGTTAAAAAATGTGTGCTGAGATTTCAAGAAACTCATAGTTTTTTGAAAGATTGCCAACAACTTTCCATGAAAATGATTTGCGCCAGTCTGTGCTTAGGGCAACATCAATAGGAAACAAACCGTAGAGATAGAACTTGGAACTACTTTATTGTGTCAACTTTCAAAGAGCTGGCACAAACCTTCTTTGATTTAGAGTTCCAACTACATGTATCCATATAGGAGAAAAAAGAGTGAAACCTAAAAATTAAAACTGTTACTGCCAAAGAACGGTTTAACCCAGAAGAACGAAATTTCGAGAACCAAGTGGGATTGGGGTACTGATAATTACCTGAAAGTGTCATCAAGATTGGGTGAAAAAATGTGTGCTGAGATTTCAGGAAACTCGTAGATTTTTGGAAGCTTGGCAACCCCTTTTCATGAAAGTGATTTGCGCCAGTCTCTTCTTAGGGCTACATCAATAGGAAACAAACCATAGATATAGAACTTGTAACTACTTTATTGTGTCAAGCTTCAAAGAGCTAGCACAAACCGTGTTTGATTTAGAGTTCCAACTACCTGTATCCATATAGGATGAAACAGAGTGAAACCTAAAAATTAAAACTGTTACTGCCAACGAACGGTTTAACCTAGAAGAACGAAATTTGGTGAGCCAAGTGGGATTGGGGTACTGATCATTACCTGAAAGTGTCATCCAGAATGGGTGAAAAAATGTGTGCTGTGATTTCAGGAAACTCGTAGTTTTTGGGAAGCTTGGCAACCCCTTTCCATGAAAGGGATTTGCGCCAGTCTCTGCTTATGGCTACATCAATAGGAAACAAACCATAGAGATAGAACTTGGAACTACTTTATTGTGTCAAGTTTCAAAGAGCTAGCACAAACCGTCTTTGATTTAGAGTTACAATTACATGTATCCATATAGGAGAAAACAGAGTGAAACCTAAAAATTAAAACTGTTACTGCCAATGATCGGTTTAAACTAGAAGAACGAAATTTGGTGAGCCAAGTGGGATTTGGGTACTGATCATTTCCTGCAAGTATCATCAAGATTGGGTTAAAAAATATGTGTTGTGATTTCAGGAAACTCGTAGTTTTTGGGAAGCTTTGCAACCCCTTTCCTTGAAAGTGATTGGTGCCAGTCTCTGCTTAGGGCTACATCAATAGGAAACAAACCATTGAGATAGAACTTGGAACTACTTTATTGTGTCAAGTTTCAAAGAGCTAGCACAAACCGTGTTTGATTTAGAGTTGTACCTATATGTATCCATGTAGGAGAAAACAGAGTGAAACCTAAAAATTAAAACTGTTACTGCCAACGAACGGTTTAACCTAGAAAAACGAAATTTGGTGAGCCAACTGGGATTGGGGTACTGATCATTACCTGAAAGTGCCATCCAGATTGGATGAAAAAATGTGTGCTGAGATTTCAGGAAACTCGCTATTTTTTGGAAGCTTGGCAACCCCTTTCCATGAAAGTGATTTGCGCCAGTCTCTGCTTAGGGCTACATCAATAGGAAACAAACCATAGAGATAGAACTTGGAACTACATTATTGTGTCAAGTTTCAAAGAGCTAGCACAAACCGTGTTTAATTTAGAGTTCCACCTACATGTATCCATATAGGAGAAAACAGAGTGAAACCTAAAAATTAAAACTGTTACTGCCAACGAACGGTTTAAACTAGAAGAACGAAATTTGGTGAGCCAAGTGGGATTGGGGTACTGATCATTTCCTGAAAGTGTCATCGAAATTGGGTGAAAAAATGTGTAATGAGATTTCAGGAAACTCGTATAGTTTTTTGGAAGCTTGGCAACCCCTTTCCATGAACGTGATTTGCGCCAGTCTCTGCTTAGGGCTACATCAATAGGAAACAAACCATAGAGATAGAACTTGGAACTACTTTATTGTGTCAAGTTTCAAAGTGCTAGCACAATCCGTCTTACATTTAGAGTTCCAACTACATGTATTCATATAGGAGAAAACAGAGTGACCCTGAAAATTAAAACTGTTACTGCAGATGAACGATTTAACCTAGAAGAACGAAATTTGGTGAGCCAAGTGGGATTGGGGTACTGATCATTACCTGCTAGTATCATCAAGATTGGTTTAAAAAATGTGTGCTGTGATTTCAGGAAACTCATAGTTTTTTGGAAGCTTTGCAACACCTTTCCATGAACGTGATTTGCGCCAGTCTGTGCTTAGGGCTACATCAATAGTTAACAAACCATAGAGATAGAACTTGGAACTACTTTATTGTGTCAAGTTTCAAAGAGCGAGCACAATCCGTGTTTAATTTAGAGTTCCAACTACATGTATCCATATAGGAGAAAACGGAGTGAAACCTAAAAAGTAAAACTGTTACTGCCAACGAACGGTTTAACCTAGAAGAAGGAAATTTGGTGAGCCAAGTGTGATTGGGGTACTGATCATTACCTGAGAGTGTCATCAAGATTGGGTGAAAAAATGTGTGCTGATATTTCAGGAAATTTGTACTTTTTTGGAAGCTTGGCAACCCCATTCCATGAACGTGATTTGCACCAGTCTCTGCTTAGGGCTACATCAATAGGAAACAAACCATAGAGAGAGATCTTGGAACTGCTTTATTGTGTCAAGTTGCAAAGAGCTACCACAAACCGCTTTGATTTAGAGTCCCAACTACATGTATCCATATAGGAGAAAACAGAGTGAAACCTAAAAATTAAAACTGTTACTGCAGATGAACGATTTAACCTAGAAGAACGAAATTTGGTGAGCCAAGTGGGATTGGGGCACTGATCATTACCTGCTAGTATCATCAAGATTGGGTTAAAAAATGTGTGCTCTGATTTCAGGAAACTCGTAGTTTTTTGGAAGCTTTGCAACCCCTTTCCATGATAGTGATTTGCGCCAGTCTGTGCTTAGGGCTACATCAATAGGAAACAAACCATAGAGATAGAACTTGGAACTACTGTATTGTGTCAACTTTCAAGGAGCTAGCACAAACCGTGTTTGATTTAGAGTTCCACCTACATGTATCCATATAGGAGAAAACAGAGTGAAACCTAAAAATTAAAACTGTTACTGCCAACGAACGGTTTAAACTAGAAGAAGGAAATTTGGTGAGCCAAGTGGGATTGGGGTACTGATCATTACCTGAAAGTCTCATCAAGATTGGGTGAAAAAATGTGTGCTGAGATTTCAGGAAACTTGTAGTTTTTTGGAAGCTTGGCAACCCCTTTCCATGAACGTGATTTGCGCCACTCTCTGCTTAGGGCTACATCAATAGGAAAGAAACCATAGAGGTAGAACTTGGAACCACTTTATTGTGTCAAGTTTCAAAGAGCTAGCACAAACCGTGTTTGATTTAGAGTTCCACCTACATGTATCCATATAAAAGAAAACAGAGTGAAACCTAAAATTTAAAACTGTTACTGCCAACGATCGGTTTAACCTAGAAGAATGAAATTAGGTGAGCCAAGTTAGATTGGGGTATTGATCATTACCTGCAAGTATCATCAAGATTGGGTGAAAAAATGTGTGCTGTGATTTCAGGAAACTCGTAGTTTTTTGGAAGCTTGGCAACCCCTTTCCATGAAAGTGATTTGCGCCCCTCTCTGCTTAGGGCTACATCAACAGGAAACAAACCATAGAGATAGAACTTGGAACTACTTTATTGTGTCAGGTTTCAAAGAGCAAGCACAAACCGTGTTTGATTTAGAGTTCCAACTACATGTATCCATATAGGAGAAAACAAAGTGAAACCTAAAAATTTAAACTGTGATTGCCAACGAACGGTTTAACCTAGAAGAACGAAATTTGGTGAGCCAAGTGGGATTGGGGTACTGATCATTACCTGAAAGTGTCATCAAGATTGGGTGAAAAAATGTTTGCTGAGATTTCAGGAAACTCGTAGATTTTTTAAAGCTTGGCAACCCCTTTCCATGAAAGTGATTTGCGCCAGTCTCTGCTTAGGGCTAAATCAATAGGAAACAAACCATAGAGATAGAACTTGGAACTACTTTATTGTGTCAAGTTTCAAAGAGCTAGCACAAACCGTCTTTGATTTAGAGTTCCAACTACATGTATCCATATAGGAGAAAACAGAGTGAAACCTAAAAATTAAAACTGTTACTGCCAACGAAAGGTTTAACCTAGAAGAACGAAATTTGTTGAGCCAAGTTGGATTGGGGTACTGATCATTACCTGCAAGTATCATCAAGATTGGTTTAAAAAATGTGTGCTGAGATTTCAGGAAACTTGTAGTGTTTTGGAACCTTGGCAACCCCTTTCCATGAAAGGGATTTGCGCCAGTCTCTGCTTAGAGCTACATCAATAGGAAACAAACCATAGAGATAGAAGTTGGAACTACTTTATTGTGTCAAGTTTCAAAGAGCTAGCACAAACCGTGTTTGATTTAGAGTCCCAACTACATGTATCCATATAGTAGAAAACAGAGTGAAACCTAAAAATTAAAAGTAATACTGCCAACGAATGGTTTAACCTAGAAGAACGAAATTTGGTGAGCCAAGTGGGATTGGGGTACTGATCATTACCTGCAAGTATCATCAAGATTGGTTTAAAAAATGTGTGCTGAGATTTCAGGCAACTCGTAGTTTTTTGGAAGCTTGCCAACCCCTTTCCATGAAAGTGATTTGATCCAGTCTGTGCTTAGGGCAACATCAATAGAAAACAAACCGTAGAGACAGAACTTGGAACTACTTTATTGTGTCAACTTTCAAAGAGCTGGCACAAACCTTCTTTGATTTAGAGTTCCACCTACATGTATCTATATAGGAGAAAACTGAGTGAAAACTAAAAATTAAAACTGTTACTGCCAACGAACGGTTTAACCTAGAAGAACGAAATTTGCTGAGCCAAGTGGGATTGGGGTACTGATCATTACCTGAATGTGTCATCCAGATTGTGTGAAAAAATGTTTGCTGAGATTTCAGGAAACTCGTAATTTTATGCAAGCTTGGCAACCCCTTTCCATGAAAGAGATTTGCGCCAGTCTCTGCTTATGGCTACAACAATAAAAAACAAACCATAGAGATAGAACTTGGAACTATTTTATTGTGTCAAGTTTCAAAGAGCTAGCACAAACCGTGTTTGATTTAGAGTTCCACCTACATGTATCCATATAGGAAAACACAGAGTGAAACCTAAAAATTAAAACTGTTACTGCCAACGATCGGTTTAACCTAGAAGAATGAAATTAGGTGAGCCAAGTGGGATTGGGGTACTGATCATTATCTGCAAGTATCATCAAGATTGGGTTAAAAAATGTGTGCTGTGATTTCAGAAAACTCCTAGTTTTTTGGAAGCTTTGCAACCCCTTTCCATGAAAGTGATTTGCGCCAGTCTGTGCTTAGGGCTACATCAATAGTTAACAAACCATAGAGAGAGAACTTGGAACTACTTTATTGTGTCAAGTTTCAAAGAGCTAGCACAATCCGTGTTTAATTTAGAGTTCCAACTACATGTATCCATATAGGAGAAAACAGAATGAAACCTAAAAATTAAAACTGTTACTGCCAACGAACGGTTTAACCTAGAAGGACCAAATTTGGTGAGCCAAGTGGGATTGGGGTTCTGATCATTACCTGAACGTGTCATCAAGATTGGGTGAAAAAATGTGTGCTGAGATTTCAAGAAACTCGTAGTTTTTTGGAAGCTTGGCAACCCAATTCCATGAAAGTGATTTGCGCCAGTCTGTGCTTAGGGCTACATCAATAGGAAACAAACCATAGAGATAGAACTTGGAAATACTTTATTGTATTAAGTTTCAAAGAGCTAGCACAAACCGTCTTTGATTTAGAGTTCCAACTACATGTATCCATATAGGAGAAAACAGAGTGATACCTAAAAAGTAAAACTGTTACTGCCAACGAACGGTTTAACCTAGAAGAAGGTAATTTGGTGAGCCAAGTGGGATTGGGGTACTGATCATTACCTGAAAGTGTCATCAAGATTGGGTGAAAAAATGTTTGCTGAGATTTCAGGAAACTCGTTGTTTTTTGGAAGCTTGGCAACCCCTTTCCATGAAAGTGATTTGTCCCAGTCTCTGCTTAGGGCTACATCAATAGGAAACAAACCATAGAGATATAAATTGGAACTTCTTTATTGTGTCAAGTTTCAAAGAGCTAGCGCAAACCGTGTTTGATTTAGAGTTCCAACTACACGTATCCATATAGGAGTAAACAGAGTGAAACCTAAAAATTAAAATTGTTACTGCCAACGAACGGTTTAACCTAGAAGAACGAAATTTGGTGAGCCAAGTGGGATTGGGGTACTGATCATTACCTGAAAGTGTCATCAAGATTGGGTGAAAAAATGTGTAATGAGATTTCAGGAAACTCGTATAGTTTTTTGGAAGCTTGGCAACCCCTTTCCATGAAAGTGATTTGCGCCAGTCTCTGCTTAGGGCTACATCAATAGGAAACAAAACGTAGAGATAGAACTTGGAACTACTTTATTGTGTGAAGTTTCAAAGAGCTAGCACAAACCGTGTTTGATTTAGAGTTCCAACTACATGTATCCATATAGGAGAAAACAGAGTGAAACCTAAATATTAAAACTGTTACTGCCAAAGAATGCTTCAACCTAGAAGAACGAAATTTGGTGAGCCAAGTGGGATTGGGGTACTGATCATTTCCTGAAACTGTCATCAAGATTGGGTGAAAAAATGTGTGCTGAGATTTCAGGAAACTCGTAGTTTTTTGGAAGCTTGGCAACCCCTTTGCATGAATGATTTGCGCCAGTCTCTGCTTAGGGCTACATCAATAGGAAACAAACCATAGAGATAGATCTTGGAACTACTTTATTGTGTCAAGTTGCAAAGAGCTAGCACAAACCGTGTTTGATTTAGAGTCCCAACTACATGTATCCATATAGGAGAAAACAGAGTGAAACCTAAAAATTAAAACTGTTACTGCAGATGAACGATTTAACCTAGAAGAACGAAATTTGGTGAGCCAAGTGGGATTGGGGCACTGATCATTACCAGCTAGTATCATCAAGATTTTGGTAAAAAATGTGTGCTGTGATTTCAGGAAACTCGTAGTTTTTTGGAAGAATGCAACCCCTTTCCATGAAAGTGATTTGCGCCACTCTGTGCTTAGGGCTACATCAATAGGAAACAAACCATAGAGATAGAACTTGGAACTACTGTATTGTGTCAACTTTCAAAGTATTAGCACAAACCGTGTTTGATTTAGACTTCCACCTACATGTATCCATATAGGAAAAAACAAAGTGAAACCTAAAAATTAAAACTGTTACTGCCAACGAACAGTTTAACCTAGAAGAACGAAATTTGGTGAGCCAAGTGGGATTGGGGTACTGATCATTACCTGCTACTATCATCAAGATTGGGTTAAAAAATGTGTGCTGTGATTTCAGGAAACTCGTAGTTTTTAGGAAGCTTGCCAACCACTTTCCATGAAAGTGATTTGCGCCAGTCTGTGCTTAGGGCTGCATCAATAGGAAACAAACCATAGAGATAGAACTTGGAACTACTTTATTGTGTCAAGTTTCAAAGAGCTTGCACAAACCGTGTTTGATTTCGTGTTCCAACTACATGTATCCATATAGGAGAAAACAGAGTGAAACCTAAAAATAAAACTGTTACTGCCAACGAACGGTTTAAACTAGAAGAACGAAATTTGGTGAGCCAAGTGGGATTGGGGTACAGATCATTACCTGAAAGTGTCATCAAGATTGGGTGAAAAAATGTGTGCTGAGATTTCAGGAAACTCGTAGTTTTTTGGAAGCTTGGCAACCCCTTTCCATGAAAGTGATTTGCGCCAGTCTCTGCTTAGGGCTACATCAATAAGAAAAAAACCATAGAGATAGAACTTGGAACTACTTTATTGTGTCAAGTTTCAAAGAGCTACCACAAACCTTCTTTGATTTAGAGTTCCAACTACATTTTCCATATAGGAGAAAACAGAGTGAAACCTAAAAATTAAAACTGTTACTGCCAACGAACGGTTTAACCCAGAAGAACGAAATTTCGAGAACCAAGTGGGATTGGGGTACTGATCATTACCTGAAAGTGTCATCAAGATTGGGTGAAAAAATGTGTGCTGACATTTCAGGAAACTCGCAGTTTTTTCGAAGCTTGGCAACCCCTTTCCATGAAAGTGATTTGTGCCGGTCTCTGCTTAGGGCTACTTCAATAGGAAACAATCCATAGAGAGAGAACTTGGAACTACTTTATTGTGTCAAGTTTCAAAGAGCTAGCACAAACCATATTTAATTTAGACTTCCACCTACATGTATCCATATAGGAGAAAACAGAGTGAAACCTAAAAATTAAAACTGTTACTGAAGATGAACGATTTAACCTAGAAGTACGAAATTTGGTGAGCGAAGTGGGATTGGGGTACTGATCATTTCCTGAAAGTGTCATCAAAATTGGGTGAAAAAATGTGTGCTGAGATTTCAGGAAACTCGTAGTTTTTTGGAAGCTTGGCAACTCATTTGCATGAAAGATTTGTGCCAGTCTCTGCTTAGGGCTACATCAATAGGAAACAAACCATAGAGATAGATCTTGGAACTACTTTATTGTGTCAATTTGCAAAGAGATAGCACAAACCGTGTTTGATTTAGAGTCCCAACTACATGTATCCATATAGGAGAAACCAGAGTGAAACCTAAAAATTAAAACTGTTACTGCAGATGAACGATTTAACCTAGAAGAACGAAATTTGGTGAGCCAAGTGGGATTGGGGTACTGATCATTACCTGCTAGTATCATCAAGATTGGGTTAAAAAATATGTGCTGTGATTTCAGGAAACTCGTACTTTTTTGGAAGCTTTGCAACCCCTTTCCATGAAAGTGATTTGCGCCAGTCTGTGCTTAGGGCTACATCAATAGGAAACAAACCATAGACATAGAACTTGGAACTACTTTATTGTGTCAAATTTCAAAGAGCTAGCACAAACCGTGTTTGATTTAGAGTTCCAACTACATTTATCCATATAAAAGAAAACAGAGTGAAACCTAAAAATTAAAAATGTTACTGCCAACGAACGGTTTAACCTAGAGAAAAAAAATTTGGTGAGCCAATGTGATTGGGGTACTGATCATTACCTGAAAATGTCATCAAGATTGGGTGAAAAAATGTGTGCTGAGATTTCAGGAAACTCGTAGTTTTTTGGGAGCTAGGCAACCCCTTTCCATGAAAGTGATTTGCGCTGGTCTCTGCTTAGGGCTACATCAATACGAAACAAACCATAGAGATAGAACTTGGAACTACTTTATTGTGTCAAGTTTCAAAAAGCTAGCACAAACCATGTTTGATTTAGAGTTCCACCTACATGTATCCATATAGGAGAAAACAGAGTGAAACCTAAAAATTAAAACTGTTACTGCCAACGAACGGTTTAACCTAGGAGAACGAAATTTGGTGAGCCAAGTGGGATTGGGGTACTGATCATTACCTGAAAGTGTCATACAGATTGGGAGAAAAAATGTGTGCTGAGATTTCAGGGAACTCGTTGTTTTTTGGAAGCTTGGCAACCTTTTTCCATGAAAGTGATTTACGCCAGTCTCTGCTTAGGGCTACATCAATAGGAAACACACCATAGAGATAGAACTTGGAACTACTTTATTGTGTCAAGTTTCAAAGAGCTTGCAAAAACCGTGTTTGATTTAGAGTTCCACCTACATGTATCCATATAGGAGAAAACAGAGTGAAACCTAAAAATTAAAACTGTTACTGCCAACGAATGGTTTAACCTCGAAGAACGAAATTTGGTGAGCCAAGTGTTATTGGGTACGGATCATTACCTGAAAGTGCCATCAAGATTGGGTGAAAAAATGTGTGCTGAGATTTCAGGAAACTCGTAGTTTTTTGGAAGCTTGGCAACCCCTTTCCATTAAAGTGATTTGCGGCAGTCTCTGCTTAGGGCTACATCAATAGGAAACAAACCATAGAGATACAACTTGGAACTACTTTATTGTGTCAAGTTTCAAAGAGCTAGCACAAACCGTGTTTGATTTAGAGTTCCAACTACATGTATTCATATAGGATGAAACAGAGTGAAACCTAAAAATTAAAACTGTTACTGCCAACGAATGGTTTAACCTCGAAGAACGAAATTTGGTGAGCCAAGTGTTATTGGGTACTGATCATTACCTGAAAGTGTCATCCAGATTGGGTGAAAAAATGTGTGCTGAGATTTCAGGAAACTCGTAGTTTTTTGGAAGCTTGGCAACCCCTTTCAATGAAAGGGATTTGCGCCAGTCTCTGCTTAGGGCTACATCAATAGGAAACAAACCATAGAGATAGATCTTGGAACTACTTTATTGTGTCAAGTTTCAAAGAGCTAGCGCAAACCTTCTTTGATTTAGAGTTCCAACTACATGTATCCATATAGGAGAAAACAGAGTGAAACCTAAAAATTAAAACTGTTACTGCCAACGAATGGTTTAACCTAGAAGAACGAAATTTGGTGAGCCAAGTGGGATTGGGGTACTGATCATTACATGAAAGTGTCATCCAGATTGGCTGAAAAAATGTGTGCTGAAATTTCAGGAAACCCGTAGTTTTTTGGAAGCTTGGCAACCCATCTCCATGAAAGTGATTTGCGCCAGTCTGTGCTTAGGGCTACATCAATAGGAAACAAACCATAGAGATAGAACTTGGAACTACTTTATGGTGTCAAGTTTCAAAGAGCTTGAACAAACCGTGTTTGATTTCGTGTTCCAACGACATGTATCCATATAGGAGAAAACAGAGTGAAACCTAAAAATAAAACTGTTACTGCCAACGAACGGTTTAAACTAGAAGAACGAAATTTGGTGAGCCAAGTGGGATTGGGGTACGGATCATTACCTGAAAGTGTCATCAAGATTGGGTGAAAAAATGTGTGCTGAGATTTCAGGAAACTCGTAGTTTTTTGGAAGCTTGGCAACCCCTTTCCATGAAAGTGATTTGCGCCAGTC
The DNA here is from genome assembly GCF_964194105.1 of Spermophilus citellus. Taxonomy (NCBI): domain Eukaryota; kingdom Metazoa; phylum Chordata; class Mammalia; order Rodentia; family Sciuridae; genus Spermophilus; species Spermophilus citellus. The sequence goes on along the minus strand of NC_138192.1, from coordinate 11,228,610 downwards.
TCTGCTTAGGGCTACATCAATAGGAAAAAAACCATAGAGATAGAACTTGGAACTACTTTATTGTGTCAAGTTTCAAAGAGCTACCACAAACCTTCTTTGATTTAGAGTTCCAACTACATGTATCCATATAGGAGAAAACAGAGTGAAACCTAAAAATTAAAACTGTTACTGCCAACGAACTGTTTAACCCAGAAGAACGAAATTTCGAGAACCAAGTGGGATTGGGGTACTGATCATTTCCTGAAAGTGTCATCGAAATTGGGTGAAAAAATGTGTGCTGAGATTTCAGGAAACTCGTAGTTTTTTGGAAGCTTGGCAACTCCTTTGCATGAATGATTTGCGCCAGTCTCTGCTTAGGGCTACATCAATAGGAAACAAACCATAGAGATAGATCTTGGAACTACTTTATTGTGTCAAGTTGCAAAGAGCTAGCACAAACCATGTTTGATTTAGAGTCCCAACTACATGTATCCATATAGGAGAAACCAGAGTGAAACCTAAAAATTAAAACTGTTACTGCAGATGAACGATTTAACCTAGAGGAACGAAATTTGGTGAGCCAAGTGGGAATGGGGTATTGATCATTACCTGCTAGTATCATCAAGATTGGGTTAAAGAATGTGTGCTGTGATTTCAGGAAACTCGTAGTTTTTTGGAAGCTTTGCAACTTCTTTCCATGAAAGTGATTTGCGCCAGTCTGTGCTTACGGATACATCAATAGGAAACAAACCATAGAGATATAACTTGGAACTACTGTATTGTCTCAACTTTCAAAGAGCTAGCACAAACCGTGTTTGATTTAGAGATCCAACTACATGTATCCATATAGGAGAAAACAGAGTGAAACCTAAAAATAAAACTGTTACTGCCAACGAACGGTTTAACCTAGACAAAAAAATTTGGTGAGCCAAGTGGGATTGGGGTACTGATCATTACCTGAAAATGTCATCAAATTGGGTGAAAAAATGTGTGCTGAAATTTAAGGAAAAACGTAGTTTTTTGGAAGCTTGGCAACCCATCTCCATGAAAGTGATTTGCGCCAGTCTGTGCTTAGGGCTACATCAATAGGAAACAAACCATAGAGATAGAACTTGGAACTACTTTATTGTGTCAAGTTTCAAAGAGCTTGCACAAACCGTGTTTGATTTCGTGTTCCAAATACATGTATCCATATAGGAGAAAACAGAGTGAAACCTAAAAATAAAACTGTTACTGCCAACGAACGGTTAAAACTAGAAGAACGAAATTTGGTGAGCCAAGTGGGATTGGGGTACGGATCATTACCTGAAAGTGTCATCAAGATTGGGTGAAAAAATGTGTGCTGAGATTTCAGGAAACTCGTAGTTTTTTGGAAGCTTGGCAACCCCTTTCCATGAAAGTGATTTGCGCCAGTCTCTGCTTAGGGCTACATCAATAGGAAAAAAACCATAGAGATAGAACTTGGAACTACTTTATTGTGTCAAGTTTCAAAGAGCTAGCACAAACTTTCTTTGATTTAGAGTTCCAACTACATGTATCCATATAGGAGAAAACAGAGTGAAACCTAAAAATTTAAACTATTACTGCCAACGAACGGTTTAACCCAGAAGAACGAAATTTCGAGAACCAAGTGGGATTGGGGTACTGATCATTACCTGTAAGTGTCATCAAGATTGGGTGACAAAATGTGTGCTGAGATTTCAGGAAACTCGTAGTTTTTTGGAAGCTTGGCAACCCCGTTCCATGAAAGTGATTTGTGCCGTTCTCTGCTTAGGGCTACTTCAATAGGAAACAAACCATAGAGACAGAACTTGGAACTACTTTATTGTGTCAGGTTTCAAAGAGCTAGCACAAACCATGTTTGATTTAGACTTCCACCTACATGTATCCATATAAGAGAAAACCGAGTGAAACCTAAAAATTAAAACTGTTACTGCAGATGAACGATTTAACCTACAAGAACGAAATTTGGTGAGCCAAGTGGGATTGGGGTACTGATCATTTCCTGAAAGTGTCATCGAAATTGGGTGAAAAAATGTGTTCTGAGATTTCAGGAAACTCTTAGTTTTTTGGAAGCTTGGCAACTCCTTTGCATGAATGATTTGCGCCAGTCTCTGCTTAGGGCTACATCAATAGGAAACAAACCATAGAGATAGATCTTGGAACTACTTTATTGTGTCAAGTTGCAAAGAGCTAGCACAAACCGTGTTTGAATTAGAGTCCCAACTACATGTATCCATATTGGAGAAAACAGAGTGAAACCTAAAACTTAAAACTGTTACTGCAGATGAACGATTTAACCTAGAAGAACGAAATTTGGTGAACCAAGTGGGATTGGGGTATTGATCATTACCTGCTAGTAACATCAAGATTGGGTTAAAGAATGTGTGCTGTGATTTCAGGAAACTCGTAGTTTTTTGGAAGCTTTGCAACCCCTTTCCATGAAAGTGATTTGTGCCAGCCTGTGCTTATGGATACATCAATGGGAAACAAACCATAGAGATATAACTTGGAACTACTGTATTGTCTCAACTTTCAAAGACCTAGCACAAACCGTGTTTGATTTAGAGATCCAACTACATGTATCCATATAGGAGAAAACAGAGTGAAACCTAAAAATGAAAACTGTTACTGCCAACGAACGGTTTAACCTAGAGAAAAAAATTTGGTGAGCCAAGTGGGATTGGGGTACTGATCATTACCTGAAAATGTCATCAAGATTGGGTGAAAAAATGTGTGCTGAGATTTCAGGAAACTCGTAGTTTTTTGGAAGCTTGGAACACCTTTCCATGAAAGTGATTTGCGGCAGTCTCTGCTTAGGGCTACATCAATAGGAAACACACCATAGAGATAGAACTTGGAACTACTTTATTGTGTCAAGTTTCAAAGAGTTTGCACAAACCGTGTTTGATTTAGAGTTCCACCTACATGTATCCATATAGGAGAAAACAGAGTGAAACCTAAAAATTAAAACTGTTACTGCCAACGAATGGTTTAACCTAGAAGAACGAAATTTGGTGAGCCAAGTGTTATTGGGTACTGATCATTACCTGAAAGTGTCATCCAGATTGGGTGAAAAAATGTGTGCTGAGATTTCAGGAAACTCGTAGTTTTTTGGAAGCTTGGCAACCCCTTTCCATTAAAGTGATTTGCGGCAGTCTCTGCTTAGGGCTACATCAATAGGAAACAAACCATAGAGGTACAACTTGGAACTACTTTATTGTGTCAAGTTTCAAAGAGCTAGCACAAACCGTGTTTGATTTAGAGTTCCAACTACATGTATTCATATAGGAGAAAACAGAGTGAAACCTAAAAATTAAAACTGTTACTGCCAAAGAATGGTTCAACCTAGAAGAACGAAATTTGGTGAGCCAAGTGGGATTGGCGTACTGATCATTTCCTGAAAGTGTCATCAAGATTGGGTGAAAAAATGTGTGCTGAGATTTCAGGAAACTCGTAGTTTTTTGGAAGCTTGGCATCCCCTTTGAATGAAAGATTTGTGCCAGTCTCTGCTTAGGGCTACATCAATAGGAAACAAACCAAAGAGATAGATCTTGGAACTACTTTATTGTGTCAACTTGCAAAGAGCTAGCACAAACCGTGTTTGATTTAGAGTCCCAACTACATGTATCCATATAGGAAAAAACAAAGTGAAACCTAAAAATTAAAACTGTTACTGCCAACAAACGGTTTAACATAGAAGAACGAAATTTGGTGAGCCAAGTGGGATTGGGGTACTGATCATTACATGAAAGTGTCATCCAGATTGGGTGAAAAAATGTGTGCTGAGATTTCAGGAAACACATAGTTTTCTGGAAGCTTGGCAACCTTTTTCCATGAAAGTGATTTGCGCCAGTCTCTGCTTATGGCTACATCAATAGGAAACAAACCATAGAGATAGAACCTGGAACTACTTTATTGTGTCAAGTTTCAAAGAGCTAGCACACACCATGTTTGATTTAGAGTTCCACCTACATGTATCCATATAGGAGAAAACAGAGTGAAACCTAAAAATTAAAACTGTTACTGCCAACGAACACTTTAACATAGAAGAACGAAATTTGGTGAGCCAAGAGGGATTGGGGTACTAATCATTACATGAAAGTGTCATCCAGATTGGGTGAAAAAATGTGTGCTAAGATTTCAGGAAACTCGTAGTTTTTTGGAAGCTTGGCAACCCCTTTCCATGAAAGTGATTTGCGCCAGTCTCTGCTTAGGGCTACATCAATAGGAAACAAACCATAGAGATAGATCTTGGAACTACTTTATTGTGTCAAGTTTCAAAGAGCTAGCACAAACCTTCTTTGATTTAGAGTTCCAACTACATGTATCCATATAGGAGAAAACAGAGTGAAACCTAAAAATTAAAACTGTTGCTGCCAACGAACGGTTTAACCTAGAGAAAAAAATTTGGTGAGCCAAGTGGGATTGGGGTACTGATCATTACCTGAAAATGTCATCAAGATTGGGTGAAAAAATGTGTGCTGACATTTCAGGAAACTCGTAGTTTCTTGGAAGCTTGGAACCCCTTTCCATGAAAGTGATTTGCGGCAGTCTCTGCTTAGGGCTACATCAATAGGAAACAAACCATAGAGATAGAATTTGGAACTACTTTATTGTGTCAAGTTTCAAAGAGCTACCACAAACCGTATTTTATTTAGAGTTCCAACTACATGTATTGATATAGGAGAAAACAGAGTGAAACCTAAAAGTTAAAACTGTTACTTGCAAAGAACGGTTCAACCTAGAAGAACAAAATTTGGTGAGCCAAGTGGGATTGGGGTACTGATCATTTCCTGAAAGTGTCATCAAGATTGCATGAAAAAATGTGTGCTGAGATTTCAGGAAACTCGTAGTTTTTTGGAAGCTTGGCAACCCCTTTCCATGAAAGAGATTTGCGCCAGTCGCTGCTTAGGGCTACATCCATAGGAAACAAACCATAGAGATAGAACTTTGAACTACTTTATTGGGTCAAGTTGCAAAGAGCTAGCACAAACCGTGTTTGATTTAGAGTTCCAACTACATGTATGCATGTAGGAGAAAACAGAGTGAAACCTAAAAATTAAAACTGTTACTGCAGATGAACGATTTAACCTAGAAGAACGAAATTTGGTGAGCCAAGTGGGATCGGGGTACTGATCATTACCTGAAAGTGTCATCAAGATTGGGTGAAAAAATGTGTGCTGTGATTTCAGGAAACTCGTAGTTTTTTGGAAGCTTTGCAACCCCTTTCCATGAAAGTGATTTCCGCCAGTCTGTGCTTAGGGCTACATCAATAGGAAACAAACCATAGAGATAGAACTTGGAACTACTTTATTGTGTCAAGTTTCAAAGAGCTAGCACAAACCATGTTTGATTTAGAGTTCCACCTACATGTATACATATAGGAGAAAACAGAGTGAAACCTAAAAATTAAAACTGTTACTGCCAACGAACAGTTTAACCTAGAAGAAAGAAATTTGGTGAGCCAAGTGGGATTGGGGTACTGATCATTACCTGAAAGTGTCATACAGATTGGGTGAAAAAATGTGTGCTGAGATTTCAGGAAACTCGTAGTTTTTTGGAAGCTTGGCAACCCCTTTTCATGAAAGTGATTTGCGCCAGTCTCTGCTTAGGGCTACATCAATAGGAAAAAACCATAGAGATAGATCTTGGAACTACTTTATTGTGTCAAGTTTCAAAGAGCTAGCACAAACCTTCTTTGATTTAGAGTTCCAACTACATGTATCCATATAGGAGAAAACAGAGTGAAACCTAAAAATTAAAACTGTTACTGCCAACGAACGGTTTAACCTAGAAGAACGAAATTTGGTGAGCCAAGTGGGATTGGGGTACTGATCATTACATGAAAGTGTCATCCAGATTGGGTGAAAAAATGCGTGCTGAGATTTCAGGAAACTCGTAGTTTTGGAAGCTTGGCACCCCATCTCCATGAAAGTGATTTCCGCCAGTCTGTGCTTACGGCTACATCAATAGGAAACAAACCATAGAGATAGAACTTGGAACTACTTTATTGTGTCAAGTTTCAAAGAGCTAGCACAAACCGTGTTTGATTTCGTGTTCCAACTACATGTATCCTTATAGGAGAAAACAGAGTGAAACCTAAAAAGGAAAACTGTTACTGCCAACGAACGGTTTAAACTAGAAGAACGAAATTTGGTGATCCAAGTGGGATTGGGGTACGGATCATTACCTGAAAGTGCCATCAAGATTGGGTGAAAAAATGTGTGCTGAGATTTCAGGAAATTCGTAGTTTTTTGGAAGCTTGGCAACCCCTTTCAATGAAAGTGATTTGCGCCAGTCTCTGCTTAGGGCTACATCAATAGGAAAAAAACCATAGAGATAGAACTTGGAACTACTTTATTGTGTCAAGTTTCAAAGAGCTAGCACAAACCTTCTTTGATTTAGAGTTCCAACTACATGTATCCATATAGGAGAAAACAGAGTGAAACCTAAAAATTAAAACTGTTACTGCCAACGAACGGTTTAACCCAGAAGAACGAAATTTCGAGAACCAAGTGGGATTGGGGTACTGATCATTACCTGAAAGTGTCATCAAGATTGGGTGAAAAAATGTGTGCTGAGATTTCAGGAAACTCGTAGTTTTTTGGAAGGTTGGCAACCCCTTTCAATGAAAGTGATTTGTGCCGGTCTCTGCTTAGGGCTACTTCAATAGGAAACAAACCATACAGACAGAACTTGGAACTACTTTATTGTGTCAAGTTTCAAAGAGCTAGCACAAACCATGTTTGATTTAGACTTCCACCTGCATGTATCCATATAGGAGAAAACAGAGTGAAACCTAAAAATTAAAACTGTTACTGCAGATGAACGATTTAACCTAGAAGAACGAAATTTGCTGAGCCAAGTGGGATTGGGGTACTGATAATTTCCTGAAAGTGTCATCAAAATTGGGTGAAAAAATATGTGCTGAGATTTCAGGAAACTCGTAGTTTTTTGGAAGGTTGGCAACCCCTTTCCATGAAAGTGATTTGTGCCGGTCTCTGCTTAGGGCTACTTCAATAGGAAACAAACCATACAGACAGAACTTGGAACTACTTTATTGTGTCAAGTTTCAAAGAGCTAGCACAAACCATGTTTGATTTAGACTTCCACCTGCATGTATCCATATAGGAGAAAACAGAGTGAAACCTAAAAATTAAAACTGTTACTGCAGATGAACGATTTAACCTAGAAGAACGAAATTTGGTGAGCCAAGTGGGATTGGGGTACTGATCATTTCCTGAAAGTGTCATCGAAATTGGGTGAAAAAATGTGTTCTGAGATTTCAGGAAACTCGTAGTTTTTTGGAAGCTTGGCAACTCCTTTGCATGAATGATTTGCGCCAGTCTCTGCTTAGGGCTACATCAATAGGAAACAAACCATAGAGATAGATCTTGGAACTACTTTATTGTGTCAAGTTGCAAAGAGCTAGCACAAACCGTGTTTGAATTAGAGTCCCAACTACATGTATCCATATTGGAGAAACCAGAGTGAAACCTAAAAATTAAAACTGTTACTGCAGATGAACGATTTAACCTAGAAGAAAGAAATTTGGTGAGCCAAGTGGGATTGGGGTATTGATCATTACCTGCTAGTAACATCAAGATTGGGTTAAAGAATGTGTGCTGTGATTTCAGGAAACTCGTAGTTTTTTGGAAGCTTTGCAACCCCTTTCCATGAAAGTGATTTGTGCCAGTCTGTGCTTACGGATACATCAATGGGAAACAAACCATAGAGATATAACTTGGAACTACTGTATTGTCTCAACTTTCAAAGACTTAGCACAAACCGTGTTTGATTTAGAGATCCAACTACATGTATCCATATAGGAGAAAACAGAGTGAAACCTAAAAATGAAAACTGTTACTGCCAACGAACGGTTTAACCTAGAGAAAAAAATTTGGTGAGCCAAGTGGGATTGGGGTACTGATCATTACCTGAAAATGTCATCAAGATTGGGTGAAAAAATGTGTGCTGAGATTTCAGGAAACTCGTAGTTTTTTGGAAGCTTGGAACACCTTTCCATGAAAGTGATTTGCGGCAGTCTCTGCTTAGGGCTACATCAATAGGAAACACACCATAGAGATAGAACTTGGAACTACTTTATTGTGTCAAGTTTCAAAGAGTTTGCACAAACCGTGTTTGTTTTAGAGTTCCACCTACATGTATCCATATAGGAGAAAACAGAGTGAAACCTAAAAATTAAAACTGTTACTGCCAACGAATGGTTTAACCTAGAAGAACGAAATTTGGTGAGCCAAGTGTTATTGGGTACTGATCATTACCTGAAAGTGTCATCCAGATTGGGTGAAAAAATGTGTGCTGAGATTTCAGGAAACTCGTAGTTTTTTGGAAGCTTGGCAACCCCTTTCCATTAAAGTGATTTGTGGCAGTCTCTGCTTAGGGCTACATCAATAGGAAACAAACCATAGAGGTACAACTTGGAACTACTTTATTGTGTCAAGTTTCAAAGAGCTAGCACAAACCGTGTTTGATTTAGAGTTCCAACTACATGTATTCATATAGGAGAAAACAGAGTGAAACCTAAAAATTAAAACTGTTACTGCCAAAGAATGGTTCAACCTAGAAGAACGAAATTTGGTGAGCCAAGTGGGATTGGCGTACTGATCATTTCCTGAAAGTGTCTTCAAGATTGGGTGAAAAAATGTGTGCTGAGATTTCAGGAAACTCGTAGTTTTTTGGAAGCTTGGCATCCCCTTTGAATGAAAGATTTGTGCCAGTCTCTGCTTAGGGCTACATCAATAGGAAACAAACCAAAGAGATAGATCTTGGAACTACTTTATTGTGTCAACTTGCAAAGAGCTAGCACAAACCGTGTTTGATTTAGAGTCCCAACTACATGTATCCATATAGGAAAAAACAAAGTGAAACCTAAAAATTAAAACTGTTACTGCCAACAAACGGTTTAACATAGAAGAACGAAATTTGGTGAGCCAAGTGGGATCGGGGTACTGATCATTACATGAAAGTGTCATCCAGATTGGGTGAAAAAATGTGTGCTGAGATTTCAGGAAACACATAGTTTTCTGGAAGCTTGGCAACCTTTTTCCATGAAAGTGATTTGCGCCAGTCTCTGCTTATGGCTACATCAATAGGAAACAAACCATAGAGATAGAACTTGGAACTACTTTATTGTGTCAAGTTTCAAAGAGCTAGCACACACCATGTTTGATTTAGAGTTCCACCTACATGTATCCATATAGGAGAAAACAGAGTGAAACCTAAAAATTAAAACTGTTACTGCCAACGAACACTTTAACATAGAAGAACGAAATTTGGTGAGCCAAGAGGGAATGGGGTACTAATCATTACATGAAAGTGTCATCCAGATTGGGTGAAAAAATGTGTGCTAAGATTTCAGGAAACTCGTAGTTTTTTGGAAGCTTGGCAACCCCTTTCCATGAAAGTGATTTGCGCCAGTCTCTGCTTAGGGCTACATCAATAGGAAACAAACCATAGAGATAGATCTTGGAACTACTTTATTGTGTCAAGTTTCAAAGAGCTAGCACAAACCTTCTTTGATTTAGAGTTCCAACTACATGTATCCATATAGGAGAAAACAGAGTGAAACCTAAAAATTAAAACTGTTGCTGCCAACGAACGGTTTAACCTAGAGAAAAAAATTTGGTGAGCCAAGTGGGATTGGGGTACTGATCATTACCTGAAAATGTCATCAAGATTGGGTGAAAAAATGTGTGCTGACATTTCAGGAAACTCGTAGTTTTTTGGAAGCTTGGAACCCCTTTCCATGAAAGTGATTTGCGGCAGTCTCTGCTTAGGGCTACATCAATAGGAAACAAACCATAGAGATAGAATTTGGAAGTACTTTATTGTGTCAAGTTTCAAAGAGCTACCACAAACCGTATTTTATTTAGAGTTCCAACTACATGTATTGATATAGGAGAAAACAGAGTGAAACCTAAAAGTTAAAACTGTTACTTGCAAAGAACGGTTCAACCTAGAAGAACAAAATTTGGTGAGCCAAGTGGGATTGGGGTACTGATCATTTCCTGAAAGTGTCATCAAGATTGCATGAAAAAATGTGTGCTGAGATTTCAGGAAACTCGTAGTTTTTTGGAAGCTTGGCAACCCCTTTGCATGAAAGATTTGCGCCAGTCGCTGCTTAGGGCTACATCAATAGGAAACAAACCATAGAGATAGAACTTTGAACAACTTTATTGGGTCAAGTTGCAAAGAGCTAGCACAAACCGTGTTTGATTTAGAGTCCCAACTACATGTATCCATGTAGGAGAAAACAAAGTGAAACCTAAAAATTAAAACTGTTACTGCAGATGAACGATTTAACCTAGAAGAACGAAATTTGGTGAGCCAAGTGGGATCGGGGTACTGATCATTACCTGAAAGTGTCATCAAGATTGGGTGAAAAAATGTGTGCTGTGATTTCAGGAAACTCGTAGTTTTTTGGAAGCTTTGCAACCCCTTTCCATGAAAGTGATTTCCGCCAGTCTGTGCTTAGGGCTACATCAATAGGAAACAAACCATAGAGATAGAACTTGGAACTACTTTATTGTGTCAAGTTTCAAAGAGCTAGCACAAACCATGTTTGATTTAGAGTTCCACCTACATGTATACATATAGGAGAAAACAGAGTGAAACCTAAAAATTAAAACTGTTACTGCCAACGAACAGTTTAACCTAGAAGAAAGAAATTTGGTGAGCCAAGTGGGATTGGGGTACTGATCATTACCTGAAAGTGTCATACAGATTGGGTGAAAAAATGTGTGCTGAGATTTCAGGAAACTCGTAGTTTTTTGGAAGCTTGGCAACCCCTTTCCATGAAAGTGATTTGCGCCAGTCTCTGCTTAGGGCTACATCAATAGGAAAAAACCATAGAGATAGATCTTGGAACTACTTTATTGTGTCAAGTTTCAAAGAGCTAGCACAAACCTTCTTTGATTTAGAGTTCCAACTACATGTATCCATATAGGAGAAAACAGAGTGAAACCTAAAAATTAAAACTGTTACTGCCAACGAACGGTTTAACCTAGAAGAACGAAATTTGGTGAGCCAAGTGGGATTGGGGTACTGATCATTACATGAAAGTGTCATCCAGATTGGGTGAAAAAATGCGTGCTGAGATTTCAGGAAACTCGTAGTTTTGGAAGCTTGGCACCCCATCTCCATGAAAGTGATTTCCGCCAGTCTGTGCTTACGGCTACATCAATAGGAAACAAACCATAGAGATAGAACTTGGAACTACTTTATTGTGTCAAGTTTCAAAGAGCTAGCACAAACCGTGTTTGATTTCGTGTTCCAACTACATGTATCCTTATAGGAGAAAACAGAGTGAAACCTAAAAAGGAAAACTGTTACTGCCAACGAACGGTTTAAACTAGAAGAACGAAATTTGGTGATCCAAGTGGGATTGGGGTACGGATCATTACCTGAAAGTGCCATCAAGATTGGGTGAAAAAATGTGTGCTGAGATTTCAGGAAATTCGTAGTTTTTTGGAAGCTTGGCAACCCCTTTCAATGAAAGTGATTTGCGCCAGTCTCTGCTTAGGGCTACATCAATAGGAAAAAAACCATAGAGATAGAACTTGGAACTACTTTATTGTGTCAAGTTTCAAAGAGCTAGCACAAACTTTCTTTGATTTAGAGTTCCAACTACATGTATCCATATAGGAGAAAACAGAGTGAAACCTAAAAATTTAAACTATTACTGCCAACGAACGGTTTAACCCAGAAGAACGAAATTTCGAGAACCAAGTGGGATTGGGGTACTGATCATTACCTGTAAGTGTCATCAAGATTGGGTGACAAAATGTGTGCTGAGATTTCAGGAAACTCGTAGTTTTTTGGAAGCTTGGCAACCCCGTTCCATGAAAGTGATTTGTGCCGTTCTCTGCTTAGGGCTACTTCAATAGGAAACAAACCATAGAGACAGAACTTGGAACTACTTTATTGTGTCAGGTTTCAAAGAGCTATCACAAACCATGTTTGATTTAGACTTCCACCTACATGTATCCATATAAGAGAAAACCGAGTGAAACCTAAAAATTAAAACTGTTACTGCAGATGAACGATTTAACCTACAAGAACGAAATTTGGTGAGCCAAGTGGGATTGGGGTACTGATCATTTCCTGAAAGTGTCATCGAAATTGGGTGAAAAAATGTGTTCTGAGATTTCAGGAAACTCGTAGTTTTTTGGAAGCTTGGCAACTCCTTTGCATGAATGATTTGCGCCAGTCTCTGCTTAGGGCTACATCAATAGGAAACAAACCATAGAGATAGATCTTGGAACTACTTTATTGTGTCAAGTTGCAAAGAGCTAGCACAAACCGTGTTTGAATTAGAGTCCCAACTACATGTATCCATATTGGAGAAAACAGAGTGAAACCTAAAACTTAAAACTGTTACTGCAGATGAACGATTTAACCTAGAAGAACGAAATTTGGTGAACCAAGTGGGATTGGGGTATTGATCATTACCTGCTAGTAACATCAAGATTGGGTTAAAGAATGTGTGCTGTGATTTCAGGAAACTCGTAGTTTTTTGGAAGCTTTGCAACCCCTTTCCATGAAAGTGATTTGTGCCAGCCTGTGCTTATGGATACATCAATGGGAAACAAACCATAGAGATATAACTTGGAACTACTGTATTGTCTCAACTTTCAAAGACCTAGCACAAACCGTGTTTGATTTAGAGATCCAACTACATGTATCCATATAGGAGAAAACAGAGTGAAACCTAAAAATGAAAACTGTTACTGCCAACGAACGGTTTAACCTAGAGAAAAAAATTTGGTGAGCCAAGTGGGATTGGGGTACTGATCATTACCTGAAAATGTCATCAAGATTGGGTGAAAAAATGTGTGCTGAGATTTCAGGAAACTCGTAGTTTTTTGGAAGCTTGGAACACCTTTCCATGAAAGTGATTTGCGGCAGTCTCTGCTTAGGGCTACATCAATAGGAAACACACCATAGAGATAGAACTTGGAACTACTTTATTGTGTCAAGTTTCAAAGAGTTTGCACAAACCGTGTTTGATTTAGAGTTCCACCTACATGTATCCATATAGGAGAAAACAGAGTGAAACCTAAAAATTAAAACTGTTACTGCCAACGAATGGTTTAACCTAGAAGAACGAAATTTGGTGAGCCAAGTGTTATTGGGTACTGATCATTACCTGAAAGTGTCATCCAGATTGGGTGAAAAAATGTGTGCTGAGATTTCAGGAAACTCGTAGTTTTTTGGAAGCTTGGCAACCCCTTTCCATTAAAGTGATTTGCGGCAGTCTCTGCTTAGGGCTACATCAATAGGAAACAAACCATAGAGGTACAACTTGGAACTACTTTATTGTGTCAAGTTTCAAAGAGCTAGCACAAACCGTGTTTGATTTAGAGTTCCAACTACATGTATTCATATAGGAGAAAACAGAGTGAAACCTAAAAATTAAAACTGTTACTGCCAAAGAATGGTTCAACCTAGAAGAACGAAATTTGGTGAGCCAAGTGGGATTGGCGTACTGATCATTTCCTGAAAGTGTCATCAAGATTGGGTGAAAAAATGTGTGCTGAGATTTCAGGAAACTCGTAGTTTTTTGGAAGCTTGGCATCCCCTTTGAATGAAAGATTTGTGCCAGTCTCTGCTTAGGGCTACATCAATAGGAAACAAACCAAAGAGATAGATCTTGGAACTACTTTATTGTGTCAACTTGCAAAGAGCTAGCACAAACCGTGTTTGATTTAGAGTCCCAACTACATGTATCCATATAGGAAAAAACAAAGTGAAACCTAAAAATTAAAACTGTTACTGCCAACAAACGGTTTAACATAGAAGAACGAAATTTGGTGAGCCAAGTGGGATTGGGGTACTGATCATTACATGAAAGTGTCATCCAGATTGGGTGAAAAAATGTGTGCTGAGATTTCAGGAAACACATAGTTTTCTGGAAGCTTGGCAACCTTTTTCCATGAAAGTGATTTGCGCCAGTCTCTGCTTATGGCTACATCAATAGGAAACAAACCATAGAGATAGAACCTGGAACTACTTTATTGTGTCAAGTTTCAAAGAGCTAGCACACACCATGTTTGATTTAGAGTTCCACCTACATGTATCCATATAGGAGAAAACAGAGTGAAACCTAAAAATTAAAACTGTTACTGCCAACGAACACTTTAACATAGAAGAACGAAATTTGGTGAGCCAAGAGGGATTGGGGTACTAATCATTACATGAAAGTGTCATCCAGATTGGGTGAAAAAATGTGTGCTAAGATTTCAGGAAACTCGTAGTTTTTTGGAAGCTTGGCAACCCCTTTCCATGAAAGTGATTTGCGCCAGTCTCTGCTTAGGGCTACATCAATAGGAAACAAACCATAGAGATAGATCTTGGAACTACTTTATTGTGTCAAGTTTCAAAGAGCTAGCACAAACCTTCTTTGATTTAGAGTTCCAACTACATGTATCCATATAGGAGAAAACAGAGTGAAACCTAAAAATTAAAACTGTTGCTGCCAACGAACGGTTTAACCTAGAGAAAAAAATTTGGTGAGCCAAGTGGGATTGGGGTACTGATCATTACCTGAAAATGTCATCAAGATTGGGTGAAAAAATGTGTGCTGACATTTCAGGAAACTCGTAGTTTCTTGGAAGCTTGGAACCCCTTTCCATGAAAGTGATTTGCGGCAGTCTCTGCTTAGGGCTACATCAATAGGAAACAAACCATAGAGATAGAATTTGGAACTACTTTATTGTGTCAAGTTTCAAAGAGCTACCACAAACCGTATTTTATTTAGAGTTCCAACTACATGTATTGATATAGGAGAAAACAGAGTGAAACCTAAAAGTTAAAACTGTTACTTGCAAAGAACGGTTCAACCTAGAAGAACAAAATTTGGTGAGCCAAGTGGGATTGGGGTACTGATCATTTCCTGAAAGTGTCATCAAGATTGCATGAAAAAATGTGTGCTGAGATTTCAGGAAACTCGTAGTTTTTTGGAAGCTTGGCAACCCCTTTCCATGAAAGAGATTTGCGCCAGTCGCTGCTTAGGGCTACATCCATAGGAAACAAACCATAGAGATAGAACTTTGAACTACTTTATTGGGTCAAGTTGCAAAGAGCTAGCACAAACCGTGTTTGATTTAGAGTTCCAACTACATGTATGCATGTAGGAGAAAACAGAGTGAAACCTAAAAATTAAAACTGTTACTGCAGATGAACGATTTAACCTAGAAGAACGAAATTTGGTGAGCCAAGTGGGATCGGGGTACTGATCATTACCTGAAAGTGTCATCAAGATTGGGTGAAAAAATGTGTGCTGTGATTTCAGGAAACTCGTAGTTTTTTGGAAGCTTTGCAACCCCTTTCCATGAAAGTGATTTCCGCCAGTCTGTGCTTAGGGCTACATCAATAGGAAACAAACCATAGAGATAGAACTTGGAACTACTTTATTGTGTCAAGTTTCAAAGAGCTAGCACAAACCATGTTTGATTTAGAGTTCCACCTACATGTATACATATAGGAGAAAACAGAGTGAAACCTAAAAATTAAAACTGTTACTGCCAACGAACAGTTTAACCTAGAAGAAAGAAATTTGGTGAGCCAAGTGGGATTGGGGTACTGATCATTACCTGAAAGTGTCATACAGATTGGGTGAAAAAATGTGTGCTGAGATTTCAGGAAACTCGTAGTTTTTTGGAAGCTTGGCAACCCCTTTTCATGAAAGTGATTTGCGCCAGTCTCTGCTTAGGGCTACATCAATAGGAAAAAACCATAGAGATAGATCTTGGAACTACTTTATTGTGTCAAGTTTCAAAGAGCTAGCACAAACCTTCTTTGATTTAGAGTTCCAACTACATGTATCCATATAGGAGAAAACAGAGTGAAACCTAAAAATTAAAACTGTTACTGCCAACGAACGGTTTAACCTAGAAGAACGAAATTTGGTGAGCCAAGTGGGATTGGGGTACTGATCATTACATGAAAGTGTCATCCAGATTGGGTGAAAAAATGCGTGCTGAGATTTCAGGAAACTCGTAGTTTTGGAAGCTTGGCACCCCATCTCCATGAAAGTGATTTCCGCCAGTCTGTGCTTACGGCTACATCAATAGGAAACAAACCATAGAGATAGAACTTGGAACTACTTTATTGTGTCAAGTTTCAAAGAGCTAGCACAAACCGTGTTTGATTTCGTGTTCCAACTACATGTATCCTTATAGGAGAAAACAGAGTGAAACCTAAAAAGGAAAACTGTTACTGCCAACGAACGGTTTAAACTAGAAGAACGAAATTTGGTGATCCAAGTGGGATTGGGGTACGGATCATTACCTGAAAGTGCCATCAAGATTGGGTGAAAAAATGTGTGCTGAGATTTCAGGAAATTCGTAGTTTTTTGGAAGCTTGGCAACCCCTTTCAATGAAAGTGATTTGCGCCAGTCTCTGCTTAGGGCTACATCAATAGGAAAAAAACCATAGAGATAGAACTTGGAACTACTTTATTGTGTCAAGTTTCAAAGAGCTAGCACAAACCTTCTTTGATTTAGAGTTCCAACTACATGTATCCATATAGGAGAAAACAGAGTGAAACCTAAAAATTAAAACTGTTACTGCCAACGAACGGTTTAACCCAGAAGAACGAAATTTCGAGAACCAAGTGGGATTGGGGTACTGATCATTACCTGAAAGTGTCATCAAGATTGGGTGAAAAAATGTGTGCTGAGATTTCAGGAAACTCGTAGTTTTTTGGAAGGTTGGCAACCCCTTTCAATGAAAGTGATTTGTGCCGGTCTCTGCTTAGGGCTACTTCAATAGGAAACAAACCATACAGACAGAACTTGGAACTACTTTATTGTGTCAAGTTTCAAAGAGCTAGCACAAACCATGTTTGATTTAGACTTCCACCTGCATGTATCCATATAGGAGAAAACAGAGTGAAACCTAAAAATTAAAACTGTTACTGCAGATGAACGATTTAACCTAGAAGAACGAAATTTGCTGAGCCAAGTGGGATTGGGGTACTGATAATTTCCTGAAAGTGTCATCAAAATTGGGTGAAAAAATATGTGCTGAGATTTCAGGAAACTCGTAGTTTTTTGGAAGGTCGGCAACCCCTTTCCATGAAAGTGATTTGTGCCGGTCTCTGCTTAGGGCTACTTCAATAGGAAACAAACCATACAGACAGAACTTGGAACTACTTTATTGTGTCAAGTTTCAAAGAGCTAGCACAAACCATGTTTGATTTAGACTTCCACCTGCATGTATCCATATAGGAGAAAACAGAGTGAAACCTAAAAATTAAAACTGTTACTGCAGATGAACGATTTAACCTAGAAGAACGAAATTTGGTGAGCCAAGTGGGATTGGGGTACTGATCATTTCCTGAAAGTGTCATCGAAATTGGGTGAAAAAATGTGTTCTGAGATTTCAGGAAACTCGTAGTTTTTTGGAAGCTTGGCAACTCCTTTGCATGAATGATTTGCGCCAGTCTCTGCTTAGGGCTACATCAATAGGAAACAAACCATAGAGATAGATCTTGGAACTACTTTATTGTGTCAAGTTGCAAAGAGCTAGCACAAACCGTGTTTGAATTAGAGTCCCAACTACATGTATCCATATTGGAGAAACCAGAGTGAAACCTAAAAATTAAAACTGTTACTGCAGATGAACGATTTAACCTAGAAGAAAGAAATTTGGTGAGCCAAGTGGGATTGGGGTATTGATCATTACCTGCTAGTAACATCAAGATTGGGTTAAAGAATGTGTGCTGTGATTTCAGGAAACTCGTAGTTTTTTGGAAGCTTTGCAACCCCTTTCCATGAAAGTGATTTGTGCCAGTCTGTGCTTACGGATACATCAATGGGAAACAAACCATAGAGATATAACTTGGAACTACTGTATTGTCTCAACTTTCAAAGACTTAGCACAAACCGTGTTTGATTTAGAGATCCAACTACATGTATCCATATAGGAGAAAACAGAGTGAAACCTAAAAATGAAAACTGTTACTGCCAACGAACGGTTTAACCTAGAGAAAAAAATTTGGTAAGCCAAGTGGGATTGGGGTACTGATCATTACATGAAAGTGTCATCCAGATTGGGTTAAAAAATGTGTGCTGAGATTTCAGGAAACTCGTAGTTTTTTGGAAGCTTGGCAACCCCTTTCCATGAAAGTGATTTGCGCCAGTCTCTGCTTAGGGCTACATCAATAGGAAACAAACCATAGAGATAGATCTTGGAACTACTTTATAGTGTCAAGTTTCAAAGAGCTAGCACAAACCTTCTTTGATTTAGAGTTCCAACTACATGTATCCATATAGGAGAAAACAGAGTGAAACCTAAAAATTAAAACTGTTACTGCCAACGAACGGTTTAACCTAGAAGAACGAAATTTGGTGAGCCAAGTGGGATTGGGGTACTGATCATTACATGAAAGTGTCATCCAGATTGGTTGAAAAAATGTGTGCTGAGATTTCAGGAATCTCGTAGTTTTTTGGAAGCATGGCAACCCATCTCCATGAAAGTGATTTGCGCCAGTCTGTGCTTAGGGCTACATCAATAGGAAACAAACCATAGAGATAGAACTTGGAACTACTTTCTTGTGTCAAGTTTCAAAGAGCTTGCACAAACCGTGTTTGATTTAGAGTTCCACCTACATGTATCCATATAGGAGAAAACAGAGTGAAACCTAAAAATTAAAACTGTTACTGCAGATGAACGATTTAACCTAGAAGAACGAAATTTGGTGAGCCAAGTGGGATTGGGGTACTGATCATTACCTGCAAGTATCATCAATATTGATTTAAAAAATGTGTGCTGTGAATTCAGGAAACTCGTAGTTTTTTGGAAGCTTTACAAACCCTTATCATGAAAGTGATTTGCGCCAGTCTGTGCTTAGGGTTACATCAATAGGAAACAAACCATAGAGGTAGAACTTGGAACTACCTTATTGTGTCAAGTTTCAAAGAGCTAGCACAAACCGTCTTTGATTTATAGTTCATACTACATGTATCCATATAGGAGAAAACAGAGTGAAACCTAAAAATTAAAACTGTTACTGCCAACGAACGGTTTAAATCAGAAGAACGAAATTTGGTGAACCAAGTGGGATTGGGATACTGATCATTACATGAAAGTGTCATCAAGATTGGTTGAAAAAATGTATGCTGAGATTTCAGGAAACTCGTAGTTTTTTGGAAGCTTGGCCACCCCTTTCCATGTAAGTGATTTATGCCAGTCTCTGCTTAGAGCTACATCAATAGGAAACAAACCATAGAGAAAGAACTTGGAACTACTTTATTGTGTCAAGTTTCAAAGAGCTAGCACAAACCGTGTTTGATTTAGAGTTCCAAATACATGTGTCCATATAGGAGAAACAGAGTGAAACCTAAAAATTAAAACTGTTACTGCAGATGAACGATTTAACCTAGAAGAACGAAATTTGGTGAGCCAAGTGGGATTGGGGTACTGATCATTACCTGCTAGTATCATCAAATTGGGTTAAAAAATGTGTGCTGTGATTTCAGGAAACTCGTAGTTTTTTGGAAGCTTTGCAACCCCTTTCCATGAAAGTGATTTGCGCCAGTCTGTGCTTAGGGCTACATCAATAGGAAACAAACCATAGAGATAGAACTTGGAACTACTGTATTGTGTTAACTTTCAAAGAGCTAGCAAAAACCGTGTTTGATTTAGAGTTCCAACTACATGTATCCATATAGGAGGAAACAGAGTGAAACCCAAAAATTAAAACTGTTACTGCCAACGAACGGTTTAACCTAGAAGAAGGAAATTGGGTGAGCCAAGTGGGATTGGGGTACTGATCATTACCGGATAATGTCATCAAGATTACGTGAAAAAATGTGTGCTGTGATTTCAGGAAACTCGTAGTTTTTTTGGAAGCTAGGCAACCCCTTTCAATGAAAGGGATTTGCGCTGGTCTCTGCTTAGGGCTACATCAATAGGAAACAAACCATAGAGATAGAACTTGGAACTACTTTATTGTGTCAAGTTTCAAAGAGCTAGCACAAACCGTGTTTGATATAGACTACCACCTACATGTATCCATATAGGATAAAACAGAGTGAAACCTAAAAATTTAAACTGTTACTGCAGATGAACGATTTAACCTAGAAGAACGAAATTTGGTGAGCCAAGTGGGATTGGGGTACTGATCATTACCTGCTAGTATCATCAAGTTTGGGTTAAAAAATATGTGCTGTGATTTCAGGAAACTCGTAGTTTTTTGGAAGCTTTGCAACCCCTTTCCATGAAAGGGATTTGCGCCAGTCTGTGCTTAGGGCTACATCAATAGGAAACAAACCATAGAGATAGAACTTGGAACTACTGTATTGTGTCAACTTTCAAAGTGCTAGCACAAACCGTGTTTGATTTAGAGTTCCACGTACATGTATCCATATAGGAAAAAACAAAGTGAAACCTAAAAATTAAAACTGTTACTGCCAACGAACAGTTTAACCTAGAAGAACGAAATTTGGTGAGCCAAGTGGGATTGGGGTACTGATCATTACCTGAAAGGGTCACCCAGATTGGGTGAAAAAATGTGTGCTGAGATTTCAGGAAAATCGTAGTTTTTGGAAGGTTGGCAACCATTTTCCATGAACGTGATTTGTGCCAGTCTCTGCTTACGGCTACATCAATAGGAAACAAACCATAGAGATAGGACTTGGAACTACTTTATTGTGTCACGTTTCAAAGAGCTAGCACAAACCTTCTTTGATTTAGAGTTCCAACTACATGTATCCATATAGGAGAAAACAGAGTGAAACGTAAAAATTAAAACTGTTACTCCAACGAACAGTTTAATCTAGAAGAACGAAATTTGGTGAGCCAAGTGGGATTGGGGTACTGATCATTACCTGCTAGTATCATCAAGATTGGGTTAAAAAATGTGTGCTCTGATTTCAGGAAACTCGTAGTTTTTTGGAAGCTTTGCAACCTTTTTCCATGAAAGTGATTTGCGCCAGTCTGTGCTTAGGGCTACATCAATAGGAAACAAACCATAGAGATAGAACTTGGAACTACTGTATTCTGTCAACTTTCAAAGAGCTAGCACAAACCGTGTTTGATTTAGAGTTCCAACTACATGTATCCATATAGGAGAAAACAGAGTGAAACGTAAAAATTAAAACTGTTACTCCAACGAACAGTTTAATCTAGAAGAACGAAATTTGGTGAGCCAAGTGGGATTGGGGTACTGATCATTACCTGAAAGTGTCATCAAGATTGGGTGAGAAAATGTGTGCTGAGATTTCAGGAAACTCGTAGTTTTTTGGAAGCTTGGCAACCCCTTTCCATGAAAGTGATTTGCGCCAGTCTCTGCTTAGGGCTACATCAATCGGAAACAAACCATAGAGATAGATCTTAAAACTATTTATTGTGTCAAGTTTCAAAGAGCTAGCACAAACCTTCTTTGATTTAGAGTTCCAACTACATGTATCCATATAGGAGAAAACAGAGTGAAACCTAAAAATTAAAACTGTTACTGCCAACGAACGGTTTAACCTATAAGAACGAAATTTGGTGAGCCACGTGGGATTGGGGTACTGATCATTACATGAAATTGTCATCCAGATTGGGTGAAAAAATATGTGCTGAGATTTCAGGAAACTCGTAGTTTTTTGGAAGCTTGGCAACCCCTTTCCATGAAAGTGATTTGTGCCGGTCTCTGCTTAGGGCTACATCAATAGGAAACAAACCATAGAGACAGAACATGGAACTACATTATTGTGTCAAGTTTCAAAGAGCTAGCACAAACCATGTTTGATTTAGAGTTCCACCTACATGTATCCATATAGGAGAAAACAGAGTGAAACCTAAAAATTAAAACTGTTACTGCCAAAGAACTGTTCAACCTACAAGAACGAAATTTGGTGAGCAAAGTGGGATTGGGGTACTGATCATTTCCTGAAAGTGTCATCAAAATTGGGTGAAAAAATGTGTGCTGAGATTTCAGGAAACTCGTAATTTTTTTAAAGCTTGGCCACCCCTTTGCATGAATGATTTGCGCCAGTCTCTGCTTAGGGCTACATCAATAGGAAACAAACCATAGAGATAGATCTTGGAACTACTTTATTGTGTAATGTTTCAAGCAGCTAGCGCAAACTGTGTTTGATTTAGAGTCCCAACTACATGTATCCATATAGGAGAAAACAGAGTGAAACCTAAAAATTAATACTGTTACTGCAGATGAACGATTTAACCTAGAAGAACGAAATTTGGTGAGCCAAGTGGGATTGGGGTACTGATCATTACCTGCTAGTATCATCAAGATTGGGTTAAAAAAGTGTGCTATGATTTCAGGAAACTCGTTGTTTTTTGGAAGCTTGGCGACCCCTTTCCAAGAAAGTGATTTGCGCCCGTCTCTGCTTAGGGCTACTACAATAGGAAACAAACCATACAGATAGAACTTGGAACTACTTTATTTTGTCAAGTTCAAAGGGCTAGCACAAACCGTGTTTGATTTAGAGTTCCAAGTACATGTATCCATATAGGAGAAAACAGAGTGAAACCTAAAAATTAAAACTGTTACTGCCAACGAACAGTTTAACCTAGAAGAACGAAATTTGGTGAGCCAAGTGGGATTGGGGTACTGATCATTACCTGAAAGTGTCATCCAGATTGGGTGAAAAAATGATGTGTGCTGAGATTTCAGGAAACTCGTTGTTTTTTAAAGCTTGGCAACCTTTTTCCATGAAAGAGATTTGCGCCAGTCTCTGCTTATGGCTACATCAATAGGAAACAAACCATAGAGATAGAACTTGGAACTACTTTATTCTGTCAAGTTTCAAAGAGCTAGCACAAACCGTGTTTGATTTAGATTTCCAACTACATGTATCCATATAGGAGAAAATAGAGTGAAACCTAGAAATTAAAACTGTTACTGCCAACGAATGGTTTAACCTAGAAGAACGAAATTTGGTGAGCCAAGTGGGATTGAGGTACTGATCATTACCTGAAAGTGTCATCCAGATTGGGTGAAAAAATGTGTGCTGAGATTTCAGGAAACTCGTAGTTTTTTGGAAGCTTGGCAACCCCTTTCCATGAAAGTGACTTGCGCCAGTCTCTGCTTAGGGCTACATCAATAGGAAACAAACCATAGGGATAGAACTTGGAACTACTTTATTGTGTCAAGTTTCAAAGAGCTAGCACACACCGTGTTTGATTTAGAGTTCCACCTACATGTATCCATATAGGAGAAAACAGAGTGAAACCTAAAAATTAAAACTGTTACTGCAGGTGAACGATTTAAACTAGAAGAACGAAATTTGGTGAGCCAAGTGGGATTGGGGTACTGATCATTACCTGAAAGTGTCATCAAGTTTGGGTGAAAAAATGTGTGCTGAGATTTCAGGAAACTCGTAGTTTTTTGGAAGCTTGGCAACCCCTTTCCATGAAAGCGATTTGCGCCAGTCTCTGCTTAGGGCTACATCAATAGGAAACAAACCATAGAGATAGAACTTGGAACTACTTTATTGTGTCAAGTTTCAAAGAGCTAGCACAAACCGTGTTTGATTTAGAGTTCCACCTACATGTATCCATATAGGAGAAAACAGAGTGAAACCTAAAAATTAAAACTGTTACTACAGATGAACGATTTAACCTAGAAGAACGAAATTTGGAGAGCCAAGTGGGATTTGGGTACTGATCATTACCTGAAAGTGTCATAAAGATTGGGTGAAAAAATGTGTGCTGAGATTTCAGGAAACTCGTAGTTTTTTGGAAGCTTGGCAACCCCTTTCCATGAAAGTGATTTGCGCCAGTCTCTGCTTAGGGCTACATCAATAGGAAACAAACCATAGCGATAGAACTTGGAACTACTTTAATGTGTCAAGTTTCAAAGAGCTAGCACAAACCGTGTTTGATTTAGAGTTCCAATGACATGTATCCATATAGGAGAAAACAGAGTGAAAGCTAAAAATTAAAACTGTTACTGCCAACGAACGGTTTAACCTAGAAGAACGAAATTTGGTGAGCCAAGTGGGATTGGGTTACTGATCATTACCTGAAAGTGTCATCCAGATTGGGTGAAAAAAATGATGTGTGCTGAGATTTCAGGAAACTCGTTGTTTTTTGAAAGCTTGGCAACCTTTTTCCATGAAAGAGATTTGCGCCAGTCTCTGCTTACGGCTACATCAATAGGAAACAAACCATAGAGATAGAACTTGGAACTACTTTATTGTGTCAAGTTTCAAAGAGCTAGCACAAACCGTGTTTTATTTAGAGTTCCAGCTACATGTATCCATATAGGAGAAAACAGAGTGAAACCTAAAAATTAAAACTGTTACTGCCAATGAACGGTTTAACTCAGAAGAACGAAATTTGGTGAACCAAGTGGGATTGGGGTACTGATCATTACCTGACAGTGTCATCAAGATTGGTTGAAAAAATGTGTGCTGTGATTTCAGGAAACTCGTAGTTTTTTGGAAGCTAGGCAACCCCTTTCCATGAAAGTGATTTGCCCTGGTCTCTGCTTAGGGATAAATCAATAGGAAAAAAAACCATAGAGATAGAACTTGGAACTACTTTATTGTGTCAAGTTTCAAAGAGCTACCACAAACCGTGTTTGATTTGGAGTTCCACCTACATGTATCCATATAGGAGAAAACAGAGTGAAACATAAAAATTAAAACTGTTACTGCAGATGAACGATTTAACCCAGAAGAACGAAATTTCGAGAACTAAGTGGGATTGGGGTACTGATCATTACCTGAAAGTGTCATCCAGATTGGGTGAAAAAATGTGTGCTGAGATTTCAGGAAACTCGTAGTTTTTTGGAATCTTAGCAACCCCTTTCCATGAAAGTGATTTGTGCCGGTCTCTGCTTAGGGCTACTTCAATAGGAAACAAACCATAGAGACAGAACTTGGAACTACTTTATTGTGTCAATTTTCAAAGAGCTAGCACAAACCATGTTTGATTTAGACTTCCACCTTCATGTATCCATATAGGAGAAAACAGAGTGAAACTTAATAATTAAACTGTTACTGCAGATGAACGATTTAACCTAGAAGAACGAAATTTGGTGAGCCAAGTGGGATTGGGGTACTGATCATTTCCTGAAAGTGTCATCAAAATTGGGTGAAAAAATGTGTGCTGAGATTTCAGGAAACTCGTAGTTTTTTGGAAGCTTGGCAACTCCTTTGCATGAATGATTTGCAACAGTCTCTGCTTAGGGCTACATCAATAGGAAACAAACCATTGAGATAGAACTTAGAACTACTTTATTGTGTCAAGTTGCAAAGAGCTAGCACAAACCGTGTTTGATTTAGAGTCCCACCTACATGTATCCATATAGGAGAAACCAGAGTGAAACCTAAAAATTAAAACTGTTACTGCCAACGAACGGTTTAACCTAGAAGAACGAAATTTGGTGAGCCAAGTGGGATTGGGTTACTGATCATTACATGAAAGTGTCATCCAGATTGGGTTAAAAAATGTGTGCTGAGATTTCAGGAAACTCGTAGTTTTTTGGAAGCTTGGCAACCCCTTTCCATGAAAGTGATTTGTGCCAGTCTCTGCTTAGGGCTACATCAATAGGAAACAAACCATAGAGATAGAACTTGGAACTACTTTATAGTGTCAAGTTTCAAAGAGCTTGCACAAACCGTGTTTGATTTAGAGTTCCAACTACATGTATCCATATAGGAGAAAACAGAGTGAAACCTAAAAATTAAAACTGTTACTGCCAACGAATGGTTTAACCTAGAAGAACGAAATTTGGTGAGCCAAGTCGGATTGGGGTACTGATCATTACATGAAAGTGTCATCCAGATTGGGTGAAAAAATGTGTGCTGAGATTTCAGGAAACTCGTAGTTTTTTGGAAGCATGGCAACCCATCTCCATGAAAGTGATTTGCGCCAGTCTGTGCTTAGTGCTACATCAATAGGAAACAAACCATAGAGATAGAACTTGGAACTACTTTATTGTGTCAAGTTTCAAAGACCTTGCAAAAACCGTGTTTGATTTAGAGTTCCACCTACATGTATCCATAGAGGAGAAAACAGAGTGAAACCTAAAAATTAAAACTGTTACTGCAGATGAACGATTTAAACTAGAAGAACGAAATTTGGTGAGCCAAGTGGGATTGGGGTACTGATCATTACCTGCAAGTATCATCAAGATTGGCTTAAAAAATGTGTGCTGTGAATTCAGGAATCTCGTATTTTTTTGGAAGCTTTACAACCCCTTATCATGAAAGTGATTTGCGCCAGTCTGTGCTTAGGGTTACATCAATAGCAAACAAACCATAGAGGTAGAACTTGGATCTACCTTATTGTGTCAAGTTTCAAAGAGCCAGCACAAACCGTCTTTGATTTATAGTTCATACTACATGTATCCATATAGGAGAAAACAGAGTGAAACCTAAAAATTAAAACTGTTACTGCCAACGAACGGTTTAAATCAGAAGAACGAAATTTGGTGAACCAAGTGGGATTGGGGTACTGATCATTTCCTGAAAGTGTCATCAAGATTGGTTGAAAAAATGTGTGCTGAGATTTCAGGGAACTCGTAGTTTTTTGGAGGCTTGGCAACCCCTTTCCATGTAAGTGATTTACGCCAGTCTCTGCTTAGGGCTACATCAATAGGAAACAAACCATAGAGAAAGAACTTGGAACTACTTTATTGTGTCAAGTTTCAAAGAGCTAGCACAAACCGTGTTTGATTTAGAGTTCCAACTACATGTGTCCATATAGGAGAAACAGATTGAAACCTAAAAATTAAAACTGTTACTGCAGATGAACGATTTAACCTAGAAGAACGAAATTTGGTGAGCCAAGTGGGATTGGTGTACTGATCATTACCTGCTAGTATCATCAAGATTGGGTTAAAAAATTTGTGCTGTGATTTCAGGAAACTCGTAGTTTTTTGGAAGCTTTGCAACCCCTTTCCATGAAAGTGATTTGCGCCAGTCTGTGCTTAGGGCTACATCAATAGGAAACAAACCATAGAGATAGAACTTGGAACTACTGTATTGTGTCAACTTTCAAAGAGCTAGCACAAACCGTGTTTGATTTAGAGTTCCAACTACATGTATCCATATTGGAGAAAACAGAGTGAAACCTAAAAATTAAAACTGTTACTGCCAACGATCGGTTTAACCTAGAAGAAGGAAATTGGGTGAGCCAAGTGGGATTGGGGTACTGATCATTACCGGAAAATGTCATCAAGATTACCTGAAAAAATGTGTGCTGTGATTTCAGGAAACTCGTAGTTTTTTGGAAGCTGGGCAACCCCTTTCCATGAAAGGGATTTGCGCTGGTCTCTGCTTAGGGATACATCAATAGGAAACAAACCATAGAGATAGAACTTGGAACTACTTTGTTGTGTCAAGTTTCAAAGAGCCAGCACAAACCTTGTTTGATTTAGAGTTCCACCTACATGTATCCATATAGGAGAAAACAGAGTGAAACCTAAAAATTAAAACTGTTACTGCAGTTGAACGATTTAACCTAGAAGAACGAAATTTGTTGAGCCAAGTGGGATTGGAGTACTGATCATTATCTGCTAGTATCATCAAATTGGGTTAAAAAATATGTGCTGTGATTTCAGGAAACTCGTACTTTTTTGGAAGCTTTGCAACCCCTTTCCATGAAAGTGATTTGCGCCAGTCTGTGCTTAGGGCTACATCAATAGGAAACAAACCATAGAGATAGAACTTGGAACTACTGTATTGTGTCAACTTTCAAAGTGCTAGCACAAACCGTGTTTGATTTAGAGTTCCACCTACATGTATCCATATAGGAAAAAAACAAAGTGAAACCTAAAAATTAAAACTGTTACTGCCAACGAACAGTTTAACCTAGAAGAACGAAAATTGGTGAGCCAAGTGGGATTGGGGTACTGATCATTACCTGAAAGGGTCACCCAGATTGGGTGAAAAAATGTGTGCTGAGATTTCAGGAAACTCGAAGTTTTTGGAAGCTTGGCAACCTTTTTCCATGAAAGTGATTTGCGCCCGTCTCTGCTTACGGCTACATCAATAGGAAACAAACCATAGATATAGAACTTGGAACTACTTTATTCTGTCACGTTTCAAAGAGCTAGCACAAACCTTCTTTGATTTAGAATTCCAACTACATGTATCCATATAGGAGAAAACAGAGTGAAACCTAAAAATTAAAACTGTTGCTCCAACGAACAGTTTAATCTAGAAGAACGAAATTTGGTGAGCCAAGTGGGATTGGGGTACTGATCATTACCTGAAAGTGTCATCAAGATTGTGTGAGAAAATGTGTGCTGAGATTTCAGGAAACTCGTAGTTTTTTGGAAGCTTGGAAACCCCTTTCCATGAAAGTGATTTGCGCCAGTCTGTGCTTAGGGCTACATCAATCGGAAACAAACCATAGAGATAGATCTTGGAACTACTTTATTGTGTCAAGTTTCAAAGAGCTAGCACAAACATTCTTTGATTTAGAGTTCCAACTACATGTATCCATATAGGAGAAACCAGAGTGAAACATAAAAATCAAAACTGTTACTGCCAACGAACGGTTTAACCTAGAAGAACGAAATTTGGTGAGCCAAGTGGGAATGGGGTACTGATCATTACATGAAAGTGTCATCCAGATTGGGTGAAAAAATGTGTGCTGAGATTGCAGGAAACTCGTAGTTTTTTGGAAGCTTGGCAACCCATCTCCATGAAAGTGATTTGCGCCAGTCTGTGCTTAGGGCTACATCAAGGGGAAAAAACCATAGAGATAGAACTTGGAACTACTTTATTGTGTCAAGTTTCAAAGAGCTAGCACAAACCTTCTTTGATTTAGAGTTCCAACTACATGTATCCATATAGGAGAAAAGAGAGTGAAACCTAAAAATTAAAACTGTTACTGCCAACGAACGGTTTTACCTAGAAAAACGAAATTTGGTGAGCCAAGTGGAATTGGGGTACTGATCATTACATGAAATTGTCATCCAGATTGGGTGAAAAAATGTGTGCTGAGATTTCAGGAAACTCGTAGTTTTTGGAAGCTTGGCAACCCCTTTCCATGAAAGTGATTTGTGCTGGTCTCTGCTTAGGGCTACATCAATAGGAAACAAACCATAGAGATAGAACTTGGAACTACTTTATGTGTCAAGTTGCAAAGAGCTAGCACAAACCTTCTTTGATTTAGAGTTCCAACTACATGTATCCATATAGGAGAAAACAGAGTGAAACCTAAAAATTAAAACTGTTACTGCCAACGAACGGTTTAACATAGAAGAACGAAATTTGGTGAGCCAAGTGGGATTGCGGTACTGATCATTACCTGAAAGTGTCATCCAGATTGGGTGAAAAAATGTGTGCTGAGATTTCAGGAAACTCGTAGATTTTTGGAAGCTTGGCAACCCCTTTCCATGAAAGTGACTTGCGCCAGTCTCTGCTTAGGGCTACATCAATTGGAAAAAAACCATAGGGATAGAACATGGAACTACTTTATTGTGTCAAGTTTCAAAGAGCTAGCACAAACCGTGTTTGATTTAGAGTTCCACCTACATGTATCCATATAGGAGAAAACAGAGTGAAACCTAAAAATTAAAACTGTTACTGCAGGTGAACGATTTAAACTAGAAGAACGAAATTTGGTGAGCCAAGTGGGAATGGGGTACTGATCATTACCTGAAAGTGTCATCACGTTTGGGGGAAAAAATGTGTGCTGAGATTTCAGAAAACTCGTAGTTTTTTGGAAGCTTGGCAACCCCTTTCCATGAAAGTGACTTTCGCCAGTCTCTGCTTAGGGCTACATCAACAGGAAACAAACCATAGAGATAGAACTTGGAACTACTTTATTGTGTCAAGTTTCAAAGAGCTAGCACAAACTGTGTTTGATTTAGAGTTCCACCTACATGTATCCATATGGGAGAAAACAGAGTGAAACCTGAAATTTAAAACTGTTACTACAGATGAACGATTTAACCTAGAAGAACGAAATTTGGTGAGCCAAGTGGGATTTGGGTACTGATCATTACCTGAAAGTGTCATCAAGATTGGGTGAAAAAATGTGTGCTGAGATTTTAGGAATCTCATAGTTTTCTGGAAGCTTGGCAACCCCTTTCCATGAAAGTGATTTGCGCCAGTCTCTGCTTAGGGCTACATCAATAGAAAACAAACCATAAAGATAGAACTTGGAACTACTTTATTGTGTCAAGTTTCAAAGAGCTAGCACAAACCGTGTTTGATTTAGAGTTCCACCTACATGTATCCATATAGGAGAAAACAGAGCGAAACCTAAAAATTAAAACTGTTACTGCCAACGAACGGTTTATCCTAGAAGAATGGAACTTGGTGAGCAAAGTGGGATTGGTGTACTGATCATTACCTGAAAGTGTCATCCAGATTGGGTGTAAAAATGTGTGCTGAGATTTCAGGAAACTCGTAGTTTTTTGGAATCTTGGCAACCCCTTTCCATGAAAGTGATTTGCGCCAGTCTCTGCTTAGGGCTACATCAATAGGAAACAAACCATAGAGTTAGAACTTGGAACTAATTTATTGTGTAAAGTTTCAAAGAACTAGCACAAACCGTCTTTGTTTCAGCGTTCCAACTACATGTATCCATATAGGAGAAAACAGAGTGAAACCTAAAAATTAAAATTGTTACTGCCAATGAACGGTTTATCCCAGAAGAACGATATTTGGTAAGCCAAGTGGGGTTGGGGTACAGATCATTACCTGAAAGTGTCATCCAGATTGGGTGAAAAAATGTTTTCTTAGATTTCAGAAACTCGTAGTTTTTTGTTAGCTTGGCAACTTGCACCAGTCTCTGCTTAGGGCTACATCAATAGGAAACGAACCATAGAGATAGAACTTGGAACCTTTTATTGTGTCAAGTTTCAAAGATCTAGCACAAACCGTGTTTGATTTAGAGTTCCAACTACATGTATCCATATAGGAGAAAACAGAGTGAAACCTAAAATTAAAACTGTTACTGCCAACGAACGTTTTAACCAAGAAGAACGGAATTTGGTGAGCCAAGTGGGATTGGGGTACTGATCATTACCTGAAAGTCTCATCAAGATTGGGTGAAAAAATGTGTGCTGAGATTTCAGGAAACTCGTAGTTTTTTGGAAGCTTGGCAACCCCTTTCCATGAAAGTGATTTGCCCCAGTCTCTGCTTAGGGCTACGTCAATAGGAAACAAACCATAGAGATAGAACTTGGAACTACTTTACTGTGTCATGTTTCAAAGAGCTAGCACAAACCGTGTTTGATTTAGAGTTCCAACTACATGTATCCATATAGGAGAAAACAGAGTGAAACCTAAAAATTAAAATTGTTACTGCCAACGAACGGTTTAACCCAGAAGAACGAAATTTGGTGAGACAAGTGGGATTGGTGTACTGATCATTACCTGAAAGTCTCATCCATATTGGGTGAAAAAATATGTGCTGAGATTTCAGGAAACTCGTTGTTTTTTGGAAGCTTGGCAACCCCTTTCCATGATAGTGATTTGCGCCAGTCTCTGCTTAGGGCTACATCAATAAGAAAGAAACCATAGAGATGGAACTTGGAACTACTTTATTGTGTCAAGTTTCAAAGTGCTAGCATAAACCGTGTTTGATTTAGAGGTCCAACTACATGTATCCATATAGGAGAAAACAGAGTGAAACCTAAAAATTAAAACTGTTACTGCCAACGAACGGTTTAAGCTAGAAGAACAAAATTTGGTGAGTCAAGTAAGATTGGGGTACTGATCACTACCTGAAAGTGTCATCAATGTTGGGTGAAAAAATGTGTGCTGAGATTTCAGGAAACTCGTAGTGTTTTGGAACCTTGGCAACCCCTTTCCATGAAAGTGATTTGCGCCAGTCTGTGCTTAGGGCTACATCAATAGGAAACAAACCATAGAGATAGAACGTGGAAATACTTTATTGTGTCAAGTTTCAAAGAGCTAGCACAAACTGTGTTTGATTTATAGTCCCAACTACATGTATCCATATAGGAGAAAACAGAGTGAAACCTAATAATTAAAACTGATACTGCCAAAGAATGGTTTAACCTAGAAGAACGAAATTTGGTGAGCCAAGTGGGATTGGGTACTGATCATTACCTGAAAGTGTCATCAAGATTGGTTGAAAAAATGTGTGCTGAGATTTCAGGAAACTCGCAGTTTATTGGAAGCTTGGCAACCCCTTTCCATGAAAGTGATTTGCACCAGTCTCTGCTTAGGGCTACATCAATAGGAAACAAACCATAGAGATAGAACTTGGAACTACTTTATTGTGTCAAGTTTCAAAAAGCTAGCACAAACCGTGTTTGATTTAGATTTCCAACTACAAGTATCCATATAGGAGAAAACAGAGTGAAACCTAAAAATTAAAACTGTTACTGTCAACGAACGGTTTAACCTAGAAGACCAAAATTTGGTGAGCCAAGTGGGATTGGGTACTGATCATTACCTGAAATTGTCATCAAGATTGGGTGAAAAAATGTGTGCTGAGATTTCAGGAAACTCGTATTTTTTGGAAGCTTGGCAACCCCTTTCCATGAAAGTGATTTGCGCCAGTCTGTGCTTAGGGCTACATCAATAGGAAACAAACCATAGAGTTAGAACTTGGAACTACTTTATTGTGTCAAGTTTCAAAGAGCTAGCACAAACCGTGCTTGATTTAGAGTTCCAACTACATGTATCCATATAGGAGAAAACAGAGTGAAACCTAAAAATTTAAACTGTTACTGCCAACGAACGGTTTAACCCAGAAGAACGAAATTTGGTGAGCCAAGTGAGATTGGGGTACTGATCATTACCTGAAACTTTCATCCAGATTGGGTGTAAAAATGTGTGCTGAGATTTCAGGAAACTCGTAGTTTTTTGGGTTGTTTTATTGTTTTTTTTAATTTTTTATTGATTATTTAAAGCATTACATAGCTCATGATATATCATCTTTCATACATTAGACTCAAATTGTGTTTTGAACTCCCATTTTCACCCCAAATATAGATTGCAGAATCACATCTGTTACATATTTACATTTTTACATAATGCCATATTAGTGACTGTTGTATTCTGCTACCTTTCCTATCCCCTACTATCCCCCCTCCCCTCCCCTCCCCTCCCATCTTCCCTCTCTACCTCCCCTGCTGTTGTTCAGTTCTCTCCCTTTTTTTCCCTCCCCCTTGACCCTCATAGCCTCTTATAATTTTATGTATCCTTGAAGGTCTCCTACCATTTCCATATGCTTTCCCTTCTCTCTCCGTTTCTCTCCCCCCATTCGTCTTTGTTTACTCTATTCTTTTTTTCATGTTCTTCCTTCCTGTTCTGTTCTTAGTTGTTCTCTTTATATCAAAGCAGACATTTGGCGTTTGTTTTTTAGGGCTTGGCTAGCTTCACTTAGCATAATCTGCTCTAATGCCATCCATTTCCCTGCAAATTCTATGATTTTGTCATTTCTTAGTGCTGCATAATACTCCATTGTGTATAGATGCCACATTTTTTTTATCCATTCATCTATTGAAGGGCATCTATGTTGGTTCCACAGTCTAGCTATTGTGAATTGTGCCGCTATAATCATTGATGCAGCCGTATCCCTATAGTGCGCTCTTTTAAGGTCCTCAGGGAATAGTCCGAGAAGTGCAATAGCTGGGTCAAATGGTGGTTCCATTCCCAGCTTTCCCAGGAATCTCCATACTGCTTTCCAAATTGGCCTCACCATTTTGCAGCCCCACCAGCAGTGTACAAGTGTACCCTTTTCCCCACATCCCCGCCAACACTTGTTGTTGTTTGACTTCCTAATGGCTGCCAATCTTACTGGATTGAGATGGTATCTTAGGGTGGTTTTGATTTGCATTTCTCTGATTGCTAGAGATGGTGAGCATTTTTTCATGTACTTGTTGATTGATCGTATGTCCTCCTCTGAGAAGTGTCTGTTGAGGTCCTTGGCCCATTTGTTAATTGGGTTATTTGTTATCTTATTGTTTAATTTTTTGAGTTCTTTGTACATTCTGGATATTAGGGCTCTATCGGAGGTGTGGGGGGTAAAGATTTGTTCCCAGGATGTAGGCTCTCTATTTACCTCTTTTATTGTTTCTCTTGCTGAGAAAAAACTTTTTAGTTTGAGTAAGTCCCATTTGTTTATTCTTGTTGTTAACTCTTGGGCTATGGGTGTCCTATTAAGGAATTTGGAGCCCAACCCCACAATTTGTAGATCGTAGCCAACTTTTTCTTCTATCAGACGCAGTGTCTCTGATTTGATATCTAGCTCCCTGATCCATTTTGAGTTAATTTTTGTGGATGGCGAGAGAAAGGGATTCAATTTCATTTTGTTGCATATGGATTTCCAATTTTCCCAGCACCATTTGTTGAAGATGCTATCCTTCCTCCATTGCATGCTTTTAGCCCCTTTATCAAATATAAGATAGTTGTAACTTTGTGGATTAGTCTCTGTGTCTTCTATTCTGTACCATTGGTCCACCCGCCTGTTTTGGTACCAGTACCATGCTGTTTTTGTTACTATTGCTTTGTAGTACAGTTTGACCTCTGGTATCGCTATACCTCCAGATTCACACTTCCTGCTTAGAATTGCTTTTGCTATTCTGGGTCTTTTGTTTTTCCATATGAATTTCATGATTGCTTTGTCTATTTCTACAAGAAATGCCGTTGGTATTTTGATTGGCATCGCATTAAACCTATAGAGAACTTTGGGTAATATCGCCATTTTGATGATGTTAGTTCTGCCTATCCATGAACAGGGTACATTTTTCCATCTTCTGAGATCTTCTTCTATCTCTCTCTTTAGGGTTCTGTAGTTTTCATTGTATAAATCTTTCACCTCTTTTGTTAGGTTGATTCCCAAGTATCTTATTTTCTTTGAGGATATTGTGAATGGAGTGGTTTTCCTTATTTCCATTTCAGAGGTTTTGTTGCTGATATACAGGAATGCCTTTGATTTATGCATGTTGATTTTATAACCTGCCACTTTGCTGAATTCATTTATTAACTCTAGCAGCTTCTTTGTAGACTCTTTTGGGTCTGTTAAGTATATTATCATGTCATCCGCAAATAGTGATAGTTTAATTTCTTCTTTTCCTATTTTTATGCCTTTAATTTCTTTTGTCTGTCTAATTGCTCTGGCTAGTACTTCAAGAACTAAATTGAATAGAAGTGGTGATAGAGGGTATCCCTGTCTTGTTCCAGATTTTAGAGGGAATGCCTTCAATTTTTCTCCATTCAGAATGATGCTAGCCTGAGGCTTAGCATAGATAGCTTTTACAATGTTGAGGTAAGTTCCTGTTATCCCTAGTTTTTCTAGTGTTTTGAACATAAAGGGATGCTGTACTTTGTCAAATGCTTTTTCTGCATCCATCGAGATGATCATGTGGTTCTTGTCTTTAAGTCTATTGATGTGGTGAATAGCATTTATTGATTTCCATATATTGAACCATCCTTGCATCCCAGGAATGAATCCTACTTGATCATGGTGCACAAGTTTTCTGATATGTTTTTGTATTCGATTCGCCAGAATTTTATTGGGAATTTTTGCATCCAAGTTCATTAGAGATATTGGTCTGTAGTTTTCTTTCTTTGAAGTATCTTTGTCTGGTTTTGGGATCAAAGTGATGTTGGCCTCATAGAATGAATTTGGAAGAGCTCCTTCTTTTTCTATTTCTTGAAATAGCTTGAAAAGTATTGGTATTAATTCTTCTTTGAAGGTTTTGTAGAACTCCGCTGTATACCCATCTGGTCCAGGGCTTTTCTTAGTTGGTAGTCTTTTGATGGCTTCTTCTATTTCTTCTTTTGTTATTGGTCTGTTCAAATTGTGTGTGTGTCTTCCTGTCTCAATCTGGGCAATTCATATGCCTTAAGAAATTTATCGATATCTTCATTATCTTCTATTTTATTGGAATATAGGGTTTCAAAATACTTTCTGATTATCTTCTGTATTTCTGTAGTGTCTGTTGTGATATTGCCTTTTTCATCCCGTATGTTAGTAATTTGAGTTCTCTCTCTTCTTCTTTTCGTTAGCATGGCTAAGGGCTTGTCTATCTTATTTATTTTTTCAAAGAACCAACTTTTAGTTTTATCTATTTTTT
The DNA here is from genome assembly GCF_964194105.1 of Spermophilus citellus. Taxonomy (NCBI): domain Eukaryota; kingdom Metazoa; phylum Chordata; class Mammalia; order Rodentia; family Sciuridae; genus Spermophilus; species Spermophilus citellus. Next base: position 11,192,621 of record NC_138192.1, on the reverse strand, counting down.
CAATGGTTTCTTTTGTTTCAATTTCATTGATTTCTGCTCTAATTTTAATTATTTCTTGTCTTCTACTACATTTGCTGTTGTTTTGCTCTTCCTTTTCTAGGTTTTTGAGGTGTTGTGTGAGTTCATTTATTTGTTGGTTTTTTCTTCTTTTGAGGTAAGAACTCCAAGAAATGAATTTCCCTCTTAAAACTGCTTTCATTGTGTCCCATAAATTCCGGTATGTTGTGTCTGTGTTATCATTTGACTCTAAGAATTTTTTCATCTCCTCCTTTATGTCTTCTATAACCCATTGATCATTCAATAACATATTGTTCATTTTCCATGTGATTTTTCTTCCTTCTTTTATCATTGATTTCCAATTTCATTCCATATGGTCAGATATGGTGCATGGTATTATCTCCATGCCTTTATATTTACTAAGAGTTGTCTTATGGCATAATATATGGTCTATCTTTGAGTAGGATCCATGTGCTGCTGAGAAGAACGTGTATCCACTTGATGATGGTTGATATATTCTATATATGTCGGTTAAGTCTAGGTTATGACTGTGCTGTTGAGTTTTATAGTTTCTTTATTCAGTTTTTGTCTAGAGGATCTGTCTAATGGTGAGAGCGGTGTGTTGAAGTCACCCATAATTATTGTGTTGTGGTCTATTTGACTCTTGAACTTGAGGAGAGTTTGTTTTATGAACGTTGCAGCTCCATTGTTGGGTGCATACAAATTGATGATTGTTATGTCTTGTTGGTGGATGGTTCCTTTTAACAGTATATAGTGACCTTCTTTATCCTTCTTGATTAACTTAGGTTTGAAGTTGATTTTATTCGATATGAGTATGGCCACTCCTGCTTGCTTCTGAGGGCCATGTGAGTGGTATGATTTTTCCCAACCTTTTACCTTCAGCCTGTGTATGTCTTTTCCTATCATATGAGTCTCCTGAAGGCAGCATATTGTTGGATTTGCTTTTTTGATCCAGGTTACTAGCCTATGTCTCTTGATTGGTGAGTTTAGGCCATTAACATTTAAGGTTACAATTGAGATATGATTTGTATTTCCAGTCATGCTTCTTTATTTATTTAGTTTAGTTTGGTTAGTTTTGCTTTTTGGTTATTTTCCTCCCCCTTTACTGAGATACTTCCTGCTGTTAGTTTTGGGCACTATTTTTCACATCCTCTTCTTGTAGTGTTTTGTTCAAAATGCTTTGCAGAGCTGGTTTTCTTGCTGCAAATTCTTTTAGCTTTTGTTTATCGTGAAAGATTTTAATTTCATTGTCAAATTTGAAGCTCAATTTTTCTGGATATAGTATTCTTGGTTGGAATCCATTATTTTTCAGCGTTTGAAATACATTATTCCAGGATCTTCTCGCTTTCAAAGTTTGTGATGAGAAATCTGTCGTTAACCTAATTGGTTTACCCCTGAAAGTAATCCGCCTCTTTTCTCTCGTAGCTTTTAATATTCTCTCCTTGTTCTGTACGTTGGCTATCTTCATAATTATATGTCTTGGGGTTGGTCTATTATAGTTTTGAATGTTTGGGGTCCTGTAGGCTTCCAGGATTTGGCAATCCATTCCATCTTTCATCTCTGGGAAGTTTTCTAGAATTATTTCATTTAATATGCTGTCCATTCCTTTGGTTTGAATCTCTGTGCCTTCTTCTATCCCTATGACTCTCAGATTTGGTTTTTTTATGACATCCCATATCTCTTGAATAGATTGCTCATGGGATTTAAGCATCTTTTCTGTGTTGACTATATTCTTTTCAAGTTGATAAACCTTGTCTTCATTATCTGATGTTCTGACTTCTACTTGATCAAGTCTATTTGTAATATTCTCATTTGAGTTTTTAATTTGGTTTATAGTTTCCTGTAATTCTAGGATTATTGTTTGATTTTTTTTTAAGATCTCTATCTCCTGGTAGAGCTTGTTCTTTGCCATTTGAATTTGTTTGTTTAATTCATTTTCAAAATATACTTTTATTTCTTGGACTTGCTGTCTCATGTCTTCTCTAATATTCCTTTCCATTTGAGTTAGGTATGCCTTGAGTTCTTTCCCTATACCTGTTTCTGAAGTTTCTATGTCCTCCTGTAGAATTGAGTAGTCTTGCATTGTTTGTAATCCTTTTTTCCCTTGTTTTCTCATGTTGTCCACGTTACTTTCCAGCTCTTTTTGATTCTCGTGTTTCTGCTCTCCTCTATAGATTTGTTTTGTTTCTGTATTACTCTGATGTCTCTCCTTTGTGTTGTTGAAGTATGACTGCTAACATGGATTCCGCTGGGAAGGAATTCCGACGTTCGAGCTCCAGTGACGTCACTACTCTACTATGACGGGCCCCAGTCTCCTTGCCGGGGTGCCCTAATGGGGGGGTGTGACTGGACTGTCTCTGTGTGGTTTCAGCTCCCGGTCGTGGCAGGCGGGTAGACTCCAGCCACCCAGTATCACAGGCCGCGGGCAGGTGATCCGTCACCAGCGGGAGAGCGTTCTCCTACCGCCCAGTTACGCGGGCAGTGGGTGAACTCTCGCCGGCGGGCCTGCAGTTTACAGCTGCCCAGTTGCGAGGGCCTTGCGTCTAGGCTACTGGTTTCTCCTGCTAGCCTTGGTTTCTCCTGCTAGACCAGATTTCCCCTCAGTGATGATTCTCGGCAGTTCAAACTGTACTCTGTGCCTGTTTTGTTGTTGCAATCTGTCGGAGAGTGGCGGTGGATACTTCAGCTCTCCAAGATGGTGGCCGCTGGTTACCTTAGTGGAGTATCCCTTGTGGGGGGTGGGGCTGTACCTCTTCCGTCCCCGTCAGCAATCCCGAACTCAGCCCGGGGGTCAGTGCGGGCTTGGGCTTGGCTGGTGGGATACCACCGTGTCGCAGCCACTTAATTCTCTGCTGACTAGTTAACCCCTTCTCTGGGGCGCCACGCCTTCTGTAGCCTCGGGGCAGGCCGTGCGTATCAGACAGCCTGGATCTCCGGGGTCACACCGTTGGCTTTTGGGATCCCCGGCACTCTATGGTTTTGATTTTTTCTGCTTGCCCCTCCCCCAGCACTGGCTAGACAGGTTTTGTTTTGGCCGCTGATGGGAGGGGGGGTTGAGGGTCAGGTGCCTCTAGCTCTCCTTTAGTCTTTATGCAGGCTCACTCTGATAGTCCCTCCCCCTGAAAGTCTAGGAGAGATTTTAAGCGAAATCCCCCTATGTATGGGGGCTGAGCAGGAAACTCGTAGTTTTTTGGAAGCTTGGCAACCCCTTTCCATGAAAGTGATTTGTGCCAGTCTCTGCTTAGGGCTACATCAATAGGAAACAAACCATAGAGATAGAACTTGGAACTACTTTATTGTGTCAAGTTTCAAAGAGCTAGCACACACCGTGTTTGATTTAGAGTTCCAACTACATGTATCCATATAGGAGAAAACAGAGCGAAACCTAAAAATTAAAACTGTTACTGCCAACGAACGGTTTAACCTAGAAGAACGAAATTTGGTGAGCCAAGTGGGATTGGGGTACTGATCATTACCTGCAAGTATCATCAAGATTGGGTTAAGAAGATGGCGGCGAAGGGAGTGCAACTCCCCAGTGCACTGCGCCACTGTGAGGGATAAAGACGTGGTGAAACGGCTGAAGGCTACCTTGGTGGGAATCCCCAGTGAAATTGAGGTGCTCCAGAATCTAGAGAACAGACTTCCAGCGCGCGGGATTCGGCTGCAGGGGCTTGGTCACAGGCAATTTCTCCGCACGTAGAGAAGCAGTGCCTGGTCGGCGGCCGCCCCGTAGATGAAGTCTGGGACGCGCCCTGGATGATCGGCGGCGAGGTTCCAGAGCGGGATTGAAGCGAAGCAGATTCTGGGGCTCCTGCCAGTGGCACACTGGCCACGCTGAGTGCTGAGGTCCAGCCTTGAAACAGAGGAGAGAACCGGTCCAGTTCGATACCAGACACCGGTCGGAAAATGGAGGAGGACAGCAGCTGCCATCATGGAGAGCTGATGCAATCATCCCTGTTTTCTACTGATCTCAGCTCATTCAACTACGGAACAGGTGATTCCAGGCTGGTATTTGCCTGCGTCGCGCAGACAGATCGCCCAGGCTCGGGACGGGAATACCTGAGGAGAATACTCTTCGGGCTTCACCCCTGGCAAGGCGGGCGCCAGACTTTGAGCGGCCAGATTCTAGTTCCCTGGGTTGCTTTGGTCCAGGGCGGGAGATCCGTTGGGGAATCCGGGCGGAGGCCAGTTACAGGGGGACTGTGCGCTGAGGGGCGGCGTGGCTCGGGCTACCGGAACAGTTTGGCCCGAGGCTAGGGAGCCCGAGGGAACTGTGTCTTTGACCCTGCCCCTGGCTGAGCGTACACTGAGCTGGGAGAGATTGGAGCTGCCAAGCTCGGGCTCCCGGGGCCGCTTGGGCCTGAGGCTGGGGTACCTCTGTGGAGCCTGCTCCTAGCAGAGTGAGGCAGGGATCGGAGAGGCTGGGTTCTGGCTACCGTGGCGGTTTGAGCCCAGGGCCGCGGAGCCTGCGGGGACCGCAAGCTGAGGCCAGCCTCAAGTGAAACTTGCGACGAGGGGCAGCGAGACTCTGTCTCCCGGAACAGTTTTGGCCTGAAGCTGGGGAACCCGCGGGAAGTGCGTCTTAGACTCTGCCCACAGCGGAGCATGCACCGAGCAGGGAGAGTCTGGTGCGGCCAGGCCTGGGCACCGAGCAGGGAGAGTCTGGTGCGGCCAGGCTTGGGCTCCCGGGACTGCTTTGGCCTGGGATTGGGGAACCCGTGGCGGTTGCTCTGAGGAGCCTATGCCTAGCAGAACGTGGCGGGGATCGGAGAGACCGGCTCCTGGCTCCCGAAACAGCTCAGGCTCAGGGTTGGGAATCCTACAGGGTCTGCTTCTTGGTCCGGGTCCTGCTGGGTGCTGCTGGGGCCTGGGGGACAGAGTGGAGCTGCCTCCTGCGCCCAGAGCAGGCTAAGGGTCCCGCCGGTGTGGTATCACAACACCCCAACTGCAGCTGGGGCCGAGGAGAGTAGCCGCCCACGCCTGGAACAGGACCAGCAACCCGACGGCAGGGTAGCCAAGTCAACCCACTTGGAGTGGAGGCAGTGAAGAGCTGCCATCTGATCCTGCAGGGTAGACAGTCCTACGTCCCACTGGCAGGACAGGCTCGGCAGCCTGCCAGTGTGGTGGACGAGTAGCATCAAGGCAGTCACGTCACACTGGTTGGAGTGGGGGTTGAACAGAGCCGCCGTCAGCGTCCGGAAGGAGCCCAGAGACCCGTTGGAGAGGCAGTTAGGTACCCCCACTGGGAGTGGGGGTTGAGCAGAACTGCCGCCCAGGCCCGCAGGGTGGGCAGATCTGAGACCCACCTGCGGAACAGGTTTGGAGGCCGACCAGCGTGGTAGACACGTCACATCAATTGGAGTAGGGGTGGAGAAGAGCTGCCGCCCATATCCGGATCAGGACCAACGATCCGAGGACGTGGTAGGAACGTCACCGCAATTGGAGTGGGGGCAGAGTAGAGCAGCCACCCGTGCCCGCAGGGTGGGCAGACCTACAACCAAACAGCGTAGTGGATAGATCACCCTGATTAGAGGAGGAGCACAACCACTACCCGCCCTACAAGAGAGATATCCCAACTATACAAGAGCAATATAAATAAACAGGGGGAAAAATTTCAAAAACACAACAGTTCCACCAAGCAGAAAGAAACGCAAGCAATATGAAAAGACAAGGAAAGAAAGGACCACAAGCATTGCAGGTCAACTCAACTCTAGAAGAGGTAATAGCTGCAACAGATGGAATGTCAGATAAAGAGTTCAGGATATACATGCTTCAGATGATCTGTTCTCTCAAGGAAGACATGAGACAGCAAAATCAGACAATGAAAGATCATATTGACAAGGAACTACAGAAACAAATCCAGGAAGTAAAAGATCAATTTCACAGGGAGTTAGAAGTAATAAAAAACAAACAAATAGAAATCCTAGAAATGCAGGAAGCAATAAACCAACTTAAAACCTCAATTGACAATACTACCAGCAGAATAGATCACTTAGAAGATAGAACATCAGACAATGAAGACAAAGTATTTCAACTTGAGAAGAACATAGACAATTCAGCAAGAATGCTAAGAAACCATGAACAGAACATTCAAGAATTATGGGATAATATTAAAAGACCAAACTTAAGAGTCATTGGGATACAGGAGGGCACAGAGCTCCAAACCAGAGGAATGAACAATCTATTCAATGAAATAATACGAGAAAACTTCCCAGACGTGAAGAATGAAACAGAATCCCATATCCTAGAAGCCTACAGGACGCCAAAAGTGCAAAATCATAAGAGATCCACACCTAGACACATTATAATGAAGATGCCCAACATACAGAATAAGGAGAGAATTTTAAAAGCTACAAGAGAAAGAAAGCAGATTACATTTAGGGGCAAACCAATCAGGATAACAGCTGATCTCTCAACACAGACTCTGAAAGCTAGAAGATCCTGGAATAACATTTTTCAAACACTGAAAGAAAATGGGCTCCAGCCAAGAATCATGTATCCGGCGAAATTAAGCTTCAGGATGGAAGATGAAATTAAAACCTTTCACGATAAACAAAAGTTAAAAGAATTCGCAGCTAGAAAACCATCTCTCCAAAAAATCCTTGGCAAAACATTACAGGAAGAGGAAACTGAAAATAACATTGAAAACCATCAGTGGGAGGTAGGACAGTAAAGGGGGGAAAGTAATCAAAGAGGAAAACTATCAGGTTTAGTAACATAAATAAACAAATATGACTGGAGGAACAAACCAAATCTCAATAATAACCCTAAATGTTAATGGCTTAAACTCACCAATTAAGAGACACAGGCTAGTCGAATGGATCACAAAACAAGATCCAACAATATGTTGCCTACAGGAGATGCATTTGATAGGAAAAGATATACATAGACTGAAGGTGAAAGGCTGGGAAAAATCATTCCACTCATATGGACTGCGGAAACAATCAGGAGTGTCCATACTCATATCAAACAAAATAGATTTCAAGCCAAAGTTAATCAAAAAGGATAAAGAGGGACACTGCATACTGCTCAAGGGAACCATACACCAACAAGACATAACAATCATAAATATATATGCCCCAAACAACGGTGCAGCTACGTTCATCAAGCAAACTCTTCTCAAGTACAAGAGTCTAATAGACCACCATACAATAATCATGGGAGACTTCAACACACCTCTCTCACCACTGGACAGATCTTCCAAACAAAAGTTAAATAAGGAAACTATAGAACTCAACAACACAATTAACAACTTAGACCTAATTGACATATATAGAATATACCACCCAACATCAAGTAGTTACACTTTTTTCTCAGCAGCACATGGATCCTTCACAAAAATAGATCATATATTATGTCACAGGGCAACTCTTAGACAATATAAAGGAGTAGAAATAATACCATGCATCTTATCTGATCATAATGGAATGAAACTGAAAATCAATGATAAAAGAAGGAAGGAAAAATTATGCATCACTTGGAGAATGAACAATAGGTTACTGAATGATCAATGGGTTATAGAAGACATTAAGGAGGAAATTAAAAACTTCTTAGAGTTAAATGAAATCACAGACACAACATATCGGAATCTATGGGACACATTGAAAGCAGTTTTAAGAGGAAAATTCATTGCTTGGAGTGCATTCCTTAAAAAAAGAAAAAACCAACAAATAAATGATCTCATATATCATCTCAAAATCCTAGAAAAAGAAGAGCAAAACAACAGCAAAAGAAGTAGAAGGCAAGAAATAATTAAAATCAGAGCTGAAATTAATGAAATCGAAACAAAAGAAACAATTGAAAAAATTGACAAAACCAAAAGCTGGTTCTTTGAAAAAATAAATAAGATCGACAGACCCTTAGCCATGCTAATGAAGAGAAGAAGAGAGAGAACCCAAATTACTAGCATACGGGATGAAAAAGGCAATATCACAACAGACACTTCAGAAATACAGAAGATAATGAGAAATTACTTTGAATCCTTATACTCCAATAAAATAGAAGATAGTGAAGGTATCGATAAATTTCTTAAGTCATATGATCTGCCCAAATTGAGTCAGGAAGATATAGACAGCCTAAACAGACCAATAACAATAGAGGAAATAGAAGAAACCATCAAAAGACTACCAACTAAGAAAAGCCCAGGACCGGACGGGTATACAGCAGAGTTTTACAAAACCTTTAAAGGGGAAGTAACACCAATACTTTTCAAGCTATTTCAGAAAATAGAAAAAGAGGGAGAACTTCCAAAGACATTCTACGAGGCCAACATCACCCTGATACCTAAACCAGACAGAGACACTTCAAGGAAAGAAAACTACAGACCAATATCTCTAGTGAACCTAGATGCAAAAATCCTCAATAAAATTCTGGTGAATCGGATTCAAAATCGCATCAAAAAAATTATACACCATGATCAAGTAGGATTCATCCCTGGGATGCAAGGCTGGTTCAATATACGGAAATCAATAAATGTTATACACCACATCAATAGACTTAAAAATAAGAACCATATGATCATCTCGATAGATGCAGAAAAAGCATTCAACAAAGTACAGCATCCCTTTATGTTCAAAACTCTAGAAAAATTAGGGATAACAGGATCATACCTCAACATTGTTAAAGCAATCTATGATAAGCCACAGGCCAGCATCATTCTGAATGGAGAAAAATTGAAGGCATTCCCTCTAAGATCTGGTACAAGACAGGGATGCCCTCTCTCACCACTTCTGTTCAACATAGTCCTTGAAACACTGGCCAGAGCAATTAGACAGACGAAAGAAATTAAAGGCATAAAAATAGGAAAAGAAGAACTTAAATTATCACTATTTGCAGACGATATGATTCTATACCTAACAGACCCAAAAGGGTCTACAAAGAAACTATTAGAGTAAATAAATGAATTCAGCAAAGTGGAAGGATATAAAATCAACACACATAAATCAAATGCATTCCGTATATCAGCGACAAATCCTCTGAAACGGAAATGAGGAAAACTACTCCATTCACAATATCCCCCCAAAAAATAAAATACCTGGGAATCAACCTAACAAAAGAGGTGAAAGACCTATACATGGAAAACTACAGAACCCTAAAAAGCGACATAGAAGAATACCTCAGAAGATGGAAAAATATACCCTGTTCATGGATAGGCAGAACTAACATCATCAAAATGGCGATATTACCAAAAGTTCTCTATAAGTTCAATGCTATCCCAATCAGAATCCCAACAGCATTTCTTGTAGAAATAGATAAAACAATCAGGAAATTCATATGGAATAATAAAAGACCCAGAATAGCAAAAACAATGCTAAGCAGGAAGTGTGAATCAGGCGGTATAGCGATACCAGACTTCAAACTATACTACAGAGCAATAGTAACAAAAACAGCATGGTACTGGTACCAAAACAGGCGAGTGGACCAATGGTACAGAATAGAAGACACAGTAACCAATCCACAAAACTACAACTATCTTATATTTGATAAAGGGGCTAAAAGCATGCAATGGAGGAAGGATAGCATCTTCAACAAATGGTGCTGGGAAAACTGGAAATCCATTTGCATCAAAATGAAACTGAATCCCTTTCTCTCGCCATGCACAAAAGTTAACTCAAAATGGATTAAGGAGCTCGATATCAAATCAGAGACACGGCGTCTGATAGAAGAGAAAGTCGGCTATGATCTACATACTGTGGAGTCAGGCTCCAAATTCCTCAATAGGACACCCATAGCACAAGAGTTAACAACAAGAATCAACAAATGGGACTTACTCAAACTAAAAAGTTTTCTCTCAACAAAAGAAACAATAAGAGAGATAAACAGGGAGCCTACATCCTGGGAACAAATCTTTACCCCACACACTTCAGATAGAGCCCTAATATCCAGAGTATACAAAGAACTCAAAAAAATTAGATAATAAGATAACAAATAACCCAATCAACAAATGGGCCAAGGACCTGAACAGACACTTCTCAGAGGAGGACATACAATCAATCAACAAGTACATGAAAAAATGCTCAACATCGCTAGCAGTCAGAGAAATGCAAATCAAAACCACCCTAAGATACCATCTCACTCCAGTAAGATTGGCAGCCATTAAGAAGTCCAACAACAACAAGTGCTGGCGAGGATGCGGGGAAATGGGTACACTTGTTCATTGTTGGTGGGACTGCAAAATGGTGCAGCCAATTTGGAAAGCAGTGTGGAGATTTCTTGGAAAGCTGGGAATGGAACCACCATTTGACCCAGCTATTCCCCTTCTCGGTCTATTCCCTAAAGACCTAACAAGCGCATGCTACAGGGACACTGCTACATTGATGTTCATAGCAGCACAATTCACGATAGCAAGATTGTGGAACCAACCTAGAAGCCCTTCAATAGATGAATGGATTAAAAAATGTGGCATCTATACACAATGGAGTATTACTCTGCATTAAGAAATGACAAAATCATAGAATTTGGAGGGAAATGGATGGCATTAGAGCAGATTATGCTAAGTGAAATTGCCAATCCTTAAAAAACAAATGCCAAATGTCTTCTTTGATATAAGGGGAGTAACCAAGGACAGGGGAGAGACGAAGAGCTGGAGAAGAAGATTAACATTAAACAGGGATGATAGGTGGGAGGGAAAGGGAGAGTTAAGGGAAATTGCATAGAATTGGAAGGTGAGCCTCAGGATTATACACAATTACATATAAGAGGAAAGGAGGAGTAGGATAAAAATTATATAAGTGGAAGAAACGATTTATAGTAGAGGGGGTGGAGAGAGAGAAGGGGAGGGGAGGGGAGGGGAGGGGAGGGGGGATAGTGGAGAATGGGATAGACAGCAGAATACATCAGTCACTAGAAAGGCAATTTATAAATCAATGGAAATGTAACTGATGTGACACAGCAATCTGTATACGGGGTAAAAATGGGAGTTCATAACCCACTTGAATCAATCTGTGAAATATGGTATATTAAGAACTATGTAATGTTTTGAACAACCAACAATAAAATATTATAAAAAAAAAAGATTGGGTTAAAAAATGTGTGCTGAGATTTCAGGAAACTCGTAGTTTTTTGGAAGCTTGGCAACCCCTTTCCATGAAAATGATTTGCGCTGGTCTCTGCTTAGGGCTACATCAATATGAAACAAACCATACAGATAGAACTTGGAACTATTTATTGTGTCAAGTTTCAAAGAGCTAGCAAAAACCGTGTTTGATTTAGAGTTCCAACCACATGTATCCATATAGGAGAAAACAGAGCGAAACCTAAAAATTAAAACTGTTACTGCCAACGAACGGTTTAACTTAGAAGAACGGAATTTGGTGAGCCAAGTGGGATTGGGGTACTGATCATTACCTGAAAGTGTCATCCAGATTGGGTGAAAAAATGTGTACTGAGATTTCAGGAAACTCGTAGTTTATTGGAAGCTTGGCAACCCCTTTCTGTGAAAGTGATTTGCGCCAGTCTCTGCTTAGGGCTACATCAATAGGAAACAAACCATAGAGATAGAACTTGGAACTACATTATTGTGTCAACTTTCAAAGATCTAGCACAAACCGTGTTTGATTTAGAGTTCCAACTACATTTATGCATATAGGGAAAAACAGAGTGAAACCTAAAAATTAAACTGTTACTGCCAACGAACAGTTTAACCTAGAAGAACGAAATTTGGTGAACCAAATGGGATCGGGGTACTGATCATTATCTGAAAGTGTCATCCAGATTGGGTGAAAAAATGTGTGCTGAGATTTCAGGAAACTCGTACTTTTTTGGAAGCTTGGCAACCCCTTTCCATGAAAGTGATTTGTGCCAGTCTCTGCTTATGGCTACATCAATAGGAAACAAACAATTGAGATACAACTTGGAACTACTTTATTGTGTCAAGTTTCAAAGAGCTAACACAAACCGTGTTTGATTTAGAGTTCCAACTACATGTATCCATATACGAGAAAACAGAGTGAAACCTAGAAATTAAAACTGTTACTGCCAAAGAACGGTTTAACCTAGAAGAACGAAATTTGGTGAGCCAAGTGGGATTGAGGAACTGATCATTACCTGAAAGTGTCATCCAGATTGGGTGAAAAAATGTGTGCTGAGATTTCAGGGAACTCGTAGTTTTTTGGAAGCTTGGCAACGCCTTTCCATGAAAGTGATTTGCGCCAGTCTCTGCTTAGGGCTACATCAATAGGAAACAAACCATAGAGATAGAACTTGGAACTATTTATTGTTTCAAGTTTCAAAGAGCTAGCACAAACCGTGTTTGATTTAGAGTTCCAACTACATGTATCCATATAGGAGAAAACAGAGCAAAACCTAAAAATTAAAACTGTTACTCCCAACGAACGGTTTAACCTAGAAGAACGGAATTTGGTGAGCCAAGTGGGATTGGGGTACTGATCATTACCTGAAAGTGTCATCCAGATTGGGTGAAAAAATGTGTGCTGAGATTTCAGGAAACTCGTAGTTTTTTGGAAGCTTGGCAACCCCTTTCCGTGAAAGTGATTTGCGCCAGTCTCTGCTTAGGGCTACATCAATAGGAAACAAACCATAGAGATAGAACTTGGAACTACATTATTGTGTCAAGTTTCAAAGATCTAGCACAAACCATGTTTGATTTAGACTTCCACATACATGTATAAATATAGGAGAAAACAGAGCGAAACCTAAAATTTCAAACTGTTACTGCCAACGAACGGTTGAACCTAGAAGAACGAAATTTGGTGAGCCAAGTGGGATTGGGGTACTGATCATTACCTGAAAGTGTCATCCAGATTGGGTGAAAAAATATTTGCTGAGATTTCAGGAAACTCGTAGTTTTTTGGAAGCTTGGAGACCCCTTTCCATGAAAGTGATTTGCGCCAGTCTCTGCTTAGGGCTACATCAATAGGAATCAAACCATAGAGATAGTAGTTGGAACTATATTATTGTGTCAAGTTTCAAATATCTAGCATAAACCGTCTTTGATTTAGAGTTCCAACTACATGTATCCATATAGGAGAAAACAGAGTGAAACCTAAAAATTAAAACTCTTACTGCCAACGAACGGTTTAATCTAGAAGAACGAAATTTGGTGAGCCAAGTGGGATTGGGGTACTGATCATTCCTTGAAAGTGTCATCCAGATTGGGTGAAAAAATGTGTGCTGAGATTTCACGAAACTCGTAGTTTTTTGGAAGCCTTGCAACCCCTTTCTTTGTAAGTGATTTACGCCAGTCTCTGCTTAGGGCTACATCAATAGGAAACAAACCATAGAGATAGAACTTGGAACTACTTTATTGTGTCAAGTTTCAAAGAGCTAGCACAAACCGTGTTTGATTTAGAGTTCCAACTACATGTATCCATATAGGAGAAAACAGAGTGAAACCTAAAAATTAAAACTATTACGCCAACGATCGGTTTAACCTAGAAGAACGGAATTTGGTGAGACAAGTGGGATTGGGGTACTGATCATTACCTGAAAGTGTCATCCAGATTGGGTGAAAAAATATTTGCTGATATTTTAGGAAACTCGTAATTTTTTGGAAGCTTGGCAACCCCTTTCCATGAAAGTGATTTGCGCCAGTCTCTGCTTAGGGCTACATCAATAGGAATCAAACCATAGAGATAGTAGTTGGAACTACATTATTGTGTCAAGTTTCAAATATCTAGCATAAACCGTCTTTGATTTAGAGTTCCAACTACATGTATCCATATAGGAGAAAACAGAGCGAAACCCAAAAATTAAAACTGTTACTGCCAACGAACGATTTAACTTAGAAGAACGGAATTTGGTGAGCCAATTGGGATTGGGGTACTGATCATTACCTGAAAGTGTCATCCAGATTGGGTGAAAAAATGTGTGCTGAGATTTCAGGAAACTCGTAGTTTATTGGAAGCTTGGCAACCGCTTTCCGTGAGAGTGATTTGGGCCAGTCTCTGCTTAGGGCTACATCAATAGGAAACAAACCATAGAGATAGAACTTGGAACTACTTTATTGTGTCAACTTTCAAAGATCTAGCACAAACCTTGTTTGATTTAGAGTACCAACTACATTTATCCATATAGGAGAAAACAGAATGAAACCTAAAAATTAAAACTGTTACTGCCAACGAACAGCTGAACCTAGAAGAACGAAATTTGGTGAGCCAAGTGGGATTGGGGTACTGATCATTACCTAAAAGTGTCATCCAGATTGGGTGAAAAAATGTGTGCTGAGATTTCAGGGAACTCGTAGTTTTTGGAAGCTTGGCAACCCCTTTCCATGAAAGCGATTTGCGCCAGTGTCTGCTTAGGGCTACATCAATAGGAAAACAACCATTGAGAGAGAACTTGGAACTACTTTATTGTGTCAAGTTTCAAACAGCTAGCACAAACCGTGTTTGATTTAGAGTTCCAAATACATGTATCCATATAGGAGAAAACAGAGTGAAACCTAAAAATTAAAACTGTTACTGTCAAAGAACTGTTGAACCAAGAAGAACGAAATTTGGTGAGCCAAGTGGGATTTGGGTACTGATCATTACCTGAAGTGTCATCCAGATTGGGTGAAAAAATGTGTGCTGAGATTTCAGGAAATTCGTAGTTTTTTGGAACCTTGGAAACCCCTTTCCATGAAAGTGATTTGCGCCAGTCCCTGCTTAAGGCTACATCAATAGGAAACAAATCATAGAGATAAAACTTGGAACTACTTTATTGTGTCAAGTTTCAAAGAGCTAGCACAAACCGTGTTTGATTTAGATTTCCAACTACATGTATCCATATAGGAGAAAACAGAGTGAAACCTAGAAATTAAAACTGTTACTGCCAACGAATGCTTTAACCTAGAAGAATGAAATTTGGTGAGCCAAGTGGGATTGCCGTACTGATCATTACCTGAAAGTGTCATCAAGATTGGGTGAAAAAATATTTGCTGAGATTTCAGGAAACACGTTGTTTTTTGGAGCTTGGCAACCCCTTTCCATGAAAGTGATTTGCGCCAGTCTCTGCTTACGGCTACATCAATAGGAAACAAACCATTGAGAAAGAACATGGAACTACTTTATTGTGTCAAGTTTCAAAGAGCTAGCACAAACCGTGTTTGATTTAGAGTTCCAACTACATGTATCCATATAGGAGAAAACAGAGCGAAACCTAGAAATTAAAACTGTTACTTCTATGTTGAAGCGTTCGTTTCCAGTAACAGTTTGAATTTTTAGGTTTCACTCTGTTTTGTCCTATATTGATAGATGTATTTGGAACTCTAAATCCAACACGGTTTGTGCTTGCTTCTTAAAACTTGACACAATAAAGGAGTTTCACGGTCTATGTCTATGTTTTGTTTCCTCTTGATGTAGCCCTAAGCAGTGACTGGCGAGAAACACTTTCATGGAAAAGGGATGCCAAGCTTCCAAAAATTACGAATCTCCAGAAATCTCAGAAAATATTTTTTCACCCAAACTGGATGATACTTCCAGGTAATGATCAGTACACTAAGCCGACTTGATTTCCCAAATTTCATTCTTCTATGTTGAAGCGATGGTTTACACTAACAGTTTGAATTTTTAGGTTTCACTCTGTTTTGTCCTATATTGATAGATGTATTTGGAACTCTAAATCCAACACGTTTTGTGCTAGATTCTTGAAACTTCACCCAATAAAGTAGTTTCATGTTCTATCTCTATGTTTTGTTTCCTCTTGATGTAGCCCTAAGCAGTGACTGGTGATATACACTTTCATGGAAAGGCGTTGCCAAGCTTCCAAAAATTACGAATCTCCAGAAACCTCAGCAAATATTTTTTCACCCAAACTAGATGATACTTTCAGGTAATGATCGGTACACTAAGCCCACTTTGTTCACCAAATTTAGTTCTTCTATGTTGAAGCGTTCATTTCCAGTAACAGTTTGAATTTTTAGGTTTCACTCTGTTTTCTCCTATATTGATAGATGTATTTGGAACTCTTAATCCAACACAATTTGTGCTAGCTTCTTGAAACCTGACACAATAAAGCAGTTTCACGTTCTATCTCTATGTTTTGTTTTCTCTTGATGTAGCCCTAAGCAGTGACTTGCGAGAAACACTTTCATGGAAAGGGGTTGCCAAGCTTCCAAAAATTATGAATCTCCAGAAATCTCAGCAAATATTTTTTCACCCCAACTGGATGATACTTTCAGGTAATGCTCAGTACACTAAGCCGACTTGGTTTCCCAAATTTCATTCTTCTTTGTTGAAGCGTTCGTTTCCAGTAAGAGTTTGAATTTTTAGGTTTCACTCTGTTTTCTCCTATATTGATAGATGTTTGGAACTCTAAATCCAACACGGTGTGTGCTAGCTTCTTGAAGCCTGACACAATAAAGTAGTTAGAGGTTCTATCTCTATGTTTTGTTTCCTCTTGATGTAGCCCTAAGCAGTGACTGCCGAGAAACTCTTTCATGGACAGGGGTTGCCAAGCTTCCAAAAATTAGGAATCTCCAGATCTCAGCAAATATTTTTTGACCCAATCTGGATGATACTTTCAGGTAATGATCAGTAATATGAGCTGACTTGGTTCCCCAAATTTCGTTCTTCTATGTTAAAGCATTCATTTCCAGTAACAGTTTGAATTTTTAGGTTTCACTCTGTTTTCTCCTATATTGATACATGTATTTGGAACTCTAAATCAATCACGGTTTGTGCTAGCTTCATGTAACTTGACACAATAAAGTAGTTTCACGTTCTGTTTGTATGTTTTGTTTCCTCATGATGTAGCCCTAAGCAGTGACTGGCGAGAAACACTTTCATGGAAAGGGGTTGCCAAGCTTCCAAAACATGAATCTCCAGAAATCCCAGCAAATATTTTTTCACCCAAACTGGATGATACTTTCAGATAATGATCAGTACACTAAGCCGACTTGGTTCCCGAAATTTCGTTCTTCTATGTAGAAGCGTTCATTTCCAGTAACAATTTGAATTTTTAGGTTTCACTCTGTTTTCTCCTATATAGATAGATGTATTTGGAACTCTAAATCCAACAGGGTTTGTGCTAGCTCCTTGAAACTTGACACAATAAAGTAGTTTCACGTTCTATCTCTAAGTTTTGTTTCCTCTTGATGTAGCCCTAAGCGGTTACTGACAAGAAACACTTTCATGGAAAGGGGTTGCCAAGCATCCAAACATGAATCTCCAGAAATCCCAGCAAATATTTTTTCACCCAAACTGGATGATACTTTCAGGTAATGATCAGTACACTAAGCCGACTTGGTTCACCAAATTTCGTTCTTCTATGTTGAAGCATTCGTTTCCAGTAACAGTTGGAATTTTTAGGTTTCACTCTGTTTTCTCCTATATTGACACACGTATTTGGAACTCTAAATCCAACACGGTTTGTGCTAGCTTCTGGAAACTTGACACAATAAAGTAGTTTCACCGTTATATCTGTCTGTTTTGTGTCCTCTTGATGTAGCCCTAAGCAGTGACTGGCAAGAAACACTTTCATGGAAAGGGGTTGCCAAGCTTCCAAAAATTACGAATCTCCAGAAATCCCAGAAAATATTTTTTCACCCAAACTGGATTATACTTTCAGGTAATGATCAGTACACTAAGCCAACTTGGTTCATCAAATTTCGTTCTTCTATGTTGAAGCATTCGTTAGCAGTAACAGTTTGAATTTTTACGTTTCACTCTGTTTTCTCCTATACTGACACATGTATTTGGAACTCTAAATCCAACAAGGTTTGTGCTAGCTTCTAGAAACTTGACACAATAAAGTAGTTTCACCGTTCTATCTCTCTGTTTTGTTTCCTCTTCATGTACCCCTAAGCAGTGACTGGCGAGAAACACTTTCATGGAAAGGGGTTGCCAAGCTTGGAAAACTTATGAATCTCCAGAAATCCCAGCAAATATTTTTTCACCCAAACTGGATGATGTTTTCAGGTAATGATCAGTACACTAAGCCTACTTGGTTCACCAAATTTCGTTCTTCTATGGTGAAGCGTTCGTTTCCAGTAACAGATTGAATTTTTAGGTTTCACTATGTTTTCTCCTATATTGATAGATGTATTTGGAACTCTAAATCCCACACGGTTTGTCCTAGCTTCTTGAAACTTGAAACAATAAAGTAGTTTCACGTTTTATCTCTATGTTTTGTTTCCTCTTGATGTAGCCCTAAGCAGTGACCGGCGAGAAACACTTTCATGGAAAGGGTTTGCCAAGCTTCCAAAAATTAGGAATCTCCAGAAATCTCAGCAAATTTTTTTTCATCCAAACTGGATGATACTTTCAGGTAATGCTCAGTACACTAAGCCACCTTGCTTCACCAAATTTCGTTCTTCTATGTTGAAGCGTTCGTTTCCAGTAACAGTTTTAATTTTTAGGTTTCACTCTGTTTTCTCCTATATTGATAGATGTATTTGGAACTCTAAATCCAACACGGTTTGTGCTAGCTTCTTGAAACTTGAAACAATAAAGTAGTTTCACTTTCTATCTCTATGTTTTGTTTCCTCTTCATGTAGCACTAAGCAGTGACTGGCGAGAAACACTTTCATGGAAAGGTGTTGCCAAGCTTCCAAAAATTAGGAATCTCCAGAAATCTCAGCAAATATTTTTTCACCCAAACTGGAAGATACTTTCAGGTAATGCTCAGTACACTAAGCTCTCTTGCTTCACCAAATTTCGTTCTTCTATGTTGAAGCGTTCGTTTCCAGTAACAGTTTGAATGTTTAGGTTTCACAATGTTTTCTTCTATATTGATAGATGTGTTTGGAACTCTAAATCCAACACGGTTTGTGCTAGCTCCTTGAAACTTGACACAATAAAGTAGTTTCATGATCTATCTATATGTTTTGTTTCCTCTTGATGTAGCCCTAAGCAGTGACTGGCGAGAAACACTTTCATGGAAGGGGGTTGCCAAGCTTCCAAAACTTATGAATCTCCAGAAATCCCAGCAAAAATTTTTTCACCCAAACTGCATGATACTTTCAGGTAACGATCAGTACACTAAGCCGACTTGGTTCCCCAAATTATGTTCTTCTATGTTGCAGCGTTCGTTTCCAGTAACAGTTTGAATTTTTAGGTTTCACTCTGTTTTCTCCTATATTGACACATGTATTTGGAACTCTAAATCCAACACGGTTTGTGCTAGCTTCTTGAAACTTGACACAATAAAGTAGTTTCACGTTCTATCTCTATGTTTTGTTTCCTCTTGATGTAGCCCTAAGCAGTGACTGGTGAGAAACACTTTCATGGACAGGGGTTGCCAAGCTTCCAAAACTTATGAATCTCCAGAAATCCCAGGAAATATTTTTTCACACAAACTGGATGATACTTTCAGGTAATGATCAGTACACTAAGCCGACTTGGTTCACCAAATTTCGATCTTCTATGTTGAAGCGTTCGTTTCCAGTAACAGTTTGAATTTTTAGGTTTCACTCTGTTTTCTCCTATATTGACACATGTATTTGGAACTCTAAATCCAACACGGTTTGTGCTAGCTTCTGGAAATTTGACACAATAAAGTAGTTTCACGGTCTATCTCTCTGTTTTGTTTCCTCTTGATGTAGCCCTAAGCGGTTACTGACAAGAAACACTTTCATGGAAAGGGGTTGCCAAGCATCCAAACATGAATCTCCAGAAATCCCAGCCAATATTTTTTCACCCAAACTGGATGATACTTTCAGGTAATGATCAGTACACTAAGCCGACTTGGTTCACCAAATTTCGTTCTTCTATGTTGAAGCATTCGTTTCCAGTAACAGTTGGAATTTTTAGGTTTCACTCTGTTTTCTCCTATATTGACACATGTATTTGGAACTCTAAATCCAACACGGTTTGTGCTAGCTTCTGGAAACTTGACACAATAAAGTAGTTTCACCGTTATATCTGTCTGTTTTGTGTCCTCTTGATGTAGCCCTAAGCAGTGACGGGCATGAAACACTTTCATGGAAAGGGGTTGCCAAGCTTCCAAAAATTAGGAATCTCCAGAAATCTCAGCAAATATTTTTTCACCCAAACTGGATGATACTTTCAGGTAATGCTCAGTACACTAAGCCGACTTGGTTTCCCAAATTTCATTCTTCTTTCTTGAACCGTTCGTTTCCAGTAAGAGTTTGAATTTTTAGGTTTCACTCTGTTTTCTCCTATATTGATAGATGTTTGGAACTCTAAATCCAACACGGTTTGTGCTAGCTTCTTGAAGCCTGACACAATAAAGTAGTTAGAGGTTCTATCTCTATGTTTTTTTTCCTCTTGATGTAGCCCTAAGCTGTGACTGCCGAGAAACTCTTTCATGGACAGGGGTTGCCAAGCTTCCAAAAATTAGGAATCTCCAGAAATCTCAGCAAATATTTTTTGACCCAATCTGGATGATACTTTCAGGTAATGATCAGTAATCTGAGCTGACTTGGTTCCCCAAATTTCGTTCTTCTATGTTAAAGCATTCATTTCCAGTAACAGTTTGAATTTTTAGGTTTCACTCTGTTTTCTCCTATATTGATACATGTATTTGGAACTCTAAATCAATCACGGTTTCTGCTAGCTTCGTGAAACTTGACACAATAAAGTAGTTTCACGTTCTGTTTGTATGTTTTGTTTCCTCATGATGTAGCCCTAAGCAGTGACTGCGAGAAACACTTTCATGGAAAGGGGTTGCCAAGCTTCCAAAACATGAATCTCCAGAAATCCCAGCAAATATTTTTTCACCCAAACTGGATGATACTTTCAGGTAATGCTCAGTACACTAAGCCCTCTTGCTTCACCAAATTTCGTTCTTCTAATTTGAAGCGTTCGTTTCCAGTAACAGTTTGAATTTTTAGGTTTCACTCTGTTTTCTCCTATATAGATAGATGTACTTGGAACTCTAAATCCAACACGGTTTGTGCTAGCATCTTGAAACTTGACACAATAAAGGAGTTTCACGTTCTATCTCTATGTCTTGTTTCCTCTTGATGTAGCGCTAAGCAGTGACTGGCGAGAAACACTTTCATGGAAAGGGGTTGCCAAGCTTCCAAAAATTACGAATCTCCAGAAATCTCAGCAAATATTTTTTCACCCAAACTGGATGCTACTTTCAGGTAATGATCAGTAAACTGAGCCGACTTGATTCCCCAAATTTCATTCTTCTATGTTGAAGCATTCATTTCCAGTAACAGTTTGAATGTTTAGGTTTCACAATGTTTTCTTCTATATTGATAGATGTGTTTGGAACTCTAAATCCAACACGGTTTGTGCTAGCTTCTTGAAACTTGACACAATAAAGTAGTTTCACGTTCTATCTCTATGTTTTATTTCCTCATGATGTAGCCTAAGCATTGACTGGCGAAAAACACTTTCATGGAAAGGGGTTGCCAAGATTCCAAAAATTACGAATCTCCAGAAATCTCAGCAAATATTTTTTCACCCAAACTGGATGATACTTTCAAGTAATGATCAGTACACTAAGCTGATTTGGTTCCCCAAATTTCGTTCTTGTATGTTGAAGCGTTCGTTTCCAGTAACAGTTTGAATTTTTAGGTTTCACTCTGTTTTCTCCTACATTGACACATGTATTTGGAACTCTAAATCCAACACGGTTTGTGCTAGCTTCTTGAAACTTGACACAATAAAGTAGTTTCACAGTCTATCTCTATGTTTTGTTTCCTCTTGATGTAGCCCAAACAGTGACTGGAGAGAAACACTTTCATAGAAAGGGGTTGCCAAGCTTCCAAAAATTAGGAATCTCCAGAAATCTCAGCAAATATTTTTTCACCCAAACTGGAAGATACTTTCAGGTAATGCTCAGTACACTACGCCCTCTTGCTTCACCAAATTTCGTTCTTCTATGTTGAAGGGTTCGTTTCCAGTAACATTTTGAATTTTTAGGTTTCACTCTGTTTTCTCCTATATTGATAGATGTGTTTGGAACTCTAAATCCAACACGGTTTGTGCTAGCTTCTTGAAACTTGACACAATAAAGTAGTTTCACGTTCTGTCTCTATGTCTTGTTTCCTCTTGATGTACCCCTAAGAGGTGACTGGCGAGAAACACTTTCATGGAAAGGGGTTGCTAAGCTTCCAAAAATTAGGAATCTCCAGAAATCTCAGCAAATATTTTTTCACCCAAACTGGATGATACTTTCAGGTAATGATCAGTACACTAAGCCGACTTGGTTCACCAAATTTTGTTCTTCTATGTTGAAGCATTCGTTTCCAGTAACAGTTTGAATTTTTAGGTTTCACTCTGTTTTCTCCTATATTGACACATGTATTTGGAACTCTAAATCCAACACGGTTTGTGCTAGCTTCTGGAAACTTGACACAACAAAGTAGTTTCACGTTTTATCTCTACGTTTTGTTTCCTCTTGATGTAGCCCTAAGCAGTGACTGGCGAGAAACACTTTCATGGAAAGGGGTTGCCAAGCTTCCAAAAATTACGAATCTCCAGAAATCCCAGAAAATATTTTTTCACCCAAACTGGATTATACTTTCAGGTAATGATCAGTACACTAAGCCAACTTGGTTCATCAAATTTCGTTCTTCTATGTTGAAGCATTCGTTTCCAGTAACAGTTTGAATTTTTACGTTTCACTCTGTTTTCTCCTATACTGACACATGTATTTGGAACTCTAAATCCAACAAGGTTTGTGCTAGCTTCTAGAAACTTGACACAATAAAGTAGTTTCACCGTTCTATCTCTCTGTTTTGTTTCCTCTTCATGTACCCCTAAGCAGTGACTGGCGAGAAACACTTTCATGGAAAGGGGTTGCCAAGCTTGCAAAACTTATGAATCTCCAGAAATCCCAGCAAATATTTTTTCACCCAAACTGGATGATGTTTTCAGGTAATGATCAGTACACTAAGCCTACTTGGTTCACCAAATTTCGTTCTTCTATGTTGAAGCGTTCGTTTCCAGTAACAGATTGAATTTTTAGGTTTCACTATGTTTTCTCCTATATTGATAGATGTATTTGGAACTCTAAATCCCACACGGTTTGTCCTAGCTTCTTGAAACTTGAAACAATAAAGTAGTTTCACGTTTTATCTCTATGTTTTGTTTCCTCTTGATGTAGCCCTAAGCAGTGACCAGCGAGAAACACTTTCATGGAAAGGGTTTGCCAAGCTTCCAAAAATTAGGAATCTCCAGAAATCTCAGAAAATTTTTTTTCATCCAAACTGGATGATACTTTCAGGTAATGCTCAGTACACTAAGCCGCCTTGCTTCACCAAATTTCGTTCTTCTATGTTGAAGCGTTCGTTTCCAGTAACAGTTTGAATTTTTAGGTTTCACTCTGTTTTCTCCTATATTGATAGATGTATTTGGAACTCTAAATCCAACACGGTTTGTGCTAGCTTCTTGAAACTTGAAACAATAAAGTAGTTTCACGTTCTATCTCTATGTTTTGTTTCCTCTTCATGTAGCACTAAGCAGTGACTGGCGAGAAACACTTTCATGGAAAGGGGTTGCCAAGCTTCCAAAAATTAGGAATCTCCAGAAATCTCAGCAAATATTTTTTCACCCAAACTGGAAGATACTTTCAGGTAATGCTCAGTACACTAAGCTCTCTTGCTTCACCAAATTTCGTTCTTCTATGTTGAAGCGTTCGTGTCCAGTAACAGTTTGAATTTTTAGGTTTCACTCTGTTTTCTCCTATATTGATACGTGTATTTGGAACTCTAAATCCAACACGGTTTGTGCTAGCTCCTTGAAACTTGACACAATAAAGTAGTTTCATGTTCTATCTCTATGTTTTGTTTCCTCTTGATGTAGCCCTAAGCAGTGACTGGCGAGAAACACTTTCATGGAAAGGGGTTGCCAAGCTTCCAAAACTTATGAATCTCCAGAAATCCCAGCAAAAATTTTTTCACCCAAACTGCATGATACTTTCAGGTAACGATCAGTACACTGAGCCGACTTGGTTCCCCAAATTATGTTCTTCTATGTTGCAGCGTTCGTTTCCAGTAACAGTTTGAATTTTTAGGTTTCACTCTGTTTTCTCCTATATTGACACATGTATTTGGAACTCTAAATCCAACACGGTTTGTGCTAGCTTCTTGAAACTTGACACAATAAAGTAGTTTCACGTTCTATCTCTATGTTTTGTTTCCTCTTGATGTAGCCCTAAGCAGTGACTGGCGAGAAACACTTTCATGGACAGGGGTTGCCAAGCTTCCAAAACTTATGAATCTCCAGAAATCCCAGGAAATATTTTTTCACCCAAACTGGATGATACTTTCAGGTAATGATCAGTACACTAAGCCGACTTGGTTCACCAAATTTCGATCTTCTATGTTGAAGCGTTCGTTTCCAGTAACAGTTTGAATTTTTAGGTTTCACTCTGTTTTCTCCTATATTGACACATGTATTTGGAACTCTAAACCCAACACGGTTTGTGCTAGCTTCTGGAAACTTGACACAATAAAGTAGTTTCACGGTCTATCTCTCTGTTTTGTTTCCTCTTGATGTAGCCCTAAGCGGTTACTGACAAGAAACACTTTCATGGAAAGGTGTTGCCAAGCATCCAAACATGAATCTCCAGAAATCCCAGCAAATATTTTTTCACCCAAACTGGATGATACTTTCAGGTAATGATCAGTACACTAAGCCGACTTGGTTCACCAAATTTCGTTCTTCTATGTTGAAGCATTCGTTTCCAGTAACAGTTGGAATTTTTAGGTTTCACTCTGTTTTCTCCTATATTGACACATGTATTTGGAACTCTAAATCCAACACGGTTTGTGCTAGCTTCTGAAAACTTGACACAATAAAGTAGTTTCACCGTTATATCTCTCTGTTTTGTGTCCTCTTGATGTAGCCCTAAGCAGTGACGGGCATGAAACACTTTCATGGAAAGGGGTTGCCAAGCTTCCAAAAATTAGGAATCTCCAGAAATCTCAGCAAGTATTTTTTCACCCAAACTAAATGATACTTTCAGGTAATGCTCAGTACACTAAGCCCTCTTGCTTCACCAAATTTCGTTCTTCTATTTTGAAGCGTTCGTTTCCAGTAACAGTTTGGATTTTTAGGTTTCACTCTGTTTTCTCCTATATAGATAGATGTACTTGGAACTCTAAATCCATCACGGTTTGTGCTAGCTTCTTGAAACTTGACACACTAAAGGAGTTTCACGTTCTATCTCTATGTCTTGTTTCCTCTTGATGTAGCCCTAAGCAGTGACTGGCGAGAAACACTTTCATGGAAAGGGGTTGCCAAGCTTCCAAAAATAACGAATCTCCAGAAATCTCAGCAAATATTTTTTCACCCAACCTGGATGCTACTTTCAGGTAATGATCAGTAAACTGAGCCGACTTGGTTCCCCAAATTTCATTCTTCTATGTTGAAGCATTCATTTCCAGTAACAGTTTGAATGTTTAGGTTTCACAATGTTTTCTTCTATATTGATAGATGTGTTTGGAACTCTAAATCCAACACGGTTAGTGCTAGCTTCTTGAAACCTGACACAATAAAGTAGTTTCACGTTCTATCTCTATATTTTGTTTCCTCATGATGTAGCCCTAAGCATTGACTGGCGAAAAACACTTTCATGGAAAGGGGTTGCCAAGATTCCAAAAATTACGAATCTCCAGATATCTCAGCAAATATTTTTTCACCCAAACTGGATGATACTTTCAAGTAATGATCAGTACACTAAGCCGATTTGATTCCCCAAATTTCGTTCTTCTATGTTGAAGCGTTCGTTTCCAGTAACAGTTTGAATTTTTAGGTTTCACTCTGTTTTCTCCTACATTCACACATGTATTTGGAACTCTAAATCCAACACAGTTTGTGCTAGCTTCTTGAAACTTGACACAATAAAGTAGTTTCACGTTCTATCTCTATGTTTTGTTTCCTCTTGATGTAGCCCAAACAGTGACTGGAGAGAAACACTTTCATAGAAAGGGGTTGCCAAGCTTCCAAAAATTAGGAATCTCCAGAAATCTCAGCAAATATTTTTTCACCCAAACTGGATGATACTTTCAGGTAATGCTCTGTACACTATGCCCTCTTGCTTCACCAAATTTCGTTCTTCTATGTTGAAGGGTTCGTTTCCAGTAACATTTTGAATTTTTAGGTTTCACTCTGTTTTCTCCTATATTGATAGATGTGTTTGGAACTCTAAATCCAACACGGTTTGTGCTAGCTTCTTGAAACTTGACACAATAAAGTAGTTTCACGTTCTGTCTCTATGTCTTGTTTGTACCCCTAAGAAGTGACTGGCGAGAAACACTTTCATGGAAAGGGGTTGCTAAGCTTCCAAAAATTAGGAATCTCCAGAAATCTCTGCAAATATTTTTTCACCCAAACTGGATTATACATTCAGGTAATGATCAGTACACTAAGCCGACTTGTTTCACCAAGTTTCGTTCTTCTATGTTGAAGCATTCGTTTCCAGTAACAGTTTGAATTTTTACGTTTCACTCTGTTTTCTCCTATATTGACACATGTATTTGGAACTCTAAATCCAACACGGTTTGTGCTAGCTCCTTGAAACTTGACACAATAAAGTAGTTTCATGTTCTATCTCTAGGTTTTGTTTCCTCTTGATGTAGCCCTAAGCAGTGACTGGCGAGAAACACTTTCATGGAAAGGGGTTTCCAAGCTTCCAAAACTTATGAATCTCCAGAAATCCCAGCAAAAATTTTTTCACCCAAACTGCATGATACTTTCAGGTAATGATCAGTACACTAAGCCGACTTGGTTCCCCAAATTATGTTCTTCTATGTTGCAGCGTTCGTTTCCAGTAACAGTTTGAATTTTTAGGTTTCACTCTGTTTTCTCCTATATTGACACATGTATTTGGAACTCTAAATCCAACACGGTTTGTGCTAGCTTCGTGAAACTTGACACAATAAAGTAGTTTCACGTTTTATATCTATGTTTTGTTTCCTCTTGATGTAGCCCTAAGGAGTGACTGGCGAGAAACACTTTCATGGACAGAAGTTGCCAAGCTTCCAAAACTTATGAATCTCCAGAAATCCCAGGAAATGTTTTTTCACCCAAACTGGATGATTCTTTCAGGTAATGATCAGTACACTAAGCCGACTTGGTTCACCAAATTTCGATCTTCTATGTTGAAGCGTTCGTTTCAAGTAACAGTTTGAATTTTTAGGTTTCACTCTGTTTTCTCCTATATTGACACATGTATTTGGAACTCTAAATCCAACACGGTTTGTGCTAGCTTCTGGAAACTTGACACAATAAAGTAGTTTCACGGTCTATCACTCTGTTTTGTTTCCTCTTGATGTAGCCCTAAGCAGTGACTGGCGAGAAACACTTCCATGGAAAGGGGTTGCCAAGCTTCCAAAAATTAGGAATCTCCAGAAATCTCAGCAAATATTTTTTCACCCAAACTGAATGATACTATCAGGTAATGCTCAGTACACTAAGCCCTCTTGCTTCACCAAATTTCATTCTTCTATGTTGAAGCGTTCGTTTCCAGTAAGTTTGAATTTTTAGGTTTCACTCTGTTTTCTCCTATATAGATAGATGTACTTGGAACTCTAAATCCAACACGGTTTGTGCTAGCTTCTTGAAACTTGACACAATAAAGGAGTTTCACGTTCTATCTCTAAGTCTTGTTTCCTCTTGATGTAGCCCTAAGCAGTGACTGGCGAGAAACACTTTCATGGAAAGGGTTTGCCAAGCTCCCAAAAATTACGAATCTCCAGAAATCTCAGCAAATATTTTTTCACCCAAACTGGATGATACTTTCAGGTAATGATCAGTACACTAAGCCGACTTGGTTCCCCAAATTTTGTTCTTCTATGTTGCAGCGTTCGTTTCCAGTAACAGTTTGAATTTTTAGGTTTCACTCTGTTTTCTCCTATATTGACACATGTATTTGGAACTCTAAATCCAACACTTTTTATGCTAGCTTCTTGAAACTT
Organism: Spermophilus citellus; assembly: GCF_964194105.1. Classification (NCBI taxonomy): domain Eukaryota; kingdom Metazoa; phylum Chordata; class Mammalia; order Rodentia; family Sciuridae; genus Spermophilus; species Spermophilus citellus. The sequence goes on along the minus strand of NC_138192.1, from coordinate 11,164,822 downwards.
GATACTATAAAGTAGTTTCATGGTCTCTCTCGATATTTTGTTTCCTCTTGATGTAGCCCTAAGCAGTGACTGGCGAGAAACACTTTCATGGAAAGGGGTTGCCAAGCTTCCAAAAATTAGGAATCTCCAGAAATCCCAGCAAATATTTTTTAACCCAAACTGGATGATACTTTCAGGTAATGCTCAGTACACTAAGCCATCTTGCTTCACCAAATTTCGTTCTTCTATGTTGAAGCGTTCATTTCCAGTAGCAGTTTGAATTTTTAGGTTTCACTCTGTTTTCTCCTATATTGATAGATGAGTTTGGAACTCTAATTCAAACACGGTTTGTGCTAGCTTCTTGAAACTTGACACAATAAATTAGTTTCATGTTCTATCTCTATGTTTTGTTTCCTCTTGATGTGGACCTAAGCATTGACTGGCGAGAAACACTTTCATGGGACGGGTTTGCCAGGCTTCCAAAAATTATGAATCTCCAGAAATCTCAGCAAATATTTTTTCACCCAAACTGGATGAAACTTTCAGGTAATGATCAGTACACTAAGCCGACTTGGTTTCCCAAATTTCGTTCTTCTATGTTGAAGCGTTCGTTTCTAGTAAGTATTTGAATTTTTAGGTTTCAATCTGTTTTCCTCTATATTGATAGACGTATTTGGAAATCTAAATCCAACACGGTTTTGCTAGCTTCTTGAAACTTGACACAATAAAGTAGTTTCACTTTCTATCTCTATGTTTTGTTTCCTCTGGATGTAGCCCTAAGCAGTGACTGTCGAGAAACACTTTCATGGAAAGGGGTTGCCAAGCTTCCAAAAATTAGGAATCTCCAGAAATCTCATTAAATATTTTTTCACCCAAACTGGATGATACTTTCAGGTAATGCTCAGTACACTAAGCCCTCTTGCTTCACCAAATTTCTTTCTTCTTGTTGAAGCGTTCATTTCCAGTAACAGTTTGAATTTTTAGGTTTCACTCTGTTTTCTCCTATATTGATACATGTGTTTAGAACTCTAAATCCAACACGGTTTGTGCTAGCTTCTTGAAACTTGACACAATAAAGTAGTTTCACGTTCTAACTCTATGTTTTGTTTCCTCTTGATGTAGCCCTAAGCAGTGACTGGTGAGAAACACTTTCATGGAAAGGGGTTGCCAAGCTTCCAAAAATTACGAATCTCCAGAAATCCCAGCAAATATTTTTTTCACCAAAACTGGATGATACTTTCAGGTAATGATCAGTACACTAAGGCGACTTGGTTCCCCAAATTTCGTTCTTCTATGTTGAAGCGTTCATTTCCAGTAACAGTTTGAATTTTTAGGTTTCTCTCTGTTTTCTCCTATATTGATAGATGTGTTTGGAACTCTAAATCAAACACGGTTTGTGCTAGCTTCTTGAAACTTGACACAATAAAGTAGTTTCACGTTCTATCTCTATGTTTTGTTTCCTCTTGATGAAGCCCTAAGCAGTGACTGGTGAGAAACACTTTCATGGAAAGGGGTTGCCAAGCTTCTAAAATTACGAATCTCCAGAAATCTCAGCAAGTATTTTTTCACCCAAACTGGATGATACTTTCAAGTAATGATCAGTACACTAAGCCGACTTGCTTCCCCAAATTTCGTTTTTCTATGTTGTAGCGTTCGTTTCCAGTAACAGTTTGAATTTTTAGGTTTCACTCTGTTTTCTCCTATCTTGACACATGTATCTGGAACTCTAAATCCAACACTTTTTGTGCTAGCTTCTTGAAACTTGACACAATAAAGTAGTTTCAAGTTCTATCTCTATGTTTTGATTCCTCTTGGTGTAGCCCTAAGCAATGACTGGAGAGAAACACTTTCATGGAAAGGGGTTGCCAGGCTTCCAAAAATTAGGAATCTCCAGAAATCCCAGCAAATATTTTTTCACCCAAACTGGATGATACTTTCAGGTAATGCTCAGTACACTAAGCCATCTTACTTCACCAAATTTCGTTCTTCTATGTTGAAGCGTTCATTTCCAGTAGCAGTTTGAATTTTTAGGTTTCACTCTGTTTTCTCCTATATTGATAGATGTGTTTGGAACTCTAATTCAAACACGGTTTGTGCTAGCTTCTTGAAACTTGACACAATAAATTAGTTTCATGTTCTATCTCTATGTTTTGTTTCCTCTTGATGTAGCCCTAAGCAGTGACTGGCGAGAAACACTTTCATGGGAAGGGTTTGCCAAGCTTCCAAAAATTACGAATCTCCAGAAATCTCAGCAAATATTTTTTCACCCAAACTGGATGAAACTTTCAGGTAATGATCAGTACACTAAGCCGACTTGGTTTCCCAAATTTCGTTCTTCTATGTTGAAGCGTTCGTTTCCAGTAACAGTTTGAATTTTTAGGATTCACTCTGTTTTGTCCTATATTGACACATGTATTTGGAACTCTAAATCCAACACTTTTTTTGCTAGCTTCTTGAAACTTGACAAAATAAAGTAGTTTCACGTTTTGTCTCTATGTTTTGTTTCCTCTTGATGTAGCCCTAAGCAGTGACTGGCGAGAAACACTTTCATGGAAAGAGGTTGCCAAGCTTCCAAAAATTACGAATCTCCAGAAATCTCAGCAAATATTTTTTCACCCAAACTGGATGATACTGTCAGGTACTGATCAGGACACTATGGCGACTTGGTTACCCAAATTTCGTTCTTCTATGTTGAAGCATTCATTTCCAGTAACAGTTTGAATTTTTAGTTTTCACTCTGTTTTCTCCTATATTGATACATGTATTTGTAACTCTAAATCCAACACGGTTTGTGCTAGCTTCTTGAAACTTGAAACAATAAAGTAGTTTGTCGTTCCATCTCTATGTTTTGTTTCCTCTTGATGTAGCCCTAAGCAGTGACTGGCGAGAAACACTTTCATGAAAAGGGGTTGCCAAGCTTTCAAAAATTAGGAATCTCCAGAAATCTCATTAAATATTTTTTCACCCAAACTGGATGATACTTTTAGTTAATGATCAGTACACTAAGCACTTGGTTCCCTAAATTTTGTTCTTCTATGTTGAAGCGTTCGTTTCCAGTAACAGTTTGAAATTTTAGGTTTCACTCTGTTTTCTCCTATATTGACACATGTATTTGGAACTCTAAATCCAACACTTTTTTTGCTAGCTTCTTGAAACTAGACACAATAAACAAGTTTCACAGTCTATCTCTATGTTTTGGTTCCTCTTGATGTAGCCCTAAGCAGTGACTTGGAGAAACACTTTCATGGAAAGGGGTTGCCAAGCTTCCAAAAATTAGGAATCTCCAGAAATCTCATTAAATATTTTTTCACCCAAACTGGATGATACTTTCAGGTAATGCTCAGTACACTAAGCCCTCTTGCTTCTCCAAATTTCGTACTTCTATGTTGAAGCGTTCGTTTCCAGTAACAGTTTGAATTTTTAGGTTACACTCTGTTTTCTCCTATATTGATAGATGTATTAGGAACTCTAAATCCCACACGGTTTGTGCTAGCTTCTTGAAACTTGAAAAAATAAAGTAGTTTCACATTCTATCTCTATGTTTTGTTTCCTCTATGTTTTGTTTCCTCTTGATGCTAGCTTCTTGAAACTTGAAACAATAAAGTAGTTTCAAGTTCTGTCTCTATGTTTTGTTTCCTCTTGATGTAACCCTAAGCAGTGACTGGCGAGAAATACTTACATTGAAAGGGATTGCCAAGCTTCCAAAGATAAGAATCTCCAGAAATCTCAGCAAATATTTTTTCACCCAAACTGGATGATACTTTCAGGTAATGATCAGTACACTAAGGCGACTTGGTTTCCCAAATTTCGTTCTTCTATGTTGAAGCGTTCGTTTCCAGTAACAGTTTGAATTTTTAGATTTCACTCTGTTTTCTCCTATATTGATAGATGTATTTGGAACTCTAAATCCAACACGGTTTGTACTGGCTTCTTGAAACATGACACAATAAAGTAGTTTCACGTTCTATCTCTATGTTTTGTTTCCTCTTGATGTAGCCCAATGCAGTGACTGGCGAGAAACACTTTCATGGAAAGGGGTTGCCAGGCTTCCCAAAATTACGAATCTCCAGAAATCTCAGCAAATATTTTTTCACCCAAACTGGATGATACTTTCAGGTAATGATCAGTACACTAAGGCGACTTGGTTCCCCAAATTTCGTTCTTCTATGTTGAAGCGTTCGTTTCCAGTAACAGTTTGAATTTTTAGGTTTCACTCTGTTTTCTCCTATATTGATAGATGTATTTGGAACTCTAAATCCAACACGGTTTGTGCTAGCTTCTTGAAACATGACACAATAAAGTAGTTTCACGTTCTATCTCTATGTTTTGTTTCCTCTTGATGTAGCCCAATGCAGTGACTGGCGAGAAACACTTTCATGGAAAGGGGTTGCCAGGCTTCCCAAAATTACGAATCTCCAGAAATCTCAGCAAATATTTTTTCACCCAAACTGGATGATACTTTCAGGTAATGATCAGTACACTAAGGCGACTTGGTTCCCCAAATTTCGTTCTTCTATGTTGAAGCGTTCGTTTCCAGTAACAGTTTGAATTTTTAGGTTTCACTCTGTTTTCTCCTATATTGATAGATGTGTTTGGAACTCTAAATCCAACACGGTTTGTGCTAGCTTCTTGAAACTTGACACAATAAAGTAGTTTCACGTTCTATCTCTGTTTTGTTTCCTCTTGATGTAGCCTTAAGCAGTGACTGGCGAGAAACACTTTCATGGAAAGGGGTTGCCAAGCTTCCTAAAATTACGAATCTCCAGAAATCTCAGCAAATATTTTTTCACCCAAACTGGATGATACTTTCAGGTAATGATCAGTACACTAAGCCGACTTGGTTCCCCAAACTTCGTTCTTCTATGTTGAAGCGTTCGTTTCCAGTAACAGTTTGAATTTTTAGGTTTCACTCTGTTTTCTCCTATATTGACACATGTATTTGGAACTCTAAATCCAACACGGTTTGTGCTAGCTTCTTGAAACTTGAAGCAATAAAGTACTTTCTCGTTCTATCTCTATGTTTTATTTCCTCTTGATGTAGCCCTAAGCAGTGACTGGCGAGAAACACTTTCATGAAAAGGTGTTGCCAAGCTTCCAAAAATTAGGAATCTCCAGAAATCCCAGCAAATATATTTTCACCCAAACTGGATGATACTTTCAGGAAATGATCAGTACACTAAGCCGACTTGGTTAACCAAATTTTGTTCTTCTATGTTGCATCGTTCGTTTGCAGTAACAGTTTGAATTTTTAGGTTTCACTCTGTTCTCTCCTATATTGATAGATGTATTTGGAACTCTAAATCCAACACGGTTTGTGCTAGCTTCTTGAAACTTGACACAATAAAGTAGTTTCACGTTCTATCTCTACGTTTTGTTTCCTCTTGATGTAGCCCTAAGCAGTAACTGGCGAGAAACACTTTCATGGAAAGGGGTTGCCAAGCTTCCTAAAATTACGAATCTCGAGAAATCTCAGCAAATATTTTTTCACCCAAACTGGATGATAATTTCAGGTAATGATCAGTACACTAAGGCGACTTGGTTCCCCAAATTTCGTTCTTCTATGTTGAAGCGTTCGTTTGCAGTAACACTCTGAATTTTTAGGTTTCACTCTGTTTTCTCCTATATTGATAGATGTATTTGGAACTCTAAATCCAACACGGTTTGTGCTAGCTTCTTGAAACTTGACACAATAAAGTAGTTTCACGTTCTATCTCTATGTTTTGTTTCCTCTTGATGTAGCCCTAAGCAGTGACTGGCGAGAAACACTTTCATGGAAAGGGGTTGCCAGGCTTCCCAAAATTTCGAATCTCCAGAAATCTCAGCAAATATTTTTTCACCCAAACTGGATGATACTTTCAGGTAATGATCAGTACACTAAGGCGACTTGGTTCCCCAAATTTCGTTCTTCTATGTTGCATCGTTCGTTTGCAGTAACAGTTTGAATTTTTAGGTTTCACTCTGTTTTCTCCTATATTGATAGATGTATTTGGAACTCTAAATCCAACACGGTTTGTGCTAGGTTTTTGAAACTTGACACAATAAAGTAGTTTCACATTCTATCTCTATGTTTTGTTTCCTCTTGATGTAGCCTTAAGCAGTGACTGGCGAGAAACACTTTCATGGAAAGGGGTTGCCAGGCTTCCCAAAATTACGAATCTCCAGAAGTCTCAGCAAATATTTTTTCACCCAAACTGGATGATACTTTCAGGTAATGATCAGTACACTAAGGCGACTTGGTTCCCCAAATTTCGTTCTTCTATGTTGAAGCGTTCGTTTCCAGTAACAGTTTGAATTTTTAGGTTTCACTCTGTTTTCTCCTATATTGATAGATGTATTTGGAACTCTAAATCCAACACGGTTTGTGCTAGGTTCTTGAAACTTGACACAATAAAGTAGTTTCACGTTCTATCTCTACGTTTTGTTTCCTCTTGATGTAGCCCTAAGCAGTAACTGGCGAGAAACACTTTCATGGAAAGGGGTTGCCAAGCTTCCTAAAATTACGAATCTCGAGAAATCTCAGCAAATATTTTTTCACCCAAACTGGATGATACTTTCAGGTAATGATCAGTACACTAAGGCGACTTGGTTGCCCAAATTTCGTTCTTCTATGTTGAAGCGTTCGTTTCCAGTAACAGTTTGAATTTTAAGTTTCACTCTGTTTTCTCCTATATTGATAGATGTATTTGGAACTCTAAATCCAACACGGTTTGTGCTAGGTTTTTGAAACTTGACACAATAAAGTAGTTTCACATTCTATCTCTATGTTTTGTTTCCTCTTGATGTAGCCTTAAGCAGTGACTGGCGAGAAACACTTTCATGGAAAGGGGTTGCCAGGCTTCCCAAAATTACGAATCTACAGAAATCTCAGCAAATATTTTTTCACCCAAACTGGATGATACTTTCAGGTAATGATCAGTACACTAAGGCGACTTGGTTCCCCAAATTTCGTTCTTCTATGTTGAAGCGTTCGTTTCCAGTAACAGTTTGAATTTTTAGGTTTCACTCTGTTTTCTCCTATATTGATAGATGTATTTGGAACTCTAAATCCAACACGGTTTGTGCTAGCTTCTTGAAACATGACACAATAAAGTAGTTTCACGTTCTATCTCTATGTTTTGTTTCCTCTTGATGTAGCCCAATGCAGTGACTGGCGAGAAACACTTTCATGGAAAGGGGTTGCCAGGCTTCCCAAAATTACGAATCTCCAGAAATCTCAGCAAATATTTTTTCACCCAAACTGGATGATACTTTCAGCTAATGATCAGTACACTAAGGCGACTTGGTTCCCCAAATTTCGTTCTTCTATGTTGAAGCGTTCGTTTCCAGTAACAGTTTGAATTTTTAGGTTTCACTCTGTTTTCTCCTATATTGATAGATGTGTTTGGAACTCTAAATCCAACACGGTTTGTGCTAGCTTCTTGAAACTTGACACAATAAAGTAGTTTCACGTTCTATCTCTGTTTTGTTTCCTCTTGATGTAGCCTTAAGCAGTGACTGGCGAGAAACACTTTCATGGAAAGGGGTTGCCAAGCTTCCTAAAATTACGAATCTCCAGAAATCTCAGCAAATATTTTTTCACCCAAACTGGATGATACTTTCAGGTAATGATCAGTACACTAAGCCGACTTGGTTCCCCAAACTTCGTTCTTCTATGTTGAAGCGTTCGTTTCCAGTAACAGTTTGAATTTTTAGGTTTCACTCTGTTTTCTCCTATATTGACACATGTATTTGGAACTCTAAATCCAACACGGTTTGTGCTAGCTTCTTGAAACTTGAAGCAATAAAGTACTTTCTCGTTCTATCTCTATGTTTTGTTTCCTCTTGATGTAGCCCTAAGCAGTGACTGGCGAGAAACACTTTCATGAAAAGGTGTTGCCAAGCTTCCAAAAATTAGGAATCTCCAGAAATCCCAGCAAATATATTTTCACCCAAACTGGATGATACTTTCAGGAAATGATCAGTACACTAAGCCGACTTGGTTAACCAAATTTTGTTCTTCTATGTTGCATCGTTCGTTTGCAGTAACAGTTTGAATTTTTAGGTTTCACTCTGTTCTCTCCTATATTGATAGATGTATTTGGAACTCTAAATCCAACACGGTTTGTGCTAGCTTCTTGAAACTTGACACAATAAAGTAGTTTCACGTTCTATCTCTACGTTTTGTTTCCTCTTGATGTAGCCCTAAGCAGTAACTGGCGAGAAACACTTTCATGGAAAGGGGTTGCCAAGCTTCCTAAAATTACGAATCTCGAGAAATCTCAGCAAATATTTTTTCACCCAAACTGGATGATAATTTCAGGTAATGATCAGTACACTAAGGCGACTTGGTTCCCCAAATTTCGTTCTTCTATGTTGAAGCGTTCGTTTGCAGTAACACTCTGAATTTTTAGGTTTCACTCTGTTTTCTCCTATATTGATAGATGTATTTGGAACTCTAAATCCAACACGGTTTGTGCTAGCTTCTTGAAACTTGACACAATAAAGTAGTTTCACGTTCTATCTCTATGTTTTGTTTCCTCTTGATGTAGCCCTAAGCAGTGACTGGCGAGAAACACTTTCATGGAAAGGGGTTGCCAGGCTTCCCAAAATTTCGAATCTCCAGAAATCTCAGCAAATATTTTTTCACCCAAACTGGATGATACTTTCAGGTAATGATCAGTACACTAAGGCGACTTGGTTCCCCAAATTTCGTTCTTCTATGTTGCATCGTTCGTTTGCAGTAACAGTTTGAATTTTTAGGTTTCACTCTGTTTTCTCCTATATTGATAGATGTATTTGGAACTCTAAATCCAACACGGTTTGTGCTAGGTTTTTGAAACTTGACACAATAAAGTAGTTTCACATTCTATCTCTATGTTTTGTTTCCTCTTGATGTAGCCTTAAGCAGTGACTGGCGAGAAACACTTTCATGGAAAGGGGTTGCCAGGCTTCCCAAAATTACGAATCTCCAGAAATCTCAGCAAATATTTTTTCACCCAAACTGGATGATACTTTCAGGTAATGATCAGTACACTAAGGCGACTTGGTTCCCCAAATTTCGTTCTTCTATGTTGAAGCGTTCGTTTCCAGTAACAGTTTGAATTTTTAGGTTTCACTCTGTTTTCTCCTATATTGATAGATGTATTTGGAACTCTAAATCCAACACGGTTTGTGCTAGGTTCTTGAAACTTGACACAATAAAGTAGTTTCACGTTCTATCTCTACGTTTTGTTTCCTCTTGATGTAGCCCTAAGCAGTAACTGGCGAGAAACACTTTCATGGAAAGGGGTTGCCAAGCTTCCTAAAATTACGAATCTCGAGAAATCTCAGCAAATATTTTTTCACCCAAACTGGATGATACTTTCAGGTAATGATCAGTACACTAAGGCGACTTGGTTCCCCAAATTTCGTTCTTCTATGTTGAAGCGTTCGTTTCCAGTAACAGTTTGAATTTTTAGGTTTCACTCTGTTTTCTCCTATATTGATAGATGTATTTGGAACTCTAAATCCAACACGGTTTGTGCTAGCTTCTTGAAACATGACACAATAAAGTAGTTTCACGTTCTATCTCTATGTTTTGTTTCCTCTTGATGTAGCCCAATGCAGTGACTGGCGAGAAACACTTTCATGGAAAGGGGTTGCCAGGCTTCCCAAAATTACGAATCTCCAGAAATCTCAGCAAATATTTTTTCACCCAAACTGGATGATACTTTCAGCTAATGATCAGTACACTAAGGCGACTTGGTTCCCCAAATTTCGTTCTTCTATGTTGAAGCGTTCGTTTCCAGTAACAGTTTGAATTTTTAGGTTTCACTCTGTTTTCTCCTATATTGATAGATGTGTTTGGAACTCTAAATCCAACACGGTTTGTGCTAGCTTCTTGAAACTTGACACAATAAAGTAGTTTCACGTTCTATCTCTGTTTTGTTTCCTCTTGATGTAGCCTTAAGCAGTGACTGGCGAGAAACACTTTCATGGAAAGGGGTTGCCAAGCTTCCTAAAATTACGAATCTCCAGAAATCTCAGCAAATATTTTTTCACCCAAACTGGATGATACTTTCAGGTAATGATCAGTACACTAAGCCGACTTGGTTCCCCAAACTTCGTTCTTCTATGTTGAAGCGTTCGTTTCCAGTAACAGTTTGAATTTTTAGGTTTCACTCTGTTTTCTCCTATATTGACACATGTATTTGGAACTCTAAATCCAACACGGTTTGTGCTAGCTTCTTGAAACTTGAAGCAATAAAGTACTTTCTCGTTCTATCTCTATGTTTTGTTTCCTCTTGATGTAGCCCTAAGCAGTGACTGGCGAGAAACACTTTCATGAAAAGGTGTTGCCAAGCTTCCAAAAATTAGGAATCTCCAGAAATCCCAGCAAATATATTTTCACCCAAACTGGATGATACTTTCAGGAAATGATCAGTACACTAAGCCGACTTGGTTAACCAAATTTTGTTCTTCTATGTTGCATCGTTCGTTTGCAGTAACAGTTTGAATTTTTAGGTTTCACTCTGTTCTCTCCTATATTGATAGATGTATTTGGAACTCTAAATCCAACACGGTTTGTGCTAGCTTCTTGAAACTTGACACAATAAAGTAGTTTCACGTTCTATCTCTACGTTTTGTTTCCTCTTGATGTAGCCCTAAGCAGTAACTGGCGAGAAACACTTTCATGGAAAGGGGTTGCCAAGCTTCCTAAAATTACGAATCTCGAGAAATCTCAGCAAATATTTTTTCACCCAAACTGGATGATAATTTCAGGTAATGATCAGTACACTAAGGCGACTTGGTTCCCCAAATTTCGTTCTTCTATGTTGAAGCGTTCGTTTGCAGTAACACTCTGAATTTTTAGGTTTCACTCTGTTTTCTCCTATATTGATAGATGTATTTGGAACTCTAAATCCAACACGGTTTGTGCTAGCTTCTTGAAACTTGACACAATAAAGTAGTTTCACGTTCTATCTCTATGTTTTGTTTCCTCTTGATGTAGCCCTAAGCAGTGACTGGCGAGAAACACTTTCATGGAAAGGGGTTGCCAGGCTTCCCAAAATTTCGAATCTCCAGAAATCTCAGCAAATATTTTTTCACCCAAACTGGATGATACTTTCAGGTAATGATCAGTACACTAAGGCGACTTGGTTCCCCAAATTTCGTTCTTCTATGTTGCATCGTTCGTTTGCAGTAACAGTTTGAATTTTTAGGTTTCACTCTGTTTTCTCCTATATTGATAGATGTATTTGGAACTCTAAATCCAACACGGTTTGTGCTAGGTTTTTGAAACTTGACACAATAAAGTAGTTTCACATTCTATCTCTATGTTTTGTTTCCTCTTGATGTAGCCTTAAGCAGTGACTGGCGAGAAACACTTTCATGGAAAGGGGTTGCCAGGCTTCCCAAAATTACGAATCTCCAGAAATCTCAGCAAATATTTTTTCACCCAAACTGGATGATACTTTCAGGTAATGATCAGTACACTAAGGCGACTTGGTTCCCCAAATTTCGTTCTTCTATGTTGAAGCGTTCGTTTCCAGTAACAGTTTGAATTTTTAGGTTTCACTCTGTTTTCTCCTATATTGATAGATGTATTTGGAACTCTAAATCCAACACGGTTTGTGCTAGGTTCTTGAAACTTGACACAATAAAGTAGTTTCACGTTCTATCTCTACGTTTTGTTTCCTCTTGATGTAGCCCTAAGCAGTAACTGGCGAGAAACACTTTCATGGAAAGGGGTTGCCAAGCTTCCTAAAATTACGAATCTCGAGAAATCTCAGCAAATATTTTTTCACCCAAACTGGATGATACTTTCAGGTAATGATCAGTACACTAAGGCGACTTGGTTGCCCAAATTTCGTTCTTCTATGTTGAAGCGTTCGTTTCCAGTAACAGTTTGAATTTTAAGTTTCACTCTGTTTTCTCCTATATTGATAGATGTATTTGGAACTCTAAATCCAACACGGTTTGTGCTAGGTTTTTGAAACTTGACACAATAAAGTAGTTTCACATTCTATCTCTATGTTTTGTTTCCTCTTGATGTAGCCTTAAGCAGTGACTGGCGAGAAACACTTTCATGGAAAGGGGTTGCCAGGCTTCCCAAAATTACGAATCAACAGAAATCTCAGCAAATATTTTTTCACCCAAACTGGATGATACTTTCAGGTAATGATCAGTACACTAAGGCGACTTGGTTCCCCAAATTTCGTTCTTCTATGTTGAAGCGTTCGTTTCCAGTAACAGTTTGAATTTTTAGGTTTCACTCTGTTTTCTCCTATATTGATAGATGTATTTGGAACTCTAAATCCAACACGGTTTGTGCTAGGTTCTTGAAACTTGACACAATAAAGTAGTTTCACGTTCTATCTCTACGTTTTGTTTCCTCTTGATGTAGCCCTAAGCAGTAACTGGCGAGAAACACTTTCATGGAAAAAGGTTGCCAAGCTTCCTAAAATTACGAATCTCCAGAAATCTCAGCAAATATTTTTTCACCCAAACTGGATGATACTTTCAGGTAATGATCAGTACACTAAGGCGACTTGGTTCCCCAAATTTCGTTCTTCTATGTTGAAGCGTTCGTTTGCAGTAACACTCTGAATTTTTAGGTTTCACTCTGTTTTCTCCTATATTGATAGATGTATTTGGAACTCTAAATCCAACACGGTTTGTGCTAGCTTCTTGAAACTTGACACAATAAAGTAGTTTCACGTTCTATCTCTATGTTTTGTTTCCTCTTGATGTAGCCCTAAGCAGTGTCTGGCGAGAAACACTTTCATGGAAAGGGGTTGCCAGGCTTCCCAAAATTACGAATCTCCAGAAATCTCAGCAAATATTTTTTCACCCAAACTGGATGATACTTTCAGGTAATGATCAGTACACTAAGGCGACTTGGTTCCCCAAATTTCGTTCTTCTATGTTGAAGCGTTCGTTTCCAGTAACAGTATTAATTTTTAGGTTTCACTCTGTTTTCTCCTATATTGATAGATGTATTTGGAACTCTAAATCCAACACGGTTTGTGCTAGCTCCTTGAAACTTGACACAATAAAGTAGTTTCACGTTCTATCTCTACGTTTTGTTTCCTCTTGATATAGCCTTAAGCAGTGACTGGCGAGAAACACTTTCAAGGAAAGGGGTTGCCAAGCTTCCTAAAATTACGAATCTCCAGATATCTCAGCAAATATTTTTTCACCCAAACTGGATGATACTTTCAGGTAATGATCAGTACACTAAGGCGACTTGGTTCCCCAAATTTCGTTCTTCTATGTTGAAGCGTTCGTTTCCAGTAACAGTTTGAATTTTTAGGTTTCACTCTGTTTTCTCCTATATTGATAGATGTATTTGGAACTCTAAATCCAACAGGGTTTGTGCTAGCTACTTGAAACTTGACACAATAAAGTAGTTTCACGTTCTATCTCTACGTTTTGTTTCCTCTTGATGTAGCCCTAAGCAGTTACTGGCGGGAAACCCTTTCATGGAAAGGGGTTGCCAAGCTTCCTAAAATTACGAATCTCCAAAAATCTCAGCAAATATTTTTTCACCCAAACTGGATGATACTTTCAGGTAATGATCAGTACACTAAGGCGACTTGGTTCCCCAAACTTCGTTCTTCTATGTTGAAGCGTTCGTTTCCAGTAACAGTTTGAATTTTTAGGTTTCACTCTGTTTTCTCCTATATTGATAGATGTATTTGGAACTCTAAATCCAACAGGGTTTGTGCTAGCTTCTTGAAACTTGACACAATAAAGTAGTTTCACGTTCTATCTCTACGTTTTGCTTCCTCTTGATGTAGCCCTAAGCAGTAACTGGCGAGAAACACTTTCATGGAAAGGGGTTGCCAAGCTTCCTAAAATTACGAATCTCGAGAAATCTCAGCAAATATTTTTTCACCCAAACTGGATGATACTTTCAGGTAATGATCAGTACACTAAGGCGACTTGGTTCCCCAAATTTCGTTCTTCTATGTTGAAGCGTTCGTTTACAGTAACACTCTGAATTTTTAGGTTTCACTCTGTTTTCTCCTATATTGATAGATGTATTTGGAACTCTAAATCCAACACGGTTTGTGCTAGCTTCTTGAAACTTGACACAATAAAGTAGTTTCACGTTCTATCTCTATGTTTTGTTTCCTCTTGATGTAGCCCTAAGCAGTGACTGGCGAGAAACACTTTCATGGAAAGGGGTTGCCAGGCTTCCCAAAATTACGAATCTCCAGAAATCTCAGCAAATATTTTTTCACCCAAACTGGATGATACTTTCAGGTAATGATCAGTACACTAAGGCGACTTGGTTCCCCAAATTTCGTTCTTCTATGTTGAAGCGTTCGTTTCCAGTAACAGTTTGAATTTTTAGGTTTCACTCTGTTTTCTCCTATATTGATAGATGTATTTGGAACTCTAAATCCAACAGGGTTTGTGCTAGCTTCTTGAAACTTGACACAATAAAGTAGTTTCACGTTCTATCTCTACGTTTTGTTTCCTCTTGATGTAGCCCTAAGCAGTTACTGGCGGGAAACACTTTCATGGAAAGGGGTTGCCAAGCTTCCTAAAATTACGAATCTCCAGAAATCTCAGCAAATATTTTTTCACCCAAACTGGATGATACTTTCAGGTAATGATCAGTACACTAAGGCGACTTGGTTCCCCAAATTTCGTTCTTCTATGTTGAAGCGTTCGTTTACAGTAACACTCTGAATTTTTAGGTTTCACTCTGTTTTCTCCTATATTGATAGATGTATTTGGAACTCTAAATCCAACACGGTTTGTGCTAGCTTCTTGAAACTTGACACAATAAAGTAGTTTCACGTTCTATCTCTATGTTTTGTTTCCTCTTGATGTAGCCCTAAGCAGTGACTGGCGAGAAACACTTTCATGGAAAGGGGTTGCCAGGCTTCCCAAAATTACGAATCTCCAGAAATCTCAGCAAATATTTTTTCACCCAAACTGGATGATACTTTCAGGTAATGATCAGTACACTAAGGCGACTTGGTTCCCCAAATTTCGTTCTTCTATGTTGAAGCGTTCGTTTCCAGTAACAGTTTGAATTTTTAGGTTTCACTCTGTTTTCTCCTATATTGATAGATGTATTTGGAACTCTAAATCCAACAGGGTTTGTGCTAGCTTCTTGAAACTTGACACAATAAAGTAGTTTCACGTTCTATCTCTACGTTTTGTTTCCTCTTGATGTAGCCCTAAGCAGTTACTGGCGGGAAACACTTTCATGGAAAGGGGTTGCCAAGCTTCCTAAAATTACGAATCTCCAGAAATCTCAGCAAATATTTTTTCACCCAAACTGGATGATACTTTCAGGTAATGATCAGTACACTAAGGCGACTTGGTTTCCCAAATTTTGTTCTTCTATGTTGAAGCGTTCGTTTCCAGTAACAGTTTGAATTTCTAGATTTCACTCTGTTTTCTCCTATATTGATAGATGTATTTGGAACTCTAAATCCAACACGGTTTGTGCTGGCTTCTTGAAACATGACACAATAAAGTAGTTTCACGTTCTATCTCTATATTTTGTTTCCTCTTGATGTAGCCCAATGCAGTGACTGGCGAGAAACACTTTCATGGAAAGGGGTTGCCAGGCTTCCCAAAATTACGAATCTCCAGAAATCTCAGCAAATATTTTTTCACCCAAACTGGATGATACTTTCAGGTAATGATCAGTACACTAAGGCGACTTGGTTCCCCAAATTTCGTTCTTCTATGTTGAAGCGTTCGTTTCCAGTAACAGTTTGAATTTTTAGGTTTCACTCTGTTTTCTCCTATATTGATAGATGTATTTGGAACTCTAAATCCAACAGGGTTTGTGCTGGCTTCTTGAAACTTGACACAATAAAGTAGTTTCACGTTCTATCTCTATGTTTTGTTTCCTCTTGATGTAGCCCTAAGCAGTGACTGGCGAGAAACACTTTCATGGAAAGGGGTTGCCAGGCTTCCCAAAATTACGAATCTCCAGAAATCTCAGCAAATATTTTTTCACCCAAACTGGATGATACTTTCAGGTAATGATCAGTACACTAAGGCGACTTGGTTCCCCAAATTTCGTTCTTCTATGTTGAAGCGTTCGTTTCCAGTAACAGTTTGAATTTTTAGGTTTCACTCTGTTTTCTCCTATATTGATAGATGTATTTGGAACTCTAAATCCAACAGGGTTTGTGCTGGCTTCTTGAAACTTGACACAATAAAGTAGTTTCACGTTCTAAGTTTTGTTTCCTCTTGATGTAGCCCTAAGCAGTTACTGGCGGGAAACACTTTCATGGAAAGGGGTTGCCAGGCTTCCTAAAATTACGAATCTCCAGAAATCTCAGCAAATATTTTTTCACCCAAAATGGATGATACTTTCAGGTAATGATCAGTACACTAAGGCGACTTGGTTCCCCAAATTTCGTTCTTCTATGTTGAAGCGTTCGTTTCCAGTAACAGTTTGAATTTTTAGATTTCACTCTGTTTTCTCCTATATTGATAGATGTATTTGGAACTCTAAATCCAACACGGTTTGTGCTGGCTTCTTGAAACATGATACAATAAAGTAGTTTCACGTTCTATCTCTATGTTTTGTTTCCTCTTGATGTAGCCCAATGCAGTGACTGGCGAGAAACACTTTCATGGAAAGGGGTTGCCAGGCTTCCCAAAATTACGAATCTCCAGAAATCTCAGCAAATATTTTTTCACCCAAACTGGATGATACTTTCAGGTAATGATCAGTACACTAAGGCGACTTGGTTCCCCAAATTTCGTTCTTCTATGTTGAAGCGTTCGTTTCCAGTAACAGTTTGAATTTTTAGGTTTCACTCTGTTTTCTCCTATATTGATAGATGTGTTTGGAACTCTAAATCGAACACGGTTTGTGCTAGCTTCTTGAAACTTGACACAATAAAGTAGTTTCACGTTCTATCTCTATGTTTTGTTTCCTCTTGATGTAGCCTTAAGCAGTGACTGGCGAGAAACACTTTCATGGAAAGGGGTTGCCAAGCTTCCTAAAATTACGAATCTCCAGAAATCTCAGCAAATATTTTTTCACCCAAACTGGATGATACTTTCAGGTAATGATCAGTACACTAAGCCGACTTGGTTCCCCAAACTTCGTTCTTCTATGTTGAAGCGTTCGTTTCCAGTAACAGTTTGAATTTTTAGGTTTCACTCTGTTTTCTCCTATATTGACACATGTATTTGGAACTCTAAATCCAACACGGTTTGTGCTAGCTTCTTGAAACTTGAAGCAATAAAGTACTTTCTCGTTCTATCTCTACGTTTTGTTTCCTCTTGATGTAGCCCTAAGCAGTGACTGGCGAGAAACACTTTCATGAAAAGGTGTTGCCAAGCTTCCAAAAATTAGGAATCTCCAGAAATCCCAGCAAATATATTTTCACCCAAACTGGATGATACTTTCAGGTAATGATCAGTACACTAAGCCGACTTGGTTCCCCAAATTTTGTCCTTCTATGTTGCATCGTTCGTTTGCAGTAACAGTTTGAATTTTTAGGTTTCACTCTGTTTTCTCCTATATTGATAGATGTATTTGGAACTCTAAATCCAACACGGTTTGTGCTAGGTTCTTGAAACATGACACAATAAAGTAGTTTCACGTTCTATCTCTATGGTTTCTTTCCTCTTGATGTAGCCCTAAGCAGTGACTGGCGAGAAACACGTTCATTGAAAGGGATTGCCAAGCTTCCAAAAATACGAATCTCCAGAAATCTCAGCAAACATTTTTTCACCCAAACTGGATGATACTTTCAGGTAATGATCAGTACACTAAGGCGACTTGGTTCCCCAAACTTCGTTCTTCTATGTTGAAGCGTTCGTTTCCAGTAACAGTTTGAATTTTTAGGTTTCACTCTGTTTTCTCCTATATTGATAGATGTATTTGGAACTCTAAATCCAACAGGGTTTGTGCTAGCTTCTTGAAACTTGACACAATAAAGTAGTTTCACGTTCTATCTCTACGTTTTGTTTCCTCTTGATGTAGCCCTAAGCAGTAACTGGCGAGAAACACTTTCATGGAAAGGGGTTGCCAAGCTTCCTAAAATTACGAATCTCGAGAAATCTCAGCAAATATTTTTTCACCCAAACTGGATGATACTTTCAGGTAATGATCAGTACACTAAGGCGACTTGGTTCCCCAAATTTCGTTCTTCTATGTTGAAGCGTTCGTTTCCAGTAACAGTTTTAATTTTTAGGTTTCACTCTGTTTTCTCCTATATTGATAGATGTATTTGGAACTCTAAATCCAACACGGTTTGTGCTAGCTTCTTGAAACTTGACACAATAAAGTAGTTTCACGTTCTATCTCTACGTTTTGTTTCCTCTTGATGTAGCCTTAAGCAGTGACTGGCGAGAAACACTTTCAAGGAAAGGGGTTGCCAAGCTTCCTAAAATTACGAATCTCCAGATATCTCAGCAAATATTTTTTCACCCAAACTGGATGATACTTTCAGGTAATGATCAGTACACTAAGGCGACTTGGTTCCCCAAATTTCGTTCTTCTATGTTGAAGCGTTCGTTTCCAGTAACAGTTTGAATTTTTAGGTTTCACTCTGTTTTCTCCTATATTGATAGATGTATTTGGAACTCTAAATCCAACAGGGTTTGTGCTAGCTACTTGAAACTTGACACAATAAAGTAGTTTCACGTTCTATCTCTACGTTTTGTTTCCTCTTGATGTAGCCCTAAGCAGTTACTGGCGGGAAACCCTTTCATGGAAAGGGGTTGCCAAGCTTCCTAAAATTACGAATCTCCAAAAATCTCAGCAAATATTTTTTCACCCAAACTGGATGATACTTTCAGGTAATGATCAGTACACTAAGGCGACTTGGTTCCCCAAACTTCGTTCTTCTATGTTGAAGCGTTCGTTTCCAGTAACAGTTTGAATTTTTAGGTTTCACTCTGTTTTCTCCTATATTGATAGATGTATTTGGAACTCTAAATCCAACAGGGTTTGTGCTAGCTTCTTGAAACTTGACACAATAAAGTAGTTTCACGTTCTATCTCTACGTTTTGCTTCCTCTTGATGTAGCCCTAAGCAGTAACTGGCGAGAAACACTTTCATGGAAAGGGGTTGCCAAGCTTCCTAAAATTACGAATCTCGAGAAATCTCAGCAAATATTTTTTCACCCAAACTGGATGATACTTTCAGGTAATGATCAGTACACTAAGGCGACTTGGTTCCCCAAATTTCGTTCTTCTATGTTGAAGCGTTCGTTTACAGTAACACTCTGAATTTTTAGGTTTCACTCTGTTTTCTCCTATATTGATAGATGTATTTGGAACTCTAAATCCAACACGGTTTGTGCTAGCTTCTTGAAACTTGACACAATAAAGTAGTTTCACGTTCTATCTCTATGTTTTGTTTCCTCTTGATGTATCCCTAAGCAGTGACTGGCGAGAAACACTTTCATGGAAAGGGGTTGCCAGGCTTCCCAAAATTACGAATCTCCAGAAATCTCAGCAAATATTTTTTCACCCAAACTGGATGATACTTTCAGGTAATGATCAGTACACTAAGGCGACTTGGTTCCCCAAATTTCGTTCTTCTATGTTCAAGCGTTCGTTTCCAGTAACAGTTTGAATTTTTAGGTTTCACTCTGTTTTCTCCTATATTGATAGATGTATTTGGAACTCTAAATCCAACAGGGTTTGTGCTAGCTTCTTGAAACTTGACACAATAAAGTAGTTTCACGTTCTATCTCTACGTTTTGTTTCCTCTTGATGTAGCCCTAAGCAGTTACTGGCGGGAAACACTTTCATGGAAAGGGGTTGCCAAGCTTCCTAAAATTACGAATCTCCAGAAATCTCAGCAAATATTTTTTCACCCAAACTGGATGATACTTTCAGGTAATGATCAGTACACTAAGGCGACTTGGTTTCCCAAATTTTGTTCTTCTATGTTGAAGCGTTCGTTTCCAGTAACAGTTTGAATTTCTAGATTTCACTCTGTTTTCTCCTATATTGATAGATGTATTTGGAACTCTAAATCCAACACGGTTTGTGCTGGCTTCTTGAAACATGACACAATAAAGTAGTTTCACGTTCTATCTCTATATTTTGTTTCCTCTTGATGTAGCCCAATGCAGTGACTGGCGAGAAACACTTTCATGGAAAGGGGTTGCCAGGCTTCCCAAAATTACGAATCTCCAGAAATCTCAGCAAATATTTTTTCACCCAAACTGGATGATACTTTCAGGTAATGATCAGTACACTAAGGCGACTTGGTTCCCCAAATTTCATTCTTCTATGTTGAAGCGTTCGTTTCCAGTAACAGTTTGAATTTTTAGGTTTCACTCTGTTTTCTCCTATATTGATAGATGTATTTGGAACTCTAAATCCAACAGGGTTTGTGCTGGCTTCTTGAAACTTGACACAATAAAGTAGTTTCACGTTCTATCTCTATGTTTTGTTTCCTCTTGATGTAGCCCTAAGCAGTGACTGGCGAGAAACACTTTCATGGAAAGGGGTTGCCAGGCTTCCCAAAATTACGAATCTCCAGAAATCTCAGCAAATATTTTTTCACCCAAACTGGATGATACTTTCAGGTAATGATCAGTACACTAAGGCGACTTGGTTCCCCAAATTTCGTTCTTCTATGTTGAAGCGTTCGTTTCCAGTAACAGTTTGAATTTTTAGGTTTCACTCTGTTTTCTCCTATATTGATAGATGTATTTGGAACTCTAAATCCAACAGGGTTTGTGCTGGCTTCTTGAAACTTGACACAATAAAGTAGTTTCACGTTCTAAGTTTTGTTTCCTCTTGATGTAGCCCTAAGCAGTTACTGGCGGGAAACACTTTCATGGAAAGGGGTTGCCAGGCTTCCTAAAATTACGAATCTCCAGAAATCTCAGCAAATATTTTTTCACCCAAAATGGATGATACTTTCAGGTAATGATCAGTACACTAAGGCGACTTGGTTCCCCAAATTTCGTTCTTCTATGTTGAAGCGTTCGTTTCCAGTAACAGTTTGAATTTTTAGATTTCACTCTGTTTTCTCCTATATTGATAGATGTATTTGGAACTCTAAATCCAACACGGTTTGTGCTGGCTTCTTGAAACATGATACAATAAAGTAGTTTCACGTTCTATCTCTATGTTTTGTTTCCTCTTGATGTAGCCCAATGCAGTGACTGGCGAGAAACACTTTCATGGAAAGGGGTTGCCAGGCTTCCCAAAATTACGAATCTCCAGAAATCTCAGCAAATATTTTTTCACCCAAACTGGATGATACTTTCAGGTAATGATCAGTACACTAAGGCGACTTGGTTCCCCAAATTTCGTTCTTCTATGTTGAAGCGTTCGTTTCCAGTAACAGTTTGAATTTTTAGGTTTCACTCTGTTTTCTCCTATATTGATAGATGTGTTTGGAACTCTAAATCGAACACGGTTTGTGCTAGCTTCTTGAAACTTGACACAATAAAGTAGTTTCACGTTCTATCTCTATGTTTTGTTTCCTCTTGATGTAGCCTTCAGCAGTGACTGGCGAGAAACACTTTCATGGAAAGGGGTTGCCAAGCTTCCTAAAATTACGAATCTCCAGAAATCTCAGCAAATATTTTTTCACCCAAACTGGATGATACTTTCAGGTAATGATCAGTACACTAAGCCGACTTGGTTCCCCAAACTTCGTTCTTCTATGTTGAAGCGTTCGTTTCCAGTAACAGTTTGAATTTTTAGGTTTCACTCTGTTTTCTCCTATATTGACACATGTATTTGGAACTCTAAATCCAACACGGTTTGTGCTAGCTTCTTGAAACTTGAAGCAATAAAGTACTTTCTCGTTCTATCTCTACGTTTTGTTTCCTCTTGATGTAGCCCTAAGCAGTGACTGGCGAGAAACACTTTCATGAAAAGGTGTTGCCAAGCTTCCAAAAATTAGGAATCTCCAGAAATCCCAGCAAATATATTTTCACCCAAACTGGATGATACTTTCAGGTAATGATCAGTACACTAAGCCGACTTGGTTCCCCAAATTTTGTCCTTCTATGTTGCATCGTTCGTTTGCAGTAACAGTTTGAATTTTTAGGTTTCACTCTGTTTTCTCCTATATTGATAGATGTATTTGGAACTCTAAATCCAACACGGTTTGTGCTAGGTTCTTGAAACATGACACAATAAAGTAGTTTCACGTTCTATCTCTATGGTTTCTTTCCTCTTGATGTAGCCCTAAGCAGTGACTGGCGAGAAACACGTTCATTGAAAGGGATTGCCAAGCTTCCAAAAATACGAATCTCCAGAAATCTCAGCAAACATTTTTTCACCCAAACTGGATGATACTTTCAGGTATTGATCAGTGCACTAAGGCGACTTGGTTCCCCAAATATCGTTCTTCTATCTTGAAGCGTTCATTTCCAGTAACAGTTTGAATTTTTAGGTTTCACTCTGTATTCTCCTATATTGATATATGTGTTTGGAACTCTAAATCCAACACGGTTTGTGCTAACTTCTTCAAACCGGACACAATAAAGTAGTTTCACGTTCTATCTCTGTGTTTTGTTTCCTCTTGATGTATACCTAAGCAGTGACTGGCGAGAAACACTTTCATGGAAAGGGTTTGCCAAGCTGCCAAAAATTACGAATCTCCAGAAATCTCAGCAAATATTTTTTCACCCAAACTGGATGATACTTTGAAGTAATGATCAGTACACTAAGCCGACTTGGTTCCCCAAATTTCGTTCTTCTATGTTGAAGCGTTCGTTTCCAGTAACAGTTTGAATTTTTAGGTTTCACTCTGTTTTCTCCTATATTGACACATGTATTTGGAACTCTAAATCCAACACGGTTTGTGCTAGCTTCTTGAAACTTGAAACAATAAAGTGGTTTCTCGTTCTATCTCTATGTTTTGTTTCCTCTTGATGTAGCCCTAAGCAGTGACTGGCGAGAAACACTTTCATGGAAAGGGGTTGTCAAGCTTCCAAAAATTAGGAATCTCCAGAAATCTCAGCAAATATTTTTTCACCCAAACTGGATGATACTTTCAGGTAATGCTCAGTACACTAAGCCCTCTTGCTTCTCCAAATTTCGTACTTCTATGTTGAAGCGTTCGTTTCCAGTAACAGTTTGAATTTTTAGGTTACACTCTGTTTTCTCCTATATTGATAGATGTATTAGGAACTCTAAATCCCACACGGTTTGTGCTAGCTTCTTGAAACTTGAAACAATAAAGTAGTTTCACATTCTATCTCTATGTTTTGTTTCCTCTATGTTTTGTTTCCTCTTGATGCTAGCTTCTTGAAACTTGAAACAATAAAGTAGTTTCAAGTTCTGTCTCTATGTTTTGTTTCCTCTTGATGTAACCCTAAGCAGTGACTGGCGAGAAATACTTACATTGAAAGGGATTGCCAAGCTTCCAAAGATAAGAATCTCCAGAAATCTCAGCAAATATTTTTTCACCCAAACTGGATGATACTTTCAGGTAATGATCAGTACACTAAGGCGACTTGGTTTCCCAAATTTTGTTCTTCTATGTTGAAGCGTTCGTTTCCAGTAACAGTTTGAATTTCTAGATTTCACTCTGTTTTCTCCTATATTGATAGATGTATTTGGAACTCTAAATCCAACACGGTTTGTGCTGGCTTCTTGAAACATGACACAATAAAGTAGTTTCACGTTCTATCTCTATATTTTGTTTCCTCTTGATGTAGCCCAATGCAGTGACTGGCGAGAAACACTTTCATGGAAAGGGGTTGCCAGGCTTCCCAAAATTACGAATCTCCAGAAATCTCAGCAAATATTTTTTCACCCAAACTGGATGATACTTTCAGGTAATGATCAGTACACTAAGGCGACTTGGTTCCCCAAATTTCGTTCTTCTATGTTGAAGCGTTCGTTTCCAGTAACAGTTTGAATTTTTAGGTTTCACTCTGTTTTCTCCTATATTGATAGATGTATTTGGAACTCTAAATCCAACAGGGTTTGTGCTAGCTTCTTGAAACTTGACACAATAAAGTAGTTTCAAGTTCTATCTCTACGTTTTGTTTCCTCTTGATGTAGCCCTAAGCAGTTACTGGCGAGAAACACTTTCATGGAAAGTGGTTGCCAAGCTTCCTAAAATTACGAATCTCCAGAAATCTCAGCAAATATTTTTTCACCCAAACTGGATGATACTTTCAGGTAATGATCAGTACACTAAGGCGACTTGGTTCCCCAAATTTCGTTCTTCTATGTTGAAGCGTTCGTTTCCAGTAACAGTTTGAATTTTTAGGTTTCACTCTGTTTTCTCCTATATTGATAGATGTATTTGGAACTCTAAATCCAACACGGTTTGTGCTAGCTTCTTGAAACTTGACACAATAAAGTAGTTTCACGTTCTATCTCTACGTTTTGTTTCCTCTTGATGTAGCCCTAAGCAGTTACTGGCGGGAAACACTTTCATGGAAAGGGGTTGCCAAGCTTCCTAAAATTACGAATCTCCAGAAATCTCAGCAAATATTTTTTCACCCAAACTGGATGATACCTTGAAGTAATGATCAGTACACTAAGCCGACTTGGTTCCCCAAATATCGTTCTTCTATGTTGAAGCGTTCGTTTCCAGTAACAGTTTGAATTTTTAGGTTTCACTCTGTATTCTCCTATATTGATATATGTGTTTGGAACTCTAAATCCAACACGGTGTGTGCTAACTTCTTCAAACCGGACACAATAAAGTAGTTTCACGTTCTATCTCTGTGTTTTGTTTCCTCTTGATGTATACCTAAGCAGTGACTGGCGAGAAACACTTTCATGGAAAGGGTTTGCCAAGCTGCCAAAAATTACGAATCTCCAGAAATCTCAGCAAATATTTTTTCACCCAAACTGGATGATACCTTGAAGTAATGATCAGTACACTAAGCCGACTTGGTTTCCCAAATTTCGTTCTTCTATGTTGAAGCGTTCGTTTCCAGTAACAGTTTGAATTTTTAGGTTTCACTCTGTTTTCTCCTATATTGATAGATGTATTTGGAACTCTAAATCCAACACGGATTGTGCTAGCTTCTTGAAACTTGACACAATAAAGTAGTTTCACGTTCTATCTCTGTTTTGTTTCCTCTTGATGTAGCCCTAAGCAGTTACTGGCGGGAAACCCTTTCATGGAAAGGGGTTGCCAAGCTTCCTAAAATTACGAATCTCCAAAAATCTCAGCAAATATTTTTTCACCCAAACTGGATGATACTTTCAAGTAATGATCAGTACACTAAGGCGACTTGGTTCCCCAAACTTCGTTCTTCTATGTTGAAGCGTTCGTTTCCAGTAACAGTTTGAATTTTTAGGTTTCACTCTGTTTTCTCCTATATTGATAGATGTATTTGGAACTCTAAATCCAACAGGGTTTGTGCTAGCTTCTTGAAACTTGACACAATAAAGTAGTTTCACGTTCTATCTCTACGTTTTGCTTCCTCTTGATGTAGCCCTAAGCAGTAACTGGCGAGAAACACTTTCATGGAAAGGGGTTGCCAAGCTTCCTAAAATTACGAATCTCGAGAAATCTCAGCAAATATTTTTTCACCCAAACTGGATGATACTTTCAGGTAATGATCAGTACACTAAGGCGACTTGGTTCCCCAAATTTCGTTCTTCTATGTTGAAGCGTTCGTTTACAGTAACACTCTGAATTTTTAGGTTTCACTCTGTTTTCTCCTATATTGATAGATGTATTTGGAACTCTAAATCCAACACGGTTTGTGCTAGCTTCTTGAAACTTGACACAATAAAGTAGTTTCACGTTCTATCTCTATGTTTTGTTTCCTCTTGATGTATCCCTAAGCAGTGACTGGCGAGAAACACTTTCATGGAAAGGGGTTGCCAGGCTTCCCAAAATTACGAATCTCCAGAAATCTCAGCAAATATTTTTTCACCCAAACTGGATGATACTTTCAGGTAATGATCAGTACACTAAGGCGACTTGGTTCCCCAAATTTCGTTCTTCTATGTTCAAGCGTTCGTTTCCAGTAACAGTTTGAATTTTTAGGTTTCACTCTGTTTTCTCCTATATTGATAGATGTATTTGGAACTCTAAATCCAACAGGGTTTGTGCTAGCTTCTTGAAACTTGACACAATAAAGTAGTTTCACGTTCTATCTCTACGTTTTGTTTCCTCTTGATGTAGCCCTAAGCAGTTACTGGCGGGAAACACTTTCATGGAAAGGGGTTGCCAAGCTTCCTAAAATTACGAATCTCCAGAAATCTCAGCAAATATTTTTTCACCCAAACTGGATGATACTTTCAGGTAATGATCAGTACACTAAGGCGACTTGGTTTCCCAAATTTTGTTCTTCTATGTTGAAGCGTTCGTTTCCAGTAACAGTTTGAATTTCTAGATTTCACTCTGTTTTCTCCTATATTGATAGATGTATTTGGAACTCTAAATCCAACACGGTTTGTGCTGGCTTCTTGAAACATGACACAATAAAGTAGTTTCACGTTCTATCTCTATATTTTGTTTCCTCTTGATGTAGCCCAATGCAGTGACTGGCGAGAAACACTTTCATGGAAAGGGGTTGCCAGGCTTCCCAAAATTACGAATCTCCAGAAATCTCAGCAAATATTTTTTCACCCAAACTGGATGATACTTTCAGGTAATGATCAGTACACTAAGGCGACTTGGTTCCCCAAATTTCATTCTTCTATGTTGAAGCGTTCGTTTCCAGTAACAGTTTGAATTTTTAGGTTTCACTCTGTTTTCTCCTATATTGATAGATGTATTTGGAACTCTAAATCCAACAGGGTTTGTGCTGGCTTCTTGAAACTTGACACAATAAAGTAGTTTCACGTTCTATCTCTATGTTTTGTTTCCTCTTGATGTAGCCCTAAGCAGTGACTGGCGAGAAACACTTTCATGGAAAGGGGTTGCCAGGCTTCCC
Source organism: Spermophilus citellus (assembly GCF_964194105.1). NCBI lineage: Eukaryota > Metazoa > Chordata > Mammalia > Rodentia > Sciuridae > Spermophilus > Spermophilus citellus. Next base: position 11,138,045 of record NC_138192.1, on the reverse strand, counting down.
AAAATTACGAATCTCCAGAAATCTCAGCAAATATTTTTTCACCCAAACTGGATGATACTTTCAGGTAATGATCAGTACACTAAGGCGACTTGGTTCCCCAAATTTCGTTCTTCTATGTTGAAGCGTTCGTTTCCAGTAACAGTTTGAATTTTTAGGTTTCACTCTGTTTTCTCCTATATTGATAGATGTATTTGGAACTCTAAATCCAACAGGGTTTGTGCTGGCTTCTTGAAACTTGACACAATAAAGTAGTTTCACGTTCTAAGTTTTGTTTCCTCTTGATGTAGCCCTAAGCAGTTACTGGCGGGAAACACTTTCATGGAAAGGGGTTGCCAGGCTTCCTAAAATTACGAATCTCCAGAAATCTCAGCAAATATTTTTTCACCCAAAATGGATGATACTTTCAGGTAATGATCAGTACACTAAGGCGACTTGGTTCCCCAAATTTCGTTCTTCTATGTTGAAGCGTTCGTTTCCAGTAACAGTTTGAATTTTTAGATTTCACTCTGTTTTCTCCTATATTGATAGATGTATTTGGAACTCTAAATCCAACACGGTTTGTGCTGGCTTCTTGAAACATGATACAATAAAGTAGTTTCACGTTCTATCTCTATGTTTTGTTTCCTCTTGATGTAGCCCAATGCAGTGACTGGCGAGAAACACTTTCATGGAAAGGGGTTGCCAGGCTTCCCAAAATTACGAATCTCCAGAAATCTCAGCAAATATTTTTTCACCCAAACTGGATGATACTTTCAGGTAATGATCAGTACACTAAGGCGACTTGGTTCCCCAAATTTCGTTCTTCTATGTTGAAGCGTTCGTTTCCAGTAACAGTTTGAATTTTTAGGTTTCACTCTGTTTTCTCCTATATTGATAGATGTGTTTGGAACTCTAAATCGAACACGGTTTGTGCTAGCTTCTTGAAACTTGACACAATAAAGTAGTTTCACGTTCTATCTCTATGTTTTGTTTCCTCTTGATGTAGCCTTCAGCAGTGACTGGCGAGAAACACTTTCATGGAAAGGGGTTGCCAAGCTTCCTAAAATTACGAATCTCCAGAAATCTCAGCAAATATTTTTTCACCCAAACTGGATGATACTTTCAGGTAATGATCAGTACACTAAGCCGACTTGGTTCCCCAAACTTCGTTCTTCTATGTTGAAGCGTTCGTTTCCAGTAACAGTTTGAATTTTTAGGTTTCACTCTGTTTTCTCCTATATTGACACATGTATTTGGAACTCTAAATCCAACACGGTTTGTGCTAGCTTCTTGAAACTTGAAGCAATAAAGTACTTTCTCGTTCTATCTCTACGTTTTGTTTCCTCTTGATGTAGCCCTAAGCAGTGACTGGCGAGAAACACTTTCATGAAAAGGTGTTGCCAAGCTTCCAAAAATTAGGAATCTCCAGAAATCCCAGCAAATATATTTTCACCCAAACTGGATGATACTTTCAGGTAATGATCAGTACACTAAGCCGACTTGGTTCCCCAAATTTTGTCCTTCTATGTTGCATCGTTCGTTTGCAGTAACAGTTTGAATTTTTAGGTTTCACTCTGTTTTCTCCTATATTGATAGATGTATTTGGAACTCTAAATCCAACACGGTTTGTGCTAGGTTCTTGAAACATGACACAATAAAGTAGTTTCACGTTCTATCTCTATGGTTTCTTTCCTCTTGATGTAGCCCTAAGCAGTGACTGGCGAGAAACACGTTCATTGAAAGGGATTGCCAAGCTTCCAAAAATACGAATCTCCAGAAATCTCAGCAAACATTTTTTCACCCAAACTGGATGATACTTTCAGGTATTGATCAGTGCACTAAGGCGACTTGGTTCCCCAAATATCGTTCTTCTATCTTGAAGCGTTCATTTCCAGTAACAGTTTGAATTTTTAGGTTTCACTCTGTATTCTCCTATATTGATATATGTGTTTGGAACTCTAAATCCAACACGGTTTGTGCTAACTTCTTCAAACCGGACACAATAAAGTAGTTTCACGTTCTATCTCTGTGTTTTGTTTCCTCTTGATGTATACCTAAGCAGTGACTGGCGAGAAACACTTTCATGGAAAGGGTTTGCCAAGCTGCCAAAAATTACGAATCTCCAGAAATCTCAGCAAATATTTTTTCACCCAAACTGGATGATACTTTGAAGTAATGATCAGTACACTAAGCCGACTTGGTTCCCCAAATTTCGTTCTTCTATGTTGAAGCGTTCGTTTCCAGTAACAGTTTGAATTTTTAGGTTTCACTCTGTTTTCTCCTATATTGACACATGTATTTGGAACTCTAAATCCAACACGGTTTGTGCTAGCTTCTTGAAACTTGAAACAATAAAGTGGTTTCTCGTTCTATCTCTATGTTTTGTTTCCTCTTGATGTAGCCCTAAGCAGTGACTGGCGAGAAACACTTTCATGGAAAGGGGTTGTCAAGCTTCCAAAAATTAGGAATCTCCAGAAATCTCAGCAAATATTTTTTCACCCAAACTGGATGATACTTTCAGGTAATGCTCAGTACACTAAGCCCTCTTGCTTCTCCAAATTTCGTACTTCTATGTTGAAGCGTTCGTTTCCAGTAACAGTTTGAATTTTTAGGTTACACTCTGTTTTCTCCTATATTGATAGATGTATTAGGAACTCTAAATCCCACACGGTTTGTGCTAGCTTCTTGAAACTTGAAACAATAAAGTAGTTTCACATTCTATCTCTATGTTTTGTTTCCTCTATGTTTTGTTTCCTCTTGATGCTAGCTTCTTGAAACTTGAAACAATAAAGTAGTTTCAAGTTCTGTCTCTATGTTTTGTTTCCTCTTGATGTAACCCTAAGCAGTGACTGGCGAGAAATACTTACATTGAAAGGGATTGCCAAGCTTCCAAAGATAAGAATCTCCAGAAATCTCAGCAAATATTTTTTCACCCAAACTGGATGATACTTTCAGGTAATGATCAGTACACTAAGGCGACTTGGTTTCCCAAATTTTGTTCTTCTATGTTGAAGCGTTCGTTTCCAGTAACAGTTTGAATTTCTAGATTTCACTCTGTTTTCTCCTATATTGATAGATGTATTTGGAACTCTAAATCCAACACGGTTTGTGCTGGCTTCTTGAAACATGACACAATAAAGTAGTTTCACGTTCTATCTCTATATTTTGTTTCCTCTTGATGTAGCCCAATGCAGTGACTGGCGAGAAACACTTTCATGGAAAGGGGTTGCCAGGCTTCCCAAAATTACGAATCTCCAGAAATCTCAGCAAATATTTTTTCACCCAAACTGGATGATACTTTCAGGTAATGATCAGTACACTAAGGCGACTTGGTTCCCCAAATTTCGTTCTTCTATGTTGAAGCGTTCGTTTCCAGTAACAGTTTGAATTTTTAGGTTTCACTCTGTTTTCTCCTATATTGATAGATGTATTTGGAACTCTAAATCCAACAGGGTTTGTGCTAGCTTCTTGAAACTTGACACAATAAAGTAGTTTCAAGTTCTATCTCTACGTTTTGTTTCCTCTTGATGTAGCCCTAAGCAGTTACTGGCGAGAAACACTTTCATGGAAAGTGGTTGCCAAGCTTCCTAAAATTACGAATCTCCAGAAATCTCAGCAAATATTTTTTCACCCAAACTGGATGATACTTTCAGGTAATGATCAGTACACTAAGGCGACTTGGTTCCCCAAATTTCGTTCTTCTATGTTGAAGCGTTCGTTTCCAGTAACAGTTTGAATTTTTAGGTTTCACTCTGTTTTCTCCTATATTGATAGATGTATTTGGAACTCTAAATCCAACACGGTTTGTGCTAGCTTCTTGAAACTTGACACAATAAAGTAGTTTCACGTTCTATCTCTACGTTTTGTTTCCTCTTGATGTAGCCCTAAGCAGTTACTGGCGGGAAACACTTTCATGGAAAGGGGTTGCCAAGCTTCCTAAAATTACGAATCTCCAGAAATCTCAGCAAATATTTTTTCACCCAAACTGGATGATACCTTGAAGTAATGATCAGTACACTAAGCCGACTTGGTTCCCCAAATATCGTTCTTCTATGTTGAAGCGTTCGTTTCCAGTAACAGTTTGAATTTTTAGGTTTCACTCTGTATTCTCCTATATTGATATATGTGTTTGGAACTCTAAATCCAACACGGTGTGTGCTAACTTCTTCAAACCGGACACAATAAAGTAGTTTCACGTTCTATCTCTGTGTTTTGTTTCCTCTTGATGTATACCTAAGCAGTGACTGGCGAGAAACACTTTCATGGAAAGGGTTTGCCAAGCTGCCAAAAATTACGAATCTCCAGAAATCTCAGCAAATATTTTTTCACCCAAACTGGATGATACCTTGAAGTAATGATCAGTACACTAAGCCGACTTGGTTTCCCAAATTTCGTTCTTCTATGTTGAAGCGTTCGTTTCCAGTAACAGTTTGAATTTTTAGGTTTCACTCTGTTTTCTCCTATATTGATAGATGTATTTGGAACTCTAAATCCAACACGGATTGTGCTAGCTTCTTGAAACTTGACACAATAAAGTAGTTTCACGTTCTATCTCTGTTTTGTTTCCTCTTGATGTAGCCCTAAGCAGTTACTGGCGGGAAACCCTTTCATGGAAAGGGGTTGCCAAGCTTCCTAAAATTACGAATCTCCAAAAATCTCAGCAAATATTTTTTCACCCAAACTGGATGATACTTTCAGGTAATGATCAGTACACTAAGGCGACTTGGTTCCCCAAACTTCGTTCTTCTATGTTGAAGCGTTCGTTTCCAGTAACAGTTTGAATTTTTAGGTTTCACTCTGTTTTCTCCTATATTGATAGATGTATTTGGAACTCTAAATCCAACAGGGTTTGTGCTAGCTTCTTGAAACTTGACACAATAAAGTAGTTTCACGTTCTATCTCTACGTTTTGCTTCCTCTTGATGTAGCCCTAAGCAGTAACTGGCGAGAAACACTTTCATGGAAAGGGGTTGCCAAGCTTCCTAAAATTACGAATCTCGAGAAATCTCAGCAAATATTTTTTCACCCAAACTGGATGATACTTTCAGGTAATGATCAGTACACTAAGGCGACTTGGTTCCCCAAATTTCGTTCTTCTATGTTGAAGCGTTCGTTTACAGTAACACTCTGAATTTTTAGGTTTCACTCTGTTTTCTCCTATATTGATAGATGTATTTGGAACTCTAAATCCAACACGGTTTGTGCTAGCTTCTTGAAACTTGACACAATAAAGTAGTTTCACGTTCTATCTCTATGTTTTGTTTCCTCTTGATGTATCCCTAAGCAGTGACTGGCGAGAAACACTTTCATGGAAAGGGGTTGCCAGGCTTCCCAAAATTACGAATCTCCAGAAATCTCAGCAAATATTTTTTCACCCAAACTGGATGATACTTTCAGGTAATGATCAGTACACTAAGGCGACTTGGTTCCCCAAATTTCGTTCTTCTATGTTCAAGCGTTCGTTTCCAGTAACAGTTTGAATTTTTAGGTTTCACTCTGTTTTCTCCTATATTGATAGATGTATTTGGAACTCTAAATCCAACAGGGTTTGTGCTAGCTTCTTGAAACTTGACACAATAAAGTAGTTTCACGTTCTATCTCTACGTTTTGTTTCCTCTTGATGTAGCCCTAAGCAGTTACTGGCGGGAAACACTTTCATGGAAAGGGGTTGCCAAGCTTCCTAAAATTACGAATCTCCAGAAATCTCAGCAAATATTTTTTCACCCAAACTGGATGATACTTTCAGGTAATGATCAGTACACTAAGGCGACTTGGTTTCCCAAATTTTGTTCTTCTATGTTGAAGCGTTCGTTTCCAGTAACAGTTTGAATTTCTAGATTTCACTCTGTTTTCTCCTATATTGATAGATGTATTTGGAACTCTAAATCCAACACGGTTTGTGCTGGCTTCTTGAAACATGACACAATAAAGTAGTTTCACGTTCTATCTCTATATTTTGTTTCCTCTTGATGTAGCCCAATGCAGTGACTGGCGAGAAACACTTTCATGGAAAGGGGTTGCCAGGCTTCCCAAAATTACGAATCTCCAGAAATCTCAGCAAATATTTTTTCACCCAAACTGGATGATACTTTCAGGTAATGATCAGTACACTAAGGCGACTTGGTTCCCCAAATTTCATTCTTCTATGTTGAAGCGTTCGTTTCCAGTAACAGTTTGAATTTTTAGGTTTCACTCTGTTTTCTCCTATATTGATAGATGTATTTGGAACTCTAAATCCAACAGGGTTTGTGCTGGCTTCTTGAAACTTGACACAATAAAGTAGTTTCACGTTCTATCTCTATGTTTTGTTTCCTCTTGATGTAGCCCTAAGCAGTGACTGGCGAGAAACACTTTCATGGAAAGGGGTTGCCAGGCTTCCCAAAATTACGAATCTCCAGAAATCTCAGCAAATATTTTTTCACCCAAACTGGATGATACTTTCAGGTAATGATCAGTACACTAAGGCGACTTGGTTCCCCAAATTTCGTTCTTCTATGTTGAAGCGTTCGTTTCCAGTAACAGTTTGAATTTTTAGGTTTCACTCTGTTTTCTCCTATATTGATAGATGTATTTGGAACTCTAAATCCAACAGGGTTTGTGCTGGCTTCTTGAAACTTGACACAATAAAGTAGTTTCACGTTCTAAGTTTTGTTTCCTCTTGATGTAGCCCTAAGCAGTTACTGGCGGGAAACACTTTCATGGAAAGGGGTTGCCAGGCTTCCTAAAATTACGAATCTCCAGAAATCTCAGCAAATATTTTTTCACCCAAAATGGATGATACTTTCAGGTAATGATCAGTACACTAAGGCGACTTGGTTCCCCAAATTTCGTTCTTCTATGTTGAAGCGTTCGTTTCCAGTAACAGTTTGAATTTTTAGATTTCACTCTGTTTTCTCCTATATTGATAGATGTATTTGGAACTCTAAATCCAACACGGTTTGTGCTGGCTTCTTGAAACATGATACAATAAAGTAGTTTCACGTTCTATCTCTATGTTTTGTTTCCTCTTGATGTAGCCCAATGCAGTGACTGGCGAGAAACACTTTCATGGAAAGGGGTTGCCAGGCTTCCCAAAATTACGAATCTCCAGAAATCTCAGCAAATATTTTTTCACCCAAACTGGATGATACTTTCAGGTAATGATCAGTACACTAAGGCGACTTGGTTCCCCAAATTTCGTTCTTCTATGTTGAAGCGTTCGTTTCCAGTAACAGTTTGAATTTTTAGGTTTCACTCTGTTTTCTCCTATATTGATAGATGTGTTTGGAACTCTAAATCGAACACGGTTTGTGCTAGCTTCTTGAAACTTGACACAATAAAGTAGTTTCACGTTCTATCTCTATGTTTTGTTTCCTCTTGATGTAGCCTTCAGCAGTGACTGGCGAGAAACACTTTCATGGAAAGGGGTTGCCAAGCTTCCTAAAATTACGAATCTCCAGAAATCTCAGCAAATATTTTTTCACCCAAACTGGATGATACTTTCAGGTAATGATCAGTACACTAAGCCGACTTGGTTCCCCAAACTTCGTTCTTCTATGTTGAAGCGTTCGTTTCCAGTAACAGTTTGAATTTTTAGGTTTCACTCTGTTTTCTCCTATATTGACACATGTATTTGGAACTCTAAATCCAACACGGTTTGTGCTAGCTTCTTGAAACTTGAAGCAATAAAGTACTTTCTCGTTCTATCTCTACGTTTTGTTTCCTCTTGATGTAGCCCTAAGCAGTGACTGGCGAGAAACACTTTCATGAAAAGGTGTTGCCAAGCTTCCAAAAATTAGGAATCTCCAGAAATCCCAGCAAATATATTTTCACCCAAACTGGATGATACTTTCAGGTAATGATCAGTACACTAAGCCGACTTGGTTCCCCAAATTTTGTCCTTCTATGTTGCATCGTTCGTTTGCAGTAACAGTTTGAATTTTTAGGTTTCACTCTGTTTTCTCCTATATTGATAGATGTATTTGGAACTCTAAATCCAACACGGTTTGTGCTAGGTTCTTGAAACATGACACAATAAAGTAGTTTCACGTTCTATCTCTATGGTTTCTTTCCTCTTGATGTAGCCCTAAGCAGTGACTGGCGAGAAACACGTTCATTGAAAGGGATTGCCAAGCTTCCAAAAATACGAATCTCCAGAAATCTCAGCAAACATTTTTTCACCCAAACTGGATGATACTTTCAGGTATTGATCAGTGCACTAAGGCGACTTGGTTCCCCAAATATCGTTCTTCTATCTTGAAGCGTTCATTTCCAGTAACAGTTTGAATTTTTAGGTTTCACTCTGTATTCTCCTATATTGATATATGTGTTTGGAACTCTAAATCCAACACGGTTTGTGCTAACTTCTTCAAACCGGACACAATAAAGTAGTTTCACGTTCTATCTCTGTGTTTTGTTTCCTCTTGATGTATACCTAAGCAGTGACTGGCGAGAAACACTTTCATGGAAAGGGTTTGCCAAGCTGCCAAAAATTACGAATCTCCAGAAATCTCAGCAAATATTTTTTCACCCAAACTGGATGATACTTTGAAGTAATGATCAGTACACTAAGCCGACTTGGTTCCCCAAATTTCGTTCTTCTATGTTGAAGCGTTCGTTTCCAGTAACAGTTTGAATTTTTAGGTTTCACTCTGTTTTCTCCTATATTGACACATGTATTTGGAACTCTAAATCCAACACGGTTTGTGCTAGCTTCTTGAAACTTGAAACAATAAAGTGGTTTCTCGTTCTATCTCTATGTTTTGTTTCCTCTTGATGTAGCCCTAAGCAGTGACTGGCGAGAAACACTTTCATGGAAAGGGGTTGTCAAGCTTCCAAAAATTAGGAATCTCCAGAAATCTCAGCAAATATTTTTTCACCCAAACTGGATGATACTTTCAGGTAATGCTCAGTACACTAAGCCCTCTTGCTTCTCCAAATTTCGTACTTCTATGTTGAAGCGTTCGTTTCCAGTAACAGTTTGAATTTTTAGGTTACACTCTGTTTTCTCCTATATTGATAGATGTATTAGGAACTCTAAATCCCACACGGTTTGTGCTAGCTTCTTGAAACTTGAAACAATAAAGTAGTTTCACATTCTATCTCTATGTTTTGTTTCCTCTATGTTTTGTTTCCTCTTGATGCTAGCTTCTTGAAACTTGAAACAATAAAGTAGTTTCAAGTTCTGTCTCTATGTTTTGTTTCCTCTTGATGTAACCCTAAGCAGTGACTGGCGAGAAATACTTACATTGAAAGGGATTGCCAAGCTTCCAAAGATAAGAATCTCCAGAAATCTCAGCAAATATTTTTTCACCCAAACTGGATGATACTTTCAGGTAATGATCAGTACACTAAGGCGACTTGGTTTCCCAAATTTTGTTCTTCTATGTTGAAGCGTTCGTTTCCAGTAACAGTTTGAATTTCTAGATTTCACTCTGTTTTCTCCTATATTGATAGATGTATTTGGAACTCTAAATCCAACACGGTTTGTGCTGGCTTCTTGAAACATGACACAATAAAGTAGTTTCACGTTCTATCTCTATATTTTGTTTCCTCTTGATGTAGCCCAATGCAGTGACTGGCGAGAAACACTTTCAAGGAAAGGGCTTGCCAAGCTTCCCAAAATTACGAATCTCCAGATATCTCAGCAAATATTTTTTCACCCAAACTGGATGATACTTTCAGGTAATGATCAGTACACTAAGGCGACTTGGTTCCCCAAATTTCGTTCTTCTATGTTCAAGCGTTCGTTTCCAGTAACAGTTTGAATTTTTAGGTTTCACTCTGTTTTCTCCTATATTGATAGATGTATTTGGAACTCTAAATCCAACAGGGTTTGTGCTAGCTTCTTGAAACTTGACACAATAAAGTAGTTTCACGTTCTATCTCTACGTTTTGTTTCCTCTTGATGTAGCCCTAAGCAGTTACTGGCGGGAAACACTTTCATGGAAAGGGGTTGCCAAGCTTCCTAAAATTACGAATCTCCAGAAATCTCAGCAAATATTTTTTCACCCAAACTGGATGATACTTTCAGGTAATGATCAGTACACTAAGGCGACTTGGTTTCCCAAATTTTGTTCTTCTATGTTGAAGCGTTCGTTTCCAGTAACAGTTTGAATTTCTAGATTTCACTCTGTTTTCTCCTATATTGATAGATGTATTTGGAACTCTAAATCCAACACGGTTTGTGCTGGCTTCTTGAAACATGACACAATAAAGTAGTTTCACGTTCTATCTCTATATTTTGTTTCCTCTTGATGTAGCCCAATGCAGTGACTGGCGAGAAACACTTTCATGGAAAGGGGTTGCCAGGCTTCCCAAAATTACGAATCTCCAGAAATCTCAGCAAATATTTTTTCACCCAAACTGGATGATACTTTCAGGTAATGATCAGTACACTAAGGCGACTTGGTTCCCCAAATTTCATTCTTCTATGTTGAAGCGTTCGTTTCCAGTAACAGTTTGAATTTTTAGGTTTCACTCTGTTTTCTCCTATATTGATAGATGTATTTGGAACTCTAAATCCAACAGGGTTTGTGCTGGCTTCTTGAAACTTGACACAATAAAGTAGTTTCACGTTCTATCTCTATGTTTTGTTTCCTCTTGATGTAGCCCTAAGCAGTGACTGGCGAGAAACACTTTCATGGAAAGGGGTTGCCAGGCTTCCCAAAATTACGAATCTCCAGAAATCTCAGCAAATATTTTTTCACCCAAACTGGATGATACTTTCAGGTAATGATCAGTACACTAAGGCGACTTGGTTCCCCAAATTTCGTTCTTCTATGTTGAAGCGTTCGTTTCCAGTAACAGTTTGAATTTTTAGGTTTCACTCTGTTTTCTCCTATATTGATAGATGTATTTGGAACTCTAAATCCAACAGGGTTTGTGCTGGCTTCTTGAAACTTGACACAATAAAGTAGTTTCACGTTCTAAGTTTTGTTTCCTCTTGATGTAGCCCTAAGCAGTTACTGGCGGGAAACACTTTCATGGAAAGGGGTTGCCAGGCTTCCTAAAATTACGAATCTCCAGAAATCTCAGCAAATATTTTTTCACCCAAAATGGATGATACTTTCAGGTAATGATCAGTACACTAAGGCGACTTGGTTCCCCAAATTTCGTTCTTCTATGTTGAAGCGTTCGTTTCCAGTAACAGTTTGAATTTTTAGATTTCACTCTGTTTTCTCCTATATTGATAGATGTATTTGGAACTCTAAATCCAACACGGTTTGTGCTGGCTTCTTGAAACATGATACAATAAAGTAGTTTCACGTTCTATCTCTATGTTTTGTTTCCTCTTGATGTAGCCCAATGCAGTGACTGGCGAGAAACACTTTCATGGAAAGGGGTTGCCAGGCTTCCCAAAATTACGAATCTCCAGAAATCTCAGCAAATATTTTTTCACCCAAACTGGATGATACTTTCAGGTAATGATCAGTACACTAAGGCGACTTGGTTCCCCAAATTTCGTTCTTCTATGTTGAAGCGTTCGTTTCCAGTAACAGTTTGAATTTTTAGGTTTCACTCTGTTTTCTCCTATATTGATAGATGTGTTTGGAACTCTAAATCGAACACGGTTTGTGCTAGCTTCTTGAAACTTGACACAATAAAGTAGTTTCACGTTCTATCTCTATGTTTTGTTTCCTCTTGATGTAGCCTTCAGCAGTGACTGGCGAGAAACACTTTCATGGAAAGGGGTTGCCAAGCTTCCTAAAATTACGAATCTCCAGAAATCTCAGCAAATATTTTTTCACCCAAACTGGATGATACTTTCAGGTAATGATCAGTACACTAAGCCGACTTGGTTCCCCAAACTTCGTTCTTCTATGTTGAAGCGTTCGTTTCCAGTAACAGTTTGAATTTTTAGGTTTCACTCTGTTTTCTCCTATATTGACACATGTATTTGGAACTCTAAATCCAACACGGTTTGTGCTAGCTTCTTGAAACTTGAAGCAATAAAGTACTTTCTCGTTCTATCTCTACGTTTTGTTTCCTCTTGATGTAGCCCTAAGCAGTGACTGGCGAGAAACACTTTCATGAAAAGGTGTTGCCAAGCTTCCAAAAATTAGGAATCTCCAGAAATCCCAGCAAATATATTTTCACCCAAACTGGATGATACTTTCAGGTAATGATCAGTACACTAAGCCGACTTGGTTCCCCAAATTTTGTCCTTCTATGTTGCATCGTTCGTTTGCAGTAACAGTTTGAATTTTTAGGTTTCACTCTGTTTTCTCCTATATTGATAGATGTATTTGGAACTCTAAATCCAACACGGTTTGTGCTAGGTTCTTGAAACATGACACAATAAAGTAGTTTCACGTTCTATCTCTATGGTTTCTTTCCTCTTGATGTAGCCCTAAGCAGTGACTGGCGAGAAACACGTTCATTGAAAGGGATTGCCAAGCTTCCAAAAATACGAATCTCCAGAAATCTCAGCAAACATTTTTTCACCCAAACTGGATGATACTTTCAGGTATTGATCAGTGCACTAAGGCGACTTGGTTCCCCAAATATCGTTCTTCTATCTTGAAGCGTTCATTTCCAGTAACAGTTTGAATTTTTAGGTTTCACTCTGTATTCTCCTATATTGATATATGTGTTTGGAACTCTAAATCCAACACGGTTTGTGCTAACTTCTTCAAACCGGACACAATAAAGTAGTTTCACGTTCTATCTCTGTGTTTTGTTTCCTCTTGATGTATACCTAAGCAGTGACTGGCGAGAAACACTTTCATGGAAAGGGTTTGCCAAGCTGCCAAAAATTACGAATCTCCAGAAATCTCAGCAAATATTTTTTCACCCAAACTGGATGATACTTTGAAGTAATGATCAGTACACTAAGCCGACTTGGTTCCCCAAATTTCGTTCTTCTATGTTGAAGCGTTCGTTTCCAGTAACAGTTTGAATTTTTAGGTTTCACTCTGTTTTCTCCTATATTGACACATGTATTTGGAACTCTAAATCCAACACGGTTTGTGCTAGCTTCTTGAAACTTGAAACAATAAAGTGGTTTCTCGTTCTATCTCTATGTTTTGTTTCCTCTTGATGTAGCCCTAAGCAGTGACTGGCGAGAAACACTTTCATGGAAAGGGGTTGTCAAGCTTCCAAAAATTAGGAATCTCCAGAAATCTCAGCAAATATTTTTTCACCCAAACTGGATGATACTTTCAGGTAATGCTCAGTACACTAAGCCCTCTTGCTTCTCCAAATTTCGTACTTCTATGTTGAAGCGTTCGTTTCCAGTAACAGTTTGAATTTTTAGGTTACACTCTGTTTTCTCCTATATTGATAGATGTATTAGGAACTCTAAATCCCACACGGTTTGTGCTAGCTTCTTGAAACTTGAAACAATAAAGTAGTTTCACATTCTATCTCTATGTTTTGTTTCCTCTATGTTTTGTTTCCTCTTGATGCTAGCTTCTTGAAACTTGAAACAATAAAGTAGTTTCAAGTTCTGTCTCTATGTTTTGTTTCCTCTTGATGTAACCCTAAGCAGTGACTGGCGAGAAATACTTACATTGAAAGGGATTGCCAAGCTTCCAAAGATAAGAATCTCCAGAAATCTCAGCAAATATTTTTTCACCCAAACTGGATGATACTTTCAGGTAATGATCAGTACACTAAGGCGACTTGGTTTCCCAAATTTTGTTCTTCTATGTTGAAGCGTTCGTTTCCAGTAACAGTTTGAATTTCTAGATTTCACTCTGTTTTCTCCTATATTGATAGATGTATTTGGAACTCTAAATCCAACACGGTTTGTGCTGGCTTCTTGAAACATGACACAATAAAGTAGTTTCACGTTCTATCTCTATATTTTGTTTCCTCTTGATGTAGCCCAATGCAGTGACTGGCGAGAAACACTTTCATGGAAAGGGGTTGCCAGGCTTCCCAAAATTACGAATCTCCAGAAATCTCAGCAAATATTTTTTCACCCAAACTGGATGATACTTTCAGGTAATGATCAGTACACTAAGGCGACTTGGTTCCCCAAATTTCGTTCTTCTATGTTGAAGCGTTCGTTTCCAGTAACAGTTTGAATTTTTAGGTTTCACTCTGTTTTCTCCTATATTGATAGATGTATTTGGAACTCTAAATCCAACAGGGTTTGTGCTAGCTTCTTGAAACTTGACACAATAAAGTAGTTTCAAGTTCTATCTCTACGTTTTGTTTCCTCTTGATGTAGCCCTAAGCAGTTACTGGCGAGAAACACTTTCATGGAAAGTGGTTGCCAAGCTTCCTAAAATTACGAATCTCCAGAAATCTCAGCAAATATTTTTTCACCCAAACTGGATGATACTTTCAGGTAATGATCAGTACACTAAGGCGACTTGGTTCCCCAAATTTCGTTCTTCTATGTTGAAGCGTTCGTTTCCAGTAACAGTTTGAATTTTTAGGTTTCACTCTGTTTTCTCCTATATTGATAGATGTATTTGGAACTCTAAATCCAACACGGTTTGTGCTAGCTTCTTGAAACTTGACACAATAAAGTAGTTTCACGTTCTATCTCTACGTTTTGTTTCCTCTTGATGTAGCCCTAAGCAGTTACTGGCGGGAAACACTTTCATGGAAAGGGGTTGCCAAGCTTCCTAAAATTACGAATCTCCAGAAATCTCAGCAAATATTTTTTCACCCAAACTGGATGATACCTTGAAGTAATGATCAGTACACTAAGCCGACTTGGTTCCCCAAATATCGTTCTTCTATGTTGAAGCGTTCGTTTCCAGTAACAGTTTGAATTTTTAGGTTTCACTCTGTATTCTCCTATATTGATATATGTGTTTGGAACTCTAAATCCAACACGGTGTGTGCTAACTTCTTCAAACCGGACACAATAAAGTAGTTTCACGTTCTATCTCTGTGTTTTGTTTCCTCTTGATGTATACCTAAGCAGTGACTGGCGAGAAACACTTTCATGGAAAGGGTTTGCCAAGCTGCCAAAAATTACGAATCTCCAGAAATCTCAGCAAATATTTTTTCACCCAAACTGGATGATACCTTGAAGTAATGATCAGTACACTAAGCCGACTTGGTTTCCCAAATTTCGTTCTTCTATGTTGAAGCGTTCGTTTCCAGTAACAGTTTGAATTTTTAGGTTTCACTCTGTTTTCTCCTATATTGATAGATGTATTTGGAACTCTAAATCCAACACGGATTGTGCTAGCTTCTTGAAACTTGACACAATAAAGTAGTTTCACGTTCTATCTCTGTTTTGTTTCCTCTTGATGTAGCCTTAAGCAGTGACTGGCGAGAAACACTTTCAAGGAAAGGGGTTGCCAAGCTTCCTAAAATTACGAATCTCCAGAAATCTCAGCAAATATTTTTTCACCCAAACTGGATGATACTTTCAGGTAATGATCAGTACACTAAGGCGACTTGGTTGCCCAAATTTCGTTCTTCTA
This sequence comes from Spermophilus citellus, assembly GCF_964194105.1. Lineage (NCBI taxonomy): Eukaryota > Metazoa > Chordata > Mammalia > Rodentia > Sciuridae > Spermophilus > Spermophilus citellus. The sequence continues at coordinate 11,122,693 of NC_138192.1, read as the reverse complement.
TGTTGAAGCGTTCATTTCCAGTAACAGTTTGAATTTTTAGGTTTCACTCTGTTTTCTCCTATATTGATAGATGTATTTGGAACTCTAAATCCAACAGGGTTTGTGCTAGCTACTTGAAACTTGACACAATAAAGTAGTTTCACGTTCTATCTCTACGTTTTGTTTCCTCTTGATGTAGCCCTAAGCAGTTACTGGCGGGAAACACTTTCATGGAAAGGGGTTGCCAAGCTTCCTAAAATTACGAATCTCCAGAAATCTCAGCAAATATTTTTTCACCCAAACTGGATGATACTTTCAGGTAATGATCAGTACACTAAGGCGACTTGGTTCCCCAAATTTCGTTCTTCTATGTTGAAGCGTTCGTTTCCAGTAACAGTTTGAATTTTTAGGTTTCACTCTGTTTTCTCCTATATTGATAGATGTATTTGGAACTCTAAATCCAACAGGGTTTGTGCTAGCTACTTGAAACTTGACACAATAAAGTAGTTTCACGTTCTATCTCTACGTTTTGTTTCCTCTTGATGTAGCCCTAAGCAGTTACTGGCGGGAAACACTTTCATGGAAAGGGGTTGCCAAGCTTCCTAAAATTACGAATCTCCAGAAATCTCAGCAAATATTTTTTCACCCAAACTGGATGATACTTTCAGGTAATGATCAGTACACTAAGGCGACTTGGTTCCCCAAATTTCGTTCTTCTATGTTGAAGCGTTCGTTTCCAGTAACAGTTTGAATTTTTAGGTTTCACTCTGTTTTCTCCTATATTGATAGATGTATTTGGAACTCTAAATCCAACACGGTTTGTGCTGGCTTCTTGAAACATGACACAATAAAGTAGTTTCACGTTCTATCTCTATGTTTTGTTTCCTCTTGATGTAGCCCAATGCAGTGACTGGCAAGAAACACTTTCATGGAAAGGGGTTGCCAGGCTTCCCAAAATTACGAATCTCCAGATATCTCAGCAAATATTTTTTCACCCAAACTGGATGATACTTTCAGGTAATGATCAGTACACTAAGGCGACTTGGTTCCCCAAATTTCGTTCTTCTATGTTGAAGCGTTCGTTTCCAGTAACAGTTTGAATTTTTAGGTTTCACTCTGTTTTCTCCTATATTGATAGATGTATTTGGAACTCTAAATCCAACAGGGTTTGTGCTGGCTTCTTGAAACTTGACACAATAAAGTAGTTTCACGTTCTATCTCTATGTTTTGTTTCCTCTTGATGTAGCCCTAAGCAGTGACTGGCGAGAAACACTTTCATGGAAAGGGGTTGCCAGGCTTCCCAAAATTAAGAATCTCCAGAAATCTCAGCAAATATTTTTTCACCCAAACTGGATGATACTTTCAGGTAATGATCAGTACACTAAGGCGACTTGGTTCCCCAAATTTCGTTCTTCTATGTTGAAGCGTTCGTTTCCAGTAACAGTTTGAATTTTTAGGTTTCACTCTGTTTTCTCCTATATTGATAGATGTATTTGGAACTCTAAATCCAACAGGGTTTGTGCTGGCTTCTTGAAACTTGACACAATAAAATAGTTTCACGTTCGATCTCTAAGTTTTGTTTCCTCTTGATGTAGCCCTAAGCAGTTACTGGCGGGAAACACTTTCATGGAAAGGGGTTGCCAGGCTTCCTAAAATTACGAATCTCCAGAAATCTCAGCAAATATTTTTTCACCCAAACTGGATGATAGTTTCAGGTAATGCTCAGTACACTAAACCTTCTTGCTTCTCCAAATTTCGTACTTCTATGTTGAAGCGTTCGTTTCCAGTAACAGTTTGAATTTTTAGATTTCACTCTGTTTTCTCCTATATTGATAGATGTATTTGGAACTCTAAATCCAACACGGTTTGTGCTGGCTTCTTGAAACATGATACAATAAAGTAGTTTCACGTTCTATCTCTATGTTTTGTTTCCTCTTGATGTAGCCCAATGCAGTGACTGGCGAGAAACACTTTCATGGAAAGGGGTTGCCAGGCTTCCCAAAATTACGAATCTCCAGAAATCTCAGCAAATATTTTTTCACCCAAACTGGATGATACTTTCAGGTAATGATCAGTACACTAAGGCGACTTGGTTCCCCAAATTTCGTTCTTCTATGTTGAAGCGTTCGTTTCCAGTAACAGTTTGAATTTTTAGGTTTCACTCTGTTTTCTCCTATATTGATAGATGTGTTTGGAACTCTAAATCGAACACGGTTTGTGCTAGCTTCTTGAAACTTGACACAATAAAGTAGTTTCACGTTCTATCTCTATGTTTTGTTTCCTCTTGATGTAGCCTTAAGCAGTGACTGGCGAGAAACACTTTCATGGAAAGGGGTTGCCAAGCTTCCTAAAATTACGAATCTCCAGAAATCTCTGCAAATATTTTTGCACCCAAACTGGATGATACTTTCAGGTAATGATCAGTACACTAAGCCGACTTGGTTCCCCAAACTTCGTTCTTCTATGTTGAAGCGTTCGTTTCCAGTAACAGTTTGAATTTTTAGGTTTCACTCTGTTTTCTCCTATATTGACACATGTATTTGGAACTCTAAATCCAACACGGTTTGTGCTAGCTTCTTGAAACTTGAAGCAATAAAGTACTTTCTCGTTCTATCTCTACGTTTTGTTTCCTCTTGATGTAGCCCTAAGCAGTGACTGGCGAGAAACACTTTCATGAAAAGGTGTTGCCAAGCTTCCAAAAATTAGGAATCTCCAGAAATCCCAGCAAATATATTTTCACCCAAACTGGATGATACTTTCAGGTAATGATCAGTACACTAAGCCGACTTGGTTCCCCAAATTTTGTCCTTCTATGTTGCATCGTTCGTTTGCAGTAACAGTTTGAATTTTTAGGTTTCACTCTGTTTTCTCCTATATTGATAGATGTATTTGGAACTCTAAATCCAACACGGTTTGTGCTAGGTTCTTGAAACATGACACAATAAAGTAGTTTCACGTTCTATCTCTATGGTTTCTTTCCTCTTGATGTAGCCCTAAGCAGTGACTGGCGAGAAACACGTTCATTGAAAGGGATTGCCAAGCTTCCAAAAATACGAATCTCCAGAAATCTCAGCAAACATTTTTTCACCCAAACTGGATGATACTTTCAGGTATTGATCAGTGCACTAAGGCGACTTGGTTCCCCAAATATCGTTCTTCTATCTTGAAGCGTTCATTTCCAGTAACAGTTTGAATTTTTAGGTTTCACTCTGTATTCTCCTATATTGATATATGTGTTTGGAACTCTAAATCCAACACGGTTTGTGCTAACTTCTTCAAACCGGACACAATAAAGTAGTTTCACGTTCTATCTCTGTGTTTTGTTTCCTCTTGATGTATACCTAAGCAGTGACTGGCGAGAAACACTTTCATGGAAAGGGTTTGCCAAGCTGCCAAAAATTACGAATCTCCAGAAATCTCAGCAAATATTTTTTCACCCAAACTGGATGATACTTTGAAGTAATGATCAGTACACTAAGCCGACTTGGTTCCCCAAATTTCGTTCTTCTATGTTGAAGCGTTCGTTTCCAGTAACAGTTTGAATTTTTAGGTTTCACTCTGTTTTCTCCTATATTGACACATGTATTTGGAACTCTAAATCCAACACGGTTTGTGCTAGCTTCTTGAAACTTGAAACAATAAAGTGGTTTCTCGTTCTATCTCTATGTTTTGTTTCCTCTTGATGTAGCCCTAAGCAGTGACTGGCGAGAAACACTTTCATGGAAAGGGGTTGTCAAGCTTCCAAAAATTAGGAATCTCCAGAAATCTCAGCAAATATTTTTTCACCCAAACTGGATGATACTTTCAGGTAATGCTCAGTACACTAAGCCCTCTTGCTTCTCCAAATTTCGTACTTCTATGTTGAAGCGTTCGTTTCCAGTAACAGTTTGAATTTTTAGGTTACACTCTGTTTTCTCCTATATTGATAGATGTATTAGGAACTCTAAATCCCACACGGTTTGTGCTAGCTTCTTGAAACTTGAAACAATAAAGTAGTTTCACATTCTATCTCTATGTTTTGTTTCCTCTATGTTTTGTTTCCTCTTGATGCTAGCTTCTTGAAACTTGAAACAATAAAGTAGTTTCAAGTTCTGTCTCTATGTTTTGTTTCCTCTTGATGTAACCCTAAGCAGTGACTGGCGAGAAATACTTACATTGAAAGGGATTGCCAAGCTTCCAAAGATAAGAATCTCCAGAAATCTCAGCAAATATTTTTTCACCCAAACTGGATGATACTTTCAGGTAATGATCAGTACACTAAGGCGACTTGGTTCCCCAAATTTCGTTCTTCTATGTTGAAGCGTTCGTTTCCAGTAACAGTTTGAATTTTTAGGTTTCACTCTGTTTTCTCCTATATTGATAGATGTGTTTGGAACTCTAAATCGAACACGGTTTGTGCTAGCTTCTTGAAACTTGACACAATAAAGTAGTTTCACGTTCTATCTCTATGTTTTGTTTCCTCTTGATGTAGCCTTAAGCAGTGACTGGCGAGAAACACTTTCATGGAAAGGGGTTGCCAAGCTTCCTAAAATTACGAATCTCCAGAAATCTCAGCAAATATTTTTTCACCCAAACTGGATGATACTTTCAGGTAATGATCAGTACACTAAGCCGACTTGGTTCCCCAAACTTCGTTCTTCTATATTGAAGCGTTCGTTTCCAGTAACAGTTTGAATTTTTAGGTTTCACTCTGTTTTCTCCTATATTGACACATGTATTTGGAACTCTAAATCCAACACGGTTTGTGCTAGCTTCTTGAAACTTGAAGCAATAAAGTACTTTCTCGTTCTATCTCTACGTTTTGTTTCCTCTTGATGTAGCCCTAAGCAGTGACTGGCGAGAAACACTTTCATGAAAAGGTGTTGCCAAGCTTCCAAAAATTAGGAATCTCCAGAAATCCCAGCAAATATATTTTCACCCAAACTGGATGATACTTTCAGGTAATGATCAGTACACTAAGCCGACTTGGTTCCCCAAATTTTGTTCTTCTATGTTGCATCGTTCGTTTGCAGTAACAGTTTGAATTTTTAGGTTTCACTCTGTTTTCTCCTATATTGATAGATGTATTTGGAACTCTAAATCCAACACGGTTTGTGCTAGGTTCTTGAAACATGACACAATAAAGTAGTTTCACGTTCTATCTCTATGGTTTCTTTCCTCTTGATGTAGCCCTAAGCAGTGACTGGCGAGAAACACGTTCATTGAAAGGGATTGCCAAGCTTCCAAAAATACGAATCTCCAGAAATCTCAGCAAACATTTTTTCACCCAAACTGGATGATACTTTCAGGTATTGATCAGTGCACTAAGGCGACTTGGTTCCCCAAATATCGTTCTTCTATCTTGAAGCGTTCATTTCCAGTAACAGTTTGAATTTTTAGGTTTCACTCTGTATTCTCCTATATTGATATATGTGTTTGGAACTCTAAATCCAACACGGTTTGTGCTAACTTCTTCAAACCGGACACAATAAAGTAGTTTCACGTTCTATCTCTGTGTTTTATTTCCTCTTGATGTATACCTAAGCAGTGACTGGCGAGAAACACTTTCATGGAAAGGGTTTGCCAAGCTGCCAAAAATTACGAATCTCCAGAAATCTCAGCAAATATTTTTTCACCCAAACTGGATGATACTTTGAAGTAATGATCAGTACACTAAGCCGACTTGGTTCCCCAAATTTCGTTCTTCTATGTTGAAGCGTTCGTTTGCAGTAACACTCTGAATTTTTAGGTTTCACTCTGTTTTCTCCTATATTGATAGATGTATTTGGAACTCTAAATCCAACACGGTTTGTGCTAGCTTCTTGAAACTTGACACAATAAAGTAGTTTCACGTTCTATCTCTATGTTTTGTTTCCTCTTGATGTAGCCCTAAGCAGTGACTGGCGAGAAACACTTTCATGGAAAGGGGTTGCCAGGCTTCCCAAAATTACGAATCTCCAGAAATCTCAGCAAATATTTTTTCACCCAAACTGGATGATACTTTCAGGTAATGATCAGTACACTAAGGCGACTTGGTTCCCCAAATTTCGTTCTTCTATGTTGAAGCGTTCGTTTCCAGTAACAGTTTTAATTTTTAGGTTTCACTCTGTTTTCTCCTATATTGATAGATGTATTTGGAACTCTAAATCCAACACGGTTTGTGCTAGCTTCTTGAAACTTGACACAATAAAGTAGTTTCACGTTCTATCTCTACTTTTTGTTTCCTCTTGATGTAGCCTTAAGCAGTGACTGGCGAGAAACACTTTCAAGGAAAGGGGTTGCCAAGCTTCCTAAAATTACGAATCTCCAGATATCTCAGCAAATATTTTTTCACCCAAACTGGATGATACTTTCAGGTAATGATCAGTACACTAAGGCGACTTGGTTCCCCAAATTTCGTTCTTCTATGTTGAAGCGTTCGTTTCCAGTAACAGTTTGAATTTTTAGGTTTCACTCTGTTTTCTCCTATATTGATAGATGTATTTGGAACTCTAAATCCAACAGGGTTTGTGCTAGCTACTTGAAACTTGACACAATAATGTAGTTTCACGTTCTATCTCTACGTTTTGTTTCCTCTTGATGTAGCCCTAAGCAGTTACTGGCGGGAAACACTTTCATGGAAAGGGGTTGCCAAGCTTCCTAAAATTACGAATCTCCAGAAATCTCAGCAAATATTTTTTCACCCAAACTGGATGATACTTTCAGGTAATGATCAGTACACTAAGGCGACTTGGTTCCCCAAATTTCGTTCTTCTATGTTGAAGCGTTCGTTTCCAGTAACAGTTTGAATTTTTAGGTTTCACTCTGTATTCTCCTATATTGATATATGTGTTTGGAACTCTAAATCCAACACGGTTTGTGCTAACTTCTTCAAACCGGACACAATAAAGTAGTTTCACGTTCTATCTCTGTGTTTTATTTCCTCTTGATGTATACCTAAGCAGTGACTTTCGAGAAACACTTTCATGGAAAGGGTTTGCCAAGCTGCCAAAAATTACGAATCTCCAGAAATCTCAGCAAATATTTTTTCACCCAAACTGGATGATACTTTGAAGTAATGATCAGTACACTAAGCCGACTTGGTTCCCCAAATTTCGTTCTTCTATGTTGAAGCGTTCGTTTGCAGTAACACTCTGAATTTTTAGGTTTCACTCTGTTTTCTCCTATATTGATAGATGTATTTGGAACTCTAAATCCAACACGGTTTGTGCTAGCTTCTTGAAACTTGACACAATAAAGTAGTTTCACGTTCTATCTCTATGTTTTGTTTCCTCTTGATGTAGCCCTAAGCAGTGACTGGCGAGAAACACTTTCATGGAAAGGGGTTGCCAGGCTTCCCAAAATTACGAATCTCCAGAAATCTCAGCAAATATTTTTTCACCCAAACTGGATGATACTTTCAGGTAATGATCAGTACACTAAGGCGACTTGGTTCCCCAAATTTCGTTCTTCTATGTTGAAGCGTTCGTTTCCAGTAACAGTTTTAATTTTTAGGTTTCACTCTGTTTTCTCCTATATTGATAGATGTATTTGGAACTCTAAATCCAACACGGTTTGTGCTAGCTTCTTGAAACTTGACACAATAAAGTAGTTTCACGTTCTATCTCTACTTTTTGTTTCCTCTTGATGTAGCCTTAAGCAGTGACTGGCGAGAAACACTTTCAAGGAAAGGGGTTGCCAAGCTTCCTAAAATTACGAATCTCCAGATATCTCAGCAAATATTTTTTCACCCAAACTGGATGATACTTTCAGGTAATGATCAGTACACTAAGGCGACTTGGTTCCCCAAATTTCGTTCTTCTATGTTGAAGCGTTCGTTTCCAGTAACAGTTTGAATTTTTAGGTTTCACTCTGTTTTCTCCTATATTGATAGATGTATTTGGAACTCTAAATCCAACAGGGTTTGTGCTAGCTACTTGAAACTTGACACAATAATGTAGTTTCACGTTCTATCTCTACGTTTTGTTTCCTCTTGATGTAGCCCTAAGCAGTTACTGGCGGGAAACACTTTCATGGAAAGGGGTTGCCAAGCTTCCTAAAATTACGAATCTCCAGAAATCTCAGCAAATATTTTTTCACCCAAACTGGATGATACTTTCAGGTAATGATCAGTACACTAAGGCGACTTGGTTCCCCAAATTTCGTTCTTCTATGTTGAAGCGTTCGTTTGCAGTAACACTCTGAATTTTTAGGTTTCACTCTGTTTTCTCCTATATTGATAGATGTATTTGGAACTCTAAATCCAACACGGTTTGTGCTAGCTTCTTGAAACTTGACACAATAAAGTAGTTTCACGTTCTATCTCTATGTTTTGTTTCCTCTTGATGTAGCCCTAAGCAGTGACTGGCGAGAAACACTTTCATGGAAAGGGGTTGCCAGGCTTCCCAAAATTACGAATCTCCAGAAATCTCAGCAAATATTTTTTCACCCAAACTGGATGATACTTTCAGGTAATGATCAGTACACTAAGGCGACTTGGTTCCCCAAATTTCGTTCTTCTATGTTGAAGCGTTCGTTTCCAGTAACAGTTTTAATTTTTAGGTTTCACTCTGTTTTCTCCTATATTGATAGATGTATTTGGAACTCTAAATCCAACACGGTTTGTGCTAGCTTCTTGAAACTTGACACAATAAAGTAGTTTCACGTTCTATCTCTACTTTTTGTTTCCTCTTGATGTAGCCTTAAGCAGTGACTGGCGAGAAACACTTTCAAGGAAAGGGGTTGCCAAGCTTCCTAAAATTACGAATCTCCAGATATCTCAGCAAATATTTTTTCACCCAAACTGGATGATACTTTCAGATAATGATCAGTACACTAAGGCGACTTGGTTCCCCAAATTTCGTTCTTCTATGTTGAAGCGTTCGTTTCCAGTAACAGTTTTAATTTTTAGGTTTCACTCTGTTTTCTCCTATATTGATAGATGTATTTGGAACTCTAAATCCAACAGGGTTTGTGCTAGCTACTTGAAACTTGACACAATAATGTAGTTTCACGTTCTATCTCTACGTTTTGTTTCCTCTTGATGTAGCCCTAAGCAGTTACTGGCGGGAAACACTTTCATGGAAAGGGGTTGCCAAGCTTCCTAAAATTACGAATCTCCAGAAATCTCAGCAAATATTTTTTCACCCAAACTGGATGATACTTTCAGGTAATGATCAGTACACTAAGGCGACTTGGTTCCCCAAATTTCGTTCTTCTATGTTGAAGCGTTCGTTTCCAGTAACAGTTTGAATTTTTAGGTTTCACTCTGTTTTCTCCTATATTGATAGATGTATTTGGAACTCTAAATCCAACAGGGTTTGTGCTAGCTTCTTGAAACTTGACACAATAAAGTAGTTTCACGTTCTATCTCTACGTTTTGTTTCCTCTTGATGTAGCCCTAAGCAGTTACTGGCGGGAAACACTTTCATGGAAAGGGGTTGCCAGGCTTCCTAAAATTACGAATCTCCAGAAATCTCAGCAAATATTTTTTCACCCAAACTGGATGATACTTTCAGGTAATGATCAGTACACTAAGGCGACTTGGTTCCCCAAATTTCGTTCTTCTATGTTGAAGCGTTCGTTTCCAGTAACAGTTTGAATTTTTCGGTTTCACTCTGTTTTCTCCTATATTGATAGATGTATTTGGAACTCTAAATCCAACACGGTTTGTGCTGGCTTCTTGAAACATGATACAATAAAGTAGTTTCACGTTCTATATCTATGTTTTGTTTCCTCTTGATGTAGCCCAATGCAGTGACTGGCGAGAAACACTTTCATGGAAAGGGGTTGCCAGGCTTCCCAAAATTACGAATCTCCAGAAATCTCAGCAAATATTTTTTCACCCAAACTGGATGATACTTTCAGGTAATGATCAGTACACTAAGGCGACTTGGTTCCCCAAATTTCGTTCTTCTATGTTGAAGCGTTCGTTTCCAGTAACAGTTTGAATTTTTAGGTTTCACTCTGTTTTCTCCTATATTGATAGATGTGTTTGGAACTCTAAATCGAACACGGTTTGTGCTAGCTTCTTGAAACTTGACACAATAAAGTAGTTTCACGTTCTATCTCTATGTTTTGTTTCCTCTTGATGTAGCCTTAAGCAGTGACTGGCGAGAAACACTTTCATGGAAAGGGGTTGCCAAGCTTCCTAAAATTACGAATCTCCAGAAATCTCAGCAAATATTTTTTCACCCAAACTGGATGATACTTTCAGGTAATGATCAGTACACTAAGCCGACTTGGTTCCCCAAACTTCGTTCTTCTATATTGAAGCGTTCGTTTCCAGTAACAGTTTGAATTTTTAGGTTTCACTCTGTTTTCTCCTATATTGACACATGTATTTGGAACTCTAAATCCAACACGGTTTGTGCTAGCTTCTTGAAACTTGAAGCAATAAAGTACTTTCTCGTTCTATCTCTACGTTTTGTTTCCTCTTGATGTAGCCCTAAGCAGTGACTGGCGAGAAACACTTTCATGAAAAGGTGTTGCCAAGCTTCCAAAAATTAGGAATCTCCAGAAATCCCAGCAAATATATTTTCACCCAAACTGGATGATACTTTCAGGTAATGATCAGTACACTAAGCCGACTTGGTTCCCCAAATTTTGTTCTTCTATGTTGCATCGTTCGTTTGCAGTAACAGTTTGAATTTTTAGGTTTCACTCTGTTTTCTCCTATATTGATAGATGTATTTGGAACTCTAAATCCAACACGGTTTGTGCTAGGTTCTTGAAACATGACACAATAAAGTAGTTTCACGTTCTATCTCTATGGTTTCTTTCCTCTTGATGTAGCCCTAAGCAGTGACTGGCGAGAAACACGTTCATTGAAAGGGATTGCCAAGCTTCCAAAAATACGAATCTCCAGAAATCTCAGCAAACATTTTTTCACCCAAACTGGATGATACTTTCAGGTATTGATCAGTGCACTAAGGCGACTTGGTTCCCCAAATATCGTTCTTCTATCTTGAAGCGTTCATTTCCAGTAACAGTTTGAATTTTTAGGTTTCACTCTGTATTCTCCTATATTGATATATGTGTTTGGAACTCTAAATCCAACACGGTTTGTGCTAACTTCTTCAAACCGGACACAATAAAGTAGTTTCACGTTCTATCTCTGTGTTTTATTTCCTCTTCATGTATACCTAAGCAGTGACTGGCGAGAAACACTTTCATGGAAAGGGTTTGCCAAGCTGCCAAAAATTACGAATCTCCAGAAATCTCAGCAAATATTTTTTCACCCAAACTGGATGATACTTTGAAGTAATGATCAGTACACTAAGCCGACTTGGTTCCCCAAATTTCGTTCTTCTATGTTGAAGCGTTCGTTTGCAGTAACACTCTGAATTTTTAGGTTTCACTCTGTTTTCTCCTATATTGATAGATGTATTTGGAACTCTAAATCCAACACGGTTTGTGCTAGCTTCTTGAAACTTGACACAATAAAGTAGTTTCACGTTCTATCTCTATGTTTTGTTTCCTCTTGATGTAGCCCTAAGCAGTGACTGGCGAGAAACACTTTCAAGGAAAGGGGTTGCCAAGCTTCCTAAAATTACGAATCTCCAGATATCTCAGCAAATATTTTTTCACCCAAACTGGATGATACTTTCAGGTAATGATCAGTACACTAAGGCGACTTGGTTCCCCAAATTTCGTTCTTCTATGTTGAAGCGTTCGTTTCCAGTAACAGTTTGAATTTTTAGGTTTCACTCTGTTTTCTCCTATATTGATAGATGTATTTGGAACTCTAAATCCAACAGGGTTTGTGCTAGCTACTTGAAACTTGACACAATAATGTAGTTTCACGTTCTATCTCTACGTTTTGTTTCCTCTTGATGTAGCCCTAAGCAGTTACTGGCGGGAAACACTTTCATGGAAAGGGGTTGCCAAGCTTCCTAAAATTACGAATCTCCAGAAATCTCAGCAAATATTTTTTCACCCAAACTGGATGATACTTTCAGGTAATGATCAGTACACTAAGGCGACTTGGTTCCCCAAATTTCGTTCTTCTATGTTGAAGCGTTCGTTTGCAGTAACACTCTGAATTTTTAGGTTTCACTCTGTTTTCTCCTATATTGATAGATGTATTTGGAACTCTAAATCCAACACGGTTTGTGCTAGCTTCTTGAAACTTGACACAATAAAGTAGTTTCACGTTCTATCTCTATGTTTTGTTTCCTCTTGATGTAGCCCTAAGCAGTGACTGGCGAGAAACACTTTCATGGAAAGGGGTTGCCAGGCTTCCCAAAATTACGAATCTCCAGAAATCTCAGCAAATATTTTTTCACCCAAACTGGATGATACTTTCAGGTAATGATCAGTACACTAAGGCGACTTGGTTCCCCAAATTTCGTTCTTCTATGTTGAAGCGTTCGTTTCCAGTAACAGTTTTAATTTTTAGGTTTCACTCTGTTTTCTCCTATATTGATAGATGTATTTGGAACTCTAAATCCAACACGGTTTGTGCTAGCTTCTTGAAACTTGACACAATAAAGTAGTTTCACGTTCTATCTCTACTTTTTGTTTCCTCTTGATGTAGCCTTAAGCAGTGACTGGCGAGAAACACTTTCAAGGAAAGGGGTTGCCAAGCTTCCTAAAATTACGAATCTCCAGATATCTCAGCAAATATTTTTTCACCCAAACTGGATGATACTTTCAGATAATGATCAGTACACTAAGGCGACTTGGTTCCCCAAATTTCGTTCTTCTATGTTGAAGCGTTCGTTTCCAGTAACAGTTTGAATTTTTAGGTTTCACTCTGTTTTCTCCTATATTGATAGATGTATTTGGAACTCTAAATCCAACAGGGTTTGTGCTAGCTACTTGAAACTTGACACAATAATGTAGTTTCACGTTCTATCTCTACGTTTTGTTTCCTCTTGATGTAGCCCTAAGCAGTTACTGGCGGGAAACACTTTCATGGAAAGGGGTTGCCAAGCTTCCTAAAATTACGAATCTCCAGAAATCTCAGCAAATATTTTTTCACCCAAACTGGATGATACTTTCAGGTAATGATCAGTACACTAAGGCGACTTGGTTCCCCAAATTTCGTTCTTCTATGTTGAAGCGTTCGTTTCCAGTAACAGTTTGAATTTTTAGGTTTCACTCTGTTTTCTCCTATATTGATAGATGTATTTGGAACTCTAAATCCAACAGGGTTTGTGCTAGCTTCTTGAAACTTGACACAATAAAGTAGTTTCACGTTCTATCTCTACGTTTTGTTTCCTCTTGATGTAGCCCTAAGCAGTTACTGGCGGGAAACACTTTCATGGAAAGGGGTTGCCAGGCTTCCTAAAATTACGAATCTCCAGAAATCTCAGCAAATATTTTTTCACCCAAACTGGATGATACTTTCAGGTAATGATCAGTACACTAAGGCGACTTGGTTCCCCAAATTTCGTTCTTCTATGTTGAAGCGTTCGTTTCCAGTAACAGTTTGAATTTTTCGGTTTCACTCTGTTTTCTCCTATATTGATAGATGTATTTGGAACTCTAAATCCAACACGGTTTGTGCTGGCTTCTTGAAACATGATACAATAAAGTAGTTTCACGTTCTATATCTATGTTTTGTTTCCTCTTGATGTAGCCCAATGCAGTGACTGGCGAGAAACACTTTCATGGAAAGGGGTTGCCAGGCTTCCCAAAATTACGAATCTCCAGAAATCTCAGCAAATATTTTTTCACCCAAACTGGATGATACTTTCAGGTAATGATCAGTACACTAAGGCGACTTGGTTCCCCAAATTTCGTTCTTCTATGTTGAAGCGTTCGTTTCCAGTAACAGTTTGAATTTTTAGGTTTCACTCTGTTTTCTCCTATATTGATAGATGTGTTTGGAACTCTAAATCGAACACGGTTTGTGCTAGCTTCTTGAAACTTGACACAATAAAGTAGTTTCACGTTCTATCTCTATGTTTTGTTTCCTCTTGATGTAGCCTTAAGCAGTGACTGGCGAGAAACACTTTCATGGAAAGGGGTTGCCAAGCTTCCTAAAATTACGAATCTCCAGAAATCTCAGCAAATATTTTTTCACCCAAACTGGATGATACTTTCAGGTAATGATCAGTACACTAAGCCGACTTGGTTCCCCAAACTTCGTTCTTCTATATTGAAGCGTTCGTTTCCAGTAACAGTTTGAATTTTTAGGTTTCACTCTGTTTTCTCCTATATTGACACATGTATTTGGAACTCTAAATCCAACACGGTTTGTGCTAGCTTCTTGAAACTTGAAGCAATAAAGTACTTTCTCGTTCTATCTCTACGTTTTGTTTCCTCTTGATGTAGCCCTAAGCAGTGACTGGCGAGAAACACTTTCATGAAAAGGTGTTGCCAAGCTTCCAAAAATTAGGAATCTCCAGAAATCCCAGCAAATATATTTTCACCCAAACTGGATGATACTTTCAGGTAATGATCAGTACACTAAGCCGACTTGGTTCCCCAAATTTTGTTCTTCTATGTTGCATCGTTCGTTTGCAGTAACAGTTTGAATTTTTAGGTTTCACTCTGTTTTCTCCTATATTGATAGATGTATTTGGAACTCTAAATCCAACACGGTTTGTGCTAGGTTCTTGAAACATGACACAATAAAGTAGTTTCACGTTCTATCTCTATGGTTTCTTTCCTCTTGATGTAGCCCTAAGCAGTGACTGGCGAGAAACACGTTCATTGAAAGGGATTGCCAAGCTTCCAAAAATACGAATCTCCAGAAATCTCAGCAAACATTTTTTCACCCAAACTGGATGATACTTTCAGGTATTGATCAGTGCACTAAGGCGACTTGGTTCCCCAAATATCGTTCTTCTATCTTGAAGCGTTCATTTCCAGTAACAGTTTGAATTTTTAGGTTTCACTCTGTATTCTCCTATATTGATATATGTGTTTGGAACTCTAAATCCAACACGGTTTGTGCTAACTTCTTCAAACCGGACACAATAAAGTAGTTTCACGTTCTATCTCTGTGTTTTATTTCCTCTTCATGTATACCTAAGCAGTGACTGGCGAGAAACACTTTCATGGAAAGGGTTTGCCAAGCTGCCAAAAATTACGAATCTCCAGAAATCTCAGCAAATATTTTTTCACCCAAACTGGATGATACTTTGAAGTAATGATCAGTACACTAAGCCGACTTGGTTCCCCAAATTTCGTTCTTCTATGTTGAAGCGTTCGTTTGCAGTAACACTCTGAATTTTTAGGTTTCACTCTGTTTTCTCCTATATTGATAGATGTATTTGGAACTCTAAATCCAACACGGTTTGTGCTAGCTTCTTGAAACTTGACACAATAAAGTAGTTTCACGTTCTATCTCTATGTTTTGTTTCCTCTTGATGTAGCCCTAAGCAGTGACTGGCGAGAAACACTTTCAAGGAAAGGGGTTGCCAAGCTTCCTAAAATTACGAATCTCCAGATATCTCAGCAAATATTTTTTCACCCAAACTGGATGATACTTTCAGGTAATGATCAGTACACTAAGGCGACTTGGTTCCCCAAATTTCGTTCTTCTATGTTGAAGCGTTCGTTTCCAGTAACAGTTTGAATTTTTAGGTTTCACTCTGTTTTCTCCTATATTGATAGATGTATTTGGAACTCTAAATCCAACAGGGTTTGTGCTAGCTACTTGAAACTTGACACAATAATGTAGTTTCACGTTCTATCTCTACGTTTTGTTTCCTCTTGATGTAGCCCTAAGCAGTTACTGGCGGGAAAAACTTTCATGGAAAGGGGTTGCCAAGCTTCCTAAAATTACGAATCTCCAGAAATCTCAGCAAATATTTTTTCACCCAAACTGGATGATACTTTCAGGTAATGATCAGTACACTAAGGCGACTTGGTTCCCCAAATTTCGTTCTTCTATGTTGAAGCGTTCGTTTGCAGTAACACTCTGAATTTTTAGGTTTCACTCTGTTTTCTCCTATATTGATAGATGTATTTGGAACTCTAAATCCAACACGGTTTGTGCTAGCTTCTTGAAACTTGACACAATAAAGTAGTTTCACGTTCTATCTCTATGTTTTGTTTCCTCTTGATGTAGCCCTAAGCAGTGACTGGCGAGAAACACTTTCATGGAAAGGGGTTGCCAGGCTTCCCAAAATTACGAATCTCCAGAAATCTCAGCAAATATTTTTTCACCCAAACTGGATGATACTTTCAGGTAATGATCAGTACACTAAGGCGACTTGGTTCCCCAAATTTCGTTCTTCTATGTTGAAGCGTTCGTTTCCAGTAACAGTTTTAATTTTTAGGTTTCACTCTGTTTTCTCCTATATTGATAGATGTATTTGGAACTCTAAATCCAACACGGTTTGTGCTAGCTTCTTGAAACTTGACACAATAAAGTAGTTTCACGTTCTATCTCTACTTTTTGTTTCCTCTTGATGTAGCCTTAAGCAGTGACTGGCGAGAAACACTTTCAAGGAAAGGGGTTGCCAAGCTTCCTAAAATTACGAATCTCCAGATATCTCAGCAAATATTTTTTCACCCAAACTGGATGATACTTTCAGATAATGATCAGTACACTAAGGCGACTTGGTTCCCCAAATTTCGTTCTTCTATGTTGAAGCGTTCGTTTCCAGTAACAGTTTGAATTTTTAGGTTTCACTCTGTTTTCTCCTATATTGATAGATGTATTTGGAACTCTAAATCCAACAGGGTTTGTGCTAGCTACTTGAAACTTGACACAATAATGTAGTTTCACGTTCTATCTCTACGTTTTGTTTCCTCTTGATGTAGCCCTAAGCAGTTACTGGCGGGAAACACTTTCATGGAAAGGGGTTGCCAAGCTTCCTAAAATTACGAATCTCCAGAAATCTCAGCAAATATTTTTTCACCCAAACTGGATGATACTTTCAGGTAATGATCAGTACACTAAGGCGACTTGGTTCCCCAAATTTCGTTCTTCTATGTTGAAGCGTTCGTTTGCAGTAACACTCTGAATTTTTAGGTTTCACTCTGTTTTCTCCTATATTGATAGATGTATTTGGAACTCTAAATCCAACACGGTTTGTGCTAACTTCTTCAAACCGGACACAATAAAGTAGTTTCACGTTCTATCTCTGTGTTTTATTTCCTCTTGATGTATACCTAAGCAGTGACTTTCGAGAAACACTTTCATGGAAAGGGTTTGCCAAGCTGCCAAAAATTACGAATCTCCAGAAATCTCAGCAAATATTTTTTCACCCAAACTGGATGATACTTTGAAGTAATGATCAGTACACTAAGCCGACTTGGTTCCCCAAATTTCGTTCTTCTATGTTGAAGCGTTCGTTTGCAGTAACACTCTGAATTTTTAGGTTTCACTCTGTTTTCTCCTATATTGATAGATGTATTTGGAACTCTAAATCCAACACGGTTTGTGCTAGCTTCTTGAAACTTGACACAATAAAGTAGTTTCACGTTCTATCTCTATGTTTTGTTTCCTCTTGATGTAGCCCTAAGCAGTGACTGGCGAGAAACACTTTCATGGAAAGGGGTTGCCAGGCTTCCCAAAATTACGAATCTCCAGAAATCTCAGCAAATATTTTTTCACCCAAACTGGATGATACTTTCAGGTAATGATCAGTACACTAAGGCGACTTGGTTCCCCAAATTTCGTTCTTCTATGTTGAAGCGTTCGTTTCCAGTAACAGTTTTAATTTTTAGGTTTCACTCTGTTTTCTCCTATATTGATAGATGTATTTGGAACTCTAAATCCAACACGGTTTGTGCTAGCTTCTTGAAACTTGACACAATAAAGTAGTTTCACGTTCTATCTCTACTTTTTGTTTCCTCTTGATGTAGCCTTAAGCAGTGACTGGCGAGAAACACTTTCAAGGAAAGGGGTTGCCAAGCTTCCTAAAATTACGAATCTCCAGATATCTCAGCAAATATTTTTTCACCCAAACTGGATGATACTTTCAGGTAATGATCAGTACACTAAGGCGACTTGGTTCCCCAAATTTCGTTCTTCTATGTTGAAGCGTTCGTTTCCAGTAACAGTTTGAATTTTTAGGTTTCACTCTGTTTTCTCCTATATTGATAGATGTATTTGGAACTCTAAATCCAACAGGGTTTGTGCTAGCTACTTGAAACTTGACACAATAATGTAGTTTCACGTTCTATCTCTACGTTTTGTTTCCTCTTGATGTAGCCCTAAGCAGTTACTGGCGGGAAACACTTTCATGGAAAGGGGTTGCCAAGCTTCCTAAAATTACGAATCTCCAGAAATCTCAGCAAATATTTTTTCACCCAAACTGGATGATACTTTCAGGTAATGATCAGTACACTAAGGCGACTTGGTTCCCCAAATTTCGTTCTTCTATGTTGAAGCGTTCGTTTGCAGTAACACTCTGAATTTTTAGGTTTCACTCTGTTTTCTCCTATATTGATAGATGTATTTGGAACTCTAAATCCAACACGGTTTGTGCTAGCTTCTTGAAACTTGACACAATAAAGTAGTTTCACGTTCTATCTCTATGTTTTGTTTCCTCTTGATGTAGCCCTAAGCAGTGACTGGCGAGAAACACTTTCATGGAAAGGGGTTGCCAGGCTTCCCAAAATTACGAATCTCCAGAAATCTCAGCAAATATTTTTTCACCCAAACTGGATGATACTTTCAGGTAATGATCAGTACACTAAGGCGACTTGGTTCCCCAAATTTCGTTCTTCTATGTTGAAGCGTTCGTTTCCAGTAACAGTTTTAATTTTTAGGTTTCACTCTGTTTTCTCCTATATTGATAGATGTATTTGGAACTCTAAATCCAACACGGTTTGTGCTAGCTTCTTGAAACTTGACACAATAAAGTAGTTTCACGTTCTATCTCTACTTTTTGTTTCCTCTTGATGTAGCCTTAAGCAGTGACTGGCGAGAAACACTTTCAAGGAAAGGGGTTGCCAAGCTTCCTAAAATTACGAATCTCCAGATATCTCAGCAAATATTTTTTCACCCAAACTGGATGATACTTTCAGATAATGATCAGTACACTAAGGCGACTTGGTTCCCCAAATTTCGTTCTTCTATGTTGAAGCGTTCGTTTCCAGTAACAGTTTGAATTTTTAGGTTTCACTCTGTTTCTCCTATATTGATAGATGTATTTGGAACTCTAAATGCAACAGGGTTTGTGCTAGCTACTTGAAACTTGACACAATAATGTAGTTTCACGTTCTATCTCTACGTTTTGTTTCCTCTTGATGTAGCCCTAAGCAGTTACTGGCGGGAAACACTTTCATGGAAAGGGGTTGCCAAGCTTCCTAAAATTACGAATCTCCAGAAATCTCAGCAAATATTTTTTCACCCAAACTGGATGATACTTTCAGGTAATGATCAGTACACTAAGGCGACTTGGTTCCCCAAATTTCGTTCTTCTATGTTGAAGCGTTCGTTTCCAGTAACAGTTTGAATTTTTAGGTTTCACTCTGTTTTCTCCTATATTGATAGATGTATTTGGAACTCTAAATCCAACAGGGTTTGTGCTAGCTTCTTGAAACTTGACACAATAAAGTAGTTTCACGTTCTATCTCTACGTTTTGTTTCCTCTTGATGTAGCCCTAAGCAGTTACTGGCGGGAAACACTTTCATGGAAAGGGGTTGCCAGGCTTCCTAAAATTACGAATCTCCAGAAATCTCAGCAAATATTTTTTCACCCAAACTGGATGATACTTTCAGGTAATGATCAGTACACTAAGGCGACTTGGTTCCCCAAATTTCGTTCTTCTATGTTGAAGCGTTCGTTTCCAGTAACAGTTTGAATTTTTCGGTTTCACTCTGTTTTCTCCTATATTGATAGATGTATTTGGAACTCTAAATCCAACACGGTTTGTGCTGGCTTCTTGAAACATGATACAATAAAGTAGTTTCACGTTCTATATCTATGTTTTGTTTCCTCTTGATGTAGCCCAATGCAGTGACTGGCGAGAAACACTTTCATGGAAAGGGGTTGCCAGGCTTCCCAAAATTACGAATCTCCAGAAATCTCAGCAAATATTTTTTCACCCAAACTGGATGATACTTTCAGGTAATGATCAGTACACTAAGGCGACTTGGTTCCCCAAATTTCGTTCTTCTATGTTGAAGCGTTCGTTTCCAGTAACAGTTTGAATTTTTAGGTTTCACTCTGTTTTCTCCTATATTGATAGATGTGTTTGGAACTCTAAATCGAACACGGTTTGTGCTAGCTTCTTGAAACTTGACACAATAAAGTAGTTTCACGTTCTATCTCTATGTTTTGTTTCCTCTTGATGTAGCCTTAAGCAGTGACTGGCGAGAAACACTTTCATGGAAAGGGGTTGCCAAGCTTCCTAAAATTACGAATCTCCAGAAATCTCAGCAAATATTTTTTCACCCAAACTGGATGATACTTTCAGGTAATGATCAGTACACTAAGCCGACTTGGTTCCCCAAACTTCGTTCTTCTATATTGAAGCGTTCGTTTCCAGTAACAGTTTGAATTTTTAGGTTTCACTCTGTTTTCTCCTATATTGACACATGTATTTGGAACTCTAAATCCAACACGGTTTGTGCTAGCTTCTTGAAACTTGAAGCAATAAAGTACTTTCTCGTTCTATCTCTACGTTTTGTTTCCTCTTGATGTAGCCCTAAGCAGTGACTGGCGAGAAACACTTTCATGAAAAGGTGTTGCCAAGCTTCCAAAAATTAGGAATCTCCAGAAATCCCAGCAAATATATTTTCACCCAAACTGGATGATACTTTCAGGTAATGATCAGTACACTAAGCCGACTTGGTTCCCCAAATTTTGTTCTTCTATGTTGCATCGTTCGTTTGCAGTAACAGTTTGAATTTTTAGGTTTCACTCTGTTTTCTCCTATATTGATAGATGTATTTGGAACTCTAAATCCAACACGGTTTGTGCTAGGTTCTTGAAACATGACACAATAAAGTAGTTTCACGTTCTATCTCTATGGTTTCTTTCCTCTTGATGTAGCCCTAAGCAGTGACTGGCGAGAAACACGTTCATTGAAAGGGATTGCCAAGCTTCCAAAAATACGAATCTCCAGAAATCTCAGCAAACATTTTTTCACCCAAACTGGATGATACTTTCAGGTATTGATCAGTGCACTAAGGCGACTTGGTTCCCCAAATATCGTTCTTCTATCTTGAAGCGTTCATTTCCAGTAACAGTTTGAATTTTTAGGTTTCACTCTGTATTCTCCTATATTGATATATGTGTTTGGAACTCTAAATCCAACACGGTTTGTGCTAACTTCTTCAAACCGGACACAATAAAGTAGTTTCACGTTCTATCTCTGTGTTTTATATCCTCTTGATGTATACCTAAGCAGTGACTGGCGAGAAACACTTTCCTGGAAAGGGTTTGCCAAGCTGCCAAAAATTACGAATCTCCAGAAATCTCAGCAAATATTTTTTCACCCAAACTGGATGATACTTTGAAGTAATGATCAGTACACTAAGCCGACTTGGTTCCCCAAATTTCGTTCTTCTATGTTGAAGCGTTCGTTTGCAGTAACACTCTGAATTTTTAGGTTTCACTCTGTTTTCTCCTATATTGATAGATGTATTTGGAACTCTAAATCCAACACGGTTTGTGCTAGCTTCTTGAAACTTGACACAATAAAGTAGTTTCACGTTCTATCTCTATGTTTTGTTTCCTCTTGATGTAGCCCGAAGCAGTGACTGGCGAGAAACACTTTCATGGAAAGGGGTTGCCAGGCTTCCGAAAATTACGAATCTCCAGAAATCTCAGCAAATATTTTTTCACCCAAACTGGATGATACTTTCAGGTAATGATCAGTACACTAAGGCGACTTGGTTCCCCAAATTTCGTTCTTCTATGTTGAAGCGTTCGTTTCCAGTAACAGTTTTAATTTTTAGGTTTCACTCTGTTTTCTCCTATATTGATAGATGTATTTGGAACTCTAAATCCAACACGGTTTGTGCTGGCTTCTTGAAACTTGACACAATAAAGTAGTTTCACGTTCTATCTCTACGTTTTGTTTCCTCTTGATGTAGCCTTAAGCAGTGACTGGCGAGAAACACTTTCAAGGAAAGGGGTTGCCAAGCTTCCTAAAATTACGAATCTCCAGATATCTCAGCAAATATTTTTTCACCCAAACTGGATGATACTTTCAGGTAATGATCAGTACACTAAGGCGACTTGGTTCCCCAAATTTCGTTCTTCTATGTTGAAGCGTTCGTTTCCAGTAACAGTTTGAATTTTTAGGTTTCACTCTGTTTTCTCCTATATTGATAGATGTATTTGGAACTCTAAATCCAACAGGGTTTGTGCTAGCTACTTGAAACTTGACACAATAATGTAGTTTCACGTTCTATCTCTACGTTTTGTTTCCTCTTGATGTAGCCCTAAGCAGTTACTGGCGGGAAACACTTTCATGGAAAGGGGTTGCCAAGCTTCCTAAAATTACGAATCTCCAGAAATCTCAGCAAATATTTTTTCACCCAAACTGGATGATACTTTCAGGTAATGATCAGTACACTAAGGCGACTTGGTTCCCCAAATTTCGTTCTTCTATGTTGAAGCGTTCGTTTGCAGTAACACTCTGAATTTTTAGGTTTCACTCTGTTTTCTCCTATATTGATAGATGTATTTGGAACTCTAAATCCAACACGGTTTGTGCTAGCTTCTTGAAACTTGACACAATAAAGTAGTTTCACGTTCTATCTCTATGTTTTGTTTCCTCTTGATGTAGCCCTAAGCAGTGACTGGCGAGAAACACTTTCATGGAAAGGGGTTGCCAGGCTTCCCAAAATTACGAATCTCCAGAAATCTCAGCAAATATTTTTTCACCCAAACTGGATGATACTTTCAGGTAATGATCAGTACACTAAGGCGACTTGGTTCCCCAAATTTCGTTCTTCTATGTTGAAGCGTTCGTTTCCAGTAACAGTTTTAATTTTTAGGTTTCACTCTGTTTTCTCCTATATTGATAGATGTATATGGAACTCTAAATCCAACACGGTTTGTGCTAGCTTCTTGAAACTTGACACAATAAAGTAGTTTCACGTTCTATCTCTACTTTTTGTTTCCTCTTGATGTAGCCTTAAGCAGTGACTGGCGAGAAACACTTTCAAGGAAAGGGGTTGCCAAGCTTCCTAAAATTACGAATCTCCAGATATCTCAGCAAATATTTTTTCACCCAAACTGGATGATACTTTCAGATAATGATCAGTACACTAAGGCGACTTGGTTCCCCAAATTTCGTTCTTCTATGTTGAAGCGTTCGTTTCCAGTAACAGTTTGAATTTTTAGGTTTCACTCTGTTTTCTCCTATATTGATAGATGTATTTGGAACTCTAAATCCAACAGGGTTTGTGCTAGCTTCTTGAAACTTGACACAATAAAGTAGTTTCACGTTCTATCTCTACGTTTTGTTTCCTCTTGATGTAGCCCTAAGCAGTTACTGGCGGGAAACACTTTCATGGAAAGGGGTTGCCAGGCTTCCTAAAATTACGAATCTCCAGAAATCTCAGCAAATATTTTTTCACCCAAACTGGATGATACTTTCAGGTAATGATCAGTACACTAAGGCGACTTGGTTCCCCAAATTTCGTTCTTCTATGTTGAAGCGTTCGTTTCCAGTAACAGTTTGAATTTTTCGGTTTCACTCTGTTTTCTCCTATATTGATAGATGTATTTGGAACTCTAAATCCAACACGGTTTGTGCTGGCTTCTTGAAACATGATACAATAAACTAGTTTCACGTTCTATATCTATGTTTTGTTTCCTCTTGATGTAGCCCAATGCAGTGACTGGCGAGAAACACTTTCATGGAAAGGGGTTGCCAGGCTTCCCAAAATTACGAATCTCCAGAAATCTCAGCAAATATTTTTTCACCCAAACTGGATGATACTTTCAGGTAATGATCAGTACACTAAGGCGACTTGGTTCCCCAAATTTCGTTCTTCTATGTTGAAGCGTTCGTTTCCAGTAACAGTTTGAATTTTTAGGTTTCACTCTGTTTTCTTCTATATTGATAGATGTGTTTGGAACTCTAAATCGAACACGGTTTGTGCTAGCTTCTTGAAACTTGACACAATAAAGTAGTTTCACGTTCTATATGTTTTGTTTCCTCTTGATGTAGCCTTAAGCAGTGACTGGCGAGAAACACTTTCATGGAAAGGGGTTGCCAAGCTTCCTAAAATTACGAATCTCCAGAAATCTCAGCAAATAGTTTTTCACCCAACCTGGATGATACACTCAGGTAATGATCAGTACACTAAGCCGACTTGGTTCCCCAAACTTCGTTCTTCTATGTTGAAGCGTTCGTTTCCAGTAACAGTTTGAATTTTTAGGTTTCACTCTGTTTTCTCCTATATTGACACATGTATTTGGAACTCTAAATCCAACACGGTTTGTGCTAGCTTCTTGAAACTTGAAGCAATAAAGCACTTTCTCGTTCAACTACTACAATAAAGTAGTTTCACGTTCTATCTCTATGTTTTGTTTCCTCTTGATGTAGCCCTAAGCGGTGACTGGCGAGAAACACTTTCATGGAAAGGGGTTGCCAGGCTTCCCAAAATTACGAATCTCCAGAAATCTCAGCAAATATTTTTTCACCCAAACTGGATGATACTTTCAGGTAATGATCAGTACACTAAGGCGACTTGGTTCCCCAAATTTCGTTCTTCTATGTTGAAGCGTTCGTTTCCAGTAACAGTTTGAATTTTTAGGTTTCACTCTGTTTTCTCCTATATTGATAGATGTATTTGGAACTCTAAATCCAACAGGGTTTGTGCTAGCTTCTTGAAACTTGACACAATAAAGTAGTTTCAAGTTCTATCTCTACGTTTTGTTTCCTCTTGATGTAGCCCTAAGCAGTTACTGGCGAGAAACACTTTCATGGAAAGTGGTTGCCAAGCTTCCTAAAATTACGAATCTCCAGAAATCTCAGCAAATATTTTTTCACCCAAACTGGATGATATTTTCAGGTAATGATCAGTACACTAAGGCGACTTGGTTCCCCAAATTTCGTTCTTCTATGTTGAAGCGTTCGTTTCCAGTAACACTTTAAATTTTTAGGTTTCACTCTGTTTTCTCCTATATTGATAGATGTATTTGGAACTCTAAATCCAACACGGATTGTGCTAGCTCCTTGAAACTTGACACAATAAAGTAGTTTCACGTTCTATCTCTACGTTTTGTTTCCTCTTGATGTAGCCTTAAGCAGTGACTGGCGAGAAACACTTTCAAGGAAAGGGGTTGCCAAGCTTCCCAAAATTACGAATCTCCAGATATCTCAGCAAATATTTTTTCACCCAAACTGGATGATACTTTCAGGTAATGATCAGTACACTAAGGCGACTTGGTTCCCCAAATTTCGTTCTTCTATGTTGAAGCGTTCGTTTCCAGTAACAGTTTGAATTTTTAGGTTTCACTCTGTTTTCTCCTATATTGATAGATGTATTTGGAACTCTAAATCCAACAGGGTTTGTGCTAGCTTCTTGAAACTTGACACAATAAAGTAGTTTCACGTTCTATCTCTAGGTTTTGTTTCCTCTTGATGTAGCCCTAAGCAGTAACTGGCGAGAAACACTTTCATGGAAAGGGGTTGCCAAGCTTCCTAAAATTACGAATCTCGAGAAATCTCAGCAAATATTTTTTCACCCAAACTGGATGATACTTTCAGGTAATGATCAGTACACTAAAGCGACTTGGTTCCCCAAATTTCGTTCTTCTATGTTGAAGCGTTCGTTTGCAGTAACACTCTGAATTTTTAGGTTTCACTCTGTTTTCTACTATATTGATAGATGTATTTGGAACTCTAAATCCAACACGGTTTGTGCTAGCTTCTTGAAACTTGACACAATAAAGTAGTTTCACGTTCTATCTCTATGTTTTGTTTCCTCTTGATGTAGCCCTAAGCAGTGACTGGCGAGAAACACTTTCATGGAAAGGGGTTGCCAGGCTTCCCAAAATTACGAATCTCCAGAAATCTCAGCAAATATTTTTTCACCCAAACTGGATGATACTTTCAGGTAATGATCAGTACACTAAGGCGACTTGGTTCCCAAAATTTCGTTCTTCTATGTTGAAGCGTTCGTTTCCAGTAACAGTTTTAATTTTTAGGTTTCACTCTGTTTTCTCCTATATTGATAGATGTATTTGGAACTCTAAATCCAACACGGTTTGTGCTAGCTTCTTGAAACTTGACACAATAAAGTAGTTTCACGTTCTATCTCTACCTTTTGTTTCCTCTTGATGTATCCTTAAGCAGTGACTGGCGAGAAACACTTTCAAGGAAAGGGGTTGCCAAGCTTCCCAAAATTACGAATCTCCAGATATCTCAGCAAATATTTTTTCACCCAAACTGGATGATACTTTCAGGTAATGATCAGTACACTAAGGCGACTTGGTTCCCCAAATTTCGTTCTTCTATGTTGAAGCGTTCGTTTCCAGTAACAGTTTGAATTTTTAGGTTTCACTCTGTTTTCTCCTATATTGATAGATGTATTTGGAACTCTAAATCCAACAGGGTTTGTGCTAGCTTCTTGAAACTTGACACAATAAAGTAGTTTCACGTTCTATCTCTACGTTTTGTTTCCTCTTGATGTAGCCCTAAGCAGTAACTGGCGAGAAACACTTTCATGGAAAGGGGTTGCCAAGCTTCCTAAAATTACGAATCTCGAGAAATCTCAGCAAATATTTTTTCACCCAAACTGGATGATACTTTCAGGTAATGATCAGTACACTAAAGCGACTTGGTTCCCCAAATTTCGTTCTTCTATGTTGAAGCATTCGTTTGCAGTAACACTCTGAATTTTTAGGTTTCACTCTGTTTTCTACTATATTGATAGATGTATTTGGAACTCTAAATCCAACACGGTTTGTGCTAGCTTCTTGAAACTTGACACAATAAAGTAGTTTCACGTTCTATCTCTATGTTTTGTTTCCTCTTGATGTAGCCCTAAGCAGTGACTGGCGAGAAACACTTTCATGGAAAGGGGTTGCCAGGCTTCCCAAAATTACGAATCTCCAGAAATCTCAGCAAATATTTTTTCACCCAAACTGGATGATACTTTCAGGTAATGATCAGTACACTAAGGCGACTTGGTTCCCCAAATTTCGTTCTTCTATGTTGAAGCGTTCATTTGCAGTAACACTCTGAATTTTTAGGTTTCACTCTGTTTTCTACTATATTGATAGATGTATTTGGAACTCTAAATCCAACACGGTTTGTGCTAGCTTCTTGAAACTTGACACAATAAAGTAGTTTCACGTTCTATCTCTACGTTTTGTTTCCTCTTGATGTAGCCCTAAGCAGTTACTGGCGGGAAACACTTTCATGGAAAGAGGTTGCCAAGCTTCCTAAAATTACGAATCTCCAGAAATCTCAGCAAATATTTTTTCACCCAAACTGGATGATACTTTCAGGTAATGATCAGTACACTAAGGCGACTTGGTTCCCCAAATTTCGTTCTTCTATGTTGAAGCGTTCGTTTCCAGTAACAGTTTGAATTTTTAGGTTTCACTCTGTTTTCTCCTATATTGATAGATGTATTTGGAACTCTAAATCCAACAGGGTTTGTGCTAGCTTCTTGAAACTTGACACAATAAAGTAGTTTCACGTTCTATCTCTACGTTTTGTTTCCTCTTGATGTAGCCCTAAGCAGTTACTGGCGGGAAACACTTTCATGGAAAGGGGTTGCCAAGCTTCCTAAAATTACGAATCTCCAGAAATCTCAGCAAATATTTTTTCACCCAAACTGGATGATACTTTCAGGTAATGATCAGTACACTAAGGCGACTTGGTTCCCCAAATTTCGTTCTTCTATGTTGAAGCGTTCGTTTCCAGTAACAGTTTGAATTTTTAGGTTTCACTCTGTTTTCTCCTATATTGATAGATGTATTTGGAACTCTAAATCCAACACGGTTTGTGCTGGCTTCTTGAAACATGACACAATAAAGTAGTTTCACGTTCTATCTCTATGTTTTGTTTCCTCTTGATGTAGCCCAATTCAGTGACTGGCAAGAAACACTTTCATGGAAAGGGGTTGCCAGGCTTCCCAAAATTACGAATCTCCAGATATCTCAGCAAATATTTTTTCACCCAAACTGGATGATACTTTCAGGTAATGATCAGTACACTAAGGCGACTTGGTTCCCCAAATTTCGTTCTTCTATGTTGAAGCGTTCGTTTCCAGTAACAGTTTGAATTTTTAGGTTTCACTCTGTTTTCTCCTATATTGATAGATGTATTTGGAACTCTAAATCCAACAGGGTTTGTGCTGGCTTCTTGAAACTTGACACAATAAAGTAGTTTCACGTTCTATCTCTATGTTTTGTTTCCTCTTGATGTAGCCCTAAGCAGTGACTGGCGAGAAACACTTTCATGGAAAGGGGTTGCCAGGCTTCCCAAAATTAAGAATCTCCAGAAATCTCAGCAAATATTTTTTCAACCAAACTGGATGATACTTTCAGGTAATGATCAGTACACTAAGGCGACTTGGTTCCCCAAATTTCGTTCTTCTATGTTGAAGCGTTCGTTTCCAGTAACAGTTTGAATTTTTAGGTTTCACTCTGTTTTCTCCTATATTGATAGATGTATTTGGAACTCTAAATCCAACAGGGTTTGTGCTGGCTTCTTGAAACTTGACACAATAAAGTAGTTTCACGTTCTATCTCTACGTTTTGTTTCCTCTTGATGTAGCCCTAAGCAGTAACTGGCGAGAAACACTTTCATGGAAAGGGGTTGCCAAGCTTCCTAAAATTACGAATCTCCAGAAATCTCAGCAAATATTTTTTCACCCAAACTGGATGATACTTTCAGGTAATGATCAGTACACTAAGGCGACTTGGTTCCCCAAATTTCGTTCTTCTATGTTGAAGCGTTCGTTTCCAGTAACACTTTAAATTTTTAGGTTTCACTCTGTTTTCTCCTATATTGATAGATGTATTTGGAACTCTAAATCCAACACGGATTGTGCTAGCTCCTTGAAACTTGACACAATAAAGTAGTTTCACGTTCTATCTCTACGTTTTGTTTCCTCTTGATGTAGCCTTAAGCAGTGACTGGCGAGAAACACTTTCAAGGAAAGGGGTTGCCAAGCTTCCCAAAATTACGAATCTCCAGATATCTCAGCAAATATTTTTTCACCCAAACTGGATGATACTTTCAGGTAATGATCAGTACACTAAGGCGACTTGGTTCCCCAAATTTCGTTCTTCTATGTTGAAGCGTTCGTTTCCAGTAACAGTTTGAATTTTTAGGTTTCACTCTGTTTTCTCCTATATTGATAGATGTATTTGGAACTCTAAATCCAACAGGGTTTGTGCTAGCTTCTTGAAACTTGACACAATAAAGTAGTTTCACGTTCTATCTCTACGTTTTGTTTCCTCTTGATGTAGCCCTAAGCAGTAACTGGCGAGAAACACTTTCATGGAAAGGGGTTGCCAAGCTTCCTAAAATTACGAATCTCGAGAAATCTCAGCAAATATTTTTTCACCCAAACTGGATGATACTTTCAGGTAATGATCAGTACACTAAAGCGACTTGGTTCCCCAAATTTCGTTCTTCTATGTTGAAGCGTTCGTTTGCAGTAACACTCTGAATTTTTAGGTTTCACTCTGTTTTCTACTATATTGATAGATGTATTTGGAACTCTAAATCCAACACGGTTTGTGCTAGCTTCTTGAAACTTGACACAATAAAGTAGTTTCACGTTCTATCTCTATGTTTTGTTTCCTCTTGATGTAGCCCTAAGCAGTGACTGGCGAGAAACACTTTCATGGAAAGGGGTTGCCAGGCTTCCCAAAATTACGAATCTCCAGAAATCTCAGCAAATATTTTTTCACCCAAACTGGATGATACTTTCAGGTAATGATCAGTACACTAAGGCGACTTGGTTCCCAAAATTTCGTTCTTCTATGTTGAAGCGTTCGTTTCCAGTAACAGTTTGAATTTTTAGGTTTCACTCTGTTTTCTCCTATATTGACACATGTATTTGGAACTCTAAATCCAACACGGTTTGTGCTAGCTTCTTGAAACTTGAAGCAATAAAGTACTTTCTCATTCTATCTCTACGTTTTGTTTCCTCTTGATGTAGCCCTAAGCAGTGACTGGCGAGAAACACTTTCATGAAAAGGTGTTGCCAAGCTTCCAAAAATTAGGAATCTCCAGAAATCCCAGCAAATATATTTTCACCCAAACTGGATGATACTTTCAGGTAATGATCAGTACACTAAGCCGACTTGGTTCCCCAAATTTTGTTCTTCTATGTTGCATCGTTCGTTTGCAGTAACAGTTTGAATTTTTAGGTTTCACTCTGTTTTCTCCTATATTGATAGATGTATTTGGAACTCTAAATCCAACACGGTTTGTGCTAGGTTCTTGAAACATGACACAATAAAGTAGTTTCACGTTCTATCTCTATGGTTTCTTTCCTCTTGATGTAGCCCTAAGCAGTGACTGGCGAGAAACACGTTCATTGAAAGGGATTGCCAAGCTTCCAAAAATACGAATCTCCAGAAATCTCAGCAAACATTTTTTCACCCAAACTGGATGATACTTTCAGGTATTGATCAGTGCACTAAGGCGACTTGGTTCCCCAAATATCGTTCTTCTATCTTGAAGCGTTCATTTCCAGTAACAGTTTGAATTTTTAGGTTTCACTCTGTATTCTCCTATATTGATATATGTGTTTGGAACTCTAAATCCAACACGGTTTGTGCTAACTTCTTCAAACCGGACACAATAAAGTAGTTTCACGTTCTATCTCTGTGTTTTATTTCCTCTTGATGTATACCTAAGCAGTGACTGGCGAGAAACACTTTCATGGAAAGGGTTTGCCAAGCTGCCAAAAATTACGAATCTCCAGAAATCTCAGCAAATATTTTTTCACCCAAACTGGATGATACTTTGAAGTAATGATCAGTACACTAAGGCGACTTGGTTCCCCAAATTTCGTTCTTCTATGTTGAAGCGTTCGTTTGCAGTAACACTCTGAATTTTTAGGTTTCACTCTGTTTTCTCCTATATTGATAGATGTATTTGGAACTCTAAATCCAACACGGTTTGTGCTAGCTTCTTGAAACTTGACACAATAAAGTAGTTTCACGTTCTATCTCTATGTTTTGTTTCCTCTTGATGTAGCCCTAAGCAGTGACTGGCGAGAAACACTTTCATGGAAAGGGGTTGCCAGGCTTCCCAAAATTACGAATCTCCAGAAATCTCAGCAAATATTTTTTCACCCAAACTGGATGATACTTTCAGGTAATGATCAGTACACTAAGGCGACTTGGTTCCCCAAATTTCGTTCTTCTATGTTGAAGCGTTCGTTTCCAGTAACAGTTTGAATTTTTAGGTTTCACTCTGTTTTCTCCTATATTGATAGATGTATTTGGAACTCTAAATCCAACACGGTTTGTGCTAGCTTCTTGAAACTTGACACAATAAAGTAGTTTCACGTTCTATCTCTACGTTTTGTTTCCTCTTGATGTAGCCTTAAGCAGTGACTGGCGAGAAACACTTTCAAGGAAAGGGGTTGCCAAGCTTCCTAAAATTACGAATCTCCAGATATCTCAGCAAATATTTTTTCACCCAAACTGGATGATACTTTCAGGTAATGATCAGTACACTAAGGCGACTTGGTTCCCCAAATTTCGTTCTTCTATGTTGAAGCGTTCGTTTCCAGTAACAGTTTGAATTTTTAGGTTTCACTCTGTTTTCTCCTATATTGATAGATGTATTTGGAACTCTAAATCCAACAGGGTTTGTGCTAGCTACTTGAAACTTGACACAATAAAGTAGTTTCACGTTCTATCTCTACGTTTTGTTTCCTCTTGATGTAGCCCTAAGCAGTTACTGGCGGGAAACACTTTCATGGAAAGAGGTTGCCAAGCTTCCTAAAATTACGAATCTCCAGAAATCTCAGCAAATATTTTTTCACCCAAACTGGATGATACTTTCAGGTAATGATCAGTACACTAAGGCGACTTGGTTCCCCAAATTTCGTTCTTCTATGTTGAAGCGTTCGTTTCCAGTAACAGTTTGAATTTTTAGGTTTCACTCTGTTTTCTCCTATATTGATAGATGTATTTGGAACTCTAAATCCAACAGGGTTTGTGCTAGCTTCTTGAAACTTGACACAATAAAGTAGTTTCACGTTCTATCTCTACGTTTTGTTTCCTCTTGATGTAGCCCTAAGCAGTTACTGGCGGGAAACACTTTCATGGAAAGGGGTTGCCAAGCTTCCTAAAATTACGAATCTCCAGAAATCTCAGCAAATATTTTTTCACCCAAACTGGATGATACTTTCAGGTAATGATCAGTACACTAAGGCGACTTGGTTCCCCAAATTTCGTTCTTCTATGTTGAAGCGTTCGTTTCCAGTAACAGTTTGAATTTTTAGGTTTCACTCTGTTTTCTCCTATATTGATAGATGTATTTGGAACTCTAAATCCAACACGGTTTGTGCTGGCTTCTTGAAACATGACACAATAAAGTAGTTTCACGTTCTATCTCTATGTTTTGTTTCCTCTTGATGTAGCCCAATGCAGTGACTGGCAAGAAACACTTTCATGGAAAGGGGTTGCCAGGCTTCCCAAAATTACGAATCTCCAGATATCTCAGCAAATATTTTTTCACCCAAACTGGATGATACTTTCAGGTAATGATCAGTACACTAAGGCGACTTGGTTCCCCAAATTTCGTTCTTCTATGTTGAAGCGTTCGTTTCCAGTAACAGTTTGAATTTTTAGGTTTCACTCTGTTTTCTCCTATATTGATAGATGTATTTGGAACTCTAAATCCAACAGGGTTTGTGCTGGCTTCTTGAAACTTGACACAATAAAGTAGTTTCACGTTCTATCTCTATGTTTTGTTTCCTCTTGATGTAGCCCTAAGCAGTGACTGGCGAGAAACACTTTCATGGAAAGGGGTTGCCAGGCTTCCCAAAATTAAGAATCTCCAGAAATCTCAGCAAATATTTTTTCAACCAAACTGGATGATACTTTCAGGTAATGATCAGTACACTAAGGCGACTTGGTTCCCCAAATTTCGTTCTTCTATGTTGAAGCGTTCGTTTCCAGTAACAGTTTGAATTTTTAGGTTTCACTCTGTTTTCTCCTATATTGATAGATGTATTTGGAACTCTAAATCCAACAGGGTTTGTGCTGGCTTCTTGAAACTTGACACAATAAAGTAGTTTCACGTTCTATCTCTAAGTTTTGTTTCCTCTTGATGTAGCCCTAAGCAGTTACTGGCGGGAAACACTTTCATGGAAAGGGGTTGCCAGGCTTCCTAAAATTACGAATCTCCAGATATCTCAGCAAATATTTTTTCACCCAAACTGGATGATACTTTCAGGTAATGCTCAGTACACTAAACCTTCTTGCTTCTCCAAATTTCGTACTTCTATGTTGAAGCGTTCGTTTCCAGTAACAGTTTGAATTTTTAGATTTCACTCTGTTTTCTCCTATATTGATAGATGTATTTGGA
Source organism: Spermophilus citellus (assembly GCF_964194105.1). NCBI lineage: Eukaryota > Metazoa > Chordata > Mammalia > Rodentia > Sciuridae > Spermophilus > Spermophilus citellus. The sequence continues at coordinate 11,089,354 of NC_138192.1, read as the reverse complement.
ACTCTAAATCCAACACGGTTTGTGCTGGCTTCTTGAAACATGATACAATAAAGTAGTTTCACGTTCTATCTCTATGTTTTGTTTCCTCTTGATGTAGCCCAATGCAGTGACTGGCGAGAAACACTTTCATGGAAAGGGGTTGCCAGGCTTCCCAAAATTACGAATCTCCAGAAATCTCAGCAAATATTTTTTCACCCAAACTGGATGATACTTTCAGGTAATGATCAGTACACTAAGGCGACTTGGTTCCCCAAATTTCGTTCTTCTATGTTGAAGCGTTCGTTTCCAGTAACAGTTTGAATTTTTAGGTTTCACTCTGTTTTCTCCTATATTGATAGATGTGTTTGGAACTCTAAATCGAACACGGTTTGTGCTGGCTTCTTGAAACATGATACAATAAAGTAGTTTCACGTTCTATCTCTATGTTTTGTTTCCTCTTGATGTAGCCCAATGCAGTGACTGGCGAGAAACACTTTCATGGAAAGGGGTTGCCAGGCTTCCCAAAATTACGAATCTCCAGAAATCTCAGCAAATATTTTTTCACCCAAACTGGATGATACTTTCAGGTAATGATCAGTACACTAAGGCGACTTGGTTCCCCAAATTTCGTTCTTCTATGTTGAAGCGTTCGTTTCCAGTAACAGTTTGAATTTTTAGGTTTCACTCTGTTTTCTCCTATATTGATAGATGTGTTTGGAACTCTAAATCGAACACGGTTTGTGCTGGCTTCTTGAAACATGATACAATAAAGTAGTTTCACGTTCTATCTCTATGTTTTGTTTCCTCTTGATGTAGCCTTAAGCAGTGACTGGCGAGAAACACTTTCATGGAAAGGGGTTGCCAAGCTTCCTAAAATTACGAATCTCCAGAAATCTCAGCAAATATTTTTTCACCCAAACTGGATGATACTTTCAGGTAATGATCAGTACACTAAGCCGACTTGGTTCCCCAAACTTCGTTCTTCTATATTGAAGCGTTCGTTTCCAGTAACAGTTTGAATTTTTAGGTTTCACTCTGTTTTCTCCTATATTGACACATGTATTTGGAACTCTAAATCCAACACGGTTTGTGCTAGCTTCTTGAAACTTGAAGCAATAAAGTACTTTCTCGTTCTATCTCTACGTTTTGTTTCCTCTTGATGTAGCCCTAAGCAGTGACTGGCGAGAAACACTTTCATGAAAAGGTGTTGCCAAGCTTCCAAAAATTAGGAATCTCCAGAAATCCCAGCAAATATATTTTCACCCAAACTGGATGATACTTTCAGGTAATGATCAGTACACTAAGCCGACTTGGTTCCCCAAATTTTGTTCTTCTATGTTGCATCGTTCGTTTGCAGTAACAGTTTGAATTTTTAGGTTTCACTCTGTTTTCTCCTATATTGATAGATGTATTTGGAACTCTAAATCCAACACGGTTTGTGCTAGGTTCTTGAAACATGACACAATAAAGTAGTTTCACGTTCTATCTCTATGGTTTCTTTCCTCTTGATGTAGCCCTAAGCAGTGACTGGCGAGAAACACGTTCATTGAAAGGGATTGCCAAGCTTCCAAAAATACGAATCTCCAGAAATCTCAGCAAACATTTTTTCACCCAAACTGGATGATACTTTCAGGTATTGATCAGTGCACTAAGGCGACTTGGTTCCCCAAATATCGTTCTTCTATCTTGAAGCGTTCATTTCCAGTAACAGTTTGAATTTTTAGGTTTCACTCTGTATTCTCCTATATTGATATATGTGTTTGGAACTCTAAATCCAACACGGTTTGTGCTAACTTCTTCAAACCGGACACAATAAAGTAGTTTCACGTTCTATCTCTGTGTTTTATTTCCTCTTGATGTATACCTAAGCAGTGACTGGCGAGAAACACTTTCATGGAAAGGGTTTGCCAAGCTGCCAAAAATTACGAATCTCCAGAAATCTCAGCAAATATTTTTTCACCCAAACTGGATGATACTTTGAAGTAATGATCAGTACACTAAGCCGACTTGGTTCCCCAAATTTCGTTCTTCTATGTTGAAGCGTTCGTTTGCAGTAACACTCTGAATTTTTAGGTTTCACTCTGTTTTCTCCTATATTGATAGATGTATTTGGAACTCTAAATCCAACACGGTTTGTGCTAGCTTCTTGAAACTTGACACAATAAAGTAGTTTCACGTTCTATCTCTATGTTTTGTTTCCTCTTGATGTAGCCCTAAGCAGTGACTGGCGAGAAACACTTTCATGGAAAGGGGTTGCCAGGCTTCCCAAAATTACGAATCTCCAGAAATCTCAGCAAATATTTTTTCACCCAAACTGGATGATACTTTCAGGTAATGATCAGTACACTAAGGCGACTTGGTTCCCCAAATTTCGTTCTTCTATGTTGAAGCGTTCGTTTCCAGTAACAGTTTTAATTTTTAGGTTTCACTCTGTTTTCTCCTATATTGATAGATGTATTTGGAACTCTAAATCCAACACGGTTTGTGCTAGCTTCTTGAAACTTGACACAATAAAGTAGTTTCACGTTCTATCTCTACTTTTTGTTTCCTCTTGATGTAGCCTTAAGCAGTGACTGGCGAGAAACACTTTCAAGGAAAGGGGTTGCCAAGCTTCCTAAAATTACGAATCTCCAGATATCTCAGCAAATATTTTTTCACCCAAACTGGATGATACTTTCAGATAATGATCAGTACACTAAGGCGACTTGGTTCCCCAAATTTCGTTCTTCTATGTTGAAGCGTTCGTTTCCAGTAACAGTTTGAATTTTTAGGTTTCACTCTGTTTTCTCCTATATTGATAGATGTATTTGGAACTCTAAATCCAACAGGGTTTGTGCTAGCTACTTGAAACTTGACACAATAATGTAGTTTCACGTTCTATCTCTACGTTTTGTTTCCTCTTGATGTAGCCCTAAGCAGTTACTGGCGGGAAACACTTTCATGGAAAGGGGTTGCCAAGCTTCCTAAAATTACGAATCTCCAGAAATCTCAGCAAATATTTTTTCACCCAAACTGGATGATACTTTCAGGTAATGATCAGTACACTAAGGCGACTTGGTTCCCCAAATTTCGTTCTTCTATGTTGAAGCGTTCGTTTCCAGTAACAGTTTGAATTTTTAGGTTTCACTCTGTTTTCTCCTATATTGATAGATGTATTTGGAACTCTAAATCCAACAGGGTTTGTGCTAGCTTCTTGAAACTTGACACAATAAAGTAGTTTCACGTTCTATCTCTACGTTTTGTTTCCTCTTGATGTAGCCCTAAGCAGTTACTGGCGGGAAACACTTTCATGGAAAGGGGTTGCCAGGCTTCCTAAAATTACGAATCTCCAGAAATCTCAGCAAATATTTTTTCACCCAAACTGGATGATACTTTCAGGTAATGATCAGTACACTAAGGCGACTTGGTTCCCCAAATTTCGTTCTTCTATGTTGAAGCGTTCGTTTCCAGTAACAGTTTGAATTTTTCGGTTTCACTCTGTTTTCTCCTATATTGATAGATGTATTTGGAACTCTAAATCCAACACGGTTTGTGCTGGCTTCTTGAAACATGATACAATAAAGTAGTTTCACGTTCTATATCTACGTTTTGTTTCCTCTTGATGTAGCCCAATGCAGTGACTGGCGAGAAACACTTTCATGGAAAGGGGTTGCCAGGCTTCCCAAAATTACGAATCTCCAGAAATCTCAGCAAATATTTTTTCACCCAAACTGGATGATACTTTCAGGTAATGATCAGTACACTAAGGCGACTTGGTTCCCCAAATTTCGTTCTTCTATGTTGAAGCGTTCGTTTCCAGTAACAGTTTGAATTTTTAGGTTTCACTCTGTTTTCTCCTATATTGATAGATGTGTTTGGAACTCTAAATCGAACACGGTTTGTGCTAGCTTCTTGAAACTTGACACAATAAAGTAGTTTCACGTTCTATCTCTATGTTTTGTTTCCTCTTGATGTAGCCTTAAGTAGTGACTGGCGAGAAACACTTTCATGGAAAGGGGTTGCCAAGCTTCCTAAAATTACGAATCTCCAGAAATCTCAGCAAATATTTTTTCACCCAAACTGGATGATACTTTCAGGTAATGATCAGTACACTAAGCCGACTTGGTTCCCCAAACTTCGTTCTTCTATATTGAAGCGTTCGTTTCCAGTAACAGTTTGAATTTTTAGGTTTCACTCTGTTTTCTCCTATATTGACACATGTATTTGGAACTCTAAATCCAACACGGTTTGTGCTAGCTTCTTGAAACTTGAAGCAATAAAGTACTTTCTCGTTCTATCTCTACGTTTTGTTTCCTCTTGATGTAGCCCTAAGCAGTGACTGGCGAGAAACACTTTCATGAAAAGGTGTTGCCAAGCTTCCAAAAATTAGGAATCTCCAGAAATCCCAGCAAATATATTTTCACCCAAACTGGATGATACTTTCAGGTAATGATCAGTACACTAAGCCGACTTGGTTCCCCAAATTTTGTTCTTCTATGTTGCATCGTTCGTTTGCAGTAACAGTTTGAATTTTTAGGTTTCACTCTGTTTTCTCCTATATTGATAGATGTATTTGGAACTCTAAATCCAACACGGTTTGTGCTAGGTTCTTGAAACTTGAAACAATAAAGTAGTTTCACATTCTATCTCTATGGTTTCTTTCCTCTTGATGTAGCCCTAAGCAGTGACTGGCGAGAAACACGTTCATTGAAAGGGATTGCCAAGCTTCCAAAAATACGAATCTCCAGAAATCTCAGCAAACATTTTTTCACCCAAACTGGATGATACTTTCAGGTATTGATCAGTGCACTAAGGCGACTTGGTTCCCCAAATATCGTTCTTCTATCTTGAAGCGTTCATTTCCAGTAACAGTTTGAATTTTTAGGTTTCACTCTGTATTCTCCTATATTGATATATGTGTTTGGAACTCTAAATCCAACACGGTTTGTGCTAACTTCTTCAAACCGGACACAATAAAGTAGTTTCACGTTCTATCTCTGTGTTTTATTTCCTCTTGATGTATACCTAAGCAGTGACTGGCGAGAAACACTTTCATGGAAAGGGTTTGCCAAGCTGCCAAAAATTACGAATCTCCAGAAATCTCAGCAAATATTTTTTCACCCAAACTGGATGATACTTTGAAGTAATGATCAGTACACTAAGCCGACTTGGTTCCCCAAATTTCGTTCTTCTATGTTGAAGCGTTCGTTTGCAGTAACACTCTGAATTTTTAGGTTTCACTCTGTTTTCTCCTATATTGATAGATGTATTTGGAACTCTAAATCCAACACGGTTTGTGCTAGCTTCTTGAAACTTGACACAATAAAGTAGTTTCACGTTCTATCTCTATGTTTTGTTTCCTCTTGATGTAGCCCTAAGCAGTGACTGGCGAGAAACACTTTCATGGAAAGGGGTTGCCAGGCTTCCCAAAATTACGAATCTCCAGAAATCTCAGCAAATATTTTTTCACCCAAACTGGATGATACTTTCAGGTAATGCTCAGTACACTAAACCTTCTTGCTTCTCCAAATTTCGTACTTCTATGTTGAAGCGTTCGTTTCCAGTAACAGTTTGAATTTTTAGATTTCACTCTGTTTTCTCCTATATTGATAGATGTATTTGGAACTCTAAATCCAACACGGTTTGTGCTGGCTTCTTGAAACATGATACAATAAAGTAGTTTCACGTTCTATATCTACGTTTTGTTTCCTCTTGATGTAGCCCAATGCAGTGACTGGCGAGAAACACTTTCATGGAAAGGGGTTGCCAGGCTTCCCAAAATTACGAATCTCCAGAAATCTCAGCAAATATTTTTTCACCCAAACTGGATGATACTTTCAGGTAATGATCAGTACACTAAGGCGACTTGGTTCCCCAAATTTCGTTCTTCTATGTTGAAGCGTTCGTTTCCAGTAACAGTTTGAATTTTTAGGTTTCACTCTGTTTTCTCCTATATTGATAGATGTGTTTGGAACTCTAAATCGAACACGGTTTGTGCTAGCTTCTTGAAACTTGACACAATAAAGTAGTTTCACGTTCTATCTCTATGTTTTGTTTCCTCTTGATGTAGCCTTAAGTAGTGACTGGCGAGAAACACTTTCATGGAAAGGGGTTGCCAAGCTTCCTAAAATTACGAATCTCCAGAAATCTCAGCAAATATTTTTTCACCCAAACTGGATGATACTTTCAGGTAATGATCAGTACACTAAGCCGACTTGGTTCCCCAAACTTCGTTCTTCTATATTGAAGCGTTCGTTTCCAGTAACAGTTTGAATTTTTAGGTTTCACTCTGTTTTCTCCTATATTGACACATGTATTTGGAACTCTAAATCCAACACGGTTTGTGCTAGCTTCTTGAAACTTGAAGCAATAAAGTACTTTCTCGTTCTATCTCTACGTTTTGTTTCCTCTTGATGTAGCCCTAAGCAGTGACTGGCGAGAAACACTTTCATGAAAAGGTGTTGCCAAGCTTCCAAAAATTAGGAATCTCCAGAAATCCCAGCAAATATATTTTCACCCAAACTGGATGATACTTTCAGGTAATGATCAGTACACTAAGCCGACTTGGTTCCCCAAATTTTGTTCTTCTATGTTGCATCGTTCGTTTGCAGTAACAGTTTGAATTTTTAGGTTTCACTCTGTTTTCTCCTATATTGATAGATGTATTTGGAACTCTAAATCCAACACGGTTTGTGCTAGGTTCTTGAAACTTGAAACAATAAAGTAGTTTCACATTCTATCTCTATGGTTTCTTTCCTCTTGATGTAGCCCTAAGCAGTGACTGGCGAGAAACACGTTCATTGAAAGGGATTGCCAAGCTTCCAAAAATACGAATCTCCAGAAATCTCAGCAAACATTTTTTCACCCAAACTGGATGATACTTTCAGGTATTGATCAGTGCACTAAGGCGACTTGGTTCCCCAAATATCGTTCTTCTATCTTGAAGCGTTCATTTCCAGTAACAGTTTGAATTTTTAGGTTTCACTCTGTATTCTCCTATATTGATATATGTGTTTGGAACTCTAAATCCAACACGGTTTGTGCTAACTTCTTCAAACCGGACACAATAAAGTAGTTTCACGTTCTATCTCTGTGTTTTATTTCCTCTTGATGTATACCTAAGCAGTGACTGGCGAGAAACACTTTCATGGAAAGGGTTTGCCAAGCTGCCAAAAATTACGAATCTCCAGAAATCTCAGCAAATATTTTTTCACCCAAACTGGATGATACTTTGAAGTAATGATCAGTACACTAAGCCGACTTGGTTCCCCAAATTTCGTTCTTCTATGTTGAAGCGTTCGTTTCCAGTAACAGTTTTAATTTTTAGGTTTCACTCTGTTTTCTCCTATATTGATAGATGTATTTGGAACTCTAAATCCAACACGGTTTGTGCTAGCTTCTTGAAACTTGACACAATAAAGTAGTTTCACGTTCTATCTCTACTTTTTGTTTCCTCTTGATGTAGCCTTAAGCAGTGACTGGCGAGAAACACTTTCAAGGAAAGGGGTTGCCAAGCTTCCTAAAATTACGAATCTCCAGATATCTCAGCAAATATTTTTTCACCCAAACTGGATGATACTTTCAGATAATGATCAGTACACTAAGGCGACTTGGTTCCCCAAATTTCGTTCTTCTATGTTGAAGCGTTCGTTTGCAGTAACACTCTGAATTTTTAGGTTTCACTCTGTTTTCTCCTATATTGATAGATGTATTTGGAACTCTAAATCCAACACGGTTTGTGCTAGCTTCTTGAAACTTGACACAATAAAGTAGTTTCACGTTCTATCTCTATGTTTTGTTTCCTCTTGATGTAGCCCTAAGCAGTGACTGGCGAGAAACACTTTCATGGAAAGGGGTTGCCAGGCTTCCCAAAATTACGAATCTCCAGAAATCTCAGCAAATATTTTTTCACCCAAACTGGATGATACTTTCAGATAATGATCAGTACACTAAGGCGACTTGGTTCCCCAAATTTCGTTCTTCTATGTTGAAGCGTTCGTTTCCAGTAACAGTTTGAATTTTTAGGTTTCACTCTGTTTTCTCCTATATTGATAGATGTATTTGGAACTCTAAATCCAACAGGGTTTGTGCTAGCTACTTGAAACTTGACACAATAATGTAGTTTCACGTTCTATCTCTACGTTTTGTTTCCTCTTGATGTAGCCCTAAGCAGTTACTGGCGGGAAACACTTTCATGGAAAGGGGTTGCCAAGCTTCCTAAAATTACGAATCTCCAGAAATCTCAGCAAATATTTTTTCACCCAAACTGGATGATACTTTCAGGTAATGATCAGTACACTAAGGCGACTTGGTTCCCCAAATTTCGTTCTTCTATGTTGAAGCGTTCGTTTCCAGTAACAGTTTGAATTTTTAGGTTTCACTCTGTTTTCTCCTATATTGATAGATGTATTTGGAACTCTAAATCCAACAGGGTTTGTGCTAGCTTCTTGAAACTTGACACAATAAAGTAGTTTCACGTTCTATCTCTACGTTTTGTTTCCTCTTGATGTAGCCCTAAGCAGTTACTGGCGGGAAACACTTTCATGGAAAGGGGTTGCCAGGCTTCCTAAAATTACGAATCTCCAGAAATCTCAGCAAATATTTTTTCACCCAAACTGGATGATACTTTCAGGTAATGATCAGTACACTAAGGCGACTTGGTTCCCCAAATTTCGTTCTTCTATGTTGAAGCGTTCGTTTCCAGTAACAGTTTGAATTTTTCGGTTTCACTCTGTTTTCTCCTATATTGATAGATGTATTTGGAACTCTAAATCCAACACGGTTTGTGCTGGCTTCTTGAAACATGATACAATAAAGTAGTTTCACGTTCTATATCTACGTTTTGTTTCCTCTTGATGTAGCCCAATGCAGTGACTGGCGAGAAACACTTTCATGGAAAGGGGTTGCCAGGCTTCCCAAAATTACGAATCTCCAGAAATCTCAGCAAATATTTTTTCACCCAAACTGGATGATACTTTCAGGTAATGATCAGTACACTAAGGCGACTTGGTTCCCCAAATTTCGTTCTTCTATGTTGAAGCGTTCGTTTCCAGTAACAGTTTGAATTTTTAGGTTTCACTCTGTTTTCTCCTATATTGATAGATGTGTTTGGAACTCTAAATCGAACACGGTTTGTGCTAGCTTCTTGAAACTTGACACAATAAAGTAGTTTCACGTTCTATCTCTATGTTTTGTTTCCTCTTGATGTAGCCTTAAGTAGTGACTGGCGAGAAACACTTTCATGGAAAGGGGTTGCCAAGCTTCCTAAAATTACGAATCTCCAGAAATCTCAGCAAATATTTTTTCACCCAAACTGGATGATACTTTCAGGTAATGATCAGTACACTAAGCCGACTTGGTTCCCCAAACTTCGTTCTTCTATATTGAAGCGTTCGTTTCCAGTAACAGTTTGAATTTTTAGGTTTCACTCTGTTTTCTCCTATATTGACACATGTATTTGGAACTCTAAATCCAACACGGTTTGTGCTAGCTTCTTGAAACTTGAAGCAATAAAGTACTTTCTCGTTCTATCTCTACGTTTTGTTTCCTCTTGATGTAGCCCTAAGCAGTGACTGGCGAGAAACACTTTCATGAAAAGGTGTTGCCAAGCTTCCAAAAATTAGGAATCTCCAGAAATCCCAGCAAATATATTTTCACCCAAACTGGATGATACTTTCAGGTAATGATCAGTACACTAAGCCGACTTGGTTCCCCAAATTTTGTTCTTCTATGTTGCATCGTTCGTTTGCAGTAACAGTTTGAATTTTTAGGTTTCACTCTGTTTTCTCCTATATTGATAGATGTATTTGGAACTCTAAATCCAACACGGTTTGTGCTAGGTTCTTGAAACTTGAAACAATAAAGTAGTTTCACATTCTATCTCTATGGTTTCTTTCCTCTTGATGTAGCCCTAAGCAGTGACTGGCGAGAAACACGTTCATTGAAAGGGATTGCCAAGCTTCCAAAAATACGAATCTCCAGAAATCTCAGCAAACATTTTTTCACCCAAACTGGATGATACTTTCAGGTATTGATCAGTGCACTAAGGCGACTTGGTTCCCCAAATATCGTTCTTCTATCTTGAAGCGTTCATTTCCAGTAACAGTTTGAATTTTTAGGTTTCACTCTGTATTCTCCTATATTGATATATGTGTTTGGAACTCTAAATCCAACACGGTTTGTGCTAACTTCTTCAAACCGGACACAATAAAGTAGTTTCACGTTCTATCTCTGTGTTTTATTTCCTCTTGATGTATACCTAAGCAGTGACTGGCGAGAAACACTTTCATGGAAAGGGTTTGCCAAGCTGCCAAAAATTACGAATCTCCAGAAATCTCAGCAAATATTTTTTCACCCAAACTGGATGATACTTTGAAGTAATGATCAGTACACTAAGCCGACTTGGTTCCCCAAATTTCGTTCTTCTATGTTGAAGCGTTCGTTTCCAGTAACAGTTTTAATTTTTAGGTTTCACTCTGTTTTCTCCTATATTGATAGATGTATTTGGAACTCTAAATCCAACACGGTTTGTGCTAGCTTCTTGAAACTTGACACAATAAAGTAGTTTCACGTTCTATCTCTACTTTTTGTTTCCTCTTGATGTAGCCTTAAGCAGTGACTGGCGAGAAACACTTTCAAGGAAAGGGGTTGCCAAGCTTCCTAAAATTACGAATCTCCAGATATCTCAGCAAATATTTTTTCACCCAAACTGGATGATACTTTCAGATAATGATCAGTACACTAAGGCGACTTGGTTCCCCAAATTTCGTTCTTCTATGTTGAAGCGTTCGTTTGCAGTAACACTCTGAATTTTTAGGTTTCACTCTGTTTTCTCCTATATTGATAGATGTATTTGGAACTCTAAATCCAACACGGTTTGTGCTAGCTTCTTGAAACTTGACACAATAAAGTAGTTTCACGTTCTATCTCTATGTTTTGTTTCCTCTTGATGTAGCCCTAAGCAGTGACTGGCGAGAAACACTTTCATGGAAAGGGGTTGCCAGGCTTCCCAAAATTACGAATCTCCAGAAATCTCAGCAAATATTTTTTCACCCAAACTGGATGATACTTTCAGGTAATGATCAGTACACTAAGGCGACTTGGTTCCCCAAATTTCGTTCTTCTATGTTGAAGCGTTCGTTTCCAGTAACAGTTTTAATTTTTAGGTTTCACTCTGTTTTCTCCTATATTGATAGATGTATATGGAACTCTAAATCCAACACGGTTTGTGCTAGCTTCTTGAAACTTGACACAATAAAGTAGTTTCACGTTCTATCTCTACTTTTTGTTTCCTCTTGATGTAGCCTTAAGCAGTGACTGGCGAGAAACACTTTCAAGGAAAGGGGTTGCCAAGCTTCCTAAAATTACGAATCTCCAGATATCTCAGCAAATATTTTTTCACCCAAACTGGATGATACTTTCAGATAATGATCAGTACACTAAGGCGACTTGGTTCCCCAAATTTCGTTCTTCTATGTTGAAGCGTTCGTTTCCAGTAACAGTTTGAATTTTTAGGTTTCACTCTGTTTTCTCCTATATTGATAGATGTATTTGGAACTCTAAATCCAACAGGGTTTGTGCTAGCTACTTGAAACTTGACACAATAATGTAGTTTCACGTTCTATCTCTACGTTTTGTTTCCTCTTGATGTAGCCCTAAGCAGTTACTGGCGGGAAACACTTTCATGGAAAGGGGTTGCCAAGCTTCCTAAAATTACGAATCTCCAGAAATCTCAGCAAATATTTTTTCACCCAAACTGGATGATACTTTCAGGTAATGATCAGTACACTAAGGCGACTTGGTTCCCCAAATTTCGTTCTTCTATGTTGAAGCGTTCGTTTCCAGTAACAGTTTGAATTTTTAGGTTTCACTCTGTTTTCTCCTATATTGATAGATGTATTTGGAACTCTAAATCCAACACGGTTTGTGCTGGCTTCTTGAAACATGACACAATAAAGTAGTTTCACGTTCTATCTCTATGTTTTGTTTCCTCTTGATGTAGCCCAATGCAGTGACTGGCAAGAAACACTTTCATGGAAAGGGGTTGCCAGGCTTCCCAAAATTACGAATCTCCAGATATCTCAGCAAATATTTTTTCACCCAAACTGGATGATACTTTCAGGTAATGATCAGTACACTAAGGCGACTTGGTTCCCCAAATTTCGTTCTTCTATGTTGAAGCGTTCGTTTCCAGTAACAGTTTGAATTTTTAGGTTTCACTCTGTTTTCTCCTATATTGATAGATGTATTTGGAACTCTAAATCCAACAGGGTTTGTGCTGGCTTCTTGAAACTTGACACAATAAAGTAGTTTCACGTTCTATCTCTATGTTTTGTTTCCTCTTGATGTAGCCCTAAGCAGTGACTGGCGAGAAACACTTTCATGGAAAGGGGTTGCCAGGCTTCCCAAAATTAAGAATCTCCAGAAATCTCAGCAAATATTTTTTCACCCAAACTGGATGATACTTTCAGGTAATGATCAGTACACTAAGGCGACTTGGTTCCCCAAATTTCGTTCTTCTATGTTGAAGCGTTCGTTTCCAGTAACAGTTTGAATTTTTAGGTTTCACTCTGTTTTCTCCTATATTGATAGATGTATTTGGAACTCTAAATCCAACAGGGTTTGTGCTGGCTTCTTGAAACTTGACACAATAAAGTAGTTTCACGTTCTATCTCTAAGTTTTGTTTCCTCTTGATGTAGCCCTAAGCAGTTACTGGCGGGAAACACTTTCATGGAAAGGGGTTGCCAGGCTTCCTAAAATTACGAATCTCCAGATATCTCAGCAAATATTTTTTCACCCAAACTGGATGATACTTTCAGGTAATGCTCAGTACACTAAACCTTCTTGCTTCTCCAAATTTCGTACTTCTATGTTGAAGCGTTCGTTTCCAGTAACAGTTTGAATTTTTAGATTTCACTCTGTTTTCTCCTATATTGATAGATGTATTTGGAACTCTAAATCCAACACGGTTTGTGCTGGCTTCTTGAAACATGATACAATAAAGTAGTTTCACGTTCTATCTCTATGTTTTGTTTCCTCTTGATGTAGCCCAATGCAGTGACTGGCGAGAAACACTTTCATGGAAAGGGGTTGCCAGGCTTCCCAAAATTACGAATCTCCAGAAATCTCAGCAAATATTTTTTCACCCAAACTGGATGATACTTTCAGGTAATGATCAGTACACTAAGGCGACTTGGTTCCCCAAATTTCGTTCTTCTATGTTGAAGCGTTCGTTTCCAGTAACAGTTTGAATTTTTAGGTTTCACTCTGTTTTCTCCTATATTGATAGATGTGTTTGGAACTCTAAATCGAACACGGTTTGTGCTGGCTTCTTGAAACATGATACAATAAAGTAGTTTCACGTTCTATCTCTATGTTTTGTTTCCTCTTGATGTAGCCCAATGCAGTGACTGGCGAGAAACACTTTCATGGAAAGGGGTTGCCAGGCTTCCCAAAATTACGAATCTCCAGAAATCTCAGCAAATATTTTTTCACCCAAACTGGATGATACTTTCAGGTAATGATCAGTACACTAAGGCGACTTGGTTCCCCAAATTTCGTTCTTCTATGTTGAAGCGTTCGTTTCCAGTAACAGTTTGAATTTTTAGGTTTCACTCTGTTTTCTCCTATATTGATAGATGTGTTTGGAACTCTAAATCGAACACGGTTTGTGCTGGCTTCTTGAAACATGATACAATAAAGTAGTTTCACGTTCTATCTCTATGTTTTGTTTCCTCTTGATGTAGCCTTAAGCAGTGACTGGCGAGAAACACTTTCATGGAAAGGGGTTGCCAAGCTTCCTAAAATTACGAATCTCCAGAAATCTCAGCAAATATTTTTTCACCCAAACTGGATGATACTTTCAGGTAATGATCAGTACACTAAGCCGACTTGGTTCCCCAAACTTCGTTCTTCTATATTGAAGCGTTCGTTTCCAGTAACAGTTTGAATTTTTAGGTTTCACTCTGTTTTCTCCTATATTGACACATGTATTTGGAACTCTAAATCCAACACGGTTTGTGCTAGCTTCTTGAAACTTGAAGCAATAAAGTACTTTCTCGTTCTATCTCTACGTTTTGTTTCCTCTTGATGTAGCCCTAAGCAGTGACTGGCGAGAAACACTTTCATGAAAAGGTGTTGCCAAGCTTCCAAAAATTAGGAATCTCCAGAAATCCCAGCAAATATATTTTCACCCAAACTGGATGATACTTTCAGGTAATGATCAGTACACTAAGCCGACTTGGTTCCCCAAATTTTGTTCTTCTATGTTGCATCGTTCGTTTGCAGTAACAGTTTGAATTTTTAGGTTTCACTCTGTTTTCTCCTATATTGATAGATGTATTTGGAACTCTAAATCCAACACGGTTTGTGCTAGGTTCTTGAAACATGACACAATAAAGTAGTTTCACGTTCTATCTCTATGGTTTCTTTCCTCTTGATGTAGCCCTAAGCAGTGACTGGCGAGAAACACGTTCATTGAAAGGGATTGCCAAGCTTCCAAAAATACGAATCTCCAGAAATCTCAGCAAACATTTTTTCACCCAAACTGGATGATACTTTCAGGTATTGATCAGTGCACTAAGGCGACTTGGTTCCCCAAATATCGTTCTTCTATCTTGAAGCGTTCATTTCCAGTAACAGTTTGAATTTTTAGGTTTCACTCTGTATTCTCCTATATTGATATATGTGTTTGGAACTCTAAATCCAACACGGTTTGTGCTAACTTCTTCAAACCGGACACAATAAAGTAGTTTCACGTTCTATCTCTGTGTTTTATTTCCTCTTGATGTATACCTAAGCAGTGACTGGCGAGAAACACTTTCATGGAAAGGGTTTGCCAAGCTGCCAAAAATTACGAATCTCCAGAAATCTCAGCAAATATTTTTTCACCCAAACTGGATGATACTTTGAAGTAATGATCAGTACACTAAGCCGACTTGGTTCCCCAAATTTCGTTCTTCTATGTTGAAGCGTTCGTTTGCAGTAACACTCTGAATTTTTAGGTTTCACTCTGTTTTCTCCTATATTGATAGATGTATTTGGAACTCTAAATCCAACACGGTTTGTGCTAGCTTCTTGAAACTTGACACAATAAAGTAGTTTCACGTTCTATCTCTATGTTTTGTTTCCTCTTGATGTAGCCCTAAGCAGTGACTGGCGAGAAACACTTTCATGGAAAGGGGTTGCCAGGCTTCCCAAAATTACGAATCTCCAGAAATCTCAGCAAATATTTTTTCACCCAAACTGGATGATACTTTCAGGTAATGATCAGTACACTAAGGCGACTTGGTTCCCCAAATTTCGTTCTTCTATGTTGAAGCGTTCGTTTCCAGTAACAGTTTTAATTTTTAGGTTTCACTCTGTTTTCTCCTATATTGATAGATGTATTTGGAACTCTAAATCCAACACGGTTTGTGCTAGCTTCTTGAAACTTGACACAATAAAGTAGTTTCACGTTCTATCTCTACTTTTTGTTTCCTCTTGATGTAGCCTTAAGCAGTGACTGGCGAGAAACACTTTCAAGGAAAGGGGTTGCCAAGCTTCCTAAAATTACGAATCTCCAGATATCTCAGCAAATATTTTTTCACCCAAACTGGATGATACTTTCAGATAATGATCAGTACACTAAGGCGACTTGGTTCCCCAAATTTCGTTCTTCTATGTTGAAGCGTTCGTTTCCAGTAACAGTTTGAATTTTTAGGTTTCACTCTGTTTTCTCCTATATTGATAGATGTATTTGGAACTCTAAATCCAACAGGGTTTGTGCTAGCTACTTGAAACTTGACACAATAATGTAGTTTCACGTTCTATCTCTACGTTTTGTTTCCTCTTGATGTAGCCCTAAGCAGTTACTGGCGGGAAACACTTTCATGGAAAGGGGTTGCCAAGCTTCCTAAAATTACGAATCTCCAGAAATCTCAGCAAATATTTTTTCACCCAAACTGGATGATACTTTCAGGTAATGATCAGTACACTAAGGCGACTTGGTTCCCCAAATTTCGTTCTTCTATGTTGAAGCGTTCGTTTCCAGTAACAGTTTGAATTTTTAGGTTTCACTCTGTTTTCTCCTATATTGATAGATGTATTTGGAACTCTAAATCCAACAGGGTTTGTGCTAGCTTCTTGAAACTTGACACAATAAAGTAGTTTCACGTTCTATCTCTACGTTTTGTTTCCTCTTGATGTAGCCCTAAGCAGTTACTGGCGGGAAACACTTTCATGGAAAGGGGTTGCCAGGCTTCCTAAAATTACGAATCTCCAGAAATCTCAGCAAATATTTTTTCACCCAAACTGGATGATACTTTCAGGTAATGATCAGTACACTAAGGCGACTTGGTTCCCCAAATTTCGTTCTTCTATGTTGAAGCGTTCGTTTCCAGTAACAGTTTGAATTTTTCGGTTTCACTCTGTTTTCTCCTATATTGATAGATGTATTTGGAACTCTAAATCCAACACGGTTTGTGCTGGCTTCTTGAAACATGATACAATAAAGTAGTTTCACGTTCTATATCTACGTTTTGTTTCCTCTTGATGTAGCCCAATGCAGTGACTGGCGAGAAACACTTTCATGGAAAGGGGTTGCCAGGCTTCCCAAAATTACGAATCTCCAGAAATCTCAGCAAATATTTTTTCACCCAAACTGGATGATACTTTCAGGTAATGATCAGTACACTAAGGCGACTTGGTTCCCCAAATTTCGTTCTTCTATGTTGAAGCGTTCGTTTCCAGTAACAGTTTGAATTTTTAGGTTTCACTCTGTTTTCTCCTATATTGATAGATGTGTTTGGAACTCTAAATCGAACACGGTTTGTGCTAGCTTCTTGAAACTTGACACAATAAAGTAGTTTCACGTTCTATCTCTATGTTTTGTTTCCTCTTGATGTAGCCTTAAGCAGTGACTGGCGAGAAACACTTTCATGGAAAGGGGTTGCCAAGCTTCCTAAAATTACGAATCTCCAGAAATCTCAGCAAATATTTTTTCACCCAAACTGGATGATACTTTCAGGTAATGATCAGTACACTAAGCCGACTTGGTTCCCCAAACTTCGTTCTTCTATATTGAAGCGTTCGTTTCCAGTAACAGTTTGAATTTTTAGGTTTCACTCTGTTTTCTCCTATATTGACACATGTATTTGGAACTCTAAATCCAACACGGTTTGTGCTAGCTTCTTGAAACTTGAAGCAATAAAGTACTTTCTCGTTCTATCTCTACGTTTTGTTTCCTCTTGATGTAGCCCTAAGCAGTGACTGGCGAGAAACACTTTCATGAAAAGGTGTTGCCAAGCTTCCAAAAATTAGGAATCTCCAGAAATCCCAGCAAATATATTTTCACCCAAACTGGATGATACTTTCAGGTAATGATCAGTACACTAAGCCGACTTGGTTCCCCAAATTTTGTTCTTCTATGTTGCATCGTTCGTTTGCAGTAACAGTTTGAATTTTTAGGTTTCACTCTGTTTTCTCCTATATTGATAGATGTATTTGGAACTCTAAATCCAACACGGTTTGTGCTAGGTTCTTGAAACTTGAAACAATAAAGTAGTTTCACATTCTATCTCTATGGTTTCTTTCCTCTTGATGTAGCCCTAAGCAGTGACTGGCGAGAAACACGTTCATTGAAAGGGATTGCCAAGCTTCCAAAAATACGAATCTCCAGAAATCTCAGCAAACATTTTTTCACCCAAACTGGATGATACTTTCAGGTATTGATCAGTGCACTAAGGCGACTTGGTTCCCCAAATATCGTTCTTCTATCTTGAAGCGTTCATTTCCAGTAACAGTTTGAATTTTTAGGTTTCACTCTGTATTCTCCTATATTGATATATGTGTTTGGAACTCTAAATCCAACACGGTTTGTGCTAACTTCTTCAAACCGGACACAATAAAGTAGTTTCACGTTCTATCTCTGTGTTTTATTTCCTCTTGATGTATACCTAAGCAGTGACTGGCGAGAAACACTTTCATGGAAAGGGTTTGCCAAGCTGCCAAAAATTACGAATCTCCAGAAATCTCAGCAAATATTTTTTCACCCAAACTGGATGATACTTTGAAGTAATGATCAGTACACTAAGCCGACTTGGTTCCCCAAATTTCGTTCTTCTATGTTGAAGCGTTCGTTTCCAGTAACAGTTTGAATTTTTAGGTTTCACTCTGTTTTCTCCTATATTGATAGATGTATTTGGAACTCTAAATCCAACAGGGTTTGTGCTAGCTACTTGAAACTTGACACAATAATGTAGTTTCACGTTCTATCTCTACGTTTTGTTTCCTCTTGATGTAGCCCTAAGCAGTTACTGGCGGGAAACACTTTCATGGAAAGGGGTTGCCAAGCTTCCTAAAATTACGAATCTCCAGAAATCTCAGCAAATATTTTTTCACCCAAACTGGATGATACTTTCAGGTAATGATCAGTACACTAAGGCGACTTGGTTCCCCAAATTTCGTTCTTCTATGTTGAAGCGTTCGTTTGCAGTAACACTCTGAATTTTTAGGTTTCACTCTGTTTTCTCCTATATTGATAGATGTATTTGGAACTCTAAATCCAACACGGTTTGTGCTAGCTTCTTGAAACTTGACACAATAAAGTAGTTTCACGTTCTATCTCTATGTTTTGTTTCCTCTTGATGTAGCCCTAAGCAGTGACTGGCGAGAAACACTTTCATGGAAAGGGGTTGCCAGGCTTCCCAAAATTACGAATCTCCAGAAATCTCAGCAAATATTTTTTCACCCAAACTGGATGATACTTTCAGGTAATGATCAGTACACTAAGGCGACTTGGTTCCCCAAATTTCGTTCTTCTATGTTGAAGCGTTCGTTTCCAGTAACAGTTTTAATTTTTAGGTTTCACTCTGTTTTCTCCTATATTGATAGATGTATATGGAACTCTAAATCCAACACGGTTTGTGCTAGCTTCTTGAAACTTGACACAATAAAGTAGTTTCACGTTCTATCTCTACTTTTTGTTTCCTCTTGATGTAGCCTTAAGCAGTGACTGGCGAGAAACACTTTCAAGGAAAGGGGTTGCCAAGCTTCCTAAAATTACGAATCTCCAGATATCTCAGCAAATATTTTTTCACCCAAACTGGATGATACTTTCAGATAATGATCAGTACACTAAGGCGACTTGGTTCCCCAAATTTCGTTCTTCTATGTTGAAGCGTTCGTTTCCAGTAACAGTTTGAATTTTTAGGTTTCACTCTGTTTTCTCCTATATTGATAGATGTATTTGGAACTCTAAATCCAACAGGGTTTGTGCTAGCTACTTGAAACTTGACACAATAATGTAGTTTCACGTTCTATCTCTACGTTTTGTTTCCTCTTGATGTAGCCCTAAGCAGTTACTGGCGGGAAACACTTTCATGGAAAGGGGTTGCCAAGCTTCCTAAAATTACGAATCTCCAGAAATCTCAGCAAATATTTTTTCACCCAAACTGGATGATACTTTCAGGTAATGATCAGTACACTAAGGCGACTTGGTTCCCCAAATTTCGTTCTTCTATGTTGAAGCGTTCGTTTGCAGTAACACTCTGAATTTTTAGGTTTCACTCTGTTTTCTCCTATATTGATAGATGTATTTGGAACTCTAAATCCAACACGGTTTGTGCTAGCTTCTTGAAACTTGACACAATAAAGTAGTTTCACGTTCTATCTCTATGTTTTGTTTCCTCTTGATGTAGCCCTAAGCAGTGACTGGCGAGAAACACTTTCATGGAAAGGGGTTGCCAGGCTTCCCAAAATTACGAATCTCCAGAAATCTCAGCAAATATTTTTTCACCCAAACTGGATGATACTTTCAGGTAATGATCAGTACACTAAGGCGACTTGGTTCCCCAAATTTCGTTCTTCTATGTTGAAGCGTTCGTTTCCAGTAACAGTTTGAATTTTTAGGTTTCACTCTGTTTTCTCCTATATTGATAGATGTGTTTGGAACTCTAAATCGAACACGGTTTGTGCTAGCTTCTTGAAACTTGACACAATAAAGTAGTTTCACGTTCTATCTCTATGTTTTGTTTCCTCTTGATGTAGCCTTAAGCAGTGACTGGCGAGAAACACTTTCATGGAAAGGGGTTGCCAAGCTTCCTAAAATTACGAATCTCCAGAAATCTCAGCAAATATTTTTTCACCCAAACTGGATGATACTTTCAGGTAATGATCAGTACACTAAGCCGACTTGGTTCCCCAAACTTCGTTCTTCTATATTGAAGCGTTCGTTTCCAGTAACAGTTTGAATTTTTAGGTTTCACTCTGTTTTCTCCTATATTGACACATGTATTTGGAACTCTAAATCCAACACGGTTTGTGCTAGCTTCTTGAAACTTGAAGCAATAAAGTACTTTCTCGTTCTATCTCTACGTTTTGTTTCCTCTTGATGTAGCCCTAAGCAGTGACTGGCGAGAAACACTTTCATGAAAAGGTGTTGCCAAGCTTCCAAAAATTAGGAATCTCCAGAAATCCCAGCAAATATATTTTCACCCAAACTGGATGATACTTTCAGGTAATGATCAGTACACTAAGCCGACTTGGTTCCCCAAATTTTGTTCTTCTATGTTGCATCGTTCGTTTGCAGTAACAGTTTGAATTTTTAGGTTTCACTCTGTTTTCTCCTATATTGATAGATGTATTTGGAACTCTAAATCCAACACGGTTTGTGCTAGGTTCTTGAAACTTGAAACAATAAAGTAGTTTCACATTCTATCTCTATGGTTTCTTTCCTCTTGATGTAGCCCTAAGCAGTGACTGGCGAGAAACACGTTCATTGAAAGGGATTGCCAAGCTTCCAAAAATACGAATCTCCAGAAATCTCAGCAAACATTTTTTCACCCAAACTGGATGATACTTTCAGGTATTGATCAGTGCACTAAGGCGACTTGGTTCCCCAAATATCGTTCTTCTATCTTGAAGCGTTCATTTCCAGTAACAGTTTGAATTTTTAGGTTTCACTCTGTATTCTCCTATATTGATATATGTGTTTGGAACTCTAAATCCAACACGGTTTGTGCTAACTTCTTCAAACCGGACACAATAAAGTAGTTTCACGTTCTATCTCTGTGTTTTATTTCCTCTTGATGTATACCTAAGCAGTGACTGGCGAGAAACACTTTCATGGAAAGGGTTTGCCAAGCTGCCAAAAATTACGAATCTCCAGAAATCTCAGCAAATATTTTTTCACCCAAACTGGATGATACTTTGAAGTAATGATCAGTACACTAAGCCGACTTGGTTCCCCAAATTTCGTTCTTCTATGTTGAAGCGTTCGTTTCCAGTAACAGTTTGAATTTTTAGGTTTCACTCTGTTTTCTCCTATATTGATAGATGTATTTGGAACTCTAAATCCAACAGGGTTTGTGCTAGCTACTTGAAACTTGACACAATAATGTAGTTTCACGTTCTATCTCTACGTTTTGTTTCCTCTTGATGTAGCCCTAAGCAGTTACTGGCGGGAAACACTTTCATGGAAAGGGGTTGCCAAGCTTCCTAAAATTACGAATCTCCAGAAATCTCAGCAAATATTTTTTCACCCAAACTGGATGATACTTTCAGGTAATGATCAGTACACTAAGGCGACTTGGTTCCCCAAATTTCGTTCTTCTATGTTGAAGCGTTCGTTTGCAGTAACACTCTGAATTTTTAGGTTTCACTCTGTTTTCTCCTATATTGATAGATGTATTTGGAACTCTAAATCCAACACGGTTTGTGCTAGCTTCTTGAAACTTGACACAATAAAGTAGTTTCACGTTCTATCTCTATGTTTTGTTTCCTCTTGATGTAGCCCTAAGCAGTGACTGGCGAGAAACACTTTCATGGAAAGGGGTTGCCAGGCTTCCCAAAATTACGAATCTCCAGAAATCTCAGCAAATATTTTTTCACCCAAACTGGATGATACTTTCAGGTAATGATCAGTACACTAAGGCGACTTGGTTCCCCAAATTTCGTTCTTCTATGTTGAAGCGTTCGTTTCCAGTAACAGTTTTAATTTTTAGGTTTCACTCTGTTTTCTCCTATATTGATAGATGTATATGGAACTCTAAATCCAACACGGTTTGTGCTAGCTTCTTGAAACTTGACACAATAAAGTAGTTTCACGTTCTATCTCTACTTTTTGTTTCCTCTTGATGTAGCCTTAAGCAGTGACTGGCGAGAAACACTTTCAAGGAAAGGGGTTGCCAAGCTTCCTAAAATTACGAATCTCCAGATATCTCAGCAAATATTTTTTCACCCAAACTGGATGATACTTTCAGATAATGATCAGTACACTAAGGCGACTTGGTTCCCCAAATTTCGTTCTTCTATGTTGAAGCGTTCGTTTCCAGTAACAGTTTGAATTTTTAGGTTTCACTCTGTTTTCTCCTATATTGATAGATGTATTTGGAACTCTAAATCCAACAGGGTTTGTGCTAGCTACTTGAAACTTGACACAATAATGTAGTTTCACGTTCTATCTCTACGTTTTGTTTCCTCTTGATGTAGCCCTAAGCAGTTACTGGCGGGAAACACTTTCATGGAAAGGGGTTGCCAAGCTTCCTAAAATTACGAATCTCCAGAAATCTCAGCAAATATTTTTTCACCCAAACTGGATGATACTTTCAGGTAATGATCAGTACACTAAGGCGACTTGGTTCCCCAAATTTCGTTCTTCTATGTTGAAGCGTTCGTTTGCAGTAACACTCTGAATTTTTAGGTTTCACTCTGTTTTCTCCTATATTGATAGATGTATTTGGAACTCTAAATCCAACACGGTTTGTGCTAGCTTCTTGAAACTTGACACAATAAAGTAGTTTCACGTTCTATCTCTATGTTTTGTTTCCTCTTGATGTAGCCCTAAGCAGTGACTGGCGAGAAACACTTTCATGGAAAGGGGTTGCCAGGCTTCCCAAAATTACGAATCTCCAGAAATCTCAGCAAATATTTTTTCACCCAAACTGGATGATACTTTCAGGTAATGATCAGTACACTAAGGCGACTTGGTTCCCCAAATTTCGTTCTTCTATGTTGAAGCGTTCGTTTCCAGTAACAGTTTTAATTTTTAGGTTTCACTCTGTTTTCTCCTATATTGATAGATGTATTTGGAACTCTAAATCCAACACGGTTTGTGCTAGCTTCTTGAAACTTGACACAATAAAGTAGTTTCACGTTCTATCTCTACTTTTTGTTTCCTCTTGATGTAGCCTTAAGCAGTGACTGGCGAGAAACACTTTCAAGGAAAGGGGTTGCCAAGCTTCCTAAAATTACGAATCTCCAGATATCTCAGCAAATATTTTTTCACCCAAACTGGATGATACTTTCAGATAATGATCAGTACACTAAGGCGACTTGGTTCCCCAAATTTCGTTCTTCTATGTTGAAGCGTTCGTTTCCAGTAACAGTTTGAATTTTTAGGTTTCACTCTGTTTTCTCCTATATTGATAGATGTATTTGGAACTCTAAATCCAACAGGGTTTGTGCTAGCTACTTGAAACTTGACACAATAATGTAGTTTCACGTTCTATCTCTACGTTTTGTTTCCTCTTGATGTAGCCCTAAGCAGTTACTGGCGGGAAACACTTTCATGGAAAGGGGTTGCCAAGCTTCCTAAAATTACGAATCTCCAGAAATCTCAGCAAATATTTTTTCACCCAAACTGGATGATACTTTCAGGTAATGATCAGTACACTAAGGCGACTTGGTTCCCCAAATTTCGTTCTTCTATGTTGAAGCGTTCGTTTCCAGTAACAGTTTGAATTTTTAGGTTTCACTCTGTTTTCTCCTATATTGATAGATGTGTTTGGAACTCTAAATCGAACACGGTTTGTGCTAGCTTCTTGAAACTTGACACAATAAAGTAGTTTCACGTTCTATATGTTTTGTTTCCTCTTGATGTAGCCTTAAGCAGTGACTGGCGAGAAACACTTTCATGGAAAGGGGTTGCCAAGCTTCCTAAAATTACGAATCTCCAGAAATCTCAGCAAATAGTTTTTCACCCAACCTGGATGATACTTTCAGGTAATGATCAGTACACTAAGCCGACTTGGTTCCCCAAACTTCGTTCTTCTATGTTGAAGCGTTCGTTTCCAGTAACAGTTTGAATTTTTAGGTTTCACTCTGTTTTCTCCTATATTGACACATGTATTTGGAACTCTAAATCCAACACGGTTTGTGCTAGCTTCTTGAAACTTGAAGCAATAAAGCACTTTCTCGTTCAACTACTACAATAAAGTAGTTTCACGTTCTATCTCTATGTTTTGTTTCCTCTTGATGTAGCCCTAAGCAGTGACTGGCGAGAAACACTTTCATGGAAAGGGGTTGCCAGGCTTCCCAAAATTACGAATCTCCAGAAATCTCAGCAAATATTTTTTCACCCAAACTGGATGATACTTTCAGGTAATGATCAGTACACTAAGGCGACTTGGTTCCCCAAATTTCGTTCTTCTATGTTGAAGCGTTCGTTTCCAGTAACAGTTTGAATTTTTAGGTTTCACTCTGTTTTCTCCTATATTGATAGATGTATTTGGAACTCTAAATCCAACAGGGTTTGTGCTAGCTTCTTGAAACTTGACACAATAAAGTAGTTTCAAGTTCTATCTCTACGTTTTGTTTCCTCTTGATGTAGCCCTAAGCAGTTACTGGCGAGAAACACTTTCATGGAAAGTGGTTGCCAAGCTTCCTAAAATTACGAATCTCCAGAAATCTCAGCAAATATTTTTTCACCCAAACTGGATGATACTTTCAGGTAATGATCAGTACACTAAGGCGACTTGGTTCCCCAAATTTCGTTCTTCTATGTTGAAGCGTTCGTTTCCAGTAACACTTTAAATTTTTAGGTTTCACTCTGTTTTCTCCTATATTGATAGATGTATTTGGAACTCTAAATCCAACACGGATTGTGCTAGCTCCTTGAAACTTGACACAATAAAGTAGTTTCACGTTCTATCTCTACGTTTTGTTTCCTCTTGATGTAGCCTTAAGCAGTGACTGGCGAGAAACACTTTCAAGGAAAGGGGTTGCCAAGCTTCCCAAAATTACGAATCTCCAGATATCTCAGCAAATATTTTTTCACCCAAACTGGATGATACTTTCAGGTAATGATCAGTACACTAAGGCGACTTGGTTCCCCAAATTTCGTTCTTCTATGTTGAAGCGTTCGTTTCCAGTAACAGTTTGAATTTTTAGGTTTCACTCTGTTTTCTCCTATATTGATAGATGTATTTGGAACTCTAAATCCAACAGGGTTTGTGCTAGCTTCTTGAAACTTGACACAATAAAGTAGTTTCACGTTCTATCTCTACGTTTTGTTTCCTCTTGATGTAGCCCTAAGCAGTAACTGGCGAGAAACACTTTCATGGAAAGGGGTTGCCAAGCTTCCTAAAATTACGAATCTCGAGAAATCTCAGCAAATATTTTTTCACCCAAACTGGATGATACTTTCAGGTAATGATCAGTACACTAAAGCGACTTGGTTCCCCAAATTTCGTTCTTCTATGTTGAAGCGTTCGTTTGCAGTAACACTCTGAATTTTTAGGTTTCACTCTGTTTTCTACTATATTGATAGATGTATTTGGAACTCTAAATCCAACACGGTTTGTGCTAGCTTCTTGAAACTTGACACAATAAAGTAGTTTCACGTTCTATCTCTATGTTTTGTTTCCTCTTGATGTAGCCCTAAGCAGTGACTGGCGAGAAACACTTTCATGGAAAGGGGTTGCCAGGCTTCCCAAAATTACGAATCTCCAGAAATCTCAGCAAATATTTTTTCACCCAAACTGGATGATACTTTCAGGTAATGATCAGTACACTAAGGCGACTTGGTTCCCAAAATTTCATTCTTCTATGTTGAAGCGTTCGTTTCCAGTAACAGTTTTAATTTTTAGGTTTCACTCTGTTTTCTCCTATATTGATAGATGTATTTGGAACTCTAAATCCAACACGGTTTGTGCTAGCTTCTTGAAACTTGACACAATAAAGTAGTTTCACGTTCTATCTCGACCTTTTGTTTCCTCTTGATGTATCCTTAAGCAGTGACTGGCGAGAAACACTTTCAAGGAAAGGGGTTGCCAAGCTTCCCAAAATTACGAATCTCCAGATATCTCAGCAAATATTTTTTCACCCAAACTGGATGATACTTTCAGGTAATGATCAGTACACTAAGGCGACTTGGTTCCCCAAATTTCGTTCTTCTATGTTGAAGCGTTCGTTTCCAGTAACAGTTTGAATTTTTAGGTTTCACTCTGTTTTCTCCTATATTGATAGATGTATTTGGAACTCTAAATCCAACAGGGTTTGTGCTAGCTTCTTGAAACTTGACACAATAAAGTAGTTTCACGTTCTATCTCTACGTTTTGTTTCCTCTTGATGTAGCCCTAAGCAGTAACTGGCGAGAAACACTTTCATGGAAAGGGGTTGCCAAGCTTCCTAAAATTACGAATCTCGAGAAATCTCAGCAAATATTTTTTCACCCAAACTGGATGATACTTTCAGGTAATGATCAGTACACTAAAGCGACTTGGTTCCCCAAATTTCGTTCTTCTATGTTGAAGCATTCGTTTGCAGTAACACTCTGAATTTTTAGGTTTCACTCTGTTTTCTACTATATTGATAGATGTATTTGGAACTCTAAATCCAACACGGTTTGTGCTAGCTTCTTGAAACTTGACACAATAAAGTAGTTTCACGTTCTATCTCTATGTTTTGTTTCCTCTTGATGTAGCCCTAAGCAGTGACTGGCGAGAAACACTTTCATGGAAAGGGGTTGCCAGGCTTCCCAAAATTACGAATCTCCAGAAATCTCAGCAAATATTTTTTCACCCAAACTGGATGATACTTTCAGGTAATGATCAGTACACTAAGGCGACTTGGTTCCCCAAATTTCGTTCTTCTATGTTGAAGCGTTCGTTTCCAGTAACAGTTTTAATTTTTAGGTTTCACTCTGTTTTCTCCTATATTGATAGATGTATTTGGAACTCTAAATCCAACACGGTTTGTGCTAGCTTCTTGAAACTTGACACAATAAAGTAGTTTCACGTTCTATCTCTATGTTTTGTTTCCTCTTGATGTAGCCCTAAGCAGTGACTGGCGAGAAACACTTTCATGGAAAGGGGTTGCCAGGCTTCCCAAAATTACGAATCTCCAGAAATCTCAGCAAATATTTTTTCACCCAAACTGGATGATACTTTCAGGTAATGATCAGTACACTAAGGCGACTTGGTTCCCCAAATTTCGTTCTTCTATGTTGAAGCGTTCGTTTCCAGTAACAGTTTTAATTTTTAGGTTTCACTCTGTTTTCTCCTATATTGATAGATGTATTTGGAACTCTAAATCCAACACGGTTTGTGCTAGCTTCTTGAAACTTGACACAATAAAGTAGTTTCACGTTCTATCTCTACGTTTTGTTTCCTCTTGATGTAGCCTTAAGCAGTGACTGGCGAGAAACACTTTCAAGGAAAGGGGTTGCCAAGCTTCCTAAAATTACGAATCTCCAGATATCTCAGCAAATATTTTTTCACCCAAACTGGATGATACTTTCAGGTAATGATCAGTACCCTAAAGCGACTTGGTTCCCCAAATTTCGTTCTTCTATGTTGAAGCGTTCATTTGCAGTAACACTCTGAATTTTTAGGTTTCACTCTGTTTTCTACTATATTGATAGATGTATTTGGAACTCTAAATCCAACACGGTTTGTGCTAGCTTCTTGAAACTTGACACAATAAAGTAGTTTCACGTTCTATCTCTACGTTTTGTTTCCTCTTGATGTAGCCCTAAGCAGTTACTGGCGGGAAACACTTTCATGGAAAGAGGTTGCCAAGCTTCCTAAAATTACGAATCTCCAGAAATCTCAGCAAATATTTTTTCACCCAAACTGGATGATACTTTCAGGTAATGATCAGTACACTAAGGCGACTTGGTTCCCCAAATTTCGTTCTTCTATGTTGAAGCGTTCGTTTCCAGTAACAGTTTGAATTTTTAGGTTTCACTCTGTTTTCTCCTATATTGATAGATGTATTTGGAACTCTAAATCCAACAGGGTTTGTGCTAGCTTCTTGAAACTTGACACAATAAAGTAGTTTCACGTTCTATCTCTACGTTTTGTTTCCTCTTGATGTAGCCCTAAGCAGTTACTGGCGGGAAACACTTTCATGGAAAGGGGTTGCCAAGCTTCCTAAAATTACGAATCTCCAGAAATCTCAGCAAATATTTTTTCACCCAAACTGGATGATACTTTCAGGTAATGATCAGTACACTAAGGCGACTTGGTTCCCCAAATTTCGTTCTTCTATGTTGAAGCGTTCGTTTCCAGTAACAGTTTGAATTTTTAGGTTTCACTCTGTTTTCTCCTATATTGATAGATGTATTTGGAACTCTAAATCCAACACGGTTTGTGCTGGCTTCTTGAAACATGACACAATAAAGTAGTTTCACGTTCTATCTCTATGTTTTGTTTCCTCTTGATGTAGCCCAATTCAGTGACTGGCAAGAAACACTTTCATGGAAAGGGGTTGCCAGGCTTCCCAAAATTACGAATCTCCAGATATCTCAGCAAATATTTTTTCACCCAAACTGGATGATACTTTCAGGTAATGATCAGTACACTAAGGCGACTTGGTTCCCCAAATTTCGTTCTTCTATTGAAGCGTTCGTTTCCAGTAACAGTTTGAATTTTTAGGTTTCACTCTGTTTTCTCCTATATTGATAGATGTATTTGGAACTCTAAATCCAACAGGGTTTGTGCTGGCTTCTTGAAACTTGACACAATAAAGTAGTTTCACGTTCTATCTCTATGTTTTGTTTCCTCTTGATGTAGCCCTAAGCAGTGACTGGCGAGAAACACTTTCATGGAAAGGGGTTGCCAGGCTTCCCAAAATTAAGAATCTCCAGAAATCTCAGCAAATATTTTTTCACCCAAACTGGATGATACTTTCAGGTAATGATCAGTACACTAAGGCGACTTGGTTCCCCAAATTTCGTTCTTCTATGTTGAAGCGTTCGTTTCCAGTAACACTTTAAATTTTTAGGTTTCACTCTGTTTTCTCCTATATTGATAGATGTATTTGGAACTCTAAATCCAACACGGATTGTGCTAGCTCCTTGAAACTTGACACAATAAAGTAGTTTCACGTTCTATCTCTACGTTTTGTTTCCTCTTGATGTAGCCTTAAGCAGTGACTGGCGAGAAACACTTTCAAGGAAAGGGGTTGCCAAGCTTCCCAAAATTACGAATCTCCAGATATCTCAGCAAATATTTTTTCACCCAACTGGATGATACTTTCAGGTAATGATCAGTACACTAAGGCGACTTGGTTCCCCAAATTTCGTTCTTCTATGTTGAAGCGTTCGTTTCCAGTAACAGTTTGAATTTTTAGGTTTCACTCTGTTTTCTCCTATATTGATAGATGTATTTGGAACTCTAAATCCAACAGGGTTTGTGCTAGCTTCTTGAAACTTGACACAATAAAGTAGTTTCACGTTCTATCTCTACGTTTTGTTTCCTCTTGATGTAGCCCTAAGCAGTAACTGGCGAGAAACACTTTCATGGAAAGGGGTTGCCAAGCTTCCTAAAATTACGAATCTCGAGAAATCTCAGCAAATATTTTTTCACCCAAACTGGATGATACTTTCAGGTAATGATCAGTACACTAAAGCGACTTGGTTCCCCAAATTTCGTTCTTCTATGTTGAAGCGTTCGTTTGCAGTAACACTCTGAATTTTTAGGTTTCACTCTGTTTTCTACTATATTGATAGATGTATTTGGAACTCTAAATCCAACACGGTTTGTGCTAGCTTCTTGAAACTTGACACAATAAAGTAGTTTCACGTTCTATCTCTATGTTTTGTTTCCTCTTGATGTAGCCCTAAGCAGTGACTGGCGAGAAACACTTTCATGGAAAGGGGTTGCCAGGCTTCCCAAAATTACGAATCTCCAGAAATCTCAGCAAATATTTTTTCACCCAAACTGGATGATACTTTCAGGTAATGATCAGTACACTAAGGCGACTTGGTTCCCAAAATTTCGTTCTTCTATGTTGAAGCGTTCGTTTCCAGTAACAGTTTTAATTTTTAGGTTTCACTCTGTTTTCTCCTATATTGATAGATGTATTTGGAACTCTAAATCCAACACGGTTTGTGCTAGCTTCTTGAAACTTGACACAATAAAGTAGTTTCACGTTCTATCTCTACCTTTTGTTTCCTCTTGATGTATCCTTAAGCAGTGACTGGCGAGAAACACTTTCAAGGAAAGGGGTTGCCAAGCTTCCCAAAATTACGAATCTCCAGATATCTCAGCAAATATTTTTTCACCCAAACTGGATGATACTTTCAGGTAATGATCAGTACACTAAGGCGACTTGGTTCCCCAAATTTCGTTCTTCTATGTTGAAGCGTTCGTTTCCAGTAACAGTTTGAATTTTTAGGTTTCACTCTGTTTTCTCCTATATTGATAGATGTATTTGGAACTCTAAATCCAACAGGGTTTGTGCTAGCTTCTTGAAACTTGACACAATAAAGTAGTTTCACGTTCTATCTCTACGTTTTGTTTCCTCTTGATGTAGCCCTAAGCAGTAACTGGCGAGAAACACTTTCATGGAAAGGGGTTGCCAAGCTTCCTAAAATTACGAATCTCGAGAAATCTCAGCAAATATTTTTTCACCCAAACTGGATGATACTTTCAGGTAATGATCAGTACACTAAAGCGACTTGGTTCCCCAAATTTCGTTCTTCTATGTTGAAGCATTCGTTTGCAGTAACACTCTGAATTTTTAGGTTTCACTCTGTTTTCTACTATATTGATAGATGTATTTGGAACTCTAAATCCAACACGGTTTGTGCTAGCTTCTTGAAACTTGACACAATAAAGTAGTTTCACGTTCTATCTCTATGTTTTGTTTCCTCTTGATGTAGCCCTAAGCAGTGACTGGCGAGAAACACTTTCATGGAAAGGGGTTGCCAGGCTTCCCAAAATTACGAATCTCCAGAAATCTCAGCAAATATTTTTTCACCCAAACTGGATGATACTTTCAGGTAATGATCAGTACACTAAGGCGACTTGGTTCCCCAAATTTCGTTCTTCTATGTTGAAGCGTTCGTTTCCAGTAACAGTTTTAATTTTTAGGTTTCACTCTGTTTTCTCCTATATTGATAGATGTATTTGGAACTCTAAATCCAACACGGTTTGTGCTAGCTTCTTGAAACTTGACACAATAAAGTAGTTTCACGTTCTATCTCTACGTTTTGTTTCCTCTTGATGTAGCCTTAAGCAGTGACTGGCGAGAAACACTTTCAAGGAAAGGGGTTGCCAAGCTTCCTAAAATTACGAATCTCCAGATATCTCAGCAAATATTTTTTCACCCAAACTGGATGATACTTTCAGGTAATGATCAGTACACTAAGGCGACTTGGTTCCCCAAATTTCGTTCTTCTATGTTGAAGCGTTCGTTTCCAGTAACACTCTGAATTTTTAGGTTTCACTCTGTTTTCTCCTATATTGATAGATGTATTTGGAACTCTAAATCCAACAGGGTTTGTGCTAGCTTCTTGAAACTTGACACAATAAAGTAGTTTCACGTTCTATCTCTACGTTTTGTTTCCTCTTGATGTAGCCCTAAGCAGTTACTGGCGGGAAACACTTTCATGGAAAGAGGTTGCCAAGCTTCCTAAAATTACGAATCTCCAGAAATCTCAGCAAATATTTTTTCACCCAAACTGGATGATACTTTCAGGTAATGATCAGTACACTAAGGCGACTTGGTTCCCCAAATTTCGTTCTTCTATGTTGAAGCGTTCGTTTCCAGTAACAGTTTGAATTTTTAGGTTTCACTCTGTTTTCTCCTATATTGATAGATGTATTTGGAACTCTAAATCCAACAGGGTTTGTGCTAGCTTCTTGAAACTTGACACAATAAAGTAGTTTCACGTTCTATCTCTACGTTTTGTTTCCTCTTGATGTAGCCCTAAGCAGTTACTGGCGGGAAACACTTTCATGGAAAGGGGTTGCCAAGCTTCCTAAAATTACGAATCTCCAGAAATCTCAGCAAATATTTTTTCACCCAAACTGGATGATACTTTCAGGTAATGATCAGTACACTAAGGCGACTTGGTTCCCCAAATTTCGTTCTTCTATGTTGAAGCGTTCGTTTCCAGTAACAGTTTGAATTTTTAGGTTTCACTCTGTTTTCTCCTATATTGATAGATGTATTTGGAACTCTAAATCCAACACGGTTTGTGCTGGCTTCTTGAAACATGACACAATAAAGTAGTTTCACGTTCTATCTCTATGTTTTGTTTCCTCTTGATGTAGCCCAATTCAGTGACTGGCAAGAAACACTTTCATGGAAAGGGGTTGCCAGGCTTCCCAAAATTACGAATCTCCAGATATCTCAGCAAATATTTTTTCACCCAAACTGGATGATACTTTCAGGTAATGATCAGTACACTAAGGCGACTTGGTTCCCCAAATTTCGTTCTTCTATGTTGAAGCGTTCGTTTCCAGTAACAGTTTGAATTTTTAGGTTTCACTCTGTTTTCTCCTATATTGATAGATGTATTTGGAACTCTAAATCCAACAGGGTTTGTGCTGGCTTCTTGAAACTTGACACAATAAAGTAGTTTCACGTTCTATCTCTATGTTTTGTTTCCTCTTGATGTAGCCCTAAGCAGTGACTGGCGAGAAACACTTTCATGGAAAGGGGTTGCCAGGCTTCCCAAAATTAAGAATCTCCAGAAATCTCAGCAAATATTTTTTCAACCAAACTGGATGATACTTTCAGGTAATGATCAGTACACTAAGGCGACTTGGTTCCCCAAATTTCGTTCTTCTATTGAAGCGTTCGTTTCCAGTAACAGTTTGAATTTTTAGGTTTCACTCTGTTTTCTCCTATATTGATAGATGTATTTGGAACTCTAAATCCAACAGGGTTTGTGCTGGCTTCTTGAAACTTGACACAATAAAGTAGTTTCACGTTCTATCTCTATGTTTTGTTTCCTCTTGATGTAGCCCTAAGCAGTGACTGGCGAGAAACACTTTCATGGAAAGGGGTTGCCAGGCTTCCCAAAATTAAGAATCTCCAGAAATCTCAGCAAATATTTTTTCACCCAAACTGGATGATACTTTCAGGTAATGATCAGTACACTAAGGCGACTTGGTTCCCCAAATTTCGTTCTTCTATGTTGAAGCGTTCGTTTCCAGTAACACTTTAAATTTTTAGGTTTCACTCTGTTTTCTCCTATATTGATAGATGTATTTGGAACTCTAAATCCAACACGGATTGTGCTAGCTCCTTGAAACTTGACACAATAAAGTAGTTTCACGTTCTATCTCTACGTTTTGTTTCCTCTTGATGTAGCCTTAAGCAGTGACTGGCGAGAAACACTTTCAAGGAAAGGGGTTGCCAAGCTTCCCAAAATTACGAATCTCCAGATATCTCAGCAAATATTTTTTCACCCAACTGGATGATACTTTCAGGTAATGATCAGTACACTAAGGCGACTTGGTTCCCCAAATTTCGTTCTTCTATGTTGAAGCGTTCGTTTCCAGTAACAGTTTGAATTTTTAGGTTTCACTCTGTTTTCTCCTATATTGATAGATGTATTTGGAACTCTAAATCCAACAGGGTTTGTGCTAGCTTCTTGAAACTTGACACAATAAAGTAGTTTCACGTTCTATCTCTACGTTTTGTTTCCTCTTGATGTAGCCCTAAGCAGTAACTGGCGAGAAACACTTTCATGGAAAGGGGTTGCCAAGCTTCCTAAAATTACGAATCTCGAGAAATCTCAGCAAATATTTTTTCACCCAAACTGGATGATACTTTCAGGTAATGATCAGTACACTAAAGCGACTTGGTTCCCCAAATTTCGTTCTTCTATGTTGAAGCGTTCGTTTGCAGTAACACTCTGAATTTTTAGGTTTCACTCTGTTTTCTACTATATTGATAGATGTATTTGGAACTCTAAATCCAACACGGTTTGTGCTAGCTTCTTGAAACTTGACACAATAAAGTAGTTTCACGTTCTATCTCTATGTTTTGTTTCCTCTTGATGTAGCCCTAAGCAGTGACTGGCGAGAAACACTTTCATGGAAAGGGGTTGCCAGGCTTCCCAAAATTACGAATCTCCAGAAATCTCAGCAAATATTTTTTCACCCAAACTGGATGATACTTTCAGGTAATGATCAGTACACTAAGGCGACTTGGTTCCCAAAATTTCGTTCTTCTATGTTGAAGCGTTCGTTTCCAGTAACAGTTTGAATTTTTAGGTTTCACTCTGTTTTCTCCTATATTGATAGATGTATTTGGAACTCTAAATCCAACACGGTTTGTGCTAGCTTCTTGAAACTTGACACAATAAAGTAGTTTCACGTTCTATCTCTACCTTTTGTTTCCTCTTGATGTATCCTTAAGCAGTGACTGGCGAGAAACACTTTCAAGGAAAGGGGTTGCCAAGCTTCCCAAAATTACGAATCTCCAGATATCTCAGCAAATATTTTTTCACCCAAACTGGATGATACTTTCAGGTAATGATCAGTACACTAAGGCGACTTGGTTCCCCAAATTTCGTTCTTCTATGTTGAAGCGTTCGTTTCCAGTAACAGTTTGAATTTTTAGGTTTCACTCTGTTTTCTCCTATATTGATAGATGTATTTGGAACTCTAAATCCAACAGGGTTTGTGCTAGCTTCTTGAAACTTGACACAATAAAGTAGTTTCACGTTCTATCTCTACGTTTTGTTTCCTCTTGATGTAGCCCTAAGCAGTAACTGGCGAGAAACACTTTCATGGAAAGGGGTTGCCAAGCTTCCTAAAATTACGAATCTCGAGAAATCTCAGCAAATATTTTTTCACCCAAACTGGATGATACTTTCAGGTAATGATCAGTACACTAAAGCGACTTGGTTCCCCAAATTTCGTTCTTCTATGTTGAAGCATTCGTTTGCAGTAACACTCTGAATTTTTAGGTTTCACTCTGTTTTCTACTATACTGATAGATGTATTTGGAACTCTAAATCCAACAGGGTTTGTGCTAGCTTCTTGAAACTTGACACAATAAAGTAGTTTCACGTTCTATCTCTACGTTTTGTTTCCTCTTGATGTAGCCCTAAGCAGTTACTGGCGGGAAACACTTTCATGGAAAGGGGTTGCCAAGCTTCCTAAAATTACGAATCTCCAGAAATCTCAGCAAATATTTTTTCACCCAAACTGGATGATACTTTCAGGTAATGATCAGTACACTAAGGCGACTTGGTTCCCCAAATTTCGTTCTTCTATGTTGAAGCGTTCGTTTCCAGTAACAGTTTGAATTTTTAGGTTTCACTCTGTTTTCTCCTATATTGATAGATGTATTTGGAACTCTAAATCCAACACGGTTTGTGCTGGCTTCTTGAAACATGACACAATAAAGTAGTTTCACGTTCTATCTCTATGTTTTGTTTCCTCTTGATGTAGCCCAATTCAGTGACTGGCAAGAAACACTTTCATGGAAAGGGGTTGCCAGGCTTCCCAAAATTACGAATCTCCAGATATCTCAGCAAATATTTTTTCACCCAAACTGGATGATACTTTCAGGTAATGATCAGTACACTAAGGCGACTTGGTTCCCCAAATTTCGTTCTTCTATGTTGAAGCGTTCGTTTCCAGTAACAGTTTGAATTTTTAGGTTTCACTCTGTTTTCTCCTATATTGATAGATGTATTTGGAACTCTAAATCCAACAGGGTTTGTGCTGGCTTCTTGAAACTTGACACAATAAAGTAGTTTCACGTTCTATCTCTATGTTTTGTTTCCTCTTGATGTAGCCCTAAGCAGTGACTGGCGAGAAACACTTTCATGGAAAGGGGTTGCCAGGCTTCCCAAAATTAAGAATCTCCAGAAATCTCAGCAAATATTTTTTCAACCAAACTGGATGATACTTTCAGGTAATGATCAGTACACTAAGGCGACTTGGTTCCCCAAATTTCGTTCTTCTATGTTGAAGCGTTCGTTTCCAGTAACAGTTTGAATTTTTAGGTTTCACTCTGTTTTCTCCTATATTGATAGATGTATTTGGAACTCTAAATCCAACAGGGTTTGTGCTGGCTTCTTGAAACTTGACACAATAAAGTAGTTTCACGTTCTATCTCTAAGTTTTGTTTCCTCTTGATGTAGCCCTAAGCAGTTACTGGCGGGAAACACTTTCATGGAAAGGGGTTGCCAGGCTTCCTAAAATTACGAATCTCCAGATATCTCAGCAAATATTTTTTCACCCAAACTGGATGATACTTTCAGGTAATGTTCAGTACACTAAACCTTCTTGCTTCTCCAAATTTCGTACTTCTATGTTGAAGCGTTCGTTTCCAGTAACAGTTTGAATTTTTAGATTTCACTCTGTTTTCTCCTATATTGATAGATGTATTTGGAACTCTAAATCCAACACGGTTTGTGCTGGCTTCTTGAAACATGATACAATAAAGTAGTTTCACGTTCTATCTCTATGTTTTGTTTCCTCTTGATGTAGCCCAATGCAGTGACTGGCGAGAAACACTTTCATGGAAAGGGGTTGCCAGGCTTCCCAAAATTACGAATCTCCAGAAATCTCAGCAAATATTTTTTCACCCAAACTGGATGATACTTTCAGGTAATGATCAGTACACTAAGGCGACTTGGTTCCCCAAATTTCGTTCTTCTATGTTGAAGCGTTCGTTTCCAGTAACAGTTTGAATTTTTAGGTTTCACTCTGTTTTCTCCTATATTGACACATGTATTTGGAACTCTAAATCCAACACGGTTTGTGCTAGCTTCTTGAAACTTGAAGCAATAAAGTACTTTCTCGTTCTATCTCTACGTTTTGTTTCCTCTTGATGTAGCCCTAAGCAGTGACTGGCGAGAAACACTTTCATGAAAAGGTGTTGCCAAGCTTCCAAAAATTAGGAATCTCCAGAAATCCCAGCAAATATATTTTCACCCAAACTGGATGATACTTTCAGTTAATGATCAGTACACTAAGCCGACTTGGTTCCCCAAATTTTGTTCTTCTATGTTGCATCGTTCGTTTGCAGTAACAGTTTGAATTTTTAGGTTTCACTCTGTTTTCTCCTATATTGATAGATGTATTTGGAACTCTAAATCCAACACGGTTTGTGCTAGGTTCTTGAAACATGACACAATAAAGTAGTTTCACGTTCTATCTCTATGGTTTCTTTCCTCTTGATGTAGCCCTAAGCAGTGACTGGCGAGAAACACGTTCATTGAAAGGGATTGCCAAGCTTCCAAAAATACGAATCTCCAGAAATCTCAGCAAACATTTTTTCACCCAAACTGGATGATACTTTCAGGTATTGATCAGTGCACTAAGGCGACTTGGTTCCCCAAATATCGTTCTTCTATCTTGAAGCGTTCATTTCCAGTAACAGTTTGAATTTTTAGGTTTCACTCTGTATTCTCCTATATTGATATATGTGTTTGGAACTCTAAATCCAACACGGTTTGTGCTAACTTCTTCAAACCGGACACAATAAAGTAGTTTCACGTTCTATCTCTGTGTTTTATTTCCTCTTGATGTATACCTAAGCAGTGACTGGCGAGAAACACTTTCATGGAAAGGGTTTGCCAAGCTGCCAAAAATTACGAATCTCCAGAAATCTCAGCAAATATTTTTTCACCCAAACTGGATGATACTTTGAAGTAATGATCAGTACACTAAGCCGACTTGGTTCCCCAAATTTCGTTCTTCTATGTTGAAGCGTTCATTTGCAGTAACACTCTGAATTTTTAGGTTTCACTCTGTTTTCTCCTATATTGATAGATGTATTTGGAACTCTAAATCCAACACGGTTTGTGCTAGCTTCTTGAAACTTGACACAATAAAGTAGTTTCACGTTCTATCTCTATGTTTTGTTTCCTCTTGATGTAGCCCTAAGCAGTGACTGGCGAGAAACACTTTCATGGAAAGGGGTTGCCAGGCTTCCCAAAATTACGAATCTCCAGAAATCTCAGCAAATATTTTTTCACCCAAACTGGATGATACTTTCAGGTAATGATCAGTACACTAAGGCGACTTGGTTCCCCAAATTTCGTTCTTCTATGTTGAAGCGTTCGTTTCCAGTAACAGTTTTAATTTTTAGGTTTCACTCTGTTTTCTCCTATATTGATAGATGTATTTGGAACTCTAAATCCAACACGGTTTGTGCTAGCTTCTTGAAACTTGACACAATAAAGTAGTTTCACGTTCTATCTCTACTTTTTGTTTCCTCTTGATGTAGCCTTAAGCAGTGACTGGCGAGAAACACTTTCAAGGAAAGGGGTTGCCAAGCTTCCTAAAATTACGAATCTCCAGTTATCTCAGCAAATATTTTTTCACCCAAACTGGATGATACTTTCAGGTAATGATCAGTACACTAAGGCGACTTGGTTCCCCAAATTTCGTTCTTCTATGTTGAAGCGTTCGTTTCCAGTAACAGTTTGAATTTTTAGGTTTCACTCTGTTTTCTCCTATATTGATAGATGTATTTGGAACTCTAAATCCAACAGGGTTTGTGCTAGCTACTTGAAACTTGACACAATAAAGTAGTTTCACGTTCTATCTCTACGTTTTGTTTCCTCTTGATGTAGCCCTAAGCAGTTACTGGCGGGAAACACTTTCATGGAAAGAGGTTGCCAAGCTTCCTAAAATTACGAATCTCCAGAAATCTCAGCAAATATTTTTTCACCCAAACTGGATGATACTTTCAGGTAATGATCAGTACACTAAGGCGACTTGGTTCCCCAAATTTCGTTCTTCTATGTTGAAGCGTTCGTTTCCAGTAACAGTTTGAATTTTTAGGTTTCACTCTGTTTTCTCCTATATTGATAGATGTATTTGGAACTCTAAATCCAACAGGGTTTGTGCTGGCTTCTTGAAACTTGACACAATAAAGTAGTTTCACGTTCTATCTCTAAGTTTTGTTTCCTCTTGATGTAGCCCTAAGCAGTTACTGGCGGGAAACACTTTCATGGAAAGGGGTTGCCAGGCTTCCTAAAATTACGAATCTCCAGATATCTCAGCAAATATTTTTTCACCCAAACTGGATGATACTTTCAGGTAATGCTCAGTACACTAAACCTTCTTGCTTCTCCAAATTTCGTACTTCTATGTTGAAGCGTTCGTTTCCAGTAACAGTTTGAATTTTTAGATTTCACTCTGTTTTCTCCTATATTGATAGATGTATTTGGAACTCTAAATCCAACACGGTTTGTGCTGGCTTCTTGAAACATGATATAATAAAGTAGTTTCACGTTCTATCTCTATGTTTTGTTTCCTCTTGATGTAGCCCAATGCAGTGACTGGCGAGAAACACTTTCATGGAAAGGGGTTGCCAGGCTTCCCAAAATTACGAATCTCCAGAAATCTCAGCAAATATTTTTTCACCCAAACTGGATGATACTTTCAGGTAATGATCAGTACACTAAGGCGACTTGGTTCCCCAAATTTCGTTCTTCTATGTTGAAGCGTTCGTTTCCAGTAACAGTTTGAATTTTTAGGTTTCACTCTGTTTTCTCCTATATTGATAGATGTGTTTGGAACTCTAAATCGAACACGGTTTGTGCTGGCTTCTTGAAACATGATACAATAAAGTAGTTTCACGTTCTATCTCTATGTTTTGTTTCCTCTTGATGTAGCCCAATGCAGTGACTGGCGAGAAACACTTTCATGGAAAGGGGTTGCCAGGCTTCCCAAAATTACGAATCTCCAGAAATCTCAGCAAATATTTTTTCACCCAAACTGGATGATACTTTCAGGTAATGATCAGTACACTAAGGCGACTTGGTTCCCCAAATTTCGTTCTTCTATGTTGAAGCGTTCGTTTCCAGTAACAGTTTGAATTTTTAGGTTTCACTCTGTTTTCTCCTATATTGATAGATGTGTTTGGAACTCTAAATCGAACACGGTTTGTGCTGGCTTCTTGAAACATGATACAATAAAGTAGTTTCACGTTCTATCTCTATGTTTTGTTTCCTCTTGATGTAGCCTTAAGCAGTGACTGGCGAGAAACACTTTCATGGAAAGGGGTTGCCAAGCTTCCTAAAATTACGAATCTCCAGAAATCTCAGCAAATATTTTTTCACCCAAACTGGATGATACTTTCAGGTAATGATCAGTACACTAAGCCGACTTGGTTCCCCAAACTTCGTTCTTCTATATTGAAGCGTTCGTTTCCAGTAACAGTTTGAATTTTTAGGTTTCACTCTGTTTTCTCCTATATTGACACATGTATTTGGAACTCTAAATCCAACACGGTTTGTGCTAGCTTTTTGAAACTTGAAGCAATAAAGTACTTTCTCGTTCTATCTCTACGTTTTGTTTCCTCTTGATGTAGCCCTAAGCAGTGACTGGCGAGAAACACTTTCATGAAAAGGTGTTGCCAAGCTTCCAAAAATTAGGAATCTCCAGAAATCCCAGCAAATATATTTTCACCCAAACTGGATGATACTTTCAGGTAATGATCAGTACACTAAGCCGACTTGGTTCCCCAAATTTTGTTCTTCTATGTTGCATCGTTCGTTTGCAGTAACAGTTTGAATTTTTAGGTTTCACTCTGTTTTCTCCTATATTGATAGATGTATTTGGAACTCTAAATCCAACACGGTTTGTGCTAGGTTCTTGAAACTTGAAACAATAAAGTAGTTTCACATTCTATCTCTATGGTTTCTTTCCTCTTGATGTAGCCCTAAGCAGTGACTGGCGAGAAACACGTTCATTGAAAGGGATTGCCAAGCTTCCAAAAATACGAATCTCCAGAAATCTCAGCAAACATTTTTTCACCCAAACTGGATGATACTTTCAGGTATTGATCAGTGCACTAAGGCGACTTGGTTCCCCAAATATCGTTCTTCTATCTTGAAGCGTTCATTTCCAGTAACAGTTTGAATTTTTAGGTTTCACTCTGTATTCTCCTATATTGATATATGTGTTTGGAACTCTAAATCCAACACGGTTTGTGCTAACTTCTTCAAACCGGACACAATAAAGTAGTTTCACGTTCTATCTCTGTGTTTTATTTCCTCTTGATGTATACCTAAGCAGTGACTGGCGAGAAACACTTTCATGGAAAGGGTTTGCCAAGCTGCCAAAAATTACGAATCTCCAGAAATCTCAGCAAATATTTTTTCACCCAAACTGGATGATACTTTGAAGTAATGATCAGTACACTAAGCCGACTTGGTTCCCCAAATTTCGTTCTTCTATGTTGAAGCGTTCGTTTGCAGTAACACTCTGAATTTTTAGGTTTCACTCTGTTTTCTCCTATATTGATAGATGTATTTGGAACTCTAAATCCAACACGGTTTGTGCTAGCTTCTTGAAACTTGACACAATAAAGTAGTTTCACGTTCTATCTCTATGTTTTGTTTCCTCTTGATGTAGCCCTAAGCAGTGACTGGCGAGAAACACTTTCATGGAAAGGGGTTGCCAGGCTTCCCAAAATTACGAATCTCCAGAAATCTCAGCAAATATTTTTTCACCCAAACTGGATGATACTTTCAGGTAATGATCAGTACACTAAGGCGACTTGGTTCCCCAAATTTCGTTCTTCTATGTTGAAGCGTTCGTTTCCAGTAACAGTTTTAATTTTTAGGTTTCACTCTGTTTTCTCCTATATTGATAGATGTATTTGGAACTCTAAATCCAACACGGTTTGTGCTGGCTTCTTGAAACTTGACACAATAAAGTAGTTTC
Organism: Spermophilus citellus; assembly: GCF_964194105.1. Taxonomy (NCBI): domain Eukaryota; kingdom Metazoa; phylum Chordata; class Mammalia; order Rodentia; family Sciuridae; genus Spermophilus; species Spermophilus citellus. The sequence goes on along the minus strand of NC_138192.1, from coordinate 11,047,753 downwards.
ACGTTCTATCTCTACGTTTTGTTTCCTCTTGATGTAGCCTTAAGCAGTGACTGGCGAGAAACACTTTCAAGGAAAGGGGTTGCCAAGCTTCCTAAAATTACGAATCTCCAGATATCTCAGCAAATATTTTTTCACCCAAACTGGATGATACTTTCAGGTAATGATCAGTACACTAAGGCGACTTGGTTCCCCAAATTTCGTTCTTCTATGTTGAAGCGTTCGTTTCCAGTAACAGTTTGAATTTTTAGGTTTCACTCTGTTTTCTCCTATATTGATAGATGTATTTGGAACTCTAAATCCAACAGGGTTTGTGCTAGCTACTTGAAACTTGACACAATAATGTAGTTTCACGTTCTATCTCTACGTTTTGTTTCCTCTTGATGTAGCCCTAAGCAGTTACTGGCGGGAAACACTTTCATGGAAAGGGGTTGCCAAGCTTCCTAAAATTACGAATCTCCAGAAATCTCAGCAAATATTTTTTCACCCAAACTGGATGATACTTTCAGGTAATGATCAGTACACTAAGGCGACTTGGTTCCCCAAATTTCGTTCTTCTATGTTGAAGCGTTCGTTTCCAGTAACAGTTTGAATTTTTAGGTTTCACTCTGTTTTCTCCTATATTGATAGATGTGTTTGGAACTCTAAATCGAACACGGTTTGTGCTGGCTTCTTGAAACATGATACAATAAAGTAGTTTCACGTTCTATCTCTATGTTTTGTTTCCTCTTGATGTAGCCCAATGCAGTGACTGGCGAGAAACACTTTCATGGAAAGGGGTTGCCAGGCTTCCCAAAATTACGAATCTCCAGAAATCTCAGCAAATATTTTTTCACCCAAACTGGATGATACTTTCAGGTAATGATCAGTACACTAAGCCGACTTGGTTCCCCAAACTTCGTTCTTCTATATTGAAGCGTTCGTTTCCAGTAACAGTTTGAATTTTTAGGTTTCACTCTGTTTTCTCCTATATTGACACATGTATTTGGAACTCTAAATCCAACACGGTTTGTGCTAGCTTTTTGAAACTTGAAGCAATAAAGTACTTTCTCGTTCTATCTCTACGTTTTGTTTCCTCTTGATGTAGCCCTAAGCAGTGACTGGCGAGAAACACTTTCATGAAAAGGTGTTGCCAAGCTTCCAAAAATTAGGAATCTCCAGAAATCCCAGCAAATATATTTTCACCCAAACTGGATGATACTTTCAGGTAATGATCAGTACACTAAGCCGACTTGGTTCCCCAAATTTTGTTCTTCTATGTTGCATCGTTCGTTTGCAGTAACAGTTTGAATTTTTAGGTTTCACTCTGTTTTCTCCTATATTGATAGATGTATTTGGAACTCTAAATCCAACACGGTTTGTGCTAGGTTCTTGAAACTTGAAACAATAAAGTAGTTTCACATTCTATCTCTATGGTTTCTTTCCTCTTGATGTAGCCCTAAGCAGTGACTGGCGAGAAACACGTTCATTGAAAGGGATTGCCAAGCTTCCAAAAATACGAATCTCCAGAAATCTCAGCAAACATTTTTTCACCCAAACTGGATGATACTTTCAGGTATTGATCAGTGCACTAAGGCGACTTGGTTCCCCAAATATCGTTCTTCTATCTTGAAGCGTTCATTTCCAGTAACAGTTTGAATTTTTAGGTTTCACTCTGTATTCTCCTATATTGATATATGTGTTTGGAACTCTAAATCCAACACGGTTTGTGCTAACTTCTTCAAACCGGACACAATAAAGTAGTTTCACGTTCTATCTCTGTGTTTTATTTCCTCTTGATGTATACCTAAGCAGTGACTGGCGAGAAACACTTTCATGGAAAGGGTTTGCCAAGCTGCCAAAAATTACGAATCTCCAGAAATCTCAGCAAATATTTTTTCACCCAAACTGGATGATACTTTGAAGTAATGATCAGTACACTAAGCCGACTTGGTTCCCCAAATTTCGTTCTTCTATGTTGAAGCGTTCGTTTGCAGTAACACTCTGAATTTTTAGGTTTCACTCTGTTTTCTCCTATATTGATAGATGTATTTGGAACTCTAAATCCAACACGGTTTGTGCTAGCTTCTTGAAACTTGACACAATAAAGTAGTTTCACGTTCTATCTCTATGTTTTGTTTCCTCTTGATGTAGCCCTAAGCAGTGACTGGCGAGAAACACTTTCATGGAAAGGGGTTGCCAGGCTTCCGAAAATTACGAATCTCCAGAAATCTCAGCAAATATTTTTTCACCCAAACTGGATGATACTTTCAGGTAATGATCAGTACACTAAGGCGACTTGGTTCCCCAAATTTCGTTCTTCTATGTTGAAGCGTTCGTTTCCAGTAACAGTTTTAATTTTTAGGTTTCACTCTGTTTTCTCCTATATTGATAGATGTATTTGGAACTCTAAATCCAACACGGTTTGTGCTGGCTTCTTGAAACTTGACACAATAAAGTAGTTTCACGTTCTATCTCTACGTTTTGTTTCCTCTTGATGTAGCCTTAAGCAGTGACTGGCGAGAAACACTTTCAAGGAAAGGGGTTGCCAAGCTTCCTAAAATTACGAATCTCCAGATATCTCAGCAAATATTTTTTCACCCAAACTGGATGATACTTTCAGGTAATGATCAGTACACTAAGGCGACTTGGTTCCCCAAATTTCGTTCTTCTATGTTGAAGCGTTCGTTTCCAGTAACAGTTTGAATTTTTAGGTTTCACTCTGTTTTCTCCTATATTGATAGATGTATTTGGAACTCTAAATCCAACAAGGTTTGTGCTAGCTACTTGAAACTTGACACAATAATGTAGTTTCACGTTCTATCTCTACGTTTTGTTTCCTCTTGATGTAGCCCTAAGCAGTTACTGGCGGGAAACACTTTCATGGAAAGGGGTTGCCAAGCTTCCTAAAATTACGAATCTCCAGAAATCTCAGCAAATATTTTTTCACCCAAACTGGATGATACTTTCAGGTAATGATCAGTACACTAAGGCGACTTGGTTCCCCAAATTTCGTTCTTCTATGTTGAAGCGTTCGTTTGCAGTAACACTCTGAATTTTTAGGTTTCACTCTGTTTTCTCCTATATTGATAGATGTATTTGGAACTCTAAATCCAACACGGTTTGTGCTAGCTTCTTGAAACTTGACACAATAAAGTAGTTTCACGTTCTATCTCTATGTTTTGTTTCCTCTTGATGTAGCCCTAAGCAGTGACTGGCGAGAAACACTTTCATGGAAAGGGGTTGCCAGGCTTCCCAAAATTACGAATCTCCAGAAATCTCAGCAAATATTTTTTCACCCAAACTGGATGATACTTTCAGGTAATGATCAGTACACTAAGGCGACTTGGTTCCCCAAATTTCGTTCTTCTATGTTGAAGCGTTCGTTTCCAGTAACAGTTTTAATTTTTAGGTTTCACTCTGTTTTCTCCTATATTGATAGATGTATTTGGAACTCTAAATCCAACACGGTTTGTGCTAGCTTCTTGAAACTTGACACAATAAAGTAGTTTCACGTTCTATCTCTACTTTTTGTTTCCTCTTGATGTAGCCTTAAGCAGTGACTGGCGAGAAACACTTTCAAGGAAAGGGGTTGCCAAGCTTCCTAAAATTACGAATCTCCAGATATCTCAGCAAATATTTTTTCACCCAAACTGGATGATACTTTCAGATAATGATCAGTACACTAAGGCGACTTGGTTCCCCAAATTTCGTTCTTCTATGTTGAAGCGTTCGTTTCCAGTAACAGTTTGAATTTTTAGGTTTCACTCTGTTTTCTCCTATATTGATAGATGTATTTGGAACTCTAAATCCAACAGGGTTTGTGCTAGCTACTTGAAACTTGACACAATAATGTAGTTTCACGTTCTATCTCTACGTTTTGTTTCCTCTTGATGTAGCCCTAAGCAGTTACTGGCGGGAAACACTTTCATGGAAAGGGGTTGCCAAGCTTCCTAAAATTACGAATCTCCAGAAATCTCAGCAAATATTTTTTCACCCAAACTGGATGACACTTTCAGGTAATGATCAGTACACTAAGGCGACTTGGTTCCCCAAATTTCGTTCTTCTATGTTGAAGCGTTCGTTTCCAGTAACAGTTTTAATTTTTAGGTTTCACTCTGTTTTCTCCTATATTGATAGATGTATTTGGAACTCTAAATCCAACACGGTTTGTGCTGGCTTCTTGAAACTTGACACAATAAAGTAGTTTCACGTTCTATCTCTACGTTTTGTTTCCTCTTGATGTAGCCTTAAGCAGTGACTGGCGAGAAACACTTTCAAGGAAAGGGGTTGCCAAGCTTCCTAAAATTACGAATCTCCAGATATCTCAGCAAATATTTTTTCACCCAAACTGGATGATACTTTCAGATAATGATCAGTACACTAAGGCGACTTGGTTCCCCAAATTTCGTTCTTCTATGTTGAAGCGTTCGTTTCCAGTAACAGTTTGAATTTTTAGGTTTCACTCTGTTTTCTCCTATATTGATAGATGTATTTGGAACTCTAAATCCAACAGGGTTTGTGCTAGCTACTTGAAACTTGACACAATAATGTAGTTTCACGTTCTATCTCTACGTTTTGTTTCCTCTTGATGTAGCCCTAAGCAGTTACTGGCGGGAAACACTTTCATGGAAAGGGGTTGCCAAGCTTCCTAAAATTACGAATCTCCAGAAATCTCAGCAAATATTTTTTCACCCAAACTGGATGATACTTTCAGGTAATGATCAGTACACTAAGGCGACTTGGTTCCCCAAATTTCGTTCTTCTATGTTGAAGCGTTCGTTTCCAGTAACAGTTTTAATTTTTAGGTTTCACTCTGTTTTCTCCTATATTGATAGATGTATTTGGAACTCTAAATCCAACACGGTTTGTGCTGGCTTCTTGAAACTTGACACAATAAAGTAGTTTCACGTTCTATCTCTACGTTTTGTTTCCTCTTGATGTAGCCTTAAGCAGTGACTGGCGAGAAACACTTTCAAGGAAAGGGGTTGCCAAGCTTCCTAAAATTACGAATCTCCAGATATCTCAGCAAATATTTTTTCACCCAAACTGGATGATACTTTCAGGTAATGATCAGTACACTAAGGCGACTTGGTTCCCCAAATTTCGTTCTTCTATGTTGAAGCGTTCGTTTCCAGTAACAGTTTGAATTTTTAGGTTTCACTCTGTTTTCTCCTATATTGATAGATGTATTTGGAACTCTAAATCCAACAGGGTTTGTGCTAGCTACTTGAAACTTGACACAATAATGTAGTTTCACGTTCTATCTCTACGTTTTGTTTCCTCTTGATGTAGCCCTAAGCAGTTACTGGCGGGAAACACTTTCATGGAAAGGGGTTGCCAAGCTTCCTAAAATTACGAATCTCCAGAAATCTCAGCAAATATTTTTTCACCCAAACTGGATGATACTTTCAGGTAATGATCAGTACACTAAGGCGACTTGGTTCCCCAAATTTCGTTCTTCTATGTTGAAGCGTTCGTTTGCAGTAACACTCTGAATTTTTAGGTTTCACTCTGTTTTCTCCTATATTGATAGATGTATTTGGAACTCTAAATCCAACACGGTTTGTGCTAGCTTCTTGAAACTTGACACAATAAAGTAGTTTCACGTTCTATCTCTATGTTTTGTTTCCTCTTGATGTAGCCCTAAGCAGTGACTGGCGAGAAACACTTTCATGGAAAGGGGTTGCCAGGCTTCCCAAAATTACGAATCTCCAGAAATCTCAGCAAATATTTTTTCACCCAAACTGGATGATACTTTCAGGTAATGATCAGTACACTAAGGCGACTTGGTTCCCCAAATTTCGTTCTTCTATGTTGAAGCGTTCGTTTCCAGTAACAGTTTGAATTTTTAGGTTTCACTCTGTTTTCTCCTATATTGATAGATGTATTTGGAACTCTAAATCCAACACGGTTTGTGCTAGCTTCTTGAAACTTGACACAATAAAGTAGTTTCACGTTCTATCTCTACTTTTTGTTTCCTCTTGATGTAGCCTTAAGCAGTGACTGGCGAGAAACACTTTCAAGGAAAGGGGTTGCCAAGCTTCCTAAAATTACGAATCTCCAGATATCTCAGCAAATATTTTTTCACCCAAACTGGATGATACTTTCAGATAATGATCAGTACACTAAGGCGACTTGGTTCCCCAAATTTCGTTCTTCTATGTTGAAGCGTTCGTTTCCAGTAACAGTTTGAATTTTTAGGTTTCACTCTGTTTTCTCCTATATTGATAGATGTATTTGGAACTCTAAATCCAACAGGGTTTGTGCTAGCTACTTGAAACTTGACACAATAATGTAGTTTCACGTTCTATCTCTACGTTTTGTTTCCTCTTGATGTAGCCCTAAGCAGTTACTGGCGGGAAACACTTTCATGGAAAGGGGTTGCCAAGCTTCCTAAAATTACGAATCTCCAGAAATCTCAGCAAATATTTTTTCACCCAAACTGGATGATACTTTCAGGTAATGATCAGTACACTAAGGCGACTTGGTTCCCCAAATTTCGTTCTTCTATGTTGAAGCGTTCGTTTCCAGTAACAGTTTGAATTTTTAGGTTTCACTCTGTTTTCTCCTATATTGATAGATGTATTTGGAACTCTAAATCCAACAGGGTTTGTGCTAGCTTCTTGAAACTTGACACAATAAAGTAGTTTCACGTTCTATCTCTACGTTTTGTTTCCTCTTGATGTAGCCCTAAGCAGTAACTGGCGAGAAACACTTTCATGGAAAGGGGTTGCCAAGCTTCCTAAAATTACGAATCTCGAGAAATCTCAGCAAATATTTTTTCACCCAAACTGGATGATACTTTCAGGTAATGATCAGTACACTAAAGCGACTTGGTTCCCCAAATTTCGTTCTTCTATGTTGAAGCATTCGTTTGCAGTAACACTCTGAATTTTTAGGTTTCACTCTGTTTTCTACTATATTGATAGATGTATTTGGAACTCTAAATCCAACACGGTTTGTGCTAGCTTCTTGAAACTTGACACAATAAAGTAGTTTCACGTTCTATCTCTATGTTTTGTTTCCTCTTGATGTAGCCCTAAGCAGTGACTGGCGAGAAACACTTTCATGGAAAGGGGTTGCCAGGCTTCCCAAAATTACGAATCTCCAGAAATCTCAGCAAATATTTTTTCACCCAAACTGGATGATACTTTCAGGTAATGATCAGTACACTAAGGCGACTTGGTTCCCCAAATTTCGTTCTTCTATGTTGAAGCGTTCGTTTCCAGTAACAGTTTTAATTTTTAGGTTTCACTCTGTTTTCTCCTATATTGATAGATGTATTTGGAACTCTAAATCCAACACGGTTTGTGCTAGCTTCTTGAAACTTGACACAATAAAGTAGTTTCACGTTCTATCTCTACTTTTTGTTTCCTCTTGATGTAGCCTTAAGCAGTGACTGGCGAGAAACACTTTCAAGGAAAGGGGTTGCCAAGCTTCCTAAAATTACGAATCTCCGGATATCTCAGCAAATATTTTTTCACCCAAACTGGATGATACTTTCAGATAATGATCAGTACACTAAGGCGACTTGGTTCCCCAAATTTCGTTCTTCTATGTTGAAGCGTTCGTTTCCAGTAACAGTTTGAATTTTTAGGTTTCACTCTGTTTTCTCCTATATTGATAGATGTATTTGGAACTCTAAATCCAACAGGGTTTGTGCTAGCTACTTGAAACTTGACACAATAATGTAGTTTCACGTTCTATCTCTACGTTTTGTTTCCTCTTGATGTAGCCCTAAGCAGTTACTGGCGGGAAACACTTTCATGGAAAGGGGTTGCCAAGCTTCCTAAAATTACGAATCTCCAGAAATCTCAGCAAATATTTTTTCACCCAAACTGGATGATACTTTCAGGTAATGATCAGTACACTAAGGCGACTTGGTTCCCCAAATTTCGTTCTTCTATGTTGAAGCGTTCGTTTCCAGTAACAGTTTGAATTTTTAGGTTTCACTCTGTTTTCTCCTATATTGATAGATGTGTTTGGAACTCTAAATCGAACACGGTTTGTGCTAGCTTCTTGAAACTTGACACAATAAAGTAGTTTCACGTTCTATATGTTTTGTTTCCTCTTGATGTAGCCTTAAGCAGTGACTGGCGAGAAACACTTTCATGGAAAGGGGTTGCCAAGCTTCCTAAAATTACGAATCTCCAGAAATCTCAGCAAATAGTTTTTCACCCAACCTGGATGATACTTTCAGGTAATGATCAGTACACTAAGCCGACTTGGTTCCCCAAACTTCGTTCTTCTATGTTGAAGCGTTCGTTTCCAGTAACAGTTTGAATTTTTAGGTTTCACTCTGTTTTCTCCTATATTGACACATGTATTTGGAACTCTAAATCCAACACGGTTTGTGCTAGCTTCTTGAAACTTGAAGCAATAAAGCACTTTCTCGTTCAACTACTACAATAAAGTAGTTTCACGTTCTATCTCTATGTTTTGTTTCCTCTTGATGTAGCCCTAAGCAGTGACTGGCGAGAAACACTTTCATGGAAAGGGGTTGCCAGGCTTCCCAAAATTACGAATCTCCAGAAATCTCAGCAAATATTTTTTCACCCAAACTGGATGATACTTTCAGGTAATGATCAGTACACTAAGGCGACTTGGTTCCCCAAATTTCGTTCTTCTATGTTGAAGCGTTCGTTTCCAGTAACAGTTTGAATTTTTAGGTTTCACTCTGTTTTCTCCTATATTGATAGATGTATTTGGAACTCTAAATCCAACAGGGTTTGTGCTAGCTTCTTGAAACTTGACACAATAAAGTAGTTTCAAGTTCTATCTCTACGTTTTGTTTCCTCTTGATGTAGCCCTAAGCAGTTACTGGCGAGAAACACTTTCATGGAAAGTGGTTGCCAAGCTTCCTAAAATTACGAATCTCCAGAAATCTCAGCAAATATTTTTTCACCCAAACTGGATGATACTTTCAGGTAATGATCAGTACACTAAGGCGACTTGGTTCCCCAAATTTCGTTCTTCTATGTTGAAGCGTTCGTTTCCAGTAACACTTTAAATTTTTAGGTTTCACTCTGTTTTCTCCTATATTGATAGATGTATTTGGAACTCTAAATCCAACACGGATTGTGCTAGCTCCTTGAAACTTGACACAATAAAGTAGTTTCACGTTCTATCTCTACGTTTTGTTTCCTCTTGATGTAGCCTTAAGCAGTGACTGGCGAGAAACACTTTCAAGGAAAGGGGTTGCCAAGCTTCCCAAAATTACGAATCTCCAGATATCTCAGCAAATATTTTTTCACCCAAACTGGATGATACTTTCAGGTAATGATCAGTACACTAAGGCGACTTGGTTCCCCAAATTTCGTTCTTCTATGTTGAAGCGTTCGTTTCCAGTAACAGTTTGAATTTTTAGGTTTCACTCTGTTTTCTCCTATATTGATAGATGTATTTGGAACTCTAAATCCAACAGGGTTTGTGCTAGCTTCTTGAAACTTGACACAATAAAGTAGTTTCACGTTCTATCTCTACGTTTTGTTTCCTCTTGATGTAGCCCTAAGCAGTAACTGGCGAGAAACACTTTCATGGAAAGGGGTTGCCAAGCTTCCTAAAATTACGAATCTCGAGAAATCTCAGCAAATATTTTTTCACCCAAACTGGATGATACTTTCAGGTAATGATCAGTACACTAAAGCGACTTGGTTCCCCAAATTTCGTTCTTCTATGTTGAAGCGTTCGTTTGCAGTAACACTCTGAATTTTTAGGTTTCACTCTGTTTTCTACTATATTGATAGATGTATTTGGAACTCTAAATCCAACACGGTTTGTGCTAGCTTCTTGAAACTTGACACAATAAAGTAGTTTCACGTTCTATCTCTATGTTTTGTTTCCTCTTGATGTAGCCCTAAGCAGTGACTGGCGAGAAACACTTTCATGGAAAGGGGTTGCCAGGCTTCCCAAAATTACGAATCTCCAGAAATCTCAGCAAATATTTTTTCACCCAAACTGGATGATACTTTCAGGTAATGATCAGTACACTAAGGCGACTTGGTTCCCAAAATTTCGTTCTTCTATGTTGAAGCGTTCGTTTCCAGTAACAGTTTTAATTTTTAGGTTTCACTCTGTTTTCTCCTATATTGATAGATGTATTTGGAACTCTAAATCCAACACGGTTTGTGCTAGCTTCTTGAAACTTGACACAATAAAGTAGTTTCACGTTCTATCTCGACCTTTTGTTTCCTCTTGATGTATCCTTAAGCAGTGACTGGCGAGAAACACTTTCAAGGAAAGGGGTTGCCAAGCTTCCCAAAATTACGAATCTCCAGATATCTCAGCAAATATTTTTTCACCCAAACTGGATGATACTTTCAGGTAATGATCAGTACACTAAGGCGACTTGGTTCCCCAAATTTCGTTCTTCTATGTTGAAGCGTTCGTTTCCAGTAACAGTTTGAATTTTTAGGTTTCACTCTGTTTTCTCCTATATTGATAGATGTATTTGGAACTCTAAATCCAACAGGGTTTGTGCTAGCTTCTTGAAACTTGACACAATAAAGTAGTTTCACGTTCTATCTCTACGTTTTGTTTCCTCTTGATGTAGCCCTAAGCAGTAACTGGCGAGAAACACTTTCATGGAAAGGGGTTGCCAAGCTTCCTAAAATTACGAATCTCGAGAAATCTCAGCAAATATTTTTTCACCCAAACTGGATGATACTTTCAGGTAATGATCAGTACACTAAAGCGACTTGGTTCCCCAAATTTCGTTCTTCTATGTTGAAGCATTCGTTTGCAGTAACACTCTGAATTTTTAGGTTTCACTCTGTTTTCTACTATATTGATAGATGTATTTGGAACTCTAAATCCAACACGGTTTGTGCTAGCTTCTTGAAACTTGACACAATAAAGTAGTTTCACGTTCTATCTCTATGTTTTGTTTCCTCTTGATGTAGCCCTAAGCAGTGACTGGCGAGAAACACTTTCATGGAAAGGGGTTGCCAGGCTTCCCAAAATTACGAATCTCCAGAAATCTCAGCAAATATTTTTTCACCCAAACTGGATGATACTTTCAGGTAATGATCAGTACACTAAGGCGACTTGGTTCCCCAAATTTCGTTCTTCTATGTTGAAGCGTTCGTTTCCAGTAACAGTTTTAATTTTTAGGTTTCACTCTGTTTTCTCCTATATTGATAGATGTATTTGGAACTCTAAATCCAACACGGTTTGTGCTAGCTTCTTGAAACTTGACACAATAAAGTAGTTTCACGTTCTATCTCTACGTTTTGTTTCCTCTTGATGTAGCCTTAAGCAGTGACTGGCGAGAAACACTTTCAAGGAAAGGGGTTGCCAAGCTTCCTAAAATTACGAATCTCCAGATATCTCAGCAAATATTTTTTCACCCAAACTGGATGATACTTTCAGGTAATGATCAGTACCCTAAAGCGACTTGGTTCCCCAAATTTCGTTCTTCTATGTTGAAGCGTTCATTTGCAGTAACACTCTGAATTTTTAGGTTTCACTCTGTTTTCTACTATATTGATAGATGTATTTGGAACTCTAAATCCAACACGGTTTGTGCTAGCTTCTTGAAACTTGACACAATAAAGTAGTTTCACGTTCTATCTCTACGTTTTGTTTCCTCTTGATGTAGCCCTAAGCAGTTACTGGCGGGAAACACTTTCATGGAAAGAGGTTGCCAAGCTTCCTAAAATTACGAATCTCCAGAAATCTCAGCAAATATTTTTTCACCCAAACTGGATGATACTTTCAGGTAATGATCAGTACACTAAGGCGACTTGGTTCCCCAAATTTCGTTCTTCTATGTTGAAGCGTTCGTTTCCAGTAACAGTTTGAATTTTTAGGTTTCACTCTGTTTTCTCCTATATTGATAGATGTATTTGGAACTCTAAATCCAACAGGGTTTGTGCTAGCTTCTTGAAACTTGACACAATAAAGTAGTTTCACGTTCTATCTCTACGTTTTGTTTCCTCTTGATGTAGCCCTAAGCAGTTACTGGCGGGAAACACTTTCATGGAAAGGGGTTGCCAAGCTTCCTAAAATTACGAATCTCCAGAAATCTCAGCAAATATTTTTTCACCCAAACTGGATGATACTTTCAGGTAATGATCAGTACACTAAGGCGACTTGGTTCCCCAAATTTCGTTCTTCTATGTTGAAGCGTTCGTTTCCAGTAACAGTTTGAATTTTTAGGTTTCACTCTGTTTTCTCCTATATTGATAGATGTATTTGGAACTCTAAATCCAACACGGTTTGTGCTGGCTTCTTGAAACATGACACAATAAAGTAGTTTCACGTTCTATCTCTATGTTTTGTTTCCTCTTGATGTAGCCCAATTCAGTGACTGGCAAGAAACACTTTCATGGAAAGGGGTTGCCAGGCTTCCCAAAATTACGAATCTCCAGATATCTCAGCAAATATTTTTTCACCCAAACTGGATGATACTTTCAGGTAATGATCAGTACACTAAGGCGACTTGGTTCCCCAAATTTCGTTCTTCTATTGAAGCGTTCGTTTCCAGTAACAGTTTGAATTTTTAGGTTTCACTCTGTTTTCTCCTATATTGATAGATGTATTTGGAACTCTAAATCCAACAGGGTTTGTGCTGGCTTCTTGAAACTTGACACAATAAAGTAGTTTCACGTTCTATCTCTATGTTTTGTTTCCTCTTGATGTAGCCCTAAGAAGTGACTGGCGAGAAACACTTTCATGGAAAGGGGTTGCCAGGCTTCCCAAAATTAAGAATCTCCAGAAATCTCAGCAAATATTTTTTCACCCAAACTGGATGATACTTTCAGGTAATGATCAGTACACTAAGGCGACTTGGTTCCCCAAATTTCGTTCTTCTATGTTGAAGCGTTCGTTTCCAGTAACACTTTAAATTTTTAGGTTTCACTCTGTTTTCTCCTATATTGATAGATGTATTTGGAACTCTAAATCCAACACGGATTGTGCTAGCTCCTTGAAACTTGACACAATAAAGTAGTTTCACGTTCTATCTCTACGTTTTGTTTCCTCTTGATGTAGCCTTAAGCAGTGACTGGCGAGAAACACTTTCAAGGAAAGGGGTTGCCAAGCTTCCCAAAATTACGAATCTCCAGATATCTCAGCAAATATTTTTTCACCCAACTGGATGATACTTTCAGGTAATGATCAGTACACTAAGGCGACTTGGTTCCCCAAATTTCGTTCTTCTATGTTGAAGCGTTCGTTTCCAGTAACAGTTTGAATTTTTAGGTTTCACTCTGTTTTCTCCTATATTGATAGATGTATTTGGAACTCTAAATCCAACAGGGTTTGTGCTAGCTTCTTGAAACTTGACACAATAAAGTAGTTTCACGTTCTATCTCTACGTTTTGTTTCCTCTTGATGTAGCCCTAAGCAGTAACTGGCGAGAAACACTTTCATGGAAAGGGGTTGCCAAGCTTCCTAAAATTACGAATCTCGAGAAATCTCAGCAAATATTTTTTCACCCAAACTGGATGATACTTTCAGGTAATGATCAGTACACTAAAGCGACTTGGTTCCCCAAATTTCGTTCTTCTATGTTGAAGCGTTCGTTTGCAGTAACACTCTGAATTTTTAGGTTTCACTCTGTTTTCTACTATATTGATAGATGTATTTGGAACTCTAAATCCAACACGGTTTGTGCTAGCTTCTTGAAACTTGACACAATAAAGTAGTTTCACGTTCTATCTCTATGTTTTGTTTCCTCTTGATGTAGCCCTAAGCAGTGACTGGCGAGAAACACTTTCATGGAAAGGGGTTGCCAGGCTTCCCAAAATTACGAATCTCCAGAAATCTCAGCAAATATTTTTTCACCCAAACTGGATGATACTTTCAGGTAATGATCAGTACACTAAGGCGACTTGGTTCCCAAAATTTCGTTCTTCTATGTTGAAGCGTTCGTTTCCAGTAACAGTTTTAATTTTTAGGTTTCACTCTGTTTTCTCCTATATTGATAGATGTATTTGGAACTCTAAATCCAACACGGTTTGTGCTAGCTTCTTGAAACTTGACACAATAAAGTAGTTTCACGTTCTATCTCTACCTTTTGTTTCCTCTTGATGTATCCTTAAGCAGTGACTGGCGAGAAACACTTTCAAGGAAAGGGGTTGCCAAGCTTCCCAAAATTACGAATCTCCAGATATCTCAGCAAATATTTTTTCACCCAAACTGGATGATACTTTCAGGTAATGATCAGTACACTAAGGCGACTTGGTTCCCCAAATTTCGTTCTTCTATGTTGAAGCGTTCGTTTCCAGTAACAGTTTGAATTTTTAGGTTTCACTCTGTTTTCTCCTATATTGATAGATGTATTTGGAACTCTAAATCCAACAGGGTTTGTGCTAGCTTCTTGAAACTTGACACAATAAAGTAGTTTCACGTTCTATCTCTACGTTTTGTTTCCTCTTGATGTAGCCCTAAGCAGTAACTGGCGAGAAACACTTTCATGGAAAGGGGTTGCCAAGCTTCCTAAAATTACGAATCTCGAGAAATCTCAGCAAATATTTTTTCACCCAAACTGGATGATACTTTCAGGTAATGATCAGTACACTAAAGCGACTTGGTTCCCCAAATTTCGTTCTTCTATGTTGAAGCATTCGTTTGCAGTAACACTCTGAATTTTTAGGTTTCACTCTGTTTTCTACTATATTGATAGATGTATTTGGAACTCTAAATCCAACACGGTTTGTGCTAGCTTCTTGAAACTTGACACAATAAAGTAGTTTCACGTTCTATCTCTATGTTTTGTTTCCTCTTGATGTAGCCCTAAGCAGTGACTGGCGAGAAACACTTTCATGGAAAGGGGTTGCCAGGCTTCCCAAAATTACGAATCTCCAGAAATCTCAGCAAATATTTTTTCACCCAAACTGGATGATACTTTCAGGTAATGATCAGTACACTAAGGCGACTTGGTTCCCCAAATTTCGTTCTTCTATGTTGAAGCGTTCGTTTCCAGTAACAGTTTTAATTTTTAGGTTTCACTCTGTTTTCTCCTATATTGATAGATGTATTTGGAACTCTAAATCCAACACGGTTTGTGCTAGCTTCTTGAAACTTGACACAATAAAGTAGTTTCACGTTCTATCTCTACGTTTTGTTTCCTCTTGATGTAGCCTTAAGCAGTGACTGGCGAGAAACACTTTCAAGGAAAGGGGTTGCCAAGCTTCCTAAAATTACGAATCTCCAGATATCTCAGCAAATATTTTTTCACCCAAACTGGATGATACTTTCAGGTAATGATCAGTACACTAAGGCGACTTGGTTCCCCAAATTTCGTTCTTCTATGTTGAAGCGTTCGTTTCCAGTAACACTCTGAATTTTTAGGTTTCACTCTGTTTTCTACTATATTGATAGATGTATTTGGAACTCTAAATCCAACACGGTTTGTGCTAGCTTCTTGAAACTTGACACAATAAAGTAGTTTCACGTTCTATCTCTACGTTTTGTTTCCTCTTGATGTAGCCCTAAGCAGTTACTGGCGGGAAACACTTTCATGGAAAGAGGTTGCCAAGCTTCCTAAAATTACGAATCTCCAGAAATCTCAGCAAATATTTTTTCACCCAAACTGGATGATACTTTCAGGTAATGATCAGTACACTAAGGCGACTTGGTTCCCCAAATTTCGTTCTTCTATGTTGAAGCGTTCGTTTCCAGTAACAGTTTGAATTTTTAGGTTTCACTCTGTTTTCTCCTATATTGATAGATGTATTTGGAACTCTAAATCCAACAGGGTTTGTGCTAGCTTCTTGAAACTTGACACAATAAAGTAGTTTCACGTTCTATCTCTACGTTTTGTTTCCTCTTGATGTAGCCCTAAGCAGTTACTGGCGGGAAACACTTTCATGGAAAGGGGTTGCCAAGCTTCCTAAAATTACGAATCTCCAGAAATCTCAGCAAATATTTTTTCACCCAAACTGGATGATACTTTCAGGTAATGATCAGTACACTAAGGCGACTTGGTTCCCCAAATTTCGTTCTTCTATGTTGAAGCGTTCGTTTCCAGTAACAGTTTGAATTTTTAGGTTTCACTCTGTTTTCTCCTATATTGATAGATGTATTTGGAACTCTAAATCCAACACGGTTTGTGCTGGCTTCTTGAAACATGACACAATAAAGTAGTTTCACGTTCTATCTCTATGTTTTGTTTCCTCTTGATGTAGCCCAATTCAGTGACTGGCAAGAAACACTTTCATGGAAAGGGGTTGCCAGGCTTCCCAAAATTACGAATCTCCAGATATCTCAGCAAATATTTTTTCACCCAAACTGGATGATACTTTCAGGTAATGATCAGTACACTAAGGCGACTTGGTTCCCCAAATTTCGTTCTTCTATGTTGAAGCGTTCGTTTCCAGTAACAGTTTGAATTTTTAGGTTTCACTCTGTTTTCTCCTATATTGATAGATGTATTTGGAACTCTAAATCCAACAGGGTTTGTGCTGGCTTCTTGAAACTTGACACAATAAAGTAGTTTCACGTTCTATCTCTATGTTTTGTTTCCTCTTGATGTAGCCCTAAGCAGTGACTGGCGAGAAACACTTTCATGGAAAGGGGTTGCCAGGCTTCCCAAAATTAAGAATCTCCAGAAATCTCAGCAAATATTTTTTCAACCAAACTGGATGATACTTTCAGGTAATGATCAGTACACTAAGGCGACTTGGTTCCCCAAATTTCGTTCTTCTATGTTGAAGCGTTCGTTTCCAGTAACAGTTTGAATTTTTAGGTTTCACTCTGTTTTCTCCTATATTGATAGATGTATTTGGAACTCTAAATCCAACAGGGTTTGTGCTGGCTTCTTGAAACTTGACACAATAAAGTAGTTTCACGTTCTATCTCTAAGTTTTGTTTCCTCTTGATGTAGCCCTAAGCAGTTACTGGCGGGAAACACTTTCATGGAAAGGGGTTGCCAGGCTTCCTAAAATTACGAATCTCCAGATATCTCAGCAAATATTTTTTCACCCAAACTGGATGATACTTTCAGGTAATGTTCAGTACACTAAACCTTCTTGCTTCTCCAAATTTCGTACTTCTATGTTGAAGCATTCGTTTCCAGTAACAGTTTGAATTTTTAGATTTCACTCTGTTTTCTCCTATATTGATAGATGTATTTGGAACTCTAAATCCAACACGGTTTGTGCTGGCTTCTTGAAACATGATACAATAAAGTAGTTTCACGTTCTATCTCTATGTTTTGTTTCCTCTTGATGTAGCCCAATGCAGTGACTGGCGAGAAACACTTTCATGGAAAGGGGTTGCCAGGCTTCCCAAAATTACGAATCTCCAGAAATCTCAGCAAATATTTTTTCACCCAAACTGGATGATACTTTCAGGTAATGATCAGTACACTAAGGCGACTTGGTTCCCCAAATTTCGTTCTTCTATGTTGAAGCGTTCGTTTCCAGTAACAGTTTGAATTTTTAGGTTTCACTCTGTTTTCTCCTATATTGACACATGTATTTGGAACTCTAAATCCAACACGGTTTGTGCTAGCTTCTTGAAACTTGAAGCAATAAAGTACTTTCTCGTTCTATCTCTACGTTTTGTTTCCTCTTGATGTAGCCCTAAGCAGTGACTGGCGAGAAACACTTTCATGAAAAGGTGTTGCCAAGCTTCCAAAAATTAGGAATCTCCAGAAATCCCAGCAAATATATTTTCACCCAAACTGGATGATACTTTCAGGTAATGATCAGTACACTAAGCCGACTTGGTTCCCCAAATTTTGTTCTTCTATGTTGCATCGTTCGTTTGCAGTAACAGTTTGAATTTTTAGGTTTCACTCTGTTTTCTCCTATATTGATAGATGTATTTGGAACTCTAAATCCAACACGGTTTGTGCTAGGTTCTTGAAACATGACACAATAAAGTAGTTTCACGTTCTATCTCTATGGTTTCTTTCCTCTTGATGTAGCCCTAAGCAGTGACTGGCGAGAAACACGTTCATTGAAAGGGATTGCCAAGCTTCCAAAAATACGAATCTCCAGAAATCTCAGCAAACATTTTTTCACCCAAACTGGATGATACTTTCAGGTATTGATCAGTGCACTAAGGCGACTTGGTTCCCCAAATATCGTTCTTCTATCTTGAAGCGTTCATTTCCAGTAACAGTTTGAATTTTTAGGTTTCACTCTGTATTCTCCTATATTGATATATGTGTTTGGAACTCTAAATCCAACACGGTTTGTGCTAACTTCTTCAAACCGGACACAATAAAGTAGTTTCACGTTCTATCTCTGTGTTTTATTTCCTCTTGATGTATACCTAAGCAGTGACTGGCGAGAAACACTTTCATGGAAAGGGTTTGCCAAGCTGCCAAAAATTACGAATCTCCAGAAATCTCAGCAAATATTTTTTCACCCAAACTGGATGATACTTTGAAGTAATGATCAGTACACTAAGCCGACTTGGTTCCCCAAATTTCGTTCTTCTATGTTGAAGCGTTCATTTGCAGTAACACTCTGAATTTTTAGGTTTCACTCTGTTTTCTCCTATATTGATAGATGTATTTGGAACTCTAAATCCAACACGGTTTGTGCTAGCTTCTTGAAACTTGACACAATAAAGTAGTTTCACGTTCTATCTCTATGTTTTGTTTCCTCTTGATGTAGCCCTAAGCAGTGACTGGCGAGAAACACTTTCATGGAAAGGGGTTGCCAGGCTTCCCAAAATTACGAATCTCCAGAAATCTCAGCAAATATTTTTTCACCCAAACTGGATGATACTTTCAGGTAATGATCAGTACACTAAGGCGACTTGGTTCCCCAAATTTCGTTCTTCTATGTTGAAGCGTTCGTTTCCAGTAACAGTTTTAATTTTTAGGTTTCACTCTGTTTTCTCCTATATTGATAGATGTATTTGGAACTCTAAATCCAACACGGTTTGTGCTAGCTTCTTGAAACTTGACACAATAAAGTAGTTTCACGTTCTATCTCTACTTTTTGTTTCCTCTTGATGTAGCCTTAAGCAGTGACTGGCGAGAAACACTTTCAAGGAAAGGGGTTGCCAAGCTTCCTAAAATTACGAATCTCCAGTTATCTCAGCAAATATTTTTTCACCCAAACTGGATGATACTTTCAGGTAATGATCAGTACACTAAGGCGACTTGGTTCCCCAAATTTCGTTCTTCTATGTTGAAGCGTTCGTTTCCAGTAACAGTTTGAATTTTTAGGTTTCACTCTGTTTTCTCCTATATTGATAGATGTATTTGGAACTCTAAATCCAACAGGGTTTGTGCTAGCTACTTGAAACTTGACACAATAAAGTAGTTTCACGTTCTATCTCTACGTTTTGTTTCCTCTTGATGTAGCCCTAAGCAGTTACTGGCGGGAAACACTTTCATGGAAAGAGGTTGCCAAGCTTCCTAAAATTACGAATCTCCAGAAATCTCAGCAAATATTTTTTCACCCAAACTGGATGATACTTTCAGGTAATGATCAGTACACTAAGGCGACTTGGTTCCCCAAATTTCGTTCTTCTATGTTGAAGCGTTCGTTTCCAGTAACAGTTTGAATTTTTAGGTTTCACTCTGTTTTCTCCTATATTGATAGATGTATTTGGAACTCTAAATCCAACAGGGTTTGTGCTGGCTTCTTGAAACTTGACACAATAAAGTAGTTTCACGTTCTATCTCTAAGTTTTGTTTCCTCTTGATGTAGCCCTAAGCAGTTACTGGCGGGAAACACTTTCATGGAAAGGGGTTGCCAGGCTTCCTAAAATTACGAATCTCCAGATATCTCAGCAAATATTTTTTCACCCAAACTGGATGATACTTTCAGGTAATGCTCAGTACACTAAACCTTCTTGCTTCTCCAAATTTCGTACTTCTATGTTGAAGCGTTCGTTTCCAGTAACAGTTTGAATTTTTAGATTTCACTCTGTTTTCTCCTATATTGATAGATATATTTGGAACTCTAAATCCAACACGGTTTGTGCTGGCTTCTTGAAACATGATACAATAAAGTAGTTTCACGTTCTATCTCTATGTTTTGTTTCCTCTTGATGTAGCCCAATGCAGTGACTGGCGAGAAACACTTTCATGGAAAGGGGTTGCCAGGCTTCCCAAAATTACGAATCTCCAGAAATCTCAGCAAATATTTTTTCACCCAAACTGGATGATACTTTCAGGTAATGATCAGTACACTAAGGCGACTTGGTTCCCCAAATTTCGTTCTTCTATGTTGAAGCGTTCGTTTCCAGTAACAGTTTGAATTTTTAGGTTTCACTCTGTTTTCTCCTATATTGATAGATGTATTTGGAACTCTAAATCCAACAGGGTTTGTGCTAGCTACTTGAAACTTGACACAATAAAGTAGTTTCACGTTCTATCTCTACGTTTTGTTTCCTCTTGATGTAGCCCTAAGCAGTTACTGGCGGGAAACACTTTCATGGAAAGAGGTTGCCAAGCTTCCTAAAATTACGAATCTCCAGAAATCTCAGCAAATATTTTTTCACCCAAACTGGATGATACTTTCAGGTAATGATCAGTACACTAAGGCGACTTGGTTCCCCAAATTTCGTTCTTCTATGTTGAAGCGTTCGTTTCCAGTAACAGTTTGAATTTTTAGGTTTCACTCTGTTTTCTCCTATATTGATAGATGTATTTGGAACTCTAAATCCAACAGGGTTTGTGCTGGCTTCTTGAAACTTGACACAATAAAGTAGTTTCACGTTCTATCTCTAAGTTTTGTTTCCTCTTGATGTAGCCCTAAGCAGTTACTGGCGGGAAACACTTTCATGGAAAGGGGTTGCCAGGCTTCCTAAAATTACGAATCTCCAGATATCTCAGCAAATATTTTTTCACCCAAACTGGATGATACTTTCAGGTAATGCTCAGTACACTAAACCTTCTTGCTTCTCCAAATTTCGTACTTCTATGTTGAAGCGTTCGTTTCCAGTAACAGTTTGAATTTTTAGATTTCACTCTGTTTTCTCCTATATTGATAGATATATTTGGAACTCTAAATCCAACACGGTTTGTGCTGGCTTCTTGAAACATGATACAATAAAGTAGTTTCACGTTCTATCTCTATGTTTTGTTTCCTCTTGATGTAGCCCAATGCAGTGACTGGCGAGAAACACTTTCATGGAAAGGGGTTGCCAGGCTTCCCAAAATTACGAATCTCCAGAAATCTCAGCAAATATTTTTTCACCCAAACTGGATGATACTTTCAGGTAATGATCAGTACACTAAGGCGACTTGGTTCCCCAAATTTCGTTCTTCTATGTTGAAGCGTTCGTTTCCAGTAACAGTTTGAATTTTTAGGTTTCACTCTGTTTTCTCGTATATTGATAGATGTGTTTGGAACTCTAAATCGAACACGGTTTGTGCTGGCTTCTTGAAACATGATACAATAAAGTAGTTTCACCTTCTATCTCTATGTTTTGTTTCCTCTTGATGTAGCCCAATGCAGTGACTGGCGAGAAACACTTTCATGGAAAGGGGTTGCCAGGCTTCCCAAAATTACGAATCTCCAGAAATCTCAGCAAATATTTTTTCACCCAAACTGGATGATACTTTCAGGTAATGATCAGTACACTAAGGCGACTTGGTTCCCCAAATTTCGTTCTTCTATGTTGAAGCGTTCGTTTCCAGTAACAGTTTGAATTTTTAGGTTTCACTCTGTTTTCTCCTATATTGATAGATGTGTTTGGAACTCTAAATCGAACACGGTTTGTGCTGGCTTCTTGAAACTTGACACAATAAAGTAGTTTCACGTTCTATCTCTATGTTTTGTTTCCTCTTGATGTAGCCCTAAGCAGTGACTGGCGAGAAACACTTTCATGGAAAGGGGTTGCCAGGCTTCCCAAAATTACGAATCTCCAGAAATCTCAGCAAATATTTTTTCACCCAAACTGGATGATACTTTCAGGTAATGATCAGTACACTAAGGCGACTTGGTTCCCCAAATTTCGTTCTTCTATGTTGAAGCGTTCGTTTCCAGTAACAGTTTTAATTTTTAGGTTTCACTCTGTTTTCTCCTATATTGATAGATGTATTTGGAACTCTAAATCCAACACGGTTTGTGCTAGCTTCTTGAAACTTGACACAATAAAGTAGTTTCACGTTCTATCTCTACTTTTTGTTTCCTCTTGATGTAGCCTTAAGCAGTGACTGGCGAGAAACACTTTCAAGGAAAGGGGTTGCCAAGCTTCCTAAAATTACGAATCTCCAGATATCTCAGCAAATATTTTTTCACCCAAACTGGATGATACTTTCAGATAATGATCAGTACACTAAGGCGACTTGGTTCCCCAAATTTCGTTCTTCTATGTTGAAGCGTTCGTTTCCAGTAACAGTTTGAATTTTTAGGTTTCACTCTGTTTTCTCCTATATTGATAGATGTATTTGGAACTCTAAATCCAACAGGGTTTGTGCTAGCTACTTGAAACTTGACACAATAATGTAGTTTCACGTTCTATCTCTACGTTTTGTTTCCTCTTGATGTAGCCCTAAGCAGTTACTGGCGGGAAACACTTTCATGGAAAGGGGTTGCCAAGCTTCCTAAAATTACGAATCTCCAGAAATCTCAGCAAATATTTTTTCACCCAAACTGGATGATACTTTCAGGTAATGATCAGTACACTAAGGCGACTTGGTTCCCCAAATTTCGTTCTTCTATGTTGAAGCGTTCGTTTCCAGTAACAGTTTGAATTTTTAGGTTTCACTCTGTTTTCTCCTATATTGATAGATGTATTTGGAACTCTAAATCCAACAGGGTTTGTGCTAGCTTCTTGAAACTTGACACAATAAAGTAGTTTCACGTTCTATCTCTACGTTTTGTTTCCTCTTGATGTAGCCCTAAGCAGTAACTGGCGAGAAACACTTTCATGGAAAGGGGTTGCCAAGCTTCCTAAAATTACGAATCTCGAGAAATCTCAGCAAATATTTTTTCACCCAAACTGGATGATACTTTCAGGTAATGATCAGTACACTAAAGCGACTTGGTTCCCCAAATTTCGTTCTTCTATGTTGAAGCATTCGTTTGCAGTAACACTCTGAATTTTTAGGTTTCACTCTGTTTTCTACTATATTGATAGATGTATTTGGAACTCTAAATCCAACACGGTTTGTGCTAGCTTCTTGAAACTTGACACAATAAAGTAGTTTCACGTTCTATCTCTATGTTTTGTTTCCTCTTGATGTAGCCCTAAGCAGTGACTGGCGAGAAACACTTTCATGGAAAGGGGTTGCCAGGCTTCCCAAAATTACGAATCTCCAGAAATCTCAGCAAATATTTTTTCACCCAAACTGGATGATACTTTCAGGTAATGATCAGTACACTAAGGCGACTTGGTTCCCCAAATTTCGTTCTTCTATGTTGAAGCGTTCGTTTCCAGTAACAGTTTGAATTTTTAGGTTTCACTCTGTTTTCTCCTATATTGATAGATGTATTTGGAACTCTAAATCCAACACGGTTTGTGCTAGCTTCTTGAAACTTGACACAATAAAGTAGTTTCACGTTCTATCTCTGTGTTTTATTTCCTCTTGATGTATACCTAAGCAGTGACTGGCGAGAAACACTTTCATGGAAAGGGTTTGCCAAGCTGCCAAAAATTACGAATCTCCAGAAATCTCAGCAAATATTTTTTCACCCAAACTGGATGATACTTTCAGGTAATGATCAGTACACTAAGGCGACTTGGTTCCCCAAATTTCGTTCTTCTATGTTGAAGCGTTCGTTTGCAGTAACACTCTGAATTTTTAGGTTTCACTCTGTTTTCTCCTATATTGATAGATGTATTTGGAACTCTAAATCCAACACGGTTTGTGCTAGCTTCTTGAAACTTGACACAATAAAGTAGTTTCACGTTCTATCTCTATGTTTTGTTTCCTCTTGATGTAGCCCTAAGCAGTGACTGGCGAGAAACACTTTCATGGAAAGGGGTTGCCAGGCTTCCCAAAATTACGAATCTCCAGAAATCTCAGCAAATATTTTTTCACCCAAACTGGATGATACTTTCAGGTAATGATCAGTACACTAAGGCGACTTGGTTCCCCAAATTTCGTTCTTCTATGTTGAAGCGTTCGTTTCCAGTAACAGTTTTAATTTTTAGGTTTCACTCTGTTTTCTCCTATATTGATAGATGTATTTGGAACTCTAAATCCAACACGGTTTGTGCTAGCTTCTTGAAACTTGACACAATAAAGTAGTTTCACGTTCTATCTCTACTTTTTGTTTCCTCTTGATGTAGCCTTAAGCAGTGACTGGCGAGAAACACTTTCAAGGAAAGGGGTTGCCAAGCTTCCTAAAATTACGAATCTCCAGTTATCTCAGCAAATATTTTTTCACCCAAACTGGATGATACTTTCAGGTAATGATCAGTACACTAAGGCGACTTGGTTCCCCAAATTTCGTTCTTCTATGTTGAAGCGTTCGTTTCCAGTAACAGTTTGAATTTTTAGGTTTCACTCTGTTTTCTCCTATATTGATAGATGTATTTGGAACTCTAAATCCAACAGGGTTTGTGCTAGCTACTTGAAACTTGACACAATAAAGTAGTTTCACGTTCTATCTCTACGTTTTGTTTCCTCTTGATGTAGCCCTAAGCAGTTACTGGCGGGAAACACTTTCATGGAAAGAGGTTGCCAAGCTTCCTAAAATTACGAATCTCCAGAAATCTCAGCAAATATTTTTTCACCCAAACTGGATGATACTTTCAGGTAATGATCAGTACACTAAGGCGACTTGGTTCCCCAAATTTCGTTCTTCTATGTTGAAGCGTTCGTTTCCAGTAACAGTTTGAATTTTTAGGTTTCACTCTGTTTTCTCCTATATTGATAGATGTATTTGGAACTCTAAATCCAACAGGGTTTGTGCTGGCTTCTTGAAACTTGACACAATAAAGTAGTTTCACGTTCTATCTCTAAGTTTTGTTTCCTCTTGATGTAGCCCTAAGCAGTTACTGGCGGGAAACACTTTCATGGAAAGGGGTTGCCAGGCTTCCTAAAATTACGAATCTCCAGATATCTCAGCAAATATTTTTTCACCCAAACTGGATGATACTTTCAGGTAATGCTCAGTACACTAAACCTTCTTGCTTCTCCAAATTTCGTACTTCTATGTTGAAGCGTTCGTTTCCAGTAACAGTTTGAATTTTTAGATTTCACTCTGTTTTCTCCTATATTGATAGATATATTTGGAACTCTAAATCCAACACGGTTTGTGCTGGCTTCTTGAAACATGATACAATAAAGTAGTTTCACGTTCTATCTCTATGTTTTGTTTCCTCTTGATGTAGCCCAATGCAGTGACTGGCGAGAAACACTTTCATGGAAAGGGGTTGCCAGGCTTCCCAAAATTACGAATCTCCAGAAATCTCAGCAAATATTTTTTCACCCAAACTGGATGATACTTTCAGGTAATGATCAGTACACTAAGGCGACTTGGTTCCCCAAATTTCGTTCTTCTATGTTGAAGCGTTCGTTTCCAGTAACAGTTTGAATTTTTAGGTTTCACTCTGTTTTCTCGTATATTGATAGATGTGTTTGGAACTCTAAATCGAACACGGTTTGTGCTGGCTTCTTGAAACATGATACAATAAAGTAGTTTCACGTTCTATCTCTATGTTTTGTTTCCTCTTGATGTAGCCCAATGCAGTGACTGGCGAGAAACACTTTCATGGAAAGGGGTTGCCAGGCTTCCCAAAATTACGAATCTCCAGAAATCTCAGCAAATATTTTTTCACCCAAACTGGATGATACTTTCAGGTAATGATCAGTACACTAAGGCGACTTGGTTCCCCAAATTTCGTTCTTCTATGTTGAAGCGTTCGTTTCCAGTAACAGTTTGAATTTTTAGGTTTCACTCTGTTTTCTCGTATATTGATAGATGTGTTTGGAACTCTAAATCGAACACGGTTTGTGCTGGCTTCTTGAAACATGATACAATAAAGTAGTTTCACGTTCTATCTCTATGTTTTGTTTCCTCTTGATGTAGCCCAATGCAGTGACTGGCGAGAAACACTTTCATGGAAAGGGGTTGCCAGGCTTCCCAAAATTACGAATCTCCAGAAATCTCAGCAAATATTTTTTCACCCAAACTGGATGATACTTTCAGGTAATGATCAGTACACTAAGGCGACTTGGTTCCCCAAATTTCGTTCTTCTATGTTGAAGCGTTCGTTTCCAGTAACAGTTTGAATTTTTAGGTTTCACTCTGTTTTCTCCTATATTGATAGATGTATTTGGAACTCTAAATCCAACAGGGTTTGTGCTAGCTACTTGAAACTTGACACAATAAAGTAGTTTCACGTTCTATCTCTACGTTTTGTTTCCTCTTGATGTAGCCCTAAGCAGTTACTGGCGGGAAACACTTTCATGGAAAGAGGTTGCCAAGCTTCCTAAAATTACGAATCTCCAGAAATCTCAGCAAATATTTTTTCACCCAAACTGGATGATACTTTCAGGTAATGATCAGTACACTAAGGCGACTTGGTTCCCCAAATTTCGTTCTTCTATGTTGAAGCGTTCGTTTCCAGTAACAGTTTGAATTTTTAGGTTTCACTCTGTTTTCTCCTATATTGATAGATGTATTTGGAACTCTAAATCCAACAGGGTTTGTGCTGGCTTCTTGAAACTTGACACAATAAAGTAGTTTCACGTTCTATCTCTAAGTTTTGTTTCCTCTTGATGTAGCCCTAAGCAGTTACTGGCGGGAAACACTTTCATGGAAAGGGGTTGCCAGGCTTCCTAAAATTACGAATCTCCAGATATCTCAGCAAATATTTTTTCACCCAAACTGGATGATACTTTCAGGTAATGCTCAGTACACTAAACCTTCTTGCTTCTCCAAATTTCGTACTTCTATGTTGAAGCGTTCGTTTCCAGTAACAGTTTGAATTTTTAGATTTCACTCTGTTTTCTCCTATATTGATAGATATATTTGGAACTCTAAATCCAACACGGTTTGTGCTGGCTTCTTGAAACATGATACAATAAAGTAGTTTCACGTTCTATCTCTATGTTTTGTTTCCTCTTGATGTAGCCCAATGCAGTGACTGGCGAGAAACACTTTCATGGAAAGGGGTTGCCAGGCTTCCCAAAATTACGAATCTCCAGAAATCTCAGCAAATATTTTTTCACCCAAACTGGATGATACTTTCAGGTAATGATCAGTACACTAAGGCGACTTGGTTCCCCAAATTTCGTTCTTCTATGTTGAAGCGTTCGTTTCCAGTAACAGTTTGAATTTTTAGGTTTCACTCTGTTTTCTCGTATATTGATAGATGTGTTTGGAACTCTAAATCGAACACGGTTTGTGCTGGCTTCTTGAAACATGATACAATAAAGTAGTTTCACGTTCTATCTCTATGTTTTGTTTCCTCTTGATGTAGCCCAATGCAGTGACTGGCGAGAAACACTTTCATGGAAAGGGGTTGCCAGGCTTCCCAAAATTACGAATCTCCAGAAATCTCAGCAAATATTTTTTCACCCAAACTGGATGATACTTTCAGGTAATGATCAGTACACTAAGGCGACTTGGTTCCCCAAATTTCGTTCTTCTATGTTGAAGCGTTCGTTTCCAGTAACAGTTTGAATTTTTAGGTTTCACTCTGTTTTCTCGTATATTGATAGATGTGTTTGGAACTCTAAATCGAACACGGTTTGTGCTGGCTTCTTGAAACATGATACAATAAAGTAGTTTCACGTTCTATCTCTATGTTTTGTTTCCTCTTGATGTAGCCCAATGCAGTGACTGGCGAGAAACACTTTCATGGAAAGGGGTTGCCAGGCTTCCCAAAATTACGAATCTCCAGAAATCTCAGCAAATATTTTTTCACCCAAACTGGATGATACTTTCAGGTAATGATCAGTACACTAAGGCGACTTGGTTCCCCAAATTTCGTTCTTCTATGTTGAAGCGTTCGTTTCCAGTAACAGTTTGAATTTTTAGGTTTCACTCTGTTTTCTCCTATATTGATAGATGTGTTTGGAACTCTAAATCGAACACGGTTTGTGCTGGCTTCTTGAAACTTGACACAATAAAGTAGTTTCACGTTCTATCTCTATGTTTTGTTTCCTCTTGATGTAGCCCTAAGCAGTGACTGGCGAGAAACACTTTCATGGAAAGGGGTTGCCAGGCTTCCCAAAATTACGAATCTCCAGAAATCTCAGCAAATATTTTTTCACCCAAACTGGATGATACTTTCAGGTAATGATCAGTACACTAAGGCGACTTGGTTCCCCAAATTTCGTTCTTCTATGTTGAAGCGTTCGTTTCCAGTAACAGTTTTAATTTTTAGGTTTCACTCTGTTTTCTCCTATATTGATAGATGTATTTGGAACTCTAAATCCAACACGGTTTGTGCTAGCTTCTTGAAACTTGACACAATAAAGTAGTTTCACGTTCTATCTCTACTTTTTGTTTCCTCTTGATGTAGCCTTAAGCAGTGACTGGCGAGAAACACTTTCAAGGAAAGGGGTTGCCAAGCTTCCTAAAATTACGAATCTCCAGATATCTCAGCAAATATTTTTTCACCCAAACTGGATGATACTTTCAGATAATGATCAGTACACTAAGGCGACTTGGTTCCCCAAATTTCGTTCTTCTATGTTGAAGCGTTCGTTTCCAGTAACAGTTTGAATTTTTAGGTTTCACTCTGTTTTCTCCTATATTGATAGATGTATTTGGAACTCTAAATCCAACAGGGTTTGTGCTAGCTACTTGAAACTTGACACAATAATGTAGTTTCACGTTCTATCTCTACGTTTTGTTTCCTCTTGATGTAGCCCTAAGCAGTTACTGGCGGGAAACACTTTCATGGAAAGGGGTTGCCAAGCTTCCTAAAATTACGAATCTCCAGAAATCTCAGCAAATATTTTTTCACCCAAACTGGATGATACTTTCAGGTAATGATCAGTACACTAAGGCGACTTGGTTCCCCAAATTTCGTTCTTCTATGTTGAAGCGTTCGTTTCCAGTAACAGTTTGAATTTTTAGGTTTCACTCTGTTTTCTCCTATATTGATAGATGTATTTGGAACTCTAAATCCAACAGGGTTTGTGCTAGCTTCTTGAAACTTGACACAATAAAGTAGTTTCACGTTCTATCTCTACGTTTTGTTTCCTCTTGATGTAGCCCTAAGCAGTAACTGGCGAGAAACACTTTCATGGAAAGGGGTTGCCAAGCTTCCTAAAATTACGAATCTCGAGAAATCTCAGCAAATATTTTTTCACCCAAACTGGATGATACTTTCAGGTAATGATCAGTACACTAAAGCGACTTGGTTCCCCAAATTTCGTTCTTCTATGTTGAAGCATTCGTTTGCAGTAACACTCTGAATTTTTAGGTTTCACTCTGTTTTCTACTATATTGATAGATGTATTTGGAACTCTAAATCCAACACGGTTTGTGCTAGCTTCTTGAAACTTGACACAATAAAGTAGTTTCACGTTCTATCTCTATGTTTTGTTTCCTCTTGATGTAGCCCTAAGCAGTGACTGGCGAGAAACACTTTCATGGAAAGGGGTTGCCAGGCTTCCCAAAATTACGAATCTCCAGAAATCTCAGCAAATATTTTTTCACCCAAACTGGATGATACTTTCAGGTAATGATCAGTACACTAAGGCGACTTGGTTCCCCAAATTTCGTTCTTCTATGTTGAAGCGTTCGTTTCCAGTAACAGTTTGAATTTTTAGGTTTCACTCTGTTTTCTCCTATATTGATAGATGTATTTGGAACTCTAAATCCAACACGGTTTGTGCTAGCTTCTTGAAACTTGACACAATAAAGTAGTTTCACGTTCTATCTCTACTTTTTGTTTCCTCTTGATGTAGCCTTAAGCAGTGACTGGCGAGAAACACTTTCAAGGAAAGGGGTTGCCAAGCTTCCTAAAATTACGAATCTCCGGATATCTCAGCAAATATTTTTTCACCCAAACTGGATGATACTTTCAGATAATGATCAGTACACTAAGGCGACTTGGTTCCCCAAATTTCGTTCTTCTATGTTGAAGCGTTCGTTTCCAGTAACAGTTTGAATTTTTAGGTTTCACTCTGTTTTCTCCTATATTGATAGATGTATTTGGAACTCTAAATCCAACAGGGTTTGTGCTAGCTACTTGAAACTTGACACAATAATGTAGTTTCACGTTCTATCTCTACGTTTTGTTTCCTCTTGATGTAGCCCTAAGCAGTTACTGGCGGGAAACACTTTCATGGAAAGGGGTTGCCAAGCTTCCTAAAATTACGAATCTCCAGAAATCTCAGCAAATATTTTTTCACCCAAACTGGATGATACTTTCAGGTAATGATCAGTACACTAAGGCGACTTGGTTCCCCAAATTTCGTTCTTCTATGTTGAAGCGTTCGTTTCCAGTAACAGTTTGAATTTTTAGGTTTCACTCTGTTTTCTCCTATATTGATAGATGTGTTTGGAACTCTAAATCGAACACGGTTTGTGCTAGCTTCTTGAAACTTGACACAATAAAGTAGTTTCACGTTCTATATGTTTTGTTTCCTCTTGATGTAGCCTTAAGCAGTGACTGGCGAGAAACACTTTCATGGAAAGGGGTTGCCAAGCTTCCTAAAATTACGAATCTCCAGAAATCTCAGCAAATAGTTTTTCACCCAACCTGGATGATACTTTCAGGTAATGATCAGTACACTAAGCCGACTTGGTTCCCCAAACTTCGTTCTTCTATGTTGAAGCGTTCGTTTCCAGTAACAGTTTGAATTTTTAGGTTTCACTCTGTTTTCTCCTATATTGACACATGTATTTGGAACTCTAAATCCAACACGGTTTGTGCTAGCTTCTTGAAACTTGAAGCAATAAAGCACTTTCTCGTTCAACTACTACAATAAAGTAGTTTCACGTTCTATCTCTATGTTTTGTTTCCTCTTGATGTAGCCCTAAGCAGTGACTGGCGAGAAACACTTTCATGGAAAGGGGTTGCCAGGCTTCCCAAAATTACGAATCTCCAGAAATCTCAGCAAATATTTTTTCACCCAAACTGGATGATACTTTCAGGTAATGATCAGTACACTAAGGCGACTTGGTTCCCCAAATTTCGTTCTTCTATGTTGAAGCGTTCGTTTCCAGTAACAGTTTGAATTTTTAGGTTTCACTCTGTTTTCTCCTATATTGATAGATGTATTTGGAACTCTAAATCCAACAGGGTTTGTGCTAGCTTCTTGAAACTTGACACAATAAAGTAGTTTCAAGTTCTATCTCTACGTTTTGTTTCCTCTTGATGTAGCCCTAAGCAGTTACTGGCGAGAAACACTTTCATGGAAAGTGGTTGCCAAGCTTCCTAAAATTACGAATCTCCAGAAATCTCAGCAAATATTTTTTCACCCAAACTGGATGATACTTTCAGGTAATGATCAGTACACTAAGGCGACTTGGTTCCCCAAATTTCGTTCTTCTATGTTGAAGCGTTCGTTTCCAGTAACACTTTAAATTTTTAGGTTTCACTCTGTTTTCTCCTATATTGATAGATGTATTTGGAACTCTAAATCCAACACGGATTGTGCTAGCTCCTTGAAACTTGACACAATAAAGTAGTTTCACGTTCTATCTCTACGTTTTGTTTCCTCTTGATGTAGCCTTAAGCAGTGACTGGCGAGAAACACTTTCAAGGAAAGGGGTTGCCAAGCTTCCCAAAATTACGAATCTCCAGATATCTCAGCAAATATTTTTTCACCCAAACTGGATGATACTTTCAGGTAATGATCAGTACACTAAGGCGACTTGGTTCCCCAAATTTCGTTCTTCTATGTTGAAGCGTTCGTTTCCAGTAACAGTTTGAATTTTTAGGTTTCACTCTGTTTTCTCCTATATTGATAGATGTATTTGGAACTCTAAATCCAACAGGGTTTGTGCTAGCTTCTTGAAACTTGACACAATAAAGTAGTTTCACGTTCTATCTCTACGTTTTGTTTCCTCTTGATGTAGCCCTAAGCAGTAACTGGCGAGAAACACTTTCATGGAAAGGGGTTGCCAAGCTTCCTAAAATTACGAATCTCGAGAAATCTCAGCAAATATTTTTTCACCCAAACTGGATGATACTTTCAGGTAATGATCAGTACACTAAAGCGACTTGGTTCCCCAAATTTCGTTCTTCTATGTTGAAGCGTTCGTTTGCAGTAACACTCTGAATTTTTAGGTTTCACTCTGTTTTCTACTATATTGATAGATGTATTTGGAACTCTAAATCCAACACGGTTTGTGCTAGCTTCTTGAAACTTGACACAATAAAGTAGTTTCACGTTCTATCTCTATGTTTTGTTTCCTCTTGATGTAGCCCTAAGCAGTGACTGGCGAGAAACACTTTCATGGAAAGGGGTTGCCAGGCTTCCCAAAATTACGAATCTCCAGAAATCTCAGCAAATATTTTTTCACCCAAACTGGATGATACTTTCAGGTAATGATCAGTACACTAAGGCGACTTGGTTCCCAAAATTTCGTTCTTCTATGTTGAAGCGTTCGTTTCCAGTAACAGTTTTAATTTTTAGGTTTCACTCTGTTTTCTCCTATATTGATAGATGTATTTGGAACTCTAAATCCAACACGGTTTGTGCTAGCTTCTTGAAACTTGACACAATAAAGTAGTTTCACGTTCTATCTCGACCTTTTGTTTCCTCTTGATGTATCCTTAAGCAGTGACTGGCGAGAAACACTTTCAAGGAAAGGGGTTGCCAAGCTTCCCAAAATTACGAATCTCCAGATATCTCAGCAAATATTTTTTCACCCAAACTGGATGATACTTTCAGGTAATGATCAGTACACTAAGGCGACTTGGTTCCCCAAATTTCGTTCTTCTATGTTGAAGCGTTCGTTTCCAGTAACAGTTTGAATTTTTAGGTTTCACTCTGTTTTCTCCTATATTGATAGATGTATTTGGAACTCTAAATCCAACAGGGTTTGTGCTAGCTTCTTGAAACTTGACACAATAAAGTAGTTTCACGTTCTATCTCTACGTTTTGTTTCCTCTTGATGTAGCCCTAAGCAGTAACTGGCGAGAAACACTTTCATGGAAAGGGGTTGCCAAGCTTCCTAAAATTACGAATCTCGAGAAATCTCAGCAAATATTTTTTCACCCAAACTGGATGATACTTTCAGGTAATGATCAGTACACTAAAGCGACTTGGTTCCCCAAATTTCGTTCTTCTATGTTGAAGCATTCGTTTGCAGTAACACTCTGAATTTTTAGGTTTCACTCTGTTTTCTACTATATTGATAGATGTATTTGGAACTCTAAATCCAACACGGTTTGTGCTAGCTTCTTGAAACTTGACACAATAAAGTAGTTTCACGTTCTATCTCTATGTTTTGTTTCCTCTTGATGTAGCCCTAAGCAGTGACTGGCGAGAAACACTTTCATGGAAAGGGGTTGCCAGGCTTCCCAAAATTACGAATCTCCAGAAATCTCAGCAAATATTTTTTCACCCAAACTGGATGATACTTTCAGGTAATGATCAGTACACTAAGGCGACTTGGTTCCCCAAATTTCGTTCTTCTATGTTGAAGCGTTCGTTTCCAGTAACAGTTTGAATTTTTAGGTTTCACTCTGTTTTCTCCTATATTGATAGATGTATTTGGAACTCTAAATCCAACACGGTTTGTGCTAGCTTCTTGAAACTTGACACAATAAAGTAGTTTCACGTTCTATCTCTACGTTTTGTTTCCTCTTGATGTAGCCTTAAGCAGTGACTGGCGAGAAACACTTTCAAGGAAAGGGGTTGCCAAGCTTCCTAAAATTACGAATCTCCAGATATCTCAGCAAATATTTTTTCACCCAAACTGGATGATACTTTCAGGTAATGATCAGTACACTAAGGCGACTTGGTTCCCCAAATTTCGTTCTTCTATGTTGAAGCGTTCGTTTCCAGTAACACTCTGAATTTTTAGGTTTCACTCTGTTTTCTACTATATTGATAGATGTATTTGGAACTCTAAATCCAACACGGTTTGTGCTAGCTTCTTGAAACTTGACACAATAAAGTAGTTTCACGTTCTATCTCTACGTTTTGTTTCCTCTTGATGTAGCCCTAAGCAGTTACTGGCGGGAAACACTTTCATGGAAAGAGGTTGCCAAGCTTCCTAAAATTACGAATCTCCAGAAATCTCAGCAAATATTTTTTCACCCAAACTGGATGATACTTTCAGGTAATGATCAGTACACTAAGGCGACTTGGTTCCCCAAATTTCGTTCTTCTATGTTGAAGCGTTCGTTTCCAGTAACAGTTTGAATTTTTAGGTTTCACTCTGTTTTCTCCTATATTGATAGATGTATTTGGAACTCTAAATCCAACAGGGTTTGTGCTAGCTTCTTGAAACTTGACACAATAAAGTAGTTTCACGTTCTATCTCTACGTTTTGTTTCCTCTTGATGTAGCCCTAAGCAGTTACTGGCGGGAAACACTTTCATGGAAAGGGGTTGCCAAGCTTCCTAAAATTACGAATCTCCAGAAATCTCAGCAAATATTTTTTCACCCAAACTGGATGATACTTTCAGGTAATGATCAGTACACTAAGGCGACTTGGTTCCCCAAATTTCGTTCTTCTATGTTGAAGCGTTCGTTTCCAGTAACAGTTTGAATTTTTAGGTTTCACTCTGTTTTCTCCTATATTGATAGATGTATTTGGAACTCTAAATCCAACACGGTTTGTGCTGGCTTCTTGAAACATGACACAATAAAGTAGTTTCACGTTCTATCTCTATGTTTTGTTTCCTCTTGATGTAGCCCAATTCAGTGACTGGCAAGAAACACTTTCATGGAAAGGGGTTGCCAGGCTTCCCAAAATTACGAATCTCCAGATATCTCAGCAAATATTTTTTCACCCAAACTGGATGATACTTTCAGGTAATGATCAGTACACTAAGGCGACTTGGTTCCCCAAATTTCGTTCTTCTATGTTGAAGCGTTCGTTTCCAGTAACAGTTTGAATTTTTAGGTTTCACTCTGTTTTCTCCTATATTGATAGATGTATTTGGAACTCTAAATCCAACAGGGTTTGTGCTGGCTTCTTGAAACTTGACACAATAAAGTAGTTTCACGTTCTATCTCTATGTTTTGTTTCCTCTTGATGTAGCCCTAAGCAGTGACTGGCGAGAAACACTTTCATGGAAAGGGGTTGCCAGGCTTCCCAAAATTAAGAATCTCCAGAAATCTCAGCAAATATCTTTTCAACCAAACTGGATGATACTTTCAGGTAATGATCAGTACACTAAGGCGACTTGGTTCCCCAAATTTCGTTCTTCTATGTTGAAGCGTTCGTTTCCAGTAACAGTTTGAATTTTTAGGTTTCACTCTGTTTTCTCCTATATTGATAGATGTATTTGGAACTCTAAATCCAACAGGGTTTGTGCTGGCTTCTTGAAACTTGACACAATAAAGTAGTTTCACGTTCTATCTCTAAGTTTTGTTTCCTCTTGATGTAGCCCTAAGCAGTTACTGGCGGGAAACACTTTCATGGAAAGGGGTTGCCAGGCTTCCTAAAATTACGAATCTCCAGATATCTCAGCAAATATTTTTTCACCCAAACTGGATGATACTTTCAGGTAATGTTCAGTACACTAAACCTTCTTGCTTCTCCAAATTTCGTACTTCTATGTTGAAGCGTTCGTTTCCAGTAACAGTTTGAATTTTTAGATTTCACTCTGTTTTCTCCTATATTGATAGATGTATTTGGAACTCTAAATCCAACACGGTTTGTGCTGGCTTCTTGAAACATGATACAATAAAGTAGTTTCACGTTCTATCTCTATGTTTTGTTTCCTCTTGATGTAGCCCAATGCAGTGACTGGCGAGAAACACTTTCATGGAAAGGGGTTGCCAGGCTTCCCAAAATTACGAATCTCCAGAAATCTCAGCAAATATTTTTTCACCCAAACTGGATGATACTTTCAGGTAATGATCAGTACACTAAGGCGACTTGGTTCCCCAAATTTCGTTCTTCTATGTTGAAGCGTTCGTTTCCAGTAACAGTTTGAATTTTTAGGTTTCACTCTGTTTTCTCCTATATTGACACATGTATTTGGAACTCTAAATCCAACACGGTTTGTGCTAGCTTCTTGAAACTTGAAGCAATAAAGTACTTTCTCGTTCTATCTCTACGTTTTGTTTCCTCTTGATGTAGCCCTAAGCAGTGACTGGCGAGAAACACTTTCATGAAAAGGTGTTGCCAAGCTTCCAAAAATTAGGAATCTCCAGAAATCCCAGCAAATATATTTTCACCCAAACTGGATGATACTTTCAGGTAATGATCAGTACACTAAGCCGACTTGGTTCCCCAAATTTTGTTCTTCTATGTTGCATCGTTCGTTTGCAGTAACAGTTTGAATTTTTAGGTTTCACTCTGTTTTCTCCTATATTGATAGATGTATTTGGAACTCTAAATCCAACACGGTTTGTGCTAGGTTCTTGAAACATGACACAATAAAGTAGTTTCACGTTCTATCTCTATGGTTTCTTTCCTCTTGATGTAGCCCTAAGCAGTGACT
Source organism: Spermophilus citellus (assembly GCF_964194105.1). Lineage (NCBI taxonomy): Eukaryota > Metazoa > Chordata > Mammalia > Rodentia > Sciuridae > Spermophilus > Spermophilus citellus. The sequence goes on along the minus strand of NC_138192.1, from coordinate 11,011,360 downwards.
GGCGAGAAACACGTTCATTGAAAGGGATTGCCAAGCTTCCAAAAATACGAATCTCCAGAAATCTCAGCAAACATTTTTTCACCCAAACTGGATGATACTTTCAGGTATTGATCAGTGCACTAAGGCGACTTGGTTCCCCAAATATCGTTCTTCTATCTTGAAGCGTTCATTTCCAGTAACAGTTTGAATTTTTAGGTTTCACTCTGTATTCTCCTATATTGATATATGTGTTTGGAACTCTAAATCCAACACGGTTTGTGCTAACTTCTTCAAACCGGACACAATAAAGTAGTTTCACGTTCTATCTCTGTGTTTTATTTCCTCTTGATGTATACCTAAGCAGTGACTGGCGAGAAACACTTTCATGGAAAGGGTTTGCCAAGCTGCCAAAAATTACGAATCTCCAGAAATCTCAGCAAATATTTTTTCACCCAAACTGGATGATACTTTGAAGTAATGATCAGTACACTAAGCCGACTTGGTTCCCCAAATTTCGTTCTTCTATGTTGAAGCGTTCATTTGCAGTAACACTCTGAATTTTTAGGTTTCACTCTGTTTTCTCCTATATTGATAGATGTATTTGGAACTCTAAATCCAACACGGTTTGTGCTAGCTTCTTGAAACTTGACACAATAAAGTAGTTTCACGTTCTATCTCTATGTTTTGTTTCCTCTTGATGTAGCCCTAAGCAGTGACTGGCGAGAAACACTTTCATGGAAAGGGGTTGCCAGGCTTCCCAAAATTACGAATCTCCAGAAATCTCAGCAAATATTTTTTCACCCAAACTGGATGATACTTTCAGGTAATGATCAGTACACTAAGGCGACTTGGTTCCCCAAATTTCGTTCTTCTATGTTGAAGCGTTCGTTTCCAGTAACAGTTTTAATTTTTAGGTTTCACTCTGTTTTCTCCTATATTGATAGATGTATTTGGAACTCTAAATCCAACACGGTTTGTGCTAGCTTCTTGAAACTTGACACAATAAAGTAGTTTCACGTTGTATCTCTACTTTTTGTTTCCTCTTGATGTAGCCTTAAGCAGTGACTGGCGAGAAACACTTTCAAGGAAAGGGGTTGCCAAGCTTCCTAAAATTACGAATCTCCAGTTATCTCAGCAAATATTTTTTCACCCAAACTGGATGATACTTTCAGGTAATGATCAGTACACTAAGGCGACTTGGTTCCCCAAATTTCGTTCTTCTATGTTGAAGCGTTCGTTTCCAGTAACAGTTTGAATTTTTAGGTTTCACTCTGTTTTCTCCTATATTGATAGATGTATTTGGAACTCTAAATCCAACAGGGTTTGTGCTAGCTACTTGAAACTTGACACAATAAAGTAGTTTCACGTTCTATCTCTACGTTTTGTTTCCTCTTGATGTAGCCCTAAGCAGTTACTGGCGGGAAACACTTTCATGGAAAGAGGTTGCCAAGCTTCCTAAAATTACGAATCTCCAGAAATCTCAGCAAATATTTTTTCACCCAAACTGGATGATACTTTCAGGTAATGATCAGTACACTAAGGCGACTTGGTTCCCCAAATTTCGTTCTTCTATGTTGAAGCGTTCGTTTCCAGTAACAGTTTGAATTTTTAGGTTTCACTCTGTTTTCTCCTATATTGATAGATGTATTTGGAACTCTAAATCCAACAGGGTTTGTGCTGGCTTCTTGAAACTTGACACAATAAAGTAGTTTCACGTTCTATCTCTAAGTTTTGTTTCCTCTTGATGTAGCCCTAAGCAGTTACTGGCGGGAAACACTTTCATGGAAAGGGGTTGCCAGGCTTCCTAAAATTACGAATCTCCAGATATCTCAGCAAATATTTTTTCACCCAAACTGGATGATACTTTCAGGTAATGCTCAGTACACTAAACCTTCTTGCTTCTCCAAATTTCGTACTTCTATGTTGAAGCGTTCGTTTCCAGTAACAGTTTGAATTTTTAGATTTCACTCTGTTTTCTCCTATATTGATAGATATATTTGGAACTCTAAATCCAACACGATTTGTGCTGGCTTCTTGAAACATGATACAATAAAGTAGTTTCACGTTCTATCTCTATGTTTTGTTTCCTCTTGATGTAGCCCAATGCAGTGACTGGCGAGAAACACTTTCATGGAAAGGGGTTGCCAGGCTTCCCAAAATTACGAATCTCCAGAAATCTCAGCAAATATTTTTTCACCCAAACTGGATGATACTTTCAGGTAATGATCAGTACACTAAGGCGACTTGGTTCCCCAAATTTCGTTCTTCTATGTTGAAGCGTTCGTTTCCAGTAACAGTTTGAATTTTTAGGTTTCACTCTGTTTTCTCGTATATTGATAGATGTGTTTGGAACTCTAAATCGAACACGGTTTGTGCTGGCTTCTTGAAACATGATACAATAAAGTAGTTTCACGTTCTATCTCTATGTTTTGTTTCCTCTTGATGTAGCCCAATGCAGTGACTGGCGAGAAACACTTTCATGGAAAGGGGTTGCCAGGCTTCCCAAAATTACGAATCTCCAGAAATCTCAGCAAATATTTTTTCACCCAAACTGGATGATACTTTCAGGTAATGATCAGTACACTAAGGCGACTTGGTTCCCCAAATTTCGTTCTTCTATGTTGAAGCGTTCGTTTCCAGTAACAGTTTGAATTTTTAGGTTTCACTCTGTTTTCTCCTATATTGATAGATGTGTTTGGAACTCTAAATCGAACACGGTTTGTGCTGGCTACTTGAAACATGATACAATAAAGTAGTTTCACGTTCTATCTCTATGTTTTGTTTCCTCTTGATGTAGCCTTAAGCAGTGACTGGCGAGAAACACTTTCATGGAAAGGGGTTGCCAAGCTTCCTAAAATTACGAATCTCCAGAAATCTCAGCAAATATTTTTTCACCCAAACTGGATGATACTTTCAGGTAATGCTCAGTACACTAAACCTTCTTGCTTCTCCAAATTTCGTACTTCTATGTTGAAGCGTTCGTTTCCAGTAACAGTTTGAATTTTTAGATTTCACTCTGTTTTCTCCTATATTGATAGATGTATTTGGAACTCTAAATCCAACACGGTTTGTGCTGGCTTCTTGAAACATGATACAATAAAGTAGTTTCACGTTCTATCTCTATGTTTTGTTTCCTCTTGATGTAGCCCAATGCAGTGACTGGCGAGAAACACTTTCATGGAAAGGGGTTGCCAGGCTTCCCAAAATTACGAATCTCCAGAAATCTCAGCAAATATTTTTTCACCCAAACTGGATGATACTTTCAGGTAATGATCAGTACACTAAGGCGACTTGGTTCCCCAAATTTCGTTCTTCTATGTTGAAGCGTTCGTTTCCAGTAACAGTTTGAATTTTTAGGTTTCACTCTGTTTTCTCCTATATTGATAGATGTGTTTGGAACTCTAAATCGAACACGGTTTGTGCTGGCTTCTTGAAACATGATACAATAAAGTAGTTTCACGTTCTATCTCTATGTTTTGTTTCCTCTTGATGTAGCCCAATGCAGTGACTGGCGAGAAACACTTTCATGGAAAGGGGTTGCCAGGCTTCCCAAAATTACGAATCTCCAGAAATCTCAGCAAATATTTTTTCACCCAAACTGGATGATACTTTCAGGTAATGATCAGTACACTAAGGCGACTTGGTTCCCCAAATTTCGTTCTTCTATGTTGAAGCGTTCGTTTCCAGTAACAGTTTGAATTTTTAGGTTTCACTCTGTTTTCTCCTATATTGATAGATGTGTTTGGAACTCTAAATCGAACACGGTTTGTGCTGGCTTCTTGAAACATGATACAATAAAGTAGTTTCACGTTCTATCTCTATGTTTTGTTTCCTCTTGATGTAGCCTTAAGCAGTGACTGGCGAGAAACACTTTCATGGAAAGGGGTTGCCAAGCTTCCTAAAATTACGAATCTCCAGAAATCTCAGCAAATATTTTTTCACCCAAACTGGATGATACTTTCAGGTAATGATCAGTACACTAAGCCGACTTGGTTCCCCAAACTTCGTTCTTCTATATTGAAGCGTTCGTTTCCAGTAACAGTTTGAATTTTTAGGTTTCACTCTGTTTTCTCCTATATTGACACATGTATTTGGAACTCTAAATCCAACACGGTTTGTGCTAGCTTTTTGAAACTTGAAGCTATAAAGTACTTTCTCGTTCTATCTCTACGTTTTGTTTCCTCTTGATGTAGCCCTAAGCAGTGACTGGCGAGAAACACTTTCATGAAAAGGTGTTGCCAAGCTTCCAAAAATTAGGAATCTCCAGAAATCCCAGCAAATATATTTTCACCCAAACTGGATGATACTTTCAGGTAATGATCAGTACACTAAGCCGACTTGGTTCCCCAAATTTTGTTCTTCTATGTTGCATCGTTCGTTTGCAGTAACAGTTTGAATTTTTAGGTTTCACTCTGTTTTCTCCTATATTGATAGATGTATTTGGAACTCTAAATCCAACACGGTTTGTGCTAGGTTCTTGAAACTTGAAACAATAAAGTAGTTTCACATTCTATCTCTATGGTTTCTTTCCTCTTGATGTAGCCCTAAGCAGTGACTGGCGAGAAACACGTTCATTGAAAGGGATTGCCAAGCTTCCAAAAATACGAATCTCCAGAAATCTCAGCAAACATTTTTTCACCCAAACTGGATGATACTTTCAGGTATTGATCAGTGCACTAAGGCGACTTGGTTCCCCAAATATCGTTCTTCTATCTTGAAGCGTTCATTTCCAGTAACAGTTTGAATTTTTAGGTTTCACTCTGTATTCTCCTATATTGATATATGTGTTTGGAACTCTAAATCCAACACGGTTTGTGCTAACTTCTTCAAACCGGACACAATAAAGTAGTTTCACGTTCTATCTCTGTGTTTTATTTCCTCTTGATGTATACCTAAGCAGTGACTGGCGAGAAACACTTTCATGGAAAGGGTTTGCCAAGCTGCCAAAAATTACGAATCTCCAGAAATCTCAGCAAATATTTTTTCACCCAAACTGGATGATACTTTGAAGTAATGATCAGTACACTAAGCCGACTTGGTTCCCCAAATTTCGTTCTTCTATGTTGAAGCGTTCGTTTGCAGTAACACTCTGAATTTTTAGGTTTCACTCTGTTTTCTCCTATATTGATAGATGTATTTGGAACTCTAAATCCAACACGGTTTGTGCTAGCTTCTTGAAACTTGACACAATAAAGTAGTTTCACGTTCTATCTCTATGTTTTGTTTCCTCTTGATGTAGCCCTAAGCAGTGACTGGCGAGAAACACTTTCATGGAAAGGGGTTGCCAGGCTTCCGAAAATTACGAATCTCCAGAAATCTCAGCAAATATTTTTTCACCCAAACTGGATGATACTTTCAGGTAATGATCAGTACACTAAGGCGACTTGGTTCCCCAAATTTCGTTCTTCTATGTTGAAGCGTTCGTTTCCAGTAACAGTTTGAATTTTTAGGTTTCACTCTGTTTTCTCCTATATTGATAGATGTGTTTGGAACTCTAAATCGAACACGGTTTGTGCTGGCTTCTTGAAACATGATACAATAAAGTAGTTTCACGTTCTATCTCTATGTTTTGTTTCCTCTTGATGTAGCCCAATGCAGTGACTGGCGAGAAACACTTTCATGGAAAGGGGTTGCCAGGCTTCCCAAAATTACGAATCTCCAGAAATCTCAGCAAATATTTTTTCACCCAAACTGGATGATACTTTCAGGTAATGATCAGTACACTAAGGCGACTTGGTTCCCCAAATTTCGTTCTTCTATGTTGAAGCGTTCGTTTCCAGTAACAGTTTGAATTTTTAGGTTTCACTCTGTTTTCTCCTATATTGATAGATGTGTTTGGAACTCTAAATCGAACACGGTTTGTGCTGGCTTCTTGAAACATGATACAATAAAGTAGTTTCACGTTCTATCTCTATGTTTTGTTTCCTCTTGATGTAGCCTTAAGCAGTGACTGGCGAGAAACACTTTCATGGAAAGGGGTTGCCAAGCTTCCTAAAATTACGAATCTCCAGAAATCTCAGCAAATATTTTTTCACCCAAACTGGATGATACTTTCAGGTAATGATCAGTACACTAAGCCGACTTGGTTCCCCAAACTTCGTTCTTCTATATTGAAGCGTTCGTTTCCAGTAACAGTTTGAATTTTTAGGTTTCACTCTGTTTTCTCCTATATTGACACATGTATTTGGAACTCTAAATCCAACACGGTTTGTGCTAGCTTTTTGAAACTTGAAGCTATAAAGTACTTTCTCGTTCTATCTCTACGTTTTGTTTCCTCTTGATGTAGCCCTAAGCAGTGACTGGCGAGAAACACTTTCATGAAAAGGTGTTGCCAAGCTTCCAAAAATTAGGAATCTCCAGAAATCCCAGCAAATATATTTTCACCCAAACTGGATGATACTTTCAGGTAATGATCAGTACACTAAGCCGACTTGGTTCCCCAAATTTTGTTCTTCTATGTTGCATCGTTCGTTTGCAGTAACAGTTTGAATTTTTAGGTTTCACTCTGTTTTCTCCTATATTGATAGATGTATTTGGAACTCTAAATCCAACACGGTTTGTGCTAGGTTCTTGAAACTTGAAACAATAAAGTAGTTTCACATTCTATCTCTATGGTTTCTTTCCTCTTGATGTAGCCCTAAGCAGTGACTGGCGAGAAACACGTTCATTGAAAGGGATTGCCAAGCTTCCAAAAATACGAATCTCCAGAAATCTCAGCAAACATTTTTTCACCCAAACTGGATGATACTTTCAGGTATTGATCAGTGCACTAAGGCGACTTGGTTCCCCAAATATCGTTCTTCTATCTTGAAGCGTTCATTTCCAGTAACAGTTTGAATTTTTAGGTTTCACTCTGTATTCTCCTATATTGATATATGTGTTTGGAACTCTAAATCCAACACGGTTTGTGCTAACTTCTTCAAACCGGACACAATAAAGTAGTTTCACGTTCTATCTCTGTGTTTTATTTCCTCTTGATGTATACCTAAGCAGTGACTGGCGAGAAACACTTTCATGGAAAGGGTTTGCCAAGCTGCCAAAAATTACGAATCTCCAGAAATCTCAGCAAATATTTTTTCACCCAAACTGGATGATACTTTGAAGTAATGATCAGTACACTAAGCCGACTTGGTTCCCCAAATTTCGTTCTTCTATGTTGAAGCGTTCGTTTGCAGTAACACTCTGAATTTTTAGGTTTCACTCTGTTTTCTCCTATATTGATAGATGTATTTGGAACTCTAAATCCAACACGGTTTGTGCTAGCTTCTTGAAACTTGACACAATAAAGTAGTTTCACGTTCTATCTCTATGTTTTGTTTCCTCTTGATGTAGCCCTAAGCAGTGACTGGCGAGAAACACTTTCATGGAAAGGGGTTGCCAGGCTTCCGAAAATTACGAATCTCCAGAAATCTCAGCAAATATTTTTTCACCCAAACTGGATGATACTTTCAGGTAATGATCAGTACACTAAGGCGACTTGGTTCCCCAAATTTCGTTCTTCTATGTTGAAGCGTTCGTTTCCAGTAACAGTTTTAATTTTTAGGTTTCACTCTGTTTTCTCCTATATTGATAGATGTATTTGGAACTCTAAATCCAACACGGTTTGTGCTGGCTTCTTGAAACTTGACACAATAAAGTAGTTTCACGTTCTATCTCTACGTTTTGTTTCCTCTTGATGTAGCCTTAAGCAGTGACTGGCGAGAAACACTTTCAAGGAAAGGGGTTGCCAAGCTTCCTAAAATTACGAATCTCCAGATATCTCAGCAAATATTTTTTCACCCAAACTGGATGATACTTTCAGGTAATGATCAGTACACTAAGGCGACTTGGTTCCCCAAATTTCGTTCTTCTATGTTGAAGCGTTCGTTTCCAGTAACAGTTTGAATTTTTAGGTTTCACTCTGTTTTCTCCTATATTGATAGATGTATTTGGAACTCTAAATCCAACAGGGTTTGTGCTAGCTACTTGAAACTTGACACAATAATGTAGTTTCACGTTCTATCTCTACGTTTTGTTTCCTCTTGATGTAGCCCTAAGCAGTTACTGGCGGGAAACACTTTCATGGAAAGGGGTTGCCAAGCTTCCTAAAATTACGAATCTCCAGAAATCTCAGCAAATATTTTTTCACCCAAACTGGATGATACTTTCAGGTAATGATCAGTACACTAAGGCGACTTGGTTCCCCAAATTTCGTTCTTCTATGTTGAAGCGTTCGTTTCCAGTAACAGTTTGAATTTTTAGGTTTCACTCTGTTTTCTCCTATATTGATAGATGTGTTTGGAACTCTAAATCGAACACGGTTTGTGCTGGCTTCTTGAAACATGATACAATAAAGTAGTTTCACGTTCTATCTCTATGTTTTGTTTCCTCTTGATGTAGCCCAATGCAGTGACTGGCGAGAAACACTTTCATGGAAAGGGGTTGCCAGGCTTCCCAAAATTACGAATCTCCAGAAATCTCAGCAAATATTTTTTCACCCAAACTGGATGATACTTTCAGGTAATGATCAGTACACTAAGCCGACTTGGTTCCCCAAACTTCGTTCTTCTATATTGAAGCGTTCGTTTCCAGTAACAGTTTGAATTTTTAGGTTTCACTCTGTTTTCTCCTATATTGACACATGTATTTGGAACTCTAAATCCAACACGGTTTGTGCTAGCTTTTTGAAACTTGAAGCAATAAAGTACTTTCTCGTTCTATCTCTACGTTTTGTTTCCTCTTGATGTAGCCCTAAGCAGTGACTGGCGAGAAACACTTTCATGAAAAGGTGTTGCCAAGCTTCCAAAAATTAGGAATCTCCAGAAATCCCAGCAAATATATTTTCACCCAAACTGGATGATACTTTCAGGTAATGATCAGTACACTAAGCCGACTTGGTTCCCCAAATTTTGTTCTTCTATGTTGCATCGTTCGTTTGCAGTAACAGTTTGAATTTTTAGGTTTCACTCTGTTTTCTCCTATATTGATAGATGTATTTGGAACTCTAAATCCAACACGGTTTGTGCTAGGTTCTTGAAACTTGAAACAATAAAGTAGTTTCACATTCTATCTCTATGGTTTCTTTCCTCTTGATGTAGCCCTAAGCAGTGACTGGCGAGAAACACGTTCATTGAAAGGGATTGCCAAGCTTCCAAAAATACGAATCTCCAGAAATCTCAGCAAACATTTTTTCACCCAAACTGGATGATACTTTCAGGTATTGATCAGTGCACTAAGGCGACTTGGTTCCCCAAATATCGTTCTTCTATCTTGAAGCGTTCATTTCCAGTAACAGTTTGAATTTTTAGGTTTCACTCTGTATTCTCCTATATTGATATATGTGTTTGGAACTCTAAATCCAACACGGTTTGTGCTAACTTCTTCAAACCGGACACAATAAAGTAGTTTCACGTTCTATCTCTGTGTTTTATTTCCTCTTGATGTATACCTAAGCAGTGACTGGCGAGAAACACTTTCATGGAAAGGGTTTGCCAAGCTGCCAAAAATTACGAATCTCCAGAAATCTCAGCAAATATTTTTTCACCCAAACTGGATGATACTTTGAAGTAATGATCAGTACACTAAGCCGACTTGGTTCCCCAAATTTCGTTCTTCTATGTTGAAGCGTTCGTTTGCAGTAACACTCTGAATTTTTAGGTTTCACTCTGTTTTCTCCTATATTGATAGATGTATTTGGAACTCTAAATCCAACACGGTTTGTGCTAGCTTCTTGAAACTTGACACAATAAAGTAGTTTCACGTTCTATCTCTATGTTTTGTTTCCTCTTGATGTAGCCCTAAGCAGTGACTGGCGAGAAACACTTTCATGGAAAGGGGTTGCCAGGCTTCCGAAAATTACGAATCTCCAGAAATCTCAGCAAATATTTTTTCACCCAAACTGGATGATACTTTCAGGTAATGATCAGTACACTAAGGCGACTTGGTTCCCCAAATTTCGTTCTTCTATGTTGAAGCGTTCGTTTCCAGTAACAGTTTTAATTTTTAGGTTTCACTCTGTTTTCTCCTATATTGATAGATGTATTTGGAACTCTAAATCCAACACGGTTTGTGCTGGCTTCTTGAAACTTGACACAATAAAGTAGTTTCACGTTCTATCTCTACGTTTTGTTTCCTCTTGATGTAGCCTTAAGCAGTGACTGGCGAGAAACACTTTCAAGGAAAGGGGTTGCCAAGCTTCCTAAAATTACGAATCTCCAGATATCTCAGCAAATATTTTTTCACCCAAACTGGATGATACTTTCAGGTAATGATCAGTACACTAAGGCGACTTGGTTCCCCAAATTTCGTTCTTCTATGTTGAAGCGTTCGTTTCCAGTAACAGTTTGAATTTTTAGGTTTCACTCTGTTTTCTCCTATATTGATAGATGTATTTGGAACTCTAAATCCAACAGGGTTTGTGCTAGCTACTTGAAACTTGACACAATAATGTAGTTTCACGTTCTATCTCTACGTTTTGTTTCCTCTTGATGTAGCCCTAAGCAGTTACTGGCGGGAAACACTTTCATGGAAAGGGGTTGCCAAGCTTCCTAAAATTACCAATCTCCAGAAATCTCAGCAAATATTTTTTCACCCAAACTGGATGATACTTTCAGGTAATGATCAGTACACTAAGGCGACTTGGTTCCCCAAATTTCGTTCTTCTATGTTGAAGCGTTCGTTTGCAGTAACACTCTGAATTTTTAGGTTTCACTCTGTTTTCTCCTATATTGATAGATGTATTTGGAACTCTAAATCCAACACGGTTTGTGCTAGCTCCTTGAAACTTGACACAATAAAGTAGTTTCACGTTCTATCTCTATGTTTTGTTTCCTCTTGATGTAGCCCTAAGCAGTGACTGGCGAGAAACACTTTCATGGAAAGGGGTTGCCAGGCTTCCCAAAATTACGAATCTCCAGAAATCTCAGCAAATATTTTTTCACCCAAAGTGGATGATACTTTCAGGTAATGATCAGTACACTAAGGCGACTTGGTTCCCCAAATTTCGTTCTTCTATGTTGAAGCGTTCGTTTCCAGTAACAGTTTTAATTTTTAGGTTTCACTCTGTTTTCTCCTATATTGATAGATGTATTTGGAACTCTAAATCCAACACGGTTTGTGCTAGCTTCTTGAAACTTGACACAATAAAGTAGTTTCACGTTCTATCTCTACTTTTTGTTTCCTCTTGATGTAGCCTTAAGCAGTGACTGGCGAGAAACACTTTCAAGGAAAGGGGTTGCCAAGCTTCCTAAAATTACGAATCTCCAGATATCTCAGCAAATATTTTTTCACCCAAACTGGATGATACTTTCAGATAATGATCAGTACACTAAGGCGACTTGGTTCCCCAAATTTCGTTCTTCTATGTTGAAGCGTTCGTTTCCAGTAACAGTTTGAATTTTTAGGTTTCACTCTGTTTTCTCCTATATTGATAGATGTATTTGGAACTCTAAATCCAACAGGGTTTGTGCTAGCTACTTGAAACTTGACACAATAATGTAGTTTCACGTTCTATCTCTACGTTTTGTTTCCTCTTGATGTAGCCCTAAGCAGTTACTGGCGGGAAACACTTTCATGGAAAGGGGTTGCCAAGCTTCCTAAAATTACGAATCTCCAGAAATCTCAGCAAATATTTTTTCACCCAAACTGGATGATACTTTCAGGTAATGATCAGTACACTAAGGCGACTTGGTTCCCCAAATTTCGTTCTTCTATGTTGAAGCGTTCGTTTCCAGTAACAGTTTGAATTTTTAGGTTTCACTCTGTTTTCTCCTATATTGATAGATGTATTTGGAACTCTAAATCCAACAGGGTTTGTGCTAGCTTCTTGAAACTTGACACAATAAAGTAGTTTCACGTTCTATCTCTACGTTTTGTTTCCTCTTGATGTAGCCCTAAGCAGTAACTGGCGAGAAACACTTTCATGGAAAGGGGTTGCCAAGCTTCCTAAAATTACGAATCTCGAGAAATCTCAGCAAATATTTTTTCACCCAAACTGGATGATACTTTCAGGTAATGATCAGTACACTAAAGCGACTTGGTTCCCCAAATTTCGTTCTTCTATGTTGAAGCATTCGTTTGCAGTAACACTCTGAATTTTTAGGTTTCACTCTGTTTTCTACTATATTGATAGATGTATTTGGAACTCTAAATCCAACACGGTTTGTGCTAGCTTCTTGAAACTTGACACAATAAAGTAGTTTCACGTTCTATCTCTATGTTTTGTTTCCTCTTGATGTAGCCCTAAGCAGTGACTGGCGAGAAACACTTTCATGGAAAGGGGTTGCCAGGCTTCCCAAAATTACGAATCTCCAGAAATCTCAGCAAATATTTTTTCACCCAAACTGGATGATACTTTCAGGTAATGATCAGTACACTAAGGCGACTTGGTTCCCCAAATTTCGTTCTTCTATGTTGAAGCGTTCGTTTCCAGTAACAGTTTTAATTTTTAGGTTTCACTCTGTTTTCTCCTATATTGATAGATGTATTTGGAACTCTAAATCCAACACGGTTTGTGCTAGCTTCTTGAAACTTGACACAATAAAGTAGTTTCACGTTCTATCTCTACGTTTTGTTTCCTCTTGATGTAGCCTTAAGCAGTGACTGGCGAGAAACACTTTCAAGGAAAGGGGTTGCCAAGCTTCCTAAAATTACGAATCTCCAGATATCTCAGCAAATATTTTTTCACCCAAACTGGATGATACTTTCAGGTAATGATCAGTACCCTAAAGCGACTTGGTTCCCCAAATTTCGTTCTTCTATGTTGAAGCGTTCATTTGCAGTAACACTCTGAATTTTTAGGTTTCACTCTGTTTTCTACTATATTGATAGATGTATTTGGAACTCTAAATCCAACACGGTTTGTGCTAGCTTCTTGAAACTTGACACAATAAAGTAGTTTCACGTTCTATCTCTACGTTTTGTTTCCTCTTGATGTAGCCCTAAGCAGTTACTGGCGGGAAACACTTTCATGGAAAGAGGTTGCCAAGCTTCCTAAAATTACGAATCTCCAGAAATCTCAGCAAATATTTTTTCACCCAAACTGGATGATACTTTCAGGTAATGATCAGTACACTAAGGCGACTTGGTTCCCCAAATTTCGTTCTTCTATGTTGAAGCGTTCGTTTCCAGTAACAGTTTGAATTTTTAGGTTTCACTCTGTTTTCTCCTATATTGATAGATGTATTTGGAACTCTAAATCCAACAGGGTTTGTGCTAGCTTCTTGAAACTTGACACAATAAAGTAGTTTCACGTTCTATCTCTACGTTTTGTTTCCTCTTGATGTAGCCCTAAGCAGTTACTGGCGGGAAACACTTTCATGGAAAGGGGTTGCCAAGCTTCCTAAAATTACGAATCTCCAGAAATCTCAGCAAATATTTTTTCACCCAAACTGGATGATACTTTCAGGTAATGATCAGTACACTAAGGCGACTTGGTTCCCCAAATTTCGTTCTTCTATGTTGAAGCGTTCGTTTCCAGTAACAGTTTGAATTTTTAGGTTTCACTCTGTTTTCTCCTATATTGATAGATGTATTTGGAACTCTAAATCCAACACGGTTTGTGCTGGCTTCTTGAAACATGACACAATAAAGTAGTTTCACGTTCTATCTCTATGTTTTGTTTCCTCTTGATGTAGCCCAATTCAGTGACTGGCAAGAAACACTTTCATGGAAAGGGGTTGCCAGGCTTCCCAAAATTACGAATCTCCAGATATCTCAGCAAATATTTTTTCACCCAAACTGGATGATACTTTCAGGTAATGATCAGTACACTAAGGCGACTTGGTTCCCCAAATTTCGTTCTTCTATTGAAGCGTTCGTTTCCAGTAACAGTTTGAATTTTTAGGTTTCACTCTGTTTTCTCCTATATTGATAGATGTATTTGGAACTCTAAATCCAACAGGGTTTGTGCTGGCTTCTTGAAACTTGACACAATAAAGTAGTTTCACGTTCTATCTCTATGTTTTGTTTCCTCTTGATGTAGCCCTAAGCAGTGACTGGCGAGAAACACTTTCATGGAAAGGGGTTGCCAGGCTTCCCAAAATTAAGAATCTCCAGAAATCTCAGCAAATATTTTTTCACCCAAACTGGATGATACTTTCAGGTAATGATCAGTACACTAAGGCGACTTGGTTCCCCAAATTTCGTTCTTCTATGTTGAAGCGTTCGTTTCCAGTAACACTTTAAATTTTTAGGTTTCACTCTGTTTTCTCCTATATTGATAGATGTATTTGGAACTCTAAATCCAACACGGATTGTGCTAGCTCCTTGAAACTTGACACAATAAAGTAGTTTCACGTTCTATCTCTACGTTTTGTTTCCTCTTGATGTAGCCTTAAGCAGTGACTGGCGAGAAACACTTTCAAGGAAAGGGGTTGCCAAGCTTCCCAAAATTACGAATCTCCAGATATCTCAGCAAATATTTTTTCACCCAACTGGATGATACTTTCAGGTAATGATCAGTACACTAAGGCGACTTGGTTCCCCAAATTTCGTTCTTCTATGTTGAAGCGTTCGTTTCCAGTAACAGTTTGAATTTTTAGGTTTCACTCTGTTTTCTCCTATATTGATAGATGTATTTGGAACTCTAAATCCAACAGGGTTTGTGCTAGCTTCTTGAAACTTGACACAATAAAGTAGTTTCACGTTCTATCTCTACGTTTTGTTTCCTCTTGATGTAGCCCTAAGCAGTAACTGGCGAGAAACACTTTCATGGAAAGGGGTTGCCAAGCTTCCTAAAATTACGAATCTCGAGAAATCTCAGCAAATATTTTTTCACCCAAACTGGATGATACTTTCAGGTAATGATCAGTACACTAAAGCGACTTGGTTCCCCAAATTTCGTTCTTCTATGTTGAAGCGTTCGTTTGCAGTAACACTCTGAATTTTTAGGTTTCACTCTGTTTTCTACTATATTGATAGATGTATTTGGAACTCTAAATCCAACACGGTTTGTGCTAGCTTCTTGAAACTTGACACAATAAAGTAGTTTCACGTTCTATCTCTATGTTTTGTTTCCTCTTGATGTAGCCCTAAGCAGTGACTGGCGAGAAACACTTTCATGGAAAGGGGTTGCCAGGCTTCCCAAAATTACGAATCTCCAGAAATCTCAGCAAATATTTTTTCACCCAAACTGGATGATACTTTCAGGTAATGATCAGTACACTAAGGCGACTTGGTTCCCAAAATTTCGTTCTTCTATGTTGAAGCGTTCGTTTCCAGTAACAGTTTTAATTTTTAGGTTTCACTCTGTTTTCTCCTATATTGATAGATGTATTTGGAACTCTAAATCCAACACGGTTTGTGCTAGCTTCTTGAAACTTGACACAATAAAGTAGTTTCACGTTCTATCTCTACCTTTTGTTTCCTCTTGATGTATCCTTAAGCAGTGACTGGCGAGAAACACTTTCAAGGAAAGGGGTTGCCAAGCTTCCCAAAATTACGAATCTCCAGATATCTCAGCAAATATTTTTTCACCCAAACTGGATGATACTTTCAGGTAATGATCAGTACACTAAGGCGACTTGGTTCCCCAAATTTCGTTCTTCTATGTTGAAGCGTTCGTTTCCAGTAACAGTTTGAATTTTTAGGTTTCACTCTGTTTTCTCCTATATTGATAGATGTATTTGGAACTCTAAATCCAACAGGGTTTGTGCTAGCTTCTTGAAACTTGACACAATAAAGTAGTTTCACGTTCTATCTCTACGTTTTGTTTCCTCTTGATGTAGCCCTAAGCAGTAACTGGCGAGAAACACTTTCATGGAAAGGGGTTGCCAAGCTTCCTAAAATTACGAATCTCGAGAAATCTCAGCAAATATTTTTTCACCCAAACTGGATGATACTTTCAGGTAATGATCAGTACACTAAAGCGACTTGGTTCCCCAAATTTCGTTCTTCTATGTTGAAGCATTCGTTTGCAGTAACACTCTGAATTTTTAGGTTTCACTCTGTTTTCTACTATATTGATAGATGTATTTGGAACTCTAAATCCAACACGGTTTGTGCTAGCTTCTTGAAACTTGACACAATAAAGTAGTTTCACGTTCTATCTCTATGTTTTGTTTCCTCTTGATGTAGCCCTAAGCAGTGACTGGCGAGAAACACTTTCATGGAAAGGGGTTGCCAGGCTTCCCAAAATTACGAATCTCCAGAAATCTCAGCAAATATTTTTTCACCCAAACTGGATGATACTTTCAGGTAATGATCAGTACACTAAGGCGACTTGGTTCCCCAAATTTCGTTCTTCTATGTTGAAGCGTTCGTTTCCAGTAACAGTTTGAATTTTTAGGTTTCACTCTGTTTTCTCCTATATTGATAGATGTATTTGGAACTCTAAATCCAACACGGTTTGTGCTAGCTTCTTGAAACTTGACACAATAAAGTAGTTTCACGTTCTATCTCTACGTTTTGTTTCCTCTTGATGTAGCCTTAAGCAGTGACTGGCGAGAAACACTTTCAAGGAAAGGGGTTGCCAAGCTTCCTAAAATTACGAATCTCCAGATATCTCAGCAAATATTTTTTCACCCAAACTGGATGATACTTTCAGGTAATGATCAGTACACTAAGGCGACTTGGTTCCCCAAATTTCGTTCTTCTATGTTGAAGCGTTCGTTTCCAGTAACACTCTGAATTTTTAGGTTTCACTCTGTTTTCTACTATATTGATAGATGTATTTGGAACTCTAAATCCAACACGGTTTGTGCTAGCTTCTTGAAATTTGACACAATAAAGTAGTTTCACGTTCTATCTCTACGTTTTGTTTCCTCTTGATGTAGCCCTAAGCAGTTACTGGCGGGAAACACTTTCATGGAAAGAGGTTGCCAAGCTTCCTAAAATTACGAATCTCCAGAAATCTCAGCAAATATTTTTTCACCCAAACTGGATGATACTTTCAGGTAATGATCAGTACACTAAGGCGACTTGGTTCCCCAAATTTCGTTCTTCTATGTTGAAGCGTTCGTTTCCAGTAACAGTTTGAATTTTTAGGTTTCACTCTGTTTTCTCCTATATTGATAGATGTATTTGGAACTCTAAATCCAACAGGGTTTGTGCTAGCTTCTTGAAACTTGACACAATAAAGTAGTTTCACGTTCTATCTCTACGTTTTGTTTCCTCTT
Organism: Spermophilus citellus; assembly: GCF_964194105.1. Lineage (NCBI taxonomy): Eukaryota > Metazoa > Chordata > Mammalia > Rodentia > Sciuridae > Spermophilus > Spermophilus citellus. Next base: position 10,994,288 of record NC_138192.1, on the reverse strand, counting down.
GATGTAGCCCTAAGCAGTTACTGGCGGGAAACACTTTCATGGAAAGGGGTTGCCAAGCTTCCTAAAATTACGAATCTCCAGAAATCTCAGCAAATATTTTTTCACCCAAACTGGATGATACTTTCAGGTAATGATCAGTACACTAAGGCGACTTGGTTCCCCAAATTTCGTTCTTCTATGTTGAAGCGTTCGTTTCCAGTAACAGTTTGAATTTTTAGGTTTCACTCTGTTTTCTCCTATATTGATAGATGTATTTGGAACTCTAAATCCAACACGGTTTGTGCTGGCTTCTTGAAACATGACACAATAAAGTAGTTTCACGTTCTATCTCTATGTTTTGTTTCCTCTTGATGTAGCCCAATTCAGTGACTGGCAAGAAACACTTTCATGGAAAGGGGTTGCCAGGCTTCCCAAAATTACGAATCTCCAGATATCTCAGCAAATATTTTTTCACCCAAACTGGATGATACTTTCAGGTAATGATCAGTACACTAAGGCGACTTGGTTCCCCAAATTTCGTTCTTCTATGTTGAAGCGTTCGTTTCCAGTAACAGTTTGAATTTTTAGGTTTCACTCTGTTTTCTCCTATATTGATAGATGTATTTGGAACTCTAAATCCAACAGGGTTTGTGCTGGCTTCTTGAAACTTGACACAATAAAGTAGTTTCACGTTCTATCTCTATGTTTTGTTTCCTCTTGATGTAGCCCTAAGCAGTGACTGGCGAGAAACACTTTCATGGAAAGGGGTTGCCAGGCTTCCCAAAATTAAGAATCTCCAGAAATCTCAGCAAATATTTTTTCAACCAAACTGGATGATACTTTCAGGTAATGATCAGTACACTAAGGCGACTTGGTTCCCCAAATTTCGTTCTTCTATGTTGAAGCGTTCGTTTCCAGTAACAGTTTGAATTTTTAGGTTTCACTCTGTTTTCTCCTATATTGATAGATGTATTTGGAACTCTAAATCCAACAGGGTTTGTGCTGGCTTCTTGAAACTTGACACAATAAAGTAGTTTCACGTTCTATCTCTAAGTTTTGTTTCCTCTTGATGTAGCCCTAAGCAGTTACTGGCGGGAAACACTTTCATGGAAAGGGGTTGCCAGGCTTCCTAAAATTACGAATCTCCAGATATCTCAGCAAATATTTTTTCACCCAAACTGGATGATACTTTCAGGTAATGTTCAGTACACTAAACCTTCTTGCTTCTCCAAATTTCGTACTTCTATGTTGAAGCGTTCGTTTCCAGTAACAGTTTGAATTTTTAGATTTCACTCTGTTTTCTCCTATATTGATAGATGTATTTGGAACTCTAAATCCAACACGGTTTGTGCTGGCTTCTTGAAACATGATACAATAAAGTAGTTTCACGTTCTATCTCTATGTTTTGTTTCCTCTTGATGTAGCCCAATGCAGTGACTGGCGAGAAACACTTTCATGGAAAGGGGTTGCCAGGCTTCCCAAAATTACGAATCTCCAGAAATCTCAGCAAATATTTTTTCACCCAAACTGGATGATACTTTCAGGTAATGATCAGTACACTAAGGCGACTTGGTTCCCCAAATTTCGTTCTTCTATGTTGAAGCGTTCGTTTCCAGTAACAGTTTGAATTTTTAGGTTTCACTCTGTTTTCTCCTATATTGACACATGTATTTGGAACTCTAAATCCAACACGGTTTGTGCTAGCTTCTTGAAACTTGAAGCAATAAAGTACTTTCTCGTTCTATCTCTACGTTTTGTTTCCTCTTGATGTAGCCCTAAGCAGTGACTGGCGAGAAACACTTTCATGAAAAGGTGTTGCCAAGCTTCCAAAAATTAGGAATCTCCAGAAATCCCAGCAAATATATTTTCACCCAAACTGGATGATACTTTCAGGTAATGATCAGTACACTAAGCCGACTTGGTTCCCCAAATTTTGTTCTTCTATGTTGCATCGTTCGTTTGCAGTAACAGTTTGAATTTTTAGGTTTCACTCTGTTTTCTCCTATATTGATAGATGTATTTGGAACTCTAAATCCAACACGGTTTGTGCTAGGTTCTTGAAACATGACACAATAAAGTAGTTTCACGTTCTATCTCTATGGTTTCTTTCCTCTTGATGTAGCCCTAAGCAGTGACTGGCGAGAAACACGTTCATTGAAAGGGATTGCCAAGCTTCCAAAAATACGAATCTCCAGAAATCTCAGCAAACATTTTTTCACCCAAACTGGATGATACTTTCAGGTATTGATCAGTGCACTAAGGCGACTTGGTTCCCCAAATATCGTTCTTCTATCTTGAAGCGTTCATTTCCAGTAACAGTTTGAATTTTTAGGTTTCACTCTGTATTCTCCTATATTGATATATGTGTTTGGAACTCTAAATCGAACACGGTTTGTGCTGGCTTCTTGAAACATGATACAATAAAGTAGTTTCACGTTCTATCTCTATGTTTTGTTTCCTCTTGATGTAGCCTTAAGCAGTGACTGGCGAGAAACACTTTCATGGAAAGGGGTTGCCAAGCTTCCTAAAATTACGAATCTCCAGAAATCTCAGCAAATATTTTTTCACCCAAACTGGATGATACATTCAGGTAATGCTCAGTACACTAAACCTTCTTGCTTCTCCAAATTTCGTACTTCTATGTTGAAGCGTTCGTTTCCAGTAACAGTTTGAATTTTTAGATTTCACTCTGTTTTCTCCTATATTGATAGATGTATTTGGAACTCTAAATCCAACACGGTTTGTGCTGGCTTCTTGAAACATGATACAATAAAGTAGTTTCACGTTCTATCTCTATGTTTTGTTTCCTCTTGATGTAGCCCAATGCAGTGACTGGCGAGAAACACTTTCATGGAAAGGGGTTGCCAGGCTTCCCAAAATTACGAATCTCCAGAAATCTCAGCAAATATTTTTTCACCCAAACTGGATGATACTTTCAGGTAATGATCAGTACACTAAGGCGACTTGGTTCCCCAAATTTCGTTCTTCTATGTTGAAGCGTTCGTTTCCAGTAACAGTTTTAATTTTTAGGTTTCACTCTGTTTTCTCCTATATTGATAGATGTATTTGGAACTCTAAATCCAACACGGTTTGTGCTAGCTTCTTGAAACTTGACACAATAAAGTAGTTTCACGTTCTATCTCTACTTTTTGTTTCCTCTTGATGTAGCCTTAAGCAGTGACTGGCGAGAAACACTTTCAAGGAAAGGGGTTGCCAAGCTTCCTAAAATTACGAATCTCCAGTTATCTCAGCAAATATTTTTTCACCCAAACTGGATGATACTTTCAGGTAATGATCAGTACACTAAGGCGACTTGGTTCCCCAAATTTCGTTCTTCTATGTTGAAGCGTTCGTTTCCAGTAACAGTTTGAATTTTTAGGTTTCACTCTGTTTTCTCCTATATTGATAGATGTATTTGGAACTCTAAATCCAACAGGGTTTGTGCTAGCTACTTGAAACTTGACACAATAAAGTAGTTTCACGTTCTATCTCTACGTTTTGTTTCCTCTTGATGTAGCCCTAAGCAGTTACTGGCGGGAAACACTTTCATGGAAAGAGGTTGCCAAGCTTCCTAAAATTACGAATCTCCAGAAATCTCAGCAAATATTTTTTCACCCAAACTGGATGATACTTTCAGGTAATGATCAGTACACTAAGGCGACTTGGTTCCCCAAATTTCGTTCTTCTATGTTGAAGCGTTCGTTTCCAGTAACAGTTTGAATTTTTAGGTTTCACTCTGTTTTCTCCTATATTGATAGATGTATTTGGAACTCTAAATCCAACAGGGTTTGTGCTGGCTTCTTGAAACTTGACACAATAAAGTAGTTTCACGTTCTATCTCTAAGTTTTGTTTCCTCTTGATGTAGCCCTAAGCAGTTACTGGCGGGAAACACTTTCATGGAAAGGGGTTGCCAGGCTTCCTAAAATTACGAATCTCCAGATATCTCAGCAAATATTTTTTCACCCAAACTGGATGATACTTTCAGGTAATGCTCAGTACACTAAACCTTCTTGCTTCTCCAAATTTCGTACTTCTATGTTGAAGCGTTCGTTTCCAGTAACAGTTTGAATTTTTAGATTTCACTCTGTTTTCTCCTATATTGATAGATATATTTGGAACTCTAAATCCAACACGGTTTGTGCTGGCTTCTTGAAACATGATACAATAAAGTAGTTTCACGTTCTATCTCTATGTTTTGTTTCCTCTTGATGTAGCCCAATGCAGTGACTGGCGAGAAACACTTTCATGGAAAGGGGTTGCCAGGCTTCCCAAAATTACGAATCTCCAGAAATCTCAGCAAATATTTTTTCACCCAAACTGGATGATACTTTCAGGTAATGATCAGTACACTAAGGCGACTTGGTTCCCCAAATTTCGTTCTTCTATGTTGAAGCGTTCGTTTCCAGTAACAGTTTGAATTTTTAGGTTTCACTCTGTTTTCTCGTATATTGATAGATGTGTTTGGAACTCTAAATCGAACACGGTTTGTGCTGGCTTCTTGAAACATGATACAATAAAGTAGTTTCACGTTCTATCTCTATGTTTTGTTTCCTCTTGATGTAGCCCAATGCAGTGACTGGCGAGAAACACTTTCATGGAAAGGGGTTGCCAGGCTTCCCAAAATTACGAATCTCCAGAAATCTCAGCAAATATTTTTTCACCCAAACTGGATGATACTTTCAGGTAATGATCAGTACACTAAGGCGACTTGGTTCCCCAAATTTCGTTCTTCTATGTTGAAGCGTTCGTTTCCAGTAACAGTTTGAATTTTTAGGTTTCACTCTGTTTTCTCCTATATTGATAGATGTGTTTGGAACTCTAAATCGAACACGGTTTGTGCTGGCTTCTTGAAACATGATACAATAAAGTAGTTTCACGTTCTATCTCTATGTTTTGTTTCCTCTTGATGTAGCCTTAAGCAGTGACTGGCGAGAAACACTTTCATGGAAAGGGGTTGCCAAGCTTCCTAAAATTACGAATCTCCAGAAATCTCAGCAAATATTTTTTCACCCAAACTGGATGATACTTTCAGGTAATGCTCAGTACACTAAACCTTCTTGCTTCTCCAAATTTCGTACTTCTATGTTGAAGCGTTCGTTTCCAGTAACAGTTTGAATTTTTAGATTTCACTCTGTTTTCTCCTATATTGATAGATGTATTTGGAACTCTAAATCCAACACGGTTTGTGCTGGCTTCTTGAAACATGATACAATAAAGTAGTTTCACGTTCTATCTCTATGTTTTGTTTCCTCTTGATGTAGCCCAATGCAGTGACTGGCGAGAAACACTTTCATGGAAAGGGGTTGCCAGGCTTCCCAAAATTACGAATCTCCAGAAATCTCAGCAAATATTTTTTCACCCAAACTGGATGATACTTTCAGGTAATGATCAGTACACTAAGGCGACTTGGTTCCCCAAATTTCGTTCTTCTATGTTGAAGCGTTCGTTTCCAGTAACAGTTTGAATTTTTAGGTTTCACTCTGTTTTCTCCTATATTGATAGATGTGTTTGGAACTCTAAATCGAACACGGTTTGTGCTGGCTTCTTGAAACATGATACAATAAAGTAGTTTCACGTTCTATCTCTATGTTTTGTTTCCTCTTGATGTAGCCCAATGCAGTGACTGGCGAGAAACACTTTCATGGAAAGGGGTTGCCAGGCTTCCCAAAATTACGAATCTCCAGAAATCTCAGCAAATATTTTTTCACCCAAACTGGATGATACTTTCAGGTAATGATCAGTACACTAAGGCGACTTGGTTCCCCAAATTTCGTTCTTCTATGTTGAAGCGTTCGTTTCCAGTAACAGTTTGAATTTTTAGGTTTCACTCTGTTTTCTCCTATATTGATAGATGTGTTTGGAACTCTAAATCGAACACGGTTTGTGCTGGCTTCTTGAAACATGATACAATAAAGTAGTTTCACGTTCTATCTCTATGTTTTGTTTCCTCTTGATGTAGCCTTAAGCAGTGACTGGCGAGAAACACTTTCATGGAAAGGGGTTGCCAAGCTTCCTAAAATTACGAATCTCCAGAAATCTCAGCAAATATTTTTTCACCCAAACTGGATGATACTTTCAGGTAATGATCAGTACACTAAGCCGACTTGGTTCCCCAAACTTCGTTCTTCTATATTGAAGCGTTCGTTTCCAGTAACAGTTTGAATTTTTAGGTTTCACTCTGTTTTCTCCTATATTGACACATGTATTTGGAACTCTAAATCCAACACGGTTTGTGCTAGCTTTTTGAAACTTGAAGCAATAAAGTACTTTCTCGTTCTATCTCTACGTTTTGTTTCCTCTTGATGTAGCCCTAAGCAGTGACTGGCGAGAAACACTTTCATGAAAAGGTGTTGCCAAGCTTCCAAAAATTAGGAATCTCCAGAAATCCCAGCAAATATATTTTCACCCAAACTGGATGATACTTTCAGGTAATGATCAGTACACTAAGCCGACTTGGTTCCCCAAATTTTGTTCTTCTATGTTGCATCGTTCGTTTGCAGTAACAGTTTGAATTTTTAGGTTTCACTCTGTTTTCTCCTATATTGATAGATGTATTTGGAACTCTAAATCCAACACGGTTTGTGCTAGGTTCTTGAAACTTGAAACAATAAAGTAGTTTCACATTCTATCTCTATGGTTTCTTTCCTCTTGATGTAGCCCTAAGCAGTGACTGGCGAGAAACACGTTCATTGAAAGGGATTGCCAAGCTTCCAAAAATACGAATCTCCAGAAATCTCAGCAAACATTTTTTCACCCAAACTGGATGATACTTTCAGGTATTGATCAGTGCACTAAGGCGACTTGGTTCCCCAAATATCGTTCTTCTATCTTGAAGCGTTCATTTCCAGTAACAGTTTGAATTTTTAGGTTTCACTCTGTATTCTCCTATATTGATATATGTGTTTGGAACTCTAAATCCAACACGGTTTGTGCTAACTTCTTCAAACCGGACACAATAAAGTAGTTTCACGTTCTATCTCTGTGTTTTATTTCCTCTTGATGTATACCTAAGCAGTGACTGGCGAGAAACACTTTCATGGAAAGGGTTTGCCAAGCTGCCAAAAATTACGAATCTCCAGAAATCTCAGCAAATATTTTTTCACCCAAACTGGATGATACTTTGAAGTAATGATCAGTACACTAAGCCGACTTGGTTCCCCAAATTTCGTTCTTCTATGTTGAAGCGTTCGTTTGCAGTAACACTCTGAATTTTTAGGTTTCACTCTGTTTTCTCCTATATTGATAGATGTATTTGGAACTCTAAATCCAACACGGTTTGTGCTAGCTTCTTGAAACTTGACACAATAAAGTAGTTTCACGTTCTATCTCTATGTTTTGTTTCCTCTTGATGTAGCCCTAAGCAGTGACTGGCGAGAAACACTTTCATGGAAAGGGGTTGCCAGGCTTCCGAAAATTACGAATCTCCAGAAATCTCAGCAAATATTTTTTCACCCAAACTGGATGATACTTTCAGGTAATGATCAGTACACTAAGGCGACTTGGTTCCCCAAATTTCGTTCTTCTATGTTGAAGCGTTCGTTTCCAGTAACAGTTTTAATTTTTAGGTTTCACTCTGTTTTCTCCTATATTGATAGATGTATTTGGAACTCTAAATCCAACACGGTTTGTGCTGGCTTCTTGAAACTTGACACAATAAAGTAGTTTCACGTTCTATCTCTACGTTTTGTTTCCTCTTGATGTAGCCTTAAGCAGTGACTGGCGAGAAACACTTTCAAGGAAAGGGGTTGCCAAGCTTCCTAAAATTACGAATCTCCAGATATCTCAGCAAATATTTTTTCACCCAAACTGGATGATACTTTCAGGTAATGATCAGTACACTAAGGCGACTTGGTTCCCCAAATTTCGTTCTTCTATGTTGAAGCGTTCGTTTCCAGTAACAGTTTGAATTTTTAGGTTTCACTCTGTTTTCTCCTATATTGATAGATGTATTTGGAACTCTAAATCCAACAGGGTTTGTGCTAGCTACTTGAAACTTGACACAATAATGTAGTTTCACGTTCTATCTCTACGTTTTGTTTCCTCTTGATGTAGCCCTAAGCAGTTACTGGCGGGAAACACTTTCATGGAAAGGGGTTGCCAAGCTTCCTAAAATTACGAATCTCCAGAAATCTCAGCAAATATTTTTTCACCCAAACTGGATGATACTTTCAGGTAATGATCAGTACACTAAGGCGACTTGGTTCCCCAAATTTCGTTCTTCTATGTTGAAGCGTTCGTTTGCAGTAACACTCTGAATTTTTAGGTTTCACTCTGTTTTCTCCTATATTGATAGATGTATTTGGAACTCTAAATCCAACACGGTTTGTGCTAGCTTCTTGAAACTTGACACAATAAAGTAGTTTCACGTTCTATCTCTATGTTTTGTTTCCTCTTGATGTAGCCCTAAGCAGTGACTGGCGAGAAACACTTTCATGGAAAGGGGTTGCCAGGCTTCCCAAAATTACGAATCTCCAGAAATCTCAGCAAATATTTTTTCACCCAAACTGGATGATACTTTCAGGTAATGATCAGTACACTAAGGCGACTTGGTTCCCCAAATTTCGTTCTTCTATGTTGAAGCGTTCGTTTCCAGTAACAGTTTTAATTTTTAGGTTTCACTCTGTTTTCTCCTATATTGATAGATGTATTTGGAACTCTAAATCCAACACGGTTTGTGCTAGCTTCTTGAAACTTGACACAATAAAGTAGTTTCACGTTCTATCTCTACTTTTTGTTTCCTCTTGATGTAGCCTTAAGCAGTGACTGGCGAGAAACACTTTCAAGGAAAGGGGTTGCCAAGCTTCCTAAAATTACGAATCTCCAGATATCTCAGCAAATATTTTTTCACCCAAACTGGATGATACTTTCAGATAATGATCAGTACACTAAGGCGACTTGGTTCCCCAAATTTCGTTCTTCTATGTTGAAGCGTTCGTTTCCAGTAACAGTTTGAATTTTTAGGTTTCACTCTGTTTTCTCCTATATTGATAGATGTATTTGGAACTCTAAATCCAACAGGGTTTGTGCTAGCTACTTGAAACTTGACACAATAATGTAGTTTCACGTTCTATCTCTACGTTTTGTTTCCTCTTGATGTAGCCCTAAGCAGTTACTGGCGGGAAACACTTTCATGGAAAGGGGTTGCCAAGCTTCCTAAAATTACGAATCTCCAGAAATCTCAGCAAATATTTTTTCACCCAAACTGGATGATACTTTCAGGTAATGATCAGTACACTAAGGCGACTTGGTTCCCCAAATTTCGTTCTTCTATGTTGAAGCGTTCGTTTCCAGTAACAGTTTGAATTTTTAGGTTTCACTCTGTTTTCTCCTATATTGATAGATGTATTTGGAACTCTAAATCCAACAGGGTTTGTGCTAGCTTCTTGAAACTTGACACAATAAAGTAGTTTCACGTTCTATCTCTACGTTTTGTTTCCTCTTGATGTAGCCCTAAGCAGTTACTGGCGGGAAACACTTTCATGGAAAGGGGTTGCCAGGCTTCCTAAAATTACGAATCTCCAGAAATCTCAGCAAATATTTTTTCACCCAAACTGGATGATACTTTCAGGTAATGATCAGTACACTAAGGCGACTTGGTTCCCCAAATTTCGTTCTTCTATGTTGAAGCGTTCGTTTCCAGTAACAGTTTGAATTTTTCGGTTTCACTCTGTTTTCTCCTATATTGATAGATGTATTTGGAACTCTAAATCCAACACGGTTTTTGCTGGCTTCTTGAAACATGATACAATAAAGTAGTTTCACGTTCTATATCTATGTTTTGTTTCCTCTTGATGTAGCCCAATGCAGTGACTGGCGAGAAACACTTTCATGGAAAGGGGTTGCCAGGCTTCCCAAAATTACGAATCTCCAGAAATCTCAGCAAATATTTTTTCACCCAAACTGGATGATACTTTCAGGTAATGATCAGTACACTAAGGCGACTTGGTTCCCCAAATTTCGTTCTTCTATGTTGAAGCGTTCGTTTCCAGTAACAGTTTGAATTTTTAGGTTTCACTCTGTTTTCTCCTATATTGATAGATGTGTTTGGAACTCTAAATCGAACACGGTTTGTGCTAGCTTCTTGAAACTTGACACAATAAAGTAGTTTCACGTTCTATATGTTTTGTTTCCTCTTGATGTAGCCTTAAGCAGTGACTGGCGAGAAACACTTTCATGGAAAGGGGTTGCCAAGCTTCCTAAAATTACGAATCTCCAGAAATCTCAGCAAATAGTTTTTCACCCAACCTGGATGATACTTTCAGGTAATGATCAGTACACTAAGCCGACTTGGTTCCCCAAACTTCGTTCTTCTATGTTGAAGCGTTCGTTTCCAGTAACAGTTTGAATTTTTAGGTTTCACTCTGTTTTCTCCTATATTGACACATGTATTTGGAACTCTAAATCCAACACGGTTTGTGCTAGCTTCTTGAAACTTGAAGCAATAAAGCACTTTCTCGTTCAACTACTACAATAAAGTAGTTTCACGTTCTATCTCTATGTTTTGTTTCCTCTTGATGTAGCCCTAAGCAGTGACTGGCGAGAAACACTTTCATGGAAAGGGGTTGCCAGGCTTCCCAAAATTACGAATCTCCAGAAATCTCAGCAAATATTTTTTCACCCAAACTGGATGATACTTTCAGGTAATGATCAGTACACTAAGGCGACTTGGTTCCCCAAATTTCGTTCTTCTATGTTGAAGCGTTCGTTTCCAGTAACAGTTTGAATTTTTAGGTTTCACTCTGTTTTCTCCTATATTGATAGATGTATTTGGAACTCTAAATCCAACAGGGTTTGTGCTAGCTTCTTGAAACTTGACACAATAAAGTAGTTTCAAGTTCTATCTCTACGTTTTGTTTCCTCTTGATGTAGCCCTAAGCAGTTACTGGCGAGAAACACTTTCATGGAAAGTGGTTGCCAAGCTTCCTAAAATTACGAATCTCCAGAAATCTCAGCAAATATTTTTTCACCCAAACTGGATGATACTTTCAGGTAATGATCAGTACACTAAGGCGACTTGGTTCCCCAAATTTCGTTCTTCTATGTTGAAGCGTTCGTTTCCAGTAACACTTTAAATTTTTAGGTTTCACTCTGTTTTCTCCTATATTGATAGATGTATTTGGAACTCTAAATCCAACACGGATTGTGCTAGCTCCTTGAAACTTGACACAATAAAGTAGTTTCACGTTCTATCTCTACGTTTTGTTTCCTCTTGATGTAGCCTTAAGCAGTGACTGGCGAGAAACACTTTCAAGGAAAGGGGTTGCCAAGCTTCCCAAAATTACGAATCTCCAGATATCTCAGCAAATATTTTTTCACCCAAACTGGATGATACTTTCAGGTAATGATCAGTACACTAAGGCGACTTGGTTCCCCAAATTTCGTTCTTCTATGTTGAAGCGTTCGTTTCCAGTAACAGTTTGAATTTTTAGGTTTCACTCTGTTTTCTCCTATATTGATAGATGTATTTGGAACTCTAAATCCAACAGGGTTTGTGCTAGCTTCTTGAAACTTGACACAATAAAGTAGTTTCACGTTCTATCTCTAAGTTTTGTTTCCTCTTGATGTAGCCCTAAGCAGTAACTGGCGAGAAACACTTTCATGGAAAGGGGTTGCCAAGCTTCCTAAAATTACGAATCTCGAGAAATCTCAGCAAATATTTTTTCACCCAAACTGGATGATACTTTCAGGTAATGATCAGTACACTAAAGCGACTTGGTTCCCCAAATTTCGTTCTTCTATGTTGAAGCGTTCGTTTGCAGTAACACTCTGAATTTTTAGGTTTCACTCTGTTTTCTACTATATTGATAGATGTATTTGGAACTCTAAATCCAACACGGTTTGTGCTAGCTTCTTGAAACTTGACACAATAAAGTAGTTTCACGTTCTATCTCTATGTTTTGTTTCCTCTTGATGTAGCCCTAAGCAGTGACTGGCGAGAAACACTTTCATGGAAAGGGGTTGCCAGGCTTCCCAAAATTACGAATCTCCAGAAATCTCAGCAAATATTTTTTCACCCAAACTGGATGATACTTTCAGGTAATGATCAGTACACTAAGGCGACTTGGTTCCCAAAATTTCGTTCTTCTATGTTGAAGCGTTCGTTTCCAGTAACAGTTTTAATTTTTAGGTTTCACTCTGTTTTCTCCTATATTGATAGATGTATTTGGAACTCTAAATCCAACACGGTTTGTGCTAGCTTCTTGAAACTTGACACAATAAAGTAGTTTCACGTTCTATCTCGACCTTTTGTTTCCTCTTGATGTATCCTTAAGCAGTGACTGGCGAGAAACACTTTCAAGGAAAGGGGTTGCCAAGCTTCCCAAAATTACGAATCTCCAGATATCTCAGCAAATATTTTTTCACCCAAACTGGATGATACTTTCAGGTAATGATCAGTACACTAAGGCGACTTGGTTCCCCAAATTTCGTTCTTCTATGTTGAAGCGTTCGTTTCCAGTAACAGTTTGAATTTTTAGGTTTCACTCTGTTTTCTCCTATATTGATAGATGTATTTGGAACTCTAAATCCAACAGGGTTTGTGCTAGCTTCTTGAAACTTGACACAATAAAGTAGTTTCACGTTCTATCTCTACGTTTTGTTTCCTCTTGATGTAGCCCTAAGCAGTAACTGGCGAGAAACACTTTCATGGAAAGGGGTTGCCAAGCTTCCTAAAATTACGAATCTCGAGAAATCTCAGCAAATATTTTTTCACCCAAACTGGATGATACTTTCAGGTAATGATCAGTACACTAAAGCGACTTGGTTCCCCAAATTTCGTTCTTCTATGTTGAAGCATTCGTTTGCAGTAACACTCTGAATTTTTAGGTTTCACTCTGTTTTCTACTATATTGATAGATGTATTTGGAACTCTAAATCCAACACGGTTTGTGCTAGCTTCTTGAAACTTGACACAATAAAGTAGTTTCACGTTCTATCTCTATGTTTTGTTTCCTCTTGATGTAGCCCTAAGCAGTGACTGGCGAGAAACACTTTCATGGAAAGGGGTTGCCAGGCTTCCCAAAATTACGAATCTCCAGAAATCTCAGCAAATATTTTTTCACCCAAACTGGATGATACTTTCAGGTAATGATCAGTACACTAAGGCGACTTGGTTCCCCAAATTTCGTTCTTCTATGTTGAAGCGTTCGTTTCCAGTAACAGTTTTAATTTTTAGGTTTCACTCTGTTTTCTCCTATATTGATAGATGTATTTGGAACTCTAAATCCAACACGGTTTGTGCTAGCTTCTTGAAACTTGACACAATAAAGTAGTTTCACGTTCTATCTCTACGTTTTGTTTCCTCTTGATGTAGCCTTAAGCAGTGACTGGCGAGAAACACTTTCAAGGAAAGGGGTTGCCAAGCTTCCTAAAATTACGAATCTCCAGATATCTCAGCAAATATTTTTTCACCCAAACTGGATGATACTTTCAGGTAATGATCAGTACCCTAAAGCGACTTGGTTCCCCAAATTTCGTTCTTCTATGTTGAAGCGTTCATTTGCAGTAACACTCTGAATTTTTAGGTTTCACTCTGTTTTCTACTATATTGATAGATGTATTTGGAACTCTAAATCCAACACGGTTTGTGCTAGCTTCTTGAAACTTGACACAATAAAGTAGTTTCACGTTCTATCTCTACGTTTTGTTTCCTCTTGATGTAGCCCTAAGCAGTTACTGGCGGGAAACACTTTCATGGAAAGAGGTTGCCAAGCTTCCTAAAATTACGAATCTCCAGAAATCTCAGCAAATATTTTTTCACCCAAACTGGATGATACTTTCAGGTAATGATCAGTACACTAAGGCGACTTGGTTCCCCAAATTTCGTTCTTCTATGTTGAAGCGTTCGTTTCCAGTAACAGTTTGAATTTTTAGGTTTCACTCTGTTTTCTCCTATATTGATAGATGTATTTGGAACTCTAAATCCAACAGGGTTTGTGCTAGCTTCTTGAAACTTGACACAATAAAGTAGTTTCACGTTCTATCTCTACGTTTTGTTTCCTCTTGATGTAGCCCTAAGCAGTTACTGGCGGGAAACACTTTCATGGAAAGGGGTTGCCAAGCTTCCTAAAATTACGAATCTCCAGAAATCTCAGCAAATATTTTTTCACCCAAACTGGATGATACTTTCAGGTAATGATCAGTACACTAAGGCGACTTGGTTCCCCAAATTTCGTTCTTCTATGTTGAAGCGTTCGTTTCCAGTAACAGTTTGAATTTTTAGGTTTCACTCTGTTTTCTCCTATATTGATAGATGTATTTGGAACTCTAAATCCAACACGGTTTGTGCTGGCTTCTTGAAACATGACACAATAAAGTAGTTTCACGTTCTATCTCTATGTTTTGTTTCCTCTTGATGTAGCCCAATTCAGTGACTGGCAAGAAACACTTTCATGGAAAGGGGTTGCCAGGCTTCCCAAAATTACGAATCTCCAGATATCTCAGCAAATATTTTTTCACCCAAACTGGATGATACTTTCAGGTAATGATCAGTACACTAAGGCGACTTGGTTCCCCAAATTTCGTTCTTCTATTGAAGCGTTCGTTTCCAGTAACAGTTTGAATTTTTAGGTTTCACTCTGTTTTCTCCTATATTGATAGATGTATTTGGAACTCTAAATCCAACAGGGTTTGTGCTGGCTTCTTGAAACTTGACACAATAAAGTAGTTTCACGTTCTATCTCTATGTTTTGTTTCCTCTTGATGTAGCCCTAAGCAGTGACTGGCGAGAAACACTTTCATGGAAAGGGGTTGCCAGGCTTCCCAAAATTAAGAATCTCCAGAAATCTCAGCAAATATTTTTTCAACCAAACTGGATGATACTTTCAGGTAATGATCAGTACACTAAGGCGACTTGGTTCCCCAAATTTCGTTCTTCTATGTTGAAGCGTTCGTTTCCAGTAACAGTTTGAATTTTTAGGTTTCACTCTGTTTTCTCCTATATTGATAGATGTATTTGGAACTCTAAATCCAACAGGGTTTGTGCTGGCTTCTTGAAACTTGACACAATAAAGTAGTTTCACGTTCTATCTCTACGTTTTGTTTCCTCTTGATGTAGCCCTAAGCAGTAACTGGCGAGAAACACTTTCATGGAAAGGGGTTGCCAAGCTTCCTAAAATTACGAATCTCCAGAAATCTCAGCAAATATTTTTTCACCCAAACTGGATGATACTTTCAGGTAATGATCAGTACACTAAGGCGACTTGGTTCCCCAAATTTCGTTCTTCTATGTTGAAGCGTTCGTTTCCAGTAACACTTTAAATTTTTAGGTTTCACTCTGTTTTCTCCTATATTGATAGATGTATTTGGAACTCTAAATCCAACACGGATTGTGCTAGCTCCTTGAAACTTGACACAATAAAGTAGTTTCACGTTCTATCTCTACGTTTTGTTTCCTCTTGATGTAGCCTTAAGCAGTGACTGGCGAGAAACACTTTCAAGGAAAGGGGTTGCCAAGCTTCCCAAAATTACGAATCTCCAGATATCTCAGCAAATATTTTTTCACCCAAACTGGATGATACTTTCAGGTAATGATCAGTACACTAAGGCGACTTGGTTCCCCAAATTTCGTTCTTCTATGTTGAAGCGTTCGTTTCCAGTAACAGTTTGAATTTTTAGGTTTCACTCTGTTTTCTCCTATATTGATAGATGTATTTGGAACTCTAAATCCAACAGGGTTTGTGCTAGCTTCTTGAAACTTGACACAATAAAGTAGTTTCACGTTCTATCTCTACGTTTTGTTTCCTCTTGATGTAGCCCTAAGCAGTAACTGGCGAGAAACACTTTCATGGAAAGGGGTTGCCAAGCTTCCTAAAATTACGAATCTCGAGAAATCTCAGCAAATATTTTTTCACCCAAACTGGATGATACTTTCAGGTAATGATCAGTACACTAAAGCGACTTGGTTCCCCAAATTTCGTTCTTCTATGTTGAAGCGTTCGTTTGCAGTAACACTCTGAATTTTTAGGTTTCACTCTGTTTTCTACTATATTGATAGATGTATTTGGAACTCTAAATCCAACACGGTTTGTGCTAGCTTCTTGAAACTTGACACAATAAAGTAGTTTCACGTTCTATCTCTATGTTTTGTTTCCTCTTGATGTAGCCCTAAGCAGTGACTGGCGAGAAACACTTTCATGGAAAGGGGTTGCCAGGCTTCCCAAAATTACGAATCTCCAGAAATCTCAGCAAATATTTTTTCACCCAAACTGGATGATACTTTCAGGTAATGATCAGTACACTAAGGCGACTTGGTTCCCAAAATTTCGTTCTTCTATGTTGAAGCGTTCGTTTCCAGTAACAGTTTTAATTTTTAGGTTTCACTCTGTTTTCTCCTATATTGATAGATGTATTTGGAACTCTAAATCCAACACGGTTTGTGCTAGCTTCTTGAAACTTGACACAATAAAGTAGTTTCACGTTCTATCTCTACCTTTTGTTTCCTCTTGATGTATCCTTAAGCAGTGACTGGCGAGAAACACTTTCAAGGAAAGGGGTTGCCAAGCTTCCCAAAATTACGAATCTCCAGATATCTCAGCAAATATTTTTTCACCCAAACTGGATGATACTTTCAGGTAATGATCAGTACACTAAGGCGACTTGGTTCCCCAAATTTCGTTCTTCTATGTTGAAGCGTTCGTTTCCAGTAACAGTTTGAATTTTTAGGTTTCACTCTGTTTTCTCCTATATTGATAGATGTATTTGGAACTCTAAATCCAACAGGGTTTGTGCTAGCTTCTTGAAACTTGACACAATAAAGTAGTTTCACGTTCTATCTCTACGTTTTGTTTCCTCTTGATGTAGCCCTAAGCAGTAACTGGCGAGAAACACTTTCATGGAAAGGGGTTGCCAAGCTTCCTAAAATTACGAATCTCGAGAAATCTCAGCAAATATTTTTTCACCCAAACTGGATGATACTTTCAGGTAATGATCAGTACACTAAAGCGACTTGGTTCCCCAAATTTCGTTCTTCTATGTTGAAGCATTCGTTTGCAGTAACACTCTGAATTTTTAGGTTTCACTCTGTTTTCTACTATATTGATAGATGTATTTGGAACTCTAAATCCAACACGGTTTGTGCTAGCTTCTTGAAACTTGACACAATAAAGTAGTTTCACGTTCTATCTCTATGTTTTGTTTCCTCTTGATGTAGCCCTAAGCAGTGACTGGCGAGAAACACTTTCATGGAAAGGGGTTGCCAGGCTTCCCAAAATTACGAATCTCCAGAAATCTCAGCAAATATTTTTTCACCCAAACTGGATGATACTTTCAGGTAATGATCAGTACACTAAGGCGACTTGGTTCCCCAAATTTCGTTCTTCTATGTTGAAGCGTTCGTTTCCAGTAACAGTTTTAATTTTTAGGTTTCACTCTGTTTTCTCCTATATTGATAGATGTATTTGGAACTCTAAATCCAACACGGTTTGTGCTAGCTTCTTGAAACTTGACACAATAAAGTAGTTTCACGTTCTATCTCTACGTTTTGTTTCCTCTTGATGTAGCCTTAAGCAGTGACTGGCGAGAAACACTTTCAAGGAAAGGGGTTGCCAAGCTTCCTAAAATTACGAATCTCCAGATATCTCAGCAAATATTTTTTCACCCAAACTGGATGATACTTTCAGGTAATGATCAGTACACTAAGGCGACTTGGTTCCCCAAATTTCGTTCTTCTATGTTGAAGCGTTCGTTTCCAGTAACACTCTGAATTTTTAGGTTTCACTCTGTTTTCTACTATATTGATAGATGTATTTGGAACTCTAAATCCAACACGGTTTGTGCTAGCTTCTTGAAACTTGACACAATAAAGTAGTTTCACGTTCTATCTCTACGTTTTGTTTCCTCTTGATGTAGCCCTAAGCAGTTACTGGCGAGAAACACTTTCAAGGAAAGGGGTTGCCAAGCTTCCTAAAATTACGAATCTCCAGATATCTCAGCAAATATTTTTTCACCCAAACTGGATGATACTTTCAGGTAATGATCAGTACACTAAGGCGACTTGGTTCCCCAAATTTCGTTCTTCTATGTTGAAGCGTTCGTTTCCAGTAACAGTTTGAATTTTTAGGTTTCACTCTGTTTTCTCCTATATTGATAGATGTATTTGGAACTCTAAATCCAACAGGGTTTGTGCTAGCTTCTTGAAACTTGACACAATAAAGTAGTTTCACGTTCTATCTCTATGTTTTGTTTCCTCTTGATGTAGCCCTAAGCAGTGACTGGCGAGAAACACTTTCATGGAAAGGGGTTGCCAGGCTTCCCAAAATTAAGAATCTCCAGAAATCTCAGCAAATATTTTTTCAACCAAACTGGATGATACTTTCAGGTAATGATCAGTACACTAAGGCGACTTGGTTCCCCAAATTTCGTTCTTCTATGTTGAAGCGTTCGTTTCCAGTAACAGTTTGAATTTTTAGGTTTCACTCTGTTTTCTCCTATATTGATAGATGTATTTGGAACTCTAAATCCAACAGGGTTTGTGCTGGCTTCTTGAAACTTGACACAATAAAGTAGTTTCACGTTCTATCTCTACGTTTTGTTTCCTCTTGATGTAGCCCTAAGCAGTAACTGGCGAGAAACACTTTCATGGAAAGGGGTTGCCAAGCTTCCTAAAATTACGAATCTCCAGAAATCTCAGCAAATATTTTTTCACCCAAACTGGATGATACTTTCAGGTAATGATCAGTACACTAAGGCGACTTGGTTCCCCAAATTTCGTTCTTCTATGTTGAAGCGTTCGTTTCCAGTAACACTTTAAATTTTTAGGTTTCACTCTGTTTTCTCCTATATTGATAGATGTATTTGGAACTCTAAATCCAACACGGATTGTGCTAGCTCCTTGAAACTTGACACAATAAAGTAGTTTCACGTTCTATCTCTACGTTTTGTTTCCTCTTGATGTAGCCTTAAGCAGTGACTGGCGAGAAACACTTTCAAGGAAAGGGGTTGCCAAGCTTCCCAAAATTACGAATCTCCAGATATCTCAGCAAATATTTTTTCACCCAAACTGGATGATACTTTCAGGTAATGATCAGTACACTAAGGCGACTTGGTTCCCCAAATTTCGTTCTTCTATGTTGAAGCGTTCGTTTCCAGTAACAGTTTGAATTTTTAGGTTTCACTCTGTTTTCTCCTATATTGATAGATGTATTTGGAACTCTAAATCCAACAGGGTTTGTGCTAGCTTCTTGAAACTTGACACAATAAAGTAGTTTCACGTTCTATCTCTACGTTTTGTTTCCTCTTGATGTAGCCCTAAGCAGTAACTGGCGAGAAACACTTTCATGGAAAGGGGTTGCCAAGCTTCCTAAAATTACGAATCTCGAGAAATCTCAGCAAATATTTTTTCACCCAAACTGGATGATACTTTCAGGTAATGATCAGTACACTAAAGCGACTTGGTTCCCCAAATTTCGTTCTTCTATGTTGAAGCGTTCGTTTGCAGTAACACTCTGAATTTTTAGGTTTCACTCTGTTTTCTACTATATTGATAGATGTATTTGGAACTCTAAATCCAACACGGTTTGTGCTAGCTTCTTGAAACTTGACACAATAAAGTAGTTTCACGTTCTATCTCTATGTTTTGTTTCCTCTTGATGTAGCCCTAAGCAGTGACTGGCGAGAAACACTTTCATGGAAAGGGGTTGCCAGGCTTCCCAAAATTACGAATCTCCAGAAATCTCAGCAAATATTTTTTCACCCAAACTGGATGATACTTTCAGGTAATGATCAGTACACTAAGGCGACTTGGTTCCCAAAATTTCGTTCTTCTATGTTGAAGCGTTCGTTTCCAGTAACAGTTTTAATTTTTAGGTTTCACTCTGTTTTCTCCTATATTGATAGATGTATTTGGAACTCTAAATCCAACACGGTTTGTGCTAGCTTCTTGAAACTTGACACAATAAAGTAGTTTCACGTTCTATCTCTACCTTTTGTTTCCTCTTGATGTATCCTTAAGCAGTGACTGGCGAGAAACACTTTCAAGGAAAGGGGTTGCCAAGCTTCCCAAAATTACGAATCTCCAGATATCTCAGCAAATATTTTTTCACCCAAACTGGATGATACTTTCAGGTAATGATCAGTACACTAAGGCGACTTGGTTCCCCAAATTTCGTTCTTCTATGTTGAAGCGTTCGTTTCCAGTAACAGTTTGAATTTTTAGGTTTCACTCTGTTTTCTCCTATATTGATAGATGTATTTGGAACTCTAAATCCAACAGGGTTTGTGCTAGCTTCTTGAAACTTGACACAATAAAGTAGTTTCACGTTCTATCTCTACGTTTTGTTTCCTCTTGATGTAGCCCTAAGCAGTAACTGGCGAGAAACACTTTCATGGAAAGGGGTTGCCAAGCTTCCTAAAATTACGAATCTCGAGAAATCTCAGCAAATATTTTTTCACCCAAACTGGATGATACTTTCAGGTAATGATCAGTACACTAAAGCGACTTGGTTCCCCAAATTTCGTTCTTCTATGTTGAAGCATTCGTTTGCAGTAACACTCTGAATTTTTAGGTTTCACTCTGTTTTCTACTATATTGATAGATGTATTTGGAACTCTAAATCCAACACGGTTTGTGCTAGCTTCTTGAAACTTGACACAATAAAGTAGTTTCACGTTCTATCTCTATGTTTTGTTTCCTCTTGATGTAGCCCTAAGCAGTGACTGGCGAGAAACACTTTCATGGAAAGGGGTTGCCAGGCTTCCCAAAATTACGAATCTCCAGAAATCTCAGCAAATATTTTTTCACCCAAACTGGATGATACTTTCAGGTAATGATCAGTACACTAAGGCGACTTGGTTCCCCAAATTTCGTTCTTCTATGTTGAAGCGTTCGTTTCCAGTAACAGTTTTAATTTTTAGGTTTCACTCTGTTTTCTCCTATATTGATAGATGTATTTGGAACTCTAAATCCAACACGGTTTGTGCTAGCTTCTTGAAACTTGACACAATAAAGTAGTTTCACGTTCTATCTCTACGTTTTGTTTCCTCTTGATGTAGCCTTAAGCAGTGACTGGCGAGAAACACTTTCAAGGAAAGGGGTTGCCAAGCTTCCTAAAATTACGAATCTCCAGATATCTCAGCAAATATTTTTTCACCCAAACTGGATGATACTTTCAGGTAATGATCAGTACACTAAGGCGACTTGGTTCCCCAAATTTCGTTCTTCTATGTTGAAGCGTTCGTTTCCAGTAACACTCTGAATTTTTAGGTTTCACTCTGTTTTCTACTATATTGATAGATGTATTTGGAACTCTAAATCCAACACGGTTTGTGCTAGCTTCTTGAAACTTGACACAATAAAGTAGTTTCACGTTCTATCTCTACGTTTTGTTTCCTCTTGATGTAGCCCTAAGCAGTTACTGGCGAGAAACACTTTCAAGGAAAGGGGTTGCCAAGCTTCCTAAAATTACGAATCTCCAGATATCTCAGCAAATATTTTTTCACCCAAACTGGATGATACTTTCAGGTAATGATCAGTACACTAAGGCGACTTGGTTCCCCAAATTTCGTTCTTCTATGTTGAAGCGTTCGTTTCCAGTAACAGTTTGAATTTTTAGGTTTCACTCTGTTTTCTCCTATATTGATAGATGTATTTGGAACTCTAAATCCAACAGGGTTTGTGCTAGCTTCTTGAAACTTGACACAATAAAGTAGTTTCACGTTCTATCTCTACGTTTTGTTTCCTCTTGATGTAGCCCTAAGCAGTAACTGGCGAGAAACACTTTCATGGAAAGGGGTTGCCAAGCTTCCTAAAATTACGAATCTCGAGAAATCTCAGCAAATATTTTTTCACCCAAACTGGATGATACTTTCAGGTAATGATCAGTACACTAAAGCGACTTGGTTCCCCAAATTTCGTTCTTCTATGTTGAAGCATTCGTTTGCAGTAACACTCTGAATTTTTAGGTTTCACTCTGTTTTCTACTATATTGATAGATGTATTTGGAACTCTAAATCCAACACGGTTTGTGCTAGCTTCTTGAAACTTGACACAATAAAGTAGTTTCACGTTCTATCTCTATGTTTTGTTTCCTCTTGATGTAGCCCTAAGCAGTGACTGGCGAGAAACACTTTCATGGAAAGGGGTTGCCAGGCTTCCCAAAATTACGAATCTCCAGAAATCTCAGCAAATATTTTTTCACCCAAACTGGATGATACTTTCAGGTAATGATCAGTACACTAAGGCGACTTGGTTCCCCAAATTTCGTTCTTCTATGTTGAAGCGTTCGTTTCCAGTAACAGTTTTAATTTTTAGGTTTCACTCTGTTTTCTCCTATATTGATAGATGTATTTGGAACTCTAAATCCAACACGGTTTGTGCTAGCTTCTTGAAACTTGACACAATAAAGTAGTTTCACGTTCTATCTCTACGTTTTGTTTCCTCTTGATGTAGCCTTAAGCAGTGACTGGCGAGAAACACTTTCAAGGAAAGGGGTTGCCAAGCTTCCTAAAATTACGAATCTCCAGATATCTCAGCAAATATTTTTTCACCCAAACTGGATGATACTTTCAGGTAATGATCAGTACACTAAGGCGACTTGGTTCCCCAAATTTCGTTCTTCTATGTTGAAGCGTTCGTTTCCAGTAACACTCTGAATTTTTAGGTTTCACTCTGTTTTCTACTATATTGATAGATGTATTTGGAACTCTAAATCCAACACGGTTTGTGCTAGCTTCTTGAAACTTGACACAATAAAGTAGTTTCACGTTCTATCTCTACGTTTTGTTTCCTCTTGATGTAGCCCTAAGGAGGTACTGGCGGGAAACACTTTCATGGAAAGAGGTTGCCAAGCTTCCTAAAATTACGAATCTCCAGAAATCTCAGCAAATATTTTTTCACCCAAACTGGATGATACTTTCAGGTAATGATCAGTACACTAAGGCGACTTGGTTCCCCAAATTTCGTTCTTCTATGTTGAAGCGTTCGTTTCCAGTAACAGTTTGAATTTTTAGGTTTCACTCTGTTTTCTCCTATATTGATAGATGTATTTGGAACTCTAAATCCAACAGGGTTTGTGCTAGCTTCTTGAAACTTGACACAATAAAGTAGTTTCACGTTCTATCTCTACGTTTTGTTTCCTCTTGATGTAGCCCTAAGCAGTTACTGGCGGGAAACACTTTCATGGAAAGGGGTTGCCAAGCTTCCTAAAATTACGAATCTCCAGAAATCTCAGCAAATATTTTTTCACCCAAACTGGATGATACTTTCAGGTAATGATCAGTACACTAAGGCGACTTGGTTCCCCAAATTTCGTTCTTCTATGTTGAAGCGTTCGTTTCCAGTAACAGTTTGAATTTTTAGGTTTCACTCTGTTTTCTCCTATATTGATAGATGTATTTGGAACTCTAAATCCAACACGGTTTGTGCTGGCTTCTTGAAACATGACACAATAAAGTAGTTTCACGTTCTATCTCTATGTTTTGTTTCCTCTTGATGTAGCCCAATTCAGTGACTGGCAAGAAACACTTTCATGGAAAGGGGTTGCCAGGCTTCCCAAAATTACGAATCTCCAGATATCTCAGCAAATATTTTTTCACCCAAACTGGATGATACTTTCAGGTAATGATCAGTACACTAAGGCGACTTGGTTCCCCAAATTTCGTTCTTCTATGTTGAAGCGTTCGTTTCCAGTAACAGTTTGAATTTTTAGGTTTCACTCTGTTTTCTCCTATATTGATAGATGTATTTGGAACTCTAAATCCAACAGGGTTTGTGCTGGCTTCTTGAAACTTGACACAATAAAGTAGTTTCACGTTCTATCTCTATGTTTTGTTTCCTCTTGATGTAGCCCTAAGCAGTGACTGGCGAGAAACACTTTCATGGAAAGGGGTTGCCAGGCTTCCCAAAATTAAGAATCTCCAGGAATCTCAGCAAATATTTTTTCAACCAAACTGGATGATACTTTCAGGTAATGATCAGTACACTAAGGCGACTTGGTTCCCCAAATTTCGTTCTTCTATGTTGAAGCGTTCGTTTCCAGTAACAGTTTGAATTTTTAGGTTTCACTCTGTTTTCTCCTATATTGATAGATGTATTTGGAACTCTAAATCCAACAGGGTTTGTGCTGGCTTCTTGAAACTTGACACAATAAAGTAGTTTCACGTTCTATCTCTAAGTTTTGTTTCCTCTTGATGTAGCCCTAAGCAGTTACTGGCGGGAAACACTTTCATGGAAAGGGGTTGCCAGGCTTCCTAAAATTACGAATCTCCAGATATCTCAGCAAATATTTTTTCACCCAAACTGGATGATACTTTCAGGTAATGCTCAGTACACTAAACCTTCTTGCTTCTCCAAATTTCGTACTTCTATGTTGAAGCGTTCGTTTCCAGTAACAGTTTGAATTTTTAGATTTCACTCTGTTTTCTCCTATATTGATAGATGTATTTGGAACTCTAAATCCAACACGGTTTGTGCTGGCTTCTTGAAACATGATACAATAAAGTAGTTTCACGTTCTATCTCTATGTTTTGTTTCCTCTTGATGTAGCCCAATGCAGTGACTGGCGAGAAACACTTTCATGGAAAGGGGTTGCCAGGCTTCCCAAAATTACGAATCTCCAGAAATCTCAGCAAATATTTTTTCACCCAAACTGGATGATACTTTCAGGTAATGATCAGTACACTAAGGCGACTTGGTTCCCCAAATTTCGTTCTTCTATGTTGAAGCGTTCGTTTCCAGTAACAGTTTGAATTTTTAGGTTTCACTCTGTTTTCTCCTATATTGACACATGTATTTGGAACTCTAAATCCAACACGGTTTGTGCTAGCTTCTTGAAACTTGAAGCAATAAAGTACTTTCTCGTTCTATCTCTACGTTTTGTTTCCTCTTGATGTAGCCCTAAGCAGTGACTGGCGAGAAACACTTTCATGAAAAGGTGTTGCCAAGCTTCCAAAAATTAGGAATCTCCAGAAATCCCAGCAAATATATTTTCACCCAAACTGGATGATACTTTCAGGTAATGATCAGTACACTAAGCCGACTTGGTTCCCCAAATTTTGTTCTTCTATGTTGCATCGTTCGTTTGCAGTAACAGTTTGAATTTTTAGGTTTCACTCTGTTTTCTCCTATATTGATAGATGTATTTGGAACTCTAAATCCAACACGGTTTGTGCTAGGTTCTTGAAACATGACACAATAAAGTAGTTTCACGTTCTATCTCTATGGTTTCTTTCCTCTTGATGTAGCCCTAAGCAGTGACTGGCGAGAAACACGTTCATTGAAAGGGATTGCCAAGCTTCCAAAAATACGAATCTCCAGAAATCTCAGCAAACATTTTTTCACCCAAACTGGATGATACTTTCAGGTATTGATCAGTGCACTAAGGCGACTTGGTTCCCCAAATATCGTTCTTCTATCTTGAAGCGTTCATTTCCAGTAACAGTTTGAATTTTTAGGTTTCACTCTGTATTCTCCTATATTGATATATGTGTTTGGAACTCTAAATCCAACACGGTTTGTGCTAACTTCTTCAAACCGGACACAATAAAGTAGTTTCACGTTCTATCTCTGTGTTTTATTTCCTCTTGATGTATACCTAAGCAGTGACTGGCGAGAAACACTTTCATGGAAAGGGTTTGCCAAGCTGCCAAAAATTACGAATCTCCAGAAATCTCAGCAAATATTTTTTCACCCAAACTGGATGATACTTTGAAGTAATGATCAGTACACTAAGCCGACTTGGTTCCCCAAATTTCGTTCTTCTATGTTGAAGCGTTCGTTTGCAGTAACACTCTGAATTTTTAGGTTTCACTCTGTTTTCTCCTATATTGATAGATGTATTTGGAACTCTAAATCCAACACGGTTTGTGCTAGCTTCTTGAAACTTGACACAATAAAGTAGTTTCACGTTCTATCTCTATGTTTTGTTTCCTCTTGATGTAGCCCTAAGCAGTGACTGGCGAGAAACACTTTCATGGAAAGGGGTTGCCAGGCTTCCCAAAATTACGAATCTCCAGAAATCTCAGCAAATATTTTTTCACCCAAACTGGATGATACTTTCAGGTAATGATCAGTACACTAAGGCGACTTGGTTCCCCAAATTTCGTTCTTCTATGTTGAAGCGTTCGTTTCCAGTAACAGTTTTAATTTTTAGGTTTCACTCTGTTTTCTCCTATATTGATAGATGTATTTGGAACTCTAAATCCAACACGGTTTGTGCTAGCTTCTTGAAACTTGACACAATAAAGTAGTTTCACGTTCTATCTCTACTTTTTGTTTCCTCTTGATGTAGCCTTAAGCAGTGACTGGCGAGAAACACTTTCAAGGAAAGGGGTTGCCAAGCTTCCTAAAATTACGAATCTCCAGATATCTCAGCAAATATTTTTTCACCCAAACTGGATGATACTTTCAGGTAATGATCAGTACACTAAGGCGACTTGGTTCCCCAAATTTCGTTCTTCTATGTTGAAGCGTTCGTTTCCAGTAACAGTTTGAATTTTTAGGTTTCACTCTGTTTTCTCCTATATTGATAGATGTATTTGGAACTCTAAATCCAACAGGGTTTGTGCTAGCTACTTGAAACTTGACACAATAAAGTAGTTTCACGTTCTATCTCTACGTTTTGTTTCCTCTTGATGTAGCCCTAAGCAGTTACTGGCGGGAAACACTTTCATGGAAAGAGGTTGCCAAGCTTCCTAAAATTACGAATCTCCAGAAATCTCAGCAAATATTTTTTCACCCAAACTGGATGATACTTTCAGGTAATGATCAGTACACTAAGGCGACTTGGTTCCCCAAATTTCGTTCTTCTATGTTGAAGCGTTCGTTTCCAGTAACAGTTTGAATTTTTAGGTTTCACTCTGTTTTCTCCTATATTGATAGATGTATTTGGAACTCTAAATCCAACAGGGTTTGTGCTGGCTTCTTGAAACTTGACACAATAAAGTAGTTTCACGTTCTATCTCTAAGTTTTGTTTCCTCTTGATGTAGCCCTAAGCAGTTACTGGCGGGAAACACTTTCATGGAAAGGGGTTGCCAGGCTTCCTAAAATTACGAATCTCCAGATATCTCAGCAAATATTTTTTCACCCAAACTGGATGATACTTTCAGGTAATGCTCAGTACACTAAACCTTCTTGCTTCTCCAAATTTCGTACTTCTATGTTGAAGCGTTCGTTTCCAGTAACAGTTTGAATTTTTAGATTTCACTCTGTTTTCTCCTATATTGATAGATGTATTTGGAACTCTAAATCCAACACAGTTTGTGCTGGCTTCTTGAAACATGATACAATAAAGTAGTTTCACGTTCTATCTCTATGTTTTGTTTCCTCTTGATGTAGCCCTAAGCAGTTACTGGCGGGAAACACTTTCATGGAAAGGGGTTGCCAAGCTTCCTAAAATTACGAATCTCCAGAAATCTCAGCAAATATTTTTTCACCCAAACTGGATGATACTTTCAGGTAATGATCAGTACACTAAGGCGACTTGGTTCCCCAAATTTCGTTCTTCTATGTTGAAGCGTTCGTTTCCAGTAACAGTTTGAATTTTTAGGTTTCACTCTGTTTTCTCCTATATTGATAGATGTATTTGGAACTCTAAATCCAACAGGGTTTGTGCTAGCTTCTTGAAACTTGACACAATAAAGTAGTTTCACGTTCTATCTCTACGTTTTGTTTCCTCTTGATGTAGCCCTAAGCAGTTACTGGCGGGAAACACTTTCATGGAAAGGGGTTGCCAGGCTTCCTAAAATTACGAATCTCCAGAAATCTCAGCAAATATTTTTTCACCCAAACTGGATGATACTTTCAGGTAATGATCAGTACACTAAGGCGACTTGGTTCCCCAAATTTCGTTCTTCTATGTTGAAGCGTTCGTTTCCAGTAACAGTTTGAATTTTTCGGTTTCACTCTGTTTTCTCCTATATTGATAGATGTATTTGGAACTCTAAATCCAACACGGTTTGTGCTGGCTTCTTGAAACATGATACAATAAAGTAGTTTCACGTTCTATATCTATGTTTTGTTTCCTCTTGATGTAGCCCAATGCAGTGACTGGCGAGAAACACTTTCATGGAAAGGGGTTGCCAGGCTTCCCAAAATTACGAATCTCCAGAAATCTCAGCAAATATTTTTTCACCCAAACTGGATGATACTTTCAGGTAATGATCAGTACACTAAGGCGACTTGGTTCCCCAAATTTCGTTCTTCTATGTTGAAGCGTTCGTTTCCAGTAACAGTTTGAATTTTTAGGTTTCACTCTGTTTTCTCCTATATTGATAGATGTGTTTGGAACTCTAAATCGAACACGGTTTGTGCTAGCTTCTTGAAACTTGACACAATAAAGTAGTTTCACGTTCTATATGTTTTGTTTCCTCTTGATGTAGCCTTAAGCAGTGACTGGCGAGAAACACTTTCATGGAAAGGGGTTGCCAAGCTTCCTAAAATTACGAATCTCCAGAAATCTCAGCAAATAGTTTTTCACCCAACCTGGATGATACTTTCAGGTAATGATCAGTACACTAAGCCGACTTGGTTCCCCAAACTTCGTTCTTCTATGTTGAAGCGTTCGTTTCCAGTAACAGTTTGAATTTTTAGGTTTCACTCTGTTTTCTCCTATATTGACACATGTATTTGGAACTCTAAATCCAACACGGTTTGTGCTAGCTTCTTGAAACTTGAAGCAATAAAGCACTTTCTCGTTCAACTACTACAATAAAGTAGTTTCACGTTCTATCTCTATGTTTTGTTTCCTCTTGATGTAGCCCTAAGCAGTGACTGGCGAGAAACACTTTCATGGAAAGGGGTTGCCAGGCTTCCCAAAATTACGAATCTCCAGAAATCTCAGCAAATATTTTTTCACCCAAACTGGATGATACTTTCAGGTAATGATCAGTACACTAAGGCGACTTGGTTCCCCAAATTTCGTTCTTCTATGTTGAAGCGTTCGTTTCCAGTAACAGTTTGAATTTTTAGGTTTCACTCTGTTTTCTCCTATATTGATAGATGTATTTGGAACTCTAAATCCAACAGGGTTTGTGCTAGCTTCTTGAAACTTGACACAATAAAGTAGTTTCAAGTTCTATCTCTACGTTTTGTTTCCTCTTGATGTAGCCCTAAGCAGTTACTGGCGAGAAACACTTTCATGGAAAGTGGTTGCCAAGCTTCCTAAAATTACGAATCTCCAGAAATCTCAGCAAATATTTTTTCACCCAAACTGGATGATACTTTCAGGTAATGATCAGTACACTAAGGCGACTTGGTTCCCCAAATTTCGTTCTTCTATGTTGAAGCGTTCGTTTCCAGTAACACTTTAAATTTTTAGGTTTCACTCTGTTTTCTCCTATATTGATAGATGTATTTGGAACTCTAAATCCAACACGGATTGTGCTAGCTCCTTGAAACTTGACACAATAAAGTAGTTTCACGTTCTATCTCTACGTTTTGTTTCCTCTTGATGTAGCCTTAAGCAGTGACTGGCGAGAAACACTTTCAAGGAAAGGGGTTGCCAAGCTTCCCAAAATTACGAATCTCCAGATATCTCAGCAAATATTTTTTCACCCAAACTGGATGATACTTTCAGGTAATGATCAGTACACTAAGGCGACTTGGTTCCCCAAATTTCGTTCTTCTATGTTGAAGCGTTCGTTTCCAGTAACAGTTTGAATTTTTAGGTTTCACTCTGTTTTCTCCTATATTGATAGATGTATTTGGAACTCTAAATCCAACAGGGTTTGTGCTAGCTTCTTGAAACTTGACACAATAAAGTAGTTTCACGTTCTATCTCTAAGTTTTGTTTCCTCTTGATGTAGCCCTAAGCAGTAACTGGCGAGAAACACTTTCATGGAAAGGGGTTGCCAAGCTTCCTAAAATTACGAATCTCGAGAAATCTCAGCAAATATTTTTTCACCCAAACTGGATGATACTTTCAGGTAATGATCAGTACACTAAAGCGACTTGGTTCCCCAAATTTCGTTCTTCTATGTTGAAGCGTTCGTTTGCAGTAACACTCTGAATTTTTAGGTTTCACTCTGTTTTCTACTATATTGATAGATGTATTTGGAACTCTAAATCCAACACGGTTTGTGCTAGCTTCTTGAAACTTGACACAATAAAGTAGTTTCACGTTCTATCTCTATGTTTTGTTTCCTCTTGATGTAGCCCTAAGCAGTGACTGGCGAGAAACACTTTCATGGAAAGGGGTTGCCAGGCTTCCCAAAATTACGAATCTCCAGAAATCTCAGCAAATATTTTTTCACCCAAACTGGATGATACTTTCAGGTAATGATCAGTACACTAAGGCGACTTGGTTCCCAAAATTTCGTTCTTCTATGTTGAAGCGTTCGTTTCCAGTAACAGTTTTAATTTTTAGGTTTCACTCTGTTTTCTCCTATATTGATAGATGTATTTGGAACTCTAAATCCAACACGGTTTGTGCTAGCTTCTTGAAACTTGACACAATAAAGTAGTTTCACGTTCTATCTCGACCTTTTGTTTCCTCTTGATGTATCCTTAAGCAGTGACTGGCGAGAAACACTTTCAAGGAAAGGGGTTGCCAAGCTTCCCAAAATTATGAATCTCCAGATATCTCAGCAAATATTTTTTCACCCAAACTGGATGATACTTTCAGGTAATGATCAGTACACTAAGGCGACTTGGTTCCCCAAATTTCGTTCTTCTATGTTGAAGCGTTCGTTTCCAGTAACAGTTTGAATTTTTAGGTTTCACTCTGTTTTCTCCTATATTGATAGATGTATTTGGAACTCTAAATCCAACAGGGTTTGTGCTAGCTTCTTGAAACTTGACACAATAAAGTAGTTTCACGTTCTATCTCTACGTTTTGTTTCCTCTTGATGTAGCCCTAAGCAGTAACTGGCGAGAAACACTTTCATGGAAAGGGGTTGCCAAGCTTCCTAAAATTACGAATCTCGAGAAATCTCAGCAAATATTTTTTCACCCAAACTGGATGATACTTTCAGGTAATGATCAGTACACTAAAGCGACTTGGTTCCCCAAATTTCGTTCTTCTATGTTGAAGCATTCGTTTGCAGTAACACTCTGAATTTTTAGGTTTCACTCTGTTTTCTACTATATTGATAGATGTATTTGGAACTCTAAATCCAACACGGTTTGTGCTAGCTTCTTGAAACTTGACACAATAAAGTAGTTTCACGTTCTATCTCTATGTTTTGTTTCCTCTTGATGTAGCCCTAAGCAGTGACTGGCGAGAAACACTTTCATGGAAAGGGGTTGCCAGGCTTCCCAAAATTACGAATCTCCAGAAATCTCAGCAAATATTTTTTCACCCAAACTGGATGATACTTTCAGGTAATGATCAGTACACTAAGGCGACTTGGTTCCCCAAATTTCGTTCTTCTATGTTGAAGCGTTCGTTTCCAGTAACAGTTTTAATTTTTAGGTTTCACTCTGTTTTCTCCTATATTGATAGATGTATTTGGAACTCTAAATCCAACACGGTTTGTGCTAGCTTCTTGAAACTTGACACAATAAAGTAGTTTCACGTTCTATCTCTACGTTTTGTTTCCTCTTGATGTAGCCTTAAGCAGTGACTGGCGAGAAACACTTTCAAGGAAAGGGGTTGCCAAGCTTCCTAAAATTACGAATCTCCAGATATCTCAGCAAATATTTTTTCACCCAAACTGGATGATACTTTCAGGTAATGATCAGTACCCTAAAGCGACTTGGTTCCCCAAATTTCGTTCTTCTATGTTGAAGCGTTCATTTGCAGTAACACTCTGAATTTTTAGGTTTCACTCTGTTTTCTACTATATTGATAGATGTATTTGGAACTCTAAATCCAACACGGTTTGTGCTAGCTTCTTGAAACTTGACACAATAAAGTAGTTTCACGTTCTATCTCTACGTTTTGTTTCCTCTTGATGTAGCCCTAAGCAGTTACTGGCGGGAAACACTTTCATGGAAAGAGGTTGCCAAGCTTCCTAAAATTACGAATCTCCAGAAATCTCAGCAAATATTTTTTCACCCAAACTGGATGATACTTTCAGGTAATGATCAGTACACTAAGGCGACTTGGTTCCCCAAATTTCGTTCTTCTATGTTGAAGCGTTCGTTTCCAGTAACAGTTTGAATTTTTAGGTTTCACTCTGTTTTCTCCTATATTGATAGATGTATTTGGAACTCTAAATCCAACAGGGTTTGTGCTAGCTTCTTGAAACTTGACACAATAAAGTAGTTTCACGTTCTATCTCTACGTTTTGTTTCCTCTTGATGTAGCCCTAAGCAGTTACTGGCGGGAAACACTTTCATGGAAAGGGGTTGCCAAGCTTCCTAAAATTACGAATCTCCAGAAATCTCAGCAAATATTTTTTCACCCAAACTGGATGATACTTTCAGGTAATGATCAGTACACTAAGGCGACTTGGTTCCCCAAATTTCGTTCTTCTATGTTGAAGCGTTCGTTTCCAGTAACAGTTTGAATTTTTAGGTTTCACTCTGTTTTCTCCTATATTGATAGATGTATTTGGAACTCTAAATCCAACACGGTTTGTGCTGGCTTCTTGAAACATGACACAATAAAGTAGTTTCACGTTCTATCTCTATGTTTTGTTTCCTCTTGATGTAGCCCAATTCAGTGACTGGCAAGAAACACTTTCATGGAAAGGGGTTGCCAGGCTTCCCAATATTACGAATCTCCAGATATCTCAGCAAATATTTTTTCACCCAAACTGGATGATACTTTCAGGTAATGATCAGTACACTAAGGCGACTTGGTTCCCCAAATTTCGTTCTTCTATTGAAGCGTTCGTTTCCAGTAACAGTTTGAATTTTTAGGTTTCACTCTGTTTTCTCCTATATTGATAGATGTATTTGGAACTCTAAATCCAACAGGGTTTGTGCTGGCTTCTTGAAACTTGACACAATAAAGTAGTTTCACGTTCTATCTCTATGTTTTGTTTCCTCTTGATGTAGCCCTAAGCAGTGACTGGCGAGAAACACTTTCATGGAAAGGGGTTGCCAGGCTTCCCAAAATTAAGAATCTCCAGAAATCTCAGCAAATATTTTTTCAACCAAACTGGATGATACTTTCAGGTAATGATCAGTACACTAAGGCGACTTGGTTCCCCAAATTTCGTTCTTCTATGTTGAAGCGTTCGTTTCCAGTAACAGTTTGAATTTTTAGGTTTCACTCTGTTTTCTCCTATATTGATAGATGTATTTGGAACTCTAAATCCAACAGGGTTTGTGCTGGCTTCTTGAAACTTGACACAATAAAGTAGTTTCACGTTCTATCTCTACGTTTTGTTTCCTCTTGATGTAGCCCTAAGCAGTAACTGGCGAGAAACACTTTCATGGAAAGTGGTTGCCAAGCTTCCTAAAATTACGAATCTCCAGAAATCTCAGCAAATATTTTTTCACCCAAACTGGATGATACTTTCAGGTAATGATCAGTACACTAAGGCGACTTGGTTCCCCAAATTTCGTTCTTCTATGTTGAAGCGTTCGTTTCCAGTAACACTTTAAATTTTTAGGTTTCACTCTGTTTTCTCCTATATTGATAGATGTATTTGGAACTCTAAATCCAACACGGATTGTGCTAGCTCCTTGAAACTTGACACAATAAAGTAGTTTCACGTTCTATCTCTACGTTTTGTTTCCTCTTGATGTAGCCCTAAGCAGTGACTGGCGAGAAACACTTTCATGGAAAGGGGTTGCCAGGCTTCCCAAAATTACGAATCTCCAGAAATCTCAGCAAATATTTTTTCACCCAAACTGGATGATACTTTCAGGTAATGATCAGTACACTAAGGCGACTTGGTTCCCCAAATTTCGTTCTTCTATGTTGAAGCGTTCGTTTCCAGTAACAGTTTGAATTTTTAGGTTTCACTCTGTTTTCTCCTATATTGATAGATGTATTTGGAACTCTAAATCCAACAGGGTTTGTGCTAGCTTCTTGAAACTTGACACAATAAAGTAGTTTCAAGTTCTATCTCTACGTTTTGTTTCCTCTTGATGTAGCCCTAAGCAGTTACTGGCGAGAAACACTTTCATGGAAAGTGGTTGCCAAGCTTCCTAAAATTACGAATCTCCAGAAATCTCAGCAAATATTTTTTCACCCAAACTGGATGATACTTTCAGGTAATGATCAGTACACTAAGGCGACTTGGTTCCCCAAATTTCGTTCTTCTATGTTGAAGCGTTCGTTTCCAGTAACACTTTAAATTTTTAGGTTTCACTCTGTTTTCTCCTATATTGATAGATGTATTTGGAACTCTAAATCCAACACGGATTGTGCTAGCTCCTTGAAACTTGACACAATAAAGTAGTTTCACGTTCTATCTCTACGTTTTGTTTCCTCTTGATGTAGCCTTAAGCAGTGACTGGCGAGAAACACTTTCAAGGAAAGGGGTTGCCAAGCTTCCCAAAATTACGAATCTCCAGATATCTCAGCAAATATTTTTTCACCCAAACTGGATGATACTTTCAGGTAATGATCAGTACACTAAGGCGACTTGGTTCCCCAAATTTCGTTCTTCTATGTTGAAGCGTTCGTTTCCAGTAACAGTTTGAATTTTTAGGTTTCACTCTGTTTTCTCCTATATTGATAGATGTATTTGGAACTCTAAATCCAACAGGGTTTGTGCTAGCTTCTTGAAACTTGACACAATAAAGTAGTTTCACGTTCTATCTCTAAGTTTTGTTTCCTCTTGATGTAGCCCTAAGCAGTAACTGGCGAGAAACACTTTCATGGAAAGGGGTTGCCAAGCTTCCTAAAATTACGAATCTCGAGAAATCTCAGCAAATATTTTTTCACCCAAACTGGATGATACTTTCAGGTAATGATCAGTACACTAAAGCGACTTGGTTCCCCAAATTTCGTTCTTCTATGTTGAAGCGTTCGTTTGCAGTAACACTCTGAATTTTTAGGTTTCACTCTGTTTTCTACTATATTGATAGATGTATTTGGAACTCTAAATCCAACACGGTTTGTGCTAGCTTCTTGAAACTTGACACAATAAAGTAGTTTCACGTTCTATCTCTATGTTTTGTTTCCTCTTGATGTAGCCCTAAGCAGTGACTGGCGAGAAACACTTTCATGGAAAGGGGTTGCCAGGCTTCCCAAAATTACGAATCTCCAGAAATCTCAGCAAATATTTTTTCACCCAAACTGGATGATACTTTCAGGTAATGATCAGTACACTAAGGCGACTTGGTTCCCAAAATTTCGTTCTTCTATGTTGAAGCGTTCGTTTCCAGTAACAGTTTTAATTTTTAGGTTTCACTCTGTTTTCTCCTATATTGATAGATGTATTTGGAACTCTAAATCCAACACGGTTTGTGCTAGCTTCTTGAAACTTGACACAATAAAGTAGTTTCACGTTCTATCTCGACCTTTTGTTTCCTCTTGATGTATCCTTAAGCAGTGACTGGCGAGAAACACTTTCAAGGAAAGGGGTTGCCAAGCTTCCCAAAATTACGAATCTCCAGATATCTCAGCAAATATTTTTTCACCCAAACTGGATGATACTTTCAGGTAATGATCAGTACACTAAGGCGACTTGGTTCCCCAAATTTCGTTCTTCTATGTTGAAGCGTTCGTTTCCAGTAACAGTTTGAATTTTTAGGTTTCACTCTGTTTTCTCCTATATTGATAGATGTATTTGGAACTCTAAATCCAACAGGGTTTGTGCTAGCTTCTTGAAACTTGACACAATAAAGTAGTTTCACGTTCTATCTCTACGTTTTGTTTCCTCTTGATGTAGCCCTAAGCAGTAACTGGCGAGAAACACTTTCATGGAAAGGGGTTGCCAAGCTTCCTAAAATTACGAATCTCGAGAAATCTCAGCAAATATTTTTTCACCCAAACTGGATGATACTTTCAGGTAATGATCAGTACACTAAAGCGACTTGGTTCCCCAAATTTCGTTCTTCTATGTTGAAGCATTCGTTTGCAGTAACACTCTGAATTTTTAGGTTTCACTCTGTTTTCTACTATATTGATAGATGTATTTGGAACTCTAAATCCAACACGGTTTGTGCTAGCTTCTTGAAACTTGACACAATAAAGTAGTTTCACGTTCTATCTCTATGTTTTGTTTCCTCTTGATGTAGCCCTAAGCAGTGACTGGCGAGAAACACTTTCATGGAAAGGGGTTGCCAGGCTTCCCAAAATTACGAATCTCCAGAAATCTCAGCAAATATTTTTTCACCCAAACTGGATGATACTTTCAGGTAATGATCAGTACACTAAGGCGACTTGGTTCCCCAAATTTCGTTCTTCTATGTTGAAGCGTTCGTTTCCAGTAACAGTTTTAATTTTTAGGTTTCACTCTGTTTTCTCCTATATTGATAGATGTATTTGGAACTCTAAATCCAACACGGTTTGTGCTAGCTTCTTGAAACTTGACACAATAAAGTAGTTTCACGTTCTATCTCTACGTTTTGTTTCCTCTTGATGTAGCCTTAAGCAGTGACTGGCGAGAAACACTTTCAAGGAAAGGGGTTGCCAAGCTTCCTAAAATTACGAATCTCCAGATATCTCAGCAAATATTTTTTCACCCAAACTGGATGATACTTTCAGGTAATGATCAGTACCCTAAAGCGACTTGGTTCCCCAAATTTCGTTCTTCTATGTTGAAGCGTTCATTTGCAGTAACACTCTGAATTTTTAGGTTTCACTCTGTTTTCTACTATATTGATAGATGTATTTGGAACTCTAAATCCAACACGGTTTGTGCTAGCTTCTTGAAACTTGACACAATAAAGTAGTTTCACGTTCTATCTCTACGTTTTGTTTCCTCTTGATGTAGCCCTAAGCAGTTACTGGCGGGAAACACTTTCATGGAAAGAGGTTGCCAAGCTTCCTAAAATTACGAATCTCCAGAAATCTCAGCAAATATTTTTTCACCCAAACTGGATGATACTTTCAGGTAATGATCAGTACACTAAGGCGACTTGGTTCCCCAAATTTCGTTCTTCTATGTTGAAGCGTTCGTTTCCAGTAACAGTTTGAATTTTTAGGTTTCACTCTGTTTTCTCCTATATTGATAGATGTATTTGGAACTCTAAATCCAACAGGGTTTGTGCTAGCTTCTTGAAACTTGACACAATAAAGTAGTTTCACGTTCTATCTCTACGTTTTGTTTCCTCTTGATGTAGCCCTAAGCAGTTACTGGCGGGAAACACTTTCATGGAAAGGGGTTGCCAAGCTTCCTAAAATTACGAATCTCCAGAAATCTCAGCAAATATTTTTTCACCCAAACTGGATGATACTTTCAGGTAATGATCAGTACACTAAGGCGACTTGGTTCCCCAAATTTCGTTCTTCTATGTTGAAGCGTTCGTTTCCAGTAACAGTTTGAATTTTTAGGTTTCACTCTGTTTTCTCCTATATTGATAGATGTATTTGGAACTCTAAATCCAACACGGTTTGTGCTGGCTTCTTGAAACATGACACAATAAAGTAGTTTCACGTTCTATCTCTATGTTTTGTTTCCTCTTGATGTAGCCCAATTCAGTGACTGGCAAGAAACACTTTCATGGAAAGGGGTTGCCAGGCTTCCCAAAATTACGAATCTCCAGATATCTCAGCAAATATTTTTTCACCCAAACTGGATGATACTTTCAGGTAATGATCAGTACACTAAGGCGACTTGGTTCCCCAAATTTCGTTCTTCTATTGAAGCGTTCGTTTCCAGTAACAGTTTGAATTTTTAGGTTTCACTCTGTTTTCTCCTATATTGATAGATGTATTTGGAACTCTAAATCCAACAGGGTTTGTGCTGGCTTCTTGAAACTTGACACAATAAAGTAGTTTCACGTTCTATCTCTATGTTTTGTTTCCTCTTGATGTAGCCCTAAGCAGTGACTGGCGAGAAACACTTTCATGGAAAGGGGTTGCCAGGCTTCCCAAAATTAAGAATCTCCAGAAATCTCAGCAAATATTTTTTCAACCAAACTGGATGATACTTTCAGGTAATGATCAGTACACTAAGGCGACTTGGTTCCCCAAATTTCGTTCTTCTATGTTGAAGCGTTCGTTTCCAGTAACAGTTTGAATTTTTAGGTTTCACTCTGTTTTCTCCTATATTGATAGATGTATTTGGAACTCTAAATCCAACAGGGTTTGTGCTGGCTTCTTGAAACTTGACACAATAAAGTAGTTTCACGTTCTATCTCTACGTTTTGTTTCCTCTTGATGTAGCCCTAAGCAGTAACTGGCGAGAAACACTTTCATGGAAAGTGGTTGCCAAGCTTCCTAAAATTACGAATCTCCAGAAATCTCAGCAAATATTTTTTCACCCAAACTGGATGATACTTTCAGGTAATGATCAGTACACTAAGGCGACTTGGTTCCCCAAATTTCGTTCTTCTATGTTGAAGCGTTCGTTTCCAGTAACACTTTAAATTTTTAGGTTTCACTCTGTTTTCTCCTATATTGATAGATGTATTTGGAACTCTAAATCCAACACGGATTGTGCTAGCTCCTTGAAACTTGACACAATAAAGTAGTTTCACGTTCTATCTCTACGTTTTGTTTCCTCTTGATGTAGCCTTAAGCAGTGACTGGCGAGAAACACTTTCAAGGAAAGGGGTTGCCAAGCTTCCCAAAATTACGAATCTCCAGATATCTCAGCAAATATTTTTTCACCCAAACTGGATGATACTTTCAGGTAATGATCAGTACACTAAGGCGACTTGGTTCCCCAAATTTCGTTCTTCTATGTTGAAGCGTTCGTTTCCAGTAACAGTTTGAATTTTTAGGTTTCACTCTGTTTTCTCCTATATTGATAGATGTATTTGGAACTCTAAATCCAACAGGGTTTGTGCTAGCTTCTTGAAACTTGACACAATAAAGTAGTTTCACGTTCTATCTCTAAGTTTTGTTTCCTCTTGATGTAGCCCTAAGCAGTAACTGGCGAGAAACACTTTCATGGAAAGGGGTTGCCAAGCTTCCTAAAATTACGAATCTCGAGAAATCTCAGCAAATATTTTTTCACCCAAACTGGATGATACTTTCAGGTAATGATCAGTACACTAAAGCGACTTGGTTCCCCAAATTTCGTTCTTCTATGTTGAAGCGTTCGTTTGCAGTAACACTCTGAATTTTTAGGTTTCACTCTGTTTTCTACTATATTGATAGATGTATTTGGAACTCTAAATCCAACACGGTTTGTGCTAGCTTCTTGAAACTTGACACAATAAAGTAGTTTCACGTTCTATCTCTATGTTTTGTTTCCTCTTGATGTAGCCCTAAGCAGTGACTGGCGAGAAACACTTTCATGGAAAGGGGTTGCCAGGCTTCCCAAAATTACGAATCTCCAGAAATCTCAGCAAATATTTTTTCACCCAAACTGGATGATACTTTCAGGTAATGATCAGTACACTAAGGCGACTTGGTTCCCAAAATTTCGTTCTTCTATGTTGAAGCGTTCGTTTCCAGTAACAGTTTTAATTTTTAGGTTTCACTCTGTTTTCTCCTATATTGATAGATGTATTTGGAACTCTAAATCCAACACGGTTTGTGCTAGCTTCTTGAAACTTGACACAATAAAGTAGTTTCACGTTCTATCTCGACCTTTTGTTTCCTCTTGATGTATCCTTAAGCAGTGACTGGCGAGAAACACTTTCAAGGAAAGGGGTTGCCAAGCTTCCCAAAATTACGAATCTCCAGATATCTCAGCAAATATTTTTTCACCCAAACTGGATGATACTTTCAGGTAATGATCAGTACACTAAGGCGACTTGGTTCCCCAAATTTCGTTCTTCTATGTTGAAGCGTTCGTTTCCAGTAACAGTTTGAATTTTTAGGTTTCACTCTGTTTTCTCCTATATTGATAGATGTATTTGGAACTCTAAATCCAACAGGGTTTGTGCTAGCTTCTTGAAACTTGACACAATAAAGTAGTTTCACGTTCTATCTCTACGTTTTGTTTCCTCTTGATGTAGCCCTAAGCAGTAACTGGCGAGAAACACTTTCATGGAAAGGGGTTGCCAAGCTTCCTAAAATTACGAATCTCGAGAAATCTCAGCAAATATTTTTTCACCCAAACTGGATGATACTTTCAGGTAATGATCAGTACACTAAAGCGACTTGGTTCCCCAAATTTCGTTCTTCTATGTTGAAGCATTCGTTTGCAGTAACACTCTGAATTTTTAGGTTTCACTCTGTTTTCTACTATATTGATAGATGTATTTGGAACTCTAAATCCAACACGGTTTGTGCTAGCTTCTTGAAACTTGACACAATAAAGTAGTTTCACGTTCTATCTCTATGTTTTGTTTCCTCTTGATGTAGCCCTAAGCAGTGACTGGCGAGAAACACTTTCATGGAAAGGGGTTGCCAGGCTTCCCAAAATTACGAATCTCCAGAAATCTCAGCAAATATTTTTTCACCCAAACTGGATGATACTTTCAGGTAATGATCAGTACACTAAGGCGACTTGGTTCCCCAAATTTCGTTCTTCTATGTTGAAGCGTTCGTTTCCAGTAACAGTTTGAATTTTTAGGTTTCACTCTGTTTTCTCCTATATTGATAGATGTATTTGGAACTCTAAATCCAACACGGTTTGTGCTAGCTTCTTGAAACTTGACACAATAAAGTAGTTTCACGTTCTATCTCTACGTTTTGTTTCCTCTTGATGTAGCCTTAAGCAGTGACTGGCGAGAAACACTTTCAAGGAAAGGGGTTGCCAAGCTTCCTAAAATTACGAATCTCCAGATATCTCAGCAAATATTTTTTCACCCAAACTGGATGATACTTTCAGGTAATGATCAGTACCCTAAAGCGACTTGGTTCCCCAAATTTCGTTCTTCTATGTTGAAGCGTTCATTTGCAGTAACACTCTGAATTTTTAGGTTTCACTCTGTTTTCTACTATATTGATAGATGTATTTGGAACTCTAAATCCAACACGGTTTGTGCTAGCTTCTTGAAACTTGACACAATAAAGTAGTTTCACGTTCTATCTCTACGTTTTGTTTCCTCTTGATGTAGCCCTAAGCAGTTACTGGCGGGAAACACTTTCATGGAAAGAGGTTGCCAAGCTTCCTAAAATTACGAATCTCCAGAAATCTCAGCAAATATTTTTTCACCCAAACTGGATGATACTTTCAGGTAATGATCAGTACACTAAGGCGACTTGGTTCCCCAAATTTCGTTCTTCTATGTTGAAGCGTTCGTTTCCAGTAACAGTTTGAATTTTTAGGTTTCACTCTGTTTTCTCCTATATTGATAGATGTATTTGGAACTCTAAATCCAACAGGGTTTGTGCTAGCTTCTTGAAACTTGACACAATAAAGTAGTTTCACGTTCTATCTCTACGTTTTGTTTCCTCTTGATGTAGCCCTAAGCAGTTACTGGCGGGAAACACTTTCATGGAAAGGGGTTGCCAAGCTTCCTAAAATTACGAATCTCCAGAAATCTCAGCAAATATTTTTTCACCCAAACTGGATGATACTTTCAGGTAATGATCAGTACACTAAGGCGACTTGGTTCCCCAAATTTCGTTCTTCTATGTTGAAGCGTTCGTTTCCAGTAACAGTTTGAATTTTTAGGTTTCACTCTGTTTTCTCCTATATTGATAGATGTATTTGGAACTCTAAATCCAACACGGTTTGTGCTGGCTTCTTGAAACATGACACAATAAAGTAGTTTCACGTTCTATCTCTATGTTTTGTTTCCTCTTGATGTAGCCCAATTCAGTGACTGGCAAGAAACACTTTCATGGAAAGGGGTTGCCAGGCTTCCCAAAATTACGAATCTCCAGATATCTCAGCAAATATTTTTTCACCCAAACTGGATGATACTTTCAGGTAATGATCAGTACACTAAGGCGACTTGGTTCCCCAAATTTCGTTCTTCTATTGAAGCGTTCGTTTCCAGTAACAGTTTGAATTTTTAGGTTTCACTCTGTTTTCTCCTATATTGATAGATGTATTTGGAACTCTAAATCCAACAGGGTTTGTGCTGGCTTCTTGAAACTTGACACAATAAAGTAGTTTCACGTTCTATCTCTATGTTTTGTTTCCTCTTGATGTAGCCCTAAGCAGTGACTGGCGAGAAACACTTTCATGGAAAGGGGTTGCCAGGCTTCC
Source organism: Spermophilus citellus (assembly GCF_964194105.1). Taxonomy (NCBI): domain Eukaryota; kingdom Metazoa; phylum Chordata; class Mammalia; order Rodentia; family Sciuridae; genus Spermophilus; species Spermophilus citellus. The sequence goes on along the minus strand of NC_138192.1, from coordinate 10,952,307 downwards.
CAAAATTAAGAATCTCCAGAAATCTCAGCAAATATTTTTTCAACCAAACTGGATGATACTTTCAGGTAATGATCAGTACACTAAGGCGACTTGGTTCCCCAAATTTCGTTCTTCTATGTTGAAGCGTTCGTTTCCAGTAACAGTTTGAATTTTTAGGTTTCACTCTGTTTTCTCCTATATTGATAGATGTATTTGGAACTCTAAATCCAACAGGGTTTGTGCTGGCTTCTTGAAACTTGACACAATAAAGTAGTTTCACGTTCTATCTCTACGTTTTGTTTCCTCTTGATGTAGCCCTAAGCAGTAACTGGCGAGAAACACTTTCATGGAAAGGGGTTGCCAAGCTTCCTAAAATTACGAATCTCCAGAAATCTCAGCAAATATTTTTTCACCCAAACTGGATGATACTTTCAGGTAATGATCAGTACACTAAGGCGACTTGGTTCCCCAAATTTCGTTCTTCTATGTTGAAGCGTTCGTTTCCAGTAACACTTTAAATTTTTAGGTTTCACTCTGTTTTCTCCTATATTGATAGATGTATTTGGAACTCTAAATCCAACACGGATTGTGCTAGCTCCTTGAAACTTGACACAATAAAGTAGTTTCACGTTCTATCTCTACGTTTTGTTTCCTCTTGATGTAGCCTTAAGCAGTGACTGGCGAGAAACACTTTCAAGGAAAGGGGTTGCCAAGCTTCCCAAAATTACGAATCTCCAGATATCTCAGCAAATATTTTTTCACCCAAACTGGATGATACTTTCAGGTAATGATCAGTACACTAAGGCGACTTGGTTCCCCAAATTTCGTTCTTCTATGTTGAAGCGTTCGTTTCCAGTAACAGTTTGAATTTTTAGGTTTCACTCTGTTTTCTCCTATATTGATAGATGTATTTGGAACTCTAAATCCAACAGGGTTTGTGCTAGCTTCTTGAAACTTGACACAATAAAGTAGTTTCACGTTCTATCTCTAGGTTTTGTTTCCTCTTGATGTAGCCCTAAGCAGTAACTGGCGAGAAACACTTTCATGGAAAGGGGTTGCCAAGCTTCCTAAAATTACGAATCTCGAGAAATCTCAGCAAATATTTTTTCACCCAAACTGGATGATACTTTCAGGTAATGATCAGTACACTAAAGCGACTTGGTTCCCCAAATTTCGTTCTTCTATGTTGAAGCGTTCGTTTGCAGTAACACTCTGAATTTTTAGGTTTCACTCTGTTTTCTACTATATTGATAGATGTATTTGGAACTCTAAATCCAACACGGTTTGTGCTAGCTTCTTGAAACTTGACACAATAAAGTAGTTTCACGTTCTATCTCTATGTTTTGTTTCCTCTTGATGTAGCCCTAAGCAGTGACTGGCGAGAAACACTTTCATGGAAAGGGGTTGCCAGGCTTCCCAAAATTACGAATCTCCAGAAATCTCAGCAAATATTTTTTCACCCAAACTGGATGATACTTTCAGGTAATGATCAGTACACTAAGGCGACTTGGTTCCCAAAATTTCGTTCTTCTATGTTGAAGCGTTCGTTTCCAGTAACAGTTTTAATTTTTAGGTTTCACTCTGTTTTCTCCTATATTGATAGATGTATTTGGAACTCTAAATCCAACACGGTTTGTGCTAGCTTCTTGAAACTTGACACAATAAAGTAGTTTCACGTTCTATCTCTACCTTTTGTTTCCTCTTGATGTATCCTTAAGCAGTGACTGGCGAGAAACACTTTCAAGGAAAGGGGTTGCCAAGCTTCCCAAAATTACGAATCTCCAGATATCTCAGCAAATATTTTTTCACCCAAACTGGATGATACTTTCAGGTAATGATCAGTACACTAAGGCGACTTGGTTCCCCAAATTTCGTTCTTCTATGTTGAAGCGTTCGTTTCCAGTAACAGTTTGAATTTTTAGGTTTCACTCTGTTTTCTCCTATATTGATAGATGTATTTGGAACTCTAAATCCAACAGGGTTTGTGCTAGCTTCTTGAAACTTGACACAATAAAGTAGTTTCACGTTCTATCTCTACGTTTTGTTTCCTCTTGATGTAGCCCTAAGCAGTAACTGGCGAGAAACACTTTCATGGAAAGGGGTTGCCAAGCTTCCTAAAATTACGAATCTCGAGAAATCTCAGCAAATATTTTTTCACCCAAACTGGATGATACTTTCAGGTAATGATCAGTACACTAAAGCGACTTGGTTCCCCAAATTTCGTTCTTCTATGTTGAAGCATTCGTTTGCAGTAACACTCTGAATTTTTAGGTTTCACTCTGTTTTCTACTATATTGATAGATGTATTTGGAACTCTAAATCCAACACGGTTTGTGCTAGCTTCTTGAAACTTGACACAATAAAGTAGTTTCACGTTCTATCTCTATGTTTTGTTTCCTCTTGATGTAGCCCTAAGCAGTGACTGGCGAGAAACACTTTCATGGAAAGGGGTTGCCAGGCTTCCCAAAATTACGAATCTCCAGAAATCTCAGCAAATATTTTTTCACCCAAACTGGATGATACTTTCAGGTAATGATCAGTACACTAAGGCGACTTGGTTCCCCAAATTTCGTTCTTCTATGTTGAAGCGTTCGTTTCCAGTAACAGTTTTAATTTTTAGGTTTCACTCTGTTTTCTCCTATATTGATAGATGTATTTGGAACTCTAAATCCAACACGGTTTGTGCTAGCTTCTTGAAACTTGACACAATAAAGTAGTTTCACGTTCTATCTCTACGTTTTGTTTCCTCTTGATGTAGCCTTAAGCAGTGACTGGCGAGAAACACTTTCAAGGAAAGGGGTTGCCAAGCTTCCTAAAATTACGAATCTCCAGATATCTCAGCAAATATTTTTTCACCCAAACTGGATGATACTTTCAGGTAATGATCAGTACCCTAAAGCGACTTGGTTCCCCAAATTTCGTTCTTCTATGTTGAAGCGTTCATTTGCAGTAACACTCTGAATTTTTAGGTTTCACTCTGTTTTCTACTATATTGATAGATGTATTTGGAACTCTAAATCCAACACGGTTTGTGCTAGCTTCTTGAAACTTGACACAATAAAGTAGTTTCACGTTCTATCTCTACGTTTTGTTTCCTCTTGATGTAGCCCTAAGCAGTTACTGGCGGGAAACACTTTCATGGAAAGAGGTTGCCAAGCTTCCTAAAATTACGAATCTCCAGAAATCTCAGCAAATATTTTTTCACCCAAACTGGATGATACTTTCAGGTAATGATCAGTACACTAAGGCGACTTGGTTCCCCAAATTTCGTTCTTCTATGTTGAAGCGTTCGTTTCCAGTAACAGTTTGAATTTTTAGGTTTCACTCTGTTTTCTCCTATATTGATAGATGTATTTGGAACTCTAAATCCAACAGGGTTTGTGCTAGCTTCTTGAAACTTGACACAATAAAGTAGTTTCACGTTCTATCTCTACGTTTTGTTTCCTCTTGATGTAGCCCTAAGCAGTTACTGGCGGGAAACACTTTCATGGAAAGGGGTTGCCAAGCTTCCTAAAATTACGAATCTCCAGAAATCTCAGCAAATATTTTTTCACCCAAACTGGATGATACTTTCAGGTAATGATCAGTACACTAAGGCGACTTGGTTCCCCAAATTTCGTTCTTCTATGTTGAAGCGTTCGTTTCCAGTAACAGTTTGAATTTTTAGGTTTCACTCTGTTTTCTCCTATATTGATAGATGTATTTGGAACTCTAAATCCAACACGGTTTGTGCTGGCTTCTTGAAACATGACACAATAAAGTAGTTTCACGTTCTATCTCTATGTTTTGTTTCCTCTTGATGTAGCCCAATTCAGTGACTGGCAAGAAACACTTTCATGGAAAGGGGTTGCCAGGCTTCCCAATATTACGAATCTCCAGATATCTCAGCAAATATTTTTTCACCCAAACTGGATGATACTTTCAGGTAATGATCAGTACACTAAGGCGACTTGGTTCCCCAAATTTCGTTCTTCTATTGAAGCGTTCGTTTCCAGTAACAGTTTGAATTTTTAGGTTTCACTCTGTTTTCTCCTATATTGATAGATGTATTTGGAACTCTAAATCCAACAGGGTTTGTGCTGGCTTCTTGAAACTTGACACAATAAAGTAGTTTCACGTTCTATCTCTATGTTTTGTTTCCTCTTGATGTAGCCCTAAGCAGTGACTGGCGAGAAACACTTTCATGGAAAGGGGTTGCCAGGCTTCCCAAAATTAAGAATCTCCAGAAATCTCAGCAAATATTTTTTCAACCAAACTGGATGATACTTGCAGGTAATGATCAGTACACTAAGGCGACTTGGTTCCCCAAATTTCGTTCTTCTATGTTGAAGCGTTCGTTTCCAGTAACAGTTTGAATTTTTAGGTTTCACTCTGTTTTCTCCTATATTGATAGATGTATTTGGAACTCTAAATCCAACAGGGTTTGTGCTGGCTTCTTGAAACTTGACACAATAAAGTAGTTTCACGTTCTATCTCTACGTTTTGTTTCCTCTTGATGTAGCCCTAAGCAGTAACTGGCGAGAAACACTTTCATGGAAAGTGGTTGCCAAGCTTCCTAAAATTACGAATCTCCAGAAATCTCAGCAAATATTTTTTCACCCAAACTGGATGATACTTTCAGGTAATGATCAGTACACTAAGGCGACTTGGTTCCCCAAATTTCGTTCTTCTATGTTGAAGCGTTCGTTTCCAGTAACACTTTAAATTTTTAGGTTTCACTCTGTTTTCTCCTATATTGATAGATGTATTTGGAACTCTAAATCCAACACGGATTGTGCTAGCTCCTTGAAACTTGACACAATAAAGTAGTTTCACGTTCTATCTCTACGTTTTGTTTCCTCTTGATGTAGCCCTAAGCAGTGACTGGCGAGAAACACTTTCATGGAAAGGGGTTGCCAGGCTTCCCAAAATTACGAATCTCCAGAAATCTCAGCAAATATTTTTTCACCCAAACTGGATGATACTTTCAGGTAATGATCAGTACACTAAGGCGACTTGGTTCCCCAAATTTCGTTCTTCTATGTTGAAGCGTTCGTTTCCAGTAACAGTTTGAATTTTTAGGTTTCACTCTGTTTTCTCCTATATTGATAGATGTATTTGGAACTCTAAATCCAACAGGGTTTGTGCTAGCTTCTTGAAACTTGACACAATAAAGTAGTTTCAAGTTCTATCTCTACGTTTTGTTTCCTCTTGATGTAGCCCTAAGCAGTTACTGGCGAGAAACACTTTCATGGAAAGTGGTTGCCAAGCTTCCTAAAATTACGAATCTCCAGAAATCTCAGCAAATATTTTTTCACCCAAACTGGATGATACTTTCAGGTAATGATCAGTACACTAAGGCGACTTGGTTCCCCAAATTTCGTTCTTCTATGTTGAAGCGTTCGTTTCCAGTAACACTTTAAATTTTTAGGTTTCACTCTGTTTTCTCCTATATTGATAGATGTATTTGGAACTCTAAATCCAACACGGATTGTGCTAGCTCCTTGAAACTTGACACAATAAAGTAGTTTCACGTTCTATCTCTACGTTTTGTTTCCTCTTGATGTAGCCTTAAGCAGTGACTGGCGAGAAACACTTTCAAGGAAAGGGGTTGCCAAGCTTCCCAAAATTACGAATCTCCAGATATCTCAGCAAATATTTTTTCACCCAAACTGGATGATACTTTCAGGTAATGATCAGTACACTAAGGCGACTTGGTTCCCCAAATTTCGTTCTTCTATGTTGAAGCGTTCGTTTCCAGTAACAGTTTGAATTTTTAGGTTTCACTCTGTTTTCTCCTATATTGATAGATGTATTTGGAACTCTAAATCCAACAGGGTTTGTGCTAGCTTCTTGAAACTTGACACAATAAAGTAGTTTCACGTTCTATCTCTAGGTTTTGTTTCCTCTTGATGTAGCCCTAAGCAGTAACTGGCGAGAAACACTTTCATGGAAAGGGGTTGCCAAGCTTCCTAAAATTACGAATCTCGAGAAATCTCAGCAAATATTTTTTCACCCAAACTGGATGATACTTTCAGGTAATGATCAGTACACTAAAGCGACTTGGTTCCCCAAATTTCGTTCTTCTATGTTGAAGCGTTCGTTTGCAGTAACACTCTGAATTTTTAGGTTTCACTCTGTTTTCTACTATATTGATAGATGTATTTGGAACTCTAAATCCAACACGGTTTGTGCTAGCTTCTTGAAACTTGACACAATAAAGTAGTTTCACGTTCTATCTCTATGTTTTGTTTCCTCTTGATGTAGCCCTAAGCAGTGACTGGCGAGAAACACTTTCATGGAAAGGGGTTGCCAGGCTTCCCAAAATTACGAATCTCCAGAAATCTCAGCAAATATTTTTTCACCCAAACTGGATGATACTTTCAGGTAATGATCAGTACACTAAGGCGACTTGGTTCCCAAAATTTCGTTCTTCTATGTTGAAGCGTTCGTTTCCAGTAACAGTTTTAATTTTTAGGTTTCACTCTGTTTTCTCCTATATTGATAGATGTATTTGGAACTCTAAATCCAACACGGTTTGTGCTAGCTTCTTGAAACTTGACACAATAAAGTAGTTTCACGTTCTATCTCTACCTTTTGTTTCCTCTTGATGTATCCTTAAGCAGTGACTGGCGAGAAACACTTTCAAGGAAAGGGGTTGCCAAGCTTCCCAAAATTACGAATCTCCAGATATCTCAGCAAATATTTTTTCACCCAAACTGGATGATACTTTCAGGTAATGATCAGTACACTAAGGCGACTTGGTTCCCCAAATTTCGTTCTTCTATGTTGAAGCGTTCGTTTCCAGTAACAGTTTGAATTTTTAGGTTTCACTCTGTTTTCTCCTATATTGATAGATGTATTTGGAACTCTAAATCCAACAGGGTTTGTGCTAGCTTCTTGAAACTTGACACAATAAAGTAGTTTCACGTTCTATCTCTACGTTTTGTTTCCTCTTGATGTAGCCCTAAGCAGTAACTGGCGAGAAACACTTTCATGGAAAGGGGTTGCCAAGCTTCCTAAAATTACGAATCTCGAGAAATCTCAGCAAATATTTTTTCACCCAAACTGGATGATACTTTCAGGTAATGATCAGTACACTAAAGCGACTTGGTTCCCCAAATTTCGTTCTTCTATGTTGAAGCATTCGTTTGCAGTAACACTCTGAATTTTTAGGTTTCACTCTGTTTTCTACTATATTGATAGATGTATTTGGAACTCTAAATCCAACACGGTTTGTGCTAGCTTCTTGAAACTTGACACAATAAAGTAGTTTCACGTTCTATCTCTATGTTTTGTTTCCTCTTGATGTAGCCCTAAGCAGTGACTGGCGAGAAACACTTTCATGGAAAGGGGTTGCCAGGCTTCCCAAAATTACGAATCTCCAGAAATCTCAGCAAATATTTTTTCACCCAAACTGGATGATACTTTCAGGTAATGATCAGTACACTAAGGCGACTTGGTTCCCCAAATTTCGTTCTTCTATGTTGAAGCGTTCGTTTCCAGTAACAGTTTTAATTTTTAGGTTTCACTCTGTTTTCTCCTATATTGATAGATGTATTTGGAACTCTAAATCCAACACGGTTTGTGCTAGCTTCTTGAAACTTGACACAATAAAGTAGTTTCACGTTCTATCTCTACGTTTTGTTTCCTCTTGATGTAGCCTTAAGCAGTGACTGGCGAGAAACACTTTCAAGGAAAGGGGTTGCCAAGCTTCCTAAAATTACGAATCTCCAGATATCTCAGCAAATATTTTTTCACCCAAACTGGATGATACTTTCAGGTAATGATCAGTACCCTAAAGCGACTTGGTTCCCCAAATTTCGTTCTTCTATGTTGAAGCGTTCATTTGCAGTAACACTCTGAATTTTTAGGTTTCACTCTGTTTTCTACTATATTGATAGATGTATTTGGAACTCTAAATCCAACACGGTTTGTGCTAGCTTCTTGAAACTTGACACAATAAAGTAGTTTCACGTTCTATCTCTACGTTTTGTTTCCTCTTGATGTAGCCCTAAGCAGTTACTGGCGGGAAACACTTTCATGGAAAGAGGTTGCCAAGCTTCCTAAAATTACGAATCTCCAGAAATCTCAGCAAATATTTTTTCACCCAAACTGGATGATACTTTCAGGTAATGATCAGTACACTAAGGCGACTTGGTTCCCCAAATTTCGTTCTTCTATGTTGAAGCGTTCGTTTCCAGTAACAGTTTGAATTTTTAGGTTTCACTCTGTTTTCTCCTATATTGATAGATGTATTTGGAACTCTAAATCCAACAGGGTTTGTGCTAGCTTCTTGAAACTTGACACAATAAAGTAGTTTCACGTTCTATCTCTACGTTTTGTTTCCTCTTGATGTAGCCCTAAGCAGTTACTGGCGGGAAACACTTTCATGGAAAGGGGTTGCCAAGCTTCCTAAAATTACGAATCTCCAGAAATCTCAGCAAATATTTTTTCACCCAAACTGGATGATACTTTCAGGTAATGATCAGTACACTAAGGCGACTTGGTTCCCCAAATTTCGTTCTTCTATGTTGAAGCGTTCGTTTCCAGTAACAGTTTGAATTTTTAGGTTTCACTCTGTTTTCTCCTATATTGATAGATGTATTTGGAACTCTAAATCCAACACGGTTTGTGCTGGCTTCTTGAAACATGACACAATAAAGTAGTTTCACGTTCTATCTCTATGTTTTGTTTCCTCTTGATGTAGCCCAATTCAGTGACTGGCAAGAAACACTTTCATGGAAAGGGGTTGCCAGGCTTCCCAATATTACGAATCTCCAGATATCTCAGCAAATATTTTTTCACCCAAACTGGATGATACTTTCAGGTAATGATCAGTACACTAAGGCGACTTGGTTCCCCAAATTTCGTTCTTCTATTGAAGCGTTCGTTTCCAGTAACAGTTTGAATTTTTAGGTTTCACTCTGTTTTCTCCTATATTGATAGATGTATTTGGAACTCTAAATCCAACAGGGTTTGTGCTGGCTTCTTGAAACTTGACACAATAAAGTAGTTTCACGTTCTATCTCTATGTTTTGTTTCCTCTTGATGTAGCCCTAAGCAGTGACTGGCGAGAAACACTTTCATGGAAAGGGGTTGCCAGGCTTCCCAAAATTAAGAATCTCCAGAAATCTCAGCAAATATTTTTTCAACCAAACTGGATGATACTTTCAGGTAATGATCAGTACACTAAGGCGACTTGGTTCCCCAAATTTCGTTCTTCTATGTTGAAGCGTTCGTTTCCAGTAACAGTTTGAATTTTTAGGTTTCACTCTGTTTTCTCCTATATTGATAGATGTATTTGGAACTCTAAATCCAACAGGGTTTGTGCTGGCTTCTTGAAACTTGACACAATAAAGTAGTTTCACGTTCTATCTCTACGTTTTGTTTCCTCTTGATGTAGCCCTAAGCAGTAACTGGCGAGAAACACTTTCATGGAAAGTGGTTGCCAAGCTTCCTAAAATTACGAATCTCCAGAAATCTCAGCAAATATTTTTTCACCCAAACTGGATGATACTTTCAGGTAATGATCAGTACACTAAGGCGACTTGGTTCCCCAAATTTCGTTCTTCTATGTTGAAGCGTTCGTTTCCAGTAACACTTTAAATTTTTAGGTTTCACTCTGTTTTCTCCTATATTGATAGATGTATTTGGAACTCTAAATCCAACACGGATTGTGCTAGCTCCTTGAAACTTGACACAATAAAGTAGTTTCACGTTCTATCTCTACGTTTTGTTTCCTCTTGATGTAGCCCTAAGCAGTGACTGGCGAGAAACACTTTCATGGAAAGGGGTTGCCAGGCTTCCCAAAATTACGAATCTCCAGAAATCTCAGCAAATATTTTTTCACCCAAACTGGATGATACTTTCAGGTAATGATCAGTACACTAAGGCGACTTGGTTCCCCAAATTTCGTTCTTCTATGTTGAAGCGTTCGTTTCCAGTAACAGTTTGAATTTTTAGGTTTCACTCTGTTTTCTCCTATATTGATAGATGTATTTGGAACTCTAAATCCAACAGGGTTTGTGCTAGCTTCTTGAAACTTGACACAATAAAGTAGTTTCAAGTTCTATCTCTACGTTTTGTTTCCTCTTGATGTAGCCCTAAGCAGTTACTGGCGAGAAACACTTTCATGGAAAGTGGTTGCCAAGCTTCCTAAAATTACGAATCTCCAGAAATCTCAGCAAATATTTTTTCACCCAAACTGGATGATACTTTCAGGTAATGATCAGTACACTAAGGCGACTTGGTTCCCCAAATTTCGTTCTTCTATGTTGAAGCGTTCGTTTCCAGTAACACTTTAAATTTTTAGGTTTCACTCTGTTTTCTCCTATATTGATAGATGTATTTGGAACTCTAAATCCAACACGGATTGTGCTAGCTCCTTGAAACTTGACACAATAAAGTAGTTTCACGTTCTATCTCTACGTTTTGTTTCCTCTTGATGTAGCCTTAAGCAGTGACTGGCGAGAAACACTTTCAAGGAAAGGGGTTGCCAAGCTTCCCAAAATTACGAATCTCCAGATATCTCAGCAAATATTTTTTCACCCAAACTGGATGATACTTTCAGGTAATGATCAGTACACTAAGGCGACTTGGTTCCCCAAATTTCGTTCTTCTATGTTGAAGCGTTCGTTTCCAGTAACAGTTTGAATTTTTAGGTTTCACTCTGTTTTCTCCTATATTGATAGATGTATTTGGAACTCTAAATCCAACAGGGTTTGTGCTAGCTTCTTGAAACTTGACACAATAAAGTAGTTTCACGTTCTATCTCTAGGTTTTGTTTCCTCTTGATGTAGCCCTAAGCAGTAACTGGCGAGAAACACTTTCATGGAAAGGGGTTGCCAAGCTTCCTAAAATTACGAATCTCGAGAAATCTCAGCAAATATTTTTTCACCCAAACTGGATGATACTTTCAGGTAATGATCAGTACACTAAAGCGACTTGGTTCCCCAAATTTCGTTCTTCTATGTTGAAGCGTTCGTTTGCAGTAACACTCTGAATTTTTAGGTTTCACTCTGTTTTCTACTATATTGATAGATGTATTTGGAACTCTAAATCCAACACGGTTTGTGCTAGCTTCTTGAAACTTGACACAATAAAGTAGTTTCACGTTCTATCTCTATGTTTTGTTTCCTCTTGATGTAGCCCTAAGCAGTGACTGGCGAGAAACACTTTCATGGAAAGGGGTTGCCAGGCTTCCCAAAATTACGAATCTCCAGAAATCTCAGCAAATATTTTTTCACCCAAACTGGATGATACTTTCAGGTAATGATCAGTACACTAAGGCGACTTGGTTCCCAAAATTTCGTTCTTCTATGTTGAAGCGTTCGTTTCCAGTAACAGTTTTAATTTTTAGGTTTCACTCTGTTTTCTCCTATATTGATAGATGTATTTGGAACTCTAAATCCAACACGGTTTGTGCTAGCTTCTTGAAACTTGACACAATAAAGTAGTTTCACGTTCTATCTCTACCTTTTGTTTCCTCTTGATGTATCCTTAAGCAGTGACTGGCGAGAAACACTTTCAAGGAAAGGGGTTGCCAAGCTTCCCAAAATTACGAATCTCCAGATATCTCAGCAAATATTTTTTCACCCAAACTGGATGATACTTTCAGGTAATGATCAGTACACTAAGGCGACTTGGTTCCCCAAATTTCGTTCTTCTATGTTGAAGCGTTCGTTTCCAGTAACAGTTTGAATTTTTAGGTTTCACTCTGTTTTCTCCTATATTGATAGATGTATTTGGAACTCTAAATCCAACAGGGTTTGTGCTAGCTTCTTGAAACTTGACACAATAAAGTAGTTTCACGTTCTATCTCTACGTTTTGTTTCCTCTTGATGTAGCCCTAAGCAGTAACTGGCGAGAAACACTTTCATGGAAAGGGGTTGCCAAGCTTCCTAAAATTACGAATCTCGAGAAATCTCAGCAAATATTTTTTCACCCAAACTGGATGATACTTTCAGGTAATGATCAGTACACTAAAGCGACTTGGTTCCCCAAATTTCGTTCTTCTATGTTGAAGCATTCGTTTGCAGTAACACTCTGAATTTTTAGGTTTCACTCTGTTTTCTACTATATTGATAGATGTATTTGGAACTCTAAATCCAACACGGTTTGTGCTAGCTTCTTGAAACTTGACACAATAAAGTAGTTTCACGTTCTATCTCTATGTTTTGTTTCCTCTTGATGTAGCCCTAAGCAGTGACTGGCGAGAAACACTTTCATGGAAAGGGGTTGCCAGGCTTCCCAAAATTACGAATCTCCAGAAATCTCAGCAAATATTTTTTCACCCAAACTGGATGATACTTTCAGGTAATGATCAGTACACTAAGGCGACTTGGTTCCCCAAATTTCGTTCTTCTATGTTGAAGCGTTCGTTTCCAGTAACAGTTTTAATTTTTAGGTTTCACTCTGTTTTCTCCTATATTGATAGATGTATTTGGAACTCTAAATCCAACACGGTTTGTGCTAGCTTCTTGAAACTTGACACAATAAAGTAGTTTCACGTTCTATCTCTACGTTTTGTTTCCTCTTGATGTAGCCTTAAGCAGTGACTGGCGAGAAACACTTTCAAGGAAAGGGGTTGCCAAGCTTCCTAAAATTACGAATCTCCAGATATCTCAGCAAATATTTTTTCACCCAAACTGGATGATACTTTCAGGTAATGATCAGTACCCTAAAGCGACTTGGTTCCCCAAATTTCGTTCTTCTATGTTGAAGCGTTCATTTGCAGTAACACTCTGAATTTTTAGGTTTCACTCTGTTTTCTACTATATTGATAGATGTATTTGGAACTCTAAATCCAACACGGTTTGTGCTAGCTTCTTGAAACTTGACACAATAAAGTAGTTTCACGTTCTATCTCTACGTTTTGTTTCCTCTTGATGTAGCCCTAAGCAGTTACTGGCGGGAAACACTTTCATGGAAAGAGGTTGCCAAGCTTCCTAAAATTACGAATCTCCAGAAATCTCAGCAAATATTTTTTCACCCAAACTGGATGATACTTTCAGGTAATGATCAGTACACTAAGGCGACTTGGTTCCCCAAATTTCGTTCTTCTATGTTGAAGCGTTCGTTTCCAGTAACAGTTTGAATTTTTAGGTTTCACTCTGTTTTCTCCTATATTGATAGATGTATTTGGAACTCTAAATCCAACAGGGTTTGTGCTAGCTTCTTGAAACTTGACACAATAAAGTAGTTTCACGTTCTATCTCTACGTTTTGTTTCCTCTTGATGTAGCCCTAAGCAGTTACTGGCGGGAAACACTTTCATGGAAAGGGGTTGCCAAGCTTCCTAAAATTACGAATCTCCAGAAATCTCAGCAAATATTTTTTCACCCAAACTGGATGATACTTTCAGGTAATGATCAGTACACTAAGGCGACTTGGTTCCCCAAATTTCGTTCTTCTATGTTGAAGCGTTCGTTTCCAGTAACAGTTTGAATTTTTAGGTTTCACTCTGTTTTCTCCTATATTGATAGATGTATTTGGAACTCTAAATCCAACACGGTTTGTGCTGGCTTCTTGAAACATGACACAATAAAGTAGTTTCACGTTCTATCTCTATGTTTTGTTTCCTCTTGATGTAGCCCAATTCAGTGACTGGCAAGAAACACTTTCATGGAAAGGGGTTGCCAGGCTTCCCAATATTACGAATCTCCAGATATCTCAGCAAATATTTTTTCACCCAAACTGGATGATACTTTCAGGTAATGATCAGTACACTAAGGCGACTTGGTTCCCCAAATTTCGTTCTTCTATTGAAGCGTTCGTTTCCAGTAACAGTTTGAATTTTTAGGTTTCACTCTGTTTTCTCCTATATTGATAGATGTATTTGGAACTCTAAATCCAACACGGATTGTGCTAGCTCCTTGAAACTTGACACAATAAAGTAGTTTCACGTTCTATCTCTACGTTTTGTTTCCTCTTGATGTAGCCCTAAGCAGTGACTGGCGAGAAACACTTTCATGGAAAGGGGTTGCCAGGCTTCCCAAAATTACGAATCTCCAGAAATCTCAGCAAATATTTTTTCACCCAAACTGGATGATACTTTCAGGTAATGATCAGTACACTAAGGCGACTTGGTTCCCCAAATTTCGTTCTTCTATGTTGAAGCGTTCGTTTCCAGTAACAGTTTGAATTTTTAGGTTTCACTCTGTTTTCTCCTATATTGATAGATGTATTTGGAACTCTAAATCCAACAGGGTTTGTGCTAGCTTCTTGAAACTTGACACAATAAAGTAGTTTCAAGTTCTATCTCTACGTTTTGTTTCCTCTTGATGTAGCCCTAAGCAGTTACTGGCGAGAAACACTTTCATGGAAAGTGGTTGCCAAGCTTCCTAAAATTACGAATCTCCAGAAATCTCAGCAAATATTTTTTCACCCAAACTGGATGATACTTTCAGGTAATGATCAGTACACTAAGGCGACTTGGTTCCCCAAATTTCGTTCTTCTATGTTGAAGCGTTCGTTTCCAGTAACACTTTAAATTTTTAGGTTTCACTCTGTTTTCTCCTATATTGATAGATGTATTTGGAACTCTAAATCCAACACGGATTGTGCTAGCTCCTTGAAACTTGACACAATAAAGTAGTTTCACGTTCTATCTCTACGTTTTGTTTCCTCTTGATGTAGCCTTAAGCAGTGACTGGCGAGAAACACTTTCAAGGAAAGGGGTTGCCAAGCTTCCCAAAATTACGAATCTCCAGATATCTCAGCAAATATTTTTTCACCCAAACTGGATGATACTTTCAGGTAATGATCAGTACACTAAGGCGACTTGGTTCCCCAAATTTCGTTCTTCTATGTTGAAGCGTTCGTTTCCAGTAACAGTTTGAATTTTTAGGTTTCACTCTGTTTTCTCCTATATTGATAGATGTATTTGGAACTCTAAATCCAACAGGGTTTGTGCTAGCTTCTTGAAACTTGACACAATAAAGTAGTTTCACGTTCTATCTCTAAGTTTTGTTTCCTCTTGATGTAGCCCTAAGCAGTAACTGGCGAGAAACACTTTCATGGAAAGGGGTTGCCAAGCTTCCTAAAATTACGAATCTCGAGAAATCTCAGCAAATATTTTTTCACCCAAACTGGATGATACTTTCAGGTAATGATCAGTACACTAAAGCGACTTGGTTCCCCAAATTTCGTTCTTCTATGTTGAAGCGTTCGTTTGCAGTAACACTCTGAATTTTTAGGTTTCACTCTGTTTTCTACTATATTGATAGATGTATTTGGAACTCTAAATCCAACACGGTTTGTGCTAGCTTCTTGAAACTTGACACAATAAAGTAGTTTCACGTTCTATCTCTATGTTTTGTTTCCTCTTGATGTAGCCCTAAGCAGTGACTGGCGAGAAACACTTTCATGGAAAGGGGTTGCCAGGCTTCCCAAAATTACGAATCTCCAGAAATCTCAGCAAATATTTTTTCACCCAAACTGGATGATACTTTCAGGTAATGATCAGTACACTAAGGCGACTTGGTTCCCAAAATTTCGTTCTTCTATGTTGAAGCGTTCGTTTCCAGTAACAGTTTTAATTTTTAGGTTTCACTCTGTTTTCTCCTATATTGATAGATGTATTTGGAACTCTAAATCCAACACGGTTTGTGCTAGCTTCTTGAAACTTGACACAATAAAGTAGTTTCACGTTCTATCTCGACCTTTTGTTTCCTCTTGATGTATCCTTAAGCAGTGACTGGCGAGAAACACTTTCAAGGAAAGGGGTTGCCAAGCTTCCCAAAATTACGAATCTCCAGATATCTCAGCAAATATTTTTTCACCCAAACTGGATGATACTTTCAGGTAATGATCAGTACACTAAGGCGACTTGGTTCCCCAAATTTCGTTCTTCTATGTTGAAGCGTTCGTTTCCAGTAACAGTTTGAATTTTTAGGTTTCACTCTGTTTTCTCCTATATTGATAGATGTATTTGGAACTCTAAATCCAACAGGGTTTGTGCTAGCTTCTTGAAACATGACACAATAAAGTAGTTTCACGTTCTATCTCTACGTTTTGTTTCCTCTTGATGTAGCCCTAAGCAGTAACTGGCGAGAAACACTTTCATGGAAAGGGGTTGCCAAGCTTCCTAAAATTACGAATCTCGAGAAATCTCAGCAAATATTTTTTCACCCAAACTGGATGATACTTTCAGGTAATGATCAGTACACTAAAGCGACTTGGTTCCCCAAATTTCGTTCTTCTATGTTGAAGCATTCGTTTGCAGTAACACTCTGAATTTTTAGGTTTCACTCTGTTTTCTACTATATTGATAGATGTATTTGGAACTCTAAATCCAACACGGTTTGTGCTAGCTTCTTGAAACTTGACACAATAAAGTAGTTTCACGTTCTATCTCTATGTTTTGTTTCCTCTTGATGTAGCCCTAAGCAGTGACTGGCGAGAAACACTTTCATGGAAAGGGGTTGCCAGGCTTCCCAAAATTACGAATCTCCAGAAATCTCAGCAAATATTTTTTCACCCAAACTGGATGATACTTTCAGGTAATGATCAGTACACTAAGGCGACTTGGTTCCCCAAATTTCGTTCTTCTATGTTGAAGCGTTCGTTTCCAGTAACAGTTTTAATTTTTAGGTTTCACTCTGTTTTCTCCTATATTGATAGATGTATTTGGAACTCTAAATCCAACACGGTTTGTGCTAGCTTCTTGAAACTTGACACAATAAAGTAGTTTCACGTTCTATCTCTACGTTTTGTTTCCTCTTGATGTAGCCTTAAGCAGTGACTGGCGAGAAACACTTTCAAGGAAAGGGGTTGCCAAGCTTCCTAAAATTACGAATCTCCAGATATCTCAGCAAATATTTTTTCACCCAAACTGGATGATACTTTCAGGTAATGATCAGTACCCTAAAGCGACTTGGTTCCCCAAATTTCGTTCTTCTATGTTGAAGCGTTCATTTGCAGTAACACTCTGAATTTTTAGGTTTCACTCTGTTTTCTACTATATTGATAGATGTATTTGGAACTCTAAATCCAACACGGTTTGTGCTAGCTTCTTGAAACTTGACACAATAAAGTAGTTTCACGTTCTATCTCTACGTTTTGTTTCCTCTTGATGTAGCCCTAAGCAGTTACTGGCGGGAAACACTTTCATGGAAAGAGGTTGCCAAGCTTCCTAAAATTACGAATCTCCAGAAATCTCAGCAAATATTTTTTCACCCAAACTGGATGATACTTTCAGGTAATGATCAGTACACTAAGGCGACTTGGTTCCCCAAATTTCGTTCTTCTATGTTGAAGCGTTCGTTTCCAGTAACAGTTTGAATTTTTAGGTTTCACTCTGTTTTCTCCTATATTGATAGATGTATTTGGAACTCTAAATCCAACAGGGTTTGTGCTAGCTTCTTGAAACTTGACACAATAAAGTAGTTTCACGTTCTATCTCTACGTTTTGTTTCCTCTTGATGTAGCCCTAAGCAGTTACTGGCGGGAAACACTTTCATGGAAAGGGGTTGCCAAGCTTCCTAAAATTACGAATCTCCAGAAATCTCAGCAAATATTTTTTCACCCAAACTGGATGATACTTTCAGGTAATGATCAGTACACTAAGGCGACTTGGTTCCCCAAATTTCGTTCTTCTATGTTGAAGCGTTCGTTTCCAGTAACAGTTTGAATTTTTAGGTTTCACTCTGTTTTCTCCTATATTGATAGATGTATTTGGAACTCTAAATCCAACACGGTTTGTGCTGGCTTCTTGAAACATGACACAATAAAGTAGTTTCACGTTCTATCTCTATGTTTTGTTTCCTCTTGATGTAGCCCAATTCAGTGACTGGCAAGAAACACTTTCATGGAAAGGGGTTGCCAGGCTTCCCAAAATTACGAATCTCCAGATATCTCAGCAAATATTTTTTCACCCAAACTGGATGATACTTTCAGGTAATGATCAGTACACTAAGGCGACTTGGTTCCCCAAATTTCGTTCTTCTATTGAAGCGTTCGTTTCCAGTAACAGTTTGAATTTTTAGGTTTCACTCTGTTTTCTCCTATATTGATAGATGTATTTGGAACTCTAAATCCAACAGGGTTTGTGCTGGCTTCTTGAAACTTGACACAATAAAGTAGTTTCACGTTCTATCTCTATGTTTTGTTTCCTCTTGATGTAGCCCTAAGCAGTGACTGGCGAGAAACACTTTCATGGAAAGGGGTTGCCAGGCTTCCCAAAATTAAGAATCTCCAGAAATCTCAGCAAATATTTTTTCAACCAAACTGGATGATACTTTCAGGTAATGATCAGTACACTAAGGCGACTTGGTTCCCCAAATTTCGTTCTTCTATGTTGAAGCGTTCGTTTCCAGTAACAGTTTGAATTTTTAGGTTTCACTCTGTTTTCTCCTATATTGATAGATGTATTTGGAACTCTAAATCCAACAGGGTTTGTGCTGGCTTCTTGAAACTTGACACAATAAAGTAGTTTCACGTTCTATCTCTACGTTTTGTTTCCTCTTGATGTAGCCCTAAGCAGTAACTGGCGAGAAACACTTTCATGGAAAGTGGTTGCCAAGCTTCCTAAAATTACGAATCTCCAGAAATCTCAGCAAATATTTTTTCACCCAAACTGGATGATACTTTCAGGTAATGATCAGTACACTAAGGCGACTTGGTTCCCCAAATTTCGTTCTTCTATGTTGAAGCGTTCGTTTCCAGTAACACTTTAAATTTTTAGGTTTCACTCTGTTTTCTCCTATATTGATAGATGTATTTGGAACTCTAAATCCAACACGGATTGTGCTAGCTCCTTGAAACTTGACACAATAAAGTAGTTTCACGTTCTATCTCTACGTTTTGTTTCCTCTTGATGTAGCCTTAAGCAGTGACTGGCGAGAAACACTTTCAAGGAAAGGGGTTGCCAAGCTTCCCAAAATTACGAATCTCCAGATATCTCAGCAAATATTTTTTCACCCAAACTGGATGATACTTTCAGGTAATGATCAGTACACTAAGGCGACTTGGTTCCCCAAATTTCGTTCTTCTATGTTGAAGCGTTCGTTTCCAGTAACAGTTTGAATTTTTAGGTTTCACTCTGTTTTCTCCTATATTGATAGATGTATTTGGAACTCTAAATCCAACAGGGTTTGTGCTAGCTTCTTGAAACTTGACACAATAAAGTAGTTTCACGTTCTATCTCTAAGTTTTGTTTCCTCTTGATGTAGCCCTAAGCAGTAACTGGCGAGAAACACTTTCATGGAAAGGGGTTGCCAAGCTTCCTAAAATTACGAATCTCGAGAAATCTCAGCAAATATTTTTTCACCCAAACTGGATGATACTTTCAGGTAATGATCAGTACACTAAAGCGACTTGGTTCCCCAAATTTCGTTCTTCTATGTTGAAGCGTTCGTTTGCAGTAACACTCTGAATTTTTAGGTTTCACTCTGTTTTCTACTATATTGATAGATGTATTTGGAACTCTAAATCCAACACGGTTTGTGCTAGCTTCTTGAAACTTGACACAATAAAGTAGTTTCACGTTCTATCTCTATGTTTTGTTTCCTCTTGATGTAGCCCTAAGCAGTGACTGGCGAGAAACACTTTCATGGAAAGGGGTTGCCAGGCTTCCCAAAATTACGAATCTCCAGAAATCTCAGCAAATATTTTTTCACCCAAACTGGATGATACTTTCAGGTAATGATCAGTACACTAAGGCGACTTGGTTCCCAAAATTTCGTTCTTCTATGTTGAAGCGTTCGTTTCCAGTAACAGTTTTAATTTTTAGGTTTCACTCTGTTTTCTCCTATATTGATAGATGTATTTGGAACTCTAAATCCAACACGGTTTGTGCTAGCTTCTTGAAACTTGACACAATAAAGTAGTTTCACGTTCTATCTCGACCTTTTGTTTCCTCTTGATGTATCCTTAAGCAGTGACTGGCGAGAAACACTTTCAAGGAAAGGGGTTGCCAAGCTTCCCAAAATTACGAATCTCCAGATATCTCAGCAAATATTTTTTCACCCAAACTGGATGATACTTTCAGGTAATGATCAGTACACTAAGGCGACTTGGTTCCCCAAATTTCGTTCTTCTATGTTGAAGCGTTCGTTTCCAGTAACAGTTTGAATTTTTAGGTTTCACTCTGTTTTCTCCTATATTGATAGATGTATTTGGAACTCTAAATCCAACAGGGTTTGTGCTAGCTTCTTGAAACTTGACACAATAAAGTAGTTTCACGTTCTATCTCTACGTTTTGTTTCCTCTTGATGTAGCCCTAAGCAGTAACTGGCGAGAAACACTTTCATGGAAAGGGGTTGCCAAGCTTCCTAAAATTACGAATCTCGAGAAATCTCAGCAAATATTTTTTCACCCAAACTGGATGATACTTTCAGGTAATGATCAGTACACTAAAGCGACTTGGTTCCCCAAATTTCGTTCTTCTATGTTGAAGCATTCGTTTGCAGTAACACTCTGAATTTTTAGGTTTCACTCTGTTTTCTACTATATTGATAGATGTATTTGGAACTCTAAATCCAACACGGTTTGTGCTAGCTTCTTGAAACTTGACACAATAAAGTAGTTTCACGTTCTATCTCTATGTTTTGTTTCCTCTTGATGTAGCCCTAAGCAGTGACTGGCGAGAAACACTTTCATGGAAAGGGGTTGCCAGGCTTCCCAAAATTACGAATCTCCAGAAATCTCAGCAAATATTTTTTCACCCAAACTGGATGATACTTTCAGGTAATGATCAGTACACTAAGGCGACTTGGTTCCCCAAATTTCGTTCTTCTATGTTGAAGCGTTCGTTTCCAGTAACAGTTTTAATTTTTAGGTTTCACTCTGTTTTCTCCTATATTGATAGATGTATTTGGAACTCTAAATCCAACACGGTTTGTGCTAGCTTCTTGAAACTTGACACAATAAAGTAGTTTCACGTTCTATCTCTACGTTTTGTTTCCTCTTGATGTAGCCTTAAGCAGTGACTGGCGAGAAACACTTTCAAGGAAAGGGGTTGCCAAGCTTCCTAAAATTACGAATCTCCAGATATCTCAGCAAATATTTTTTCACCCAAACTGGATGATACTTTCAGGTAATGATCAGTACCCTAAAGCGACTTGGTTCCCCAAATTTCGTTCTTCTATGTTGAAGCGTTCATTTGCAGTAACACTCTGAATTTTTAGGTTTCACTCTGTTTTCTACTATATTGATAGATGTATTTGGAACTCTAAATCCAACACGGTTTGTGCTAGCTTCTTGAAACTTGACACAATAAAGTAGTTTCACGTTCTATCTCTACGTTTTGTTTCCTCTTGATGTAGCCCTAAGCAGTTACTGGCGGGAAACACTTTCATGGAAAGAGGTTGCCAAGCTTCCTAAAATTACGAATCTCCAGAAATCTCAGCAAATATTTTTTCACCCAAACTGGATGATACTTTCAGGTAATGATCAGTACACTAAGGCGACTTGGTTCCCCAAATTTCGTTCTTCTATGTTGAAGCGTTCGTTTCCAGTAACAGTTTGAATTTTTAGGTTTCACTCTGTTTTCTCCTATATTGATAGATGTATTTGGAACTCTAAATCCAACAGGGTTTGTTCTAGCTTCTTGAAACTTGACACAATAAAGTAGTTTCACGTTCTATCTCTACGTTTTGTTTCCTCTTGATGTAGCCCTAAGCAGTTACTGGCGGGAAACACTTTCATGGAAAGGGGTTGCCAAGCTTCCTAAAATTACGAATCTCCAGAAATCTCAGCAAATATTTTTTCACCCAAACTGGATGATACTTTCAGGTAATGATCAGTACACTAAGGCGACTTGGTTCCCCAAATTTCGTTCTTCTATGTTGAAGCGTTCGTTTCCAGTAACAGTTTGAATTTTTAGGTTTCACTCTGTTTTCTCCTATATTGATAGATGTATTTGGAACTCTAAATCCAACACGGTTTGTGCTGGCTTCTTGAAACATGACACAATAAAGTAGTTTCACGTTCTATCTCTATGTTTTGTTTCCTCTTGATGTAGCCCAATTCAGTGACTGGCAAGAAACACTTTCATGGAAAGGGGTTGCCAGGCTTCCCAAAATTACGAATCTCCAGATATCTCAGCAAATATTTTTTCACCCAAACTGGATGATACTTTCAGGTAATGATCAGTACACTAAGGCGACTTGGTTCCCCAAATTTCGTTCTTCTATTGAAGCGTTCGTTTCCAGTAACAGTTTGAATTTTTAGGTTTCACTCTGTTTTCTCCTATATTGATAGATGTATTTGGAACTCTAAATCCAACAGGGTTTGTGCTGGCTTCTTGAAACTTGACACAATAAAGTAGTTTCACGTTCTATCTCTATGTTTTGTTTCCTCTTGATGTAGCCCTAAGCAGTGACTGGCGAGAAACACTTTCATGGAAAGGGGTTGCCAGGCTTCCCAAAATTAAGAATCTCCAGAAATCTCAGCAAATATTTTTTCACCCAAACTGGATGATACTTTCAGGTAATGATCAGTACACTAAGGCGACTTGGTTCCCCAAATTTCGTTCTTCTATGTTGAAGCGTTCGTTTCCAGTAACAGTTTGAATTTTTAGGTTTCACTCTGTTTTCTCCTATATTGATAGATGTATTTGGAACTCTAAATCCAACAGGGTTTGTGCTGGCTTCTTGAAACTTGACACAATAAAGTAGTTTCACGTTCTATCTCTACGTTTTGTTTCCTCTTGATGTAGCCCTAAGCAGTAACTGGCGAGAAACACTTTCATGGAAAGGGGTTGCCAAGCTTCCTAAAATTACGAATCTCCAGAAATCTCAGCAAATATTTTTTCACCCAAACTGGATGATACTTTCAGGTAATGATCAGTACACTAAGGCGACTTGGTTCCCCAAATTTCGTTCTTCTATGTTGAAGCGTTCGTTTCCAGTAACACTTTAAATTTTTAGGTTTCACTCTGTTTTCTCCTATATTGATAGATGTATTTGGAACTCTAAATCCAACACGGATTGTGCTAGCTCCTTGAAACTTGACACAATAAAGTAGTTTCACGTTCTATCTCTACGTTTTGTTTCCTCTTGATGTAGCCTTAAGCAGTGACTGGCGAGAAACACTTTCAAGGAAAGGGGTTGCCAAGCTTCCCAAAATTACGAATCTCCAGATATCTCAGCAAATATTTTTTCACCCAAACTGGATGATACTTTCAGGTAATGATCAGTACACTAAGGCGACTTGGTTCCCCAAATTTCGTTCTTCTATGTTGAAGCGTTCGTTTCCAGTAACAGTTTGAATTTTTAGGTTTCACTCTGTTTTCTCCTATATTGATAGATGTATTTGGAACTCTAAATCCAACAGGGTTTGTGCTAGCTTCTTGAAACTTGACACAATAAAGTAGTTTCACGTTCTATCTCTACGTTTTGTTTCCTCTTGATGTAGCCCTAAGCAGTAACTGGCGAGAAACACTTTCATGGAAAGGGGTTGCCAAGCTTCCTAAAATTACGAATCTCGAGAAATCTCAGCAAATATTTTTTCACCCAAACTGGATGATACTTTCAGGTAATGATCAGTACACTAAAGCGACTTGGTTCCCCAAATTTCGTTCTTCTATGTTGAAGCGTTCGTTTGCAGTAACACTCTGAATTTTTAGGTTTCACTCTGTTTTCTACTATATTGATAGATGTATTTGGAACTCTAAATCCAACACGGTTTGTGCTAGCTTCTTGAAACTTGACACAATAAAGTAGTTTCACGTTCTATCTCTATGTTTTGTTTCCTCTTGATGTAGCCCTAAGCAGTGACTGGCGAGAAACACTTTCATGGAAAGGGGTTGCCAGGCTTCCCAAAATTACGAATCTCCAGAAATCTCAGCAAATATTTTTTCACCCAAACTGGATGATACTTTCAGGTAATGATCAGTACACTAAGGCGACTTGGTTCCCAAAATTTCGTTCTTCTATGTTGAAGCGTTCGTTTCCAGTAACAGTTTTAATTTTTAGGTTTCACTCTGTTTTCTCCTATATTGATAGATGTATTTGGAACTCTAAATCCAACACGGTTTGTGCTAGCTTCTTGAAACTTGACACAATAAAGTAGTTTCACGTTCTATCTCTACCTTTTGTTTCCTCTTGATGTATCCTTAAGCAGTGACTGGCGAGAAACACTTTCAAGGAAAGGGGTTGCCAAGCTTCCCAAAATTACGAATCTCCAGATATCTCAGCAAATATTTTTTCACCCAAACTGGATGATACTTTCAGGTAATGATCAGTACACTAAGGCGACTTGGTTCCCCAAATTTCGTTCTTCTATGTTGAAGCGTTCGTTTCCAGTAACAGTTTGAATTTTTAGGTTTCACTCTGTTTTCTCCTATATTGATAGATGTATTTGGAACTCTAAATCCAACAGGGTTTGTGCTAGCTTCTTGAAACTTGACACAATAAAGTAGTTTCACGTTCTATCTCTACGTTTTGTTTCCTCTTGATGTAGCCCTAAGCAGTAACTGGCGAGAAACACTTTCATGGAAAGGGGTTGCCAAGCTTCCTAAAATTACGAATCTCGAGAAATCTCAGCAAATATTTTTTCACCCAAACTGGATGATACTTTCAGGTAATGATCAGTACACTAAAGCGACTTGGTTCCCCAAATTTCGTTCTTCTATGTTGAAGCATTCGTTTGCAGTAACACTCTGAATTTTTAGGTTTCACTCTGTTTTCTACTATATTGATAGATGTATTTGGAACTCTAAATCCAACACGGTTTGTGCTAGCTTCTTGAAACTTGACACAATAAAGTAGTTTCACGTTCTATCTCTATGTTTTGTTTCCTCTTGATGTAGCCCTAAGCAGTGACTGGCGAGAAACACTTTCATGGAAAGGGGTTGCCAGGCTTCCCAAAATTACGAATCTCCAGAAATCTCAGCAAATATTTTTTCACCCAAACTGGATGATACTTTCAGGTAATGATCAGTACACTAAGGCGACTTGGTTCCCCAAATTTCGTTCTTCTATGTTGAAGCGTTCGTTTCCAGTAACAGTTTTAATTTTTAGGTTTCACTCTGTTTTCTCCTATATTGATAGATGTATTTGGAACTCTAAATCCAACACGGTTTGTGCTAGCTTCTTGAAACTTGACACAATAAAGTAGTTTCACGTTCTATCTCTACGTTTTGTTTCCTCTTGATGTAGCCTTAAGCAGTGACTGGCGAGAAACACTTTCAAGGAAAGGGGTTGCCAAGCTTCCTAAAATTACGAATCTCCAGATATCTCAGCAAATATTTTTTCACCCAAACTGGATGATACTTTCAGGTAATGATCAGTACACTAAGGCGACTTGGTTCCCCAAATTTCGTTCTTCTATGTTGAAGCGTTCGTTTCCAGTAACACTCTGAATTTTTAGGTTTCACTCTGTTTTCTACTATATTGATAGATGTATTTGGAACTCTAAATCCAACACGGTTTGTGCTAGCTTCTTGAAACTTGACACAATAAAGTAGTTTCACGTTCTATCTCTACGTTTTGTTTCCTCTTGATGTAGCCCTAAGCAGTTACTGGCGAGAAACACTTTCAAGGAAAGGGGTTGCCAAGCTTCCTAAAATTACGAATCTCCAGATATCTCAGCAAATATTTTTTCACCCAAACTGGATGATACTTTCAGGTAATGATCAGTACACTAAGGCGACTTGGTTCCCCAAATTTCGTTCTTCTATGTTGAAGCGTTCGTTTCCAGTAACAGTTTGAATTTTTAGGTTTCACTCTGTTTTCTCCTATATTGATAGATGTATTTGGAACTCTAAATCCAACAGGGTTTGTGCTAGCTTCTTGAAACTTGACACAATAAAGTAGTTTCACGTTCTATCTCTACGTTTTGTTTCCTCTTGATGTAGCCCTAAGCAGTAACTGGCGAGAAACACTTTCATGGAAAGGGGTTGCCAAGCTTCCTAAAATTACGAATCTCGAGAAATCTCAGCAAATATTTTTTCACCCAAACTGGATGATACTTTCAGGTAATGATCAGTACACTAAAGCGACTTGGTTCCCCAAATTTCGTTCTTCTATGTTGAAGCGTTCGTTTGCAGTAACACTCTGAATTTTTAGGTTTCACTCTGTTTTCTACTATATTGATAGATGTATTTGGAACTCTAAATCCAACACGGTTTGTGCTAGCTTCTTGAAACTTGACACAATAAAGTAGTTTCACGTTCTATCTCTATGTTTTGTTTCCTCTTGATGTAGCCCTAAGCAGTGACTGGCGAGAAACACTTTCATGGAAAGGGGTTGCCAGGCTTCCCAAAATTACGAATCTCCAGAAATCTCAGCAAATATTTTTTCACCCAAACTGGATGATACTTTCAGGTAATGATCAGTACACTAAGGCGACTTGGTTCCCAAAATTTCGTTCTTCTATGTTGAAGCGTTCGTTTCCAGTAACAGTTTTAATTTTTAGGTTTCACTCTGTTTTCTCCTATATTGATAGATGTATTTGGAACTCTAAATCCAACACGGTTTGTGCTAGCTTCTTGAAACTTGACACCATAAAGTAGTTTCACGTTCTATCTCTACCTTTTGTTTCCTCTTGATGTATCCTTAAGCAGTGACTGGCGAGAAACACTTTCAAGGAAAGGGGTTGCCAAGCTTCCCAAAATTACGAATCTCCAGATATCTCAGCAAATATTTTTTCACCCAAACTGGATGATACTTTCAGGTAATGATCAGTACACTAAGGCGACTTGGTTCCCCAAATTTCGTTCTTCTATGTTGAAGCGTTCGTTTCCAGTAACAGTTTGAATTTTTAGGTTTCACTCTGTTTTCTCCTATATTGATAGATGTATTTGGAACTCTAAATCCAACAGGGTTTGTGCTAGCTTCTTGAAACTTGACACAATAAAGTAGTTTCACGTTCTATCTCTACGTTTTGTTTCCTCTTGATGTAGCCCTAAGCAGTAACTGGCGAGAAACACTTTCATGGAAAGGGGTTGCCAAGCTTCCTAAAATTACGAATCTCGAGAAATCTCAGCAAATATTTTTTCACCCAAACTGGATGATACTTTCAGGTAATGATCAGTACACTAAAGCGACTTGGTTCCCCAAATTTCGTTCTTCTATGTTGAAGCATTCGTTTGCAGTAACACTCTGAATTTTTAGGTTTCACTCTGTTTTCTACTATATTGATAGATGTATTTGGAACTCTAAATCCAACACGGTTTGTGCTAGCTTCTTGAAACTTGACACAATAAAGTAGTTTCACGTTCTATCTCTATGTTTTGTTTCCTCTTGATGTAGCCCTAAGCAGTGACTGGCGAGAAACACTTTCATGGAAAGGGGTTGCCAGGCTTCCCAAAATTACGAATCTCCAGAAATCTCAGCAAATATTTTTTCACCCAAACTGGATGATACTTTCAGGTAATGATCAGTACACTAAGGCGACTTGGTTCCCCAAATTTCGTTCTTCTATGTTGAAGCGTTCGTTTCCAGTAACAGTTTTAATTTTTAGGTTTCACTCTGTTTTCTCCTATATTGATAGATGTATTTGGAACTCTAAATCCAACACGGTTTGTGCTAGCTTCTTGAAACTTGACACAATAAAGTAGTTTCACGTTCTATCTCTACGTTTTGTTTCCTCTTGATGTAGCCTTAAGCAGTGACTGGCGAGAAACACTTTCAAGGAAAGGGGTTGCCAAGCTTCCTAAAATTACGAATCTCCAGATATCTCAGCAAATATTTTTTCACCCAAACTGGATGATACTTTCAGGTAATGATCAGTACACTAAGGCGACTTGGTTCCCCAAATTTCGTTCTTCTATGTTGAAGCGTTCGTTTCCAGTAACACTCTGAATTTTTAGGTTTCACTCTGTTTTCTACTATATTGATAGATGTATTTGGAACTCTAAATCCAACACGGTTTGTGCTAGCTTCTTGAAACTTGACACAATAAAGTAGTTTCACGTTCTATCTCTACGTTTTGTTTCCTCTTGATGTAGCCCTAAGCAGTTACTGGCGAGAAACACTTTCAAGGAAAGGGGTTGCCAAGCTTCCTAAAATTACGAATCTCCAGATATCTCAGCAAATATTTTTTCACCCAAACTGGATGATACTTTCAGGTAATGATCAGTACACTAAGGCGACTTGGTTCCCCAAATTTCGTTCTTCTATGTTGAAGCGTTCGTTTCCAGTAACAGTTTGAATTTTTAGGTTTCACTCTGTTTTCTCCTATATTGATAGATGTATTTGGAACTCTAAATCCAACAGGGTTTGTGCTAGCTTCTTGAAACTTGACACAATAAAGTAGTTTCACGTTCTATCTCTACGTTTTGTTTCCTCTTGATGTAGCCCTAAGCAGTAACTGGCGAGAAACACTTTCATGGAAAGGGGTTGCCAAGCTTCCTAAAATTACGAATCTCGAGAAATCTCAGCAAATATTTTTTCACCCAAACTGGATGATACTTTCAGGTAATGATCAGTACACTAAAGCGACTTGGTTCCCCAAATTTCGTTCTTCTATGTTGAAGCATTCGTTTGCAGTAACACTCTGAATTTTTAGGTTTCACTCTGTTTTCTACTATATTGATAGATGTATTTGGAACTCTAAATCCAACACGGTTTGTGCTAGCTTCTTGAAACTTGACACAATAAAGTAGTTTCACGTTCTATCTCTATGTTTTGTTTCCTCTTGATGTAGCCCTAAGCAGTGACTGGCGAGAAACACTTTCATGGAAAGGGGTTGCCAGGCTTCCCAAAATTACGAATCTCCAGAAATCTCAGCAAATATTTTTTCACCCAAACTGGATGATACTTTCAGGTAATGATCAGTACACTAAGGCGACTTGGTTCCCCAAATTTCGTTCTTCTATGTTGAAGCGTTCGTTTCCAGTAACAGTTTTAATTTTTAGGTTTCACTCTGTTTTCTCCTATATTGATAGATGTATTTGGAACTCTAAATCCAACACGGTTTGTGCTAGCTTCTTGAAACTTGACACAATAAAGTAGTTTCACGTTCTATCTCTACGTTTTGTTTCCTCTTGATGTAGCCTTAAGCAGTGACTGGCGAGAAACACTTTCAAGGAAAGGGGTTGCCAAGCTTCCTAAAATTACGAATCTCCAGATATCTCAGCAAATATTTTTTCACCCAAACTGGATGATACTTTCAGGTAATGATCAGTACACTAAGGCGACTTGGTTCCCCAAATTTCGTTCTTCTATGTTGAAGCGTTCGTTTCCAGTAACACTCTGAATTTTTAGGTTTCACTCTGTTTTCTACTATATTGATAGATGTATTTGGAACTCTAAATCCAACACGGTTTGTGCTAGCTTCTTGAAACTTGACACAATAAAGTAGTTTCACGTTCTATCTCTACGTTTTGTTTCCTCTTGATGTAGCCCTAAGCAGTAACTGGCGAGAAACACTTTCATGGAAAGGGGTTGCCAAGCTTCCTAAAATTACGAATCTCGAGAAATCTCAGCAAATATTTTTTCACCCAAACTGGATGATACTTTCAGGTAATGATCAGTACACTAAAGCGACTTGGTTCCCCAAATTTCGTTCTTCTATGTTGAAGCATTCGTTTGCAGTAACACTCTGAATTTTTAGGTTTCACTCTGTTTTCTACTATATTGATAGATGTATTTGGAACTCTAAATCCAACACGGTTTGTGCTAGCTTCTTGAAACTTGACACAATAAAGTAGTTTCACGTTCTATCTCTATGTTTTGTTTCCTCTTGATGTAGCCCTAAGCAGTGACTGGCGAGAAACACTTTCATGGAAAGGGGTTGCCAGGCTTCCCAAAATTACGAATCTCCAGAAATCTCAGCAAATATTTTTTCACCCAAACTGGATGATACTTTCAGGTAATGATCAGTACACTAAGGCGACTTGGTTCCCCAAATTTCGTTCTTCTATGTTGAAGCGTTCGTTTCCAGTAACAGTTTTAATTTTTAGGTTTCACGCTGTTTTCTCCTATATTGATAGATGTATTTGGAACTCTAAATCCAACACGGTTTGTGCTAGCTTCTTGAAACTTGACACAATAAAGTAGTTTCACGTTCTATCTCTACGTTTTGTTTCCTCTTGATGTAGCCTTAAGCAGTGACTGGCGAGAAACACTTTCAAGGAAAGGGGTTGCCAAGCTTCCTAAAATTACGAATCTCCAGATATCTCAGCAAATATTTTTTCACCCAAACTGGATGATACTTTCAGGTAATGATCAGTACACTAAGGCGACTTGGTTCCCCAAATTTCGTTCTTCTATGTTGAAGCGTTCGTTTCCAGTAACACTCTGAATTTTTAGGTTTCACTCTGTTTTCTACTATATTGATAGATGTATTTGGAACTCTAAATCCAACACGGTTTGTGCTAGCTTCTTGAAACTTGACACAATAAAGTAGTTTCACGTTCTATCTCTACGTTTTGTTTCCTCTTGATGTAGCCCTAAGCAGTTACTGGCGAGAAACACTTTCAAGGAAAGGGGTTGCCAAGCTTCCTAAAATTACGAATCTCCAGATATCTCAGCAAATATTTTTTCACCCAAACTGGATGATACTTTCAGGTAATGATCAGTACACTAAGGCGACTTGGTTCCCCAAATTTCGTTCTTCTATGTTGAAGCGTTCGTTTCCAGTAACAGTTTGAATTTTTAGGTTTCACTCTGTTTTCTCCTATATTGATAGATGTATTTGGAACTCTAAATCCAACAGGGTTTGTGCTAGCTTCTTGAAACTTGACACAATAAAGTAGTTTCACGTTCTATCTCTACGTTTTGTTTCCTCTTGATGTAGCCCTAAGCAGTAACTGGCGAGAAACACTTTCATGGAAAGGGGTTGCCAAGCTTCCTAAAATTACGAATCTCGAGAAATCTCAGCAAATATTTTTTCACCCAAACTGGATGATACTTTCAGGTAATGATCAGTACACTAAAGCGACTTGGTTCCCCAAATTTCGTTCTTCTATGTTGAAGCATTCGTTTGCAGTAACACTCTGAATTTTTAGGTTTCACTCTGTTTTCTACTATATTGATAGATGTATTTGGAACTCTAAATCCAACACGGTTTGTGCTAGCTTCTTGAAACTTGACACAATAAAGTAGTTTCACGTTCTATCTCTATGTTTTGTTTCCTCTTGATGTAGCCCTAAGCAGTGACTGGCGAGAAACACTTTCATGGAAAGGGGTTGCCAGGCTTCCCAAAATTACGAATCTCCAGAAATCTCAGCAAATATTTTTTCACCCAAACTGGATGATACTTTCAGGTAATGATCAGTACACTAAGGCGACTTGGTTCCCCAAATTTCGTTCTTCTATGTTGAAGCGTTCGTTTCCAGTAACAGTTTTAATTTTTAGGTTTCACTCTGTTTTCTCCTATATTGATAGATGTATTTGGAACTCTAAATCCAACACGGTTTGTGCTAGCTTCTTGAAACTTGACACAATAAAGTAGTTTCACGTTCTATCTCTACGTTTTGTTTCCTCTTGATGTAGCCTTAAGCAGTGACTGGCGAGAAACACTTTCAAGGAAAGGGGTTGCCAAGCTTCCTAAAATTACGAATCTCCAGATATCTCAGCAAATATTTTTTCACCCAAACTGGATGATACTTTCAGGTAATGATCAGTACACTAAGGCGACTTGGTTCCCCAAATTTCGTTCTTCTATGTTGAAGCGTTCGTTTCCAGTAACACTCTGAATTTTTAGGTTTCACTCTGTTTTCTACTATATTGATAGATGTATTTGGAACTCTAAATCCAACACGGTTTGTGCTAGCTTCTTGAAACTTGACACAATAAAGTAGTTTCACGTTCTATCTCTACGTTTTGTTTCCTCTTGATGTAGCCCTAAGCAGTTACTGGCGGGAAACACTTTCATGGAAAGAGGTTGCCAAGCTTCCTAAAATTACGAATCTCCAGAAATCTCAGCAAATATTTTTTCACCCAAACTGGATGATACTTTCAGGTAATGATCAGTACACTAAGGCGACTTGGTTCCCCAAATTTCGTTCTTCTATGTTGAAGCGTTCGTTTCCAGTAACAGTTTGAATTTTTAGGTTTCACTCTGTTTTCTCCTATATTGATAGATGTATTTGGAACTCTAAATCCAACAGGGTTTGTGCTAGCTTCTTGAAACTTGACACAATAAAGTAGTTTCACGTTCTATCTCTACGTTTTGTTTCCTCTTGATGTAGCCCTAAGCAGTTACTGGCGGGAAACACTTTCATGGAAAGGGGTTGCCAAGCTTCCTAAAATTACGAATCTCCAGAAATCTCAGCAAATATTTTTTCACCCAAACTGGATGATACTTTCAGGTAATGATCAGTACACTAAGGCGACTTGGTTCCCCAAATTTCGTTCTTCTATGTTGAAGCGTTCGTTTCCAGTAACAGTTTGAATTTTTAGGTTTCACTCTGTTTTCTCCTATATTGATAGATGTATTTGGAACTCTAAATCCAACACGGTTTGTGCTGGCTTCTTGAAACATGACACAATAAAGTAGTTTCACGTTCTATCTCTATGTTTTGTTTCCTCTTGATGTAGCCCAATTCAGTGACTGGCAAGAAACACTTTCATGGAAAGGGGTTGCCAGGCTTCCCAAAATTACGAATCTCCAGATATCTCAGCAAATATTTTTTCACCCAAACTGGATGATACTTTCAGGTAATGATCAGTACACTAAGGCGACTTGGTTCCCCAAATTTCGTTCTTCTATGTTGAAGCGTTCGTTTCCAGTAACAGTTTGAATTTTTAGGTTTCACTCTGTTTTCTCCTATATTGATAGATGTATTTGGAACTCTAAATCCAACAGGGTTTGTGCTGGCTTCTTGAAACTTGACACAATAAAGTAGTTTCACGTTCTATCTCTATGTTTTGTTTCCTCTTGATGTAGCCCTAAGCAGTGACTGGCGAGAAACACTTTCATGGAAAGGGGTTGCCAGGCTTCCCAAAATTAAGAATCTCCAGAAATCTCAGCAAATATTTTTTCAACCAAACTGGATGATACTTTCAGGTAATGATCAGTACACTAAGGCGACTTGGTTCCCCAAATTTCGTTCTTCTATGTTGAAGCGTTCGTTTCCAGTAACAGTTTGAATTTTTAGGTTTCACTCTGTTTTCTCCTATATTGATAGATGTATTTGGAACTCTAAATCCAACAGGGTTTGTGCTGGCTTCTTGAAACTTGACACAATAAAGTAGTTTCACGTTCTATCTCTAAGTTTTGTTTCCTCTTGATGTAGCCCTAAGCAGTTACTGGCGGGAAACACTTTCATGGAAAGGGGTTGCCAGGCTTCCTAAAATTACGAATCTCCAGATATCTCAGCAAATATTTTTTCACCCAAACTGGATGATACTTTCAGGTAATGCTCAGTACACTAAACCTTCTTGCTTCTCCAAATTTCGTACTTCTATGTTGAAGCGTTCGTTTCCAGTAACAGTTTGAATTTTTAGATTTCACTCTGTTTTCTCCTATATTGATAGATGTATTTGGAACTCTAAATCCAACACGGTTTGTGCTGGCTTCTTGAAACATGATACAATAAAGTAGTTTCACGTTCTATCTCTATGTTTTGTTTCCTCTTGATGTAGCCCAATGCAGTGACTGGCGAGAAACACTTTCATGGAAAGGGGTTGCCAGGCTTCCCAAAATTACGAATCTCCAGAAATCTCAGCAAATATTTTTTCACCCAAACTGGATGATACTTTCAGGTAATGATCAGTACACTAAGGCGACTTGGTTCCCCAAATTTCGTTCTTCTATGTTGAAGCGTTCGTTTCCAGTAACAGTTTGAATTTTTAGGTTTCACTCTGTTTTCTCCTATATTGACACATGTATTTGGAACTCTAAATCCAACACGGTTTGTGCTAGCTTCTTGAAACTTGAAGCAATAAAGTACTTTCTCGTTCTATCTCTACGTTTTGTTTCCTCTTGATGTAGCCCTAAGCAGTGACTGGCGAGAAACACTTTCATGAAAAGGTGTTGCCAAGCTTCCAAAAATTAGGAATCTCCAGAAATCCCAGCAAATATATTTTCACCCAAACTGGATGATACTTTCAGGTAATGATCAGTACACTAAGCCGACTTGGTTCCCCAAATTTTGTTCTTCTATGTTGCATCGTTCATTTGCAGTAACAGTTTGAATTTTTAGGTTTCACTCTGTTTTCTCCTATATTGATAGATGTATTTGGAACTCTAAATCCAACACGGTTTGTGCTAGGTTCTTGAAACATGACACAATAAAGTAGTTTCACGTTCTATCTCTATGGTTTCTTTCCTCTTGATGTAGCCCTAAGCAGTGACTGGCGAGAAACACGTTCATTGAAAGGGATTGCCAAGCTTCCAAAAATACGAATCTCCAGAAATCTCAGCAAACATTTTTTTACCCAAACTGGATGATACTTTCAGGTATTGATCAGTGCACTAAGGCGACTTGGTTCCCCAAATATCGTTCTTCTATCTTGAAGCGTTCATTTCCAGTAACAGTTTGAATTTTTAGGTTTCACTCTGTATTCTCCTATATTGATATATGTGTTTGGAACTCTAAATCCAACACGGTTTGTGCTAACTTCTTCAAACCGGACACAATAAAGTAGTTTCACGTTCTATCTCTGTGTTTTATTTCCTCTTGATGTATACCTAAGCAGTGACTGGCGAGAAACACTTTCATGGAAAGGGTTTGCCAAGCTGCCAAAAATTACGAATCTCCAGAAATCTCAGCAAATATTTTTTCACCCAAACTGGATGATACTTTGAAGTAATGATCAGTACACTAAGCCGACTTGGTTCCCCAAATTTCGTTCTTCTATGTTGAAGCGTTCGTTTGCAGTAACACTCTGAATTTTTAGGTTTCACTCTGTTTTCTCCTATATTGATAGATGTATTTGGAACTCTAAATCCAACACGGTTTGTGCTAGCTTCTTGAAACTTGACACAATAAAGTAGTTTCACGTTCTATCTCTATGTTTTGTTTCCTCTTGATGTAGCCCTAAGCAGTGACTGG
This sequence comes from Spermophilus citellus, assembly GCF_964194105.1. NCBI lineage: Eukaryota > Metazoa > Chordata > Mammalia > Rodentia > Sciuridae > Spermophilus > Spermophilus citellus. Next base: position 10,917,456 of record NC_138192.1, on the reverse strand, counting down.
CGAGAAACACTTTCATGGAAAGGGGTTGCCAGGCTTCCCAAAATTACGAATCTCCAGAAATCTCAGCAAATATTTTTTCACCCAAACTGGATGATACTTTCAGGTAATGATCAGTACACTAAGGCGACTTGGTTCCCCAAATTTCGTTCTTCTATGTTGAAGCGTTCGTTTCCAGTAACAGTTTTAATTTTTAGGTTTCACTCTGTTTTCTCCTATATTGATAGATGTATTTGGAACTCTAAATCCAACACGGTTTGTGCTAGCTTCTTGAAACTTGACACAATAAAGTAGTTTCACGTTCTATCTCTACTTTTTGTTTCCTCTTGATGTAGCCTTAAGCAGTGACTGGCGAGAAACACTTTCAAGGAAAGGGGTTGCCAAGCTTCCTAAAATTACGAATCTCCAGATATCTCAGCAAATATTTTTTCACCCAAACTGGATGATACTTTCAGGTAATGATCAGTACACTAAGGCGACTTGGTTCCCCAAATTTCGTTCTTCTATGTTGAAGCGTTCGTTTCCAGTAACAGTTTGAATTTTTAGGTTTCACTCTGTTTTCTCCTATATTGATAGATGTATTTGGAACTCTAAATCCAACAGGGTTTGTGCTAGCTACTTGAAACTTGACACAATAAAGTAGTTTCACGTTCTATCTCTACGTTTTGTTTCCTCTTGATGTAGCCCTAAGCAGTTACTGGCGGGAAACACTTTCATGGAAAGAGGTTGCCAAGCTTCCTAAAATTACGAATCTCCAGAAATCTCAGCAAATATTTTTTCACCCAAACTGGATGATACTTTCAGGTAATGATCAGTACACTAAGGCGACTTGGTTCCCCAAATTTCGTTCTTCTATGTTGAAGCGTTCGTTTCCAGTAACAGTTTGAATTTTTAGGTTTCACTCTGTTTTCTCCTATATTGATAGATGTATTTGGAACTCTAAATCCAACAGGGTTTGTGCTGGCTTCTTGAAACTTGACACAATAAAGTAGTTTCACGTTCTATCTCTAAGTTTTGTTTCCTCTTGATGTAGCCCTAAGCAGTTACTGGCGGGAAACACTTTCATGGAAAGGGGTTGCCAGGCTTCCTAAAATTACGAATCTCCAGATATCTCAGCAAATATTTTTTCACCCAAACTGGATGATACTTTCAGGTAATGCTCAGTACACTAAACCTTCTTGCTTCTCCAAATTTCGTACTTCTATGTTGAAGCGTTCGTTTCCAGTAACAGTTTGAATTTTTAGATTTCACTCTGTTTTCTCCTATATTGATAGATGTATTTGGAACTCTAAATCCAACACGGTTTGTGCTGGCTTCTTGAAACATGATACAATAAAGTAGTTTCACGTTCTATCTCTATGTTTTGTTTCCTCTTGATGTAGCCCAATGCAGTGACTGGCGAGAAACACTTTCATGGAAAGGGGTTGCCAGGCTTCCCAAAATTACGAATCTCCAGAAATCTCAGCAAATATTTTTTCACCCAAACTGGATGATACTTTCAGGTAATGATCAGTACACTAAGGCGACTTGGTTCCCCAAATTTCGTTCTTCTATGTTGAAGCGTTCGTTTCCAGTAACAGTTTGAATTTTTAGGTTTCACTCTGTTTTCTCCTATATTGATAGATGTGTTTGGAACTCTAAATCGAACACGGTTTGTGCTGGCTTCTTGAAACATGATACAATAAAGTAGTTTCACGTTCTATCTCTATGTTTTGTTTCCTCTTGATGTAGCCCAATGCAGTGACTGGCGAGAAACACTTTCATGGAAAGGGGTTGCCAGGCTTCCCAAAATTACGAATCTCCAGAAATCTCAGCAAATATTTTTTCACCCAAACTGGATGATACTTTCAGGTAATGATCAGTACACTAAGGCGACTTGGTTCCCCAAATTTCGTTCTTCTATGTTGAAGCGTTCGTTTCCAGTAACAGTTTGAATTTTTAGGTTTCACTCTGTTTTCTCCTATATTGATAGATGTGTTTGGAACTCTAAATCGAACACGGTTTGTGCTGGCTTCTTGAAACATGATACAATAAAGTAGTTTCACGTTCTATCTCTATGTTTTGTTTCCTCTTGATGTAGCCCAATGCAGTGACTGGCGAGAAACACTTTCATGGAAAGGGGTTGCCAGGCTTCCCAAAATTACGAATCTCCAGAAATCTCAGCAAATATTTTTTCACCCAAACTGGATGATACTTTCAGGTAATGATCAGTACACTAAGGCGACTTGGTTCCCCAAATTTCGTTCTTCTATGTTGAAGCGTTCGTTTCCAGTAACAGTTTGAATTTTTAGGTTTCACTCTGTTTTCTCCTATATTGATAGATGTGTTTGGAACTCTAAATCGAACACGGTTTGTGCTGGCTTCTTGAAACATGATACAATAAAGTAGTTTCACGTTCTTTCTCTATGTTTTGTTTCCTCTTGATGTAGCCTTAAGCAGTGACTGGCGAGAAACACTTTCATGGAAAGGGGTTGCCAAGCTTCCTAAAATTACGAATCTCCAGAAATCTCAGCAAATATTTTTTCACCCAAACTGGATGATACTTTCAGGTAATGCTCAGTACACTAAACCTTCTTGCTTCTCCAAATTTCGTACTTCTATGTTGAAGCGTTCGTTTCCAGTAACAGTTTGAATTTTTAGATTTCACTCTGTTTTCTCCTATATTGATAGATGTATTTGGAACTCTAAATCCAACACGGTTTGTGCTGGCTTCTTGAAACATGATACAATAAAGTAGTTTCACGTTCTATCTCTATGTTTTGTTTCCTCTTGATGTAGCCCAATGCAGTGACTGGCGAGAAACACTTTCATGGAAAGGGGTTGCCAGGCTTCCCAAAATTACGAATCTCCAGAAATCTCAGCAAATATTTTTTCACCCAAACTGGATGATACTTTCAGGTAATGATCAGTACACTAAGGCGACTTGGTTCCCCAAATTTCGTTCTTCTATGTTGAAGCGTTCGTTTCCAGTAACAGTTTGAATTTTTAGGTTTCACTCTGTTTTCTCCTATATTGATAGATGTGTTTGGAACTCTAAATCGAACACGGTTTGTGCTGGCTTCTTGAAACATGATACAATAAAGTAGTTTCACGTTCTATCTCTATGTTTTGTTTCCTCTTGATGTAGTCCAATGCAGTGACTGGCGAGAAACACTTTCATGGAAAGGGGTTGCCAGGCTTCCCAAAATTACGAATCTCCAGAAATCTCAGCAAATATTTTTTCACCCAAACTGGATGATACTTTCAGGTAATGATCAGTACACTAAGGCGACTTGGTTCCCCAAATTTCGTTCTTCTATGTTGAAGCGTTCGTTTCCAGTAACAGTTTGAATTTTTAGGTTTCACTCTGTTTTCTCCTATATTGATAGATGTGTTTGGAACTCTAAATCGAACACGGTTTGTGCTGGCTTCTTGAAACATGATACAATAAAGTAGTTTCACGTTCTATCTCTATGTTTTGTTTCCTCTTGATGTAGCCTTAAGCAGTGACTGGCGAGAAACACTTTCATGGAAAGGGGTTGCCAAGCTTCCTAAAATTACGAATCTCCAGAAATCTCAGCAAATATTTTTTCACCCAAACTGGATGATACTTTCAGGTAATGATCAGTACACTAAGCCGACTTGGTTCCCCAAACTTCGTTCTTCTATATTGAAGCGTTCGTTTCCAGTAACAGTTTGAATTTTTAGGTTTCACTCTGTTTTCTCCTATATTGACACATGTATTTGGAACTCTAAATCCAACACGGTTTGTGCTAGCTTCTTGAAACTTGAAGCAATAAAGTACTTTCTCGTTCTATCTCTACGTTTTGTTTCCTCTTGATGTAGCCCTAAGCAGTGACTGGCGAGAAACACTTTCATGAAAAGGTGTTGCCAAGCTTCCAAAAATTAGGAATCTCCAGAAATCCCAGCAAATATATTTTCACCCAAACTGGATGATACTTTCAGGTAATGATCAGTACACTAAGCCGACTTGGTTCCCCAAATTTTGTTCTTCTATGTTGCATCGTTCGTTTGCAGTAACAGTTTGAATTTTTAGGTTTCACTCTGTTTTCTCCTATATTGATAGATGTATTTGGAACTCTAAATCCAACACGGTTTGTGCTAGGTTCTTGAAACTTGAAACAATAAAGTAGTTTCACATTCTATCTCTATGGTTTCTTTCCTCTTGATGTAGCCCTAAGCAGTGACTGGCGAGAAACACGTTCATTGAAAGGGATTGCCAAGCTTCCAAAAATACGAATCTCCAGAAATCTCAGCAAACATTTTTTCACCCAAACTGGATGATACTTTCAGGTATTGATCAGTGCACTAAGGCGACTTGGTTCCCCAAATATCGTTCTTCTATCTTGAAGCGTTCATTTCCAGTAACAGTTTGAATTTTTAGGTTTCACTCTGTATTCTCCTATATTGATATATGTGTTTGGAACTCTAAATCCAACACGGTTTGTGCTAACTTCTTCAAACCGGACACAATAAAGTAGTTTCACGTTCTATCTCTGTGTTTTATTTCCTCTTGATGTATACCTAAGCAGTGACTGGCGAGAAACACTTTCATGGAAAGGGTTTGCCAAGCTGCCAAAAATTACGAATCTCCAGAAATCTCAGCAAATATTTTTTCACCCAAACTGGATGATACTTTGAAGTAATGATCAGTACACTAAGCCGACTTGGTTCCCCAAATTTCGTTCTTCTATGTTGAAGCGTTCGTTTGCAGTAACACTCTGAATTTTTAGGTTTCACTCTGTTTTCTCCTATATTGATAGATGTATTTGGAACTCTAAATCCAACACGGTTTGTGCTAGCTTCTTGAAACTTGACACAATAAAGTAGTTTCACGTTCTATCTCTATGTTTTGTTTCCTCTTGATGTAGCCCTAAGCAGTGACTGGCGAGAAACACTTTCATGGAAAGGGGTTGCCAGGCTTCCGAAAATTACGAATCTCCAGAAATCTCAGCAAATATTTTTTCACCCAAACTGGATGATACTTTCAGGTAATGATCAGTACACTAAGGCGACTTGGTTCCCCAAATTTCGTTCTTCTATGTTGAAGCGTTCGTTTCCAGTAACAGTTTTAATTTTTAGGTTTCACTCTGTTTTCTCCTATATTGATAGATGTATTTGGAACTCTAAATCCAACACGGTTTGTGCTGGCTTCTTGAAACTTGACACAATAAAGTAGTTTCACGTTCTATCTCTACTTTTTGTTTCCTCTTGATGTAGCCTTAAGCAGTGACTGGCGAGAAACACTTTCAAGGAAAGGGGTTGCCAAGCTTCCTAAAATTACGAATCTCCAGATATCTCAGCAAATATTTTTTCACCCAAACTGGATGATACTTTCAGGTAATGATCAGTACACTAAGGCGACTTGGTTCCCCAAATTTCGTTCTTCTATGTTGAAGCGTTCGTTTCCAGTAACAGTTTGAATTTTTAGGTTTCACTCTGTTTTCTCCTATATTGATAGATGTATTTGGAACTCTAAATCCAACAGGGTTTGTGCTAGCTACTTGAAACTTGACACAATAATGTAGTTTCACGTTCTATCTCTACGTTTTGTTTCCTCTTGATGTAGCCCTAAGCAGTTACTGGCGGGAAACACTTTCATGGAAAGGGGTTGCCAAGCTTCCTAAAATTACGAATCTCCAGAAATCTCAGCAAATATTTTTTCACCCAAACTGGATGATACTTTCAGGTAATGATCAGTACACTAAGGCGACTTGGTTCCCCAAATTTCGTTCTTCTATGTTGAAGCGTTCGTTTGCAGTAACACTCTGAATTTTTAGGTTTCACTCTGTTTTCTCCTATATTGATAGATGTATTTGGAACTCTAAATCCAACACGGTTTGTGCTAGCTTCTTGAAACTTGACACAATAAAGTAGTTTCACGTTCTATCTCTATGTTTTGTTTCCTCTTGATGTAGCCCTAAGCAGTGACTGGCGAGAAACACTTTCATGGAAAGGGGTTGCCAGGCTTCCCAAAATTACGAATCTCCAGAAATCTCAGCAAATATTTTTTCACCCAAACTGGATGATACTTTCAGGTAATGATCAGTACACTAAGGCGACTTGGTTCCCCAAATTTCGTTCTTCTATGTTGAAGCGTTCGTTTCCAGTAACAGTTTTAATTTTTAGGTTTCACTCTGTTTTCTCCTATATTGATAGATGTATTTGGAACTCTAAATCCAACACGGTTTGTGCTAGCTTCTTGAAACTTGACACAATAAAGTAGTTTCACGTTCTATCTCTACTTTTTGTTTCCTCTTGATGTAGCCTTAAGCAGTGACTGGCGAGAAACACTTTCAAGGAAAGGGGTTGCCAAGCTTCCTAAAATTACGAATCTCCAGATATCTCAGCAAATATTTTTTCACCCAAACTGGATGATACTTTCAGATAATGATCAGTACACTAAGGCGACTTGGTTCCCCAAATTTCGTTCTTCTATGTTGAAGCGTTCGTTTCCAGTAACAGTTTGAATTTTTAGGTTTCACTCTGTTTTCTCCTATATTGATAGATGTATTTGGAACTCTAAATCCAACAGGGTTTGTGCTAGCTACTTGAAACTTGACACAATAATGTAGTTTCACGTTCTATCTCTACGTTTTGTTTCCTCTTGATGTAGCCCTAAGCAGTTACTGGCGGGAAACACTTTCATGGAAAGGGGTTGCCAAGCTTCCTAAAATTACGAATCTCCAGAAATCTCAGCAAATATTTTTTCACCCAAACTGGATGATACTTTCAGGTAATGATCAGTACACTAAGGCGACTTGGTTCCCCAAATTTCGTTCTTCTATGTTGAAGCGTTCGTTTCCAGTAACAGTTTGAATTTTTAGGTTTCACTCTGTTTTCTCCTATATTGATAGATGTATTTGGAACTCTAAATCCAACAGGGTTTGTGCTAGCTTCTTGAAACTTGACACAATAAAGTAGTTTCACGTTCTATCTCTACGTTTTGTTTCCTCTTGATGTAGCCCTAAGCAGTTACTGGCGGGAAACACTTTCATGGAAAGGGGTTGCCAGGCTTCCTAAAATTACGAATCTCCAGAAATCTCAGCAAATATTTTTTCACCCAAACTGGATGATACTTTCAGGTAATGATCAGTACACTAAGGCGACTTGGTTCCCCAAATTTCGTTCTTCTATGTTGAAGCGTTCGTTTCCAGTAACAGTTTGAATTTTTCGGTTTCACTCTGTTTTCTCCTATATTGATAGATGTATTTGGAACTCTAAATCCAACACGGTTTGTGCTGGCTTCTTGAAACATGATACAATAAAGTAGTTTCACGTTCTATATCTATGTTTTGTTTCCTCTTGATGTAGCCCAATGCAGTGACTGGCGAGAAACACTTTCATGGAAAGGGGTTGCCAGGCTTCCCAAAATTACGAATCTCCAGAAATCTCAGCAAATATTTTTTCACCCAAACTGGATGATACTTTCAGGTAATGATCAGTACACTAAAGCGACTTGGTTCCCCAAATTTCGTTCTTCTATGTTGAAGCATTCGTTTGCAGTAACACTCTGAATTTTTAGGTTTCACTCTGTTTTCTACTATATTGATAGATGTATTTGGAACTCTAAATCCAACACGGTTTGTGCTAGCTTCTTGAAACTTGACACAATAAAGTAGTTTCACGTTCTATCTCTATGTTTTGTTTCCTCTTGATGTAGCCCTAAGCAGTGACTGGCGAGAAACACTTTCATGGAAAGGGGTTGCCAGGCTTCCCAAAATTACGAATCTCCAGAAATCTCAGCAAATATTTTTTCACCCAAACTGGATGATACTTTCAGGTAATGATCAGTACACTAAGGCGACTTGGTTCCCCAAATTTCGTTCTTCTATGTTGAAGCGTTCGTTTCCAGTAACAGTTTTAATTTTTAGGTTTCACTCTGTTTTCTCCTATATTGATAGATGTATTTGGAACTCTAAATCCAACACGGTTTGTGCTAGCTTCTTGAAACTTGACACAATAACGTAGTTTCACGTTCTATCTCTATGTTTTGTTTCCTCTTGATGTAGCCCAATGCAGTGACTGGCGAGAAACACTTTCATGGAAAGGGGTTGCCAGGCTTCCCAAAATTACGAATCTCCAGAAATCTCAGCAAATATTTTTTCACCCAAACTGGATGATACTTTCAGGTAATGATCAGTACACTAAGGCGACTTGGTTCCCCAAATTTCGTTCTTCTATGTTGAAGCGTTCGTTTCCAGTAACAGTTTGAATTTTTAGGTTTCACTCTGTTTTCTCCTATATTGATAGATGTGTTTGGAACTCTAAATCGAACACGGTTTGTGCTGGCTTCTTGAAACATGATACAATAAAGTAGTTTCACGTTCTATCTCTATGTTTTGTTTCCTCTTGATGTAGCCCAATGCAGTGACTGGCGAGAAACACTTTCATGGAAAGGGGTTGCCAGGCTTCCCAAAATTACGAATCTCCAGAAATCTCAGCAAATATTTTTTCACCCAAACTGGATGATACTTTCAGGTAATGATCAGTACACTAAGGCGACTTGGTTCCCCAAATTTCGTTCTTCTATGTTGAAGCGTTCGTTTCCAGTAACAGTTTGAATTTTTAGGTTTCACTCTGTTTTCTCCTATATTGATAGATGTGTTTGGAACTCTAAATCGAACACGGTTTGTGCTGGCTTCTTGAAACATGATACAATAAAGTAGTTTCACGTTCTATCTCTATGTTTTGTTTCCTCTTGATGTAGCCTTAAGCAGTGACTGGCGAGAAACACTTTCATGGAAAGGGGTTGCCAAGCTTCCTAAAATTACGAATCTCCAGAAATCTCAGCAAATATTTTTTCACCCAAACTGGATGATACTTTCAGGTAATGATCAGTACACTAAGCCGACTTGGTTCCCCAAACTTCGTTCTTCTATATTGAAGCGTTCGTTTCCAGTAACAGTTTGAATTTTTAGGTTTCACTCTGTTTTCTCCTATATTGACACATGTATTTGGAACTCTAAATCCAACACGGTTTGTGCTAGCTTCTTGAAACTTGAAGCAATAAAGTACTTTCTCGTTCTATCTCTACGTTTTGTTTCCTCTTGATGTAGCCCTAAGCAGTGACTGGCGAGAAACACTTTCATGAAAAGGTGTTGCCAAGCTTCCAAAAATTAGGAATCTCCAGAAATCCCAGCAAATATATTTTCACCCAAACTGGATGATACTTTCAGGTAATGATCAGTACACTAAGCCGACTTGGTTCCCCAAATTTTGTTCTTCTATGTTGCATCGTTCGTTTGCAGTAACAGTTTGAATTTTTAGGTTTCACTCTGTTTTCTCCTATATTGATAGATGTATTTGGAACTCTAAATCCAACACGGTTTGTGCTAGGTTCTTGAAACATGACACAATAAAGTAGTTTCACGTTCTATCTCTATGGTTTCTTTCCTCTTGATGTAGCCCTAAGCAGTGACTGGCGAGAAACACGTTCATTGAAAGGGATTGCCAAGCTTCCAAAAATACGAATCTCCAGAAATCTCAGCAAACATTTTTTCACCCAAACTGGATGATACTTTCAGGTATTGATCAGTGCACTAAGGCGACTTGGTTCCCCAAATATCGTTCTTCTATCTTGAAGCGTTCATTTCCAGTAACAGTTTGAATTTTTAGGTTTCACTCTGTATTCTCCTATATTGATATATGTGTTTGGAACTCTAAATCCAACACGGTTTGTGCTAACTTCTTCAAACCGGACACAATAAAGTAGTTTCACGTTCTATCTCTGTGTTTTATTTCCTCTTGATGTATACCTAAGCAGTGACTGGCGAGAAACACTTTCATGGAAAGGGTTTGCCAAGCTGCCAAAAATTACGAATCTCCAGAAATCTCAGCAAATATTTTTTCACCCAAACTGGATGATACTTTGAAGTAATGATCAGTACACTAAGCCGACTTGGTTCCCCAAATTTCGTTCTTCTATGTTGAAGCGTTCGTTTGCAGTAACACTCTGAATTTTTAGGTTTCACTCTGTTTTCTCCTATATTGATAGATGTATTTGGAACTCTAAATCCAACACGGTTTGTGCTAGCTTCTTGAAACTTGACACAATAAAGTAGTTTCACGTTCTATCTCTATGTTTTGTTTCCTCTTGATGTAGCCCTAAGCAGTGACTGGCGAGAAACACTTTCATGGAAAGGGGTTGCCAGGCTTCCCAAAATTACGAATCTCCAGAAATCTCAGCAAATATTTTTTCACCCAAACTGGATGATACTTTCAGGTAATGATCAGTACACTAAGGCGACTTGGTTCCCCAAATTTCGTTCTTCTATGTTGAAGCGTTCGTTTCCAGTAACAGTTTTAATTTTTAGGTTTCACTCTGTTTTCTCCTATATTGATAGATGTATTTGGAACTCTAAATCCAACACGGTTTGTGCTAGCTTCTTGAAACTTGACACAATAAAGTAGTTTCACGTTCTATCTCTACTTTTTGTTTCCTCTTGATGTAGCCTTAAGCAGTGACTGGCGAGAAACACTTTCAAGGAAAGGGGTTGCCAAGCTTCCTAAAATTACGAATCTCCAGATATCTCAGCAAATATTTTTTCACCCAAACTGGATGATACTTTCAGATAATGATCAGTACACTAAGGCGACTTGGTTCCCCAAATTTCGTTCTTCTATGTTGAAGCGTTCGTTTCCAGTAACAGTTTGAATTTTTAGGTTTCACTCTGTTTTCTCCTATATTGATAGATGTATTTGGAACTCTAAATCCAACAGGGTTTGTGCTAGCTACTTGAAACTTGACACAATAATGTAGTTTCACGTTCTATCTCTACGTTTTGTTTCCTCTTGATGTAGCCCTAAGCAGTTACTGGCGGGAAACACTTTCATGGAAAGGGGTTGCCAAGCTTCCTAAAATTACGAATCTCCAGAAATCTCAGCAAATATTTTTTCACCCAAACTGGATGATACTTTCAGGTAATGATCAGTACACTAAGGCGACTTGGTTCCCCAAATTTCGTTCTTCTATGTTGAAGCGTTCGTTTCCAGTAACAGTTTGAATTTTTAGGTTTCACTCTGTTTTCTCCTATATTGATAGATGTATTTGGAACTCTAAATCCAACAGGGTTTGTGCTAGCTTCTTGAAACTTGACACAATAAAGTAGTTTCACGTTCTATCTCTACGTTTTGTTTCCTCTTGATGTAGCCCTAAGCAGTTACTGGCGGGAAACACTTTCATGGAAAGGGGTTGCCAGGCTTCCTAAAATTACGAATCTCCAGAAATCTCAGCAAATATTTTTTCACCCAAACTGGATGATACTTTCAGGTAATGATCAGTACACTAAGGCGACTTGGTTCCCCAAATTTCGTTCTTCTATGTTGAAGCGTTCGTTTCCAGTAACAGTTTGAATTTTTCGGTTTCACTCTGTTTTCTCCTATATTGATAGATGTATTTGGAACTCTAAATCCAACACGGTTTGTGCTGGCTTCTTGAAACATGATACAATAAAGTAGTTTCACGTTCTATATCTACGTTTTGTTTCCTCTTGATGTAGCCCAATGCAGTGACTGGCGAGAAACACTTTCATGGAAAGGGGTTGCCAGGCTTCCCAAAATTACGAATCTCCAGAAATCTCAGCAAATATTTTTTCACCCAAACTGGATGATACTTTCAGGTAATGATCAGTACACTAAGGCGACTTGGTTCCCCAAATTTCGTTCTTCTATGTTGAAGCGTTCGTTTCCAGTAACAGTTTGAATTTTTCGGTTTCACTCTGTTTTCTCCTATATTGATAGATGTGTTTGGAACTCTAAATCGAACACGGTTTGTGCTAGCTTCTTGAAACTTGACACAATAAAGTAGTTTCACGTTCTATCTCTATGTTTTGTTTCCTCTTGATGTAGCCTTAAGCAGTGACTGGCGAGAAACACTTTCATGGAAAGGGGTTGCCAAGCTTCCTAAAATTACGAATCTCCAGAAATCTCAGCAAATATTTTTTCACCCAAACTGGATGATACTTTCAGGTAATGATCAGTACACTAAGCCGACTTGGTTCCCCAAACTTCGTTCTTCTATATTGAAGCGTTCGTTTCCAGTAACAGTTTGAATTTTTAGGTTTCACTCTGTTTTCTCCTATATTGACACATGTATTTGGAACTCTAAATCCAACACGGTTTGTGCTAGCTTCTTGAAACTTGAAGCAATAAAGTACTTTCTCGTTCTATCTCTACGTTTTGTTTCCTCTTGATGTAGCCCTAAGCAGTGACTGGCGAGAAACACTTTCATGAAAAGGTGTTGCCAAGCTTCCAAAAATTAGGAATCTCCAGAAATCCCAGCAAATATATTTTCACCCAAACTGGATGATACTTTCAGGTAATGATCAGTACACTAAGCCGACTTGGTTCCCCAAATTTTGTTCTTCTATGTTGCATCGTTCGTTTGCAGTAACAGTTTGAATTTTTAGGTTTCACTCTGTTTTCTCCTATATTGATAGATGTATTTGGAACTCTAAATCCAACACGGTTTGTGCTAGGTTCTTGAAACTTGAAACAATAAAGTAGTTTCACATTCTATCTCTATGGTTTCTTTCCTCTTGATGTAGCCCTAAGCAGTGACTGGCGAGAAACACGTTCATTGAAAGGGATTGCCAAGCTTCCAAAAATACGAATCTCCAGAAATCTCAGCAAACATTTTTTCACCCAAACTGGATGATACTTTCAGGTATTGATCAGTGCACTAAGGCGACTTGGTTCCCCAAATATCGTTCTTCTATCTTGAAGCGTTCATTTCCAGTAACAGTTTGAATTTTTAGGTTTCACTCTGTATTCTCCTATATTGATATATGTGTTTGGAACTCTAAATCCAACACGGTTTGTGCTAACTTCTTCAAACCGGACACAATAAAGTAGTTTCACGTTCTATCTCTGTGTTTTATTTCCTCTTGATGTATACCTAAGCAGTGACTGGCGAGAAACACTTTCATGGAAAGGGTTTGCCAAGCTGCCAAAAATTACGAATCTCCAGAAATCTCAGCAAATATTTTTTCACCCAAACTGGATGATACTTTGAAGTAATGATCAGTACACTAAGCCGACTTGGTTCCCCAAATTTCGTTCTTCTATGTTGAAGCGTTCGTTTGCAGTAACACTCTGAATTTTTAGGTTTCACTCTGTTTTCTCCTATATTGATAGATGTATTTGGAACTCTAAATCCAACACGGTTTGTGCTGGCTTCTTGAAACTTGACACAATAAAGTAGTTTCACGTTCTATCTCTACGTTTTGTTTCCTCTTGATGTAGCCCTAAGCAGTGACTGGCGAGAAACACTTTCATGGAAAGGGGTTGCCAGGCTTCCCAAAATTACGAATCTCCAGAAATCTCAGCAAATATTTTTTCACCCAAACTGGATGATACTTTCAGGTAATGATCAGTACACTAAGGCGACTTGGTTCCCCAAATTTCGTTCTTCTATGTTGAAGCGTTCGTTTCCAGTAACAGTTTTAATTTTTAGGTTTCACTCTGTTTTCTCCTATATTGATAGATGTATTTGGAACTCTAAATCCAACACGGTTTGTGCTAGCTTCTTGAAACTTGACACAATAAAGTAGTTTCACGTTCTATCTCTACTTTTTGTTTCCTCTTGATGTAGCCTTAAGCAGTGACTGGCGAGAAACACTTTCAAGGAAAGGGGTTGACAAGCTTCCTAAAATTACGAATCTCCAGATATCTCAGCAAATATTTTTTCACCCAAACTGGATGATACTTTCAGATAATGATCAGTACACTAAGGCGACTTGGTTCCCCAAATTTCGTTCTTCTATGTTGAAGCGTTCGTTTCCAGTAACAGTTTGAATTTTTAGGTTTCACTCTGTTTTCTCCTATATTGATAGATGTATTTGGAACTCTAAATCCAACAGGGTTTGTGCTAGCTACTTGAAACTTGACACAATAATGTAGTTTCACGTTCTATCTCTACGTTTTGTTTCCTCTTGATGTAGCCCTAAGCAGTTACTGGCGGGAAACACTTTCATGGAAAGGGGTTGCCAAGCTTCCTAAAATTACGAATCTCCAGAAATCTCAGCAAATATTTTTTCACCCAAACTGGATGATACTTTCAGGTAATGATCAGTACACTAAGGCGACTTGGTTCCCCAAATTTCGTTCTTCTATGTTGAAGCGTTCGTTTCCAGTAACAGTTTGAATTTTTAGGTTTCACTCTGTTTTCTCCTATATTGATAGATGTATTTGGAACTCTAAATCCAACAGGGTTTGTGCTAGCTTCTTGAAACTTGACACAATAAAGTAGTTTCACGTTCTATCTCTACGTTTTGTTTCCTCTTGATGTAGCCCTAAGCAGTTACTGGCGGGAAACACTTTCATGGAAAGGGGTTGCCAGGCTTCCTAAAATTACGAATCTCCAGAAATCTCAGCAAATATTTTTTCACCCAAACTGGATGATACTTTCAGGTAATGATCAGTACACTAAGGCGACTTGGTTCCCCAAATTTCGTTCTTCTATGTTGAAGCGTTCGTTTCCAGTAACAGTTTGAATTTTTAGGTTTCACTCTGTTTTCTCCTATATTGATAGATGTATTTGGAACTCTAAATCCAACACGGTTTGTGCTGGCTTCTTGAAACATGATACAATAAAGTAGTTTCACGTTCTATATCTACGTTTTGTTTCCTCTTGATGTAGCCCAATGCAGTGACTGGCGAGAAACACTTTCATGGAAAGGGGTTGCCAGGCTTCCCAAAATTACGAATCTCCAGAAATCTCAGCAAATATTTTTTCACCCAAACTGGATGATACTTTCAGGTAATGATCAGTACACTAAGGCGACTTGGTTCCCCAAATTTCGTTCTTCTATGTTGAAGCGTTCGTTTCCAGTAACAGTTTGAATTTTTAGGTTTCACTCTGTTTTCTCCTATATTGATAGATGTGTTTGGAACTCTAAATCGAACACGGTTTGTGCTAGCTTCTTGAAACTTGACACAATAAAGTAGTTTCACGTTCTATCTCTATGTTTTGTTTCCTCTTGATGTAGCCTTAAGCAGTGACTGGCGAGAAACACTTTCATGGAAAGGGGTTGCCAAGCTTCCTAAAATTACGAATCTCCAGAAATCTCAGCAAATATTTTTTCACCCAAACTGGATGATACTTTCAGGTAATGATCAGTACACTAAGCCGACTTGGTTCCCCAAACTTCGTTCTTCTATATTGAAGCGTTCGTTTCCAGTAACAGTTTGAATTTTTAGGTTTCACTCTGTTTTCTCCTATATTGACACATGTATTTGGAACTCTAAATCCAACACGGTTTGTGCTAGCTTCTTGAAACTTGAAGCAATAAAGTACTTTCTCGTTCTATCTCTACGTTTTGTTTCCTCTTGATGTAGCCCTAAGCAGTGACTGGCGAGAAACACTTTCATGAAAAGGTGTTGCCAAGCTTCCAAAAATTAGGAATCTCCAGAAATCCCAGCAAATATATTTTCACCCAAACTGGATGATACTTTCAGGTAATGATCAGTACACTAAGCCGACTTGGTTCCCCAAATTTTGTTCTTCTATGTTGCATCGTTCGTTTGCAGTAACAGTTTGAATTTTTAGGTTTCACTCTGTTTTCTCCTATATTGATAGATGTATTTGGAACTCTAAATCCAACACGGTTTGTGCTAGGTTCTTGAAACTTGAAACAATAAAGTAGTTTCACATTCTATCTCTATGGTTTCTTTCCTCTTGATGTAGCCCTAAGCAGTGACTGGCGAGAAACACGTTCATTGAAAGGGATTGCCAAGCTTCCAAAAATACGAATCTCCAGAAATCTCAGCAAACATTTTTTCACCCAAACTGGATGATACTTTCAGGTATTGATCAGTGCACTAAGGCGACTTGGTTCCCCAAATATCGTTCTTCTATCTTGAAGCGTTCATTTCCAGTAACAGTTTGAATTTTTAGGTTTCACTCTGTATTCTCCTATATTGATATATGTGTTTGGAACTCTAAATCCAACACGGTTTGTGCTAACTTCTTCAAACCGGACACAATAAAGTAGTTTCACGTTCTATCTCTGTGTTTTATTTCCTCTTGATGTATACCTAAGCAGTGACTGGCGAGAAACACTTTCATGGAAAGGGTTTGCCAAGCTGCCAAAAATTACGAATCTCCAGAAATCTCAGCAAATATTTTTTCACCCAAACTGGATGATACTTTGAAGTAATGATCAGTACACTAAGCCGACTTGGTTCCCCAAATTTCGTTCTTCTATGTTGAAGCGTTCGTTTGCAGTAACACTCTGAATTTTTAGGTTTCACTCTGTTTTCTCCTATATTGATAGATGTATTTGGAACTCTAAATCCAACACGGTTTGTGCTGGCTTCTTGAAACTTGACACAATAAAGTAGTTTCACGTTCTATCTCTACGTTTTGTTTCCTCTTGATGTAGCCTTAAGCAGTGACTGGCGAGAAACACTTTCAAGGAAAGGGGTTGCCAAGCTTCCTAAAATTACGAATCTCCAGATATCTCAGCAAATATTTTTTCACCCAAACTGGATGATACTTTCAGGTAATGATCAGTACACTAAGGCGACTTGGTTCCCCAAATTTCGTTCTTCTATGTTGAAGCGTTCGTTTCCAGTAACAGTTTGAATTTTTAGGTTTCACTCTGTTTTCTCCTATATTGATAGATGTATTTGGAACTCTAAATCCAACAGGGTTTGTGCTAGCTACTTGAAACTTGACACAATAATGTAGTTTCACGTTCTATCTCTACGTTTTGTTTCCTCTTGATGTAGCCCTAAGCAGTTACTGGCGGGAAACACTTTCATGGAAAGGGGTTGCCAAGCTTCCTAAAATTACGAATCTCCAGAAATCTCAGCAAATATTTTTTCACCCAAACTGGATGATACTTTCAGGTAATGATCAGTACACTAAGGCGACTTGGTTCCCCAAATTTCGTTCTTCTATGTTGAAGCGTTCGTTTGCAGTAACACTCTGAATTTTTAGGTTTCACTCTGTTTTCTCCTATATTGATAGATGTATTTGGAACTCTAAATCCAACACGGTTTGTGCTAGCTTCTTGAAACTTGACACAATAAAGTAGTTTCACGTTCTATCTCTATGTTTTGTTTCCTCTTGATGTAGCCCTAAGCAGTGACTGGCGAGAAACACTTTCATGGAAAGGGGTTGCCAGGCTTCCCAAAATTACGAATCTCCAGAAATCTCAGCAAATATTTTTTCACCCAAACTGGATGATACTTTCAGGTAATGATCAGTACACTAAGGCGACTTGGTTCCCCAAATTTCGTTCTTCTATGTTGAAGCGTTCGTTTCCAGTAACAGTTTTAATTTTTAGGTTTCACTCTGTTTTCTCCTATATTGATAGATGTATTTGGAACTCTAAATCCAACACGGTTTGTGCTAGCTTCTTGAAACTTGACACAATAAAGTAGTTTCACGTTCTATCTCTACTTTTTGTTTCCTCTTGATGTAGCCTTAAGCAGTGACTGGCGAGAAACACTTTCAAGGAAAGGGGTTGCCAAGCTTCCTAAAATTACGAATCTCCAGATATCTCAGCAAATATTTTTTCACCCAAACTGGATGATACTTTCAGATAATGATCAGTACACTAAGGCGACTTGGTTCCCCAAATTTCGTTCTTCTATGTTGAAGCGTTCGTTTCCAGTAACAGTTTGAATTTTTAGGTTTCACTCTGTTTTCTCCTATATTGATAGATGTATTTGGAACTCTAAATCCAACAGGGTTTGTGCTAGCTACTTGAAACTTGACACAATAATGTAGTTTCACGTTCTATCTCTACGTTTTGTTTCCTCTTGATGTAGCCCTAAGCAGTTACTGGCGGGAAACACTTTCATGGAAAGGGGTTGCCAAGCTTCCTAAAATTACGAATCTCCAGAAATCTCAGCAAATATTTTTTCACCCAAACTGGATGATACTTTCAGGTAATGATCAGTACACTAAGGCGACTTGGTTCCCCAAATTTCGTTCTTCTATGTTGAAGCGTTCGTTTCCAGTAACAGTTTGAATTTTTAGGTTTCACTCTGTTTTCTCCTATATTGATAGATGTATTTGGAACTCTAAATCCAACAGGGTTTGTGCTAGCTTCTTGAAACTTGACACAATAAAGTAGTTTCACGTTCTATCTCTACGTTTTGTTTCCTCTTGATGTAGCCCTAAGCAGTTACTGGCGGGAAACACTTTCATGGAAAGGGGTTGCCAGGCTTCCTAAAATTACGAATCTCCAGAAATCTCAGCAAATATTTTTTCACCCAAACTGGATGATACTTTCAGGTAATGATCAGTACACTAAGGCGACTTGGTTCCCCAAATTTCGTTCTTCTATGTTGAAGCGTTCGTTTCCAGTAACAGTTTGAATTTTTCGGTTTCACTCTGTTTTCTCCTATATTGATAGATGTATTTGGAACTCTAAATCCAACACGGTTTGTGCTGGCTTCTTGAAACATGATACAATAAAGTAGTTTCACGTTCTATATCTATGTTTTGTTTCCTCTTGATGTAGCCCAATGCAGTGACTGGCGAGAAACACTTTCATGGAAAGGGGTTGCCAGGCTTCCCAAAATTACGAATCTCCAGAAATCTCAGCAAATATTTTTTCACCCAAACTGGATGATACTTTCAGGTAATGATCAGTACACTAAAGCGACTTGGTTCCCCAAATTTCGTTCTTCTATGTTGAAGCATTCGTTTGCAGTAACACTCTGAATTTTTAGGTTTCACTCTGTTTTCTACTATATTGATAGATGTATTTGGAATTCTAAATCCAACACGGTTTGTGCTAGCTTCTTGAAACTTGACACAATAAAGTAGTTTCACGTTCTATCTCTATGTTTTGTTTCCTCTTGATGTAGCCCTAAGCAGTGACTGGCGAGAAACACTTTCATGGAAAGGGGTTGCCAGGCTTCCCAAAATTACGAATCTCCAGAAATCTCAGCAAATATTTTTTCACCCAAACTGGATGATACTTTCAGGTAATGATCAGTACACTAAGGCGACTTGGTTCCCCAAATTTCGTTCTTCTATGTTGAAGCGTTCGTTTCCAGTAACAGTTTTAATTTTTAGGTTTCACTCTGTTTTCTCCTATATTGATAGATGTATTTGGAACTCTAAATCCAACACGGTTTGTGCTAGCTTCTTGAAACTTGACACAATAAAGTAGTTTCACGTTCTATCTCTACGTTTTGTTTCCTCTTGATGTAGCCTTAAGCAGTGACTGGCGAGAAACACTTTCAAGGAAAGGGGTTGCCAAGCTTCCTAAAATTACGAATCTCCAGATATCTCAGCAAATATTTTTTCACCCAAACTGGATGATACTTTCAGGTAATGATCAGTACCCTAAAGCGACTTGGTTCCCCAAATTTCGTTCTTCTATGTTGAAGCGTTCGTTTGCAGTAACACTCTGAATTTTTAGGTTTCACTCTGTTTTCTACTATATTGATAGATGTATTTGGAACTCTAAATCCAACACGGTTTGTGCTAGCTTCTTGAAACTTGACACAATAAAGTAGTTTCACGTTCTATCTCTACGTTTTGTTTCCTCTTGATGTAGCCCTAAGCAGTTACTGGCGGGAAACACTTTCATGGAAAGAGGTTGCCAAGCTTCCTAAAATTACGAATCTCCAGAAATCTCAGCAAATATTTTTTCACCCAAACTGGATGATACTTTCAGGTAATGATCAGTACACTAAGGCGACTTGGTTCCCCAAATTTCGTTCTTCTATGTTGAAGCGTTCGTTTCCAGTAACAGTTTGAATTTTTAGGTTTCACTCTGTTTTCTCCTATATTGATAGATGTATTTGGAACTCTAAATCCAACAGGGTTTGTGCTAGCTTCTTGAAACTTGACACAATAAAGTAGTTTCACGTTCTATCTCTACGTTTTGTTTCCTCTTGATGTAGCCCTAAGCAGTTACTGGCGGGAAACACTTTCATGGAAAGGGGTTGCCAAGCTTCCTAAAATTACGAATCTCCAGAAATCTCAGCAAATATTTTTTCACCCAAACTGGATGATACTTTCAGGTAATGATCAGTACACTAAGGCGACTTGGTTCCCCAAATTTCGTTCTTCTATGTTGAAGCGTTCGTTTCCAGTAACAGTTTGAATTTTTAGGTTTCACTCTGTTTTCTCCTATATTGATAGATGTATTTGGAACTCTAAATCCAACACGGTTTGTGCTGGCTTCTTGAAACATGACACAATAAAGTAGTTTCACGTTCTATCTCTATGTTTTGTTTCCTCTTGATGTAGCCCAATGCAGTGACTGGCAAGAAACACTTTCATGGAAAGGGGTTGCCAGGCTTCCCAAAATTACGAATCTCCAGATATCTCAGCAAATATTTTTTCACCCAAACTGGATGATACTTTCAGGTAATGATCAGTACACTAAGGCGACTTGGTTCCCCAAATTTCGTTCTTCTATGTTGAAGCGTTCGTTTCCAGTAACAGTTTG
This sequence comes from Spermophilus citellus, assembly GCF_964194105.1. Classification (NCBI taxonomy): domain Eukaryota; kingdom Metazoa; phylum Chordata; class Mammalia; order Rodentia; family Sciuridae; genus Spermophilus; species Spermophilus citellus. The sequence goes on along the minus strand of NC_138192.1, from coordinate 10,897,033 downwards.
AATTTTTAGGTTTCACTCTGTTTTCTCCTATATTGATAGATGTATTTGGAACTCTAAATCCAACAGGGTTTGTGCTGGCTTCTTGAAACTTGACACAATAAAGTAGTTTCACGTTCTATCTCTATGTTTTGTTTCCTCTTGATGTAGCCCTAAGCAGTGACTGGCGAGAAACACTTTCATGGAAAGGGGTTGCCAGGCTTCCCAAAATTAAGAATCTCCAGAAATCTCAGCAAATATTTTTTCAACCAAACTGGATGATACTTTCAGGTAATGATCAGTACACTAAGGCGACTTGGTTCCCCAAATTTCGTTCTTCTATGTTGAAGCGTTCGTTTCCAGTAACAGTTTGAATTTTTAGGTTTCACTCTGTTTTCTCCTATATTGATAGATGTATTTGGAACTCTAAATCCAACAGGGTTTGTGCTGGCTTCTTGAAACTTGACACAATAAAGTAGTTTCACGTTCTATCTCTAAGTTTTGTTTCCTCTGGATGTAGCCCTAAGCAGTTACTGGCGGGAAACACTTTCATGGAAAGGGGTTGCCAGGCTTCCTAAAATTACGAATCTCCAGATATCTCAGCAAATATTTTTTCACCCAAACTGGATGATACTTTCAGGTAATGCTCAGTACACTAAACCTTCTTGCTTCTCCAAATTTCGTACTTCTATGTTGAAGCGTTCGTTTCCAGTAACAGTTTGAATTTTTAGATTTCACTCTGTTTTCTCCTATATTGATAGATGTATTTGGAACTCTAAATCCAACACGGTTTGTGCTGGCTTCTTGAAACATGATACAATAAAGTAGTTTCACGTTCTATCTCTATGTTTTGTTTCCTCTTGATGTAGCCCAATGCAGTAACTGGCGAGAAACACTTTCATGGAAAGGGGTTGCCAGGCTTCCCAAAATTACGAATCTCCAGAAATCTCAGCAAATATTTTTTCACCCAAACTGGATGATACTTTCAGGTAATGATCAGTACACTAAGGCGACTTGGTTCCCCAAATTTCGTTCTTCTATGTTGAAGCGTTCGTTTCCAGTAACAGTTTGAATTTTTAGGTTTCACTCTGTTTTCTCCTATATTGATAGATGTGTTTGGAACTCTAAATCGAACACGGTTTGTGCTAGCTTCTTGAAACTTGACACAATAAAGTAGTTTCACGTTCTATCTCTATGTTTTGTTTCCTCTTGATGTAGCCTTAAGCAGTGACTGGCGAGAAACACTTTCATGGAAAGGGGTTGCCAAGCTTCCTAAAATTACGAATCTCCAGAAATCTCAGCAAATATTTTTTCACCCAAACTGGATGATACTTTCAGGTAATGATCAGTACACTAAGCCGACTTGGTTCCCCAAACTTCGTTCTTCTATATTGAAGCGTTCGTTTCCAGTAACAGTTTGAATTTTTAGGTTTCACTCTGTTTTCTCCTATATTGACACATGTATTTGGAACTCTAAATCCAACACGGTTTGTGCTAGCTTCTTGAAACTTGAAGCAATAAAGTACTTTCTCGTTCTATCTCTACGTTTTGTTTCCTCTTGATGTAGCCCTAAGCAGTGACTGGCGAGAAACACTTTCATGAAAAGGTGTTGCCAAGCTTCCAAAAATTAGGAATCTCCAGAAATCCCAGCAAATATATTTTCACCCAAACTGGATGATACTTTCAGGTAATGATCAGTACACTAAGCCGACTTGGTTCCCCAAATTTTGTTCTTCTATGTTGCATCGTTCGTTTGCAGTAACAGTTTGAATTTTTAGGTTTCACTCTGTTTTCTCCTATATTGATAGATGTATTTGGAACTCTAAATCCAACACGGTTTGTGCTAGGTTCTTGAAACATGACACAATAAAGTAGTTTCACGTTCTATCTCTATGGTTTCTTTCCTCTTGATGTAGCCCTAAGCAGTGACTGGCGAGAAACACGTTCATTGAAAGGGATTGCCAAGCTTCCAAAAATACGAATCTCCAGAAATCTCAGCAAACATTTTTTCACCCAAACTGGATGATACTTTCAGGTATTGATCAGTGCACTAAGGCGACTTGGTTCCCCAAATATCGTTCTTCTATCTTGAAGCGTTCATTTCCAGTAACAGTTTGAATTTTTAGGTTTCACTCTGTATTCTCCTATATTGATATATGTGTTTGGAACTCTAAATCCAACACGGTTTGTGCTAACTTCTTCAAACCGGACACAATAAAGTAGTTTCACGTTCTATCTCTGTGTTTTATTTCCTCTTGATGTATACCTAAGCAGTGACTGGCGAGAAACACTTTCATGGAAAGGGTTTGCCAAGCTGCCAAAAATTACGAATCTCCAGAAATCTCAGCAAATATTTTTTCACCCAAACTGGATGATACTTTGAAGTAATGATCAGTACACTAAGCCGACTTGGTTCCCCAAATTTCGTTCTTCTATGTTGAAGCGTTCGTTTGCAGTAACACTCTGAATTTTTAGGTTTCACTCTGTTTTCTCCTATATTGATAGATGTATTTGGAACTCTAAATCCAACACGGTTTGTGCTAGCTTCTTGAAACTTGACACAATAAAGTAGTTTCACGTTCTATCTCTATGTTTTGTTTCCTCTTGATGTAGCCCTAAGCAGTGACTGGCGAGAAACACTTTCATGGAAAGGGGTTGCCAGGCTTCCCAAAATTACGAATCTCCAGAAATCTCAGCAAATATTTTTTCACCCAAACTGGATGATACTTTCAGGTAATGATCAGTACACTAAGGCGACTTGGTTCCCCAAATTTCGTTCTTCTATGTTGAAGCGTTCGTTTCCAGTAACAGTTTTAATTTTTAGGTTTCACTCTGTTTTCTCCTATATTGATAGATGTATTTGGAACTCTAAATCCAACACGGTTTGTGCTAGCTTCTTGAAACTTGACACAATAAAGTAGTTTCACGTTCTATCTCTACTTTTTGTTTCCTCTTGATGTAGCCTTAAGCAGTGACTGGCGAGAAACACTTTCAAGGAAAGGGGTTGCCAAGCTTCCTAAAATTACGAATCTCCAGATATCTCAGCAAATATTTTTTCACCCAAACTGGATGATACTTTCAGTTAATGATCAGTACACTAAGGCGACTTGGTTCCCCAAATTTCGTTCTTCTATGTTGAAGCATTCGTTTCCAGTAACAGTTTGAATTTTTAGGTTTCACTCTGTTTTCTCCTATATTGATAGATGTATTTGGAACTCTAAATCCAACAGGGTTTGTGCTAGCTACTTGAAACTTGACACAATAAAGTAGTTTCACGTTCTATCTCTACGTTTTGTTTCCTCTTGTTGTAGCCCTAAGCAGTTACTGGCGGGAAACACTTTCATGGAAAGAGGTTGCCAAGCTTCCTAAAATTACGAATCTCCAGAAATCTCAGCAAATATTTTTTCACCCAAACTGGATGATACTTTCAGGTAATGATCAGTACACTAAGGCGACTTGGTTCCCCAAATTTCGTTCTTCTATGTTGAAGCGTTCGTTTCCAGTAACAGTTTGAATTTTTAGGTTTCACTCTGTTTTCTCCTATATTGATAGATGTATTTGGAACTCTAAATCCAACAGGGTTTGTGCTAGCTTCTTGAAACTTGACACAATAAAGTAGTTTCACGTTCTATCTCTACGTTTTGTTTCCTCTTGATGTAGCCCTAAGCAGTTACTGGCGGGAAACACTTTCATGGAAAGGGGTTGCCAAGCTTCCTAAAATTACGAATCTCCAGAAATCTCAGCAAATATTTTTTCACCCAAACTGGATGATACTTTCAGGTAATGATCAGTACACTAAGGCGACTTGGTTCCCCAAATTTCGTTCTTCTATGTTGAAGCGTTCGTTTCCAGTAACAGTTTGAATTTTTAGGTTTCACTCTGTTTTCTCCTATATTGATAGATGTATTTGGAACTCTAAATCCAACACGGTTTGTGCTGGCTTCTTGAAACATGACACAATAAAGTAGTTTCACGTTCTATCTCTATGTTTTGTTTCCTCTTGATGTAGCCCAATGCAGTGACTGGCAAGAAACACTTTCATGGAAAGGGGTTGCCAGGCTTCCCAAAATTACGAATCTCCAGATATCTCAGCAAATATTTTTTCACCCAAACTGGATGATACTTTCAGGTAATGATCAGTACACTAAGGCGACTTGGTTCCCCAAATTTCGTTCTTCTATGTTGAAGCGTTCGTTTCCAGTAACAGTTTGAATTTTTAGGTTTCACTCTGTTTTCTCCTATATTGATAGATGTATTTGGAACTCTAAATCCAACAGGGTTTGTGCTGGCTTCTTGAAACTTGACACAATAAAGTAGTTTCACGTTCTATCTCTATGTTTTGTTTCCTCTTGATGTAGCCCTAAGCAGTGACTGGCGAGAAACACTTTCATGGAAAGGGGTTGCCAGGCTTCCCAAAATTAAGAATCTCCAGAAATCTCAGCAAATATTTTTTCACCCAAACTGGATGATACTTTCAGGTAATGATCAGTACACTAAGGCGACTTGGTTCCCCAAATTTCGTTCTTCTATGTTGAAGCGTTCGTTTCCAGTAACAGTTTGAATTTTTAGGTTTCACTCTGTTTTCTCCTATATTGATAGATGTATTTGGAACTCTAAATCCAACAGGGTTTGTGCTGGCTTCTTGAAACTTGACACAATAAAGTAGTTTCACGTTCTATCTCTAAGTTTTGTTTCCTCTTGATGTAGCCCTAAGCAGTTACTGGCGGGAAACACTTTCATGGAAAGGGGTTGCCAGGCTTCCTAAAATTACGAATCTCCAGATATCTCAGCAAATATTTTTTCACCCAAACTGGATGATACTTTCAGGTAATGATCAGTACACTAAGGCGACTTGGTTCCCCAAATTTCGTTCTTCTATGTTGAAGCGTTCGTTTCCAGTAACAGTTTGAATTTTTAGGTTTCACTCTGTTTTCTCCTATATTGATAGATGTATTTGGAACTCTAAATCCAACAGGGTTTGTGCTAGCTACTTGAAACTTGACACAATAAAGTAGTTTCACGTTCTATCTCTACGTTTTGTTTCCTCTTGTTGTAGCCCTAAGCAGTTACTGGCGGGAAACACTTTCATGGAAAGAGGTTGCCAAGCTTCCTAAAATTACGAATCTCCAGAAATCTCAGCAAATATTTTTTCACCCAAACTGGATGATACTTTCAGGTAATGATCAGTACACTAAGGCGACTTGGTTCCCCAAATTTCGTTCTTCTATGTTGAAGCGTTCGTTTCCAGTAACAGTTTGAATTTTTAGGTTTCACTCTGTTTTCTCCTATATTGATAGATGTATTTGGAACTCTAAATCCAACAGGGTTTGTGCTAGCTTCTTGAAACTTGACACAATAAAGTAGTTTCACGTTCTATCTCTATGTTTTGTTTCCTCTTGATGTAGCCCTAAGCAGTTACTGGCGGGAAACACTTTCATGGAAAGGGGTTGCCAAGCTTCCTAAAATTACGAATCTCCAGAAATCTCAGCAAATATTTTTTCACCCAAACTGGATGATACTTTCAGGTAATGATCAGTACACTAAGGCGACTTGGTTCCCCAAATTTCGTTCTTCTATGTTGAAGCGTTCGTTTCCAGTAACAGTTTGAATTTTTAGGTTTCACTCTGTTTTCTCCTATATTGATAGATGTATTTGGAACTCTAAATCCAACACGGTTTGTGCTGGCTTCTTGAAACATGACACAATAAAGTAGTTTCACGTTCTATCTCTATGTTTTGTTTCCTCTTGATGTAGCCCAATGCAGTGACTGGCAAGAAACACTTTCATGGAAAGGGGTTGCCAGGCTTCCCAAAATTACGAATCTCCAGATATCTCAGCAAATATTTTTTCACCCAAACTGGATGATACTTTCAGGTAATGATCAGTACACTAAGGCGACTTGGTTCCCCAAATTTCGTTCTTCTATGTTGAAGCGTTCGTTTCCAGTAACAGTTTGAATTTTTAGGTTTCACTCTGTTTTCTCCTATATTGATAGATGTATTTGGAACTCTAAATCCAACAGGGTTTGTGCTGGCTTCTTGAAACTTGACACAATAAAGTAGTTTCACGTTCTATCTCTATGTTTTGTTTCCTCTTGATGTAGCCCTAAGCAGTGACTGGCGAGAAACACTTTCATGGAAAGGGGTTGCCAGGCTTCCCAAAATTAAGAATCTCCAGAAATCTCAGCAAATATTTTTTCAACCAAACTGGATGATACTTTCAGGTAATGATCAGTACACTAAGGCGACTTGGTTCCCCAAATTTCGTTCTTCTATGTTGAAGCGTTCGTTTCCAGTAACAGTTTGAATTTTTAGGTTTCACTCTGTTTTCTCCTATATTGATAGATGTATTTGGAACTCTAAATCCAACAGGGTTTGTGCTGGCTTCTTGAAACTTGACACAATAAAGTAGTTTCACGTTCTATCTCTAAGTTTTGTTTCCTCTGGATGTAGCCCTAAGCAGTTACTGGCGGGAAACACTTTCATGGAAAGGGGTTGCCAGGCTTCCTAAAATTACGAATCTCCAGATATCTCAGCAAATATTTTTTCACCCAAACTGGATGATACTTTCAGGTAATGCTCAGTACACTAAACCTTCTTGCTTCTCCAAATTTCGTACTTCTATGTTGAAGCGTTCGTTTCCAGTAACAGTTTGAATTTTTAGATTTCACTCTGTTTTCTCCTATATTGATAGATGTATTTGGAACTCTAAATCCAACACGGTTTGTGCTGGCTTCTTGAAACATGATACAATAAAGTAGTTTCACGTTCTATCTCTATGTTTTGTTTCCTCTTGATGTAGCCCAATGCAGTAACTGGCGAGAAACACTTTCATGGAAAGGGGTTGCCAGGCTTCCCAAAATTACGAATCTCCAGAAATCTCAGCAAATATTTTTTCACCCAAACTGGATGATACTTTCAGGTAATGATCAGTACACTAAGGCGACTTGGTTCCCCAAATTTCGTTCTTCTATGTTGAAGCGTTCGTTTCCAGTAACAGTTTGAATTTTTAGGTTTCACTCTGTTTTCTCCTATATTGATAGATGTGTTTGGAACTCTAAATCGAACACGGTTTGTGCTAGCTTCTTGAAACTTGACACAATAAAGTAGTTTCACGTTCTATCTCTATGTTTTGTTTCCTCTTGATGTAGCCTTAAGCAGTGACTGGCGAGAAACACTTTCATGGAAAGGGGTTGCCAAGCTTCCTAAAATTACGAATCTCCAGAAATCTCAGCAAATATTTTTTCACCCAAACTGGATGATACTTTCAGGTAATGATCAGTACACTAAGCCGACTTGGTTCCCCAAACTTCGTTCTTCTATATTGAAGCGTTCGTTTCCAGTAACAGTTTGAATTTTTAGGTTTCACTCTGTTTTCTCCTATATTGACACATGTATTTGGAACTCTAAATCCAACACGGTTTGTGCTAGCTTCTTGAAACTTGAAGCAATAAAGTACTTTCTCGTTCTATCTCTACGTTTTGTTTCCTCTTGATGTAGCCCTAAGCAGTGACTGGCGAGAAACACTTTCATGAAAAGGTGTTGCCAAGCTTCCAAAAATTAGGAATCTCCAGAAATCCCAGCAAATATATTTTCACCCAAACTGGATGATACTTTCAGGTAATGATCAGTACACTAAGCCGACTTGGTTCCCCAAATTTTGTTCTTCTATGTTGCATCGTTCGTTTGCAGTAACAGTTTGAATTTTTAGGTTTCACTCTGTTTTCTCCTATATTGATAGATGTATTTGGAACTCTAAATCCAACACGGTTTGTGCTAGGTTCTTGAAACATGACACAATAAAGTAGTTTCACGTTCTATCTCTATGTTTTGTTTCCTCTTGATGTAGCCCTAAGCAGTGACTGGCGAGAAACACGTTCATTGAAAGGGATTGCCAAGCTTCCAAAAATACGAATCTCCAGAAATCTCAGCAAACATTTTTTCACCCAAACTGGATGATACTTTCAGGTATTGATCAGTGCACTAAGGCGACTTGGTTCCCCAAATATCGTTCTTCTATCTTGAAGCGTTCATTTCCAGTAACAGTTTGAATTTTTAGGTTTCACTCTGTATTCTCCTATATTGATATATGTGTTTGGAACTCTAAATCCAACACGGTTTGTGCTAACTTCTTCAAACCGGACACAATAAAGTAGTTTCACGTTCTATCTCTGTGTTTTATTTCCTCTTGATGTATACCTAAGCAGTGACTGGCGAGAAACACTTTCATGGAAAGGGTTTGCCAAGCTGCCAAAAATTACGAATCTCCAGAAATCTCAGCAAATATTTTTTCACCCAAACTGGATGATACTTTGAAGTAATGATCAGTACACTAAGCCGACTTGGTTCCCCAAATTTCGTTCTTCTATGTTGAAGCGTTCGTTTGCAGTAACACTCTGAATTTTTAGGTTTCACTCTGTTTTCTCCTATATTGATAGATGTATTTGGAACTCTAAATCCAACACGGTTTGTGCTAGCTTCTTGAAACTTGACACAATAAAGTAGTTTCACGTTCTATCTCTATGTTTTGTTTCCTCTTGATGTAGCCCTAAGCAGTGACTGGCGAGAAACACTTTCATGGAAAGGGGTTGCCAGGCTTCCCAAAATTACGAATCTCCAGAAATCTCAGCAAATATTTTTTCACCCAAACTGGATGATACTTTCAGGTAATGATCAGTACACTAAGGCGACTTGGTTCCCCAAATTTCGTTCTTCTATGTTGAAGCGTTCGTTTCCAGTAACAGTTTTAATTTTTAGGTTTCACTCTGTTTTCTCCTATATTGATAGATGTATTTGGAACTCTAAATCCAACACGGTTTGTGCTAGCTTCTTGAAACTTGACACAATAAAGTAGTTTCACGTTCTATCTCTACTTTTTGTTTCCTCTTGATGTAGCCTTAAGCAGTGACTGGCGAGAAACACTTTCAAGGAAAGGGGTTGCCAAGCTTCCTAAAATTACGAATCTCCAGATATCTCAGCAAATATTTTTTCACCCAAACTGGATGATACTTTCAGTTAATGATCAGTACACTAAGGCGACTTGGTTCCCCAAATTTCGTTCTTCTATGTTGAAGCGTTCGTTTCCAGTAACAGTTTGAATTTTTAGGTTTCACTCTGTTTTCTCCTATATTGATAGATGTATTTGGAACTCTAAATCCAACAGGGTTTGTGCTAGCTACTTGAAACTTGACACAATAAAGTAGTTTCACGTTCTATCTCTACGTTTTGTTTCCTCTTGTTGTAGCCCTAAGCAGTTACTGGCGGGAAACACTTTCATGGAAAGAGGTTGCCAAGCTTCCTAAAATTACGAATCTCCAGAAATCTCAGCAAATATTTTTTCACCCAAACTGGATGATACTTTCAGGTAATGATCAGTACACTAAGGCGACTTGGTTCCCCAAATTTCGTTCTTCTATGTTGAAGCGTTCGTTTCCAGTAACAGTTTGAATTTTTAGGTTTCACTCTGTTTTCTCCTATATTGATAGATGTATTTGGAACTCTAAATCCAACAGGGTTTGTGCTAGCTTCTTGAAACTTGACACAATAAAGTAGTTTCACGTTCTATCTCTACGTTTTGTTTCCTCTTGATGTAGCCCTAAGCAGTTACTGGCGGGAAACACTTTCATGGAAAGGGGTTGCCAAGCTTCCTAAAATTACGAATCTCCAGAAATCTCAGCAAATATTTTTTCACCCAAACTGGATGATACTTTCAGGTAATGATCAGTACACTAAGGCGACTTGGTTCCCCAAATTTCGTTCTTCTATGTTGAAGCGTTCGTTTCCAGTAACAGTTTGAATTTTTAGGTTTCACTCTGTTTTCTCCTATATTGATAGATGTATTTGGAACTCTAAATCCAACACGGTTTGTGCTGGCTTCTTGAAACATGACACAATAAAGTAGTTTCACGTTCTATCTCTATGTTTTGTTTCCTCTTGATGTAGCCCAATGCAGTGACTGGCAAGAAACACTTTCATGGAAAGGGGTTGCCAGGCTTCCCAAAATTACGAATCTCCAGATATCTCAGCAAATATTTTTTCACCCAAACTGGATGATACTTTCAGGTAATGATCAGTACACTAAGGCGACTTGGTTCCCCAAATTTCGTTCTTCTATGTTGAAGCGTTCGTTTCCAGTAACAGTTTGAATTTTTAGGTTTCACTCTGTTTTCTCCTATATTGATAGATGTATTTGGAACTCTAAATCCAACAGGGTTTGTGCTGGCTTCTTGAAACTTGACACAATAAAGTAGTTTCACGTTCTATCTCTATGTTTTGTTTCCTCTTGATGTAGCCCTAAGCAGTGACTGGCGAGAAACACTTTCATGGAAAGGGGTTGCCAGGCTTCCCAAAATTAAGAATCTCCAGAAATCTCAGCAAATATTTTTTCACCCAAACTGGATGATACTTTCAGGTAATGATCAGTACACTAAGGCGACTTGGTTCCCCAAATTTCGTTCTTCTATGTTGAAGCGTTCGTTTCCAGTAACAGTTTGAATTTTTAGGTTTCACTCTGTTTTCTCCTATATTGATAGATGTATTTGGAACTCTAAATCCAACAGGGTTTGTGCTGGCTTCTTGAAACTTGACACAATAAAGTAGTTTCACGTTCTATCTCTAAGTTTTGTTTCCTCTTGATGTAGCCCTAAGCAGTTACTGGCGGGAAACACTTTCATGGAAAGGGGTTGCCAGGCTTCCTAAAATTACGAATCTCCAGATATCTCAGCAAATATTTTTTCACCCAAACTGGATGATACTTTCAGGTAATGATCAGTACACTAAGGCGACTTGGTTCCCCAAATTTCGTTCTTCTATGTTGAAGCGTTCGTTTCCAGTAACAGTTTGAATTTTTAGGTTTCACTCTGTTTTCTCCTATATTGATAGATGTATTTGGAACTCTAAATCCAACAGGGTTTGTGCTAGCTACTTGAAACTTGACACAATAAAGTAGTTTCACGTTCTATCTCTACGTTTTGTTTCCTCTTGTTGTAGCCCTAAGCAGTTACTGGCGGGAAACACTTTCATGGAAAGAGGTTGCCAAGCTTCCTAAAATTACGAATCTCCAGAAATCTCAGCAAATATTTTTTCACCCAAACTGGATGATACTTTCAGGTAATGATCAGTACACTAAGGCGACTTGGTTCCCCAAATTTCGTTCTTCTATGTTGAAGCGTTCGTTTCCAGTAACAGTTTGAATTTTTAGGTTTCACTCTGTTTTCTCCTATATTGATAGATGTATTTGGAACTCTAAATCCAACAGGGTTTGTGCTAGCTTCTTGAAACTTGACACAATAAAGTAGTTTCACGTTCTATCTCTACGTTTTGTTTCCTCTTGATGTAGCCCTAAGCAGTTACTGGCGGGAAACACTTTCATGGAAAGGGGTTGCCAAGCTTCCTAAAATTACGAATCTCCAGAAATCTCAGCAAATATTTTTTCACCCAAACTGGATGATACTTTCAGGTAATGATCAGTACACTAAGGCGACTTGGTTCCCCAAATTTCGTTCTTCTATGTTGAAGCGTTCGTTTCCAGTAACAGTTTGAATTTTTAGGTTTCACTCTGTTTTCTCCTATATTGATAGATGTATTTGGAACTCTAAATCCAACACGGTTTGTGCTGGCTTCTTGAAACATGACACAATAAAGTAGTTTCACGTTCTATCTCTATGTTTTGTTTCCTCTTGATGTAGCCCAATGCAGTGACTGGCAAGAAACACTTTCATGGAAAGGGGTTGCCAGGCTTCCCAAAATTACGAATCTCCAGATATCTCAGCAAATATTTTTTCACCCAAACTGGATGATACTTTCAGGTAATGATCAGTACACTAAGGCGACTTGGTTCCCCAAATTTCGTTCTTCTATGTTGAAGCGTTCGTTTCCAGTAACAGTTTGAATTTTTAGGTTTCACTCTGTTTTCTCCTATATTGATAGATGTATTTGGAACTCTAAATCCAACAGGGTTTGTGCTGGCTTCTTGAAACTTGACACAATAAAGTAGTTTCACGTTCTATCTCTATGTTTTGTTTCCTCTTGATGTAGCCCTAAGCAGTGACTGGCGAGAAACACTTTCATGGAAAGGGGTTGCCAGGCTTCCCAAAATTAAGAATCTTCAGAAATCTCAGCAAATATTTTTTCACCCAAACTGGATGATACTTTCAGGTAATGATCAGTACACTAAGGCGACTTGGTTCCCCAAATTTCGTTCTTCTATGTTGAAGCGTTCGTTTCCAGTAACAGTTTGAATTTTTAGGTTTCACTCTGTTTTCTCCTATATTGATAGATGTATTTGGAACTCTAAATCCAACAGGGTTTGTGCTGGCTTCTTGAAACTTGACACAATAAAGTAGTTTCACGTTCTATCTCTAAGTTTTGTTTCCTCTTGATGTAGCCCTAAGCAGTTACTGGCGGGAAACACTTTCATGGAAAGGGGTTGCCAGGCTTCCTAAAATTACGAATCTCCAGATATCTCAGCAAATATTTTTTCACCCAAACTGGATGATACTTTCAGGTAATTCTCAGTACACTAAACCTTCTTGCTTCTCCAAATTTCGTACTTCTATGTTGAAGCGTTCGTTTCCAGTAACAGTTTGAATTTTTAGATTTCACTCTGTTTTCTCCTATATTGATAGATGTATTTGGAACTCTAAATCCAACACGGTTTGTGCTGGCTTCTTGAAACATGATACAATAAAGTAGTTTCACGTTCTATCTCTATGTTTTGTTTCCTCTTGATGTAGCCCAATGCAGTGACTGGCGAGAAACACTTTCATGGAAAGGGGTTGCCAGGCTTCCCAAAATTACGAATCTCCAGAAATCTCAGCAAATATTTTTTCACCCAAACTGGATGATACTTTCAGGTAATGATCAGTACACTAAGGCGACTTGGTTCCCCAAATTTCGTTCTTCTATGTTGAAGCGTTCGTTTCCAGTAACAGTTTGAATTTTTAGGTTTCACTCTGTTTTCTCCTATATTGATAGATGTGTTTGGAACTCTAAATCGAACACGGTTTATGCTAGCTTCTTGAAACTTGACACAATAAAGTAGTTTCACGTTCTATCTCTATGTTTTGTTTCCTCTTGATGTAGCCTTAAGCAGTGACTGGCGAGAAACACTTTCATGGAAAGGGGTTGCCAAGCTTCCTAAAATTACGAATCTCCAGAAATCTCAGCAAATATTTTTTCACCCAAACTGGATGATACTTTCAGGTAATGATCAGTACACTAAGCCGACTTGGTTCCCCAAACTTCGTTCTTCTATATTGAAGCGTTCGTTTCCAGTAACAGTTTGAATTTTTAGGTTTCACTCTGTTTTCTCCTATATTGACACATGTATTTGGAACTCTAAATCCAAAACGGTTTGTGCTAGCTTCTTGAAACTTGAAGCAATAAAGTACTTTCTCGTTCTATCTCTACGTTTTGTTTCCTCTTGATGTAGCCCTAAGCAGTGACTGGCGAGAAACACTTTCATGAAAAGGTGTTGCCAAGCTTCCAAAAATTAGGAATCTCCAGAAATCCCAGCAAATATATTTTCACCCAAACTGGATGATACTTTCAGGTAATGATCAGTACACTAAGGCGACTTGGTTCCCCAAATTTCGTTCTTCTATGTTGAAGCGTTCGTTTCCAGTAACAGTTTGAATTTTTAGGTTTCACTCTGTTTTCTCCTATATTGATAGATGTATTTGGAACTCTAAATCCAACAGGGTTTGTGCTGGCTTCTTGAAACTTGACACAATAAAGTAGTTTCACGTTCTATCTCTATGTTTTGTTTCCTCTTGATGTAGCCCTAAGCAGTGACTGGCGAGAAACACTTTCATGGAAAGGGGTTGCCAGGCTTCCCAAAATTAAGAATCTCCAGAAATCTCAGCAAATATTTTTTCACCCAAACTGGATGATACTTTCAGGTAATGATCAGTACACTAAGGCGACTTGGTTCCCCAAATTTCGTTCTTCTATGTTGAAGCGTTCGTTTCCAGTAACAGTTTGAATTTTTAGGTTTCACTCTGTTTTCTCCTATATTGATAGATGTATTTGGAACTCTAAATCCAACAGGGTTTGTGCTGGCTTCTTGAAACTTGACACAATAAAGTAGTTTCACGTTCTATCTCTGTGTTTTATTTCCTCTTGATGTATACCTAAGCAGTGACTGGCGAGAAACACTTTCATGGAAAGGGTTTGCCAAGCTGCCAAAAATTACGAATCTCCAGAAATCTCAGCAAATATTTTTTCACCCAAACTGGATGATACTTTGAAGTAATGATCAGTACACTAAGCCGACTTGGTTCCCCAAATTTCGTTCTTCTATGTTGAAGCGTTCGTTTGCAGTAACACTCTGAATTTTTAGGTTTCACTCTGTTTTCTCCTATATTGATAGATGTATTTGGAACTCTAAATCCAACACGGTTTGTGCTAGCTTCTTGAAACTTGACACAATAAAGTAGTTTCACGTTCTATCTCTATGTTTTGTTTCCTCTTGATGTAGCCCTAAGCAGTGACTGGCGAGAAACACTTTCATGGAAAGGGGTTGCCAGGCTTCCCAAAATTACGAATCTCCAGAAATCTCAGCAAATATTTTTTCACCCAAACTGGATGATACTTTCAGGTAATGATCAGTACACTAAGGCGACTTGGTTCCCCAAATTTCGTTCTTCTATGTTGAAGCGTTCGTTTCCAGTAACAGTTTTAATTTTTAGGTTTCACTCTGTTTTCTCCTATATTGATAGATGTATTTGGAACTCTAAATCCAACACGGTTTGTGCTAGCTTCTTGAAACTTGACACAATAAAGTAGTTTCACGTTCTGTCTCTACTTTTTGTTTCCTCTTGATGTAGCCTTAAGCAGTGACTGGCGAGAAACACTTTCAAGGAAAGGGGTTGCCAAGCTTCCTAAAATTACGAATCTCCAGATATCTCAGCAAATATTTTTTCACCCAAACTGGATGATACTTTCAGGTAATGATCAGTACACTAAGGCGACTTGGTTCCCCAAATTTCGTTCTTCTATGTTGAAGCGTTCGTTTCCAGTAACAGTTTGAATTTTTAGGTTTCACTCTGTTTTCTCCTATATTGATAGATGTATTTGGAACTCTAAATCCAACAGGGTTTGTGCTAGCTACTTGAAACTTGACACAATAATGTAGTTTCACGTTCTATCTCTACGTTTTGTTTCCTCTTGATGTAGCCCTAAGCAGTTACTGGCGGGAAACACTTTCATGGAAAGGGGTTGCCAAGCTTCCTAAAATTACGAATCTCCAGAAATCTCAGCAAATATTTTTTCACCCAAACTGGATGATACTTTCAGGTAATGATCAGTACACTAAGGCGACTTGGTTCCCCAAATTTCGTTCTTCTATGTTGAAGCGTTCGTTTGCAGTAACACTCTGAATTTTTAGGTTTCACTCTGTTTTCTCCTATATTGATAGATGTATTTGGAACTCTAAATCCAACACGGTTTGTGCTAGCTTCTTGAAACTTGACACAATAAAGTAGTTTCACGTTCTATCTCTATGTTTTGTTTCCTCTTGATGTAGCCCTAAGCAGTGACTGGCGAGAAACACTTTCATGGAAAGGGGTTGCCAGGCTTCCCAAAATTACGAATCTCCAGAAATCTCAGCAAATATTTTTTCACCCAAACTGGATGATACTTTCAGGTAATGATCAGTACATTAAGGCGACTTGGTTCCCCAAATTTCGTTCTTCTATGTTGAAGCGTTCGTTTCCAGTAACAGTTTTAATTTTTAGGTTTCACTCTGTTTTCTCCTATATTGATAGATGTATTTGGAACTCTAAATCCAACACGGTTTGTGCTAGCTTCTTGAAACTTGACACAATAAAGTAGTTTCACGTTCTATCTCTACTTTTTGTTTCCTCTTGATGTAGCCTTAAGCAGTGACTGGCGAGAAACACTTTCAAGGAAAGGGGTTGCCAAGCTTCCTAAAATTACGAATCTCCAGATATCTCAGCAAATATTTTTTCACCCAAACTGGATGATACTTTCAGATAATGATCAGTACACTAAGGCGACTTGGTTCCCCAAATTTCGTTCTTCTATGTTGAAGCGTTCGTTTCCAGTAACAGTTTGAATTTTTAGGTTTCACTCTGTTTTCTCCTATATTGATAGATGTATTTGGAACTCTAAATCCAACAGGGTTTGTGCTAGCTACTTGAAACTTGACACAATAATGTAGTTTCACGTTCTATCTCTACGTTTTGTTTCCTCTTGATGTAGCCCTAAGCAGTTACTGGCGGGAAACACTTTCATGGAAAGGGGTTGCCAAGCTTCCTAAAATTACGAATCTCCAGAAATCTCAGCAAATATTTTTTCACCCAAACTGGATGATACTTTCAGGTAATGATCAGTACACTAAGGCGACTTGGTTCCCCAAATTTCGTTCTTCTATGTTGAAGCGTTCGTTTCCAGTAACAGTTTGAATTTTTAGGTTTCACTCTGTTTTCTCCTATATTGATAGATGTATTTGGAACTCTAAATCCAACAGGGTTTGTGCTAGCTTCTTGAAACTTGACACAATAAAGTAGTTTCACGTTCTATCTCTATGTTTTGTTTCCTCTTGATGTAGCCCTAAGCAGTTACTGGCGGGAAACACTTTCATGGAAAGGGGTTGCCAGGCTTCCTAAAATTACGAATCTCCAGAAATCTCAGCAAATATTTTTTCACCCAAACTGGATGATACTTTCAGGTAATGATCAGTACACTAAGGCGACTTGGTTCCCCAAATTTCGTTCTTCTATGTTGAAGCGTTCGTTTCCAGTAACAGTTTGAATTTTTCGGTTTCACTCTGTTTTCTCCTATATTGATAGATGTATTTGGAACTCTAAATCCAACACGGTTTGTGCTGGCTTCTTGAAACATGATACAATAAAGTAGTTTCACGTTCTATATCTATGTTTTGTTTCCTCTTGATGTAGCCCAATGCAGTGACTGGCGAGAAACACTTTCATGGAAAGGGGTTGCCAGGCTTCCCAAAATTACGAATCTCCAGAAATCTCAGCAAATATTTTTTCACCCAAACTGGATGATACTTTCAGGTAATGATCAGTACACTAAGGCGACTTGGTTCCCCAAATTTCGTTCTTCTATGTTGAAGCGTTCGTTTCCAGTAACAGTTTGAATTTTTAGGTTTCACTCTGTTTTCTCCTATATTGATAGATGTGTTTGGAACTCTAAATCGAACACGGTTTGTGCTAGCTTCTTGAAACTTGACACAATAAAGTAGTTTCACGTTCTATCTCTATGTTTTGTTTCCTCTTGATGTAGCCTTAAGCAGTGACTGGCGAGAAACACTTTCATGGAAAGGGGTTGCCAAGCTTCCTAAAATTACGAATCTCCAGAAATCTCAGCAAATATTTTTTCACCCAAACTGGATGATACTTTCAGGTAATGATCAGTACACTAAGCCGACTTGGTTCCCCAAACTTCGTTCTTCTATATTGAAGCGTTCGTTTCCAGTAACAGTTTGAATTTTTAGGTTTCACTCTGTTTTCTCCTATATTGACACATGTATTTGGAACTCTAAATCCAACACGGTTTGTGCTAGCTTCTTGAAACTTGAAGCAATAAAGTACTTTCTCGTTCTATCTCTACGTTTTGTTTCCTCTTGATGTAGCCCTAAGCAGTGACTGGCGAGAAACACTTTCATGAAAAGGTGTTGCCAAGCTTCCAAAAATTAGGAATCTCCAGAAATCCCAGCAAATATATTTTCACCCAAACTGGATGATACTTTCAGGTAATGATCAGTACACTAAGCCGACTTGGTTCCCCAAATTTTGTTCTTCTATGTTGCATCGTTCGTTTGCAGTAACAGTTTGAATTTTTAGGTTTCACTCTGTTTTCTCCTATATTGATAGATGTATTTGGAACTCTAAATCCAACACGGTTTGTGCTAGGTTCTTGAAACTTGAAACAATAAAGTAGTTTCACATTCTATCTCTATGGTTTCTTTCCTCTTGATGTAGCCCTAAGCAGTGACTGGCGAGAAACACGTTCATTGAAAGGGATTGCCAAGCTTCCAAAAATACGAATCTCCAGAAATCTCAGCAAACATTTTTTCACCCAAACTGGATGATACTTTCAGGTATTGATCAGTGCACTAAGGCGACTTGGTTCCCCAAATATCGTTCTTCTATCTTGAAGCGTTCATTTCCAGTAACAGTTTGAATTTTTAGGTTTCACTCTGTATTCTCCTATATTGATATATGTGTTTGGAACTCTAAATCCAACACGGTTTGTGCTAACTTCTTCAAACCGGACACAATAAAGTAGTTTCACGTTCTATCTCTGTGTTTTATTTCCTCTTGATGTATACCTAAGCAGTGACTGGCGAGAAACACTTTCATGGAAAGGGTTTGCCAAGCTGCCAAAAATTACGAATCTCCAGAAATCTCAGCAAATATTTTTTCACCCAAACTGGATGATACTTTGAAGTAATGATCAGTACACTAAGCCGACTTGGTTCCCCAAATTTCGTTCTTCTATGTTGAAGCGTTCGTTTGCAGTAACACTCTGAATTTTTAGGTTTCACTCTGTTTTCTCCTATATTGATAGATGTATTTGGAACTCTAAATCCAACACGGTTTGTGCTAGCTACTTGAAACTTGACACAATAATGTAGTTTCACGTTCTATCTCTACGTTTTGTTTCCTCTTGATGTAGCCCTAAGCAGTTACTGGCGGGAAACACTTTCATGGAAAGGGGTTGCCAAGCTTCCTAAAATTACGAATCTCCAGAAATCTCAGCAAATATTTTTTCACCCAAACTGGATGATACTTTCAGGTAATGATCAGTACACTAAGGCGACTTGGTTCCCCAAATTTCGTTCTTCTATGTTGAAGCGTTCGTTTGCAGTAACACTCTGAATTTTTAGGTTTCACTCTGTTTTCTCCTATATTGATAGATGTATTTGGAACTCTAAATCCAACACGGTTTGTGCTAGCTTCTTGAAACTTGACACAGTAAAGTAGTTTCACGTTCTATCTCTATGTTTTGTTTCCTCTTGATGTAGCCCTAAGCAGTGACTGGCGAGAAACACTTTCATGGAAAGGGGTTGCCAGGCTTCCCAAAATTACGAATCTCCAGAAATCTCAGCAAATATTTTTTCACCCAAACTGGATGATACTTTCAGGTAATGATCAGTACACTAAGGCGACTTGGTTCCCCAAATTTCGTTCTTCTATGTTGAAGCGTTCGTTTCCAGTAACAGTTTTAATTTTTAGGTTTCACTCTGTTTTCTCCTATATTGATAGATGTATTTGGAACTCTAAATCCAACACGGTTTGTGCTAGCTTCTTGAAACTTGACACAATAAAGTAGTTTCACGTTCTATCTCTACTTTTTGTTTCCTCTTGATGTAGCCTTAAGCAGTGACTGGCGAGAAACACTTTCAAGGAAAGGGGTTGCCAAGCTTCCTAAAATTACGAATCTCCAGATATCTCAGCAAATATTTTTTCACCCAAACTGGATGATACTTTCAGATAATGATCAGTACACTAAGGCGACTTGGTTCCCCAAATTTCGTTCTTCTATGTTGAAGCGTTCGTTTCCAGTAACAGTTTGAATTTTTAGGTTTCACTCTGTTTTCTCCTATATTGATAGATGTATTTGGAACTCTAAATCCAACAGGGTTTGTGCTAGCTACTTGAAACTTGACACAATAATGTAGTTTCACGTTCTATCTCTACGTTTTGTTTCCTCTTGATGTAGCCCTAAGCAGTTACTGGCGGGAAACACTTTCATGGAAAGGGGTTGCCAAGCTTCCTAAAATTACGAATCTCCAGAAATCTCAGCAAATATTTTTTCACCCAAACTGGATGATACTTTCAGGTAATGATCAGTACACTAAGGCGACTTGGTTCCCCAAATTTCGTTCTTCTATGTTGAAGCGTTCGTTTCCAGTAACAGTTTGAATTTTTAGGTTTCACTCTGTTTTCTCCTATATTGATAGATGTATTTGGAACTCTAAATCCAACAGGGTTTGTGCTAGCTTCTTGAAACTTGACACAATAAAGTAGTTTCACGTTCTATCTCTACGTTTTGTTTCCTCTTGATGTAGCCCTAAGCAGTTACTGGCGGGAAACACTTTCATGGAAAGGGGTTGCCAGGCTTCCTAAAATTACGAATCTCCAGAAATCTCAGCAAATATTTTTTCACCCAAACTGGATGATACTTTCAGGTAATGATCAGTACACTAAGGCGACTTGGTTCCCCAAATTTCGTTCTTCTATGTTGAAGCGTTCGTTTCCAGTAACAGTTTGAATTTTTCGGTTTCACTCTGTTTTCTCCTATATTGATAGATGTATTTGGAACTCTAAATCCAACACGGTTTGTGCTGGCTTCTTGAAACATGATACAATAAAGTAGTTTCACGTTCTATATCTATGTTTTGTTTCCTCTTGATGTAGCCCAATGCAGTGACTGGCGAGAAACACTTTCATGGAAAGGGGTTGCCAGGCTTCCCAAAATTACGAATCTCCAGAAATCTCAGCAAATATTTTTTCACCCAAACTGGATGATACTTTCAGGTAATGATCAGTACACTAAGGCGACTTGGTTCCCCAAATTTCGTTCTTCTATGTTGAAGCGTTCGTTTCCAGTAACAGTTTGAATTTTTAGGTTTCACTCTGTTTTCTCCTATATTGATAGATGTGTTTGGAACTCTAAATCGAACACGGTTTGTGCTAGCTTCTTGAAACTTGACACAATAAAGTAGTTTCACGTTCTATATGTTTTGTTTCCTCTTGATGTAGCCTTAAGCAGTGACTGGCGAGAAACACTTTCATGGAAAGGGGTTGCCAAGCTTCCTAAAATTACGAATCTCCAGAAATCTCAGCAAATAGTTTTTCACCCAACCTGGATGATACTTTCAGGTAATGATCAGTACACTAAGCCGACTTGGTTCCCCAAACTTCGTTCTTCTATGTTGAAGCGTTCGTTTCCAGTAACAGTTTGAATTTTTAGGTTTCACTCTGTTTTCTCCTATATTGATAGATGTATTTGGAACTCTAAATCCAACAGGGTTTGTGCTAGCTACTTGAAACTTGACACAATAATGTAGTTTCACGTTCTATCTCTACGTTTTGTTTCCTCTTGATGTAGCCCTAAGCAGTTACTGGCGGGAAACACTTTCATGGAAAGGGGTTGCCAAGCTTCCTAAAATTACGAATCTCCAGAAATCTCAGCAAATATTTTTTCACCCAAACTGGATGATACTTTCAGGTAATGATCAGTACACTAAGGCGACTTGGTTCCCCAAATTTCGTTCTTCTATGTTGAAGCGTTCGTTTCCAGTAACAGTTTGAATTTTTAGGTTTCACTCTGTTTTCTCCTATATTGATAGATGTATTTGGAACTCTAAATCCAACAGGGTTTGTGCTAGCTTCTTGAAACTTGACACAATAAAGTAGTTTCACGTTCTATCTCTATGTTTTGTTTCCTCTTGATGTAGCCCTAAGCAGTTACTGGCGGGAAACACTTTCATGGAAAGGGGTTGCCAGGCTTCCTAAAATTACGAATCTCCAGAAATCTCAGCAAATATTTTTTCACCCAAACTGGATGATACTTTCAGGTAATGATCAGTACACTAAGGCGACTTGGTTCCCCAAATTTCGTTCTTCTATGTTGAAGCGTTCGTTTCCAGTAACAGTTTGAATTTTTCGGTTTCACTCTGTTTTCTCCTATATTGATAGATGTATTTGGAACTCTAAATCCAACACGGTTTGTGCTGGCTTCTTGAAACATGATACAATAAAGTAGTTTCACGTTCTATATCTATGTTTTGTTTCCTCTTGATGTAGCCCAATGCAGTGACTGGCGAGAAACACTTTCATGGAAAGGGGTTGCCAGGCTTCCCAAAATTACGAATCTCCAGAAATCTCAGCAAATATTTTTTCACCCAAACTGGATGATACTTTCAGGTAATGATCAGTACACTAAGGCGACTTGGTTCCCCAAATTTCGTTCTTCTATGTTGAAGCGTTCGTTTCCAGTAACAGTTTGAATTTTTAGGTTTCACTCTGTTTTCTCCTATATTGATAGATGTGTTTGGAACTCTAAATCGAACACGGTTTGTGCTAGCTTCTTGAAACTTGACACAATAAAGTAGTTTCACGTTCTATCTCTATGTTTTGTTTCCTCTTGATGTAGCCTTAAGCAGTGACTGGCGAGAAACACTTTCATGGAAAGGGGTTGCCAAGCTTCCTAAAATTACGAATCTCCAGAAATCTCAGCAAATATTTTTTCACCCAAACTGGATGATACTTTCAGGTAATGATCAGTACACTAAGCCGACTTGGTTCCCCAAACTTCGTTCTTCTATATTGAAGCGTTCGTTTCCAGTAACAGTTTGAATTTTTAGGTTTCACTCTGTTTTCTCCTATATTGACACATGTATTTGGAACTCTAAATCCAACACGGTTTGTGCTAGCTTCTTGAAACTTGAAGCAATAAAGTACTTTCTCGTTCTATCTCTACGTTTTGTTTCCTCTTGATGTAGCCCTAAGCAGTGACTGGCGAGAAACACTTTCATGAAAAGGTGTTGCCAAGCTTCCAAAAATTAGGAATCTCCAGAAATCCCAGCAAATATATTTTCACCCAAACTGGATGATACTTTCAGGTAATGATCAGTACACTAAGCCGACTTGGTTCCCCAAATTTTGTTCTTCTATGTTGCATCGTTCGTTTGCAGTAACAGTTTGAATTTTTAGGTTTCACTCTGTTTTCTCCTATATTGATAGATGTATTTGGAACTCTAAATCCAACACGGTTTGTGCTAGGTTCTTGAAACTTGAAACAATAAAGTAGTTTCACATTCTATCTCTATGGTTTCTTTCCTCTTGATGTAGCCCTAAGCAGTGACTGGCGAGAAACACGTTCATTGAAAGGGATTGCCAAGCTTCCAAAAATACGAATCTCCAGAAATCTCAGCAAACATTTTTTCACCCAAACTGGATGATACTTTCAGGTATTGATCAGTGCACTAAGGCGACTTGGTTCCCCAAATATCGTTCTTCTATCTTGAAGCGTTCATTTCCAGTAACAGTTTGAATTTTTAGGTTTCACTCTGTATTCTCCTATATTGATATATGTGTTTGGAACTCTAAATCCAACACGGTTTGTGCTAACTTCTTCAAACCGGACACAATAAAGTAGTTTCACGTTCTATCTCTGTGTTTTATTTCCTCTTGATGTATACCTAAGCAGTGACTGGCGAGAAACACTTTCATGGAAAGGGTTTGCCAAGCTGCCAAAAATTACGAATCTCCAGAAATCTCAGCAAATATTTTTTCACCCAAACTGGATGATACTTTGAAGTAATGATCAGTACACTAAGCCGACTTGGTTCCCCAAATTTCGTTCTTCTATGTTGAAGCGTTCGTTTGCAGTAACACTCTGAATTTTTAGGTTTCACTCTGTTTTCTCCTATATTGATAGATGTATTTGGAACTCTAAATCCAACACGGTTTGTGCTAGCTACTTGAAACTTGACACAATAATGTAGTTTCACGTTCTATCTCTACGTTTTGTTTCCTCTTGATGTAGCCCTAAGCAGTTACTGGCGGGAAACACTTTCATGGAAAGGGGTTGCCAAGCTTCCTAAAATTACGAATCTCCAGAAATCTCAGCAAATATTTTTTCACCCAAACTGGATGATACTTTCAGGTAATGATCAGTACACTAAGGCGACTTGGTTCCCCAAATTTCGTTCTTCTATGTTGAAGCGTTCGTTTGCAGTAACACTCTGAATTTTTAGGTTTCACTCTGTTTTCTCCTATATTGATAGATGTATTTGGAACTCTAAATCCAACACGGTTTGTGCTAGCTTCTTGAAACTTGACACAATAAAGTAGTTTCACGTTCTATCTCTATGTTTTGTTTCCTCTTGATGTAGCCCTAAGCAGTGACTGGCGAGAAACACTTTCATGGAAAGGGGTTGCCAGGCTTCCCAAAATTACGAATCTCCAGAAATCTCAGCAAATATTTTTTCACCCAAACTGGATGATACTTTCAGGTAATGATCAGTACACTAAGGCGACTTGGTTCCCCAAATTTCGTTCTTCTATGTTGAAGCGTTCGTTTCCAGTAACAGTTTTAATTTTTAGGTTTCACTCTGTTTTCTCCTATATTGATAGATGTATTTGGAACTCTAAATCCAACACGGTTTGTGCTAGCTTCTTGAAACTTGACACAATAAAGTAGTTTCACGTTCTATCTCTACTTTTTGTTTCCTCTTGATGTAGCCTTAAGCAGTGACTGGCGAGAAACACTTTCAAGGAAAGGGGTTGCCAAGCTTCCTAAAATTACGAATCTCCAGATATCTCAGCAAATATTTTTTCACCCAAACTGGATGATACTTTCAGATAATGATCAGTACACTAAGGCGACTTGGTTCCCCAAATTTCGTTCTTCTATGTTGAAGCGTTCGTTTCCAGTAACAGTTTGAATTTTTAGGTTTCACTCTGTTTTCTCCTATATTGATAGATGTATTTGGAACTCTAAATCCAACAGGGTTTGTGCTAGCTACTTGAAACTTGACACAATAATGTAGTTTCACGTTCTATCTCTACGTTTTGTTTCCTCTTGATGTAGCCCTAAGCAGTTACTGGCGGGAAACACTTTCATGGAAAGGGGTTGCCAAGCTTCCTAAAATTACGAATCTCCAGAAATCTCAGCAAATATTTTTTCACCCAAACTGGATGATACTTTCAGGTAATGATCAGTACACTAAGGCGACTTGGTTCCCCAAATTTCGTTCTTCTATGTTGAAGCGTTCGTTTCCAGTAACAGTTTGAATTTTTAGGTTTCACTCTGTTTTCTCCTATATTGATAGATGTATTTGGAACTCTAAATCCAACAGGGTTTGTGCTAGCTTCTTGAAACTTGACACAATAAAGTAGTTTCACGTTCTATCTCTACGTTTTGTTTCCTCTTGATGTAGCCCTAAGCAGTTACTGGCGGGAAACACTTTCATGGAAAGGGGTTGCCAGGCTTCCTAAAATTACGAATCTCCAGAAATCTCAGCAAATATTTTTTCACCCAAACTGGATGATACTTTCAGGTAATGATCAGTACACTAAGGCGACTTGGTTCCCCAAATTTCGTTCTTCTATGTTGAAGCGTTCGTTTCCAGTAACAGTTTGAATTTTTCGGTTTCACTCTGTTTTCTCCTATATTGATAGATGTATTTGGAACTCTAAATCCAACACGGTTTGTGCTGGCTTCTTGAAACATGATACAATAAAGTAGTTTCACGTTCTATATCTATGTTTTGTTTCCTCTTGATGTAGCCCAATGCAGTGACTGGCGAGAAACACTTTCATGGAAAGGGGTTGCCAGGCTTCCCAAAATTACGAATCTCCAGAAATCTCAGCAAATATTTTTTCACCCAAACTGGATGATACTTTCAGGTAATGATCAGTACACTAAGGCGACTTGGTTCCCCAAATTTCGTTCTTCTATGTTGAAGCGTTCGTTTCCAGTAACAGTTTGAATTTTTAGGTTTCACTCTGTTTTCTCCTATATTGATAGATGTGTTTGGAACTCTAAATCGAACACGGTTTGTGCTAGCTTCTTGAAACTTGACACAATAAAGTAGTTTCACGTTCTATATGTTTTGTTTCCTCTTGATGTAGCCTTAAGCAGTGACTGGCGAGAAACACTTTCATGGAAAGGGGTTGCCAAGCTTCCTAAAATTACGAATCTCCAGAAATCTCAGCAAATAGTTTTTCACCCAACCTGGATGATACTTTCAGGTAATGATCAGTACACTAAGCCGACTTGGTTCCCCAAACTTCGTTCTTCTATGTTGAAGCGTTCGTTTCCAGTAACAGTTTGAATTTTTAGGTTTCACTCTGTTTTCTCCTATATTGACACATGTATTTGGAACTCTAAATCCAACACGGTTTGTGCTAGCTTCTTGAAACTTGAAGCAATAAAGCACTTTCTCGTTCAATCTCTACGTTTTGTTTCCTCTTGATGTAGCCCTAAGCAGTGACTGGCGAGAAACACTTTCATGAAAAGGTGTTGCCAAGCTTCCAAAAATTAGGAATCTCCAGAAATCCCAGCAAATATATTTTCACCCAAACTGGATGATACTTTCAGGTAATGATCAGTACACTAAGCCGACTTGGTTCCCCAAATTTTGTTCTTCTATGTTGAAGCGTTCGTTTCCAGTAACAGTTTGAATTTTTAGGTTTCACTCTGTTTTCTCCTATATTGATAGATGTATTTGGAACTCTAAATCCAACCCGGTTTGTGCTAGGTTCTTGAAACATGACACAATAAAGTAGTTTCACGTTCTATCTCTATGGTTTCTTTCCTCTTGATGTAGCCCTAAGCAGTGACTGGCGAGAAACACGTTCATTGAAAGGGATTGCCAAGCTTCCAAAAATACGAATCTCCAGAAATCTCAGCAAACATTTTTTCACCCAAACTGGATGATACTTTCAGGTATTGATCAGTGCACTAAGGCGACTTGGTTCCCCAAATATCGTTCTTCTATCTTGAAGCGTTCATTTCCAGTAACAGTTTGAATTTTTAGGTTTCACTCTGTATTCTCCTATATTGATATATGTGTTTGGAACTCTAAATCCAACAAGGTTTGTGCTAACTTCTTCAAACCGGACACAATAAAGTAGTTTCACGTTCTATCTCTGTGTTTTGTTTCCTCTTGATGTATACCTAAGCAGTGACTGGCGAGAAACACTTTCATGGAAAGGGTTTGCCAAGCTGCCAAAAATTACGAATCTCCAGAAATCTCAGCAAATATTTTTTCACCCAAACTGGATGATACTTTGAAGTAATGATCAGTACACTAAGCCGACTTGGTTCCCCAAATTTCGTTCTTCTATGTTGAAGCGTTCGTTTCCAGTAACAGTTTGAATTTTTAGGTTTCACTCTGTTTTCTCCTATATTGACACATGTATTTGGAACTCTAAATCCAACACGGTTTGTGCTAGCTTCTTGAAACTTGAAACCATAAAGTGGTTTCTCGTTCTATCTCTATGTTTTGTTTCCTCTTGATGTAGCCCTAAGCAGTGACTGGCGAGAAACACTTTCATGGAAAGGGGTTGTCAAGCTTCCAAAAATTAGGAATCTCCAGAAATCTCAGCAAATATTTTTTCACCCAAACTGGATGATACTTTCAGGTAATGCTCAGTACACTAAGCCCTCTTGCTTCTCCAAATTTCGTACTTCTATGTTGAAGCGTTCGTTTCCAGTAACAGTTTGAATTTTTAGGTTACACTCTGTTTTCTCCTATATTGATAGATGTATTAGGAACTCTAAATCCCACACGGTTTGTGCTAGCTTCTTGAAACTTGAAACAATAAAGTAGTTTCACATTCTATCTCTATGTTTTGTTTCCTCTATGTTTTGTTTCCTCTTGATGCTAGCTTCTTGAAACTTGAAACAATAAAGTAGTTTCAAGTTCTGTCTCTATGTTTTGTTTCCTCTTGATGTAACCCTAAGCAGTGACTGGCGAGAAATACTTACATTGAAAGGGATTGCCAAGCTTCCAAAGATAAGAATCTCCAGAAATCTCAGCAAATATTTTTTCACCCAAACTGGATGATACTTTCAGGTAATGATCAGTACACTTAGGCGACTTGGTTTCCCAAATTTCGTTCTTCTATGTTGAAGCGTTCGTTTCCAGTAACAGTTTGAATTTCTAGATTTCACTCTGTTTTCTCCTATATTGATAGATGTATTTGGAACTCTAAATCCAACACGGTTTGTGCTGGCTTCTTGAAACATGACACAATAAAGTAGTTTCACGTTCTATCTCTATATTTTGTTTCCTCTTGATGTAGCCCAATGCAGTGACTGGCGAGAAACACTTTCATGGAAAGGGGTTGCCAGGCTTCCCAAAATTACGAATCTCCAGAAATCTCAGCAAATATTTTTTCACCCAAACTGGATGGTACTTTCAGGTAATGATCAGTACACTAAGGCGACTTGGTTCCCCAAATTTCGTTCTTCTATGTTGAAGCGTTCGTTTCCAGTAACAGTTTGAATTTTTAGGTTTCACTCTGTTTTCTCCTATATTGATAGATGTATTTGGAACTCTAAATCCAACAGGGTTTGTGCTAGCTTCTTGAAACTTGACACAATAAAGTAGTTTCAAGTTCTATCTCTACGTTTTGTTTCCTCTTGATGTAGCCCTAAGCAGTTACTGGCGAGAAACACTTTCATGGAAAGTGGTTGCCAAGCTTCCTAAAATTACGAATCTCCAGAAATCTCAGCAAATATTTTTTCACCCAAACTGGATGATACTTTCAGGTAATGATCAGTACACTAAGGCGACTTGGTTCCCCAAATTTCGTTCTTCTATGTTGAAGCGTTCGTTTCCAGTAACACTTTAAATTTTTAGGTTTCACTCTGTTTTCTCCTATATTGATAGATGTATTTGGAACTCTAAATCCAACACGGATTGTGCTAGCTCCTTGAAACTTGACACAATAAAGTAGTTTCACGTTCTATCTCTACGTTTTGTTTCCTCTTGATGTAGCCTTAAGCAGTGACTGGCGAGAAACACTTTCAAGGAAAGGGCTTGCCAAGCTTCCCAAAATTACGAATCTCCAGATATCTCAGCAAATATTTTTTCACCCAAACTGGATGATACTTTCAGGTAATGATCAGTACACTAAGGCGACTTGGTTCCCCAAATTTCGTTCTTCTATGTTGAAGCGTTCGTTTCCAGTAACAGTTTGAATTTTTAGGTTTCACTCTGTTTTCTCCTATATTGATAGATGTATTTGGAACTCTAAATCCAACAGGGTTTGTGCTAGCTTCTTGAAACTTGACACAATAAAGTAGTTTCACGTTCTATCTCTACGTTTTGTTTCCTCTTGATGTAGCCCTAAGCAGTAACTGGCGAGAAACACTTTCATGGAAAGGGGTTGCCAAGCTTCCTAAAATTACGAATCTCGAGAAATCTCAGCAAATATTTTTTCACCCAAACTGGATGATACTTTCAGGTAATGATCAGTACACTAAAGCGACTTGGTTCCCCAAATTTCGTTCTTCTATGTTGAAGCGTTCGTTTGCAGTAACACTCTGAATTTTTAGGTTTCACTCTGTTTTCTACTATATTGATAGATGTATTTGGAACTCTAAATCCAACACGGTTTGTGCTAGCTTCTTGAAACTTGACACAATAAAGTAGTTTCACGTTCTATCTCTATGTTTTGTTTCCTCTTGATGTAGCCCTAAGCAGTGACTGGCGAGAAACACTTTCATGGAAAGGGGTTGCCAGGCTTCCCAAAATTACGAATCTCCAGAAATCTCAGCAAATATTTTTTCACCCAAACTGGATGATACTTTCAGGTAATGATCAGTACACTAAGGCGACTTGGTTCCCCAAATTTCGTTCTTCTATGTTGAAGCGTTCGTTTCCAGTAACAGTTTGAATTTTTCGGTTTCACTCTGTTTTCTCCTATATTGATAGATGTATTTGGAACTCTAAATCCAACACGGTTTGTGCTGGCTTCTTGAAACATGATACAATAAAGTAGTTTCACGTTCTATATCTATGTTTTGTTTCCTCTTGATGTAGCCCAATGCAGTGACTGGCGAGAAACACTTTCATGGAAAGGGGTTGCCAGGCTTCCCAAAATTACGAATCTCCAGAAATCTCAGCAAATATTTTTTCACCCAAACTGGATGATACTTTCAGGTAATGATCAGTACACTAAGGCGACTTGGTTCCCCAAATTTCGTTCTTCTATGTTGAAGCGTTCGTTTCCAGTAACAGTTTGAATTTTTAGGTTTCACTCTGTTTTCTCCTATATTGATAGATGTATTTGGAACTCTAAATCCAACAGGGTTTGTGCTAGCTTCTTGAAACTTGACACAATAAAGTAGTTTCACGTTCTATCTCTACGTTTTGTTTCCTCTTGATGTAGCCCTAAGCAGTAACTGGCGAGAAACACTTTCATGGAAAGGGGTTGCCAAGCTTCCTAAAATTACGAATCTCGAGAAATCTCAGCAAATATTTTTTCACCCAAACTGGATGATACTTTCAGGTAATGATCAGTACACTAAAGCGACTTGGTTCCCCAAATTTCGTTCTTCTATGTTGAAGCGTTCGTTTGCAGTAACACTCTGAATTTTTAGGTTTCACTCTGTTTTCTACTATATTGATAGATGTATTTGGAACTCTAAATCCAACACGGTTTGTGCTAGCTTCTTGAAACTTGACACAATAAAGTAGTTTCACGTTCTATCTCTATGTTTTGTTTCCTCTTGATGTAGCCCTAAGCAGTGACTGGCGAGAAACACTTTCATGGAAAGGGGTTGCCAGGCTTCCCAAAATTACGAATCTCCAGAAATCTCAGCAAATATTTTTTCACCCAAACTGGATGATACTTTCAGGTAATGATCAGTACACTAAGGCGACTTGGTTCCCAAAATTTCGTTCTTCTATGTTGAAGCGTTCGTTTCCAGTAACAGTTTTAATTTTTAGGTTTCACTCTGTTTTCTCCTATATTGATAGATGTATTTGGAACTCTAAATCCAACACGGTTTGTGCTAGCTTCTTGAAACTTGACACAATAAAGTAGTTTCACGTTCTATCTCTACCTTTTGTTTCCTCTTGATGTATCCTTAAGCAGTGACTGGCGAGAAACACTTTCAAGGAAAGGGGTTGCCAAGCTTCCCAAAATTACGAATCTCCAGATATCTCAGCAAATATTTTTTCACCCAAACTGGATGATACTTTCAGATAATGATCAGTACACTAAGGCGACTTGGTTCCCCAAATTTCGTTCTTCTATGTTGAAGCGTTCGTTTCCAGTAACAGTTTGAATTTTTAGGTTTCACTCTGTTTTCTCCTATATTGATAGATGTATTTGGAACTCTAAATCCAACAGGGTTTGTGCTAGCTACTTGAAACTTGACACAATAATGTAGTTTCACGTTCTATCTC
This sequence comes from Spermophilus citellus, assembly GCF_964194105.1. Lineage (NCBI taxonomy): Eukaryota > Metazoa > Chordata > Mammalia > Rodentia > Sciuridae > Spermophilus > Spermophilus citellus. Next base: position 10,866,127 of record NC_138192.1, on the reverse strand, counting down.
TACGTTTTGTTTCCTCTTGATGTAGCCCTAAGCAGTTACTGGCGGGAAACACTTTCATGGAAAGGGGTTGCCAAGCTTCCTAAAATTACGAATCTCCAGAAATCTCAGCAAATATTTTTTCACCCAAACTGGATGATACTTTCAGGTAATGATCAGTACACTAAGGCGACTTGGTTCCCCAAATTTCGTTCTTCTATGTTGAAGCGTTCGTTTCCAGTAACAGTTTGAATTTTTAGGTTTCACTCTGTTTTCTCCTATATTGATAGATGTATTTGGAACTCTAAATCCAACAGGGTTTGTGCTAGCTTCTTGAAACTTGACACAATAAAGTAGTTTCACGTTCTATCTCTACGTTTTGTTTCCTCTTGATGTAGCCCTAAGCAGTTACTGGCGGGAAACACTTTCATGGAAAGGGGTTGCCAGGCTTCCTAAAATTACGAATCTCCAGAAATCTCAGCAAATATTTTTTCACCCAAACTGGATGATACTTTCAGGTAATGATCAGTACACTAAGGCGACTTGGTTCCCCAAATTTCGTTCTTCTATGTTGAAGCGTTCGTTTCCAGTAACAGTTTGAATTTTTCGGTTTCACTCTGTTTTCTCCTATATTGATAGATGTATTTGGAACTCTAAATCCAACATGGTTTGTGCTGGCTTCTTGAAACATGATACAATAAAGTAGTTTCACGTTCTATATCTATGTTTTGTTTCCTCTTGATGTAGCCCAATGCAGTGACTGGCGAGAAACACTTTCATGGAAAGGGGTTGCCAGGCTTCCCAAAATTACGAATCTCCAGAAATCTCAGCAAATATTTTTTCACCCAAACTGGATGATACTTTCAGGTAATGATCAGTACACTAAGGCGACTTGGTTCCCCAAATTTCGTTCTTCTATGTTGAAGCGTTCGTTTGCAGTAACAGTTTGAATTTTTAGGTTTCACTCTGTTTTCTCCTATATTGATAGATGTATTTGGAACTCTAAATCCAACAAGGTTTGTGCTAACTTCTTCAAACCGGACACAATAAAGTAGTTTCACGTTCTATCTCTGTGTTTTGTTTCCTCTTGATGTATACCTAAGCAGTGACTGGCGAGAAACACTTTCATGGAAAGGGTTTGCCAAGCTGCCAAAAATTACGAATCTCCAGAAATCTCAGCAAATATTTTTTCACCCAAACTGGATGATACTTTGAAGTAATGATCAGTACACTAAGCCGACTTGGTTCCCCAAATTTCGTTCTTCTATGTTGAAGCGTTCGTTTCCAGTAACAGTTTGAATTTTTAGGTTTCACTCTGTTTTCTCCTATATTGACACATGTATTTGGAACTCTAAATCCAACACGGTTTGTGCTAGCTTCTTGAAACTTGAAACAATAAAGTGGTTTCTCGTTCTATCTCTATGTTTTGTTTCCTCTTGATGTAGCCCTAAGCAGTGACTGGCGAGAAACACTTTCATGGAAAGGGGTTGTCAAGCTTCCAAAAATTAGGAATCTCCAGAAATCTCAGCAAATATTTTTTCACCCAAACTGGATGATACTTTCAGGTAATGCTCAGTACACTAAGCCCTCTTGCTTCTCCAAATTTCGTACTTCTATGTTGAAGCGTTCGTTTCCAGTAACAGTTTGAATTTTTAGGTTACACTCTGTTTTCTCCTATATTGATAGATGTATTAGGAACTCTAAATCCCACACGGTTTGTGCTAGCTTCTTGAAACTTGAAACAATAAAGTAGTTTCACATTCTATCTCTATGTTTTGTTTCCTCTATGTTTTGTTTCCTCTTGATGCTAGCTTCTTGAAACTTGAAACAATAAAGTAGTTTCAAGTTCTGTCTCTATGTTTTGTTTCCTCTTGATGTAACCCTAAGCAGTGACTGGCGAGAAATACTTACATTGAAAGGGATTGCCAAGCTTCCAAAGATAAGAATCTCCAGAAATCTCAGCAAATATTTTTTCACCCAAACTGGATGATACTTTCAGGTAATGATCAGTACACTTAGGCGACTTGGTTTCCCAAATTTCGTTCTTCTATGTTGAAGCGTTCGTTTCCAGTAACAGTTTGAATTTCTAGATTTCACTCTGTTTTCTCCTATATTGATAGATGTATTTGGAACTCTAAATCCAACACGGTTTGTGCTGGCTTCTTGAAACATGACACAATAAAGTAGTTTCACGTTCTATCTCTATATTTTGTTTCCTCTTGATGTAGCCCAATGCAGTGACTGGCGAGAAACACTTTCATGGAAAGGGGTTGCCAGGCTTCCCAAAATTACGAATCTCCAGAAATCTCAGCAAATATTTTTTCACCCAAACTGGATGATACTTTCAGGTAATGATCAGTACACTAAGGCGACTTGGTTCCCCAAATTTCGTTCTTCTATGTTGAAGCGTTCGTTTCCAGTAACAGTTTGAATTTTTAGGTTTCACTCTGTTTTCTCCTATATTGATAGATGTATTTGGAACTCTAAATCTAACAGGGTTTGTGCTAGCTTCTTGAAACTTGACACAATAAAGTAGTTTCAAGTTCTATCTCTACGTTTTGTTTCCTCTTGATGTAGCCCTAAGCAGTTACTGGCGAGAAACACTTTCATGGAAAGTGGTTGCCAAGCTTCCTAAAATTACGAATCTCCAGAAATCTCAGCAAATATTTTTTCACCCAAACTGGATGATACTTTCAGGTAATGATCAGTACACTAAGGCGACTTGGTTCCCCAAATTTCGTTCTTCTATGTTGAAGCGTTCGTTTCCAGTAACACTTTAAATTTTTAGGTTTCACTCTGTTTTCTCCTATATTGATAGATGTATTTGGAACTCTAAATCCAACACGGATTGTGCTAGCTCCTTGAAACTTGACACAATAAAGTAGTTTCACGTTCTATCTCTACGTTTTGTTTCCTCTTGATGTAGCCTTAAGCAGTGACTGGCGAGAAACACTTTCAAGGAAAGGGCTTGCCAAGCTTCCCAAAATTACGAATCTCCAGATATCTCAGCAAATATTTTTTCACCCAAACTGGATGATACTTTCAGGTAATGATCAGTACACTAAGGCGACTTGGTTCCCCAAATTTCGTTCTTCTATGTTGAAGCGTTCGTTTCCAGTAACAGTTTGAATTTTTAGGTTTCACTCTGTTTTCTCCTATATTGATAGATGTATTTGGAACTCTAAATCCAACAGGGTTTGTGCTAGCTTCTTGAAACTTGACACAATAAAGTAGTTTCACGTTCTATCTCTACGTTTTGTTTCCTCTTGATGTAGCCCTAAGCAGTAACTGGCGAGAAACACTTTCATGGAAAGGGGTTGCCAAGCTTCCTAAAATTACGAATCTCGAGAAATCTCAGCAAATATTTTTTCACCCAAACTGGATGATACTTTCAGGTAATGATCAGTACACTAAAGCGACTTGGTTCCCCAAATTTCGTTCTTCTATGTTGAAGCGTTCGTTTGCAGTAACACTCTGAATTTTTAGGTTTCACTCTGTTTTCTACTATATTGATAGATGTATTTGGAACTCTAAATCCAACACGGTTTGTGCTAGCTTCTTGAAACTTGACACAATAAAGTAGTTTCACGTTCTATCTCTATGTTTTGTTTCCTCTTGATGTAGCCCTAAGCAGTGACTGGCGAGAAACACTTTCATGGAAAGGGGTTGCCAGGCTTCCCAAAATTACGAATCTCCAGAAATCTCAGCAAATATTTTTTCACCCAAACTGGATGATACTTTCAGGTAATGATCAGTACACTAAGGCGACTTGGTTCCCAAAATTTCGTTCTTCTATGTTGAAGCGTTCGTTTCCAGTAACAGTTTTAATTTTTAGGTTTCACTCTGTTTTCTCCTATATTGATAGATGTATTTGGAACTCTAAATCCAACACGGTTTGTGCTAGCTTCTTGAAACTTGACACAATAAAGTAGTTTCACGTTCTATCTCTACCTTTTGTTTCCTCTTGATGTATCCTTAAGCAGTGACTGGCGAGAAACACTTTCAAGGAAAGGGGTTGCCAAGCTTCCCAAAATTACGAATCTCCAGATATCTCAGCAAATATTTTTTCACCCAAACTGGATGATACTTTCAGGTAATGATCAGTACACTAAGGCGACTTGGTTCCCCAAATTTCGTTCTTCTATGTTGAAGCGTTCGTTTCCAGTAACAGTTTGAATTTTTAGGTTTCACTCTGTTTTCTCCTATATTGATAGATGTATTTGGAACTCTAAATCCAACAAGGTTTGTGCTAACTTCTTCAAACCGGACACAATAAAGTAGTTTCACGTTCTATCTCTGTGTTTTGTTTCCTCTTGATGTATACCTAAGCAGTGACTGGCGAGAAACACTTTCATGGAAAGGGTTTGCCAAGCTGCCAAAAATTACGAATCTCCAGAAATCTCAGCAAATATTTTTTCACCCAAACTGGATGATACTTTGAAGTAATGATCAGTACACTAAGCCGACTTGGTTCCCCAAATTTCGTTCTTCTATGTTGAAGCGTTCGTTTCCAGTAACAGTTTGAATTTTTAGGTTTCACTCTGTTTTCTCCTATATTGACACATGTATTTGGAACTCTAAATCCAACACGGTTTGTGCTAGCTTCTTGAAACTTGAAACAATAAAGTGGTTTCTCGTTCTATCTCTATGTTTTGTTTCCTCTTGATGTAGCCCTAAGCAGTGACTGGCGAGAAACACTTTCATGGAAAGGGGTTGTCAAGCTTCCAAAAATTAGGAATCTCCAGAAATCTCAGCAAATATTTTTTCACCCAAACTGGATGATACTTTCAGGTAATGCTCAGTACACTAAGCCCTCTTGCTTCTCCAAATTTCGTACTTCTATGTTGAAGCGTTCGTTTCCAGTAACAGTTTGAATTTTTAGGTTACACTCTGTTTTCTCCTATATTGATAGATGTATTAGGAACTCTAAATCCCACACGGTTTGTGCTAGCTTCTTGAAACTTGAAACAATAAAGTAGTTTCACATTCTATCTCTATGTTTTGTTTCCACTATGTTTTGTTTCCTCTTGATGCTAGCTTCTTGAAACTTGAAACAATAAAGTAGTTTCAAGTTCTGTCTCTATGTTTTGTTTCCTCTTGATGTAACCCTAAGCAGTGACTGGCGAGAAATACTTACATTGAAAGGGATTGCCAAGCTTCCAAAGATAAGAATCTCCAGAAATCTCAGCAAATATTTTTTCACCCAAACTGGATGATACTTTCAGGTAATGATCAGTACACTTAGGCGACTTGGTTTCCCAAATTTCGTTCTTCTATGTTGAAGCGTTCGTTTCCAGTAACAGTTTGAATTTCTAGATTTCACTCTGTTTTCTCCTATATTGATAGATGTATTTGGAACTCTAAATCCAACACGGTTTGTGCTGGCTTCTTGAAACATGACACAATAAAGTAGTTTCACGTTCTATCTCTATATTTTGTTTCCTCTTGATGTAGCCCAATGCAGTGACTGGCGAGAAACACTTTCATGGAAAGGGGTTGCCAGGCTTCCCAAAATTACGAATCTCCAGAAATCTCAGCAAATATTTTTTCACCCAAACTGGATGATACTTTCAGGTAATGATCAGTACACTAAGGCGACTTGGTTCCCCAAATTTCGTTCTTCTATGTTGAAGCGTTCGTTTCCAGTAACAGTTTGAATTTTTAGGTTTCACTCTGTTTTCTCCTATATTGATAGATGTATTTGGAACTCTAAATCCAACAGGGTTTGTGCTAGCTTCTTGAAACTTGACACAATAAAGTAGTTTCAAGTTCTATCTCTACGTTTTGTTTCCTCTTGATGTAGCCCTAAGCAGTTACTGGCGAGAAACACTTTCATGGAAAGTGGTTGCCAAGCTTCCTAAAATTACGAATCTCCAGAAATCTCAGCAAATATTTTTTCACCCAAACTGGATGATACTTTCAGGTAATGATCAGTACACTAAGGCGACTTGGTTCCCCAAATTTCGTTCTTCTATGTTGAAGCGTTCGTTTCCAGTAACACTTTAAATTTTTAGGTTTCACTCTGTTTTCTCCTATATTGATAGATGTATTTGGAACTCTAAATCCAACACGGATTGTGCTAGCTCCTTGAAACTTGACACAATAAAGTAGTTTCACGTTCTATCTCTACGTTTTGTTTCCTCTTGATGTAGCCTTAAGCAGTGACTGGCGAGAAACACTTTCAAGGAAAGGGCTTGCCAAGCTTCCCAAAATTACGAATCTCCAGATATCTCAGCAAATATTTTTTCACCCAAACTGGATGATACTTTCAGGTAATGATCAGTACACTAAGGCGACTTGGTTCCCCAAATTTCGTTCTTCTATGTTGAAGCGTTCGTTTCCAGTAACAGTTTGAATTTTTAGGTTTCACTCTGTTTTCTCCTATATTGATAGATGTATTTGGAACTCTAAATCCAACAGGGTTTGTGCTAGCTTCTTGAAACTTGACACAATAAAGTAGTTTCACGTTCTATCTCTACGTTTTGTTTCCTCTTGATGTAGCCCTAAGCAGTAACTGGCGAGAAACACTTTCATGGAAAGGGGTTGCCAAGCTTCCTAAAATTACGAATCTCGAGAAATCTCAGCAAATATTTTTTCACCCAAACTGGATGATACTTTCAGGTAATGATCAGTACACTAAAGCGACTTGGTTCCCCAAATTTCGTTCTTCTATGTTGAAGCGTTCGTTTGCAGTAACACTCTGAATTTTTAGGTTTCACTCTGTTTTCTACTATATTGATAGATGTATTTGGAACTCTAAATCCAACACGGTTTGTGCTAGCTTCTTGAAACTTGACACAATAAAGTAGTTTCACGTTCTATCTCTATGTTTTGTTTCCTCTTGATGTAGCCCTAAGCAGTGACTGGCGAGAAACACTTTCATGGAAAGGGGTTGCCAGGCTTCCCAAAATTACGAATCTCCAGAAATCTCAGCAAATATTTTTTCACCCAAACTGGATGATACTTTCAGGTAATGATCAGTACACTAAGGCGACTTGGTTCCCAAAATTTCGTTCTTCTATGTTGAAGCGTTCGTTTCCAGTAACAGTTTTAATTTTTAGGTTTCACTCTGTTTTCTCCTATATTGATAGATGTATTTGGAACTCTAAATCCAACACGGTTTGTGCTAGCTTCTTGAAACTTGACACAATAAAGTAGTTTCACGTTCTATCTCTACCTTTTGTTTCCTCTTGATGTATCCTTAAGCAGTGACTGGCGAGAAACACTTTCAAGGAAAGGGGTTGCCAAGCTTCCCAAAATTACGAATCTCCAGATATCTCAGCAAATATTTTTTCACCCAAACTGGATGATACTTTCAGGTAATGATCAGTACACTAAGGCGACTTGGTTCCCCAAATTTCGTTCTTCTATGTTGAAGCGTTCGTTTCCAGTAACAGTTTGAATTTTTAGGTTTCACTCTGTTTTCTCCTATATTGATAGATGTATTTGGAACTCTAAATCCAACAGGGTTTGTGCTAGCTTCTTGAAACTTGACACAATAAAGTAGTTTCACGTTCTATCTCTACGTTTTGTTTCCTCTTGATGTAGCCCTAAGCAGTAACTGGCGAGAAACACTTTCATGGAAAGGGGTTGCCAAGCTTCCTAAAATTACGAATCTCGAGAAATCTCAGCAAATATTTTTTCACCCAAACTGGATGATACTTTCAGGTAATGATCAGTACACTAAAGCGACTTGGTTCCCCAAATGTCGTTCTTCTATGTTGAAGCATTCGTTTGCAGTAACACTCTGAATTTTTAGGTTTCACTCTGTTTTCTACTATATTGATAGATGTATTTGGAACTCTAAATCCAACACGGTTTGTGCTAGCTTCTTGAAACTTGACACAATAAAGTAGTTTCACGTTCTATCTCTATGTTTTGTTTCCTCTTGATGTAGCCCTAAGCAGTGACTGGCGAGAAACACTTTCATGGAAAGGGGTTGCCAGGCTTCCCAAAATTACGAATCTCCAGAAATCTCAGCAAATATTTTTTCACCCAAACTGGATGATACTTTCAGGTAATGATCAGTACACTAAGGCGACTTGGTTCCCCAAATTTCGTTCTTCTATGTTGAAGCGTTCGTTTCCAGTAACAGTTTGAATTTTTAGGTTTCACTCTGTTTTCTCCTATATTGATAGATGTATTTGGAACTCTAAATCCAACACGGTTTGTGCTAGCTTCTTGAAACTTGACACAATAAAGTAGTTTCACGTTCTATCTCTACGTTTTGTTTCCTCTTGATGTAGCCTTAAGCAGTGACTGGCGAGAAACACTTTCAAGGAAAGGGGTTGCCAAGCTTCCTAAAATTACGAATCTCCAGATATCTCAGCAAATATTTTTTCACCCAAACTGGATGATACTTTCAGGTAATGATCAGTACCCTAAAGCGACTTGGTTCCCCAAATTTCGTTCTTCTATGTTGAAGCGTTCGTTTGCAGTAACACTCTGAATTTTTAGGTTTCACTCTGTTTTCTACTATATTGATAGATGTATTTGGAACTCTAAATCCAACACGGTTTGTGCTAGCTTCTTGAAACTTGACACAATAAAGTAGTTTCACGTTCTATCTCTATGTTTTGTTTCCTCTTGATGTAGCCCTAAGCAGTGACTGGCGAGAAACACTTTCATGGAAAGGGGTTGCCAGGCTTCCCAAAATTACGAATCTCCAGAAATCTCAGCAAATATTTTTTCACCCAAACTGGATGATACTTTCAGGTAATGATCAGTACACTAAGGCGACTTGGTTCCCCAAATTTCGTTCTTCTATGTTGAAGCGTTCGTTTCCAGTAACAGTTTTAATTTTTAGGTTTCACTCTGTTTTCTCCTATATTGATAGATGTATTTGGAACTCTAAATGCAACACGGTTTGTGCTAGCTTCTTGAAACTTGACACAATAAAGTAGTTTCACGTTCTATCTCTACGTTTTGTTTCCTCTTGATGTAGCCTTAAGCAGTGACTGGCGAGAAACACTTTCAAGGAAAGGGGTTGCCAAGCTTCCTAAAATTACGAATCTCCAGATATCTCAGCAAATATTTTTTCACCCAAACTGGATGATACTTTCAGGTAATGATCAGTACACTAAGGCGACTTGGTTCCCCAAATTTCGTTCTTCTATGTTGAAGCGTTCGTTTCCAGTAACAGTTTGAATTTTTAGGTTTCACTCTGTTTTCTCCTATATTGATAGATGTATTTGGAACTCTAAATCCAACAGGGTTTGTGCTAGCTACTTGAAACTTGACACAATAAAGTAGTTTCACGTTCTATCTCTACGTTTTGTTTCCTCTTGATGTAGCCCTAAGCAGTTACTGGCGGGAAACACTTTCATGGAAAGGGGTTGCCAAGCTTCCTAAAATTACGAATCTCCAGAAATCTCAGCAAATATTTTTTCACCCAAACTGGATGATACTTTCAGGTAATGATCAGTACACTAAGGCGACTTGGTTCCCCAAATTTCGTTCTTCTATGTTGAAGCGTTCGTTTCAAGTAACAGTTTGAATTTTTAGGTTTCACTCTGTTTTCTCCTATATTGATAGATGTATTTGGAACTCTAAATCCAACACGGTTTGTGCTAGCTTCTTGAAACTTGACACAATAAAGTAGTTTCACGTTCTATCTCTACGTTTTGTTTCCTCTTGATGTAGCCCTAAGCAGTTACTGGCGGGAAACACTTTCATGGAAAGGGGTTGCCAAGCTTCCTAAAATTACGAATCTCCAGAAATCTCAGCAAATATTTTTTCACCCAAACTGGATGATACTTTCAGGTAATGATCAGTACACTAAGGCGACTTGGTTCCCCAAAATTTCGTTCTTCTATGTTGAAGCGTTCGTTTCCAGTAACAGTTTGAATTTTTAGGTTTCACTCTGTTTTCTCCTATATTGATAGATGTATTTGGAACTCTAAATCCAACACGGTTTGTGCTGGCTTCTTGAAACATGACACAATAAAGTAGTTTCACGTTCTATCTCTATGTTTTGTTTCCTCTTGATGTAGCCCAATGCAGTGACTGGCAAGAAACACTTTCATGGAAAGGGGTTGCCAGGCTTCCCAAAATTACGAATCTCCAGATATCTCAGCAAATATTTTTTCACCCAAACTGGATGATACTTTCAGGTAATGATCAGTACACTAAGGCGACTTGGTTCCCCAAATTTCGTTCTTCTATGTTGAAGCGTTCGTTTCCAGTAACAGTTTGAATTTTTAGGTTTCACTCTGTTTTCTCCTATATTGATAGATGTATTTAGAACTCTAAATCCAACAGGGTTTGTGCTGGCTTCTTGAAACTTGACACAATAAAGTAGTTTCACGTTCTATCTCTAAGTTTTGTTTCCTCTTGATGTAGCCCTAAGCAGTGACTGGCGAGAAACACTTTCATGGAAAGGGGTTGCCAGGCTTCCCAAAATTACGAATCTCCAGAAATCTCAGCAAATATTTTTTCACCCAAACTGGATGATACTTTCAGGTAATGATCAGTACACTAAGGCGACTTGGTTCCCCAAATTTCGTTCTTCTATGTTGAAGCGTTCGTTTCCAGTAACAGTTTGAATTTTTAGGTTTCACTCCGTTTTCTCCTATATTGATAGATGTATTTGGAACTCTAAATCCAACAGGGTTTGTGCTGGCTTCTTGAAACTTGACACAATAAAGTAGTTTCACGTTCTATCTCTAAGTTTTGTTTCCTCTTGATGTAGCCCTAAGCAGTTACTGGCGGGAAACACTTTCATGGAAAGGGGTTGCCAGGCTTCCTAAAATTACGAATCTCCAGAAATCTCAGCAAATATCTTTTCTCCCAAACTGGATGATACTTTCAGGTAATGATCAGTACACTAAGGCGACTTTGTTCCCCAAATTTCGTTCTTCTATGTTGAAGCGTTCGTTTCCAGTAACAGTTTGAATTTTTAGGTTTCACTCTGTTTTCTCCTATATTGATAGATGTATTTGGAACTCTAAATCCAACACGGTTTTTGCTGGCTTCTTGAAACATGATACAATAAAGTAGTTTCACGTTCTATATCTATGTTTTGTTTCCTCTTGATGTAGCCCAATGCAGTGACTGGCGAGAAACACTTTCATGGAAAGGGGTTGCCAGGCTTCCCAAAATTACGAATCTCCAGAAATCTCAGCAAATATTTTTTCACCCAAACTGGATGATACTTTCAGGTAATGATCAGTACACTAAGGCGACTTGGTTCCCCAAATTTCGTTCTTCTATGTTGAAGCGTTCGTTTCCAGTAACAGTTTTAATTTTTAGGTTTCACTCTGTTTTCTCCTATATTGATAGATGTATTTGGAACTCTAAATCCAACACGGTTTGTGCTAGCTTCTTGAAACTTGACACAATAAAGTATTTTCACGTTCTATCTCTACGTTTTGTTTCCTCTTGATGTAGCCTTAAGCAGTGACTGGCGAGAAACACTTTCAAGGAAAGGGGTTGCCAAGCTTCCTAAAATTACGAATCTCCAGATATCTCAGCAAATATTTTTTCACCCAAACTGGATGATACTTTCAGGTAATGATCAGTACACTAAGGCGACTTGGTTCCCCAAATTTCGTTCTTCTATGTTGAAGCGTTCGTTTCCAGTAACAGTTTGAATTTTTAGGTTTCACTCTGTTTTCTCCTATATTGATAGATGTATTTGGAACTCTAAATCCAACAGGGTTTGTGCTAGCTTCTTGAAACTTGACACAATAAAGTAGTTTCACGTTCTATCTCTACGTTTTGTTTCCTCTTGATGTAGCCCTAAGCAGTAACTGGCGAGAAACACTTTCATGGAAAGGGGTTGCCAAGCTTCCTAAAATTACGAATCTCGAGAAATCTCAGCAAATATTTTTTCACCCAAACTGGATGATACTTTCAGGTAATGATCAGTACCCTAAAGCGACTTGGTTCCCCAAATTTCGTTCTTCTATGTTGAAGCGTTCGTTTGCAGTAACACTCTGAATTTTTAGGTTTCACTCTGTTTTCTACTATATTGATAGATGTATTTGGAACTCTAAATCCAACACGGTTTGTGCTAGCTTCTTGAAACTTGACACAATAAAGTAGTTTCACGTTCTATCTCTATGTTTTGTTTCCTCTTGATGTAGCCCTAAGCAGTGACTGGCGAGAAACACTTTCATGGAAAGGGGTTGCCAGGCTTCCCAAAATTACGAATCTCCAGAAATCTCAGCAAATATTTTTTCACCCAAACTGGATGATACTTTCAGGTAATGATCAGTACACTAAGGCGACTTGGTTCCCCAAATTTCGTTCTTCTATGTTGAAGCGTTCGTTTCCAGTAACAGTTTTAATTTTTAGGTTTCACTCTGTTTTCTCCTATATTGATAGATGTATTTGGAACTCTAAATCCAACACGGTTTGTGCTAGCTTCTTGAAACTTGACACAATAAAGTAGTTTCACGTTCTATCTCTACGTTTTGTTTCCTCTTGATGTAGCCTTAAGCAGTGACTGGCGAGAAACACTTTCAAGGAAAGGGGTTGCCAAGCTTCCTAAAATTACGAATCTCCAGATATCTCAGCAAATATTTTTTCACCCAAACTGGATGATACTTTCAGGTAATGATCAGTACACTAAGGCGACTTGGTTCCCCAAATTTCGTTCTTCTATGTTGAAGCGTTCGTTTCCAGTAACAGTTTGAATTTTTAGGTTTCACTCTGTTTTCTCCTATATTGATAGATGTATTTGGAACTCTAAATCCAACAGGGTTTGTGCTAGCTACTTGAAACTTGACACAATAAAGTAGTTTCACGTTCTATCTCTAAGTTTTGTTTCCTCTTGATGTAGCCCTAAGCAGTTACTGGCGGGAAACACTTTCATGGAAAGGGGTTGCCAAGCTTCCTAAAATTACGAATCTCCAGAAATCTCAGCAAATATTTTTTCACCCAAACTGGATGATACTTTCAGGTAATGATCAGTACACTAAGGCGACTTGGTTCCCCAAATTTCGTTCTTCTATGTTGAAGCGTTCGTTTCCAGTAAGAGTTTGAATTTTTAGGTTTCACTCTGTTTTCTCCTATATTGATAGATGTATTTGGAACTCTAAATCCAACACGGTTTGTGCTGGCTTCTTGAAACATGACACAATAAAGTAGTTTCACGTTCTATCTCTATGTTTTGTTTCCTCTTGATGTAGCCCAATGCAGTGACTGGCAAGAAACACTTTCATGGAAAGGGGTTGCCAGGCTTCCCAAAATTACGAATCTGCAGATATCTTAGCAAATATTTTTTCACCCAAACTGGATGATACTTTCAGGTAATGATCAGTACACTAAGGCGACTTGGTTCCCCAAATTTCGTTCTTCTATGTTGAAGCGTTCGTTTCCAGTAACCGTTTGAATTTTTAGGTTTCACTCTGTTTTCTCCTATATTGATAGATGTATTTGGAACTCTAAATCCAACAGGGTTTGTGCTGGCTTCTTGAAACTTGACACAATAAAGTAGTTTCACGTTCTATCTCTAAGTTTTGTTTCCTCTTGATGTAGCCCTAAGCAGTGACTGGCGAGAAACACTTTCATGGAAAGGGGTTGCCAGGCTTCCCAAAATTACGAATCTCCAGAAATCTCAGCAAATATTTTTTCACCCAAACTGGATGATACTTTCAGGTAATGATCAGTACACTAAGGCGACTTGGATCCCCAAATTTCGTTCTTCTATGTTGAAGCGTTCGTTTCCAGTAACAGTTTGAATTTTTAGGTTTCACTCTGTTTTCTCCTATATTGATAGATGTATTTGGAACTCTAAATCCAACAGGGTTTGTGCTGGCTTCTTGAAACTTGACACAATAAAGTAGTTTCACGTTCTATCTCTAAGTTTTGTTTCCTCTTGATGTAGCCCTAAGCAGTTACTGGCGGGAAACACTTTCATGGAAAGGGGTTGCCAGGCTTCCTAAAATTACGAATCTCCAGAAATCTCAGCAAATATCTTTTCACCCAAACTGGATGATACTTTCAGGTAATGATCAGTACACTAAGGCGACTTTGTTCCCCAAATTTCGTTCTTCTATTTGAAGCGTTCGTTTCCAGTAACAGTTTGAATTTTTAGGTTTCACTCTGTTTTCTCCTATATTGATAGATGTATTTGGAACTCTAAATCCAACAGGGTTTGTGCTGGCTTCTTGAAACTTGACACAATAAAGTAGTTTCACGTTCTATCTCTACGTTTTGTTTCCTCTTGATGTAGCCCTAAGCAGTAACTGGCGAGAAACACTTTCATGGAAAGGGGTTGCCAAGCTTCCTAAAATTACGAATCTCGAGAAATCTCAGCAAATATTTTTTCACCCAAACTGGATGATACTTTCAGGTAATGATCAGTACACTAAAGCGACTTGGTTCCCCAAATGTCGTTCTTCTATGTTGAAGCATTCGTTTGCAGTAACACTCTGAATTTTTAGGTTTCACTCTGTTTTCTACTATATTGATAGATGTATTTGGAACTCTAAATCCAACACGGTTTGTGCTAGCTTCTTGAAACTTGACACAATAAAGTAGTTTCACGTTCTATCTCTATGTTTTGTTTCCTCTTGATGTAGCCCTAAGCAGTGACTGGCGAGAAACACTTTCATGGAAAGGGGTTGCCAGGCTTCCCAAAATTACGAATCTCCAGAAATCTCAGCAAATATTTTTTCACCCAAACTGGATGATACTTTCAGGTAATGATCAGTACACTAAGGCGACTTGGTTCCCCAAATTTCGTTCTTCTATGTTGAAGCGTTCGTTTCCAGTAACAGTTTGAATTTTTAGGTTTCACTCTGTTTTCTCCTATATTGATAGATGTATTTGGAACTCTAAATCCAACACGGTTTGTGCTAGCTTCTTGAAACTTGACACAATAAAGTAGTTTCACGTTCTATCTCTACGTTTTGTTTCCTCTTGATGTAGCCTTAAGCAGTGACTGGCGAGAAACACTTTCAAGGAAAGGGGTTGCCAAGCTTCCTAAAATTACGAATCTCCAGATATCTCAGCAAATATTTTTTCACCCAAACTGGATGATACTTTCAGGTAATGATCAGTACCCTAAAGCGACTTGGTTCCCCAAATTTCGTTCTTCTATGTTGAAGCGTTCGTTTGCAGTAACACTCTGAATTTTTAGGTTTCACTCTGTTTTCTACTATATTGATAGATGTATTTGGAACTCTAAATCCAACACGGTTTGTGCTAGCTTCTTGAAACTTGACACAATAAAGTAGTTTCACGTTCTATCTCTATGTTTTGTTTCCTCTTGATGTAGCCCTAAGCAGTGACTGGCGAGAAACACTTTCATGGAAAGGGGTTGCCAGGCTTCCCAAAATTACGAATCTCCAGAAATCTCAGCAAATATTTTTTCACCCAAACTGGATGATACTTTCAGGTAATGATCAGTACACTAAGGCGACTTGGTTCCCCAAATTTCGTTCTTCTATGTTGAAGCGTTCGTTTCCAGTAACAGTTTTAATTTTTAGGTTTCACTCTGTTTTCTCCTATATTGATAGATGTATTTGGAACTCTAAATCCAACACGGTTTGTGCTAGCTTCTTGAAACTTGACACAATAAAGTAGTTTCACGTTCTATCTCTACGTTTTGTTTCCTCTTGATGTAGCCTTAAGCAGTGACTGGCGAGAAACACTTTCAAGGAAAGGGGTTGCCAAGCTTCCTAAAATTACGAATCTCCAGATATCTCAGCAAATATTTTTTCACCCAAACTGGATGATACTTTCAGGTAATGATCAGTACACTAAGGCGACTTGGTTCCCCAAATTTCGTTCTTCTATGTTGAAGCGTTCGTTTCCAGTAACAGTTTGAATTTTTAGGTTTCACTCTGTTTTCTCCTATATTGATAGATGTATTTGGAACTCTAAATCCAACAGGGTTTGTGCTAGCTACTTGAAACTTGACACAATAAAGTAGTTTCACGTTCTATCTCTACGTTTTGTTTCCTCTTGATGTAGCCCTAAGCAGTTACTGGCGGGAAACACTTTCATGGAAAGGGGTTGCCAAGCTTCCTAAAATTACGAATCTCCAGAAATCTCAGCAAATATTTTTTCACCCAAACTGGATGATACTTTCAGGTAATGATCAGTACACTAAGGCGACTTGGTTCCCCAAATTTCGTTCTTCTATGTTGAAGCGTTCGTTTCAAGTAACAGTTTGAATTTTTAGGTTTCACTCTGTTTTCTCCTATATTGATAGATGTATTTGGAACTCTAAATCCAACACGGTTTGTGCTAGCTTCTTGAAACTTGACACAATAAAGTAGTTTCACGTTCTATCTCTACGTTTTGTTTCCTCTTGATGTAGCCCTAAGCAGTTACTGGCGGGAAACACTTTCATGGAAAGGGGTTGCCAAGCTTCCTAAAATTACGAATCTCCAGAAATCTCAGCAAATATTTTTTCACCCAAACTGGATGATACTTTCAGGTAATGATCAGTACACTAAGGCGACTTGGTTCCCCAAAATTTCGTTCTTCTATGTTGAAGCGTTCGTTTCCAGTAACAGTTTGAATTTTTAGGTTTCACTCTGTTTTCTCCTATATTGATAGATGTATTTGGAACTCTAAATCCAACACGGTTTGTGCTGGCTTCTTGAAACATGACACAATAAAGTAGTTTCACGTTCTATCTCTATGTTTTGTTTCCTCTTGATGTAGCCCAATGCAGTGACTGGCAAGAAACACTTTCATGGAAAGGGGTTGCCAGGCTTCCCAAAATTACGAATCTCCAGATATCTCAGCAAATATTTTTTCACCCAAACTGGATGATACTTTCAGGTAATGATCAGTACACTAAGGCGACTTGGTTCCCCAAATTTCGTTCTTCTATGTTGAAGCGTTCGTTTCCAGTAACAGTTTGAATTTTTAGGTTTCACTCTGTTTTCTCCTATATTGATAGATGTATTTAGAACTCTAAATCCAACAGGGTTTGTGCTGGCTTCTTGAAACTTGACACAATAAAGTAGTTTCACGTTCTATCTCTAAGTTTTGTTTCCTCTTGATGTAGCCCTAAGCAGTGACTGGCGAGAAACACTTTCATGGAAAGGGGTTGCCAGGCTTCCCAAAATTACGAATCTCCAGAAATCTCAGCAAATATTTTTTCACCCAAACTGGATGATACTTTCAGGTAATGATCAGTACACTAAGGCGACTTGGTTCCCCAAATTTCGTTCTTCTATGTTGAAGCGTTCGTTTCCAGTAACAGTTTGAATTTTTAGGTTTCACTCCGTTTTCTCCTATATTGATAGATGTATTTGGAACTCTAAATCCAACAGGGTTTGTGCTGGCTTCTTGAAACTTGACACAATAAAGTAGTTTCACGTTCTATCTCTAAGTTTTGTTTCCTCTTGATGTAGCCCTAAGCAGTTACTGGCGGGAAACACTTTCATGGAAAGGGGTTGCCAGGCTTCCTAAAATTACGAATCTCCAGAAATCTCAGCAAATATCTTTTCTCCCAAACTGGATGATACTTTCAGGTAATGATCAGTACACTAAGGCGACTTTGTTCCCCAAATTTCGTTCTTCTATGTTGAAGCGTTCGTTTCCAGTAACAGTTTGAATTTTTAGGTTTCACTCTGTTTTCTCCTATATTGATAGATGTATTTGGAACTCTAAATCCAACACGGTTTGTGCTGGCTTCTTGAAACATGATACAATAAAGTAGTTTCACGTTCTATATCTATGTTTTGTTTCCTCTTGATGTAGCCCAATGCAGTGACTGGCGAGAAACACTTTCATGGAAAGGGGTTGCCAGGCTTCCCAAAATTACGAATCTCCAGAAATCTCAGCAAATATTTTTTCACCCAAACTGGATGATACTTTCAGGTAATGATCAGTACACTAAGGCGACTTGGTTCCCCAAATTTCGTTCTTCTATGTTGAAGCGTTCGTTTCCAGTAACAGTTTTAATTTTTAGGTTTCACTCTGTTTTCTCCTATATTGATAGATGTATTTGGAACTCTAAATCCAACACGGTTTGTGCTAGCTTCTTGAAACTTGACACAATAAAGTAGTTTCACGTTCTATCTCTACGTTTTGTTTCCTCTTGATGTAGCCTTAAGCAGTGACTGGCGAGAAACACTTTCAAGGAAAGGGGTTGCCAAGCTTCCTAAAATTACGAATCTCCAGATATCTCAGCAAATATTTTTTCACCCAAACTGGATGATACTTTCAGGTAATGATCAGTACACTAAGGCGACTTGGTTCCCCAAATTTCGTTCTTCTATGTTGAAGCGTTCGTTTCCAGTAACAGTTTGAATTTTTAGGTTTCACTCTGTTTTCTCCTATATTGATAGATGTATTTGGAACTCTAAATCCAACAGGGTTTGTGCTAGCTTCTTGAAACTTGACACAATAAAGTAGTTTCACGTTCTATCTCTACGTTTTGTTTCCTCTTGATGTAGCCCTAAGCAGTAACTGGCGAGAAACACTTTCATGGAAAGGGGTTGCCAAGCTTCCTAAAATTACGAATCTCGAGAAATCTCAGCAAATATTTTTTCACCCAAACTGGATGATACTTTCAGGTAATGATCAGTACCCTAAAGCGACTTGGTTCCCCAAATTTCGTTCTTCTATGTTGAAGCGTTCGTTTGCAGTAACACTCTGAATTTTTAGGTTTCACTCTGTTTTCTACTATATTGATAGATGTATTTGGAACTCTAAATCCAACACGGTTTGTGCTAGCTTCTTGAAACTTGACACAATAAAGTAGTTTCACGTTCTATCTCTATGTTTTGTTTCCTCTTGATGTAGCCCTAAGCAGTGACTGGCGAGAAACACTTTCATGGAAAGGGGTTGCCAGGCTTCCCAAAATTACGAATCTCCAGAAATCTCAGCAAATATTTTTTCACCCAAACTGGATGATACTTTCAGGTAATGATCAGTACACTAAGGCGACTTGGTTCCCCAAATTTCGTTCTTCTATGTTGAAGCGTTCGTTTCCAGTAACAGTTTTAATTTTTAGGTTTCACTCTGTTTTCTCCTATATTGATAGATGTATTTGGAACTCTAAATCCAACACGGTTTGTGCTAGCTTCTTGAAACTTGACACAATAAAGTAGTTTCACGTTCTATCTCTACGTTTTGTTTCCTCTTGATGTAGCCTTAAGCAGTGACTGGCGAGAAACACTTTCAAGGAAAGGGGTTGCCAAGCTTCCTAAAATTACGAATCTCCAGATATCTCAGCAAATATTTTTTCACCCAAACTGGATGATACTTTCAGGTAATGATCAGTACACTAAGGCGACTTGGTTCCCCAAATTTCGTTCTTCTATGTTGAAGCGTTCGTTTCCAGTAACAGTTTGAATTTTTAGGTTTCACTCTGTTTTCTCCTATATTGATAGATGTATTTGGAACTCTAAATCCAACAGGGTTTGTGCTAGCTACTTGAAACTTGACACAATAAAGTAGTTTCACGTTCTCTCTCTACGTTTTGTTTCCTCTTGATGTAGCCCTAAGCAGTTACTGGCGGGAAACACTTTCATGGAAAGGGGTTGCCAAGCTTCCTAAAATTACGAATCTCCAGAAATCTCAGCAAATATTTTTTCACCCAAACTGGATGATACTTTCAGGTAATGATCAGTACACTAAGGCGACTTGGTTCCCCAAATTTCGTTCTTCTATGTTGAAGCGTTCGTTTCCAGTAACAGTTTGAATTTTTAGGTTTCACTCTGTTTTCTCCTATATTGATAGATGTATTTGGAACTCTAAATCCAACACGGTTTGTGCTGGCTTCTTGAAACATGACACAATAAAGTAGTTTCACGTTCTATCTCTATGTTTTGTTTCCTCTTGATGTAGCCCAATGCAGTGACTGGCAAGAAACACTTTCATGGAAAGGGGTTGCCAGGCTTCCCAAAATTACGAATCTGCAGATATCTTAGCAAATATTTTTTCACCCAAACTGGATGATACTTTCAGGTAATGATCAGTACACTAAGGCGACTTGGTTCCCCAAATTTCGTTCTTCTATGTTGAAGCGTTCGTTTCCAGTAACCGTTTGAATTTTTAGGTTTCACTCTGTTTTCTCCTATATTGATAGATGTATTTGGAACTCTAAATCCAACAGGGTTTGTGCTGGCTTCTTGAAACTTGACACAATAAAGTAGTTTCACGTTCTATCTCTAAGTTTTGTTTCCTCTTGATGTAGCCCTAAGCAGTGACTGGCGAGAAACACTTTCATGGAAAGGGGTTGCCAGGCTTCCCAAAATTACGAATCTCCAGAAATCTCAGCAAATATTTTTTCACCCAAACTGGATGATACTTTCAGGTAATGATCAGTACACTAAGGCGACTTGGATCCCCAAATTTCGTTCTTCTATGTTGAAGCGTTCGTTTCCAGTAACAGTTTGAATTTTTAGGTTTCACTCTGTTTTCTCCTATATTGATAGATGTATTTGGAACTCTAAATCCAACAGGGTTTGTGCTGGCTTCTTGAAACTTGACACAATAAAGTAGTTTCACGTTCTATCTCTAAGTTTTGTTTCCTCTTGATGTAGCCCTAAGCAGTTACTGGCGGGAAACACTTTCATGGAAAGGGGTTGCCAGGCTTCCTAAAATTACGAATCTCCAGAAATCTCAGCAAATATCTTTTCACCCAAACTGGATGATACTTTCAGGTAATGATCAGTACACTAAGGCGACTTTGTTCCCCAAATTTCGTTCTTCTATTTGAAGCGTTCGTTTCCAGTAACAGTTTGAATTTTTAGGTTTCACTCTGTTTTCTCCTATATTGATAGATGTATTTGGAACTCTAAATCCAACACGGTTTGTGCTGGCTTCTTGAAACATGATACAATAAAGTAGTTTCACGTTCTATATCTATGTTTTGTTTCCTCTTGATGTAGCCCAATGCAGTGACTGGCGAGAAACACTTTCATGGAAAGGGGTTGCCAGGCTTCCCAAAATTACGAATCTCCAGAAATCTCAGCAAATATTTTTTCACCCAAACTGGATGATACTTTCAGGTAATGATCAGTACACTAAGGCGACTTGGTTCCCCAAATTTCGTTCTTCTATGTTGAAGCGTTCGTTTCCAGTAACAGTTTGAAATTTTAGGTTTCACTCTGTTTTCTCCTATATTGATAGATGTGTTTGGAACTCTAAATCGAACACGGTTTGTGCTAGCTTCTTGAAACTTGACACAATAAAGTAGTTTCACGTTCTATCTCTATGTTTTGTTTCCTCTTGATGTAGCCTTAAGCAGTGACTGGCGAGAAACACTTTCATGGAAAGGGGTTGCCAAGCTTCCTAAAATTACGAATCTCCAGAAATCTCAGCAAATATTTTTTCACCCAAACTGGATGATACTTTCAGGTAATGATCAGTACACTAAGCCGACTTGGTTCCCCAAACTTCGTTCTTCTATGTTGAAGCGTTCGTTTCCAGTAACAGTTTGAATTTTTAGGTTTCACTCTGTTTTCTCCTATATTGACACATGTATTTGGAACTCTAAATCCAACACGGTTTGTGCTAGGTTCTTGAAACATGACACAATAAAGTAGTTTCACGTTCTATCTCTATGGTTTCTTTCCTCTTGATGTAGCCCTAAGCAGTGACTGGCGAGAAACACGTTCATTGAAAGGGATTGCCAAGCTTCCAAAAATACGAATCTCCAGAAATCTCAGCAAATATTTTTTCACCCAAACTGGATGATACTTTCAGGTAATGATCAGTACACTAAGGCGACTTTGTTCCCCAAATTTCGTTCTTCTATGTTGAAGCGTTCGTTTCCAGTAACAGTTTGAATTTTTAGGTTTCACTCTGTTTTCTCCTATATTGATAGATGTATTTGGAACTCTAAATCCAACACGGTTTGTGCTGGCTTCTTGAAACATGATACAATAAAGTAGTTTCACGTTCTATATCTATGTTTTGTTTCCTCTTGATGTAGCCCAATGCAGTGACTGGCGAGAAACACTTTCATGGAAAGGGGTTGCCAGGCTTCCCAAAATTACGAATCTCCAGAAATCTCAGCAAATATTTTTTCACCCAAACTGGATGATACTTTCAGGTAATGATCAGTACACTAAGGCGACTTGGTTCCCCAAATTTCGTTCTTCTATGTTGAAGCGTTCGTTTCCTGTAACAGTTTTAATTTTTAGGTTTCACTCTGTTTTCTCCTATATTGATAGATGTATTTGGAACTCTAAATCCAACACGGTTTGTGATAGCTTCTTGAAACTTGACACAATAAAGTAGTTTCACGTTCTATCTCTACGTTTTGTTTCCTCTTGATGTAGCCTTAAGCAGTGACTGGCGAGAAACACTTTCAAGGAAAGGGGTTGCCAAGCTTCCTAAAATTACGAATCTCCAGATATCTCAGCAAATATTTTTTCACCCAAACTGGATGATACTTTCAGGTAATGATCAGTACACTAAGGCGACTTGGTTCCCCAAATTTCGTTCTTCTATGTTGAAGCGTTCGTTTCCAGTAACAGTTTGAATTTTTAGGTTTCACTCTGTTTTCTCCTATATTGATAGATGTATTTGGAACTCTAAATCCAACAGGGTTTGTGCTAGCTTCTTGAAACTTGACACAATAAAGTAGTTTCACGTTCTATCTCTACGTTTTGTTTCCTCTTGATGTAGCCCTAAGCAGTAACTGGCGAGAAACACTTTCATGGAAAGGGGTTGCCAAGCTTCCTAAAATTACGAATCTCGAGAAATCTCATCAAATATTTTTTCACCCAAACTGGATGATACTTTCAGGTAATGATCAGTACCCTAAAGCGACTTGGTTCCCCAAATTTCGTTCTTCTATGTTGAAGCGTTCGTTTGCAGTAACACTCTGAATTTTTAGGTTTCACTCTGTTTTCTACTATATTGATAGATGTATTTGGAACTCTAAATCCAACACGGTTTGTGCTAGCTTCTTGAAACTTGACACAATAAAGTAGTTTCACGTTCTATCTCTATGTTTTGTTTCCTCTTGATGTAGCCCTAAGCAGTGACTGGCGAGAAACACTTTCATGGAAAGGGGTTGCCAGGCTTCCCAAAATTACGAATCTCCAGAAATCTCAGCAAATATTTTTTCACCCAAACTGGATGATACTTTCAGGTAATGATCAGTACACTAAGGCGACTTGGTTCCCCAAATTTCGTTCTTCTATGTTGAAGCGTTCGTTTCCAGTAACAGTTTTAATTTTTAGGTTTCACTCTGTTTTCTCCTATATTGATAGATGTATTTGGAACTCTAAATCCAACACGGTTTGTGCTAGCTTCTTGAAACTTGACACAATAAAGTAGTTTCACGTTCTATCTCTACGTTTTGTTTCCTCTTGATGTAGCCTTAAGCAGTGACTGGCGAGAAACACTTTCAAGGAAAGGGGTTGCCAAGCTTCCTAAAATTACGAATCTCCAGATATCTCAGCAAATATTTTTTCACCCAAACTGGATGATACTTTCAGGTAATGATCAGTACACTAAGGCGACTTGGTTCCCCAAATTTCGTTCTTCTATGTTGAAGCGTTCGTTTCCAGTAACAGTTTGAATTTTTAGGTTTCACTCTGTTTTCTCCTATATTGATAGATGTATTTGGAACTCTAAATCCAACACGGTTTGTGCTAGCTTCTTGAAACTTGACACAATAAAGTAGTTTCACGTTCTATCTCTACGTTTTGTTTCCTCTTGATGTAGCCCTAAGCAGTAACTGGCGAGAAACACTTTCATGGAAAGGGGTTGCCAAGCTTCCTAAAATTACGAATCTCGAGAAATCTCATCAAATATTTTTTCACCCAAACTGGATGATACTTTCAGGTAATGATCAGTACCCTAAAGCGACTTGGTTCCCCAAATTTCGTTCTTCTATGTTGAAGCGTTCGTTTGCAGTAACACTCTGAATTTTTAGGTTTCACTCTGTTTTCTACTATATTGATAGATGTATTTGGAACTCTAAATCCAACACGGTTTGTGCTAGCTTCTTGAAACTTGACACAATAAAGTAGTTTCACGTTCTATCTCTATGTTTTGTTTCCTCTTGATGTAGCCCTAAGCAGTGACTGGCGAGAAACACTTTCATGGAAAGGGGTTGCCAGGCTTCCCAAAATTACGAATCTCCAGAAATCTCAGCAAATATTTTTTCACCCAAACTGGATGATACTTTCAGGTAATGATCAGTACACTAAGGCGACTTGGTTCCCCAAATTTCGTTCTTCTATGTTGAAGCGTTCGTTTCCAGTAACAGTTTTAATTTTTAGGTTTCACTCTGTTTTCTCCTATATTGATAGATGTATTTGGAACTCTAAATCCAACACGGTTTGTGCTAGCTTCTTGAAACTTGACACAATAAAGTAGTTTCACGTTCTATCTCTACGTTTTGTTTCCTCTTGATGTAGCCTTAAGCAGTGACTGGCGAGAAACACTTTCAAGGAAAGGGGTTGCCAAGCTTCCTAAAATTACGAATCTCCAGATATCTCAGCAAATATTTTTTCACCCAAACTGGATGATACTTTCAGGTAATGATCAGTACACTAAGGCGACTTGGTTCCCCAAATTTCGTTCTTCTATGTTGAAGCGTTCGTTTCCAGTAACAGTTTGAATTTTTAGGTTTCACTCTGTTTTCTCCTATATTGATAGATGTATTTGGAACTCTAAATCCAACAGGGTTTGTGCTAGCTTCTTGAAACTTGACACAATAAAGTAGTTTCACGTTCTATCTCTACGTTTTGTTTCCTCTTGATGTAGCCCTAAGCAGTAACTGGCGAGAAACACTTTCATGGAAAGGGGTTGCCAAGCTTCCTAAAATTACGAATCTCGAGAAATCTCATCAAATATTTTTTCACCCAAACTGGATGATACTTTCAGGTAATGATCAGTACCCTAAAGCGACTTGGTTCCCCAAATTTCGTTCTTCTATGTTGAAGCGTTCGTTTGCAGTAACACTCTGAATTTTTAGGTTTCACTCTGTTTTCTACTATATTGATAGATGTATTTGGAACTCTAAATCCAACACGGTTTGTGCTAGCTTCTTGAAACTTGACACAATAAAGTAGTTTCACGTTCTATCTCTATGTTTTGTTTCCTCTTGATGTAGCCCTAAGCAGTGACTGGCGAGAAACACTTTCATGGAAAGGGGTTGCCAGGCTTCCCAAAATTACGAATCTCCAGAAATCTCAGCAAATATTTTTTCACCCAAACTGGATGATACTTTCAGGTAATGATCAGTACACTAAGGCGACTTGGTTCCCCAAATTTCGTTCTTCTATGTTGAAGCGTTCGTTTCCAGTAACAGTTTTAATTTTTAGGTTTCACTCTGTTTTCTCCTATATTGATAGATGTATTTGGAACTCTAAATCCAACACGGTTTGTGCTAGCTTCTTGAAACTTGACACAATAAAGTAGTTTCACGTTCTATCTCTACTTTTTGTTTCCTCTTGATGTAGCCTTAAGCAGTGACTGGCGAGAAACACTTTCAAGGAAAGGGGTTGCCAAGCTTCCTAAAATTACGAATCTCCAGATATCTCAGCAAATATTTTTTCACCCAAACTGGATGATACTTTCAGGTAATGATCAGTACACTAAGGCGACTTGGTTCCCCAAATTTCGTTCTTCTATGTTGAAGCGTTCGTTTCCAGTAACAGTTTGAATTTTTAGGTTTCACTCTGTTTTCTCCTATATTGATAGATGTATTTGGAACTCTAAATCCAACAGGGTTTGTGCTAGCTACTTGAAACTTGACACAATAAAGTAGTTTCACGTTCTATCTCTACGTTTTGTTTCCTCTTGATGTAGCCCTAAGCAGTAACTGGCGAGAAACACTTTCATGGAAAGGGGTTGCCAAGCTTCCTAAAATTACGAATCTCGAGAAATCTCATCAAATATTTTTTCACCCAAACTGGATGATACTTTCAGGTAATGATCAGTACCCTAAAGCGACTTGGTTCCCCAAATTTCGTTCTTCTATGTTGAAGCGTTCGTTTGCAGTAACACTCTGAATTTTTAGGTTTCACTCTGTTTTCTACTATATTGATAGATGTATTTGGAACTCTAAATCCAACACGGTTTGTGCTAGCTTCTTGAAACTTGACACAATAAAGTAGTTTCACGTTCTATCTCTATGTTTTGTTTCCTCTTGATGTAGCCCTAAGCAGTGACTGGCGAGAAACACTTTCATGGAAAGGGGTTGCCAGGCTTCCCAAAATTACGAATCTCCAGAAATCTCAGCAAATATTTTTTCACCCAAACTGGATGATACTTTCAGGTAATGATCAGTACACTAAGGCGACTTGGTTCCCCAAATTTCGTTCTTCTATGTTGAAGCGTTCGTTTCCAGTAACAGTTTTAATTTTTAGGTTTCACTCTGTTTTCTCCTATATTGATAGATGTATTTGGAACTCTAAATCCAACACGGTTTGTGCTAGCTTCTTGAAACTTGACACAATAAAGTAGTTTCACGTTCTATCTCTACGTTTTGTTTCCTCTTGATGTAGCCTTAAGCAGTGACTGGCGAGAAACACTTTCAAGGAAAGGGGTTGCCAAGCTTCCTAAAATTACGAATCTCCAGATATCTCAGCAAATATTTTTTCACCCAAACTGGATGATACTTTCAGGTAATGATCAGTACACTAAGGCGACTTGGTTCCCCAAATTTCGTTCTTCTATGTTGAAGCGTTCGTTTCCAGTAACAGTTTGAATTTTTAGGTTTCACTCTGTTTTCTCCTATATTGATAGATGTATTTGGAACTCTAAATCCAACAGGGTTTGTGCTAGCTTCTTGAAACTTGACA
Source organism: Spermophilus citellus (assembly GCF_964194105.1). Classification (NCBI taxonomy): domain Eukaryota; kingdom Metazoa; phylum Chordata; class Mammalia; order Rodentia; family Sciuridae; genus Spermophilus; species Spermophilus citellus. The sequence goes on along the minus strand of NC_138192.1, from coordinate 10,839,461 downwards.
CAATAAAGTAGTTTCACGTTCTATCTCTACGTTTTGTTTCCTCTTGATGTAGCCCTAAGCAGTAACTGGCGAGAAACACTTTCATGGAAAGGGGTTGCCAAGCTTCCTAAAATTACGAATCTCGAGAAATCTCATCAAATATTTTTTCACCCAAACTGGATGATACTTTCAGGTAATGATCAGTACCCTAAAGCGACTTGGTTCCCCAAATTTCGTTCTTCTATGTTGAAGCGTTCGTTTGCAGTAACACTCTGAATTTTTAGGTTTCACTCTGTTTTCTACTATATTGATAGATGTATTTGGAACTCTAAATCCAACACGGTTTGTGCTAGCTTCTTGAAACTTGACACAATAAAGTAGTTTCACGTTCTATCTCTATGTTTTGTTTCCTCTTGATGTAGCCCTAAGCAGTGACTGGCGAGAAACACTTTCATGGAAAGGGGTTGCCAGGCTTCCCAAAATTACGAATCTCCAGAAATCTCAGCAAATATTTTTTCACCCAAACTGGATGATACTTTCAGGTAATGATCAGTACACTAAGGCGACTTGGTTCCCCAAATTTCGTTCTTCTATGTTGAAGCGTTCGTTTCCAGTAACAGTTTTAATTTTTAGGTTTCACTCTGTTTTCTCCTATATTGATAGATGTATTTGGAACTCTAAATCCAACACGGTTTGTGCTAGCTTCTTGAAACTTGACACAATAAAGTAGTTTCACGTTCTATCTCTACTTTTTGTTTCCTCTTGATGTAGCCTTAAGCAGTGACTGGCGAGAAACACTTTCAAGGAAAGGGGTTGCCAAGCTTCCTAAAATTACGAATCTCCAGATATCTCAGCAAATATTTTTTCACCCAAACTGGATGATACTTTCAGGTAATGATCAGTACACTAAGGCGACTTGGTTCCCCAAATTTCGTTCTTCTATGTTGAAGCGTTCGTTTCCAGTAACAGTTTGAATTTTTAGGTTTCACTCTGTTTTCTCCTATATTGATAGATGTATTTGGAACTCTAAATCCAACAGGGTTTGTGCTAGCTACTTGAAACTTGACACAATAAAGTAGTTTCACGTTCTATCTCTACGTTTTGTTTCCTCTTGATGTAGCCCTAAGCAGTTACTGGCGGGAAACACTTTCATGGAAATGGGTTGCCAAGCTTCCTAAAATTACGAATCTCCAGAAATCTCAGCAAATATTTTTTCACCCAAACTGGATGATACTTTCAGGTAATGATCAGTACACTAAGGCGACTTGGTTCCCCAAATTTCGTTCTTCTATGTTGAAGCGTTCGTTTCCAGTAACAGTTTGAATTTTTAGGTTTCACTCTGTTTTCTCCTATATTGATAGATGTATTTGGAACTCTAAATCCAACACGGTTTGTGCTAGCTTCTTGAAACTTGAGACAATAAAGTAGTTTCACGTTCTATCTCTACGTTTTGTTTCCTCTTGATGTAGCCCTAAGCAGTTACTGGCGGGAAACACTTTCATGGAAAGGGGTTGCCAAGCTTCCTAAAATTACGAATCTCCAGAAATCTCAGCAAATATTTTTTCACCCAAACTGGATGATACTTTCAGGTAATGATCAGTACACTAAGGCGACTTGGTTCCCCAAATTTCGTTCTTCTATGTTGAAGCGTTCGTTTCCAGTAACAGTTTGAATTTTTAGGTTTCACTCTGTTTTCTCCTATATTGATAGATGTATTTGGAACTCTAAATCCAACACGGTTTGTGCTGGCTTCTTGAAACATGACACAATAAAGTAGTTTCACGTTCTATCTCTATGTTTTGTTTCCTCTTGATGTAGCCCAATGCAGTGACTGGCAAGAAACACTTTCATGGAAAGGGGTTGCCAGGCTTCCCAAAATTACGAATCTCCAGATATCTTAGCAAATATTTTTTCACCCAAACTGGATGATACTTTCAGGTAATGATCAGTACACTAAGGCGACTTGGTTCCCCAAATTTCGTTCTTCTATGTTGAAGCGTTCGTTTCCAGTAACCGTTTGAATTTTTAGGTTTCACTCTGTTTTCTCCTATATTGATAGATGTATTTGGAACTCTAAATCCAACAGGGTTTGTGCTGGCTTCTTGAAACTTGACACAATAAAGTAGTTTCACGTTCTATCTCTAAGTTTTGTTTCCTCTTGATGTAGCCCTAAGCAGTGACTGGCGAGAAACACTTTCATGGAAAGGGGTTGCCAGGCTTCCCAAAATTACGAATCTCCAGAAATCTCAGCAAATATTTTTTCACCCAAACTGGATGATACTTTCAGGTAATGATCAGTACACTAAGGCGACTTGGATCCCCAAATTTCGTTCTTCTATGTTGAAGCGTTCGTTTCCAGTAACAGTTTGAATTTTTAGGTTTCACTCTGTTTTCTCCTATATTGATAGATGTATTTGGAACTCTAAATCCAACAGGGTTTGTGCTGGCTTCTTGAAACTTGACACAATAAAGTAGTTTCACGTTCTATCTCTAAGTTTTGTTTCCTCTTGATGTAGCCCTAAGCAGTTACTGGCGGGAAACACTTTCATGGAAAGGGGTTGCCAGGCTTCCTAAAATTACGAATCTCCAGAAATCTCAGCAAATATCTTTTCACCCAAACTGGATGATACTTTCAGGTAATGATCAGTACACTAAGGCGACTTTGTTCCCCAAATTTCGTTCTTCTATTTGAAGCGTTCGTTTCCAGTAACAGTTTGAATTTTTAGGTTTCACTCTGTTTTCTCCTATATTGATAGATGTATTTGGAACTCTAAATCCAACACGGTTTGTGCTGGCTTCTTGAAACATGATACAATAAAGTAGTTTCACGTTCTATATCTATGTTTTGTTTCCTCTTGATGTAGCCCAATGCAGTGACTGGCGAGAAACACTTTCATGGAAAGGGGTTGCCAGGCTTCCCAAAATTACGAATCTCCAGAAATCTCAGCAAATATTTTTTCACCCAAACTGGATGATACTTTCAGGTAATGATCAGTACACTAAGGCGACTTGGTTCCCCAAATTTCGTTCTTCTATGTTGAAGCGTTCGTTTCCAGTAACAGTTTGAAATTTTAGGTTTCACTCTGTTTTCTCCTATATTGATAGATGTGTTTGGAACTCTAAATCGAACACGGTTTGTGCTAGCTTCTTGAAACTTGACACAATAAAGTAGTTTCACGTTCTATCTCTATGTTTTGTTTCCTCTTGATGTAGCCTTAAGCAGTGACTGGCGAGAAACACTTTCATGGAAAGGGGTTGCCAAGCTTCCTAAAATTACGAATCTCCAGAAATCTCAGCAAATATTTTTTCACCCAAACTGGATGATACTTTCAGGTAATGATCAGTACACTAAGCCGACTTGGTTCCCCAAATTTCGTTCTTCTATGTTGAAGCGTTCGTTTCCAGTAACAGTTTGAATTTTTAGGTTTCACTCTGTTTTCTCCTATATTGACACATGTATTTGGAACTCTAAATCCAACACGGTTTGTGCTAGCTTCTTGAAACTTGAAGCAATAAAGTACTTTCTCGTTCTATCTCTACGTTTTGTTTCCTCTTGATGTAGCCCTAAGCAGTGACTGGCGAGAAACACTTTCATGAAAAGGTGTTGCCAAGCTTCCAAAAATTAGGAATCTCCAGAAATCCCAGCAAATATATTTTCACCCAAACTGGATGATACTTTCAGGTAATGATCAGTACACTAAGCCGACTTGGTTCCCCAAATTTTGTTCTTCTATGTTGCATCGTTCGTTTGCAGTAACAGTTTGAATTTTTAGGTTTCACTCTGTTTTCTCCTATATTGATAGATGTATTTGGAACTCTAAATCCAACACGGTTTGTGCTAGGTTCTTGAAACATGACACAATAAAGTAGTTTCACGTTCTATCTCTATGGTTTCTTTCCTCTTGATGTAGCCCTAAGCAGTGACTGGCGAGAAACACGTTCATTGAAAGGGATTGCCAAGCTTCCAAAAATACGAATCTCCAGAAATCTCAGCAAATATTTTTTCACCCAAACTGGATGATACTTTCAGGTAATGATCAGTACACTAAGGCGACTTGGTTCCCCAAATTTCGTTCTTCTATGTTGAAGCGTTCGTTTCCAGTAACAGTTTGAATTTTTAGGTTTCACTCTGTATTCTCCTATATTGATATATGTGTTTGGAACTCTAAATCCAACACGGTTTGTGCTAACTTCTTCAAATCGGACACAATAAAGTAGTTTCACGTTCTATCTCTGTGTTTTGTTTCCTCTTGATGTATACCTAAGCAGTGACTGGCGAGAAACACTTTCATGGAAAGGGTTTGCCAAGCTGCCAAAAATTACGAATCTCCAGAAATCTCAGCAAATATTTTTTCACCCAAACTGGATGATACTTTGAAGTAATGATCAGTACACTAAGCCGACTTGGTTCCCCAAATTTCGTTCTTCTATGTTGAAGCGTTCGTTTCCAGTAACAGTTTGAATTTTTAGGTTTCACTCTGTTTTCTCCTATATTGATAGATGTATTTGGAACTCTAAATCCAACAGGGTTTGTGCTAGCTACTTGAAACTTGACACAATAAAGTAGTTTCACGTTCTATCTCTACGTTTTGTTTCCTCTTGATGTAGCCCTAAGCAGTTACTGGCGGGAAACACTTTCATGGAAAGAGGTTGCCAAGCTTCCTAAAACTACGAATCTCCAGAAATCTCAGCAAATATTTTTTCACCCAAACTGGATGATACTTTCAGGTAATGATCAGTACACTAAGGCGACTTGGTTCCCCAAATTTCGTTCTTCTATGTTGAAGCGTTCGTTTCCAGTAACAGTTTGAATTTTTAGGTTTCACTCTGTTTTCTCCTATATTGATAGATGTATTTGGAACTCTAAATCCAACAGGGTTTGTGCTAGCTTCTTGAAACTTGACACAATAAAGTAGTTTCACGTTCTATCTCTACGTTTTGTTTCCTCTTGATGTAGCCCTAAGCAGTTACTGGCGGGAAACACTTTCATGGAAAGGGGTTGCCAAGCTTCCTAAAATTACGAATCTCCAGAAATCTCAGCAAATATTTTTTCACCCAAACTGGATGATACTTTCAGGTAATGATCAGTACACTAAGGCGACTTGGTTCCCCAAATTTCGTTCTTCTATGTTGAAGCGTTCGTTTCCAGTAACAGTTTGAATTTTTAGGTTTCACTCTGTTTTCTCCTATATTGATAGATGTATTTGGAACTCTAAATCCAACACGGTTTGTGCTGGCTTCTTGAAACATGACACAATAAAGTAGTTTCACGTTCTATCTCTATGTTTTGTTTCCTCTTGATGTAGCCCAATGCAGTGACTGGCAAGAAACACTTTCATGGAAAGGGGTTGCCAGGCTTCCCAAAATTACGAATCTCCAGATATCTCAGCAAATATTTTTTCACCCAAACTGGATGATACTTTCAGGTAATGATCAGTACACTAAGGCGACTTGGTTCCCCAAATTTCGTTCTTCTATGTTGAAGCGTTCGTTTCCAGTAACAGTTTGAATTTTTAGGTTTCACTCTGTTTTCTCCTATATTGATAGATGTATTTGGAACTCTAAATCCAACAGGGTTTGTGCTGGCTTCTTGAAACTTGACACAATAAAGTAGTTTCACGTTCTATCTCTATGTTTTGTTTCCTCTTGATGTAGCCCTAAGCAGTGACTGGCGAGAAACACTTTCATGGAAAGGGGTTGCCAGGCTTCCCAAAATTAAGAATCTCCAGAAATCTCAGCAAATATTTTTTCACCCAAACTGGATGATACTTTCAGGTAATGATCAGTACACTAAGGCGACTTGGTTCCCCAAATTTCGTTCTTCTATGTTGAAGCGTTCGTTTCCAGTAACAGTTTGAATTTTTAGGTTTCACTCTGTTTTCTCCTATATTGATAGATGTATTTGGAACTCTAAATCCAACAGGGTTTGTGCTGGCTTCTTGAAACTTGACACAATAAAGTAGTTTCACGTTCTATCTCTAAGTTTTGTTTCCTCTTGATGTAGCCCTAAGCAGTTACTGGCGGGAAACACTTTCATGGAAAGGGGTTGCCAGGCTTCCTAAAATTACGAATCTCCAGATATCTCAGCAAATATTTTTTCACCCAAACTGGATGATACTTTCAGGTAATGCTCAGTACACTAAACCTTCTTGCTTCTCCAAATTTCGTACTTCTATGTTGAAGCGTTCGTTTCCAGTAACAGTTTGAATTTTTAGATTTCACTCTGTTTTCTCCTATATTGATAGATGTATTTGGAACTCTAAATCCAACACGGTTTGTGCTGGCTTCTTGAAACATGATACAATAAAGTAGTTTCACGTTCTATATCTATGTTTTGTTTCCTCTTGATGTAGCCCAATGCAGTGACTGGCGAGAAACACTTTCATGGAAAGGGGTTGCCAGGCTTCCCAAAATTACGAATCTCCAGAAATCTCAGCAAATATTTTTTCACCCAAACTGGATGATACTTTCAGGTAATGATCAGTACACTAAGGCGACTTGGTTCCCCAAATTTCGTTCTTCTATGTTGAAGCGTTCGTTTCCAGTAACAGTTTGAATTTTTAGGTTTCACTCTGTTTTCTCCTATATTGATAGATGTGTTTGGAACTCTAAATCGAACGCGGTTTGTGCTAGCTTCTTGAAACTTGACACAATAAAGTAGTTTCACGTTCTATCTCTATGTTTTGTTTCCTCTTGATGTAGCCTTAAGCAGTGACTGGCGAGAAACACTTTCATGGAAAGGGGTTGCCAAGCTTCCTAAAATTACGAATCTCCAGAAATCTCAGCAAATATTTTTTCACCCAAACTGGATGATACTTTCAGGTAATGATCAGTACACTAAGCCGACTTGGTTCCCCAAACTTCGTTCTTCTATATTGAAGCGTTCGTTTCCAGTAACAGTTTGAATTTTTAGGTTTCACTCTGTTTTCTCCTATATTGACACATGTATTTGGAACTCTAAATCCAACACGGTTTGTGCTAGCTTCTTGAAACTTGAAGCAATAAAGTACTTTCTCGTTCTATCTCTACGTTTTGTTTCCTCTTGATGTAGCCCTAAGCAGTGACTGGCGAGAAACACTTTCATGAAAAGGTGTTGCCAAGCTTCCAAAAATTAGGAATCTCCAGAAATCCCAGCAAATATATTTTCACCCAAACTGGATGATACTTTCAGGTAATGATCAGTACACTAAGCCGACTTGGTTCCCCAAATTTTGTTCTTCTATGTTGCATCGTTCGTTTGCAGTAACAGTTTGAATTTTTAGGTTTCACTCTGTTTTCTCCTATATTGATAGATGTATTTGGAACTCTAAATCCAACACGGTTTGTGCTAGGTTCTTGAAACATGACACAATAAAGTAGTTTCACGTTCTATCTCTATGGTTTCTTTCCTCTTGATGTAGCCCTAAGCAGTGACTGGCGAGAAACACGTTCATTGAAAGGGATTGCCAAGCTTCCAAAAATACGAATCTCCAGAAATCTCAGCAAACATTTTTTCACCGAAACTGGATGATACTTTCAGGTATTGATCAGTGCACTAAGGCGACTTGGTTCCCCAAATATCGTTCTTCTATCTTGAAGCGTTCATTTCCAGTAACAGTTTGAATTTTTAGGTTTCACTCTGTATTCTCCTATATTGATATATGTGTTTGGAACTCTAAATCCAACACGGTTTGTGCTAGCTTCTTGAAACTTGACACAATAAAGTAGTTTCACGTTCTATCTCTACTTTTTGTTTCCTCTTGATGTAGCCTTAAGCAGTGACTGGCGAGAAACACTTTCATGGAAAGGGTTTGCCAAGCTTCCTAAAATTACGAATCTCCAGATATCTCAGCAAATATTTTTTCACCCAAACTGGATGATACTTTCAGGTAATGATCAGTACACTAAGGCGACTTGGTTCCCCAAATTTCGTTCTTCTATGTTGAAGCGTTCGTTTCCAGTAACAGTTTGAATTTTTAGGTTTCACTCTGTTTTCTCCTATATTGATAGATGTATTTGGAACTCTAAATCCAACAGGGTTTGTGCTAGCTACTTGAAACTTGACACAATAAAGTAGTTTCACGTTCTATCTCTACGTTTTGTTTCCTCTTGATGTAGCCCTAAGCAGTTACTGGCGGGAAACACTTTCATGGAAATGGGTTGCCAAGCTTCCTAAAATTACGAATCTCCAGAAATCTCAGCAAATATTTTTTCACCCAAACTGGATGATACTTTCAGGTAATGATCAGTACACTAAGGCGACTTGGTTCCCCAAATTTCGTTCTTCTATGTTGAAGCGTTCGTTTCCAGTAACAGTTTGAATTTTTAGGTTTCACTCTGTTTTCTCCTATATTTATAGATGTATTTGGAACTCTAAATCCAACACGGTTTGTGCTAGCTTCTTGAAACTTGAGACAATAAAGTAGTTTCACGTTCTATCTCTACGTTTTGTTTCCTCTTGATGTAGCCCTAAGCAGTTACTGGCGGGAAACACTTTCATGGAAAGGGGTTGCCAAGCTTCCTAAAATTACGAATCTCCAGAAATCTCAGCAAATATTTTTTCACCCAAACTGGATGATACTTTCAGGTAATGATCAGTACACTAAGGCGACTTGGTTCCCCAAATTTCGTTCTTCTATGTTGAAGCGTTCGTTTCCAGTAACAGTTTGAATTTTTAGGTTTCACTCTGTTTTCTCCTATATTGATAGATGTATTTGGAACTCTAAATCCAACACGGTTTGTGCTGGCTTCTTGAAACATGACACAATAAAGTAGTTTCACGTTCTATCTCTATGTTTTGTTTCCTCTTGATGTAGCCCAATGCAGTGACTGGCAAGAAACACTTTCATGGAAAGGGGTTGCCAGGCTTCCCAAAATTACGAATCTCCAGATATCTTAGCAAATATTTTTTCACCCAAACTGGATGATACTTTCAGGTAATGATCAGTACACTAAGGCGACTTGGTTCCCCAAATTTCGTTCTTCTATGTTGAAGCGTTCGTTTCCAGTAACCGTTTGAATTTTTAGGTTTCACTCTGTTTTCTCCTATATTGATAGATGTATTTGGAACTCTAAATCCAACAGGGTTTGTGCTGGCTTCTTGAAACTTGACACAATAAAGTAGTTTCACGTTCTATCTCTAAGTTTTGTTTCCTCTTGATGTAGCCCTAAGCAGTGACTGGCGAGAAACACTTTCATGGAAAGGGGTTGCCAGGCTTCCCAAAATTACGAATCTCCAGAAATCTCAGCAAATATTTTTTCACCCAAACTGGATGATACTTTCAGGTAATGATCAGTACACTAAGGCGACTTGGATCCCCAAATTTCGTTCTTCTATGTTGAAGCGTTCGTTTCCAGTAACAGTTTGAATTTTTAGGTTTCACTCTGTTTTCTCCTATATTGATAGATGTATTTGGAACTCTAAATCCAACACGGTTTGTGCTAGGTTCTTGAAACATGACACAATAAAGTAGTTTCACGTTCTATCTCTATGGTTTCTTTCCTCTTGATGTAGCCCTAAGCAGTGACTGGCGAGAAACACGTTCATTGAAAGGGATTGCCAAGCTTCCAAAAATACGAATCTCCAGAAATCTCAGCAAACATTTTTTCACCGAAACTGGATGATACTTTCAGGTATTGATCAGTGCACTAAGGCGACTTGGTTCCCCAAATATCGTTCTTCTATCTTGAAGCGTTCATTTCCAGTAACAGTTTGAATTTTTAGGTTTCACTCTGTATTCTCCTATATTGATATATGTGTTTGGAACTCTAAATCCAACACGGTTTGTGCTAGCTTCTTGAAACTTGACACAATAAAGTAGTTTCACGTTCTATCTCTACTTTTTGTTTCCTCTTGATGTAGCCTTAAGCAGTGACTGGCGAGAAACACTTTCATGGAAAGGGTTTGCCAAGCTTCCTAAAATTACGAATCTCCAGATATCTCAGCAAATATTTTTTCACCCAAACTGGATGATACTTTCAGGTAATGATCAGTACACTAAGGCGACTTGGTTCCCCAAATTTCGTTCTTCTATGTTGAAGCGTTCGTTTCCAGTAACAGTTTGAATTTTTAGGTTTCACTCTGTTTTCTCCTATATTGATAGATGTATTTGGAACTCTAAATCCAACAGGGTTTGTGCTAGCTACTTGAAACTTGACACAATAAAGTAGTTTCACGTTCTATCTCTACGTTTTGTTTCCTCTTGATGTAGCCCTAAGCAGTTACTGGCGGGAAACACTTTCATGGAAATGGGTTGCCAAGCTTCCTAAAATTACGAATCTCCAGAAATCTCAGCAAATATTTTTTCACCCAAACTGGATGATACTTTCAGGTAATGATCAGTACACTAAGGCGACTTGGTTCCCCAAATTTCGTTCTTCTATGTTGAAGCGTTCGTTTCCAGTAACAGTTTGAATTTTTAGGTTTCACTCTGTTTTCTCCTATATTTATAGATGTATTTGGAACTCTAAATCCAACACGGTTTGTGCTAGCTTCTTGAAACTTGAGACAATAAAGTAGTTTCACGTTCTATCTCTACGTTTTGTTTCCTCTTGATGTAGCCCTAAGCAGTTACTGGCGGGAAACACTTTCATGGAAAGGGGTTGCCAAGCTTCCTAAAATTACGAATCTCCAGAAATCTCAGCAAATATTTTTTCACCCAAACTGGATGATACTTTCAGGTAATGATCAGTACACTAAGGCGACTTGGTTCCCCAAATTTCGTTCTTCTATGTTGAAGCGTTCGTTTCCAGTAACAGTTTGAATTTTTAGGTTTCACTCTGTTTTCTCCTATATTGATAGATGTATTTGGAACTCTAAATCCAACACGGTTTGTGCTGGCTTCTTGAAACATGACACAATAAAGTAGTTTCACGTTCTATCTCTATGTTTTGTTTCCTCTTGATGTAGCCCAATGCAGTGACTGGCAAGAAACACTTTCATGGAAAGGGGTTGCCAGGCTTCCCAAAATTACGAATCTCCAGATATCTTAGCAAATATTTTTTCACCCAAACTGGATGATACTTTCAGGTAATGATCAGTACACTAAGGCGACTTGGTTCCCCAAATTTCGTTCTTCTATGTTGAAGCGTTCGTTTCCAGTAACCGTTTGAATTTTTAGGTTTCACTCTGTTTTCTCCTATATTGATAGATGTATTTGGAACTCTAAATCCAACAGGGTTTGTGCTGGCTTCTTGAAACTTGACACAATAAAGTAGTTTCACGTTCTATCTCTAAGTTTTGTTTCCTCTTGATGTAGCCCTAAGCAGTGACTGGCGAGAAACACTTTCATGGAAAGGGGTTGCCAGGCTTCCCAAAATTACGAATCTCCAGAAATCTCAGCAAATATTTTTTCACCCAAACTGGATGATACTTTCAGGTAATGATCAGTACACTAAGGCGACTTGGATCCCCAAATTTCGTTCTTCTATGTTGAAGCGTTCGTTTCCAGTAACAGTTTGAATTTTTAGGTTTCACTCTGTTTTCTCCTATATTGATAGATGTATTTGGAACTCTAAATCCAACAGGGTTTGTGCTGGCTTCTTGAAACTTGACACAATAAAGTAGTTTCACGTTCTATCTCTAAGTTTTGTTTCCTCTTGATGTAGCCCTAAGCAGTTACTGGCGGGAAACACTTTCATGGAAAGGGGTTGCCAGGCTTCCTAAAATTACGAATCTCCAGAAATCTCAGCAAATATCTTTTCACCCAAACTGGATGATACTTTCAGGTAATGATCAGTACACTAAGGCGACTTTGTTCCCCAAATTTCGTTCTTCTATTTGAAGCGTTCGTTTCCAGTAACAGTTTGAATTTTTAGGTTTCACTCTGTTTTCTCCTATATTGATAGATGTATTTGGAACTCTAAATCCAACACGGTTTGTGCTGGCTTCTTGAAACATGATACAATAAAGTAGTTTCACGTTCTATATCTATGTTTTGTTTCCTCTTGATGTAGCCCAATGCAGTGACTGGCGAGAAACACTTTCATGGAAAGGGGTTGCCAGGCTTCCCAAAATTACGAATCTCCAGAAATCTCAGCAAATATTTTTTCACCCAAACTGGATGATACTTTCAGGTAATGATCAGTACACTAAGGCGACTTGGTTCCCCAAATTTCGTTCTTCTATGTTGAAGCGTTCGTTTCCAGTAACAGTTTGAAATTTTAGGTTTCACTCTGTTTTCTCCTATATTGATAGATGTGTTTGGAACTCTAAATCGAACACGGTTTGTGCTAGCTTCTTGAAACTTGACACAATAAAGTAGTTTCACGTTCTATCTCTATGTTTTGTTTCCTCTTGATGTAGCCTTAAGCAGTGACTGGCGAGAAACACTTTCATGGAAAGGGGTTGCCAAGCTTCCTAAAATTACGAATCTCCAGAAATCTCAGCAAATATTTTTTCACCCAAACTGGATGATACTTTCAGGTAATGATCAGTACACTAAGCCGACTTGGTTCCCCAAACTTCGTTCTTCTATGTTGAAGCGTTCGTTTCCAGTAACAGTTTGAATTTTTAGGTTTCACTCTGTTTTCTCCTATATTGACACATGTATTTGGAACTCTAAATCCAACACGGTTTGTGCTAGCTTCTTGAAACTTGAAGCAATAAAGTACTTTCTCGTTCTATCTCTACGTTTTGTTTCCTCTTGATGTAGCCCTAAGCAGTGACTGGCGAGAAACACTTTCATGAAAAGGTGTTGCCAAGCTTCCAAAAATTAGGAATCTCCAGAAATCCCAGCAAATATATTTTCACCCAAACTGGATGATACTTTCAGGTAATGATCAGTACACTAAGCCGACTTGGTTCCCCAAATTTTGTTCTTCTATGTTGCATCGTTCGTTTGCAGTAACAGTTTGAATTTTTAGGTTTCACTCTGTTTTCTCCTATATTGATAGATGTATTTGGAACTCTAAATCCAACACGGTTTGTGCTAGGTTCTTGAAACATGACACAATAAAGTAGTTTCACGTTCTATCTCTATGGTTTCTTTCCTCTTGATGTAGCCCTAAGCAGTGACTGGCGAGAAACACGTTCATTGAAAGGGATTGCCAAGCTTCCAAAAATACGAATCTCCAGAAATCTCAGCAAATATTTTTTCACCCAAACTGGATGATACTTTCAGGTAATGATCAGTACACTAAGGCGACTTGGTTCCCCAAATTTCGTTCTTCTATGTTGAAGCGTTCGTTTCCAGTAACAGTTTGAATTTTTAGGTTTCACTCTGTATTCTCCTATATTGATATATGTGTTTGGAACTCTAAATCCAACACGGTTTGTGCTAACTTCTTCAAACCGGACACAATAAAGTAGTTTCACGTTCTATCTCTGTGTTTTGTTTCCTCTTGATGTATACCTAAGCAGTGACTGGCGAGAAACACTTTCATGGAAAGGGTTTGCCAAGCTGCCAAAAATTACGAATCTCCAGAAATCTCAGCAAATATTTTTTCACCCAAACTGGATGATACTTTGAAGTAATGATCAGTACACTAAGCCGACTTGGTTCCCCAAATTTCGTTCTTCTATGTTGAAGCGTTCGTTTCCAGTAACAGTTTGAATTTTTAGGTTTCACTCTGTTTTCTCCTATATTGATAGATGTATTTGGAACTCTAAATCCAGCAGGGTTTGTGCTAGCTACTTGAAACTTGACACAATAAAGTAGTTTCACGTTCTATCTCTACGTTTTGTTTCCTCTTGATGTAGCCCTAAGCAGTTACTGGCGGGAAACACTTTCATGGAAAGAGGTTGCCAAGCTTCCTAAAATTACGAATCTCCAGAAATCTCAGCAAATATTTTTTCACCCAAACTGGATGATACTTTCAGGTAATGATCAGTACACTAAGGCGACTTGGTTCCCCAAATTTCGTTCTTCTATGTTGAAGCGTTCGTTTCCAGTAACAGTTTGAATTTTTAGGTTTCACTCTGTTTTCTCCTATATTGATAGATGTATTTGGAACTCTAAATCCAACAGGGTTTGTGCTAGCTTCTTGAAACTTGACACAATAAAGTAGTTTCACGTTCTATCTCTACGTTTTGTTTCCTCTTGATGTAGCCCTAAGCAGTTACTGGCGGGAAACACTTTCATGGAAAGGGGTTGCCAAGCTTCCTAAAATTACGAATCTCCAGAAATCTCAGCAAATATTTTTTCACCCAAACTGGATGATACTTTCAGGTAATGATCAGTACACTAAGGCGACTTGGTTCCCCAAATTTCGTTCTTCTATGTTGAAGCGTTCGTATCCAGTAACAGTTTGAATTTTTAGGTTTCACTCTGTTTTCTCCTATATTGATAGATGTATTTGGAACTCTAAATCCAACACGGTTTGTGCTGGCTTCTTGAAACATGACACAATAAAGTAGTTTCACGTTCTATCTCTATGTTTTGTTTCCTCTTGATGTAGCCCAATGCAGTGACTGGCAAGAAACACTTTCATGGAAAGGGGTTGCCAGGCTTCCCAAAATTACGAATCTCCAGATATCTCAGCAAATATTTTTTCACCCAAACTGGATGATACTTTCAGGTAATGATCAGTACACTAAGGCGACTTGGTTCCCCAAATTTCGTTCTTCTATGTTGAAGCGTTCGTTTCCAGTAACAGTTTGAATTTTTAGGTTTCACTCTGTTTTCTCCTATATTGATAGATGTATTTGGAACTCTAAATCCAACAGGGTTTGTGCTGGCTTCTTGAAACTTGACACAATAAAGTAGTTTCACGTTCTATCTCTATGTTTTGTTTCCTCTTGATGTAGCCCTAAGCAGTGACTGGCGAGAAACACTTTCATGGAAAGGGGTTGCCAGGCTTCCCAAAATTAAGAATCTCCAGAAATCTCAGCAAATATTTTTTCACCCAAACTGGATGATACTTTCAGGTAATGATCAGTACACTAAGGCGACTTGGTTCCCCAAATTTCGTTCTTCTATGTTGAAGCGTTCGTTTCCAGTAACAGTTTGAATTTTTAGGTTTCACTCTGTTTTCTCCTATATTGATAGATGTATTTGGAACTCTAAATCCAACAGGGTTTGTGCTGGCTTCTTGAAACTTGACACAATAAAGTAGTTTCACGTTCTATCTCTAAGTTTTGTTTCCTCTTGATGTAGCCCTAAGCAGTTACTGGCGGGAAACACTTTCATGGAAAGGGGTTGCCAGGCTTCCTAAAATTACGAATCTCCAGATATCTCAGCAAATATTTTTTCACCCAAACTGGATGATACTTTCAGGTAATGCTCAGTACACTAAACCTTCTTGCTTCTCCAAATTTCGTACTTCTATGTTGAAGCGTTCGTTTCCAGTAACAGTTTGAATTTTTAGATTTCACTCTGTTTTCTCCTATATTGATAGATGTATTTGGAACTCTAAATCCAACACGGTTTGTGCTGGCTTCTTGAAACATGATACAATAAAGTAGTTTCACGTTCTATATCTATGTTTTGTTTCCTCTTGATGTAGCCCAATGCAGTGACTGGCGAGAAACACTTTCATGGAAAGGGGTTGCCAGGCTTCCCAAAATTACGAATCTCCAGAAATCTCAGCAAATATTTTTTCACCCAAACTGGATGATACTTTCAGGTAATGATCAGTACACTAAGGCGACTTGGTTCCCCAAATTTCGTTCTTCTATGTTGAAGCGTTCGTTTCCAGTAACAGTTTGAATTTTTAGGTTTCACTCTGTTTTCTCCTATATTGATAGATGTGTTTGGAACTCTAAATCGAACGCGGTTTGTGCTAGCTTCTTGAAACTTGACACAATAAAGTAGTTTCACGTTCTATCTCTATGTTTTGTTTCCTCTTGATGTAGCCTTAAGCAGTGACTGGCGAGAAACACTTTCATGGAAAGGGGTTGCCAAGCTTCCTAAAATTACGAATCTCCAGAAATTTCAGCAAATATTTTTTCACCCAAACTGGATGATACTTTCAGGTAATGATCAGTACACTAAGCCGACTTGGTTCCCCAAACTTCGTTCTTCTATATTGAAGCGTTCGTTTCCAGTAACAGTTTGAATTTTTAGGTTTCACTCTGTTTTCTCCTATATTGACACATGTATTTGGAACTCTAAATCCAACACGGTTTGTGCTAGCTTCTTGAAACTTGAAGCAATAAAGTACTTTCTCGTTCTATCTCTACGTTTTGTTTCCTCTTGATGTAGCCCTAAGCAGTGACTGGCGAGAAACACTTTCATGAAAAGGTGTTGCCAAGCTTCCAAAAATTAGGAATCTCCAGAAATCCCAGCAAATATATTTTCACCCAAACTGGATGATACTTTCAGGTAATGATCAGTACACTAAGCCGACTTGGTTCCCCAAATTTTGTTCTTCTATGTTGCATCGTTCGTTTGCAGTAACAGTTTGAATTTTTAGGTTTCACTCTGTTTTCTCCTATATTGATAGATGTATTTGGAACTCTAAATCCAACACGGTTTGTGCTAGGTTCTTGAAACATGACACAATAAAGTAGTTTCACGTTCTATCTCTATGGTTTCTTTCCTCTTGATGTAGCCCTAAGCAGTGACTGGCGAGAAACACGTTCATTGAAAGGGATTGCCAAGCTTCCAAAAATACGAATCTCCAGAAATCTCAGCAAACATTTTTTCACCGAAACTGGATGATACTTTCAGGTATTGATCAGTGCACTAAGGCGACTTGGTTCCCCAAATATCGTTCTTCTATCTTGAAGCGTTCATTTCCAGTAACAGTTTGAATTTTTAGGTTTCACTCTGTATTCTCCTATATTGATATATGTGTTTGGAACTCTAAATCCAACACGGTTTGTGCTAACTTCTTCAAACCGGACACAATAAAGTAGTTTCACGTTCTATCTCTGTGTTTTATTTCCTCTTGATGTATACCTAAGCAGTGACTGGCGAGAAACACTTTCATGGAAAGGGTTTGCCAAGCTGCCAAAAATTACGAATCTCCAGAAATCTCAGCAAATATTTTTTCACCCAAACTGGATGATACTTTGAAGTAATGATCAGTACACTAAGCCGACTTGGTTCCCCAAATTTCGTTCTTCTATGTTGAAGCGTTCGTTTCCAGTAACAGTTTGAATTTTTAGGTTTCACTCTGTTTTCTCCTATATTGACACATGTATTTGGAACTCTAAATCCAACACGGTTTGTGCTAGCTTCTTGAAACTTGAAACAATAAAGTGGTTTCTCGTTCTATCTCTATGTTTTGTTTCCTCTTGATGTAGCCCTAAGCAGTGACTGGCGAGAAACACTTTCATGGAAAGGGGTTGTCAAGCTTCCAAAAATTAGGAATCTCCAGAAATCTCAGCAAATATTTTTTCACCCAAACTGGATGATACTTTCAGGTAATGCTCAGTACACTAAGCCCTCTTGCTTCTCCAAATTTCGTACTTCTATGTTGAAGCGTTCGTTTCCAGTAACAGTTTGAATTTTTAGGTTACACTCTGTTTTCTCCTATATTGATAGATGTATTAGGAACTCTAAATCCCACACGGTTTGTGCTAGCTTCTTGAAACTTGAAACAATAAAGTAGTTTCACATTCTATCTCTATGTTTTGTTTCCTCTATGTTTTGTTTCCTCTTGATGCTAGCTTCTTGAAACTTGAAACAATAAAGTAGTTTCAAGTTCTGTCTCTATGTTTTGTGTCCTCTTGATGTAACCCTAAGCAGTGACTGGCGAGAAATACTTACATTGAAAGGGATTGCCAAGCTTCCAAAGATAAGAATCTCCAGAAATCTCAGCAAATATTTTTTCACCCAAACTGGATGATACTTTCAGGTAATGATCAGTACACTAAGGCGACTTGGTTTCCCAAATTTCGTTCTTCTATGTTGAAGCGTTCGTTTCCAGTAACAGTTTGAATTTCTAGATTTCACTCTGTTTTCTCCTATATTGATAGATGTATTTGGAACTCTAAATCCAACACGGTTTGTGCTGGCTTCTTGAAACATGACACAATAAAGTAGTTTCACGTTCTATCTCTATATTTTGTTTCCTCTTGATGTAGCCCAATGCAGTGACTGGCGAGAAACACTTTCATGGAAAGGGGTTGCCAGGCTTCCCAAAATTAGGAATCTCCAGAAATCTCAGCAAATATTTTTTCACCCAAACTGGATGATACTTTCAGGTAATGATCAGTACACTAAGGCGACTTGGTTCCCCAAATTTCGTTCTTCTATGTTGAAGCGTTCGTTTCCAGTAACAGTTTGAATTTTTAGGTTTCACTCTGTTTTCTCCTATATTGATAGATGTATTTGGAACTCTAAATCCAACAGGGTTTGTGCTAGCTTCTTGAAACTTGACACAATAAAGTAGTTTCAAGTTCTATCTCTACGTTTTGTTTCCTCTTGATGTAGCCCTAAGCAGTTACTGGCGAGAAACACTTTCATGGAAAGTGGTTGCCAAGCTTACTAAAATTACGAATCTCCAGAAATCTCAGCAAATATTTTTTCACCCAAACTGGATGATACTTTCAGGTAATGATCAGTACACTAAGGCGACTTGGTTCCCCAAATTTCGTTCTTCTATGTTGAAGCGTTCGTTTCCAGTAACAGTTTTAATTTTTAGGTTTCACTCTGTTTTCTCCTATATTGATAGATGTATTTGGAACTCTAAATCCAACACGGTTTGTGCTAGCTCCTTGAAACTTGACACAATAAAGTAGTTTCACGTTCTATCTCTACGTTTTGTTTCCTCTTGATGTAGCCTTAAGCAGTGACTGGCGAGAAACACTTTCAAGGAAAGGGGTTGCCAAGCTTCCTAAAATTACGAATCTCCAGATATCTCAGCAAATATTTTTTCACCCAAACTGGATGATACTTTCAGGTAATGATCAGTACACTAAGGCGACTTGGTTCCCCAAATTTCGTTCTTCTATGTTGAAGCGTTCGTTTCCAGTAACAGTTTGAATTTTTAGGTTTCACTCTGTTTTCTCCTATATTGATAGATGTATTTGGAACTCTAAATCCAACAGGGTTTGTGCTAGCTTCTTGAAACTTGACACAATAAAGTAGTTTCACGTTCTATCTCTACGTTTTGTTTCCTCTTGATGTAGCCCTAAGCAGTAACTGGCGAGAAACACTTTCATGGAAAGGGGTTGCCAAGCTTCCTAAAATTACGAATCTCGAGAAATCTCAGCAAATATTTTTTCACCCAAACTGGATGATACTTTCAGGTAATGATCAGTACACTAAGGCGACTTGGTTCCCCAAATTTCGTTCTTCTATGTTGAAGCGTTCGTTTGCAGTAACACTCTGAATTTTTAGGTTTCACTCTGTTTTCTCCTATATTGATAGATGTATTTGGAACTCTAAATCCAACATGGTTTGTGCTAGCTTCTTGAAACTTGACACAATAAAGTAGTTTCACGTTCTATCTCTATGTTTTGTTTCCTCTTGATGTAGCCCTAAGCAGTGACTGGCGAGAAACACTTTCATGGAAAGGGGTTGCCAGGCTTCCCAAAATTACGAATCTCCAGAAATCTCAGCAAATATTTTTTCACCCAAACTGGATGATACTTTCAGGTAATGATCAGTACACTAAGGCGACTTGGTTCCCCAAATTTCGTTCTTCTATGTTGAAGCGTTCGTTTCCAGTAACAGTTTGAATTTTTAGGTTTCACTCTGTTTTCTCCTATATTGATAGATGTATTTGGAACTCTAAATCCAACAGGGTTTGTGCTGGCTTCTTGAAACTTGACACAATAAAGTAGTTTCACGTTCTATCTCTAAGTTTTGTTTCCTCTTGATGTAGCCCTAAGCAGTTACTGGCGGGAAACACTTTCATGGAAAGGGGTTGCCAGGCTTCCTAAAATTACGAATCTCCAGAAATCTCAGCAAATATCTTTTCACCCAAACTGGATGATACTTTCAGGTAATGATCAGTACACTAAGGCGACTTTGTTCCCCAAATTTCGTTCTTCTATTTGAAGCGTTCGTTTCCAGTAACAGTTTGAATTTTTAGGTTTCACTCTGTTTTCTCCTATATTGATAGATGTATTTGGAACTCTAAATCCAACACGGTTTGTGCTGGCTTCTTGAAACATGATACAATAAAGTAGTTTCACGTTCTATATCTATGTTTTGTTTCCTCTTGATGTAGCCCAATGCAGTGACTGGCGAGAAACACTTTCATGGAAAGGGGTTGCCAGGCTTCCCAAAATTACGAATCTCCAGAAATCTCAGCAAATATTTTTTCACCCAAACTGGATGATACTTTCAGGTAATGATCAGTACACTAAGGCGACTTGGTTCCCCAAATTTCGTTCTTCTATGTTGAAGCGTTCGTTTCCAGTAACAGTTTGAAATTTTAGGTTTCACTCTGTTTTCTCCTATATTGATAGATGTGTTTGGAACTCTAAATCGAACACGGTTTGTGCTAGCTTCTTGAAACTTGACACAATAAAGTAGTTTCACGTTCTATCTCTATGTTTTGTTTCCTCTTGATGTAGCCTTAAGCAGTGACTGGCGAGAAACACTTTCATGGAAAGGGGTTGCCAAGCTTCCTAAAATTACGAATCTCCAGAAATCTCAGCAAATATTTTTTCACCCAAACTGGATGATACTTTCAGGTAATGATCAGTACACTAAGCCGACTTGGTTCCCCAAACTTCGTTCTTCTATGTTGAAGCGTTCGTTTCCAGTAACAGTTTGAATTTTTAGGTTTCACTCTGTTTTCTCCTATATTGACACATGTATTTGGAACTCTAAATCCAACACGGTTTGTGCTAGCTTCTTGAAACTTGAAGCAATAAAGTACTTTCTCGTTCTATCTCTACGTTTTGTTTCCTCTTGATGTAGCCCTAAGCAGTGACTGGCGAGAAACACTTTCATGAAAAGGTGTTGCCAAGCTTCCAAAAATTAGGAATCTCCAGAAATCCCAGCAAATATATTTTCACCCAAACTGGATGATACTTTCAGGTAATGATCAGTACACTAAGCCGACTTGGTTCCCCAAATTTTGTTCTTCTATGTTGCATCGTTCGTTTGCAGTAACAGTTTGAATTTTTAGGTTTCACTCTGTTTTCTCCTATATTGATAGATGTATTTGGAACTCTAAATCCAACACGGTTTGTGCTAGGTTCTTGAAACATGACACAATAAAGTAGTTTCACGTTCTATCTCTATGGTTTCTTTCCTCTTGATGTAGCCCTAAGCAGTGACTGGCGAGAAACACGTTCATTGAAAGGGATTGCCAAGCTTCCAAAAATACGAATCTCCAGAAATCTCAGCAAATATTTTTTCACCCAAACTGGATGATACTTTCAGGTAATGATCAGTACACTAAGGCGACTTGGTTCCCCAAATTTCGTTCTTCTATGTTGAAGCGTTCGTTTCCAGTAACAGTTTGAATTTTTAGGTTTCACTCTGTATTCTCCTATATTGATATATGTGTTTGGAACTCTAAATCCAACACGGTTTGTGCTAACTTCTTCAAACCGGACACAATAAAGTAGTTTCACGTTCTATCTCTGTGTTTTGTTTCCTCTTGATGTATACCTAAGCAGTGACTGGCGAGAAACACTTTCATGGAAAGGGTTTGCCAAGCTGCCAAAAATTACGAATCTCCAGAAATCTCAGCAAATATTTTTTCACCCAAACTGGATGATACTTTGAAGTAATGATCAGTACACTAAGCCGACTTGGTTCCCCAAATTTCGTTCTTCTATGTTGAAGCGTTCGTTTCCAGTAACAGTTTGAATTTTTAGGTTTCACTCTGTTTTCTCCTATATTGATAGATGTATTTGGAACTCTAAATCCAGCAGGGTTTGTGCTAGCTACTTGAAACTTGACACAATAAAGTAGTTTCACGTTCTATCTCTACGTTTTGTTTCCTCTTGATGTAGCCCTAAGCAGTTACTGGCGGGAAACACTTTCATGGAAAGAGGTTGCCAAGCTTCCTAAAATTACGAATCTCCAGAAATCTCAGCAAATATTTTTTCACCCAAACTGGATGATACTTTCAGGTAATGATCAGTACACTAAGGCGACTTGGTTCCCCAAATTTCGTTCTTCTATGTTGAAGCGTTCGTTTCCAGTAACAGTTTGAATTTTTAGGTTTCACTCTGTTTTCTCCTATATTGATAGATGTATTTGGAACTCTAAATCCAACAGGGTTTGTGCTAGCTTCTTGAAACTTGACACAATAAAGTAGTTTCACGTTCTATCTCTACGTTTTGTTTCCTCTTGATGTAGCCCTAAGCAGTTACTGGCGGGAAACACTTTCATGGAAAGGGGTTGCCAAGCTTCCTAAAATTACGAATCTCCAGAAATCTCAGCAAATATTTTTTCACCCAAACTGGATGATACTTTCAGGTAATGATCAGTACACTAAGGCGACTTGGTTCCCCAAATTTCGTTCTTCTATGTTGAAGCGTTCGTTTCCAGTAACAGTTTGAATTTTTAGGTTTCACTCTGTTTTCTCCTATATTGATAGATGTATTTGGAACTCTAAATCCAACACGGTTTGTGCTGGCTTCTTGAAACATGACACAATAAAGTAGTTTCACGTTCTATCTCTATGTTTTGTTTCCTCTTGATGTAGCCCAATGCAGTGACTGGCAAGAAACACTTTCATGGAAAGGGGTTGCCAGGCTTCCCAAAATTACGAATCTCCAGATATCTCAGCAAATATTTTTTCACCCAAACTGGATGATACTTTCAGGTAATGATCAGTACACTAAGGCGACTTGGTTCCCCAAATTTCGTTCTTCTATGTTGAAGCGTTCGTTTCCAGTAACAGTTTGAATTTTTAGGTTTCACTCTGTTTTCTCCTATATTGATAGATGTATTTGGAACTCTAAATCCAACAGGGTTTGTGCTGGCTTCTTGAAACTTGACACAATAAAGTAGTTTCACGTTCTATCTCTATGTTTTGTTTCCTCTTGATGTAGCCCTAAGCAGTGACTGGCGAGAAACACTTTCATGGAAAGGGGTTGCCAGGCTTCCCAAAATTAAGAATCTCCAGAAATCTCAGCAAATATTTTTTCACCCAAAGTGGATGATACTTTCAGGTAATGATCAGTACACTAAGGCGACTTGGTTCCCCAAATTTCGTTCTTCTATGTTGAAGCGTTCGTTTCCAGTAACAGTTTGAATTTTTAGGTTTCACTCTGTTTTCTCCTATATTGATAGATGTATTTGGAACTCTAAATCCAACAGGGTTTGTGCTGGCTTCTTGAAACTTGACACAATAAAGTAGTTTCACGTTCTATCTCTAAGTTTTGTTTCCTCTTGATGTAGCCCTAAGCAGTTACTGGCGGGAAACACTTTCATGGAAAGGGGTTGCCAGGCTTCCTAAAATTACGAATCTCCAGATATCTCAGCAAATATTTTTTCACCCAAACTGGATGATACTTTCAGGTAATGCTCAGTACACTAAACCTTCTTGCTTCTCCAAATTTCGTACTTCTATGTTGAAGCGTTCGTTTCCAGTAACAGTTTGAATTTTTAGATTTCACTCTGTTTTCTCCTATATTGATAGATGTATTTGGAACTCTAAATCCAACACGGTTTGTGCTGGCTTCTTGAAACATGATACAATAAAGTAGTTTCACGTTCTATATCTATGTTTTGTTTCCTCTTGATGTAGCCCAATGCAGTGACTGGCGAGAAACACTTTCATGGAAAGGGGTTGCCAGGCTTCCCAAAATTACGAATCTCCAGAAATCTCAGCAAATATTTTTTCACCCAAACTGGATGATACTTTCAGGTAATGATCAGTACACTAAGGCGACTTGGTTCCCCAAATTTCGTTCTTCTATGTTGAAGCGTTCGTTTCCAGTAACAGTTTGAATTTTTAGGTTTCACTCTGTTTTCTCCTATATTGATAGATGTGTTTGGAACTCTAAATCGAACGCGGTTTGTGCTAGCTTCTTGAAACTTGACACAATAAAGTAGTTTCACGTTCTATCTCTATGTTTTGTTTCCTCTTGATGTAGCCTTAAGCAGTGACTGGCGAGAAACACTTTCATGGAAAGGGGTTGCCAAGCTTCCTAAAATTACGAATCTCCAGAAATCTCAGCAAATATTTTTTCACCCAAACTGGATGATACTTTCAGGTAATGATCAGTACACTAAGCCGACTTGGTTCCCCAAACTTCGTTCTTCTATATTGAAGCGTTCGTTTCCAGTAACAGTTTGAATTTTTAGGTTTCACTCTGTTTTCTCCTATATTGACACATGTATTTGGAACTCTAAATCCAACACGGTTTGTGCTAGCTTCTTGAAACTTGAAGCAATAAAGTACTTTCTCGTTCTATCTCTACGTTTTGTTTCCTCTTGATGTAGCCCTAAGCAGTGACTGGCGAGAAACACTTTCATGAAAAGGTGTTGCCAAGCTTCCAAAAATTAGGAATCTCCAGAAATCCCAGCAAATATATTTTCACCCAAACTGGATGATACTTTCAGGTAATGATCAGTACACTAAGCCGACTTGGTTCCCCAAATTTTGTTCTTCTATGTTGCATCGTTCGTTTGCAGTAACAGTTTGAATTTTTAGGTTTCACTCTGTTTTCTCCTATATTGATAGATGTATTTGGAACTCTAAATCCAACACGGTTTGTGCTAGGTTCTTGAAACATGACACAATAAAGTAGTTTCACGTTCTATCTCTATGGTTTCTTTCCTCTTGATGTAGCCCTAAGCAGTGACTGGCGAGAAACACGTTCATTGAAAGGGATTGCCAAGCTTCCAAAAATACGAATCTCCAGAAATCTCAGCAAACATTTTTTCACCGAAACTGGATGATACTTTCAGGTATTGATCAGTGCACTAAGGCGACTTGGTTCCCCAAATATCGTTCTTCTATCTTGAAGCGTTCATTTCCAGTAACAGTTTGAATTTTTAGGTTTCACTCTGTATTCTCCTATATTGATATATGTGTTTGGAACTCTAAATCCAACACGGTTTGTGCTAACTTCTTCAAACCGGACACAATAAAGTAGTTTCACGTTCTATCTCTGTGTTTTATTTCCTCTTGATGTATACCTAAGCAGTGACTGGCGAGAAACACTTTCATGGAAAGGGTTTGCCAAGCTGCCAAAAATTACGAATCTCCAGAAATCTCAGCAAATATTTTTTCACCCAAACTGGATGATACTTTGAAGTAATGATCAGTACACTAAGCCGACTTGGTTCCCCAAATTTCGTTCTTCTATGTTGAAGCGTTCGTTTCCAGTAACAGTTTGAATTTTTAGGTTTCACTCTGTTTTCTCCTATATTGACACATGTATTTGGAACTCTAAATCCAACACGGTTTGTGCTAGCTTCTTGAAACTTGAAACAATAAAGTGGTTTCTCGTTCTATCTCTATGTTTTGTTTCCTCTTGATGTAGCCCTAAGCAGTGACTGGCGAGAAACACTTTCATGGAAAGGGGTTGTCAAGCTTCCAAAAATTAGGAATCTCCAGAAATCTCAGCAAATATTTTTTCACCCAAACTGGATGATACTTTCAGGTAATGCTCAGTACACTAAGCCCTCTTGCTTCTCCAAATTTCGTACTTCTATGTTGAAGCGTTCGTTTCCAGTAACAGTTTGAATTTTTAGGTTACACTCTGTTTTCTCCTATATTGATAGATGTATTAGGAACTCTAAATCCCACACGGTTTGTGCTAGCTTCTTGAAACTTGAAACAATAAAGTAGTTTCACATTCTATCTCTATGTTTTGTTTCCTCTATGTTTTGTTTCCTCTTGATGCTAGCTTCTTGAAACTTGAAACAATAAAGTAGTTTCAAGTTCTGTCTCTATGTTTTGTTTCCTCTTGATGTAACCCTAAGCAGTGACTGGCGAGAAATACTTACATTGAAAGGGATTGCCAAGCTTCCAAAGATAAGAATCTCCAGAAATCTCAGCAAATATTTTTTCACCCAAACTGGATGATACTTTCAGGTAATGATCAGTACACTAAGGCGACTTGGTTTCCCAAATTTCGTTCTTCTATGTTGAAGCGTTCGTTTCCAGTAACAGTTTGAATTTCTAGATTTCACTCTGTTTTCTCCTATATTGATAGATGTATTTGGAACTCTAAATCCAACACGGTTTGTGCTGGCTTCTTGAAACATGACACAATAAAGTAGTTTCACGTTCTATCTCTATATTTTGTTTCCTCTTGATGTAGCCCAATGCAGTGACTGGCGAGAAACACTTTCATGGAAAGGGGTTGCCAGGCTTCCCAAAATTAGGAATCTCCAGAAATCTCAGCAAATATTTTTTCACCCAAACTGGATGATACTTTCAGGTAATGATCAGTACACTAAGGCGACTTGGTTCCCCAAATTTCGTTCTTCTATGTTGAAGCGTTCGTTTCCAGTAACAGTTTGAATTTTTAGGTTTCACTCTGTTTTCTCCTATATTGATAGATGTATTTGGAACTCTAAATCCAACAGGGTTTGTGCTAGCTTCTTGAAACTTGACACAATAAAGTAGTTTCAAGTTCTATCTCTACGTTTTGTTTCCTCTTGATGTAGCCCTAAGCAGTTACTGGCGAGAAACACTTTCATGGAAAGTGGTTGCCAAGCTTACTAAAATTACGAATCTCCAGAAATCTCAGCAAATATTTTTTCACCCAAACTGGATGATACTTTCAGGTAATGATCAGTACACTAAGGCGACTTGGTTCCCCAAATTTCGTTCTTCTATGTTGAAGCGTTCGTTTCCAGTAACAGTTTTAATTTTTAGGTTTCACTCTGTTTTCTCCTATATTGATAGATGTATTTGGAACTCTAAATCCAACACGGTTTGTGCTAGCTCCTTGAAACTTGACACAATAAAGTAGTTTCACGTTCTATCTCTACGTTTTGTTTCCTCTTGATGTAGCCTTAAGCAGTGACTGGCGAGAAACACTTTCAAGGAAAGGGGTTGCCAAGCTTCCTAAAATTACGAATCTCCAGATATCTCAGCAAATATTTTTTCACCCAAACTGGATGATACTTTCAGGTAATGATCAGTACACTAAGGCGACTTGGTTCCCCAAATTTCGTTCTTCTATGTTGAAGCGTTCGTTTCCAGTAACAGTTTGAATTTTTAGGTTTCACTCTGTTTTCTCCTATATTGATAGATGTATTTGGAACTCTAAATCCAACAGGGTTTGTGCTAGCTTCTTGAAACTTGACACAATAAAGTAGTTTCACGTTCTATCTCTACGTTTTGTTTCCTCTTGATGTAGCCCTAAGCAGTAACTGGCGAGAAACACTTTCATGGAAAGGGGTTGCCAAGCTTCCTAAAATTACGAATCTCGAGAAATCTCAGCAAATATTTTTTCACCCAAACTGGATGATACTTTCAGGTAATGATCAGTACACTAAGGCGACTTGGTTCCCCAAATTTCGTTCTTCTATGTTGAAGCGTTCGTTTGCAGTAACACTCTGAATTTTTAGGTTTCACTCTGTTTTCTCCTATATTGATAGATGTATTTGGAACTCTAAATCCAACATGGTTTGTGCTAGCTTCTTGAAACTTGACACAATAAAGTAGTTTCACGTTCTATCTCTATGTTTTGTTTCCTCTTGATGTAGCCCTAAGCAGTGACTGGCGAGAAACACTTTCATGGAAAGGGGTTGCCAGGCTTCCCAAAATTACGAATCTCCAGAAATCTCAGCAAATATTTTTTCACCCAAACTGGATGATACTTTCAGGTAATGATCAGTACACTAAGGCGACTTGGTTCCCCAAATTTCGTTCTTCTATGTTGAAGCGTTCGTTTCCAGTAACAGTTTGAATTTTTAGGTTTCACTCTGTTTTCTCCTATATTGACACATGTATTTGGAACTCTAAATCCAACACGGTTTGTGCTAGCTTCTTGAAACTTGAAGCAATAAAGTACTTTCTCGTTCTATCTCTACGTTTTGTTTCCTCTTGATGTAGCCCTAAGCAGTGACTGGCGAGAAACACTTTCATGAAAAGGTGTTGCCAAGCTTCCAAAAATTAGGAATCTCCAGAAATCCCAGCAAATATATTTTCAACCAAACTGGATGATACTTTCAGGTAATGATCAGTACACTAAGCCGACTTGGTTCCCCAAATTTTGTTCTTCTATGTTGCATCGTTCGTTTGCAGTAACAGTTTGAATTTTTAGGTTTCACTCTGTTTTCTCCTATATTGATAGATGTATTTGGAACTCTAAATCCAACACGGTTTGTGCTAGGTTCTTGAAACATGACACAATAAAGTAGTTTCACGTTCTATCTCTATGGTTTCTTTCCTCTTGATGTAGCCCTAAGCAGTGACTGGCGAGAAACACGTTCATTGAAAGGGATTGCCAAGCTTCCAAAAATACGAATCTCCAGAAATCTCAGCAAACATTTTTTCACCCAAACTGGATGATACTTTCAGGTATTGATCAGTGCACTAAGGCGACTTGGTTCCCCAAATATCGTTCTTCTATCTTGAAGCGTTCATTTCCAGTAACAGTTTGAATTTTTAGGTTTCACTCTGTATTCTCCTATATTGATATATGTGTTTGGAACTCTAAATCCAACACGGTTTGTGCTAACTTCTTCAAACCGGACACAATAAAGTAGTTTCACGTTCTATCTCTGTGTTTTATTTCCTCTTGATGTATACCTAAGCAGTGACTGGCGAGAAACACTTTCATGGAAAGGGTTTGCCAAGCTGCCAAAAATTACGAATCTCCAGAAATCTCAGCAAATATTTTTTCACCCAAACTGGATGATACTTTGAAGTAATGATCAGTACACTAAGCCGACTTGGTTCCCCAAATTTCGTTCTTCTATGTTGAAGCGTTCGTTTCCAGTAACAGTTTGAATTTTTAGGTTTCACTCTGTTTTCTCCTATATTGACACATGTATTTGGAACTCTAAATCCAACACGGTTTGTGCTAGCTTCTTGAAACTTGAAACAATAAAGTGGTTTCTCGTTCTATCTCTATGTTTTGTTTCCTCTTGATGTAGCCCTAAGCAGTGACTGGCGAGAAACACTTTCATGGAAAGGGGTTGTCAAGCTTCCAAAAATTAGGAATCTCCAGAAATCTCAGCAAATATTTTTTCACCCAAACTGGATGATACTTTCAGGTAATGCTCAGTACACTAAGCCCTCTTGCTTCTCCAAATTTCGTACTTCTATGTTGAAGCGTTCGTTTCCAGTAACAGTTTGAATTTTTAGGTTACACTCTGTTTTCTCCTATATTGATAGATGTATTAGGAACTCTAAATCCCAAACGGTTTGTGCTAGCTTCTTGAAACTTGAAACAATAAAGTAGTTTCACATTCTATCTCTATGTTTTGTTTCCTCTATGTTTTGTTTCCTCTTGATGCTAGCTTCTTGAAACTTGAAACAATAAAGTAGTTTCAAGTTCTGTCTCTATGTTTTGTTTCCTCTTGATGTAGCCCTAAGCAGTGACTGGCGAGAAACACTTTCATGGAAAGGGGTTGCCAGGCTTCCCAAAATTACGAATCTCCAGAAATCTCAGCAAATATTTTTTCACCCAAACTGGATGATACTTTCAGGTAATGATCAGTACACTAAGGCGACTTGGTTCCCCAAATTTCGTTCTTCTATGTTGAAGCGTTCGTTTCCAGTAACAGTTTGAATTTTTAGGTTTCACTCTGTTTTCTCCTATATTGACACATGTATTTGGAACTCTAAATCCAACACGGTTTGTGCTAGCTTCTTGAAACTTGAAGCAATAAAGTACTTTCTCGTTCTATCTCTACGTTTTGTTTCCTCTTGATGTAGCCCTAAGCAGTGACTGGCGAGAAACACTTTCATGAAAAGGTGTTGCCAAGCTTCCAAAAATTAGGAATCTCCAGAAATCCCAGCAAATATATTTTCAACCAAACTGGATGATACTTTCAGGTAATGATCAGTACACTAAGCCGACTTGGTTCCCCAAATTTTGTTCTTCTATGTTGCATCGTTCGTTTGCAGTAACAGTTTGAATTTTTAGGTTTCACTCTGTTTTCTCCTATATTGATAGATGTATTTGGAACTCTAAATCCAACACGGTTTGTGCTAGGTTCTTGAAACATGACACAATAAAGTAGTTTCACGTTCTATCTCTATGGTTTCTTTCCTCTTGATGTAGCCCTAAGCAGTGACTGGCGAGAAACACGTTCATTGAAAGGGATTGCCAAGCTTCCAAAAATACGAATCTCCAGAAATCTCAGCAAACATTTTTTCACCCAAACTGGATGATACTTTCAGGTATTGATCAGTGCACTAAGGCGACTTGGTTCCCCAAATATCGTTCTTCTATCTTGAAGCGTTCATTTCCAGTAACAGTTTGAATTTTTAGGTTTCACTCTGTATTCTCCTATATTGATATATGTGTTTGGAACTCTAAATCCAACACGGTTTGTGCTAACTTCTTCAAACCGGACACAATAAAGTAGTTTCACGTTCTATCTCTGTGTTTTATTTCCTCTTGATGTATACCTAAGCAGTGACTGGCGAGAAACACTTTCATGGAAAGGGTTTGCCAAGCTGCCAAAAATTACGAATCTCCAGAAATCTCAGCAAATATTTTTTCACCCAAACTGGATGATACTTTGAAGTAATGATCAGTACACTAAGCCGACTTGGTTCCCCAAATTTCGTTCTTCTATGTTGAAGCGTTCGTTTCCAGTAACAGTTTGAATTTTTAGGTTTCACTCTGTTTTCTCCTATATTGACACATGTATTTGGAACTCTAAATCCAACACGGTTTGTGCTAGCTTCTTGAAACTTGAAACAATAAAGTGGTTTCTCGTTCTATCTCTATGTTTTGTTTCCTCTTGATGTAGCCCTAAGCAGTGACTGGCGAGAAACACTTTCATGGAAAGGGGTTGTCAAGCTTCCAAAAATTAGGAATCTCCAGAAATCTCAGCAAATATTTTTTCACCCAAACTGGATGATACTTTCAGGTAATGCTCAGTACACTAAGCCCTCTTGCTTCTCCAAATTTCGTACTTCTATGTTGAAGCGTTCGTTTCCAGTAACAGTTTGAATTTTTAGGTTACACTCTGTTTTCTCCTATATTGATAGATGTATTAGGAACTCTAAATCCCAAACGGTTTGTGCTAGCTTCTTGAAACTTGAAACAATAAAGTAGTTTCACATTCTATCTCTATGTTTTGTTTCCTCTATGTTTTGTTTCCTCTTGATGCTAGCTTCTTGAAACTTGAAACAATAAAGTAGTTTCAAGTTCTGTCTCTATGTTTTGTTTCCTCTTGATGTAGCCCTAAGCAGTGACTGGCGAGAAACACTTTCATGGAAAGGGGTTGCCAGGCTTCCCAAAATTACGAATCTCCAGAAATCTCAGCAAATATTTTTTCACCCAAACTGGATGATACTTTCAGGTAATGATCAGTACACTAAGGCGACTTGGTTCCCCAAATTTCGTTCTTCTATGTTGAAGCGTTCGTTTCCAGTAACAGTTTTAATTTTTAGGTTTCACTCTGTTTTCTCCTATATTGATAGATGTATTTGGAACTCTAAATCCAACACGGTTTGTGCTAGCTTCTTGAAACTTGACACAATAAAGTAGTTTCACGTTCTATCTCTACGTTTTGTTTCCTCTTGATGTAGCCTTAAGCAGTGACTGGCGAGAAACACTTTCAAGGAAAGGGGTTGCCAAGCTTCCTAAAATTACGAATCTCCAGATATCGCAGCAAATATTTTTTCACCCAAACTGGATGATACTTTCAGGTAATGATCAGTACACTAAGGCGACTTGGTTCCCCAAATTTCGTTCTTCTATGTTGAAGCGTTCGTTTCCAGTAACAGTTTGAATTTTTAGGTTTCACTCTGTTTTCTCCTATATTGATAGATGTATTTGGAACTCTAAATCCAACAGGGTTTGTGCTAGCTACTTGAAACTTGACACAATAAAGTAGTTTCAAGTTCTATCTCTACGTTTTGTTTCCTCTTGATGTAGCCCTAAGCAGTTACTGGCGAGAAACACTTTCATGGAAAGTGGTTGCCAAGCTTACTAAAATTACGAATCTCCAGAAATCTCAGCAAATATTTTTTCACCCAAACTGGATGATACTTTCAGGTAATGATCAGTACACTAAGGCGACTTGGTTCCCCAAATTTCGTTCTTCTATGTTGAAGCGTTCGTTTCCAGTAACAGTTTTAATTTTTAGGTTTCACTCTGTTTTCTCCTATATTGATAGATGTATTTGGAACTCTAAATCCAACACGGTTTGTGCTAGCTCCTTGAAACTTGACACAATAAAGTAGTTTCACGTTCTATCTCTACGTTTTGTATCCTCTTGATGTAGCCTTAAGCAGTGACTGGCGAGAAACACTTTCAAGGAAAGGGGTTGCCAAGCTTCCTAAAATTACGAATCTCCAGATATCTCAGCAAATATTTTTTCACCCAAACTGGATGATACTTTCAGGTAATGATCAGTACACTAAGGCGACTTGGTTCCCCAAATTTCGTTCTTCTATGTTGAAGCGTTCGTTTCCAGTAACAGTTTGAATTTTTAGGTTTCACTCTGTTTTCTCCTATATTGATAGATGTATTTGGAACTCTAAATCCAACAGGGTTTGTGCTAGCTTCTTGAAACTTGACACAA
Organism: Spermophilus citellus; assembly: GCF_964194105.1. NCBI lineage: Eukaryota > Metazoa > Chordata > Mammalia > Rodentia > Sciuridae > Spermophilus > Spermophilus citellus. Next base: position 10,807,020 of record NC_138192.1, on the reverse strand, counting down.
TAAAGTAGTTTCACGTTCTATCTCTACGTTTTGTTTCCTCTTGATGTAGCCCTAAGCAGTAACTGGCGAGAAACACTTTCATGGAAAGGGGTTGCCAAGCTTCCTAAAATTACGAATCTCGAGAAATCTCAGCAAATATTTTTTCACCCAAACTGGATGATACTTTCAGGTAATGATCAGTACACTAAGGCGACTTGGTTCCCCAAATTTCGTTCTTCTATGTTGAAGCGTTCGTTTGCAGTAACACTCTGAATTTTTAGGTTTCACTCTGTTTTCTCCTATATTGATAGATGTATTTGGAACTCTAAATCCAACATGGTTTGTGCTAGCTTCTTGAAACTTGACACAATAAAGTAGTTTCACGTTCTATCTCTATGTTTTGTTTCCTCTTGATGTAGCCCTAAGCAGTGACTGGCGAGAAACACTTTCATGGAAAGGGGTTGCCAGGCTTCCCAAAATTACGAATCTCCAGAAATCTCAGCAAATATTTTTTCACCCAAACTGGATGATACTTTCAGGTAATGATCAGTACACTAAGGCGACTTGGTTCCCCAAATTTCGTTCTTCTATGTTGAAGCGTTCGTTTCCAGTAACAGTTTGAATTTTTAGGTTTCACTCTGTTTTCTCCTATATTGACACATGTATTTGGAACTCTAAATCCAACACGGTTTGTGCTAGCTTCTTGAAACTTGAAGCAATAAAGTACTTTCTCGTTCTATCTCTACGTTTTGTTTCCTCTTGATGTAGCCCTAAGCAGTGACTGGCGAGAAACACTTTCATGAAAAGGTGTTGCCAAGCTTCCAAAAATTAGGAATCTCCAGAAATCCCAGCAAATATATTTTCAACCAAACTGGATGATACTTTCAGGTAATGATCAGTACACTAAGCCGACTTGGTTCCCCAAATTTTGTTCTTCTATGTTGCATCGTTCGTTTGCAGTAACAGTTTGAATTTTTAGGTTTCACTCTGTTTTCTCCTATATTGATAGATGTATTTGGAACTCTAAATCCAACACGGTTTGTGCTAGGTTCTTGAAACATGACACAATAAAGTAGTTTCACGTTCTATCTCTATGGTTTCTTTCCTCTTGATGTAGCCCTAAGCAGTGACTGGCGAGAAACACGTTCATTGAAAGGGATTGCCAAGCTTCCAAAAATACGAATCTCCAGAAATCTCAGCAAACATTTTTTCACCCAAACTGGATGATACTTTCAGGTATTGATCAGTGCACTAAGGCGACTTGGTTCCCCAAATATCGTTCTTCTATCTTGAAGCGTTCATTTCCAGTAACAGTTTGAATTTTTAGGTTTCACTCTGTATTCTCCTATATTGATATATGTGTTTGGAACTCTAAATCCAACACGGTTTGTGCTAACTTCTTCAAACCGGACACAATAAAGTAGTTTCACGTTCTATCTCTGTGTTTTATTTCCTCTTGATGTATACCTAAGCAGTGACTGGCGAGAAACACTTTCATGGAAAGGGTTTGCCAAGCTGCCAAAAATTACGAATCTCCAGAAATCTCAGCAAATATTTTTTCACCCAAACTGGATGATACTTTGAAGTAATGATCAGTACACTAAGCCGACTTGGTTCCCCAAATTTCGTTCTTCTATGTTGAAGCGTTCGTTTCCAGTAACAGTTTGAATTTTTAGGTTTCACTCTGTTTTCTCCTATATTGACACATGTATTTGGAACTCTAAATCCAACACGGTTTGTGCTAGCTTCTTGAAACTTGAAACAATAAAGTGGTTTCTCGTTCTATCTCTATGTTTTGTTTCCTCTTGATGTAGCCCTAAGCAGTGACTGGCGAGAAACACTTTCATGGAAAGGGGTTGTCAAGCTTCCAAAAATTAGGAATCTCCAGAAATCTCAGCAAATATTTTTTCACCCAAACTGGATGATACTTTCAGGTAATGCTCAGTACACTAAGCCCTCTTGCTTCTCCAAATTTCGTACTTCTATGTTGAAGCGTTCGTTTCCAGTAACAGTTTGAATTTTTAGGTTACACTCTGTTTTCTCCTATATTGATAGATGTATTAGGAACTCTAAATCCCACACGGTTTGTGCTAGCTTCTTGAAACTTGAAACAATAAAGTAGTTTCACATTCTATCTCTATGTTTTGTTTCCTCTATGTTTTGTTTCCTCTTGATGCTAGCTTCTTGAAACTTGAAACAATAAAGTAGTTTCAAGTTCTGTCTCTATGTTTTGTTTCCTCTTGATGTAGCCCTAAGCAGTGACTGGCGAGAAACACTTTCATGGAAAGGGGTTGCCAGGCTTCCCAAAATTACGAATCTCCAGAAATCTCAGCAAATATTTTTTCACCCAAACTGGATGATACTTTCAGGTAATGATCAGTACACTAAGGCGACTTGGTTCCCCAAATTTCGTTCTTCTATGTTGAAGCGTTCGTTTCCAGTAACAGTTTTAATTTTTAGGTTTCACTCTGTTTTCTCCTATATTGATAGATGTATTTGGAACTCTAAATCCAACACGGTTTGTGCTAGCTTCTTGAAACTTGACACAATAAAGTAGTTTCACGTTCTATCTCTACGTTTTGTTTCCTCTTGATGTAGCCTTAAGCAGTGACTGGCGAGAAACACTTTCAAGGAAAGGGGTTGCCAAGCTTCCTAAAATTACGAATCTCCAGATATCGCAGCAAATATTTTTTCACCCAAACTGGATGATACTTTCAGGTAATGATCAGTACACTAAGGCGACTTGGTTCCCCAAATTTCGTTCTTCTATGTTGAAGCGTTCGTTTCCAGTAACAGTTTGAATTTTTAGGTTTCACTCTGTTTTCTCCTATATTGATAGATGTATTTGGAACTCTAAATCCAACAGGGTTTGTGCTAGCTACTTGAAACTTGACACAATAAAGTAGTTTCACGTTCTATCTCTACGTTTTGTTTCCCCTTGATGTAGCCCTAAGCAGTTACTGGCGGGAAACACTTTCATGGAAAGAGGTTGCCAAGCTTCCTAAAATTACGAATCTCCAGAAATCTCAGCAAATATTTTTTCACCCAAACTGGATGATACTTTCAGGTAATGATCAGTACACTAAGGCGACTTGGTTCCCCAAATTTCGTTCTTCTATGTTGAAGCGTTCGTTTCCAGTAACAGTTTGAATTTTTAGGTTTCACTCTGTTTTCTCCTATATTGATAGATGTATTTGGAACTCTAAATCCAACAGGGTTTGTGCTAGCTTCTTGAAACTTGACACAATAAAGTAGTTTCACGTTCTATCTCTACGTTTTGTTTCCTCTTGATGTAGCCCTAAGCAGTTACTGGCGGGAAACACTTTCATGGAAAGGGGTTGCCAAGCTTCCTAAAATTACGAATCTCCAGAAATCTCAGCAAATATTTTTTCAACCAAACTGGATGATACTTTCAGGTAATGATCAGTACACTAAGGCGACTTGGTTCCCCAAATTTCGTTCTTCTATGTTGAAGCGTTCGTTTCCAGTAACAGTTTGAATTTTTAGGTTTCACTCTGTTTTCTCCTATATTGATAGATGTATTTGGAACTCTAAATCCAACACGGTTTGTGCTGGCTTCTTGAAACATGACACAATAAAGTAGTTTCACGTTCTATCTCTATGTTTTGTTTCCTCTTGATGTAGCCCAATGCAGTGACTGGCAAGAAACACTTTCATGGAAAGGGGTTGCCAGGCTTCCCAAAATTACGAATCTCCAGATATCTCAGCAAATATTTTTTCACCCAAACTGGATGATACTTTCAGGTAATGATCAGTACACTAAGGCGACTTGGTTCCCCAAATTTCGTTCTTCTATGTTGAAGCGTTCGTTTCCAGTAACAGTTTGAATTTTTAGGTTTCACTCTGTTTTCTCCTATATTGATAGATGTATTTGGAACTCTAAATCCAACAGGGTTTGTGCTGGCTTCTTGAAACTTGACACAATAAAGTAGTTTCACGTTCTATCTCTATGTTTTGTTTCCTCTTGATGTAGCCCTAAGCAGTGACTGGCGAGAAACACTTTCATGGAAAGGGGTTGCCAGGCTTCCCAAAATTAAGAATCTCCAGAAATCTCAGCAAATATTTTTTCACCCAAACTGGATGATACTTTCAGGTAATGATCAGTACACTAAGGCGACTTGGTTCCCCAAATTTCGTTCTTCTATGTTGAAGCGTTCGTTTCCAGTAACAGTTTGAATTTTTAGGTTTCACTCTGTTTTCTGCTATATTGATAGATGTATTTGGAACTCTAAATCCAACAGGGTTTGTGCTGGCTTCTTGAAACTTGACACAATAAAGTAGTTTCACGTTCTATCTCTAAGTTTTGTTTCCTCTTGATGTAGCCCTAAGCAGTTACTGGCGGGAAACACTTTCATGGAAAGGGGTTGCCAGGCTTCCTAAAATTACGAATCTCCAGAAATCTCAGCAAATATTTTTTCACCCAAACTGGATGATACTTTCAGGTAATGCTCAGTACACTAAACCTTCTTGCTTCTCCAAATTTCGTACTTCTATGTTGAAGCGTTCGTTTCCAGTAACAGTTTGAATTTTTAGATTTCACTCTGTTTTCTCCTATATTGATAGATGTATTTGGAACTCTAAATCCAACACGGTTTGTGCTGGCTTCTTGAAACATGATACAATAAAGTAGTTTCACGTTCTATCTCTATGTTTTGTTTCCTCTTGATGTAGCCCAATGCAGTGACTGGCGAGAAACACTTTCATGGAAAGGGGTTGCCAGGCTTCCCAAAATTACGAATCTCCAGAAATCTCAGCAAATATTTTTTCACCCAAACTGGATGATACTTTCAGGTAATGATCAGTACACTAAGGCGACTTGGTTCCCCAAATTTCGTTCTTCTATGTTGAAGCGTTCGTTTCCAGTAACAGTTTGAATTTTTAGGTTTCACTCTGTTTTCTCCTATATTGATAGATGTGTTTGGAACTCTAAATCGAACACGGTTTGTGCTAGCTTCTTGAAACTTGACACAATAAAGTAGTTTCACGTTCTATCTCTATGTTTTGTTTCCTCTTGATGTAGCCTTAAGCAGTGACTGGCGAGAAACACTTTCATGGAAAGGGGTTGCCAAGCTTCCTAAAATTACGAATCTCCAGAAATCTCAGCAAATATTTTTTCACCCAAACTGGATGATACTTTCAGGTAATGATCAGTACACTAAGCCGACTTGGTTCCCCAAACTTCGTTCTTCTATGTTGAAGCGTTCGTTTCCAGTAACAGTTTGAATTTTTAGGTTTCACTCTGTTTTCTCCTATATTGACACATGTATTTGGAACTCTAAATCCAACACGGTTTGTGCTAGCTTCTTGAAACTTGAAGCAATAAAGTACTTTCTCGTTCTATCTCTACGTTTTGTTTCCTCTTGATGTAGCCCTAAGCAGTGACTGGCGAGAAACACTTTCATGAAAAGGTGTTGCCAAGCATCCAAAAATTAGGAATCTCCAGAAATCCCAGCAAATATATTTTCACCCAAACTGGATGATACTTTCAGGTAATGATCAGTACACTAAGCCGACTTGGTTCCCCAAATTTTGTTCTTCTATGTTGCATCGTTCGTTTGCAGTAACAGTTTGAATTTTTAGGTTTCACTCTGTTTTCTCCTATATTGATAGATGTATTTGGAACTCTAAATCCAACACGGTTTGTGCTAGGTTCTTGAAACATGACACAATAAAGTAGTTTCACGTTCTATCTCTATGGTTTCTTTCCTCTTGATGTAGCCCTAAGCAGTGACTGGCGAGAAACACGTTCATTGAAAGGGATTGCCAAGCTTCCAAAAATACGAATCTCCAGAAATCTCAGCAAACATTTTTTCACCCAAACTGGATGATACTTTCAGGTATTGATCAGTGCACTAAGGCGACTTGGTTCCCCAAATATCGTTCTTCTATCTTGAAGCGTTCATTTCCAGTAACAGTTTGAATTTTTAGGTTTCACTCTGTATTCTCCTATATTGATATATGTGTTTGGAACTCTAAATCCAACACGGTTTGTGCTAACTTCTTCAAACCGGACACAATAAAGTAGTTTCACGTTCTATCTCTGTGTTTTGTTTCCTCTTGATGTATACCTAAGCAGTGACTGGCGAGAAACACTTTCATGGAAAGGGTTTGCCAAGCTGCCAAAAATTACGAATCTCCAGAAATCTCAGCAAATATTTTTTCACCCAAACTGGATGATACTTTGAAGTAATGATCAGTACACTAAGCCGACTTGGTTCCCCAAATTTCGTTCTTCTATGTTGAAGCGTTCGTTTCCAGTAACAGTTTGAATTTTTAGGTTTCACTCTGTTTTCTCCTATATTGATAGATGTATTTGGAACTCTAAATCCAACACGGTTTGTGCTAGGTTCTTGAAACATGACACAATAAAGTAGTTTCACGTTCTATCTCTATGGTTTCTTTCCTCTTGATGTAGCCCTAAGCAGTGACTGGCGAGAAACACGTTCATTGAAAGGGATTGCCAAGCTTCCAAAAATACGAATCTCCAGAAATCTCAGCAAACATTTTTTCACCCAAACTGGATGATACTTTCAGGTATTGATCAGTGCACTAAGGCGACTTGGTTCCCCAAATATCGTTCTTCTATCTTGAAGCGTTCATTTCCGGTAACAGTTTGAATTTTTAGGTTTCACTCTGTATTCTCCTATATTGATATATGTGTTTGGAACTCTAAATCCAACACGGTTTGTGCTAACTTCTTCAAACCGGACACAATAAAGTAGTTTCACGTTCTATCTCTGTGTTTTATTTCCTCTTGATGTATACCTAAGCAGTGACTGGCGAGAAACACTTTCATGGAAAGGGTTTGCCAAGCTGCCAAAAATTACGAATCTCCAGAAATCTCAGCAAATATTTTTTCACCCAAACTGGATGATACTTTGAAGTAATGATCAGTACACTAAGCCGACTTGGTTCCCCAAATTTCGTTCTTCTATGTTGAAGCGTTCGTTTCCAGTAACAGTTTGAATTTTTAGGTTTCACTCTGTTTTCTCCTATATTGACACATGTATTTGGAACTCTAAATCCAACACGGTTTGTGCTAGCTTCTTGAAACTTGAAACAATAAAGTGGTTTCTCGTTCTATCTCTATGTTTTGTTTCCTCTTGATGTAGCCCTAAGCAGTGACTGGCGAGAAACACTTTCATGGAAAGGGGTTGTCAAGCTTCCAAAAATTAGGAATCTCCAGAAATCTCAGCAAATATTTTTTCACCCAAACTGGATGATACTTTCAGGTAATGCTCAGTACACTAAGCCCTCTTGCTTCTCCAAATTTCGTACTTCTATGTTGAAGCGTTCGTTTCCAGTAACAGTTTGAATTTTTAGGTTACACTCTGTTTTCTCCTATATTGATAGATGTATTAGGAACTCTAAATCCCACACGGTTTGTGCTAGCTTCTTGAAACTTGAAACAATAAAGTAGTTTCACATTCTATCTCTATGTTTTGTTTCCTCTATGTTTTGTTTCCTCTTGATGCTAGCTTCTTGAAACTTGAAACAATAAAGTAGTTTCAAGTTCTGTCTCTATGTTTTGTTTCCTCGTGATGTAGCCCTAAGCAGTGACTGGCGAGAAACACTTTCATGGAAAGGGGTTGCCAGGCTTCCCAAAATTACGAATCTCCAGAAATCTCAGCAAATATTTTTTCACCCAAACTGGATGATACTTTCAGGTAATGATCAGTACACTAAGGCGACTTGGTTCCCCAAATTTCGTTCTTCTATGTTGAAGCGTTCGTTTCCAGTAACAGTTTTAATTTTTAGGTTTCACTCTGTTTTCTCCTATATTGATAGATGTATTTGGAACTCTAAATCCAACACGGTTTGTGCTAGCTTCTTGAAACTTGACACAATAAAGTAGTTTCACGTTCTATCTCTACGTTTTGTTTCCTCTTGATGTAGCCTTAAGCAGTGACTGGCGAGAAACACTTTCAAGGAAAGGGGTTGCCAAGCTTCCTAAAATTACGAATCTCCAGATATCTCAGCAAATATTTTTTCACCCAAACTGGATGATACTTTCAGGTAATGATCAGTACACTAAGGCGACTTGGTTCCCCAAATTTCGTTCTTCTATGTTGAAGCGTTCGTTTCCAGTAACAGTTTGAATTTTTAGGTTTCACTCTGTTTTCTCCTATATTGATAGATGTATTTGGAACTCTAAATCCAACAGGGTTTGTGCTAGCTACTTGAAACTTGACACAATAAAGTAGTTTCACGTTCTATCTCTACGTTTTGTTTCCTCTTGATGTAGCCCTAAGCAGTTACTGGCGGGAAACACTTTCATGGAAAGAGGTTGCCAAGCTTCCTAAAATTACGAATCTCCAGAAATCTCAGCAAATATTTTTTCACCCAAACTGGATGATACTTTCAGGTAATGATCAGTACACTAAGGCGACTTGGTTCCCCAAATTTCGTTCTTCTATGTTGAAGCGTTCGTTTCCAGTAACAGTTTGAATTTTTAGGTTTCACTCTGTTTTCTCCTATATTGATAGATGTATTTGGAACTCTAAATCCAACAGGGTTTGTGCTAGCTTCTTGAAACTTGACACAATAAAGTAGTTTCACGTTCTATCTCTACGTTTTGTTTCCTCTTGATGTAGCCCTAAGCAGTTACTGGCGGGAAACACTTTCATGGAAAGGGGTTGCCAAGCTTCCTAAAATTACGAATCTCCAGAAATCTCAGCAAATATTTTTTCACCCAAACTGGATGATACTTTCAGGTAATGATCAGTACACTAAGGCGACTTGGTTCCCCAAATTTCGTTCTTCTATGTTGAAGCGTTCGTTTCCAGTAACAGTTTGAATTTTTAGGTTTCACTCTGTTTTCTCCTATATTGATAGATGTATTTGGAACTCTAAATCCAACACGGTTTGTGCTGGCTTCTTGAAACATGACACAATAAAGTAGTTTCACGTTCTATCTCTATGTTTTGTTTCCTCTTGATGTAGCCCAATGCAGTGACTGGCAAGAAACACTTTCATGGAAAGGGGTTGCCAGGCTTCCCAAAATTACGAATCTCCAGATATCTCAGCAAATATTTTTTCACCCAAACTGGATGATACTTTCAGGTAATGATCAGTACACTAAGGCGACTTGGTTCCCCAAATTTCGTTCTTCTATGTTGAAGCGTTCGTTTCCAGTAACAGTTTGAATTTTTAGGTTTCACTCTGTTTTCTCCTATATTGATAGATGTATTTGGAACTCTAAATCCAACAGGGTTTGTGCTGGCTTCTTGAAACTTGACACAATAAAGTAGTTTCACGTTCTATCTCTATGTTTTGTTTCCTCTTGATGTAGCCCTAAGCAGTGACTGGCGAGAAACACTTTCATGGAAAGGGGTTGCCAGGCTTCCCAAAATTAAGAATCTCCAGAAATCTCAGCAAATATTTTTTCACCCAAACTGGATGATACTTTCAGGTAATGATCAGTACACTAAGGCGACTTGGTTCCCCAAATTTCGTTCTTCTATGTTGAAGCGTTCGTTTCCAGTAACAGTTTGAATTTTTAGGTTTCACTCTGTTTTCTGCTATATTGATAGATGTATTTGGAACTCTAAATCCAACAGGGTTTGTGCTGGCTTCTTGAAACTTGACACAATAAAGTAGTTTCACGTTCTATCTCTAAGTTTTGTTTCCTCTTGATGTAGCCCTAAGCAGTTACTGGCGGGAAACACTTTCATGGAAAGGGGTTGCCAGGCTTCCTAAAATTACGAATCTCCAGAAATCTCAGCAAATATTTTTTCACCCAAACTGGATGATACTTTCAGGTAATGCTCAGTACACTAAACCTTCTTGCTTCTCCAAATTTCGTACTTCTATGTTGAAGCGTTCGTTTCCAGTAACAGTTTGAATTTTTAGATTTCACTCTGTTTTCTCCTATATTGATAGATGTATTTGGAACTCTAAATCCAACACGGTTTGTGCTGGCTTCTTGAAACATGATACAATAAAGTAGTTTCACGTTCTATCTCTATGTTTTGTTTCCTCTTGATGTAGCCCAATGCAGTGACTGGCGAGAAACACTTTCATGGAAAGGGGTTGCCAGGCTTCCCAAAATTACGAATCTCCAGAAATCTCAGCAAATATTTTTTCACCCAAACTGGATGATACTTTCAGGTAATGATCAGTACACTAAGGCGACTTGGTTCCCCAAATTTCGTTCTTCTATGTTGAAGCGTTCGTTTCCAGTAACAGTTTGAATTTTTAGGTTTCACTCTGTTTTCTCCTATATTGATAGATGTGTTTGGAACTCTAAATCGAACACGGTTTGTGCTAGCTTCTTGAAACTTGACACAATAAAGTAGTTTCACGTTCTATCTCTATGTTTTGTTTCCTCTTGATGTAGCCTTAAGCAGTGACTGGCGAGAAACACTTTCATGGAAAGGGGTTGCCAAGCTTCCTAAAATTACGAATCTCCAGAAATCTCAGCAAATATTTTTTCACCCAAACTGGATGATACTTTCAGGTAATGATCAGTACACTAAGCCGACTTGGTTCCCCAAACTTCGTTCTTCTATGTTGAAGCGTTCGTTTCCAGTAACAGTTTGAATTTTTAGGTTTCACTCTGTTTTCTCCTATATTGACACATGTATTTGGAACTCTAAATCCAACACGGTTTGTGCTAGCTTCTTGAAACTTGAAGCAATAAAGTACTTTCTCGTTCTATCTCTACGTTTTGTTTCCTCTTGATGTAGCCCTAAGCAGTGACTGGCGAGAAACACTTTCATGAAAAGGTGTTGCCAAGCTTCCAAAAATTAGGAATCTCCAGAAATCCCAGCAAATATATTTTCACCCAAACTGGATGATACTTTCAGGTAATGATCAGTACACTAAGCCGACTTGGTTCCCCAAATTTTGTTCTTCTATGTTGCATCGTTCGTTTGCAGTAACAGTTTGAATTTTTAGGTTTCACTCTGTTTTCTCCTATATTGATAGATGTATTTGGAACTCTAAATCCAACACGGTTTGTGCTAGGTTCTTGAAACATGACACAATAAAGTAGTTTCACGTTCTATCTCTATGGTTTCTTTCCTCTTGATGTAGCCCTAAGCAGTGACTGGCGAGAAACACGTTCATTGAAAGGGATTGCCAAGCTTCCAAAAATACGAATCTCCAGAAATCTCAGCAAACATTTTTTCACCCAAACTGGATGATACTTTCAGGTATTGATCAGTGCACTAAGGCGACTTGGTTCCCCAAATATCGTTCTTCTATCTTGAAGCGTTCATTTCCAGTAACAGTTTGAATTTTTAGGTTTCACTCTGTATTCTCCTATATTGATATATGTGTTTGGAACTCTAAATCCAACACGGTTTGTGCTAACTTCTTCAAACCGGACACAATAAAGTAGTTTCACGTTCTATCTCTGTGTTTTGTTTCCTCTTGATGTATACCTAAGCAGTGACTGGCGAGAAACACTTTCATGGAAAGGGTTTGCCAAGCTGCCAAAAATTACGAATCTCCAGAAATCTCAGCAAATATTTTTTCACCCAAACTGGATGATACTTTGAAGTAATGATCAGTACACTAAGCCGACTTGGTTCCCCAAATTTCGTTCTTCTATGTTGAAGCGTTCGTTTCCAGTAACAGTTTGAATTTTTAGGTTTCACTCTGTTTTCTCCTATATTGATAGATGTATTTGGAACTCTAAATCCAACACGGTTTGTGCTAGGTTCTTGAAACATGACACAATAAAGTAGTTTCACGTTCTATCTCTATGGTTTCTTTCCTCTTGATGTAGCCCTAAGCAGTGACTGGCGAGAAACACGTTCATTGAAAGGGATTGCCAAGCTTCCAAAAATACCAATCTCCAGAAATCTCAGCAAACATTTTTTCACCCAAACTGGATGATACTTTCAGGTATTGATCAGTGCACTAAGGCGACTTGGTTCCCCAAATATCGTTCTTCTATCTTGAAGCGTTCATTTCCGGTAACAGTTTGAATTTTTAGGTTTCACTCTGTATTCTCCTATATTGATATATGTGTTTGGAACTCTAAATCCAACACGGTTTGTGCTAACTTCTTCAAACCGGACACAATAAAGTAGTTTCACGTTCTATCTCTGTGTTTTATTTCCTCTTGATGTATACCTAAGCAGTGACTGGCGAGAAACACTTTCATGGAAAGGGTTTGCCAAGCTGCCAAAAATTACGAATCTCCAGAAATCTCAGCAAATATTTTTTCACCCAAACTGGATGATACTTTGAAGTAATGATCAGTACACTAAGCCGACTTGGTTCCCCAAATTTCGTTCTTCTATGTTGAAGCGTTCGTTTCCAGTAACAGTTTGAATTTTTAGGTTTCACTCTGTTTTCTCCTATATTGACACATGTATTTGGAACTCTAAATCCAACACGGTTTGTGCTAGCTTCTTGAAACTTGAAACAATAAAGTGGTTTCTCGTTCTATCTCTATGTTTTGTTTCCTCTTGATGTAGCCCTAAGCAGTGACTGGCGAGAAACACTTTCATGGAAAGGGGTTGTCAAGCTTCCAAAAATTAGGAATCTCCAGAAATCTCAGCAAATATTTTTTCACCCAAACTGGATGATACTTTCAGGTAATGCTCAGTACACTAAGCCCTCTTGCTTCTCCAAATTTCGTACTTCTATGTTGAAGCGTTCGTTTCCAGTAACAGTTTGAATTTTTAGGTTACACTCTGTTTTCTCCTATATTGATAGATGTATTAGGAACTCTAAATCCCACACGGTTTGTGCTAGCTTCTTGAAACTTGAAACAATAAAGTAGTTTCACATTCTATCTCTATGTTTTGTTTCCTCTATGTTTTGTTTCCTCTTGATGCTAGCTTCTTGAAACTTGAAACAATAAAGTAGTTTCAAGTTCTGTCTCTATGTTTTGTTTCCTCGTGATGTAGCCCTAAGCAGTGACTGGCGAGAAACACTTTCATGGAAAGGGGTTGCCAGGCTTCCCAAAATTACGAATCTCCAGAAATCTCAGCAAATATTTTTTCACCCAAACTGGATGATACTTTCAGGTAATGATCAGTACACTAAGGCGACTTGGTTCCCCAAATTTCGTTCTTCTATGTTGAAGCGTTCGTTTCCAGTAACAGTTTTAATTTTTAGGTTTCACTCTGTTTTCTCCTATATTGATAGATGTATTTGGAACTCTAAATCCAACACGGTTTGTGCTAGCTTCTTGAAACTTGACACAATAAAGTAGTTTCACGTTCTATCTCTACGTTTTGTTTCCTCTTGATGTAGCCTTAAGCAGTGACTGGCGAGAAACACTTTCAAGGAAAGGGGTTGCCAAGCTTCCTAAAATTACGAATCTCCAGATATCTCAGCAAATATTTTTTCACCCAAACTGGATGATACTTTCAGGTAATGATCAGTACACTAAGGCGACTTGGTTCCCCAAATTTCGTTCTTCTATGTTGAAGCGTTCGTTTCCAGTAACAGTTTGAATTTTTAGGTTTCACTCTGTTTTCTCCTATATTGATAGATGTATTTGGAACTCTAAATCCAACAGGGTTTGTGCTAGCTACTTGAAACTTGACACAATAAAGTAGTTTCACGTTCTATCTCTACGTTTTGTTTCCTCTTGATGTAGCCCTAAGCAGTTACTGGCGGGAAACACTTTCATGGAAAGAGGTTGCCAAGCTTCCTAAAATTACGAATCTCCAGAAATCTCAGCAAATATTTTTTCACCCAAACTGGATGATACTTTCAGGTAATGATCAGTACACTAAGGCGACTTGGTTCCCCAAATTTCGTTCTTCTATGTTGAAGCGTTCGTTTCCAGTAACAGTTTGAATTTTTAGGTTTCACTCTGTTTTCTCCTATATTGATAGATGTATTTGGAACTCTAAATCCAACAGGGTTTGTGCTAGCTTCTTGAAACTTGACACAATAAAGTAGTTTCACGTTCTATCTCTACGTTTTGTTTCCTCTTGATGTAGCCCTAAGCAGTTACTGGCGGGAAACACTTTCATGGAAAGGGGTTGCCAAGCTTCCTAAAATTACGAATCTCCAGAAATCTCAGCAAATATTTTTTCACCCAAACTGGATGATACTTTCAGGTAATGATCAGTACACTAAGGCGACTTGGTTCCCCAAATTTCGTTCTTCTATGTTGAAGCGTTCGTTTCCAGTAACAGTTTGAATTTTTAGGTTTCACTCTGTTTTCTCCTATATTGATAGATGTATTTGGAACTCTAAATCCAACACGGTTTGTGCTGGCTTCTTGAAACATGACACAATAAAGTAGTTTCACGTTCTATCTCTATGTTTTGTTTCCTCTTGATGTAGCCCAATGCAGTGACTGGCAAGAAACACTTTCATGGAAAGGGGTTGCCAGGCTTCCCAAAATTACGAATCTCCAGATATCTCAGCAAATATTTTTTCACCCAAACTGGATGATACTTTCAGGTAATGATCAGTACACTAAGGCGACTTGGTTCCCCAAATTTCGTTCTTCTATGTTGAAGCGTTCGTTTCCAGTAACAGTTTGAATTTTTAGGTTTCACTCTGTTTTCTCCTATATTGATAGATGTATTTGGAACTCTAAATCCAACAGGGTTTGTGCTGGCTTCTTGAAACTTGACACAATAAAGTAGTTTCACGTTCTATCTCTATGTTTTGTTTCCTCTTGATGTAGCCCTAAGCAGTGACTGGCGAGAAACACTTTCATGGAAAGGGGTTGCCAGGCTTCCCAAAATTAAGAATCTCCAGAAATCTCAGCAAATATTTTTTCACCCAAACTGGATGATACTTTCAGGTAATGATCAGTACACTAAGGCGACTTGGTTCCCCAAATTTCGTTCTTCTATGTTGAAGCGTTCGTTTCCAGTAACAGTTTGAATTTTTAGGTTTCACTCTGTTTTCTGCTATATTGATAGATGTATTTGGAACTCTAAATCCAACAGGGTTTGTGCTGGCTTCTTGAAACTTGACACAATAAAGTAGTTTCACGTTCTATCTCTAAGTTTTGTTTCCTCTTGATGTAGCCCTAAGCAGTTACTGGCGGGAAACACTTTCATGGAAAGGGGTTGCCAGGCTTCCTAAAATTACGAATCTCCAGAAATCTCAGCAAATATTTTTTCACCCAAACTGGATGATACTTTCAGGTAATGCTCAGTACACTAAACCTTCTTGCTTCTCCAAATTTCGTACTTCTATGTTGAAGCGTTCGTTTCCAGTAACAGTTTGAATTTTTAGATTTCACTCTGTTTTCTCCTATATTGATAGATGTATTTGGAACTCTAAATCCAACACGGTTTGTGCTGGCTTCTTGAAACATGATACAATAAAGTAGTTTCACGTTCTATCTCTATGTTTTGTTTCCTCTTGATGTAGCCCAATGCAGTGACTGGCGAGAAACACTTTCATGGAAAGGGGTTGCCAGGCTTCCCAAAATTACGAATCTCCAGAAATCTCAGCAAATATTTTTTCACCCAAACTGGATGATACTTTCAGGTAATGATCAGTACACTAAGGCGACTTGGTTCCCCAAATTTCGTTCTTCTATGTTGAAGCGTTCGTTTCCAGTAACAGTTTGAATTTTTAGGTTTCACTCTGTTTTCTCCTATATTGATAGATGTGTTTGGAACTCTAAATCGAACACGGTTTGTGCTAGCTTCTTGAAACTTGACACAATAAAGTAGTTTCACGTTCTATCTCTATGTTTTGTTTCCTCTTGATGTAGCCTTAAGCAGTGACTGGCGAGAAACACTTTCATGGAAAGGGGTTGCCAAGCTTCCTAAAATTACGAATCTCCAGAAATCTCAGCAAATATTTTTTCACCCAAACTGGATGATACTTTCAGGTAATGATCAGTACACTAAGCCGACTTGGTTCCCCAAACTTCGTTCTTCTATGTTGAAGCGTTCGTTTCCAGTAACAGTTTGAATTTTTAGGTTTCACTCTGTTTTCTCCTATATTGACACATGTATTTGGAACTCTAAATCCAACACGGTTTGTGCTAGCTTCTTGAAACTTGAAGCAATAAAGTACTTTCTCGTTCTATCTCTACGTTTTGTTTCCTCTTGATGTAGCCCTAAGCAGTGACTGGCGAGAAACACTTTCATGAAAAGGTGTTGCCAAGCTTCCAAAAATTAGGAATCTCCAGAAATCCCAGCAAATATATTTTCACCCAAACTGGATGATACTTTCAGGTAATGATCAGTACACTAAGCCGACTTGGTTCCCCAAATTTTGTTCTTCTATGTTGCATCGTTCGTTTGCAGTAACAGTTTGAATTTTTACGTTTCACTCTGTTTTCTCCTATATTGATAGATGTATTTGGAACACTAAATCCAACACGGTTTGTGCTAGGTTCTTGAAACATGACACAATAAAGTAGTTTCACGTTCTATCTCTATGGTTTCTTTCCTCTTGATGTAGCCCTAAGCAGTGACTGGCGAGAAACACGTTCATTGAAAGGGATTGCCAAGCTTCCAAAAATACGAATCTCCAGAAATCTCAGCAAACATTTTTTCACCCAAACTGGATGATACTTTCAGGTATTGATCAGTGCACTAAGGCGACTTGGTTCCCCAAATATCGTTCTTCTATCTTGAAGCGTTCATTTCCAGTAACAGTTTGAATTTTTAGGTTTCACTCTGTATTCTCCTATATTGATATATGTGTTTGGAACTCTAAATCCAACACGGTTTGTGCTAACTTCTTCAAACCGGACACAATAAAGTAGTTTCACGTTCTATCTCTGTGTTTTGTTTCCTCTTGATGTATACCTAAGCAGTGACTGGCGAGAAACACTTTCATGGAAAGGGTTTGCCAAGCTGCCAAAAATTACGAATCTCCAGAAATCTCAGCAAATATTTTTTCACCCAAACTGGATGATACTTTGAAGTAATGATCAGTACACTAAGCCGACTTGGTTCCCCAAATTTCGTTCTTCTATGTTGAAGCGTTCGTTTCCAGTAACAGTTTGAATTTTTAGGTTTCACTCTGTTTTCTCCTATATTGATAGATGTATTTGGAACTCTAAATCCAACACGGATTGTGCTAGCTTCTTGAAACTTGACACAATAAAGTAGTTTCACGTTCTATCTCTACGTTTTGTTTCCTCTTGATGTAGCCTTAAGCAGTGACTGGCGAGAAACACTTTCAAGGAAAGGGGTTGCCAAGCTTCCTAAAATTACGAATCTCCAGATATCTCAGCAAATATTTTTTCACCCAAACTGGATGATACTTTCAGGTAATGATCAGTACACTAAGGCGACTTGGTTCCCCAAATTTCGTTCTTCTATGTTGAAGCGTTCGTTTCCAGTAACAGTTTGAATTTTTAGGTTTCACTCTGTTTTCTCCTATATTGATAGATGTATTTGGAACTCTAAATCCAACAGGGTTTGTGCTAGCTACTTGAAACTTGACACAATAAAGTAGTTTCACGTTCTATCTCTACGTTTTGTTTCCTCTTGATGTAGCCCTAAGCAGTTACTGGCGGGAAACACTTTCATGGAAAGAGGTTGCCAAGCTTCCTAAAATTACGAATCTCCAGAAATCTCAGCAAATATTTTTTCACCCAAACTGGATGATACTTTCAGGTAATGATCAGTACACTAAGGCGACTTGGTTCCCCAAATTTCGTTCTTCTATGTTGAAGCGTTCGTTTCCAGTAACAGTTTGAATTTTTAGGTTTCACTCTGTTTTCTCCTATATTGATAGATGTATTTGGAACTCTAAATCCAACAGGGTTTGTGCTAGCTTCTTGAAACTTGACACAATAAAGTAGTTTCACGTTCTATCTCTACGTTTTGTTTCCTCTTGATGTAGCCCTAAGCAGTTACTGGCGGGAAACACTTTCATGGAAAGGGGTTGCCAAGCTTCCTAAAATTACGAATCTCCAGAAATCTCAGCAAATATTTTTTCACCCAAACTGGATGATACTTTCAGGTAATGATCAGTACACTAAGGCGACTTGGTTCCCCAAATTTCGTTCTTCTATGTTGAAGCGTTCGTTTCCAGTAACAGTTTGAATTTTTAGGTTTCACTCTGTTTTCTCCTATATTGATAGATGTATTTGGAACTCTAAATCCAACACGGTTTGTGCTGGCTTCTTGAAACATGACACAATAAAGTAGTTTCACGTTCTATCTCTATGTTTTGTTTCCTCTTGATGTAGCCCAATGCAGTGACTGGCAAGAAACACTTTCATGGAAAGGGGTTGCCAGGCTTCCCAAAATTACGAATCTCCAGATATCTCAGCAAATATTTTTTCACCCAAACTGGATGATATTTTCAGGTAATGATCAGTACACTAAGGCGACTTGGTTCCCCAAATTTCGTTCTTCTATGTTGAAGCGTTCGTTTCCAGTAACAGTTTGAATTTTTAGGTTTCACTCTGTTTTCTCCTATATTGATAGATGTATTTGGAACTCTAAATCCAACAGGGTTTGTGCTGGCTTCTTGAAACTTGACACAATAAAGTAGTTTCACGTTCTATCTCTATGTTTTGTTTCCTCTTGATGTAGCCCTAAGCAGTGACTGGCGAGAAACACTTTCATGGAAAGGGGTTGCCAGGCTTCCCAAAATTAAGAATCTCCAGAAATCTCAGCAAATATTTTTTCACCCAAACTGGATGATACTTTCAGGTAATGATCAGTACACTAAGGCGACTTGGTTCCCCAAATTTCGTTCTTCTATGTTGAAGCGTTCGTTTCCAGTAACAGTTTGAATTTTTAGGTTTCACTCTGTTTTCTGCTATATTGATAGATGTATTTGGAACTCTAAATCCAACAGGGTTTGTGCTGGCTTCTTGAAACTTGACACAATAAAGTAGTTTCACGTTCTATCTCTAAGTTTTGTTTTCTCTTGATGTAGCCCTAAGCAGTTACTGGCGGGAAACACTTTCATGGAAAGGGGTTGCCAGGCTTCCTAAAATTACGAATCTCCAGAAATCTCAGCAAATATTTTTTCACCCAAACTGGATGATACTTTCAGGTAATGCTCAGTACACTAAACCTTCTTGCTTCTCCAAATTTCGTACTTCTATGTTGAAGCGTTCGTTTCCAGTAACAGTTTGAATTTTTAGATTTCACTCTGTTTTCTCCTATATTGATAGATGTATTTGGAACTCTAAATCCAACACGGTTTGTGCTGGCTTCTTGAAACATGATACAATAAAGTAGTTTCACGTTCTATCTCTATGTTTTGTTTCCTCTTGATTTAGCCCAATGCAGTGACTGGCGAGAAACACTTTCATGGAAAGGGGTTGCCAGGCTTCCCAAAATTACGAATCTCCAGAAATCTCAGCAAATATTTTTTCACCCAAACTGGATGATACTTTCAGGTAATGATCAGTACACTAAGGCGACTTGGTTCCCCAAATTTCGTTCTTCTATGTTGAAGCGTTCGTTTCCAGTAACAGTTTGAATTTTTAGGTTTCACTCTGTTTTCTCCTATATTGATAGATGTGTTTGGAACTCTAAATCGAACACGGTTTGTGCTACCTTCTTGAAACTTGACACAATAAAGTAGTTTCACGTTCTATCTCTATGTTTTGTTTCCTCTTGATGTAGCCTTAAGCAGTGACTGGCGAGAAACACTTTCATGGAAAGGGGTTGCCAAGCTTCCTAAAATTACGAATCTCCAGAAATCTCAGCAAATATTTTTTCACCCAAACTGGATGATACTTTCAGGTAATGATCAGTACACTAAGCCGACTTGGTTCCCCAAACTTCGTTCTTCTATGTTGAAGCGTTCGTTTCCAGTAACAGTTTGAATTTTTAGGTTTCACTCTGTTTTCTCCTATATTGACACATGTATTTGGAACTCTAAATCCAACACGGTTTGTGCTAGCTTCTTGAAACTTGAAGCAATAAAGTACTTTCTCGTTCTATCTCTACGTTTTGTTTCCTCTTGATGTAGCCCTAAGCAGTGACTGGCGAGAAACACTTTCATGAAAAGGTGTTGCCAAGCTTCCAAAAATTAGGAATCTCCAGAAATCCCAGCAAATATATTTTCACCCAAACTGGATGATACTTTCAGGTAATGATCAGTACACTAAGCCGACTTGGTTCCCCAAATTTTGTTCTTCTATGTTGCATCGTTCGTTTGCAGTAACAGTTTGAATTTTTAGGTTTCACTCTGTTTTCTCCTATATTGATAGATGTATTTGGAACTCTAAATCCAACACGGTTTGTGCTAGGTTCTTGAAACATGACACAATAAAGTAGTTTCACGTTCTATCTCTATGGTTTCTTTCCTCTTGATGTAGCCCTAAGCAGTGACTGGCGAGAAACACGTTCATTGAAAGGGATTGCCAAGCTTCCAAAAATACGAATCTCCAGAAATCTCAGCAAACATTTTTTCACCCAAACTGGATGATACTTTCAGGTATTGATCAGTGCACTAAGGCGACTTGGTTCCCCAAATATCGTTCTTCTATCTTGAAGCGTTCATTTCCAGTAACAGTTTGAATTTTTAGGTTTCACTCTGTATTCTCCTATATTGATATATGTGTTTGGAACTCTAAATCCAACACGGTTTGTGCTAACTTCTTCAAACCGGACACAATAAAGTAGTTTCACGTTCTATCTCTGTGTTTTGTTTCCTCTTGATGTATACCTAAGCAGTGACTGGCGAGAAACACTTTCATGGAAAGGGTTTGCCAAGCTGCCAAAAATTACGAATCTCCAGAAATCTCAGCAAATATTTTTTCACCCAACCTGGATCATACTTTCAGGTAATGATCAGTATACTAAGGCGACTTGGTTCCCCAAATTTCGTTCTTCTATTTTGAAGCGTTCGTTTCCAGTAACAGTTTGAATTTCTAGATTTCACTCTGTTTTCTCCTATATTGATAGATGTATTTGGAACTCTAAATCCAACACGGTTTGTGCTGGCTTCTTGAAACATGACACAATAAAGTAGTTTCACGTTCTATCTCTATATTTTGTTTCCTCTTGATGTAGCCCAATGCAGTGACTGGCGAGAAACACTTTCATGGAAAGGGGTTGCCAGGCTTCCCAAAATTACGAATCTCCAGAAATCTCAGCAAATATTTTTTCACCCAAACTGGATGATACTTTCAGGTAATGATCAGTACACTAAGGCGACTTGGTTCCCCAAATTTCGTTCTTCTATGTTGAAGCGTTCGTTTCCAGTAACAGTTTGAATTTTTAGGTTTCACTCTGTTTTCTCCTATATTGATAGATGTATTTGGAACTCTAAATCCAACAGGGTTTGTGCTAGCTTCTTGAAACTTGACACAATAAAGTAGTTTCAAGTTCTATCTCTACGTTTTGTTTCCTCTTGATGTAGCCCTAAGCAGTTACTGGCGAGAAACACTTTCATGGAAAGTGGTTGCCAAGCTTCCTAAAATTACGAATCTCCAGAAATCTCAGCAAATATTTTTTCACCCAAACTGGATGATACTTTCAGGTAATGATCAGTACACTAAGGCGACTTGGTTCCCCAAATTTCGTTCTTCTATGTTGAAGCGTTCGTTTCCAGTAACAGTTTGAATTTTTAGGTTTCACTCTGTTTTCTCCTATATTGATAGATGTATTTGGAACTCTAAATCCAACAGGGTTTGTGCTAGCTTCTTGAAACTTGACACAATAAAGTAGTTTCACGTTCTATCTCTACGTTTTGTTTCCTCTTGATGTAGCCCTAAGCAGTAACTGGCGAGAAACACTTTCATGGAAAGGGGTTGCCAAGCTTCCTAAAATTACGAATCTCGAGAAATCTCAGCAAATATTTTTTCACCCAAACTGGATGATACTTTCAGGTAATGATCAGTACACTAAGGCGACTTGGTTCCCCAAATTTCGTTCTTCTATGTTGAAGCGTTCGTTTGCAGTAACACTCTGAATTTTTAGGTTTCACTCTGTTTTCTCCTATATTGATAGATGTATTTGGAACTCTAAATCCAACAGGGTTTGTGCTAGCTTCTTGAAACTTGACACAATAAAGTAGTTTCAAGTTCTATCTCTACGTTTTGTTTCCTCTTGATGTAGCCCTAAGCAGTTACTGGCGAGAAACACTTTCATGGAAAGTGGTTGCCAAGCTTCCTAAAATTACGAATCTCCAGAAATCTCAGCAAATATTTTTTCACCCAAACTGGATGATACTTTCAGGTAATGATCAGTACACTAAGGCGACTTGGTTCCCCAAATTTCGTTCTTCTATGTTGAAGCGTTCGTTTCCAGTAACAGTTTGAATTTTTAGGTTTCACTCTGTTTTCTCCTATATTGATAGATGTATTTGGAACTCTAAATCCAACAGGGTTTGTGCTAGCTTCTTGAAACTTGACACAATAAAGTAGTTTCACGTTCTATCTCTACGTTTTGTTTCCTCTTGATGTAGCCCTAAGCAGTAACTGGCGAGAAACACTTTCATGGAAAGGGGTTGCCAAGCTTCCTAAAATTACGAATCTCGAGAAATCTCAGCAAATATTTTTTCACCCAAACTGGATGATACTTTCAGGTAATGATCAGTACACTAAGGCGACTTGGTTCCCCAAATTTCGTTCTTCTATGTTGAAGCGTTCGTTTGCAGTAACACTCTGAATTTTTAGGTTTCACTCTGTTTTCTCCTATATTGATAGATGTATTTGGAACTCTAAATCCAACACGGTTTGTGCTAGCTTCTTGAAACTTGACACAATAAAGTAGTTTCACGTTCTATCTCTATGTTTTGTTTCCTCTTGATGTAGCCCTAAGAAGTGACTGGCGAGAAACACTTTCATGGAAAGGGGTTGCCAGGCTTCCCAAAATTACGAATCTCCAGAAATCTCAGCAAATATTTTTTCACCCAAACTGGATGATACTTTCAGGTAATGATCAGTACACTAAGGCGACTTGGTTCCCCAAATTTCATTCTTCTATGTTGAAGCGTTCGTTTCCAGTAACAGTTTTAATTTTTAGGTTTCACTCTGTTTTCTCCTATATTGATAGATGTATTTGGAACTCTAAATCCAACACGGTTTGTGCTAGCTTCTTGAAACTTGACACAATAAAGTAGTTTCACGTTCTATCTCTACGTTTTGTTTCCTCTTGATGTAGCCTTAAGCAGTGACTGGCGAGAAACACTTTCAAGGAAAGGGGTTGCCAAGCTTCCTAAAATTACGAATCTCCAGATATCTCAGCAAATATTTTTTCACCCAAACTGGATGATACTTTCAGGTAATGATCAGTACACTAAGGCGACTTGGTTCCCCAAATTTCGTTCTTCTATGTTGAAGTGTTCGTTTCCAGTAACAGTTTGAATTTTTAGGTTTCACTCTGTTTTCTCCTATATTGATAGATGTATTTGGAACTCTAAATCCAACAGGGTTTGTGCTAGCTACTTGAAACTTGACACAATAATGTAGTTTCACGTTCTATCTCTACGTTTTGTTTCCTCTTGATGTAGCCCTAAGCAGTTACTGGCGGGAAACACTTTCATGGAAAGGGGTTGCCAAGCTTCCTAAAATTACGAATCTCCAGAAATCTCAGCAAATATTTTTTCACCCAAACTGGATGATACTTTCAGGTAATGATCAGTACACTAAGGCGACTTGGTTTCCCAAATTTTGTTCTTCTATGTTGAAGCGTTCGTTTCCAGTAACAGTTTGAATTTCTAGATTTCACTCTGTTTTCTCCTATATTGATAGATGTATTTGGAACTCTAAATCCAACACGGTTTGTGCTGGCTTCTTGAAACATGACACAATAAAGTAGTTTCACGTTCTATCTCTATATTTTGTTTCCTCTTGATGTAGCCCTAAGCAGTTACTGGCGAGAAACACTTTCATGGAAAGTGGTTGCCAAGCTTCCTAAAATTACGAATCTCCAGAAATCTCAGCAAATATTTTTTCACCCAAACTGGATGATACTTTCAGGTAATGATCAGTACACTAAGGCGACTTGGTTCCCCAAATTTCGTTCTTCTATGTTGAAGCGTTCGTTTCCAGTAACAGTTTGAATTTTTAGGTTTCACTCTGTTTTCTCCTATATTGATAGATGTATTTGGAACTCTAAATCCAACAGGGTTTGTGCTAGCTTCTTGAAACTTGACACAATAAAGTAGTTTCACGTTCTATCTCTACGTTTTGTTTCCTCTTGATGTAGCCCTAAGCAGTAACTGGCGAGAAACACTTTCATGGAAAGGGGTTGCCAAGCTTCCTAAAATTACGAATCTCGAGAAATCTCAGCAAATATTTTTTCACCCAAACTGGATGATACTTTCAGGTAATGATCAGTACACTAAGGCGACTTGGTTCCCCAAATTTCGTTCTTCTATGTTGAAGCGTTCGTTTGCAGTAACACTCTGAATTTTTAGGTTTCACTCTGTTTTCTCCTATATTGATAGATGTATTTGGAACTCTAAATCCAACAGGGTTTGTGCTAGCTTCTTGAAACTTGACACAATAAAGTAGTTTCACGTTCTATCTCTATGTTTTGTTTCCTCTTGATGTAGCCCTAAGCAGTGACTGGCGAGAAACACTTTCATGGAAAGGGGTTGCCAGGCTTCCCAAAATTACGAATCTCCAGAAATCTCAGCAAATATTTTTTCACCCAAACTGGATGATACTTTCAGGTAATGATCAGTACACTAAGGCGACTTGGTTCCCCAAATTTCGTTCTTCTATGTTGAAGCGTTCGTTTCCAGTAACAGTTTTAATTTTTAGGTTTCACTCTGTTTTCTCCTATATTGATAGATGTATTTGGAACTCTAAATCCAACACGGTTTGTGCTAGCTTCTTGAAACTTGACACAATAAAGTAGTTTCACGTTCTATCTCTACTTTTTGTTTCCTCTTGATGTAGCCTTAAGCAGTGACTGGCGAGAAACACTTTCAAGGAAAGGGGTTGCCAAGCTTCCTAAAATTACGAATCTCCAGATATCTCAGCAAATATTTTTTCACCCAAACTGGATGATACTTTCAGGTAATGATCAGTACACTAAGGCGACTTGGTTCCCCAAATTTCGTTCTTCTATGTTGAAGCGTTCGTTTCCAGTAACAGTTTGAATTTTTAGGTTTCACTCTGTTTTCTCCTATATTGATAGATGTATTTGGAACTCTAAATCCAACAGGGTTTGTGCTAGCTACTTGAAACTTGACACAATAATGAGTTTCACGTTCTATCTCTACGTTTTGTTTCCTCTTGATGTAGCCCTAAGCAGTTACTGGCGGGAAACACTTTCATGGAAAGGGGTTGCCAAGCTTCCTAAAATTACGAATCTCCAGAAATCTCAGCAAATATTTTTTCACCCAAACTGGATGATACTTTCAGGTAATGATCAGTACACTAAAGCGACTTGGTTCCCCAAATTTCGTTCTTCTATGTTGAAGCGTTCGTTTGCAGTAACACTCTGAATTTTTAGGTTTCACTCTGTTTTCTCCTATATTGATAGATGTATTTGGAACTCTAAATCCAACACGGTTTGTGCTAGCTTCTTGAAACTTGACACAATAAAGTAGTTTCACGTTCTATCTCTATGTTTTGTTTCCTCTTGATGTAGCCCTAAGCAGTGACTGGCGAGAAACACTTTCATGGAAAGGGGTTGCCAGGCTTCCCAAAATTACGAATCTCCAGAAATCTCAGCAAATATTTTTTCACCCAAACTGGATGATACTTTCAGGTAATGATCAGTACACTAAGGCGACTTGGTTCCCCAAATTTCGTTCTTCTATGTTGAAGCGTTCGTTTCCAGTAACAGTTTTAATTTTTAGGTTTCACTCTGTTTTCTCCTATATTGATAGATGTATTTGGAACTCTAAATCCAACACGGTTTGTGCTAGCTTCTTGAAACTTGACACAATAAAGTAGTTTCACGTTCTATCTCTACTTTTTGTTTCCTCTTGATGTAGCCTTAAGCAGTGACTGGCGAGAAACACTTTCAAGGAAAGGGGTTGCCAAGCTTCCTAAAATTACGAATCTCCAGATATCTCAGCAAATATTTTTTCACCCAAACTGGATGATACTTTCAGATAATGATCAGTACACTAAGGCGACTTGGTTCCCCAAATTTCGTTCTTCTATGTTGAAGCGTTCGTTTCCAGTAACAGTTTGAATTTTTAGGTTTCACTCTGTTTTCTCCTATATTGATAGATGTATTTGGAACTCTAAATCCAACAGGGTTTGTGCTAGCTACTTGAAACTTGACACAATAATGTAGTTTCACGTTCTATCTCTACGTTTTGTTTCCTCTTGATGTAGCCCTAAGCAGTTACTGGCGGGAAACACTTTCATGGAAAGGGGTTGCCAAGCTTCCTAAAATTACGAATCTCCAGAAATCTCAGCAAATATTTTTTCACCCAAACTGGATGATACTTTCAGGTAATGATCAGTACACTAAGGCGACTTGGTTCCCCAAATTTCGTTCTTCTATGTTGAAGCGTTCGTTTCCAGTAACAGTTTGAATTTTTAGGTTTCACTCTGTTTTCTCCTATATTGATAGATGTATTTGGAACTCTAAATCCAACAGGGTTTGTGCTAGCTTCTTGAAACTTGACACAATAAAGTAGTTTCACGTTCTATCTCTACGTTTTGTTTCCTCTTGATGTAGCCCTAAGCAGTTACTGGCGGGAAACACTTTCATGGAAAGGGGTTGCCAGGCTTCCTAAAATTACGAATCTCCAGAAATCTCAGCAAATATTTTTTCACCCAAACTGGATGATACTTTGAAGTAATGATCAGTATACTAAGCCGACTTGGTTCCCCAAATTTCGTTCTTCTATGTTGAAGCGTTCGTTTCCAGTAACAGTTTGAATTTTTAGGTTTCACTCTGTTTTCTCCTATATTGACACATGTATTTGGAACTCTAAATCCAACACGGTTTGTGCTAGCTTCTTGAAACTTGAAACAATAAAGTGGTTTCTCGTTCTATCTCTATGTTTTGTTTCCTCTTGATGTAGCCCTAAGCAGTGACTGGCGAGAAACACTTTCATGGAAAGGGGTTGTCAAGCTTCCAAAAATTAGGAATCTCCAGAAATCTCAGCAAATATTTTTTCACCCAAACTGGATGATACTTTCAGGTAATGCTCAGTACACTAAGCCCTCTTGCTTCTCCAAATTTCGTACTTCTATGTTGAAGCGTTCGTTTCCAGTAACAGTTTGAATTTTTAGGTTACACTCTGTTTTCTCCTATATTGATAGATGTATTAGGAACTCTAAATCCCACACGGTTTGTGCTAGCTTCTTGAAACTTGAAACAATAAAGTAGTTTCACATTCTATCTCTATGTTTTGTTTCCTCTATGTTTTGTTTCCTCTTGATGCTAGCTTCTTGAAACTTGAAACAATAAAGTAGTTTCAAGTTCTGTCTCTATGTTTTGTTTCCTCTTGATGTAACCCTAAGCAGTGACTGGCGAGAAATACTTACATTGAAAGGGATTGCCAAGCTTCCAAAGATAAGAATCTCCAGAAATCTCAGCAAATATTTTTTCACCCAAACTGGATGATACTTTCAGGTAATGATCAGTACACTAAGGCGACTTGGTTTCCCAAATTTCGTTCTTCTATGTTGAAGCGTTCGTTTCCAGTAACAGTTTGAATTTCTAGATTTCACTCTGTTTTCTCCTATATTGATAGATGTATTTGGAACTCTAAATCCAACACGGTTTGTGCTGGCTTCTTGAAACATGACACAATAAAGTAGTTTCACGTTCTATCTCTATATTTTGTTTCCTCTTGATGTAGCCCAATGCAGTGACTGGCGAGAAACACTTTCATGGAAAGGGGTTGCCAGGCTTCCCAAAATTACGAATCTCCAGAAATCTCAGCAAATATTTTTTCACCCAAACTGGATGATACTTTCAGGTAATGATCAGTACACTAAGGCGACTTGGTTCCCCAAATTTCGTTCTTCTATGTTGAAGCGTTCGTTTCCAGTAACAGTTTTAATTTTTAGGTTTCACTCTGTTTTCTCCTATATTGATAGATGTATTTGGAACTCTAAATCCAACACGGTTTGTGCTAGCTTCTTGAAACTTGACACAATAAAGTAGTTTCACGTTCTATCTCTACGTTTTGTTTCCTCTTGATGTAGCCTTAAGCAGTGACTGGCGAGAAACACTTTCAAGGAAAGGGGTTGCCAAGCTTCCTAAAATTAGGAATCTCCAGAAATCCCAGCAAATATATTTTCACCCAAACTGGATGATACATTCAGGTAATGATCAGTACACTAAGCCGACTTGGTTCCCCAAATTTTGTTCTTCTATGTTGCATCGTTCGTTTGCAGTAACAGTTTGAATTTTTAGGTTTCACTCTGTTTTCTCCTATATTGATAGATGTATTTGGAACTCTAAATCCAACACGGTTTGTGCTAGGTTCTTGAAACATGACACAATAAAGTAGTTTCACGTTCTATCTCTATGGTTTCTTTCCTCTTGATGTAGCCCTAAGCAGTGACTGGCGAGAAACACGTTCATTGAAAGGGATTGCCAAGCTTCCAAAAATACGAATCTCCAGAAATCTCAGCAAACATTTTTTCACCCAAACTGGATGATACTTTCAGGTATTGATCAGTGCACTAAGGCGACTTGGTTCCCCAAATATCGTTCTTCTATCTTGAAGCGTTCATTTCCAGTAACAGTTTGAATTTTTAGGTTTCACTCTGTATTCTCCTATATTGATATATGTGTTTGGAACTCTAAATCCAACACGGTTTGTGCTAACTTCTTCAAACCGGACACAATAAAGTAGTTTCACGTTCTATCTCTGTGTTTTGTTTCCTCTTGATGTATACCTAAGCAGTGACTGGCGAGAAACACTTTCATGGAAAGGGTTTGCCAAGCTGCCAAAAATTACGAATCTCCAGAAATCTCAGCAAATATTTTTTCACCCAAACTGGATGATACTTTGAAGTAATGATCAGTACACTAAGCCGACTTGGTTCCCCAAATTTCGTTCTTCTATGTTGAAGCGTTCGTTTCCAGTAACAGTTTGAATTTTTAGGTTTCACTCTGTTTTCTCCTATATTGACACATGTATTTGGAACTCTAAATCCAACACGGTTTGTGCTAGCTTCTTGAAACTTGAAACAATAAAGTGGTTTCTCGTTCTATCTCTATGTTTTGTTTCCTCTTGATGTAGCCCTAAGCAGTGACTGGCGAGAAACACTTTCATGGAAAGGGGTTGTCAAGCTTCCAAAAATTAGGAATCTCCAGAAATCTCAGCAAATATTTTTTCACCCAAACTGGATGATACTTTCAGGTAATGCTCAGTACACTAAGCCCTCTTGCTTCTCCAAATTTCGTACTTCTATGTTGAAGCGTTCGTTTCCAGTAACAGTTTGAATTTTTAGGTTACACTCTGTTTTCTCCTATATTGATAGATGTATTAGGAACTCTAAATCCCACACGGTTTGTGCTAGCTTCTTGAAACTTGAAACAATAAAGTAGTTTCACATTCTATCTCTATGTTTTGTTTCCTCTATGTTTTGTTTCCTCTTGATGCTAGCTTCTTGAAACTTGAAACAATAAGTAGTTTCAAGTTCTGTCTCTATGTTTTGTTTCCTCTTGATGTAACCCTAAGCAGTGACTGGCGAGAAATACTTACATTGAAAGGGATTGCCAAGCTTCCAAAGATAAGAATCTCCAGAAATCTCAGCAAATATTTTTTCACCCAAACTGGATGATACTTTCAGGTAATGATCAGTACACTAAGGCGACTTGGTTTCCCAAATTTTGTTCTTCTATGTTGAAGCGTTCGTTTCCAGTAACAGTTTGAATTTCTAGATTTCACTCTGTTTTCTCCTATATTGATAGATGTATTTGGAACTCTAAATCCAACACGGTTTGTGCTGGCTTCTTGAAACATGACACAATAAAGTAGTTTCACGTTCTATCTCTATATTTTGTTTCCTCTTGATGTAGCCCAATGCAGTGACTGGCGAGAAACACTTTCATGGAAAGGGGTTGCCAGGCTTCCCAAAATTACGAATCTCCAGAAATCTCAGCAAATATTTTTTCACCCAAACTGGATGATACTTTCAGGTAATGATCAGTACACTAAGGCGACTTGGTTCCCCAAATTTCGTTCTTCTATGTTGAAGCGTTCGTTTCCAGTAACAGTTTGAATTTTTAGGTTTCACTCTGTTTTCTCCTATATTGATAGATGTATTTGGAACTCTAAATCCAACAGGGTTTGTGCTAGCTTCTTGAAACTTGACACAATAAAGTAGTTTCAAGTTCTATCTCTACGTTTTGTTTCCTCTTGATGTAGCCCTAAGCAGTTACTGGCGAGAAACACTTTCATGGAAAGTGGTTGCCAAGCTTCCTAAAATTACGAATCTCCAGAAATCTCAGCAAATATTTTTTCACCCAAACTGGATGATACTTTCAGGTAATGATCAGTACACTAAGGCGACTTGGTTCCCCAAATTTCGTTCTTCTATGTTGAAGCGTTCGTTTCCAGTAACAGTTTTAATTTTTAGGTTTCACTCTGTTTTCTCCTATATTGATAGATGTATTTGGAACTCTAAATCCAACACGGTTTGTGCTAGCTCCTTGAAACTTGACACAATAAAGTAGTTTCACGTTCTATCTCTACGTTTTGTTTCCTCTTGATGTAGCCTTAAGCAGTGACTGGCGAGAAACACTTTCAAGGAAAGGGGTTGCCAAGCTTCCTAAAATTACGAATCTCCAGATATCTCAGCAAATATTTTTTCACCCAAACTGGATGATACTTTCAGGTAATGATCAGTACACTAAGGCGACTTGGTTCCCCAAATTTCGTTCTTCTATGTTGAAGCGTTCGTTTCCAGTAACAGTTTGAATTTTTAGGTTTCACTCTGTTTTCTCCTATATTGATAGATGTATTTGGAACTCTAAATCCAACAGGGTTTGTGCTAGCTTCTTGAAACTTGACACAATAAAGTAGTTTCACGTTCTATCTCTACGTTTTGTTTCCTCTTGATGTAGCCCTAAGCAGTAACTGGCGAGAAACACTTTCATGGAAAGGGGTTGCCAAGCTTCCTAAAATTACGAATCTCGAGAAATCTCAGCAAATATTTTTTCACCCAAACTGGATGATACTTTCAGGTAATGATCAGTACACTAAGGCGACTTGGTTCCCCAAATTTCGTTCTTCTATGTTGAAGCGTTCGTTTGCAGTAACACTCTGAATTTTTAGGTTTCACTCTGTTTTCTCCTATATTGATAGATGTATTTGGAACTCTAAATCCAACACGGTTTGTGCTAGCTTCTTGAAACTTGACACAATAAAGTAGTTTCACGTTCTATCTCTATGTTTTGTTTCCTCTTGATGTAGCCCTAAGCAGTGACTGGCGAGAAACACTTTCATGGAAAGGGGTTGCCAGGCTTCCCAAAATTACGAATCTCCAGAAATCTCAGCAAATATTTTTTCACCCAAACTGGATGATACTTTCAGGTAATGATCAGTACACTAAGGCGACTTGGTTCCCCAAATTTCGTTCTTCTATGTTGAAGCGTTCGTTTCCAGTAACAGTTTTAATTTTTAGGTTTCACTCTGTTTTCTCCTATATTGATAGATGTATTTGGAACTCTAAATCCAACACGGTTTGTGCTAGCTTCTTGAAACTTGACACAATAAAGTAGTTTCACGTTCTATCTCTACTTTTTGTTTCCTCTTGATGTAGCCTTAAGCAGTGACTGGCGAGAAACACTTTCAAGGAAAGGGGTTGCCAAGCTTCCTAAAATTACGAATCTCCAGATATCTCAGCAAATATTTTTTCACCCAAACTGGATGATACTTTCAGGTAATGATCAGTACACTAAGGCGACTTGGTTCCCCAAATTTCGTTCTTCTATGTTGAAGCGTTCGTTTCCAGTAACAGTTTGAATTTTTAGGTTTCACTCTGTTTTCTCCTATATTGATAGATGTATTTGGAACTCTAAATCCAACAGGGTTTGTGCTAGCTACTTGAAACTTGACACAATAATGAGTTTCACGTTCTATCTCTACGTTTTGTTTCCTCTTGATGTAGCCCTAAGCAGTTACTGGCGGGAAACACTTTCATGGAAAGGGGTTGCCAAGCTTCCTAAAATTACGAATCTCCAGAAATCTCAGCAAATATTTTTTCACCCAAACTGGATGATACTTTCAGGTAATGATCAGTACACTAAAGCGACTTGGTTCCCCAAATTTCGTTCTTCTATGTTGAAGCGTTCGTTTCCAGTAACAGTTTGAATTTTTAGGTTTCACTCTGTTTTCTCCTATATTGATAGATGTATTTGGAACTCTAAATCCAACACGGTTTGTGCTAGCTTCTTGAAACTTGACACAATAAAGTAGTTTCACGTTCTATCTCTATGTTTTGTTTCCTCTTGATGTAGCCCTAAGCAGTGACTGGCGAGAAACACTTTCATGGAAAGGGGTTGCCAGGCTTCCCAAAATTACGAATCTCCAGAAATCTCAGCAAATATTTTTTCACCCAAACTGGATGATACTTTCAGGTAATGATCAGTACACTAAGGCGACTTGGTTCCCCAAATTTCGTTCTTCTATGTTGAAGCGTTCGTTTCCAGTAACAGTTTTAATTTTTAGGTTTCACTCTGTTTTCTCCTATATTGATAGATGTATTTGGAACTCTAAATCCAACACGGTTTGTGCTAGCTTCTTGAAACTTGACACAATAAAGTAGTTTCACGTTCTATCTCTACTTTTTGTTTCCTCTTGATGTAGCCTTAAGCAGTGACTGGCGAGAAACACTTTCAAGGAAAGGGGTTGCCAAGCTTCCTAAAATTACGAATCTCCAGATATCTCAGCAAATATTTTTTCACCCAAACTGGATGATACTTTCAGATAATGATCAGTACACTAAGGCGACTTGGTTCCCCAAATTTCGTTCTTCTATGTTGAAGCGTTCGTTTCCAGTAACAGTTTGAATTTTTAGGTTTCACTCTGTTTTCTCCTATATTGATAGATGTATTTGGAACTCTAAATCCAACAGGGTTTGTGCTAGCTACTTGAAACTTGACACAATAATGTAGTTTCACGTTCTATCTCTACGTTTTGTTTCCTCTTGATGTAGCCCTAAGCAGTTACTGGCGGGAAACACTTTCATGGAAAGGGGTTGCCAGGCTTCCTAAAATTACGAATCTCCAGAAATCTCAGCAAATATTTTTTCACCCAAACTGGATGATACTTTCAGGTAATGATCAGTACACTAAGGCGACTTGGTTCCCCAAATTTCGTTCTTCTATGTTGAAGCGTTCGTTTCCAGTAACAGTTTGAATTTTTAGGTTTCACTCTGTTTTCTCCTATATTGATAGATGTATTTGGAACTCTAAATCCAACACGGTTTGTGCTGGCTTCTTGAAACATGATACAATAAAGTAGTTTCACGTTCTATATCTATGTTTTGTTTCCTCTTGATGTAGCCCAATGCAGTGACTGGCGAGAAACACTTTCATGGAAAGGGGTTGCCAGGCTTCCCAAAATTACGAATCTCCAGAAATCTCAGCAAATATTTTTTCACCCAAACTGGATGATACTTTCAGGTAATGATCAGTACACTAAGGCGACTTGGTTCCCCAAATTTCGTTCTTCTATGTTGAAGCGTTCGTTTCCAGTAACAGTTTGAATTTTTAGGTTTCACTCTGTTTTCTCCTATATTGATAGATGTGTTTGGAACTCTAAATCGAACACGGTTTGTGCTAGCTTCTTGAAACTTGACACAATAAAGTAGTTTCACGTTCTATCTCTATGTTTTGTTTCCTCTTGATGTAGCCTTAAGCAGTGACTGGCGAGAAACACTTTCATGGAAAGGGGTTGCCAAGCTTCCTAAAATTACGAATCTCCAGAAATCTCAGCAAATAGTTTTTCACCCAACCTGGATGATACTTTCAGGTAATGATCAGTACACTAAGCCGACTTGGTTCCCCAAATTTTGTTCTTCTATGTTGCATCGTTCGTTTGCAGTAACAGTTTGAATTTTTAGGTTTCACTCTGTTTTCTCCTATATTGATAGATGTATTTGGAACTCTAAATCCAACACGGTTTGTGCTAGGTTCTTGAAACATGACACAATAAAGTAGTTTCACGTTCTATCTCTATGGTTTCTTTCCTCTTGATGTAGCCCTAAGCAGTGACTGGCGAGAAACACGTTCATTGAAAGGGATTGCCAAGCTTCCAAAAATACGAATCTCCAGAAATCTCAGCAAACATTTTTTCACCCAAACTGGATGATACTTTCAGGTATTGATCAGTGCACTAAGGCGACTTGGTTCCCCAAATATCGTTCTTCTATCTTGAAGCGTTCATTTCCAGTAACAGTTTGAATTTTTAGGTTTCACTCTGTATTCTCCTATATTGATATATGTGTTTGGAACTCTAAATCCAACAAGGTTTGTGCTAACTTCTTCAAACCGGACACAATAAAGTAGTTTCACGTTCTATCTCTGTGTTTTGTTTCCTCTTGATGTATACCTAAGCAGTGACTGGCGAGAAACACTTTCATGGAAAGGGTTTGCCAAGCTGCCAAAAATTACGAATCTCCAGAAATCTCAGCAAATATTTTTTCACCCAAACTGGATGATACTTTGAAGTAATGATCAGTATACTAAGCCGACTTGGTTCCCCAAATTTCGTTCTTCTATGTTGAAGCGTTCGTTTCCAGTAACAGTTTGAATTTTTAGGTTTCACTCTGTTTTCTCCTATATTGACACATGTATTTGGAACTCTAAATCCAACACGGTTTGTGCTAGCTTCTTGAAACTTGAAACAATAAAGTGGTTTCTCGTTCTATCTCTATGTTTTGTTTCCTCTTGATGTAGCCCTAAGCAGTGACTGGCGAGAAACACTTTCATGGAAAGGGGTTGTCAAGCTTCCAAAAATTAGGAATCTCCAGAAATCTCAGCAAATATTTTTTCACCCAAACTGGATGATACTTTCAGGTAATGCTCAGTACACTAAGCCCTCTTGCTTCTCCAAATTTCGTACTTCTATGTTGAAGCGTTCGTTTCCAGTAACAGTTTGAATTTTTAGGTTACACTCTGTTTTCTCCTATATTGATAGATGTATTAGGAACTCTAAATCCCACACGGTTTGTGCTAGCTTCTTGAAACTTGAAACAATAAAGTAGTTTCACATTCTATCTCTATGTTTTGTTTCCTCTATGTTTTGTTTCCTCTTGATGCTAGCTTCTTGAAACTTGAAACAATAAAGTAGTTTCAAGTTCTGTCTCTATGTTTTGTTTCCTCTTGATGTAACCCTAAGCAGTGACTGGCGAGAAATACTTACATTGAAAGGGATTGCCAAGCTTCCAAAGATAAGAATCTCCAGAAATCTCAGCAAATATTTTTTCACCCAAACTGGATGATACTTTCAGGTAATGATCAGTACACTAAGGCGACTTGGTTTCCCAAATTTCGTTCTTCTATGTTGAAGCGTTCGTTTCCAGTAACAGTTTGAATTTCTAGATTTCACTCTGTTTTCTCCTATATTGATAGATGTATTTGGAACTCTAAATCCAACACGGTTTGTGCTGGCTTCTTGAAACATGACACAATAAAGTAGTTTCACGTTCTATCTCTATATTTTGTTTCCTCTTGATGTAGCCCAATGCAGTGACTGGCGAGAAACACTTTCATGGAAAGGGGTTGCCAGGCTTCCCAAAATTACGAATCTCCAGAAATCTCAGCAAATATTTTTTCACCCAAACTGGATGATACTTTCAGGTAATGATCAGTACACTAAGGCGACTTGGTTCCCCAAATTTCGTTCTTCTATGTTGAAGCGTTCGTTTCCAGTAACAGTTTGAATTTTTAGGTTTCACTCTGTTTTCTCCTATATTGATAGATGTATTTGGAACTCTAAATCCAACACGGATTGTGCTAGCTCCTTGAAACTTGACACAATAAAGTAGTTTCACGTTCTATCTCTACGTTTTGTTTCCTCTTGATGTAGCCTTAAGCAGTGACTGGCGAGAAACACTTTCAAGGAAAGGGGTTGCCAAGCTTCCCAAAATTACGAATCTCCAGATATCTCAGCAAATATTTTTTCACCCAAACTGGATGATACTTTCAGGTAATGATCAGTACACTAAGGCGACTTGGTTCCCCAAATTTCGTTCTTCTATGTTGAAGCGTTCGTTTGCAGTAACAGTTTGAATTTTTAGGTTTCACTCTGTTTTCTCCTATATTGATAGATGTATTTGGAACTCTAAATCCAACAGGGTTTGTGCTAGCTTCTTGAAACTTGACACAATAAAGTAGTTTCACGTTCTATCTCTATGTTTTGTTTCCTCTTGATGTAGCCTTAAGCAGTGACTGGCGAGAAACACTTTCATGGAAAGGGGTTGCCAAGCTTCCTAAAATTACGAATCTCCAGAAATCTCAGCAAATAGTTTTTCACCCAACCTGGATGATACTTTCAGGTAATGATCAGTACACTAAGCCGACTTGGTTCCCCAAATTTTGTTCTTCTATGTTGCATCGTTCGTTTGCAGTAACAGTTTGAATTTTTAGGTTTCACTCTGTTTTCTCCTATATTGATAGATGTATTTGGAACTCTAAATCCAACACGGTTTGTGCTAGGTTCTTGAAACATGACACAATAAAGTAGTTTCACGTTCTATCTCTATGGTTTCTTTCCTCTTGATGTAGCCCTAAGCAGTGACTGGCGAGAAACACGTTCATTGAAAGGGATTGCCAAGCTTCCAAAAATACGAATCTCCAGAAATCTCAGCAAACATTTTTTCACCCAAACTGGATGATACTTTCAGGTATTGATCAGTGCACTAAGGCGACTTGGTTCCCCAAATATCGTTCTTCTATCTTGAAGCGTTCATTTCCAGTAACAGTTTGAATTTTTAGGTTTCACTCTGTATTCTCCTATATTGATATATGTGTTTGGAACTCTAAATCCAACAAGGTTTGTGCTAACTTCTTCAAACCGGACACAATAAAGTAGTTTCACGTTCTATCTCTGTGTTTTGTTTCCTCTTGATGTATACCTAAGCAGTGACTGGCGAGAAACACTTTCATGGAAAGGGTTTGCCAAGCTGCCAAAAATTACGAATCTCCAGAAATCTCAGCAAATATTTTTTCACCCAAACTGGATGATACTTTGAAGTAATGATCAGTATACTAAGCCGACTTGGTTCCCCAAATTTCGTTCTTCTATGTTGAAGCGTTCGTTTCCAGTAACAGTTTGAATTTTTAGGTTTCACTCTGTTTTCTCCTATATTGACACATG
The DNA here is from genome assembly GCF_964194105.1 of Spermophilus citellus. Classification (NCBI taxonomy): domain Eukaryota; kingdom Metazoa; phylum Chordata; class Mammalia; order Rodentia; family Sciuridae; genus Spermophilus; species Spermophilus citellus. Next base: position 10,769,931 of record NC_138192.1, on the reverse strand, counting down.
TATTTGGAACTCTAAATCCAACACGGTTTGTGCTAGCTTCTTGAAACTTGAAACAATAAAGTGGTTTCTCGTTCTATCTCTATGTTTTGTTTCCTCTTGATGTAGCCCTAAGCAGTGACTGGCGAGAAACACTTTCATGGAAAGGGGTTGTCAAGCTTCCAAAAATTAGGAATCTCCAGAAATCTCAGCAAATATTTTTTCACCCAAACTGGATGATACTTTCAGGTAATGCTCAGTACACTAAGCCCTCTTGCTTCTCCAAATTTCGTACTTCTATGTTGAAGCGTTCGTTTCCAGTAACAGTTTGAATTTTTAGGTTACACTCTGTTTTCTCCTATATTGATAGATGTATTAGGAACTCTAAATCCCACACGGTTTGTGCTAGCTTCTTGAAACTTGAAACAATAAAGTAGTTTCACATTCTATCTCTATGTTTTGTTTCCTCTATGTTTTGTTTCCTCTTGATGCTAGCTTCTTGAAACTTGAAACAATAAAGTAGTTTCAAGTTCTGTCTCTATGTTTTGTTTCCTCTTGATGTAACCCTAAGCAGTGACTGGCGAGAAATACTTACATTGAAAGGGATTGCCAAGCTTCCAAAGATAAGAATCTCCAGAAATCTCAGCAAATATTTTTTCACCCAAACTGGATGATACTTTCAGGTAATGATCAGTACACTAAGGCGACTTGGTTTCCCAAATTTCGTTCTTCTATGTTGAAGCGTTCGTTTCCAGTAACAGTTTGAATTTCTAGATTTCACTCTGTTTTCTCCTATATTGATAGATGTATTTGGAACTCTAAATCCAACACGGTTTGTGCTGGCTTCTTGAAACATGACACAATAAAGTAGTTTCACGTTCTATCTCTATATTTTGTTTCCTCTTGATGTAGCCCAATGCAGTGACTGGCGAGAAACACTTTCATGGAAAGGGGTTGCCAGGCTTCCCAAAATTACGAATCTCCAGAAATCTCAGCAAATATTTTTTCACCCAAACTGGATGATACTTTCAGGTAATGATCAGTACACTAAGGCGACTTGGTTCCCCAAATTTCGTTCTTCTATGTTGAAGCGTTCGTTTCCAGTAACAGTTTGAATTTTTAGGTTTCACTCTGTTTTCTCCTATATTGATAGATGTATTTGGAACTCTAAATCCAACACGGATTGTGCTAGCTCCTTGAAACTTGACACAATAAAGTAGTTTCACGTTCTATCTCTACGTTTTGTTTCCTCTTGATGTAGCCTTAAGCAGTGACTGGCGAGAAACACTTTCAAGGAAAGGGGTTGCCAAGCTTCCCAAAATTACGAATCTCCAGATATCTCAGCAAATATTTTTTCACCCAAACTGGATGATACTTTCAGGTAATGATCAGTACACTAAGGCGACTTGGTTCCCCAAATTTCGTTCTTCTATGTTGAAGCGTTCGTTTCCAGTAACAGTTTGAATTTTTAGGTTTCACTCTGTTTTCTCCTATATTGATAGATGTATTTGGAACTCTAAATCCAACAGGGTTTGTGCTAGCTTCTTGAAACTTGACACAATAAAGTAGTTTCACGTTCTATCTCTACGTTTTGTTTCCTCTTGATGTAGCCCTAAGCAGTAACTGGCGAGAAACACTTTCATGGAAAGGGGTTGCCAAGCTTCCTAAAATTACGAATCTCGAGAAATCTCAGCAAATATTTTTTCACCCAAACTGGATGATACTTTCAGGTAATGATCAGTACACTAAGGCGACTTGGTTCCCCAAATTTCGTTCTTCTATGTTGAAGCGTTCGTTTGCAGTAACACTCTGAATTTTTAGGTTTCACTCTGTTTTCTACTATATTGGTAGATGTATTTGGAACTCTAAATCCAACACGGTTTGTGCTAGCTTCTTGAAACTTGACACAATAAAGTAGTTTCACGTTCTATCTCTATGTTTTGTTTCCTCTTGATGTAGCCCTAAGCAGTGACTGGCGAGAAACACTTTCATGGAAAGGGGTTGCCAGGCTTCCCAAAATTACGAATCTCCAGAAATCTCAGCAAATATTTTTTCACCCAAACTGGATGATACTTTCAGGTAATGATCAGTACACTAAGGCGACTTGGTTCCCCAAATTTCGTTCTTCTATGTTGAAGCGTTCGTTTCCAGTAACAGTTTTAATTTTTAGGTTTCACTCTGTTTTCTCCTATATTGATAGATGTATTTGGAACTCTAAATCCAACACGGTTTGTGCTAGCTTCTTGAAACTTGACACAATAAAGTAGTTTCACGTTCTATCTCTACGTTTTGTTTCCTCTTGATGTAGCCTTAAGCAGTGACTGGCGAGAAACACTTTCAAGGAAAGGGGTTGCCAAGCTTCCTAAAATTACGAATCTCCAGATATCTCAGCAAATATTTTTTCACCCAAACTGGATGATACTTTCAGGTAATGATCAGTACACTAAGGCGACTTGGTTCCCCAAATTTCGTTCTTCTATGTTGAAGCGTTCGTTTCCAGTAACAGTTTGAATTTTTAGGTTTCACTCTGTTTTCTCCTATATTGATAGATGTATTTGGAACTCTAAATCCAACAGGGTTTGTGCTAGCTACTTGAAACTTGACACAATAAAGTAGTTTCACGTTCTATCTCTACGTTTTGTTTCCTCTTGATGTAGCCCTAAGCAGTTACTGGCGGGAAACACTTTCATTGAAAGGGGTTGCCAAGCTTCCTAAAATTACGAATCTCCAGAAATCTCAGCAAATATTTTTTCACCCAAACTGGATGATACTTTCAGGTAATGATCAGTACACTAAGGCGACTTGGTTCCCCAAATTTCGTTCTTCTATGTTGAAGCGTTCGTTTCCAGTAACAGTTTGAATTTTTAGGTTTCACTCTGTTTTCTCCTATATTGATAGATGTATTTGGAACTCTAAATCCAACAGGGTTTGTGCTAGCTTCTTGAAACTTGACACAATAAAGTAGTTTCACGTTCTATCTCTACGTTTTGTTTCCTCTTGATGTAGCCCTAAGCAGTTACTGGCGGGAAACACTTTCATGGAAAGGGGTTGCCAAGCTTCCTAAAATTACGAATCTCCAGAAATCTCAGCAAATATTTTTTCACCCAAACTGGATGATACTTTCAGGTAATGATCAGTACACTAAGGCGACTTGGTTCCCCAAATTTCGTTCTTCTATGTTGAAGCGTTCGTTTCCAGTAACAGTTTGAATTTTTAGGTTTCACTCTGTTTTCTCCTATATTGATAGATGTATTTGGAACTCTAAATCCAACACGGTTTGTGCTGGCTTCTTGAAACATGACACAATAAAGTAGTTTCACGTTCTATCTCTATGTTTTGTTTCCTCTTGATGTAGCCCAATGCAGTGACTGGCAAGAAACACTTTCATGGAAAGGGGTTGCCAGGCTTCCCAAAATTACGAATCTCCAGATATCTCAGCAAATATTTTTTCACCCAAACTGGATGATACTTTCAGGTAATGATCAGTACACTAAGGCGACTTGGTTCCCCAAATTTCGTTCTTCTATGTTGAAGCGTTCGTTTCCAGTAACAGTTTGAATTTTTAGGTTTCACTCTGTTTTCTCCTATATTGACACATGTATTTGGAACTCTAAATCCAACACGGTTTGTGCTAGCTTCTTGAAACTTGAAACAATAAAGTGGTTTCTCGTTCTATCTCTATGTTTTGTTTCCTCTTGATGTAGCCCTAAGCAGTGACTGGCGAGAAACACTTTCATGGAAAGGGGTTGTCAAGCTTCCAAAAATTAGGAATCTCCAGAAATCTCAGCAAATATTTTTTCACCCAAACTGGATGATACTTTCAGGTAATGCTCAGTACACTAAGCCCTCTTGCTTCTCCAAATTTCGTACTTCTATGTTGAAGCGTTCGTTTCCAGTAACAGTTTGAATTTTTAGGTTACACTCTGTTTTCTCCTATATTGATAGATGTATTAGGAACTCTAAATCCCACACGGTTTGTGCTAGCTTCTTGAAACTTGAAACAATAAAGTAGTTTCACATTCTATCTCTATGTTTTGTTTCCTCTATGTTTTGTTTCCTCTTGATGCTAGCTTCTTGAAACTTGAAACAATAAAGTAGTTTCAAGTTCTGTCTCTATGTTTTGTTTCCTCTTGATGTAACCCTAAGCAGTGACTGGCGAGAAATACTTACATTGAAAGGGATTGCCAAGCTTCCAAAGATAAGAATCTCCAGAAATCTCAGCAAATATTTTTTCACCCAAACTGGATGATACTTTCAGGTAATGATCAGTACACTAAGGCGACTTGGTTTCCCAAATTTCGTTCTTCTATGTTGAAGCGTTCGTTTCCAGTAACAGTTTGAATTTCTAGATTTCACTCTGTTTTCTCCTATATTGATAGATGTATTTGGAACTCTAAATCCAACACGGTTTGTGCTGGCTTCTTGAAACATGACACAATAAAGTAGTTTCACGTTCTATCTCTATGTTTTGTTTCCTCTTGATGTAGCCCAATGCAGTGACTGGCGAGAAACACTTTCATGGAAAGGGGTTGCCAGGCTTCCCAAAATTACGAATCTCCAGAAATCTCAGCAAATATTTTTTCACCCAAACTGGATGATACTTTCAGGTAATGATCAGTACACTAAGGCGACTTGGTTCCCCAAATTTCGTTCTTCTATGTTGAAGCGTTCGTTTCCAGTAACAGTTTGAATTTTTAGGTTTCACTCTGTTTTCTCCTATATTGATAGATGTATTTGGAACTCTAAATCCAACACGGTTTGTGCTAGCTTCTTGAAACTTGACACAATAAAGTAGTTTCACGTTCTATCTCTACGTTTTGTTTCCTCTTGATGTAGCCTTAAGCAGTGACTGGCGAGAAACACTTTCAAGGAAAGGGGTTGCCAAGCTTCCTAAAATTACGAATCTCCAGATATCTCAGCAAATATTTTTTCACCCAAACTGGATGATACTTTCAGGTAATGATCAGTACACTAAGGCGACTTGGTTCCCCAAATTTCGTTCTTCTATGTTGAAGCGTTCGTTTCCAGTAACAGTTTGAATTTTTAGGTTTCACTCTGTTTTCTCCTATATTGATAGATGTATTTGGAACTCTAAATCCAACAGGGTTTGTGCTAGCTTCTTGAAACTTGACACAATAAAGTAGTTTCACGTTCTATCTCTACGTTTTGTTTCCTCTTGATGTAGCCCTAAGCAGTAACTGGCGAGAAACACTTTCATGGAAAGGGGTTGCCAGGCTTCCCAAAATTACGAATCTCCAGAAATCTCAGCAAATATTTTTTCACCCAAACTGGATGATACTTTCAGGTAATGATCAGTACACTAAGGCGACTTGGTTCCCCAAATTTCGTTCTTCTATGTTGAAGCGTTCGTTTCCAGTAACAGTTTGAATTTTTAGGTTTCACTCTGTTTTCTCCTATATTGATAGATGTGTTTGGAACTCTAAATCGAACACGGTTTGTGCTAGCTTCTTGAAACTTGACACAATAAAGTAGTTTCACGTTCTATCTCTATGTTTTGTTTCCTCTTGATGTAGCCTTAAGCAGTGACTGGCGAGAAACACTTTCATGGAAAGGGGTTGCCAAGCTTCCTAAAATTACGAATCTCCAGAAATCTCAGCAAATATTTTTTCACCCAAACTGGATGATACTTTCAGGTAATGATCAGTACACTAAGGCGACTTGGTTCCCCAAACTTCGTTCTTCTATGTTGAAGCGTTCGTTTCCAGTAACAGTTTGAATTTTTAGGTTTCACTCTGTTTTCTCCTATATTGATAGATGTATTTGGAACTCTAAATCCAACAGGGTTTGTGCTAGCTTCTTGAAACTTGACACAATAAAGTAGTTTCACGTTCTATCTCTACGTTTTGTTTCCTCTTGATGTAGCCCTAAGCAGTAACTGGCGAGAAACACTTTCATGGAAAGGGGTTGCCAGGCTTCCCAAAATTACGAATCTCCAGAAATCTCAGCAAATATTTTTTCACCCAAACTGGATGATACTTTCAGGTAATGATCAGTACACTAAGGCGAATTGGTTCCCCAAATTTCGTTCTTCTATGTTGAAGCGTTCGTTTCCAGTAACAGTTTGAATTTTTAGGTTTCACTCTGTTTTCTCCTATATTGATAGATGTGTTTGGAACTCTAAATCGAACACGGTTTGTGCTAGCTTCTTGAAACTTGACACAATAAAGTAGTTTCACGTTCTATCTCTATGTTTTGTTTCCTCTTGATGTAGCCTTAAGCAGTGACTGGCGAGAAACACTTTCATGGAAAGGGGTTGCCAAGCTTCCTAAAATTACGAATCTCCAGAAATCTCAGCAAATATTTTTTCACCCAAACTGGATGATACTTTCAGGTAATGATCAGTACACTAAGGCGACTTGGTTCCCCAAACTTCGTTCTTCTATGTTGAAGCGTTCGTTTCCAGTAACAGTTTGAATTTTTAGGTTTCACTCTGTTTTCTCCTATATTGATAGATGTATTTGGAACTCTAAATCCAACACGGATTGTGCTAGCTTCTTGAAACTTGACACAATAAAGTAGTTTCACGTTCTATCTCTACGTTTTGTTTCCTCTTGATGTAGCCTTAAGCAGTGACTGGCGAGAAACACTTTCAACGAAAGGGGTTGCCAAGCTTCCTAAAATTACGAATCTCCAGATATCTCAGCAAATATTTTTTCACCCAAACTGGATGATACTTTCAGGTAATGATCAGTACACTAAGGCGACTTGGTTCCCCAAATTTCGTTCTTCTATGTTGAAGCGTTCGTTTCCAGTAACAGTTTGAATTTTTAGGTTTCACTCTGTTTTCTCCTATATTGATAGATGTATTTGGAACTCTAAATCCAACAGGGTTTGTGCTAGCTACTTGAAACTTGACACAATAAAGTAGTTTCACGTTCTATCTCTACGTTTTGTTTCCTCTTGATGTAGCCCTAAGCAGTTACTGGCGGGAAACACTTTCATGGAAAGAGGTTGCCAAGCTTCCTAAAATTACGAATCTCCAGAAATCTCAGCAAATATTTTTTCACCCAAACTGGATGATACTTTCAGGTAATGATCAGTACACTAAGGCGACTTGGTTCCCCAAATTTCGTTCTTCTATGTTGAAGCGTTCGTTTCCAGTAACAGTTTGAATTTTTAGGTTTCACTCTGTTTTCTCCTATATTGATAGATGTATTTGGAACTCTAAATCCAACACGGTTTGTGCTGGCTTCTTGAAACATGACACAATAAAGTAGTTTCACGTTCTATCTCTATGTTTTGTTTCCTCTTGATGTAGCCCAATGCAGTGACTGGCAAGAAACACTTTCATGGAAAGGGGTTGCCAGGCTTCCCAAAATTACGAATCTCCAGATATCTCAGCAAATATTTTTTCACCCAAACTGGATGATACTTTCAGGTAATGATCAGTACACTAAGGCGACTTGGTTCCCCAAATTTCGTTCTTCTATGTTGAAGCGTTCGTTTCCAGTAACAGTTTGAATTTTTAGGTTTCACTCTGTTTTCTCCTATATTGATAGATGTATTTGGAACTCTAAATCCAACAGGGTTTGTGCTGGCTTCTTGAAACTTGACACAATAAAGTAGTTTCACGTTCTATCTCTATGTTTTGTTTCCTCTTGATGTAGCCCTAAGCAGTGACTGGCGAGAAACACTTTCATGGAAAGGGGTTGCCAGGCTTCCCAAAATTAAGAATCTCCAGAAATCTCAGCAAATATTTTTTCACCCAAACTGGATGATACTTTCAGGTAATGATCAGTACACTAAGGCGACTTGGTTCCCCAAATTTCGTTCTTCTATGTTGAAGCGTTCGTTTCCAGTAACAGTTTGAATTTTTAGGTTTCACTCTGTTTTCTCCTATATTGATAGATGTGTTTGGAACTCTAAATCGAACACGGTTTGTGCTAGCTTCTTGAAACTTGACACAATAAAGTAGTTTCACGTTCTATCTCTATGTTTTGTTTCCTCTTGATGTAGCCTTAAGCAGTGACTGGCGAGAAACACTTTCATGGAAAGGGGTTGCCAAGCTTCCTAAAATTACGAATCTCCAGAAATCTCAGCAAATATTTTTTCACCCAAACTGGATGATACTTTCAGGTAATGATCAGTACACTAAGCCGACTTGGTTCCCCAAACTTCGTTCTTCTATATTGAAGCGTTCGTTTCCAGTAACAGTTTGAATTTTTAGGTTTCACTCTGTTTTCTCCTATATTGACACATGTATTTGGAACTCTAAATCCAACACGGTTTGTGCTAGCTTCTTGAAACTTGAAGCAATAAAGTACTTTCTCGTTCTATCTCTACGTTTTGTTTCCTCTTGATGTAGCCCTAAGCAGTGACTGGCGAGAAACACTTTCATGAAAAGGTGTTGCCAAGCTTCCAAAAATTAGGAATCTCCAGAAATCCCAGCAAATATATTTTCACCCAAACTGGATGATACTTTCAGGTAATGATCAGTACACTAAGCCGACTTGGTTCCCCAAATTTTGTTCTTCTATGTTGCATCGTTCGTTTGCAGTAACAGTTTGAATTTTTAGGTTTCACTCTGTTTTCTCCTATATTGATAGATGTATTTGGAACTCTAAATCCAACACGGTTTGTGCTAGGTTCTTGAAACATGACACAATAAAGTAGTTTCACGTTCTATCTCTATGGTTTCTTTCCTCTTGATGTAGCCGTAAGCAGTGACTGGCGAGAAACACGTTCATTGAAAGGGATTGCCAAGCTTCCAAAAATACGAATCTCCAGAAATCTCAGCAAACATTTTTTCACCCAAACTGGATGATACTTTCAGGTATTGATCAGTGCACTAAGGCGACTTGGTTCCCCAAATATCGTTCTTCTATCTTGAAGCGTTCATTTCCAGTAACAGTTTGAATTTTTAGGTTTCACTCTGTATTCTCCTATATTGATATATGTGTTTGGAACTCTAAATCCAACACGGTTTGTGCTAACTTCTTCAAACCGGACACAATAAAGTAGTTTCACGTTCTATCTCTGTGTTTTATTTCCTCTTGATGTATACCTAAGCAGTGACTGGCGAGAAACACTTTCATGGAAAGGGTTTGCCAAGCTGCCAAAAATTACGAATCTCCAGAAATCTCAGCAAATATTTTTTCACCCAAACTGGATGATACTTTGAAGTAATGATCAGTACACTAAGCCGACTTGGTTCCCCAAATTTCGTTCTTCTATGTTGAAGCGTTCGTTTCCAGTAACAGTTTGAATTTTTAGGTTTCACTCTGTTTTCTCCTATATTGACACATGTATTTGGAACTCTAAATCCAACACGGTTTGTGCTAGCTTCTTGAAACTTGAAACAATAAAGTGGTTTCTCGTTCTATCTCTATGTTTTGTTTCCTCTTGATGTAGCCCTAAGCAGTGACTGGCGAGAAACACTTTCATGGAAAGGGGTTGTCAAGCTTCCAAAAATTAGGAATCTCCAGAAATCTCAGCAAATATTTTTTCACCCAAACTGGATGATACTTTCAGGTAATGCTCAGTACACTAAGCCCTCTTGCTTCTCCAAATTTCGTACTTCTATGTTGAAGCGTTCGTTTCCAGTAACAGTTTGAATTTTTAGGTTACACTCTGTTTTCTCCTATATTGATAGATGTATTAGGAACTCTAAATCCCACACGGTTTGTGCTAGCTTCTTGAAACTTGAAACAATAAAGTAGTTTCACATTCTATCTCTATGTTTTGTTTCCTCTATGTTTTGTTTCCTCTTGATGCTAGCTTCTTGAAACTTGAAACAATAAAGTAGTTTCAAGTTCTGTCTCTATGTTTTGTTTCCTCTTGATGTAACCCTAAGCAGTGACTGGCGAGAAATACTTACATTGAAAGGGATTGCCAAGCTTCCAAAGATAAGAATCTCCAGAAATCTCAGCAAATATTTTTTCACCCAAACTGGATGATACTTTCAGGTAATGATCAGTACACTAAGGCGACTTGGTTTCCCAAATTTCGTTCTTCTATGTTGAAGCGTTCGTTTCCAGTAACAGTTTGAATTTCTAGATTTCACTCTGTTTTCTCCTATATTGATAGATGTATTTGGAACTCTAAATCCAACACGGTTTGTGCTGGCTTCTTGAAACATGACACAATAAAGTAGTTTCACGTTCTATCTCTATATTTTGTTTCCTCTTGATGTAGCCCAATGCAGTGACTGGCGAGAAACACTTTCATGGAAAGGGGTTGCCAGGCTTCCCAAAATTACGAATCTCCAGAAATCTCAGCAAATATTTTTTCACCCAAACTGGATGATACTTTCAGGTAATGATCAGTACACTAAGGCGACTTGGTTCCCCAAATTTCGTTCTTCTATGTTGAAGCGTTCGTTTCCAGTAACAGTTTGAACTTTTAGGTTTCACTCTGTTTTCTCCTATATTGATAGATGTATTTGGAACTCTAAATCCAACAGGGTTTGTGCTAGCTTCTTGAAACTTGACACAATAAAGTAGTTTCAAGTTCTATCTCTACGTTTTGTTTCCTCTTGATGTAGCCCTAAGCAGTTACTGGCGAGAAACACTTTCATGGAAAGTGGTTGCCAAGCTTACTAAAATTACGAATCTCCAGAAATCTCAGCAAATATTTTTTCACCCAAACTGGATGATACTTTCAGGTAATGATCAGTACACTAAGGCGACTTGGTTCCCCAAATTTCGTTCTTCTATGTTGAAGCGTTCGTTTCCAGTAACAGTTTTAATTTTTAGGTTTCACTCTGTTTTCTCCTATATTGATAGATGTATTTGGAACTCTAAATCCAACACGGTTTGTGCTAGCTCCTTGAAACTTGACACAATAAAGTAGTTTCACGTTCTATCTCTACTTTTTGTTTCCTCTTGATGTAGCCTTAAGCAGTGACTGGCGAGAAACACTTTCAAGGAAAGGGGTTGCCAGGCTTCCTAAAATTACGAATCTCCAGATATCTCAGCAAATATTTTTTCACCCAAACTGGATGATACTTTCAGGTAATGCTCAGTACACTAAACCTTCTTGCTTCTCCAAATTTCGTACTTCTATGTTGAAGCGTTCGTTTCCAGTAACAGTTTGAATTTTTAGATTTCACTCTGTTTTCTCCTATATTGATAGATGTATTTGGAACTCTAAATCCAACACGGTTTGTGCTGGCTTCTTGAAACATGATACAATAAAGTAGTTTCACGTTCTATCTCTATGTTTTGTTTCCTCTTGATGTAGCCCAATGCAGTGACTGGCGAGAAACACTTTCATGGAAAGGGGTTGCCAGGCTTCCCAAAATTACGAATCTCCAGAAATCTCAGCAAATATTTTTTCACCCAAACTGGATGATACTTTCAGGTAATGATCAGTACACTAAGGCGACTTGGTTCCCCAAATTTCGTTCTTCTATGTTGAAGCGTTCGTTTCCAGTAACAGTTTGAATTTTTAGGTTTCACTCTGTTTTCTCCTATATTGATAGATGTGTTTGGAACTCTAAATCGAACACGGTTTGTGCTAGCTTCTTGAAACTTGAAACAATAAAGTAGTTTCACGTTCTATCTCTATGTTTTGTTTCCTCTTGATGTAGCCTTAAGCAGTGACTGGCGAGAAACACTTTCATGGAAAGGGGTTGCCAAGCTTCCTAAAATTACGAATCTCCAGAAATCTCAGCAAATATTTTTTCACCCAAACTGGATGATACTTTCAGGTAATGATCAGTACACTAAGCCGACTTGGTTCCCCAAACTTCGTTCTTCTATATTGAAGCGTTCGTTTCCAGTAACAGTTTGAATTTTTAGGTTTCACTCTGTTTTCTCCTATATTGACACATGTATTTGGAACTCTAAATCCAACACGGTTTGTGCTAGCTTCTTGAAACTTGAAGCAATAAAGTACTTTCTCGTTCTATCTCTACGTTTTGTTTCCTCTTGATGTAGCCCTAAGCAGTGACTGGCGAGAAACACTTTCATGAAAAGGTGTTGCCAAGCTTCCAAAAATTAGGAATCTCCAGAAATCCCAGCAAATATATTTTCACCCAAACTGGATGATACTTTCAGGTAATGATCAGTACACTAAGCCGACTTGGTTCCCCAAATTTTGTTCTTCTATGTTGCATCGTTCGTTTGCAGTAACAGTTTGAATTTTTAGGTTTCACTCTGTTTTCTCCTATATTGATAGATGTATTTGGAACTCTAAATCCAACACGGTTTGTGCTAGGTTCTTGAAACATGACACAATAAAGTAGTTTCACGTTCTATCTCTATGGTTTCTTTCCTCTTGATGTAGCCCTAAGCAGTGACTGGCGAGAAACACGTTCATTGAAAGGGATTGCCAAGCTTCCAAAAATACGAATCTCCAGAAATCTCAGCAAACATTTTTTCACCGAAACTGGATGATACTTTCAGGTATTGATCAGTGCACTAAGGCGACTTGGTTCCCCAAATATCGTTCTTCTATCTTGAAGCGTTCATTTCCAGTAACAGTTTGAATTTTTAGGTTTCACTCTGTATTCTCCTATATTGATATATGTGTTTGGAACTCTAAATCCAACACGGTTTGTGCTAACTTCTTCAAACCGGACACAATAAAGTAGTTTCACGTTCTATCTCTGTGTTTTATTTCCTCTTGATGTATACCTAAGCAGTGACTGGCGAGAAACACTTTCATGGAAAGGGTTTGCCAAGCTGCCAAAAATTACGAATCTCCAGAAATCTCAGCAAATATTTTTTCACCCAAACTGGATGATACTTTGAAGTAATGATCAGTACACTAAGCCGACTTGGTTCCCCAAATTTCGTTCTTCTATGTTGAAGCGTTCGTTTCCAGTAACAGTTTGAATTTTTAGGTTTCACTCTGTTTTCTCCTATATTGACACATGTATTTGGAACTCTAAATCCAACACGGTTTGTGCTAGCTTCTTGAAACTTGAAACAATAAAGTGGTTTCTCGTTCTATCTCTATGTTTTGTTTCCTCTTGATGTAGCCCTAAGCAGTGACTGGCGAGAAACACTTTCATGGAAAGGGGTTGTCAAGCTTCCAAAAATTAGGAATCTCCAGAAATCTCAGCAAATATTTTTTCACCCAAACTGGATGATACTTTCAGGTAATGCTCAGTACACTAAGCCCTCTTGCTTCTCCAAATTTTGTACTTCTATGTTGAAGCGTTCGTTTCCAGTAACAGTTTGAATTTTTAGGTTACACTCTGTTTTCTCCTATATTGATAGATGTATTAGGAACTCTAAATCCCACACGGTTTGTGCTAGCTTCTTGAAACTTGAAACAATAAAGTAGTTTCACATTCTATCTCTATGTTTTGTTTCCTCTATGTTTTGTTTCCTCTTGATGCTAGCTTCTTGAAACTTGAAACAATAAAGTAGTTTCAAGTTCTGTCTCTATGTTTTGTTTCCTCTTGATGTAACCCTAAGCAGTGACGGGCGAGAAATACTTACATTGAAAGGGATTGCCAAGCTTCCAAAGATAAGAATCTCCAGAAATCTCAGCAAATATTTTTTCACCCAAACTGGATGATACTTTCAGGTAATGATCAGTACACTAAGGCGACTTGGTTTCCCAAATTTCGTTCTTCTATGTTGAAGCGTTCGTTTCCAGTAACAGTTTGAATTTCTAGATTTCACTCTGTTTTCTCCTATATTGATAGATGTATTTGGAACTCTAAATCCAACACGGTTTGTGCTGGCTTCTTGAAACATGACACAATAAAGTAGTTTCACGTTCTATCTCTATATTTTGTTTCCTCTTGATGTAGCCCAATGCAGTGACTGGCGAGAAACACTTTCATGGAAATGGGTTGCCAGGCTTCCCAAAATTAGGAATCTCCAGAAATCTCAGCAAATATTTTTTCACCCAAACTGGATGATACTTTCAGGTAATGATCAGTACACTAAGGCGACTTGGTTCCCCAAATTTCGTTCTTCTATGTTGAAGCGTTCGTTTCCAGTAACAGTTTGAATTTTTAGGTTTCACTCTGTTTTCTCCTATATTGATAGATGTATTTGGAACTCTAAATCCAACAGGGTTTGTGCTAGCTTCTTGAAACTTGACACAATAAAGTAGTTTCAAGTTCTATCTCTACGTTTTGTTTCCTCTTGATGTAGCCCTAAGCAGTTACTGGCGAGAAACACTTTCATGGAAAGTGGTTGCCAAGCTTACTAAAATTACGAATCTCCAGAAATCTCAGCAAATATTTTTTCACCCAAACTGGATGATACTTTCAGGTAATGATCAGTACACTAAGGCGACTTGGTTCCCCAAATTTCGTTCTTCTATGTTGAAGCGTTCGTTTCCAGTAACAGTTTGAATTTTTAGGTTTCACTCTGTTTTCTCCTATATTGATAGATGTATTTGGAACTCTAAATCCAACAGGGTTTGTGCTACTTTCTTGAAACTTGACACAATAAAGTAGTTTCACGTTCTATCTCTACGTTTTGTTTCCTCTTGATGTAGCCCTAAGCAGTAACTGGCGAGAAACACTTTCATGGAAAGGGGTTGCCAAGCTTCCTAAAATTACGAATCTCGAGAAATCTCAGCAAATATTTTTTCACCCAAACTGGATGATACTTTCAGGTAATGATCAGTACACTAAGGCGACTTGGTTCCCCAAATTTCGTTCTTCTATGTTGAAGCGTTCGTTTCCAGTAACAGTTTGAATTTTTAGTTTTCACTCTGTTTTCTCCTATATTGATAGATGTATTTGGAACTCTAAATCCAACATGGTTTGTGCTAGCTACTTGAAACTTGACACAATAATGTAGTTTCACGTTCTATCTCTACGTTTTGTTTCCTCTTGATGTAGCCCTAAGCAGTTACTGGCGGGAAACACTTTCATGGAAAGGGGTTGCCAAGCTTCCTAAAATTACGAATCTCCAGAAATCTCAGCAAATATTTTTTCACCCAAACTGGATGATACTTTCAGGTAATGATCAGTACACTAAGGCGACTTGGTTCCCCAAATTTCGTTCTTCTATGTTGAAGCGTTCGTTTCCAGTAACAGTTTGAATTTTTAGGTTTCACTCTGTTTTCTCCTATATTGATAGATGTATTTGGAACTCTAAATCCAACACGGTTTGTGCTGGCTTCTTGAAACATGATACAATAAAGTAGTTTTACGTTCTATATCTATGTTTTGTTTCCTCTTGATGTAGCCCAATGCAGTGACTGGCGAGAAACACTTTCATGGAAAGGGGTTGCCAGGCTTCCCAAAATTACGAATCTCCAGAAATCTCAGCAAATATTTTTTCACCCAAACTGGATGATACTTTCAGGTAATGATCAGTACACTAAGGCGACTTGGTTCCCCAAATTTCGTTCTTCTATGTTGAAGCGTTCGTTTCCAGTAACAGTTTGAATTTTTAGGTTTCACTCTGTTTTCTCCTATATTGATAGATGTGTTTGGAACTCTAAATCGAACACGGTTTGTGCTAGCTTCTTGAAACTTGACACAATAAAGTAGTTTCACGTTCTATCTCTATGTTTTGTTTCCTCTTGATGTAGCCTTAAGCAGTGAATGGCGAGAAACACTTTCATGGAAAGGGGTTGCCAAGCTTCCTAAAATTACGAATCTCCAGAAATCTCAGCAAATATTTTTTCACCCAAACTGGATGATACTTTCAGGTAATGATCAGTACACTAAGCCGACTTGGTTCCCCAAACTTCGTTCTTCTATATTGAAGCGTTCGTTTCCAGTAACAGTTTGAATTTTTAGGTTTCACTCTGTTTTCTCCTATATTGACACATGTATTTGGAACTCTAAATCCAACACGGTTTGTGCTAGCTTCTTGAAACTTGAAGCAATAAAGTACTTTCTCGTTCTATCTCTACGTTTTGTTTCCTCTTGATGTAGCCCTAAGCAGTGACTGGCGAGAAACACTTTCATGAAAAGGTGTTGCCAAGCTTCCAAAAATTAGGAATCTCCAGAAATCCCAGCAAATATATTTTCACCCAAACTGGATGATACTTTCAGGTAATGATCAGTACACTAAGCCGACTTGGTACCCCAAATTTTTTTCTTCTATGTTGCATCGTTCGTTTGCAGTAACAGTTTGAATTTTTAGGTTTCACTCTGTTTTCTCCTATATTGATAGATGTATTTGGAACTCTAAATCCAACAGGGTTTGTGCTAGCTTCTTGAAACTTGACACAATGAAGTAGTTTCACGTTCTATCTCTACGTTTTGTTTCCTCTTGATGTAGCCCTAAGCAGTTACTGGCGGGAAACACTTTCATGGAAAGGGGTTGCCAGGCTTCCTAAAATTACGAATCTCCAGAAATCTCAGCAAATATTTTTTCACCCAAACTGGATGATACTTTCAGGTAATGATCAGTACACTAAGGCGACTTGGTTCCCCAAATTTCGTTCTTCTATGTTGAAGCGTTCGTTTCCAGTAACAGTTTGAATTTTTAGGTTTCACTCTGTTTTCTCCTATATTGATAGATGTATTTGGAACTCTAAATCCAACACGGTTTGTGCTGGCTTCTTGAAACATGATACAATAAAGTAGTTTCACGTTCTATATCTATGTTTTGTTTCCTCTTGATGTAGCCCAATGCAGTGACTGGCGAGAAACACTTTCATGGAAAGGGGTTGCCAGGCTTCCCAAAATTACGAATCTCCAGAAATCTCAGCAAATATTTTTTCACCCAAACTGGATGATACTTTCAGGTAATGATC
Source organism: Spermophilus citellus (assembly GCF_964194105.1). Taxonomy (NCBI): domain Eukaryota; kingdom Metazoa; phylum Chordata; class Mammalia; order Rodentia; family Sciuridae; genus Spermophilus; species Spermophilus citellus. The sequence continues at coordinate 10,753,305 of NC_138192.1, read as the reverse complement.
AGTACACTAAGGCGACTTGGTTCCCCAAATTTCGTTCTTCTATGTTGAAGCGTTCGTTTCCAGTAACAGTTTGAATTTTTAGGTTTCACTCTGTTTTCTCCTATATTGATAGATGTGTTTGGAACTCTAAATCGAACACGGTTTGTGCTAGCTTCTTGAAACTTGACACAATAAAGTAGTTTCACGTTCTATCTCTATGTTTTGTTTCCTCTTGATGTAGCCTTAAGCAGTGACTGGCGAGAAACACTTTCATGGAAAGGGGTTGCCAAGCTTCCTAAAATTACGAATCTCCAGAAATCTCAGCAAATATTTTTTCACCCAACCTGGATGATACTTTCAGGTAATGATCAGTACACTAAGCCGACTTGGTTCCCCAAATTTTGTTCTTCTATGTTGCATCGTTCGTTTGCAGTAACAGTTTGAATTTTTAGGTTTCACTCTGTTTTCTCCTATATTGATAGATGTATTTGGAACTCTAAATCCAACACGGTTTGTGCTAGGTTCTTGAAACATGACACAATAAAGTAGTTTCACGTTCTATCTCTATGGTTTCTTTCCTCTTGATGTAGCCCTAAGCAGTGACTGGCGAGAAACACGTTCATTGAAAGGGATTGCCAAGCTTCCAAAAATACGAATCTCCAGAAATCTCAGCAAACATTTTTTCACCCAAACTGGATGATACTTTCAGGTATTGATCAGTGCACTAAGGCGACTTGGTTCCCCAAATATCGTTCTTCTATCTTGAAGCGTTCATTTCCAGTAACAGTTTAAATTTTTAGGTTTCACTCTGTATTCTCCTATATTGATATATGTGTTTGGAACTCTAAATCCAACAAGGTTTGTGCTAACTTCTTCAAACCGGACACAATAAAGTAGTTTCACGTTCTATCTCTGTGTTTTGTTTCCTCTTGATGTATACCTAAGCAGTGACTGGCGAGAAACACTTTCATGGAAAGGGTTTGCCAAGCTGCCAAAAATTACGAATCTCCAGAAATCTCAGCAAATATTTTTTCACCCAAACTGGATGATACTTTGAAGTAATGATCAGTATACTAAGCCGACTTGGTTCCCCAAATTTCGTTCTTCTATGTTGAAGCGTTCGTTTCCAGTAACAGTTTGAATTTTTAGGTTTCACTCTGTTTTCTCCTATATTGACACATGTATTTGGAACTCTAAATCCAACACGGTTTGTGCTAGCTTCTTGAAACTTGAAACAATAAAGTGGTTTCTCGTTCTATCTCTATGTTTTGTTTCCTCTTGATGTAGCCCTAAGCAGTGACTGGCGAGAAACACTTTCATGGAAAGGGGTTGTCAAGCTTCCAAAAATTAGGAATCTCCAGAAATCTCAGCAAATATTTTTTCACCCAAACTGGATGATACTTTCAGGTAATGCTCAGTACACTAAGCCCTCTTGCTTCTCCAAATTTCGTACTTCTATGTTGAAGCGTTCGTTTCCAGTAACAGTTTGAATTTTTAGGTTACACTCTGTTTTCTCCTATATTGATAGATGTATTAGGAACTCTAAATCCCACACGGTTTGTGCTAGCTTCTTGAAACTTGAAACAATAAAGTAGTTTCACATTCTATCTCTATGTTTTGTTTCCTCTATGTTTTGTTTCCTCTTGATGCTAGCTTCTTGAAACTTGAAACAATAAAGTAGTTTCAAGTTCTGTCTCTATGTTTTGTTTCCTCTTGATGTAACCCTAAGCAGTGACTGGCGAGAAATACTTACATTGAAAGGGATTGCCAAGCTTCCAAAGATAAGAATCTCCAGAAATCTCAGCAAATATTTTTTCACCCAAACTGGATGATACTTTCAGGTAATGATCAGTACACTAAGGCGACTTGGTTTCCCAAATTTCGTTCTTCTATGTTGAAGCGTTCGTTTCCAGTAACAGTTTGAATTTCTAGATTTCACTCTGTTTTCTCCTATATTGATAGATGTATTTGGAACTCTAAATCCAACACGGTTTGTGCTGGCTTCTTGAAACATGACACAATAAAGTAGTTTCACGTTCTATCTCTATATTTTGTTTCCTCTTGATGTAGCCCAATGCAGTGACTGGCGAGAAACACTTTCATGGAAAGGGGTTGCCAGGCTTCCCAAAATTACGAATCTCCAGAAATCTCAGCAAATATTTTTTCACCCAAACTGGATGATACTTTCAGGTAATGATCAGTACACTAAGGCGACTTGGTTCCCCAAATTTCGTTCTTCTATGTTGAAGCGTTCGTTTCCAGTAACAGTTTGAATTTTTAGGTTTCACTCTGTTTTCTCCTATATTGATAGATGTATTTGGAACTCTAAATCCAACACGGATTGTGCTAGCTCCTTGAAACTTGACACAATAAAGTAGTTTCACGTTCTATCTCTACGTTTTGTTTCCTCTTGATGTAGCCTTAAGCAGTGACTGGCGAGAAACACTTTCAAGGAAAGGGGTTGCCAAGCTTCCCAAAATTACGAATCTCCAGATATCTCAGCAAATATTTTTTCACCCAAACTGGATGATACTTTCAGGTAATGATCAGTACACTAAGGCGACTTGGTTCCCCAAATTTCGTTCTTCTATGTTGAAGCGTTCGTTTCCAGTAACAGTTTGAATTTTTAGGTTTCACTCTGTTTTCTCCTATATTGATAGATGTATTTGGAACTCTAAATCCAACAGGGTTTGTGCTAGCTTCTTGAAACTTGACACAATAAAGTAGTTTCACGTTCTATCTCTACGTTTTGTTTCCTCTTGATGTAGCCCTAAGCAGTAACTGGCGAGAAACACTTTCATGGAAAGGGGTTGCCAAGCTTCCTAAAATTACGAATCTCGAGAAATCTCAGCAAATATTTTTTCACCCAAACTGGATGATACTTTCAGGTAATGATCAGTACACTAAGGCGACTTGGTTCCCCAAATTTCGTTCTTCTATGTTGAAGCGTTCGTTTGCAGTAACACTCTGAATTTTTAGGTTTCACTCTGTTTTCTACTATATTGGTAGATGTATTTGGAACTCTAAATCCAACACGGTTTGTGCTAGCTTCTTGAAACTTGACACAATAAAGTAGTTTCACGTTCTATCTCTATGTTTTGTTTCCTCTTGATGTAGCCCTAAGCAGTGACTGGCGAGAAACACTTTCATGGAAAGGGGTTGCCAGGCTTCCCAAAATTACGAATCTCCAGAAATCTCAGCAAATATTTTTTCACCCAAACTGGATGATACTTTCAGGTAATGATCAGTACACTAAGGCGACTTGGTTCCCCAAATTTCGTTCTTCTATGTTGAAGCGTTCTTTTCCAGTAACAGTTTTAATTTTTAGGTTTCACTCTGTTTTCTCCTATATTGATAGATGTATTTGGAACTCTAAATCCAACACGGTTTGTGCTAGCTTCTTGAAACTTGACACAATAAAGTAGTTTCACGTTCTATCTCTACGTTTTGTTTCCTCTTGATGTAGCCTTAAGCAGTGACTGGCGAGAAACACTTTCAAGGAAAGGGGTTGCCAAGCTTCCTAAAATTACGAATCTCCAGATATCTCAGCAAATATTTTTTTCACCCAAACTGGATGATACTTTCAGGTAATGATCAGTACACTAAGGCGACTTGGTTCCCCAAATTTCGTTCTTCTATGTTGAAGCGTTCGTTTCCAGTAACAGTTTGAATTTTTAGGTTTCACTCTGTTTTCTCCTATATTGATAGATGTATTTGGAACTCTAAATCCAACAGGGTTTGTGCTAGCTACTTGAAACTTGACACAATAAAGTAGTTTCACGTTCTATCTCTACGTTTTGTTTCCTCTTGATGTAGCCCTAAGCAGTTACTGGCGGGAAACACTTTCATGGAAAGGGGTTGCCAAGCTTCCTAAAATTACGAATCTCCAGAAATCTCAGCAAATATTTTTTCACCCAAACTGGATGATACTTTCAGGTAATGATCAGTACACTAAGGCGACTTGGTTCCCCAAATTTCGTTCTTCTATGTTGAAGCGTTCGTTTCCAGTAACAGTTTGAATTTTTAGGTTTCACTCTGTTTTCTCCTATATTGATAGATGTATTTGGAACTCTAAATCCAACACGGTTTGTGCTAGCTTCTTGAAACTTGACACAATAAAGTAGTTTCACGTTCTATCTCTACGTTTTGTTTCCTCTTGATGTAGCCCTAAGCAGTTACTGGCGGGAAACACTTTCATGGAAAGGGGTTGCCAAGCTTCCTAAAATTACGAATCTCCAGAAATCTCAGCAAATATTTTTTCACCCAAACTGGATGATACTTTCAGGTAATGATCAGTACACTAAGGCGACTTGGTTCCCCAAATTTCGTTCTTCTATGTTGAAGCGTTCGTTTCCAGTAACAGTTTGAATTTTTAGGTTTCACTCTGTTTTCTCCTATATTGATAGATGTATTTGGAACTCTAAATCCAACACGGTTTGTGCTGGCTTCTTGAAACATGACACAATAAAGTAGTTTCACGTTCTATCTCTATGTTTTGTTTCCTCTTGATGTAGCCCAATGCAGTGACTGGCAAGAAACACTTTCATGGAAAGGGGTTGCCAGGCTTCCCAAAATTACGAATCTCCAGATATCTCAGCAAATATTTTTTCACCCAAACTGGATGATACTTTCAGGTAATGATCAGTACACTAAGGCGACTTGGTTCCCCAAATTTCGTTCTTCTATGTTGAAGCGTTCGTTTCCAGTAACAGTTTGAATTTTTAGGTTTCACTCTGTTTTCTCCTATATTGACACATGTATTTGGAACTCTAAATCCAACACGGTTTGTGCTAGCTTCTTGAAACTTGAAACAATAAAGTGGTTTCTCGTTCTATCTCTATGTTTTGTTTCCTCTTGATGTAGCCCTAAGCAGTGACTGGCGAGAAACACTTTCATGGAAAGGGGTTGTCAAGCTTCCAAAAATTAGGAATCTCCAGAAATCTCAGCAAATATTTTTTCACCCAAACTGGATGATACTTTCAGGTAATGCTCAGTACACTAAGCCCTCTTGCTTCTCCAAATTTCGTACTTCTATGTTGAAGCGTTCGTTTCCAGTAACAGTTTGAATTTTTAGGTTACACTCTGTTTTCTCCTATATTGATAGATGTATTAGGAACTCTAAATCCCACACGGTTTGTGCTAGCTTCTTGAAACTTGAAACAATAAAGTAGTTTCACATTCTATCTCTATGTTTTGTTTCCTCTATGTTTTGTTTCCTCTTGATGCTAGCTTCTTGAAACTTGAAACAATAAAGTAGTTTCAAGTTCTGTCTCTATGTTTTGTTTCCTCTTGATGTAACCCTAAGCAGTGACTGGCGAGAAATACTTACATTGAAAGGGATTGCCAAGCTTCCAAAGATAAGAATCTCCAGAAATCTCAGCAAATATTTTTTCACCCAAACTGGATGATACTTTCAGGTAATGATCAGTACACTAAGGCGACTTGGTTTCCCAAATTTCGTTCTTCTATGTTGAAGCGTTCGTTTCCAGTAACAGTTTGAATTTCTAGATTTCACTCTGTTTTCTCCTATATTGATAGATGTATTTGGAACTCTAAATCCAACACGGTTTGTGCTGGCTTCTTGAAACATGACACAATAAAGTAGTTTCACGTTCTATCTCTATGTTTTGTTTCCTCTTGATGTAGCCCAATGCAGTGACTGGCGAGAAACACTTTCATGGAAAGGGGTTGCCAGGCTTCCCAAAATTACGAATCTCCAGAAATCTCAGCAAATATTTTTTCACCCAAACTGGATGATACTTTCAGGTAATGATCAGTACACTAAGGCGACTTGGTTCCCCAAATTTCGTTCTTCTATGTTGAAGCGTTCGTTTCCAGTAACAGTTTGAATTTTTAGGTTTCACTCTGTTTTCTCCTATATTGATAGATGTATTTGGAACTCTAAATCCAACACGGTTTGTGCTAGCTTCTTGAAACTTGACACAATAAAGTAGTTTCACGTTCTATCTCTACGTTTTGTTTCCTCTTGATGTAGCCTTAAGCAGTGACTGGCGAGAAACACTTTCAAGGAAAGGGGTTGCCAAGCTTCCTAAAATTACGAATCTCCAGATATCTCAGCAAATATTTTTTCACCCAAACTGGATGATACTTTCAGGTAATGATCAGTACACTAAGGCGACTTGGTTCCCCAAATTTCGTTCTTCTATGTTGAAGCGTTCGTTTCCAGTAACAGTTTGAATTTTTAGGTTTCACTCTGTTTTCTCCTATGTTGATAGATGTATTTGGAACTCTAAATCCAACAGGGTTTGTGCTAGCTTCTTGAAACTTGACACAATAAAGTAGTTTCACGTTCTATCTCTACGTTTTGTTTCCTCTTGATGTAGCCCTAAGCAGTAACTGGCGAGAAACACTTTCATGGAAAGGGGTTGCCAGGCTTCCCAAAATTACGAATCTCCAGAAATCTCAGCAAATATTTTTTCACCCAAACTGGATGATACTTTCAGGTAATGATCAGTACACTAAGGCGACTTGGTTCCCCAAATTTCGTTCTTCTATGTTGAAGCGTTCGTTTCCAGTAACAGTTTGAATTTTTAGGTTTCACTCTGTTTTCTCCTATATTGATAGATGTGTTTGGAACTCTAAATCGAACACGGTTTGTGCTAGCTTCTTGAAACTTGACACAATAAAGTAGTTTCACGTTCTATCTCTATGTTTTGTTTCCTCTTGATGTAGCCTTAAGCAGTGACTGGCGAGAAACACTTTCATGGAAAGGGGTTGCCAAGCTTCCTAAAATTACGAATCTCCAGAAATCTCAGCAAATATTTTTTCACCCAAACTGGATGATACTTTCAGGTAATGATCAGTACACTAAGGCGACTTGGTTCCCCAAACTTCGTTCTTCTATGTTGAAGCGTTCGTTTCCAGTAACAGTTTGAATTTTTAGGTTTCACTCTGTTTTCTCCTATATTGATAGATGTATTTGGAACTCTAAATCCAACAGGGTTTGTGCTAGCTTCTTGAAACTTGACACAATAAAGTAGTTTCACGTTCTATCTCTACGTTTTGTTTCCTCTTGATGTAGCCCTAAGCAGTAACTGGCGAGAAACACTTTCATGGAAAGGGGTTGCCAGGCTTCCCAAAATTACGAATCTCCAGAAATCTCAGCAAATATTTTTTCACCCAAACTGGATGATACTTTCAGGTAATGATCAGTACACTAAGGCGACTTGGTTCCCCAAATTTCGTTCTTCTATGTTGAAGCGTTCGTTTCCAGTAACAGTTTGAATTTTTAGGTTTCACTCTGTTTTCTCCTATATTGATAGATGTGTTTGGAACTCTAAATCGAACACGGTTTGTGCTAGCTTCTTGAAACTTGACACAATAAAGTAGTTTCACGTTCTATCTCTATGTTTTGTTTCCTCTTGATGTAGCCTTAAGCAGTGACTGGCGAGAAACACTTTCATGGAAAGGGGTTGCCAAGCTTCCTAAAATTACGAATCTCCAGAAATCTCAGCAAATATTTTTTCACCCAAACTGGATGATACTTTCAGGTAATGATCAGTACACTAAGGCGACTTGGTTCCCCAAACTTCGTTCTTCTATGTTGAAGCGTTCGTTTCCAGTAACAGTTTGAATTTTTAGGTTTCACTCTGTTTTCTCCTATATTGATAGATGTATTTGGAACTCTAAATCCAACACGGATTGTGCTAGCTTCTTGAAACTTGACACAATAAAGTAGTTTCACGTTCTATCTCTACGTTTTGTTTCCTCTTGATGTAGCCTTAAGCAGTGACTGGCGAGAAACACTTTCAAGGAAAGGGGTTGCCAAGCTTCCTAAAATTACGAATCTCCAGATATCTCAGCAAATATTTTTTCACCCAAACTGGATGATACTTTCAGGTAATGATCAGTACACTAAGGCGACTTGGTTCCCCAAATTTCGTTCTTCTATGTTGAAGCGTTCGTTTCCAGTAACAGTTTGAATTTTTAGGTTTCACTCTGTTTTCTCCTATATTGATAGATGTATTTGGAACTCTAAATCCAACAGGGTTTGTGCTAGCTACTTGAAACTTGACACAATAAAGTAGTTTCACGTTCTATCTCTACGTTTTGTTTCCTCTTGATGTAGCCCTAAGCAGTTACTGGCGGGAAACACTTTCATGGAAAGAGGTTGCCAAGCTTCCTAAAATTACGAATCTCCAGAAATCTCAGCAAATATTTTTCACCCAAACTGGATGATACTTTCAGGTAATGATCAGTACACTAAGGCGACTTGGTTCCCCAAATTTCGTTCTTCTATGTTGAAGCGTTCGTTTCCAGTAACAGTTTGAATTTTTAGGTTTCACTCTGTTTTCTCCTATATTGATAGATGTATTTGGAACTCTAAATCCAACACGGTTTGTGCTGGCTTCTTGAAACATGACACAATAAAGTAGTTTCACGTTCTATCTCTATGTTTTGTTTCCTCTTGATGTAGCCCAATGCAGTGACTGGCAAGAAACACTTTCATGGAAAGGGGTTGCCAGGCTTCCCAAAATTACGAATCTCCAGATATCTCAGCAAATATTTTTTCACCCAAACTGGATGATACTTTCAGGTAATGATCAGTACACTAAGGCGACTTGGTTCCCCAAATTTCGTTCTTCTATGTTGAAGCGTTCGTTTCCAGTAACAGTTTGAATTTTTAGGTTTCACTCTGTTTTCTCCTATATTGATAGATGTATTTGGAACTCTAAATCCAACAGGGTTTGTGCTGGCTTCTTGAAACTTGACACAATAAAGTAGTTTCACGTTCTATCTCTATGTTTTGTTTCCTCTTGATGTAGCCCTAAGCAGTGACTGGCGAGAAACACTTTCATGGAAAGGGGTTGCCAGGCTTCCCAAAATTAAGAATCTCCAGAAATCTCAGCAAATATTTTTTCACCCAAACTGGATGATACTTTCAGGTAATGATCAGTACACTAAGGCGACTTGGTTCCCCAAATTTCGTTCTTCTATGTTGAAGCGTTCGTTTCCAGTAACAGTTTGAATTTTTAGGTTTCACTCTGTTTTCTCCTATATTGATAGATGTATTTGGAACTCTAAATCCAACAGGGTTTGTGCTGGCTTCTTGAAACTTGACACAATAAAGTAGTTTCACGTTCTATCTCTAAGTTTTGTTTCCTCTTGATGTAGCCCTAAGCAGTTACTGGCGGGAAACACTTTCATGGAAAGGGGTTGCCAGGCTTCCTAAAATTACGAATCTCCAGATATCTCAGCAAATATTTTTTCACCCAAACTGGATGATACTTTCAGGTAATGCTCAGTACACTAAACCTTCTTGCTTCTCCAAATTTCGTACTTCTATGTTGAAGCGTTCGTTTCCAGTAACAGTTTGAATTTTTAGATTTCACTCTGTTTTCTCCTATATTGATAGATGTATTTGGAACTCTAAATCCAACACGGTTTGTGCTGGCTTCTTGAAACATGATACAATAAAGTAGTTTCACGTTCTATCTCTATGTTTTGTTTCCTCTTGATGTAGCCCAATGCAGTGACTGGCGAGAAACACTTTCATGGAAAGGGGTTGCCAGGCTTCCCAAAATTACGAATCTCCAGAAATCTCAGCAAATATTTTTTCACCCAAACTGGATGATACTTTCAGGTAATGATCAGTACACTAAGGCGACTTGGTTCCCCAAATTTCGTTCTTCTATGTTGAAGCGTTCGTTTCCAGTAACAGTTTGAATTTTTAGGTTTCACTCTGTTTTCTCCTATATTGATAGATGTGTTTGGAACTCTAAATCGAACACGGTTTGTGCTAGCTTCTTGAAACTTGACACAATAAAGTAGTTTCACGTTCTATCTCTATGTTTTGTTTCCTCTTGATGTAGCCTTAAGCAGTGACTGGCGAGAAACACTTTCATGGAAAGGGGTTGCCAAGCTTCCTAAAATTACGAATCTCCAGAAATCTCAGCAAATATTTTTTCACCCAAACTGGATGATACTTTCAGGTAATGATCAGTACACTAAGCCGACTTGGTTCCCCAAACTTCGTTCTTCTATATTGAAGCGTTCGTTTCCAGTAACAGTTTGAATTTTTAGGTTTCACTCTGTTTTCTCCTATATTGACACATGTATTTGGAACTCTAAATCCAACACGGTTTGTGCTAGCTTCTTGAAACTTGAAGCAATAAAGTACTTTCTCGTTCTATCTCTACGTTTTGTTTCCTCTTGATGTAGCCCTAAGCAGTGACTGGCGAGAAACACTTTCATGAAAAGGTGTTGCCAAGCTTCCAAAAATTAGGAATCTCCAGAAATCCCAGCAAATATATTTTCACCCAAACTGGATGATACTTTCAGGTAATGATCAGTACACTAAGCCGACTTGGTTCCCCAAATTTTGTTCTTCTATGTTGCATCGTTCGTTTGCAGTAACAGTTTGAATTTTTAGGTTTCACTATGTTTTCTCCTATATTGATAGATGTATTTGGAACTCTAAATCCAACACGGTTTGTGCTAGGTTCTTGAAACATGACACAATAAAGTAGTTTCACGTTCTATCTCTATGGTTTCTTTCCTCTTGATGTAGCCGTAAGCAGTGACTGGCGAGAAACACGTTCATTGAAAGGGATTGCCAAGCTTCCAAAAATACGAATCTCCAGAAATCTCAGCAAACATTTTTTCACCCAAACTGGATGATACTTTCAGGTATTGATCAGTGCACTAAGGCGACTTGGTTCCCCAAATATCGTTCTTCTATCTTGAAGCGTTCATTTCCAGTAACAGTTTGAATTTTTAGGTTTCACTCTGTATTCTCCTATATTGATATATGTGTTTGGAACTCTAAATCCAACACGGTTTGTGCTAACTTCTTCAAACCGGACACAATAAAGTAGTTTCACGTTCTATCTCTGTGTTTTATTTCCTCTTGATGTATACCTAAGCAGTGACTGGCGAGAAACACTTTCATGGAAAGGGTTTGCCAAGCTGCCAAAAATTACGAATCTCCAGAAATCTCAGCAAATATTTTTTCACCCAAACTGGATGATACTTTGAAGTAATGATCAGTACACTAAGCCGACTTGGTTCCCCAAATTTCGTTCTTCTATGTTGAAGCGTTCGTTTCCAGTAACAGTTTGAATTTTTAGGTTTCACTCTGTTTTCTCCTATATTGACACATGTATTTGGAACTCTAAATCCAACACGGTTTGTGCTAGCTTCTTGAAACTTGAAACAATAAAGTGGTTTCTCGTTCTATCTCTATGTTTTGTTTCCTCTTGATGTAGCCCTAAGCAGTGACTGGCGAGAAACACTTTCATGGAAAGGGGTTGTCAAGCTTCCAAAAATTAGGAATCTCCAGAAATCTCAGCAAATATTTTTTCACCCAAACTGGATGATACTTTCAGGTAATGCTCAGTACACTAAGCCCTCTTGCTTCTCCAAATTTCGTACTTCTATGTTGAAGCGTTCGTTTCCAGTAACAGTTTGAATTTTTAGGTTACACTCTGTTTTCTCCTATATTGATAGATGTATTAGGAACTCTAAATCCCACACGGTTTGTGCTAGCTTCTTGAAACTTGAAACAATAAAGTAGTTTCACATTCTATCTCTATGTTTTGTTTCCTCTATGTTTTGTTTCCTCTTGATGCTAGCTTCTTGAAACTTGAAACAATAAAGTAGTTTCAAGTTCTGTCTCTATGTTTTGTTTCCTCTTGATGTAACCCTAAGCAGTGACTGGCGAGAAATACTTACATTGAAAGGGATTGCCAAGCTTCCAAAGATAAGAATCTCCAGAAATCACAGCAAATATTTTTTCACCCAAACTGGATGATACTTTCAGGTAATGATCAGTACACTAAGGCGACTTGGTTTCCCAAATTTCGTTCTTCTATGTTGAAGCGTTCATTTCCAGTAACAGTTTGAATTTCTAGATTTCACTCTGTTTTCTCCTATATTGATAGATGTATTTGGAACTCTAAATCCAACACGGTTTGTGCTGGCTTCTTGAAACATGACACAATAAAGTAGTTTCACGTTCTATCTCTATATTTTGTTTCCTCTTGATGTAGCCCAATGCAGTGACTGGCGAGAAACACTTTCATGGAAAGGGGTTGCCAGGCTTCCCAAAATTACGAATCTCCAGAAATCTCAGCAAATATTTTTTCACCCAAACTGGATGATACTTTCAGGTAATGATCAGTACACTAAGGCGACTTGGTTCCCCAAATTTCGTTCTTCTATGTTGAAGCGTTCGTTTCCAGTAACAGTTTGAACTTTTAGGTTTCACTCTGTTTTCTCCTATATTGATAGATGTATTTGGAACTCTAAATCCAACAGGGTTTGTGCTAGCTTCTTGAAACTTGACACAATAAAGTAGTTTCAAGTTCTATCTCTACGTTTTGTTTCCTCTTGATGTAGCCCTAAGCAGTTACTGGCGAGAAACACTTTCATGGAAAGTGGTTGCCAAGCTTACTAAAATTACGAATCTCCAGAAATCTCAGCAAATATTTTTTCACCCAAACTGGATGATACTTTCAGGTAATGATCAGTACACTAAGGCGACTTGGTTCCCCAAATTTCGTTCTTCTATGTTGAAGCGTTCGTTTCCAGTAACAGTTTTAATTTTTAGGTTTCACTCTGTTTTCTCCTATATTGATAGATGTATTTGGAACTCTAAATCCAACACGGTTTGTGCTAGCTCCTTGAAACTTGACACAATAAAGTAGTTTCACGTTCTATCTCTACTTTTTGTTTCCTCTTGATGTAGCCTTAAGCAGTGACTGGCGAGAAACACTTTCAAGGAAAGGGGTTGGCAAGCTTCCTAAAATTACGAATCTCCAGAAATCTCAGCAAATATTTTTTCACCCAAACTGGATGATACTTTCAGGTAATGATCAGTACACTAAGGCGACTTGGTTCCCCAAATTTCGTTCTTCTATGTTGAAGCGTTCGTTTCCAGTAACAGTTTGAATTTTTAGGTTTCACTCTGTTTTCTCCTATATTGATAGATGTATTTGGAACTCTAAATCCAACAGGGTTTGTGCTAGCTTCTTGAAACTTGACACAATAAAGTAGTTTCACGTTCTATCTCTACGTTTTGTTTCCTCTTGATGTAGCCCTAAGCAGTTACTGGCGGGAAATACTTTCATGGAAAGGGGTTGCCAGGCTTCCTAAAATTACGAATCTCCAGAAATCTCAGCAAATATTTTTTCACCCAAACTGGATGATACTTTCAGGTAATGATCAGTACACTAAGGCGACTTGGTTCCCCAAATTTCGTTCTTCTATGTTGAAGCGTTCGTTTCCAGTAACAGTTTGAATTTTTAGGTTTCACTCTGTTTTCTCCTATATTGATAGATGTATTTGGAACTCTAAATCCAACAGGGTTTGTGCTGGCTTCTTGAAACTTGACACAGTAAAGTAGTTTCACGTTCTATCTCTATGTTTTGTTTCCTCTTGATGTAGCCCTAAGCAGTGACTGGCGAGAAACACTTTCATGGAAAGGGGTTGCCAGGCTTCCCAAAATTAAGAATCTCCAGAAATCTCAGCAAATATTTTTTCACCCAAACTGGATGATACTTTCAGGTAATGATCAGTACACTAAGGCGACTTGGTTCCCCAAATTTCGTTCTTCTATGTTGAAGCGTTCGTTTCCAGTAACAGTTTGAATTTTTAGGTTTCACTCTGTTTTCTCCTATATTGATAGATGTATTTGGAACTCTAAATCCAACAGGGTTTGTGCTGGCTTCTTGAAACTTGACACAATAAAGTAGTTTCACGTTCTATCTCTAAGTTTTGTTTCCTCTTGATGTAGCCCTAAGCAGTTACTGGCGGGAAACACTTTCATGGAAAGGGGTTGCCAGGCTTCCTAAAATTACGAATCTCCAGATATCTCAGCAAATATTTTTTCACCCAAACTGGATGATACTTTCAGGTAATGCTCAGTACACTAAACCTTCTTGCTTCTCCAAATTTCGTACTTCTATGTTGAAGCGTTCGTTTCCAGTAACAGTTTGAATTTTTAGATTTCACTCTGTTTTCTCCTATATTGATAGATGTATTTGGAACTCTAAATCCAACACGGTTTGTGCTGGCTTCTTGAAACATGATACAATAAAGTAGTTTCACGTTCTATCTCTATGTTTTGTTTCCTCTTGATGTAGCCCAATGCAGTGACTGGCGAGAAACACTTTCATGGAAAGGGGTTGCCAGGCTTCCCAAAATTACGAATCTCCAGAAATCTCAGCAAATATTTTTTCACCCAAACTGGATGATACTTTCAGGTAATGATCAGTACACTAAGGCGACTTGGTTCCCCAAATTTCGTTCTTCTATGTTGAAGCGTTCGTTTCCAGTAACAGTTTGAATTTTTAGGTTTCACTCTGTTTTCTCCTATATTGATAGATGTGTTTGGAACTCTAAATCGAACACGGTTTGTGCTAGCTTCTTGAAACTTGACACAATAAAGTAGTTTCACGTTCTATCTCTATGTTTTGTTTCCTCTTGATGTAGCCTTAAGCAGTGACTGGCGAGAAACACTTTCATGGAAAGGGGTTGCCAAGCTTCCTAAAATTACGAATCTCCAGAAATCTCAGCAAATATTTTTTCACCCAAACTGGATGATACTTTCAGGTAATGATCAGTACACTAAGCCGACTTGGTTCCCCAAACTTCGTTCTTCTATATTGAAGCGTTCGTTTCCAGTAACAGTTTGAATTTTTAGGTTTCACTCTGTTTTCTCCTATATTGACACATGTATTTGGAACTCTAAATCCAACACGGTTTGTGCTAGCTTCTTGAAACTTGAAGCAATAAAGTACTTTCTCGTTCTATCTCTACGTTTTGTTTCCTCTTGATGTAGCCCTAAGCAGTGACTGGCGAGAAACACTTTCATGAAAAGGTGTTGCCAAGCTTCCAAAAATTAGGAATCTCCAGAAATCCCAGCAAATATATTTTCACCCAAACTGGATGATACTTTCAGGTAATGATCAGTACACTAAGCCGACTTGGTTCCCCAAATTTTGTTCTTCTATGTTGCATCGTTCGTTTGCAGTAACAGTTTGAATTTTTAGGTTTCACTCTGTTTTCTCCTATATTGATAGATGTATTTGGAACTCTAAATCCAACACGGTTTGTGCTAGGTTCTTGAAACATGACACAATAAAGTAGTTTCACGTTCTATCTCTATGGTTTCTTTCCTCTTGATGTAGCCGTAAGCAGTGACTGGCGAGAAACACGTTCATTGAAAGGGATTGCCAAGCTTCCAAAAATACGAATCTCCAGAAATCTCAGCAAACATTTTTTCACCCAAACTGGATGATACTTTCAGGTATTGATCAGTGCACTAAGGCGACTTGGTTCCCCAAATATCGTTCTTCTATCTTGAAGCGTTCATTTCCAGTAACAGTTTGAATTTTTAGGTTTCACTCTGTATTCTCCTATATTGATATATGTGTTTGGAACTCTAAATCCAACACGGTTTGTGCTAACTTCTTCAAACCGGACACAATAAAGTAGTTTCACGTTCTATCTCTGTGTTTTATTTCCTCTTGATGTATACCTAAGCAGTGACTGGCGAGAAACACTTTCATGGAAAGGGTTTGCCAAGCTGCCAAAAATTACGAATCTCCAGAAATCTCAGCAAATATTTTTTCACCCAAACTGGATGATACTTTGAAGTAATGATCAGTACACTAAGCCGACTTGGTTCCCCAAATTTCGTTCTTCTATGTTGAAGCGTTCGTTTCCAGTAACAGTTTGAATTTTTAGGTTTCACTCTGTTTTCTCCTATATTGACACATGTATTTGGAACTCTAAATCCAACACGGTTTGTGCTAGCTTCTTGAAACTTGAAACAATAAAGTGGTTTCTCGTTCTATCTCTATGTTTTGTTTCCTCTTGATGTAGCCCTAAGCAGTGACTGGCGAGAAACACTTTCATGGAAAGGGGTTGTCAAGCTTCCAAAAATTAGGAATCTCCAGAAATCTCAGCAAATATTTTTTCACCCAAACTGGATGATACTTTCAGGTAATGCTCAGTACACTAAGCCCTCTTGCTTCTCCAAATTTCGTACTTCTATGTTGAAGCGTTCGTTTCCAGTAACAGTTTGAATTTTTAGGTTACACTCTGTTTTCTCCTATATTGATAGATGTATTAGGAACTCTAAATCCCACACGGTTTGTGCTAGCTTCTTGAAACTTGAAACAATAAAGTAGTTTCACATTCTATCTCTATGTTTTGTTTCCTCTATGTTTTGTTTCCTCTTGATGCTAGCTTCTTGAAACTTGAAACAATAAAGTAGTTTCAAGTTCTGTCTCTATGTTTTGTTTCCTCTTGATGTAACCCTAAGCAGTGACTGGCGAGAAATACTTACATTGAAAGGGATTGCCAAGCTTCCAAAGATAAGAATCTCCAGAAATCACAGCAAATATTTTTTCACCCAAACTGGATGATACTTTCAGGTAATGATCAGTACACTAAGGCGACTTGGTTTCCCAAATTTCGTTCTTCTATGTTGAAGCGTTCGTTTCCAGTAACAGTTTGAATTTCTAGATTTCACTCTGTTTTCTCCTATATTGATAGATGTATTTGGAACTCTAAATCCAACACGGTTTGTGCTGGCTTCTTGAAACATGACACAATAAAGTAGTTTCACGTTCTATCTCTATATTTTGTTTCCTCTTGATGTAGCCCAATGCAGTGACTGGCGAGAAACACTTTCATGGAAAGGGGTTGCCAGGCTTCCCAAAATTACGAATCTCCAGAAATCTCAGCAAATATTTTTTCACCCAAACTGGATGATACTTTCAGGTAATGATCAGTACACTAAGGCGACTTGGTTCCCCAAATTTCGTTCTTCTATGTTGAAGCGTTCGTTTCCAGTAACAGTTTGAACTTTTAGGTTTCACTCTGTTTTCTCCTATATTGATAGATGTATTTGGAACTCTAAATCCAACAGGGTTTGTGCTAGCTTCTTGAAACTTGACACAATAAAGTAGTTTCAAGTTCTATCTCTACGTTTTGTTTCCTCTTGATGTAGCCCTAAGCAGTTACTGGCGAGAAACACTTTCATGGAAAGTGGTTGCCAAGCTTACTAAAATTACGAATCTCCAGAAATCTCAGCAAATATTTTTTCACCCAAACTGGATGATACTTTCAGGTAATGATCAGTACACTAAGGCGACTTGGTTCCCCAAATTTCGTTCTTCTATGTTGAAGCGTTCGTTTCCAGTAACAGTTTTAATTTTTAGGTTTCACTCTGTTTTCTCCTATATTGATAGATGTATTTGGAACTCTAAATCCAACACGGTTTGTGCTAGCTCCTTGAAACTTGACACAATAAAGTAGTTTCACGTTCTATCTCTACTTTTTGTTTCCTCTTGATGTAGCCTTAAGCAGTGACTGGCGAGAAACACTTTCAAGGAAAGGGGTTGGCAAGCTTCCTAAAATTACGAATCTCCAGAAATCTCAGCAAATATTTTTTCACCCAAACTGGATGATACTTTCAGGTAATGATCAGTACACTAAGGCGACTTGGTTCCCCAAATTTCGTTCTTCTATGTTGAAGCGTTCGTTTCCAGTAACAGTTTGAATTTTTAGGTTTCACTCTGTTTTCTCCTATATTGATAGATGTATTTGGAACTCTAAATCCAACAGGGTTTGTGCTAGCTTCTTGAAACTTGACACAATAAAGTAGTTTCACGTTCTATCTCTACGTTTTGTTTCCTCTTGATGTAGCCCTAAGCAGTTACTGGCGGGAAATACTTTCATGGAAAGGGGTTGCCCGGCTTCCTAAAATTACGAATCTCCAGAAATCTCAGCAAATATTTTTTCACCCAAACTGGATGATACTTTCAGGTAATGATCAGTACACTAAGGCGACTTGGTTCCCCAAATTTCGTTCTTCTATGTTGAAGCGTTCGTTTCCAGTAACAGTTTGAATTTTTAGGTTTCACTCTGTTTTCTCCTATATTGATAGATGTATTTGGAACTCTAAATCCAACAGGGTTTGTGCTGGCTTCTTGAAACTTGACACAGTAAAGTAGTTTCACGTTCTATCTCTATGTTTTGTTTCCTCTTGATGTAGCCCTAAGCAGTGACTGGCGAGAAACACTTTCATGGAAAGGGGTTGCCAGGCTTCCCAAAATTAAGAATCTCCAGAAATCTCAGCAAATATTTTTTCACCCAAACTGGATGATACTTTCAGGTAATGATCAGTACACTAAGGCGACTTGGTTCCCCAAATTTCGTTCTTCTATGTTGAAGCGTTCGTTTCCAGTAACAGTTTGAATTTTTAGGTTTCACTCTGTTTTCTCCTATATTGATAGATGTATTTGGAACTCTAAATCCAACAGGGTTTGTGCTGGCTTCTTGAAACTTGACACAATAAAGTAGTTTCACGTTCTATCTCTAAGTTTTGTTTCCTCTTGATGTAGCCCTAAGCAGTTACTGGCGGGAAACACTTTCATGGAAAGGGGTTGCCAGGCTTCCTAAAATTACGAATCTCCAGATATCTCAGCAAATATTTTTTCACCCAAACTGGATGATACTTTCAGGTAATGCTCAGTACACTAAACCTTCTTGCTTCTCCAAATTTCGTACTTCTATGTTGAAGCGTTCGTTTCCAGTAACAGTTTGAATTTTTAGATTTCACTCTGTTTTCTCCTATATTGATAGATGTATTTGGAACTCTAAATCCAACACGGTTTGTGCTGGCTTCTTGAAACATGATACAATAAAGTAGTTTCACGTTCTATCTCTATGTTTTGTTTCCTCTTGATGTAGCCCAATGCAGTGACTGGCGAGAAACACTTTCATGGAAAGGGGTTGCCAGGCTTCCCAAAATTACGAATCTCCAGAAATCTCAGCAAATATTTTTTCACCCAAACTGGATGATACTTTCAGGTAATGATCAGTACACTAAGGCGACTTGGTTCCCCAAATTTCGTTCTTCTATGTTGAAGCGTTCGTTTCCAGTAACAGTTTGAATTTTTAGGTTTCACTCTGTTTTCTCCTATATTGATAGATGTGTTTGGAACTCTAAATCGAACACGGTTTGTGCTAGCTTCTTGAAACTTGAAACAATAAAGTAGTTTCACGTTCTATCTCTATGTTTTGTTTCCTCTTGATGTAGCCTTAAGCAGTGACTGGCGAGAAACACTTTCATGGAAAGGGGTTGCCAAGCTTCCTAAAATTACGAATCTCCAGAAATCTCAGCAAATATTTTTTCACCCAAACTGGATGATACTTTCAGGTAATGATCAGTACACTAAGCCGACTTGGTTCCCCAAACTTCGTTCTTCTATATTGAAGCGTTCGTTTCCAGTAACAGTTTGAATTTTTAGGTTTCACTCTGTTTTCTCCTATATTGACACATGTATTTGGAACTCTAAATCCAACACGGTTTGTGCTAGCTTCTTGAAACTTGAAGCAATAAAGTACTTTCTCGTTCTATCTCTACGTTTTGTTTCCTCTTGATGTAGCCCTAAGCAGTGACTGGCGAGAAACACTTTCATGAAAAGGTGTTGCCAAGCTTCCAAAAATTAGGAATCTCCAGAAATCCCAGCAAATATATTTTCACCCAAACTGGATGATACTTTCAGGTAATGATCAGTACACTAAGCCGACTTGGTTCCCCAAATTTTGTTCTTCTATGTTGCATCGTTCGTTTGCAGTAACAGTTTGAATTTTTAGGTTTCACTCTGTTTTCTCCTATATTGATAGATGTATTTGGAACTCTAAATCCAACACGGTTTGTGCTAGGTTCTTGAAACATGACACAATAAAGTAGTTCCACGTTCTATCTCTATGGTTTCTTTCCTCTTGATGTAGCCCTAAGCAGTGACTGGCGAGAAACACGTTCATTGAAAGGGATTGCCAAGCTTCCAAAAATACGAATCTCCAGAAATCTCAGCAAACATTTTTTCACCGAAACTGGATGATACTTTCAGGTATTGATCAGTGCACTAAGGCGACTTGGTTCCCCAAATATCGTTCTTCTATCTTGAAGCGTTCATTTCCAGTAACAGTTTGAATTTTTAGGTTTCACTCTGTATTCTCCTATATTGATATATGTGTTTGGAACTCTAAATCCAACACGGTTTGTGCTAACTTCTTCAAACCGGACACAATAAAGTAGTTTCACGTTCTATCTCTGTGTTTTATTTCCTCTTGATGTATACCTAAGCAGTGACTGGCGAGAAACACTTTCATGGAAAGGGTTTGCCAAGCTGCCAAAAATTACGAATCTCCAGAAATCTCAGCAAATATTTTTTCACCCAAACTGGATGATACTTTGAAGTAATGATCAGTACACTAAGCCGACTTGGTTCCCCAAATTTCGTTCTTCTATGTTGAAGCGTTCGTTTCCAGTAACAGTTTGAATTTTTAGGTTTCACTCTGTTTTCTCCTATATTGACACATGTATTTGGAACTCTAAATCCAACACGGTTTGTGCTAGCTTCTTGAAACTTGAAACAATAAAGTGGTTTCTCGTTCTATCTCTATGTTTTGTTTCCTCTTGATGTAGCCCTAAGCAGTGACTGGCGAGAAACACTTTCATGGAAAGGGGTTGTCAAGCTTCCAAAAATTAGGAATCTCCAGAAATCTCAGCAAATATTTTTTCACCCAAACTGGATGATACTTTCAGGTAATGCTCAGTACACTAAGCCCTCTTGCTTCTCCAAATTTTGTACTTCTATGTTGAAGCGTTCGTTTCCAGTAACAGTTTGAATTTTTAGGTTACACTCTGTTTTCTCCTATATTGATAGATGTATTAGGAACTCTAAATCCCACACGGTTTGTGCTAGCTTCTTGAAACTTGAAACAATAAAGTAGTTTCACATTCTATCTCTATGTTTTGTTTCCTCTATGTTTTGTTTCCTCTTGATGCTAGCTTCTTGAAACTTGAAACAATAAAGTAGTTTCAAGTTCTGTCTCTATGTTTTGTTTCCTCTTGATGTAACCCTAAGCAGTGACGGGCGAGAAATACTTACATTGAAAGGGATTGCCAAGCTTCCAAAGATAAGAATCTCCAGAAATCTCAGCAAATATTTTTTCACCCAAACTGGATGATACTTTCAGGTAATGATCAGTACACTAAGGCGACTTGGTTTCCCAAATTTCGTTCTTCTATGTTGAAGCGTTCGTTTCCAGTAACAGTTTGAATTTCTAGATTTCACTCTGTTTTCTCCTATATTGATAGATGTATTTGGAACTCTAAATCCAACACGGTTTGTGCTGGCTTCTTGAAACATGACACAATAAAGTAGTTTCACGTTCTATCTCTATATTTTGTTTCCTCTTGATGTAGCCCAATGCAGTGACTGGCGAGAAACACTTTCATGGAAAGGGGTTGCCAGGCTTCCCAAAATTAGGAATCTCCAGAAATCTCAGCAAATATTTTTTCACCCAAACTGGATGATACTTTCAGGTAATGATCAGTACACTAAGGCGACTTGGTTCCCCAAATTTCGTTCTTCTATGTTGAAGCGTTCGTTTCCAGTAACAGTTTGAATTTTTAGGTTTCACTCTGTTTTCTCCTATATTGATAGATGTATTTGGAACTCTAAATCCAACAGGGTTTGTGCTAGCTTCTTGAAACTTGACACAATAAAGTAGTTTCAAGTTCTATCTCTACGTTTTGTTTCCTCTTGATGTAGCCCTAAGCAGTTACTGGCGAGAAACACTTTCATGGAAAGTGGTTGCCAAGCTTACTAAAATTACGAATCTCCAGAAATCTCAGCAAATATTTTTTCACCCAAACTGGATGATACTTTCAGGTAATGATCAGTACACTAAGGCGACTTGGTTCCCCAAATTTCGTTCTTCTATGTTGAAGCGTTCGTTTCCAGTAACAGTTTGAATTTTTAGGTTTCACTCTGTTTTCTCCTATATTGATAGATGTATTTGGAACTCTAAATCCAACAGGGTTTGTGCTAGCTTCTTGAAACTTGACACAATAAAGTAGTTTCACGTTCTATCTCTACGTTTTGTTTCCTCTTGATGTAGCCCTAAGCAGTAACTGGCGAGAAACACTTTCATGGAAAGGGGTTGCCAAGCTTCCTAAAATTACGAATCTCGAGAAATCTCAGCAAATATTTTTTCACCCAAACTGGATGATACTTTCAGGTAATGATCAGTACACTAAGGCGACTTGGTTCCCCAAATTTCGTTCTTCTATGTTGAAGCGTTCGTTTCCAGTAACAGTTTGAATTTTTAGTTTTCACTCTGTTTTCTCCTATATTGATAGATGTATTTGGAACTCTAAATCCAACATGGTTTGTGCTAGCTACTTGAAACTTGACACAATAATGTAGTTTCACGTTCTATCTCTACGTTTTGTTTCCTCTTGATGTAGCCCTAAGCAGTTACTGGCGGGAAACACTTTCATGGAAAGGGGTTGCCAAGCTTCCTAAAATTACGAATCTCCAGAAATCTCAGCAAATATTTTTTCACCCAAACTGGATGATACTTTCAGGTAATGATCAGTACACTAAGGCGACTTGGTTCCCCAAATTTCGTTCTTCTATGTTGAAGCGTTCGTTTCCAGTAACAGTTTGAATTTTTAGGTTTCACTCTGTTTTCTCCTATATTGATAGATGTATTTGGAACTCTAAATCCAACACGGTTTGTGCTGGCTTCTTGAAACATGATACAATAAAGTAGTTTTACGTTCTATATCTATGTTTTGTTTCCTCTTGATGTAGCCCAATGCAGTGACTGGCGAGAAACACTTTCATGGAAAGGGGTTGCCAGGCTTCCCAAAATTACGAATCTCCAGAAATCTCAGCAAATATTTTTTCACCCAAACTGGATGATACTTTCAGGTAATGATCAGTACACTAAGGCGACTTGGTTCCCCAAATTTCGTTCTTCTATGTTGAAGCGTTCGTTTCCAGTAACAGTTTGAATTTTTAGGTTTCACTCTGTTTTCTCCTATATTGATAGATGTGTTTGGAACTCTAAATCGAACACGGTTTGTGCTAGCTTCTTGAAACTTGACACAATAAAGTAGTTTCACGTTCTATCTCTATGTTTTGTTTCCTCTTGATGTAGCCTTAAGCAGTGAATGGCGAGAAACACTTTCATGGAAAGGGGTTGCCAAGCTTCCTAAAATTACGAATCTCCAGAAATCTCAGCAAATATTTTTTCACCCAAACTGGATGATACTTTCAGGTAATGATCAGTACACTAAGCCGACTTGGTTCCCCAAACTTCGTTCTTCTATATTGAAGCGTTCGTTTCCAGTAACAGTTTGAATTTTTAGGTTTCACTCTGTTTTCTCCTATATTGACACATGTATTTGGAACTCTAAATCCAACACGGTTTGTGCTAGCTTCTTGAAACTTGAAGCAATAAAGTACTTTCTCGTTCTATCTCTACGTTTTGTTTCCTCTTGATGTAGCCCTAAGCAGTGACTGGCGAGAAACACTTTCATGAAAAGGTGTTGCCAAGCTTCCAAAAATTAGGAATCTCCAGAAATCCCAGCAAATATATTTTCACCCAAACTGGATGATACTTTCAGGTAATGATCAGTACACTAAGCCGACTTGGTTCCCCAAATTTTTTTCTTCTATGTTGCATCGTTCGTTTGCAGTAACAGTTTGAATTTTTAGGTTTCACTCTGTTTTCTCCTATATTGATAGATGTATTTGGAACTCTAAATCCAACACGGTTTGTGCTAGGTTCTTGAAACATGACACAATAAAGTAGTTTCACGTTCTATCTCTATGGTTTCTTTCCTCTTGATGTAGCCCTAAGCAGTGACTGGCGAGAAACACGTTCATTGAAAGGGATTGCCAAGCTTCCAAAAATACGAATCTCCAGAAATCTCAGCAAATATTTTTTCACCCAAACTGGATGATACTTTCAGGTAATGATCAGTACACTAAGGCGACTTGGTTCCCCAAATTTCGTTCTTCTATGTTGAAGCGTTCGTTTCCAGTAACAGTTTGAATTTTTAGGTTTCACTCTGTATTCTCCTATATTGATATATGTGTTTGGAACTCTAAATCCAACACGGTTTGTGCTAACTTCTTCAAACCGGACACAATAAAGTAGTTTCACGTTCTATCTCTGTGTTTTGTTTCCTCTTGATGTATACCTAAGCAGTGACTGGCGAGAAACACTTTCATGGAAAGGGTTTGCCAAGCTGCCAAAAATTACGAATCTCCAGAAATCTCAGCAAATATTTTTTCACCCAAACTGGATGATACTTTGAAGTAATGATCAGTACACTAAGCCGACTTGGTTCCCCAAATTTCGTTCTTCTATGTTGAAGCGTTCGTTTCCAGTAACAGTTTGAATTTTTAGGTTTCACTCTGTTTTCTCCTATATTGATAGATGTATTTGGAACTCTAAATCCAACACGGATTGTGCTAGCTTCTTGAAACTTGACACAATAAAGTAGTTTCATGTTCTATCTCTACGTTTTGTTTCCTCTTGATGTAGCCTTAAGCAGTGACTGGCGAGAAACACTTTCAAGGAAAGGGGTTGCCAAGCTTCCTAAAATTACGAATCTCCAGATATCTCAGCAAATATTTTTTCACCCAAACTGGATGATACTTTCAGGTAATGATCAGTACACTAAGGCGACTTGGTTCCCCAAATTTCGTTCTTCTATGTTGAAGCGTTCGTTTCCAGTAACAGTTTGAATTTTTAGGTTTCACTCTGTTTTCTCCTATATTGATAGATGTATTTGGAACTCTAAATCCAACACGGTTTGTGCTAGGTTCTTGAAACATGACACAATAAAGTAGTTTCACGTTCTATCTCTATGGTTTCTTTCCTCTTGATGTAGCCCTAAGCAGTGACTGGCGAGAAACACGTTCATTGAAAGGGATTGCCAAGCTTCCAAAAATACGAATCTCCAGAAATCTCAGCAAATATTTTTTCACCCAAACTGGATGATACTTTCAGGTAATGATCAGTACACTAAGGCGACTTGGTTCCCCAAATTTCGTTCTTCTATGTTGAAGCGTTCGTTTCCAGTAACAGTTTGAATTTTTAGGTTTCACTCTGTATTCTCCTATATTGATATATGTGTTTGGAACTCTAAATCCAACACGGTTTGTGCTAACTTCTTCAAGCCGGACACAATAAAGTAGTTTCACGTTCTATCTCTGTGTTTTGTTTCCTCTTGATGTATACCTAAGCAGTGACTGGCGAGAAACACTTTCATGGAAAGGGTTTGCCAAGCTGCCAAAAATTACGAATCTCCAGAAATCTCAGCAAATATTTTTTCACCCAAACTGGATGATACTTTGAAGTAATGATCAGTACACTAAGCCGACTTGGTTCCCCAAATTTCGTTCTTCTATGTTGAAGCGTTCGTTTCCAGTAACAGTTTGAATTTTTAGGTTTCACTCTGTTTTCTCCTATATTGATAGATGTATTTGGAACTCTAAATCCAACACGGATTGTGCTAGCTTCTTGAAACTTGACACAATAAAGTAGTTTCACGTTCTATCTCTACGTTTTGTTTCCTCTTGATGTAGCCTTAAGCAGTGACTGGCGAGAAACACTTTCAAGGAAAGGGGTTGCCAAGCTTCCTAAAATTACGAATCTCCAGATATCTCAGCAAATATTTTTTCACCCAAACTGAATGATACTTTCAGGTAATGATCAGTACACTAAGGCGACTTGGTTCCCCAAATTTCGTTCTTCTATGTTGAAGCGTTCGTTTCCAGTAACAGTTTGAATTTTTAGGTTTCACTCTGTTTTCTCCTATATTGATAGATGTATTTGGAACTCTAAATCCAACAGGGTTTGTGCTAGCTACTTGAAACTTGACACAATAAAGTAGTTTCACGTTCTATCTCTACGTTTTGTTTCCTCTTGATGTAGCCCTAAGCAGTTACTGGCGGGAAACACTTTCATGGAAAGAGGTTGCCAAGCTTCCTAAAATTACGAATCTCCAGAAATCTCAGCAAATATTTTTTCACCCACACTGGATGATACTTTCAGGTAATGATCAGTACACTAAGGCGACTTGGTTCCCCAAATTTCGTTCTTCTATGTTGAAGCGTTCGTTTCCAGTAACAGTTTGAATTTTTAGGTTTCACTCTGTTTTCTCCTATATTGATAGATGTATTTGGAACTCTAAATCCAACAGGGTTTGTGCTAGCTTCTTGAAACTTGACACAATAAAGTAGTTTCACGTTCTATCTCTACGTTTTGTTTCCTCTTGATGTAGCCCTAAGCAGTTACTGGCGGGAAACACTTTCATGGAAAGGGGTTGCCAAGCTTCCTAAAATTACGAATCTCCAGAAATCTCAGCAAATATTTTTTCACCCAAACTGGATGATACTTTCAGGTAATGATCAGTACACTAAGGCGACTTGGTTCCCCAAATTTCGTTCTTCTATGTTGAAGCGTTCGTTTCCAGTAACAGTTTGAATTTTTAGGTTTCACTCTGTTTTCTCCTATATTGATAGATGTATTTGGAACTCTAAATCCAACACGGTTTGTGCTGGCTTCTTGAAACATGACACAATAAAGTAGTTTCACGTTCTATCTCTATGTTTTGTTTCCTCTTGATGTAGCCCAATGCAGTGACTGGCAAGAAACACTTTCATGGAAAGGGGTTGCCAGGCTTCCCAAAATTACGAATCTCCAGATATCTCAGCAAATATTTTTTCACCCAAACTGGATGATACTTTCAGGTAATGATCAGTACACTAAGGCGACTTGGTTCCCCAAATTTCGTTCTTCTATGTTGAAGCGTTCGTTTCCAGTAACAGTTTGAATTTTTAGGTTTCACTCTGTTTTCTCCTATATTGATAGATGTATTTGGAACTCTAAATCCAACAGGGTTTGTGCTGGCTTCTTGAAACTTGACACAATAAAGTAGTTTCACGTTCTATCTCTATGTTTTGTTTCCTCTTGATGTAGCCCTAAGCAGTGACTGGCGAGAAACACTTTCATGGAAAGGGGTTGCCAGGCTTCCCAAAATTAAGAATCTCCAGAAATCTCAGCAAATATTTTTTCACCCAAACTGGATGATACTTTCAGGTAATGATCAGTACACTAAGGCGACTTGGTTCCCCAAATTTCGTTCTTCTATGTTGAAGCGTTCGTTTCCAGTAACAGTTTGAATTTTTAGGTTTCACTCTGTTTTCTCCTATATTGATAGATGTATTTGGAACTCTAAATCCAACAGGGTTTGTGCTGGCTTCTTGAAACTTGACACAATAAAGTAGTTTCACGTTCTATCTCTAAGTTTTGTTTCCTCTTGATGTAGCCCTAAGCAGTTACTGGCGGGAAACACTTTCATGGAAAGGGGTTGCCAGGCTTCCTAAAATTACGAATCTCCAGATATCTCAGCAAATATTTTTTCACCCAAACTGGATGATACTTTCAGGTAATGCTCAGTACACTAAACCTTCTTGCTTCTCCAAATTTCGTACTTCTATGTTGAAGCGTTCGTTTCCAGTAACAGTTTGAATTTTTAGATTTCACTCTGTTTTCTCCTATATTGATAGATGTATTTGGAACTCTAAATCCAACACGGTTTGTGCTGGCTTCTTGAAACATGATACAATAAAGTAGTTTCACGTTCTATCTCTATGTTTTGTTTCCTCTTGATGTAGCCCAATGCAGTGACTGGCGAGAAACACTTTCATGGAAAGGGGTTGCCAGGCTTCCCAAAATTACGAATCTCCAGAAATCTCAGCAAATATTTTTTCACCCAAACTGGATGATACTTTCAGGTAATGATCAGTACACTAAGGCGACTTGGTTCCCCAAATTTCGTTCTTCTATGTTGAAGCGTTCGTTTCCAGTAACAGTTTGAATTTTTAGGTTTCACTCTGTTTTCTCCTATATTGATAGATGTGTTTGGAACTCTAAATCGAACACGGTTTGTGCTAGCTTCTTGAAACTTGACACAATAAAGTAGTTTCACGTTCTATCTCTATGTTTTGTTTCCTCTTGATGTAGCCTTAAGCAGTGACTGGCGAGAAACACTTTCATGGAAAGGGGTTGCCAAGCTTCCTAAAATTACGAATCTCCAGAAATCTCAGCAAATATTTTTTCACCCAAACTGGATGATACTTTCAGGTAATGATCAGTACACTAAGCCGACTTGGTTCCCCAAACTTCGTTCTTCTATATTGAAGCGTTCGTTTCCAGTAACAGTTTGAATTTTTAGGTTTCACTCTGTTTTCTCCTATATTGACACATGTATTTGGAACTCTAAATCCAACACGGTTTGTGCTAGCTTCTTGAAACTTGAAGCAATAAAGTACTTTCTCGTTCTATCTCTACGTTTTGTTTCCTCTTGATGTAGCCCTAAGCAGTGACTGGCGAGAAACACTTTCATGAAAAGGTGTTGCCAAGCTTCCAAAAATTAGGAATCTCCAGAAATCCCAGCAAATATATTTTCACCCAAACTGGATGATACTTTCAGGTAATGATCAGTACACTAAGCCGACTTGGTTCCCCAAATTTTGTTCTTCTATGTTGCATCGTTCGTTTGCAGTAACAGTTTGAATTTTTAGGTTTCACTCTGTTTTCTCCTATATTGATAGATGTATTTGGAACTCTAAATCCAACACGGTTTGTGCTAGGTTCTTGAAACATGACACAATAAAGTAGTTTCACGTTCTATCTCTATGGTTTCTTTCCTCTTGATGTAGCCCTAAGCAGTGACTGGCGAGAAACACGTTCATTGAAAGGGATTGCCAAGCTTCCAAAAATACGAATCTCCAGAAATCTCAGCAAACATTTTTTCACCCAAACTGGATGATACTTTCAGGTATTGATCAGTGCACTAAGGCGACTTGGTTCCCCAAATATCGTTCTTCTATCTTGAAGCGTTCATTTCCAGTAACAGTTTGAATTTTTAGGTTTCACTCTGTATTCTCCTATATTGATATATGTGTTTGGAACTCTAAATCCAACACGGTTTGTGCTAACTTCTTCAAACCGGACACAATAAAGTAGTTTCACGTTCTATCTCTGTGTTTTATTTCCTCTTGATGTATACCTAAGCAGTGACTGGCGAGAAACACTTTCATGGAAAGGGTTTGCCAAGCTGCCAAAAATTACGAATCTCCAGAAATCTCAGCAAATATTTTTTCACCCAAACTGGATGATACTTTGAAGTAATGATCAGTACACTAAGCCGACTTGGTTCCCCAAATTTCGTTCTTCTATGTTGAAGCGTTCGTTTCCAGTAACAGTTTGAATTTTTAGGTTTCACTCTGTTTTCTCCTATATTGACACATGTATTTGGAACTCTAAATCCAACACGGTTTGTGCTAGCTTCTTGAAACTTGAAACAATAAAGTGGTTTCTCGTTCTATCTCTATGTTTTGTTTCCTCTTGATGTAGCCCTAAGCAGTGACTGGCGAGAAACACTTTCATGGAAAGGGGTTGTCAAGCTTCCAAAAATTAGGAATCTCCAGAAATCTCAGCAAATATTTTTTCACCCAAACTGGATGATACTTTCAGGTAATGCTCAGTACACTAAGCCCTCTTGCTTCTCCAAATTTTGTACTTCTATGTTGAAGCGTTCGTTTCCAGTAACAGTTTGAATTTTTAGGTTACACTCTGTTTTCTCCTATATTGATAGATGTATTAGGAACTCTAAATCCCACACGGTTTGTGCTAGCTTCTTGAAACTTGAAACAATAAAGTAGTTTCACATTCTATCTCTATGTTTTGTTTCCTCTATGTTTTGTTTCCTCTTGATGCTAGCTTCTTGAAACTTGAAACAATAAAGTAGTTTCAAGTTCTGTCTCTATGTTTTGTTTCCTCTTGATGTAACCCTAAGCAGTGACGGGCGAGAAATACTTACATTGAAAGGGATTGCCAAGCTTCCAAAGATAAGAATCTCCAGAAATCTCAGCAAATATTTTTTCACCCAAACTGGATGATACTTTCAGGTAATGATCAGTACACTAAGGCGACTTGGTTCCCCAAATTTCGTTCTTCTATGTTGAAGCGTTCGTTTCCAGTAACAGTTTGAATTTCTAGATTTCACTCTGTTTTCTCCTATATTGATAGATGTATTTGGAACTCTAAATCCAACACGGTTTGTGCTGGCTTCTTGAAACATGACACAATAAAGTAGTTTCACGTTCTATCTCTATATTTTGTTTCCTCTTGATGTAGCCCAATGCAGTGACTGGCGAGAAACACTTTCATGGAAAGGGGTTGCCAGGCTTCCCAAAATTAGGAATCTCCAGAAATCTCAGCAAATATTTTTTCACCCAAACTGGATGATACTTTCAGGTAATGATCAGTACACTAAGGCGACTTGGTTCCCCAAATTTCGTTCTTCTATGTTGAAGCGTTCGTTTCCAGTAACAGTTTGAATTTTTAGGTTTCACTCTGTTTTCTCCTATATTGATAGATGTATTTGGAACTCTAAATCCAACAGGGTTTGTGCTAGCTTCTTGAAACTTGACACAATAAAGTAGTTTCAAGTTCTATCTCTACGTTTTGTTTCCTCTTGATGTAGCCCTAAGCAGTTACTGGCGAGAAACACTTTCATGGAAAGTGGTTGCCAAGCTTACTAAAATTACGAATCTCCAGAAATCTCAGCAAATATTTTTTCACCCAAACTGGATGATACTTTCAGGTAATGATCAGTACACTAAGGCGACTTGGTTCCCCAAATTTCGTTCTTCTATGTTGAAGCGTTCGTTTCCAGTAACAGTTTGAATTTTTAGGTTTCACTCTGTTTTCTCCTATATTGATAGATGTATTTGGAACTCTAAATCCAACAGGGTTTGTGCTAGCTTCTTGAAACTTGACACAATAAAGTAGTTTCACGTTCTATCTCTACGTTTTGTTTCCTCTTGATGTAGCCCTAAGCAGTAACTGGCGAGAAACACTTTCATGGAAAGGGGTTGCCAAGCTTCCTAAAATTACGAATCTCGAGAAATCTCAGCAAATATTTTTTCACCCAAACTGGATGATACTTTCAGGTAATGATCAGTACACTAAGGCGACTTGGTTCCCCAAATTTCGTTCTTCTATGTTGAAGCGTTCGTTTCCAGTAACAGTTTGAATTTTTAGTTTTCACTCTGTTTTCTCCTATATTGATAGATGTATTTGGAACTCTAAATCCAACATGGTTTGTGCTAGCTACTTGAAACTTGACACAATAATGTAGTTTCACGTTCTATCTCTATGTTTTGTTTCCTCTTGATGTAGCCCTAAGCAGTTACTGGCGGGAAACACTTTCATGGAAAGGGGTTGCCAAGCTTCCTAAAATTACGAATCTCCAGAAATCTCAGCAAATATTTTTTCACCCAAACTGGATGATACTTTCAGGTAATGATCAGTACACTAAGGCGACTTGGTTCCCCAAATTTCGTTCTTCTATGTTGAAGCGTTCGTTTCCAGTAACAGTTTGAATTTTTAGGTTTCACTCTGTTTTCTCCTATATTGATAGATGTATTTGGAACTCTAAATCCAACACGGTTTGTGCTGGCTTCTTGAAACATGATACAATAAAGTAGTTTTACGTTCTATATCTATGTTTTGTTTCCTCTTGATGTAGCCCAATGCAGTGACTGGCGAGAAACACTTTCATGGAAAGGGGTTGCCAGGCTTCCCAAAATTACGAATCTCCAGAAATCTCAGCAAATATTTTTTCACCCAAACTGGATGATACTTTCAGGTAATGATCAGTACACTAAGGCGACTTGGTTCCCCAAATTTCGTTCTTCTATGTTGAAGCGTTCGTTTCCAGTAACAGTTTGAATTTTTAGGTTTCACTCTGTTTTCTCCTATATTGATAGATGTGTTTGGAACTCTAAATCGAACACGGTTTGTGCTAGCTTCTTGAAACTTGACACAATAAAGTAGTTTCACGTTCTATCTCTATGTTTTGTTTCCTCTTGATGTAGCCTTAAGCAGTGAATGGCGAGAAACACTTTCATGGAAAGGGGTTGCCAAGCTTCCTAAAATTACGAATCTCCAGAAATCTCAGCAAATATTTTTTCACCCAAACTGGATGATACTTTCAGGTAATGATCAGTACACTAAGCCGACTTGGTTCCCCAAACTTCGTTCTTCTATATTGAAGCGTTCGTTTCCAGTAACAGTTTGAATTTTTAGGTTTCACTCTGTTTTCTCCTATATTGACACATGTATTTGGAACTCTAAATCCAACACGGTTTGTGCTAGCTTCTTGAAACTTGAAGCAATAAAGTACTTTCTCGTTCTATCTCTACGTTTTGTTTCCTCTTGATGTAGCCCTAAGCAGTGACTGGCGAGAAACACTTTCATGAAAAGGTGTTGCCAAGCTTCCAAAAATTAGGAATCTCCAGAAATCCCAGCAAATATATTTTCACCCAAACTGGATGATACTTTCAGGTAATGATCAGTACACTAAGCCGACTTGGTTCCCCAAATTTTTTTCTTCTATGTTGCATCGTTCGTTTGCAGTAACAGTTTGAATTTTTAGGTTTCACTCTGTTTTCTCCTATATTGATAGATGTATTTGGAACTCTAAATCCAACACGGTTTGTGCTAGGTTCTTGAAACATGACACAATAAAGTAGTTTCACGTTCTATCTCTATGGTTTCTTTCCTCTTGATGTAGCCCTAAGCAGTGACTGGCGAGAAACACGTTCATTGAAAGGGATTGCCAAGCTTCCAAAAATACGAATCTCCAGAAATCTCAGCAAATATTTTTTCACCCAAACTGGATGATACTTTCAGGTAATGATCAGTACACTAAGGCGACTTGGTTCCCCAAATTTCGTTCTTCTATGTTGAAGCGTTCGTTTCCAGTAACAGTTTGAATTTTTAGGTTTCACTCTGTATTCTCCTATATTGATATATGTGTTTGGAACTCTAAATCCAACACGGTTTGTGCTAACTTCTTCAAACCGGACACAATAAAGTAGTTTCACGTTCTATCTCTGTGTTTTGTTTCCTCTTGATGTATACCTAAGCAGTGACTGGCGAGAAACACTTTCATGGAAAGGGTTTGCCAAGCTGCCAAAAATTACGAATCTCCAGAAATCTCAGCAAATATTTTTTCACCCAAACTGGATGATACTTTGAAGTAATGATCAGTACACTAAGCCGACTTGGTTCCCCAAATTTCGTTCTTCTATGTTGAAGCGTTCGTTTCCAGTAACAGTTTGAATTTTTAGGTTTCACTCTGTTTTCTCCTATATTGATAGATGTATTTGGAACTCTGAATCCAACACGGATTGTGCTAGCTTCTTGAAACTTGACACAATAAAGTAGTTTCACGTTCTATCTCTACGTTTTGTTTCCTCTTGATGTAGCCTTAAGCAGTGACTGGCGAGAAACACTTTCAAGGAAAGGGGTTGCCAAGCTTCCTAAAATTACGAATCTCCAGATATCTCAGCAAATATTTTTTCACCCAAACTGGATGATACTTTCAGGTAATGATCAGTACACTAAGGCGACTTGGTTCCCCAAATTTCGTTCTTCTATGTTGAAGCGTTCGTTTCCAGTAACAGTTTGAATTTTTAGGTTTCACTCTGTTTTCTCCTATATTGATAGATGTATTTGGAACTCTAAATCCAACACGGTTTGTGCTAGGTTCTTGAAACATGACACAATAAAGTAGTTTCACGTTCTATCTCTATGGTTTCTTTCCTCTTGATGTAGCCCTAAGCAGTGACTGGCGAGAAACACGTTCATTGAAAGGGATTGCCAAGCTTCCAAAAATACGAATCTCCAGAAATCTCAGCAAATATTTTTTCACCCAAACTGGATGATACTTTCAGGTAATGATCAGTACACTAAGGCGACTTGGTTCCCCAAATTTCGTTCTTCTATGTTGAAGCGTTCGTTTCCAGTAACAGTTTGAATTTTTAGGTTTCACTCTGTATTCTCCTATATTGATATATGTGTTTGGAACTCTAAATCCAACACGGTTTGTGCTAACTTCTTCAAACCGGACACAATAAAGTAGTTTCACGTTCTATCTCTGTGTTTTGTTTCCTCTTGATGTATACCTAAGCAGTGACTGGCGAGAAACACTTTCATGGAAAGGGTTTGCCAAGCTGCCAAAAATTACGAATCTCCAGAAATCTCAGCAAATATTTTTTCACCCAAACTGGATGATACTTTGAAGTAATGATCAGTACACTAAGCCGACTTGGTTCCCCAAATTTCGTTCTTCTATGTTGAAGCGTTCGTTTCCAGTAACAGTTTGAATTTTTAGGTTTCACTCTGTTTTCTCCTATATTGATAGATGTATTTGGAACTCTAAATCCAACACGGATTGTGCTAGCTTCTTGAAACTTGACACAATAAAGTAGTTTCACGTTCTATCTCTACGTTTTGTTTCCTCTTGATGTAGCCTTAAGCAGTGACTGGCGAGAAACACTTTCAAGGAAAGGGGTTGCCAAGCTTCCTAAAATTACGAATCTCCAGATATCTCAGCAAATATTTTTTCACCCAAACTGGATGATACTTTCAGGTAATGATCAGTACACTAAGGCGACTTGGTTCCCCAAATTTCGTTCTTCTATGTTGAAGCGTTCGTTTCCAGTAACAGTTTGAATTTTTAGGTTTCACTCTGTTTTCTCCTATATTGATAGATGTATTTGGAACTCTAAATCCAACAGGGTTTGTGCTAGCTACTTGAAACTTGACACAATAAAGTAGTTTCACGTTCTATCTCTACGTTTTGTTTCCTCTTGATGTAGCCCTAAGCAGTTACTGGCGGGAAACACTTTCATGGAAAGAGGTTGCCAAGCTTCCTAAAATTACGAATCTCCAGAAATCTCAGCAAATATTTTTTCACCCACACTGGATGATACTTTCAGGTAATGATCAGTACACTAAGGCGACTTGGTTCCCCAAATTTCGTTCTTCTATGTTGAAGCGTTCGTTTCCAGTAACAGTTTGAATTTTTAGGTTTCACTCTGTTTTCTCCTATATTGATAGATGTATTTGGAACTCTAAATCCAACAGGGTTTGTGCTAGCTTCTTGAAACTTGACACAATAAAGTAGTTTCACGTTCTATCTCTACGTTTTGTTTCCTCTTGATGTAGCCCTAAGCAGTTACTGGCGGGAAACACTTTCATGGAAAGGGGTTGCCAAGCTTCCTAAAATTACGAATCTCCAGAAATCTCAGCAAATATTTTTTCACCCAAACTGGATGATACTTTCAGGTAATGATCAGTACACTAAGGCGACTTGGTTCCCCAAATTTCGTTCTTCTATGTTGAAGCGTTCGTTTCCAGTAACAGTTTGAATTTTTAGGTTTCACTCTGTTTTCTCCTATATTGATAGATGTATTTGGAACTCTAAATCCAACACGGTTTGTGCTGGCTTCTTGAAACATGACACAATAAAGTAGTTTCACGTTCTATCTCTATGTTTTGTTTCCTCTTGATGTAGCCCAATGCAGTGACTGGCAAGAAACACTTTCATGGAAAGGGGTTGCCAGGCTTCCCAAAATTACGAATCTCCAGATATCTCAGCAAATATTTTTTCACCCAAACTGGATGATACTTTCAGGTAATGATCAGTACACTAAGGCGACTTGGTTCCCCAAATTTCGTTCTTCTATGTTGAAGCGTTCGTTTCCAGTAACAGTTTGAATTTTTAGGTTTCACTCTGTTTTCTCCTATATTGATAGATGTATTTGGAACTCTAAATCCAACAGGGTTTGTGCTGGCTTCTTGAAACTTGACACAATAAAGTAGTTTCACGTTCTATCTCTATGTTTTGTTTCCTCTTGATGTAGCCCTAAGCAGTGACTGGCGAGAAACACTTTCATGGAAAGGGGTTGCCAGGCTTCCCAAAATTAAGAATCTCCAGAAATCTCAGCAAATATTTTTTCACCCAAACTGGATGATACTTTCAGGTAATGATCAGTACACTAAGGCGACTTGGTTCCCCAAATTTCGTTCTTCTATGTTGAAGCGTTCGTTTCCAGTAACAGTTTGAATTTTTAGGTTTCACTCTGTTTTCTCCTATATTGATAGATGTATTTGGAACTCTAAATCCAACAGGGTTTGTGCTGGCTTCTTGAAACTTGACACAATAAAGTAGTTTCACGTTCTATCTCTAAGTTTTGTTTCCTCTTGATGTAGCCCTAAGCAGTTACTGGCGGGAAACACTTTCATGGAAAGGGGTTGCCAGGCTTCCTAAAATTACGAATCTCCAGATATCTCAGCAAATATCTTTTCACCCAAACTTGATGATACTTTCAGGTAATGCTCAGTACACTAAACCTTCTTGCTTCTCCAAATTTCGTACTTCTATGTTGAAGCGTTCGTTTCCAGTAACAGTTTGAATTTTTAGATTTCACTCTGTTTTCTCCTATATTGATAGATGTATTTGGAACTCTAAATCCAACACGGTTTGTGCTGGCTTCTTGAAACATGATACAATAAAGTAGTTTCACGTTCTATCTCTATGTTTTGTTTCCTCTTGATGTAGCCCAATGCAGTGACTGGCGAGAAACACTTTCATGGAAAGGGGTTGCCAGGCTTCCCAAAATTACGAATCTCCAGAAATCTCAGCAAATATTTTTTCACCCAAACTGGATGATACTTTCAGGTAATGATCAGTACACTAAGGCGACTTGGTTCCCCAAATTTCGTTCTTCTATGTTGAAGCGTTCGTTTCCAGTAACAGTTTGAATTTTTAGGTTTCACTCTGTTTTCTCCTATATTGATAGATGTGTTTGGAACTCTAAATCGAACACGGTTTGTGCTAGCTTCTTGAAACTTGACACAATAAAGTAGTTTCACGTTCTATCTCTATGTTTTGTTTCCTCTTGATGTAGCCTTAAGCAGTGACTGGCGAGAAACACTTTCATGGAAAGGGGTTGCCAAGCTTCCTAAAATTACGAATCTCCAGAAATCTCAGCAAATATTTTTTCACCCAAACTGGATGATACTTTCAGGTAATGATCAGTACACTAAGCCGACTTGGTTCCCCAAACTTCGTTCTTCTATATTGAAGCGTTCGTTTCCAGTAACAGTTTGAATTTTTAGGTTTCACTCTGTTTTCTCCTATATTGACACATGTATTTGGAACTCTAAATCCAACACGGTTTGTGCTAGCTTCTTGAAACTTGAAGCAATAAAGTACTTTCTCGTTCTATCTCTACGTTTTGTTTCCTCTTGATGTAGCCCTAAGCAGTGACTGGCGAGAAACACTTTCATGAAAAGGTGTTGCCAAGCTTCCAAAAATTAGGAATCTCCAGAAATCCCAGCAAATATATTTTCACCCAAACTGGATGATACTTTCAGGTAATGATCAGTACACTAAGCCGACTTGGTTCCCCAAATTTTGTTCTTCTATGTTGCATCGTTCGTTTGCAGTAACAGTTTGAATTTTTAGGTTTCACTCTGTTTTCTCCTATATTGATAGATGTATTTGGAACTCTAAATCCAACACGGTTTGTGCTAGGTTCTTGAAACATGACACAATAAAGTAGTTTCACGTTCTATCTCTATGGTTTCTTTCCTCTTGATGTAGCCCTAAGCAGTGACTGGCGAGAAACACGTTCATTGAAAGGGATTGCCAAGCTTCGAAAAATACGAATCTCCAGAAATCTCAGCAAACATTTTTTCACCCAAACTGGATGATACTTTCAGGTATTGATCAGTGCACTAAGGCGACTTGGTTCCCCAAATATCGTTCTTCTATCTTGAAGCGTTCATTTCCAGTAACAGTTTGAATTTTTAGGTTTCACTCTGTATTCTCCTATATTGATATATGTGTTTGGAACTCTAAATCCAACACGGTTTGTGCTAACTTCTTCAAACCGGACACAATAAAGTAGTTTCACGTTCTATCTCTGTGTTTTATTTCCTCTTGATGTATACCTAAGCAGTGACTGGCGAGAAACACTTTCATGGAAAGGGTTTGCCAAGCTGCCAAAAATTACGAATCTCCAGAAATCTCAGCAAATATTTTTTCACCCAAACTGGATGATACTTTGAAGTAATGATCAGTACACTAAGCCGACTTGGTTCCCCAAATTTCGTTCTTCTATGTTGAAGCGTTCGTTTCCAGTAACAGTTTGAATTTTTAGGTTTCACTCTGTTTTCTCCTATATTGACACATGTATTTGGAACTCTAAATCCAACACGGTTTGTGCTAGCTTCTTGAAACTTGAAACAATAAAGTGGTTTCTCGTTCTATCTCTATGTTTTGTTTCCTCTTGATGTAGCCCTAAGCAGTGACTGGCGAGAAACACTTTCATGGAAAGGGGTTGTCAAGCTTCCAAAAATTAGGAATCTCCAGAAATCTCAGCAAATATTTTTTCACCCAAACTGGATGATACTTTCAGGTAATGCTCAGTACACTAAGCCCTCTTGCTTCTCCAAATTTCGTACTTCTATGTTGAAGCGTTCGTTTCCAGTAACAGTTTGAATTTTTAGGTTACACTCTGTTTTCTCCTATATTGATAGATGTATTAGGAACTCTAAATCCCACACGGTTTGTGCTAGCTTCTTGAAACTTGAAACAATAAAGTAGTTTCACATTCTATCTCTATGTTTTGTTTCCTCTATGTTTTGTTTCCTCTTGATGCTAGCTTCTTGAAACTTGAAACAATAAAGTAGTTTCAAGTTCTGTCTCTATGTTTTGTTTCCTCTTGATGTAACCCTAAGCAGTGACTGGCGAGAAATACTTACATTGAAAGGGATTGCCAAGCTTCCAAAGATAAGAATCTCCAGAAATCTCAGCAAATATTTTTTCACCCAAACTGGATGATACTTTCAGGTAATGATCAGTACACTAAGGCGACTTGGTTTCCCAAATTTCGTTCTTCTATGTTGAAGCGTTCGTTTCCAGTAACAGTTTGAATTTCTAGATTTCACTCTGTTTTCTCCTATATTGATAGATGTATTTGGAACTCTAAATCCAACACGGTTTGTGCTGGCTTCTTGAAACATGACACAATAAAGTAGTTTCACGTTCTATCTCTATATTTTGTTTCCTCTTGATGTAGCCCAATGCAGTGACTGGCGAGAAACACTTTCATGGAAAGGGGTTGCCAGGCTTCCCAAAATTACGAATCTCCAGAAATCTCAGCAAATATTTTTTCACCCAAACTGGATGATACTTTCAGGTAATGATCAGTACACTAAGGCGACTTGGTTCCCCAAATTTCGTTCTTCTATGTTGAAGCGTTCGTTTCCAGTAACAGTTTGAATTTTTAGGTTTCACTCTGTTTTCTCCTATATTGATAGATGTATTTGGAACTCTAAATCCAACAGGGTTTGTGCTAGCTTCTTGAAACTTGACACAATAAAGTAGTTTCAAGTTCTATCTCTACGTTTTGTTTCCTCTTGATGTAGCCCTAAGCAGTTACTGGCGAGAAACACTTTCATGGAAAGTGGTTGCCAAGCTTACTAAAATTACGAATCTCCAGAAATCTCAGCAAATATTTTTTCACCCAAACTGGATGATACTTTCAGGTAATGATCAGTACACTAAGGCGACTTGGTTCCCCAAATTTCGTTCTTCTATGTTGAAGCGTTCGTTTCCAGTAACAGTTTGAATATCTAGATTTCACTCTGTTTTCTCCTATATTGATAGATGTATTTGGAACTCTAAATCCAACACGGTTTGTGCTGGCTTCTTGAAACATGACACAATAAAGTAGTTTCACGTTCTATCTCTATATTTTGTTTCCTCTTGATGTAGCCCAATGCAGTGACTGGCGAGAAACACTTTCATGGAAAGGGGTTGCCAGGCTTCCCAAAATTAGGAATCTCCAGAAATCTCAGCAAATATTTTTTCACCCAAACTGGATGATACTTTCAGGTAATGATCAGTACACTAAGGCGACTTGGTTCCCCAAATTTCGTTCTTCTATGTTGAAGCGTTCGTTTCCAGTAACAGTTTGAATTTTTAGGTTTCACTCTGTTTTCTCCTATATTGATAGATGTATTTGGAACTCTAAATCCAACAGGGTTTGTGCTAGCTTCTTGAAACTTGACACAATAAAGTAGTTTCAAGTTCTATCTCTACGTTTTGTTTCCTCTTGATGTAGCCCTAAGCAGTTACTGGCGAGAAACAGTTTCATGGAAAGTGGTTGCCAAGCTTACTAAAATTACGAATCTCCAGAAATCTCAGCAAATATTTTTTCACCCAAACTGGATGATACTTTCAGGTAATGATCAGTACACTAAGGCGACTTGGTTCCCCAAATTTCGTTCTTCTATGTTGAAGCGTTCGTTTCCAGTAACAGTTTGAATTTTTAGGTTTCACTCTGTTTTCTCCTATATTGATAGATGTATTTGGAACTCTAAATCCAACAGGGTTTGTGCTAGCTTCTTGAAACTTGACACAATAAAGTAGTTTCACGTTCTATCTCTACGTTTTGTTTCCTCTTGATGTAGCCCTAAGCAGTAACTGGCGAGAAACACTTTCATGGAAAGGGGTTGCCAAGCTTCCTAAAATTACGAATCTCGAGAAATCTCAGCAAATATTTTTTCACCCAAACTGGATGATACTTTCAGGTAATGATCAGTACACTAAGGCGACTTGGTTCTCCAAATTTCGTTCTTCTATGTTGAAGCGTTCGTTTGCAGTAACACTCTGAATTTTTAGGTTTCACTCTGTTTTCTCCTATATTGATAGATGTATTTGGAACTCTAAATCCAACATGGTTTGTGCTAGCTTCTTGAAACTTGACACAATAAAGTAGTTTCACGTTCTATCTCTATGTTTTGTTTCCTCTTGATGTAGCCCTAAGCAGTGACTGGCGAGAAACACTTTCATGGAAAGGGGTTGCCAGGCTTCCCAAAATTACGAATCTCCAGAAATCTCAGCAAATATTTTTTCACCCAAACTGGATGATACTTTCAGGTAATGATCAGTACACTAAGGCGACTTGGTTCCCCAAATTTCGTTCTTCTATGTTGAAGCGTTCGTTTCCAGTAACAGTTTTAATTTTTAGGTTTCACTCTGTTTTCTCCTATATTGATAGATGTATTTGGAACTCTAAATCCAACACGGTTTGTGCTAGCTTCTTGAAACTTGACACAATAAAGTAGTTTCACGTTCTATCTCTACGTTTTGTTTCCTCTTGATGTAGCCTTAAGCAGTGACTGGCGAGAAACACTTTCAAGGAAAGGGGTTGCCAAGCTTCCTAAAATTACGAATCTCCAGATATCTCAGCAAATATTTTTTCACCCAAACTGGATGATACTTTCAGGTAATGATCAGTACACTAAGGCGACTTGGTTCCCCAAATTTCGTTCTTCTATGTTGAAGCGTTCGTTTCCAGTAACAGTTTGAATTTTTAGTTTTCACTCTGTTTTCTCCTATATTGATAGATGTATTTGGAACTCTAAATCCAACAGGGTTTGTGCTAGCTACTTGAAACTTGACACAATAATGTAGTTTCACGTTCTATCTCTACGTTTTGTTTCCTCTTGATGTAGCCCTAAGCAGTTACTGGCGGGAAACACTTTCATGGAAAGGGGTTGCCAAGCTTCCTAAAATTACGAATCTCCAGAAATCTCAGCAAATATTTTTTCACCCAAACTGGATGATACTTTCAGGTAATGATCAGTACACTAAGGCGACTTGGTTCCCCAAATTTCGTTCTTCTATGTTGAAGCGTTCGTTTCCAGTAACAGTTTGAATTTTTAGGTTTCACTCTGTTTTCTCCTATATTGATAGATGTATTTGGAACTCTAAATCCAACACGGTTTGTGCTGGCTTCTTGAAACATGATACAATAAAGTAGTTTCACGTTCTATATCTATGTTTTGTTTCCTCTTGATGTAGCCCAATGCAGTGACTGGCGAGAAACACTTTCATGGAAAGGGGTTGCCAGGCTTCCCAAAATTACGAATCTCCAGAAATCTCAGCAAATATTTTTTCACCCAAACTGGATGATACTTTCAGGTAATGATCAGTACACTAAGGCGACTTGGTTCCCCAAATTTCGTTCTTCTATGTTGAAGCGTTCGTTTCCAGTAACAGTTTGAATTTTTAGGTTTCACTCTGTTTTCTCCTATATTGATAGATGTGTTTGGAACTCTAAATCGAACACGGTTTGTGCTAGCTTCTTGAAACTTGACACAATAAAGTAGTTTCACGTTCTATCTCTATGTTTTGTTTCCTCTTGATGTAGCCTTAAGCAGTGAATGGCGAGAAACACTTTCATGGAAAGGGGTTGCCAAGCTTCCTAAAATTACGAATCTCCAGAAATCTCAGCAAATATTTTTTCACCCAAACTGGATGATACTTTCAGGTAATGATCAGTACACTAAGCCGACTTGGTTCCCCAAACTTCGTTCTTCTATATTGAAGCGTTCGTTTCCAGTAACAGTTTGAATTTTTAGGTTTCACTCTGTTTTCTCCTATATTGACACATGTATTTGGAACTCTAAATCCAACACGGTTTGTGCTAGCTTCTTGAAACTTGAAGCAATAAAGTACTTTCTCGTTCTATCTCTACGTTTTGTTTCCTCTTGATGTAGCCCTAAGCAGTGACTGGCGAGAAACACTTTCATGAAAAGGTGTTGCCAAGCTTCCAAAAATTAGGAATCTCCAGAAATCCCAGCAAATATATTTTCACCCAAACTGGATGATACTTTCAGGTAATGATCAGTACACTAAGCCGACTTGGTTCCCCAAATTTTGTTCTTCTATGTTGCATCGTTCGTTTGCAGTAACAGTTTGAATTTTTAGGTTTCACTCTGTTTTCTCCTATATTGATAGATGTATTTGGAACTCTAAATCCAACACGGTTTGTGCTAGGTTCTTGAAACATGACACAATAAAGTAGTTTCACGTTCTATCTCTATGGTTTCTTTCCTCTTGATGTAGCCCTAAGCAGTGACTGGCGAGAAACACGTTCATTGAAAGGGATTGCCAAGCTTCCAAAAATACGAATCTCCAGAAATCTCAGCAAACATTTTTTCACCCAAACTGGATGATACTTTCAGGTATTGATCAGTGCACTAAGGCGACTTGGTTCCCCAAATATCGTTCTTCTATCTTGAAGCGTTCATTTCCAGTAACAGTTTGAATTTTTAGGTTTCACTCTGTATTCTCCTATATTGATATATGTGTTTGGAACTCTAAATCCAACACGGTTTGTGCTAACTTCTTCAAACCGGACACAATAAAGTAGTTTCACGTTCTATCTCTGTGTTTTATTTCCTCTTGATGTATACCTAAGCAGTGACTGGCGAGAAACACTTTCATGGAAAGGGTTTGCCAAGCTGCCAAAAATTACGAATCTCCAGAAATCTCAGCAAATATTTTTTCACCCAAACTGGATGATACTTTAAAGTAATGATCAGTACACTAAGCCGACTTGGTTCCCCAAATTTCGTTCCTCTATGTTGAAGCGTTCGTTTCCAGTAACAGTTTGAATTTTTAGGTTTCACTCTGTTTTCTCCTATATTGACACATGTATTTGGAACTCTAAATCCAACACGGTTTGTGCTAGCTTCTTGAAACTTGAAACAATAAAGTGGTTTCTCGTTCTATCTCTATGTTTTGTTTCCTCTTGATGTAGCCCTAAGCAGTGACTGGCGAGAAACACTTTCATGGAAAGGGGTTGTCAAGCTTCCAAAAATTAGGAATCTCCAGAAATCTCAGCAAATATTTTTTCACCCAAACTGGATGATACTTTCAGGTAATGCTCAGTACACTAAGCCCTCTTGCTTCTCCAAATTTCGTACTTCTATGTTGAAGCGTTCGTTTCCAGTAACAGTTTGAATTTTTAGGTTACACTCTGTTTTCTCCTATATTGATAGATGTATTAGGAACTCTAAATCCCACACGGTTTGTGCTAGCTTCTTGAAACTTGAAACAATAAAGTAGTTTCACATTCTATCTCTATGTTTTGTTTCCTCTATGTTTTGTTTCCTCTTGATGCTAGCTTCTTGAAACTTGAAACAATAAATTAGTTTCAAGTTCTGTCTCTATGTTTTGTTTCCTCTTGATGTAACCCTAAGCAGTGACTGGCGAGAAATACTTACATTGAAAGGGATTGCCAAGCTTCCAAAGATAAGAATCTCCAGAAATCTCAGCAAATATTTTTTCACCCAAACTGGATGATACTTTCAGGTAATGATCAGTACACTAAGGCGACTTGGTTTCCCAAATTTCGTTCTTCTATGTTGAAGCGTTCGTTTCCAGTAACAGTTTGAATTTCTAGATTTCACTCTGTTTTCTCCTATATTGATAGATGTATTTGGAACTCTAAATCCAACACGGTTTGTGCTGGCTTCTTGAAACATGACACAATAAAGTAGTTTCACGTTCTATCTCTATATTTTGTTTCCTCTTGATGTAGCCCAATGCAGTGACTGGCGAGAAACACTTTCATGGAAAGGGGTTGCCAGGCTTCCCAAAATTACGAATCTCCAGAAATCTCAGCAAATATTTTTTCACCCAAACTGGATGATACTTTCAGGTAATGATCAGTACACTAAGGCGACTTGGTTCCCCAAATTTCGTTCTTCTATGTTGAAGCGTTCGTTTCCAGTAACAGTTTGAATTTTTAGGTTTCACTCTGTTTTCTCCTATATTGATAGATGTATTTGGAACTCTAAATCCAACAGGGTTTGTGCTAGCTTCTTGAAACTTGACACAATAAAGTAGTTTCAAGTTCTATCTCTACGTTTTGTTTCCTCTTGATGTAGCCCTAAGCAGTTACTGGCGAGAAACACTTTCATGGAAAGTGGTTGCCAAGCTTACTAAAATTACGAATCTCCAGAAATCTCAGCAAATATTTTTTCACCCAAACTGGATGATACTTTCAGGTAATGATCAGTACACTAAGGCGACTTGGTTCCCCAAATTTCGTTCTTCTATGTTGAAGCGTTCGTTTCCAGTAACAGTTTGAATTTCTAGATTTCACTCTGTTTTCTCCTATATTGATAGATGTATTTGGAACTCTAAATCCATCACGGTTTGTGCTGGCTTCTTGAAACATGACACAATAAAGTAGTTTCACGTTCTATCTCTATATTTTGTTTCCTCTTGATGTAGCCCAATGCAGTAACTGGCGAGAAACACTTTCATGGAAAGGGGTTGCCAAGCTTCCTAAAATTACGAATCTCGAGAAATCTCAGCAAATATTTTTTCACCC
Source organism: Spermophilus citellus (assembly GCF_964194105.1). Taxonomy (NCBI): domain Eukaryota; kingdom Metazoa; phylum Chordata; class Mammalia; order Rodentia; family Sciuridae; genus Spermophilus; species Spermophilus citellus. The sequence continues at coordinate 10,708,342 of NC_138192.1, read as the reverse complement.
AAACTGGATGATACTTTCAGGTAATGATCAGTACACTAAGGCGACTTGGCTCCCCAAATTTCGTTCTTCTATGTTGAAGCGTTCGTTTGCAGTAACACTCTGAATTTTTAGGTTTCACTCTGTTTTCTCCTATATTGATAGATGTATTTGGAACTCTAAATCCAACATGGTTTGTGCTAGCTTCTTGAAACTTGACACAATAAAGTAGTTTCACGTTCTATCTCTATGTTTTGTTTCCTCTTGATGTAGCCCTAAGCAGTGACTGGAGAGAAACACTTTCATGGAAAGGGGTTGCCAGGCTTCCCAAAATTACGAATCTCCAGAAATCTCAGCAAATATTTTTTCACCCAAACTGGATGATACTTTCAGGTAATGATCAGTACACTAAGGCGACTTGGTTCCCCAAATTTCGTTCTTCTATGTTGAAGCGTTCGTTTCCAGTAACAGTTTGAATTTTTAGGTTTCACTCTGTTTTCTCCTATATTGATAGATGTATTTGGAACTCTAAATCCAACACGGTTTGTGCTAGCTTCTTGAAACTTGACACAATAAAGTAGTTTCACGTTCTATCTCTACGTTTTGTTTCCTCTTGATGTAGCCTTAAGCAGTGACTGGCGAGAAACACTTTCAAGGAAAGGGGTTGCCAAGCTTCCTAAAATTACGAATCTCCAGATATCTCAGCAAATATTTTTTCACCCAAACTGGATGATACTTTCAGGTAATGATCAGTACACTAAGGCGACTTGGTTCCCCAAATTTCGTTCTTCTATGTTGAAGCGTTCGTTTCCAGTAACAGTTTGAATTTTTAGTTTTCACTCTGTTTTCTCCTATATTGATAGATGTATTTGGAACTCTAAATCCAACAGGGTTTGTGCTAGCTACTTGAAACTTGACACAATAATGTAGTTTCACGTTCTATCTCTACGTTTTGTTTCCTCTTGATGTAGCCCTAAGCAGTTACTGGCGGGAAACACTTTCATGGAAAGGGGTTGCCAAGCTTCCTAAAATTACGAATCTCCAGAAATCTCAGCAAATATTTTTTCACCCAAACTGGATGATACTTTCAGGTAATGATCAGTACACTAAGGCGACTTGGTTCCCCAAATTTCGTTCTTCTATGTTGAAGCGTTCGTTTCCAGTAACAGTTTGAATTTTTAGGTTTCACTCTGTTTTCTCCTATATTGATAGATGTATTTGGAACTCTAAATCCAACAGGGTTTGTGCTGGCTTCTTGAAACTTGACACAATAAAGTAGTTTCACGTTCTATCTCTACGTTTTGTTTCCTCTTGATGTAGCCCTAAGCAGTAACTGGCGAGAAACACTTTCATGGAAAGGGGTTGCCAAGCTTCCTAAAATTACGAATCTCGAGAAATCTCAGCAAATATTTTTTCACTCAAACTGGATGATACTTTCAGGTAATGATCAGTACACTAAGGCGACTTGGTTCCCCAAATTTCGTTCTTCTATGTTGAAGCGTTCGTTTCCAGTAACAGTTTGAATTTTTAGGTTTCACTCTGTTTTCTCCTATATTGATAGATGTGTTTGGAACTCTAAATCGAACACGGTTTGTGCTAGCTTCTTGAAACTTGACACAATAAAGTAGTTTCACGTTCTATCTCTATGTTTTGTTTCCTCTTGATGTAGCCCTAAGCAGTGACTGGCGAGAAACACTTTCATGGAAAGGGGTTGCCAGGCTTCCCAAAATTACGAATCTCCAGAAATCTCAGCAAATATTTTTTCACCCAAACTGGATGATACTTTCAGGTAATGATCAGTACACTAAGGCGACTTGGTTCCCCAAATTTCGTTCTTCTATATTGAAGCGTTCGTTTCCAGTAACAGTTTGAATTTTTAGGTTTCACTCTGTTTTCTCCTATATTGATAGATGTATTTGGAACTCTAAATCCAACACGGTTTGTGCTAGCTTCTTGAAACTTGAAGCAATAAAGTACTTTCTCGTTCTATCTCTACGTTTTGTTTCCTCTTGATGTAGCCCTAAGCAGTGACTGGCGAGAAACACTTTCAAGGAAAGGGGTTGCCAAGCTTCCTAAAATTACGAATCTCCAGATATCTCAGCAAATATTTTTTCACCCAAACTGGATGATACTTTCAGGTAATGATCAGTACACTAAGGCGACTTGGTTCCCCAAATTTCGTTCTTCTATGTTGAAGCGTTCGTTTGCAGTAACAGTTTGAATTTTTAGGTTTCACTCTGTTTTCTCCTATATTGATAGATGTATTTGGAACTCTAAATCCAACACGGTTTGTGCTAGGTTCTTGAAACATGACACAATAAAGTAGTTTCACGTTCTATCTCTACGTTTTGTTTCCTCTTGATGTAGCCCTAAGCAGTTACTGGCGGGAAACACTTTCATGGAAAGGGGTTGCCAAGCTTCCTAAAATTACGAATCTCCAGAAATCTCAGCAAATATTTTTTCACCCAAACTGGATGGTACTTTCAGGTAATGATCAGTACACTAAGGCGACTTGGTTCCCCAAATTTCGTTCTTCTATGTTGAAGCGTTCGTTTCCAGTAACAGTTTGAATTTTTAGGTTTCACTCTGTTTTCTCCTATATTGATAGATGTATTTGGAACTCTAAATCCAACACGGTTTGTGCTGGCTTCTTGAAACATGATACAATAAAGTAGTTTCACGTTCTATATCTATGTTTTGTTTCCTCTTGATGTAGCCCAATGCAGTGACTGGCGAGAAACACTTTCATGGAAAGGGGTTGCCAGGCTTCCCAAAATTACGAATCTCCAGAAATCTCAGCAAATATTTTTTCACCCAAACTGGATGATACTTTCAGGTAATGATCAGTACACTAAGGCGACTTGGTTCCCCAAATTTCGTTCTTCTATGTTGAAGCGTTCGTTTCCAGTAACAGTTTGAATTTTTAGGTTTCACTCTGTTTTCTCCTATATTGATAGATGTGTTTGGAACTCTAAATCGAACACGGTTTGTGCTAGCTTCTTGAAACTTGACACAATAAAGTAGTTTCACGTTCTATCTCTATGTTTTGTTTCCTCTTGATGTAGCCTTAAGCAGTGAATGGCGAGAAACACTTTCATGGAAAGGGGTTGCCAAGCTGCCAAAAATTACGAATCTCCAGAAATCTCAGCAAATATTTTTTCACCCAAACTGGATGATACTTTGAAGTAATGATCAGTACACTAAGCCGACTTGGTTCCCCAAATTTCGTTCTTCTATGTTGAAGCGTTCGTTTCCAGTAACAGTTTGAATTTTTAGGTTTCACTCTGTTTTCTCCTATATTGATAGATGTATTTGGAACTCTAAATCCAACACGGATTGTGCTAGCTTCTTGAAACTTGACACAATAAAGTAGTTTCACGTTCTATCTCTACGTTTTGTTTCCTCTTGATGTAGCCTTAAGCAGTGACTGGCGAGAAACACTTTCAAGGAAAGGGGTTGCCAAGCTTCCTAAAATTACGAATCTCCAGATATCTCAGCAAATATTTTTTCACCCAAACTGGATGATACTTTCAGGTAATGATCAGTACACTAAGGCGACTTGGTTCCCCAAATTTCGTTCTTCTATGTTGAAGCGTTCGTTTCCAGTAACAGTTTGAATTTTTAGGTTTCACTCTGTTTTCTCCTATATTGATAGATGTATTTGGAACTCTAAATCCAACAGGGTTTGTGCTAGCTACTTGAAACTTGACACAATAAAGTAGTTTCACGTTCTATCTCTACGTTTTGTTTCCTCTTGATGTAGCCCTAAGCAGTTACTGGCGGGAAACACTTTCATGGAAAGAGGTTGCCAAGCTTCCTAAAATTACGAATCTCCAGAAATCTCAGCAAATATTTTTTCACCCAAACTGGATGATACTTTCAGGTAATGATCAGTACACTAAGGCGACTTGGTTCCCCAAATTTCGTTCTTCTATGTTGAAGCGTTCGTTTCCAGTAACAGTTTGAATTTCTAGATTTCACTCTGTTTTCTCCTATATTGATAGATGTATTTGGAACTCTAAATCCATCACGGTTTGTGCTGGCTTCTTGAAACATGACACAATAAAGTAGTTTCACGTTCTATCTCTATATTTTGTTTCCTCTTGATGTAGCCCAATGCAGTGACTGGCGAGAAACACTTTCATGGAAAGGGGTTGCCAGGCTTCCCAAAATTAGGAATCTCCAGAAATCTCAGCAAATATTTTTTCACCCAAACTGGATGATACTTTCAGGTAATGATCAGTACACTAAGGCGACTTGGTTCCCCAAATTTCGTTCTTCTATGTTGAAGCGTTCGTTTCCAGTAACAGTTTGAATTTTTAGGTTTCACTCTGTTTTCTCCTATATTGATAGATGTATTTGGAACTCTAAATCCAACAGGGTTTGTGCTAGCTTCTTGAAACTTGACACAATAAAGTAGTTTCAAGTTCTATCTCTACGTTTTGTTTCCTCTTGATGTAGCCCTAAGCAGTTACTGGCGAGAAACAGTTTCATGGAAAGTGGTTGCCAAGCTTACTAAAATTACGAATCTCCAGAAATCTCAGCAAATATTTTTTCACCCAAACTGGATGATACTTTCAGGTAATGATCAGTACACTAAGGCGACTTGGTTCCCCAAATTTCGTTCTTCTATGTTGAAGCGTTCGTTTCCAGTAACAGTTTGAATTTTTAGGTTTCACTCTGTTTTCTCCTATATTGATAGATGTATTTGGAACTCTAAATCCAACAGGGTTTGTGCTAGCTTCTTGAAACTTGACACAATAAAGTAGTTTCACGTTCTATCTCTACGTTTTGTTTCCTCTTGATGTAGCCCTAAGCAGTAACTGGCGAGAAACACTTTCATGGAAAGGGGTTGCCAAGCTTCCTAAAATTACGAATCTCGAGAAATCTCAGCAAATATTTTTTCACCCAAACTGGATGATACTTTCAGGTAATGATCAGTACACTAAGGCGACTTGGTTCCCCAAATTTCGTTCTTCTATGTTGAAGCGTTCGTTTCCAGTAACAGTTTGAATTTTTAGGTTTCACTCTGTTTTCTCCTATATTGATAGATGTATTTGGAACTCTAAATCCAACACGGTTTGTGCTAGCTTCTTGAAACTTGACACAATAAAGTAGTTTCACGTTCTATCTCTACGTTTTGTTTCCTCTTGATGTAGCCTTAAGCAGTGACTGGCGAGAAACACTTTCAAGGAAAGGGGTTGCCAAGCTTCCTAAAATTACGAATCTCCAGATATCTCAGCAAATATTTTTTCACCCAAACTGGATGATACTTTCAGGTAATGATCAGTACACTAAGGCGACTTGGTTCCCCAAATTTCGTTCTTCTATGTTGAAGCGTTCGTTTCCAGTAACAGTTTGAATTTTTAGTTTTCACTCTGTTTTCTCCTATATTGATAGATGTATTTGGAACTCTAAATCCAACAGGGTTTGTGCTAGCTACTTGAAACTTGACACAATAATGTAGTTTCACGTTCTATCTCTACGTTTTGTTTCCTCTTGATGTAGCCCTAAGCAGTTACTGGCGGGAAACACTTTCATGGAAAGGGGTTGCCAAGCTTCCTAAAATTACGAATCTCCAGAAATCTCAGCAAATATTTTTTCACCCAAACTGGATGATACTTTCAGGTAATGATCAGTACACTAAGGCGACTTGGTTCCCCAAATTTCGTTCTTCTATGTTGAAGCGTTCGTTTCCAGTAACAGTTTGAATTTTTAGGTTTCACTCTGTTTTCTCCTATATTGATAGATGTATTTGGAACTCTAAATCCAACAGGGTTTGTGCTGGCTTCTTGAAACTTGACACAATAAAGTAGTTTCACGTTCTATCTCTACGTTTTGTTTCCTCTTGATGTAGCCCTAAGCAGTGACTGGCGAGAAACACTTTCATGGAAAGGGGTTGCCAAGCTTCCTAAAATTACGAATCTCGAGAAATCTCAGCAAATATTTTTTCACTCAAACTGGATGATACTTTCAGGTAATGATCAGTACACTAAGGCGACTTGGTTCCCCAAATTTCGTTCTTCTATGTTGAAGCGTTCGTTTCCAGTAACAGTTTGAATTTTTAGGTTTCACTCTGTTTTCTCCTATATTGATAGATGTGTTTGGAACTCTAAATCGAACACGGTTTGTGCTAGCTTCTTGAAACTTGACACAATAAAGTAGTTTCACGTTCTATCTCTATGTTTTGTTTCCTCTTGATGTAGCCCTAAGCAGTGACTGGCGAGAAACACTTTCATGGAAAGGGGTTGCCAGGCTTCCCAAAATTACGAATCTCCAGAAATCTCAGCAAATATTTTTTCACCCAAACTGGATGATACTTTCAGGTAATGATCAGTACACTAAGGCGACTTGGTTCCCCAAATTTCGTTCTTCTATATTGAAGCGTTCGTTTCCAGTAACAGTTTGAATTTTTAGGTTTCACTCTGTTTTCTCCTATATTGATAGATGTATTTGGAACTCTAAATCCAACACGGTTTGTGCTAGCTTCTTGAAACTTGAAGCAATAAAGTACTTTCTCGTTCTATCTCTACGTTTTGTTTCCTCTTGATGTAGCCCTAAGCAGTGACTGGCGAGAAACACTTTCAAGGAAAGGGGTTGCCAAGCTTCCTAAAATTACGAATCTCCAGATATCTCAGCAAATATTTTTTCACCCAAACTGGATGATACTTTCAGGTAATGATCAGTACACTAAGGCGACTTGGTTCCCCAAATTTCGTTCTTCTATGTTGAAGCGTTCGTTTGCAGTAACAGTTTGAATTTTTAGGTTTCACTCTGTTTTCTCCTATATTGATAGATGTATTTGGAACTCTAAATCCAACACGGTTTGTGCTAGGTTCTTGAAACATGACACAATAAAGTAGTTTCACGTTCTATCTCTACGTTTTGTTTCCTCTTGATGTAGCCCTAAGCAGTTACTGGCGGGAAACACTTTCATGGAAAGGGGTTGCCAAGCTTCCTAAAATTACGAATCTCCAGAAATCTCAGCAAATATTTTTTCACCCAAACTGGATGGTACTTTCAGGTAATGATCAGTACACTAAGGCGACTTGGTTCCCCAAATTTCGTTCTTCTATGTTGAAGCGTTCGTTTCCAGTAACAGTTTGAATTTTTAGGTTTCACTCTGTTTTCTCCTATATTGATAGATGTATTTGGAACTCTAAATCCAACACGGTTTGTGCTGGCTTCTTGAAACATGATACAATAAAGTAGTTTCACGTTCTATATCTATGTTTTGTTTCCTCTTGATGTAGCCCAATGCAGTGACTGGCGAGAAACACTTTCATGGAAAGGGGTTGCCAGGCTTCCCAAAATTACGAATCTCCAGAAATCTCAGCAAATATTTTTTCACCCAAACTGGATGATACTTTCAGGTAATGATCAGTACACTAAGGCGACTTGGTTCCCCAAATTTCGTTCTTCTATGTTGAAGCGTTCGTTTCCAGTAACAGTTTGAATTTTTAGGTTTCACTCTGTTTTCTCCTATATTGATAGATGTGTTTGGAACTCTAAATCGAACACGGTTTGTGCTAGCTTCTTGAAACTTGACACAATAAAGTAGTTTCACGTTCTATCTCTATGTTTTGTTTCCTCTTGATGTAGCCTTAAGCAGTGAATGGCGAGAAACACTTTCATGGAAAGGGGTTGCCAAGCTGCCAAAAATTACGAATCTCCAGAAATCTCAGCAAATATTTTTTCACCCAAACTGGATGATACTTTGAAGTAATGATCAGTACACTAAGCCGACTTGGTTCCCCAAATTTCGTTCTTCTATGTTGAAGCGTTCGTTTCCAGTAACAGTTTGAATTTTTAGGTTTCACTCTGTTTTCTCCTATATTGATAGATGTATTTGGAACTCTAAATCCAACACGGATTGTGCTAGCTTCTTGAAACTTGACACAATAAAGTAGTTTCACGTTCTATCTCTACGTTTTGTTTCCTCTTGATGTAGCCTTAAGCAGTGACTGGCGAGAAACACTTTCAAGGAAAGGGGTTGCCAAGCTTCCTAAAATTACGAATCTCCAGATATCTCAGCAAATATTTTTTCACCCAAACTGGATGATACTTTCAGGTAATGATCAGTACACTAAGGCGACTTGGTTCCCCAAATTTCGTTCTTCTATGTTGAAGCGTTCGTTTCCAGTAACAGTTTGAATTTTTAGGTTTCACTCTGTTTTCTCCTATATTGATAGATGTATTTGGAACTCTAAATCCAACAGGGTTTGTGCTAGCTACTTGAAACTTGACACAATAAAGTAGTTTCACGTTCTATCTCTACGTTTTGTTTCCTCTTGATGTAGCCCTAAGCAGTTACTGGCGGGAAACACTTTCATGGAAAGAGGTTGCCAAGCTTCCTAAAATTACGAATCTCCAGAAATCTCAGCAAATATTTTTTCACCCAAACTGGATGATACTTTCAGGTAATGATCAGTACACTAAGGCGACTTGGTTCCCCAAATTTCGTTCTTCTATGTTGAAGCGTTCGTTTCCAGTAACAGTTTGAATTTTTAGGTTTCACTCTGTTTTCTCCTATATTGATAGATGTATTTGGAACTCTAAATCCAACAGGGTTTGTGCTAGCTTCTTGAAACTTGACACAATAAAGTAGTTTCACGTTCTATCTCTACGTTTTGTTTCCTCTTGATGTAGCCCTAAGCAGTTACTGGCGGGAAACACTTTCATGGAAAGGGGTTGCCAAGCTTCCTAAAATTACGAATCTCCAGAAATCTCAGCAAATATTTTTTCACCCAAACTGGATGATACTTTCAGGTAATGATCAGTACACTAAGGCGACTTGGTTCCCCAAATTTCGTTCTTCTATGTTGAAGCGTTCGTTTCCAGTAACAGTTTGAATTTTTAGGTTTCACTCTGTTTTCTCCTATATTGATAGATGTATTTGGAACTCTAAATCCAACACGGTTTGTGCTGGCTTCTTGAAACATGACACAATAAAGTAGTTTCACGTTCTATCTCTATGTTTTGTTTCCTCTTGATGTAGCCCAATGCAGTGACTGGCAAGAAACACTTTCATGGAAAGGGGTTGCCAGGCTTCCCAAAATTACGAATCTCCAGATATCTCAGCAAATATTTTTTCACCCAAACTGGATGATACTTTCAGGTAATGATCAGTACACTAAGGCGACTTGGTTCCCCAAATTTCGTTCTTCTATGTTGAAGCGTTCGTTTCCAGTAACAGTTTGAATTTTTAGGTTTCACTCTGTTTTCTCCTATATTGATAGATGTATTTGGAACTCTAAATCCAACAGGGTTTGTGCTGGCTTCTTGAAACTTGACACAATAAAGTAGTTTCACGTTCTATCTCTATGTTTTGTTTCCTCTTGATGTAGCCCTAAGCAGTGACTGGCGAGAAACACTTTCATGGAAAGGGGTTGCCAGGCTTCCCAAAATTAAGAATCTCCAGAAATCTCAGCAAATATTTTTTCACCCAAACTGGATGATACTTTCAGGTAATGATCAGTACACTAAGGCGACTTGGTTCCCCAAATTTCGTTCTTCTATGTTGAAGCGTTCGTTTCCAGTAACAGTTTGAATTTTTAGGTTTCACTCTGTTTTCTCCTATATTGATAGATGTATTTGGAACTCTAAATCCAACAGGGTTTGTGCTGGCTTCTTGAAACTTGACACAATAAAGTAGTTTCACGTTCTATCTCTAAGTTTTGTTTCCTCTTGATGTAGCCCTAAGCAGTTACTGGCGGGAAACACTTTCATGGAAAGGGGTTGCCAGGCTTCCTAAAATTACGAATCTCCAGATATCTCAGCAAATATTTTTTCACCCAAACTGGATGATACTTTCAGGTAATGCTCAGTACACTAAACCTTCTTGCTTCTCCAAATTTCGTACTTCTATGTTGAAGCGTTCGTTTCCAGTAACAGTTTGAATTTTTAGATTTCACTCTGTTTTCTCCTATATTGATAGATGTATTTGGAACTCTAAATCCAACACGGTTTGTGCTGGCTTCTTGAAACATGATACAATAAAGTAGTTTCACGTTCTATCTCTATGTTTTGTTTCCTCTTGATGTAGCCCAATGCAGTGACTGGCGAGAAACACTTTCATGGAAAGGGGTTGCCAGGCTTCCCAAAATTACGAATCTCCAGAAATCTCAGCAAATATTTTTTCACCCAAACTGGATGATACTTTCAGGTAATGATCAGTACACTAAGGCGACTTGGTTCCCCAAATTTCGTTCTTCTATGTTGAAGCGTTCGTTTCCAGTAACAGTTTGAATTTTTAGGTTTCACTCTGTTTTCTCCTATATTGATAGATGTGTTTGGAACTCTAAATCGAACACGGTTTGTGCTAGCTTCTTGAAACTTGACACAATAAAGTAGTTTCACGTTCTATCTCTATGTTTTGTTTCCTCTTGATGTAGCCTTAAGCAGTGACTGGCGAGAAACACTTTCATGGAAAGGGGTTGCCAAGCTTCCTAAAATTACGAATCTCCAGAAATCTCAGCAAATATTTTTTCACCCAAACTGGATGATACTTTCAGGTAATGATCAGTACACTAAGCCGACTTGGTTCCCCAAACTTCGTTCTTCTATATTGAAGCGTTCGTTTCCAGTAACAGTTTGAATTTTTAGGTTTCACTCTGTTTTCTCCTATATTGACACATGTATTTGGAACTCTAAATCCAACACGGTTTGTGCTAGCTTCTTGAAACTTGAAGCAATAAAGTACTTTCTCGTTCTATCTCTACGTTTTGTTTCCTCTTGATGTAGCCCTAAGCAGTGACTGGCGAGAAACACTTTCATGAAAAGGTGTTGCCAAGCTTCCAAAAATTAGGAATCTCCAGAAATCCCAGCAAATATATTTTCACCCAAACTGGATGATACTTTCAGGTAATGATCAGTACACTAAGCCGACTTGGTTCCCCAAATTTTGTTCTTCTATGTTGCATCGTTCGTTTGCAGTAACAGTTTGAATTTTTAGGTTTCACTCTGTTTTCTCCTATATTGATAGATGTATTTGGAACTCTAAATCCAACACGGTTTGTGCTAGGTTCTTGAAACATGACACAATAAAGTAGTTTCACGTTCTATCTCTATGGTTTCTTTCCTCTTGATGTAGCCCTAAGCAGTGACTGGCGAGAAACACGTTCATTGAAAGGGATTGCCAAGCTTCCAAAAATACGAATCTCCAGAAATCTCAGCAAACATTTTTTCACCCAAACTGGATGATACTTTCAGGTATTGATCAGTGCACTAAGGCGACTTGGTTCCCCAAATATCGTTCTTCTATCTTGAAGCGTTCATTTCCAGTAACAGTTTGAATTTTTAGGTTTCACTCTGTATTCTCCTATATTGATATATGTGTTTGGAACTCTAAATCCAACACGGTTTGTGCTAACTTCTTCAAACCGGACACAATAAAGTAGTTTCACGTTCTATCTCTGTGTTTTATTTCCTCTTGATGTATACCTAAGCAGTGACTGGCGAGAAACACTTTCATGGAAAGGGTTTGCCAAGCTGCCAAAAATTACGAATCTCCAGAAATCTCAGCAAATATTTTTTCACCCAAACTGGATGATACTTTGAAGTAATGATCAGTACACTAAGCCGACTTGGTTCCCCAAATTTCGTTCTTCTATGTTGAAGCGTTCGTTTCCAGTAACAGTTTGAATTTTTAGGTTTCACTCTGTTTTCTCCTATATTGACACATGTATTTGGAACTCTAAATCCAACACGGTTTGTGCTAGCTTCTTGAAACTTGAAACAATAAAGTGGTTTCTCGTTCTATCTCTATGTTTTGTTTCCTCTTGATGTAGCCCTAAGCAGTGACTGGCGAGAAACACTTTCATGGAAAGGGGTTGTCAAGCTTCCAAAAATTAGGAATCTCCAGAAATCTCAGCAAATATTTTTTCACCCAAACTGGATGATACTTTCAGGTAATGCTCAGTACACTAAGCCCTCTTGCTTCTCCAAATTTCGTACTTCTATGTTGAAGCGTTCGTTTCCAGTAACAGTTTGAATTTTTAGGTTACACTCTGTTTTCTCCTATATTGATAGATGTATTAGGAACTCTAAATCCCACACGGTTTGTGCTAGCTTCTTGAAACTTGAAACAATAAAGTAGTTTCACATTCTATCTCTATGTTTTGTTTCCTCTATGTTTTGTTTCCTCTTGATGCTAGCTTCTTGAAACTTGAAACAATAAAGTAGTTTCAAGTTCTGTCTCTATGTTTTGTTTCCTCTTGATGTAACCCTAAGCAGTGACTGGCGAGAAATACTTACATTGAAAGGGATTGCCAAGCTTCCAAAGATAAGAATCTCCAGAAATCTCAGCAAATATTTTTTCACCCAAACTGGATGATACTTTCAGGTAATGATCAGTACACTAAGGCGACTTGGTTTCCCAAATTTCGTTCTTCTATGTTGAAGCGTTCGTTTCCAGTAACAGTTTGAATTTCTAGATTTCACTCTGTTTTCTCCTATATTGATAGATGTATTTGGAACTCTAAATCCAACACGGTTTGTGCTGGCTTCTTGAAACATGACACAATAAAGTAGTTTCACGTTCTATCTCTATATTTTGTTTCCTCTTGATGTAGCCCAATGCAGTGACTGGCGAGAAACACTTTCATGGAAAGGGGTTGCCAGGCTTCCCAAAATTACGAATCTCCAGAAATCTCAGCAAATATTTTTTCACCCAAACTGGATGATACTTTCAGGTAATGATCAGTACACTAAGGCGACTTGGTTCCCCAAATTTCGTTCTTCTATGTTGAAGCGTTCGTTTCCAGTAACAGTTTGAATTTTTAGGTTTCACTCTGTTTTCTCCTATATTGATAGATGTATTTGGAACTCTAAATCCAACAGGGTTTGTGCTAGCTTCTTGAAACTTGACACAATAAAGTAGTTTCAAGTTCTATCTCTACGTTTTGTTTCCTCTTGATGTAGCCCTAAGCAGTTACTGGCGAGAAACACTTTCATGGAAAGTGGTTGCCAAGCTTACTAAAATTACGAATCTCCAGAAATCTCAGCAAATATTTTTTCACCCAAACTGGATGATACTTTCAGGTAATGATCAGTACACTAAGGCGACTTGGTTCCCCAAATTTCGTTCTTCTATGTTGAAGCGTTCGTTTCCAGTAACAGTTTTAATTTTTAGGTTTCACTCTGTTTTCTCCTATATTGATAGATGTATTTGGAACTCTAAATCCAACACGGTTTGTGCTAGCTCCTTGAAACTTGACACAATAAAGTAGTTTCACGTTCTATCTCTACGTTTTGTTTCCTCTTGATGTAGCCTTAAGCAGTGACTGGCGAGAAACACTTTCAAGGAAAGGGGTTGCCAAGCTTCCTAAAATTACGAATCTCCAGATATCTCAGCAAATATTTTTTCACCCAAACTGGATGATACTTTCAGGTAATGATCAGTACACTAAGGCGACTTGGTTCCCCAAATTTCGTTCTTCTATGTTGAAGCGTTCGTTTCCAGTAACAGTTTGAATTTTTAGGTTTCACTCTGTTTTCTCCTATATTGATAGATGTATTTGGAACTCTAAATCCAACACGGTTTGTGCTAGCTTCTTGAAACTTGACACAATAAAGTAGTTTCACGTTCTATCTCTACGTTTTGTTTCCTCTTGATGTAGCCTTAAGCAGTGACTGGCGAGAAACACTTTCAAGGAAAGGGGTTGCCAAGCTTCCTAAAATTACGAATCTCCAGATATCTCAGCAAATATTTTTTCACCCAAACTGGATGATACTTTCAGGTAATGATCAGTACACTAAGGCGACTTGGTTCCCCAAATTTCGTTCTTCTATGTTGAAGCGTTCGTTTCCAGTAACAGTTTGAATTTTTAGTTTTCACTCTGTTTTCTCCTATATTGATAGATGTATTTGGAACTCTAAATCCAACAGGGTTTGTGCTAGCTACTTGAAACTTGACACAATAATGTAGTTTCACGTTCTATCTCTACGTTTTGTTTCCTCTTGATGTAGCCCTAAGCAGTTACTGGCGGGAAACACTTTCATGGAAAGGGGTTGCCAAGCTTCCTAAAATTACGAATCTCCAGAAATCTCAGCAAATATTTTTTCACCCAAACTGGATGATACTTTCAGGTAATGATCAGTACACTAAGGCGACTTGGTTCCCCAAATTTCGTTCTTCTATGTTGAAGCGTTCGTTTCCAGTAACAGTTTGAATTTTTAGGTTTCACTCTGTTTTCTCCTATATTGATAGATGTATTTGGAACTCTAAATCCAACACGGTTTGTGCTGGCTTCTTGAAACATGATACAATAAAGTAGTTTCACGTTCTATATCTATGTTTTGTTTCCTCTTGATGTAGCCCAATGCAGTGACTGGCGAGAAACACTTTCATGGAAAGGGGTTGCCAGGCTTCCCAAAATTACGAATCTCCAGAAATCTCAGCAAATATTTTTTCACCCAAACTGGATGATACTTCAGGTAATGATCAGTACACTAAGGCGACTTGGTTCCCCAAATTTCGTTCTTCTATGTTGAAGCGTTCGTTTCCAGTAACAGTTTGAATTTTTAGGTTTCACTCTGTTTTCTCCTATATTGATAGATGTGTTTGGAACTCTAAATCGAACACGGTTTGTGCTAGCTTCTTGAAACTTGACACAATAAAGTAGTTTCACGTTCTATCTCTATGTTTTGTTTCCTCTTGATGTAGCCTTAAGCAGTGACTGGCGAGAAACACTTTCATGGAAAGGGGTTGCCAAGCTTCCTAAAATTACGAATCTCCAGAAATCTCAGCAAATATTTTTTCACCCAAACTGGATGATACTTTCAGGTAATGATCAGTACACTAAGCCGACTTGGTTCCCCAAACTTCGTTCTTCTATATTGAAGCGTTCGTTTCCAGTAACAGTTTGAATTTTTAGGTTTCACTCTGTTTTCTCCTATATTGACACATGTATTTGGAACTCTAAATCCAACACGGTTTGTGCTAGCTTCTTGAAACTTGAAGCAATAAAGTACTTTCTCGTTCTATCTCTACGTTTTGTTTCCTCTTGATGTAGCCCTAAGCAGTGACTGGCGAGAAACACTTTCATGAAAAGGTGTTGCCAAGCTTCCAAAAATTAGGAATCTCCAGAAATCCCAGCAAATATATTTTCACCCAAACTGGATGATACTTTCAGGTAATGATCAGTACACTAAGCCGACTTGGTTCCCCAAATTTTGTTCTTCTATGTTGCATCGTTCGTTTGCAGTAACAGTTTGAATTTTTAGGTTTCACTCTGTTTTCTCCTATATTGATAGATGTATTTGGAACTCTAAATCCAACACGGTTTGTGCTAGGTTCTTGAAACATGACACAATAAAGTAGTTTCACGTTCTATCTCTATGGTTTCTTTCCTCTTGATGTAGCCCTAAGCAGTGACTGGCGAGAAACACGTTCATTGAAAGGGATTGCCAAGCTTCCAAAAATACGAATCTCCAGAAATCTCAGCAAACATTTTTTCACCCAAACTGGATGATACTTTCAGGTATTGATCAGTGCACTAAGGCGACTTGGTTCCCCAAATATCGTTCTTCTATCTTGAAGCGTTCATTTCCAGTAACAGTTTGAATTTTTAGGTTTCACTCTGTATTCTCCTATATTGATATATGTGTTTGGAACTCTAAATCCAACACGGTTTGTGCTAACTTCTTCAAACCGGACACAATAAAGTAGTTTCACGTTCTATCTCTGTGTTTTATTTCCTCTTGATGTATACCTAAGCAGTGACTGGCGAGAAACACTTTCATGGAAAGGGTTTGCCAAGCTGCCAAAAATTACGAATCTCCAGAAATCTCAGCAAATATTTTTTCACCCAAACTGGATGATACTTTGAAGTAATGATCAGTACACTAAGCCGACTTGGTTCCCCAAATTTCGTTCTTCTATGTTGAAGCGTTCGTTTCCAGTAACAGTTTGAATTTTTAGGTTTCACTCTGTTTTCTCCTATATTGACACATGTATTTGGAACTCTAAATCCAACACGGTTTGTGCTAGCTTCTTGAAACTTGAAACAATAAAGTGGTTTCTCGTTCTATCTCTATGTTTTGTTTCCTCTTGATGTAGCCCTAAGCAGTGACTGGCGAGAAACACTTTCATGGAAAGGGGTTGTCAAGCTTCCAAAAATTAGGAATCTCCAGAAATCTCAGCAAATATTTTTTCACCCAAACTGGATGATACTTTCAGGTAATGCTCAGTACACTAAGCCCTCTTGCTTCTCCAAATTTCGTACTTCTATGTTGAAGCGTTCGTTTCCAGTAACAGTTTGAATTTTTAGGTTACACTCTGTTTTCTCCTATATTGATAGATGTATTAGGAACTCTAAATCCCACACGGTTTGTGCTAGCTTCTTGAAACTTGAAACAATAAAGTAGTTTCACATTCTATCTCTATGTTTTGTTTCCTCTATGTTTTGTTTCCTCTTGATGCTAGCTTCTTGAAACTTGAAACAATAAAGTAGTTTCAAGTTCTGTCTCTATGTTTTGTTTCCTCTTGATGTAACCCTAAGCAGTGACTGGCGAGAAATACTTACATTGAAAGGGATTGCCAAGCTTCCAAAGATAAGAATCTCCAGAAATCTCAGCAAATATTTTTTCACCCAAACTGGATGATACTTTCAGGTAATGATCAGTACACTAAGGCGACTTGGTTTCCCAAATTTCGTTCTTCTATGTTGAAGCGTTCGTTTCCAGTAACAGTTTGAATTTCTAGATTTCACTCTGTTTTCTCCTATATTGATAGATGTATTTGGAACTCTAAATCCAACACGGTTTGTGCTGGCTTCTTGAAACATGACACAATAAAGTAGTTTCACGTTCTATCTCTATATTTTGTTTCCTCTTGATGTAGCCCAATGCAGTGACTGGCGAGAAACACTTTCATGGAAAGGGGTTGCCAGGCTTCCCAAAATTACGAATCTCCAGATATCTCAGCAAATATTTTTTCACCCAAACTGGATGATACTTTCAGGTAATGATCAGTACACTAAGGCGACTTGGTTCCCCAAATTTCGTTCTTCTATGTTGAAGCGTTCGTTTCCAGTAACAGTTTGAATTTTTAGGTTTCACTCTGTTTTCTCCTATATTGATAGATGTATTTGGAACTCTAAATCCAACAGGGTTTGTGCTAGCTTCTTGAAACTTGACACAATAAAGTAGTTTCAAGTTCTATCTCTACGTTTTGTTTCCTCTTGATGTAGCCCTAAGCAGTTACTGGCGAGAAACACTTTCATGGAAAGTGGTTGCCAAGCTTCCTAAAATTACGAATCTCCAGAAATCTCAGCAAATATTTTTTCACCCAAACTGGATGATACTTTCAGGTAATGATCAGTACACTAAGGCGACTTGGTTCCCCAAATTTCGTTCTTCTATGTTGAAGCGTTCGTTTCCAGTAACAGTTTGAATTTTTAGGTTTCACTCTGTTTTCTCCTATATTGATAGATGTATTTGGAACTCTAAATCCAACACGGTTTGTGCTAGCTCCTTGAAACTTGACACAATAAAGTAGTTTCACGTTCTATCTCTACGTTTTGTTTCCTCTTGATGTAGCCTTAAGCAGTGACTGGCGAGAAACACTTTCAAGGAAAGGGGTTGCCAAGCTTCCTAAAATTACGAATCTCCAGATATCTCAGCAAATATTTTTTCACCCAAACTGGATGATACTTTCAGGTAATGATCAGTACACTAAGGCGACTTGGTTCCCCAAATTTCGTTCTTCTATGTTGAAGCGTTCGTTTCCAGTAACAGTTTGAATTTTTAGGTTTCACTCTGTTTTCTCCTATATTGATAGATGTATTTGGAACTCTAAATCCAACACGGTTTGTGCTAGCTTCTTGAAACTTGACACAATAAAGTAGTTTCACGTTCTATCTCTACGTTTTGTTTCCTCTTGATGTAGCCTTAAGCAGTGACTGGCGAGAAACACTTTCAAGGAAAGGGGTTGCCAAGCTTCCTAAAATTACGAATCTCCAGATATCTCAGCAAATATTTTTTCACCCAAACTGGATGATACTTTCAGGTAATGATCAGTACACTAAGGCGACTTGGTTCCACAAATTTCGTTCTTCTATGTTGAAGCGTTCGTTTCCAGTAACAGTTTGAATTTTTAGTTTTCACTCTGTTTTCTCCTATATTGATAGATGTATTTGGAACTCTAAATCCAACAGGGTTTGTGCTAGCTACTTGAAACTTGACACAATAATGTAGTTTCACGTTCTATCTCTACGTTTTGTTTCCTCTTGATGTAGCCCTAAGCAGTTACTGGCGGGAAACACTTTCATGGAAAGGGGTTGCCAAGCTTCCTAAAATTACGAATCTCCAGAAATCTCAGCAAATATTTTTTCACCCAAACTGGATGATACTTTCAGGTAATGATCAGTACACTAAGGCGACTTGGTTCCCCAAATTTCGTTCTTCTATGTTGAAGCGTTCGTTTCCAGTAACAGTTTGAATTTTTAGGTTTCACTCTGTTTTCTCCTATATTGATAGATGTATTTGGAACTCTAAATCCAACACGGTTTGTGCTGGCTTCTTGAAACATGATACAATAAAGTAGTTTCACGTTCTATATCTATGTTTTGTTTCCTCTTGATGTAGCCCAATGCAGTGACTGGCGAGAAACACTTTCATGGAAAGGGGTTGCCAGGCTTCCCAAAATTACGAATCTCCAGAAATCTCAGCAAATATTTTTTCACCCAAACTGGATGATACTTCAGGTAATGATCAGTACACTAAGGCGACTTGGTTCCCCAAATTTCGTTCTTCTATGTTGAAGCGTTCGTTTCCAGTAACAGTTTGAATTTTTAGGTTTCACTCTGTTTTCTCCTATATTGATAGATGTGTTTGGAACTCTAAATCGAACACGGTTTGTGCTAGCTTCTTGAAACTTGACACAATAAAGTAGTTTCACGTTCTATCTCTATGTTTTGTTTCCTCTTGATGTAGCCTTAAGCAGTGACTGGCGAGAAACACTTTCATGGAAAGGGGTTGCCAAGCTTCCTAAAATTACGAATCTCCAGAAATCTCAGCAAATATTTTTTCACCCAAACTGGATGATACTTTCAGGTAATGATCAGTACACTAAGCCGACTTGGTTCCCCAAACTTCGTTCTTCTATATTGAAGCGTTCGTTTCCAGTAACAGTTTGAATTTTTAGGTTTCACTCTGTTTTCTCCTATATTGACACATGTATTTGGAACTCTAAATCCAACACGGTTTGTGCTAGCTTCTTGAAACTTGAAGCAATAAAGTACTTTCTCGTTCTATCTCTACGTTTTGTTTCCTCTTGATGTAGCCCTAAGCAGTGACTGGCGAGAAACACTTTCATGAAAAGGTGTTGCCAAGCTTCCAAAAATTAGGAATCTCCAGAAATCCCAGCAAATATATTTTCACCCAAACTGGATGATACTTTCAGGTAATGATCAGTACACTAAGCCGACTTGGTTCCCCAAATTTTGTTCTTCTATGTTGCATCGTTCGTTTGCAGTAACAGTTTGAATTTTTAGGTTTCACTCTGTTTTCTCCTATATTGATAGATGTATTTGGAACTCTAAATCCAACACGGTTTGTGCTAGGTTCTTGAAACATGACACAATAAAGTAGTTTCACGTTCTATCTCTATGGTTTCTTTCCTCTTGATGTAGCCCTAAGCAGTGACTGGCGAGAAACACGTTCATTGAAAGGGATTGCCAAGCTTCCAAAAATACGAATCTCCAGAAATCTCAGCAAACATTTTTTCACCCAAACTGGATGATACTTTCAGGTATTGATCAGTGCACTAAGGCGACTTGGTTCCCCAAATATCGTTCTTCTATCTTGAAGCGTTCATTTCCAGTAACAGTTTGAATTTTTAGGTTTCACTCTGTATTCTCCTATATTGATATATGTGTTTGGAACTCTAAATCCAACACGGTTTGTGCTAACTTCTTCAAACCGGACACAATAAAGTAGTTTCACGTTCTATCTCTGTGTTTTATTTCCTCTTGATGTATACCTAAGCAGTGACTGGCGAGAAACACTTTCATGGAAAGGGTTTGCCAAGCTGCCAAAAATTACGAATCTCCAGAAATCTCAGCAAATATTTTTTCACCCAAACTGGATGATACTTTGAAGTAATGATCAGTACACTAAGCCGACTTGGTTCCCCAAATTTCGTTCTTCTATGTTGAAGCGTTCGTTTCCAGTAACAGTTTGAATTTTTAGGTTTCACTCTGTTTTCTCCTATATTGACACATGTATTTGGAACTCTAAATCCAACACGGTTTGTGCTAGCTTCTTGAAACTTGAAACAATAAAGTGGTTTCTCGTTCTATCTCTATGTTTTGTTTCCTCTTGATGTAGCCCTAAGCAGTGACTGGCGAGAAACACTTTCATGGAAAGGGGTTGTCAAGCTTCCAAAAATTAGGAATCTCCAGAAATCTCAGCAAATATTTTTTCACCCAAACTGGATGATACTTTCAGGTAATGCTCAGTACACTAAGCCCTCTTGCTTCTCCAAATTTCGTACTTCTATGTTGAAGCGTTCGTTTCCAGTAACAGTTTGAATTTTTAGGTTACACTCTGTTTTCTCCTATATTGATAGATGTATTAGGAACTCTAAATCCCACACGGTTTGTGCTAGCTTCTTGAAACTTGAAACAATAAAGTAGTTTCACATTCTATCTCTATGTTTTGTTTCCTCTATGTTTTGTTTCCTCTTGATGCTAGCTTCTTGAAACTTGAAACAATAAAGTAGTTTCAAGTTCTGTCTCTATGTTTTGTTTCCTCTTGATGTAACCCTAAGCAGTGACTGGCGAGAAATACTTACATTGAAAGGGATTGCCAAGCTTCCAAAGATAAGAATCTCCAGAAATCTCAGCAAATATTTTTTCACCCAAACTGGATGATACTTTCAGGTAATGATCAGTACACTAAGGCGACTTGGTTTCCCAAATTTCGTTCTTCTATGTTGAAGCGTTCGTTTCCAGTAACAGTTTGAATTTCTAGATTTCACTCTGTTTTCTCTATATTGATAGATGTATTTGGAACTCTAAATCCAACACGGTTTGTGCTGGCTTCTTGAAACATGACACAATAAAGTAGTTTCACGTTCTATCTCTATATTTTGTTTCCTCTTGATGTAGCCCAATGCAGTGACTGGCGAGAAACACTTTCATGGAAAGGGGTTGCCAGGCTTCCCAAAATTACGAATCTCCAGATATCTCAGCAAATATTTTTTCACCCAAACTGGATGATACTTTCAGGTAATGATCAGTACACTAAGGCGACTTGGTTCCCCAAATTTCGTTCTTCTATGTTGAAGCGTTCGTTTCCAGTAACAGTTTGAATTTTTAGGTTTCACTCTGTTTTCTCCTATATTGATAGATGTATTTGGAACTCTAAATCCAACAGGGTTTGTGCTAGCTTCTTGAAACTTGACACAATAAAGTAGTTTCAAGTTCTATCTCTACGTTTTGTTTCCTCTTGATGTAGCCCTAAGCAGTTACTGGCGAGAAACACTTTCATGGAAAGTGGTTGCCAAGCTTCCTAAAATTACGAATCTCCAGAAATCTCAGCAAATATTTTTTCACCCAAACTGGATGATACTTTCAGGTAATGATCAGTACACTAAGGCGACTTGGTTCCCCAAATTTCGTTCTTCTATGTTGAAGCGTTCGTTTCCAGTAACAGTTTGAATTTTTAGGTTTCACTCTGTTTTCTCCTATATTGATAGATGTATTTGGAACTCTAAATCCAACACGGTTTGTGCTAGCTCCTTGAAACTTGACACAATAAAGTAGTTTCACGTTCTATCTCTACGTTTTGTTTCCTCTTGATGTAGCCTTAAGCAGTGACTGGCGAGAAACACTTTCAAGGAAAGGGGTTGCCAAGCTTCCTAAAATTACGAATCTCCAGATATCTCAGCAAATATTTTTTCACCCAAACTGGATGATACTTTCAGGTAATGATCAGTACACTAAGGCGACTTGGTTCCCCAAATTTCGTTCTTCTATGTTGAAGCGTTCGTTTCCAGTAACAGTTTGAATTTTTAGGTTTCACTCTGTTTTCTCCTATATTGATAGATGTATTTGGAACTCTAAATCCAACACGGTTTGTGCTAGCTTCTTGAAACTTGACACAATAAAGTAGTTTCACGTTCTATCTCTACGTTTTGTTTCCTCTTGATGTAGCCTTAAGCAGTGACTGGCGAGAAACACTTTCAAGGAAAGGGGTTGCCAAGCTTCCTAAAATTACGAATCTCCAGATATCTCAGCAAATATTTTTTCACCCAAACTGGATGATACTTTCAGGTAATGATCAGTACACTAAGGCGACTTGGTTCCACAAATTTCGTTCTTCTATGTTGAAGCGTTCGTTTCCAGTAACAGTTTGAATTTTTAGTTTTCACTCTGTTTTCTCCTATATTGATAGATGTATTTGGAACTCTAAATCCAACAGGGTTTGTGCTAGCTACTTGAAACTTGACACAATAATGTAGTTTCACGTTCTATCTCTACGTTTTGTTTCCTCTTGATGTAGCCCTAAGCAGTTACTGGCGGGAAACACTTTCATGGAAAGGGGTTGCCAAGCTTCCTAAAATTACGAATCTCCAGAAATCTCAGCAAATATTTTTTCACCCAAACTGGATGATACTTTCAGGTAATGATCAGTACACTAAGGCGACTTGGTTCCCCAAATTTCGTTCTTCTATGTTGAAGCGTTCGTTTCCAGTAACAGTTTGAATTTTTAGGTTTCACTCTGTTTTCTCCTATATTGATAGATGTATTTGGAACTCTAAATCCAACACGGTTTGTGCTGGCTTCTTGAAACATGATACAATAAAGTAGTTTCACGTTCTATATCTATGTTTTGTTTCCTCTTGATGTAGCCCAATGCAGTGACTGGCGAGAAACACTTTCATGGAAAGGGGTTGCCAGGCTTCCCAAAATTACGAATCTCCAGAAATCTCAGCAAATATTTTTTCACCCAAACTGGATGATACTTCAGGTAATGATCAGTACACTAAGGCGACTTGGTTCCCCAAATTTCGTTCTTCTATGTTGAAGCGTTCGTTTCCAGTAACAGTTTGAATTTTTAGGTTTCACTCTGTTTTCTCCTATATTGATAGATGTGTTTGGAACTCTAAATCGAACACGGTTTGTGCTAGCTTCTTGAAACTTGACACAATAAAGTAGTTTCACGTTCTATCTCTATGTTTTGTTTCCTCTTGATGTAGCCTTAAGCAGTGACTGGCGAGAAACACTTTCATGGAAAGGGGTTGCCAAGCTTCCTAAAATTACGAATCTCCAGAAATCTCAGCAAATATTTTTTCACCCAAACTGGATGATACTTTCAGGTAATGATCAGTACACTAAGCCGACTTGGTTCCCCAAACTTCGTTCTTCTATATTGAAGCGTTCGTTTCCAGTAACAGTTTGAATTTTTAGGTTTCACTCTGTTTTCTCCTATATTGACACATGTATTTGGAACTCTAAATCCAACACGGTTTGTGCTAGCTTCTTGAAACTTGAAGCAATAAAGTACTTTCTCGTTCTATCTCTACGTTTTGTTTCCTCTTGATGTAGCCCTAAGCAGTGACTGGCGAGAAACACTTTCATGAAAAGGTGTTGCCACTCTTCCAAAAATTAGGAATCTCCAGAAATCCCAGCAAATATATTTTCACCCAAACTGGATGATACTTTCAGGTAATGATCAGTACACTAAGCCGACTTGGTTCCCCAAATTTTGTTCTTCTATGTTGCATCGTTCGTTTGCAGTAACAGTTTGAATTTTTAGGTTTCACTCTGTTTTCTCCTATATTGATAGATGTATTTGGAACTCTAAATCCAACACGGTTTGTGCTAGGTTCTTGAAACATGACACAATAAAGTAGTTTCACGTTCTATCTCTATGGTTTCTTTCCTCTTGATGTAGCCCTAAGCAGTGACTGGCGAGAAACACGTTCATTGAAAGGGATTGCCAAGCTTCCAAAAATACGAATCTCCAGAAATCTCAGCAAACATTTTTTCACCCAAACTGGATGATACTTTCAGGTATTGATCAGTGCACTAAGGCGACTTGGTTCCCCAAATATCGTTCTTCTATCTTGAAGCGTTCATTTCCAGTAACAGTTTGAATTTTTATGTTTCACTCTGTATTCTCCTATATTGATATATGTGTTTGGAACTCTAAATCCAACACGGTTTGTGCTAACTTCTTCAAACCGGACACAATAAAGTAGTTTCACGTTCTATCTCTGTGTTTTATTTCCTCTTGATGTATACCTAAGCAGTGACTGGCGAGAAACACTTTCATGGAAAGGGTTTGCCAAGCTGCCAAAAATTACGAATCTCCAGAAATCTCAGCAAATATTTTTTCACCCAAACTGGATGATACTTTGAAGTAATGATCAGTACACTAAGCCGACTTGGTTCCCCAAATTTCGTTCTTCTATGTTGAAGCGTTCGTTTCCAGTAACAGTTTGAATTTTTAGGTTTCACTCTGTTTTCTCCTATATTGACACATGTATTTGGAACTCTAAATTCAACACGGTTTGTGCTAGCTTCTTGAAACTTGAAACAATAAAGTGGTTTCTCGTTCTATCTCTATGTTTTGTTTCCTCTTGATGTAGCCCTAAGCAGTGACTGGCGAGAAACACTTTCATGGAAAGGGGTTGTCAAGCTTCCAAAAATTAGGAATCTCCAGAAATCTCAGCAAATATTTTTTCACCCAAACTGGATGATACTTTCAGGTAATGCTCAGTACACTAAGCCCTCTTGCTTCTCCAAATTTCGTACTTCTATGTTGAAGCGTTCGTTTCCAGTAACAGTTTGAATTTTTAGGTTACACTCTGTTTTCTCCTATATTGATAGATGTATTAGGAACTCTAAATCCCACACGGTTTGTGCTAGCTTCTTGAAACTTGAAACAATAAAGTAGTTTCACATTCTATCTCTATGTTTTGTTTCCTCTATGTTTTGTTTCCTCTTGATGCTAGCTTCTTGAAACTTGAAACAATAAAGTAGTTTCAAGTTCTGTCTCTATGTTTTGTTTCCTCTTGATGTAACCCTAAGCAGTGACTGGCGAGAAATACTTACATTGAAAGGGATTGCCAAGCTTCCAAAGATAAGAATCTCCAGAAATCTCAGCAAATATTTTTTCACCCAAACTGGATGATACTTTCAGGTAATGATCAGTACACTAAGGCGACTTAGTTTCCCAAATTTCGTTCTTCTATGTTGAAGCGTTCGTTTCCAGTAACAGTTTGAATTTCTAGATTTCACTCTGTTTTCTCCTATATTGATAGATGTATTTGGAACTCTAAATCCAACACGGTTTGTGCTGGCTTCTTGAAACATGACACAATAAAGTAGTTTCACGTTCTATCTCTATATTTTGTTTCCTCTTGATGTAGCCCAATGCAGTGACTGGCGAGAAACACTTTCATGGAAAGGGGTTGCCAGGCTTCCCAAAATTACGAATCTCCAGAAATCTCAGCAAATATTTTTTCACCCAAACTGGATGATACTTTCAGGTAATGATCAGTACACTAAGGCGACTTGGTTCCCCAAATTTCGTTCTTCTATGTTGAAGCGTTCGTTTCCAGTAACAGTTTGAATTTTTAGGTTTCACTCTGTTTTCTCCTATATTGATAGATGTATTTGGAACTCTAAATCCAACAGGGTTTGTGCTAGCTCCTTGAAACTTGACACAATAAAGTAGTTTCAAGTTCTATCTCTACGTTTTGTTTCCTCTTGATGTAGCCCTAAGCAGTTACTGGCGAGAAACACTTTCATGGAAAGTGGTTGCCAAGCTTACTAAAATTACGAATCTCCAGAAATCTCAGCAAATATTTTTTCACCCAAACTGGATGATACTTTCAGGTAATGATCAGTACACTAAGGCGACTTGGTTCCCCAAATTTCGTTCTTCTATGTTGAAGCGTTCGTTTCCAGTAACAGTTTTAATTTTTAGGTTTCACTCTGTTTTCTCCTATATTGATAGATGTATTTGGAACTCTAAATCCAACACGGTTTGTGCTAGCTCCTTGAAACTTGACACAATAAAGTAGTTTCACGTTCTATCTCTACGTTTTGTTTCCTCTTGATGTAGCCTTAAGCAGTGACTGGCGAGCAACACTTTCAAGGAAAGGGGTTGCCAAGCTTCCTAAAATTACGAATCTCCAGATATCTCAGCAAATATTTTTTCACCCAAACTGGATGATACTTTCAGGTAATGATCAGTACACTAAGGCGACTTGGTTCCCCAAATTTCGTTCTTCTATGTTGAAGCGTTCGTTTCCAGTAACAGTTTGAATTTTTAGGTTTCACTCTGTTTTCTCCTATATTGATAGATGTATTTGGAACTCTAAATCCAACAGGGTTTGTGCTAGCTTCTTGAAACTTGACACAATAAAGTAGTTTCACGTTCTATCTCTACGTTTTGTTTCCTCTTGATGTAGCCCTAAGCAGTAACTGGCGAGAAACACTTTCATGGAAAGGGGTTGCCAAGCTTCCTAAAATTACGAATCTCGAGAAATCTCAGCAAATATTTTTTCACCCAAACTGGATGATACTTTCAGGTAATGATCAGTACACTAAGGCGACTTGGTTCCCCAAATTTCGTTCTTCTATGTTGAAGCGTTCGTTTGCAGTAACACTCTGAATTTTTAGGTTTCACTCTGTTTTCTCCTATATTGATAGATGTATTTGGAACTCTAAATCCAACATGGTTTGTGCTAGCTTCTTGAAACTTGACACAATAAAGTAGTTTCACGTTCTATCTCTATGTTTTGTTTCCTCTTGATGTAGCCCTAAGCAGTGACTGGCGAGAAACACTTTCATGGAAAGGGGTTGCCAGGCTTCCCAAAATTACGAATCTCCAGAAATCTCAGCAAATATTTTTTCACCCAAACTGGATGATACTTTCAGGTAATGATCAGTACACTAAGGCGACTTGGTTCCCCAAATTTCGTTCTTCTATGTTGAAGCGTTCGTTTCCAGTAACAGTTTTAATTTTTAGGTTTCACTCTGTTTTCTCCTATATTGATAGATGTATTTGGAACTCTAAATCCAACAGGGTTTGTGCTGGCTTCTTGAAACTTGACACAATAAAGTAGTTTCACGTTCTATCTCTATGTTTTGTTTCCTCTTGATGTAGCCTTAAGCAGTGACTGGCGAGAAACACTTTCAAGGAAAGGGGTTGCCAAGCTTCCTAAAATTACGAATCTCCAGATATCTCAGCAAATATTTTTTCACCCAAACTGGATGATACTTTCAGGTAATGATCAGTACACTAAGGCGACTTGGTTCCCCAAATTTCGTTCTTCTATGTTGAAGCGTTCGTTTCCAGTAACAGTTTGAATTTTTAGTTTTCACTCTGTTTTCTCCTATATTGATAGATGTATTTGGAACTCTAAATCCAACAGGGTTTGTGCTAGCTACTTGAAACTTGACACAATAATGTAGTTTCACGTTCTATCTCTACGTTTTGTTTCCTCTTGATGTAGCCCTAAGCAGTTACTGGCGGGAAACACTTTCATGGAAAGGGGTTGCCAAGCTTCCTAAAATTACGAATCTCCAGAAATCTCAGCAAATATTTTTTCACCCAAACTGGATGATACTTTCAGGTAATGATCAGTACACTAAGGCGACTTGGTTCCCCAAATTTCGTTCTTCTATGTTGAAGCGTTCGTTTCCAGTAACAGTTTGAATTTTTAGGTTTCAATCTGTTTTCTCCTATATTGATAGATGTATTTGGAACTCTAAATCCAACACGGTTTGTGCTGGCTTCTTGAAACATGATACAATAAAGTAGTTTCACGTTCTATATCTATGTTTTGTTTCCTCTTGATGTAGCCCAATGCAGTGACTGGCGAGAAACACTTTCATGGAAAGGGGTTGCCAGGCTTCCCAAAATTACGAATCTCCAGAAATCTCAGCAAATATTTTTTCACCCAAACTGGATGATACTTCAGGTAATGATCAGTACACTAAGGCGACTTGGTTCCCCAAATTTCGTTCTTCTATGTTGAAGCGTTCGTTTCCAGTAACAGTTTGAATTTTTAGGTTTCACTCTGTTTTCTCCTATATTGATAGATGTGTTTGGAACTCTAAATCGAACACGGTTTGTGCTAGCTTCTTGAAACTTGACACAATAAAGTAGTTTCACGTTCTATCTCTATGTTTTGTTTCCTCTTGATGTAGCCTTAAGCAGTGACTGGCGAGAAACACTTTCATGGAAAGTGGTTGCCAAGCTTCCTAAAATTACGAATCTCCAGAAATCTCAGCAAATATTTTTTCACCCAAACTGGATGATACTTTCAGGTAATGATCAGTACACTAAGCCGACTTGGTTCCCCAAACTTCGTTCTTCTATGTTGAAGCGTTCGTTTCCAGTAACAGTTTGAATTTTTAGGTTTCACTCTGTTTTCTCCTATATTGACACATGTATTTGGAACTCTAAATCCAACACGGTTTGTGCTAGCTTCTTGAAACTTGAAGCAATAAAGTACTTTCTCGTTCTATCTCTACGTTTTGTTTCCTCTTGATGTAGCCCTAAGCAGTGACTGGCGAGAAACACTTTCATGAAAAGGTGTTGCCAAGCTTCCAAAAATTAGGAATCTCCAGAAATCCCAGCAAATATATTTTCACCCAAACTGGATGATACTTTCAGGTAATGATCAGTACACTAAGCCGACTTGGTTCCCCAAATTTTGTTCTTCTATGTTGCATCGTTCGTTTGCAGTAACAGTTTGAATTTTTAGGTTTCACTCTGTTTTCTCCTATATTGATAGATGTATTTGGAACTCTAAATCCAACACGGTTTGTGCTAGGTTCTTGAAACATGACACAATAAAGTAGTTTCACGTTCTATCTCTATGGTTTCTTTCCTCTTGATGTAGCCCTAAGCAGTGACTGGCGAGAAACACGTTCATTGAAAGGGATTGCCAAGCTTCCAAAAATACGAATCTCCAGAAATCTCAGGAAACATTTTTTCACCCAAACTGGATGATACTTTCAGGTATTGATCAGTGCACTAAGGCGACTTGGTTCCCCAAATATCGTTCTTCTATCTTGAAGCGTTCATTTCCAGTAACAGTTTGAATTTTTAGGTTTCACTCTGTATTCTCCTATATTGATATATGTGTTTGGAACTCTAAATCCAACACGGTTTGTGCTAACTTCTTCAAACCGGACACAATAAAGTAGTTTCACGTTCTATCTCTGTGTTTTGTTTCCTCTTGATGTATACCTAAGCAGTGACTGGCGAGAAACACTTTCATGAAAAGGGTTTGCCAAGCTGCCAAAAATTACGAATCTCCAGAAATCTCAGCAAATATTTTTTCACCCAAACTGGATGATACTTTGAAGTAATGATCAGTACACTAAGCCGACTTGGTTCCCCAAATTTCGTTCTTCTATGTTGAAGCGTTCGTTTCCAGTAACAGTTTGAATTTTTAGGTTTCACTCTGTTTTCTCCTATATTGATAGATGTATTTGGAACTCTAAATCCAACACGGATTGTGCTAGCTTCTTGAAACTTGACACAATAAAGTAGTTTCACGTTCTATCTCTACGTTTTGTTTCCTCTTGATGTAGCCTTAAGCAGTGACTGGCGAGAAACACTTTCAAGGAAAGGGGTTGCCAAGCTTCCTAAAATTACGAATCTCCAGATATCTCAGCAAATATTTTTTCACCCAAACTGGATGATACTTTCAGGTAATGATCAGTACACTAAGGCGACTTGGTTCCCCAAATTTCGTTCTTCTATGTTGAAGCGTTCGTTTCCAGTAACAGTTTGAATTTTTAGGTTTCACTCTGTTTTCTCCTATATTGATAGATGTATTTGGAACTCTAAATCCAACAGGGTTTGTGCTAGCTACTTGAAACTTGACACAATAAAGTAGTTTCACGTTCTATTTCTACGTTTTGTTTCCTCTTGATGTAGCCCTAAGCAGTTACTGGCGGGAAACACTTTCATGGAAAGAGGTTGCCAAGCTTCCTAAAATTACGAATCTCCAGAAATCTCAGCAAATATTTTTTCACCCAAACTGGATGATACTTTCAGGTAATGATCAGTACACTAAGGCGACTTGGTTCCCCAAATTTCGTTCTTCTATGTTGAAGCGTTCGTTTCCAGTAACAGTTTGAATTTTTAGGTTTCACTCTGTTTTCTCCTATATTGATAGATATATTTGGAACTCTAAATCCAACAAGGTTTGTGCTAGCTTCTTGAAACTTGACACAATAAAGTAGTTTCACGTTCTATCTCTACGTTTTGTTTCCTCTTGATGTAGCCCTAAGCAGTTACTGGCGGGAAACACTTTCATGGAAAGGGGTTGCCAAGCTTCCTAAAATTACGAATCTCCAGAAATCTCAGCAAATATTTTTTCACCCAAACTGGATGATACTTTCAGGTAATGATCAGTACACTAAGGCGACTTGGTTCCCCAAATTTCGTTCTTCTATGTTGAAGCGTTCGTTTCCAGTAACAGTTTGAATTTTTAGGTTTCACTCTGTTTTCTCCTATATTGATAGATGTATTTGGAACTCTAAATCCAACACGGTTTGTGCTGGCTTCTTGAAACATGACACAATAAAGTAGTTTCACGTTCTATCTCTATGTTTTGTTTCCTCTTGATGTAGCCCAATGCAGTGACTGGCAAGAAACACTTTCATGGAAAGGGGTTGCCAGGCTTCCCAAAATTACGAATCTCCAGATATCTCAGCAAATATTTTTTCACCCAAACTGGATGATACTTTCAGGTAATGATCAGTACACTAAGGCGACTTGGTTCCCCAAATTTCGTTCTTCTATGTTGAAGCGTTCGTTTCCAGTAACAGTTTGAATTTTTAGGTTTCACTCTGTTTTCTCCTATATTGATAGATGTATTTGGAACTCTAAATCCAACAGGGTTTGTGCTGGCTTCTTGAAACTTGACACAATAAAGTAGTTTCACGTTCTATCTCTATGTTTTGTTTCCTCTTGATGTAGCCCTAAGCAGTGACTGGCGAGAAACACTTTCATGGAAAGGGGTTGCCAGGCTTCCCAAAATTACGAATCTCCAGAAATCTCAGCAAATATTTTTTCACCCAAACTGGATGATACTTTCAGGTAATGATCAGTACACTAAGGCGACTTGGTTCCCCAAATTTCGTTCTTCTATGTTGAAGCGTTCGTTTCCAGTAACAGTTTGAATTTTTAGGTTTCACTCTGTTTTCTCCTATATTGATAGATGTATTTGGAACTCTAAATCCAACAGGGTTTGTGCTGGCTTCTTGAAACTTGACACAATAAAGTAGTTTCACGTTCTATCTCTAAGTTTTGTTTCCTCTTGATGTAGCCCTAAGCAGTTACTGGCGGGAAACACTTTCATGGAAAGGGGTTGCCAGGCTTCCTAATATTACGAATCTCCAGAAATCTCAGCAAATATTTTTTCACCCAAACTGGATGATACTTTCAGGTAATGCTCAGTACACTAAACCTTCTTGCTTCTCCAAATTTCGTACTTCTATGTTGAAGCGTTCGTTTCCAGTAACAGTTTGAATTTTTAGATTTCACTCTGTTTTCTCCTATATTGAGAGATGTATTTGGAACTCTAAATCCAACACGGTTTGTGCTGGCTTCTTGAAACATGATACAATAAAGTAGTTTCACGTTCTATCTCTATGTTTTGTTTCCTCTTGATGTAGCCCAATGCAGTGACTGGCGAGAAACACTTTCATGGAAAGGGGTTGCCAGGCTTCCCAAAATTACGAATCTCCAGAAATCTCAGCAAATATTTTTTCACCCAAACTGGATGATACTTTCAGGTAATGATCAGTACACTAAGGCGACTTGGTTCCCCAAATTTCGTTCTTCTATGTTGAAGCGTTCGTTTCCAGTAACAGTTTGAATTTTTAGGTTTCACTCTGTTTTCTCCTATATTGATAGATGTGTTTGGAACTCTAAATCGAACACGGTTTGTGCTAGCTTCTTGAAACTTGACACAATAAAGTAGTTTCACGTTCTATCTCTATGTTTTGTTTCCTCTTGATGTAGCCTTAAGCAGTGACTGGCGAGAAACACTTTCATGGAAAGGGGTTGCCAAGCTTCCTAAAATTACGAATCTCCAGAAATCTCAGCAAATATTTTTTCACCCAAACTGGATGATACTTTCAGGTAATGATCAGTACACTAAGCCGACTTGGTTCCCCAAACTTCGTTCTTCTATATTGAAGCGTTCGTTTCCAGTAACAGTTTGAATTTTTAGGTTTCACTCTGTTTTCTCCTATATTGACACATGTATTTGGAACTCTAAATCCAACACGGTTTGTGCTAGCTTCTTGAAACTTGAAGCAATAAAGTACTTTCTCGTTCTATCTCTACGTTTTGTTTCCTCTTGATGTAGCCCTAAGCAGTGACTGGCGAGAAACACTTTCATGAAAAGGTGTTGCCAAGCTTCCAAAAATTAGGAATCTCCAGAAATCCCAGCAAATATATTTTCACCCAAACTGGATGATACTTTCAGGTAATGATCAGTACACTAAGCCGACTTGGTTCCCCAAATTTTGTTCTTCTATGTTGCATCGTTCGTTTGCAGTAACAGTTTGAATTTTTAGGTTTCACTCTGTTTTCTCCTATATTGATAGATGTATTTGGAACTCTAAATCCAACACGGTTTGTGCTAGGTTCTTGAAACATGACACAATAAAGTAGTTTCACGTTCTATCTCTATGGTTTCTTTCCTCTTGATGTAGCCCTAAGCAGTGACTGGCGAGAAACACGTTCATTGAAAGGGATTGCCAAGCTTCCAAAAATACGAATCTCCAGAAATCTCAGCAAACATTTTTTCACCCAAACTGGATGATACTTTCAGGTATTGCTCAGTGCACTAAGGCGACTTGGTTCCCCAAATATCGTTCTTCTATCTTGAAGCGTTCATTTCCAGTAACAGTTTGAATTTTTAGGTTTCACTCTGTATTCTCCTATATTGATATATGTGTTTGGAACTCTAAATCCAACACGGTTTGTGCTAACTTCTTCAAACCGGACACAATAAAGTAGTTTCACGTTCTATCTCTGTGTTTTGTTTCCTCTTGATGTATACCTAAGCAGTGACTGGCGAGAAACACTTTCATGGAAAGGGTTTGCCAAGCTGCCAAAAATTACGAATCTCCAGAAATCTCAGCAAATATTTTTTCACCCAAACTGGATGATACTTTGAAGTAATGATCAGTACACTAAGCCGACTTGGTTCCCCAAATTTCGTTCTTCTATGTTGAAGCGTTCGTTTCCAGTAACAGTTTGAATTTTTAGGTTTCACTCTGTTTTCTCCTATATTGACACATGTATTTGGAACTCTAAATCCAACACGGTTTGTGCTAGCTTCTTGAAACTTGAAACAATAAAGTGGTTTCTCGTTCTATCTCTATGTTTTGTTTCCTCTTGATGTAGCCCTAAGCAGTGACTGGCGAGAAACACTTTCATGGAAAGGGGTTGTCAAGCTTCCAAAAATTAGGAATCTCCAGAAATCTCAGCAAATATTTTTTCACCCAAACTGGATGATACTTTCAGGTAATGCTCAGTACACTAAGCCCTCTTGCTTCTCCAAATTTCGTACTTCTATGTTGAAGCGTTCGTTTCCAGTAACAGTTTGAATTTTTAGGTTACACTCTGTTTTCTCCTATATTGATAGATGTATTAGGAACTCTAAATCCCACACGGTTTGTGCTAGCTTCTTGAAACTTGAAACAATAAAGTAGTTTCACATTCTATCTCTATGTTTTGTTTCCTCTATGTTTTGTTTCCTCTTGATGCTAGCTTCTTGAAACTTGAAACAATAAAGTAGTTTCAAGTTCTGTCTCTATGTTTTGTTTCCTCTTGATGTAACCCTAAGCAGTGACTGGCGAGAAATACTTACATTGAAAGGGATTGCCAAGCTTCCAAAGATAAGAATCTCCAGAAATCTCAGCAAATATTTTTTCACCCAAACTGGATGATACTTTCAGGTAATGATCAGTACACTAAGGCGACTTGGTTTCCCAAATTTCGTTCTTCTATGTTGAAGCGTTCGTTTCCAGTAACAGTTTGAATTTCTAGATTTCACTCTGTTTTCTCCTATATTGATACATGTATTTGGAACTCTAAATCCAACACGGTTTGTGCTGGCTTCTTGAAACATGACACAATAAAGTAGTTTCACGTTCTATCTCTATATTTTGTTTCCTCTTGATGTAGCCCAATGCAGTGACTGGCGAGAAACACTTTCATGGAAAGGGGTTGCCAGGCTTCCCAAAATTACGAATCTCCAGAAATCTCAGCAAATATTTTTTCACCCAAACTGGATGATACTTTCAGGTAATGATCAGTACACTAAGGCGACTTGGTTCCCCAAATTTCGTTCTTCTATGTTGAAGCGTTCGTTTCCAGTAACAGTTTGAATTTTTAGGTTTCACTCTGTTTTCTCCTATATTGATAGATGTATTTGGAACTCTAAATCCAACAGGGTTTGTGCTAGCTTCTTGAAACTTGACACAATAAAGTAGTTTCAAGTTCTATCTCTACGTTTTGTTTCCTCTTGATGTAGCCCTAAGCAGTTACTGGCGAGAAACACTTTCATGGAAAGTGGTTGCCAAGCTTACTAAAATTACGAATCTCCAGAAATCTCAGCAAATATTTTTTCACCCAAACTGGATGATACTTTCAGGTAATGATCAGTACACTAAGGCGACTTGGTTCCCCAAATTTCGTTCTTCTATGTTGAAGCGTTCGTTTCCAGTAACAGTTTGAATTTTTAGGTTTCACTCTGTTTTCTCCTATATTGATAGATGTATTTGGAACTCTAAATCCAACAGGGTTTGTGCTAGCTTCTTGAAACTTGACACAATAAAGTAGTTTCACGTTCTATCTCTACGTTTTGTTTCCTCTTGATGTAGCCCTAAGCAGTAACTGGCGAGAAACACTTTCATGGAAAGGGGTTGCCAAGCTTCCTAAAATTACGAATCTCGAGAAATCTCAGCAAATATTTTTTCACCCAAACTGGATGATACTTTCAGGTAATGATCAGTACACTAAGGCGACTTGGTTCCCCAAATTTCGTTCTTCTATGTTGAAGCGTTCGTTTGCAGTAACACTCTGAATTTTTAGGTTTCACTCTGTTTTCTCCTATATTGATAGATGTATTTGGAACTCTAAATCCAACACGGTTTGTGCTAGCTTCTTGAAACTTGACACAATAAAGTAGTTTCACGTTCTATCTCTACGTTTTGTTTCCTCTTGATGTAGCCTTAAGCAGTGACTGGCGAGAAACACTTTCAAGGAAAGGGGTTGCCAAGCTTCCTAAAATTACGAATCTCCAGATATCTCAGCAAATATTTTTTCACCCAAACTGGATGATACTTTCAGGTAATGATCAGTACACTAAGGCGACTTGGTTCCCCAAATTTCGTTCTTCTATGTTGAAGCGTTCGTTTCCAGTAACAGTTTGAATTTTTAGTTTTCACTCTGTTTTCTCCTATATTGATAGATGTATTTGGAACTCTAAATCCAACAGGGTTTGTGCTAGCTACTTGAAACTTGACACAATAATGTAGTTTCACGTTCTATCTCTACGTTTTGTTTCCTCTTGATGTAGCCCTAAGCAGTTACTGGCGGGAAACACTTTCATGGAAAGGGGTTGCCAAGCTTCCTAAAATTACGAATCTCCAGAAATCTCAGCAAATATTTTTTCACCCAAACTGGATGATACTTTCAGGTAATGATCAGTACACTAAGGCGACTTGGTTCCCCAAATTTCGTTCTTCTATGTTGAAGCGTTCGTTTCCAGTAACAGTTTGAATTTTTAGGTTTCACTCTGTTTTCTCCTATATTGATAGATGTATTTGGAACTCTAAATCCAACACGGTTTGTGCTGGCTTCTTGAAACATGATACAATAAAGTAGTTTCACGTTCTATATCTATGTTTTGTTTCCTCTTGATGTAGCCCAATGCAGTGACTGGCGAGAAACACTTTCATGGAAAGGGGTTGCCAGGCTTCCCAAAATTACGAATCTCCAGAAATCTCAGCAAATATTTTTTCACCCAAACTGGATGATACTTTCAGGTAATGATCAGTACACTAAGGCGACTTGGTTCCCCAAATTTCGTTCTTCTATGTTGAAGCGTTCGTTTCCAGTAACAGTTTGAATTTTTAGGTTTCACTCTGTTTTCTCCTATATTGATAGATGTGTTTGGAACTCTAATTCGAACACGGTTTGTGCTAGCTTCTTGAAACTTGACACAATAAAGTAGTTTCACGTTCTATCTCTATGTTTTGTTTCCTCTTGATGTAGCCTTAAGCAGTGAATGGCGAGAAACACTTTCATGGAAAGGGGTTGCCAAGCTTCCTAAAATTACGAATCTCCAGAAATCTCAGCAAATATTTTTTCACCCAAACTGGATGATACTTTCAGGTAATGATCAGTACACTAAGCCGACTTGGTTCCCCAAACTTCGTTCTTCTATATTGAAGCGTTCGTTTCCAGTAACAGTTTGAATTTTTAGGTTTCACTCTGTTTTCTCCTATATTGACACATGTATTTGGAACTCTAAATCCAACACGGTTTGTGCTAGCTTCTTTAAACTTGAAGCAATAAAGTACTTTCTCGTTCTATCTCTACGTTTTGTTTCCTCTTGATGTAGCCCTAAGCAGTGACTGGCGAGAAACACTTTCATGAAAAGGTGTTGCCAAGCTTCCAAAAATTAGGAATCTCCAGAAATCCCAGCAAATATTTTTTCACCCAAACTGGATGATACTTTCAGGTAATGATCAGTACACTAAGGCGACTTGGTTCCCCAAATTTCGTTCTTCTATGTTGCATCGTTCGTTTGCAGTAACAGTTTGAATTTTTAGGTTTCACTCTGTTTTCTCCTATATTGATAGATGTATTTGGAACTCTAAATCCAACACGGTTTGTGCTAGGTTCTTGAAACATGACACAATAAAGTAGTTTCACGTTCTATCTCTATGGTTTCTTTCCTCTTGATGTAGCCCTAAGCAGTGACTGGCGAGAAACACGTTCATTGAAAGGGATTGCCAAGCTTCCAAAAATACGAATCTCCAGAAATCTCAGCAAATATTTTTTCACCCAAACTGGATGATACTTTCAGGTAATGATCAGTACACTAAGGCGACTTGGTTCCCCAAATTTCGTTCTTCTATGTTGAAGCGTTCGTTTCCAGTAACAGTTTGAATTTTTAGGTTTCACTCTGTATTCTCCTATATTGATATATGTGTTTGGAACTCTAAATCCAACACGGTTTGTGCTAACTTCTTCAAACCGGACACAATAAAGTAGTTTCACGTTCTATCTCTGTGTTTTGTTTCCTCTTGATGTATACCTAAGCAGTGACTGGCGAGAAACACTTTCATGGAAAGGGTTTGCCAAGCTGCCAAAAATTACGAATCTCCAGAAATCTCAGCAAATATTTTTTCACCCAAACTGGATGATACTTTGAAGTAATGATCAGTACACTAAGCCGACTTGGTTCCCCAAATTTCGTTCTTCTATGTTGAAGCGTTCGTTTCCAGTAACAGTTTGAATTTTTAGGTTTCACTCTGTTTTCTCCTATATTGATAGATGTATTTGGAACTCTAAATCCAACACGGATTGTGCTAGCTTCTTGAAACTTGACACAATAAAGTAGTTTCACGTTCTATCTCTACGTTTTGTTTCCTCTTGATGTAGCCTTAAGCAGTGACTGGCGAGAAACACTTTCAAGGAAAGGGGTTGCCAAGCTTCCTAAAATTACGAATCTCCAGATATCTCAGCAAATATTTTTTCACCCAAACTGGATGATACTTTCAGGTAATGATCAGTACACTAAGGCGACTTGGTTCCCCAAATTTCGTTCTTCTATGTTGAAGCGTTCGTTTCCAGTAACAGTTTGAATTTTTAGGTTTCACTCTGTTTTCTCCTATATTGATAGATGTATTTGGAACTCTAAATCCAACAGGGTTTGTGCTAGCTACTTGAAACTTGACACAATAAAGTAGTTTCACGTTCTATCTCTACGTTTTGTTTCCTCTTGATGTAGCCCTAAGCAGTTACTGGCGGGAAACACTTTCATGGAAAGAGGTTGCCAAGCTTCCTAAAATTACGAATCTCCAGAAATCTCAGCAAATATTTTTTCACCCAAACTGGATGATACTTTCAGGTAATGATCAGTACACTAAGGCGACTTGGTTCCCCAAATTTCGTTCTTCTATGTTGAAGCGTTCGTTTCCAGTAACAGTTTGAATTTTTAGGTTTCACTCTGTTTTCTCCTATATTGATAGATGTATTTGGAACTCTAAATCCAACAGGGTTTGTGCTAGCTTCTTGAAACTTGACACAATAAAGTAGTTTCACGTTCTATCTCTACGTTTTGTTTCCTCTTGATGTAGCTCTAAGCAGTTACTGGCGGGAAACACTTTCATGGAAAGGGGTTGCCAAGCTTCCTAAAATTACGAATCTCCAGAAATCTCAGCAAATATTTTTTCACCCAAACTGGATGATACTTTCAGGTAATGATCAGTACACTAAGGCGACTTGGTTCCCCAAATTTCGTTCTTCTATGTTGAAGCGTTCGTTTCCAGTAACAGTTTGAATTTTTAGGTTTCACTCTGTTTTCTCCTATATTGATAGATGTATTTGGAACTCTAAATCCAACACGGTTTGTGCTGGCTTCTTGAAACATGACACAATAAAGTAGTTTCACGTTCTATCTCTATGTTTTGTTTCCTCTTGATGTAGCCCAATGCAGTGACTGGCAAGAAACACTTTCATGGAAAGCGGTTGCCAGGCTTCCCAAAATTACGAATCTCCAGATATCTCAGCAAATATTTTTTCACCCAAACTGGATGATACTTTCAGGTAATGATCAGTACACTAAGGCGACTTGGTTCCCCAAATTTCGTTCTTCTATGTTGAAGCGTTCGTTTCCAGTAACAGTTTGAATTTTTAGGTTTCACTCTGTTTTCTCCTATATTGATAGATGTATTTGGAACTCTAAATCCAACAGGGTTTGTGCTGGCTTCTTGAAACTTGACACAATAAAGTAGTTTCACGTTCTATCTCTATGTTTTGTTTCCTCTTGATGTAGCCCTAAGCAGTGACTGGCGAGAAACACTTTCATGGAAAGGGGTTGCCAGGCTTCCCAAAATTAAGAATCTCCAGAAATCTCAGCAAATATTTTTTCACCCAAACTGGATGATACTTTCAGGTAATGATCAGTACACTAAGGCGACTTGGTTCCCCAAATTTCGTTCTTCTATGTTGAAGCGTTAGTTTCCAGTAACAGTTTGAATTTTTAGGTTTCACTCTGTTTTCTCCTATATTGATAGATGTATTTGGAACTCTAAATCCAACAGGGTTTGTGCTGGCTTCTTGAAACTTGACACAATAAAGTAGTTTCACGTTCTATCTCTAAGTTTTGTTTCCTCTTGATGTAGCCCTAAGCAGTTACTGGCGGGAAACACTTTCATGGAAAGGGGTTGCCAGGCTTCCTAAAATTACGAATCTCCAGATATCTCAGCAAATATTTTTTCACCCAAACTGGATGATACTTTCAGGTAATGCTCAGTACACTAAACCTTCTTGCTTCTCCAAATTTCGTACTTCTATGTTGAAGCGTTCGTTTCCAGTAACAGTTTGAATTTTTAGATTTCACTCTGTTTTCTCCTATATTGATAGATGTATTTGGAACTCTAAATCCAACACGGTTTGTGCTGGCTTCTTGAAACATGATACAATAAAGTAGTTTCACGTTCTATCTCTATGTTTTGTTTCCTCTTGATGTAGCCCAATGCAGTGACTGGCGAGAAACACTTTCATGGAAAGGGGTTGCCAGGCTTCCCAAAATTACGAATCTCCAGAAATCTCAGCAAATATTTTTTCACCCAAACTGGATGATACTTTCAGGTAATGATCAGTACACTAAGGCGACTTGGTTCCCCAAATTTCGTTCTTCTATGTTGAAGCGTTCGTTTCCAGTAACAGTTTGAATTTTTAGGTTTCACTCTGTTTTCTCCTATATTGATAGATGTGTTTGGAACTCTAAATCGAACACGGTTTGTGCTAGCTTCTTGAAACTTGACACAATAAAGTAGTTTCACGTTCTATCTCTATGTTTTGTTTCCTCTTGATGTAGCCTTAAGCAGTGACCGGCGAGAAACACTTTCATGGAAAGGGGTTGCCAAGCTTCCTAAAATTACGAATCTCCAGAAATCTCAGCAAATATTTTTTCACCCAAACTGGATGATACTTTCAGGTAATGATCAGTACACTAAGCCGACTTGGTTCCCCAAACTTCGTTCTTCTATATTGAAGCGTTCGTTTCCAGTAACAGTTTGAATTTTTAGGTTTCACTCTGTTTTCTCCTATATTGACACATGTATTTGGAACTCTAAATCCAACACGGTTTGTGCTAGCTTCTTGAAACTTGAAGCAATAAAGTACTTTCTCGTTCTATCTCTACGTTTTGTTTCCTCTTGATGTAGCCCTAAGCAGTGACTGGCGAGAAACACTTTCATGAAAAGGTGTTGCCAAGCTTCCAAAAATTAGGAATCTCCAGAAATCCCAGCAAATATATTTTCACCCAAACTGG
Organism: Spermophilus citellus; assembly: GCF_964194105.1. Taxonomy (NCBI): domain Eukaryota; kingdom Metazoa; phylum Chordata; class Mammalia; order Rodentia; family Sciuridae; genus Spermophilus; species Spermophilus citellus. Next base: position 10,667,787 of record NC_138192.1, on the reverse strand, counting down.
ATGATACTTTCAGGTAATGATCAGTACACTAAGCCGACTTGGTTCCCCAAATTTTGTTCTTCTATGTTGCATCGTTCGTTTGCAGTAACAGTTTGAATTTTTAGGTTTCACTCTGTTTTCTCCTATATTGATAGATGTATTTGGAACTCTAAATCCAACACGGTTTGTGCTAGGTTCTTGAAACATGACACAATAAAGTAGTTTCACGTTCTATCTCTATGGTTTCTTTCCTCTTGATGTAGCCCTAAGCAGTGACTGGCGAGAAACACGTTCATTGAAAGGGATTGCCAAGCTTCCAAAAATACGAATCTCCAGAAATCTCAGCAAACATTTTTTCACCCAAACTGGATGATACTTTCAGGTATTGATCAGTGCACTAAGGCGACTTGGTTCCCCAAATATCGTTCTTCTATCTTGAAGCGTTCATTTCCAGTAACAGTTTGAATTTTTAGGTTTCACTCTGTATTCTCCTATATTGATATATGTGTTTGGAACTCTAAATCCAACACGGTTTGTGCTAACTTCTTCAAACCGGACACAATAAAGTAGTTTCACGTTCTATCTCTGTGTTTTATTTCCTCTTGATGTATACCTAAGCAGTGACTGGCGAGAAACACTTTCATGGAAAGGGTTTGCCAAGCTGCCAAAAATTACGAATCTCCAGAAATCTCAGCAAATATTTTTTCACCCAAACTGGATGATACTTTGAAGTAATGATCAGTACACTAAGCCGACTTGGTTCCCCAAATTTCGTTCTTCTATGTTGAAGCGTTCGTTTCCAGTAACAGTTTGAATTTTTAGGTTTCACTCTGTTTTCTCCTATATTGACACATGTATTTGGAACTCTAAATCCAACACGGTTTGTGCTAGCTTCTTGAAACTTGAAACAATAAAGTGGTTTCTCGTTCTATCTCTATGTTTTGTTTCCTCTTGATGTAGCCCTAAGCAGTGACTGGCGAGAAACACTTTCATGGAAAGGGGTTGTCAAGCTTCCAAAAATTAGGAATCTCCAGAAATCTCAGCAAATATTTTTTCACCCAAACTGGATGATACTTTCAGGTAATGCTCAGTACACTAAGCCCTCTTGCTTCTCCAAATTTCGTACTTCTATGTTGAAGCGTTCGTTTCCAGTAACAGTTTGAATTTTTAGGTTACACTCTGTTTTCTCCTATATTGATAGATGTATTAGGAACTCTAAATCCCACACGGTTTGTGCTAGCTTCTTGAAACTTGAAACAATAAAGTAGTTTCACATTCTATCTCTATGTTTTGTTTCCTCTATGTTTTGTTTCCTCTTGATGCTAGCTTCTTGAAACTTGAAACAATAAAGTAGTTTCAAGTTCTGTCTCTATGTTTTGTTTCCTCTTGATGTAACCCTAAGCAGTGACTGGCGAGAAATACTTACATTGAAAGGGATTGCCAAGCTTCCAAAGATAAGAATCTCCAGAAATCTCAGCAAATATTTTTTCACCCAAACTGGATGATACTTTCAGGTAATGATCAGTACACTAAGGCGACTTGGTTTCCCAAATTTCGTTCTTCTATGTTGAAGCGTTCGTTTCCAGTAACAGTTTGAATTTCTAGATTTCACTCTGTTTTCTCCTATATTGATAGATGTATTTGGAACTCTAAATCCAACACGGTTTGTGCTGGCTTCTTGAAACATGACACAATAAAGTAGTTTCACGTTCTATCTCTATATTTTGTTTCCTCTTGATGTAGCCCAATGCAGTGACTGGCGAGAAACACTTTCATGGAAAGGGGTTGCCAGGCTTCCCAAAATTACGAATCTCCAGAAATCTCAGCAAATATATTTTCACCCAAACTGGATGATACTTTCAGGTAATGATCAGTACACTAAGGCGACTTGGTTCCCCAAATTTCGTTCTTCTATGTTGAAGCGTTCGTTTCCAGTAACAGTTTGAATTTTTACGTTTCACTCTGTTTTCTCCTATATTGATAGATGTATTTGGAACTCTAAATCCAACAGGGTTTGTGCTAGCTTCTTGAAACTTGACACAATAAAGTAGTTTCACGTTCTATCTCTACGTTTTGTTTCCTCTTGATGTAGCCTTAAGCAGTGACTGGCGAGAAACACTTTCAAGGAAAGGGGTTGCCAAGCTTCCTAAAATTACGAATCTCCAGATATCTCAGCAAATATTTTTTCACCCAAACTGGATGATACTTTCAGGTAATGATCAGTACACTAAGGCGACTTGGTTCCCCAAATTTCGTTCTTCTATGTTGAAGCGTTCGTTTCCAGTAACAGTTTGAATTTTTAGGTTTCACTCTGTTTTCTCCTATATTGATAGATGTATTTGGAACTCTAAATCCAACAGGGTTTGTGCTAGCTTCTTGAAACTTGACACAATAAAGTAGTTTCACGTTCTATCTCTACGTTTTGTTTCCTCTTGATGTAGCCCTAAGCAGTAACTGGCGAGAAACACTTTCATGGAAAGGGGTTGCCAAGCTTCCTAAAATTACGAATCTCGAGAAATCTCAGCAAATATTTTTTCACCCAAACTGGATGATACTTTCAGGTAATGATCAGTACACTAAGGCGACTTGGTTCCCCAAATTTCGTTCTTCTATGTTGAAGCGTTCGTTTGCAGTAACACTCTGAATTTTTAGGTTTCACTCTGTTTTCTCCTATATTGATAGATGTATTTGGAACTCTAAATCCAACATGGTTTGTGCTAGCTTCTTGAAACTTGACACAATAAAGTAGTTTCACGTTCTATCTCTATGTTTTGTTTCCTCTTGATGTAGCCCTAAGCAGTGACTGGCGAGAAACACTTTCATGGAAAGGGGTTGCCAGGCTTCCCAAAATTACGAATCTCCAGAAATCTCAGCAAATATTTTTTCACCCAAACTGGATGATACTTTCAGGTAATGATCAGTACACTAAGGCGACTTGGATCCCCAAATTTCGTTCTTCTATGTTGAAGCGTTCGTTTCCAGTAACAGTTTTAATTTTTAGGTTTCACTCTGTTTTCTCCTATATTGATAGATGTGTTTGGAACTCTAAATCGAACAGGGTTTGTGCTAGCTACTTGAAACTTGACACAATAATGTAGTTTCACGTTCTATCTCTACGTTTTGTTTCCTCTTGATGTAGCCCTAAGCAGTTACTGGCGGGAAACACTTTCATGGAAAGGGGTTGCCAAGCTTCCTAAAATTACGAATCTCCAGAAATCTCAGCAAATATTTTTTCACCCAAACTGGATGATACTTTCAGGTAATTATCAGTACACTAAGGCGACTTGGTTCCCCAAATTTCGTTCTTCTATGTTGAAGCGTTCGTTTCCAGTAACAGTTTGAATTTTTAGGTTTCACTCTGTTTTCTCCTATATTGATAGATGTATTTGGAACTCTAAATCCAACACGGTTTGTGCTGGCTTCTTGAAACATGATACAATAAAGTAGTTTCACGTTCTATATCTATGTTTTGTTTCCTCTTGATGTAGCCCAATGCAGTGACTGGCGAGAAACACTTTCATGGAAAGGGGTTGCCAGGCTTCCCAAAATTACGAATCTCCAGAAATCTCAGCAAATATTTTTTCACCCAAACTGGATGATACTTTCAGGTAATGATCAGTACACTAAGCCGACTTCGTTCCCCAAATTTCGTTCTTCTATGTTGAAGCGTTCGTTTCCAGTAACAGTTTGAATTTTTAGGTTTCACTCTGTTTTCTCCTATATTGATAGATGTGTTTGGAACTCTAAATCGAACACGGTTTGTGCTAGCTTCTTGAAACTTGACACAATAAAGTAGTTTCACGTTCTATCTCTATGTTTTGTTTCCTCTTGATGTAGCCTTAAGCAGTGACTGGCGAGAAACACTTTCATGGAAAGGGGTTGCCAAGCTTCCTAAAATTACGAATCTCCAGAAATCTCAGCAAATATTTTTTCACCCAAACTGGATGATACTTTCAGGTAATGATCAGTACACTAAGCTGACTTGGTTCCCCAAACTTCGTTCTTCTATATTGAAGCGTTCGTTTCCAGTAACAGTTTGAATTTTTAGGTTTCACTCTGTTTTCTCCTATATTGACACATGTATTTGGAACTCTAAATCCAACACGGTTTGTGCTAGCTTCTTGAAACTTGAAGCAATAAAGTACTTTCTCGTTCTATCTCTACGTTTTGTTTCCTCTTGATGTAGCCCTAAGCAGTGACTGGCGAGAAACACTTTCATGAAAAGGTGTTGCCAAGCTTCCAAAAATTAGGAATCTCCAGAAATCCCAGCAAATATATATTCACCCAAACTGGATGATACTTTCAGGTAATGATCAGTACACTAAGCCGACTTGGTTCCCCAAATTTTGTTCTTCTATGTTGCATCGTTCGTTTGCAGTAACAGTTTGAATTTTTAGGTTTCACTCTGTTTTCTCCTATATTGATAGATGTATTTGGAACTCTAAATCCAACACGGTTTGTGCTAGGTTCTTGAAACATGACACAATAAAGTAGTTTCACGTTCTATCTCTATGGTTTCTTTCCTCTTGATGTAGCCCTAAGCAGTGACTGGCGAGAAACACGTTCATTGAAAGGGATTGCCAAGCTTCCAAAAATACGAATCTCCAGAAATCTCAGCAAACATTTTTTCACCCAAACTGGATGATACTTTCAGGTATTGATCAGTGCACTAAGGCGACTTGGTTCCCCAAATATCGTTCTTCTATCTTGAAGCGTTCATTTCCAGTAACAGTTTGAATTTTTAGGTTTCACTCTGTATTCTCCTATATTGATATATGTGTTTGGAACTCTAAATCCAACACGGTTTGTGCTAACTTCTTCAAACCGGACACAATAAAGTAGTTTCACGTTCTATCTCTGTGTTTTATTTCCTCTTGATGTATACCTAAGCAGTGACTGGCGAGAAACACTTTCATGGAAAGGGTTTGCCAAGCTGCCAAAAATTACGAATCTCCAGAAATCTCAGCAAATATTTTTTCACCCAAACTGGATGATACTTTGAAGTAATGATCAGTACACTAAGCCGACTTGGTTCCCCAAATTTCGTTCTTCTATGTTGAAGCGTTCGTTTCCAGTAACAGTTTGAATTTTTAGGTTTCACTCTGTTTTCTCCTATAGTGACACATGTATTTGGAACTCTAAATCCAACACGGTTTGTGCTAGCTTCTTGAAACTTGAAACAATAAAGTGGTTTCTCGTTCTATCTCTATGTTTTGTTTCCTCTTGATGTAGCCCTAAGCAGTGACTGGCGAGAAACACTTTCATGGAAAGGGGTTGTCAAGCTTCCAAAAATTAGGAATCTCCAGAAATCTCAGCAAATATTTTTTCACCCAAACTGGATGATACTTTCAGGTAATGCTCAGTACACTAAGCCCTCTTGCTTCTCCAAATTTCGTACTTCTATGTTGAAGCGTTCGTTTCCAGTAACAGTTTGAATTTTTAGGTTACACTCTGTTTTCTCCTATATTGATAGATGTATTAGGAACTCTAAATCCCACACGGTTTGTGCTAGCTTCTTGAAACTTGAAACAATAAAGTAGTTTCACATTCTATCTCTATGTTTTGTTTCCTCTATGTTTTGTTTCCTCTTGATGCTAGCTTCTTGAAACTTGAAACAATAAAGTAGTTTCAAGTTCTGTCTCTATGTTTTGTTTCCTCTTGATGTAACCCTAAGCAGTGACTGGCGAGAAATACTTACATTGAAAGGGATTGCCAAGCTTCCAAAGATAAGAATCTCCAGAAATCTCAGCAAATATTTTTTCACCCAAACTGGATGATACTTTCAGGTAATGATCAGTACACTAAGGCGACTTGGTTTCCCAAATTTCGTTCTTCTATGTTGAAGCGTTCGTTTCCAGTAACAGTTTGAATTTCTAGATTTCACTCTGTTTTCTCCTATATTGATAGATGTATTTGGAACTCTAAATCCAACACGGTTTGTGCTGGCTTCTTGAAACATGACACAATAAAGTAGTTTCACGTTCTATCTCTATATTTTGTTTCCTCTTGATGTAGCCCAATGCAGTGACTGGCGAGAAACACTTTCATGGAAAGGGGTTGCCAGGCTTCCCAAAATTACGAATCTCCAGAAATCTCAGCAAATATTTTTTCACCCAAACTGGATGATACTTTCAGGTAATGATCAGTACACTAAGGCGACTTGGTTCCCCAAATTTCGTTCTTCTATGTTGAAGCGTTCGTTTCCAGTAACAGTTTGAATTTTTAGGTTTCACTCTGTTTTCTCCTATATTGATAGATGTATTTGGAACTCTAAATCCAACAGGGTTTGTGCTAGCTTCTTGAAACTTGACACAATAAAGTAGTTTCAAGTTCTATCTCTACGTTTTGTTTCCTCTTGATGTAGCCCTAAGCAGTTACTGGCGAGAAACACTTTCATGGAAAGTGGTTGCCAAGCTTACTAAAATTACGAATCTCCAGAAATCTCAGCAAATATTTTTTCACCCAAACTGGATGATACTTTCAGGTAATGATCAGTACACTAAGGCGACTTGGTTCCCCAAATTTCGTTCTTCTATGTTGAAGCGTTCGTTTCCAGTAACAGTTTGAATTTTTAGGTTTCACTCTGTTTTCTCCTATATTGATAGATGTATTTGGAACTCTAAATCCAACACGGTTTGTGCTAGCTCCTTGAAACTTGACACAATAAAGTAGTTTCACGTTCTATCTCTACGTTTTGTTTCCTCTTGATGTAGCCTTAAGCAGTGACTGGCGAGAAACACTTTCAAGGAAAGGGGTTGCCAAGCTTCCTAAAATTACGAATCTCCAGATATCTCAGCAAATATTTTTTCACCCAAACTGGATGATACTTTCAGGTAATGATCAGTACACTAAGGCGACTTGGTTCCCCAAATTTCGTTCTTCTATGTTGAAGCGTTCGTTTCCAGTAACAGTTTGAATTTTTAGGTTTCACTCTGTTTTCTCCTATATTGATAGATGTATTTGGAACTCTAAATCCAACAGGGTTTGTGCTAGCTTCTTGAAACTTGACACAATAAAGTAGTTTCACGTTCTATCTCTACGTTTTGTTTCCTCTTGATGTAGCCCTAAGCAGTAACTGGCGAGAAACACTTTCATGGAAAGGGGTTGCCAAGCTTCCTAAAATTACGAATCTCGAGAAATCTCAGCAAATATTTTTTCACCCAAACTGGATGATACTTTCAGGTAATGATCAGTACACTAAGGCGACTTGGTTCCCCAAATTTCGTTCTTCTATGTTGAAGCGTTCGTTTGCAGTAACACTCTGAATTTTTAGGTTTCACTCTGTTTTCTCCTATATTGATAGATGTATTTGGAACTCTAAATCCAACATGGTTTGTGCTAGCTTCTTGAAACTTGACACAATAAAGTAGTTTCACGTTCTATCTCTATGTTTTGTTTCCTCTTGATGTAGCCCTAAGCAGTGACTGGCGAGAAACACTTTCATGGAAAGGGGTTGCCAGGCTTCCCAAAATTACGAATCTCCAGAAATCTCAGCAAATATTTTTTCACCCAAACTGGATGATACTTTCAGGTAATGATCAGTACACTAAGGCGACTTGGTTCCCCAAATTTCGTTCTTCTATGTTGAAGCGTTCGTTTCCAGTAACAGTTTTAATTTTTAGGTTTCACTCTGTTTTCTCCTATATTGATAGATGTATTTGGAACTCTAAATCCAACACGGTTTGTGCTAGCTTCTTGAAACTTGACACAATAAAGTAGTTTCACGTTCTATCTCTACGTTTTGTTTCCTCTTGATGTAGCCTTAAGCAGTGACTGGCGAGAAACACTTTCAAGGAAAGGGGTTGCCAAGCTTCCTAAAATTACGAATCTCCAGATATCTCAGCAAATATTTTTTCACCCAAACTGGATGATACTTTCAGGTAATGATCAGTACACTAAGGCGACTTGGTTCCCCAAATTTCGTTCTTCTATGTTGAAGCGTTCGTTTCCAGTTACAGTTTGAATTTTTAGTTTTCACTCTGTTTTCTCCTATATTGATAGATGTATTTGGAACTCTAAATCCAACAGGGTTTGTGCTAGCTACTTGAAACTTGACACAATAATGTAGTTTCACGTTCTATCTCTACGTTTTGTTTCCTCTTGATGTAGCCCTAAGCAGTTACTGGCGGGAAACACTTTCATGGAAAGGGGTTGCCAAGCTTCCTAAAATTACGAATCTCCAGAAATCTCAGCAAATATTTTTTCACCCAAACTGGATGATACTTTCAGGTAATGATCAGTACACTAAGCCGACTTGGTTCCCCAAACTTCGTTCTTCTATGTTGAAGCGTTCGTTTCCAGTAACAGTTTGAATTTTTAGGTTTCACTCTGTTTTCTCCTATATTGACACATGTATTTGGAACTCTAAATCCAACACGGTTTGTGCTAGCTTCTTGAAACTTGAAGCAATAAAGTACTTTCTCGTTCTATCTCTACGTTTTGTTTCCTCTTGATGTAGCCCTAAGCAGTGACTGGCGAGAAACACTTTCATGAAAAGGTGTTGCCAAGCTTCCAAAAATTAGGAATCTCCAGAAATCCCAGCAAATATATTTTCACCCAAACTGGATGATACTTTCAGGTAATGATCAGTACACTAAGCCGACTTGGTTCCCCAAATTTTGTTCTTCTATGTTGCATCGTTCGTTTGCAGTAACAGTTTGAATTTTTAGGTTTCACTCTGTTTTCTCCTATATTGATAGATGTATTTGGAACTCTAAATCCAACACGGTTTGTGCTAGGTTCTTGAAACATGACACAATAAAGTAGTTTCACGTTCTATCTCTATGGTTTCTTTCCTCTTGATGTAGCCCTAAGCAGTGACTGGCGAGAAACACGTTCATTGAAAGGGATTGCCAAGCTTCCAAAAATACGAATCTCCAGAAATCTCAGGAAACATTTTTTCACCCAAACTGGATGATACTTTCAGGTATTGATCAGTGCACTAAGGCGACTTGGTTCCCCAAATATCGTTCTTCTATCTTGAAGCGTTCATTTCCAGTAACAGTTTGAATTTTTAGGTTTCACTCTGTATTCTCCTATATTGATATATGTGTTTGGAACTCTAAATCCAACACGGTTTGTGCTAACTTCTTCAAACCGGACACAATAAAGTAGTTTCACGTTCTATCTCTGTGTTTTGTTTCCTCTTGATGTATACCTAAGCAGTGACTGGCGAGAAACACTTTCATGGAAAGGGTTTGCCAAGCTGCCAAAAATTACGAATCTCCAGAAATCTCAGCAAATATTTTTTCACCCAAACTGGATGATACTTTGAAGTAATGATCAGTACACTAAGCCGACTTGGTTCCCCAAATTTCGTTCTTCTATGTTGAAGCGTTCGTTTCCAGTAACAGTTTGAATTTTTAGGTTTCACTCTGTTTTCTCCTATATTGATAGATGTATTTGGAACTCTAAATCCAACACGGATTGTGCTAGCTTCTTGAAACTTGACACAATAAAGTAGTTTCACGTTCTATCTCTACGTTTTGTTTCCTCTTGATGTAGCCTTAAGCAGTGACTGGCGAGAAACACTTTCAAGGAAAGGGGTTGCCAAGCTTCCTAAAATTACGAATCTCCAGATATCTCAGCAAATATTTTTTCACCCAAACTGGATGATACTTTCAGGTAATGATCAGTACACTAAGGCGACTTGGTTCCCCAAATTTCGTTCTTCTATGTTGAAGCGTTCGTTTCCAGTAACAGTTTGAATTTTTAGGTTTCACTCTGTTTTCTCCTATATTGATAGATGTATTTGGAACTCTAAATCCAACAGGGTTTGTGCTAGCTACTTGAAACTTGACACAATAAAGTAGTTTCACGTTCTATCTCTACGTTTTGTTTCCTCTTGATGTAGCCCTAAGCAGTTACTGGCGGGAAACACTTTCATGGAAAGAGGTTGCCAAGCTTCCTAAAATTACGAATCTCCAGAAATCTCAGCAAATATTTTTTCACCCAAACTGGATGATACTTTCAGGTAATGATCAGTACACTAAGGCGACTTGGTTCCCCAAATTTCGTTCTTCTATGTTGAAGCGTTCGTTTCCAGTAACAGTTTGAATTTTTAGGTTTCACTCTGTTTTCTCCTATATTGATAGATGTATTTGGAACTCTAAATCCAACAGGGTTTGTGCTAGCTTCTTGAAACTTGACACAATAAAGTAGTTTCACGTTCTATCTCTACGTTTTGTTTCCTCTTGATGTAGCCCTAAGCAGTTACTGGCGGGAAACACTTTCATGGAAAGGGGTTGCCAAGCTTCCTAAAATTACGAATCTCCAGAAATCTCAGCAAATATTTTTTCACCCAAACTGGATGATACTTTCAGGTAATGATCAGTACACTAAGGCGACTTGGTTCCCCAAATTTCGTTCTTCTATGTTGAAGCGTTCGTTTCCAGTAACAGTTTGAATTTTTAGGTTTCACTCTGTTTTCTCCTATATTGATAGATGTATTTGGAACTCTAAATCCAACACGGTTTGTGCTGGCTTCTTGAAACATGACACAATAAAGTAGTTTCACGTTCTATCTCTATGTTTTGTTTCCTCTTGATGTAGCCCAATGCAGTGACTGGCAAGAAACACTTTCATGGAAAGGGGTTGCCAGGCTTCCCAAAATTACGAATCTCCAGATATCTCAGCAAATATTTTTTCACCCAAACTGGATGATACTTTCAGGTAATGATCAGTACACTAAGGCGACTTGGTTCCCCAAATTTCGTTCTTCTATGTTGAAGCGTTCGTTTCCAGTAACAGTTTGAATTTTTAGGTTTCACTCTGTTTTCTCCTATATTGATAGATGTATTTGGAACTCTAAATCCAACAGGGTTTGTGCTGGCTTCTTGAAACTTGACACAATAAAGTAGTTTCACGTTCTATCTCTATGTTTTGTTTCCTCTTGATGTAGCCCTAAGCAGTGACTGGCGAGAAACACTTTCATGGAAAGGGGTTGCCAGGCTTCCCAAAATTAAGAATCTCCAGAAATCTCAGCAAATATTTTTTCACCCAAACTGGATGATACTTTCAGGTAATGATCAGTACACTAAGGCGACTTGGTTCCCCAAATTTCGTTCTTCTATGTTGAAGCGTTCGTTTCCAGTAACAGTTTGAATTTTTAGGTTTCACTCTGTTTTCTCCTATATTGATAGATGTATTTGGAACTCTAAATCCAACAGGGTTTGTGCTGGCTTCTTGAAACTTGACACAATAAAGTAGTTTCACGTTCTATCTCTAAGTTTTGTTTCCTCTTGATGTAGCCCTAAGCAGTTACTGGCGGGAAACACTTTCATGGAAAGGGGTTGCCAGGCTTCCTAAAATTACGAATCTCCAGAAATCTCAGCAAATATTTTTTCACCCAAACTGGATGATACTTTCAGGTAATGCTCAGTACACTAAACCTTCTTGCTTCTCCAAATTTCGTACTTCTATGTTGAAGCGTTCGTTTCCAGTAACAGTTTGAATTTTTAGATTTCACTCTGTTTTCTCCTATATTGAGAGATGTATTTGGAACTCTAAATCCAACACGGTTTGTGCTGGCTTCTTGAAACATGATACAATAAAGTAGTTTCACGTTCTATCTCTATGTTTTGTTTCCTCTTGATGTAGCCCAATGCAGTGACTGGCGAGAAACACTTTCATGGAAAGGGGTTGCCAGGCTTCCCAAAATTACGAATCTCCAGAAATCTCAGCAAATATTTTTTCACCCAAACTGGATGATACTTTCAGGTAATGATCAGTACACTAAGGCGACTTGGTTCCCCAAATTTCGTTCTTCTATGTTGAAGCGTTCGTTTCCAGTAACAGTTTGAATTTTTAGGTTTCACTCTGTTTTCTCCTATATTGATAGATGTGTTTGGAACTCTAAATCGAACACGGTTTGTGCTAGCTTCTTGAAACTTGACACAATAAAGTAGTTTCACGTTCTATCTCTATGTTTTGTTTCCTCTTGATGTAGCCTTAAGCAGTGACTGGCGAGAAACACTTTCATGGAAAGGGGTTGCCAAGCTTCCTAAAATTACGAATCTCCAGAAATCTCAGCAAATATTTTTTCACCCAAACTGGATGATACTTTCAGGTAATGATCAGTACACTAAGCCGACTTGGTTCCCCAAACTTCGTTCTTCTATATTGAAGCGTTCGTTTCCAGTAACAGTTTGAATTTTTAGGTTTCACTCTGTTTTCTCCTATATTGACACATGTATTTGGAACTCTAAATCCAACACGGTTTGTGCTAGCTTCTTGAAACTTGAAGCAATAAAGTACTTTCTCGTTCTATCTCTACGTTTTGTTTCCTCTTGATGTAGCCCTAAGCAGTGACTGGCGAGAAACACTTTCATGAAAAGGTGTTGCCAAGCTTCCAAAAATTAGGAATCTCCAGAAATCCCAGCAAATATATTTTCACCCAAACTGGATGATACTTTCAGGTAATGATCAGTACACTAAGCCGACTTGGTTCCCCAAATTTTGTTCTTCTATGTTGCATCGTTCGTTTGCAGTAACAGTTTGAATTTTTAGGTTTCACTCTGTTTTCTCCTATATTGATAGATGTATTTGGAACTCTAAATCCAACACGGTTTGTGCTAGGTTCTTGAAACATGACACAATAAAGTAGTTTCACGTTCTATCTCTATGGTTTCTTTCCTCTTGATGTAGCCCTAAGCAGTGACTGGCGAGAAACACGTTCATTGAAAGGGATTGCCAAGCTTCCAAAAATACGAATCTCCAGAAATCTCAGCAAACATTTTTTCACCCAAACTGGATGATACTTTCAGGTATTGATCAGTGCACTAAGGCGACTTGGTTCCCCAAATATCGTTCTTCTATCTTGAAGCGTTCATTTCCAGTAACAGTTTGAATTTTTAGGTTTCACTCTGTATTCTCCTATATTGATATATGTGTTTGGAACTCTAAATCCAACACGGTTTGTGCTAACTTCTTCAAACCGGACACAATAAAGTAGTTTCACGTTCTATCTCTGTGTTTTATTTCCTCTTGATGTATACCTAAGCAGTGACTGGCGAGAAACACTTTCATGGAAAGGGTTTGCCAAGCTGCCAAAAATTACGAATCTCCAGAAATCTCAGCAAATATTTTTTCACCCAAACTGGATGATACTTTGAAGTAATGATCAGTACACTAAGCCGACTTGGTTCCCCAAATTTCGTTCTTCTATGTTGAAGCGTTCGTTTCCAGTAACAGTTTGAATTTTTAGGTTTCACTCTGTTTTCTCCTATAGTGACACATGTATTTGGAACTCTAAATCCAACACGGTTTGTGCTAGCTTCTTGAAACTTGAAACAATAAAGTGGTTTCTCGTTCTATCTCTATGTTTTGTTTCCTCTTGATGTAGCCCTAAGCAGTGACTGGCGAGAAACACTTTCATGGAAAGGGGTTGTCAAGCTTCCAAAAATTAGGAATCTCCAGAAATCTCAGCAAATATTTTTTCACCCAAAGTGGATGATACTTTCAGGTAATGCTCAGTACACTAAGCCCTCTTGCTTCTCCAAATTTCGTACTTCTATGTTGAAGCGTTCGTTTCCAGTAACAGTTTGAATTTTTAGGTTACACTCTGTTTTCTCCTATATTGATAGATGTATTAGGAACTCTAAATCCCACACGGTTTGTGCTAGCTTCTTGAAACTTGAAACAATAAAGTAGTTTCACATTCTATCTCTATGTTTTGTTTCCTCTATGTTTTGTTTCCTCTTGATGCTAGCTTCTTGAAACTTGAAACAATAAAGTAGTTTCAAGTTCTGTCTCTATGTTTTGTTTCCTCTTGATGTAACCCTAAGCAGTGACTGGCGAGAAATACTTACATTGAAAGGGATTGCCAAGCTTCCAAAGATAAGAATCTCCAGAAATCTCAGCAAATATTTTTTCACCCAAACTGGATGATACTTTCAGGTAATGATCAGTACACTAAGGCGACTTGGTTTCCCAAATTTCGTTCTTCTATGTTGAAGCGTTCGTTTCCAGTAACAGTTTGAATTTCTAGATTTCACTCTGTTTTCTCCTATATTGATAGATGTATTTGGAACTCTAAATCCAACACGGTTTGTGCTGGCTTCTTGAAACATGACACAATAAAGTAGTTTCACGTTCTATCTCTATATTTTGTTTCCTCTTGATGTAGCCCAATGCAGTGACTGGCGAGAAACACTTTCATGGAAAGGGGTTGCCAGGCTTCCCAAAATTACGAATCTCCAGAAATCTCAGCAAATATTTTTTCACCCAAACTGGATGATACTTTCAGGTAATGATCAGTACACTAAGGCGACTTGGTTCCCCAAATTTCGTTCTTCTATGTTGAAGCGTTCGTTTCCAGTAACAGTTTGAATTTTTAGGTTTCACTCTGTTTTCTCCTATATTGATAGATGTATTTGGAACTCTAAATCCAACAGGGTTTGTGCTAGCTTCTTGAAACTTGACACAATAAAGTAGTTTCAAGTTCTATCTCTACGTTTTGTTTCCTCTTGATGTAGCCCTAAGCAGTTACTGGCGAGAAACACTTTCATGGAAAGTGGTTGCCAAGCTTACTAAAATTACGAATCTCCAGAAATCTCAGCAAATATTTTTTCACCCAAACTGGATGATACTTTCAGGTAATGATCAGTACACTAAGGCGACTTGGTTCCCCAAATTTCGTTCTTCTATGTTGAAGCGTTCGTTTCCAGTAACAGTTTGAATTTTTAGGTTTCACTCTGTTTTCTCCTATATTGATAGATGTATTTGGAACTCTAAATCCAACACGGTTTGTGCTAGCTCCTTGAAACTTGACACAATAAAGTAGTTTCACGTTCTATCTCTACGTTTTGTTTCCTCTTGATGTAGCCTTAAGCAGTGACTGGCGAGAAACACTTTCAAGGAAAGGGGTTGCCAAGCTTCCTAAAATTACGAATCTCCAGATATCTCAGCAAATATTTTTTCACCCAAACTGGATGATACTTTCAGGTAATGATCAGTACACTAAGGCGACTTGGTTCCCCAAATTTCGTTCTTCTATGTTGAAGCGTTCGTTTCCAGTAACAGTTTGAATTTTTAGGTTTCACTCTGTTTTCTCCTATATTGATAGATGTATTTGGAACTCTAAATCCAACAGGGTTTGTGCTAGCTTCTTGAAACTTGACACAATAAAGTAGTTTCACGTTCTATCTCTACGTTTTGTTTCCTCTTGATGTAGCCCTAAGCAGTAACTGGCGAGAAACACTTTCATGGAAAGGGGTTGCCAAGCTTCCTAAAATTACGAATCTCGAGAAATCTCAGCAAATATTTTTTCACCCAAACTGGATGATACTTTCAGGTAATGATCAGTACACTAAGGCGACTTGGTTCCCCAAATTTCGTTCTTCTATGTTGAAGCGTTCGTTTGCAGTAACACTCTGAATTTTTAGGTTTCACTCTGTTTTCTCCTATATTGATAGATGTATTTGGAACTCTAAATCCAACATGGTTTGTGCTAGCTTCTTGAAACTTGACACAATAAAGTAGTTTCACGTTCTATCTCTATGTTTTGTTTCCTCTTGATGTAGCCCTAAGCAGTGACTGGCGAGAAACACTTTCATGGAAAGGGGTTGCCAGGCTTCCCAAAATTACGAATCTCCAGAAATCTCAGCAAATATTTTTTCACCCAAACTGGATGATACTTTCAGGTAATGATCAGTACACTAAGGCGACTTGGTTCCCCAAATTTCGTTCTTCTATGTTGAAGCGTTCGTTTCCAGTAACAGTTTTAATTTTTAGGTTTCACTCTGTTTTCTCCTATATTGATAGATGTATTTGGAACTCTAAATCCAACACGGTTTGTGCTAGCTTCTTGAAACTTGACACAATAAAGTAGTTTCACGTTCTATCTCTACGTTTTGTTTCCTCTTGATGTAGCCTTAAGCAGTGACTGGCGAGAAACACTTTCAAGGAAAGGGGTTGCCAAGCTTCCTAAAATTACGAATCTCCAGATATCTCAGCAAATATTTTTTCACCCAAACTGGATGATACTTTCAGGTAATGATCAGTACACTAAGGCGACTTGGTTCCCCAAATTTCGTTCTTCTATGTTGAAGCGTTCGTTTCCAGTTACAGTTTGAATTTTTAGTTTTCACTCTGTTTTCTCCTATATTGATAGATGTATTTGGAACTCTAAATCCAACAGGGTTTGTGCTAGCTACTTGAAACTTGACACAATAATGTAGTTTCACGTTCTATCTCTACGTTTTGTTTCCTCTTGATGTAGCCCTAAGCAGTTACTGGCGGGAAACACTTTCATGGAAAGGGGTTGCCAAGCTTCCTAAAATTACGAATCTCCAGAAATCTCAGCAAATATTTTTTCACCCAAACTGGATGATACTTTCAGGTAATGATCAGTACACTAAGCCGACTTGGTTCCCCAAACTTCGTTCTTCTATGTTGAAGCGTTCGTTTCCAGTAACAGTTTGAATTTTTAGGTTTCACTCTGTTTTCTCCTATATTGACACATGTATTTGGAACTCTAAATCCAACACGGTTTGTGCTAGCTTCTTGAAACTTGAAGCAATAAAGTACTTTCTCGTTCTATCTCTACGTTTTGTTTCCTCTTGATGTAGCCCTAAGCAGTGACTGGCGAGAAACACTTTCATGAAAAGGTGTTGCCAAGCTTCCAAAAATTAGGAATCTCCAGAAATCCCAGCAAATATATTTTCACCCAAACTGGATGATACTTTCAGGTAATGATCAGTACACTAAGCCGACTTGGTTCCCCAAATTTTGTTCTTCTATGTTGCATCGTTCGTTTGCAGTAACAGTTTGAATTTTTAGGTTTCACTCTGTTTTCTCCTATATTGATAGATGTATTTGGAACTCTAAATCCAACACGGTTTGTGCTAGGTTCTTGAAACATGACACAATAAAGTAGTTTCACGTTCTATCTCTATGGTTTCTTTCCTCTTGATGTAGCCCTAAGCAGTGACTGGCGAGAAACACGTTCATTGAAAGGGATTGCCAAGCTTCCAAAAATACGAATCTCCAGAAATCTCAGGAAACATTTTTTCACCCAAACTGGATGATACTTTCAGGTATTGATCAGTGCACTAAGGCGACTTGGTTCCCCAAATATCGTTCTTCTATCTTGAAGCGTTCATTTCCAGTAACAGTTTGAATTTTTAGGTTTCACTCTGTATTCTCCTATATTGATATATGTGTTTGGAACTCTAAATCCAACACGGTTTGTGCTAACTTCTTCAAACCGGACACAATAAAGTAGTTTCACGTTCTATCTCTGTGTTTTGTTTCCTCTTGATGTATACCTAAGCAGTGACTGGCGAGAAACACTTTCATGGAAAGGGTTTGCCAAGCTGCCAAAAATTACGAATCTCCAGAAATCTCAGCAAATATTTTTTCACCCAAACTGGATGATACTTTGAAGTAATGATCAGTACACTAAGCCGACTTGGTTCCCCAAATTTCGTTCTTCTATGTTGAAGCGTTCGTTTCCAGTAACAGTTTGAATTTTTAGGTTTCACTCTGTTTTCTCCTATATTGATAGATGTATTTGGAACTCTAAATCCAACACGGATTGTGCTAGCTTCTTGAAACTTGACACAATAAAGTAGTTTCACGTTCTATCTCTACGTTTTGTTTCCTCTTGATGTAGCCTTAAGCAGTGACTGGCGAGAAACACTTTCAAGGAAAGGGGTTGCCAAGCTTCCTAAAATTACGAATCTCCAGATATCTCAGCAAATATTTTTTCACCCAAACTGGATGATACTTTCAGGTAATGATCAGTACACTAAGGCGACTTGGTTCCCCAAATTTCGTTCTTCTATGTTGAAGCGTTCGTTTCCAGTAACAGTTTGAATTTTTAGGTTTCACTCTGTTTTCTCCTATATTGATAGATGTATTTGGAACTCTAAATCCAACAGGGTTTGTGCTAGCTACTTGAAACTTGACACAATAAAGTAGTTTCACGTTCTATCTCTACGTTTTGTTTCCTCTTGATGTAGCCCTAAGCAGTTACTGGCGGGAAACACTTTCATGGAAAGAGGTTGCCAAGCTTCCTAAAATTACGAATCTCCAGAAATCTCAGCAAATATTTTTTCACCCAAACTGGATGATACTTTCAGGTAATGATCAGTACACTAAGGCGACTTGGTTCCCCAAATTTCGTTCTTCTATGTTGAAGCGTTCGTTTCCAGTAACAGTTTGAATTTTTAGGTTTCACTCTGTTTTCTCCTATATTGATAGATGTATTTGGAACTCTAAATCCAACAGGGTTTGTGCTAGCTTCTTGAAACTTGACACAATAAAGTAGTTTCACGTTCTATCTCTACGTTTTGTTTCCTCTTGATGTAGCCCTAAGCAGTTACTGGCGGGAAACACTTTCATGGAAAGGGGTTGCCAAGCTTCCTAAAATTACGAATCTCCAGAAATCTCAGCAAATATTTTTTCACCCAAACTGGATGATACTTTCAGGTAATGATCAGTACACTAAGGCGACTTGGTTCCCCAAATTTCGTTCTTCTATGTTGAAGCGTTCGTTTCCAGTAACAGTTTGAATTTTTAGGTTTCACTCTGTTTTCTCCTATATTGATAGATGTATTTGGAACTCTAAATCCAACACGGTTTGTGCTGGCTTCTTGAAACATGACACAATAAAGTAGTTTCACGTTCTATCTCTATGTTTTGTTTCCTCTTGATGTAGCCCAATGCAGTGACTGGCAAGAAACACTTTCATGGAAAGGGGTTGCCAGGCTTCCCAAAATTACGAATCTCCAGATATCTCAGCAAATATTTTTTCACCCAAACTGGATGATACTTTCAGGTAATGATCAGTACACTAAGGCGACTTGGTTCCCCAAATTTCGTTCTTCTATGTTGAAGCGTTCGTTTCCAGTAACAGTTTGAATTTTTAGGTTTCACTCTGTTTTCTCCTATATTGATAGATGTATTTGGAACTCTAAATCCAACAGGGTTTGTGCTGGCTTCTTGAAACTTGACACAATAAAGTAGTTTCACGTTCTATCTCTATGTTTTGTTTCCTCTTGATGTAGCCCTAAGCAGTGACTGGCGAGAAACACTTTCATGGAAAGGGGTTGCCAGGCTTCCCAAAATTAAGAATCTCCAGAAATCTCAGCAAATATTTTTTCACCCAAACTGGATGATACTTTCAGGTAATGATCAGTACACTAAGGCGACTTGGTTCCCCAAATTTCGTTCTTCTATGTTGAAGCGTTCGTTTCCAGTAACAGTTTGAATTTTTAGGTTTCACTCTGTTTTCTCCTATATTGATAGATGTATTTGGAACTCTAAATCCAACAGGGTTTTTGCTGGCTTCTTGAAACTTGACACAATAAAGTAGTTTCACGTTCTATCTCTAAGTTTTGTTTCCTCTTGATGTAGCCCTAAGCAGTTACTGGCGGGAAACACTTTCATGGAAAGGGGTTGCCAGGCTTCCTAAAATTACGAATCTCCAGAAATCTCAGCAAATATTTTTTCACCCAAACTGGATGATACTTTCAGGTAATGCTCAGTACACTAAACCTTCTTGCTTCTCCAAATTTCGTACTTCTATGTTGAAGCGTTCGTTTCCAGTAACAGTTTGAATTTTTAGATTTCACTCTGTTTTCTCCTATATTGAGAGATGTATTTGGAACTCTAAATCCAACACGGTTTGTGCTGGCTTCTTGAAACATGATACAATAAAGTAGTTTCACGTTCTATCTCTATGTTTTGTTTCCTCTTGATGTAGCCCAATGCAGTGACTGGCGAGAAACACTTTCATGGAAAGGGGTTGCCAGGCTTCCCAAAATTACGAATCTCCAGAAATCTCAGCAAATATTTTTTCACCCAAACTGGATGATACTTTCAGGTAATGATCAGTACACTAAGGCGACTTGGTTCCCCAAATTTCGTTCTTCTATGTTGAAGCGTTCGTTTCCAGTAACAGTTTGAATTTTTAGGTTTCACTCTGTTTTCTCCTATATTGATAGATGTGTTTGGAACTCTAAATCGAACACGGTTTGTGCTAGCTTCTTGAAACTTGACACAATAAAGTAGTTTCACGTTCTATCTCTATGTTTTGTTTCCTCTTGATGTAGCCTTAAGCAGTGACTGGCGAGAAACACTTTCATGGAAAGGGGTTGCCAAGCTTCCTAAAATTACGAATCTCCAGAAATCTCAGCAAATATTTTTTCACCCAAACTGGATGATACTTTCAGGTAATGATCAGTACACTAAGCCGACTTG
Source organism: Spermophilus citellus (assembly GCF_964194105.1). Taxonomy (NCBI): domain Eukaryota; kingdom Metazoa; phylum Chordata; class Mammalia; order Rodentia; family Sciuridae; genus Spermophilus; species Spermophilus citellus. The sequence goes on along the minus strand of NC_138192.1, from coordinate 10,647,603 downwards.
GTTCCCCAAACTTCGTTCTTCTATATTGAAGCGTTCGTTTCCAGTAACAGTTTGAATTTTTAGGTTTCACTCTGTTTTCTCCTATATTGACACATGTATTTGGAACTCTAAATCCAACACGGTTTGTGCTAGCTTCTTGAAACTTGAAGCAATAAAGTACTTTCTCGTTCTATCTCTACGTTTTGTTTCCTCTTGATGTAGCCCTAAGCAGTGACTGGCGAGAAACACTTTCATGAAAAGGTGTTGCCAAGCTTCCAAAAATTAGGAATCTCCAGAAATCCCAGCAAATATATTTTCACCCAAACTGGATGATACTTTCAGGTAATGATCAGTACACTAAGCCGACTTGGTTCCCCAAATTTTGTTCTTCTATGTTGCATCGTTCGTTTGCAGTAACAGTTTGAATTTTTAGGTTTCACTCTGTTTTCTCCTATATTGATAGATGTATTTGGAACTCTAAATCCAACACGGTTTGTGCTAGGTTCTTGAAACATGACACAATAAAGTAGTTTCACGTTCTATCACTATGGTTTCTTTCCTCTTGATGTAGCCCTAAGCAGTGACTGGCGAGAAACACGTTCATTGAAAGGGATTGCCAAGCTTCCAAAAATACGAATCTCCAGAAATCTCAGCAAACATTTTTTCACCCAAACTGGATGATACTTTCAGGTATTGCTCAGTGCACTAAGGCGACTTGGTTCCCCAAATATCGTTCTTCTATCTTGAAGCGTTCATTTCCAGTAACAGTTTGAATTTTTAGGTTTCACTCTGTATTCTCCTATATTGATATATGTGTTTGGAACTCTAAATCCAACACGGTTTGTGCTAACTTCTTCAAACCGGACACAATAAAGTAGTTTCACGTTCTATCTCTGTGTTTTGTTTCCTCTTGATGTATACCTAAGCAGTGACTGGCGAGAAACACTTTCATGGAAAGGGTTTGCCAAGCTGCCAAAAATTACGAATCTCCAGAAATCTCAGCAAATATTTTTTCACCCAAACTGGATGATACTTTGAAGTAATGATCAGTACACTAAGCCGACTTGGTTCCCCAAATTTCGTTCTTCTATGTTGAAGCGTTCGTTTCCAGTAACAGTTTGAATTTTTAGGTTTCACTCTGTTTTCTCCTATATTGACACATGTATTTGGAACTCTAAATCCAACACGGTTTGTGCTAGCTTCTTGAAACTTGAAACAATAAAGTGGTTTCTCGTTCTATCTCTATGTTTTGTTTCCTCTTGATGTAGCCCTAAGCAGTGACTGGCGAGAAACACTTTCATGGAAAGGGGTTGTCAAGCTTCCAAAAATTAGGAATCTCCAGAAATCTCAGCAAATATTTTTTCACCCAAACTGGATGATACTTTCAGGTAATGCTCAGTACACTAAGCCCTCTTGCTTCTCCAAATTTCGTACTTCTATGTTGAAGCATTCGTTTCCAGTAACAGTTTGAATTTTTAGGTTACACTCTGTTTTCTCCTATATTGATAGATGTATTAGGAACTCTAAATCCCACACGGTTTGTGCTAGCTTCTTGAAACTTGAAACAATAAAGTAGTTTCACATTCTATCTCTATGTTTTGTTTCCTCTATGTTTTGTTTCCTCTTGATGCTAGCTTCTTGAAACTTGAAACAATAAAGTAGTTTCAAGTTCTGTCTCTATGTTTTGTTTCCTCTTGATGTAACCCTAAGCAGTGACTGGCGAGAAATACTTACATTGAAAGGGATTGCCAAGCTTCCAAAGATAAGAATCTCCAGAAATCTCAGCAAATATTTTTTCACCCAAACTGGATGATACTTTCAGGTAATGATCAGTACACTAAGGCGACTTGGTTTCCCAAATTTCGTTCTTCTATGTTGAAGCGTTCGTTTCCAGTAACAGTTTGAATTTCTAGATTTCACTCTGTTTTCTCCTATATTGATAGATGTATTTGGAACTCTAAATCCAACACGGTTTGTCCTGGCTTCTTGAAACATGACACAATAAAGTAGTTTCACGTTCTATCTCTATATTTTGTTTCCTCTTGATGTAGCCCAATGCAGTGACTGGCGAGAAACACTTTCATGGAAAGGGGTTGCCAGGCTTCCCAAAATTACGAATCTCCAGAAATCTCAGCAAATATTTTTTCACCCAAACTGGATGATACTTTCAGGTAATGATCAGTACACTAAGGCGACTTGGTTCCCCAAATTTCGTTCTTCTATGTTGAAGCGTTCGTTTCCAGTAACAGTTTGAATTTTTAGGTTTCACTCTGTTTTCTCCTATATTGATAGATGTATTTGGAACTCTAAATCCAACAGGGTTTGTGCTAGCTTCTTGAAACTTGACACAATAAAGTAGTTTCAAGTTCTATCTCTACGTTTTGTTTCCTCTTGATGTAGCCCTAAGCAGTTACTGGCGAGAAACACTTTCATGGAAAGTGGTTGCCAAGCTTACTAAAATTACGAATCTCCAGAAATCTCAGCAAATATTTTTTCACCCAAACTGGATGATACTTTCAGGTAATGATCAGTACACTAAGGCGACTTGGTTCCCCAAATTTCGTTCTTCTATGTTGAAGCGTTCGTTTCCAGTAACAGTTTGAATTTTTAGGTTTCACTCTGTTTTCTCCTATATTGATAGATGTATTTGGAACTCTAAATCCAACAGGGTTTGTGCTAGCTTCTTGAAACTTGACACAATAAAGTAGTTTCACGTTCTATCTCTACGTTTTGTTTCCTCTTGATGTAGCCCTAAGCAGTAACTGGCGAGAAACACTTTCATGGAAAGGGGTTGCCAAGCTTCCTAAAATTACAAATCTCGAGAAATCTCAGCAAATATTTTTTCACCCAAACTGGATGATACTTTCAGGTAATGATCAGTACACTAAGGCGACTTGGTTCCCCAAATTTCGTTCTTCTATGTTGAAGCGTTCGTTTGCAGTAACACTCTGAATTTTTAGGTTTCACTCTGTTTTCTCCTATATTGATAGATGTATTTGGAACTCTAAATCCAACATGGTTTGTGCTAGCTTCTTGAAACTTGACACAATAAAGTAGTTTCACGTTCTATCTCTATGTTTTGTTTCCTCTTGATGTATCCCTAAGCAGTGACTGGCGAGAAACACTTTCATGGAAAGGGGTTGCCAGGCTTCCCAAAATTACGAATCTCCAGAAATCTCAGCAAATATTTTTTCACCCAAACTGGATGATACTTTCAGGTAATGATCAGTACACTAAGGCGACTTGGTTCCCCAAATTTCGTTCTTCTATGTTGAAGCGTTCGTTTCCAGTAACAGTTTTAATTTTTAGGTTTCACTCTGTTTTCTCCTATATTGATAGATGTATTTGGAACTCTAAATCCAACACGGTTTGTGCTAGCTTCTTGAAACTTGACACAATAAAGTAGTTTCACGTTCTATCTCTACGTTTTGTTTCCTCTTGATGTAGCCTTAAGCAGTGACTGGCGAGAAACACTTTCAAGGAAAGGGGTTGCCAAGCTTCCTAAAATTACGAATCTCCAGATATCTCAGCAAATATTTTTTCACCCAAACTGGATGATACTTTCAGGTAATGATCAGTACACTAAGGCGACTTGGTTCCCCAAATTTCGTTCTTCTATGTTGAAGCGTTCGTTTCCAGTAACAGTTTGAATTTTTAGTTTTCACTCTGTTTTCTCCTATATTGATAGATGTATTTGGAACTCTAAATCCAACAGGGTTTGTGCTAGCTACTTGAAACTTGACACAATAATGTAGTTTCACGTTCTATCTCTACGTTTTGTTTCCTCTTGATGTAGCCCTAAGCAGTTACTGGCGGGAAACACTTTCATGGAAAGGGGTTGCCAAGCTTCCTAAAATTACGAATCTCCAGAAATCTCAGCAAATATTTTTTCACCCAAACTGGATGATACTTTCAGGTAATGATCAGTACACTAAGGCGACTTGGTTCCCCAAATTTCGTTCTTCTATGTTGAAGCGTTCGTTTCCAGTAACAGTTTGAATTTTTAGGTTTCACTCTGTTTTCTCCTATATTGATAGATGTATTTGGAACTCTAAATCCAACACGGTTTGTGCTGGCTTCTTGAAACATGATACAATAAAGTAGTTTCACGTTCTATATCTATGTTTTGTTTCCTCTTGATGTAGCCCAATGCAGTGACTGGCGAGAAACACTTTCATGGAAAGGGGTTGCCAGGCTTCCCAAAATTACGAATCTCCAGAAATCTCAGCAAATATTTTTTCACCCAAACTGGATGATACTTTCAGGTAATGATCAGTACACTAAGGCGACTTGGTTCCCCAAATTTCGTTCTTCTATGTTGAAGCGTTCGTTTCCAGTAACAGTTTGAATTTTTAGGTTTCACTCTGTTTTCTCCTATATTGATAGATGTGTTTGGAACTCTAAATCGAACACGGTTTGTGCTAGCTTCTTGAAACTTGACACAATAAAGTAGTTTCACGTTCTATCTCTATGTTTTGTTTCCTCTTGATGTAGCCTTAAGCAGTGACTGGCGAGAAACACTTTCATGGAAAGGGGTTGCCAAGCTTCCTAAAATTACGAATCTCCAGAAATCTCAGCAAATATTTTTTCACCCAAACTGGATGATACTTTCAGGTAATGATCAGTACACTAAGCCGACTTGGTTCCCCAAACTTCGTTCTTCTATGTTGAAGCGTTCGTTTCCAGTAACAGTTTGAATTTTTAGGTTTCACTCTGTTTTCTCCTATATTGACACATGTATTTGGAACTCTAAATCCAACACGGTTTGTGCTAGCTTCTTGAAACTTGAAGCAATAAAGTACCTTCTCGTTCTATCTCTACGTTTTGTTTCCTCTTGATGTAGCCCTAAGCAGTGACTGGCGAGAAACACTTTCATGAAAAGGTGTTGCCAAGCTTCCAAAAATTAGGAATCTCCAGAAATCCCAGTGCCGCGTCCGGCAGAAATGGACCGAGTCCGGCGGGAGACGTCAGGGTTAAAAGATTTCACAGGACACCAAGGTTCTTCATCCAGGGAGAGTCTGTCTTTATTATCTCAGCTCATACTTATATATTTCTTTCAGACAGAATGGAAAGTTACTGGTAGGCGGAAGCAAGGACGGAGGGGGGCAGGTGGTCCTTGTCGACTCATACTAAGCCTTCAACCAGGAACCTTATCAGACCCAAGCAGGTCGGGACGTTCCCACATGACCATTATAGGCTGAATATGAAAACAGACACCACAAATCTTTCAAGGCCTTGGGAGCTGGCCTCTTTGACGTGCACAACAAGAAACCAGGGCCAGCACCAAGCCCCGGGGGCCAGGGGGGATCCGAGCCAGCAGTTCCCCCTCTTTTGTTTGTTGCACGTCAAAGGGAATCAAGTAGCCCCTGTCTTAGGTCGTTCACTGCCCTTACAGTGCTTACCCGTCTCTGGGGAGGCCCCATTCCCCTGTCTTAGGTTGCAGTGCAAGCGTGAAAGTTGCCCGTCTCTGGGTACTACAAGATCAGCTCGTTGTTGCCAAGGCGTTCAGTGGTATCTATTCAGCCAGTCATTATTGGGTTTTTAATTGGTTCCGGTTCGACAAGGCATAGAGTCAGAGGAGAGGAACAACAAAAATAAAGAAGGAAAAGGGGGTAAAAGGAGGAAGGCATGAAGCAGGGATCATTGTAGAAAAATCATCTTCGAATTGGTCGGAGACAAACTTCAGCAAGATCATCCTTGGTTTGTAGGCGTTGATAATGGACCTGTATTGGCTTAGAAGTCAGAATGTTAATTTGATCTTTAATAAATTGTGTCATTCTCTTGACAAGGCAGGGGCCTACAGCAACTATAAGGAGGAGACCGAAAAGCGGTCCCATATTGTGAGTGGCGGCATCTGCTTTAGCATTGCCTTCCGCCAGAGGTCCAGGAAGCTCTGAATGTCCTCGGATATGTCCAGTGAATAAAGGATCTCGTCTAGCCCAAACAAGAAGCTGAACCGTTTGTAATTGTTCCATGATAGTAGATTGCCTGCCAATATAAGGGGCTGTTTCAATAACTAAGGCTAAATTGTCAACATAGAGACTATCAGTATACACATTAAGTGGGGTGGAATTGTAAAGTTTAAGAGCCATAATTAGAGCCTCAACTTCTGATCTTTGGGCAGACAGTTTAGGAACAGGGTGTCGAATTACTTGAGATCCATCAAAAACAACAGCAAACCCCCCTTTTGCTCCGTCTGTATAAACAGTCTGAGCTCCTGGGATAGGTTCCCTTTTAATAATTTTAGGAAAAATAATAGAACATTTTTTAAGGCCTTCTAGAAGTTTATGTCGGGGAAAGTGATTATCAATTTGACCTTTTAAATTACAGAGAAAAAGACACCAAAGATCATGTTCTTGTTGTAATTTTAAAGTCATATCCTGGGTATAAGGCTGAATGAGAATGTCAAAAGTTTTTCCAAACAGTGCATCACCCAAATATTTGGCTTTCCAGATCAGATTTATCACTAGTTCATAAAAGGGAGTTATCACCCGAGAGTTAGAAGCGGGTTGATGGACCCAATAAATGGGACCTGTTTGCCAAAACACTCCAGTAGGAGTTAATTTTGATGGCAGGATTATAAATGATAGGGGTATAGAATAATCTATCTGGGTAACCTGTATGTCTTGTAGGGCCTTCTCTATTAACCTGAGTGCCTTCAAGGCTTTTGGAGTAGGTTTTTACAGGGAGGTGGGTGAGGGGTCTTTTCTCAAAAGGTCATACAGGGGTTTAAGTTAGTAGTTCAATATACTTAATGTTTAATCAACAATGTGAATTTATTTACCAAACTTAATCTTTATCTTAAACAGTAAGAATTATTAGGCAATAAGGATCTTTCTTTAAAGAAATAAACTTACATTTTAATAGGTGTTTATCATGTCAAAATATGGACAAAATTTTTGCTCACATTAGTATAGTTAAATTAGGAAAATAACCTGAAATACCCTTAAATTAATTATAGTCAGTTTAGTATATATAAATCTCTTTTTTAATTGTTCTAACTTTTTACATCATCTGTTTAGATACCAATATAAAAATCCCCCATTTTTTTTTTTTTTTTGGAAAATGAATATAAAGACCTTGTTTTACCCAAAGATGATTTCTTTCTTCTTTTTAGGATCTATGTGTGCTTTTTCTTTGTTGAAGCACCTTTTTCTTAAAAAAAAATATACTTTGGAACAATTTCTGAAAACCTTAGAATCTATAAACAAATTATTATACTTTGATAAGAAATATCAATGAAAATATAGTTAAAACCCTTAGATATTTTGTAGAAATAATTATAATAATTTATCATCTTATAAGTTTAAACAGTAACCTTGAGAATTAGAAACTACTTGATTGTATTTTCACTTAAAAGCAAATTTATAGTAAACACATTTATCTCAAATATCTGTAACTGAAAAGGCAGAGTATCTGATAAATGTAGATATAAAACATAAATTATGGGTTTCCTGTTGAAGAAAAACAATTAGGCAAATATATATTAACTAATCAATTAGGCATGTGCTAATTAATTTATAGATTAACAAATATAGGTTATTTAAATATCTAAAAAATATATATTTAAGAATAAGAACTTAACTTATAATTGTATTAACTTTATGTAACCACGTGGTCTTAAAATATTTGGATCCATTTTAATTTATTTTTAACTAGGAGTGCACTCTTCTATGTGACGTCACTTGATGTACTGAAATAAGATCCTTGAGTATTCATTTTTATTTTTATAGTTAGCAATTAGAATAAGGATTTTTTGGTCATCACAGGAACTTTGCCGGCTTGTTCCTGTGGCAAGCAAATGCATCCTCATAACTTCCAAAATTAAAAGTAAAATATAAAGAAGCATATTTGATATCTCTCATCAATAGAACATTATTTAGTAACACAACTACAGAGAAAAGTCAGGTTATTTAACTTGGAACTAGCTTAAATTTAGGACTGTAACATAGAAAGCTGTGGAATTAAATTTTGTCTGAAAAAGAAATCTTTCGTTAGCATTTACAGGTAGGCATTTTTTTTTTTTAAAAAAAATACAGGCTCTGAGCAGCTCCAGTAGAAATCTGAAACACAGCAGTACAGGTTAGTGGCTGGAAGGTGGGACTAGAAGTCCTGTCTGAGTGACTGTGGAAGAACCAATCGGAAGCCCCCAAAAGTGTGGAAGGTGGGACCAGGAAGCCGCTCTTCGGGCCAGGCACCCCATGGTTACCATGGTGATGCAAACAACATGGAGTCCGCTGCTCATTTTGGAGGCAAAAGTTCCCCAAGTTTTCCTAGCCGATTACATTTTGTTTGATTTTGTCTGCATTTTTCCCCGCCTGGCTAAGATCTTACTGCGGTAGCAGCTTGTTCTGTCTCTGTACCGCCCCGTACACTCTGGCTTCCGGGCCCGGGGCGGGCCCCTGTTCCCGTTTCCCGACGATATGGGGTTTCCATCAATGTCCCATCTGGACTGGCATTTACTACCCCAGTGTCTGCCTTTACGGCAGCGGGGACAAAGTCCAGGTTTATCTCCGCCAGGATTGTTTTGAAATTCCGGGCAATCTCTTTGTAGGTGACCCCTTTTGCCACATTTAAAGCATTCCCTCAGGTTAACCCCTTGATTGTTAGATTTTTGAAAACCAGTCTTAAGGGCCGCGGCCAGAACTTGACCAGTGATATGGGGCCCATCTATATCCTTGCATGCTCTAATCATATCATCAACACTTTTGGCTCGTGAGGACTTTATGGCATTTTGGCAGTAGGTATTAGCATTTTCATAAACCAATTGCTTAATCAAAGGCATGGCCTGTTCCAGGTTTGGGAATATTTTTCCCGCTGCCTGCATTAGGAAGGCTGTAAAGTCTGAATATGGCTCGGAAGGTCCTTGAGAGATTTTTGAAATTTTAGCCTCTGTTTTGGAGACGGGTAAGGCCTTCCAGGCATGCACGGCAGCTGCGGCAATCTGAGCGTAAACGCCTGGGTCAAAATTTATCTGTTGGTCAATGGTGGCATATTGCCCAGTCCCCGTCAACATTTCTGCATTCCTCTGTGGATGACCTGCATTCTGATTAATTTGGGCCAACTCACGGCATCTCTCATGATATTCACTTTTCCATAACAAAAAATCTCCTCCTGATAAGACAGCCCTACAGAGTTGTTGCCAATCACTAGGAGCCAACTGATTAGCTGAGAAAGACTCAAAGAGGGTTAATGTAAAGGGAGCATGAGGCCCATAATTTATAATTGCCTCCTTAAGTTGTTTGATATCTTTAAAGGCTAAAGGAAATGCACTCTGGCTAGCTGTCCATCGGCATCCAGGTTTTCAATTACTGGAAAAGTTTGGGCCGTCTTAGGCTGCCATTGAACCTCTCCCCCCCCCCACCTTCTGGGGTTGTCCTCGTCCCAATCGGGGTTATAAGGAGGGAGCACAACAGGGATCGGGGCCGTAGGTGTTTTAAATCTTGACTTCTTCATTCGACCCTCTAGTTCCTCTATCTCCCTTTCCAGTTCCTCTTCCTGCCAGCTGTTACCATGGAGCCCAGCTAGTAACTCCCTTATCTTAGAAATGTACTCAGCACTGTGAAGCCCAGCTCAAGGCCAGAGGCCTTGTTTACATATTTTTGTGAAAAACTAGTAAGGGAGTGTCCAGCGCCTGGAGTGCTAATTTTTTCAGACAGTAGCCAAATAAAACAGGGTAATATGAAAATAGGAAATTTATCCACATTGAACCTTTTTGTAGAGATTGTTTTGTAGAAAGTCCTAAAATAAGCCATGGTGAATATTCTGGAGAAGGTCAGTTAAGACTTTTTTGTGGGCCTATTAGGGAGGGGGAAGATGAGAAGGCAGGGTTGAGAGCAGCTAGGGTGGATCTAAGAATGAAGAAGGAGATGTGAAAGAATAATGGGAAAGGGGTAAGGACTCTGCCATTTGCTCTTCCTGGACCTGGTTAAGGACCTGTTCACATTCTGCAAGCTGTTCCTTAATCTTTATTTTATCTATTAACAAAGCATCTTTAACCAGTCTCCATAAAGAGAAAGTGGCGATTGGAATACTTTCCGGACCTTGATCCCTCAACAATCTTTGTAAATCACATCTGACCTGATCCCAATCATTGTTATTAAGAAATCCCCCTGTCAGAAACCAAGGACATGCCTGGGCAATAACTTCAACAAATTCTGTTACAGTTTTTGTTTTTATTCCTGTTCCTTGTGTGTTCAGCAGCTCCCTGAGTTCGTTGGCCAGACGAACTTTTGCTGCTGAGTTACCCATGGTTCCTTATTTATTTAAGTTGCAACTTTTCCCCCTTCTCTTACGGAAGGTCTCTGTCTCTGTTTCTTATGGAAGGACCCCTTCTTCTAATGGAAGGCTTCCAGTCTCTTTACTTTATGGAAGGACCCCTTCTGCTTATGGAAGGCTTCCAGTCCCCCCTCTCCGTGGAGGGAGCCCCTGTCCGCTTACCTCCTCTTTCCGGTCGGCGGAACCTCCAAACTGACGCGTCCGGCAGAAATGGACCGAGTCCGGCGGGAGACGTCAGGGTTAAAAGATTTCACAGGACACCAAGGTTCTTCATCCAGGGAGAGTCTGTCTTTATTATCTCAGCTCATACTTATATATTTCTTTCAGACAGAATGGAAAGTTACTGGTAGGCGGAAGCAAGGACGGAGGGGGGCAGGTGGTCCTTGTCGACTCATACTAAGCCTTCAACCAGGAACCTTATCAGACCCAAGCAGGTCGGGACGTTCCCACATGACCATTATAGGCTGAATATGAAAACAGACACCACAAATCTTTCAAGGCCTTGGGAGCTGGCCTCTTTGACGTGCACAACAAGAAACCAGGGCCAGCACCAAGCCCCGGGGGCCAGGGGGGATCCGAGCCAGCATCCCAGCAAATATATTTTCACCCAAACTGGATGATACTTTCAGGTAATGATCAGTACACTAAGCCGACTTGGTTCCCCAAATTTTGTTCTTCTATGTTGCATCGTTCGTTTGCAGTAACAGTTTGAATTTTTAGGTTTCACTCTGTTTTCTCCTATATTGATAGATGTATTTGGAACTCTAAATCCAACACGGTTTGTGCTAGGTTCTTGAAACATGACACAATAAAGTAGTTTCACGTTCTATCTCTATGGTTTCTTTCCTCTTGATGTAGCCCTAAGCAGTGACTGGCGAGAAACACGTTCATTGAAAGGGATTGCCAAGCTTCCAAAAATACGAATCTCCAGAAATCTCAGCAAACATTTTTTCACCCAAACTGGATGATACTTTCAGGTATTGATCAGTGCACTAAGGCGACTTGGTTCCCCAAATATCGTTCTTCTATCTTGAAGCGTTCATTTCCAGTAACAGTTTGAATTTTTAGGTTTCACTCTGTATTCTCCTATATTGATATATGTGTTTGGAACTCTAAATCCAACACGGTTTGTGCTAACTTCTTCAAACCGGACACAATAAAGTAGTTTCACGTTCTATCTCTGTGTTTTGTTTCCTCTTGATGTATACCTAAGCAGTGACTGGCGAGAAACACTTTCATGGAAAGGGTTTGCCAAGCTGCCAAAAATTACGAATCTCCAGAAATCTCAGCAAATATTTTTTCACCCAAACTGGATGATACTTTGAAGTAATGATCAGTACACTAAGCCGACTTGGTTCCCCAAATTTCGTTCTTCTATGTTGAAGCGTTCGTTTCCAGTAACAGTTTGAATTTTTAGGTTTCACTCTGTTTTCTCCTATATTGATAGATGTATTTGGAACTCTAAATCCAACACGGATTGTGCTAGCTTCTTGAAACTTGACACAATAAAGTAGTTTCACGTTCTATCTCTACGTTTTGTTTCCTCTTGATGTAGCCTTAAGCAGTGACTGGCGAGAAACACTTTCAAGGAAAGGGGTTGCCAAGCTTCCTAAAATTACGAATCTCCAGATATCTCAGCAAATATTTTTTCACCCAAACTGGATGATACTTTCAGGTAATGCTCAGTACACTAAGCCCTCTTGCTTCTCCAAATTTCGTACTTCTATGTTGAAGCGTTCGTTTCCAGTAACAGTTTGAATTTTTAGGTTACACTCTGTTTTCTCCTATATTGATAGATGTATTAGGAACTCTAAATCCCACACGGTTTGTGCTAGCTTCTTGAAACTTGAAACAATAAAGTAGTTTCACATTCTATCTCTATGTTTTGTTTCCTCTATGTTTTGTTTCCTCTTGATGCTAGCTTCTTGAAACTTGAAACAATAAAGTAGTTTCAAGTTCTGTCTCTATGTTTTGTTTCCTCTTGATGTAGCCCTAAGCAGTAACTGGCGAGAAACACTTTCATGGAAAGGGGTTGCCAAGCTTCCTAAAATTACGAATCTCGAGAAATCTCAGCAAATATTTTTTCACCCAAACTGGATGATACTTTCAGGTAATGATCAGTACACTAAGGCGACTTGGTTCCCCAAATTTCGTTCTTCTATGTTGAAGCGTTCGTTTGCAGTAACACTCTGAATTTTTAGGTTTCACTCTGTTTTCTCCTATATTGATAGATGTATTTGGAACTCTAAATCCAACATGGTTTGTGCTAGCTTCTTGAAACTTGACACAATAAAGTAGTTTCACGTTCTATCTCTATGTTTTGTTTCCTCTTGATGTAGCCCTAAGCAGTGACTGGCGAGAAACACTTTCATGGAAAGGGGTTGCCAGGCTTCCCAAAATTACGAATCTCCAGAAATCTCAGCAAATATTTTTTCACCCAAACTGGATGATACTTTCAGGTAATGATCAGTACACTAAGGCGACTTGGTTCCCCAAATTTCGTTCTTCTATGTTGAAGCGTTCGTTTCCAGTAACAGTTTTAATTTTTAGGTTTCACTCTGTTTTCTCCTATATTGATAGATGTATTTGGAACTCTAAATCCAACACGGTTTGTGCTAGCTTCTTGAAACTTGACACAATAAAGTAGTTTCACGTTCTATCTCTACGTTTTGTTTCCTCTTGATGTAGCCTTAAGCAGTGACTGGCGAGAAACACTTTCAAGGAAAGGGGTTGCCAAGCTTCCTAAAATTACGAATCTCCAGATATCTCAGCAAATATTTTTTCACCCAAACTGGATGATACTTTCAGGTAATGATCAGTACACTAAGGCGACTTGGTTCCCCAAATTTCGTTCTTCTATGTTGAAGCGTTCGTTTCCAGTAACAGTTTGAATTTTTAGTTTTCACTCTGTTTTCTCCTATATTGATAGATGTATTTGGAACTCTAAATCCAACAGGGTTTGTGCTAGCTACTTGAAACTTGACACAATAATGTAGTTTCACGTTCTATCTCTACGTTTTGTTTCCTCTTGATGTAGCCCTAAGCAGTTACTGGCGGGAAACACTTTCATGGAAAGGGGTTGCCAAGCTTCCTAAAATTACGAATCTCCAGAAATCTCAGCAAATATTTTTTCACCCAAACTGGATGATACTTTCAGGTAATGATCAGTACACTAAGGCGACTTGGTTCCCCAAATTTCGTTCTTCTATGTTGAAGCGTTCGTTTCCAGTAACAGTTTGAATTTTTAGGTTTCACTCTGTTTTCTCCTATATTGATAGATGTATTTGGAACTCTAAATCCAACACGGTTTGTGCTGGCTTCTTGAAACATGATACAATAAAGTAGTTTCACGTTCTATATCTATGTTTTGTTTCCTCTTGATGTAGCCCAATGCAGTGACTGGCGAGAAACACTTTCATGGAAAGGGGTTGCCAGGCTTCCCAAAATTACGAATCTCCAGAAATCTCAGCAAATATTTTTTCACCCAAACTGGATGATACTGTCAGGTAATGATCAGTACACTAAGGCGACTTGGTTCCCCAAATTTCATTCTTCTATGTTGAAGCGTTCGTTTCCAGTAACAGTTTGAATTTTTAGGTTTCACTCTGTTTTCTCCTATATTGATAGATGTATTTGGAACTCTAAATCCAACACGGTTTGTGCTAGGTTCTTGAAACATGACACAATAAAGTAGTTTCACGTTCTATCTCTATGGTTTCTTTCCTCTTGATGTAGCCCTAAGCAGTGACTGGCGAGAAACACGTTCATTGAAAGGGATTGCCAAGCTTCCAAAAATACGAATCTCCAGAAATCTCAGCAAACATTTTTTCACCCAAACTGGATGATACTTTCAGGTATTGATCAGTGCACTAAGGCGACTTGGTTCCCCAAATATCGTTCTTCTATCTTGAAGCGTTCATTTCCAGTAACAGTTTGAATTTTTAGGTTTCACTCTGTATTCTCCTATATTGATATATGTGTTTGGAACTCTAAATCCAACACGGTTTGTGCTAACCTCTTCAATCCGGACACAATAAAGTAGTTTCACGTTCTATCTCTGTGTTTTGTTTCCTCTTGATGTATACCTAAGCAGTGACTGGCGAGAAACACTTTCATGGAAAGGGTTTGCCAAGCTGCCAAAAATTACGAATCTCCAGAAATCTCAGCAAATATTTTTTCACCCAAACTGGATGATACTTTGAAGTAATGATCAGTACACTAAGCCGACTTGGTTCCCCAAATTTCGTTCTTCTATGTTGAAGCGTTCGTTTCCAGTAACAGTTTGAATTTTTAGGTTTCACTCTGTTTTCTCCTATATTGACACATGTATTTGGAACTCTAAATCCAACACGGTTTGTGCTAGCTTCTTGAAACTTGAAACAATAAAGTGGTTTCTCGTTCTATCTCTATGTTTTGTTTCCTCTTGATGTAGCCCTAAGCAGTGACTGGCGAGAAACACTTTCATGGAAAGGGGTTGTCAAGCTTCCAAAAATTAGGAATCTCCAGAAATCTCAGCAAATATTTTTTCACCCAAACTGGATGATACTTTCAGGTAATGCTCAGTACACTAAGCCCTCTTGCTTCTCCAAATTTCGTACTTCTATGTTGAAGCGTTCGTTTCCAGTAACAGTTTGAATTTTTAGGTTACACTCTGTTTTCTCCTATATTGATAGATGTATTAGGAACTCTAAATCCCACACGGTTTGTGCTAGCTTCTTGAAACTTGAAACAATAAAGTAGTTTCACATTCTATCTCTATGTTTTGTTTCCTCTATGTTTTGTTTCCTCTTGATGCTAGCTTCTTGAAACTTGAAACAATAAAGTAGTTTCAAGTTCTGTCTCTATGTTTTGTTTCCTCTTGATGTAACCCTAAGCAGTGACTGGCGAGAAATACTTACATTGAAAGGGATTGCCAAGCTTCCAAAGATAAGAATCTCCAGAAATCTCAGCAAATATTTTTTCACCCAAACTGGATGATACTTTCAGGTAATGATCAGTACACTAAGGCGACTTGGTTTCCCAAATTTCGTTCTTCTATGTTGAAGCGTTCGCTTCCAGTAACAGTTTGAATTTCTAGATTTCACTCTGTTTTCTCCTATATTGATAGATGTATTTGGAACTCTAAATCCAACACGGTTTGTGCTGGCTTCTTGAAACATGACACAATAAAGTAGTTTCACGTTCTATCTCTATATTTTGTTTCCTCTTGATGTAGCCCAATGCAGTGACTGGCGAGAAACACTTTCATGGAAAGGGGTTGCCAGGCTTCCCAAAATTACGAATCTCCAGAAATCTCAGCAAATATTTTTTCACCCAAACTGGATGATACTTTCAGGTAATGATCAGTACACTAAGGCGACTTGGTTCCCCAAATTTCGTTCTTCTATGTTGAAGCGTTCGTTTCCAGTAACAGTTTGAATTTTTAGGTTTCACTCTGTTTTCTCCTATATTGATAGATGTATTTGGAACTCTAAATCCAACAGGGTTTGTGCTAGCTTCTTGAAACTTGACACAATAAAGTAGTTTCAAGTTCTATCTCTACGTTTTGTTTCCTCTTGATGTAGCCCTAAGCAGTTACTGGCGAGAAACACTTTCATGGAAAGTGGTTGCCAAGCTTACTAAAATTACGAATCTCCAGAAATCTCAGCAAATATTTTTTCACCCAAACTGGATGATACTTTCAGGTAATGATCAGTACACTAAGGCGACTTGGTTCCCCAAATTTCGTTCTTCTATGTTGAAGCGTTCGTTTCCAGTAACAGTTTTAATTTTTAGGTTTCACTCTGTTTTCTCCTATATTGATAGATGTATTTGGAACTCTAAATCCAACACGGTTTGTGCTAGCTCCTTGAAACTTGACACAATAAAGTAGTTTCACGTTCTATCTCTACGTTTTGTTTCCTCTTGATGTAGCCTTAAGCAGTGAATGGCGAGAAACACTTTCAAGGAAAGGGGTTGCCAAGCTTCCTAAAATTACGAATCTCCAGATATCTCAGCAAATATTTTTTCACCCAAACTGGATGATACTTTCAGGTAATGATCAGTACACTAAGGCGACTTGGTTCCCCAAATTTCGTTCTTCTATGTTGAAGCGTTCGTTTCCAGTAACAGTTTGAATTTTTAGGTTTCACTCTGTTTTCTCCTATATTGATAGATGTATTTGGAACTCTAAATCCAACAGGGTTTGTGCTAGCTTCTTGAAACTTGACACAATAAAGTAGTTTCACGTTCTATCTCTACGTTTTGTTTCCTCTTGATGTAGCCCTAAGCAGTAACTGGCGAGAAACACTTTCATGGAAAGGGGTTGCCAAGCTTCCTAAAATTACGAATCTCGAGAAATCTCAGCAAATATTTTTTCACCCAAACTGGATGATACTTTCAGGTAATGATCAGTTCACTAAGGCGACTTGGTTCCCCAAATTTCGTTCTTCTATGTTGAAGCGTTCGTTTCCAGTAACAGTTTGAATTTTTAGGTTTCACTCTGTTTTCTCCTATATTGATAGATGTATTTGGAACTCTAAATCCAACAGGGTTTGTGCTAGCTTCTTGAAACTTGACACAATAAAGTAGTTTCACGTTCTATCTCTACGTTTTGTTTCCTCTTGATGTAGCCCTAAGCAGTAACTGGCGAGAAACACTTTCATGGAAAGGGGTTGCCAAGCTTCCTAAAATTACGAATCTCGAGAAATCTCAGCAAATATTTTTTCACCCAAACTGGATGATACTTTCAGGTAATGATCAGTACACTAAGGCGACTTGGTTCCCCAAATTTCGTTCTTCTATGTTGAAGCGTTCGTTTGCAGTAACACTCTGAATTTTTAGGTTTCACTCTGTTTTCTCCTATATTGATAGATGTATTTGGAACTCTAAATCCAACACGGTTTGTGCTAGCTTCTTGAAACTTGACACAATAAAGTAGTTTCACGTTCTATCTCTATGTTTTGTTTCCTCTTGATGTAGCCCTAAGCAGTGACTGGCGAGAAACACTTTCATGGAAAGGGGTTGCCAGGCTTCCCAAAATTACGAATCTCCAGAAATCTCAGCAAATATTTTTTCACCCAAACTGGATGATACTTTCAGGTAATGATCAGTACACTAAGGCGACTTGGTTCCCCAAATTTCGTTCTTCTATGTTGAAGCGTTCGTTTCCAGTAACAGTTTGAATTTTTAGGTTTCACTCTGTTTTCTCCTATATTGATAGATGTATTTGGAACTCTAAATCCAACACGGTTTGTGCTAGCTTCTTGAAACTTGACACAATAAAGTAGTTTCACGTTCTATCTCTACGTTTTGTTTCCTCTTGATGTAGCCTTAAGCAGTGACTGGCGAGAAACACTTTCAAGGAAAGGGGTTGCCAAGCTTCCTAAAATTACGAATCTCCAGATATATCAGCAAATATTTTTTCACCCAAACTGGATGATACTTTCAGGTAATGATCAGTACACTAAGGCGACTTGGTTCCCCAAATTTCGTTCTTCTATGTTGAAGCGTTCGTTTCCAGTAACAGTTTGAATTTTTAGGTTTCACTCTGTTTTCTCCTATATTGATAGATGTATTTGGAACTCTAAATCCAACAGGGTTTGTGCTAGCTACTTGAAACTTGACACAATAATGTAATTTCACGTTCTATCTCTACGTTTTGTTTCCTCTTGATGTAGCCCTAAGCAGTTACTGGCGGGAAACACTTTCATGGAAAGGGGTTGCCAAGCTTCCTAAAATTACGAATCTCCAGAAATCTCAGCAAATATTTTTTCACCCAAACTGGATGATACTTTCAGGTAATGATCAGTACACAAAGGCGACTTGGTTCCCCAAATTTCGTTCTTCTATGTTGAAGCGTTCGTTTCCAGCAACAGTTTGAATTTTTAGGTTTCACTCTGTTTTCTCCTATATTGATAGATGTATTTGGAACTCTAAATCCAACACGGTTTGTGCTAGCTTCTTGAAACTTGAAGCAATAAAGTACTTTCTCGTTCTATCTCTACGTTTTGTTTCCTCTTGATGTAGCCCTAAGCAGTGACTGGCGAGAAACACTTTCATGAAAAGGTGTTGCCAAGCTTCCAAAAATTAGGAATCTCCAGAAATCCCAGCAAATATATTTTCACCCAAACTGGATGATACTTCCAGGTAATGATCAGTACACTAAGCCGACTTGGTTCCCCAAATTTTGTTCTTCTATGTTGCATCGTTCGTTTGCAGTAACAGTTTGAATTTTTAGGTTTCACTCTGTTTTCTCCTATATTGATAGATGTATTTGGAACTCTAAATCCAACACGGTTTGTGCTAGGTTCTTGAAACATGACACAATAAAGTAGTTTCACGTTCTATCTCTATGGTTTCTTTCCTCTTGATGTAGCCCTAAGCAGTGACTGGCGAGAAACACGTTCATTGAAAGGGATTGCCAAGCTTCCAAAAATACGAATCTCCAGAAATCTCAGCAAACATTTTTTCACCCAAACTGGATGATACTTTCAGGTATTGCTCAGTGCACTAAGGCGACTTGGTTCCCCAAATATCGTTCTTCTATCTTGAAGCGTTCATTTCCAGTAACAGTTTGAATTTTTAGGTTTCACTCTGTATTCTCCTATATTGATATATGTGTTTGGAACTCTAAATCCAACACGGTTTGTGCTAACTTCTTCAAACCGGACACAATAAAGTAGTTTCACGTTCTATCTCTACGTTTTGTTTCCTCTTGATGTAGCCTTAAGCAGTGACTGGCGAGAAACACTTTCAAGGAAAGGGGTTGCCAAGCTTCCTAAAATTACGAATCTCCAGATATCTCAGCAAATATTTTTTCACCCAAACTGGATGATACTTTCAGGTAATGATCAGTACACTAAGGCGACTTGGTTCCCCAAATTTCGTTCTTCTATGTTGAAGCGTTCGTTTCCAGTAACAGTTTGAATTTTTAGTTTTCACTCTGTTTTCTCCTATATTGATAGATGTATTTGGAACTCTAAATCCAACAGGGTTTGTGCTAGCTACTTGAAACTTGACACAATAATGTAGTTTCACGTTCTATCTCTACGTTTTGTTTCCTCTTGATGTAGCCCTAAGCAGTTACTGGCGGGAAACACTTTCATGGAAAGGGGTTGCCAAGCTTCCTAAAATTACGAATCTCCAGAAATCTCAGCAAATATTTTTTCACCCAAACTGGATGATACTTTCAGGTAATGATCAGTACACTAAGGCGACTTGGTTCCCCAAATTTCGTTCTTCTATGGTGAAGCGTTCGTTTCCAGTAACAGTTTGAATTTTTAGGTTTCACTCTGTTTTCTCCTATATTGATAGATGTATTTGGAACTCTAAATCCAACACGGTTTGTGCTGGCTTCTTGAAACATGATACAATAAAGTAGTTTCACGTTCTATATCTATGTTTTGTTTCCTCTTGATGTAGCCCAATGCAGTGACTGGCGAGAAACACTTTCATGGAAAGGGGTTGCCAGGCTTCCCAAAATTACGAATCTCCAGAAATCTCAGCAAATATTTTTTCACCCAAACTGGATGATACTGTCAGGTAATGATCAGTACACTAAGGCGACTTGGTTCCCCAAATTTCATTCTTCTATGTTGAAGCGTTCGTTTCCAGTAACAGTTTGAATTTTTAGGTTTCACTCTGTTTTCTCCTATATTGATAGATGTGTTTGGAACTCTAAATCGAACACGGTTTGTGCTAGCTTCTTGAAACTTGACACAATAAAGTAGTTTCACGTTCTATCTCTATGTTTTGTTTCCTCTTGATGTAGCCTTAAGCAGTGACTGGCGAGAAACACTTTCATGGAAAGGGGTTGCCAAGCTTCCTAAAATTACGAATCTCCAGAAATCTCAGCAAATATTTTTTCACCCAAACTGGATGATACTTTCAGGTAATGATCAGTACACTAAGGCGACTTGGTTCCCCAAACTTCGTTCTTCTATGTTGAAGCGTTCGTTTCCAGTAACAGTTTGAATTTTTAGGTTTCACTCTGTTTTCTCCTATATTGACACATGTATTTGGAACTCTAAATCCAACACGGTTTGTGCTAGCTTCTTGAAACTTGAAGCAATAAAGTACTTTCTCGTTCTATCTCTACGTTTTGTTTCCTCTTGATGTAGCCCTAAGCAGTGACTGGCGAGAAACACTTTCATGAAAAGGTGTTGCCAAGCTTCCAAAAATTAGGAATCTCCAGAAATCCCAGCAAATATATTTTCACCCAAACTGTATGATACTTTCAGGTAATGATCAGTACACTAAGCCGACTTGGTTCCCCAAATTTTGTTCTTCTATGTTGCATCGTTCGTTTGCAGTAACAGTTTGAATTTTTAGGTTTCACTCTGTTTTCTCCTATATTGATAGATGTATTTGGAACTCTAAATCCAACACGGTTTGTGCTAGGTTCTTGAAACATGACACAATAAAGTAGTTTCACGTTCTATCTCTATGGTTTCTTTCCTCTTGATGTAGCCCTAAGCAGTGACTGGCGAGAAACACGTTCATTGAAAGGGATTGCCAAGCTTCCAAAAATACGAATCTCCAGAAATCTCAGCAAACATTTTTTCACCCAAACTGGATGATACTTTCAGGTATTGATCAGTGCACTAAGGCGACTTGGTTCCCCAAATATCGTTCTTCTATCTTGAAGCGTTCATTTCCAGTAACAGTTTGAATTTTTAGGTTTCACTCTGTATTCTCCTATATTGATATATGTGTTTGGAACTCTAAATCCAACACGGTTTGTGCTAACTTCTTCAAACCGGACACAATAAAGTAGTTTCACGTTCTATCTCTGTGTTTTGTTTCCTCTTGATGTATACCTAAGCAGTGACTGGCGAGAAACACTTTCATGGAAAGGGTTTGCCAAGCTGCCAAAAATTACGAATCTCCAGAAATCTCAGCAAATATTTTTTCACCCAAACTGGATGATACTTTGAAGTAATGATCAGTACACTAAGCCGACTTGGTTCCCCAAATTTCGTTCTTCTATGTTGAAGCGTTCGTTTCCAGTAACAGTTTGAATTTTTAGGTTTCACTCTGTTTTCTCCTATATTGACACATGTATTTGGAACTCTAAATCCAACACGGTTTGTGCTAGCTTCTTGAAACTTGAAACAATAAAGTGGTTTCTCGTTCTATCTCTATGTTTTGTTTCCTCTTGATGTAGCCCTAAGCAGTGACTGGCGAGAAACACTTTCATGGAAAGGGGTTGTCAAGCTTCCAAAAATTAGGAATCTCCAGAAATCTCAGCAAATATTTTTTCACCCAAACTGGATGATACTTTCAGGTAATGCTCAGTACACTAAGCCCTCTTGCTTCTCCAAATTTCGTACTTCTATGTTGAAGCGTTCGTTTCCAGTAACAGTTTGAATTTTTAGGTTACACTCTGTTTTCTCCTATATTGATAGATGTATTAGGAACTCTAAATCCCACACGGTTTGTGCTAGCTTCTTGAAACTTGAAACAATAAAGTAGTTTCACATTCTATCTCTATGTTTTGTTTCCTCTATGTTTTGTTTCCTCTTGATGCTAGCTTCTTGAAACTTGAAACAATAAAGTAGTTTCAAGTTCTGTCTCTATGTTTTGTTTCCTCTTGATGTAACCCTAAGCAGTGACTGGCGAGAAATACTTACATTGAAAGGGATTGCCAAGCTTCCAAAGATAAGAATCTCCAGAAATCTCAGCAAATATTTTTTCACCCAAACTGGATGATACTTTCAGGTAATGATCAGTACACTAAGGCGACTTGGTTTCCCAAATTTCGTTCTTCTATGTTGAAGCGTTCGTTTCCAGTAACAGTTTGAATTTCTAGATTTCACTCTGTTTTCTCCTATATTGATAGATGTATTTGGAACTCTAAATCCAACACGGTTTGTGCTGGCTTCTTGAAACATGACACAATAAAGTAGTTTCACGTTCTATCTCTATATTTTGTTTCCTCTTGATGTAGCCCAATGCAGTGACTGGCGAGAAACACTTTCATGGAAAGGGGTTGCCAGGCTTCCCAAAATTACGAATCTCCAGAAATCTCAGCAAATATTTTTTCACCCAAACTGGATGATACTTTCAGGTAATGATCAGTACACTAAGGCGACTTGGTTCCCCAAATTTCGTTCTTCTATGTTGAAGCGTTCGTTTCCAGTAACAGTTTGAATTTTTAGGTTTCACTCTGTTTTCTCCTATATTGATAGATGTATTTGGAACTCTAAATCCAACAGGGTTTGTGCTAGCTTCTTGAAACTTGACACAATAAAGTAGTTTCAAGTTCTATCTCTACGTTTTGTTTCCTCTTGATGTAGCCCTAAGCAGTTACTGGCGAGAAACACTTTCATGGAAAGTGGTTGCCAAGCTTACTAAAATTACGAATCTCCAGAAATCTCAGCAAATATTTTTTCACCCAAACTGGATGATACTTTCAGGTAATGATCAGTACACTAAGGCGACTTGGTTCCCCAAATTTCGTTCTTCTATGTTGAAGCGTTCGTTTCCAGTAACAGTTTTAATTTTTAGGTTTCACTCTGTTTTCTCCTATATTGATAGATGTATTTGGAACTCTAAATCCAACAGGGTTTGTGCTAGCTTCTTGAAACTTGACACAATAAAGTAGTTTCACGTTCTATCTCTACGTTTTGTTTCCTCTTGATGTAGCCCTAAGCAGTAACTGGCGAGAAACACTTTCATGGAAAGGGGTTGCCAAGCTTCCTAAAATTACGAATCTCGAGAAATCTCAGCAAATATTTTTTCACCCAAACTGGATGATACTTTCAGGTAATGATCAGTACACTAAGGCGACTTGGTTCCCCAAATTTCGTTCTTCTATGTTGAAGCGTTCGTTTGCAGTAACACTCTGAATTTTTAGGTTTCACTCTGTTTTCTCCTATATTGATAGATGTATTTGGAACTCTAAATCCAACATGGTTTGTGCTAGCTTCTTGAAACTTGACACAATAAAGTAGTTTCACGTTCTATCTCTATGTTTTGTTTCCTCTTGATGTAGCCCTAAGCAGTGACTGGCGAGAAACACTTTCATGGAAAGGGGTTGCCAGGCTTCCCAAAATTACGAATCTCCAGAAATCTCAGCAAATATTTTTTCACCCAAACTGGATGATACTTTCAGGTAATGATCAGTACACTAAGGCGACTTGGTTCCCCAAATTTCGTTCTTCTATGTTGAAGCGTTCGTTTCCAGTAACAGTTTGAATTTTTAGGTTTCACTCTGTTTTCTCCTATATTGATAGATGTGTTTGGAACTCTAAATCCAACACGGTTTGTGCTAGCTTCTTGAAACTTGACACAATAAAGTAGTTTCATGTTCTCTCTCTACGTTTTGTTTCCTCTTGATGTAGCCTTAAGCAGTGACTGGCGAGAAACACTTTCAAGGAAAGGGGTTGCCAAGCTTCCTAAAATTACGAATCTCCAGATATCTCAGCAAATATTTTTTCACCCAAACTGGATGATACTTTCAGGTAATGATCAGTACACTAAGGCGACTTGGTTCCCCAAATTTCGTTCTTCTATGTTGAAGCGTTCGTTTCCAGTAACAGTTTGAATTTTTAGTTTTCACTCTGTTTTCTCCTATATTGATAGATGTATTTGGAACTCTAAATCCAACAGGGTTTGTGCTAGCTACTTGAAACTTGACACAATAAAGTAGTTTCACGTTCTATCTCTACGTTTTGTTTCCTCTTGATGTAGCCCTAAGCAGTTACTGGCGGGAAACACTTTCATGGAAAGGGGTTGCCAAGCTTCCTAAAATTACGAATCTCCAGAAATCTCAGCAAATATTTTTTCACCCAAACTGGATGATACTTTCAGGTAATGATCAGTACACTAAGGCGACTTGGTTCCCCAAATTTCGTTCTTCTATGTTGAAGCGTTCGTTTCCAGTAACAGTTTGAATTTTTAGGTTTCACTCTGTTTTCTCCTATATTGATAGATGTATTTGGAACTCTAAATCCAACACGGTTTGTGCTGGCTTCTTGAAACATGATACAATAAAGTAGTTTCACGTTCTATATCTATGTTTTGTTTCCTCTTGATGTAGCCCAATGCAGTGACTGGCGAGAAACACTTTCATGGAAAGGGGTTGCCAGGCTTCCCAAAATTACGAATCTCCAGAAATCTCAGCAAATATTTTTTCACCCAAACTGGATGATACTTTCAGGTAATGATCAGTACACTAAGGCGACTTGGTTCCCCAAATTTCGTTCTTCTATGTTGAAGCGTTCGTTTCCAGTAACAGTTTGAATTTTTAGGTTTCACTCTGTTTTCTCCTATATTGATAGATGTGTTTGGAACTCTAAATCGAACACGGTTTGTGCTAGCTTCTTGAAACTTGACACAATAAAGTAGTTTCACGTTCTATCTCTATGTTTTGTTTCCTCTTGATGTAGCCTTAAGCAGTGACTGGCGAGAAACACTTTCATGGAAAGGGGTTGCCAAGCTTCCTAAAATTACGAATCTCCAGAAATCTCAGCAAATATTTTTTCACCCAAACTGGATGATACTTTCAGGTAATGATCAGTACACTAAGCCGACTTGGTTCCCCAAACTTCGTTCTTCTATGTTGAAGCGTTCGTTTCCAGTAACAGTTTGAATTTTTAGGTTTCACTCTGTTTTCTCCTATATTGACACATGTATTTGGAACTCTAAATCCAACACGGTTTGTGCTAGCTTCTTGAAACTTGAAGCAATAAAGTACTTTCTCGTTCTATCTCTACGTTTTGTTTCCTCTTGATGTAGCCCTAAGCAGTGACTGGCGAGAAACACTTTCATGAAAAGGTGTTGCCAAGCTTCCAAAAATTAGGAATCTCCAGAAATCCCAGCAAATATATTTTCACCCAAACTGTATGATACTTTCAGGTAATGATCAGTACACTAAGCCGACTTGGTTCCCCAAATTTTGTTCTTCTATGTTGCATCGTTCGTTTGCAGTAACAGTTTGAATTTTTAGGTTTCACTCTGTTTTCTCCTATATTGATAGATGTATTTGGAACTCTAAATCCAACACGGTTTGTGCTAGGTTCTTGAAACATGACACAATAAAGTAGTTTCACGTTCTATCTCTATGGTTTCTTTCCTCTTGATGTAGCCCTAAGCAGTGACTGGCGAGAAACACGTTCATTGAAAGGGATTGCCAAGCTTCCAAAAATACGAATCTCCAGAAATCTCAGCAAACATTTTTTCACCCAAACTGGATGATACTTTCAGGTATTGATCAGTGCACTAAGGCGACTTGGTTCCCCAAATATCGTTCTTCTATCTTGAAGCGTTCATTTCCAGTAACAGTTTGAATTTTTAGGTTTCACTCTGTATTCTCCTATATTGATATATGTGTTTGGAACTCTAAATCCAACACGGTTTGTGCTAACTTCTTCAAACCGGACACAATAAAGTAGTTTCACGTTCTATCTCTGTGTTTTGTTTCCTCTTGATGTATACCTAAGCAGTGACTGGCGAGAAACACTTTCATGGAAAGGGTTTGCCAAGCTGCCAAAAATTACGAATCTCCAGAAATCTCAGCAAATATTTTTTCACCCAAACTGGATGATACTTTGAAGTAATGATCAGTACACTAAGCCGACTTGGTTCCCCAAATTTCGTTCTTCTATGTTGAAGCGTTCGTTTCCAGTAACAGTTTGAATTTTTAGGTTTCACTCTGTTTTCTCCTATATTGACACATGTATTTGGAACTCTAAATCCAACACGGTTTGTGCTAGCTTCTTGAAACTTGAAACAATAAAGTGGTTTCTCGTTCTATCTCTATGTTTTGTTTCCTCTTGATGTAGCCCTAAGCAGTGACTGGCGAGAAACACTTTCATGGAAAGGGGTTGTCAAGCTTCCAAAAATTAGGAATCTCCAGAAATCTCAGCAAATATTTTTTCACCCAAACTGGATGATACTTTCAGGTAATGCTCAGTACACTAAGCCCTCTTGCTTCTCCAAATTTCGTACTTCTATGTTGAAGCGTTCGTTTCCAGTAACAGTTTGAATTTTTAGGTTACACTCTGTTTTCTCCTATATTGATAGATGTATTAGGAACTCTAAATCCCACACGGTTTGTGCTAGCTTCTTGAAACTTGAAACAATAAAGTAGTTTCACATTCTATCTCTATGTTTTGTTTCCTCTATGTTTTGTTTCCTCTTGATGCTAGCTTCTTGAAACTTGAAACAATAAAGTAGTTTCAAGTTCTGTCTCTATGTTTTGTTTCCTCTTGATGTAACCCTAAGCAGTGACTGGCGAGAAATACTTACATTGAAAGGGATTGCCAAGCTTCCAAAGATAAGAATCTCCAGAAATCTCAGCAAATATTTTTTCACCCAAACTGGATGATACTTTCAGGTAATGATCAGTACACTAAGGCGACTTGGTTTCCCAAATTTCGTTCTTCTATGTTGAAGCGTTCGTTTCCAGTAACAGTTTGAATTTCTAGATTTCACTCTGTTTTCTCCTATATTGATAGATGTATTTGGAACTCTAAATCCAACACGGTTTGTGCTGGCTTCTTGAAACATGACACAATAAAGTAGTTTCACGTTCTATCTCTATATTTTGTTTCCTCTTGATGTAGCCCAATGCAGTGACTGGCGAGAAACACTTTCATGGAAAGGGGTTGCCAGGCTTCCCAAAATTACGAATCTCCAGAAATCTCAGCAAATATTTTTTCACCCAAACTGGATGATACTTTCAGGTAATGATCAGTACACTAAGGCGACTTGGTTCCCCAAATTTCGTTCTTCTATGTTGAAGCGTTCGTTTCCAGTAACAGTTTGAATTTTTAGGTTTCACTCTGTTTTCTCCTATATTGATAGATGTATTTGGAACTCTAAATCCAACAGGGTTTGTGCTAGCTTCTTGAAACTTGACACAATAAAGTAGTTTCAAGTTCTATCTCTACGTTTTGTTTCCTCTTGATGTAGCCCTAAGCAGTTACTGGCGAGAAACACTTTCATGGAAAGTGGTTGCCAAGCTTACTAAAATTACGAATCTCCAGAAATCTCAGCAAATATTTTTTCACCCAAACTGGATGATACTTTCAGGTAATGATCAGTACACTAAGGCGACTTGGTTCCCCAAATTTCGTTCTTCTATGTTGAAGCGTTCGTTTCCAGTAACAGTTTTAATTTTTAGGTTTCACTCTGTTTTCTCCTATATTGATAGATGTATTTGGAACTCTAAATCCAACACGGTTTGTGCTAGCTCCTTGAAACTTGACACAATAAAGTAGTTTCACGTTCTATCTCTACGTTTTGTTTCCTCTTGATGTAGCCTTAAGCAGTGACTGGCGAGAAACACTTTCAAGGAAAGGGGTTGCCAAGCTTCCTAAAATTACGAATCTCCAGATATCTCAGCAAATATTTTTTCACCCAAACTGGATGATACTTTCAGGTAATGATCAGTACACTAAGGCGACTTGGTTCCCCAAATTTCGTTCTTCTATGTTGAAGCGTTCGTTTCCAGTAACAGTTTGAATTTTTAGGTTTCACTCTGTTTTCTCCTATATTGATAGATGTATTTGGAACTCTAAATCCAACAGGGTTTGTGCTAGCTTCTTGAAACTTGACACAATAAAGTAGTTTCACGTTCTATCTCTACGTTTTGTTTCCTCTTGATGTAGCCCTAAGCAGTAACTGGCGAGAAACACTTTCATGGAAAGGGGTTGCCAAGCTTCCTAAAATTACGAATCTCGAGAAATCTCAGCAAATATTTTTTCACCCAAACTGGATGATACTTTCAGGTAATGATCAGTACACTAAGGCGACTTGGTTCCCCAAATTTCGTTCTTCTATGTTGAAGCGTTCGTTTCCAGTAACAGTTTGAATTTTTAGGTTTCACTCTGTTTTCTCCTATATTGATAGATGTATTTGGAACTCTAAATCCAACAGGGTTTGTGCTAGCTTCTTGAAACTTGACACAATAAAGTAGTTTCACGTTCTATCTCTACGTTTTGTTTCCTCTTGATGTAGCCCTAAGCAGTAACTGGCGAGAAACACTTTCATGGAAAGGGGTTGCCAAGCTTCCTAAAATTACGAATCTCGAGAAATCTCAGCAAATATTTTTTCACCCAAACTGGATGATACTTTCAGGTAATGATCAGTACACTAAGGCGACTTGGTTCCCCAAATTTCGTTCTTCTATGTTGAAGCGTTCGTTTGCAGTAACACTCTGTATTTTTAGGTTTCACTCTGTTTTCTCCTATATTGATAGATGTATTTGGAACTCTAAATCCAACACGGTTTGTGCTAGCTTCTTGAAACTTGACACAATAAACTAGTTTCACGTTCTATCTCTACGTTTTGTTTCCTCTTGATGTAGCCTTAAGCAGTGACTGGCGAGAAACACTTTCAAGGAAAGGGGTTGCCAAGCTTCCTAAAATTACGAATCTCCAGATATCTCAGCAAATATTTTTTCACCCAAACTGGATGATACTTTCAGGTAATGATCAGTACACTAAGGCGACTTGGTTCCCCAAATTTCGTTCTTCTATGTTGAAGCGTTCGTTTCCAGTAACAGTTTGAATTTTTAGGTTTCACTCTGTTTTCTCCTATATTGATAGATGTGTTTGGAACTCTAAATCCAACACGGTTTGTGCTAGCTTCTTGAAACTTGACACAATAAAGTAGTTTCACGTTCTATCTCTACGTTTTGTTTCCTCTTGATGTAGCCCTAAGCAGTAACTGGCGAGAAACACTTTCATGGAAAGGGGTTGCCAAGCTTCCTAAAATTACGAATCTCGAGAAATCTCAGCAAATATTTTTTCACCCAAACTGGATGATACTTTCAGGTAATGATCAGTACACTAAGGCGACTTGGTTCCCCAAATTTCGTTCTTCTATGTTGAAGCGTTCGTTTCCAGTAACAGTTTGAATTTTTAGGTTTCACTCTGTTTTCTCCTATATTGATAGATGTATTTGGAACTCTAAATCCAACAGGGTTTGTGCTAGCTTCTTGAAACTTGACACAATAAAGTAGTTTCACGTTCTATCTCTACGTTTTGTTTCCTCTTGATGTAGCCCTAAGCAGTAACTGGCGAGAAACACTTTCATGGAAAGGGGTTGCCAAGCTTCCTAAAATTACGAATCTCGAGAAATCTCAGCAAATATTTTTTCACCCAAACTGGATGATACTTTCAGGTAATGATCAGTACACTAAGGCGACTTGGTTCCCCAAATTTCGTTCTTCTATGTTGAAGCGTTCGTTTGCAGTAACACTCTGAATTTTTAGGTTTCACTCTGTTTTCTCCTATATTGATAGATGTATTTGGAACTCTAAATCCAACACGGTTTGTGCTAGCTTCTTGAAACTTGACACAATAAAGTAGTTTCACGTTCTATCTCTACGTTTTGTTTCCTCTTGATGTAGCCCTAAGCAGTAACTGGCGAGAAACACTTTCATGGAAAGGGGTTGCCAAGCTTCCTAAAATTACGAATCTCCAGATATCTCAGCAAATATTTTTTCACCCAAACTGGATGATACTTTCAGGTAATGATCAGTACACTAAGGCGACTTGGTTCCCCAAATTTCGTTCTTCTATGTTGAAGCGTTCGTTTCCAGTAACAGTTTGAATTTTTAGTTTTCACTCTGTTTTCTCCTATATTGATAGATGTATTTGGAACTCTAAATCCAACAGGGTTTGTGCTAGCTACTTGAAACTTGACACAATAAAGTAGTTTCACGTTCTATCTCTACGTTTTGTTTCCTCTTGATGTAGCCCTAAGCAGTTACTGGCGGGAAACACTTTCATGGAAAGGGGTTGCCAAGCTTCCTAAAATTACGAATCTCCAGAAATCTCAGCAAATATTTTTTCACCCAAACTGGATGATACTTTCAGGTAATGATCAGTACACTAAGGCGACTTGGTTCCCCAAATTTCGTTCTTCTATGTTGAAGCGTTCGTTTCCAGTAACAGTTTGAATTTTTAGGTTTCACTCTGTTTTCTCCTATATTGATAGATGTATTTGGAACTCTAAATCCAACACGGTTTGTGCTGGCTTCTTGAAACATGATACAATAAAGTAGTTTCACGTTCTATATCTATGTTTTGTTTCCTCTTGATGTAGCCCAATGCAGTGACTGGCGAGAAACACTTTCATGGAAAGGGGTTGCCAGGCTTCCCAAAATTACGAATCTCCAGAAATCTCAGCAAATATTTTTTCACCCAAACTGGATGATACTTTCAGGTAATGATCAGTACACTAAGGCGACTTGGTTCCCCAAATTTCGTTCTTCTATGTTGAAGCGTTCGTTTCCAGTAACAGTTTGAATTTTTAGGTTTCACTCTGTTTTCTCCTATATTGATAGATGTGTTTGGAACTCTAAATCGAACACGGTTTGTGCTAGCTTCTTGAAACTTGACACAATAAAGTAGTTTCACGTTCTATCTCTATGTTTTGTTTCCTCTTGATGTAGCCTTAAGCAGTGACTGGCGAGAAACACTTTCATGGAAAGGGGTTGCCAAGCTTCCTAAAATTACGAATCTCCAGAAATCTCAGCAAATATTTTTTCACCCAAACTGGATGATACTTTCAGGTAATGATCAGTACACTAAGCCGACTTGGTTCCCCAAACTTCGTTCTTCTATGTTGAAGCGTTCGTTTCCAGTAACAGTTTGAATTTTTAGGTTTCACTCTGTTTTCTCCTATATTGACACATGTATTTGGAACTCTAAATCCAACACGGTTTGTGCTAGCTTCTTGAAACTTGAAGCAATAAAGTACTTTCTCGTTCTATCTCTACGTTTTGTTTCCTCTTGATGTAGCCCTAAGCAGTGACTGGCGAGAAACACTTTCATGAAAAGGTGTTGCCAAGCTTCCAAAAATTAGGAATCTCCAGAAATCCCAGCAAATATATTTTCACCCAAACTGGATGATACTTTCAGGTAATGATCAGTACACTAAGCCGACTTGGTTCCCCAAATTTTGTTCTTCTATGTTGCATCGTTCGTTTGCAGTAACAGTTTGAATTTTTAGGTTTCACTCTGTTTTCTCCTATATTGATAGATGTATTTGGAACTCTAAATCCAACACGGTTTGTGCTAGGTTCTTGAAACATGACACAATAAAGTAGTTTCACGTTCTATCTCTATGGTTTCTTTCCTCTTGATGTAGCCCTAAGCAGTGACTGGCAAGAAACACGTTCATTGAAAGGGATTGCCAAGCTTCCAAAAATACGAATCTCCAGAAATCTCAGCAAACATTTTTTCACCCAAACTGGATGATACTTTCAGGTATTGATCAGTGCACTAAGGCGACTTGGTTCCCCAAATATCGTTCTTCTATCTTGAAGCGTTCATTTCCAGTAACAGTTTGAATTTTTAGGTTTCACTCTGTATTCTCCTATATTGATATATGTGTTTGGAACTCTAAATCCAACACGGTTTGTGCTAACTTCTTCAAACCGGACACAATAAAGTAGTTTCACGTTCTATCTCTGTGTTTTGTTTCCTCTTGATGTATACCTAAGCAGTGACTGGCGAGAAACACTTTCATGGAAAGGGTTTGCCAAGCTGCCAAAAATTACGAATCTCCAGAAATCTCAGCAAATATTTTTTCACCCAAACTGGATGATACTTTGAAGTAATGATCAGTACACTAAGCCGACTTGGTTCCCCAAATTTCGTTCTTCTATGTTGAAGCGTTCGTTTCCAGTAACAGTTTGAATTTTTAGGTTTCACTCTGTTTTCTCCTATATTGACACATGTATTTGGAACTCTAAATCCAACACGGTTTGTGCTAGCTTCTTGAAACTTGAAACAATAAAGTGGTTTCTCGTTCTATCTCTATGTTTTGTTTCCTCTTGATGTAGCCCTAAGCAGTGACTGGCGAGAAACACTTTCATGGAAAGGGTTTGTCAAGCTTCCAAAAATTAGGAATCTCCAGAAATCTCAGCAAATATTTTTTCACCCAAACTGGATGATACTTTCAGGTAATGCTCAGTACACTAAGCCCTCTTGCTTCTCCAAATTTCGTACTTCTATGTTGAAGCGTTCGTTTCCAGTAACAGTTTGAATTTTTAGGTTACACTCTGTTTTCTCCTATATTGATAGATGTATTAGGAACTCTAAATCCCACACGGTTTGTGCTAGCTTCTTGAAACTTGAAACAATAAAGTAGTTTCACATTCTATCTCTATGTTTTGTTTCCTCTATGTTTTGTTTCCTCTTGATGCTAGCTTCTTGAAACTTGAAACAATAAAGTAGTTTCAAGTTCTGTCTCTATGTTTTGTTTCCTCTTGATGTAACCCTAAGCAGTGACTGGCGAGAAATACTTACATTGAAAGGGATTGCCAAGCTTCCAAAGATAAGAATCTCCAGAAATCTCAGCAAATATTTTTTCACCCAAACTGGATGATACTTTCAGGTAATGATCAGTACACTAAGGCGACTTGGTTTCCCAAATTTCGTTCTTCTATGTTGAAGCGTTCGTTTCCAGTAACAGTTTGAATTTCTAGATTTCACTCTGTTTTCTCCTATATTGATAGATGTATTTGGAACTCTAAATCCAACACGGTTTGTGCTGGCTTCTTGAAACATGACACAATAAAGTAGTTTCACGTTCTATCTCTATATTTTGTTTCCTCTTGATGTAGCCCAATGCAGTGACTGGCGAGAAACACTTTCATGGAAAGGGGTTGCCAGGCTTCCCAAAATTACGAATCTCCAGAAATCTCAGCAAATATTTTTTCACCCAAACTGGATGATACTTTCAGGTAATGATCAGTACACTAAGGCGACTTGGTTCCCCAAATTTCGTTCTTCTATGTTGAAGCGTTCGTTTCCAGTAACAGTTTGAATTTTTAGGTTTCACTCTGTTTTCTCCTATATTGATAGATGTATTTGGAACTCTAAATCCAACAGGGTTTGTGCTAGCTTCTTGAAACTTGACACAATAAAGTAGTTTCAAGTTCTATCTCTACGTTTTGTTTCCTCTTGATGTAGCCCTAAGCAGTTACTGGCGAGAAACACTTTCATGGAAAGTGGTTGCCAAGCTTACTAAAATTACGAATCTCCAGAAATCTCAGCAAATATTTTTTCACCCAAACTGGATGATACTTTCAGGTAATGATCAGTACACTAAGGCGACTTGGTTCCCCAAATTTCGTTCTTCTATGTTGAAGCGTTCGTTTCCAGTAACAGTTTTAATTTTTAGGTTTCACTCTGTTTTCTCCTATATTGATAGATGTATTTGGAACTCTAAATCCAACACGGTTTGTGCTAGCTCCTTGAAACTTGACACAATAAAGTAGTTTCACGTTCTATCTCTACGTTTTGTTTCCTCTTGATGTAGCCTTAAGCAGTGACTGGCGAGAAACACTTTCAAGGAAAGGGGTTGCCAAGCTTCCTAAAATTACGAATCTCCAGATATCTCAGCAAATATTTTTTCACCCAAACTGGATGATACTTTCAGGTAATGATCAGTACACTAAGGCGACTTGGTTCCCCAAATTTCGTTCTTCTATGTTGAAGCGTTCGTTTCCAGTAACAGTTTTAATTTTTAGGTTTCACTCTGTTTTCTCCTATATTGATAGATGTATTTGGAACTCTAAATCCAACAGGGTTTGTGCTAGCTTCTTGAAACTTGACACAATAAAGTAGTTTCACGTTCTATCTCTACGTTTTGTTTCCTCTTGATGTAGCCCTAAGCAGTAACTGGCGAGAAACACTTTCATGGAAAGGGGTTGCCAAGCTTCCTAAAATTACGAATCTCGAGAAATCTCAGCAAATATTTTTTCACCCAAACTGGATGATACTTTCAGGTAATGATCAGTACACTAAGGCGACTTGGTTCCCCAAATTTCGTTCTTCTATGTTGAAGCGTTCGTTTCCAGTAACAGTTTGAATTTTTAGGTTTCACTCTGTTTTCTCCTATATTGATAGATGTATTTGGAACTCTAAATCCAACAGGGTTTGTGCTAGCTTCTTGAAACTTGACACAATAAAGTAGTTTCACGTTCTATCTCTACGTTTTGTTTCCTCTTGATGTAGCCCTAAGCAGTAACTGGCGAGAAACACTTTCATGGAAAGGGGTTGCCAAGCTTCCTAAAATTACGAATCTCGAGAAATCTCAGCAAATATTTTTTCACCCAAACTGGATGATACTTTCAGGTAATGATCAGTACACTAAGGCGACTTGGTTCCCCAAATTTCGTTCTTCTATGTTGAAGCGTTCGTTTGCAGTAACACTCTGTATTTTTAGGTTTCACTCTGTTTTCTCCTATATTGATAGATGTATTTGGAACTCTAAATCCAACACGGTTTGTGCTAGCTTCTTGAAACTTGACACAATAAAGTAGTTTCACGTTCTATCTCTACGTTTTGTTTCCTCTTGATGTAGCCTTAAGCAGTGACTGGCGAGAAACACTTTCAAGGAAAGGGGTTGCCAAGCTTCCTAAAATTACGAATCTCCAGATATCTCAGCAAATATTTTTTCACCCAAACTGGATGATACTTTCAGGTAATGATCAGTACACTAAGGCGACTTGGTTCCCCAAATTTCGTTCTTCTATGTTGAAGCGTTCGTTTCCAGTAACAGTTTGAATTTTTAGGTTTCACTCTGTTTTCTCCTATATTGATAGATGTGTTTGGAACTCTAAATCCAACACGGTTTGTGCTAGCTTCTTGAAACTTGACACAATAAAGTAGTTTCACGTTCTATCTCTACGTTTTGTTTCCTCTTGATGTAGCCCTAAGCAGTAACTGGCGAGAAACACTTTCATGGAAAGGGGTTGCCAAGCTTCCTAAAATTACGAATCTCGAGAAATCTCAGCAAATATTTTTTCACCCAAACTGGATGATACTTTCAGGTAATGATCAGTACACTAAGGCGACTTGGTTCCCCAAATTTCGTTCTTCTATGTTGAAGCGTTCGTTTCCAGTAACAGTTTGAATTTTTAGGTTTCACTCTGTTTTCTCCTATATTGATAGATGTATTTGGAACTCTAAATCCAACAGGGTTTGTGCTAGCTTCTTGAAACTTGACACAATAAAGTAGTTTCACGTTCTATCTCTACGTTTTGTTTCCTCTTGATGTAGCCCTAAGCAGTAACTGGCGAGAAACACTTTCATGGAAAGGGGTTGCCAAGCTTCCTAAAATTACGAATCTCGAGAAATCTCAGCAAATATTTTTTCACCCAAACTGGATGATACTTTCAGGTAATGATCAGTACACTAAGGCGACTTGGTTCCCCAAATTTCGTTCTTCTATGTTGAAGCGTTCGTTTGCAGTAACACTCTGAATTTTTAGGTTTCACTCTGTTTTCTCCTATATTGATAGATGTATTTGGAACTCTAAATCCAACACGGTTTGTGCTAGCTTCTTGAAACTTGACACAATAAAGTAGTTTCACGTTCTATCTCTATGTTTTGTTTCCTCTTGATGTAGCCCTAAGCAGTGACTGGCGAGAAACACTTTCATGGAAAGGGGTTGCCAGGCTTCCCAAAATTACGAATCTCCAGAAATGTCAGCAAATATTTTTTCACCCAAACTGGATGATACTTTCAGGTAATGATCAGTACACTAAGGCGACTTGGTTCCCCAAATTTCGTTCTTCTATGTTGAAGCGTTCGTTTCCAGTAACAGTTTGAATTTTTAGGTTTCACTCTGTTTTCTCCTATATTGACACATGTATTTGGAACTCTAAATCCAACACGGTTTGTGCTAGCTTCTTGAAACTTGAAGCAATAAAGTACTTTCTCGTTCTATCTCTACGTTTTGTTTCCTCTTGATGTAGCCCTAAGCAGTGACTGGCGAGAAACACTTTCATGAAAAGGTGTTGCCAAGCTTCCAAAAATTAGGAATCTCCAGAAATCCCAGCAAATATATTTTCACCCAAACTGGATGATACTTTCAGGTAATGATCAGTACACTAAGCCGACTTGGTTCCCCAAATTTTGTTCTTCCATGTTGCATCGTTCGTTTGCAGTAACAGTTTGAATTTTTAGGTTTCACTCTGTTTTCTCCTATATTGATAGATGTATTTGGAACTCTAAATCGAACACGGTTTGTGCTAGGTTCTTGAAACATGACACAATAAAGTAGTTTCACGTTCTATCTCTATGGTTTCTTTCCTCTTGATGTAGCCCTAAGCAGTGACTGGCGAGAAACACGTTCATTGAAAGGGATTGCCAAGCTTCCAAAAATACGAATCTCCAGAAATCTCAGCAAACATTTTTTCACCCAAACTGGATGATACTTTCAGGTATTGATCAGTGCACTAAGGCGACTTGGTTCCCCAAATATCGTTCTTCTATCTTGAAGCGTTCATTTCCAGTAACAGTTTGAATTTTTAGGTTTCACTCTGTATTCTCCTATATTGATATATGTGTTTGGAACTCTAAATCCAACACGGTTTGTGCTAACTTCTTCAAACCGGACACAATAAAGTAGTTTCACGTTCTATCTCTGTGTTTTGTTTCCTCTTGATGTATACCTAAGCAGTGACTGGCGAGAAACACTTTCATGGAAAGGGTTTGCCAAGCTGCCAAAAATTACGAATCTCCAGAAATCTCAGCAAATATTTTTTCACCCAAACTGGATGATACTTTGAAGTAATGATCAGTACACTAAGCCGACTTGGTTCCCCAAATTTCGTTCTTCTATGTTGAAGCGTTCATTTCCAGTAACAGTTTGAATTTTTAGGTTTCACTCTGTTTTCTCCTATATTGACACATGTATTTGGAACTCTAAATCCAACACGGTTTGTGCTAGCTTCTTGAAACTTGAAACAATAAAGTGGTTTCTCGTTCTATCTCTATGTTTTGTTTCCTCTTGATGTAGCCCTAAGCAGTGACTGGCGAGAAACACTTTCATGGAAAGGGGTTGTCAAGCTTCCAAAAATTAGGAATCTCCAGAAATCTCAGCAAATATTTTTTCACCCAAACTGGATGATACTTTCAGGTAATGCTCAGTACACTAAGCCCTCGTGCTTCTCCAAATTTCGTACTTCTATGTTGAAGCGTTCGTTTCCAGTAACAGTTTGAATTTTTAGGTTACACTCTGTTTTCTCCTATATTGATAGATGTATTAGGAACTCTAAATCCCACACGGTTTGTGCTAGCTTCTTGAAACTTGAAACAATAAAGTAGTTTCACATTCTATCTCTATGTTTTGTTTCCTCTATGTTTTGTTTCCTCTTGATGCTAGCTTCTTGAAACTTGAAACAATAAAGTAGTTTCAAGTTCTGTCTCTATGTTTTGTTTCCTCTTGATGTAACCCTAAGCAGTGACTGGCGAGAAATACTTACATTGAAAGGGATTGCCAAGCTTCCAAAGATAAGAATCTCCAGAAATCTCAGCAAATATTTTTTCACCCAAACTGGATGATACTTTCAGGTAATGATCAGTACACTAAGGCGACTTGGTTTCCCAAATTTCGTTCTTCTATGTTGAAGCGTTCGTTTCCAGTAACAGTTTGAATTTCTAGATTTCACTCTGTTTTCTCCTATATTGATAGATGTATTTGGAACTCTAAATCCAACACGGTTTGTGCTGGCTTCTTGAAACATGACACAATAAAGTAGTTTCACGTTCTATCTCTATATTTTGTTTCCTCTTGATGTAGCCCAATGCAGTGACTGGCGAGAAACACTTTCATGGAAAGGGGTTGCCAGGCTTCCCAAAATTACGAATCTCCAGAAATCTCAGCAAATATTTTTTCACCCAAACTGGATGATACTTTCAGGTAATGATCAGTACACTAAGGCGACTTGGTTCCCCAAATTTCGTTCTTCTATGTTGAAGCGTTCGTTTCCAGTAACAGTTTGAATTTTTAGGTTTCACTCTGTTTTCTCCTATATTGATAGATGTATTTGGAACTCTAAATCCAACAGGGTTTGTGCTAGCTTCTTGAAACTTGACACAATAAAGTAGTTTCAAGTTCTATCTCTACGTTTTGTTTCCTCTTGATGTAGCCCTAAGCAGTTACTGGCGAGAAACACTTTCATGGAAAGTGGTTGCCAAGCTTCCTAAAATTACGAATCTCCAGAAATCTCAGCAAATATTTTTTCACCCAAACTGGATGATACTTTCAGGTAATGATCAGTACACTAAGGCGACTTGGTTCCCCAAATTTCGTTCTTCTATGTTGAAGCGTTCGTTTCCAGTAACAGTTTTAATTTTTAGGTTTCACTCTGTTTTCTCCTATATTGATAGATGTATTAGGAACTCTAAATCCCACACGGTTTGTGCTAGCTTCTTGAAACTTGAAACAATAAAGTAGTTTCACATTCTATCTCTATGTTTTGTTTCCTCTATGTTTTGTTTCCTCTTGATGCTAGCTTCTTGAAACTTGAAACAATAAAGTAGTTTCAAGTTCTGTCTCTATGTTTTGTTTCCTCTTGATGTAACCCTAAGCAGTGACTGGCGAGAAATACTTACATTGAAAGGGATTGCCAAGCTTCCAAAGATAAGAATCTCCAGAAATCTCAGCAAATATTTTTTCACCCAAACTGGATGATACTTTCAGGTAATGATCAGTACACTAAGGCGACTTGGTTTCCCAAATTTTGTTCTTCTATGTTGAAGCGTTCGTTTCCAGTAACAGTTTGAATTTCTAGATTTCACTCTGTTTTCTCCTATATTGATAGATGTATTTGGAACTCTAAATCCAACACGGTTTGTGCTGGCTTCTTGAAACATGACACAATAAAGTAGTTTCACGTTCTATCTCTATATTTTGTTTCCTCTTGATGTAGCCCAATGCAGTGACTGGCGAGAAACACTTTCATGGAAAGGGGTTGCCAGGCTTCCCAAAATTACGAATCTCCAGAAATCTCAGCAAATATTTTTTCACCCAAACTGGATGATACTTTCAGGTAATGATCAGTACACTAAGGCGACTTGGTTCCCCAAATTTCGTTCTTCTATGTTGAAGCGTTCGTTTCCAGTAACAGTTTGAATTTTTAGGTTTCACTCTGTTTTCTCCTATATTGATAGATGTATTTGGAACTCTAAATCCAACAGGGTTTGTGCTAGCTTCTTGAAACTTGACACAATAAAGTAGTTTCAAGTTCTATCTCTACGTTTTGTTTCCTCTTGATGTAGCCCTAAGCAGTTACTGGCGAGAAACACTTTCATGGAAAGTGGTTGCCAAGCTTCCTAAAATTACGAATCTCCAGAAATCTCAGCAAATATTTTTTCACCCAAACTGGATGATACTTTCAGGTAATGATCAGTACACTAAGGCGACTTGGTTCCCCAAATTTCGTTCTTCTATGTTGAAGCGTTCGTTTCCAGTAACAGTTTTAATTTTTAGGTTTCACTCTGTTTTCTCCTATATTGATAGATGTATTTGGAACTCTAAATCCAACACGGTTTGTGCTAGCTCCTTGAAACTTGACACAATAAAGTAGTTTCACGTTCTATCTCTACGTTTTGTTTCCTCTTGATGTAGCCTTAAGCAGTGACTGGCGAGAAACACTTTCAAGGAAAGGGGTTGCCAAGCCTCCTAAAATTACGAATCTCCAGATATCTCAGCAAATATTTTTTCACCCAAACTGGATGATACTTTCAGGTAATGATCAGTACACTAAGGCGACTTGGTTCCCCAAATTTCGTTCTTCTATGTTGAAGCGTTCGTTTCCAGTAACAGTTTGAATTTTTAGGTTTCACTCTGTTTTCTCCTATATTGATAGATGTATTTGGAACTCTAAATCCAACAGGGTTTGTGCTAGCTTCTTGAAACTTGACACAATAAAGTAGTTTCACGTTCTATCTCTACGTTTTGTTTCCTCTTGATGTAGCCCTAAGCAGTAACTGGCGAGAAACACTTTCATGGAAAGGGGTTGCCAAGCTTCCTAAAATTACGAATCTCGAGAAATCTCAGCAAATATTTTTTCACCCAAACTGGATGATACTTTCAGGTAATGATCAGTACACTAAGGCGACTTGGTTCCCCAAATTTCGTTCTTCTATGTTGAAGCGTTCGTTTGCAGTAACACTCTGAATTTTTAGGTTTCACTCTGTTTTCTCCTATATTGATAGATGTATTTGGAACTCTAAATCCAACACGGTTTGTGCTAGCTTCTTGAAACTTGACACAATAAAGTAGTTTCACGTTCTATCTCTATGTTTTGTTTCCTCTTGATGTAGCCCTAAGCAGTGACTGGCGAGAAACACTTTCATGGAAAGGGGTTGCCAGGCTTCCCAAAATTACGAATCTCCAGAAATCTCAGCAAATATTTTTTC
Organism: Spermophilus citellus; assembly: GCF_964194105.1. Classification (NCBI taxonomy): domain Eukaryota; kingdom Metazoa; phylum Chordata; class Mammalia; order Rodentia; family Sciuridae; genus Spermophilus; species Spermophilus citellus. The sequence continues at coordinate 10,607,185 of NC_138192.1, read as the reverse complement.
ACCCAAACTGGATGATACTTTCAGGTAATGATCAGTACACTAAGGCGACTTGGTTCCCCAAATTTCGTTCTTCTATGTTGAAGCGTTCGTTTCCAGTAACAGTTTTAATTTTTAGGTTTCACTCTGTTTTCTCCTATATTGATAGATGTATTTGGAACTCTAAATCCAACACGGTTTGTGCTAGCTTCTTGAAACTTGACACAATAAAGTAGTTTCACGTTCTATCTCTACGTTTTGTTTCCTCTTGATGTAGCCTTAAGCAGTGACTGGCGAGAAACACTTTCAAGGAAAGGGGTTGCCAAGCTTCCTAAAATTACGAATCTCCAGATATCTCAGCAAATATTTTTTCACCCAAACTGGATGATACTTTCAGGTAATGATCAGTACACTAAGGCGACTTGGTTCCCCAAATTTCGTTCTTCTATGTTGAAGCGTTCGTTTCCAGTAACAGTTTGAATTTTTAGGTTTCACTCTGTTTTCTCCTATATTGATAGATGTATTTGGAACTCTAAATCCAACAGGGTTTGTGCTAGCTTCTTGAAACTTGACACAATAATGTAGTTTCACGTTCTATCTCTATGTTTTGTTTCCTCTTGATGTAGCCCTAAGCAGTTACTGGCGGGAAACACTTTCATGGAAAGGGGTTGCCAAGCTTCCTAAAATTACGAATCTCCAGAAATCTCAGCAAATATTTTTTCACCCAAACTGGATGATACTTTCAGTTAATGATCAGTACACTAAGGCGACTTGGTTCCCCAAATTTCGTTCTTCTATGTTGAAGCGTTCGTTTCCAGTAACAGTTTGAATTTTTAGGTTTCACTCTGTTTTCTCCTATATTGATAGATGTATTTGGAACTCTAAATCCAACACGGTTTGTGCTAGCTTCTTGAAACTTGACACAATAAAGTAGTTTCACGTTCTATCTCTACGTTTTGTTTCCTCTTGATGTAGCCCTAAGCAGTTACTGGCGGGAAACACTTTCATGGAAAGGGGTTGCCAAGCTTCCTAAAATTACGAATCTCCAGAAATCTCAGCAAATATTTTTTCACCCAAACTGGATGATACTTTCAGGTAATGATCAGTACACTAAGGCGACTTGGTTCCCCAAATTTCGTTCTTCTATGTTGAAGCGTTCGTTTCCAGTAACAGTTTGAATTTTTAGGTTTCACTCTGTTTTCTCCTATATTGATAGATGTATTTGGAACTCTAAATCCAACACGGTTTGTGCTGGCTTCTTGAAACATGATACAATAAAGTAGTTTCACGTTCTATATCTATGTTTTGTTTCCTCTTGATGTAGCCCAATGCAGTGACTGGCGAGAAACACTTTCATGGAAAGGGGTTGCCAGGCTTCCCAAAATTACGAATCTCCAGAAATCTCAGCAAATATTTTTTCACCCAAACTGGATGATACTTTCAGGTAATGATCAGTACACTAAGGCGACTTGGTTCCCCAAATTTCGTTCTTCTATGTTGAAGCGTTCGTTTCCAGTAACAGTTTGAATTTTTAGGTTTCACTCTGTTTTCTCCTATATTGACACATGTATTTGGAACTCTAAATCTAACACGGTTTGTGCTAGCTTCTTGAAACTTGAAGCAATAAAGTACTTTCTCGTTCTATCTCTACGTTTTGTTTCCTCTTGATGTAGCCCTAAGCAGTGACTGGCGAGAAACACTTTCATGAAAAGGTGTTGCCAAGCTTCCAAAAATTAGGAATCTCCAGAAATCCCAGCAAATATATTTTCACCCAAACTTGATGATACTTTCAGGTAATGATCAGTACACTAAGCCGACTTGGTTCCCCAAATTTTGTTCTTCTATGTTGCATCGTTCGTTTGCAGTAACAGTTTGAATTTTTAGGTTTCACTCTGTTTTCTCCTATATTGATAGATGTATTTGGAACTCTAAATCCAACACGGTTTGTGCTAGGTTCTTGAAACATGACACAATAAAGTAGTTTCACGTTCTATCTCTATGGTTTCTTTCCTCTTGATGTAGCCCTAAGCAGTGACTGGCGAGAAACACGTTCATTGAAAGGGATTGCCAAGCTTCCAAAAATACGAATCTCCAGAAATCTCAGCAAACATTTTTTCACCCAAACTGGATGATACTTTCAGGTATTGATCAGTGCACTAAGGCGACTTGGTTCCCCAAATATCGTTCTTCTATCTTGAAGCGTTCATTTCCAGTAACAGTTTGAATTTTTAGGTTTCACTCTGTATTCTCCTATATTGATATATGTGTTTGGAACTCTAAATCCAACAAGGTTTGTGCTAACTTCTTCAAACCGGACACAATAAAGTAGTTTCACGTTCTATCTCTGTGTTTTGTTTCCTCTTGATGTATACCTAAGCAGTGACTGGCGAGAAACACTTTCATGGAAAGGGTTTGCCAAGCTGCCAAAAATTACGAATCTCCAGAAATCTCAGCAAATATTTTTTCACCCAAACTGGATGATACTTTGAAGTAATGATCAGTACACTAAGCCGACTTGGTTCCCCAAATTTCGTTCTTCTATGTTGAAGCGTTCGTTTCCAGTAACAGTTTGAATTTTTAGGTTTCACTCTGTTTTCTCCTATATTGACACATGTATTTGGAACTCTAAATCCAACACGGTTTGTGCTAGCTTCTTGAAACTTGAAACAATAAAGTGGTTTCTCGTTCTATCTCTATGTTTTGTTTCCTCTTGATGTAGCCCTAAGCAGTGACTGGCGAGAAACACTTTCATGGAAAGGGGTTGTCAAGCTTCCAAAAATTAGGAATCTCCAGAAATCTCAGCAAATATTTTTTCACCCAAACTGGATGATACTTTCAGGTAATGCTCAGTACACTAAGCCCTCTTGCTTCTCCAAATTTCGTACTTCTATGTTGAAGCGTTCGTTTCCAGTAACAGTTTGAATTTTTAGGTTACACTCTGTTTTCTCCTATATTGATAGATGTATTAGGAACTCTAAATCCCACACGGTTTGTGCTAGCTTCTTGAAACTTGAAACAATAAAGTAGTTTCACATTCTATCTCTATGTTTTGTTTCCTCTATGTTTTGTTTCCTCTTGATGCTAGCTTCTTGAAACTTGAAACAATAAAGTAGTTTCAAGTTCTGTCTCTATGTTTTGTTTCCTCTTGATGTAACCCTAAGCAGTGACTGGCGAGAAATACTTACATTGAAAGGGATTGCCAAGCTTCCAAAGATAAGAATCTCCAGAAATCTCAGCAAATATTTTTTCACCCAAACTGGATGATACTTTCAGGTAATGATCAGTACACTAAGGCGACTTGGTTCCCCAAATTTCGTTCTTCTATGTTGAAGCGTTCGTTTCCAGTAACAGTTTGAATTTTTAGGTTTCACTCTGTTTTCTCCTATATTGATAGATGTATTTGGAACTCTAAATCCAACAGGGTTTGTGCTAGCTTCTTGAAACTTGACACAATAAAGTAGTTTCAAGTTCTATCTCTACGTTTTGTTTCCTCTTGATGTAGCCCTAAGCAGTTACTGGCGAGAAACACTTTCATGGAAAGTGGTTGCCAAGCTTCCTAAAATTACGAATCTCCAGAAATCTCAGCAAATATTTTTTCACCCAAACTGGATGATACTTTCAGGTAATGATCAGTACACTAAGGCGACTTGGTTCCCCAAATTTCGTTCTTCTATGTTGAAGCGTTCGTTTCCAGTAACAGTTTTAATTTTTAGGTTTCACTCTGTTTTCTCCTATATTGATAGATGTATTTGGAACTCTAAATCCAACACGGTTTGTGCTAGCTCCTTGAAACTTGACACAATAAAGTAGTTTCACGTTCTATCTCTACGTTTTGTTTCCTCTTGATGTAGCCTTAAGCAGTGACTGGCGAGAAACACTTTCAAGGAAAGGGGTTGCCAAGCTTCCTAAAATTACGAATCTCCAGATATCTCAGCAAATATTTTTTCACCCAAACTGGATGATACTTTCAGGTAATGATCAGTACACTAAGGCGACTTGGTTCCCCAAATTTCGTTCTTCTATGTTGAAGCGTTCGTTTCCAGTAACAGTTTGAATTTTTAGGTTTCACTCTGTTTTCTCCTATATTGATAGATGTATTTGGAACTCTAAATCCAACAGGGTTTGTGCTAGCTTCTTGAAACTTGACACAATAAAGTAGTTTCACGTTCTATCTCTACGTTTTGTTTCCTCTTGATGTAGCCCTAAGCAGTAACTGGCGAGAAACACTTTCATGGAAAGGGGTTGCCAAGCTTCCTAAAATTACGAATCTCGAGAAATCTCAGCAAATATTTTTTCACCCAAACTGGATGATACTTTCAGGTAATGATCAGTACACTAAGGCGACTTGGTTCCCCAAATTTCGTTCTTCTATGTTGAAGCGTTCGTTTGCAGTAACACTCTGAATTTTTAGGTTTCACTCTGTTTTCTCCTATATTGATAGATGTATTTGGAACCCTAAATCCAACACGGTTTGTGCTAGCTTCTTGAAACTTGACACAATAAAGTAGTTTCACGTTCTATCTCTATGTTTTGTTTCCTCTTGATGTAGCCCTAAGCAGTGACTGGCGAGAAACACTTTCATGGAAAGGGGTTGCCAGGCTTCCCAAAATTACGAATCTCCAGAAATTTCAGCAAATATTTTTTCACCCAAACTGGATGATACTTTCAGGTAATGATCAGTACACTAAGGCGACTTGGTTCCCCAAATTTCGTTCTTCTATGTTGAAGCGTTCGTTTCCAGTAACAGTTTTAATTTTTAGGTTTCACTCTGTTTTCTCCTATATTGATAGATGTATTTGGAACTCTAAATCCAACACGGTTTGTGCTAGCTTCTTGAAACTTGATACAATAAAGTAGTTTCACGTTCTATCTCTACGTTTTGTTTCCTCTTGATGTAGCCTTAAGCAGTGACTGGCGAGAAACACTTTCAAGGAAAGGGGTTGCCAAGCTTCCTAAAATTACGAATCTCCAGATATCTCAGCAAATATTTTTTCACCCAAACTGGATGATACTTTCAGGTAATGATCAGTACACTAAGGCGACTTGGTTCCCCAAATTTCGTTCTTCTATGTTGAAGCGTTCGTTTCCAGTAACAGTTTGAATTTTTAGGTTTCACTCTGTTTTCTCCTATATTGATAGATGTATTTGGAACTCTAAATCCAACAGGGTTTGTGCTAGCTACTTGAAAGTTGACACAATAATGTAATTTCACGTTCTATCTCTACGTTTTGTTTCCTCTTGATGTAGCCCTAAGCAGTTACTGGCGGGAAACACTTTCATGGAAAGGGGTTGCCAAGCTTCCTAAAATTACGAATCTCCAGAAATCTCAGCAAATATTTTTTCACCCAAACTGGATGATACTTTCAGGTAATGATCAGTACACTAAGGCGACTTGGTTCCCCAAATTTCGTTCTTCTATGTTGAAGCGTTCGTTTCCAGCAACAGTTTGAATTTTTAGGTTTCACTCTGTTTTCTCCTATATTGATAGATGTATTTGGAACTCTAAATCCAACACGGTTTGTGCTAGCTTCTTGAAACTTGACACAATAAAGTAGTTTCACGTTCTATCTCTACGTTTTGTTTCCTCTTGATGTAGCCCTAAGCAGTGACTGGCGGGAAACACTTTCATGGAAAGGGGTTGCCAAGCTTCCTAAAATTACGAATCTCCAGAAATCTCAGCAAATATTTTTTCACCCAAACTGGATGATACTTTCAGGTAATGATCAGTACACTAAGGCGACTTGGTTCCCCAAATTTCGTTCTTCTATGTTGAAGCGTTCGTTTCCAGTAACAGTTTGAATTTTTAGGTTTCACTCTGTTTTCTCCTATATTGACACATGTATTTGGAACTCTAAATCCAACACGGTTTGTGCTAGCTTCTTGAAACTTGAAGCAATAAAGTACTTTCTCGTTCTATCTCTACGTTTTGTTTCCTCTTGATGTAGCCCTAAGCAGTGACTGGCGAGAAACACTTTCATGAAAAGGTGTTGCCAAGCTTCCAAAAATTAGGAATCTCCAGAAATCCCAGCAAATATATTTTCACCCAAACTGGATGATACTTTCAGGTAATGATCAGTACACTAAGCCGACTTGGTTCCCCAAATTTTGTTCTTCTATGTTGCATCGTTCGTTTGCAGTAACAGTTTGAATTTTTAGGTTTCACTCTGTTTTCTCCTATATTGATAGATGTATTTGGAACTCTAAATCCAACACGGTTTGTGCTAGGTTCTTGAAACATGACACAATAAAGTAGTTTCACGTTCTATCTCTATGGTTTCTTTCCTCTTGATGTAGCCCTAAGCAGTGACTGGCGAGAAACACGTTCATTGAAAGGGATTGCCAAGCTTCCAAAAATACGAATCTCCAGAAATCTCAGCAAACATTTTTTCACCCAAACTGGATGATACTTTCAGGTATTGATCAGTGCACTAAGGCGACTTGGTTCCCCAAATATCGTTCTTCTATCTTGAAGCGTTCATTTCCAGTAACAGTTTGAATTTTTAGGTTTCACTCTGTATTCTCCTATATTGATATATGTGTTTGGAACTCTAAATCCAACACGGTTTGTGCTAACTTCTTCAAACCGGACACAATAAAGTAGTTTCACGTTCTATCTCTGTGTTTTGTTTCCTCTTGATGTATACCTAAGCAGTGACTGGCGAGAAACACTTTCATGGAAAGGGTTTGCCAAGCTGCCAAAAATTACGAATCTCCAGAAATCTCAGCAAATATTTTTTCACCCAAACTGGATGATACTTTGAAGTAATGATCAGTACACTAAGCCGACTTGGTTCCCCAAATTTCGTTCTTCTATGTTGAAGCGTTCGTTTCCAGTAACAGTTTGAATTTTTAGGTTTCACTCTGTTTTCTCCTATATTGACACATGTATTTGGAACTCTAAATCCAACACGGTTTGTGCTAGCTTCTTGAAACTTGAAACAATAAAGTGGTTTCTCGTTCTATCTCTATGTTTTGTTTCCTCTTGATGTAGCCCTAAGCAGTGACTGGCGAGAAACACTTTCATGGAAAGGGGTTGTCAAGCTTCCAAAAATTAGGAATCTCCAGAAATCTCAGCAAATATTTTTTCACCCAAACTGGATGATACTTTCAGGTAATGCTCAGTACACTAAGCCCTCTTGCTTCTCCAAATTTCGTACTTCTATGTTGAAGCGTTCGTTTCCAGTAACAGTTTGAATTTTTAGGTTACACTCTGTTTTCTCCTATATTGATAGATGTATTAGGAACTCTAAATCCCACACGGTTTGTGCTAGCTTCTTGAAACTTGAAACAATAAAGTAGTTTCACATTCTATCTCTATGTTTTGTTTCCTCTATGTTTTGTTTCCTCTTGATGCTAGCTTCTTGAAACTTGAAACAATAAAGTAGTTTCAAGTTCTGTCTCTATGTTTTGTTTCCTCTTGATGTAGCCCTAAGCAGTTACTGGCGAGAAACACTTTCATGGAAAGTGGTTGCCAAGCTTCCTAAAATTACGAATCTCCAGAAATCTCAGCAAATATTTTTTCACCCAAACTGGATGATACTTTCAGGTAATGATCAGTACACTAAGGCGACTTGGTTCCCCAAATTTCGTTCTTCTATGTTGAAGCGTTCGTTTCCAGTAACAGTTTTAATTTTTAGGTTTCACTCTGTTTTCTCCTATATTGATAGATGTATTTGGAACTCTAAATCCAACACGGTTTGTGCTAGCTCCTTGAAACTTGACACAATAAAGTAGTTTCACGTTCTATCTCTACGTTTTGTTTCCTCTTGATGTAGCCTTAAGCAGTGACTGGCGAGAAACACTTTCAAGGAAAGGGGTTGCCAAGCTTCCTAAAATTACGAATCTCCAGATATCTCAGCAAATATTTTTTCACCCAAACTGGATGATACTTTCAGGTAATGATCAGTACACTAAGGCGACTTGGTTCCCCAAATTTCGTTCTTCTATGTTGAAGCGTTCGTTTCCAGTAACAGTTTGAATTTTTAGGTTTCACTCTGTTTTCTCCTATATTGATAGATGTATTTGGAACTCTAAATCCAACAGGGTTTGTGCTAGCTTCTTGAAACTTGACACAATAAAGTAGTTTCACGTTCTATCTCTACGTTTTGTTTCCTCTTGATGTAGCCCTAAGCAGTTACTGGCGAGAAACACTTTCATGGAAAGGGGTTGCCAAGCTTCCTAAAATTACGAATCTCGAGAAATCTCAGCAAATATTTTTTCACCCAAACTGGATGATACTTTCAGGTAATGATCAGTACACTAAGGCGACTTGGTTCCCCAAATTTCGTTCTTCTATGTTGAAGCGTTCGTTTGCAGTAACACTCTGAATTTTTAGGTTTCACTCTGTTTTCTCCTATATTGATAGATGTATTTGGAACTCTAAATCCAACACGGTTTGTGCTAGCTTCTTGAAACTTGACACAATAAAGTAGTTTCACGTTCTATCTCTATGTTTTGTTTCCTCTTGATGTAGCCCTAAGCAGTGACTGGCGAGAAACACTTTCATGGAAAGGGGTTGCCAGGCTTCCCAAAATTACGAATCTCCAGAAATCTCAGCAAATATTTTTTCACCCAAACTGGATGATACTTTCAGGTAATGATCAGTACACTAAGGCGACTTGGTTCCCCAAATTTCGTTCTTCTATGTTGAAGCGTTCGTTTCCAGTAACAGTTTTAATTTTTAGGTTTCACTCTGTTTTCTCCTATATTGATAGATGTATTTGGAACTCTAAATCCAACACGGTTTGTGCTAGCTTCTTGAAACTTGACACAATAAAGTAGTTTCACGTTCTATCTCTACGTTTTGTTTCCTCTTGATGTAGCCTTAAGCAGTGACTGGCGAGAAACACTTTCAAGGAAAGGGGTTGCCAAGCTTCCTAAAATTACGAATCTCCAGATATCTCAGCAAATATTTTTTCACCCAAACTGGATGATACTTTCAGGTAATGATCAGTACACTAAGGCGACTTGGTTCCCCAAATTTCGTTCTTCTATGTTGAAGCGTTCGTTTCCAGTAACAGTTTGAATTTTTAGGTTTCACTCTGTTTTCTCCTATATTGATAGATGTATTTGGAACTCTAAATCCAACAGGGTTTGTGCTAGCTACTTGAAAGTTGACACAATAATGTAATTTCACGTTCTATCTCTACGTTTTGTTTCCTCTTGATGTAGCCCTAAGCAGTTACTGGCGGGAAACACTTTCATGGAAAGGGGTTGCCAAGCTTCCTAAAATTACGAATCTCCAGAAATCTCAGCAAATATTTTTTCACCCAAACTGGATGATACTTTCAGGTAATGATCAGTACACTAAGGCGACTTGGTTCCCCAAATTTCGTTCTTCTATGTTGAAGCGTTCGTTTCCAGCAACAGTTTGAATTTTTAGGTTTCACTCTGTTTTCTCCTATATTGATAGATGTATTTGGAACTCTAAATCCAACACGGTTTGTGCTAGCTTCTTGAAACTTGACACAATAAAGTAGTTTCACGTTCTATCTCTACGTTTTGTTTCCTCTTGATGTAGCCCTAAGCAGTGACTGGCGGGAAACACTTTCATGGAAAGGGGTTGCCAAGCTTCCTAAAATTACGAATCTCCAGAAATCTCAGCAAATATTTTTTCACCCAAACTGGATGATACTTTCAGGTAATGATCAGTACACTAAGGCGACTTGGTTCCCCAAATTTCGTTCTTCTATGTTGAAGCGTTCGTTTCCAGTAACAGTTTGAATTTTTAGGTTTCACTCTGTTTTCTCCTATATTGATAGATGTGTTTGGAACTCTAAATCGAACACGGTTTGTGCTAGCTTCTTGAAACTTGACACAATAAAGTAGTTTCACGTTCTATCTCTATGTTTTGTTTCCTCTTGATGTAGCCTTAAGCAGTGACTGGCGAGAAACACTTTCATGGAAAGGGGTTGCCAAGCTTCCTAAAATTACGAATCTCCAGAAATCTCAGCAAATATTTTTTCACCCAAACTGGATGATACTTTCAGGTAATGATCAGTACACTAAGCCGACTTGGTTCCCCAAACTTCGTTCTTCTATGTTGAAGCGTTCGTTTCCAGTAACAGTTTGAATTTTTAGGTTTCACTCTGTTTTCTCCTATATTGACACATGTATTTGGAACTCTAAATCTAACACGGTTTGTGCTAGCTTCTTGAAACTTGAAGCAATAAAGTACTTTCTCGTTCTATCTCTACGTTTTGTTTCCTCTTGATGTAGCCCTAAGCAGTGACTGGCGAGAAACACTTTCATGAAAAGGTGTTGCCAAGCTTCCAAAAATTAGGAATCTCCAGAAATCCCAGCAAATATATTTTCACCCAAACTGGATGATACTTTCAGGTAATGATCAGTACACTAAGCCGACTTGGTTCCCCAAATTTTGTTCTTCTATGTTGCATCGTTCGTTTGCAGTAACAGTTTGAATTTTTAGGTTTCACTCTGTTTTCTCCTATATTGATAGATGTATTTGGAACTCTAAATCCAACACGGTTTGTGCTAGGTTCTTGAAACATGACACAATAAAGTAGTTTCACGTTCTATCTCTATGGTTTCTTTCCTCTTGATGTAGCCCTAAGCAGTGACTGGCGAGAAACACGTTCATTGAAAGGGATTGCCAAGCTTCCAAAAATACGAATCTCCAGAAATCTCAGCAAACATTTTTTCACCCAAACTGGATGATACTTTCAGGTATTGATCAGTGCACTAAGGCGACTTGGTTCCCCAAATATCGTTCTTCTATCTTGAAGCGTTCATTTCCAGTAACAGTTTGAATTTTTAGGTTTCACTCTGTATTCTCCTATATTGATATATGTGTTTGGAACTCTAAATCCAACACGGTTTGTGCTAACTTCTTCAAACCGGACACAATAAAGTAGTTTCACGTTCTATCTCTGTGTTTTGTTTCCTCTTGATGTATACCTAAGCAGTGACTGGCGAGAAACACTTTCATGGAAAGGGTTTGCCAAGCTGCCAAAAATTACGAATCTCCAGAAATCTCAGCAAATATTTTTTCACCCAAACTGGATGATACTTTGAAGTAATGATCAGTACACTAAGCCGACTTGGTTCCCCAAATTTCGTTCTTCTATGTTGAAGCGTTCGTTTCCAGTAACAGTTTGAATTTTTAGGTTTCACTCTGTTTTCTCCTATATTGACACATGTATTTGGAACTCTAAATCCAACACGGTTTGTGCTAGCTTCTTGAAACTTGAAACAATAAAGTGGTTTCTCGTTCTATCTCTATGTTTTGTTTCCTCTTGATGTAGCCCTAAGCAGTGACTGGCGAGAAACACTTTCATGGAAAGGGGTTGTCAAGCTTCCAAAAATTAGGAATCTCCAGAAATCTCAGCAAATATTTTTTCACCCAAACTGGATGATACTTTCAGGTAATGCTCAGTACACTAAGCCCTCTTGCTTCTCCAAATTTCGTACTTCTATGTTGAAGCGTTCGTTTCCAGTAACAGTTTGAATTTTTAGGTTACACTCTGTTTTCTCCTATATTGATAGATGTATTAGGAACTCTAAATCCCACACGGTTTGTGCTAGCTTCTTGAAACTTGAAACAATAAAGTAGTTTCACATTCTATCTCTATGTTTTGTTTCCTCTATGTTTTGTTTCCTCTTGATGCTAGCTTCTTGAAACTTGAAACAATAAAGTAGTTTCACGTTCTATCTCTACGTTTTGTTTCCTCTTGATGTAGCCCTAAGCAGTGACTGGCGGGAAACACTTTCATGGAAAGGGGTTGCCAAGCTTCCTAAAATTACGAATCTCCAGAAATCTCAGCAAATATTTTTTCACCCAAACTGGATGATACTTTCAGGTAATGATCAGTACACTAAGGCGACTTGGTTCCCCAAATTTCGTTCTTCTATGTTGAAGCGTTCGTTTCCAGTAACAGTTTGAATTTTTAGGTTTCACTCTGTTTTCTCCTATATTGACACATGTATTTGGAACTCTAAATCCAACACGGTTTGTGCTAGCTTCTTGAAACTTGAAGCAATAAAGTACTTTCTCGTTCTATCTCTACGTTTTGTTTCCTCTTGATGTAGCCCTAAGCAGTGACTGGCGAGAAACACTTTCATGAAAAGGTGTTGCCAAGCTTCCAAAAATTAGGAATCTCCAGAAATCCCAGCAAATATATTTTCACCCAAACTGGATGATACTTTCAGGTAATGATCAGTACACTAAGCCGACTTGGTTCCCCAAATTTTGTTCTTCTATGTTGCATCGTTCGTTTGCAGTAACAGTTTGAATTTTTAGGTTTCACTCTGTTTTCTCCTATATTGATAGATGTATTTGGAACTCTAAATCCAACACGGTTTGTGCTAGGTTCTTGAAACATGACACAATAAAGTAGTTTCACGTTCTATCTCTATGGTTTCTTTCCTCTTGATGTAGCCCTAAGCAGTGACTGGCGAGAAACACGTTCATTGAAAGGGATTGCCAAGCTTCCAAAAATACGAATCTCCAGAAATCTCAGCAAACATTTTTTCACCCAAACTGGATGATACTTTCAGGTATTGATCAGTGCACTAAGGCGACTTGGTTCCCCAAATATCGTTCTTCTATCTTGAAGCGTTCATTTCCAGTAACAGTTTGAATTTTTAGGTTTCACTCTGTATTCTCCTATATTGATATATGTGTTTGGAACTCTAAATCCAACACGGTTTGTGCTAACTTCTTCAAACCGGACACAATAAAGTAGTTTCACGTTCTATCTCTGTGTTTTGTTTCCTCTTGATGTATACCTAAGCAGTGACTGGCGAGAAACACTTTCATGGAAAGGGTTTGCCAAGCTGCCAAAAATTACGAATCTCCAGAAATCTCAGCAAATATTTTTTCACCCAAACTGGATGATACTTTGAAGTAATGATCAGTACACTAAGCCGACTTGGTTCCCCAAATTTCGTTCTTCTATGTTGAAGCGTTCGTTTCCAGTAACAGTTTGAATTTTTAGGTTTCACTCTGTTTTCTCCTATATTGACACATGTATTTGGAACTCTAAATCCAACACGGTTTGTGCTAGCTTCTTGAAACTTGAAACAATAAAGTGGTTTCTCGTTCTATCTCTATGTTTTGTTTCCTCTTGATGTAGCCCTAAGCAGTGACTGGCGAGAAACACTTTCATGGAAAGGGGTTGTCAAGCTTCCAAAAATTAGGAATCTCCAGAAATCTCAGCAAATATTTTTTCACCCAAACTGGATGATACTTTCAGGTAATGCTCAGTACACTAAGCCCTCTTGCTTCTCCAAATTTCGTACTTCTATGTTGAAGCGTTCGTTTCCAGTAACAGTTTGAATTTTTAGGTTACACTCTGTTTTCTCCTATATTGATAGATGTATTAGGAACTCTAAATCCCACACGGTTTGTGCTAGCTTCTTGAAACTTGAAACAATAAAGTAGTTTCACATTCTATCTCTATGTTTTGTTTCCTCTATGTTTTGTTTCCTCTTGATGCTAGCTTCTTGAAACTTGAAACAATAAAGTAGTTTCAAGTTCTGTCTCTATGTTTTGTTTCCTCTTGATGTAACCCTAAGCAGTGACTGGCGAGAAATACTTACATTGAAAGGGATTGCCAAGCTTCCAAAGATAAGAATCTCCAGAAATCTCAGCAAATATTTTTTCACCCAAACTGGATGATACTTTCAGGTAATGATCAGTACACTAAGGCGACTTGGTTTCCCAAATTTCGTTCTTCTATGTTGAAGCGTTCGTTTCCAGTAACAGTTTGAATTTCTAGATTTCACTCTGTTTTCTCCTATATTGATAGATGTATTTGGAACTCTAAATCCAACACGGTTTGTGCTGGCTTCTTGAAACATGACACAATAAAGTAGTTTCACGTTCTATCTCTATATTTTGTTTCCTCTTGATGTAGCCCAATGCAGTGACTGGCGAGAAACACTTTCATGGAAAGGGGTTGCCAGGCTTCCCAAAATTACGAATCTCCAGAAATCTCAGCAAATATTTTTTCACCCAAACTGGATGATACTTTCAGGTAATGATCAGTACACTAAGGCGACTTGGTTCCCCAAATTTCGTTCTTCTATGTTGAAGCGTTCGTTTCCAGTAACAGTTTGAATTTTTAGGTTTCACTCTGTTTTCTCCTATATTGATAGATGTATTTGGAACTCTAAATCCAACAGGGTTTGTGCTAGCTACTTGAAACTTGACACAATAAAGTAGTTTCAAGTTCTATCTCTACGTTTTGTTTCCTCTTGATGTAGCCCTAAGCAGTTACTGGCGAGAAACACTTTCATGGAAAGTGGTTGCCAAGCTTCCTAAAATTACGAATCTCCAGAAATCTCAGCAAATATTTTTTCACCCAAACTGGATGATACTTTCAGGTAATGATCAGTACACTAAGGCGACTTGGTTCCCCAAATTTCGTTCTTCTATGTTGAAGCGTTCGTTTCCAGTAACAGTTTTAATTTTTAGGTTTCACTCTGTTTTCTCCTATATTGATAGATGTATTTGGAACTCTAAATCCAACACGGTTTGTGCTAGCTCCTTGAAACTTGACACAATAAAGTAGTTTCACGTTCTATCTCTACGTTTTGTTTCCTCTTGATGTAGCCTTAAGCAGTGACTGGCGAGAAACACTTTCAAGGAAAGGGGTTGCCAAGCTTCCTAAAATTACGAATCTCCAGATATCTCAGCAAATATTTTTTCACCCAAACTGGATGATACTTTCAGGTAATGATCAGTACACTAAGGCGACTTGGTTCCCCAAATTTCGTTCTTCTATGTTGAAGCGTTCGTTTCCAGTAACAGTTTGAATTTTTAGGTTTCACTCTGTTTTCTCCTATATTGATAGATGTATTTGGAACTCTAAATCCAACAGGGTTTGTGCTAGCTTCTTGAAACTTGACACAATAAAGTAGTTTCACGTTCTATCTCTACGTTTTGTTTCCTCTTGATGTAGCCCTAAGCAGTAACTGGCGAGAAACACTTTCATGGAAAGGGGTTGCCAAGCTTCCTAAAATTACGAATCTCGAGAAATCTCAGCAAATATTTTTTCACCCAAACTGGATGATACTTTCAGGTAATGATCAGTACACTAAGGCGACTTGGTTCCCCAAATTTCGTTCTTCTATGTTGAAGCGTTCGTTTGCAGTAACACTCTGAATTTTTAGGTTTCACTCTATTTTCTCCTATATTGATAGATGTATTTGGAACTCTAAATCCAACACGGTTTGTGCTAGCTTCTTGAAACTTGACACAATAAAGTAGTTTCACGTTCTATCTCTATGTTTTGTTTCCTCTTGATGTAGCCCTAAGCAGTGACTGGTGAGAAACACTTTCATGGAAAGGGGTTGCCAGGCTTCCCAAAATTACGAATCTCCAGAAATCTCAGCAAATATTTTTTCACCCAAACTGGATGATACTTTCAGGTAATGATCAGTACACTAAGGCAACTTGGTTCCCCAAATTTCGTTCTTCTATGTTGAAGCGTTCGTTTCCAGTAACAGTTTTAATTTTTAGGTTTCACTCTGTTTTCTCCTATATTGATAGATGTATTTGGAACTCTAAATCCAACACGGTTTGTGCTAGCTTCTTGAAACTTGACACAATAAAGTAGTTTCACGTTCTATCTCTACGTTTTGTTTCCTCTTGATGTAGCCTTAAGCAGTGACTGGCGAGAAACACTTTCAAGGAAAGGGGTTGCCAAGCTTCCTAAAATTACGAATCTCCAGATATCTCAGCAAATATTTTTTCACCCAAACTGGATGATACTTTCAGGTAATGATCAGTACACTAAGGCGACTTGGTTCCCCAAATTTCGTTCTTCTATGTTGAAGCGTTCGTTTCCAGTAACAGTTTGAATTTTTAGGTTTCACTCTGTTTTCTCCTATATTGATAGATGTATTTGGAACTCTAAATCCAACAGGGTTTGTGCTAGCTACTTGAAACTTGACCCAATAATGTAGTTTCACGTTCTATCTCTACGTTTTGTTTCCTCTTGATGTAGCCCTAAGCAGTTACTGGCGGGAAACACTTTCATGGAAAGGGGTTGCCAAGCTTCCTAAAATTACGAATCTCCAGAAATCTCAGCAAATATTTTTTCACCCAAACTGGATGATACTTTCAGGTAATGATCAGTACACTAAGGCGACTTGGTTCCCCAAATTTCGTTCTTCTATGTTGAAGCGTTCGTTTCCAGCAACAGTTTAAATTTTTAGGTTTCACTCTGTTTTCTCCTATATTGATAGATGTATTTGGAACTCTAAATCCAACACGGTTTGTGCTAGCTTCTTGAAACTTGACACAATAAAGTAGTTTCACGTTCTATCTCTACGTTTTGTTTCCTCTTGATGTAGCCCTAAGCAGTGACTGGCGGGAAACACTTTCATGGAAAGGGGTTGCCAAGCTTCCTAAAATTACGAATCTCCAGAAATCTCAGCAAATATTTTTTCACCCAAACTGGATGATACTTTCAGGTAATGATCAGTACACTAAGCCGACTTGGTTCCCCAAACTTCGTTCTTCTATGTTGAAGCGTTCGTTTCCAGTAACAGTTTGAATTTTTAGGTTTCACTCTGTTTTCTCCTATATTGACACATGTATTTGGAACTCTAAATCTAACACGGTTTGTGCTAGCTTCTTGAAACTTGAAGCAATAAAGTACTTTCTCGTTCTATCTCTACGTTTTGTTTCCTCTTGATGTAGCCCTAAGCAGTGACTGGCGAGAAACACTTTCATGAAAAGGTGTTGCCAAGCTTCCAAAAATTAGGAATCTCCAGAAATCCCAGCAAATATATTTTCACCCAAACTGGATGATACTTTCAGGTAATGATCAGTACACTAAGCCGACTTGGTTCCCCAAATTTTGTTCTTCTATGTTGCATCGTTCGTTTGCAGTAACAGTTTGAATTTTTAGGTTTCACTCTGTTTTCTCCTATATTGATAGATGTATTTGGAACTCTAAATCCAACACGGTTTGTGCTAGGTTCTTGAAACATGACACAATAAAGTAGTTTCACGTTCTATCTCTATGGTTTCTTTCCTCTTGATGTAGCCCTAAGCAGTGACTGGCGAGAAACACGTTCATTGAAAGGGATTGCCAAGCTTCCAAAAATACGAATCTCCAGAAATCTCAGCAAACATTTTTTCACCCAAACTGGATGATACTTTCAGGTATTGATCAGTGCACTAAGGCGACTTGGTTCCCCAAATATCGTTCTTCTATCTTGAAGCGTTCATTTCCAGTAACAGTTTGAATTTTTAGGTTTCACTCTGTATTCTCCTATATTGATATATGTGTTTGGAACTCTAAATCCAACAAGGTTTGTGCTAACTTCTTCAAACCGGACACAATAAAGTAGTTTCACGTTCTATCTCTGTGTTTTGTTTCCTCTTGATGTATACCTAAGCAGTGACTGGCGAGAAACACTTTCATGGAAAGGGTTTGCCAAGCTGCCAAAAATTACGAATCTCCAGAAATCTCAGCAAATATTTTTTCACCCAAACTGGATGATACTTTGAAGTAATGATCAGTACACTAAGCCGACTTGGTTCCCCAAATTTCGTTCTTCTATGTTGAAGCGTTCGTTTCCAGTAACAGTTTGAATTTTTAGGTTTCACTCTGTTTTCTCCTATATTGACACATGTATTTGGAACTCTAAATCCAACACGGTTTGTGCTAGCTTCTTGAAACTTGAAACAATAAAGTGGTTTCTCGTTCTATCTCTATGTTTTGTTTCCTCTTGATGTAGCCCTAAGCAGTGACTGGCGAGAAACACTTTCATGGAAAGGGGTTGTCAAGCTTCCAAAAATTAGGAATCTCCAGAAATCTCAGCAAATATTTTTTCACCCAAACTGGATGATACTTTCAGGTAATGCTCAGTACACTAAGCCCTCTTGCTTCTCCAAATTTCGTACTTCTATGTTGAAGCGTTCGTTTCCAGTAACAGTTTGAATTTTTAGGTTACACTCTGTTTTCTCCTATATTGATAGATGTATTAGGAACTCTAAATCCCACACGGTTTGTGCTAGCTTCTTGAAACTTGAAACAATAAAGTAGTTTCACATTCTATCTCTATGTTTTGTTTCCTCTATGTTTTGTTTCCTCTTGATGCTAGCTTCTTGAAACTTGAAACAATAAAGTAGTTTCAAGTTCTGTCTCTATGTTTTGTTTCCTCTTGATGTAACCCTAAGCAGTGACTGGCGAGAAATACTTACATTGAAAGGGATTGCCAAGCTTCCAAAGATAAGAATCTCCAGAAATCTCAGCAAATATTTTTTCACCCAAACTGGATGATACTTTCAGGTAATGATCAGTACACTAAGGCGACTTGGTTTCCCAAATTTCGTTCTTCTATGTTGAAGCGTTCGTTTCCAGTAACAGTTTGAATTTCTAGATTTCACTCTGTTTTCTCCTATATTGATAGATGTATTTGGAACTCTAAATCCAACACGGTTTGTGCTGGCTTCTTGAAACATGACACAATAAAGTAGTTTCACGTTCTATCTCTATATTTTGTTTCCTCTTGATGTAGCCCAATGCAGTGACTGGCGAGAAACACTTTCATGGAAAGGGGTTGCCAGGCTTCCCAAAATTACGAATCTCCAGAAATCTCAGCAAATATTTTTTCACCCAAACTGGATGATACTTTCAGGTAATGATCAGTACACTAAGGCGACTTGGTTCCCCAAATTTCGTTCTTCTATGTTGAAGCGTTCGTTTCCAGTAACAGTTTGAATTTTTAGGTTTCACTCTGTTTTCTCCTATATTGATAGATGTATTTGGAACTCTAAATCCAACACGGTTTGTGCTAGCTTCTTGAAACTTGACACAATAAAGTAGTTTCACGTTCTATCTCTACGTTTTGTTTCATCTTGATGTAGCCCTAAGCAGTTACTGGCGAGAAACACTTTCATGGAAAGTGGTTGCCAAGCTTCCTAAAATTAGGAATCTCCAGAAATCTCAGCAAATATTTTTTCACCCAAACTGGATGATACTTTCAGGTAATGATCAGTACACTAAGGCGACTTGGTTCCCCAAATTTCGTTCTTCTATGTTGAAGCGTTCGTTTCCAGTAACAGTTTTAATTTTTAGGTTTCACTCTGTTTTCTCCTATATTGATAGATGTATTTGGAACTCTAAATCCAACACGGATTGTGCTAGCTCCTTGAAACTTGACACAATAAAGTAGTTTCACGTTCTATCTCTACGTTTTGTTTCCTCTTGATGTAGCCTTAAGCAGTGACTGGCGAGAAACACTTTCAAGGAAAGGGGTTGCCAAGCTTCCTAAAATTACGAATCTCCAGATATCTCAGCAAATATTTTTTCACCCAAACTGGATGATACTTTCAGGTAATGATCAGTACACTAAGGCGACTTGGTTCCCCAAATTTCGTTCTTCTATGTTGAAGCGTTCGTTTCCAGTAACAGTTTGAATTTTTAGGTTTCACTCTGTTTTCTCCTATATTGATAGATGTATTTGGAACTCTAAATCCAACAGGGTTTGTGCTAGCTTCTTGAAACTTGACACAATAAAGTAGTTTCACGTTCTATCTCTACGTTTTGTTTCCTCTTGATGTAGCCCTAAGCAGTAACTGGCGAGAAACACTTTCATGGAAAGGGGTTGCCAAGCTTCCTAAAATTACGAATCTCGAGAAATCTCAGCAAATATTTTTTCACCCAAACTGGATGATACTTTCAGGTAATGATCAGTACACTAAGGCGACTTGGTTCCCCAAATTTCGTTCTTCTATGTTGAAGCGTTCGTTTGCAGTAACACTCTGAATTTTTAGGTTTCACTCTGTTTTCTCCTATATTGATAGATGTATTTGGAACTCTAAATCCAACACGGTTTGTGCTAGCTTCTTGAAACTTGACACAATAAAGTAGTTTCACGTTCTATCTCTATGTTTTGTTTCCTCTTGATGTAGCCCTAAGCAGTGACTGGCGAGAAACACTTTCATGGAAAGGGGTTGCCAGGCTTCCCAAAATTACGAATCTCCAGAAATCTCAGCAAATATTTTTTCACCCAAACTGGATGATACTTTCAGGTAATGATCAGTACACTAAGGCGACTTGGTTCCCCAAATTTCGTTCTTCTATGTTGAAGCGTTCGTTTCCAGTAACAGTTTTAATTTTTAGGTTTCACTCTGTTTTCTCCTATATTGATAGATGTATTTGGAACTCTAAATCCAACACGGTTTGTGCTAGCTTCTTGAAACTTGACACAATAAAGTAGTTTCACGTTCTATCTCTACGTTTTGTTTCCTCTTGATGTAGCCTTAAGCAGTGACTGGCGAGAAACACTTTCAAGGAAAGGGGTTGCCAAGCTTCCTAAAATTACGAATCTCCAGATATCTCAGCAAATATTTTTTCACCCAAACTGGATGATACTTTCAGGTAATGATCAGTACACTAAGGCGACTTGGTTCCCCAAATTTCGTTCTTCTATGTTGAAGCGTTCGTTTCCAGTAACAGTTTGAATTTTTAGGTTTCACTCTGTTTTCTCCTATATTGATAGATGTATTTGGAACTCTAAATCCAACAGGGTTTGTGCTAGCTTCTTGAAACTTGACACAATAAAGTAGTTTCACGTTCTATCTCTATGTTTTGTTTCCTCTTGATGTAGCCTTAAGCAGTGACTGGCGAGAAACACTTTCATGGAAAGGGGTTGCCAAGCTTCCTAAAATTACGAATCTCCAGAAATCTCAGCAAATATTTTTTCACCCAAACTGGATGATACTTTCAGGTAATGATCAGTACACTAAGCCGACTTGGTTCCCCAAACTTCGTTCTTCTATGTTGAAGCGTTCGTTTCCAGTAACAGTTTGAATTTTTAGGTTTCACTCTGTTTTCTCCTATATTGACACATGTATTTGGAACTTTAAATCTAACACGGTTTGTGCTAGCTTCTTGAAACTTGAAGCAATAAAGTACTTTCTCGTTCTATCTCTACGTTTTGTTTCCTCTTGATGTAGCCCTAAGCAGTGACTGGCGAGAAACACTTTCATGAAAAGGTGTTGCCAAGCTTCCAAAAATTAGGAATCTCCAGAAATCCCAGCAAATATATTTTCACCCAAACTGGATGATACTTTCAGGTAATGATCAGTACACTAAGCCGACTTGGTTCCCCAAATTTTGTTCTTCTATGTTGCATCGTTCGTTTGCAGTAACAGTTTGAATTTTTAGGTTTCACTCTGTTTTCTCCTATATTGATAGATGTATTTGGAACTCTAAATCCAACACGGTTTGTGCTAGGTTCTTGAAACATGACACAATAAAGTAGTTTCACGTTCTATCTCTATGGTTTCTTTCCTCTTGATGTAGCCCTAAGCAGTGACTGGCGAGAAACACGTTCATTGAAAGGGATTGCCAAGCTTCCAAAAATACGAATCTCCAGAAATCTCAGCAAACATTTTTTCACCCAACCTGGATGATACTTTCAGGTATTGATCAGTGCACTAAGGCGACTTGGTTCCCCAAATATCGTTCTTCTATCTTGAAGCGTTCATTTCCAGTAACAGTTTGAATTTTTAGGTTTCACTCTGTATTCTCCTATATTGATATATGTGTTTGGAACTCTAAATCCAACAAGGTTTGTGCTAACTTCTTCAAACCGGACACAATAAAGTAGTTTCACGTTCTATCTCTGTGTTTTGTTTCCTCTTGATGTATACCTAAGCAGTGACTGGCGAGAAACACTTTCATGGAAAGGGTTTGCCAAGCTGCCAAAAATTACGAATCTCCAGAAATCTCAGCAAATATTTTTTCACCCAAACTGGATGATACTTTGAAGTAATGATCAGTACACTAAGCCGACTTGGTTCCCCAAATTTCGTTCTTCTATGTTGAAGCGTTCGTTTCCAGTAACAGTTTGAATTTTTAGGTTTCACTCTGTTTTCTCCTATATTGACACATGTATTTGGAACTCTAAATCCAACACGGTTTGTGCTAGCTTCTTGAAACTTGAAACAATAAAGTGGTTTCTCGTTCTATCTCTATGTTTTGTTTCCTCTTGATGTAGCCCTAAGCAGTGACTGGCGAGAAACACTTTCATGGAAAGGGGTTGTCAAGCTTCCAAAAATTAGGAATCTCCAGAAATCTCAGCAAATATTTTTTCACCCAAACTGGATGATACTTTCAGGTAATGCTCAGTACACTAAGCCCTCTTGCTTCTCCAAATTTCGTACTTCTATGTTGAAGCGTTCGTTTCCAGTAACAGTTTGAATTTTTAGGTTACACTCTGTTTTCTCCTATATTGATAGATGTATTAGGAACTCTAAATCCCACACGGTTTGTGCTAGCTTCTTGAAACTTGAAACAATAAAGTAGTTTCACATTCTATCTCTATGTTTTGTTTCCTCTTGATGCTAGCTTCTTGAAACTTGAAACAATAAAGTAGTTTCAAGTTCTGTCTCTATGTTTTGTTTCCTCTTGATGTAACCCTAAGCAGTGACTGGCGAGAAATACTTACATTGAAAGGGATTGCCAAGCTTCCAAAGATAAGAATCTCCAGAAATCTCAGCAAATATTTTTTCACCCAAACTGGATGATACTTTCAGGTAATGATCAGTACACTAAGGCGACTTGGTTTCCCAAATTTCGTTCTTCTATGTTGAAGCGTTCGTTTCCAGTAACAGTTTGAATTTCTAGATTTCACTCTGTTTTCTCCTATATTGATAGATGTATTTGGAACTCTAAATCCAACACGGTTTGTGCTGGCTTCTTGAAACATGACACAATAAAGTAGTTTCACGTTCTATCTCTATATTTTGTTTCCTCTTGATGTAGCCCAATGCAGTGACTGGCGAGAAACACTTTCATGGAAAGGGGTTGCCAGGCTTCCCAAAATTACGAATCTCCAGAAATCTCAGCAAATATTTTTTCACCCAAACTGGATGATACTTTCAGGTAATGATCAGTACACTAAGGCGACTTGGTTCCCCAAATTTCGTTCTTCTATGTTGAAGCGTTCGTTTCCAGTAACAGTTTGAATTTTTAGGTTTCACTCTGTTTTCTCCTATATTGATAGATGTATTTGGAACTCTAAATCCAACAGGGTTTGTGCTAGCTACTTGAAACTTGACACAATAAAGTAGTTTCAAGTTCTATCTCTACGTTTTGTTTCCTCTTGATGTAGCCCTAAGCAGTTACTGGCGAGAAACACTTTCATGGAAAGTGGTTGCCAAGCTTCCTAAAATTACGAATCTCCAGAAATCTCAGCAAATATTTTTTCACCCAAACTGGATGATACTTTCAGGTAATGATCAGTACACTAAGGCGACTTGGTTCCCCAAATTTCGTTCTTCTATGTTGAAGCGTTCGTTTCCAGTAACAGTTTTAATTTTTAGGTTTCACTCTGTTTTCTCCTATATTGATAGATGTATTTGGAACTCTAAATCCAACACGGATTGTGCTAGCTCCTTGAAACTTGACACAATAAAGTAGTTTCACGTTCTATCTCTACGTTTTGTTTCCTCTTGATGTAGCCTTAAGCAGTGACTGGCGAGAAACACTTTCAAGGAAAGGGGTTGCCAAGCTTCCTAAAATTACGAATCTCCAGATATCTCAGCAAATATTTTTTCACCCAAACTGGATGATACTTTCAGGTAATGATCAGTACACTAAGGCGACTTGGTTCCCCAAATTTCGTTCTTCTATGTTGAAGCGTTCGTTTCCAGTAACAGTTTGAATTTTTAGGTTTCACTCTGTTTTCTCCTATATTGATAGATGTATTTGGAACTCTAAATCCAACAGGGTTTGTGCTAGCTTCTTGAAACTTGACACAATAAAGTAGTTTCACGTTCTATCTCTACGTTTTGTTTCCTCTTGATGTAGCCCTAAGCAGTAACTGGCGAGAAACACTTTCATGGAAAGGGGTTGCCAAGCTTCCTAAAATTACGAATCTCGAGAAATCTCAGCAAATATTTTTTCACCCAAACTGGATGATACTTTCAGGTAATGATCAGTACACTAAAGCGACTTGGTTCCCCAAATTTCGTTCTTCTATGTTGAAGCGTTCGTTTGCAGTAACACTCTGAATTTTTAGGTTTCACTCTGTTTTCTACTATATTGATAGATGTATTTGGAACTCTAAATCCAACACGGTTTGTGCTAGCTTCTTGAAACTTGACACAATAAAGTAGTTTCACGTTCTATCTCTATGTTTTGTTTCCTCTTGATGTAGCCCTAAGCAGTGACTGGCGAGAAACACTTTCATGGAAAGGGGTTGCCAGGCTTCCCAAAATTACGAATCTCCAGAAATCTCAGCAAATATTTTTTCACCCAAACTGGATGATACTTTCAGGTAATGATCAGTACACTAAGGCGACTTGGTTCCCCAAATTTCGTTCTTCTATGTTGAAGCGTTCGTTTCCAGTAACAGTTTTAATTTTTAGGTTTCACTCTGTTTTCTCCTATATTGATAGATGTATTTGGAACTCTAAATCCAACACGGTTTGTGCTAGCTTCTTGAAACTTGACACAATAAAGTAGTTTCACGTTCTATCTCTACGTTTTGTTTCCTCTTGATGTAGCCTTAAGCAGTGACTGGCGAGAAACACTTTCAAGGAAAGGGGTTGCCAAGCTTCCTAAAATTACGAATCTCCAGATATCTCAGCAAATATTTTTTCACCCAAACTGGATGATACTTTCAGGTAATGATCAGTACACTAAGGCGACTTGGTTCCCCAAATTTCGTTCTTCTATGTTGAAGCGTTCGTTTCCAGTAACAGTTTGAATTTTTAGGTTTCACTCTGTTTTCTCCTATATTGATAGATGTATTTGGAACTCTAAATCCAACAGGGTTTGTGCTAGCTACTTGAAACTTGACACAATAAAGTAGTTTCACGTTCTATCTCTACGTTTTGTTTCCTCTTGATGTAGCCCTAAGCAGTTACTGGCGGGAAACACTTTCATGGAAAGGGGTTGCCAAGCTTCCTAAAATTACGAATCTCCAGAAATCTCAGCAAATATTTTTTCACCCAAACTGGATGATACTTTCAGGTAATGATCAGTACACTAAGGCGACTTGGTTCCCCAAATTTCGTTCTTCTATGTTGAAGCGTTCGTTTCCAGTAACAGTTTGAATTTTTAGGTTTCACTCTGTTTTCTCCTATATTGATAGATGTATTTGGAACTCTAAATCCAACACGGTTTGTGCTAGCTTCTTGAAACTTGACACAATAAAGTAGTTTCACGTTCTATCTCTACGTTTTGTTTCCTCTTGATGTAGCCCTAAGCAGTTACTGGCGGGAAACACTTTCATGGAAAGGGGTTGCCAAGCTTCCTAAAATTACGAATCTCCAGAAATCTCAGCAAATATTTTTTCACCCAAACTGGATGATACTTTCAGGTAATGATCAGTACACTAAGGCGACTTGGTTCCCCAAATTTCGTTCTTCTATGTTGAAGCGTTCGTTTGCAGTAACACTCTGAATTTTTAGGTTTCACTCTGTTTTCTCCTATATTGATAGATGTATTTGGAACTCTAAATCCAACACGGTTTGTGCTAGCTTCTTGAAACTTGACACAATAAAGTAGTTTCACGTTCTATCTCTATGTTTTGTTTCCTCTTGATGTAGCCCTAAGCAGTGACTGGCGAGAAACACTTTCATGGAAAGGGGTTGCCAGGCTTCCCAAAATTACGAATCTCCAGAAATCTCAGCAAATATTTTTTCACCCAAACTGGATGATACTTTCAGGTAATGATCAGTACACTAAGGCGACTTGGTTCCCCAAATTTCGTTCTTCTATGTTGAAGCGTTCGTTTCCAGTAACAGTTTTAATTTTTAGGTTTCACTCTGTTTTCTCCTATATTGATAGATGTATTTGGAACTCTAAATCCAACACGGTTTGTGCTAGGTTTTTGAAACTTGACACAATAAAGTAGTTTCACATTCTATCTCTATGTTTTGTTTCCTCTTGATGTAGCCTTAAGCAGTGACTGGCGAGAAACACTTTCATGGAAAGGGGTTGCCAGGCTTCCCAAAATTACGAATCTCCAGAAATCTCAGCAAATATTTTTTCACCCAAACTGGATGATACTTTCAGGTAATGATCAGTACACTAAGGCGACTTGGTTCCCCAAATTTCGTTCTTCTAAGTTGAAGCGTTCGTTTCCAGTAACAGTTTGAATTTTTAGGTTTCACTCTGTTTTCTCCTATATTGATAGATGTATTTGGAACTCTAAATCCAACACGGTTTGTGCTAGGTTCTTGAAACTTGACACAATAAAGTAGTTTCACGTTCTATCTCTACGTTTTGTTTCCTCTTGATGTAGCCCTAAGCAGTAACTGGCGAGAAACCCTTTCATGGAAAGGGGTTGCCAAGCTTCCTAAAATTACGAATCTCGAGAAATCTCAGCAAATATTTTTTCACCCAAACTGGATGATACTTTCAGGTAATGATCAGTACACTAAGGCGACTTGGTTCCCCAAATTTCGTTCTTCTATGTTGAAGCGTTCGTTTGCAGTAACACTTTGAATTTTTAGGTTTCACTCTGTTTTCTCCTATATTGATAGATGTATTTGGAACTCTAAATCCAACACGGTTTGTGCTAGCTTCTTGAAACTTGACACAATAAAGTAGTTTCACGTTCTATCTCTACGTTTTGTTTCCTCTTGATGTAGCCCTAAGCAGTGACTGGCGAGAAACACTTTTATGGAAAGGGGTTGCCAGGCTTCCCAAAATTACGAATCTCCAGAAATCTCAGCAAATATTTTTTCACCCAAACTGGATGATACTTTCAGGTAATGATCAGTACACTAAGGCGACTTGGTTCCCCAAATTTCGTTCTTCTATGTTGAAGCGTTCGTTTCCAGTATCAGTTTGAATTTTTAGGTTTCACTCTGTTTTCTCCTATATTGATAGATGTATTTGGAACTCTAAATCCAACACGGTTTGTGCTAGGTTCTTGAAACTTGACACAATAAAGTAGTTTCACATTCTATCTCTATGTTTTGTTTCCTCTTGATGTAGCCTTAAGCAGTGACTGGCGAGAAACACTTTCATGGAAAGGGGTTGCCAGGCTTCCCAAAATTACGAATCTCCAGAAATCTCAGCAAATATTTTTTCACCCAAACTGGATGATACTTTCAGGTAATGATCAGTACACTAAGGCGACTTGGTTCCCCAAATTTCGTTCTTCTATGTTGAAGCGTTCGTTTCCAGTAACAGTTTGAATTTTTAGGTTTCACTCTGTTTTCTCCTATATTGATAGATGTATTTGGAACTCTAAATCCAACACGGTTTGTGCTGGCTTCTTGAAACATGACACAATAAAGTAGTTTCACGTTGTATCTCTATGTTTTGTTTCCTCTTGATGTAGCCCAATGCAGTGTCTGGCGAGAAACACTTTCATGGAAAGGGGTTGCCAGGCTTCCCAAAATTACGAATCTCCAGAAATCTCAGCAAATATTTTTTCACCCAAAGTGGATGATACTTTCAGGTAATGATCAGTACACTAAGGCGACTTGGTTCCCCAAATTTCGTTCTTCTATGTTGAAGCGTTCGTTTCCAGTAACAGTTTGAATTTTTAGGTTTCACTCTGTTTTCTCCTATATTGATAGATGTATTTGGAACTCTAAATCCAACACGGTTTGTGCTAGCTTCTTGAAACATGACACAATAAAGTAGTTTCACGTTCTATCTCTATGTTTTGTTTCCTCTTGATGTAGCCCAATGCAGTGACTGGCGAGAAACACTTTCATGGAAAGGGGTTGCCAGGCTTCCAAAATTACGAATCTCCAGAAATCTCAGCAAATATTTTTTCACCCAAACTGGATGATACTTTCAGGTAATGATCAGTACACTAAGGCGACTTGGTTCCCCAAATTTTGTTCTTCTATGTTGCATCGTTCGTTTGCAGTAACAGTTTGAATTTTTAGGTTTCACTCTGTTCTCTCCTATATTGATAGATGTATTTGGAACTCTAAATCCAACACGGTTTGTGCTAGCTTCTTGAAACTTGAAACAATTCTGTCTCTATGTTTGGTTCCTATTGATGTAGCCCTAAGCAGTGACTGGCGAGAAACACGTTCATTGAAAGGGATTGCCAAGCTTCCAAAAATACGAATCTCCAGAAATCTCAGCAAACATTTTTTCACCCAAACTGGATGATACTTTCAGGTATTGATCAGTGCACTAAGGCGACTTGATTCCCCAAATATCGTTCTTCTATGTTGAAGCGTTCATTTCCAGTAACAGTTTGAATTTTTAGGTTTCACTCTGTATTCTCCTATATTGATATATGTGTTTGGAACTCTAAATCCAACACGGTTTGTGCTAACTTCTTGAAACCGGACACAATAAAGTAGTTTCACGTTCTATCTCTGTGTTTTGTTTCCTCTTGATGTAGCCTTAAGCAGTGACTGGCGAGAAACACTTTCATGGAAAGGGGTTGCCAAGCTTCCTAAAATTACGAATCTCCAGAAATCTCAGCAAATATTTTTTCACCCAAACTGGATGATACTTTGAAGTAATGATCAGTACACTAAGCCGACTTGGTTCCCCAAATTTCGTTCTTCTATGTTGAAGCGTTCGTTTCCAGTAACAGTTTGAATTTTTAGGTTTCACTCTGTTTTCTCCTATATTGACACATGTATTTGGAACTCTAAATCCAACACGGTTTGTGCTAGCTTCTTGAAACTTGAAACAATAAAGTGGTTTCTCGTTCTATCTCTATGTTTTGTTTCCTCTTGATGTAGCCCTAAGCAGTGACTGGCGAGAAACACTTTCATGGAAAGGGGTTGTCAAGCTTCCAAAAATTAGGAATCTCCAGAAATCTCAGCAAATATTTTTTCACCCAAACTGGATGATACTTTCAGGTAATGCTCAGTACACTAAGCCCTCTTGCTTCTCCAAATTTCGTACTTCTATGTTGAAGCGTTCGTTTCCAGTAACAGTTTGAATTTTTAGGTTACACTCTGTTTTCTCCTATATTGATAGATGTATTAGGAACTCTAAATCCCACACGGTTTGTGCTAGCTTCTTGAAACTTGAAACAATAAAGTAGTTTCACATTCTATCTCTATGTTTTGTTTCCTCTATGTTTTGTTTCCTCTTGATGCTAGCTTCTTGAAACTTGAAACAATAAAGTAGTTTCAAGTTCTGTCTCTATGTTTTGTTTCCTCTTGATGTAACCCTAAGCAGTGACTGGCGAGAAATACTTACATTGAAAGGGATTGCCAAGCTTCCAAAGATAAGAATCTCCAGAAATCTCAGCAAATATTTTTTCACCCAAACTGGATGATACTTTCAGGTAATGATCAGTACACTAAGGCGACTTGGTTTCCCAAATTTCGTTCTTCTATGTTGAAGCGTTCGTTTCCAGTAACAGTTTGAATTTCTAGATTTCACTCTGTTTTCTCCTATATTGATAGATGTATTTGGAACTCTAAATCCAACACGGTTTGTGCTGGCTTCTTGAAACATGACACAATAAAGTAGTTTCACGTTCTATCTCTATATTTTGTTTCCTCTTGATGTAGCCCAATGCAGTGACTGGCGAGAAACACTTTCATGGAAAGGGGTTGCCAGGCTTCCCAAAATTACGAATCTCCAGAAATCTCAGCAAATATTTTTTCACCCAAACTGGATGATAATTTCAGGTAATGATCAGTACACTAAGGCGACTTGGTTCCCCAAATTTCGTTCTTCTATGTTGAAGCGTTCGTTTCCAGTAACAGTTTGAATTTTTAGGTTTCACTCTGTTTTCTCCTATATTGATAGATGTGTTTGGAACTCTAAATCCAACACGGTTTGTGCTAGCTTCTTGAAACTTGACACAATAAAGTAGTTTCACGTTCTATCTCTATGTTTTGTTTCCTCTTGATGTAGCCTTAAGCAGTGACTGGCGAGAAACACTTTCATGGAAAGGGGTTGCCAAGCTTCCTAAAATTACGAATCTCCAGAAATCTCAGCAAATATTTTTTCACCCAAACTGGATGATACTTTCAGGTAATGATCAGTACACTAAGCCGACTTGGTTCCCCAAACTTCGTTCTTCTATGTTGAAGCGTTCGTTTCCAGTAACAGTTTGAATTTTTAGGTTTCACTCTGTTTTCTCCTATATTGACACATGTATTTGGAACTCTAAATCCAACACGGTTTGTGCTAGCTTCTTGAAACTTTAAGCAATAAAGTACTTTCTCGTTCTATCTCTATGTTTTGTTTCCTCTTGATGTAGCCCTAAGCAGTGACTGGCGAGAAACACTTTCATGAAAAGGTGTTGCCAAGCTTCCAAAAATTAGGAATCTCCAGAAATCCCAGCAAATATATTTTCACCCAAACTGGATGATACTTTCAGGTTATGATCAGTACACTAAGCCGACTTGGTTCCCCAAATTTTGTTCTTCTATGTTGCCTCGTTCGTTTGCAGTAACAGTTTGAATTTTTAGGTTTCACTCTGTTCTCTCCTATATTGATAGATGTATTTGGAACTCTAAATCCAACACGGTTTGTGCTAGCTTCTTGAAACTTGAAACAATAAAGTAGTTTCAAGTTCTGTCTCTATGTTTGGTTCCTCTTGATGTAGCCCTAAGCAGTGACTGGCGAGAAACACGTTCATTGAAAGGGATTGCCAAGCTTCCAAAAATACGAATCTCCAGAAATCTCAGCAAACATTTTTTCACCCAACCTGGATGATACTTTCAGGTATTGATCAGTGCACTAAGGCGACTTGGTTCCCCAAATATCGTTCTTCTATGTTGAAGCATTCATTTCCAGTAACAGTTTGAATTTTTAGGTTTCACTCTGTATTCTCCTATATTGATATATGTGTTTGGAACTCTAAATCCAACACGGTTTGTGCTAACTTCTTGAAACCGGACACAATAAAGTAGTTTCACGTTCTATCTCTGTGTTTTGTTTCCTCTTGATGTAGACCTAAGCAGTGACTGGCGAGAAACACTTTCATGGAAAGGGTTTGCCAAGCTGCCAAAAATTACGAATCTCCAGAAATCTCAGCAAATATTTTTTCACCCAAACTGGATGATACTTTGAAGTAATGATCAGTACACTAAGCCGACTTGGTTCCCCAAATTTCGTTCTTCTATGTTGAAGCGTTCGTTTCCAGTAACAGTTTGAATTTTTAGGTTTCAATCTGTTTTCTCCTATATTGACACATGTATTTGGAACTCTAAATCCAACACGGTTTGTGCTAGCTTCTTGAAACTTGAAACAATAAAGTGGTTTCTCGTTCTATCTCTATGTTTTGTTTCCTCTTGATGTAGCCCTAAGCAGTGACTGGCGAGAAACAGTTTCATGGAAAGGGGTTGTCAAGCTTCCAAAAATTAGGAATCTCCAGAAATCTACGCAATAATTTTTTCACCCAAACTGGATGATGCTTTCAGGTAATGCTCAGTACACTAAGCCCTCTTGCTTCTCCAAATTTCGTACTTCTATGTTGAAGCGTTCGTTTCCAGTAACAGTTTGAATTTTTAGGTTACACTCTGTTTTCTCCAATATTGATAGATGTATTAGGAACTCTAAATCCCACACGGTTTGCTAGCTTCTTGAAACTTGAAACAATAAAGTAGTTTCACATTCTATCTCTATGTTTTGTTTCCTCTATGTTTTGTTTCCTCTTGATGCTAGCTTCTTGAAACTTGAAACAATAAAGTAGTTTCAAGTTTTGTCTCTATGTTTTGTTACCTCTTGATGTAACCCTAAGCAGTGACTGGCGAGAAATACTTACATTGAAAGGGATTGCCAAGCTTCCAAAGATAAGAATCTCCAGAAATCTCAGCAAATATTTTTTCACCCAAACTGGATGACACTTTCAGGTAATGATCAGTACACTAAGGCGACTTGGTTTCCCAAATTTCGTTCTTCTATGTTGAAGCGTTCGTTTCCAGTAACACTTTGAATTTTTAGGTTTCACTCTGTTTTCTCCTATATTGATAGATGTATTTGGAACTCTAAATCCAACACGGTTTGTGCTAGGTTCTTGAAACTTGACACAATAAAGTAGTTTCACGTTCTATCTCTATGGTTTCTTTCCTCTTGATGTAGCCCTAAGCAGTGACTGGCGAGAAACACTTTCATGGAAAGGGGTTGCCAGGCTTCCCAAAATTACGAATCTCCAGAAATCTCAGCAAATATTTTTTCACCCAAACTGGATGATACTTTCAGGTAATGATCAGTACACTAAGGCGACTTGGTTCCCCAAATTTCGTTCTTCTATGTTGAAGCGTTCGTTTCCAGTAACAGTTTGAATTTTTAGGTTTCACTCTGTTTTCTCCTATATTGATAGATGTATTTGGAACTCTAAATCCAACACGGTTTGTGCTAGGTTTTTGAAACTTGACACAATAAAGTAGTTTCACATTCTATCTCTATGTTTTGTTTCCTCTTGATGTAGCCTTAAGCAGTGACTGGCGAGAAATACTTTCATGGAAAGGGGTTGCCAGGCTTCCCAAAATTACGAATCTCCAGAAATCTCAGCAAATATTTTTTCACCCAAACTGGATGATACTTTCAGGTAATGATCAGTACACTAAGGCGACTTGGTTCCCCAAATTTCGTTCTTCTAAGTTGAAGCGTTCGTTTCCAGTAACAGTTTGAATTTTTAGGTTTCACTCTGTTTTCTCCTATATTGATAGATGTATTTGGAACTCTAAATCCAACACGGTTTGTGCTAGGTTCTTGAAACTTGACACAATAAAGTAGTTTCACGTTCTATCTCTACGTTTTGTTTCCTCTTGATGTAGCCCTAAGCAGTAACTGGCGAGAAACACTTTCATGGAAAGGGGTTGCCAAGCTTCCTAAAATTACGAATCTCGAGAAATCTCAGCAAATATTTTTTCACCCAAACTGGATGATACTTTCAGGTAATGATCAGTACACTAAGGCGACTTGGTTCCCCAAATTTCGTTCTTCTATGTTGAAGCGTTCGTTTGCAGTAACACTTTGAATTTTTAGGTTTCACTCTGTTTTCTCCTATATTGATAGATGTATTTGGAACTCTAAATCCAACACGGTTTGTGCTAGCTTCTTGAAACTTGACACAATAAAGTAGTTTCACGTTCTATCTCTACGTTTTGTTTCCTCTTGATGTAGCCCTAAGCAGTGACTGGCGAGAAACACTTTCATGGAAAGGGGTTGCCAGGCTTCCCAAAATTACGAATCTCCAGAAATCTCAGCAAATATTTTTTCACCCAAACTGGATGATACTTTCAGGTAATGATCAGTACACTAAGGCGACTTGGTTCCCCAAATTTCGTTCTTCTATGTTGAAGCGTTCGTTTCCAGTATCAGTTTGAATTTTTAGGTTTCACTCTGTTTTCTCCTATATTGATAGATGTATTTGGAACTCTAAATCCAACACGGTTTGTGCTAGGTTCTTGAAACTTGACACAATAAAGTAGTTTCACATTCTATCTCTATGTTTTGTTTCCTCTTGATGTAGCCTTAAGCAGTGACTGGCGAGAAACACTTTCATGGAAAGGGGTTGCCAGGCTTCCCAAAATTACGAATCTCCAGAAATCTCAGCAAATATTTTTTCACCCAAACTGGATGATACTTTCAGGTAATGATCAGTACACTAAGGCGACTTGGTTCCCCAAATTTCGTTCTTCTATGTTGAAGCGTTCGTTTCCAGTAACAGTTTGAATTTTTAGGTTTCACTCTGTTTTCTCCTATATTGATAGATGTATTTGGAACTCTAAATCCAACACGGTTTGTGCTGGCTTCTTGAAACATGACACAATAAAGTAGTTTCACGTTCTATCTCTATGTTTTGTTTCCTCTTGATGTAGCCCAATGCAGTGTCTGGCGAGAAACACTTTCATGGAAAGGGGTTGCCAGGCTTCCCAAAATTACGAATCTCCAGAAATCTCAGCAAATATTTTTTCACCCAAAGTGGATGATACTTTCAGGTAATGATCAGTACACTAAGGCGACTTGGTTCCCCAAATTTCGTTCTTCTATGTTGAAGCGTTCGTTTCCAGTAACAGTTTGAATTTTTAGGTTTCACTCTGTTTTCTCCTATATTGATAGATGTATTTGGAACTCTAAATCCAACACGGTTTGTGCTAGCTTCTTGAAACATGACACAATAAAGTAGTTTCACGTTCTATCTCTATGTTTTGTTTCCTCTTGATGTAGCCCAATGCAGTGACTGGCGAGAAACACTTTCATGGAAAGGGGTTGCCAGGCTTCCCAAAATTACGAATCTCCAGAAATCTCAGCAAATATTTTTTCACCCAAACTGGATGATACTTTCAGGTAATGATCAGTACACTAAGGCGACTTGGTTCCCCAAATTTTGTTCTTCTATGTTGCATCGTTCGTTTGCAGTAACAGTTTGAATTTTTAGGTTTCACTCTGTTCTCTCCTATATTGATAGATGTATTTGGAACTCTAAATCCAACACGGTTTGTGCTAGCTTCTTGAAACTTGAAACAATAAAGTAGTTTCAAGTTCTGTCTCTATGTTTGGTTCCTCTTGATGTAGCCCTAAGCAGTGA
This sequence comes from Spermophilus citellus, assembly GCF_964194105.1. NCBI lineage: Eukaryota > Metazoa > Chordata > Mammalia > Rodentia > Sciuridae > Spermophilus > Spermophilus citellus. The sequence continues at coordinate 10,572,778 of NC_138192.1, read as the reverse complement.
CTGGCGAGAAACACGTTCATTGAAAGGGATTGCCAAGCTTCCAAAAATACGAATCTCCAGAAATCTCAGCAAACATTTTTTCACCCAAACTGGATGATACTTTCAGGTATTGATCAGTGCACTAAGGCGACTTGATTCCCCAAATATCGTTCTTCTATGTTGAAGCGTTCATTTCCAGTAACAGTTTGAATTTTTAGGTTTCACTCTGTATTCTCCTATATTGATATATGTGTTTGGAACTCTAAATCCAACACGGTTTGTGCTAACTTCTTGAAACCGGACACAATAAAGTAGTTTCACGTTCTATCTCTGTGTTTTGTTTCCTCTTGATGTAGCCTTAAGCAGTGACTGGCGAGAAACACTTTCATGGAAAGGGGTTGCCAAGCTTCCTAAAATTACGAATCTCCAGAAATCTCAGCAAATATTTTTTCACCCAAACTGGATGATACTTTGAAGTAATGATCAGTACACTAAGCCGACTTGGTTCCCCAAATTTCGTTCTTCTATGTTGAAGCGTTCGTTTCCAGTAACAGTTTGAATGTTTAGGTTTCACTCTGTTTTCTCCTATATTGACACATGCATTTGGAACTCTAAATCCAACACGGTTTGTGCTAGCTTCTTGAAACTTGAAACAATAAAGTGGTTTCTCGTTCTATCTCTATGTTTTGTTTCCTCTTGATGTAGCCCTAAGCAGTGACTGGCGAGAAACACTTTCATGGAAAGGGGTTGTCAAGCTTCCAAAAATTAGGAATCTCCAGAAATCTCAGCAAATATTTTTTCACCCAAACTGGATGATACTTTCAGGTAATGCTCAGTACACTAAGCCCTCTTGCTTCTCCAAATTTCGTACTTCTATGTTGAAGCGTTCGTTTCCAGTAACAGTTTGAATTTTTAGGTTACACTCTGTTTTCTCCTATATTGATAGATGTATTAGGAACTCTAAATCCCACACGGTTTGTGCTAGCTTCTTGAAACATGAAACAATAAAGTAGTTTCACATTCTATCTCTATGTTTTGTTTCCTCTATGTTTTGTTTCCTCTTGATGCTAGCTTCTTGAAACTTGAAACAATAAAGTAGTTTCAAGTTCTGTCTCTATGTTTTGTTTCCTCTTGATGTAACCCTAAGCAGTGACTGGCGAGAAATACTTACATTGAAAGGGATTGCCAAGCTTCCAAAGATAAGAATCTCCAGAAATCTCAGCAAATATTTTTTCACCCAAACTGGATGATACTTTCAGGTAATGATCAGTACACTAAGGCGACTTGGTTTCCCAAATTTCGTTCTTCTATGTTGAAGCGTTCGTTTCCAGTAACACTTTGAATTTTTAGGTTTCACTCTGTTTTCTCCTATATTGATAGATGTATTTGGAACTCTAAATCCAACACGGTTTGTGCTAGGTTCTTGAAACTTGACACAATAAAGTAGTTTCACGTTCTATCTCTATGGTTTCTTTCCTCTTGATGTAGCCCTAAGCAGTGACTGGCGAGAAACACTTTCCTGGAAAGGGGTTGCCAGGCTTCCCAAAATTACGAATCTCCAGAAATCTCAGCAAATATTTTTTCACCCAAACTGGATGATACTTTCAGGTAATGATCAGTACACTAAGGCGACTTGGTTCCCCAAATTTCGTTCTTCTATGTTGAAGCGTTCGTTTCCAGTAACAGTTTGAATTTTTAGGTTTCACTCTGTTTTCTCCTATATTGATAGATGTATTTGGAACTCTAAATCCAACACGGTTTGTGCTAGGTTTTTGAAACTTGACACAATAAAGTAGTTTCACATTCTATCTCTATGTTTTGTTTCCTCTTGATGTAGCCTTAAGCAGTGACTGGCGAGAAACACTTTCATGGAAAGGGGTTGCCAGGCTTCCCAAAATTACGAATCTCCAGAAATCTCAGCAAATATTTTTTCACCCAAACTGGATGATACTTTCAGGTAATGATCAGTACACTAAGGCGACTTGGTTCCCCAAATTTCGTTCTTCTATGTTGAAGCGTTCGTTTCCAGTAACAGTTTGAATTTTTAGGTTTCACTCTGTTTTCTCCTATATTGATAGATGTATTTGGAACTCTAAATCCAGCACGGTTTGTGCTAGGTTCTTGAAACTTCACACAATAAAGTAGTTTCACGTTCTATCTCTACGTTTTGTTTCCTCTTGATGTAGCCCTAAGCAGTAACTGGCGAGAAACACTTTCATGGAAAGGGGTTGCCAAGCTTCCTAAAATTACGAATCTCCAGAAATCTCAGCAAATATTTTTTCACCCAAACTGGATGATACTTTCAGGTAATGATCAGTACACTAAGGCGACTTGGTTCCCCAAATTTCGTTCTTCTATGTTGAAGCGTTCGTTTGCAGTAACACTTTGAATTTTTAGGTTTCACTCTGTTTTCTCCTATATTGATAGATGTATTTGGAACTCTAAATCCAACACGGTTTGTGCTAGCTTCTTGAAACTTGACACAATAAAGTAGTTTCACGTACTATCTCTATGTTTTGTTTCCTCTTGATGTAGCCCTAAGCAGTGACTGGCGAGAAACACTTTCATGGAAAGGGGTTGCCAGGCTTCCCAAAATTACGAATCTCCAGAAATCTCAGCAAATATTTTTTCACCCAAACTGGATGATACTTTCAGGTAATGATCAGTACACTAAGGCGACTTGGTTCCCCAAATTTCGTTCTTCTATGTTGAAGCGTTCGTTTCCAGTAACAGTTTGAATTTTTAGGTTTCACTCTGTTTTCTCCTATATTGATAGATGTGTTTGGAACTCTAAATCCAACACGGTTTGTGCTAGGTTCTTGAAACTTGACACAATAAAGTAGTTTCACGTTCTATCTCTATGTTTTGTTTCCTCTTGATGTAGCCTTAAGCAGTGACTGGCGAGAAACACTTTCATGGAAAGGGGTTGCCAAGCTTCCTAAAATTACGAATCTCCAGAAATCTCAGCAAATATTTTTTCACCCAAACTGGATGATACTTTGAAGTAATGATCAGTACACTAAGCCGACTTGGTTCCCCAAATTTCGTTCTTCTATGTTGAAGCGTTCGTTTCCAGTAACAGTTTGAATTTTTAGGTTTCACTCTGTTTTCTCCTATATTGACACATGTATTTGGAACTCTAAATCCAACACGGTTTGTGCTAGCTTCTTGAAACTTGAAACAATAAAGTGGTTTCTCGTTCTATCTCTATGTTTTGTTTCCTCTTGATGTAGCACTAAGCAGTGACTGGCGAGAAACACTTTCATGGAAAGGGGTTGTCAAGCTTCCAAAAATTAGGAATCTCCAGAAATCTCAGCAAATATTTTTTCACCCAAACTGGATGATACTTTCAGGTAATGCTCAGTACACTAAGCCCTCTTGCTTCTCCAAATTTCGTACTTCTATGTTGAAGCGGTCGTTTCCAGTAACAGTTTGAATTTTTAGGTTACACTCTGTTTTCTCCTATATTGATAGATGTATTAGGAACTCTAAATCCCACACGGTTTGTGCTAGCTTCTTGAAACTTGAAACAATAAAGTGGTTTCTCGTTCTATCTCTATGTTTTGTTTCCTCTTGATGTAGCCCTAAGCAGTGACTGGCGAGAAACACTTTCATGGAAAGGGGTTGCCAGGCTTCCCAAAATTACGAATCTCCAGAAATCTCAGCAAATATTTTTTCACCCAAACTGGATGATATTTTCAGGTATTGATCAGTGCACTAAGGCGACTTGGTTCCCCAAATATCGTACTTCTATGTTGAAGCGTTCATTTCCAGTAACAGTTTGAATTTTTAGGTTTCACTCTGTATTCTCCTATATTGATATATGTGTTTGGAACTCTAAATCCAACACGGTTTGTGCTAACTTCTTGAAACCGGACACAATAAAGTAGTTTCACGTTCTATCTCTGTGTTTTGTTTCCTCTTGATGTAGACGTAAGCAGTGACTGGCGAGAAACACTTTCATGGAAAGGGTTTGCCAAGCTGCCAAAAATTACGAATCTCCAGAAATCTCAGCAAATATTTTTTCACCCAAACTGGATGATACTTTGAAGTAATGATCAGAACACTAAGGCGACTTGGTTCCCCAAATTTCGTTCTTCTATGTTGAAGCGTTCGTTTCCAGTAACAGTTTGAATTTTTAGGTTTCACTCTGTTTTCTCCTATATTGACACATATATTTGGAACTCTAAATCCAACACGGTTTGTGCTAGCTTCTTGAAACTTGAAACAATAAAGTGGTTTCTCGTTCTATCTCTATGTTTTGTTTCCTCTTGATGTAGCCCTAAGCAGTGACTGGCGAGAAACACTTTCATGGAAAGGGGTTGCCAGGCTTCCCAAAATTACGAATCTCCAGAAATCTCAGCAAATATTTTTTCACCCAAACTGGATGATACTTTCAGGTAATGATCAGTACACTAAGCCGACTTGGTTCCCCAAATTTCGTTCTTCTATGTTGAAGCGTTCGTTTCCAGTAACAGTTTGAATTTTTAGGTTTCACTCTGTTTTCTCCTATATTGACACATGTATTTGGAACTCTAAATCCAACACGGTTTGTGCTAGCTTCTTGAAACTTGAAACAATAAAGTGGTTTCTCGTTCTATCTCTATGTTTTGTTTCCTCTTGATGTAGCCCTAAGCAGTGACTGGCGAGAAACACTTTCATGGAAAGGGGTTGTCAAGCTTCCAAAAATTAGGAATCTCCAGAAATCTCAGCAAATATTTTTTCACCCAAACTGGATGATACTTTCAGGTAATGCTCAGTACACTAAGCCCTCTTGCTTCTCCAAATTTCATACTTCTATTTTGAAGCGTTCGTTTCCAGTAACAGTTTGAATTTTTAGGTTACACTCTGTTTTCTCCTATATTGATAGATGTATTAGGAACTCTAAATCCCACACGGTTTGTGCTAGCTTCTTGAAACTTGAAACAATAAAGTAGTTTCACTTTCTCTCTCTATGTTTTGTTTCCTCTTGATGTAGCCCTAAGCAGTGACAGGCAAGAAACACTTTCATGGAAAGGGGTTGCCAAGCTTCCAAATATTACGAATCTCCGGAAATCTCAGCAAATATTTTTTCACCCAAACTGGATGATACTTTCAGGTAATGATCAGTATACTAAGCCGACTTGGTTCCCCAAATTTTGTTCTTCTATTTTGAAGCGTTCGTTTCCATTAACAGTTTGAATTTTCAGGTTTCACTCTGTTCTCTCCAATATTGATAGATGTATTTGGAACTCTAAATCCAACACGGTTTGTGCTAGCTTCTTGAAACTTGAAACAATAAAGTAGTTTCAAGTTCTGTCTCTATGTTTTGTTTCCTCTTGATGTAACCCTAAGCAGTGACTGGCGAGAAATACTTACATTGAAAGGGATTGCCAAGCTTCCAAAGATAAGAATCTCCAGAAATCTCAGCAAATATTTTTTCACCCAAACTGGATGATACTTTCAGGTAATGATCAGTACACTAAGGCGACTTGTTTTCCCAAATTTCGTTCTTCTATGTTGAAGCGTTCGTTTCCAGTAACACTTTGAATTTTTAGGTTTCACTCTGTTTTCTCCTATATTGATAGATGTATTTGGAACTCTAAATCCAACACGGTTTGTGCTAGGTTCTTGAATCTTGACACAATAAAGTAGTTTCACGTTCTATCTCTATGGTTTCTTTCCTCTTGATGTAGCCCTAAGCAGTGACTGGCGAGAAACACTTTCATGGAAAGGGGTTGCCAGGCTTCCCAAAATTACGAATCTCCAGAAATCTCAGCAAATATTTTTTCACCCAAACTGGATGATACTTTCAGGTAATGATCAGTACACTAAGGCGACTTGGTTCCCCAAATTTCGTTCTTCTATGTTGAAGCGTTCGTTTCCAGTAACAGTTTGAATTTTTAGATTTCACTCTGTTTTCTCCTATATTGATAGATGTATTTGGAACTCTAAATCCAACACGGTTTGTGCTAGGTTCTTGAAACTTGACACAATAAAGTAGTTTCACGTTCTATCTCTATGTTTTGTTTCCTCTTGATGTAGCCCTAAGCAGTAACTGGCGAGAAACACTTTCATGGAAAGGGGTTGCCAGGCTTCCTAAAATTACGAATCTCCAGAAATCTCAGCAAATATTTTTTCACCCAAACTGGATGATACTTTCAGGTAATGATCAGTACACTAAGCCGACTTGGTTCCCCAATCTTCGTTCTTCTATGTTGAAGCGTTCGTTTCCAGTAACAGTTTGAATTTTTAGGTTTCACTGTGTTTTCTCCTATATTGATACATGTATTTGGAACTCTAAATCCAACACGGTTTGTGCTAGCTTCTTGAAACTTGAAGCAATAAAGTACTTTCTCGTTCTATCTCTATGTTTTGTTTCCTCTTGATGTAGCCCTAAGCAGTGACTGGCGAGAAACACTTTCATGGAAAGGGGTTGTCAAGCTTCCAAAAATTAGGAATCTCCAGAAATCTCAGCAAATATTTTTTCACCCAAACTGGATGATACTTTCAGGTAATGCTCAGTACACTAAGCCCTCTTGCTTCTCCAAATTTCGTACTTCTATGTTGAAGCGTTCGTTTCCAGTAACAGTTTGAATTTTTAGGTTACACTCTGTTTTCTCCTATATTGATAGATGTATTAGGAACTCTAAATCCCACACGGTTTGTGCTAGCTTCTTGAAACTTGAAACAATAAAGTAGTTTCACATTCTATCTCTATGTTTTGTTTCCTCTATGTTTTGTTTCCTCTTGATGCTAGCTTCTTGAAACTTGAAACAATAAAGTAGTTTCAAGTACTGTCTCTATGTTTTGTTTCCTCTTGATGTAACCCTAAGCAGTGACTGGCGAGAAACACTTTCATGGAAAGGGGTTGCCAAGCTTCCAAAGATAAGAATCTCCAGAAATCTCAGCAAATATTTTTTCACCCAAACTGGATGATACTTTCAGGTAATGATCAGCACACTAAGGCGACTTGGTTCCCCAAATTTCGTTCTTCTATGTTGAAGCGTTCGTTTCCAGTAACAGTTTGAATTTTTAGGTTTCACTCTGTTTTCTCCTATATTGATAGATGTATTTGGAACTCTAAATCCTACACGGTTTGTGCTAGCTTCTTGAAACATGACACAATAAAGTAGTTTCACGTTCTATCTCTATGTTTTGTTTCCTCTTGATGTAGCCCAATGCAGTGACTGGCGAGAAACACTTTCATGGAAAGGGGTTGCCAGGCTTCCCAAAATTACGAATCTCCAGAAATCTCAGCAAATATTTTTTCACCCAAACTGGATGATACTTTCAGGTAATGATCAGTACACTAAGGCGACTTGGTTCCCCAAATTTCATTCTTCTATGTTGAAGCGTTCGTTTCCAGTAACCCTTTGAATTTTTAGGTTTCACTCTGTTTTCTCCTATATTGATAGATGTGTTTGGAACTCTAAATCCAACACGGTTTGTGCTAGGTTCTTGAAACTTGACACAATAAAGTAGTTTCACGTTCTATATCTATATTTTGTTTCCTCTTGATGTAGCGTTAAGCAGTGACTGGCGAGAAACACTTTCATGGAAAGGGGTTGCCAAGCTTCCTAAAATTACGAATCTCCAGAAATCTCAGTAAATATTTTTTCACCCAAACTGGATGATACTTTCAGGTAATGATCAGTACACTAAGGCGACTTGGTTCCCCAAATTTCGTTCTTCTATGTTGAAGCGTTCGTTTCCAGTAACACTTTGAATTTTTAGGTTTCACTCTGTTTTCTCATATATTGATAGATGTATTTGGAACTCTAAATCCAACACGGTTTGTGCTAGGTTCTTGAATCTTGACACAATAAAGTAGTTTCACGTTCTATCTCTATGGTTTCTTTCCTCTTGATGTAGCCCTAAGCAGTGACTGGCGAGAAACACTTTCATGGAAAGGGGTTGCCAGGCTTCCCAAAATTACGAATCTCCAGAAATCTCAGCAAATATTTTTTCACCCAAACTGGATGATACTTTCAGGTAATGATCAGTACACTAAGGCGACTTGGTTCCCCAAATTTCGTTCTTCTATGTTGAAGCGTTCGTTTCCAGTAACAGTTTGAATTTTTAGATTTCACTCTGTTTTCTCCTATATTGATAGATGTATTTGGAACTCGAAATCCAACACGGTTTGTGCTAGGTTCTTGAAACTTGACACAATAAAGTAGTTTCATGTTCTATCTCTATGTTTTGTTTCCTCTTGATGTAGCCCTAAGCAGTAACTGGCGAGAAACACTTTCATGGAAAGGGGTTGCCAGGCTTCCTAAAATTACGAATCTCCAGAAATCTCAGCAAATATTTTTTCACCCAAACTGGATGATACTTTCAGGTAATGATCAGTACACTAAGCCGACTTGGTTCCCCAATCTTCGTTCTTCTATGTTGAAGCGTTCGTTTCCAGTAACAGTTTGAATTTTTAGGTTTCACTGTGTTTTCTCCTATATTGATACATGTATTTGGAACTCTAAATCCAACACGGTTTGTGCTAGCTTCTTGAAACTTGAAGCAATAAAGTACTTTCTCGTTCTATCTCTATGTTTTGTTTCCTCTTGATGTAGCCCTAAGCAGTGACTGGCGAGAAACACTTTCATGGAAAGGGGTTGTCAAGCTTCCAAAAATTAGGAATCTCCAGAAATCTCAGCAAATATTTTTTCACCCAAACTGGATGATACTTTCAGGTAATGCTCAGTACACTAAGCCCTCTTGCTTCTCCAAATTTCGTACTTCTATGTTGAAGCGTTCGTTTCCAGTAACAGTTTGAATTTTTAGGTTACACTCTGTTTTCTCCTATATTGATAGATGTATTAGGAACTCTAAATCCCACACGGTTTGTGCTAGCTTCTTGAAACTTGAAACAATAAAGTAGTTTCACATTCTATCTCTATGTTTTGTTTCCTCTATGTTTTGTTTCCTCTTGATGCTAGCTTCTTGAAACTTGAAACAATAAAGTAGTTTCAAGTACTGTCTCTATGTTTTGTTTCCTCTTGATGTAACCCTAAGCAGTGACTGGCGAGAAACACTTTCATGGAAAGGGGTTGCCAAGCTTCCTAAAATTACGAATCTCCAGAAATCTCAGCAAATATTTTTTCACCCAAACTGGATGATACTTTCAGGTAATGATCAGTACACTAAGGCGACTTGGTTCCCCAAATTTCGTTCTTCTATGTTGAAGCGTTCGTTTCCAGTAACAGTTTGAATTTTTAGGTTTCACTCTGTTTTCTCCTATATTGATAGGTGTATTTGGAACTCTAAATCCTACACGGTTTGTGCTAGCTTCTTGAAACATGACACAATAAAGTAGTTTCACGTTCTATCTCTATGTTTTGTTTCCTCTTGATGTAGCCCAATGCAGTGACTGGCGAGAAACACTTTCATGGAAAGGGGTTGCCAGGCTTCCCAAAATTACGAATCTCCAGAAATCTCAGCAAATATTTTTTCACCCAAACTGGATGATACTTTCAGGTAATGATCAGTACACTAAGGCGATTGGTTCCCCAAATTTCATTCTTCTATGTTGAAGCGTTCGTTTCCAGTAACCCTTTGAATTTTTAGGTTTCACTCTGTTTTCTCCTATATTGATAGATGTGTTTGGAACTCTAAATCCAACACGGTTTGTGCTAGGTTCTTGAAACTTGACACAATAAAGTAGTTTCACGTTCTATATCTATGTTTTGTTTCCTCTTGATGTAGCGTTAAGCAGTGACTGGCGAGAAACACTTTCATGGAAAGGGGTTGCCAAGCTTCCTAAAATTACGAATCTCCAGAAATCTCAGTAAATATTTTTTCACCCAAACTGGATGATACTTTCAGGTAATGATCAGTACACTAAGGCGACTTGGTTCCCCAAATTTCGTTCTTCTATGTTGAAGCGTTCGTTTCCAGTAACACTTTGAATTTTTAGGTTTCACTCTGTTTTCTCCTATATTGATAGATGTATTTGGAACTCTAAATCCAACAGGGTTTGTGCTAGCTTCTTGAACTTGACACAATAAAGTAGTTTCACGTTCTATCTCTACGTTTTGTTTCCTCTTGATGTAGCCCTAAGCAGTTACTGGCGGGAAACACTTTCATGGAAAGGGGTTGCCAAGCTTCCTAAAATTACGAATCTCCAGAAATCTCAGCAAATATTTTTTCACCCAAACTGGATGATACTTTCAGGTAATGATCAGTACACTAAGGCGACTTGGTTCCCCAAATTTCGTTCTTCTATGTTGAAGCGTTCGTTTGCAGTAACAGTTTGAATTTTTAGGTTTCACTCTGTTTTCTCCTATATTGATAGATGTATTTGGAACTCTAAATCCAACACGGTTTGTGCTGGCTTCTTGAAACATGACACAATAAAGTAGTTTCACGTTCTATCTCTATGTTTTGTTTCCTCTTGATGTAGCCCAATGCAGTGACTGGCGAGAAACACTTTCATGGAAAGGGGTTGCCAGGCTTCCCAAAATTACGAATCTCCAGAAATCTCAGCAAATATTTTTTCACCCAAACTGGATGATACTTTCAGGTAATGATCAGTACACTAAGGCGACTTGGTTCCCCAAATTTCGTTCTTCTATGTTGAAGCGTTCGTTTCCAGTAACAGTTTGAATTTTTAGGTTTCACTCTGTTTTCTCCTATATTGATAGATGTGTTTGGAACTCTAAATCCAACACGGTTTGTGCTAGGTTCTTGAAACTTGACACAATAAAGTAGTTTCACGTTCTATCTCTATGTTTTGTTTCCTCTTGATGTAGCCTTAAGCAGTGACTGGCGAGAAACACTTTCATGGAAAGGGGTTGCCAAGCTTCCTAAAATTACGAATCTCCAGAAATCTCAGCAAATATTTTTTCACCCAAACTGGATGATACTTTCAGGTAATGATCAGTACACTAAGCCGACTTGGTTCCCCAAACTTCGTTCTTCTATGTTGAAGCGTTCGTTTCCAGTAACAGTTTGAATTTTTAGGTTTCACTCTGTTATCTCCTATATTGATACATGTATTTGGAACTCTAAATCCAACACGGTTTGTGCTAGCTTCTTGAAACTTGAAGCAATAAAGTACTTTCTCGTTCTATCTCTATGTTTTGTTTCCTCTTGATGTAGCCCTAAGCAGTGACTGGCGAGAAACACTTTCATGAAAAGGTGTTGCCAAGCTTCCAAAAATTAGGAATCTCCAGAAATCCCAGCAAATATATTTTCAACCAAACTGGATGATACTTTCAGGTAATGATCAGTACACTAAGCCGACTTGGTTCCCCAAATTTTGTTCTTCTATGTTGCATCGTTCGTTTGCAGTAACAGTTTGAATTTTTAGGTTTCACTCTGTTCTCTCCTATATTGATAGATGTATTTGGAACTCTAAATCCAACACGGTTTGTGCTAGCTTCTTGAAACTTGAAACAATAAAGTAGTTTCAAGTTCTGTCTCTATGTTTGGTTCCTCTTGATGTAGCCCTAAGCAGTGACTGGCGAGAAACACGTTCATTGAAAGGGATTGCCAAGCTTCCAAAAATACAAATCTCCAGAAATCTCAGCAAACATTTTTTCACCCAAACTGGATGATACTTTCAGGTATTGATCAGTGCACTAAGGCGACTTGATTCCCCAAATATCGTTCTTCTATGTTGAAGCGTTCATTTCCAGTAACAGTTTGAATTTTTAGGTTTCACTCTGTATTCTCCTATATTGATATATGTGTTTGGAACTCTAAATCCAACACGGTTTGTGCTAACTTCTTGAAACCGGACACAATAAAGTAGTTTCACGTTCTATCTCTGTGTTTTGTTTCCTCTTGATGTAGCCTTAAGCAGTGACTGGCGAGAAACACTTTCATGGAAAGGGGTTGCCAAGCTTCCTAAAATTACGAATCTCCAGAAATCTCAGCAAATATTTTTTCACCCAAACTGGATGATACTTTGAAGTAATGATCAGTACACTAAGCCGACTTGATTCCCCAAATTTCGTTCTTCTATGTTGAAGCGTTCGTTTCCAGTAACAGTTTGAATGTTTAGGTTTCACTCTGTTTTCTCCTATATTGACACATGCATTTGGAACTCTAAATCCAACACGGTTTGTGCTAGCTTCTTGAAACTTGAAACAATAAAGTGGTTTCTCGTTCTATCTCTATGTTTTGTTTCCTCTTGATGTAGCCCTAAGCAGTGACTGGCGAGAAACACTTTCATGGAAAGGGGTTGTCAAGCTTCCAAAAATTAGGAATCTCCAGAAATCTCAGCAAATATTTTTTCACCCAAACTGGATGATACTTTCAGGTAATGCTCAGTACACTAAGCCCTCTTGCTTCTCCAAATTTCGTACTTCTATGTTGAAGCGTTCGTTTCCAGTAACAGTTTGAATTTTTAGGTTACACTCTGTTTTCTCCTATATTGATAGATGTATTAGGAACTGTAAATCCCACACGGTTTGTGCTAGCTTCTTGAAACTTGAAACAATAAAGTAGTTTCACATTCTATCTCTATGTTTTGTTTCCTCTATGTTTTGTTTCCTCTTGATGCTAGCTTCTTGAAACTTGAAACAATAAAGTAGTTTCAAGTTCTGTCTCTATGTTTTGTTTCCTCTTGATGTAACCCTAAGCAGTGACTGGCGAGAAATACTTACATTGAAAGGGATTGCCAAGCTTCCAAAGAAAAGAATCTCCAGAAATCTCAGCAAATATTTTTTCACCCAAACTGGATGATACTTTCAGGTAATGATCAGTACACTAAGGCGACTTGGTTTCCCAAATTTCGTTCTTCTATGTTGAAGCGTTCGTTTCCAGTAACACTTTGAATTTTTAGGTTTCACTCTGTTTTCTCCTATATTGATAGATGTATTTGGAACTCTAAATCCAACACGGTTTGTGCTAGGTTCTTGAAACTTGACACAATAAAGTAGTTTCACGTTCTATCTCTATGGTTTCTTTCCTCTTGATGTAGCCCTAAGCAGTGACTGGCGAGAAACACTTTCATGGAAAGGGGTTGCCAGGCTTCCCAAAATTACGAATCTCCAGAAATCTCAGCAAATATTTTTTCACCCAAACTGGATGATACTTTCAGGTAATGATCAGTACACTAAGGCGACTTGGTTCCCCAAATTTCGTTCTTCTATGTTGAAGCGTTCGTTTCCAGTAACAGTTTGAATTTTTAGGTTTCACTCTGTTTTCTCCTATATTGATAGATGTATTTGGAACTCTAAATCCAACACGGTTTGTGCTAGGTTTTTGAAACTTGACACAATAAAGTAGTTTCACATTCTATCTCTATGTTTTGTTTCCTCTTGATGTAGCCTTAAGCAGTGACTGGCGAGAAACACTTTCATGGAAAGGGGTTGCCAGGCTTCCCAAAATTACGAATCTCCAGAAATCTCAGCAAATATTTTTTCACCCAAACTGGATGATACTTTCAGGTAATGATCAGTACACTAAGGCGACTTGGTTCCCCAAATTTCGTTCTTCTATGTTGAAGCGTTCGTTTCCAGTAACAGTTTGAATTTTTAGGTTTCACTCTGTTTTCTCCTATATTGATAGATGTATTTGGAACTCTAAATCCAGCACGGTTTGTGCTAGGTTCTTGAAACTTCACACAATAAAGTAGTTTCACGTTCTATCTCTACGTTTTGTTTCCTCTTGATGTAGCCCTAAGCAGTAACTGGCGAGAAACACTTTCATGGAAAGGGGTTGCCAAGCTTCCTAAAATTACGAATCTCGAGAAATCTCAGCAAATATTTTTTCACCCAAACTGGATGATACTTTCAGGTAATGATCAGTACACTAAGGCGACTTGGTTCCCCAAATTTCATTCTTCTATGTTGAAGCGTTCGTTTGAAGTAACACTTTGAATTTTTAGGTTTCACTCTGTTTTCTCCTATATTGATAGATGTATTTGGAACTCTAAATCCAACACGGTTTGTGCTAGCTTCTTGAAACTTGACACAATAAAGTAGTTTCACGTACTATCTCTATGTTTTGTTTCCTCTTGATGTAGCCCTAAGCAGTGACTGGCGAGAAACACTTTCATGGAAAGGGGTTGCCAGGCTTCCCAAAATTACGAATCTCCAGAAATCTCAGCAAATATTTTTTCACCCAAACTGGATGATACTTTCAGGTAATGATCAGTACACTAAGGCGACTTGGTTCCCCAAATTTCGTTCTTCTATGTTGAAGCGTTCGTTTCCAGTAACAGTTTGAATTTTTAGGTTTCACTCTGTTTTCTCCTATATTGATAGATGTGTTTGGAACTCTAAATCCAACACGGTTTGTGCTAGGTTCTTGAAACTTGACACAATAAAGTAGTTTCACGTTCTATCTCTATGTTTTGTTTCCTCTTGATGTAGCCTTAAGCAGTGACTGGCGAGAAACACTTTCATGGAAAGGGGTTGCCAAGCTTCCTAAAATTACGAATCTCCAGAAATCTCAGCAAATATTTTTTCACCCAAACTGGATGATACTTTGAAGTAATGATCAGTACACTAAGCCGACTTGGTTCCCCAAATTTCGTTCTTCTATGTTGAAGCGTTCGTTTCCAGTAACAGTTTGAATTTTTAGGTTTCACTCTGTTTTCTCCTATATTGACACATGTATTTGGAACTCTAAATCCAACACGGTTTGTGCTAGCTTCTTGAAACTTGAAACAATAAAGTGGTTTCTCGTTCTATCTCTATGTTTTGTTTCCTCTTGATGTAGCCCTAAGCAGTGACTGGCAAGAAACACTTTCATGGAAAGGGGTTGTCAAGCTTCCAAAAATTAGGAATCTCCAGAAATCTCAGCAAATATTTTTTCACCCAAACTGGATGATACTTTCAGGTAATGATCAGTACACTAAGGCGACTTGGTTTCCCAAATTTCGTTCTTCTATGTTGAAGCGTTCGTTTCCAGTAACACTTTGAATTTTTAGGTTTCACTCTGTTTTCTCCTATATTGATAGATGTATTTGGAACTCTAAATCCAACACGGTTTGTGCTAGGTTCTTGAAACTTGACACAATAAAGTAGTTTCACGTTCTATCTCTATGGTTTCTTTCCTCTTGATGTAGCCCTAAGCAGTGACTGGCGAGAAACACTTTCATGGAAAGGGGTTGCCAGGCTTCCCAAAATTACGAATCTCCAGAAATCTCAGCAAATATTTTTTCACCCAAAATGGATGATACTTTCAGGTAATGATCAGTACACTAAGGCGACTTGGTTCCCCAAATTTCGTTCTTCTATGTTGAAGCGTTCGTTTCCAGTAACAGTTTGAATTTTTAGGTTTCACTCTGTTTTCTCCTATATTGACACATGTATTTGGAACTCTAAATCCAACACGGTTTGTGCTAGGTTTTTGAAACTTGACACAATAAAGTAGTTTCACATTCTATCTCTATGTTTTGTTTCCTCTTGATGTAGCCTTAAGCAGTGACTGGCGAGAAACACTTTCATGGAAAGGGGTTGCCAGGCTTCCCAAAATTACGAATCTCCAGAAATCTCAGCAAATATTTTTTCACCCAAACTGGATGATACTTTCAGGTAATGATCAGTACACTAAGGCGACTTGGTTCCCCAAATTTCGTTCTTCTATGTTGAAGCGTTCGTTTCCAGTAACAGTTTGAATTTTTAGGTTTCACTCTGTTTTCTCCTATATTGATAGATGTATTTGGAACTCTAAATCCAGCACGGTTTGTGCTAGGTTCTTGAAACTTCACACAATAAAGTAGTTTCACGTTCTATCTCTACGTTTTGTTTCCTCTTGATGTAGCCCTAAGCAGTAACTGGCGAGAAACACTTTCATGGAAAGGGGTTGCCAAGCTTCCTAAAATTACGAATCTCGAGAAATCTCAGCAAATATTTTTTCACCCAAACTGGATGATACTTTCAGGTAATGATCAGTACACTAAGGCGACTTGGTTCCCCAAATTTCGTTCTTCTATGTTGAAGCGTTCGTTTGAAGTAACACTTTGAATTTTTAGGTTTCACTCTGTTTTCTCCTATATTGATAGATGTATTTGGAACTCTAAATCCAACACGGTTTGTGCTAGCTTCTTGAAACTTGACACAATAAAGTAGTTTCACGTACTATCTCTATGTTTTGTTTCCTCTTGATGTAGCCCTAAGCAGTGACTGGCGAGAAACACTTTCATGGAAAGGGGTTGCCAGGCTTCCCAAAATTACGAATCTCCAGAAATCTCAGCAAATATTTTTTCACCCAAACTGGATGATACTTTCAGGTAATGATCAGTACACTAAGGCGACTTGGTTCCCCAAATTTCGTTCTTCTATGTTGAAGCGTTTGTTTCCAGTAACAGTTTGAATTTTTAGGTTTCACTCTGTTTTCTCCTATATTGATAGATGTATTTGGAACTCTAAATCCAGCACGGTTTGTGCTAGGTTCTTGAAACTTGACACAATAAAGTAGTTTCACGTTCTATCTCTATGTTTTGTTTCCTCTTGATGTAGCCTTAAGCAGTGACTGGCGAGAAACACTTTCATGGAAAGGGGTTGCCAAGCTTCCTAAAATTACGAATCTCCAGAAATCTCAGCAAATATTTTTTCACCCAAACTGGATGATACTTTGAAGTAATGATCAGTACACTAAGCCGACTTGGTTCCCCAAATTTCGTTCTTCTATGTTGAAGCGTTCGTTTCCAGTAACAGTTTGAATTTTTAGGTTTCACTCTGTTTTCTCCTATATTGACACATGTATTTGGAACTCTAAATCCAACACGGTTTGTGCTAGCTTCTTGAAACTTGAAACAATAAAGTGGTTTCTCGTTCTATCTCTATGTTTTGTTTCCTCTTGATGTAGCCCTAAGCAGTGACTGGCGAGAAACACTTTCATGGAAAGGGGTTGTCAAGCTTCCAAAAATTAGGAATCTCCAGAAATCTCAGCAAATATTTTTTCACCCAAACTGGATGATACTTTCAGGTAATGATCAGTATACTAAGGCGACTTGGTTCCCCAAATTTCGTTCTTCTATTTTGAAGCGTTCGTTTCCATTAACAGTTTGAATTTTTAGGTTTCACTTTGTTCTCTCCAATATTGATAGATGTATTTGGAACTCTAAATCCAACACGATTTGTGCTAGCTTCTTGAAACTTGAAACAATAAAGTAGTTTCAAATTCTGTCTCTATGTTTTGTTTCCTCTTGATGTAACCCTAAGCAGTGACTGGCGAGAAATACTTACATTGAAAGGGATAGCCAAGCTTCCAAAGATAAGAATCTCCAGAAATCTCAGCAAATATTTTTTCACCCAAACTGGATGATACTTTCAGGTAATGATCAGTACACTAAGGCGACTTGGTTCCCCAAATTTCGTTCTTCTATGTTGAAGCGTTCGTTTCCATTAACAGTTTGAATTTTTAGGTTTCACTCTGTTTTCTCCTATATTGATAGATGTATTTGGAACTCTAAATCCAACACGGTTTGTGCTAGGTTCTTGAAACTTGACACAATAAAGTAGTTTCACGTTCTATCTCTATGGTTTCTTTCCTCTTGATGTAGCCCTAAGCAGTGACTGGCGAGAAACACTTTCATGGAAAGGGGTTGCCAGGCTTCCCAAAATTACGAATCTCCAGAAATCTCAGCAAATATTTTTTCACCCAAACTGGATGATACTTTCACGTAATGATCAGTACACTAAGGCGACTTGGTTCCCCAAATTTCGTTCTTCTATGTTGAAGCGTTCGTTTCCAGTAACAGTTTGAATTTTTAGGTTTCACTCTGTTTTCTCCTATATTGATAGATGTATTTGGAACTCTAAATCCAACACGGTTTGTGCAAGGTTTTTGAAACTTGACACAATAAAGTAGTTTCACATTCTATCTCTATGTTTTGTTTCCTCTTGATGTAGCCTTAAGCAGTGACTGGCGAGAAACACTTTCATGGAAAGGGGTTGCCAGGCTTCCCAAAATTACGAATCTCCAGAAATCTCAGCAAATATTTTTTCACCTAAACTGGATGATACTTTCAGGTAATGATCAGTACACTAAGGCGACTTGGTTCCCCAAATTTCGTTCTTCTATGTTGAAGCGTTCGTTTCCAGTAACAGTTTGAATTTTTAGATTTCACTCTGTTTTCTCCTATATTGATAGATGTATTTGGAACTCTAAATCCAACACGGTTTGTGCTAGGTTCATGAATCTTGACACAATAAAGTAGTTTCACGTTCTATCTCTACGTTTTGTTTCCTCTTGATGTAGCCCTAAGCAGTAACTGGCGAGAAACACTTTCATGGAAAGGGGTTGCCAGGCTTCCTAAAATTACGAATCTCGAGAAATCTCAGCAAATATTTTTTCACCCAAACTGGATGATACTTTCAGGTAATGATCAGTACACTAAGCCGACTTGGTTCCCCAATCTTCGTTCTTCTATGTTGAAGCGTTCGTTTCCAGTAACAGTTTGAATTTTTAGGTTTCACTCTGTTTTCTCCTATATTGATACATGTATTTGGAACTCTAAATCCAACACGGTTTGTGCTAGCTTCTTGAAACTTGAAGCAATAAAGTACTTTCTCGTTCTATCTCTATGTTTTGTTTCCTCTTGATGTAGCCCTAAGCAGTGACTGGCGAGAAACACTTTCATGGAAAGGGGTTGTCAAGCTTCCAAAAATTAGGAATCTCCAGAAATCTCAGCAAATATTTTTTCACCCAAACTGGATGATACTTTCAGGTAATGCTCAGTACACTAAGCCCTCTTGCTTCTCCAAATTTCGTACTTCTATGTTGAAGCGTTCGTTTCCAGTAACAGTTTGAATTTTTAGGTTACACTCTGTTTTCTCCTATATTGATAGATGTATTAGGAACTCTAAATCCCACACGGTTTGTGCTACCTTCTTGAAACTTGAAACAATAAAGTAGTTTCACATTCTATCTCTATGTTTTGTTTCCTCTATGTTTTGTTTCCTCTTGATGCTAGCTTCTTGAATCTTGAAACAATAAAGTAGTTTCAAGTACTGTCTCTATGTTTTGTTTCCTCTTGATGTAACCCTAAGCAGTGACTGGCGAGAAACACTTTCATGGAAAGGGGTTGCCAAGCTTCCAAAGATAAGAATCTCCAGAAATCTCAGCAAATATTTTTTCACCCAAACTGGATGATACTTTCAGGTAATGATCAGTACACTAAGGCGACTTGGTTCCCCAAATTTCGTTCTTCTATGTTGAAGCGTTCGTTTCCAGTAACACTTTGAATTTTTAGGTTTCACTCTGTTTTCTCCTATATTGATAGATGTATTTGGAACTCTAAATCCAACACGGTTTGTGCTGGCTTCTTGAAACATGACACAATAAAGTAGTTTCACGTTCTATCTCTATGTTTTGTTTCCTCTTGATTTAGCCCTAAGCAGTGACTGGCGAGAAACACTTTCATGGAAAGGGGTTGCCAGGCTTCCCAAAATTACGAATCTCCAGAAATCTCAGCAAATATTTTTTCACCCAAACTGGATGATACTTTCAGGTAATGATCAGTACACTAAGGCGACTTGGTTCCCCAAATTTCGTTCTTCTATGTTGAAGCGTTCGTTTCCAGTAACAGTTTGAATTTTTAGGTTTCACTCTGTTTTCTCCTATATTGATAGATGTATTTGGAACTCTAAATCCAACACGGTTTGTGCTAGGTTTTTGAAACTTGACACAATAAAGTAGTTTCACATTCTATCTCTATGTTTTGTTTCCTCTTGATGTAGCCTTAAGCAGTGACTGGCGAGAAACACTTTCATGGAAAGGGGTTGCCAGGCTTCCCAAAATTACGAATCTCCAGAAATCTCAGCAAATATTTTTTCACCCAAACTGGATGATACTTTCAGGTAATGATCAGTACACTAAGGCGACTTGGTTCCCCAAATTTTGTTCTTCTATGTTGAAGCGTTCGTTTCCAGTAACAGTTTGAATTTTTAGGTTTCACTCTGTTTTCTCCTATATTGATAGATGTATTTGGAACTCTAAATCCAGCACGGTTTGTGCTAGGTTCTTGAAACTTCACACAATAAAGTAGTTTCACGTTCTATCTCTACGTTTTGTTTCCTCTTGATGTAGCCCTAAGCAGTAACTGGCGAGAAACACTTTCATGGAAAGGGGTTGCCAAGCTTCCTAAAATTACGAATCTCGAGAAATCTCAGCAAATATTTTTTCACCCAAACTGGATGATACTTTCAGGTAATGATCAGTACACTAAGGCGACTTGGTTCCCCAAATTTCGTTCTTCTATGTTGAAGCGTTCGTTTGAAGTAACACTTTGAATTTTTAGGTTTCACTCTGTTTTCTCCTATATTGATAGATGTATTTGGAACTCTAAATCCAACACGGTTTGTGCTAGCTTCTTGAAACTTGACACAATAAAGTAGTTTCACGTACTATCTCTATGTTTTGTTTCCTCTTGATGTAGCCCTAAGCAGTGACTGGCGAGAAACACTTTCATGGAAAGGGGTTGCCAGGCTTCCCAAAATTACGAATCTCCAGAAATCTCAGCAAATATTTTTTCACCCAAACTGGATGATACTTTCAGGTAATGATCAGTACACTAAGGCGACTTGGTTCCCCAAATTTCGTTCTTCTATGTTGAAGCGTTTGTTTCCAGTAACAGTTTGAATTTTTAGGTTTCACTCTGTTTTCTCCTATATTGATAGATGTGTTTGGAACTCTAAATCCAACACGGTTTGTGCTAGGTTCTTGAAACTTGACACAATAAAGTAGTTTCACGTTCTATCTCTATGTTTTGTTTCCTCTTGATGTAGCCTTAAGCAGTGACTGGCGAGAAACACTTTCATGGAAAGGGGTTGCCAAGCTTCCTAAAATTACGAATCTCCAGAAATCTCAGCAAATATTTTTTCACCCAAACTGGATGATACTTTGAAGTAATGATCAGTACACTAAGCCGACTTGGTTCCCCAAATTTCGTTCTTCTATGTTGAAGCGTTCGTTTCCAGTAACAGTTTGAATTTTTAGGTTTCACTCTGTTTTCTCCTATATTGACACATGTATTTGGAACTCTAAATCCAACACGGTTTGTGCTAGCTTCTTGAAACTTGAAACAATAAAGTGGTTTCTCGTTCTATCTCTATGTTTTGTTTCCTCTTGATGTAGCCCTAAGCAGTGACTGGCGAGAAACACTTTCATGGAAAGGGGTTGTCAAGCTTCCAAAAATTAGGAATCTCCAGAAATCTCAGCAAATATTTTTTCACCCAAACTGGATGATACTTTCAGGTAATGATCAGCATACTAAGGCGACTTGGTTCCCCAAATTTCGTTCTTCTATTTTGAAGCGTTCGTTTCCATTAACAGTTTGAATTTTTAGGTTTCACTTTGTTCTCTCCAATATTGATAGATGTATTTGGAACTCTAAATCCAACACGATTTGTGCTAGCTTCTTGAAACTTGAAACAATAAAGTAGTTTCAAATTCTGTCTCTATGTTTTGTTTCCTCTTGATGTAACCCTAAGCAGTGACTGGCGAGAAACACTTTCATGGAAAGGGGTTGCCAGGCTTCCCAAAATTACGAATCTCCAGAAATCTCAGCAAATATTTTTTCACCCAAACTGGATGATACTTTCAGGTAATGATCAGTACACTAAGGCGACTTGGTTCCCCAAATTTCGTTCTTCTATGTTGAAGCGTTCGTTTCCAGTAACAGTTTGAATTTTTAGGTTTCACTCTGTTTTCTCCTATATTGATAGATGTATTTGGAACTCTAAATCCAACACGGTTTGTGCTAGGTTCTTGAAACTTGACACAATAAAGTAGTTTCACGTTCTATCTCTATGGTTTCTTTCCTCTTGATGTAGCCCTAAGCAGTGACTGGCGAGAAACACTTTCATGGAAAGGGGTTGCCAGGCTTCCCAAAATTACGAATCTCCAGAAATCTCAGCAAATATTTTTTCACCCAAACTGGATGATACTTTCACGTAATGATCAGTACACTAAGGCGACTTGGTTCCCCAAATTTCGTTCTTCTATGTTGAAGCGTTCGTTTCCAGTAACAGTTTGAATTTTTAGGTTTCACTCTGTTTTCTCCTATATTGATAGATGTATTTGGAACTCTAAATCCAACACGGTTTGTGCAAGGGTTTTGAAACTTGACACAATAAAGTAGTTTCACATTCTATCTCTATGTTTTGTTTCCTCTTGATGTAGCCTTAAGCAGTGACTGGCGAGAAACACTTTCATGGAAAGGGGTTGCCAGGCTTCCCAAAATTACGAATCTCCAGAAATCTCAGCAAATATTTTTTCACCTAAACTGGATGATACTTTCAGGTAATGATCAGTACACTAAGGCGACTTGGTTCCCCAAATTTCGTTCTTCTATGTTGAAGCGTTCGTTTCCAGTAACAGTTTGAATTTTTAGATTTCACTCTGTTTTCTCCTATATTGATAGATGTATTTGGAACTCTAAATCCAACACGGTTTGTGCTAGGTTCATGAATCTTGACACAATAAAGTAGTTTCACGTTCTATCTCTACGTTTTGTTTCCTCTTGATGTAGCCCTAAGCAGTAACTGGCGAGAAACACTTTCATGGAAAGGGGTTGCCAGGCTTCCTAAAATTACGAATCTCGAGAAATCTCAGCAAATATTTTTTCACCCAAACTGGATGATACTTTCAGGTAATGATCAGTACACTAAGCCGACTTGGTTCCCCAATCTTCGTTCTTCTATGTTGAAGCGTTCGTTTCCAGTAACAGTTTGAATTTTTAGGTTTCACTGTGTTTTCTCCTATATTGATACATGTATTTGGAACTCTAAATCCAACACGGTTTGTGCTAGCTTCTTGAAACTTGAAGCAATAAAGTACTTTCTCGTTCTATCTCTATGTTTTGTTTCCTCTTGATGTAGCCCTAAGCAGTGACTGGCGAGAAACACTTTCATGGAAAGGGGTTGTCAAGCTTCCAAAAATTAGGAATCTCCAGAAATCTCAGCAAATATTTTTTCACCCAAACTGGATGATACTTTCAGGTAATGCTCAGTACACTAAGCCCTCTTGCTTCTCCAAATTTCGTACTTCTATGTTGAAGCGTTCGTTTCCAGTAACAGTTTGAATTTTAGGTTACACTCTGTTTTCTCCTATATTGATAGATGTATTAGGAACTCTAAATCCCACACGGTTTGTGCTACCTTCTTGAAACTTGAAACAATAAAGTAGTTTCACATTCTATCTCTATGTTTTGTTTCCTCTATGTTTTGTTTCCTCTTGATGCTAGCTTCTTGAATCTTGAAACAATAAAGTAGTTTCAAGTACTGTCTCTATGTTTTGTTTCCTCTTGATGTAACCCTAAGCAGTGACTAGCGAGAAACACTTTCATGGAAAGGGGTTGCCAAGCTTCCAAAGATAAGAATCTCCAGAAATCTCAGCAAATATTTTTTCACCCAAACTGGATGATACTTTCAGGTAATGATCAGTACACTAAGGCGACTTGGTTCCCCAAATTTCGTTCTTCTATGTTGAAGCGTTCGTTTCCAGTAACAGTTTGAATTTTTAGGTTTCACTCTGTTTTCTCCTATATTGATAGATGTATTTGGAACTCTAAATCCAACACGGTTTGTGCTGGCTTCTTGAAACATGACACAATAAAGTAGTTTCACGTTCTATCTCTATGTTTTGTTTCCTCTTGATTTAGCCCAATGCAGTGTCTGGCGAGAAACACTTTCATGGAAAGGGGTTGCCAAGCTTCCTAAAATTACGAATCTCCAGAAATCTCAGCAAATATTTTTTCACCCAAACTGGATGATACTTTCAGGTAATGATCAGTACACTAAGCCGACTTGGTTCCCCAAACTTCGTTCTTCTATGTTGAAGCGTTCGTTTCCAGTAACAGTTTGAATTTTTAGGTTTCACTCTCTTTTCTCCTATATTGATAGATGTGTTTGGAACTCTAAATCCAACACGGTTTGTGCTAGGTTCTTGAAACTTGACACAATAAAGTAGTTTCACGTTCTATCTCTATGTTTTGTTTCCTCTTGATGTAGCCTTAAGCAGTGACTGGCGAGAAACACTTTCATGGAAAGGGGTTGCCAAGCTTCCTAAAATTACGAATCTCCAGAAATCTCAGCAAATATTTTTTCACCCAAACTGGATGATACTTTCAGGTAATGATCAGTACACTAAGCCGACTTGGTTCCCCAAACTTCGTTCTTCTATGTTGAAGCGTTCGTTTCCAGTAACAGTTTGAATTTTTAGGTTTCACTCTGTTTTCTCCTATATTGATACATGTATTTGGAACTCTAAATCCAACACGGTTTGTGCTAGCTTCTTGAAACTTGAAGCAATAAAGTACTTTCTCGTTCTATCTCTATGTTTTGTTTCCTCTTGATGTAGCCCTAAGCAGTGACTGGCGAGAAACACTTTCATGGAAAGGGTTTGCCAAGCTTCCTAAAATTACAAATCTCCAGAAATCTCAGCAAATATTTTTTCACCCAAACTGGATGATACTTTCAGGTAATGCTCAGTACACTAAGCCCTCTTGCTTCTCCAAATTTCGTACTTCTATGTTGAAGCGTTCGTTTCCAGTAACAGTTTGAATTTTTAGGTTACACTCTGTTTTCTCCTATATTGATAGATGTATTAGGAACTCTAAATCCCACACGGTTTGTGCTAGCTTCTTGAAACTTGAAACAATAAAGTGGTTTCTCGTTCTATCTCTATGTTTTGTTTCCTCTTGATGTAGCCCTAAGCAGTGACTGGCGAGAAACACTTTCATGGAAAGGGGTTGCCAGGCTTCCCAAAATTACGAATCTCCAGAAATCTCAGCAAATATTTTTTCACCCAAACTGGATGATACTTTCAGGTATTGATCAGTGCACTAAGGCGACTTGGTTCCCCAAATATCGTACTTCTATGTTGAAGCGTTCATTTCCAGTAACAGTTTGAATTTTTAGGTTTCACTCTGTATTCTCCTATATTGATATATGTGTTTGGAACTCTAAATCCAACACGGTTTGTGCTAACTTCTTGAAACCGGACACAATAAAGTAGTTTCACGTTCTATCTCTGTGTTTTGTTTCCTCTTGATGTAGACCTAAGCAGTGACTGGCGAGAAACACTTTCATGGAAAGGGTTTGCCAAGCTGCCAAAAATTACGAATCTCCAGAAATCTCAGCAAATATTTTTTCACCCAAACTGGATGATACTTTGAAGTAATGATCAGAACACTAAGGCGACTTGGTTCCCCAAATTTCGTTCTTCTATGTTGAAGCGTTCGTTTCCAGTAACAGTTTGAATTTTTAGGTTTCACTCTGTTTTCTCCTATATTGACACATATATTTGGAACTCTAAATCCAACACGGTTTGTGCTAGCTTCTTGAAACTTGAAACAATAAAGTGGTTTCTCGTTCTATCTCTATGTTTTGTTTCCTCTTGATGTAGCCCTAAGCAGTGACTGGCGAGAAACACTTTCATGGAAAGGGGTTGCCAGGCTTCCCAAAATTACGAATCTCCAGAAATCTCAGCAAATATTTTTTCACCCAAACTGGATGATACTTTGAAGTAATGATCAGTACACTAAGCCGACTTGGTTCCCCAAATTTTGTTCTTCTATGTTGAAGCGTTCGTTTCCAGTAACAGTTTGAATTTTTAGGTTTCACTCTGTTTTCTCCTATATTGACACATGTATTTGGAACTCTAAATCCAACACGGTTTGTGCTAGCTTCTTGAAACTTGAAACAATAAAGTGGTTTCTCGTTCTATCTCTATGTTTTGTTTCCTCTTGATGTAGCCCTAAGCAGTGACTGGCGAGAAACACTTTCATGGAAAGGGGTTGTCAAGCTTCCAAAAATTAGGAATCTCCAGAAATCTCAGCAAATATTTTTTCACCCAAACTGGATGATACTTTCAGGTAATGCTCAGTACACTAAGCCCTCTTGCTTCTCCAAATTTCATACTTCTATTTTGAAGCGTTCGTTTCCAGTAACAGTTTGAATTTTTAGGTTACACTCTGTTTTCTCCTATATTGATAGATGTATTAGGAACTCTAAATCCCACACGGTTTGTGCTAGCTTCTTGAAACTTGAAACAATAAAGTAGTTTCACTTTCTATCTCTATGTTTTGTTTCCTCTTGATGTAGCCCTAAGCAGTGACAGGCAAGAAACACTTTCATGGAAAGGGGTTGCCAAGCTTCCAAATATTACGAATCTCCGGAAATCTCAGCAAATATTTTTTCACCCAAACTGGATGATACTTTCAGGTAATGATCAGTATACTAAGCCGACTTGGTTCCCCAAATTTTGTTCTTCTATTTTGAAGCGTTCGTTTCCATTAACAGTTTGAATTTTCAGGTTTCACTCTGTTCTCTCCAATATTGATAGATGTATTTGGAACTCTAAATCCAACACGGTTTGTGCTAGCTTCTTGAAACTTGAAACAATAAAGTAGTTTCAAGTTCTGTCTCTATGTTTTGTTTCCTCTTGATGTAACCCTAAGCAGTGACTGGCGAGAAATACTTACATTGAAAGGGATTGCCAAGCTTCCAAAGATAAGAATCTCCAGAAATCTCAGCAAATATTTTTTCACCCAAACTGGATGATACTTTCAGGTAATGATCAGTACACTAAGGCGACTTGTTTTCCCAAATTTCGTTCTTCTATGTTGAAGCGTTCGTTTCCAGTAACACTTTGAATTTTTAGGTTTCACTCTGTTTTCTCCTATATTGATAGATGTATTTGGAACTCTAAATCCAACACGGTTTGTGCTAGGTTCTTGAATCTTGACACAATAAAGTAGTTTCACGTTCTATCTCTATGGTTTCTTTCCTCTTGATGTAGCCCTAAGCAGTGACTGGCGAGAAACACTTTCATGGAAAGGGGTTGCCAGGCTTCCCAAAATTACGAATCTCCAGAAATCTCAGCAAATATTTTTTCACCCAAACTGGATGATACTTTCAGGTAATGATCAGTACACTAAGGCGACTTGGTTCCCCAAATTTCGTTCTTCTATGTTGAAGCGTTCGTTTCCAGTAACAGTTTGAATTTTTAGATTTCACTCTGTTTTCTCCTATATTGATAGATGTATTTGGAACTCTAAATCCAACACGGTTTGTGCTAGGTTCTTGAAACTTGACACAATAAAGTAGTTTCACGTTCTATCTCTATGTTTTGTTTCCTCTTGATGTAGCCCTAAGCAGTAACTGGCGAGAAACACTTTCATGGAAAGTGGTTGCCAGGCTTCCTAAAATTACGAATCTCCAGAATTCTCAGCAAATATTTTTTCACCCAAACTGGATGATACTTTCAGGTAATGATCAGTACACTAAGCCGACTTGGTTGCCCAATCTTCGTTCTTCTATGTTGAAGCGTTCGTTTCCAGTAACAGTTTGAATTTTTAGGTTTCACTGTGTTTTCTCCTATATTGATACATGTATTTGGAACTCTAAATCCAACACGGTTTGTGCTAGCTTCTTGAAACTTGAAGCAATAAAGTACTTTCTCGTTCTATCTCTATGTTTTGTTTCCTCTTGATGTAGCCCTAAGCAGTGACTGGCGAGAAACACTTTCATGGAAAGGGGTTGTCAAGCTTCCAAAAATTAGGAATCTCCAGAAATCTCAGCAAATATTTTTTCACCCAAACTGGATGATACTTTCAGGTAATGCTCAGTACACTAAGCCCTCTTGCTTCTCCAAATTTCGTACTTCTATGTTGAAGCGTTCTTTTCCAGTAACAGTTTGAATTTTTAGGTTACACTCTGTTTTCTCCTATATTGATAGATGTATTAGGAACTCTAAATCCCACACGGTTTGTGCTAGCTTCTTGAAACTTGAAACAATAAAGTAGTTTCACATTCTATCTCTATGTTTTGTTTCCTCTATGTTTTGTTTCCTCTTGATGCTAGCTTCTTGAAACTTGAAACAATAAAGTAGTTTCAAGTACTGTCTCTATGTTTTGTTTCCTCTTGATGTAACCCTAAGCAGTGACTGGCGAGAAACACTTTCATGGAAAGGGGTTGCCAAGCTTCCAAAGATAAGAATCTCCAGAAATCTCAGCAAATATTTTTTCACCCAAACTGGATGATACTTTCAGGTAATGATCAGTACACTAAGGCGACTTGGTTCCCCAAATTTCGTTCTTCTATGTTGAAGCGTTCGTTTCCAGTAACAGTTTGAATTTTTAGGTTTCACTCTGTTTTCTCCTATATTGATAGATGTATTTGGAACTCTAAATCCTACACGGTTTGTGCTAGCTTCTTGAAACATGACACAATAAAGTAGTTTCACGTTCTATCTCTATGTTTTGTTTCCTCTTGATGTAGCCCAATGCAGTGACTGGCGAGAAACACTTTCATGGAAAGGGGTTGCCAGGCTTCCCAAAATTACGAATCTCCAGAAATCTCAGCAAATATTTTTTCACCCAAACTGGATGATACTTTCAGGTAATGATCAGTACACTAAGGCGACTTGGTTCCCCAAATTTCATTCTTCTATGTTGAAGCGTTCGTTTCCAGTAACCCTTTGAATTTTTAGGTTTCACTCTGTTTTCTCCTATATTGATAGATGTGTTTGGAACTCTAAATCCAACACGGTTTGTGCTAGGTTCTTGAAACTTGACACAATAAAGTAGTTTCACGTTCTATATCTATGTTTTGTTTCCTCTTGATGTAGCGTTAAGCAGTGACTGGCGAGAAACACTTTCATGGAAAGGGGTTGCCAAGCTTCCTAAAATTACGAATCTCCAGAAATCTCAGTAAATATTTTTTCACCCAAACTGGATGATACTTTCAGGTAATGATCAGTACACTAAGGCGACTTGGTTCCCCAAATTTCGTTCTTCTATGTTGAAGCGTTCGTTTCCAGTAACACTTTGAATTTTTAGGTTTCACTCTGTTTTCTCCTATACTGATAGATGTATTTGGAACTCTAAATCCAACAGGGTTTGTGCTAGCTTCTTGAACTTGACACAATAAAGTAGTTTCACGTTCTATCTCTACGTTTTGTTTCCTCTTGATGTAGCCCTAAGCAGTTACTGGCGGGAAACACTTTCATGGAAAGGGGTTGCCAAGCTTCCTAAAATTACGAATCTCCAGAAATCTCAGCAAATATTTTTTCACCCAAACTGGATGATACTTTCAGGTAATGATCAGTACACTAAGGCGACTTGGTTCCCCAAATTTCGTTCTTCTATGTTGAAGCGTTCGTTTGCAGTAACAGTTTGAATTTTTAGGTTTCACTCTGTTTTCTCCTATATTGATAGATGTATTTGGAACTCTAAATCCAACACGGTTTGTGCTGGCTTCTTGAAACATGACACAATAAAGTAGTTTCACGTTCTATCTCTATGTTTTGTTTCCTCTTGATGTAGCCGAATGCAGTGACTGTCGAGAAACACTTTCATGGAAAGGGGTTGCCAGGCTTCCCAAAATTACGAATCTCCAGAAATCTCAGCAAATATTTTTTCACCCAAACTGGATGATACTTTCAGGTAATGATCAGTACACTAAGGCGACTTGGTTCCCCAAATTTCGTTCTTCTATGTTGAAGCGTTCGTTTCCAGTAACAGTTTGAATTTTTAGGTTTCACTCTGTTTTCTCCTATATTGATAGATGTATTTGGAACACTAAATCCAACACGGTTTGTGCTAGCTTCTTGAAACATGACACAATAAAGTAGTTTCAGGTTCTATCTCTATGTTTTGTTTCCTCTTGATGTAGCCCAATGCAGTGACTGGCGAGAAACACTTTCATGGAAAGGGGTTGCCAGGCTTCCCAAAATTACGAATCTCCAGAAATCTCAGCAAATATTTTTTCACCCAAACTGGATGATACTTTCAGGTAATGATCAGTACACTAAGGCGACTTGGTTCCCCAAATTTCGTTCTTCTATGTTGAAGCGTTCGTTTCCAGTAACAGTTTGAATTTTTAGGTTTCACTCTGTTTTCTCCTATATTGATAGATGTATTTGGAACTCTAAATCCAACAGGGTTTGTGCTAGCTTCTTGAAACTTGAAACAATAAAGTAGTTTCAAGTTCTATCTCTACGTTTTGTTTCCTCTTGATGTAGCCCTAAGCAGTTACTGGCGAGAAACACTTTCATGGAAAGGGGTTGCCAAGCTTCCCAAAATTACGAATCTCCAGAAATCTCAGCAAATATTTTTTCACCCAAACTGGATGATACTTTCAGGTAATGATCAGTACACTAAGGCGACTTGGTTCCCCAAAGTTCGTTCTTCTATGTTGAAGCGTTCGTTTCCAGTAACAGTTTGAATTTTTAGGTTTCACTCTGTTTTCTCCTATATTGATAGATGTATTTGGAACTCTAAATCCAACAGGGTTTGTGCTAGCTTCTTGAAACATGACACAATAAAGTAGTTTCACGTTCTATCTCTATGTTTTGTTTCCTCTTGATGTAGCCCAATGCAGTGACTGGCGAGAAACACTTTCATGGAAAGGGGTTGCCAGGCTTCCGAAAATTACGAATCTCCAGAAATCTCAGCAAATATTTTTTCACCCAAACTGGATGATACTTTCAGGTAATGATCAGTACACTAAGGCGACTTGGTTCCCCAAATTTCGTTCTTCTATGTTGAAGCGTTCGTTTCCAGTAACAGTTTGAATTTTTAGGTTTCACTCTGATTTCTCCTATATTGATAGATGTGTTTGGAACTCTAAATCCAACACGGTTTGTGCTAGGTTCTTGAAACTTGACACAATAAAGTAGTTTCACGTTCTATCTCTATGTTTTGTTTCCTCTTGATGTAGCCTTAAGCAGTGACTGGCGAGAAACACTTTCATGGAAAGGGGTTGCCAAGCTTCCCAAAATTACGAATCTCCAGAAATCTCAGCAAATATTTTTTCACCCAAACTGGATGATACTTTCAGGTAATGATCAGTACACTAAGGCGACTTGGTTCCCCAAATTTCGTTCTTCTATGTTGAAGCGTTCGTTTCCAGTAACACTTTGAATTTTTAGGTTTCACTCTGTTTTCTCCTATATTGATAGATGTATTTGGAACTCTAAATCCAACAGGGTTTGTGCTAGCTTCTTGAAACTTGACACAATAAAGTAGTTTCACGTTCTATCTCTACGTTTTGTTTCCTCTTGATGTAGCCCTAAGCAGTAATTGGCGAGAAACACTTTCATGGAAAGGGGTTGCCAAGCTTCCTAAAATTACGAATCTCCAGAAATCTCAGCAAATATTTTTTCACCCAAACTGAATGATACTTTCAGGTAATGATCAGTACACTAAGGCGACTTGGTTCCCCAAATTTCGTTCTTCTATGTTGAAGCGTTCGTTTGCAGTAACACTTTGAATTTTTATTTTTCACTCTGTTTTCTCCTATATTGATAGATGTATTTGGAACTCTAAATCCAACACGGTTTGTGCTAGCTTCTTGAAACTTGACACAATAAAGTAGTTTCACGTTCTATCTCTACGTTTTGTTTCCTCTTGATGTAGCCCTAAGCAGTGACTGGCGAGAAACACTTTCATGGAAAGGGGTTGCCAGGCTTCCCAAAATTACGAATCTCCAGAAATCTCAGCAAATATTTTTTCACCCAAACTGGATGATACTTTCAGGTAATGATCAGTACACTAAGGCGACTTGGTTCCCCAAATTTCGTTCTTCTATGTTGAAGAGTTCGTTTGCAGTAACAGTTTGAAATTTTAGGTTTCACTCTGTTTTCTCCTATATTGATAGATGTATTTGGAACTCTAAATCCAACAGGGTTTGTGCTAGCTTCTTGAAACTTGACACAATAAAGTAGTTTCACGTTCTATCTCTATGTTTTGTTTCCTCTTGATGTAGCCCTAAGCAGTTACTGGCGGGAAACACTTTCATGGAAAGGGGTTGCCAAGCTTCCTAAAATTACGAATCTCCAGAAATCTCAGCAAATATTTTTTCACCCAAACTGGATGATACTTTCAGGTAATGATCAGTACACTAAGGCGACTTGGTTCCCCAAATTTCGTTCTTCTATGTTGAAGCGTTCGTTGGCAGTAACAGTTTGAATTTTTAGGTTTCACTCTGTTTTCTCCTATATTGATAGATGTATTTGGAACTCTAAATC
This sequence comes from Spermophilus citellus, assembly GCF_964194105.1. Classification (NCBI taxonomy): domain Eukaryota; kingdom Metazoa; phylum Chordata; class Mammalia; order Rodentia; family Sciuridae; genus Spermophilus; species Spermophilus citellus. Next base: position 10,540,882 of record NC_138192.1, on the reverse strand, counting down.
CAACAGGGTTTGTGCTAGCTTCTTGAAACTTGACACAATAAAGTAGTTTCACATTCTATCTCTACGTTTTGTTTCCTCTTGATGTAGCCCTAAGCAGTTACTGGCGGGAAACACTTTCATGGAAAGGGGTTGCCAAGCTTCCTAAAATTACGAATCTCCAGAAATCTCAGCAAATATTTTTTCACCCAAACTGGATGATACTTTCAGGTAATGATCAGTACACTAAGGCGACTTGGTTCCCCAAATTTCGTTCTTCTATGTTGAAGCGTTCGTTTGCAGTAACAGTTTGAATTTTTAGGTTTCACTCTGTTTTCTCCTATATTGATAGATGTATTTGGAACTCTAAATCCAACACGGTTTGTGCTGGCTTCTTGAAACATGACACAATAAAGTAGTTTCACGTTCTATCTCTATGTTTTGTTTCCTCTTGATGTAGCCGAATGCAGTGACTGTCGAGAAACACTTTCATGGAAAGGGGTTGCCAGGCTTCCCAAAATTACGAATCTCCAGAAATCTCAGCAAATATTTTTTCACCCAAACTGGATGATACTTTCAGGTAATGATCAGTACACTAAGGCGACTTGGTTCCCCAAATTTCGTTCTTCTATGTTGAAGCGTTCGTTTCCAGTAACAGTTTGAATTTTTAGGTTTCACTCTGTTTTCTCCTATATTGATAGATGTATTTGGAACACTAAATCCAACACGGTTTGTGCTAGCTTCTTGAAACATGACACAATAAAGTAGTTTCAGGTTCTATCTCTATGTTTTGTTTCCTCTTGATGTAGCCCAATGCAGTGACTGGCGAGAAACACTTTCATGGAAAGGGGTTGCCAGGCTTCCCAAAATTACGAATCTCCAGAAATCTCAGCAAATATTTTTTCACCCAAACTGGATGATACTTTCAGGTAATGATCAGTACACTAAGGCGACTTGGTTCCCCAAATTTCGTTCTTCTATGTTGAAGCGTTCGTTTCCAGTAACAGTTTGAATTTTTAGGTTTCACTCTGTTTTCTCCTATATTGATAGATGTATTTGGAACTCTAAATCCAACAGGGTTTGTGCTAGCTTCTTGAAACTTGAAACAATAAAGTAGTTTCAAGTTCTATCTCTACGTTTTGTTTCCTCTTGATGTAGCCCTAAGCAGTTACTGGCGAGAAACACTTTCATGGAAAGGGGTTGCCAAGCTTCCCAAAATTACGAATCTCCAGAAATCTCAGCAAATATTTTTTCACCCAAACTGGATGATACTTTCAGGTAATGATCAGTACACTAAGGCGACTTGGTTCCCCAAAGTTCGTTCTTCTATGTTGAAGCGTTCGTTTCCAGTAACAGTTTGAATTTTTAGGTTTCACTCTGTTTTCTCCTATATTGATAGATGTATTTGGAACTCTAAATCCAACAGGGTTTGTGCTAGCTTCTTGAAACATGACACAATAAAGTAGTTTCACGTTCTATCTCTATGTTTTGTTTCCTCTTGATGTAGCCCAATGCAGTGACTGGCGAGAAACACTTTCATGGAAAGGGGTTGCCAGGCTTCCGAAAATTACGAATCTCCAGAAATCTCAGCAAATATTTTTTCACCCAAACTGGATGATACTTTCAGGTAATGATCAGTACACTAAGGCGACTTGGTTCCCCAAATTTCGTTCTTCTATGTTGAAGCGTTCGTTTCCAGTAACAGTTTGAATTTTTAGGTTTCACTCTGATTTCTCCTATATTGATAGATGTGTTTGGAACTCTAAATCCAACACGGTTTGTGCTAGGTTCTTGAAACTTGACACAATAAAGTAGTTTCACGTTCTATCTCTATGTTTTGTTTCCTCTTGATGTAGCCTTAAGCAGTGACTGGCGAGAAACACTTTCATGGAAAGGGGTTGCCAAGCTTCCCAAAATTACGAATCTCCAGAAATCTCAGCAAATATTTTTTCACCCAAACTGGATGATACTTTCAGGTAATGATCAGTACACTAAGGCGACTTGGTTCCCCAAATTTCGTTCTTCTATGTTGAAGCGTTCGTTTCCAGTAACACTTTGAATTTTTAGGTTTCACTCTGTTTTCTCCTATATTGATAGATGTATTTGGAACTCTAAATCCAACAGGGTTTGTGCTAGCTTCTTGAAACTTGACACAATAAAGTAGTTTCACGTTCTATCTCTACGTTTTGTTTCCTCTTGATGTAGCCCTAAGCAGTAATTGGCGAGAAACACTTTCATGGAAAGGGGTTGCCAAGCTTCCTAAAATTACGAATCTCCAGAAATCTCAGCAAATATTTTTTCACCCAAACTGAATGATACTTTCAGGTAATGATCAGTACACTAAGGCGACTTGGTTCCCCAAATTTCGTTCTTCTATGTTGAAGCGTTCGTTTGCAGTAACACTTTGAATTTTTATTTTTCACTCTGTTTTCTCCTATATTGATAGATGTATTTGGAACTCTAAATCCAACACGGTTTGTGCTAGCTTCTTGAAACTTGACACAATAAAGTAGTTTCACGTTCTATCTCTACGTATTGTTTCCTCTTGATGTAGCCCTAAGCAGTGACTGGCGAGAAACACTTTCATGGAAAGGGGTTGCCAGGCTTCCCAAAATTACGAATCTCCAGAAATCTCAGCAAATATTTTTTCACCCAAACTGGATGATACTTTCAGGTAATGATCAGTACACTAAGGCGACTTGGTTCCCCAAATTTCGTTCTTCTATGTTGAAGAGTTCGTTTGCAGTAACAGTTTGAAATTTTAGGTTTCACTCTGTTTTCTCCTATATTGATAGATGTATTTGGAACTCTAAATCCAACAGGGTTTGTGCTAGCTTCTTGAAACTTGACACAATAAAGTAGTTTCACGTTCTATCTCTATGTTTTGTTTCCTCTTGATGTAGCCCTAAGCAGTTACTGGCGGGAAACACTTTCATGGAAAGGGGTTGCCAAGCTTCCTAAAATTACGAATCTCCAGAAATCTCAGCAAATATTTTTTCACCCAAACTGGATGATACTTTCAGGTAATGATCAGTACACTAAGGCGACTTGGTTCCCCAAATTTCGTTCTTCTATGTTGAAGCGTTCGTTGGCAGTAACAGTTTGAATTTTTAGGTTTCACTCTGTTTTCTCCTATATTGATAGATGTATTTGGAACTCTAAATCCAACAGGGTTTGTGCTAGCTTCTTGAAACTTGACACAATAAAGTAGTTTCACATTCTATCTCTACGTTTTGTTTCCTCTTGATGTAGCCCTAAGCAGTTACTGGCGGGAAACACTTTCATGGAAAGGGGTTGCCAAGCTTCCTAAAATTACGAATCTCCAGAAATCTCAGCAAATATTTTTTCACCCAAACTGGATGATACTTTCAGGTAATGATCAGTACACTAAGGCGACTTGGTTCCCCAAATTTCGTTCTTCTATGTTGAAGCGTTCGTTTGCAGTAACACTTTGAATTTTTAGGTTTCACTCTGTTTTCTCCTATATTGATAGATGTATTTGGAACTCTAAATCCAACACGGTTTGTGCTAGCTTCTTGAAACTTGACACAATAAAGTAGTTTCACGTTCTATCTCTATGTTTTGTTTCCTCTTGATGTAGCCCTAAGCAGTGACTGGCGAGAAACACTTTCATGGAAAGGGGTTGCCAGGCTTCCCAAAATTACGAATCTCCAGAAATCTCAGCAAATATTTTTTCACCCAAACTGGATGATACTTTCAGGTAATGATCAGTACACTAAGGCGACTTGGTTCCCCAAATTTCGTTCTTCTATGTTGAAGCGTTCGTTTCCAGTAACAGTTTGAATTTTTAGGTTTCACTCTGTTTTCTCCTATTTTGATAGATGTATTTGGAACTCTAAATCCAACACGGTTTGTGCTAGCTTCTTGAAACTTGACACAATAAAGTAGTTTCACGTTCTATCTCTATGTTTTGTTTCCTCTTGATGTAGCCTTAAGCAGTGACTGGCGAGAAACACTTTCATGGAAAGGGGTTGCCAAGCTTCCTAAAATTACGAATCTCCAGAAATCTCAGCAAATATTTTTTCACCCAAACTGGATGATACTTTCAGGTAATGATCAGTACACTAAGGCGACTTGGTTCCCCAAATTTCGTTCTTCTATGTTGAAGCGTTCGTTGGCAGTAACAGTTTGAATTTTTAGGTTTCACTCTGTTTTCTCCTATATTGATAGATGTATTTGGAACTCTAAATCCAACAGGGTTTGTGCTAGCTTCTTGAAACTTGACACCATAAAGTAGTTTCACATTCTATCTCTACGTTTTGTTTCCTCTTGATGTAGCCCTAAGCAGTTACTGGCGGGAAACACTTTCATGGAAAGGGGTTGCCAAGCTTCCTAAAATTACGAATCTCCAGAAATCTCAGCAAATATTTTTTCACCCAAACTGGATGATACTTTCAGGTAATGATCAGTACACTAAGGCGACTTGGTTCCCCAAATTTCGTTCTTCTATGTTGAAGCGTTCGTTTGCAGTAACACTTTGAATTTTTAGGTTTCACTCTGTTTTCTCCTATATTGATAGATGTATTTGGAACTCTAAATCCAACACGGTTGTGCTAGCTTCTTGAAACTTGACACAATAAAGTAGTTTCACGTTCTATCTCTATGTTTGTTTCCTCTTGATGTAGCCCTAAGCAGTGACTGGCGAGAAACACTTTCATGGAAAGGGGTTGCCAGGCTTCCCAAAATTACGAATCTCCAGAAATCTCAGCAAATATTTTTTCACCCAAACTGGATGATACTTTCAGGTAATGATCAGTACACTAAGGCGACTTGGTTCCCCAAATTTCGTTCTTCTATGTTGAAGCGTTCGTTTCCAGTAACAGTTTGAATTTTTAGGTTTCACTCTGTTTTCTCCTATTTTGATAGATGTATTTGGAACTCTAAATCCAACACGGTTTGTGCTAGCTTCTTGAAACTTGACACAATAAAGTAGTTTCACGTTCTATCTCTATGTTTTGTTTCCTCTTGATGTAGCCTTAAGCAGTGACTGGCGAGAAACACTTTCATGGAAAGGGGTTGCCAAGCTTCCTAAAATTACGAATCTCCAGAAATCTCAGCAAATATTTTTTCACCCAAACTGGATGATACTTTCAGGTAATGATCAGTACACTAAGGCGACTTGGTTCCCCAAATTTCGTTCTTCTATGTTGAAGCGTTCGTTTGCAGTAACAGTTTGAATTTTTAGGTTTCACTCTGTTTTCTCCTATATTGATAGATGTATTTGGAACTCTAAATCCAACACGGTTTGTGCTAGCTTCTTGAAACTTGACACAAAAAAGTAGTTTCACGTTCTATCTCTATGTTTTGTTTCCTCTTGATGTAGCCCTAAGCAGTGACTGGCGAGAAACACTTTCATGGAAAGGGGTTGCCAGGCTTCCCAAAATTATGAATCTCCAGAAATCTCAGCAAATATTTTTTCACCCAAACTGGATGATACTTTCAGGTAATGATCAGTACACTAAGGCGACTTGGTTCCCCAAATTTCGTTCTTCTATGTTGAAGCGTTCGTTTGCAGTAACAGTTTGAATTTTTAGGTTTCACTCTGTTTTCTCCTATATTGATAGATGTATTTGGAACTCTAAATCCAACACGGTTTGTGCTGGCTTCTTGAAACATGACACAATAAAGTAGTTTCACGTTCTATCTCTATGTTTTGTTTCCTCTTGATGTAGCCCAATGCAGTGACTGGCGAGAAACCCTTTCATGGAAAAAGGTTGCCAGGCTTCCCAAAATTACGAATCTCCAGAAATCTCAGCAAATATTTTTTCACCCAAACTGGATGATACTTTCAGGTAATGATCAGTACACTAAGGCGACTTGGTTCCCCAAATTTCGTTCTTCTATGTTGAAGCGTTCGTTTGCAGTAACAGTTTGAATTTTTAGGTTTCACTCTGTTTTCTCCTATATTGATAGATGTATTTGGAACTCTAAATCCAACACGGTTTGTGCTAGCTTCTTGAAACTTGACACAATAAAGTAGTTTCACGTTCTATCTCTATGTTTTGTTTCCTCTTGATGTAGCCTTAAGCAGTGACTGGCGAGAAACACTTTCATGGAAAGGGGTTGCCAAGCTTCCTAAAATTACGAATCTCCAGAAATCTCAGCAAATATTTTTTCACCCAAACTGGATGATACTTTCAGGTAATGATCAGTACACTAAGGCGACTTGGTTCCCCAAATTTCGTTCTTCTATGTTGAAGCGTTCGTTTCCAGTAACACTTTGAATTTTTAGGTTTCACTCTGTTTTCTCCTATATTGATAGATGTATTTGGAACTCTAAATCCAACACGGTTTGTGCTGGCTTCTTGAAACATGACACAATAAAGTAGTTTCACATTCTATCTCTATGTTTTGTTTCCTCTTGATGTAGTCCAATGCAGTGACTGGCGAGAAACACTTTCATGGAAAGGGGTTGCCAAGCTTCCCAAAATTACGAATCTCCAGAAATCTCAGCAAATATTTTTTCACCCAAACTGGATGATACTTTCAGGTAATGATCAGTACACTAAGGCGACTTGGTTCCCCAAATTTCGTTCTTCTATGTTGAAGCGTTCGTTTCCAGTAACAGTTTGAATTTTTAGGTTTCACTCTGTTTTCTCCTATATTGATAGATGTATTTGGAACTCTAAATCCAACACGGTTTGTGCTAGCTTCTTGAAACATGACACAATAAAGTAGTTTTACGTTCTATCTCTATGTTTTGTTTCCTCTTGATGTAGCCCAATGCAGTGACTGGCGAGAAACACTTTCATGGAAAGGGGTTGCCAGGCTTCCCAAAATTACGAATCTCCAGAAATCTCAGCAAATATTTTTTCACCCAAACTGGATGATACTTTCAGGTAATGATCAGTACACTAAGGCGACTTGGTTCCCCAAATTTCGTTCTTCTATGTTGAAGCGTTCGTTTCCAGTAACACTTTGAATTTTTAGGTTTCACTCTGTTTTCTCCTATATTGATAGATGTATTTGGAACTCTAAATCCAACAGGGTTTGTGCTAGCTTCTTGAAACTTGACACAATAAAGTAGTTTCACGTTCTATCTCTACGTTTTGTTTCCTCTTGATGTAGCCCTAAGCAGTTACTGGCGGGAAACACTTTCATGGAAAGGGGTTGCCAAGCTTCCTAAAATTACGAATCTCCAGAAATCTCAGCAAATATTTTTTCACCCAAACTGGATGATACTTTCAGGTAATGATCAGTACACTAAGGCGACTTGGTTCCCCAAATTTCGTTCTTCTATGTTGAAGCGTTCGTTTCCAGTAACACTTTGAATTTTTAGGTTTCACTCTGTTTTCTCCTATATTGATAGATGTATTTGGAACTCTAAATCCAACACGGTTTGTGCTGGCTTCTTGAAACAGGACACAAAAAAGTAGTTTCACATTCTATCTCTATGTTTTGTTTCCTCTTGATGTAGTCCAATGCAGTGACTGGCGAGAAACACTTTCATGGAAAGGGGTTGCCAAGCTTCCCAAAATTACGAATCTCCAGAAATCTCAGCAAATATTTTTTCACCCAAACTGGATGATACTTTCAGGTAATGATCAGTACACTAAGGCGACTTGGTTCCCCAAATTTCGTTCTTCTATGTTGAAGCGTTCGTTTCCAGTAACAGTTTGAATTTTTAGGTTTCACTCTGTTTTCTCCTATATTGATAGATGTATTTGGTACTCTAAATCCAACAGGGTTTGTGCTAGCTTCTTGAAACATGACACAATAAAGTAGTTTCACGTTCTATCTCTATGTTTTGTTTCCTCCTGATGTAGCCCAATGCAGTGACTGGCGAGAAACACTTTCATGGAAAGGGGTTGCCAGGCTTCCCAAAATTACGAATCTCCAGAAATCTCAGCAAATATTTTTTCACCCAAACTGGATGATACTTTCAGGTAATGATCAGTACACTAAGGCGACTTGGTTCCCCAAATTTCGTTCTTCTATGTTGAAGCGTTCGTTTCCAGTAACAGTTTGAATTTTTAGGTTTCACTCTGTTTTCTCCTATATTGATAGATGTGTTTGGAACTCTAAATCCAACACGGTTTGTGCTAGGTTCTTGAAACTTGACACAATAAAGTAGTTTCACGTTCTATCTCTATGTTTTATTTCCTCTTGATGTAGCCTTAAGCAGTGACTGGCGAGAAACACTTTCATGGAAAGGGGTTGCCAAGCTTCCTAAAATTACGAATCTCCAGAAATCTCAGCAAATATTTTTTCACCCAAACTGGATGATACTTTCAGGTAATGATCAGTACACTAAGGCGACTTGGTTCCCCAAATTTCGTTCTTCTATGTTGAAGCGTTCGTTTCCAGTAACACTTTGAATTTTTAGGTTTCACTCTGTTTTCTCCTATATTGATAGATGTATTTGGAACTCTAAATCCAACACGGTTTGTGCTAGCTTCTTGAAACTTGACACAATAAAGTAGTTTCACGTTCTATCTCTATGTTTGTTTCCTCTTGATGTAGCCCTAAGCAGTGACTGGCGAGAAACACTTTCATGGAAAGGGGTTGCCAGGCTTCCCAAAATTACGAATCTCCAGAAATCTCAGCAAATATTTTTTCACCCAAACTGGATGATACTTTCAGGTAATGATCAGTACACTAAGGCGACTTGGTTCCCCAAATTTCGTTCTTCTATGTTGAAGCGTTCGTTTCCAGTAACAGTTTGAATTTTTAGGTTTCACTCTGTTTTCTCCTATTTTGATAGATGTATTTGGAACTCTAAATCCAACACGGTTTGTGCTAGCTTCTTGAAACTTGACACAATAAAGTAGTTTCACGTTCTATCTCTATGTTTTGTTTCCTCTTGATGTAGCCTTAAGCAGTGACTGGCGAGAAACACTTTCATGGAAAGGGGTTGCCAAGCTTCCTAAAATTACGAATCTCCAGAAATCTCAGCAAATATTTTTTCACCCAAACTGGATGATACTTTCAGGTAATGATCAGTACACTAAGGCGACTTGGTTCCCCAAATTTCGTTCTTCTATGTTGAAGCGTTCGTTTGCAGTAAGACTTTGAATTTTTAGGTTTCACTCTGTTTTCTCCTATATTGATAGATGTATTTGGAACTCTAAATCCAACACGGTTTGTGCTAGCTTCTTGAAACTTGACACAAAAAAGTAGTTTCACGTTCTATCTCTATGTTTTGTTTCCTCTTGATGTAGCCCTAAGCAGTGACTGGCGAGAAACACTTTCATGGAAAGGGGTTGCCAGGCTTCCCAAAATTATGAATCTCCAGAAATCTCAGCATATATTTTTTCACCCAAACTGGATGATACTTTCAGGTAATGATCAGTACACTAAGGCGACTTGGTTCCCCAAATTTCGTTCTTCTATGTTGAAGCGTTCGTTTGCAGTAACAGTTTGAATTTTTAGGTTTCACTCTGTTTTCTCCTATATTGATAGATGTATTTGGAACTCTAAATCCAACACGGTTTGTGCTGGCTTCTTGAAACATGACACAATAAAGTAGTTTCACGTTCTATCTCTATGTTTTGTTTCCTCTTGATGTAGCCCAATGCAGTGACTGGCGAGAAACCCTTTCATGGAAAAAGGTTGCCAGGCTTCCCAAAATTACGAATCTCCAGAAATCTCAGCAAATATTTTTTCACCCAAACTGGATGATACTTTCAGGTAATGATCAGTACACTAAGGCGACTTGGTTCCCCAAATTTCGTTCTTCTATGTTGAAGCGTTCGTTTGCAGTAACAGTTTGAATTTTTAGGTTTCACTCTGTTTTCTCCTATATTGATAGATGTATTTGGAACTCTAAATCCAACACGGTTTGTGCTAGCTTCTTGAAACTTGACACAATAAAGTAGTTTCACGTTCTATCTCTATGTTTTGTTTCCTCTTGATGTAGCCTTAAGCAGTGACTGGCGAGAAACACTTTCATGGAAAGGGGTTGCCAAGCTTCCTAAAATTACGAATCTCCAGAAATCTCAGCAAATATTTTTTCACCCAAACTGGATGATACTTTCAGGTAATGATCAGTACACTAAGGCGACTTGGTTCCCCAAATTTCGTTCTTCTATGTTGAAGCGTTCGTTTCCAGTAACACTTTGAATTTTTAGGTTTCACTCTGTTTTCTCCTATATTGATAGATGTATTTGGAACTCTAAATCCAACACGGTTTGTGCTGGCTTCTTGAAACATGACACAATAAAGTAGTTTCACATTCTATCTCTATGTTTTGTTTCCTCTTGATGTAGTCCAATGCAGTGACTGGCGAGAAACACTTTCATGGAAAGGGGTTGCCAAGCTTCCCAAAATTACGAATCTCCAGAAATCTCAGCAAATATTTTTTCACCCAAACTGGATGATACTTTCAGGTAATGATCAGTACACTAAGGCGACTTGGTTCCCCAAATTTCGTTCTTCTATGTTGAAGCGTTCGTTTCCAGTAACAGTTTGAATTTTTAGGTTTCACTCTGTTTTCTCCTATATTGATAGATGTATTTGGAACTCTAAATCCAACACGGTTTGTGCTAGCTTCTTGAAACATGACACAATAAAGTAGTTTTACGTTCTATCTCTATGTTTTGTTTCCTCTTGATGTAGCCCAATGCAGTGACTGGCGAGAAACACTTTCATGGAAAGGGGTTGCCAGGCTTCCCAAAATTACGAATCTCCAGAAATCTCAGCAAATATTTTTTCACCCAAACTGGATGATACTTTCAGGTAATGATCAGTACACTAAGGCGACTTGGTTCCCCAAATTTCGTTCTTCTATGTTGAAGCGTTCGTTTCCAGTAACAGTTTGAATTTTTAGGTTTCACTCTGTTTTCTCCTATATTGATAGATGTGTTTGGAACTCTAAATCCAACACGGTTTGTGCTAGGTTCTTGAAACTTGACACAATAAAGTAGTTTCACGTTCTATCTCTATGTTTTATTTCCTCTTGATGTAGCCTTAAGCAGTGACTGGCGAGAAACACTTTCATGGAAAGGGGTTGCCAAGCTTCCTAAAATTACGAATCTCCAGAAATCTCAGCAAATATTTTTTCACCCAAACTGGATGATACTTTCAGGTAATGATCAGTACACTAAGGCGACTTGGTTCCCCAAATTTCGTTCTTCTATGTTGAAGCGTTCGTTTCCAGTAACACTTTGAATTTTTAGGTTTCACTCTGTTTTCTCCTATATTGATAGATGTATTTGGAACTCTAAATCCAACAGGGTTTGTGCTAGCTTCTTGAAACTTGACACAATAAAGTAGTTTCACGTTCTATCTCTACGTTTTGTTTCCTCTTGATGTAGCCCTAAGCAGTAACTGGCGAGAAACACTTTCATGGAAAGGGGTTGCCAAGCTTCCTAAAATTACGAATCTCCAGAAATCTCAGCAAATATTTTTTCACCCAAACTGAATGATACTTTCAGGTAATGATCAGTACACTAAGGCGACTTGGTTCCCCAAATTTCGTTCTTCTATGTTGAAGCGTTCGTTTGCAGTAACACTTTGAATTTTTAGGTTTCACTCTGTTTTCTCCTATATTGATAGATGTATTTGGAACTCTAAATCCAACACGGTTTGTGCTAGCTTCTTGAAACTTGACACAATAAAGTAGTTTCACGTTCTATCTCTACGTTTTGTTTCCTCTTGATGTACCCCTAAGCAGTGACTGGCGAGAAACACTTTCATGGAAAGGGGTTGCCAGGCTTCCCAAAATTACGAATCTCCAGAAATCTCAGCAAATATTTTTTCACCCAAACTGGATGATACTTTCAGGTAATGATCAGTACACTAAGGCGACTTGGTTCCCCAAATTTCGTTCTTCTATGTTGAAGAGTTCGTTTGCAGTAACAGTTTGAATTTTTAGGTTTCACTCTGTTTTCTCCTATATTGATACATGTATTTGGAACTCTAAATCCAACACGGTTTGTGCTAGCTTCTTGAAACTTGAAGCAATAAAGTACTTTCTCGTTCTATCTCTATGTTTTGTTTCCTCTTGAGGTAGCCCTAAGCAGTGACTGGCGAGAAACACTTTCATGAAAAGGTGTTGCCAAGCTTCCAAAAATTAGGAATCTCCAGAAATCCCAGCAAATATATTTTCACCCAAACTGGATGATACTTTCAGGTAATGATCAGTACACTAAGCCGACTTGGGTCCCCAAATTTTGCTCTTCTATGTTGCATCGTTCGTTTGCAGTAACAGTTTGAATTTTTAGGTTTCACTCTGTTCTCTCCTATATTGATAGATGTATTTGGAACTCTAAATCCAACACGGTTTGTGCTAGCTTCTTGAAACTTGAAACAATAAAGTAGTTTCAAGTTCTGTCTCTATGTTTGGTTCCTCTTGATGTAGCCCTAAGCAGTGACTGGCGAGAAACACGTTCATTGAAAGGGATTGCCAAGCTTCCAAAAATACGAATCTCCAGAAATCTCAGCAAACATTTTTTCACCCAAACTGGATGATACTTTCAGGTATTGATCAGTGCACTAAGGCGACTTGGTTCCCCAAATATCGTTCTTCTATGTTGAAGCGTTCATTTCCAGTAACAGTTTGAATTTTTAGGTTTCACTCTGTATTCTCCTATATTGATATATGTGTTTGGAACTCTAAATCCAACACGGTTTGTGCTAACTTCTTGAAACCGGACACAATAAAGTAGTTTCACGTTCTATCTCTGTGTTTTGTTTCCTCTTGATGTAGACCTAAGCAGTGACTGGCGAGAAACACTTTCATGGAAAGGGTTTGCCAAGCTGCCAAAAATTACGAATCTCCAGAAATCTCAGCAAATATTTTTTCACCCAAACTGGATGATACTTTGAAGTAATGATCAGAACACTAAGGCGACTTGGTTCCCCAAATTTCGTTCTTCTATGTTGAAGCGTTCGTTTCCAGTAACAGTTTGAATTTTTAGGTTTCACTCTGTTTTCTCCTATATTGACACATGTATTTGGAACTCTAAATCCAACACGGTTTGTGCTAGCTTCTTGAAACTTGAAACAATAAAGTGGTTTCTCGTTCTATCTCTATGTTTTGTTTCCTCTTGATGTAGCCCTAAGCAGTGACTGGCGAGAAACACTTTCATGGAAAGGGGTTGCCAGGCTTCCCAAAATTACGAATCTCCAGAAATCTCAGCAAATATTTTTTCACCCAAACTGGATGATACTTTCAGGTAATGATCAGTACACTAAGGCGACTTGGTTCCCCAAATTTCGTTCTTCTATGTTGAAGCGTTCATTTCCAGTAACAGTTTGAATTTTTAGGTTTCACTCTGTTTTCTCCTATATTGATAGATGTATTTGGAACTCTAAATCCAACACGGTTTGTGCTAGCTTCTTGAAACTTGACACAATAAAGTAGTTTCACGTTCTATCTCTATGTTTTGTTTCCTCTTGATGTAGCCTTAAGCAGTGACTGGCGAGAAACACTTTCATGGAAAGGGGTTGCCAAGCTTCCTAAAATTACGAATCTACAGAAATCTCAGCAAATATTTTTTCACCCAAACTGGATGATACTTTCAGGTAATGATCAGTACACTAAGGCGACTTGGTTCCCCAAATTTCGTTCTTCTATGTTGAAGCGTTCGTTTCCAGTAACAGTTTGAATTTTTAGGTTTCACTCTGTTTTCTCCTATATTGATAGATGTATTTGGAACTCTAAATCCAACACGGTTTGTGCTAGCTTCTTGAAACTTGACACAATAAAGTAGTTTCACGTTCTATCTCTATGTTTTGTTTCCTCTTGATGTAGCCCTAAGCAGTGACTGGCGAGAAACACTTTCATGGAAAGGGGTTGCCAGGCTTCCCAAAATTACGAATCTCCAGAAATCTCAGCAAATATTTTTTCACCCAAACTGGATGATACTTTCAGGTAATGATCAGTACACTAAGGCGACTTGGTTCCCCAAATTTCGTTCTTCTATGTTGAAGCGTTCGTTTGCAGTAACAGTTTGAATTTTTAGGTTTCACTCTGTTTTCTCCTATATTGATAGATGTATTTGGAACTCTAAATCCAACACGGTTTGTGCTGGCTTCTTGAAACATGACACAATAAAGTAGTTTCACGTTCTATCTCTATGTTTTGTTTCCTCTTGATGTAGCCCAATGCAGTGACTGGCGAGAAACACTTTCATGGAAAAAGGTTGCCAGGCTTCCCAAAATTACGAATCTCCAGAAATCTCAGCAAATATTTTTTCACCCAAACTGGATGATACTTTCAGGTAATGATCAGTACACTAAGGCGACTTGGTTCCCCAAATTTCGTTCTTCTATGTTGAAGCGTTCGTTTCCAGTAACACTTTGAATTTTTAGGTTTCACTCTGTTTTCTCCTATATTGATAGATGTATTTGGAACTCTAAATCCAACACGGTTTGTGCTAGCTTCTTGAAACATGACACAATAAAGTAGTTTCACGTTCTATCTCTATGTTTTGTTTCCTCTTGATGTAGCCCAATGCAGTGACTGGCGAGAAACACTTTCATGGAAAGGGGTTGCCAGGCTTCCCAAAATTACGAATCTCCAGAAATCTCAGCAAATATTTTTTCACCCAAACTGGATGATACTTTCAGGTAATGATCAGTACACTAAGGCGACTTGGTTCCCCAAATTTCGTTCTTCTATGTTGAAGCGTTCGTTTCCAGTAACAGTTTGAATTTTTAGGTTTCACTCTGTTTTCTCCTATATTGATAGATGTGTTTGGAACTCTAAATCCAACACGGTTTTTGCTAGGTTCTTGAAACTTGACACAAAAAAGTAGTTTCACGTTCTATCTCTATGTTTTGTTTCCTCTTGATGTAGCCTTAAGCAGTGACTGGCGAGAAACACTTTCATGGAAAGGGGTTGCCAAGCTTCCTAAAATTACGAATCTCCAGAAATCTCAGCAAATATTTTTTCACCCAAACTGGATGATACTTTCAGGTAATGATCAGTACACTAAGCCGACTTGGTTCCCCAAACTTCGTTCTTCTATGTTGAAGCGTTCGTTTCCAGTAACAGTTTGAATTTTTAGGTTTCACTCTGTTTTCTCCTATATTGATACATGTATTTGGAACTCTAAATCCAACACGGTTTGTGCTAGCTTCTTGAAACTTGAAGCAATAAAGTACTTTCTCGTTCTATCTCTATGTTTTGTTTCTTCTTGATGTAGCCCTAAGCAGTGACTGGCGAGAAACACTTTCATGAAAAGGTGTTGCGAAGCTTCCAAAAATTAGGAATCTCCAGAAATCCCAGCAAATATATTTTCACCCAAACTGGATGATACTTTCAGGTAATGATCAGTACACTAAGCCGACTTGGTTCCCCAAATTTTGCTCTTCTATGTTGCATCGTTCGTTTGCAGTAACAGTTTGAATTTTTAGGTTTCACTCTGTTCTCTCCTATATTGATAGATGTATTTGGAACTCTAAATCCAACACGGTTTGTGCTAGCTTCTTGAAACTTGAAACAATAAAGTAGTTTCAAGTTCTGTCTCTATGTTTGGTTCCTCTTGATGTAGCCCTAAGCAGTGACTGGCGAGAAACACGTTCATTGAAAGGGATTGCCAAGCTTCCAAAAATACGAATCTCCAGAAATCTCAGCAAACATTTTTTCACCCAAACTGGATGATACTTTCAGGTATTGATCAGTGCACTAAGGCGACTTGGTTCCCCAAATATCGTTCTTCTATGTTGAAGCGTTCATTTCCAGTAACAGTTTGAATTTTTAGGTTTCACTCTGTATTCTCCTATATTGATATATGTGTTTGGAACTCTAAATCCAACACGGTTTGTGCTAACTTCTTGAAACCGGACACAATAAAGTAGTTTCACGTTCTATCTCTGTGTTTTGTTTCCTCTTGATGTAGACCTAAGCAGTGACTGGCGAGAAACACTTTCATGGAAAGGGTTTGCCAAGCTGCCAAAAATTACGAATCTCCAGAAATCTCAGCAAATATTTTTTCACCCAAACTGGATGATACTTTGAAGTAATGATCAGAACACTAAGGCGACTTGGTTCCCCAAATTTCGTTCTTCTATGTTGAAGCGTTCGTTTCCAGTAACAGTTTGAATTTTTAGGTTTCACTCTGTTTTCTCCTATATTGACACATGTATTTGGAACTCTAAATCCAACACGGTTTGTGCTAGCTTCTTGAAACTTGAAACAATAAAGTGGTTTCTCGTTCTATCTCTATGTTTTGTTTCCTCTTGATGTAGCCCTAAGCAGTGACTGGCGAGAAACACTTTCATGGAAAGGGGTTGCCAGGCTTCCCAAAATTACGAATCTCCAGAAATCTCAGCAAATATTTTTTCACCCAAACTGGATGATACTTTCAGGTAATGATCAGTACACTAAGGCGACTTGGTTCCCCAAATTTCGTTCTTCTATGTTGAAGCGTTCGTTTCCAGTAACAGTTTGAATTTTTAGGTTTCACTCTGTTTTCTCCTATATTGATAGATGTATTTGGAACTCTAAATCCAACACGGTTTGTGCTAGCTTCTTGAAACTTGACACAATAAAGTAGTTTCACGTTCTATCTCTATGTTTTGTTTCCTCTTGATGTAGCCCTAAGCAGTGACTGGCGAGAAACACTTTCATGGAAAGGGGTTGCCAGGCTTCCCAAAATTACGAATCTCCAGAAATCTCAGCAAATATTTTTTCACCCAAACTGGATGATACTTTCAGGTAATGATCAGTACACTAAGGCGACTTGGTTCCCCAAATTTCGTTCTTCTATGTTGAAGCGTTCGTTTGCAGTAACAGTTTGAATTTTTAGGTTTCACTCTGTTTTCTCCTATATTGATAGATGTATTTGGAACTCTAAATCCAACACGGTTTGTGCTGGCTTCTTGAAACATGACACAATAAAGTAGTTTCACGTTCTATCTCTATGTTTTGTTTCCTCTTGATGTAGCCCAATGCAGTGACTGGCGAGAAACACTTTCATGGAAAAAGGTTGCCAGGCTTCCCAAAATTACGAATCTCCAGAAATCTCAGCAAATATTTTTTCACCCAAACTGGATGATACTTTCAGGTAATGATCAGTACACTAAGGCGACTTGGTTCCCCAAATTTCGTTCTTCTATGTTGAAGCGTTCGTTTCCAGTAACACTTTGAATTTTTAGGTTTCACTCTGTTTTCTCCTATATTGATAGATGTATTTGGAACTCTAAATCCAACACGGTTTGTGCTAGCTTCTTGAAACATGACACAATAAAGTAGTTTCAGGTTCTATCTCTATGTTTTGTTTCCTCTTGATGTAGCCCAATGCAGTGACTGGCGAGAAACACTTTCATGGAAAGGGGTTGCCAGGCTTCCCAAAATTACGAATCTCCAGAAATCTCAGCAAATATTTTTTCACCCAAACTGGATGATACTTTCAGGTAATGATCAGTACACTAAGGCGACTTGGTTCCCCAAATTTCGTTCTTCTATGTTGAAGCGTTCGTTTCCAGTAACAGTTTGAATTTTTAGGTTTCACTCTGTTTTCTCCTATATTGATAGATGTGTTTGGAACTCTAAATCCAACACGGTTTTTGCTAGGTTCTTGAAACTTGACACAAAAAAGTAGTTTCACGTTCTATCTCTATGTTTTGTTTCCTCTTGATGTAGCCTTAAGCAGTGACTGGCGAGAAACACTTTCATGGAAAGGGGTTGCCAAGCTTCCTAAAATTACGAATCTCCAGAAATCTCAGCAAATATTTTTTCACCCAAACTGGATGATACTTTCAGGTAATGATCAGTACACTAAGCCGACTTGGTTCCCCAAATTTCGTTCTTCTATGTTGAAGCGTTCGTTTCCAGTAACAGTTTGAATTTTTAGGTTTCACTCTGTTTTCTCCTATATTGATACATGTATTTGGAACTCTAAATCCAACACGGTTTGTGCTAGCTTCTTGAAACTTGAAGCAATAAAGTACTTTCTCGTTCTATCTCTATGTTTTGTTTCCTCTTGATGTAGCCCTAAGCAGTGACTGGCGAGAAACACTTTCATGAAAAGGTGTTGCCAAGCTTCCAAAAATTAGGAATCTCCAGAAATCCCAGCAAATATATTTTCACCCAAACTGGATGATACTTTCAGGTAATGATCAGTACACTAAGCCGACTTGGTTCCCCAAATTTTGCTCTTCTATGTTGCATCGTTCGTTTGCAGTAACAGTTTGAATTTTTAGGTTTCACTCTGTTCTCTCCTATATTGATAGATGTATTTGGAACTCTAAATCCAACACGGTTTGTGCTAGCTTCTTGAAACTTGAAACAATAAAGTAGTTTCAAGTTCTGTCTCTATGTTTGGTTCCTCTTGATGTAGCCCTAAGCAGTGACTGGCGAGAAACACGTTCACTGAAAGGGATTGCCAAGCTTCCAAAAATACGAATCTCCAGAAATCTCAGCAAACATTTTTTCACCCAAACTGGATGATACTTTCAGGTATTGATCAGTGCACTAAGGCGACTTGGTTCCCCAAATATCGTTCTTCTATGTTGAAGCGTTCATTTCCAGTAACAGTTTGAATTTTTAGGTTTCACTCTGTATTCTCCTATATTGATATATGTGTTTGGAACTCTAAATCCAACACGGTTTGTGCTAACTTCTTGAAACCGGACACAATAAAGTAGTTTCACGTTCTATCTCTGTGTTTTGTTTCCTCTTGATGTAGACCTAAGCAGTGACTGGCGAGAAACACTTTCATGGAAAGGGTTTGCCAAGCTGCCAAAAATTACGAATCTCCAGAAATCTCAGCAAATATTTTTTCACCCAAACTGGATGATACTTTGAAGTAATGATCAGAACACTAAGGCGACTTGGTTCCCCAAATTTCGTTCTTCTATGTTGAAGCGTTCGTTTCCAGTAACACTTTGAATTTTTAGGTTTCACTCTGTTTTCTCCTATATTGATAGATGTATTTGGAACTCTAAATCCAACACGGTTTGTGCTGGCTTCTTGAAACAGGACACAAAAAAGTAGTTTCACATTCTATCTCTATGTTTTGTTTCCTCTTGATGTAGTCCAATGCAGTGACTGGCGAGAAACACTTTCATGGAAAGGGGTTGCCAAGCTTCCCAAAATTACAAATCTCCAGAAATCTCAGCAAATATTTTTTCACCCAAACTGGATGATACTTTCAGGTAATGATCAGTACACTAAGGCGACTTGGTTCCCCAAATTTCGTTCTTCTATGTTGAAGCGTTCGTTTCCAGTAACAGTTTGAATTTTTAGGTTTCACTCTGTTTTCTCCTATATTGATAGATGTATTTGGAACTCTAAATCCAACAGGGTTTGTGCTAGCTTCTTGAAACATGACACAATAAAGTAGTTTCACGTTCTATCTCTATGTTTTGTTTCCTCCTGATGTAGCCCAATGCAGTGACTGGCGAGAAACACTTTCATGGAAAGGGGTTGCCAGGCTTCCCAAAATTACGAATCTCCAGAAATCTCAGCAAATATTTTTTCACCCAAACTGGATGATACTTTCAGGTAATGATCAGTACACTAAGGCGACTTGGTTCCCCAAATTTCGTTCTTCTATGTTGAAGCGTTCGTTTCCAGTAACAGTTTGAATTTTTAGGTTTCACTCTGTTTTCTCCTATATTGATAGATGTGTTTGGAACTCTAAATCCAACACGGTTTGTGCTAGGTTCTTGAAACTTGACACAATAAAGTAGTTTCACGTTCTATCTCTATGTTTTATTTCCTCTTGATGTAGCCTTAAGCAGTGACTGGCGAGAAACACTTTCATGGAAAGGGGTTGCCAAGCTTCCTAAAATTACGAATCTCCAGAAATCTCAGCAAATATTTTTTCACCCAAACTGGATGATACTTTCAGGTAATGATCAGTACACTAAGCCGACTTGGTTCCCCAAACTTCGTTCTTCTATGTTGAAGCGTTCGTTTCCAGTAACAGTTTGAATTTTTAGGTTTCACTCTGTTTTCTCCTATATTGATACATGTATTTGGAACTCTAAATCCAACACGGTTTGTGCTAGCTTCTTGAAACTTGAAGCAATAAAGTACTTTCTCGTTCTATCTCTATGTTTTGTTTCCTCTTGATGTAGCCCTAAGCAGTGACTGGCGAGAAACACTTTCATGAAAAGGTGTTGCCAAGCTTCCAAAAATTAGGAATCTCCAGAAATCCCAGCAAATATATTTTCACCCAAACTGGATGATACTTTCAGGTAATGATCAGTACACTAAGCCGACTTGGTTCCCCAAATTTTGCTCTTCTATGTTGCATCGTTCGTTTGCAGTAACAGTTTGAATTTTTAGGTTTCACTCTGTTCTCTCCTATATTGATAGATGTATTTGGAACTCTAAATCCAACACGGTTTGTGCTAGCTTCTTGAAACTTGAAACAATAAAGTAGTTTCAAGTTCTGTCTCTATGTTTGGTTCCTCTTGATGTAGCCCTAAGCAGTGACTGGCGAGAAACACGTTCATTGAAAGGGATTGCCAAGCTTCCAAAAATACGAATCTCCAGAAATCTCAGCAAACATTTTTTCACCCAAACTGGATGATACTTTCAGGTATTGATCAGTGCACTAAGGCGACTTGGTTTCCCAAATATCGTTCTTCTATGTTGAAGCGTTCATTTCCAGTAACAGTTTGAATTTTTAGGTTTCACTCTGTATTCTCCTATATTGATATATGTGTTTGGAACTCTAAATCCAACACGGTTTGTGCTAACTTCTTGAAACCGGACACAATAAAGTAGTTTCACGTTCTATCACTGTGTTTTGTTTCCTCTTGATGTAGACCTAAGCAGTGACTGGCGAGAAACACTTTCATGAAAAGGTGTTGCCAAGCTTCCAAAAATTAGGAATCTCCAGAAATCCCAGCAAATATTTTTTCACCCAAACTGGATGATACTTTGAAGTAATGATCAGTACACTAAGCCGACTTGGTTCCCCAAATTTTGCTCTTCTATGTTGCATCGTTCGTTTGCAGTAACAGTTTGAATTTTTAGGTTTCACTCTGTTCTCTCCTATATTGATAGATGTATTTGGAACTCTAAATCCAACACGGTTTGTGCTAGCTTCTTGAAACTTGAAACAATAAAGTAGTTTCAAGTTCTGTCTCTATGTTTGGTTCCTCTTGATGTAGCCCTAAGCAGTGACTGGCGAGAAACACGTTCATTGAAAGGGATTGCCAAGCTTCCAAAAATACGAATCTCCAGAAATCTCAGCAAACATTTTTTCACCCAAACTGGATGATACTTTCAGGTATTGATCAGTGCACTAAGGCGACTTGGTTCCCCAAATATCGTTCTTCTATGTTGAAGCGTTCATTTCCAGTAACAGTTTGAATTTTTAGGTTTCACTCTGTATTCTCCTATATTGATATATGTGTTTGGAACTCTAAATCCAACACGGTTTGTGCTAACTTCTTGAAACCGGACACAATAAAGTAGTTTCACGTTCTATCTCTGTGTTTTGTTTCCTCTTGATGTAGACCTAAGCAGTGACTGGCGAGAAACACTTTCATGGAAAGGGTTTGCCAAGCTGCCAAAAATTACGAATCTCCAGAAATCTCAGCAAATATTTTTTCACCCAAACTGGATGATACTTTGAAGTAATGATCAGAACACTAAGGCGACTTGGTTCCCCAAATTTCGTTCTTCTATGTTGAAGCGTTCGTTTCCAGTAACAGTTTGAATTTTTAGGTTTCACTCTGTTTTCTCCTATATTGACACATGTATTTGGAACTCTAAATCCAACACGGTTTGTGCTAGCTTCTTGAAACTTGAAACAATAAAGTGGTTTCTCGTTCTATCTCTATGTTTTGTTTCCTCTTGATGTAGCCCTAAGCAGTGACTGGCGAGAAACACTTTCATGGAAAGGGGTTGCCAAGCTTCCCAAAATTACGAATCTCCAGAAATCTCAGCAAATATTTTTTCACCCAAACTGGATGATACTTTCAGGTAATGATCAGTACACTAAGGCGACTTAGTTCCCCAAATTTCGTTCTTCTATGTTGAAGCGTTCGTTTCCAGTAACACTTTGAATTTTTAGGTTTCACTCTGTTTTCTCCTATATTGATAGATGTATTTGGAACTCTAAATCCAACAGTGTTTGTGCTAGCTTCTTGAAACTTGACACAATAAAGTAGTTTCACGTTCTATCTCTACGTTTTGTTTCCTCTTGATGTAGCCCTAAGCAGTAACTGGCGAGAAACACTTTCATGGAAAGGGGTTGCCAAGCTTCCTAAAATTACGAATCTCCAGAAATCTCAGCAAATATTTTTTCACCCAAACTGGATGATACTTTCAGGTAATGATCAGTACACTAAGGCGACTTGGTTCCCCAAATTTCGTTCTTCTATGTTGAAGCGTTCGTTTGCAGTAACACTTTGAATTTTTAGGTTTCACTCTGTTTTCTCCTATATTGATAGATGTATTTGGAACTCTAAATCCAACACGGTTTGTGCTAGCTTCTTGAAACTTGACACAATAAAGTAGTTTCACGTTCTATCTCTATGTTTTGTTTCCTCTTGATGTAGCCCTAAGCAGTGACTGGCGAGAAACACTTTCATGGAAAGGGGTTGCCAGGCTTCCCAAAATTACGAATCTCCAGAAATCTCAGCAAATATTTTTTCACCCAAACTGGATGATACTTTCAGGTAATGATCAGTACACTAAGGCGACTTGGTTTCCCAAATTTCGTTCTTCTATGTTGAAGCGTTCGTTTCCAGTAACACTTTGAATTTTTAGGTTTCACTCTGTTTTCTCCTATATTGATAGATGTATTTGGAACTCTAAATCCAACACGGTTTGTGCTAGGTTCTTGAAACTTGACACAATAAAGTAGTTTCACGTTCTATCTCTATGGTTTCTTTCCTCTTGATGTAGCCCTAAGCAGTGACTGGCGAGAAACACTTTCATGGAAAGGGGTTGCCAGGCTTCCCAAAATTACGAATCTCCAGAAATCTCAGCAAATATTTTTTCACCCAAACTGGATGATACTTTCACGTAATGATCAGTACACTAAGGCGACTTGGTTCCCCAAATTTCGTTCTTCTATGTTGAAGCGTTCGTTTCCAGTAACAGTTTGAATTTTTAGGTTTCACTCTGTTTTCTCCTATATTGATAGATGTGTTTGGTACTCTAAATCCAACACGGTTTTTGCTAGGTTCTTGAAACTTGACACAAAAAAAGTAGTTTCACGTTCTATCTCTATGTTTTGTTTCCTCTTGATGTAGCCTTAACCAGTGACTGGCGAGAAACACTTTCATGGAAAGGGGTTGCCAAGCTTCCTAAAATTACGAATCTCCAGAAATCTCAGCAAATACTTTTTCACCCAAACTGGATGATACTTTCAGGTAATGATCAGTACACTAAGCCGACTTGGTTCCCCAAACTTCGTTCTTCTATGTTGAAGCATTCGTTTCCAGTAACAGTTTGAATTTTTAGGTTTCACTCTGTTTTCTCCTATATTGATACATGTATTTGGAACTCTAAATCCAACACGGTTTGTGCTAGCTTCTTGAAACTTGAAGCAATAAAGTACTTTCTCGTTCTATCTCTATGTTTTGTTTCGTCTTGATGTAGACCTAAGCAGTGACTGGCGAGAAACACTTTCATGAAAAGGTGTTGCCAAGCTTCCAAAAATTAGGAATCTCCAGAAATCCCAGCAAATATATTTTCACCCAAACTGGATGATACTTTCAGGTAATGATCAGTACACTAAGCCGACTTGGTTCCCCAAATTTTGTTCTTCTATGTTGCATCGTTCGTTTGCAGTAACAGTTTGAATTTTTAGGTTTCACTCTGTTCTCTCCTATATTGATAGATGTATTTGGAACTCTAAATCCAACACGGTTTGTGCTAGCTTCTTGAAACTTGAAACAATAAAGTAGTTTCAAGTTCTGTCTCTATGTTTGGTTCCTCTTGATGTAGCCCTAAGCAGTGACTGGCGAGAAAGATGTTCATTGAAAGGGATTGCCAAGCTTCCAAAAATACGAATCTCCAGAAATCTCAGCAAACATTTTTTTCACCCAAACTGGATGATACTTTCAGGTATTGATCAGTGCACTAAGGCGACTTGGTTCCCCAAATATCGTTCTTCTATGTTGAAGCGTTCATTTCCAGTAACAGTTTGAATTTTTAGGTTTCACTCTGTATTCTCCTATATTGATATATGTGTTTGGAACTCTAAATCCAACACGGTTTGTGCTAACTTCTTGAAACCGGACACAATAAAGTAGTTTCACGTTCTATCTCTGTGTTTTGTTTCCTCTTGATGTAGACCTAAGCAGTGACTGGCGAGAAACACTTTCATGGAAAGGGTTTGCCAAGCTGCCAAAAATTACGAATCTCCAGAAATCTCAGCAAATATTTTTTCACCCAAACTGGATGATACTTTGAAGTAATGATCAGAACACTAAGGCGACTTGGTTCCCCAAATTTCGTTCTTCTATGTTGAAGCGTTCGTTTCCAGTAACAGTTTGAATTTTTAGGTTTCACTCTGTTTTCTCCTATATTGACACATGTATTTGGAACTCTAAATCCAACACGGTTTGTGCTAGCTTCTTGAAACTTGAAACAATAAAGTGGTTTCTCGTTCTATCTCTATGTTTTGTTTCCTCTTGATGTAGCCCTAAGCAGTGACTGGCGAGAAACACTTTCATGGAAAGGGGTTGCCAGGCTTCCCAAAATTACGAATCTCCAGAAATCTCAGCAAATATTTTTTCACCCAAACTGGATGATACTTTGAAGTAATGATCAGTACACTAAGCCGACTTGGTTCCCCAAATTTCGTTCTTCTATGTTGAAGCGTTCGTTTCCAGTAACAGTTTGAATTTTTAGGTTTCACTCTGTTTTCTCCTATATTGACACATGTATTTGGAACTCTAAATCCAACACGGTTTGTGCTAGCTTCTTGAAACTTGAAACAATAAAGTGGTTTCTCGTTCTATCTCTATGTTTTTTTTCCTCTTGATGTAGCCCTAAGCAGTGACTGGCGAGAAACACTTTCATGGAAAGGGGTTGTCAAGCTTCCAAAAATTAGGAATCTCCAGAAATCTCAGCAAATATTTTTTCACCCAACCTGGATCATATTTTCAGGTAATGATCAGTATACTAAGGCGACTTGGTTCCCCAAATTTCGTTCTTCTATTTTGAAGCGTTCGTTTCCATTAACAGTTTGAATTTTTAGGTTTCACTCTGTTCTCTCCAATATTGATAGATGTATTTGGACCTCTAAATCCAACACGGTTTGTGCTAGCTTCTTGAAACTTGAAACAATAAAGTAGTTTCAAGTTCTGTCTCTATGTTTTTTTTCCTCTTGATGTAACCCTAAGCAGTGACTGGCGAGAAATACTTACATTGAAAGGGATTGCCAAGCTTCCAAAGATAAGAATCTCCAGAAATCTCAGCAAATATTTTTTCAACAAACTGGAAGATACTTTCAGGTAATGATCAGTACACTAAGGCGACTTGGTTTCCCAAATTTCGTTCTTCTATGTTGAAGCGTTCGTTTCCAGTAACACTTTGAATTTTTAGGTTTCACTCTGTTTTCTCCTATATTGATAGATGTATTTGGAACTCTAAATCCAACACGGTTTGTGCTAGGTTCTTGAATCTTGACACAATAAAGTAGTTTCACGTTCTATCTCTATGGTTTCTTTCCTCTTGATGTAGCCCTAAGCAGTGACTGGCGAGAAACACTTTCATGGAAAGGGGTTGCCAGGCTTCCCAAAATTACGAATCTCCAGAAATCTCAGCAAATATTTTTTCACCCAAACTGGATGATACTTTCAGGTAATGATCAGTACACTAAGGCGACTTAGTTCCCCAAATTTCGTTCTTCTATGTTGAAGCGTTCGTTTCCAGTAACACTTTGAATTTTTAGGTTTCACTCTGTTTTCTCCTATATTGATAGATGTATTTGGAACTCTAAATCCAACAGTGTTTGTGCTAGCTTCTTGAAACATGACACAATAAAGTAGTTTCACGTTCTATCTCTATGTTTTGTTTCCTCTTGATGTAGCCCAATGCAGTGACTGGCGAGAAACACTTTCATGGAAAGGGGTTGCCAGGCTTCCCAAAATTACGAATCTCCAGAAATCTCAGCAAATATTTTTTCACCCAAACTGGATGATACTTTCAGGTAATGATCAGTACACTAAGGCGACTTGGTTCCCCAAATTTCGTTCTTCTATGTTGAAGCGTTCGTTTCCAGTAACAGTTTGAATTTTTAGGTTTCACTCTGTTTTCTCCTATATTGATAGATGTGTTTGGAACTCTAAATCCAACACGGTTTGTGCTAGGTTCTTGAAACTTGACACAATAAAGTAGTTTCACGTTCTATATCTATGTTTTGTTTCCTCTTGATGTAGCCTTAAGCAGTGACTGGCGAGAAACACTTTCATGGAAAGGGGTTGCCAAGCTCCCTAAAATTACGAATCTCCAGAAATCTCAGCAAATATTTTTTCACCCAAACTGGATGATACTTTCAGGTAATGATCAGTACACTAAGGCGACTTGGTTCCCCAAATTTCGTTCTTCTATGTTGAAGCGTTCGTTTCCAGTAACACTTTGAATTTTTAGGTTTCACTCTGTTTTCTCCTATACTGATAGATGTATTTGGAACTCTAAATCCAACAGGGTTTGTGCTAGCTTCTTGAACTTGACACAATAAAGTAGTTTTACGTTCTATCTCTACGTTTTGTTTCCTCTTGATGTAGCCCTAAGCAGTTACTGGCGGGAAACACTTTCATGGAAAGGGGTTGCCAAGCTTCCTAAAATTACGAATCTCCAGAAATCTCAGCAAATATTTTTTCACCCAAACTGGATGATACTTTCAGGTAATGATCAGTACACTAAGGCGACTTGGTTCCCCAAATTTCGTTCTTCTATGTTGAAGCGTTCGTTTGCAGTAACAGTTTGAATTTTTAGGTTTCACTCTGTTTTCTCCTATATTGATAGATGTATTTGGAACTCTAAATCCAACACGGTTTGTGCTGGCTTCTTGAAACATGACACAATAAAGTAGTTTCACGTTCTATCTCTATGTTTTGTTTCCTCTTGATGTAGCCCAATGCAGTGACTGTCGAGAAACACTTTCATGGAAAGGGGTTGCCAGGCTTCCCAAAATTACGAATCTCCAGAAATCTCAGCAAATATTTTTTCACCCAAACTGGATGATACTTTCAGGTAATGATCAGTACACTAAGGCGACTTGGTTCCCCAAATTTCGTTCTTCTATGTTGAAGCGTTCGTTTCCAGTAACAGTTTGAATTTTTAGGTTTCACTCTGTTTTCTCCTATATTGATAGATGTATTTGGAACACTAAATCCAACACGGTTTGTGCTAGCTTCTTGAAACATGACACAATAAAGTAGTTTCACGTTCTATCTCTATGTTTTGTTTCCTCTTGATGTAGCCCAATGCAGTGACTGGCGAGAAACACTTTCATGGAAAGGGGTTGCCAGGCTTCCCAAAATTACGAATCTCCAGAAATCTCAGCAAATATTTTTTCACCCAAACTGGATGATACTTTCAGGTAATGATCAGTACACTAAGGCGAATTGGTTCCCCAAATTTCGTTCTTCTATGTTGAAGCGTTCGTTTCCAGTAACAGTTTGAATTTTTAGGTTTCACTCTCTTTTCTCCTATATTGATAGATGTGTTTGGAACTCTAAATCCAACACGGTTTGTGCTAGGTTCTTGAAACTTGACACAATAAAGTAGTTTCACGTTCTATCTCTATGTTTTGTTTCCTCTTGATGTAGCCTTAAGCAGTGACTGGCGAGAAACACTTTCATGGAAAGGGGTTGCCAAGCTTCCTAAAATTACGAATCTCCAGAAATCTCAGCAAATATTTTTTCACCCAAACTGGATGATACTTTCAGGTAATGATCAGTACACTAAGGCGACTTGGTTCCCCAAATTTCGTTCTTCTATGTTGAAGCGTTCGTTTCCAGTAACACTTTGAATTTTTAGGTTTCACTCTGTTTTCTCCTATATTGATAGATGTATTTGGAACTCTAAATCCAACAGGGTTTGTGCTAGCTTCTTGAAACTTGACACAATAAAGTAGTTTCACGTTCTATCTCTACGTTTTGTTTCCTCTTGATGTAGCCCTAAGCAGTAACTGGCGAGAAACACTTTCATGGAAAGGGGTTGCCAAGCTTCCTAAAATTACGAATCTCCAGAAATCTCAGCAAATATTTTTTCACCCAAACTGAATGATACTTTCAGGTAATGATCAGTACACTAAGGCGACTTGGTTCCCCAAATTTCGTTCTTCTATGTTGAAGCGTTCGTTTGCAGTAACACTTTGAATTTTTAGGTTTCACTCTGTTTTCTCCTATATTGATAGATGTATTTGGAACTCTAAATCCAACACGGTTTGTGCTAGCTTCTTGAAACTTGACACAATAAAGTAGTTTCACGTTCTATCTCTATGTTTTGTTTCCTCTTGATGTAGCCCTAAGCAGTGACTGGCGAGAAACACTTTCATGGAAAGGGGTTGCCAGGCTTCCCAAAATTACGAATCTCCAGAAATCTCAGCAAATATTTTTTCACCCAAACTGGATGATACTTTCAGGTAATGATCAGTACACTAAGGCGACTTGGTTCCCCAAATTTTGTTCTTCTATGTTGAAGCGTTCGTTTCCAGTAACAGTTTGAATTTTTAGGTTTCACTCTGTTTTCTCCTATATTGATAGATATATTTGGAACTCTAAATCCAACAGGGTTTGTGCTAGCTTCTTGAAACTTGACACAATAAAGTAGTTTCACGTTCTATCTCTACGTTTTGTTTCCTCTTGATGTAGCCCTAAGCAGTTACTGGCGGGAAACACTTTCATGGAAAGGGGTTGCCAAGCTTCCTAAAATTACGAATCTCCAGAAATCTCAGCAAATATTTTTTCACCCAAACTGGATGATACTTTCAGGTAATGATCAGTACACTAAGGCGACTTGGTTCCCCAAATTTCGTTCTTCTATGTTGAAGCGTTCGTTTGCAGTAACAGTTTGAAGTTTTAGGTTTCACTCTGTTTTCTCCTATATTGATAGATGTATTTGGAACTCTAAATCCAACACGGTTTGTGCTGGCTTCTTGAAACATGACACAATAAAGTAGTTTCACGTTCTATCTCTATGTTTTGTTTCCTCTTGATGTAGCCCAATGCAGTGACTGGCGAGAAACACTTTCATGGAAAAAGGTTGCCAGGCTTCCCAAAATTACGAATCTCCAGAAATCTCAGCAAATATTTTTTCACCCAAACTGGATGATACTTTCAGGTAATGATCAGTACACTAAGGCGACTTGGTTCCCCAAATTTCGTCCTTCTATGTTGAAGCGTTCGTTTCCAGTAACAGTTTGAATTTTTAGGTTTCACTCTGTTTTCTCTTATATTGATAGATGTATTTGGAACTCTAAATCCAACACGGTTTGTGCTAGCTTCTTGAAACATGACACAATAAAGTAGTTTCACGTTCTATCTCTATGTTTTGTTTCCTCTTGATGTAGCCCAATGCAGTGACTAGCGAGAAACACTTTCATGGAAAGGGGTTGCCAGGCTTCCCAAAATTACGAATCTCCAGAAATCTCAGCAAATATTTTTTCACCCAAACTGGATGATACTTTCAGGTAATGATCAGTACACTAAGCCGACTTGGTTCCCCAAATTTTGCTCTTCTATGTTGCATCGTTCGTTTGCAGTAACAGTTTGAATTTTTAGGTTTCACTCTGTTCTCTCCTATATTGATAGATGTATTTGGAACTCTAAATCCAACACGGTTTGTGCTAGCTTCTTGAAACTTGAAACAATAAAGTAGTTTCAATTTCTGTCTCTATGTTTGGTTCCTCTTGATGTAGCCCTAAGCAGTGACTGGCGAGAAACACGTTCATTGAAAGGGATTGCCAAGCTTCCAAAAATACGAATCTCCAGAAATCTCAGCAAACATTTTTTCACCCAAACTGGATGATACTTTCAGGTATTGATCAGTGCACTAAGGCGACTTGGTTCCCCAAATATCGTTCTTCTATGTTGAAGCGTTCATTTCCAGTAACAGTTTGAATTTTTAGGTTTCACTCTGTATTCTCCTATATTGATATATGTGTTTGGAACTCTAAATCCAACACGGTTTGTGCTAACTTCTTGAAACCGGACACAATAAAGTAGTTTCACGTTCTATCTCTGTGTTTTGTTTCCTCTTGATGTAGACCTAAGCAGTGACTGGCGAGAAACACTTTCATGGAAAGGGTTTGCCAAGCTGCCAAAAATTACGAATCTCCAGAAATCTCAGCAAATATTTTTTCACCCAAACTGGATGATACTTTGAAGTAATGATCAGAACACTAAGGCGACTTGGTTCCCCAAATTTCGTTCTTCTATGTTGAAGCGTTCGTTTCCAGTAACAGTTTGAATTTTTAGGTTTCACTCTGTTTTCTCCTATATTGACACATGTATTTGGAACTCTAAATCCAACACGGTTTGTGCTAGCTTCTTGAAACTTGAAACAATAAAGTGGTTTCTCGTTCTATCTCTATGTTTTGTTTCCTCTTGATGTAGCCCTAAGCAGTGACTGGCGAGAAACACTTTCATGGAAGGGGTTGCCAGGCTTCCCAAAATTACGAATCTCCAGAAATCTCAGCAAATATTTTTTCACCCAAACTGGATGATACTTTCACGTAATGATCAGTACACTAAGGCGACTTGGTTCCCCAAATTTCGTTCTTCTATGTTGAAGCGTTCGTTTCCAGTAACAGTTTGAATTTTTAGGTTTCACTCTGTTTTCTCCTATATTGATAGATGTATTTGGAACTCTAAATCCAACACGGTTTGTGCTAGCTTCTTGAAACTTGACACAATAAAGTAGTTTCACGTTCTATCTCTATGTTTTGTTTCCTCTTGATGTAGCCTTAAGCAGTGACTGGCGAGAAACACTTTCATGGAAAGGGGTTGCCAAGCTTCCTAAAATTACGAATCTACAGAAATCTCAGCAAATATTTTTTCACCCAAACTGGATGATACTTTCAGGTAATGATCAGTACACTAAGGCGACTTGGTTCCCCAAATTTCGTTCTTCTATGTTGAAGCGTTCGTTTGCAGTAAGACTTTGAATTTTTAGGTTTCACTCTGTTTTCTCCTATATTGATAGATGTATTTGGAACTCTAAATCCAACACGGTTTGTGCTAGCTTCTTGAAACTTGACACAATAAAGTAGTTTCACGTTCTATCTCTATGTTTTGTTTCCTCTTGATGTAGCCCTAAGCAGCGACTGGCGAGAAACACTTTCATGGAAAGGGGTTGCCAGGCTTCCCAAAATTACGAATCTCCAGAAATCTCAGCAAATATTTTTTCACCCAAACTGGATGATACTTTCAGGTAATGATCAGTACACTAAGGCGACTTGGTTCCCCAAATTTCGTTCTTCTATGTTGAAGCGTTCGTTTGCAGTAACAGTTTGAATTTTTAGGTTTCACTCTGTTTTCTCCTATATTGATAGATGTATTTGGAACTCTAAATCCAACACGGTTTGTGCTGGCTTCTTGAAACATGACACAATAAAGTAGTTTCACGTTCTATCTCTATGTTTTGTTTCCTCTTGATGTAGCCCAATGCAGTGACTGGCGAGAAACACTTTCATGGAAAAAGGTTGCCAGGCTTCCCAAAATTACGAATCTCCAGAAATCTCAGCAAATATTTTTTCACCCAAACTGGATGATACTTTCAGGTAATGATCAGTACACTAAGGCGACTTGGTTCCCCAAATTTCGTTCTTCTATGTTGAAGCGTTCGTTTCCAGTAACAGTTTGAATTTTTAGGTTTCACTCTGTTTTCTCCTATATTGATAGATGTATTTGGAACTCTAAATCCAACAGGGTTTGTGCTAGCTTCTTGAAACATGACACAATAAAGTAGTTTCACGTTCTATCTCTATGTTTTGTTTCCTCTTGATGTAGCCCTAAGCAGTGACTGGCGAGAAACACTTTCATGAAAAGGTGTTGCCAAGCTTCCAAAAATTAGGAATCTCCAGAAATCCCAGCAAATATATTTTCACCCAAACTGGATGATACTTTCAGGTAATGATCAGTACACTAAGCCGACTTGGTTCCCCAAATTTTGTTCTTCTATGTTGCATCGTTCGTTTGCAGTAACAGTTTGAATTTTTAGGTTTCACTCTGTTCTCTCCTATATTGATAGATGTATTTGGAACTCTAAATCCAACACGGTTTGTGCTAGCTTCTTGAAACTTGAAACAATAAAGTAGTTTCAAGTTCTGTCTCTATGTTTGGTTCCTCTTGATGTAGCCCTAAGCAGTGACTGGCGAGAAAGACGTTCATTGAAAGGGATTGCCAAGATTCCAAAAATACGAATCTCCAGAAATCTCAGCAAACATTTTTTCACCCAAACTGGATGATACTTTCAGGTATTGATCAGTGCACTAAGGCGACTTGGTTCCCCAAATATCGTTCTTCTATGTTGAAGCGTTCATTTCCAGTAACAGTTTGAATTTTTAGGTTTCACTCTGTATTCTCCTATATTGATATATGTGTTTGGAACTCTAAATCCAACACGGTTTGTGCTAACTTCTTGAAACCGGACACAATAAAGTAGTTTCACGTTCTATCTCTGTGTTTTGTTTCCTCTTGATGTAGACCTAAGCAGTGACTGGCGAGAAACACTTTCATGGAAAGGGTTTGCCAAGCTGCCAAAAATTACGAATCTCCAGAAATCTCAGCAAATATTTTTTCACCCAAACTGGATGATACTTTGAAGTAATGATCAGAACACTAAGGCGACTTGGTTCCCCAAATTTCGTTCTTCTATGTTGAAGCGTTCGTTTCCAGTAACAGTTTGAATTTTTAGGTTTCACTCTGTTTTCTCCTATATTGACACATGTATTTGGAACTCTAAATCCAACACGGTTTGTGCTAGCTTCTTGAAACTTGAAACAATAAAGTGGTTTCTCGTTCTATCTCTATGTTTTGTTTCCTCTTGATGTAGCCCTAAGCAGTGACTGGCGAGAAACACTTTCATGGAAAGGGGTTGCCAGGCTTCCCAAAATTACGAATCTCCAGAAATCTCAGCAAATATTTTTTCACCCAAACTGGATGATACTTTGAAGTAATGATCAGTACACTAAGCCGACTTGGTTCCCCAAATTTCGTTCTTCTATGTTGAAGCGTTCGTTTCCAGTAACAGTTTGAATTTTTAGGTTTCACTCTGTTTTCTCCTATATTGACACATGTATTTGGAACTCTAAATCCAACACGGTTTGTGCTAGCTTCTTGAAACTTGAAACAATAAAGTGGTTTCTCGTTCTATCTCTATGTTTTTTTTCCTCTTGATGTAGCCCTAAGCAGTGACTGGCGAGAAACACTTTCATGGAAAGGGGTTGTCAAGCTTCCAAAAATTAGGAATCTCCAGAAATCTCAGCAAATATTTTTTCACCCAACCTGGATCATACTTTCAGGTAATGATCAGTATACTAAGGCGACTTGGTTCCCCAAATTTCGTTCTTCTATTTTGAAGCGTTCGTTTCCATTAACAGTTTGAATTTTTAGTTTTCACTCTGTTCTCTCCAATATTGATAGATGTATTTGGACCTCTAAATCCAACACGGTTTGTGCTAGCTTCTTGAAACTTGAAACAATAAAGTAGTTTCAAGTTCTGTCTCTATGTTTTGTTTCCTCTTGATGTAACCCTAAGCAGTGACTGGCGAGAAATACTTACATTGAAAGGGATTGCCAAGCTTCCAAAGATAAGAATCTCCAGAAATCTCAGCAAATATTTTTTCAACAAACTGGAAGATACTTTCAGGTAATGATCAGTACACTAAGGCGACTTGGTTTCCCAAATTTCGTTCTTCTATGTTGAAGCGTTCGTTTGCAGTAAGACTTTGAATTTTTAGGTTTCACTCTGTTTTCTCCTATATTGATAGATGTATTTGGAACTCTAAATCCAACACGGTTTGTGCTAGCTTCTTGAAACTTGACACAATAAAGTAGTTTCACGTTCTATCTCTATGTTTTGTTTCCTCTTGATGTAGCCCTAAGCAGCGACTGGCGAGAAACACTTTCATGGAAAGGGGTTGCCAGGCTTCCCAAAATTACGAATCTCCAGAAATCTCAGCAAATATTTTTTCACCCAAACTGGATGATACTTTCAGGTAATGATCAGTACACTAAGGCGACTTGGTTCCCCAAATTTCGTTCTTCTATGTTGAAGCGTTCGTTTGCAGTAACAGTTTGAATTTTTAGGTTTCACTCTGTTTTCTCCTATATTGATAGATGTATTTGGAACTCTAAATCCAACACGGTTTGTGCTGGCTTCTTGAAACATGACACAATAAAGTAGTTTCACGTTCTATCTCTATGTTTTGTTTCCTCTTGATGTAGCCCAATGCAGTGACTGGCGAGAAACACTTTCATGGAAAAAGGTTGCCAGGCTTCCCAAAATTACGAATCTCCAGAAATCTCAGCAAATATTTTTTCACCCAAACTGGATGATACTTTCAGGTAATGATCAGTACACTAAGGCGACTTGGTTCCCCAAATTTCGTTCTTCTATGTTGAAGCGTTCGTTTCCAGTAACAGTTTGAATTTTTAGGTTTCACTCTGTTTTCTCCTATATTGATAGATGTATTTGGAACTCTAAATCCAACAGGGTTTGTGCTAGCTTCTTGAAACATGACACAATAAAGTAGTTTCACGTTCTATCTCTATGTTTTGTTTCCTCTTGATGTAGCCCTAAGCAGTGACTGGCGAGAAACACCTTCATGAAAAGGTGTTGCCAAGCTTCCAAAAATTAGGAATCTCCAGAAATCCCAGCAAATATATTTTCACCCAAACTGGATGATACTTTCAGGTAATGATCAGTACACTAAGCCGACTTGGTTCCCCAAATTTTGTTCTTCTATGTTGCATCGTTCGTTTGCAGTAACAGTTTGAATTTTTAGGTTTCACTCTGTTCTCTCCTATATTGATAGATGTATTTGGAACTCTAAATCCAACACGGTTTGTGCTAGCTTCTTGAAACTTGAAACAATAAAGTAGTTTCAAGTTCTGTCTCTATGTTTGGTTCCTCTTGATGTAGCCCTAAGCAGTGACTGGCGAGAAAGACGTTCATTGAAAGGGATTGCCAAGATTCCAAAAATACGAATCTCCAGAAATCTCAGCAAACATTTTTTCACCCAAACTGGATGATACTTTCAGGTATTGATCAGTGCACTAAGGCGACTTGGTTCCCCAAATATCGTTCTTCTATGTTGAAGCGTTCATTTCCAGTAACAGTTTGAATTTTTAGGTTTCACTCTGTATTCTCCTATATTGATATATGTGTTTGGAACTCTAAATCCAACACGGTTTGTGCTAACTTCTTGAAACCGGACACAATAAAGTAGTTTCACGTTCTATCTCTGTGTTTTGTTTCCTCTTGATGTAGACCTAAGCAGTGACTGGCGAGAAACACTTTCATGGAAAGGGTTTGCCAAGCTGCCAAAAATTACGAATCTCCAGAAATCTCAGCAAATATTTTTTCACCCAAACTGGATGATACTTTGAAGTAATGATCAGAACACTAAGGCGACTTGGTTCCCCAAATTTCGTTCTTCTATGTTGAAGCGTTCGTTTCCAGTAACAGTTTGAATTTTTAGGTTTCACTCTGTTTTCTCCTATATTGACACATGTATTTGGAACTCTAAATCCAACACGGTTTGTGCTAGCTTCTTGAAACTTGAAACAATAAAGTGGTTTCTCGTTCTATCTCTATGTTTTGTTTCCTCTTGATGTAGCCCTAAGCAGTGACTGGCGAGAAACACTTTCATGGAAAGGGGTTGCCAGGCTTCCCAAAATTACGAATCTCCAGAAATCTCAGCAAATATTTTTTCACCCAAACTGGATGATACTTTGAAGTAATGATCAGTACACTAAGCCGACTTGGTTCCCCAAATTTCGTTCTTCTATGTTGAAGCGTTCGTTTCCAGTAACAGTTTGAATTTTTAGGTTTCACTCTGTTTTCTCCTATATTGACACATGTATTTGGAACTCTAAATCCAACACGGTTTGTGCTAGCTTCTTGAAACTTGAAACAATAAAGTGGTTTCTCGTTCTATCTCTATGTTTTTTTTCCTCTTGATGTAGCCCTAAGCAGTGACTGGCGAGAAACACTTTCATGGAAAGGGGTTGTCAAGCTTCCAAAAATTAGGAATCTCCAGAAATCTCAGCAAATATTTTTTCACCCAACCTGGATCATACTTTCAGGTAATGATCAGTATACTAAGGCGACTTGGTTCCCCAAATTTCGTTCTTCTATTTTGAAGCGTTCGTTTCCATTAACAGTTTGAATTTTTAGGTTTCACTCTGTTCTCTCCAATATTGATAGATGTATTTGGACCTCTAAATCCAACACGGTTTGTGCTAGCTTCTTGAAACTTGAAACAATAAAGTAGTTTCAAGTTCTGTCTCTATGTTTTGTTTCCTCTTGATGTAACCCTAAGCAGTGACTGGCGAGAAATACTTACATTGAAAGGGATTGCCAAGCTTCCAAAGATAAGAATCTCCAGAAATCTCAGCAAATATTTTTTCAACAAACTGGAAGATACTTTCAGGTAATGATCAGTACACTAAGGCGACTTGGTTTCCCAAATTTCGTTCTTCTATGTTGAAGCGTTCGTTTCCAGTAACACTTTGAATTTTTAGGTTTCACTCTGTTTTCTCCTATATTGATAGATGTATTTGGAACTCTAAATCCAACACGGTTTGTGCTAGGTTCTTGAATCTTGACACAATAAAGTAGTTTCACGTTCTATCTCTATGGTTTCTTTCCTCTTGATGTAGCCCTAAGCAGTGACTGGCGAGAAACACTTTCATGGAAAGGGGTTGCCAGGCTTCCCAAAATTACGAATCTCCAGAAATCTCAGCAAATATTTTTTCACCCAAACTGGATGATACTTTCAGGTAATGATCAGTACACTAAGGCGACTTGGTTCCCCAAATTTCGTTCTTCTATGTTGAAGCGTTCGTTTCCAGTAACAGTTTGAATTTTTAGGTTTCACTCTGTTTTCTCCTATATTGATAGATGTATTTGGAACTCTAAATCCTACACGGTTTGTGCTAGCTTCTTGAAACATGACACAATAAAGTAGTTTCACGTTCTATCTCTATGTTTTGTTTCCTCTTGATGTAGCCCAATGCAGTGACTGGCGAGAAACACTTTCATGGAAAGGGGTTGCCAGGCTTCCCAAAATTACGAATCTCCAGAAATCTCAGCAAATATTTTTTCACCCAAACTGGATGATACTTTCAGGTAATGATCAGTACACTAAGGCGACTTGGTTCCCCAAATTTCGTTCTTCTATGTTGAAGCGTTCGTTTCCAGTAACAGTTTGAATTTTTAGGTTTCACTCTGTTTTCTCCTATATTGATAGATGTGTTTGGAACTCTAAATCCAACACGGTTTGTGCTAGGTTCTTGAAACTTGACACAATAAAGTAGTTTCACGTTCTATATCTATGTTTTGTTTCCTCTTGATGTAGCCTTAAGCAGTGACTGGCGAGAAACACTTTCATGGAAAGGGGTTGCCAAGCTTCCTAAAATTACGAATCTCCAGAAATCTCAGCAAATATTTTTTCACCCAAACTGGATGATACTTTCAGGTAATGATCAGTACACTAAGGCGACTTGGTTCCCCAAATTTCGTTCTTCTATGTTGAAGCGTTCGTTTCCAGTAACACTTTGAATTTTTAGGTTTCACTCTGTTTTCTCCTATACTGATAGATGTATTTGGAACTCTAAATCCAACAGGGTTTGTGCTAGCTTCTTGAACTTGACACAATAAAGTAGTTTCACGTTCTATCTCTACGTTTTGTTTCCTCTTGATGTAGCCCTAAGCAGTTACTGGCGGGAAACACTTTCATGGAAAGGGGTTGCCAAGCTTCCTAAAATTACGAATCTCCAGAAATCTCAGCAAATATTTTTTCACCCAAACTGGATGATACTTTCAGGTAATGATCAGTACACTAAGGCGACTTGGTTCCCCAAATTTCGTTCTTCTATGTTGAAGCGTTCGTTTGCAGTAACAGTTTGAATTTTTAGGTTTCACTCTGTTTTCTCCTATATTGATAGATGTATTTGGAACTCTAAATCCAACACGGTTTGTGCTGGCTTCTTGAAACATGACACAATAAAGTAGTTTCACGTTCTATCTCTATGTTTTGTTTCCTCTTGATGTAGCCCAATGCAGTGACTGTCGAGAAACACTTTCATGGAAAGGGGTTGCCAGGCTTCCCAAAATTACGAATCTCCAGAAATCTCAGCAAATATTTTTTCACCCAAACTGGATGATACTTTCAGGTAATGATCAGTACACTAAGGCGACTTGGTTCCCCAAATTTCGTTCTTCTATGTTGAAGCGTTCGTTTCCAGTAACAGTTTGAATTTTTAGGTTTCACTCTGTTTTCTCCTATATTGATAGATGTATTTGGAACACTAAATCCAACACGGTTTGTGCTAGCTTCTTGAAACATGACACAATAAAGTAGTTTCACGTTCTATCTCTATGTTTTGTTTCCTCTTGATGTAGCCCAATGCAGTGACTGGCGAGAAACACTTTCATGGAAAGGGGTTGCCAGGCTTCCCAAAATTACGAATCTCCAGAAATCTCAGCAAATATTTTTTCACCCAAACTGGATGATACTTTCAGGTAATGATCAGTACACTAAGGCGACTTGGTTCCCCAAATTTCGTTCTTCTATGTTGAAGCGTTCGTTTCCAGTAACAGTTTGAATTTTTAGGTTTCACTCTCTTTTCTCCTATATTGATAGATGTGTTTGGAACTCTAAATCCAACACGGTTTGTGCTAGGTTCTTGAAACTTGACACAATAAAGTAGTTTCACGTTCTATCTCTATGTTTTGTTTCCTCTTGATGTAGCCTTAAGCAGTGACTGGCGAGAAACACTTTCATGGAAAGGGGTTGCCAAGCTTCCTAAAATTACGAATCTCCAGAAATCTCAGCAAATATTTTTTCACCCAAACTGGATGATACTTTCAGGTAATGATCAGTACACTAAGGCGACTTGGTTCCCCAAATTTCGTTCTTCTATGTTGAAGCGTTCGTTTCCAGTAACACTTTGAATTTTTAGGTTTCACTCTGTTTTCTCCTATATTGATAGATGTATTTGGAACTCTAAATCCAACAGTGTTTGTGCTAGCTTCTTGAAACTTGACACAATAAAGTAGTTTCACGTTCTATCTCTACGTTTTGTTTCCTCTTGATGTAGCCCTAAGCAGTAACTGGCGAGAAACACTTTCATGGAAAGGGGTTGCCAAGCTTCCTAAAATTACGAATCTCCAGAAATCTCAGCAAATATTTTTTCACCCAAACTGAATGATGCTTTCAGGTAATGATCAGTACACTAAGGCGACTTGGTTCCCCAAATTTCGTTCTTCTATGTTGAAGCGTTCGTTTGCAGTAACACTTTGAATTTTTAGGTTTCACTCTGTTTTCTCCTATATTGATAGATGTATTTGGAACTCTAAATCCAACACGGTTTGTGCTAGCTTCTTGAAACTTGACACAATAAAGTAGTTTCACGTTCTATCTCTATGTTTTGTTTCCTCTTGATGTAGCCCTAAGCAGTGACTGGCGAGAAACACTTTCATGGAAAGGGGTTGCCAGGCTTCCCAAAATTACGAATCTCCAGAAATCTCAGCAAATATTTTTTCACCCAAACTGGATGATACTTTCAGGTAATGATCAGTACACTAAGGCGACTTGGTTCCCCAAATTTCGTTCTTCTATGTTGAAGCGTTCGTTTCCAGTAACAGTTTGAATTTTTAGGTTTCACTCTGTTTTCTCCTATATTGATAGATGTATTTGGAACTCTAAATCCAACAGGGTTTGTGCTAGCTTCTTGAAACTTGACACAATAAAGTAGTTTCACGTTCTATCTCTACGTTTTGTTACCTCTTGATGTAGCCCTAAGCAGTTACTGGCGGGAAACACTTTCATGGAAAGGGGTTGCCAAGCTTCCTAAAATTACGAATCTCCAGAAATCTCAGCAAATATTTTTTCACCCAAACTGGATGATACTTTCAGGTAATGATCAGTACACTAAGGCGACTTGGTTCCCCAAATTTCGTTCTTCTATGTTGAAGCGTTCGTTTGCAGTAACACTTTGAATTTTTAGGTTTCACTCTGTTTTCTCCTATATTGATAGATGTATTTGGAACTCTAAATCCAACACGGTTTGTGCTGGCTTCTTGAAACATGACACAATAAAGTAGTTTCACGTTCTATCTCTATGTTTTGTTTCCTCTTGATGTAGCCCAATGCAGTGACTGGCGAGAAACACTTTCATGGAAAAAGGTTGCCAGGCTTCCCAAAATTACGAATCTCCAGAAATCTCAGCAAATATTTTTTCACCCAAACTGGATGATACTTTCAGGTAATGATCAGTACACTAAGGCGACTTGGTTCCCCAAATTTCGTCCTTCTATGTTGAAGCGTTCGTTTCCAGTAACAGTTTGAATTTTTAGGTTTCACTCTGTTTTCTCTTATATTGATAGATGTATTTGGAACTCTAAATCCAACACGGTTTGTGCTAGCTTCTTGAAACATGACACAATAAAGTAGTTTCACGTTCTATCTCTATGTTTTGTTTCCTCTTGATGTAGCCCAATGCAGTGACTAGCGAGAAACACTTTCATGGAAAGGGGTTGGCAGGCTTCCCAAAATTACGAATCTCCAGAAATCTCAGCAAATATTTTTTCACCCAAACTGGATGATACTTTCAGGTAATGATCAGTACACTAAGCCGACTTGGTTCCCCAAATTTTGCTCTTCTATGTTGCATTGTTCGTTTGCAGTAACAGTTTGAATTTTTAGGTTTCACTCTGTTCTCTCCTATATTGATAGATGTATTTGGAACTCTAAATCCAACACGGTTTGTGCTAGCTTCTTGAAACTTGAAACAATAAAGTAGTTTCAAGTTCTGTCTCTATGTTTGGTTCCTCTTGATGTAGCCCTAAGCAGTGACTGGCGAGAAACACGTTCATTGAAAGGGATTGCCAAGCTTCCAAAAATACGAATCTCCAGAAATCTCAGCAAATATTTTTTCACCCAAACTGGATGATACTTTCAGGTAATGATCAGTACACTAAGGCGACTTGGTTCCCCAAATTTCGTTCTTCTATGTTGAAGCGTTCGTTTCCAGTAACAGTTTGAATTTTTAGGTTTCACTCTGTTTTCTCCTATATTGATAGATGTGTTTGGAACTCTAAATCCAACACGGTTTGTGCTAGGTTCTTGAAACTTGACACAATAAAGTAGTTTCACGTTCTATCTCTATGTTTTGTTTCCTCTTGATGTAGCCTTAAGCAGTGACTGGCGAGAAACACTTTCATGGAAAGGGGTTGCCAAGCTTCCCAAAATTACGAATCTCCAGAAATCTCAGCAAATATTTTTTCACCCAAACTGGATGATACTTTCAGGTAATGATCAGTACACTAAGGCGACTTAGTTCCCCAAATTTCGTTCTTCTATGTTGAAGCGTTCGTTTCCAGTAACACTTTGAATTTTTAGGTTTCACTCTGTTTTCTCCTATATTGATAGATGTATTTGGAACTCTAAATCCAACAGTGTTTGTGCTAGCTTCTTGAAACTTGACACAATAAAGTAGTTTCACGTTCTATCTCTACGTTTTGTTTCCTCTTGATGTAGCCCTAAGCAGTAACTGGCGAGAAACACTTTCATGGAAAGGGGTTGCCAAGCTTCCTAAAATTACGAATCTCCAGAAATCTCAGCAAATATTTTTTCACCCAAACTGGATGATACTTTCAGGTAATGATCAGTACACTAAGGCGACTTGGTTCCCCAAATTTCGTTCTTCTATGTTGAAGCGTTCGTTTGCAGTAACACTTTGAATTTTTAGGTTTCACTCTGTTTTCTCCTATATTGATAGATGTATTTGGAACTCTAAATCCAACACGGTTTGTGCTAGCTTCTTGAAACTTGACACAATAAAGTAGTTTCACGTTCTATCTCTATGTTTTGTTTCCTCTTGATGTAGCCCTAAGCAGTGACTGGCGAGAAACACTTTCATGGAAAGGGGTTGCCAGGCTTCCCAAAATTACGAATCTCCAGAAATCTCAGCAAATATTTTTTCACCCAAACTGGATGATACTTTCAGGTAATGATCAGTACACTAAGGCGACTTGGATTCCCAAATTTCGTTCTTCTATGTTGAAGCGTTCGTTTCCAGTAACACTTTGAATTTTTAGGTTTCACTCTGTTTTCTCCTATATTGACACATGTATTTGGAACTCTAAATCCAACACGGTTTGTGCTAGCTTCTTGAAACTTGAAACAATAAAGTGGTTTCTCGTTCTATCTCTATGTTTTGTTTCCTCTTGATGTAGCCCTAAGCAGTGACTGGCGAGAAACACTTTCATGGAAAGGGGTTGCCAGGCTTCCCAAAATTACGAATCTCCAGAAATCTCAGCAAATATTTTTTCACCCAAACTGGATGATACTTTGAAGTAATGATCAGTACACTAAGCCGACTTGGTTCCCCAAATTTCGTTCTTCTATGTTGAAGCGTTCGTTTCCAGTAACA
This sequence comes from Spermophilus citellus, assembly GCF_964194105.1. Taxonomy (NCBI): domain Eukaryota; kingdom Metazoa; phylum Chordata; class Mammalia; order Rodentia; family Sciuridae; genus Spermophilus; species Spermophilus citellus. The sequence goes on along the minus strand of NC_138192.1, from coordinate 10,498,399 downwards.
GTTTGAATTTTTAGGTTTCACTCTGTTTTCTCCTATATTGACACATGTATTTGGAACTCTAAATCCAACACGGTTTGTGCTAGCTTCTTGAAACTTGAAACAATAAAGTGGTTTCTCGTTCTATCTCTATGTTTTTTTTCCTCTTGATGTAGCCCTAAGCAGTGACTGGCGAGAAACACTTTCATGGAAAGGGGTTGTCAAGCTTCCAAAAATTAGGAATCTCCAGAAATCTCAGCAAATATTTTTTCACCCAACCTGGATCATACTTTCAGGTAATGATCAGTATACTAAGGCGACTTGGTTCCCCAAATTTCGTTCTTCTATTTTGAAGCGTTCGTTTCCATTAACAGTTTGAATTTTTAGGTTTCACTCTGTTCTCTCCAATATTGATAGATGTATTTGGACCTCTAAATCCAACACGGTTTGTGCTAGCTTCTTGAAACTTGAAACAATAAAGTAGTTTCAAGTTCTGTCTCTATGTTTTGTTTCCTCTTGATGTAACCCTAAGCAGTGACTGGCGAGAAATACTTACATTGAAAGGGATTGCCAAGCTTCCAAAGATAAGAATCTCCAGAAATCTCAGCAAATATTTTTTCAACAAACTGGAAGATACTTTCAGGTAATGATCAGTACACTAAGGTGACTTGGTTTCCCAAATTTCGTTCTTCTATGTTGAAGCGTTCGTTTCCAGTAACACTTTGAATTTTTAGGTTTCACTCTGTTTTCTCCTATATTGATAGATGTATTTGGAACTCTAAATCCAACAGGGTTTGTGCTAGCTTCTTGAACTTGACACAATAAAGTAGTTTCACGTTCTATCTCTACGTTTTGTTTCCTCTTGATGTAGCCCTAAGCAGTTACTGGCGGGAAACACTTTCATGGAAAGGGGTTGCCAAGCTTCCTAAAATTACGAATCTCCAGAAATCTCAGCAAATATTTTTTCACCCAAACTGGATGATACTTTCAGGTAATGATCAGTACACTAAGGCGACTTGGTTCCCCAAATTTCGTTCTTCTATGTTGAAGCGTTCGTTTGCAGTAACAGTTTGAATTTTTAGGTTTCACTCTGTTTTCTCCTATATTGATAGATGTATTTGGAACTCTAAATCCAACACTGTTTGTGCTGGCTTCTTGAAACATGACACAATAAAGTAGTTTCACGTTCTATCTCTATGTTTTGTTTCCTCTTGATGTAGCCCAATGCAGTGACTGTCGAGAAACACTTTCATGGAAAGGGGTTGCCAGGCTTCCCAAAATTACGAATCTCCAGAAATCTCAGCAAATATTTTTTCACCCAAACTGGATGATACTTTCAGGTAATGATCAGTACACTAAGGCGACTTGGTTCCCCAAATTTCGTACTTCTATGTTGAAGCGTTCGTTTCCAGTAACAGTTTGAATTTTTAGGTTTCACTCTGTTTTCTCCTATATTGATAGATGTATTTGGAACACTAAATCCAACACGGTTTGTGCTAGCTTCTTGAAACATGACACAATAAAGTAGTTTCACGTTCTATCTCTATGTTTTGTTTCCTCTTGATGTAGCCCAATGCAGTGACTGGCGAGAAACACTTTCATGGAAAGGGGTTGCCAGGCTTCCCAAAATTACGAATCTCCAGAAATCTCAGCAAATATTTTTTCACCCAAACTGGATGATACTTTCAGGTAATGATCAGTACACTAAGGCGACTTGGTTCCCCAAATTTCGTTCTTCTATGTTGAAGCGTTCGTTTCCAGTAACAGTTTGAATTTTTAGGTTTCACTCTCTTTTCTCCTATATTGATAGATGTGTTTGGAACTCTAAATCCAACACGGTTTGTGCTAGGTTCTTGAAACTTGACACAATAAAGTAGTTTCACGTTCTATCTCTATGTTTTGTTTCCTCTTGATGTAGCCTTAAGCAGTGACTGGCGAGAAACACTTTCATGGAAAGGGGTTGCCAAGCTTCCTAAAATTACGAATCTCCAGAAATCTCAGCAAATATTTTTTCACCCAAACTGGATGATACTTTCAGGTAATGATCAGTACACTAAGGCGACTTGGTTCCCCAAATTTCGTTCTTCTATGTTGAAGCGTTCGTTTGCAGTAACAGTTTGAATTTTTAGGTTTCACTCTGTTTTCTCCTATATTGATAGATGTATTTGGAACTCTAAATCCAACAGTGTTTGTGCTAGCTTCTTGAAACTTGACACAATAAAGTAGTTTCACGTTCTATCTCTACGTTTTGTTTCCTCTTGATGTAGCCCTAAGCAGTAACTGGCGAGAAACACTTTCATGGAAAGGGGTTGCCAAGCTTCCTAAAATTACGAATCTCCAGAAATCTCAGCAAATATTTTTTCACCCAAACTGAATGATACTTTCAGGTAATGATCAGTACACTAAGGCGACTTGGTTCCCCAAATTTCGTTCTTCTATGTTGAAGCGTTCGTTTGCAGTAACACTTTGAATTTTTAGGTTTCACTCTGTTTTCTCCTATATTGATAGATGTATTTGGAACTCTAAATCCAACACGGTTTGTGCTAGCTTCTTGAAACTTGACACAATAAAGTAGTTTCACGTTCTATCTCTATGTTTTGTTTCCTCTTGATGTAGCCCTAAGCAGTGACTGGCGAGAAACACTTTCATGGAAAGAAGTTGCCAGGCTTCCCAAAATTACGAATCTCCAGAAATCTCAGCAAATATTTTTTCACCCAAACTGGATGATACTTTCAGGTAATGATCAGTACACTAAGGCGACTTGGTTCCCCAAATTTCGTTCTTCTATGTTGAAGCGTTCGTTTCCAGTAACAGTTTGAATTTTTAGGTTTCACTCTGTTTTCTCCTATATTGATAGATGTATTTGGAACTCTAAATCCAACAGGGTTTGTGCTAGCTTCTTGAAACTTGACACAATAAAGTAGTTTCACGTTCTATCTCTACGTTTTGTTTCCTCTTGATGTAGCCCTAAGCAGTTACTGGCGGGAAACACTTTCATGGAAAGGGGTTTCCAAGCTTCCTAAAATTACGAATCTCCAGAAATCTCAGCAAATATTTTTTCACCCAAACTGGATGATACTTTCAGGTAATGATCAGTACACTAAGGCGACTTGGTTCCCCAAATTTCGTTCTTCTATGTTGAAGCGTTCGTTTGCAGTAACAGTTTGAATTTTTAGGTTTCACTCTGTTTTCTCCTATATTGATAGATGTATTTGGAACTCTAAATCCAACACGGTTTGTGCTGGCTTCTTGAAACATGACACAATAAAGTAGTTTCACGTTCTATCTCTATGTTTTGTTTCCTCTTGATGTAGCCCAATGCAGTGACTGGCGAGAAACACTTTCATGGAAAAAGGTTGCCAGGCTTCCCAAAATTACGAATCTCCAGAAATCTCAGCAAATATTTTTTCACCCAAACTGGATGATACTTTCAGGTAATGATCAGTACACTAAGGCGACTTGGTTCCCCAAATTTCGTCCTTCTATGTTGAAGCGTTCGTTTCCAGTAACAGTTTGAATTTTTAGGTTTCACTCTGTTTTCTCTTATATTGATAGATGTATTTGGAACTCTAAATCCAACACGGTTTGTGCTAGCTTCTTGAAACATGACACAATAAAGTAGTTTCACGTTCTATCTCTATGTTTTGTTTCCTCTTGATGTAGCCCAATGCAGTGACTAGCGAGAAACACTTTCATGGAAAGGGGTTGCCAGGCTTCCCAAAATTACGAATCTCCAGAAATCTCAGCAAATATTTTTTCACCCAAACTGGATGATACTTTCAGGTAATGATCAGTACACTAAGCCGACTTGGTTCCCCAAATTTTGCTCTTCTATGTTGCATCGTTCGTTTGCAGTAACAGTTTGAATTTTTAGGTTTCACTCTGTTCTCTCCTATATTGATAGATGTATTTGGAACTCTAAATCCAACACGGTTTGTGCTAGCTTCTTGAAACTTGAAACAATAAAGTAGTTTCAAGTTCTGTCTCTATGTTTGGTTCCTCTTGATGTAGCCCTAAGCAGTGACTGGCGAGAAACACGTTCATTGAAAGGGATTGCCAAGCTTCCAAAAATACGAATCTCCAGAAATCTCAGCAAACATTTTTTCACCCAAACTGGATGATACTTTCAGGTATTGATCAGTGCACTAAGGCGACTTGGTTCCCCAAATATCGTTCTTCTATGTTGAAGCGTTCATTTCCAGTAACAGTTTGAATTTTTAGGTTTCACTCTGTATTCTCCTATATTGATATATGTGTTTGGAACTCTAAATCCAACACGGTTTGTGCTAACTTCTTGAAACCGGACACAATAAAGTAGTTTCACGTTCTATCTCTGTGTTTTGTTTCCTCTTGATGTAGACCTAAGCAGTGACTGGCGAGAAACACTTTCATGGAAAGGGTTTGCCAAGCTGCCAAAAATTACGAATCTCCAGAAATCTCAGCAAATATTTTTTCACCCAAACTGGATGATACTTTGAAGTAATGATCAGAACACTAAGGCGACTTGGTTCCCCAAATTTCGTTCTTCTATGTTGAAGCGTTCGTTTCCAGTAACAGTTTGAATTTTTAGGTTTCACTCTGTTTTCACCTATATTGACACATGTATTTGGAACTCTAAATCCAACACGGTTTGTGCTAGCTTCTTGAAACTTGAAACAATAAAGTGGTTTCTCGTTCTCTCTCTATGTTTTGTTTCCTCTTGATGTAGCCCTAAGCAGTGACTGGCGAGAAACACTTTCATGGAAAGGGGTTGCCAGGCTTCCCAAAATTACGAATCTCCAGAAATCTCAGCAAATATTTTTTCACCCAAACTGGATGATACTTTCAGGTAATGATCAGTACACTAAGGCGACTTGGTTCCCCAAATTTCGTTCTTCTATGTTGAAGCGTTCGTTTCCAGTAACAGTTTGAATTTTTAGGTTTCACTCTGTTTTCTCCTATATTGATACATGTATTTGGAACTCTAAATCCAACACGGTTTGTGCTAGCTTCTTGAAACTTGACACAATAAAGTAGTTTCACGTTCTATCTCTATGTTTTGTTTCCTCTTGATGTAGCCTTAAGCAGTGACTGGCGAGAAACACTTTCATGGAAAGGGGTTGCCAAGCTTCCTAAAATTACGAATCTACAGAAATCTCAGCAAATATTTTTTCACCCAAACTGGATGATACTTTCAGGTAATGATCAGTACACTAAGGCGACTTGGTTCCCCAAATTTCGTTCTTCTATGTTGAAGCGTTCGTTTGCAGTAAGACTTTGAATTTTTAGGTTTCACTCTGTTTTCTCCTATATTGATAGATGTATTTGGAACTCTAAATCCAACACGGTTTGTGCTAGCTTCTTGAAACTTGACACAATAAAGTAGTTTCACGTTCTATCTCTATGTTTTGTTTCCTCTTGATGTAGCCCTAAGGAGCGACTGGCGAGAAACACTTTCATGGAAAGGGGTTGCCAGGCTTCCCAAAATTACGAATCTCCAGAAATCTCAGCAAATATTTTTTCACCCAAACTGGATGATACTTTCAGGTAATGATCAGTACACTAAGGCGACTTGGTTCCCCAAATTTCGTTCTTCTATGTTGAAGCGTTCGTTTGCAGTAACAGTTTGAATTTTTAGGTTTCACTCTGTTTTCTCCTATATTGATAGATGTATTTGGAACTCTAAATCCAACACGGTTTGTGCTGGCTTCTTGAAACATGACACAATAAAGTAGTTTCACGTTCTATCTCTATGTTTTGTTTCCTCTTGATGTAGCCCAATGCAGTGACTGGCGAGAAACACTTTCATGGAAAAAGGTTGCCAGGCTTCCCAAAATTACGAATCTCCAGAAATCTCAGCAAATATTTTTTCACCCAAACTGGATGATACTTTCAGGTAATGATCAGTACACTAAGGCGACTTGGTTCCCCAAATTTCGTTCTTCTATGTTGAAGCGTTCGTTTCCAGTAACACTTTGAATTTTTAGGTTTCACTCTGTTTTCTCCTATATTGATAGATGTATTTGGAACTCTAAATCCAACAGTGTTTGTGCTAGCTTCTTGAAACTTGACACAATAAAGTAGTTTCACGTTCTATCTCTACGTTTTGTTTCCTCTTGATGTAGCCCTAAGCAGTAACTGGCGAGAAACACTTTCATGGAAAGGGGTTGCCAAGCTTCCTAAAATTACGAATCTCCAGAAATCTCAGCAAATATTTTTTCACCCAAACTGAATGATACTTTCAGGTAATGATCAGTACACTAAGGCGACTTGGTTCCCCAAATTTCGTTCTTCTATGTTGAAGCGTTCGTTTGCAGTAACACTTTGAATTTTTAGGTTTCACTCTGTTTTCTCCTATATTGATAGATGTATTTGGAACTCTAAATCCAACACGGTTTGTGCTAGCTTCTTGAAACTTGACACAATAAAGTAGTTTCACGTTCTATCTCTATGTTTTGTTTCCTCTTGATGTAGCCCTAAGCAGTGACTGGCGAGAAACACTTTCATGGAAAGAAGTTGCCAGGCTTCCCAAAATTACGAATCTCCAGAAATCTCAGCAAATATTTTTTCACCCAAACTGGATGATACTTTCAGGTAATGATCAGTACACTAAGGCGACTTGGTTCCCCAAATTTCGTTCTTCTATGTTGAAGCGTTCGTTTCCAGTAACAGTTTGAATTTTTAGGTTTCACTCTGTTTTCTCCTATATTGATAGATGTATTTGGAACTCTAAATCCAACAGGGTTTGTGCTAGCTTCTTGAAACTTGACACAATAAAGTAGTTTCACGTTCTATCTCTACGTTTTGTTTCCTCTTGATGTAGCCCTAAGCAGTTACTGGCGGGAAACACTTTCATGGAAAGGGGTTGCCAAGCTTCCTAAAATTACGAATCTCCAGAAATCTCAGCAAATATTTTTTCACCCAAACTGGATGATACTTTCAGGTAATGATCAGTACACTAAGGCGACTTGGTTCCCCAAATTTCGTTCTTCTATGTTGAAGCGTTCGTTTGCAGTAACAGTTTGAATTTTTAGGTTTCACTCTGTTTTCTCCTATATTGATAGATGTATTTGGAACTCTAAATCCAACACGGTTTGTGCTGGCTTCTTGAAACATGACACAATAAAGTAGTTTCACGTTCTATCTCTATGTTTTGTTTCCTCTTGATGTAGCCCAATGCAGTGACTGGCGAGAAACACTTTCATGGAAAAAGGTTGCCAGGCTTCCCAAAATTACGAATCTCCAGAAATCTCAGCAAATATTTTTTCACCCAAACTGGATGATACTTTCAGGTAATGATCAGTACACTAAGGCGACTTGGTTCCCCAAATTTCGTCCTTCTATGTTGAAGCGTTCGTTTCCAGTAACAGTTTGAATTTTTAGGTTTCACTCTGTTTTCTCTTATATTGATAGATGTATTTGGAACTCTAAATCCAACACGGTTTGTGCTAGCTTCTTGAAACATGACACAATAAAGTAGTTTCACGTTCTATCTCTATGTTTTGTTTCCTCTTGATGTAGCCCAATGCAGTGACTAGCGAGAAACACTTTCATGGAAAGGGGTTGCCAGGCTTCCCAAAATTACGAATCTCCAGAAATCTCAGCAAATATTTTTTCACCCAAACTGGATGATACTTTCAGGTAATGATCAGTACACTAAGCCGACTTGGTTCCCCAAATTTTGCTCTTCTATGTTGCATCGTTCGTTTGCAGTAACAGTTTGAATTTTTAGGTTTCACTCTGTTCTCTCCTATATTGATAGATGTATTTGGAACTCTAAATCCAACACGGTTTGTGCTAGCTTCTTGAAACTTGAAACAATAAAGTAGTTTCAAGTTCTGTCTCTATGTTTGGTTCCTCTTGATGTAGCCCTAAGCAGTGACTGGCGAGAAACACGTTCATTGAAAGGGATTGCCAAGCTTCCAAAAATACGAATCTCCAGAAATCTCAGCAAACATTTTTTCACCCAAACTGGATGATACTTTCAGGTATTGATCAGTGCACTAAGGCGACTTGGTTCCCCAAATATCGTTCTTCTATGTTGAAGCGTTCATTTCCAGTAACAGTTTGAATTTTTAGGTTTCACTCTGTATTCTCCTATATTGATATATGTGTTTGGAACTCTAAATCCAACACGGTTTGTGCTAACTTCTTGAAACCGGACACAATAAAGTAGTTTCACGTTCTATCTCTGTGTTTTGTTTCCTCTTGATGTAGACCTAAGCAGTGACTGGCGAGAAACACTTTCATGGAAAGGGTTTGCCAAGCTGCCAAAAATTACGAATCTCCAGAAATCTCAGCAAATATTTTTTCACCCAAACTGGATGATACTTTGAAGTAATGATCAGAACACTAAGGCGACTTGGTTCCCCAAATTTCGTTCTTCTATGTTGAAGCGTTCGTTTCCAGTAACAGTTTGAATTTTTAGGTTTCACTCTGTTTTCACCTATATTGACACATGTATTTGGAACTCTAAATCCAACACGGTTTGTGCTAGCTTCTTGAAACTTGAAACAATAAAGTGGTTTCTCGTTCTATCTCTATGTTTTGTTTCCTCTTGATGTAGCCCTAAGCAGTGACTGGCGAGAAACACTTTCATGGAAAGGGGTTGCCAGGCTTCCCAAAATTACGAATCTCCAGAAATCTCAGCAAATATTTTTTCACCCAAACTGGATGATACTTTCACGTAATGATCAGTACACTAAGGCGACTTGGTTCCCCAAATTTCGTTCTTCTATGTTGAAGCGTTCGTTTCCAGTAACAGTTTGAATTTTTAGGTTTCACTCTGTTTTCTCCTATATTGATACATGTATTTGGAACTCTAAATCCAACACGGTTTGTGCTAGCTTCTTGAAACTTGACACAATAAAGTAGTTTCACGTTCTATCTCTATGTTTTGTTTCCTCTTGATGTAGCCTTAAGCAGTGACTGGCGAGAAACACTTTCATGGAAAGGGGTTGCCAAGCTTCCTAAAATTACGAATCTACAGAAATCTCAGCAAATATTTTTTCACCCAAACTGGATGATACTTTCAGGTAATGATCAGTACACTAAGGCGACTTGGTTCCCCAAATTTCGTTCTTCTATGTTGAAGCGTTCGTTTGCAGTAACACTTTGAATTTTTAGGTTTCACTCTGTTTTCTCCTATATTGATAGATGTATTTGGAACTCTAAATCCAACACGGTTTGTGCTAGCTTCTTGAAACTTGACACAATAAAGTAGTTTCACGTTCTATCTCTATGTTTTGTTTCCTCTTGATGTAGCCCTAAGGAGCGACTGGCGAGAAACACTTTCATGGAAAGGGGTTGCCAGGCTTCCCAAAATTACGAATCTCCAGAAATCTCAGCAAATATTTTTTCACCCAAACTGGATGATACTTTCAGGTAATGATCAGTACACTAAGGCGACTTGGTTCCCCAAATTTCGTTCTTCTATGTTGAAGCGTTCGTTTGCAGTAACAGTTTGAATTTTTAGGTTTCACTCTGTTTTCTCCTATATTGATAGATGTATTTGGAACTCTAAATCCAACACGGTTTGTGCTGGCTTCTTGAAACATGACACAATAAAGTAGTTTCACGTTCTATCTCTATGTTTTGTTTCCTCTTGATGTAGCCCAATGCAGTGACTGGCGAGAAACACTTTCATGGAAAAAGGTTGCCAGGCCTCCCAAAATTACGAATCTCCAGAAATCTCAGCAAATATTTTTTCACCCAAACTGGATGATACTTTCAGGTAATGATCAGTACACTAAGGCGACTTGGTTCCCCAAATTTCGTTCTTCTATGTTGAAGCGTTCGTTTCCAGTAACAGTTTGAATTTTTAGGTTTCACTCTGTTTTCTCCTATATTGATAGATGTATTTGGAACTCTAAATCCAACAGGGTTTGTGCTAGCTTCTTGAAACATGACACAATAAAGTAGTTTCACGTTCTATCTCTATGTTTTGTTTCCTCTTGATGTAGCCCAATGCAGTGACTGGCGAGAAACCCTTTCATGGAAAGGGGTTGCCAGGCTTCCCAAAATTACGAATCTCCAGAAATCTCAGCAAATATTTTTTCACCCAAACTGGATGATACTTTCAGGTAATGATCAGTACACTAAGGCGACTTGGTTCCCCAAATTTCGTTCTTCTATGTTGAAGCGTTCGTTTCCAGTAACAGTTTGAATTTTTAGGTTTCACTCTGTTTTCTCCTATATTGATAGATGTGTTTGGAACTCTAAATCCAACACGGTTTGTGCTAGGTTCTTGAAACTTGACACAATAAAGTAGTTTCACGTTCTATCTCTATGTTTTGTTTCCTCTTGATGTAGCCTTAAGCAGTGACTGGCGAGAAACACTTTCATGGAAAGGGGTTGCCAAGCTTCCCAAAATTACGAATCTCCAGAAATCTCAGCAAATATTTTTTCACCCAAACTGGATGATACTTTCAGGTAATGATCAGTACACTAAGGCGACTTAGTTCCCCAAATTTCGTTCTTCTATGTTGAAGCGTTCGTTTCCAGTAACACTTTGAATTTTTAGGTTTCACTCTGTTTTCTCCTATATTGATAGATGTATTTGGAACTCTAAATCCAACAGTGTTTGTGCTAGCTTCTTGAAACTTGACACAATAAAGTAGTTTCACGTTCTATCTCTACGTTTTGTTTCCTCTTGATGTAGCCCTAAGCAGTAACTGGCGAGAAACACTTTCATGGAAAGGGGTTGCCAAGCTTCCTAAAATTACGAATCTCCAGAAATCTCAGCAAATATTTTTTCACCCAAACTGGATGATACTTTCAGGTAATGATCAGTACACTAAGGCGACTTGGTTCCCCAAATTTCGTTCTTCTATGTTGAAGCGTTCGTTTGCAGTAACACTTTGAATTTTTAGGTTTCACTCTGTTTTCTCCTATATTGATAGATGTATTTGGAACTCTAAATCCAACACGGTTTGTGCTAGCTTCTTGAAACTTGACACAATAAAGTAGTTTCACGTTCTATCTCTATGTTTTGTTTCCTCTTGATGTAGCCCTAAGCAGTGACTGGCGAGAAACACTTTCATGGAAAGGGGTTGCCAGGCTTCCCAAAATTACGAATCTCCAGAAATCTCAGCAAATATTTTTTCACCCAAACTGGATGATACTTTCAGGTAATGATCAGTACACTAAGGCGACTTGGTTTCCCAAATTTCGTTCTTCTATGTTGAAGCGTTCGTTTCCAGTAACACTTTGAATTTTTAGGTTTCACTCTGTTTTCTCCTATATTGATAGATGTATTTGGAACTCTAAATCCAACACGGTTTGTGCTAGGTTCTTGAAACTTGACACAATAAAGTAGTTTCACGTTCTATCTCTATGGTTTCTTTCCTCTTGATGTAGCCCTAAGCAGTGACTGGCGAGAAACACTTTCATGGAAAGGGGTTGCCAGGCTTCCCAAAATTACGAATCTCCAGAAATCTCAGCAAATATTTTTTCACCCAAACTGGATGATACTTTCACGTAATGATCAGTACACTAAGGCGACTTGGTTCCCCAAATTTCGTTCTTCTATGTTGAAGCGTTCGTTTCCAGTAACAGTTTGAATTTTTAGGTTTCACTCTGTTTTCTCCTATATTGATAGATGTGTTTGGTACTCTAAATCCAACACGGTTTTTGCTAGGTTCTTGAAACTTGACACAAAAAAGTAGTTTCACGTTCTATCTCTATGTTTTGTTTCCTCTTGATGTAGCCTTAAGCAGTGACTGGCGAGAAACACTTTCATGGAAAGGGGTTGCCAAGCTTCCTAAAATTACGAATCTCCAGAAATCTCCTCAAATACTTTTTCACCCAAACTGGATGATACTTTCAGGTAATGATCAGTACACTAAGCCGACTTGGTTCCCCAAACTTCGTTCTTCTATGTTGAAGCGTTCGTTTCCAGTAACAGTTTGAATTTTTAGGTTTCACTCTGTTTTCTCCTATATTGATACATGTATTTGGAACTCTAAATCCAACACGGTTTGTGCTAGCTTCTTGAAACTTGAAGCAATAAAGTACTTTCTCGTTCTATCTCTATGTTTTGTTTCGTCTTGATGTAGCCCTAAGCAGTGACTGGCGAGAAACACTTTCATGAAAAGGTGTTGCCAAGCTTCCAAAAATTAGGAATCTCCAGAAATCCCAGCAAATATATTTTCACCCAAACTGGATGATACTTTCAGGTAATGATCAGTACACTAAGCCGACTTGGTTCCCCAAATTTTGCTCTTCTATGTTGCATCGTTCGTTTGCAGTAACAGTTTGAATTTTTAGGTTTCACTCTGTTCTCTCCTATATTGATAGATGTATTTGGAACTCTAAATCCAACAGGGTTTGTGCTAGCTTCTTGAAACTTGAAACAATAAAGTAGTTTCAAGTTCTGTCTCTATGTTTGGTTCCTCTTGATGTAGCCCTAAGCAGTGACTGGCGAGAAAGACGTTCATTGAAAGGGATTGCCAAGCTTCCAAAAATACGAATCTCCAGAAATCTCAGCAAACATTTTTTCACCCAAACTGAATGATACTTTCAGGTATTGATCAGTGCACTAAGGCGACTTGGTTCCCCAAATATCGTTCTTCTATGTTGAAGCGTTCATTTCCAGTAACAGTTTGAATTTTTAGGTTTCACTCTGTATTCTCCTATATTGATATATGTGTTTGGAACTCTAAATCCAACACGGTTTGTGCTAACTTCTTGAAACCGGACACAATAAAGTAGTTTCACGTTCTATCTCTGTGTTTTGTTTCCTCTTGATGTAGACCTAAGCAGTGACTGGCGAGAAACACTTTCATGGAAAGGGTTTGCCAAGCTGCCAAAAATTACGAATCTCCAGAAATCTCAGCAAATATTTTTTCACCCAAACTGGATGATACTTTGAAGTAATGATCAGAACACTAAGGCGACTTGGTTCCCCAAATTTCGTTCTTCTATGTTGAAGCGTTCGTTTCCAGTAACAGTTTGAATTTTTAGGTTTCACTAAGTTTTCTCCTATATTGACACATGTATTTGGAACTCTAAATCCAACACGGTTTGTGCTAGCTTCTTGAAACTTGAAACAATAAAGTGGTTTCTCGTTCTATCTCTATGTTTTGTTTCCTCTTGATGTAGCCCTAAGCAGTGACTGGCGAGAAACACTTTCATGGAAAGGGGTTGCCAGGCTTCCCAAAATTACGAATCTCCAGAAATCTCAGCAAATATTTTTTCACCCAAACTGGATGATACTTTGAAGTAATGATCAGTACACTAAGCCGACTTGGTTCCCCAAATTTCGTTCTTCTATGTTGAAGCGTTCGTTTCCAGTAACAGTTTGAATTTTTAGGTTTCACTCTGTTTTCTCCTATATTGACACATGTATTTGGAACTCTAAATCCAACACGGTTTGTGCTAGCTTCTTGAAACTTGAAACAATAAAGTGGTTTCTCGTTCTATCTCTATGTTTTTTTTCCTCTTGATGTAGCCCTAAGCAGTGACTGGCGAGAAACACTTTCATGGAAAGGGGTTGCCAGGCTTCCCAAAATTACGAATCTCCAGAAATCTCAGCAAATATTTTTTCACCCAAACTGGATGATACTTTCACGTAATGATCAGTACACTAAGGCGACTTGGTTCCCCAAATTTCGTTCTTCTATGTTGAAGCGTTCGTTTCCAGTAACAGTTTGAATTTTTAGGTTTCACTCTGTTTTCTCCTATATTGATACATGTATTTGGAACTCTAAATCCAACACGGTTTGTGCTAGCTTCTTGAAACTTGACACAATAAAGTAGTTTCACGTTCTATCTCTATGTTTTGTTTCCTCTTGATGTAGCCTTAAGCAGTGACTGGCGAGAAACACTTTCATGGAAAGGGGTTGCCAAGCTTCCTAAAATTACGAATCTACAGAAATCTCAGCAAATATTTTTTCACCCAAACTGGATGATACTTTCAGGTAATGATCAGTACACTAAGGCGACTTGGTTCCCCAAATTTCGTTCTTCTATGTTGAAGCGTTCGTTTGCAGTAAGACTTTGAATTTTTAGGTTTCACTCTGTTTTCTCCTATATTGATAGATGTATTTGGAACTCTAAATCCAACACGGTTTGTGCTAGCTTCTTGAAACTTGACACAATAAAGTAGTTTCACGTTCTATCTCTATGTTTTGTTTCCTCTTGATGTAGCCCTAAGGAGCGACTGGCGAGAAACACTTTCATGGAAAGGGGTTGCCAGGCTTCCCAAAATTACGAATCTCCAGAAATCTCAGCAAATATTTTTTCACCCAAACTGGATGATACTTTCAGGTAATGATCAGTACACTAAGGCGACTTGGTTCCCCAAATTTCGTTCTTCTATGTTGAAGCGTTCGTTTGCAGTAACAGTTTGAATTTTTAGGTTTCACTCTGTTTTCTCCTATATTGATAGATGTATTTGGAACTCTAAATCCAACACGGTTTGTGCTGGCTTCTTGAAACATGACACAATAAAGTAGTTTCACGTTCTATCTCTATGTTTTGTTTCCTCTTGATGTAGCCCAATGCAGTGACTGGCGAGAAACACTTTCATGGAAAAAGGTTGCCAGGCCTCCCAAAATTACGAATCTCCAGAAATCTCAGCAAATATTTTTTCACCCAAACTGGATGATACTTTCAGGTAATGATCAGTACACTAAGGCGACTTGGTTCCCCAAATTTCGTTCTTCTATGTTGAAGCGTTCGTTTCCAGTAACAGTTTGAATTTTTAGGTTTCACTCTGTTTTCTCCTATATTGATAGATGTATTTGGAACTCTAAATCCAACAGGGTTTGTGCTAGCTTCTTGAAACATGACACAATAAAGTAGTTTCACGTTCTATCTCTATGTTTTGTTTCCTCTTGATGTAGCCCAATGCAGTGACTGGCGAGAAACCCTTTCATGGAAAGGGGTTGCCAGGCTTCCCAAAATTACGAATCTCCAGAAATCTCAGCAAATATTTTTTCACCCAAACTGGATGATACTTTCAGGTAATGATCAGTACACTAAGGCGACTTGGTTCCCCAAATTTCGTTCTTCTATGTTGAAGCGTTCGTTTCCAGTAACAGTTTGAATTTTTAGGTTTCACTCTGTTTTCTCCTATATTGATAGATGTGTTTGGAACTCTAAATCCAACACGGTTTGTGCTAGGTTCTTGAAACTTGACACAATAAAGTAGTTTCACGTTCTATCTCTATGTTTTGTTTCCTCTTGATGTAGCCTTAAGCAGTGACTGGCGAGAAACACTTTCATGGAAAGGGGTTGCCAAGCTTCCCAAAATTACGAATCTCCAGAAATCTCAGCAAATATTTTTTCACCCAAACTGGATGATACTTTCAGGTAATGATCAGTACACTAAGGCGACTTAGTTCCCCAAATTTCGTTCTTCTATGTTGAAGCGTTCGTTTCCAGTAACACTTTGAATTTTTAGGTTTCACTCTGTTTTCTCCTATATTGATAGATGTATTTGGAACTCTAAATCCAACAGTGTTTGTGCTAGCTTCTTGAAACTTGACACAATAAAGTAGTTTCACGTTCTATCTCTACGTTTTGTTTCCTCTTGATGTAGCCCTAAGCAGTAACTGGCGAGAAACACTTTCATGGAAAGGGGTTGCCAAGCTTCCTAAAATTACGAATCTCCAGAAATCTCAGCAAATATTTTTTCACCCAAACTGGATGATACTTACAGGTAATGATCAGTACACTAAGGCGACTTGGTTCCCCAAATTTCGTTCTTCTATGTTGAAGCGTTCGTTTGCAGTAACACTTTGAATTTTTAGGTTTCACTCTGTTTTCTCCTATATTGATAGATGTATTTGGAACTCTAAATCCAACACGGTTTGTGCTAGCTTCTTGAAACTTGACACAATAAAGTAGTTTCACGTTCTATCTCTATGTTTTGTTTCCTCTTGATGTAGCCCTAAGCAGTGACTGGCGAGAAACACTTTCATGGAAAGGGGTTGCCAGGCTTCCCAAAATTACGAATCTCCAGAAATCTCAGCAAATATTTTTTCACCCAAACTGGATGATACTTTCAGGTAATGATCAGTACACTAAGGCGACTTGGTTTCCCAAATTTCGTTCTTCTATGTTGAAGCGTTCGTTTCCAGTAACACTTTGAATTTTTAGGTTTCACTCTGTTTTCTCCTATATTGATAGATGTATTTGGAACTCTAAATCCAACACGGTTTGT
Organism: Spermophilus citellus; assembly: GCF_964194105.1. NCBI lineage: Eukaryota > Metazoa > Chordata > Mammalia > Rodentia > Sciuridae > Spermophilus > Spermophilus citellus. Next base: position 10,482,276 of record NC_138192.1, on the reverse strand, counting down.
GCTAGGTTCTTGAAACTTGACACAATAAAGTAGTTTCACGTTCTATCTCTATGGTTTCTTTCCTCTTGATGTAGCCCTAAGCAGTGACTGGCGAGAAACACTTTCATGGAAAGGGGTTGCCAGGCTTCCCAAAATTACGAATCTCCAGAAATCTCAGCAAATATTTTTTCACCCAAACTGGATGATACTTTCACGTAATGATCAGTACACTAAGGCGACTTGGTTCCCCAAATTTCGTTCTTCTATGTTGAAGCGTTCGTTTCCAGTAACAGTTTGAATTTTTAGGTTTCACTCTGTTTTCTCCTATATTGATAGATGTGTTTGGTACTCTAAATCCAACACGGTTTTTGCTAGGTTCTTGAAACTTGACACAAAAAAGTAGTTTCACGTTCTATCTCTATGTTTTGTTTCCTCTTGATGTAGCCTTAAGCAGTGACTGGCGAGAAACACTTTCATGGAAAGGGGTTGCCAAGCTTCCTAAAATTACGAATCTCCAGAAATCTCCTCAAATACTTTTTCACCCAAACTGGATGATACTTTCAGGTAATGATCAGTACACTAAGCCGACTTGGTTCCCCAAACTTCGTTCTTCTATGTTGAAGCGTTCGTTTCCAGTAACAGTTTGAATTTTTAGGTTTCACTCTGTTTTCTCCTATATTGATACATGTATTTGGAACTCTAAATCCAACACGGTTTGTGCTAGCTTCTTGAAACTTGAAGCAATAAAGTACTTTCTCGTTCTATCTCTATGTTTTGTTTCGTCTTGATGTAGCCCTAAGCAGTGACTGGCGAGAAACACTTTCATGAAAAGGTGTTGCCAAGCTTCCAAAAATTAGGAATCTCTAGAAATCCCAGCAAATATATTTTCACCCAAACTGGATGATACTTTCAGGTAATGATCAGTACACTAAGCCGACTTGGTTCCCCAAATTTTGCTCTTCTATGTTGCATCGTTCGTTTGCAGTAACAGTTTGAATTTTTAGGTTTCACTCTGTTCTCTCCTATATTGATAGATGTATTTGGAACTCTAAATCCAACAGGGTTTGTGCTAGCTTCTTGAAACTTGAAACAATAAAGTAGTTTCAAGTTCTGTCTCTATGTTTGGTTCCTCTTGATGTAGCCCTAAGCAGTGACTGGCGAGAAAGACGTTCATTGAAAGGGATTGCCAAGCTTCCAAAAATACGAATCTCCAGAAATCTCAGCAAACATTTTTTCACCCAAACTGAATGATACTTTCAGGTATTGATCAGTGCACTAAGGCGACTTGGTTCCCCAAATATCGTTCTTCTATGTTGAAGCGTTCATTTCCAGTAACAGTTTGAATTTTTAGGTTTCACTCTGTATTCTCCTATATTGATATATGTGTTTGGAACTCTAAATCCAACACGGTTTGTGCTAACTTCTTGAAACCGGACACAATAAAGTAGTTTCACGTTCTATCTCTGTGTTTTGTTTCCTCTTGATGTAGACCTAAGCAGTGACTGGCGAGAAACACTTTCATGGAAAGGGTTTGCCAAGCTGCCAAAAATTACGAATCTCCAGAAATCTCAGCAAATATTTTTTCACCCAAACTGGATGATACTTTGAAGTAATGATCAGAACACTAAGGCGACTTGGTTCCCCAAATTTCGTTCTTCTATGTTGAAGCGTTCGTTTCCAGTAACAGTTTGAATTTTTAGGTTTCACTAAGTTTTCTCCTATATTGACACATGTATTTGGAACTCTAAATCCAACACGGTTTGTGCTAGCTTCTTGAAACTTGAAACAATAAAGTGGTTTCTCGTTCTATCTCTATGTTTTGTTTCCTCTTGATGTAGCCCTAAGCAGTGACTGGCGAGAAACACTTTCATGGAAAGGGGTTGCCAGGCTTCCCAAAATTACGAATCTCCAGAAATCTCAGCAAATATTTTTTCACCCAAACTGGATGATACTTTGAAGTAATGATCAGTACACTAAGCCGACTTGGTTCCCCAAATTTCGTTCTTCTATGTTGAAGCGTTCGTTTCCAGTAACAGTTTGAATTTTTAGGTTTCACTCTGTTTTCTCCTATATTGACACATGTATTTGGAACTCTAAATCCAACACGGTTTGTGCTAGCTTCTTGAAACTTGAAACAATAAAGTGGTTTCTCGTTCTATCTCTATGTTTTTTTTCCTCTTGATGTAGCCCTAAGCAGTGACTGGCGAGAAACACTTTCATGGAAAGGGGTTGTCAAGCTTCCAAAAATTAGGAATCTACAGAAATCTCAGCAAATATTTTTTCACCCAACCTGGATCATACTTTCAGGTAATGATCAGTATACTAAGGCGACTTGGTTCCCCAAATTTCGTTCTTCTATTTTGAAGCGTTCGTTTCCATTAACAGTTTGAATTTTTAGGTTTCACTCTGTTCTCTCCAATATTGATAGATGTATTTGGACCTCTAAATCCAACACGGTTTGTGCTAGCTTCTTGAAACTTGAAACAATAAAGTGGTTTCTCGTTCTATCTCTATGTTTTTTTTCCTCTTGATGTAGCCCTAAGCAGTGACTGGCGAGAAACACTTTCATGGAAAGGGGTTGCCAGGCTTCCCAAAATTACGAATCTCCAGAAATCTCAGCAAATATTTTTTCACCCAAACTGGATGATACTTTCACGTAATGATCAGTACACTAAGGCGACTTGGTTCCCCAAATTTCGTTCTTCTATGTTGAAGCGTTCGTTTCCAGTAACAGTTTGAATTTTTAGGTTTCACTCTGTTTTCTCCTATATTGATAGATGTATTTGGAACTCTAAATCCTACACGGTTTGTGCTAGCTTCTTGAAACATGACACAATAAAGTAGTTTCACGTTCTATCTCTATGTTTTGTTTCCTCTTGATGTAGCCCAATGCAGTGACTGGCGAGAAACACTTTCATGGAAAGGGGTTGCCAGGCTTCCCAAAATTACGAATCTCCAGAAATCTCAGCAAATATTTTTTCACCCAAACTGGATGATACTTTCAGGTAATGATCAGTACACTAAGGCGACTTGGTTCCCCAAATTTCGTTCTTCTATGTTGAAGCGTTCGTTTGCAGTAACAGTTTGAATTTTTAGGTTTCACTCTGTTTTCTCCTATATTGATAGATGTATTTGGAACTCTAAATCCAACATGGTTTGTGCTGGCTTCTTGAAACATGACACAATAAAGTAGTTTCACGTTCTATCTCTATGTTTTGTTTCCTCTTGATGTATCCCAATGCAGTGACTGTCGAGAAACACTTTCATGGAAAGGGGTTGCCAGGCTTCCCAAAATTACGAATCTCCAGAAATCTCAGCAAATATTTTTTCACCCAAACTGGATGATACTTTCAGGTAATGATCAGTACACTAAGGCGACTTGGTTCCCCAAATTTCGTTCTTCTATGTTGAAGCGTTCGTTTCCAGTAACAGTTTGAATTTTTAGGTTTCACTCTCTTTTCTCCTATATTGATAGATGTGTTTGGAACTCTAAATCCAACACGGTTTGTGCTAGGTTCTTGAAACTTGACACAATAAAGTAGTTTCACGTTCTATCTCTATGTTTTGTTTCCTCTTGATGTAGCCCAATGCAGTGACTGGCGAGAAACACTTTCATGGAAAGGGGTTGCCAAGCTTCCTAAAATTACGAATCTCCAGAAATCTCAGCAAATATTTTTTCACCCAAACTGGATGATACTTTCAGGTAATGATCAGTACACTAAGGCGACTTGGTTCCCCAAATTTCGTTCTTCTATGTTGAAGCGTTCGTTTCCAGTAACAGTTTGAATTTTTAGGTTTCACTCTGTTTTCTCCTATATTGATAGATGTATTTGGAACTCTAAATCCAACAGTGTTTGTGCTAGCTTCTTGAAACTTGACACAATAAAGTAGTTTCACGTTCTATCTCTACGTTTTGTTTCCTCTTGATGTAGCCCTAAGCAGTAACTGGCGAGAAACACTTTCATGGAAAGGGGTTGCCAAGCTTCCTAAAATTACGAATCTCCAGAAATCTCAGCAAATATTTTTTCACCCAAACTGGATGATACTTTCAGGTAATGATCAGTACACTAAGGCGACTTGGTTCCCCAAATTTCGTTCTTCTATGTTGAAGCGTTCGTTTCCAGTAACACTTTGAATTTTTAGGTTTCACTCTGTTTTCTCCTATATTGATAGATGTATTTGGAACTCTAAATCCAACACGGTTTGTGCTAGCTTCTTGAAACTTGACACAATAAAGTAGTTTCACGTTCTATCTCTACGTTTTGTTTCCTCTTGATGTAGCCCTAAGCAGTGACTGGCGAGGAACACTTTCATGGAAAGGGGTTGCCAGGCTTCCTAAAATTACGAATCTCCAGAAATCTCAGCAAATATTTTTTCACCCAAACTGAATGATACTTTCAGGTAATGATCAGTACACTAAGGCGACTTGGTTCCCCAAATTTCGTTCTTCTATGTTGAAGCGTTCGTTTCCAGTAACAGTTTGAATTTTTAGGTTTCACTCTGTTTTCTCCTATATTGATAGATGTATTTGGAACTCTAAATCCAACACGGTTTGTGCTAGCTTCTTGAAACTTGACACAATAAAGTAGTTTCACGTTCTATCTCTACGTTTTGTTTCCTCTTGATGTAGCCCTAAGCAGTGACTGGCGAGAAACACTTTCATGGAAAGGGATTGCCAAGCTTCCTAAAATTACGAATCTCCAGAAATCTCAGCAAATATTTTTTCACCCAAACTGGATGATACTTTCAGGTAATGATCAGTACACTAAGGCGACTTGGTTCCCCAAATTTCGTTCTTCTATGTTGAAGCGTTCGTTTGCAGTAACAGTTTGAATTTTTAGGTTTCACTCTGTTTTCTCCTATATTGATAGATGTATTTGGAACTCTAAATCCAACACGGTTTGTGCTGGCTTCTTGAAACATGACACAATAAAGTAGTTTCACGTTCTATCTCTACGTTTTGTTTCCTCTTGATGTAGCCCAATGCAGTGACTGGCGAGAAACACTTTCATGGAAAAAGGTTGCCAGGCTTCCCAAAATTACGAATCTCCAGAAATCTCAGCAAATATTTTTTCACCCAAACTGGATGATACTTTCAGGTAATGATCAGTACACTAAGGCGACTTGGTTCCCCAAATTTCGTCCTTCTATGTTGAAGCGTTCGTTTGCAGTAACAGTTTGAATTTTTAGGTTTCACTCTGTTTTCTCTTATATTGATAGATGTATTTGGAACTCTAAATCCAACACGGTTTGTGCTAGCTTCTTGAAACATGACACAATAAAGTAGTTTCACGTTCTATCTCTATGTTTTGTTTCCTCTTGATGTAGCCCAATGCAGTGACTAGCGAGAAACACTTTCATGGAAAGGGGTTGCCAGGCTTCCCAAAATTACGAATCTCCAGAAATCTCAGCAAATATTTTTTCACCCAAACTGGATGATACTTTCAGGTAATGATCAGTACACTAAGCCGACTTGGTTCCCCAAATTTTGCTCTTCTATGTTGCATCGTTCGTTTGCAGTAACAGTTTGAATTTTTAGGTTTCACTCTGTTCTCTCCTATATTGATAGATGTATTTGGAACTCTAAATCCAACACGGTTTGTGCTAGCTTCTTGAAACTTGAAACAATAAAGTAGTTTCAAGTTCTGTCTCTATGTTTGGTTCCTCTTGATGTAGCCCTAAGCAGTGACTGGCGAGAAACACGTTCATTGAAAGGGATTGCCAAGCTTCCAAAAATACGAATCTCCAGAAATCTCAGCAAACATTTTTTCACCCAAACTGGATGATACTTTCAGGTATTGATCAGTGCACTAAGGCGACTAGGTTCCCCAAATATCGTTCTTCTATGTTGAAGCGTTCATTTCCAGTAACAGTTTGAATTTTTAGGTTTCACTCTGTATTCTCCTATATTGATAGATGTGTTTGGAACTCTAAATCCAACACGGTTTGTGCTAACTTCTTGAAACCGGACACAATAAAGTAGTTTCACGTTCTATCTCTGTGTTTTGTTTCCTCTTGATGTAGACCTAAGCAGTGACTGGCGAGAAACACTTTCATGGAAAGGGTTTGCCAAGCTGCCAAAAATTACGAATCTCCAGAAATCTCAGCAAATATTTTTTCACCCAAACTGGATGATACTTTGAAGTAATGATCAGAACACTAAGGCGACTTGGTTCCCCAAATTTCGTTCTTCTATGTTGAAGCGTTCGTTTCCAGTAACAGTTTGAATTTTTAGGTTTCACTCTGTTTTCTCCTATATTGACACATGTATTTGGAACTCTAAATCCAACACGGTTTGTGCTAGCTTCTTGAAACTTGAAACAATAAAGTGGTTTCTCGTTCTATCTCTATGTTTTGTTTCCTCTTGATGTAGCCCTAAGCAGTGACTGGCGAGAAACACTTTCATGGAAAGGGGTTGCCAGGCTTCCCAAAATTACGAATCTCCAGAAATCTCAGCAAATATTTTTTCACCCAAACTGGATGATACTTTCAGGTAATGATCAGTACACTAAGGCGACTTGGTTCCCCAAATTTCGTTCTTCTATGTTGAAGCGTTCGTTTGCAGTAACAGTTTGAATTTTTAGGTTTCACTCTGTTTTCTCCTATATTGATAGATGTATTTGGAACTCTAAATCCAACACGGTTTGTGCTGGCTTCTTGAAACATGACACAATAAAGTAGTTTCACGTTCTATCTCTATGTTTTGTTTCCTCTTCATGTAGCCCAATGCAGTGACTGGCGAGAAACACTTTCATGGAAAAAGGTTGCCAGGCTTCCCAAAATTACGAATCTCCAGAAATCTCAGCAAATATTTTTTCACCCAAACTGGATGATACTTTCAGGTAATGATCAGTACACTAAGGCGACTTGGTTCCCCAAATTTCGTTCTTCTATGTTGAAGCGTTCGTTTGCAGTAACAGTTTGAATTTTTAGGTTTCACTCTGTTTTCTCCTATATTGATAGATGTATTTGGAACTCTAAATCCAACAGGGTTTGTGCTAGCTTCTTGAAACATGACACAATAAAGTAGTTTCACGTTCTATCTCTATGTTTTGTTTCCTCTTGATGTAGCCCAATGCAGTGACTGGCGAGAAACACTTTCATGGAAAGGGGTTGCCAGGCTTCCCAAAATTACGAATCTCCAGAAATCTCAGCAAATATTTTTTCACCCAAACTGGATGATACTTTCAGGTAATGATCAGTACACTAAGGCGACTTGGTTCCCCAAATTTCGTTCTTCTATGTTGAAGCGTTCGTTTCCAGTAACAGTTTGAATTTTTAGGTTTCACTCTGTTTTCTCCTATATTGATAGATGTGTTTGGAACTCTAAATCCAACACGGTTTGTGCTAGGTTCTTGAAACTTGACACAATAAAGTAGTTTCACGTTCTATCTCTATGTTTTGTTTCCTCTTGATGTAGCCTTAAGCAGTGACTGGCGAGAAACACTTTCATGGAAAGGGGTTGCCAAGCTTCCCAAAATTACGAATCTCCAGAAATCTCAGCAAATATTTTTTCACCCAAACTGGATGATACTTTCAGGTAATGATCAGTACACTAAGGCGACTTAGTTCCCCAAATTTCGTTCTTCTATGTTGAAGCGTTCGTTTCCAGTAACACTATGAATTTTTAGGTTTCACTCTGTTTTCTCCTATATTGATAGATGTATTTGGAACTCTAAATCCAACAGTGTTTGTGCTAGCTTCTTGAAACTTGACACAATAAAGTAGTTTCACGTTCTATCTCTATGGTTTCTTTCCTCTTGATGTAGCCCTAAGCAGTGACTGGCGAGAAACACTTTCATGGAAAGGGGTTGCCAGGCTTCCCAAAATTACGAATCTCCAGAAATCTCAGCAAATATTTTTTCACCCAAACTGGATGATACTTTCAGGTAATGATCAGTACACTAAGGCGACTTGGTTCCCCAAATTTCGTTCTTCTATGTTGAAGCGTTCGTTTGCAGTAACAGTTTGAATTTTTAGGTTTCACTCTGTTTTCTCCTATATTGATAGATGTATTTGGAACTCTAAATCCAACACGGTTTGTGCTGGCTTCTTGAAACATGACACAATAAAGTAGTTTCACGTTCTATCTCTATGTTTTGTTTCCTCTTGATGTAGCCCAATGCAGTGACTGGCGAGAAACACTTTCATGGAAAAAGGTTGCCAGGCTTCCCAAAATTACGAATCTCCAGAAATCTCAGCAAATATTTTTTCACCCAAACTGGATGATACTTTCAGGTAATGATCAGTACACTAAGGCGACTTGGTTCCCCAAATTTCGTTCTTCTATGTTGAAGCGTTCGTTTCCAGTAACACTTTGAATTTTTAGGTTTCACTCTGTTTTCTCCTATATTGATAGATGTATTTGGAACTCTAAATCCAACACGGTTTGTGCTAGCTTCTTGAAACATGACACAATAAAGTAGTTTCACGTTCTATCTCTATGTTTTGTTTCCTCTTGATGTAGCCCAATGCAGTGACTGGCGAGAAACACTTCCATGGAAAGGGGTTGCCAGGCTTCCCAAAATTACGAATCTCCAGAAATCTCAGCAAATATTTTTTCACCCAAACTGCATGATACTTTCAGGTAATGATCAGTACACTAAGGCGACTTGGTTCCCCAAATTTCGTTCTTCTATGTTGAAGCGTTCGTTTGCAGTAACAGTTTGAATTTTTAGGTTTCACTCTGTTTTCTCCTATATTGATAGATGTATTTGGAACTCTAAATCCAACACGGTTTGTGCTGGCTTCTTGAAACATGACACAATAAAGTAGTTTCACGTTCTATCTCTATGTTTTGTTTCCTCTTGATGTAGCCCAATGCAGTGACTGGCGAGAAACACTTTCATGGAAAAAGGTTGCCAGGCTTCCCAAAATTACGAATCTCCAGAAATCTCAGCAAATATTTTTTCACCCAAACTGGATGATACTTTCAGGTAATGATCAGTACACTAAGGCGACTTGGTTCCCCAAATTTCGTTCTTCTATGTTGAAGCGTTCGTTTCCAGTAACACTTTGAATTTTTAGGTTTCACTCTGTTTTCTCCTATATTGATAGATGTATTTGGAACTCTAAATCCAACACGGTTTGTGCTAGCTTCTTGAAACATGACACAATAAAGTAGTTTCACGTTCTATCTCTATGTTTTGTTTCCTCTTGATGTAGCCCAATGCAGTGACTGGCGAGAAACACTTTCATGGAAAGGGGTTGCCAGGCTTCCCAAAATTACGAATCTCCAGAAATCTCAGCAAATATTTTTTCACCCAAACTGGATGATACTTTCAGGTAATGATCAGTACACTAAGGCGACTTGGTTCCCCAAATTTCGTTCTTCTATGTTGAAGCGTTCGTTTCCAGTAACAGTTTGAATTTTTAGGTTTCACTCTGTTTTCTCCTATATTGATAGATGTGTTTGGAACTCTAAATCCAACACGGTTTTTGCTAGGTTCTTGAAACTTGACACAAAAAAGTAGTTTCACGTTCTATCTCTATGTTTTGTTTCCTCTTGATGTAGCCTTAAGCAGTGACTGGCGAGAAACACTTTCATGGAAAGGGGTTGCCAAGCTTCCTAAAATTACGAATCTCCAGAAATCTCAGCAAATATTTTTTCACCCAAACTGGATGATACTTTCAGGTAATGATCAGTACACTAAGCCGACTTGGTTCCCCAAACTTCGTTCTTCTATGTTGAAGCGTTCGTTTCCAGTAACAGTTTGAATTTTTAGGTTTCACTCTGTTTTCTCCTATATTGATACATGTATTTGGAACTCTAAATCCAACACGGTTTGTGCTAGCTTCTTGAAACTTGAAGCAATAAAGTACTTTCTCGTTCTATCTCTATGTTTTGTTTCCTCTTGATGTAGCCCTAAGCAGTGACTGGCGAGAAACACTTTCATGAAAAGGTGTTGCCAAGCTTCCAAAAATTAGGAATCTCCAGAAATCCCAGCAAATATATTTTCACCCAAACTGGATGATACTTTCAGGTATTGATCAGTGCACTAAGGCGACTTGGTTCCCCAAATTTCGTTCTTCTATGTTGAAGCGTTCGTTTCCAGTAACAGTTTGAATTTTTAGGTTTCACTCTGTTTTCTCCTATATTGATAGATGTATTTGGAACTCTAAATCCAACACGGTTTGTGCTAGCTTCTTGAAACTTGACACAATAAAGTAGTTTCAAGTTCTGTCTCTATGTTTGGTTCCTCTTGATGTAGCCCTAAGCAGTTACTGGCGAGAAACACGTTCATTGAAAGGGATTGCCAAGCTTCCAAAAATACGAATCTCCAGAAATCTCAGCAAACATTTTTTCACCCAAACTGGATGATACTTTCAGGTATTGATCAGTGCACTAAGGCGACTTGGTTCCCCAAATATCGTTCTTCTATGTTGAAGCGTTCATTTCCAGTAACAGTTTGAATTTTTAGGTTTCACTCTGTATTCTCCTATATTGATATATGTGTTTGGAACTCTAAATCCAACACGGTTTGTGCTAACTTCTTGAAACCGGACACAATAAAGTAGTTTCTCGTTCTATCTCTGTGTTTTGTTTCCTCTTGATGTAGACCTAAGCAGTGACTGGCGAGAAACACTTTCATGGAAAGGGTTTGCCAAGCTGCCAAAAATTACGAATCTCCAGAAATCTCAGCAAATATTTTTTCACCCAAACTGGATGATACTTTGAAGTAATGATCAGAACACTAAGGTGACTTGGTTCCCCAAATTTCGTTCTTCTATGTTGAAGCGTTCGTTTCCAGTAACAGTTTGAATTTTTAGGTTTCACTCTGTTTTCTCCTATATTGACACATGTATTTGGAACTCTAAATCCAACACGGTTTGTGCTAGCTTCTTGAAACTTGAAACAATAAAGTGGTTTCTCGTTCTATCTCTATGTTTTGTTTCCTCTTGATGTAGCCCTAAGCAGTGACTGGCGAGAAACACTTTCATGGAAAGGGGTTGCCAGGCTTCCCAAAATTACGAATCTCCAGAAATCTCAGCAAATATTTTTTCACCCAAACTGGATGATACTTTCACGTAATGATCAGTACACTAAGGCGACTTGGTTCCCCAAATTTCGTTCTTCTATGTTGAAGCGTTCGTTTCCAGTAACAGTTTGAATTTTTAGGTTTCACTCTGTTTTCTCCTATATTGATAGATGTATTTGGAACTCTAAATCCAACACGGTTTGTGCTAGCTTCTTGAAACTTGACACAATAAAGTAGTTTCAAGTTCTGTCTCTATGTTTGGTTCCTCTTGATGTAGCCCTAAGCAGTGACTGGCGAGAAACACGTTCATTGAAAGGGATTGCCAAGCTTCCAAAAATACGAATCTCCAGAAATCTCAGCAAACATTTTTTCACCCAAACTGGATGATACTTTCAGGTATTGATCAGTGCACTAAGGCGACTTGGTTCCCCAAATATCGTTCTTCTATGTTGAAGCGTTCATTTCCAGTAACAGTTTGAATTTTTAGGTTTCACTCTGTATTCTCCTATATTGATATATGTGTTTGGAACTCTAAATCCAACACGGTTTGTGCTAACTTCTTGAAACCGGACACAATAAAGTAGTTTCTCGTTCTATCTCTGTGTTTTGTTTCCTCTTGATGTAGACCTAAGCAGTGACTGGCGAGAAACACTTTCATGGAAAGGGTTTGACAAGCTGCCAAAAATTACGAATCTCCAGAAATCTCAGCAAATATTTTTTCACCCAAACTGGATGATACTTTGAAGTAATGATCAGAACACTAAGGTGACTTGGTTCCCCAAATTTCGTTCTTCTATGTTGAAGCGTTCGTTTCCAGTAACAGTTTGAATTTTTAGGTTTCACTCTGTTTTCTCCTATATTGACACATGTATTTGGAACTCTAAATCCAACACGGTTTGTGCTAGCTTCTTGAAACTTGAAACAATAAAGTGGTTTCTCGTTCTATCTCTATGTTTTGTTTCCTCTTGATGTAGCCCTAAGCAGTGACTGGCGAGAAACACTTTCATGGAAAGGGGTTGCCAGGCTTCCCAAAATTACGAATCTCCAGAAATCTCAGCAAATATTTTTTCACCCAAACTGGATGATACTTTCACGTAATGATCAGTACACTAAGGCGACTTGGTTCCCCAAATTTCGTTCTTCTATGTTGAAGCGTTCGTTTCCAGTAACAGTTTGAATTTTTAGGTTTCACTCTGTTTTCTCCTATATTGATAGATGTATTTGGAACTCTAAATCCAACACGGTTTGTGCTAGCTTCTTGAAACTTGACACAATAAAGTAGTTTCAAGTTCTGTCTCTATGTTTGGTTCCTCTTGATGTAGCCCTAAGCAGTGACTGGCGAGAAACACGTTCATTGAAAGGGATTGCCAAGCTTCCAAAAATACGAATCTCCAGAAATCTCAGCAAACATTTTTTCACCCAAACTGGATGATACTTTCAGGTATTGATCAGTGCACTAAGGCGACTTGGTTCCCCAAATATCGTTCTTCTATGTTGAAGCGTTCATTTCCAGTAACAGTTTGAATTTTTAGGTTTCACTCTGTATTCTCCTATATTGATATATGTGTTTGGAACTCTAAATCCAACACGGTTTGTGCTAACTTCTTGAAACCGGACACAATAAAGTAGTTTCTCGTTCTATCTCTGTGTTTTGTTTCCTCTTGATGTAGACCTAAGCAGTGACTGGCGAGAAACACTTTCATGGAAAGGGTTTGCCAAGCTGCCAAAAATTACGAATCTCCAGAAATCTCAGCAAATATTTTTTCACCCAAACTGGATGATACTTTGAAGTAATGATCAGAACACTAAGGTGACTTGGTTCCCCAAATTTCGTTCTTCTATGTTGAAGCGTTCGTTTCCAGTAACAGTTTGAATTTTTAGGTTTCACTCTGTTTTCTCCTATATTGACACATGTATTTGGAACTCTAAATCCAACACGGTTTGTGCTAGCTTCTTGAAACTTGAAACAATAAAGTGGTTTCTCGTTCTATCTCTATGTTTTGTTTCCTCTTGATGTAGCCCTAAGCAGTGACTGGCGAGAAACACTTTCATGGAAAGGGGTTGCCAGGCTTCCCAAAATTACGAATCTCCAGAAATCTCAGCAAATATTTTTTCACCCAAACTGGATGATACTTTCACGTAATGATCAGTACACTAAGGCGACTTGGTTCCCCAAATTTCGTTCTTCTATGTTGAAGCGTTCGTTTCCAGTAACAGTTTGAATTTTTAGGTTTCACTCTGTTTTCTCCTATATTGATAGATGTATTTGGAACTCTAAATCCAACACGGTTTGTGCTAGCTTCTTGAAACTTGACACAATAAAGTAGTTTCACGTTCTATCTCTATGTTTTGTTTCCTCTTGATGTAGCCTTAAGCAGTGACTGGCGAGAAACACTTTCATGGAAAGGGGTTGCCAAGCTTCCTAAAATTACGAATCTACAGAAATCTCAGCAAATATTTTTTCACCCAAACTGGATGATACTTTCAGGTAATGATCAGTACACTAAGGCGACTTGGTTCCCCAAATTTCGTTCTTCTATGTTGAAGCGTTCGTTTGCAGTAAGACTTTGAATTTTTAGGTTTCACTCTGTTTTCTCCTATATTGATAGATGTATTTGGAACTCTAAATCCAACACGGTTTGTGCTAGGTTCTTGAAACTTGAAACAATAAAGTGGTTTCTCGTTCTATCTCTATGTTTTGTTTCCTCTTGATGTAGCCCTAAGCAGTGACTGGCGAGAAACACTTTCATGGAAAGGGGTTGCCAGGCTTCCCAAAATTACGAATCTCCAGAAATCTCAGCAAATATTTTTTCACCCAAACTGGATGATACTTTCAGGTAATGATCAGTACACTAAGGCGACTTGGTTCCCCAAATTTCGTTCTTCTATGTTGAAGCGTTCGTTTGCAGTAACAGTTTGAATTTTTAGGTTTCACTCTGTTTTCTCCTATATTGATAGATGTATTTGGAACTCTAAATCCAACACGGTTTGTGCTGGCTTCTTGAAACATGACACAATAAAGTAGTTTCACGTTCTATCTCTATGTTTTGTTTCCTCTTGATGTAGCCCAATGCAGTGACTGGCGAGAAACACTTTCATGGAAAAAGGTTGCCAGGCTTCACAAAATTACGAATCTCCAGAAATCTCAGCAAATATTTTTTCACCCAAACTGGATGATACTTTCAGGTAATGATCAGTACACTAAGGCGACTTGGTTCCCCAAATTTCGTTCTTCTATGTTGAAGCGTTCATTTCCAGTAACACTTTGAATTTTTAGGTTTCACTCTGTTTTCTCCTATATTGATAGATGTATTTGGAACTCTAAATCCAACACGGTTTGTGCTAGCTTCTTGAAACATGACACAATAAAGTAGTTTCACGTTCTATCTCTATGTTTTGTTTCCTCTTGATGTAGCCCAATGCAGTGACTGGCGAGAAACACTTTCATGGAAAGGGGTTGCCAGGCTTCCCAAAATTACGAATCTCCAGAAATCTCAGCAAATATTTTTTCACCCAAACTGGATGATACTTTCAGGTAATGATCAGTACACTAAGGCGACTTGGTTCCCCAAATTTCGTTCTTCTATGTTCAAGCGTTCGTTTCCAGTAACAGTTTGAATTTTTAGGTTTCACTCTGTTTTCTCCTATATTGATAGATGTGTTTGGAACTCTAAATCCAACACGGTTTTTGCTAGGTTCTTGAAACTTGACACAAAAAAGTAGTTTCACGTTCTATCTCTATGTTTTGTTTCCTCTTGATGTAGCCTTAAGCAGTGACTGGCGAGAAACACTTTCATGGAAAGGGGTTGCCAAGCTTCCTAAAATTACGAATCTCCAGAAATCTCAGCAAATATTTTTTCACCCAAACTGGATGATACTTTCAGGTAATGATCAGTACACTAAGCCGACTTGGTTCCCCAAACTTCGTTCTTCTATGTTGAAGCGTTCGTTTCCAGTAACAGTTTGAATTTTTAGGTTTCACTCTGTTTTCTCCTATATTGATACATGTATTTGGAACTCTAAATCCAACACGGTTTGTGCTAGCTTCTTGAAACTTGAAGCAATAAAGTACTTTCTCGTTCTATCTCTATGTTTTGTTTCCTCTTGATGTAGCCCTAAGCAGTGACTGGCGAGAAACACTTTCATGAAAAGGTGTTGCCAAGCTTCCAAAAATTAGGAATCTCCAGAAATCCCAGCAAATATATTTTCACCCAAACTGGATGATACTTTCAGGTAATGATCAGTACACTAAGGCGACTTGGTTCCCCAAATTTTGCTCTTCTATGTTGCATCGTTCGTTTGCAGTAACAGTTTGAATTTTTAGGTTTCACTCTGTTCTCTCCTATATTGATAGATGTATTTGGAACTCTAAATCCAACACGGTTTGTGCTAGCTTCTTGAAACTTGAAACAATAAAGTAGTTTCAAGTTCTGTCTCTATGTTTGGTTCCTCTTGATGTAGCCCTAAGCAGTGACTGGCGAGAAACACGTTCATTGAAAGGGATTGCCAAGCTTCCAAAAATACGAATCTCCAGAAATCTCAGCAAACATTTTTTCACCCAAACTGGATGATACTTTCAGGTATTGATCAGTGCACTAAGGCGACTTGGTTCCCCAAATATCGTTCTTCTATGTTGAAGCGTTCATTTCCAGTAACAGTTTGAATTTTTAGGTTTCACTCTGTATTCTCCTATATTGATATATGTGTTTGGAACTCTAAATCCAACACGGTTTGTGCTAACTTCTTGAAACCGGACACAATAAAGTAGTTTCACGTTCTATCTCTGTGTTTTGTTTCCTCTTGATGTAGACCTAAGCAGTGACTGGCGAGAAACACTTTCAGGGAAAGGGTTTGCCAAGCTGCCAAAAATTACGAATCTCCAGAAATCTCAGCAAATATTTTTTCACCCAAACTGGATGATACTTTGAAGTAATGATCAGAACACTAAGGCGACTTGGTTCCCCAAATTTCGTTCTTCTATGTTGAAGCGTTCGTTTCCAGTAACAGTTTGAATTTTTAGGTTTCACTCTGTATTCTCCTATATTGATATATGTGTTTGGAACTCTAAATCCAACACGGTTTGTGCTAACTTCTTGAAACCGGACACAATAAAGTAGTTTCTCGTTCTATCTCTATGTTTTGTTTCCTCTTGATGTAGCCCTAAGCAGTGACTGGCGAGAAACACTTTCATGGAAAGGGGTTGCCAAGCTTCCCAAAATTACGAATCTCCAGAAATCTCAGCAAATATTTTTTCACCCAAACTGGATGATACTTTCACGTAATGATCAGTACACTAAGGCGACTTGGTTCCCCAAATTTCGTTCTTCTATGTTGAAGCGTTCGTTTCCAGTAACAGTTTGAATTTTTAGGTTTCACTCTGTTTTCTCCTATATTGATAGATGTATTTGGAACTCTAAATCCAACACGGTTTGTGCTAGCTTCTTGAAACTTGACACAATTAAGTAGTTTCACGTTCTATCTCTATGTTTTGTTTCCTCTTGATGTAGCCTTAAGCAGTGACTGGCGAGAAACACTTTCATGGAAAGGGGTTGCCAAGCTTCCTAAAATTACGAATCTACAGAAATCTCAGCAAATATTTTTTCACCCAAACTGGATGATACTTTCAGGTAATGATCAGTACACTAAGGCGACTTGGTTCCCCAAATTTCGTTCTTCTATGTTGAAGCGTTCGTTTGCAGTAAGACTTTGAATTTTTAGGTTTCACTCTGTTTTCTCCTATATTGATAGATGTATTTGGAACTCTAAATCCAACACGGTTTGTGCTAGCTTCTTGAAACTTGACACAATAAAGTAGTTTCACGTTCTATCTCTATGTTTTGTTTCCTCTTGATGTAGCCCTAAGCAGCGACTGGCGAGAAACACTTTCATGGAAAGGGGTTGCCAGGCTTCCCAAAATTACGAATCTCCAGAAATCTCAGCAAATATTTTTTCACCCAAACTGGATGATACTTTCAGGTAATGATCAGTACACTAAGGCGACTTGGTTCCCCAAATTTCGTTCTTCTATGTTGAAGCGTTCGTTTGCAGTAACAGTTTGAATTTTTAGGTTTCACTCTGTTTTCTCCTATATTGATAGATGTATTTGGAACTCTAAATCCAACACGGTTTGTGCTGGCTTCTTGAAACATGACACAATAAAGTAGTTTCACGTTCTATCTCTATGTTTTGTTTCCTCTTGATGTAGCCCAATGCAGTGACTGGCGAGAAACACTTTCATGGAAAAAGGTTGCCAGGCTTCCCAAAATTACGAATCTCCAGAAATCTCAGCAAATATTTTTTCACCCAAACTGGATGATACTTTCAGGTAATGATCAGTACACTAAGGCGACTTGGTTCCCCAAATTTCGTTCTTCTATGTTGAAGCGTTCGTTTCCAGTAACACTTTGAATTTTTAGGTTTCACTCTGTTTTCTCCTATATTGATAGATGTATTTGGAACTCTAAATCCAACACGGTTTGTGCTAGCTTCTTGAAACATGACACAATAAAGTAGTTTCACGTTCTATCTCTATGTTTTGTTTCCTCTTGATGTAGCCCAATGCAGTGACTGGCGAGAAACACTTTCATGGAAAGGGGTTGCCAGGCTTCCCAAAATTACGAATCTCCAGAAATCTCAGCAAATATTTTTTCACCCAAACTGGATGATACTTTCAGGTAATGATCAGTACACTAAGGCGACTTGGTTCCCCAAATTTCGTTCTTCTATGTTGAAGCGTTCGTTTCCAGTAACAGTTTGAATTTTTAGGTTTCACTCTCTTTTCTCCTATATTGATAGATGTGTTTGGAACTCTAAATCCAACACGGTTTGTGCTAGGTTCTTGAAACTTGACACAATAAAGTAGTTTCACGTTCTATCTCTATGTTTTGTTTCCTCTTGATGTAGCCTTAAGCAGTGACTGGCGAGAAACACTTTCATGGAAAGGGGTTGCCAAGCTTCCCAAAATTACGAATCTCCAGAAATCTCAGCAAATATTTTTTCACCCAAACTGGATGATACTTTCAGGTAATGATCAGTACACTAAGGCGACTTAGTTCCCCAAATTTCGTTCTTCTATGTTGAAGCGTTCGTTTCCAGTAACACTTTGAATTTTTAGGTTTCACTCTGTTTTCTCCTATATTGATAGATGTATTTGGAACTCTAAATCCAACAGTGTTTGTGCTAGCTTCTTGAAACTTGACACAATAAAGTAGTTTCACGTTCTATCTCTACGTTTTGTTTTCTCTTGATGTAGCCCTAAGCAGTAACTGGCGAGAAACACTTTCATGGAAAGGGGTTGCCAAGCTTCCTAAAATTACGAATCTCCAGAAATCTCAGCAAATATTTTTTCACCCAAACTGGATGATACTTTCAGGTAATGATCAGTACACTAAGGCGACTTGGTTCCCCAAATTTCGTTCTTCTATGTTGAAGCGTTCGTTTCCAGTAACACTTTGAATTTTTAGGTTTCACTCTGTTTTCTCCTATATTGATAGATGTATTTGGAACTCTAAATCCAACACGGTTTGTGCTAGGTTCTTGAAACTTGACACAATAAAGTAGTTTCACGTTCTATCTCTATGGTTTCTTTCCTCTTGATGTAGCCCTAAGCAGTGACTGGCGAGAAACACTTTCATGGAAAGGGGTTGCCAGGCTTCCCAAAATTACGAATCTCCAGAAATCTCAGCAAATATTTTTTCACCCAAACTGGATGATACTTTCACGTAATGATCAGTACACTAAGGCGACTTGGTTCCCCAAATTTCGTTCTTCTATGTTGAAGCGTTCGTTTCCAGTAACAGTTTGAATTTTTAGGTTTCACTCTGTTTTCTCCTATATTGATAGATGTGTTTGGAACTCTAAATCCAACACGGTTTTTGCTAGGTTCTTGAAACTTGACACAAAAAAGTAGTTTCACGTTCTATCTCTATGTTTTGTTTCCTCTTGATGTAGCCTTAAGCAGTGACTGGCGAGAAACACTTTCATGGAAAGGGGTTGCCAAGCTTCCTAAAATTACGAATCTCCAGAAATCTCAGCAAATACTTTTTCACCCAAACTGGATGATACTTTCAGGTAATGATCAGTACACTAAGCCGACTTGGTTCCCCAAACTTCGTTCTTCTATGTTGAAGCGTTCGTTTCCCGTAACAGTTTGAATTTTTAGGTTTCACTCTGTTTTCTCCTATATTGATACATGTATTTGGAACTCTAAATCCAACACGGTTTGTGCTAGCTTCTTGAAACTTGAAGCAATAAAGTACTTTCTCGTTCTATCTCTATGTTTGTTTCGTCTTGATGTAGCCCTAAGCAGTGACTGGCGAGAAACACTTTCATGAAAAGGTGTTGCCAAGCTTCCAAAAATTAGGAATCTCCAGAAATCCCAGCAAATATATTTTCACCCAAACTGGATGATACTTTCAGGTAATGATCAGTACACTAAGCCGACTTGGTTCCCCAAATTTTGTTCTTCTATGTTGCATCGTTCGTTTGCAGTAACAGTTTGAATTTTTAGGTTTCACTCTGTTCTCTCCTATATTGATAGATGTATTTGGAACTCTAAATCCAACACGGTTTGTGCTAGCTTCTTGAAACTTGAAACAATAAAGTAGTTTCAAGTTCTGTCTCTATGTTTGGTTCCTCTTGATGTAGCCCTAAGCAGTGACTGGCGAGAAAGACGTTCATTGAAAGGGATTGCCAAGCTTCCAAAAATACGAATCTCCAGAAATCTCAGCAAACATTTTTTCACCCAAACTGGATGATACTTTCAGGTATTGATCAGTGCACTAAGGCGACTTGGTTCCCCAAATATCGTTCTTCTATGTTGAAGCGTTCATTTCCAGTAACAGTTTGAATTTTTAGGTTTCACTCTGTATTCTCCTATATTGATATATGTGTTTGGAACTCTAAATCCAACACGGTTTGTGCTAACTTCTTGAAACCGGACACAATAAAGTAGTTTCACGTTCTATCTCTGTGTTTTGTTTCCTCTTGATGTAGACCTAAGCAGTGACTGGCGAGAAACACTTTCATGGAAAGGGTTTGCCAAGCTGCCAAAAATTACGAATCTCCAGAAATCTCAGCAAATATTTTTTCACCCAAACTGGATGATACTTTGAAGTAATGATCAGAACACTAAGGCAACTTGGTTCCCCAAATTTCGTTCTTCTATGTTGAAGCGTTCGTTTCCAGTAACAGTTTGAATTTTTAGGTTTCACTCTGTTTTCTCCTATATTGACACATGTATTTGGAACTCTAAATCCAACACGGTTTGTGCTAGCTTCTTGAAACTTGAAACAATAAAGTGGTTTCTCGTTCTATCTCTATGTTTTGTTTCCTCTTGATGTAGCCCTAAGCAGTGACTGGCGAGAAACACTTTCATGGAAAGGGGTTGCCAGGCTTCCCAAAATTACGAATCTCCAGAAATCTCAGCAAATATTTTTTCACCCAAACTGGATGATACTTTGAAGTAATGATCAGTACACTAAGCCGACTTGGTTCCCCAAATTTCGTTCTTCTATGTTGAAGCGTTCGTTTCCAGTAACAGTTTGAATTTTTAGGTTTCACTCTGTTTTCTCCTATATTGACACATGTATTTGGAACTCTAAAACCAACACGTTTTGTGCTAGCTTCCTGAAACTTGAAACAATAAAGTGGTTTCTCGTTCTATCTCTATGTTTTTTTTCCTCTTGATGTAGCCCTAAGCAGTGACTGGCGAGAAACACTTTCATGGAAAGGGGTTGTCAAGCTTCCAAAAATTAGGAATCTCCAGAAATCTCAGCAAATATTTTTTCACCCAACCTGGATCATACTTTCAGGTAATGATCAGTATACTAAGGTGACTTGGTTCCCCAAATTTCGTTCTTCTATTTTGAAGCGTTCGTTTCCATTAACAGTTTGAATTTTTAGGTTTCACTCTGTTCTCTCCAATATTGATAGATGTATTTGGACCTCTAAATCCAACACGGTTTGTGCTAGCTTCTTGAAACTTGAAACAATAAAGTAGTTTCAAGTTCTGTCTCTATGTTTTGTTTCCTCTTGATGTAACCCTAAGCAGTGACTGGCGAGAAATACTTACATTGAAAGGGATTGCCAAGCTTCCAAAGATAAGAATCTCCAGAAATCTCAGCAAATATTTTTTCACCCAAACTGGAAGATACTTTCAGGTAATGATCAGTACACTAAGGCGACTTGGTTTCCCAAATTTCGTTCTTCTATGTTGAAGCGTTCGTTTCCAGTAACACTTTGAATTTTTAGGTTTCACTCTGTTTTCTCCTATATTGATAGATGTATTTGGAACTCTAAATCCAACACGGTTTTTGCTAGGTTCTTGAATCTTGACACAATAAAGTAGTTTCACGTTCTATCTCTATGGTTTCTTTCCTCTTGATGTAGCCCTAAGCAGTGACTGGCGAGAAACACTTTCATGGAAAGGGGTTGCCAGGCTTCCCAAAATTACGAATCTCCAGAAATCTCAGCAAATATTTTTTCACCCAAACTGGATGATACTTTCACGTAATGATCAGTACACTAAGGCGACTTGGTTCCCCAAATTTCGTTCTTCTATGTTGAAGCGTTCGTTTCCAGTAACAGTTTGAATTTTTAGGTTTCACTCTGTTTTCTCCTATATTGATAGATGTATTTGGAACTCTAAATCCTACACGGTTTGTGCTAGCTTCTTGAAACATGACACAATAAAGTAGTTTCACGTTCTATCTCTATGTTTTGTTTCCTCTTGATGTAGCCCAATGCAGTGACTGGCGAGAAACACTTTCATGGAAAGGGGTTGCCGGGCTTCCCAAAATTACGAATCTCCAGAAATCTCAGCAAATATTTTTTCACCCAAACTGGATGATACTTTCAGGTAATGATCAGTACACTAAGGCGACTTGGTTCCCCAAATTTCGTTCTTCTATGTTGAAGCGTTCGTTTCCAGTAACAGTTTGAATTTTTAGGTTTCACTCTGTTTTCTCCTATATTGATAGATGTGTTTGGAACTCTAAATCCAACACGGTTTGTGCTAGGTTCTTGAAACTTGACACAATAAAGTAGTTTCACGTTCTATCTCTATGTTTTGTTTTCTCTTGATGTAGCCCTAAGCAGTAACTGGCGAGAAACACTTTCATGGAAAGGGGTTGCCAAGCTTCCTAAAATTACGAATCTCCAGAAATCTCAGCAAATATTTTTTCACCCAAACTGGATGATACTTTCAGGTAATGATCAGTACACTAAGGCGACTTGGTTCCCCAAATTTCGTTCTTCTATGTTGAAGCGTTCGTTTCCAGTAACACTTTGAATTTTTAGGTTTCACTCTGTTTTCTCCTATATTGATAGATGTATTTGGAACTCTAAATCCAACACGGTTTGTGCTAGCTTCTTGAAACTTGACACAATAAAGTAGTTTCACGTTCTATCTCTACGTTTTGTTTCCTCTTGATGTAGCCCTAAGCAGTGACTGGCGAGAAACACTTTCATGGAAAGGGGTTGCCAGGCTTCCCAAAATTACGAATCTCCAGAAATCTCAGCAAATATTTTTTCACCCAAACTGGATGATACTTTCAGGTAATGATCAGTACACTAAGTCGACTTGGTTCCCCAAATTTCGTTCCTCTATGTTGAAGCGTTCGTTTCCAGTAACAGTTTGAATTTTTAGGTTTCACTCTGTTTTCTCCTATATTGATAGATGTATTTGGAACTCTAAATCCAACACGGTTTGTGCTAGGTTCTTGAAACTTGACACAATAAAGTAGTTTCACGTTCTATCTCTATGGTTTCTTTCCTCTTGATGTAGCCCTAAGCAGTGACTGGCGAGAAACACTTTCATGGAAAGGGGTTGCCAGGCTTCCCAAAATTACGAATCTCCAGAAATCTCAGCAAATATTTTTTCACCCAAACTGGATGATACTTTCACGTAATGATCAGTACACTAAGGCGACTTGGTTCCCCAAATTTCGTTCTTCTATGTTGAAGCGTTCGTTTCCAGTAACAGTTTGAATTTTTAGGTTTCACTCTGTTTTCTCCTATATTGATAGATGTGTTTGGAACTCTAAATCCAACACGGTTTTTGCTAGGTTCTTGAAACTTGACACAAAAAAGTAGTTTCACGTTCTATCTCTATGTTTTGTTTCCTCTTGATGTAGCCTTAAGCAGTGACTGGCGAGAAACACTTTCATGGAAAGGGGTTGCCAAGCTTCCTAAAATTACGAATCTCCAGAAATCTCAGCAAATACTTTTTCACCCAAACTGGATGATACTTTCAGGTAATGATCAGTACACTAAGCCGACTTGGTTCCCCAAACTTCGTTCTTCTATGTTGAAGCGTTCGTTTCCAGTAACAGTTTGAATTTTTAGGTTTCACTCTGTTTTCTCCTATATTGATACATGTATTTGGAACTCTAAATCCAACACGGTTTGTGCTAGCTTCTTGAAACTTGAAGCAATAAAGTACTTTCTCGTTCTATCTCTATGTTTTGTTTCGTCTTGATGTAGCCCTAAGCAGTGACTGGCGAGAAACACTTTCATGAAAAGGTGTTGCCAAGCTTCCAAAAATTAGGAATCTCCAGAAATCCCAGCAAATATATTTTCACCCAAACTGGATGATACTTTCAGGTAATGATCAGTACACTAAGCCGACTTGGTTCCCCAAATTTTGTTCTTCTATGTTGCATCGTTCGTTTGCAGTAACAGTTTGAATTTTTAGGTTTCACTCTGTTCTCTCCTATATTGATAGATGTATTTGGAACTCTAAATCCAACACGGTTTGTGCTAGCTTCTTGAAACTTGAAACAATAAAGTAGTTTCAAGTTCTGTCTCTATGTTTGGTTCCTCTTGATGTAGCCCTAAGCAGTGACTGGCGAGAAAGACGTTCATTGAAAGGGATTGCCAAGCTTCCAAAAATACGAATCTCCAGAAATCTCAGCAAACATTTTTTCACCCAAACTGGATGATACTTTCAGGTATTGATCAGTGCACTAAGGCGACTTGGTTCCCCAAATATCGTTCTTCTATGTTGAAGCGTTCATTTCCAGTAACAGTTTGAATTTTTAGGTTTCACTCTGTATTCTCCTATATTGATATATGTGTTTGGAACTCTAAATCCAACACGGTTTGTGCTAACTTCTTGAAACCGGACACAATAAAGTAGTTTCACGTTCTATCTCTGTGTTTTGTTTCCTCTTGATGTAGACCTAAGCAGTGACTGGCGAGAAACACTTTCATGGAAAGGGTTTGCCAAGCTGCCAAAAATTACGAATCTCCAGAAATCTCAGCAAATATTTTTTCACCCAAACTGGATGATACTTTGAAGTAATGATCAGAACACTAAGGCAACTTGGTTCCCCTAATTTCGTTCTTCTATGTTGAAGCGTTCGTTTCCAGTAACACTTTGAATTTTTAGGTTTCACTCTGTTTTCTCCTATATTGACACATGTATTTGGAACTCTAAATCCAACACGGTTTGTGCTAGCTTCTTGAAACTTGAAACAATAAAGTGGTTTCTCGTTCTATCTCTATGTTTTGTTTCCTCTTGATGTAGCCCTAAGCAGTGACTGGCGAGAAACACTTTCATGGAA
The DNA here is from genome assembly GCF_964194105.1 of Spermophilus citellus. NCBI lineage: Eukaryota > Metazoa > Chordata > Mammalia > Rodentia > Sciuridae > Spermophilus > Spermophilus citellus. The sequence goes on along the minus strand of NC_138192.1, from coordinate 10,457,753 downwards.
AGGGGTTGCCAGGCTTCCCAAAATTACGAATCTCCAGAAATCTCAGCAAATATTTTTTCACCCAAACTGGATGATACTTTGAAGTAATGATCAGTACACTAAGCCGACTTGGTTCCCCAAATTTCGTTCTTCTATGTTGAAGCGTTCGTTTCCAGTAACAGTTTGAATTTTTAGGTTTCACTCTGTTTTCTCCTATATTGACACATGTATTTGGAACTCTAAATCCAACACGGTTTGTGCTAGCTTCTTGAAACTTGAAACAATAAAGTGGTTTCTCGTTCTATCTCTATGTTTTTTTTCCTCTTGATGTAGCCCTAAGCAGTGACTGGCGAGAAACACTTTCATGGAAAGGGGTTGTCAAGCTTCCAAAAATTAGGAATCTCCAGAAATCTCAGCAAATATTTTTTCACCCAACCTGGATCATACTTTCAGGTAATGATCAGTATACTAAGGCGACTTGGTTCCCCAAATTTCGTTCTTCTATTTTGAAGCGTTCGTTTCCATTAACAGTTTGAATTTTTAGGTTTCACTCTGTTCTCTCCAATATTGATAGATGTATTTGGACCTCTAAATCCAACACGGTTTGTGCTAGCTTCTTGAAACTTGAAACAATAAAGTAGTTTCAAGTTCTGTCTCTATGTTTTGTTTCCTCTTGATGTAACCCTAAGCAGTGACTGGCGAGAAATACTTACATTGAAAGGGATTGCCAAGCTTCCAAAGATAAGAATCTCCAGAAATCTCAGCAAATATTTTTTCACCCAAACTGGAAGATACTTTCAGGTAATGATCAGTACACTAAGGCGACTTGGTTTCCCAAATTTCGTTCTTCTATGTTGAAGCGTTCGTTTCCAGTAACACTTTGAATTTTTAGGTTTCACTCTGTTTTCTCCTATATTGATAGATGTATTTGGAACTCTAAATCCAACACGGTTTTTGCTAGGTTCTTGAATCTTGACACAATAAAGTAGTTTCACGTTCTATCTCTATGGTTTCTTTCCTCTTGATGTAGCCCTAAGCAGTGACTGGCGAGAAACACTTTCATGGAAAGGGGTTGCCAGGCTTCCCAAAATTACGAATCTCCAGAAATCTCAGCAAATATTTTTTCACCCAAACTGGATGATACTTTCACGTAATGATCAGTACACTAAGGCGACTTGGTTCCCCAAATTTCGTTCTTCTATGTTGAAGCGTTCGTTTCCAGTAACAGTTTGAATTTTTAGGTTTCACTCTGTTTTCTCCTATATTGATAGATGTATTTGGAACTCTAAATCCTACACGGTTTGTGCTAGCTTCTTGAAACATGACACAATAAAGCAGTTTCACGTTCTATCTCTATGTTTTGTTTCCTCTTGATGTAGCCCAATGCAGTGACTGGCGAGAAACACTTTCATGGAAAGGGGTTGCCAGGCTTCCCAAAATTACGAATCTCCAGAAATCTCAGCAAATATTTTTTCACCCAAACTGGATGATACTTTCAGGTAATGATCAGTACACTAAGGCGACTTGGTTCCCCAAATTTCGTTCTTCTATGTTGAAGCGTTCGTTTCCAGTAACAGTTTGAATTTTTAGGTTTCACTCTGTTTTCTCCTATATTGATAGATGTGTTTGGAACTCTAAATCCAACACGGTTTGTGCTAGGTTCTTGAAACTTGACACAATAAAGTAGTTTCACGTTCTATATTTATGTTTTGTTTCCTCTTGATGTAGCCTTAAGCAGTGACTGGCGAGAAACACTTTCATGGAAAGGGGTTGCCAAGCTTCCTAAAATTACGAATCTCCAGAAATCTCAGCAAATATTTTTTCACCCAAACTGGATGATACTTTCAGGTAATGATCAGTACACTAAGGCGACTTGGTTCCCCAAATTTCGTTCTTCTATGTTGAAGCGTTCGTTTCCAGTAACACTTTGAATTTTTAGGTTTCACTCTGTTTTCTCCTATACTGATAGATGTATTTGGAACTCTAAATCCAACAGGGTTTGTGCTAGCTTCTTGAACTTGACACAATAAAGTAGTTTCACGTTCTATCTCTATGTTTTGTTTCCTCTTGATGTAGCCCTAAGCAGTTACTGGCGGGAAACACTTTCATGGAAAGGGGTTGCCAAGCTTCCTAAAATTACGAATCTCCAGAAATCTCAGCAAATATTTTTTCACCCAAACTGGATGATACTTTCAGGTAATGATCAGTACACTAAGGCGACTTGGTTCCCCAAATTTCGTTCTTCTATGTTGAAGCGTTCGTTTGCAGTAACAGTTTGAATTTTTAGGTTTCACTCTGTTTTCTCCTATATTGATAGATGTATTTGGAACTCTAAATCCAACACGGTTTGTGCTGGCTTCTTGAAACATGACACAATAAAGTAGTTTCACGTTCTATCTCTATGGTTTCTTTCCTCTTGATGTAGCCCTAAGCAGTGACTGGCGAGAAACACTTTCATGGAAAGGGGTTGCCAGGCTTCCCAAAATTACGAATCTCCAGAAATCTCAGCAAATATTTTTTCACCCAAACTGGATGATACTTTCAGGTAATGATCAGTACACTAAGGCGACTTGGTTCCCCAAATTTCGTTCTTCTATGTTGAAGCGTTCGTTTCCAGTAACAGTTTGAATTTTTAGGTTTCACTCTGTTTTCTCCTATATTGATAGATGTATTTGGAACACTAAATCCAACACGGTTTGTGCTAGCTTCTTGAAACATGACACAATAAAGTAGTTTCACGTTCTATCTCTATGTTTTGTTTCCTCTTGATGTAGCCCAATGCAGTGACTGGCGAGAAACACTTTCATGGAAAGGGGTTGCCAGGCTTCCCAAAATTACGAATCTCCAGAAATCTCAGCAAATATTTTTTCACACAAACTGGATGATACTTTCAGGTAATGATCAGTACACTAAGGCGACTTGGTTCCCCAAATTTCGTTCTTCTATGTTGAAGCGTTCGTTTCCAGTAACACTTTGAATTTTTAGGTTTCACTCTGTTTTCTCCTATATTGATAGATGTGTTTGGAACTCTAAATCCAACACGGTTTGTGCTAGGTTCTTGAAACTTGACACAATAAAGTAGTTTCACGTTCTATCTCTATGTTTTGTTTCCTCTTGATGTAGCCTTAAGCAGTGACTGGCGAGAAACACTTTCATGGAAAGGGGTTGCCAAGCTTCCTAAAATTACGAATCTCCAGAAATCTCAGCAAATTTTTTTCACCCAAACTGGATGATACTTTCAGGTAATGATCAGTACACTAAGGCGACTTGGTTCCCCAAATTTCGTTCTTCAATGTTGAAGCGTTCGTTTCCAGTAACACTTTGAATTTTTAGGTTTCACTCTGTTTTCTCCTATATTGATAGATGTATTTGGAACTCTAAATCCAACAGTGTTTGTGCTAGCTTCTTGAAACTTGACACAATAAAGTAGTTTCACGTTCTATCTCTACGTTTTGTTTCCTCTTGATGTAGCCCTAAGCAGTAACTGGCGAGAAACACTTTCATGGAAAGGGGTTGCCAAGCTTCCTAAAATAACGAATCTCCAGAAATCTCAGCAAATATTTTTTCACCCAAACTGAATGATACTTTCAGGTAATGATCAGTACACTAAGGCGACTTGGTTCCCCAAATTTCGTTCTTCTATGTTGAAGCGTTCGTTTGCAGTAACACTTTGAATTTTTAGGTTTCACTCTGTTTTCTCCTATATTGATAGATGTATTTGGAACTCTAAATCCAACACGGTTTGTGCTAGCTTCTTGAAACTTGACACAATAAAGTAGTTTCACGTTCTATCTCTATGTTTTGTTTCCTCTTGATGTAGCCCTAAGCAGTGACTGGCGAGAAACACTTTCATGGAAAGGGGTTGCCAGGCTTCCCAAAATTACGAATCTCCAGAAATCTCAGCAAATATTTTTTCACCCAAACTGGATGATACTTTCAGGTAATGATCAGTACACTAAGGCGACTTGGTTCCCCAAATTTCGTTCTTCTATGTTGAAGCGTTCGTTTCCAGTAACAGTTTGAATTTTTAGGTTTCACTCTGTTTTCTCCTATATTGATAGATGTATTTGGAACACTAAATCCAACACGGTTTGTGCTAGCTTCTTGAAACATGACACAATAAAGTAGTTTCACGTTCTATCTCTATGTTTTGTTTCCTCTTGATATAGCCCAATGCAGTGACTGGCGAGAAACACTTTCATGGAAAGGGGTTGCCAGGCTTCCCAAAATTACGAATCTCCAGAAATCTCAGCAAATATTTTTTCACCCAAACTGGATGATACTTTCAGGTAATGATCAGTACACTAAGGCGACTTGGTTCCCCAAATTTCGTTCTTCTATGTTGAAGCGTTCGTTTCCAGTAACACTTTGAATTTTTAGGTTTCACTCTGTTTTCTCCTATATTGATAGATGTGTTTGGAACTCTAAATCCAACACGGTTTGTGCTAGGTTCTTGAAACTTGACACAATAAAGTAGTTTCACCTTCTATCTCTATGTTTTGTTTCCTCTTGATGTAGCCTTAAGCAGTGACTGGCGAGAAACACTTTCATGGAAAGGGGTTGCCAAGCTTCCTAAAATTACGAATCTCCAGAAATCTCAGCAAATTTTTTTCACCCAAACTGGATGATACTTTCAGGTAATGATCAGTACACTAAGGCGACTTGGTTCCCCAAATTTCGTTCTTCAATGTTGAAGCGTTCGTTTCCAGTAACACTTTGAATTTTTAGGTTTCACTCTGTTTTCTCCTATATTGATAGATGTATTTGGAACTCTAAATCCAACAGTGTTTGTGCTAGCTTCTTGAAACTTGACACAATAAAGTAGTTTCACGTTCTATCTCTACGTTTTGTTTCCTCTTGATGTAGCCCTAAGCAGTAACTGGCGAGAAACACTTTCATGGAAAGGGGTTGCCAAGCTTCCTAAAATAACGAATCTCCAGAAATCTCAGCAAATATTTTTTCACCCAAACTGAATGATACTTTCAGGTAATGATCAGTACACTAAGGCGACTTGGTTCCCCAAATTTCGTTCTTCTATGTTGAAGCGTTCGTTTGCAGTAACACTTTGAATTTTTAGGTTTCACTCTGTTTTCTCCTATATTGATAGATGTATTTGGAACTCTAAATCCAACACGGTTTGTGCTAGCTTCTTGAAACTTGACACAATAAAGTAGTTTCACGTTCTATCTCTATGTTTTGTTTCCTCTTGATGTAGCCCTAAGCAGTGACTGGCGAGAAACACTTTCATGGAAAGGGGTTGCCAGGCTTCCCAAAATTACGAATCTCCAGAAATCTCAGCAAATATTTTTTCACCCAAACTGGATGATACTTTCAGGTAATGATCAGTACACTAAGGCGACTTGGTTCCCCAAATTTCGTTCTTCTATGTTGAAGCGTTCGTTTCCAGTAACAGTTTGAATTTTTAGGTTTCACTCTGTTTTCTCCTATATTGATAGATGTATTTGGAACTCTAAATCCAACAGGGTTTGTGCTAGCTTCTTGAAACTTGACACAATAAAGTAGTTTCACGTTCTATCTCTACGTTTTGTTTCCTCTTGATGTAGCCCTAAGCAGTGACTGGCGGGAAACACTTTCATGGAAAGGGGTTGCCAAGCTTCCTAAAATTACGAATCTCCAGAAATCTCAGCAAATATTTTTTCACCCAAACTGGATGATACTTTCAGGTAATGATCAGTACACTAAGGCGACTTGGTTCCCCAAATTTCGTTCTTCTATGTTGAAGCGTTCGTTTGCAGTAACAGTTTGAATTTTTAGGTTTCACTCTGTTTTCTCCTATATTGATAGATGTATTTGGAACTCTAAATCCAACACGGTTTGTGCTGGCTTCTTGAAACATGACACAATAAAGTAGTTTCACGTTCTATCTCTATGTTTTGTTTCCTCTTGATGTAGCCCAATGCAGTGACTGGCGAGAAACACTTTCATGGAAAAAGGTTGCCAGGCTTCCCAAAATTACGAATCTCCAGAAATCTCAGCAAATATTTTTTCACCCAAACTGGATGATACTTTCAGGTAATGATCAGTACACTAAGGCGACTTGGTTCCCCAAATTTCGTCCTTCTATGTTGAAGCGTTCGTTTCCAGTAACAGTTTGAATTTTTAGGTTTCACTCTGTTTTCTCTATTATTGATAGATGTATTTGGAACTCTAAATCCAACACGGTTTGTGCTAGCTTCTTGAAACATGACACAATAAAGTAGTTTCACGTTCTATCTCTATGTTTTGTTTCCTCTTGATGTAGCCCAATGCAGTGACTAGCGAGAAACACTTTCATGGAAAGGGGTTGCCAGGCTTCCCAAAATTACGAATCTCCAGAAATCTCAGCAAATATTTTTTCACCCAAACTGGATGATACTTTCAGGTAATGATCAGTACACTAAGCCGACTTGGTTCCCCAAATTTTGCTCTTCTATGTTGCATCGTTCGTTTGCAGTAACAGTTTGAATTTTTAGGTTTCACTCTGTTCTCTCCTATATTGATAGATGTATTTGGAACTCTAAATCCAACACGGTTTGTGCTAGCTTCTTGAAACTTGAAACAATAAAGTAGTTTCAAGTTCTGTCTCTATGTTTGGTTCCTCTTGATGTAGCCCTAAGCAGTGACTGGCGAGAAACACGTTCATTGAAAGGGATTGCCAAGCTTCCAAAAATACGAATCTCCAGAAATCTCAGCAAACATTTTTTCACCCAAACTGGATGATACTTTCAGGTATTGATCAGTGCACTAAGGCGACTTGGTTCCCCAAATATCGTTCTTCTATGTTGAAGCGTTCATTTCCAGTAACAGTTTGAATTTTTAGGTTTCACTCTGTATTCTCCTATATTGATAGATGTGTTTGGAACTCTAAATCCAACACGGTTTGTGCTAACTTCTTGAAACCGGACACAATAAAGTAGTTTCACGTTCTATCTCTGTGTTTTGTTTCCTCTTGATGTAGACCTAAGCAGTGACTGGCGAGAAACACTTTCATGGAAAGGGTTTGCCAAGCTGCCAAAAATTACGAATCTCCAGAAATCTCAGCAAATATTTTTTCACCCAAACTGGATGATACTTTGAAGTAATGATCAGAACACTAAGGCGACTTGGTTCCCCAAATTTCGTTCTTCTATGTTGAAGCGTTCGTTTCCAGTAACAGTTTGAATTTTTAGGTTTCACTCTGTTTTCTCCTATATTGACACATGTATTTGGAACTCTAAATCCAACACGGTTTGTGCTAGCTTCTTGAAACTTGAAACAATAAAGTGGTTTCTCGTTCTATCTCTATGTTTTGTTTCCTCTTGATGTAGCCCTAAGCAGTGACTGGCGAGAAACACTTTCATGGAAAGGGGTTGCCAGGCTTCCCAAAATTACGAATCTCCAGAAATCTCAGCAAATATTTTTTCACCCAAACTGGATGATACTTTCACGTAATGATCAGTACACTAAGGCGACTTGGTTCCCCAAATTTCGTTCTTCTATGTTGAAGCGTTCGTTTCCAGTAACAGTTTGAATTTTTAGGTTTCACTCTGTTTTCTCCTATATTGATAGATGTATTTGGAACTCTAAATCCAACACGGTTTGTGCTAGCTTCTTGAAACTTGACACAATAAAGTAGTTTCACGTTCTATCTCTATGTTTTGTTTCCTCTTGATGTAGCCTTAAGCAGTGACTGGCGAGAAACACTTTCATGGAAAGGGGTTGCCAAGCTTCCTAAAATTACGAATCTACAGAAATCTCAGCAAATATTTTTTCACCCAAACTGGATGATACTTTCAGGTAATGATCAGTACACTAAGGCGACTTGGTTCCCCAAATTTCGTTCTTCTATGTTGAAGCGTTCGTTTGCAGTAAGACTTTGAATTTTTAGGTTTCACTCTGTTTTCTCCTATATTGATAGATGTATTTGGAACTCTAAATCCAACACGGTTTGTGCTAGCTTCTTGAAACTTGACACAATAAAGTAGTTTCACGTTCTATCTCTATGTTTTGTTTCCTCTTGATGTAGCCCTAAGCAGCGACTGGCGAGAAACACTTTCATGGAAAGGGGTTGCCAGGCTTTCCAAAATTACGAATCTCCAGAAATCTCAGCAAATATTTTTTCACCCAAACTGGATGATACTTTCAGGTAATGATCAGTACACTAAGGCGACTTGGTTCCCCAAATTTCGTTCTTCTATGTTGAAGCGTTCGTTTGCAGTAACAGTTTGAATTTTTAGGTTTCACTCTGTTTTCTCCTATATTGATAGATGTATTTGGAACTCTAAATCCAACACGGTTTGTGCTGGCTTATTGAAACATGACACAATAAAGTAGTTTCACGTTCTATCTCTATGTTTTGTTTCCTCTTGATGTAGCCCAATGCAGTGACTGGCGAGAAACACTTTCATGGAAAAAGGTTGCCAGGCTTCCCAAAATTACGAATCTCCAGAAATCTCAGCAAATATTTTTTCACCCAAACTGGATGATACTTTCAGGTAATGATCAGTACACTAAGGCGACTTGGTTCCCCAAATTTCGTTCTTCTATGTTGAAGCGTTCGTTTGCAGTAACAGTTTGAATTTTTAGGTTTCACTCTGTTTTCTCCTATATTGATAGATGTATTTGGAACTCTAAATCCAACAGGGTTTGTGCTAGCTTCTTGAAACATGACACAATAAAGTAGTTTCACGTTCTATCTCTATGTTTTGTTTCCTCTTGATGTAGCCCAATGCAGTGACTGGCGAGAAACACTTTCATGGAAAGGGGTTGCCAGGCTTCCCAAAATTACGAATCTCCAGAAATCTCAGCAAATATTTTTTCACCCAAACTGGATGATACTTTCAGGTAATGATCAGTACACTAAGGCGACTTGGTTCCCCAAATTTCGTTCTTCTATGTTGAATCGTTCGTTTCCAGTAACAGTTTGAATTTTTAGGTTTCACTCTGTTTTCTCCTATATTGATAGATGTGTTTGGAACTCTAAATCCAACACGGTTTGTGCTAGGTTCTTGAAACTTGACACAATAAAGTAGTTTCACGTTCTATCTCTATGTTTTGTTTCCTCTTGATGTAGCCTTAAGCAGTGACTGGCGAGAAACACTTTCATGGAAAGGGGTTGCCAAGTTTCCCAAAATTACGAATCTCCAGAAATCTCAGCAAATATTTTTTCACCCAAACTGGATGATACTTTCAGGTAATGATCAGTACACTAAGGCGACTTAGTTCCCCAAATTTCGTTCTTCTATGTTGAAGCGTTCGTTTCCAGTAACACTTTGAATTTTTAGGTTTCACTCTGTTTTCTCCTATATTGATAGATGTATTTGGAACTCTAAATCCAACAGTGTTTGTGCTAGCTTCTTGAAACTTGACACAATAAAGTAGTTTCACGTTCTATCTCTACGTTTTGTTTCCTCTTGATGTAGCCCTAAGCAGTAACTGGCGAGAAACACTTTCATGGAAAGGGGTTGCCAAGCTTCCTAAAATTACGAATCTCCAGAAATCTCAGCAAATATTTTTTCACCCAAACTGGATGATACTTTCAGGTAATGATCAGTACACTAAGGCGACTTGGTTCCCCAAATTTCGTTCTTCTATGTTGAAGCGTTCGTTTGCAGTAACACTTTGAATTTTTAGGTTTCACTCTGTTTTCTCCTATATTGATAGATGTATTTGGAACTCTAAATCCAACACGGTTTGTGCTAGCTTCTTGAAACTTGACACAATAAAGTAGTTTCACGTTCTATCTCTATGGTTTCTTTCCTCTTGATGTAGCCCTAAGCAGTGACTGGCGAGAAACACTTTCATGGAAAGGGGTTGCCAGGCTTCCCAAAATTACGAATCTCCAGAAATCTCAGCAAATATTTTTTCACCCAAACTGGATGATACTTTCAGGTAATGATCAGTACACTAAGGCGACTTGGTTTCCCAAATTTCGTTCTTCTATGTTGAAGCGTTCGTTTCCAGTAACAGTTTGAATTTTTAGGTTTCACTCTGTTCTCTCCTATATTGATAGATGTATTTGGAACTCTAAATCCAACACGGTTTGTGCTAGCTTCTTGAAACTTGAAACAATAAAGTAGTTTCAAGTTCTGTCTCTATGTTTGGTTCCTCTTGATGTAGCCCTAAGCAGTGACTGGCGAGAAAGACGTTCATTGAAAGGGATTGCCAAGCTTCCAAAAATACGAATCTCCAGAAATCTCAGCAAACATTTTTTCACCCAAACTGGATGATACTTTCAGGTATTGATCAGTGCACTAAGGCGACTTGGTTCCCCAAATATCGTTCTTCTATGTTGAAGCGTTCATTTCCAGTAACAGTTTGAATTTTTAGGTTTCACTCTGTATTCTCCTATATTGATATATGTGTTTGGAACTCTAAATCCAACACGGTTTGTGCTAACTTCTTGAAACCGGACACAATAAAGTAGTTTCACGTTCTATCTCTGTGTTTTGTTTCCTCTTGATGTAGACCTAAGCAGTGACTGGCGAGAAACACTTTCATGGAAAGGGTTTGCCAAGCTGCCAAAAATTACGAATCTCCAGAAATCTCAGCAAATATTTTTTCACCCAAACTGGATGATACTTTGAAGTAATGATCAGAACACTAAGGCGACTTGGTTCCCCAAATTTCGTTCTTCTATGTTGAAGCGTTCGTTTCCAGTAACAGTTTGAATTTTTAGGTTTCACTCTGTTTTCTCCTATATTGACACATGTATTTGGAACTCTAAATCCAACACGGTTTGTGCTAGCTTCTTGAAACTTGAAACAATAAAGTGGTTTCTCGTTCTATCTCTATGTTTTGTTTCCTCTTGATGTAGCCCTAAGCAGTGACTGGCGAGAAACACTTTCATGGAAAGGGGTTGCCAGGCTTCCCAAAATTACGAATCTCCAGAAATCTCAGCAAATATTTTTTCACCCAAACTGGATGATACTTTCAGGTAATGATCAGTACACTAAGGCGACTTGGTTCCCCAAATTTCGTTCTTCTATGTTGAAGCGTTCGTTTGCAGTAACAGTTTGAATTTTTAGGTTTCACTCTGTTTTCTCCTATATTGATAGATGTATTTGGAACTCTAAATCCAACACGGTTTGTGCTGGCTTCTTGAAACATGACACAATAAAGTAGTTTCACGTTCTATCTCTATGTTTTGTTTCCTCTTGATGTAGCCCAATGCAGTGACTGGCGAGAAACACTTTCATGGAAAAAGGTTGCCAGGCTTCCCAAAATTACGAATCTCCAGAAATCTCAGCAAATATTTTTTCACCCAAACTGGATGATACTTTCAGGTAATGATCAGTACACTAAGGCGACTTGGTTCCCCAAATTTCGTTCTTCTATGTTGAAGCGTTCGTTTCCAGTAACACTTTGAATTTTTAGGTTTCACTCTGTTTTCTCCTATATTGATAGATGTATTTGGAACTCTAAATCCAACACGGTTTGTGCTAGCTTCTTGAAACATGACACAATAAAGTAGTTTCACGTTCTATCTCTATGTTTTGTTTCCTCTTGATGTAGCCCAATGCAGTGACTGGCGAGAAACACTTTCATGGAAAGGGGTTGCCAGGCTTCCCAAAATTACGAATCTCCAGAAATCTCAGCAAATATTTTTTCACCCAAACTGGATGATACTTTCAGGTAATGATCAGTACACTAAGGCGACTTGGTTCCCCAAATTTCGTTCTTCTATGTTGAAGCGTTCGTTTGCAGTAACACTTTGAATTTTTAGGTTTCACTCTGTTTTCTCCTATATTGATAGATGTGTTTGGAACTCTAAATCCAACACGGTTTTTGCTAGGTTCTTGAAACTTGACACAAAAAAGTAGTTTCACGTTCTATCTCTATGTTTTGTTTCCTCTTGATGTAGCCTTAAGCAGTGACTGGCGAGAAACACTTTCATGGAAAGGGGTTGCCAAGCTTCCTAAAATTACGAATCTCCAGAAATCTCAGCAAATATTTTTTCACCCAAACTGGATGATACTTTCAGGTAATGATCAGTACACTAAGCCGACTTGGTTCCCCAAACTTCGTTCTTGTATGTTGAAGCGTTCGTTTCCAGTAACAGTTTGAATTTTTAGGTTTCACTCTGTTTTCTCCTATATTGATACATGTATTTGGAACTCTAAATCCAACACGGTGTGTGCTAGCTTCTTGAAACTTGAAGCAATAAAGTACTTTCTCGTTCTATCTCTATGTTTTGTTTCCTCTTGATGTAGCCCTAAGCAGTGACTGGCGAGAAACACTTTCATGAAAAGGTGTTGCCAAGCTTCCAAAAATTAGGAATCTCCAGAAATCCCAGCAAATATATTTTCACCCAAACTGGATGATACTTTCAGGTAATGATCAGTACACTAAGCCGACTTGGTTCCCCAAATTTTGCTCTTCTATGTTGCATCGTTCGTTTGCAGTAACAGTTTGAATTTTTAGGTTTCACTCTGTTCTCTCCTATATTGATAGATGTATTTGGAACTCTAAATCCAACACGGTTTGTGCTAGCTTCTTGAAACTTGAAACAATAAAGTAGTTTCAAGTTCTGTCTCTATGTTTGGTTCCTCTTGATGTAGCCCTAAGCAGTGACTGGCGAGAAACACGTTCATTGAAAGGGATTGCCAAGCTTCCAAAAATACGAATCTCCAGAAATCTCAGCAAACATTTTTTCACCCAAACTGGATGATACTTTCAGGTATTGATCAGTGCACTAAGGCGACTTGGTTCCCCAAATATCGTTCTTCTATGTTGAAGCGTTCATTTCCAGTAACAGTTTGAATTTTTAGGTTTCACTCTGTATTCTCCTATATTGATATATGTGTTTGGAACTCTAAATCCAACACGGTTTGTGCTAACTTCTTGAAACCGGACACAATAAAGTAGTTTCACGTTCTATCTCTGTGTTTTGTTTCCTCTTGATGTAGACCTAAGCAGTGACTGGCGAGAAACGCTTTCATGGAAAGGGTTTGCCAAGCTGCCAAAAATTACGAATCTCCAGAAATCTCAGCAAATATTTTTTCACCCAAACTGGATGATACTTTGAAGTAATGATCAGAACACTAAGGCGACTTGGTTCCCCAAATTTCGTTCTTCTATGTTGAAGCGTTCGTTTCCAGTAACAGTTTGAATTTTTAGGTTTCACTCTGTTTTCTCCTATATTGACACATGTATTTGGAACTCTAAATCCAACACGGTTTGTGCTAGCTTCTTGAAACTTGAAACAATAAAGTACTTTCTCGTTCTATCTCTATGTTTTGTTTCCTCTTGATGTAGCCCTAAGCAGTGACTGGCGAGAAACACTTTCATGGAAAGGGGTTGCCAGGCTTCCCAAAATTACGAATCTCCAGAAATCTCAGCAAATATTTTTTCACCCAAACTGGATGATACTTTCACATAATGATCAGTACACTAAGGCGACTTGGTTCCCCAAATTTCGTTCTTCTATGTTGAAGCGTTCGTTTCCAGTAACACTTTGAATTTTTAGGTTTCACTCTGTTTTCTCCTATATTGATAGATGTATTTGGAACTCCAAATCCAACACGGTTTGTGCTGGCTTCTTGAAACATGACACAATAAAGTAGTTTCACGTTCTATCTCTATGTTTTGTTTCCTCTTGATGTAGCCCAATGCAGTGACTGGCGAGAAACACTTTCATGGAAAAAGGTTGCCAGGCTTCCCAAAATTACGAATCTCCAGAAATCTCAGCAAATATTTTTTCACCCAAACTGGATGATACTTTCAGGTAATGATCAGTACACTAAGGCGACTTGGTTCCCCAAATTTCGTTCTTCTATGTTGAAGCGTTCGTTTCCAGTAACACTTTGAATTTTTAGGTTTCACTCTGTTTTCTCCTATATTGATAGATGTATTTGGAACTCTAAATCCAACACGGTTTGTGCTAGCTTCTTGAAACATGACACAATAAAGTAGTTTCACGTTCTATCTCTATGTTTTGTTTCCTCTTGATGTAGCCCAATGCAGTGACTGGCGAGAAACACTTTCATGGAAAGGGGTTGCCAGGCTTCCCAAAATTACGAATCTCCAGAAATCTCAGCAAATATTTTTTCACCCAAACTGCATGATACTTTCAGGTAATGATCAGTACACTAAGGCGACTTGGTTCCCCAAATTTCGTTCTTCTATGTTGAAGCGTTCGTTTGCAGTAACAGTTTGAATTTTTAGGTTTCACTCTGTTTTCTCCTATATTGATAGATGTATTTGGAACTCTAAATCCAACACGGTTTGTGCTGGCTCCTTGAAACATGACACAATAAAGTAGTTTCACGTTCTATCTCTATGTTTTGTTTCCTCTTGATGTAGCCCAATGCAGTGACTGGCGAGAAACACTTTCATGGAAAAAGGTTGCCAGGCTTCCCAAAATTACGAATCTCCAGAAATCTCAGCAAATATTTTTTCACCCAAACTGGATGATACTTTCAGGTAATGATCAGTACACTAAGGCGACTTGGTTCCCCAAATTTCGTTCTTCTATGTTGAAGCGTTCGTTTCCAGTAACACTTTGAATTTTTAGGTTTCACTCTGTTTTCTCCTATATTGATAGATGTATTTGGAACTCTAAATCCAACACGGTTTGTGCTAGCTTCTTGAAACATGACACAATAAAGTAGTTTCACGTTCTATCTCTATGTTTTGTTTCCTCTTGATGTAGCCCAATGCAGTGACTGGCGAGAAACACTTTCATGGAAAGGGGTTGCCAGGCTTCCCAAAATTACGAATCTCCAGAAATCTCAGCAAATATTTTTTCACCCAAACTGGATGATACTTTCAGGTAATGATCAGTACACTAAGGCGACTTGGTTCCCCAAATTTCGTTCTTCTATGTTGAAGCGTTCGTTTCCAGTAACAGTTTGAATTTTTAGGTTTCACTCTGTTTTCTCCTATATTGATAGATGTGTTTGGAACTCTAAATCCAACACGGTTTTTGCTAGGTTCTTGAAACTTGACACAAAAAAGTAGTTTCACGTTCTATCTCTATGTTTTGTTTCCTCTTGATGTAGCCTTAAGCAGTGACTGGCGAGAAACACTTTCATGGAAAGGGGTTGCCAAGCTTCCTAAAATTACGAATCTCCAGAAATCTCAGCAAATATTTTTTCACCCAAACTGGATGATACTTTCAGGTAATGATCAGTACACTAAGCCGACTTGGTTCCCCAAACTTCGTTCTTCTATGTTGAAGCGTTCGTTTCCAGTAACAGTTTGAATTTTTAGGTTTCACTCTGTTTTCTCCTATATTGATACATGTATTTGGAACTCTAAATCCAACACGGTTTGTGCTAGCTTCTTGAAACTTGAAGCAATAAAGTACTTTCTCGTTCTATCTCTATGTTTTGTTTCCTCTTGATGTAGCCCTAAGCAGTGACTGGCGAGAAACACTTTCATGAAAAGGTGTTGCCAAGCTTCCAAAAATTAGGAAGCTCCAGAAATCCCAGCAAATATATTTTCACCCAAACTGGATGATACTTTCAGGTAATGATCAGTACACTAAGCCGACTTGGTTCCCCAAATTTTGCTCTTCTATGTTGCATCGTTCGTTTGCAGTAACAGTTTGAATTTTTAGGTTTCACTCTGTTCTCTCCTATATTGATAGATGTATTTGGAACTCTAAATCCAACACGGTTTGTGCTAGCTTCTTGAAACTTGAAACAATAAAGTAGTTTCAAGTTCTGTCTCTATGTTTGGTTCCTCTTGATGTAGCCCTAAGCAGTGACTGGCGAGAAACACGTTCATTGAAAGGGATTGCCAAGCTTCCAAAAATACGAATCTCCAGAAATCTCAGCAAACATTTTTTCACCCAAACTGGATGATACTTTCAGGTATTGATCAGTGCACTAAGGCGACTTGGTTCCCCAAATATCGTTCTTCTATGTTGAAGCGTTCATTTCCAGTAACAGTTTGAATTTTTAGGTTTCACTCTGTATTCTCCTATATTGATATATGTGTTTGGAACTCTAAATCCAACACGGTTTGTGCTAACTTCTTGAAACCGGACACAATAAAGTAGTTTCACGTTCTATCTCTGTGTTTTGTTTCCTCTTGATGTAGACCTAAGCAGTGACTGGCGAGAAACGCTTTCATGGAAAGGGTTTGCCAAGCTGCCAAAAATTACGAATCTCCAGAAATCTCAGCAAATATTTTTTCACCCAAACTGGATGATACTTTGAAGTAATGATCAGAACACTAAGGCGACTTGGTTCCCCAAATTTCGTTCTTCTATGTTGAAGCGTTCGTTTCCAGTAACAGTTTGAATTTTTAGGTTTCACTCTGTTTTCTCCTATATTGACACATGTATTTGGAACTCTAAATCCAACACGGTTTGTGCTAGCTTCTTGAAACTTGAAACAATAAAGTACTTTCTCGTTCTATCTCTATGTTTTGTTTCCTCTTGATGTAGCCCTAAGCAGTGACTGGCGAGAAACACTTTCATGGAAAGGGGTTGCCAGGCTTCCCAAAATTACGAATCTCCAGAAATCTCAGCAAATATTTTTTCACCCAAACTGGATGATACTTTCACATAATGATCAGTACACTAAGGCGACTTGGTTCCCCAAATTTCGTTCTTCTATGTTGAAGCGTTCGTTTCCAGTAACACTTTGAATTTTTAGGTTTCACTCTGTTTTCTCCTATATTGATAGATGTATTTGGAACTCCAAATCCAACACGGTTTGTGCTGGCTTCTTGAAACATGACACAATAAAGTAGTTTCACGTTCTATCTCTATGTTTTGTTTCCTCTTGATGTAGCCCAATGCAGTGACTGGCGAGAAACACTTTCATGGAAAAAGGTTGCCAGGCTTCCCAAAATTACGAATCTCCAGAAATCTCAGCAAATATTTTTTCACCCAAACTGGATGATACTTTCAGGTAATGATCAGTACACTAAGGCGACTTGGTTCCCCAAATTTCGTTCTTCTATGTTGAAGCGTTCGTTTCCAGTAACACTTTGAATTTTTAGGTTTCACTCTGTTTTCTCCTATATTGATAGATGTATTTGGAACTCTAAATCCAACACGGTTTGTGCTAGCTTCTTGAAACATGACACAATAAAGTAGTTTCACGTTCTATCTCTATGTTTTGTTTCCTCTTGATGTAGCCCAATGCAGTGACTGGCGAGAAACACTTTCATGGAAAGGGGTTGCCAGGCTTCCCAAAATTACGAATCTCCAGAAATCTCAGCAAATATTTTTTCACCCAAACTGCATGATACTTTCAGGTAATGATCAGTACACTAAGGCGACTTGGTTCCCCAAATTTCGTTCTTCTATGTTGAAGCGTTCGTTTGCAGTAACAGTTTGAATTTTTAGGTTTCACTCTGTTTTCTCCTATATTGATAGATGTATTTGGAACTCTAAATCCAACACGGTTTGTGCTGGCTCCTTGAAACATGACACAATAAAGTAGTTTCACGTTCTATCTCTATGTTTTGTTTCCTCTTGATGTAGCCCAATGCAGTGACTGGCGAGAAACACTTTCATGGAAAAAGGTTGCCAGGCTTCCCAAAATTACGAATCTCCAGAAATCTCAGCAAATATTTTTTCACCCAAACTGGATGATACTTTCAGGTAATGATCAGTACACTAAGGCGACTTGGTTCCCCAAATTTCGTTCTTCTATGTTGAAGCGTTCGTTTCCAGTAACACTTTGAATTTTTAGGTTTCACTCTGTTTTCTCCTATATTGATAGATGTATTTGGAACTCTAAATCCAACACGGTTTGTGCTAGCTTCTTGAAACATGACACAATAAAGTAGTTTCACGTTCTATCTCTATGTTTTGTTTCCTCTTGATGTAGCCCAATGCAGTGACTGGCGAGAAACACTTTCATGGAAAGGGGTTGCCAGGCTTCCCAAAATTACGAATCTCCAGAAATCTCAGCAAATATTTTTTCACCCAAACTGGATGATACTTTCAGGTAATGATCAGTACACTAAGGCGACTTGGTTCCCCAAATTTCGTTCTTCTATGTTGAAGCGTTCGTTTCCAGTAACAGTTTGAATTTTTAGGTTTCACTCTGTTTTCTCCTATATTGATAGATGTGTTTGGAACTCTAAATCCAACACGGTTTTTGCTAGGTTCTTGAAACTTGACACAAAAAAGTAGTTTCACGTTCTATCTCTATGTTTTGTTTCCTCTTGATGTAGCCTTAAGCAGTGACTGGCGAGAAACACTTTCATGGAAAGGGGTTGCCAAGCTTCCTAAAATTACGAATCTCCAGAAATCTCAGCAAATATTTTTTCACCCAAACTGGATGATACTTTCAGGTAATGATCAGTACACTAAGCCGACTTGGTTCCCCAAACTTCGTTCTTCTATGTTGAAGCGTTCGTTTCCAGTAACAGTTTGAATTTTTAGGTTTCACTCTGTTTTCTCCTATATTGATACATGTATTTGGAACTCTAAATCCAACACGGTTTGTGCTAGCTTCTTGAAACTTGAAGCAATAAAGTACTTTCTCGTTCTATCTCTATGTTTTGTTTCCTCTTGATGTAGCCCTAAGCAGTGACTGGCGAGAAACACTTTCATGAAAAGGTGTTGCCAAGCTTCCAAAAATTAGGAAGCTCCAGAAATCCCAGCAAATATATTTTCACCCAAACTGGATGATACTTTCAGGTAATGATCAGTACACTAAGCCGACTTGGTTCCCCAAATTTTGCTCTTCTATGTTGCATCGTTCGTTTGCAGTAACAGTTTGAATTTTTAGGTTTCACTCTTTTCTCTCCTATATTGATAGATGTATTTGGAACTCTAAATCCAACACGGTTTGTGCTAGCTTCTTGAAACTTGAAACAATAAAGTAGTTTCAAGTTCTGTCTCTATGTTTGGTTCCTCTTGATGTAGCCCTAAGCAGTGACTGGCGAGAAACACGTTCATTGAAAGGGATTGCCAAGCATCCAAAAATACGAATCTCCAGAAATCTCAGCAAACATTTTTTCACCCAAACTGGATGATACTTTCAGGTATTGATCAGTGCACTAAGGCGACTTGGTTCCCCAAATATCGTTCTTCTATGTTGAAGCGTTCATTTCCAGTAACAGTTTGAATTTTTAGGTTTCACTCTGTATTCTCCTATATTGATATATGTGTTTGGAACTCTAAATCCAACACGGTTTGTGCTAACTTCTTGAAACCGGACACAATAAAGTAGTTTCACGTTCTATCTCTGTGTTTTGTTTCCTCTTGATGTAGACCTAAGCAGTGACTGGCGAGAAACACGTTCATTGAAAGGGATTGCCAAGCTTCCAAAAATACGAATCTCCAGAAATCTTAGCAAACATTTTTTCACCCAAACTGGATGATACTTTCAGGTATTGATCAGTGCACTAAGGCGACTTGGTTCCCCAAATATCGTTCTTCTATGTTGAAGCGTTCATTTCCAGTAACAGTTTGAATTTTTAGGTTTCACTCTGTATTCTCCTATATTGATATATGTGTTTGGAACTCTAAATCCAACACGGTTTGTGCTAACTTCTTGAAACCGGACACAATAAAGTAGTTTCACGTTCTATCTCTGTGTTTTGTTTCCTCTTGATGTAGACCTAAGCAGTGACTGGCGAGAAACACTTTCATGGAAAGGGTTTGCCAAGCTGCCAAAAATTACGAATCTCCAGAAATCTCAGCAAATATTTTTTCACCCAAACTGGATGATACTTTGAAGTAATGATCAGAACACTAAGGCGACTTGGTTCCCCAAATTTCGTTCTTCTATGTTGAAGCGTTCGTTTCCAGTAACAGTTTGAATTTTTAGGTTTCACTCTGTTTTCTCCTATATTGACACATGTATTTGGAACTCTAAATCCAACACGGTTTGTGCTAGCTTCTTGAAACTTGAAACAATAAAGTGGTTTCTCGTTCTATCTCTATGTTTTGTTTCCTCTTGATGTAGCCCTAAGCAGTGACTGGCGAGAAATACTTTCATGGAAAGGGGTTGCCAGGCTTCCCAAAATTACGAATCTCCAGAAATCTCAGCAAATATTTTTTCACCCAAACTGGATGATACTTTCACGTAATGATCAGTACACTAAGGCGACTTGGTTCCCCAAATTTCGTTCTTCTATGTTGAAGCGTTCGTTTCCAGTAACAGTTTGAATTTTTAGGTTTCACTCTGTTTTCTCCTATATTGATAGATGTATTTGGAACTCTAAATCCAACACGGTTTGTGCTGGCTTCTTGAAACATGACACAATAAAGTAGTTTCACGTTCTATCTCTATGTTTTGTTTCCTCTTGATGTAGCCCAATGCAGTGACTGGCGAGAAACACTTTCATGGAAAAAGGTTGCCAGGCTTCCCAAAATTACGAATCTCCAGAAATCTCAGCAAATATTTTTTCACCCAAACTGGATGATACTTTCAGGTAATGATCAGTACACTAAGGCGACTTGGTTCCCCAAATTTCGTTCTTCTATGTTGAAGCGTTCGTTTCCAGTAACACTTTGAATTTTTAGGTTTCACTCTGTTTTCTCCTATATTGATAGATGTATTTGGAACTCTAAATCCAACACGGTTTGTGCTAGCTTCTTGAAACATGACACAATAAAGTAGTTTCACGTTCTATCTCTATGTTTTGTTTCCTCTTGATGTAGCCCAATGCAGTGACTGGCGAGAAACACTTTCATGGAAAGGGGTTGCCAGGCTTCCCAAAATTACGAATCTCCAGAAATCTCAGCAAATATTTTTTCACCCAAACTGCATGAATCTTTCAGGTAATGATCAGTACACTAAGGCGACTTGGTTCCCCAAATTTCGTTCTTCTATGTTGAAGCGTTCGTTTGCAGTAACAGTTTGAATTTTTAGGTTTCACTCTGTTTTCTCCTATATTGATAGATGTATTTGGAACTCTAAATCCAACACGGTTTGTGCTGGCTTCTTGAAACATGACACAATAAAGTAGTTTCACGTTCTATCTCTATGTTTTGTTTCCTCTTGATGTAGCCCAATGCAGTGACTGGCGAGAAACACTTTCATGGAAAAAGGTTGCCAGGCTTCCCAAAATTACGAATCTCCAGAAATCTCAGCAAATATTTTTTCACCCAAACTGGATGATACTTTCAGGTAATGATCAGTACACTAAGGCGACTTGGTTCCCCAAATTTCGTTCTTCTATGTTGAAGCGTTCGTTTCCAGTAACACTTTGAATTTTTAGGTTTCACTCTGTTTTCTCCTATATTGATAGATGTATTTGGAACTCTAAATCCAACACGGTTTGTGCTAGCTTCTTGAAACATGACACAATAAAGTAGTTTCACGTTCTATCTCTATGTTTTGTTTCCTCTTGATGTAGCCCAATGCAGTGACTGGCGAGAAACACTTTCATGGAAAGGGGTTGCCAGGCTTCCCAAAATTACGAATCTCCAGAAATCTCAGCAAATATTTTTTCACCCAAACTGGATGATACTTTCAGGTAATGATCAGTACACTAAGGCGACTTGGTTCCCCAAATTTCGTTCTTCTATGTTGAAGCGTTCGTTTCCAGTAACAGTTTGAATTTTTAGGTTTCACTCTGTTTTCTCCTATATTGATAGATGTGTTTGGAACTCTAAATCCAACACGGTTTTTGCTAGGTTCTTGAAACTTGACACAAAAAAGTAGTTTCACGTTCTATCTCTATGTTTTGTTTCCTCTTGATGTAGCCTTAAGCAGTGACTGGCGAGAAACACTTTCATGGAAAGGGGTTGCCAAGCTTCCTAAAATTACGAATCTCCAGAAATCTCAGCAAATATTTTTTCACCCAAACTGGATGATACTTTCAGGTAATGATCAGTACACTAAGCCGACTTGGTTCCCCAAACTTCGTTCTTCTATGTTGAAGCGTTCGTTTCCAGTAACAGTTTGAATTTTTAGGTTTCACTCTGTTTTCTCCTATA
This sequence comes from Spermophilus citellus, assembly GCF_964194105.1. NCBI lineage: Eukaryota > Metazoa > Chordata > Mammalia > Rodentia > Sciuridae > Spermophilus > Spermophilus citellus. The sequence goes on along the minus strand of NC_138192.1, from coordinate 10,435,933 downwards.
TTGATACATGTATTTGGAACTCTAAATCCAACACGGTTTGTGCTAGCTTCTTGAAACTTGAAGCAATAAAGTACTTTCTCGTTCTATCTCTATGTTTTGTTTCCTCTTGATGTAGCCCTAAGCAGTGACTGGCGAGAAACACTTTCATGAAAAGGTGTTGCCAAGCTTCCAAAAATTAGGAATCTCCAGAAATCCCAGCAAATATATTTTCACCCAAACTGGATGATACTTTCAGGTAATGATCAGTACACTAAGCCGACTTGGTTCCCCAAATTTTGCTCTTCTATGTTGCATCGTTCGTTTGCAGTAACAGTTTGAATTTTTAGGTTTCACTCTGTTCTCTCCTATATTGATAGATGTATTTGGAACTCTAAATCCAACACGGTTTGTGCTAGCTTCTTGAAACTTGAAACAATAAAGTAGTTTCAAGTTCTGTCTCTATGTTTGGTTCCTCTTGATGTAGCCCTAAGCAGTGACTGGCGAGAAACACGTTCATTGAAAGGGATTGCCAAGCTTCCAAAAATACGAATCTCCAGAAATCTCAGCAAATATTTTTTCACCCAAACTGGATGATACTTTCAGGTATTGATCAGTGCACTAAGGCGACTTGGTTCCCCAAATATCGTTCTTCTATGTTGAAGCGTTCATTTCCAGTAACAGTTTGAATTTTTAGGTTTCACTCTGTATTCTCCTATATTGATATATGTGTTTGGAACTCTAAATCCAACACGGTTTGTGCTAACTTCTTGAAACCGGACACAATAAAGTAGTTTCACGTTCTATCTCTGTGTTTTGTTTCCTCTTGATGTAGACCTAAGCAGTGACTGGCGAGAAACACTTTCATGGAAAGGGTTTGCCAAGCTGCCAAAAATTACGAATCTCCAGAAATCTCAGCAAATATTTTTTCACCCAAACTGGATGATACTTTGAAGTAATGATCAGAACACTAAGGCGACTTGGTTCCCCAAATTTCGTTCTTCTATGTTGAAGCGTTCGTTTCCAGTAACAGTTTGAATTTTTAGGTTTCACTCTGTTTTCTCCTATATTGACACATGTATTTGGAACTCTAAATCCAACACGGTTTGTGCTAGCTTCTTGAAACTTGAAACAATAAAGTGGTTTCTCATTCTATCTCTATGTTTTGTTTCCTCTTGATGTAGCCCTAAGCAGTGACTGGCGAGAAACACTTTCATGGAAAGGGGTTGCCAGGCTTCCCAAAATTACGAATCTCCAGAAATCTCAGCAAATATTTTTTCACCCAAACTGGATGATACTTTCACGTAATGATCAGTACACTAAGGCGACTTGGTTCCCCAAATTTCGTTCTTCTATGTTGAAGCGTTCGTTTCCAGTAACAGTTTGAATTTTTAGGTTTCACTCTGTTTTCTCCTATATTGATAGATGTATTTGGAACTCTAAATCCAACACGGTTTGTGCTAGCTTCTTGAAACTTGACACAATAAAGTAGTTTCACGTTCTATCTCTATGTTTTGTTTCCTCTTGATGTAGCCTTAAGCAGTGACTGGCGAGAAACACTTTCATGGAAAGGGGTTGCCAAGCTTCCTAAAATTACGAATCTACAGAAATCTCGGCAAATATTTTTTCACCCAAACTGGATGATACTTTCAGGTAATGATCAGTACACTAGGGCGACTTGGTTCCCCAAATTTCGTTCTTCTATGTTGAAGCGTTCGTTTGCAGTAAGACTTTGAATTTTTAGGTTTCACTCTGTTTTCTCCTATATTGATAGATGTATTTGGAACTCTAAATCCAACACGGTTTGTGCTAGCTTCTTGAAACTTGACACAATAAAGTAGTTTCACGTTCTATCTCTATGTTTTGTTTCCTCTTGATGTAGCCCTAAGCAGCGACTGGCGAGAAACACTTTCATGGAAAGGGGTTGCCAGGCTTCCCAAAATTACGAATCTCCAGAAATCTCAGCAAATATTTTTTCACCCAAACTGGATGATACTTTCAGGTAATGATCAGTACACTAAGGCGACTTGGTTCCCCAAATTTCGTTCTTCTATGTTGAAGCGTTCGTTTGCAGTAACAGTTTGAATTTTTAGGTTTCACTCTGTTTTCTCCTATATTGATAGATGTATTTGGAACTCTAAATCCAACACGGTTTGTGCTGGCTTCTTGAAACATGACACAATAAAGTAGTTTCACGTTCTATCTCTATGTTTTGTTTCCTCTTGATGTAGCCCAATGCAGTGACTGGCGAGAAACACTTTCATGGAAAAAGGTTGCCAGGCTTCCCAAAATTACGAATCTCCAGAAATCTCAGCAAATATTTTTTCACCCAAACTGGATGATACTTTCAGGTAATGATCAGTACACTAAGGCGACTTGGTTCCCCAAATTTCGTTCTTCTATGTTGAAGCGTTCGTTTCCAGTAACAGTTTGAATTTTTAGGTTTCACTCTGTTTTCTCCTATATTGATAGATGTATTTGGAACTCTAAATCCAACAGGGTTTGTGCTAGCTTCTTGAAACATGACACAATAAAGTAGTTTCACGTTCTATCTCTATGTTTTGTTTCCTCTTGATGTAGCCCAATGCAGTGACTGGCGACAAACACTTTCATGGAAAGGGGTTGCCAGGCTTCCCAAAATTATGAATCTCCAGAAATCTCAGCAAATATTTTTTCACCCAAACTGGATGATACTTTCAGGTAATGATCAGTACACTAAGGCGACTTGGTTCCCCAAACTTCGTTCTTCTATGTTGAAGCGTTCGTTTCCAGTAACAGTTTGAATTTTTAGGTTTCACTCTGTTTTCTCCTATATTGATAGATGTGTTTGGAACTCTAAATCCAACACGGTTTGTGCTAGGTTCTTGAAACTTGACACAATAAAGTAGTTTCACGTTCTATCTCTATGTTTTGTTTCCTCTTGATGTAGCCTTAAGCAGTGACTGGCGAGAAACACTTTCATGGAAAGGGGTTGCCAAGCTTCCCAAAATTACGAATCTCCAGAAATCTCAGCAAATATTTTTTCACCCAAACTGGATGATACTTTCAGGTAATGATCAGTACACTAAGGTGACTTAGTTCCCCAAATTTCGTTCTTCTATGTTGAAGCGTTCGTTTCCAGTAACACTTTGAATTTTTAGGTTTCACTCTGTTTTCTCCTATATTGATAGATGTATTTGGAACTCTAAATCCAACAGTGTTTGTGCTAGCTTCTTGAAACTTGACACAATAAAGTAGTTTCATGTTCTATCTCTACGTTTTGTTTCCTCTTGATGTAGCCCTAAGCAGTAACTGGCGAGAAACACTTTCATGGAAAGGGGTTGCCAAGCTTCCTAAAATTACGAATCTCCAGAAATCTCAGCAAATATTTTTTCACCCAAACTGGATGATACTTTCAGGTAATGATCAGTACAGTAAGGCGACTTGGTTCCCCAAATTTCGTTCTTCTATGTTGAAGCGTTCGTTTGCAGTAACACTTTGAATTTTTAGGTTTCACTCTGTTTTCTCCTATATTGATAGATGTATTTGGAACTCTAAATCCAACACGGTTTGTGCTAGCTTCTTGAAACTTGACACAATAAAGTAGTTTCACGTTCTATCTCTATGTTTTGTTTCCTCTTGATTTAGACCTAAGCAGTGACTGGCGAGAAACACTTTCATGGAAAGGGGTTGCCAGGCTTCCCAAAATTACGAATCTCCAGAAATCTCAGCAAATATTTTTTCACCCAAACCGGATGATACTTTCAGGTAATGATCAGTACACTAAGGCGACTTGGTTTCCCAAATTTCGTTCTTCTATGTTGAAGCGTTCGTTTCCAGTAACACTTTGAATTTTTAGGTTTCACTCTGTTTTCTCCTATATTGATAGATGTATTTGGAACTCTAAATCCAACACGGTTTGTGCTAGGTTCTTGAAACTTGACACAATAAAGTAGTTTCACGTTCTATCTCTATGGTTTCTTTCCTCTTGATGTAGCCCTAAGCAGTGACTGGCGAGAAACACTTTCATGGAAAGGGGTTGCCAGGCTTCCCAAAATTACGAATCTCCAGAAATCTCAGCAAATATTTTTTCACCCAAACTGGATGATACTTTCAGGTAATGATCAGTACACTAAGGCGACTTGGTTCCCCAAATTTCGTTCTTCTATGTTGAAGCGTTCGTTTCCAGTAACAGTTTGAATTTTTAGGTTTCACTCTGTTTTCTCCTATATTGATAGATGTATTTGGAACTCTAAATCCAACAGGGTTTGTGCTAGCTTCTTGAAACATGACACAATAAAGTAGTTTCACGTTCTATCTCTATGTTTTGTTTCCTCTTGATGTAGCCCAATGCAGTGACTGGCGACAAACACTTTCATGGAAAGGGGTTGCCAGGCTTCCCAAAATTATGAATCTCCAGAAATCTCAGCAAATATTTTTTCACCCAAACTGGATGATACTTTCAGGTAATGATCAGTACACTAAGGCGACTTGGTTCCCCAAACTTCGTTCTTCTATGTTGAAGCGTTCGTTTCCAGTAACAGTTTGAATTTTTAGGTTTCACTCTGTTTTCTCCTATATTGATAGATGTGTTTGGAACTCTAAATCCAACACGGTTTGTGCTAGGTTCTTGAAACTTGACACAATAAAGTAGTTTCACGTTCTATCTCTATGTTTTGTTTCCTCTTGATGTAGCCTTAAGCAGTGACTGGCGAGAAACACTTTCATGGAAAGGGGTTGCCAAGCTTCCCAAAATTACGAATCTCCAGAAATCTCAGCAAATATTTTTTCACCCAAACTGGATGATACTTTCAGGTAATGATCAGTACACTAAGGCGACTTAGTTCCCCAAATTTCGTTCTTCTATGTTGAAGCGTTCGTTTCCAGTAACACTTTGAATTTTTAGGTTTCACTCTGTTTTCTCCTATATTGATAGATGTATTTGGAACTCTAAATCCAACAGTGTTTGTGCTAGCTTCTTGAAACTTGACACAATAAAGTAGTTTCATGTTCTATCTCTACGTTTTGTTTCCTCTTGATGTAGCCCTAAGCAGTAACTGGCGAGAAACACTTTCATGGAAAGGGGTTGCCAAGCTTCCTAAAATTACGAATCTCCAGAAATCTCAGCAAATATTTTTTCACCCAAACTGGATGATACTTTCAGGTAATGATCAGTACACTAAGGCGACTTGGTTCCCCAAATTTCGTTCTTCTATGTTGAAGCGTTCGTTTGCAGTAACACTTTGAATTTTTAGGTTTCACTCTGTTTTCTCCTATATTGATAGATGTATTTGGAACTCTAAATCCAACACGGTTTGTGCTAGCTTCTTGAAACTTGACACAATAAAGTAGTTTCACGTTCTATCTCTATGTTTTGTTTCCTCTTGATTTAGACCTAAGCAGTGACTGGCGAGAAACACTTTCATGGAAAGGGGTTGCCAGGCTTCCCAAAATTACGAATCTCCAGAAATCTCAGCAAATATTTTTTCACCCAAACCGGATGATACTTTCAGGTAATGATCAGTACACTAAGGCGACTTGGTTTCCCAAATTTCGTTCTTCTATGTTGAAGCGTTCGTTTCCAGTAACACTTTGAATTTTTAGGTTTCACTCTGTTTTCTCCTATATTGATAGATGTATTTGGAACTCTAAATCCAACACGGTTTGTGCTAGGTTCTTGAAACTTGACACAATAAAGTAGTTTCACGTTCTATCTCTATGGTTTCTTTCCTCTTGATGTAGCCCTAAGCAGTGACTGGCGAGAAACACTTTCATGGAAAGGGGTTGCCAGGCTTCCCAAAATTACGAATCTCCAGAAATCTCAGCAAATATTTTTTCACCCAAACTGGATGATACTTTCACGTAATGATCAGTACACTAAGGCGACTTGGTTCCCCAAATTTCGTTCTTCTATGTTGAAGCGTTCGTTTCCAGTAACAGTTTGAATTTTTAGGTTTCACTCTGTTTTCTCCTATATTGAGAGATGTGTTTGGAACTCTAAATCCAACACGGTTTTTGCTAGGTTCTTGAAACTTGACACAAAAAAGTAGTTTCACGTTCTATCTCTATGTTTTGTTTCCTCTTGATGTAGCCTTAAGCAGTGACTGGCGAGAAACACTTTCATGGAAAGGGGTTGCCAAGCTTCCTAAAATTACGAATCTCCAGAAATCTCAGCAAATACTTTTTCACCCAAACTGGATGATACTTTCAGGTAATGATCAGTACACTAAGCCGACTTGGTTCCCCAAACTTCGTTCTTCTATGTTGAAGCGTTCGTTTCCAGTAACAGTTTGAATTTTTAGGTTTCACTCTGTTTTCTCCTATATTGATACATGTATTTGGAACTCTAAATCCAACACGGTTTGTGCTAGCTTCTTGAAACTTGAAGCAATAAAGTACTTTCTCGTTCTATCTCTATGTTTTGTTTCGTCTTGATGTAGCCCTAAGCAGTGACTGGTGAGAAACACTTTCATGAAAAGGTGTTGCCAAGCTTCCAAAAATTAGGAATCTCCAGAAATCCCAGCAAATATATTTTCACCCAAACTGGATGATACTTTCAGGTAATGATCAGTACACTAAGGCGACTTGGTTCCCCAAATTTCGTTCTTCTATGTTGAAGCGTTCGTTTGCAGTAACACTTTGAATTTTTAGGTTTCACTCTGTTTTCTCCTATATTGATACATGTATTTGGAACTCTAAATCCAACACGGTTTGTGCTAGCTTCTTGAAACTTGAAACAATAAAGTAGTTTCAAGTTCTGTCTCTATGTTTGGTTCCTCTTGATGTAGCCCTAAGCAGTGACTGGCGAGAAACACGTTCATTGAAAGGGATTGCCAAGCTTCCAAAAATACGAATCTCCAGAAATCTCAGCAAACATTTTTTCACCCAAACTGGATGATACTTTCAGGTATTGATCAGTGCACTAAGGCGACTTGGTTCCCCAAATATCGTTCTTCTATGTTGAAGCGTTCATTTCCAGTAACAGTTTGAATTTTTAGGTTTCACTCTGTATTCTCCTATATTGATATATGTGTTTGGAACTCTAAATCCAACACGGTTTGTGCTAACTTCTTGAAACCGGACACAATAAAGTAGTTTCACGTTCTATCTCTCTGTTTTGTTTCCTCTTGATGTAGACCTAAGCAGTGACTGGCGAGAAACACTTTCATGGAAAGGGTTTGCCAAGCTGCCAAAAATTACGAATCTCCAGAAATCTCAGCAAATATTTTTTCACGCAAACTGGATGATACTTTGAAGTAATGATCAGAACACTAAGGCGACTTGGTTCCCCAAATTTCGTTCTTCTATGTTGAAGCGTTCGTTTCCAGTAACAGTTTGAATTTTTAGGTTTCACTCTGTTTTCTCCTATATTGACACATGTATTTGGAACTCTAAATCCAACACGGTTTGTGCTAGCTTCTTGAAACTTGAAACAATAAAGTGGTTTCTCGTTCTACCTCTATGTTTTGTTTCCTCTTGATGTAGCCCTAAGCAGTGACTGGCGAGAAACACTTTCATGGAAAGGGGTTGCCAGGCTTCCCAAAATTACGAATCTCCAGAAATCTCAGCAAATATTTTTTCACCCAAACTGGATGATACTTTGAAGTAATGATCAGTACACTAAGCCGACTTGGTTCCCCAAATTTCGTTCTTCTATGTTGAAGCGTTCGTTTCCAGTAACAGTTTGAATTTTTAGGTTTCACTCTGTTTTCTCCTATATTGACACATGTATTTGGAACTCTAAATCCAACACGGTTTGTGCTAGCTTCTTGAAACTTGAAACAATAAAGTGGTTTCTCGTTCTATCTCTATGTTTTTTTTCCTCTTGATGTAGCCCTAAGCAGTGACTGGCGAGAAACACTTTCATGGAAAGGGGTTGTCAAGCTTCCAAAAATTAGGAATCTCCAGAAATCTCAGCAAATATTTTTTCACCCAACCTGGATCATACTTTCAGGTAATGATCAGTATACTAAGGCGACTTGGTTCCCCAAATTTCGTTCTTCTATTTTGAAGCGTTCGTTTCCATTAACAGTTTGAATTTTTAGGTTTCACTCTGTTCTCTCCAATATTGATAGATGTATTTGGACCTCTAAATCCAACACGGTTTGTGCTAGGTTCTTGATTCTTGACACAATAAAGTAGTTTCACGTTCTATCTCTATGGTTTCTTTCCTCTTGATGTAGCCCTAAGCAGTGACTGGCGAGAAACACTTTCATGGAAAGGGGTTGCCAGGCTTCCCAAAATTACGAATCTCCAGAAATCTCAGCAAATATTTTTTCACCCAAACTGGATGATACTTTCACGTAATGATCAGTACACTAAGGCGACTTGGTTCCCCAAATTTCGTTCTTCTATGTTGAAGCGTTCGTTTCCAGTAACAGTTTGAATTTTTAGGTTTCACTCTGTTTTCTCCTATATTGATAGATGTATTTGGAACTCTAAATCCTACACGGTTTGTGCTAGCTTCTTGAAACATGACACAATAAAGTAGTTTCACGTTCTATCTCTATGTTTTGTTTCCTCTTGATGTAGCCCAATGCAGTGACTGGCGAGAAACACTTTCATGGAAAGGGGTTGCCAGGCTTCCCAAAATTACGAATCTCCAGAAATCTCAGCAAATATTTTTTCACCCAAACTGGATGATACTTTCAGGTAATGATCAGTACACTAAGGCGACTTGGTTCCCCAAATTTCGTTCTTCTATGTTGAAGCGTTCGTTTCCAGTAACAGTTTGAATTTTTAGGTTTCACTCTGTTTTCTCCTATATTGATAGATGTGTTTGGAACTCTAAATCCAACACGGTTTGTGCTAGGTTCTTGAAACTTGACACAATAAAGTAGTTTCACGTTCTATATCTATGTTTTGTTTCCTCTTGATGTAGCCTTAAGCAGTGACTGGCGAGAAACACTTTCATGGAAAGGGGTTGCCAAGCTTCCTAAAATTACGAATCTCCAGAAATCTCAGCAAATATTTTTTCACCCAAACTGGATGATACTTTCAGGTAATGATCAGTACACTAAGGCGACTTGGTTCCCCAAATTTCGTTCTTCTATGTTGAAGCGTTCGTTTCCAGTAACACTTTGAATTTTTAGGTTTCACTCTGTTTTCTCCTATACTGATAGATGTATTTGGAACTCTAAATCCAACAGGGTTTGTGCTAGCTTCTTGAACTTGACACAATAAAGTAGTTTCACGTTCTATCTCTACGTTTTGTTTCCTCTTGATGTAGCCCTAAGCAGTTACTGGCGGGAAACACTTTCATGGAAAGGGGTTGCCAAGCTTCCTAAAATTACGAATCTCCAGAAATCTCAGCAAATATTTTTTCACCCAAACTGGATGATACTTTCAGGTAATGATCAGTACACTAAGGCGACTTGGTTCCCCAAATTTCGTTCTTCTATGTTGAAGCGTTCGTTTGCAGTAACAGTTTGAATTTTTAGGTTTCACTCTGTTTTCTCCTATATTGATAGATGTATTTGGAACTCTAAATCCAACACGGTTTGTGCTGGCTTCTTGAAACATGACACAATAAAGTAGTTTCACGTTCTATCTCTATGTTTTGTTTCCTCTTGATGTAGCCCAATGCAGTGACTGTCGAGAAACACTTTCATGGAAAGGGGTTGCCAGGCTTCCCAAAATTACGAATCTCCAGAAATCTCAGCAAATATTTTTTCACCCAAACTGGATGATACTTTCAGGTAATGATCAGTACACTAAGGCGACTTGGTTCCCCAAATTTCGTTCTTCTATGTTGAAGCGTTCGTTTGCAGTAACACTTTGAATTTTTAGGTTTCACTCTGTTTTCTCCTATATTGATAGATGTATTTGGAACTCTAAATCCAACACGGTTTGTGCTAGCTTCTTGAAACTTGACACAATAAAGTAGTTTCACGTTCTATCTCTATGTTTTGTTTCCTCTTGATGTAGCCCTAAGCAGTGACTGGCGAGAAACACTTTCATGGAAAGGGGTTGCCAGGCTTCCCAAAATTACGAATCTCCAGAAATCTCAGCAAATATTTTTTCACCCAAACTGGATGATACTTTCAGGTAATGATCAGTACACTAAGCCGACTTGGTTCCCCAAATTTTGCTCTTCTATGTTGCATCGTTCGTTTGCAGTAACAGTTTGAATTATTAGGTTTCACTCTGTTCTCTCCTATATTGATAGATGTATTTGGAACTCTAAATCCAACACGGTTTGTGCTAGCTTCTTGAAACTTGAAACAATAAAGTAGTTTCAAGTTCTGTCTCTATGTTTGGTTCCTCTTGATGTAGCCCTAAGCAGTGACTGGCGAGAAACACGTTCATTGAAAGGGATTGCCAAGCTTCCAAAAATACGAATCTCCAGAAATCTCAGCAAACATTTTTTCACCCAAACTGGATGATACTTTCAGGTATTGATCAGTGCACTAAGGCGACTTGGTTCCCCAAATATCGTTCTTCTATGTTGAAGCGTTCATTTCCAGTAACAGTTTGAATTTTTAGGTTTCACTCTGTATTCTCCTATATTGATATATGTGTTTGGAACTCTAAATCCAACACGGTTTGTGCTAACTTCTTGAAACCGGACACAATAAAGTAGTTTCACGTTCTATCTCTGTGTTTTGTTTCCTCTTGATGTAGACCTAAGCAGTGACTGGCGAGAAACACTTTCATGGAAAGGGTTTGCCAAGCTGCCAAAAATTACGAATCTCCAGAAATCTCAGCAAATATTTTTTCACCCAAACTGGATGATACTTTGAAGTAATGATCAGAACACTAAGGCGACTTGGTTCCCCAAATTTCGTTCTTCTATGTTGAAGCGTTCGTTTCCAGTAACAGTTTGAATTTTTAGGTTTCACTCTGTTTTCTCCTATATTGACACATGTATTTGGAACTCTAAATCCAACACGGTTTGTGCTAGCTTCTTGAAACTTGAAACAATAAAGTGGTTTCTCGTTCTACCTCTATGTTTTGTTTCCTCTTGATGTAGCCCTAAGCAGTGACTGGCGAGAAACACTTTCATGGAAAGGGGTTGCCAGGCTTCCCAAAATTACGAATCTCCAGAAATCTCAGCAAATATTTTTTCACCCAAACTGGATGATACTTTCACGTAATGATCAGTACACTAAGGCGACTTGGTTCCCCAAATTTCGTTCTTCTATGTTGAAGCGTTCGTTTCCAGTAACACTTTGAATTTTTAGGTTTCACTCTGTTTTCTCCTATACTGATAGATGTATTTGGAACTCTAAATCCAACAGGGTTTGTGCTAGCTTCTTGAACTTGACACAATAAAGTAGTTTCACGTTCTATCTCTACGTTTTGTTTCCTCTTGATGTAGCCCTAAGCAGTTACTGGCGGGAAACACTTTCATGGAAAGGGGTTGCCAAGCTTCCTAAAATTACGAATCTCCAGAAATCTCAGCAAATATTTTTTCACCCAAACTGGATGATACTTTCAGGTAATGATCAGTACACTAAGGCGACTTGGTTCCCCAAATTTCGTTCTTCTATGTTGAAGCGTTCGTTTGCAGTAACAGTTTGAATTTTTAGGTTTCACTCTGTTTTCTCCTATATTGATGGATGTATTTGGAACTCTAAATCCAACAGGGTTTGTGCTAGCTTCTTGAAACTTGACACAATAAAGTAGTTTCACGTTCTATCTCTATGTTTTGTTTCCTCTTGATGTAGCCCAATGCAGTGACTGGCGAGAAACACTTTCATGGAAAGGGGTTGCCAGGCTTCCCAAAATTACGAATCTCCAGAAATCTCAGCAAATATTTTTTCACCCAAACTGGATGATACTTTCAGGTAATGATCAGTACACTAAGGCGACTTGGTTCCCCAAATTTCGTTCTTCTATGTTGAAGCGTTCGTTTCCAGTAACAGTTTGAATTTTTAGGTTTCACTCTCTTTTCTCCTATATTGATAGATGTGTTTGGAACTCTAAATCCAACACGGTTTGTGCTAGGTTCTTGAAACTTGACACAATAAAGTAGCTTCACGTTCTATCTCTATGTTTTGTTTCCTCTTGATGTAGCCTTAAGCAGTGACTGGCGAGAAACACTTTCATGGAAAGGGGTTGCCAAGCTTCCTAAAATTACGAATCTCCAGAAATCTCAGCAAATATTTTTTCACCCAAACTGGATGATACTTTCAGGTAATGATCAGTACACTAAGGCGACTTGGTTCCCCAAATTTCGTTCTTCTATGTTGAAGCGTTCGTTTCCAGTAACACTTTGAATTTTTAGGTTTCACTCTGTTTTCTCCTATATTGATAGATGTATTTGGAACTCTAAATCCAACAGTGTTTGTGCTAGCTTCTTGAAACTTGACACAATAAAGTAGATTCACGTTCTATCTCTACGTTTTGTTTCCTCTTGATGTAGCCCTAAGCAGTTACTGGCGGGAAACACTTTCATGGAAAGGGGTTGCCAAACTTCCTAAAATTACGAATCTCTAGAAATCTCAGCAAATATTTTTTCACCCAAACTGGATGATACTTTCAGGTAATGATCAGTACACTAAGGCGACTTGGTTCCCCAAATTTCGTTCTTCTATGTTGAAGCGTTCGTTTGCAGTAACACTTTGAATTTTTAGGTTTCACTCTGTTTTCTCCTATATTGATAGATGTATTTGGAACTCTAAATCCAACACGGTTTGTGCTAGCTTCTTGAAACTTGACACAATAAAGTAGTTTCACGTTCTATCTCTATGTTTTGTTTCCTCTTGATGTAGCCCTAAGCAGTTACTGGCGGGAAACACTTTCATGGAAAGGGGTTGCCAAGCTTCCTAAAATTACGAATCTCCAGAAATCTCAGCAAATATTTTTTCACCCAAACTGGATGATACTTTCAGGTAATGATCAGTACACTAAGGCGACTTGGTTCCCCAAATTTCGTTCTTCTATGTTGAAGCGTTCGTTTGCAGTAACAGTTTGAATTTTTAGGTTTCACTCTGTTTTCTCCTATATTGATAGATGTATTTGGAACTCTAAATCCAACACGGTTTGTGCTGGCTTCTTGAAACATGACACAATAAAGTAGTTTCACGTTCTATCTCTATGTTTTGTTTCCTCTTGATGTAGCCCAATGCAGTGACTGGCGAGAAACACGTTCATTGAAAGGGATTGCCAAGCTTCCAAAAATACGAATCTCCAGAAATCTCAGCAAACATTTTTTCACCCAAACTGGATGATACTTTCAGGTATTGATCAGTGCACTAAGGCGACTTGGTTCCCCAAATATCGTTCTTCTATGTTGAAGCGTTCATTTCCAGTAACAGTTTGAATTTTTAGGTTTCACTCTGTATTCTCCTATATTGATATATGTGTTTGGAACTCTAAATCCAACACGGTTTGTGCTAACTTCTTGAAACCGGACACAATAAAGTAGTTTCACGTTCTATCTCTGTGTTTTGTTTCCTCTTGATGTAGACCTAAGCAGTGACTGGCGAGAAACACTTTCATGGAAAGGGTTTGCCAAGCTGCCAAAAATTACGAATCTCCAGAAATCTCAGCAAATATTTTTTCACCCAAACTGGATGATACTTTCAGGTAATGATCAGTACACTAAGGCGACTTGGTTCCCCAAATTTCGTTCTTCTATGTTGAAGCGTTCGTTTCCAGTAACAGTTTGAATTTTTAGGTTTCACTCTCTTTTCTCCTATATTGACACATGTGTTTGGAACTCTAAATCCAACACGGTTTGTGCTAGGTTCTTGAAACTTGACACAATAAAGTGGTTTCTCGTTCTATCTCTATGTTTTGTTTCCTCTTGATGTAGCCCTAAGCAGTGACTGGCGAGAAACACTTTCATGGAAAGGGGTTGCCAAGCTTCCTAAAATTACGAATCTCCAGAAATCTCAGCAAATATTTTTTCACCCAAACTGGATGATACTTTCAGGTAATGATCAGTACACTAAGGCGACTTGGTTCCCCAAATTTCGTTCTTCTATGTTGAAGCGTTCGTTTCCAGTAACAGTTTGAATTTTTAGGTTTCACTCTCTTTTCTCCTATATTGATAGATGTGTTTGGAACTCTAAATCCAACACGGTTTGTGCTAGGTTCTTGAAACTTGACACAATAAAGTAGTTTCACGTTCTATCTCTACGTTTTGTTTCCTCTTGATGTAGCCCTAAGCAGCGACTGGCGAGAAACACTTTCATGGAGAGGGGTTGCCAGGCTTCCCAAAATTACGAATCTCCAGAAATCTCAGCAAATATTTTTTCACCCAAACTGGATGATACTTTCAGGTAATGATCAGTACACTAAGGCGACTTGGTTCCCCAAATTTCGTTCTTCTATGTTGAAGCGTTCGTTTGCAGTAACAGTTTGAATTTTTAGGTTTCACTCTGTTTTCTCCTATATTGATAGATGTATTTGGAACTCTAAATCCAACACGGTTTGTGCTGGCTTCTTGAAACATGACACAATAAAGTAGTTTCACGTTCTATCTCTATGTTTTGTTTCCTCTTGATGTAGCCCAATGCAGTGACTGGCGAGAAACACTTTCATGGAAAAAGGTTGCCAGGCTTCCCAAAATTACGAATCTCCAGAAATCTCAGCAAATATTTTTTCACCCAAACTGGATGATACTTTCAGGTAATGATCAGTACACTAAGGCGACTTGGTTCCCCAAATTTCGTTCTTCTATGTTGAAGCGTTCGTTTCCAGTAACAGTTTGAATTTTTAGGTTTCACTCTGTTTTCTCCTATATTGATAGATGTATTTGGAACTCTAAATCCAACAGGGTTTGTGCTAGCTTCTTGAAACATGACACAATAAAGTAGTTTCACGTTCTATCTCTATGTTTTGTTTCCTCTTGATGTAGCCCAATGCAGTGACTGGCGAGAAACACTTTCATGGAAAGGGGTTGCCAGGCTTCCCAAAATTACGAATCTCCAGAAATCTCAGCAAATATTTTTTCACCCAAACTGGATGATACTTTCAGGTAATGATCAGTACACTAAGGCGACTTGGTTCCCCAAATTTCGTTCTTCTATGTTGAAGCGTTCGTTTCCAGTAACAGTTTGAATTTTTAGGTTTCACTCTGTTTTCTCCTATATTGATAGATGTGTTTGGAACTCTAAATCCAACACGGTTTTTGCTAGGTTCTTGAAACTTGACACAAAAAATAGTTTCACGTTCTATCTCTATGTTTTGTTTCCTCTTGATGTAGCCTTAAGCAGTGACTGGCGAGAAACACTTTCATGGAAAGGGGTTGCCAAGCTTCCTAAAATTACGAATCTCCAGAAATCTCAGCAAATACTTTTTCACCCAAACTGGATGATACTTTCAGGTAATGATCAGTACACTAAGCCGAGTTGGTTCCCCAAACTTCGTTCTTCTATGTTGAAGCGTTCGTTTCCAGTAACAGTTTGAATTTTTAGGTTTCACTCTGTTTTCTCCTATATTGATACATGTATTTGGAACTCTAAATCCAACACGGTTTGTGCTAGCTTCTTGAAACTTGAAGCAATAAAGTACTTTCTCGTTCTATCTCTATTTTTTGTTTCGTCTTGATGTAGCCCTAAGCAGTGACTGGCGAGAAACACTTTCATGAAAAGGTGTTGCCAAGCTTCCAAAAATTAGGAATCTCCAGAAATCCCAGCAAATATATTTTCACCCAAACTGGATGATACTTTCAGGTAATGATCAGTACACTAAGCCGACTTGGTTCCCCAAATTTTGTTCTTCTATGTTGCATCGTTCGTTTGCAGTAACAGTTTGAATTTTTAGGTTTCACTCTGTTCTCTCCTATATTGATAGATGTATTTGGAACTCTAAATCCAACACGGTTTGTGCTAGCTTCTTGAAACTTGAAACAATAAAGTAGTTTCAAGTTCTGTCTCTATGTTTGGTTCCTCTTGATGTAGCCCTAAGCAGTGACTGGCGAGAAAGACGTTCATTGAAAGGGATTGCCAAGCTTCCAAAAATACGAATCTTCAGAAATCTCAGCAAACATTTTTTCACCCAAACTGGATGATACTTTCAGGTATTGATCAGTGCACTAAGGCGACTTGGTTCCCCAAATATCGTTCTTCTATGTTGAAGCGTTCATTTCCAGTAACAGTTTGAATTTTTAGGTTTCACTCTGTATTCTCCTATATTGATATATGTGTTTGGAACTCTAAATCCAACACGGTTTGTGCTAACTTCTTGAAACCGGACACAATAAAGTAGTTTCACGTTCTATCTCTGTGTTTTGTTTCCTCTTGATGTAGACCTAAGCAGTGACTGGCGAGAAACACTTTCATGGAAAGGGTTTGCCAAGCTGCCAAAAATTACGAATCTCCAGAAATCTCAGCAAATATTTTTTCACCCAAACTGGATGATACTTTGAAGTAATGATCAGAACACTAAGGCGACTTGGTTCCCCAAATTTCGTTCTTCTATGTTGAAGCGTTCGTTTCCAGTAACAGTTTGAATTTTTAGGTTTCACTCTGTTTTCTCCTATATTGACACATGTATTTGGAACTCTAAATCCAACACGGTTTGTGCTAGATTCTTGAAACTTGAAACAATAAAGTGGTTTCTCGTTCTATCTCTATGTTTTGTTTCCTCTTGATGTAGCCCTAAGCAGTGACTGGCGAGAAACACTTTCATGGAAAGGGGTTGCCAGGCTTCCCAAAATTACGAATCTCCAGAAATCTCAGCAAATATTTTTTCACCCAACCTGGATCATACTTTCAGGTAATGATCAGTATACTAAGGCGACTTGGTTCCCCAAATTTCGTTCTTCTATTTTGAAGCGTTCGTTTCCATTAACAGTTTGAATTTTTAGGTTTCACTCTGTTCTCTCCAATATTGATAGATGTATTTGGACCTCTAAATCCAACACGGTTTGTGCTAGCTTCTTGAAACTTGAAACAATAAAGTAGTTTCAAGTTCTGTCTCTATGTTTTGTTTCCTCTTGATGTAACCCTAAGCAGTGACTGGCGAGAAATACTTACATTGAAAGGGATTGCCAAGCTTCCAAAGATAAGAATCTCCAGAAATCTCAGCAAATATTTTTTCACCCAAACTGGAAGATACTTTCAGGTAATGATCAGTACACTAAGGCGACTTGGTTTCCCAAATTTCGTTCTTCTATGTTGAAGCGTTCGTTTCCAGGAACACTTTGAATTTTTAGGTTTCACTCTGTTTTCTCCTATATTGATAGATGTATTTGGAACTCTAAATCCAACACGGTTTGTGCTAGGTTCTTGAATCTTGACACAATAAAGTAGTTTCACGTTCTATCTCTATGGTTTCTTTCCTCTTGATGTAGCCCTAAGCAGTGACTGGCGAGAAACACTTTCATGGAAAGGGGTTGCCAGGCTTCCCAAAATTACGAATCTCCAGAAATCTCAGCAAATATTTTTTCACCCAAACTGGATGATACTTTCACGTAATGATCAGTACACTAAGGCGACTTGGTTCCCCAAATTTCGTTCTTCTATGTTGAAGCGTTCGTTTCCAGTAACAGTTTGAATTTTTAGGTTTCACTCTGTTTTCTCCTATATTGATAGATGTATTTGGAACTCTAAATCCTACACGGTTTGTGCTAGCTTCTTGAAACATGACACAATAAAGTAGTTTCACGTTCTATCTCTATGTTTTGTTTCCTCTTGATGTAGCCCAATGCAGTGACTGGCGAGAAACACTTTCATGGAAAGGGGTTGCCAGGCTTCCCAAAATTACGAATCTCCAGAAATCTCAGCAAATATTTTTTCACCCAAACTGGATGATACTTTCAGGTAATGATCAGTACACTAAGGCGACTTGGTTCCCCAAATTTCGTTCTTCTATGTTGAAGCGTTCGTTTCCAGTAACAGTTTGAATTTTTAGGTTTCACTCTGTTTTCTCCTATATTGATAGATGTGTTTGGAACTCTAAATCCAACACGGTTTGTGCTAGGTTCTTGAAACTTGACACAATAAAGTAGTTTCACGTTCTATATCTATGTTTTGTTTCCTCTTGATGTAGCCTTAAGCAGTGACTGGCGAGAAACACTTTCATGGAAAGGGGTTGCCAAGCTTCCTAAAATTACGAATCTCCAGAAATCTCAGCAAATATTTTTTCACCCAAACTGGATGATACTTTCAGGTAATGATCAGTACACTAAGGCGACTTGGTTCCCCAAATTTCGTTCTTCTATGTTGAAGCGTTCGTTTCCAGTAACACTTTGAATTTTTAGGTTTCACTCTGTTTTCTCCTATACTGATAGATGTATTTGGAACTCTAAATCCAACAGGGTTTGTGCTAGCTTCTTGAACTTGACACAATAAAGTAGTTTCACGTTCTATCTCTACGTTTTGTTTCCTCTTGATGTAGCCCTAAGCAGTTACTGGCGGGAAACACTTTCATGGAAAGGGGTTGCCAAGCTTCCTAAAATTACGAATCTCCAGAAATCTCAGCAAATATTTTTTCACCCAAACTGGATGATACTTTCAGGTAATGATCAGTACACTAAGGCGACTTGGTTCCCCAAATTTCGTTCTTCTATGTTGAAGCGTTCGTTTGCAGTAACAGTTTGAATTTTTAGGTTTCACTCTGTTTTCTCCTATATTGATAGATGTATTTGGAACTCTAAATCCAACACGGTTTGTGCTGGCTTCTTGAAACATGACACAATAAAGTAGTTTCACGTTCTATCTCTATGTTTTGTTTCCTCTTGATGTAGCCCAATGCAGTGACTGTCGAGAAACACTTTCATGGAAAGGGGTTGCCAGGCTTCCCAAAATTACGAATCTCCAGAAATCTCAGCAAATATTTTTTCACCCAAACTGGATGATACTTTCAGGTAATGATCAGTACACTAAGGCGACTTGGTTCCCCAAATTTCGTTCTTCTATGTTGAAGCGTTCGTTTCCAGTAACAGTTTGAATTTTTAGGTTTCACTCTGTTTTCTCCTATATTGATAGATGTATTTGGAACACTAAATCCAACACGGTTTGTGCTAGCTTCTTGAAACATGACACAATAAAGTAGTTTCACGTTCTATCTCTACGTTTTGTTTCCTCTTGATGTAGCCCAATGCAGTGACTGGCGAGAAACACTTTCATGGAAAGGGGTTGCCAGGCTTCCCAAAATTACGAATCTCCAGAAATCTCAGCAAATATTTTTTCACCCAAACTGGATGATACTTTCAGGTAATGATCAGTACACTAAGGCGACTTGGTTCCCCAAATTTCGTTCTTCTATGTTGAAGCGTTCGTTTCCAGTAACAGTTTGAATTTTTAGGTTTCACTCTCTTTTCTCCTATATTGATAGATGTGTTTGGAACTCTAAATCCAACACGGTTTGTGCTAGGTTCTTGAAACTTGACACAATAAAGTAGTTTCACGTTCTATCTCTATGTTTTGTTTCCTCTTGATGTAGCCTTAAGCAGTGACTGGCGAGAAACACTTTCATGGAAAGGGGTTGCCAAGCTTCCTAAAATTACGAATCTCCAGAAATCTCAGCAAATATTTTTTCACCCAAACTGGATGATACTTTCAGGTAATGATCAGTACACTAAGGCGACTTGGTTCCCCAAATTTCGTTCTTCTATGTTGAAGCGTTCGTTTCCAGTAACACTTTGAATTTTTAGGTTTCACTCTGTTTTCTCCTATATTGATAGATGTATTTGGAACTCTAAATCCAACAGTGTTTGTGCTAGCTTCTTGAAACTTGACACAATAAAGTAGTTTCACGTTCTATCTCTACGTTTTGTTTCCTCTTGATGTAGCCCTAAGCAGTGACTGGCGAGAAACACTTTCATGGAAAGGGGTTGCCAGGCTTCCCAAAATTACGAATCTCCAGAAATCTCAGCAAATATTTTTTCACACAAACTGGATGATACTTTCAGGTAATGATCAGTACACTAAGGCGACTTGGTTCCCCAAATTTCGTTCTTCTATGTTGAAGCGTTCGTTTCCAGTAACAGTTTGAATTTTTAGGTTTCACTCTGTTTTCTCCTATATTGATAGAAGTATTTGGAACTCTAAATCCAACACGGTTTGTGCTAGCTTCTTGAAACTTGACACAATAAAGTAGTTTCACGTTCTATCTCTACGTTTTGTTTCCTCTTGATGTAGCCCTAAGCAGTTACTGGCGGGAAACACTTTCATGGAAAGGGGTTGCCAAGCTTCCTAAAATTACGAATCTCCAGAAATCTCAGCAAATATTTTTTCACCCAAACTGGATGATACTTTCAGGTAATGACCAGTACACTAAGGCGACTTGGTTCCCCAAATTTCGTTCTTCTATGTTGAAGCGTTCGTTTGCAGTAACAGTTTGAATTTTTAGGTTTCACTCTGTTTTCTCCTATATTGATAGATGTATTTGGAACTCTAAATCCAACACGGTTTGTGCTGGCTTCTTGAAACATGACACAATAAAGTAGTTTCACGTTCTATCTCTATGTTTTGTTTCCTCTTGATGTAGCCCAATGCAGTGACTGGCGAGAAACACTTTCATGGAAAAAGGTTGCCAGGCTTCCCAAAATTACGAATCTCCAGAAATCTCAGCAAATATTTTTTCACCCAAACTGGATGATACTTTCAGGTAATGATCAGTACACTAAGGCGACTTGGTTCCCCAAATTTCGTTCTTCTATGTTGAAGCGTTCGTTTCCAGTAACAGTTTGAATTTTTAGGTTTCACTCTGTTTTCTCTTATATTGATAGATGTATTTGGAACTCTAAATCCAACACGGTTTGTGCTAGCTTCTTGAAACATGACACAATAAAGTAGTTTCACGTTCTATCTCTATGTTTTGTTTCCTCTTGATGTAGCCCAATGCAGTGACTGGCGAGAAACACTTTCATGGAAAGGGGTTGCCAGGCTTCCCAAAATTACGAATCTCCAGAAATCTCAGCAAATATTTTTTCACCCAAACTGGATGATACTTTCAGGTAATGATCAGTACACTAAGGTGACTTGGTTCCCCAAATTTCGTTCTTCTATGTTGAAGCGTTCGTTTCCAGTAACAGTTTGAATTTTTAGGTTTCACTCTCTTTTCTCCTATATTGATAGATGTGTTTGGAACTCTAAATCCAACACGGTTTGTGCTAGGTTCTTGAAACTTGACACAATAAAGTAGTTTCACGTTCTATCTCTATGTTTTGTTTCCTCTTGATGTAGCCTTAAGCAGTGACTGGCGAGAAACACTTTCATGGAAAGGGGTTGCCAAGCTTCCTAAAATTACGAATCTCCAGAAATCTCAGCAAATATTTTTTCACCCAAACTAGATGATACTTTCATGTAATGATCAGTACACTAAGGCGACTTGGTTCCCCAAATTTCGTTCTTCTATGTTGAAGCGTTCGTTTCCAGTAACACTTTGAATTTTTAGGTTTCACTCTGTTTTCTCCTATATTGATAGATGTATTTGGAACTCTAAATCCAACAGTGTTTGTGCTAGCTTCTTGAAACTTGACACAATAAAGTAGTTTCACGTTCTATCTCTACGTTTTGTTTCCTCTTGATGTAGCCCTAAGCAGTTACTGGCGGGAAACACTTTCATGGAAAGGGGTTGCCAAGCTTCCTAAAATTACGAATCTCCAGAAATCTCAGCAAATATTTTTTCACCCAAACTGGATGATACTTTCAGGTAATGATCAGTACACTAAGCCGACTTGGTTCCCCAAACTTCGTTCTTCTATGTTGAAGCGTTCGTTTCCAGTAACAGTTTGAATTTTTAGGTTTCACTCTGTTTTCTCCTATATTGATACATGTATTTGGAACTCTAAATCCAACACGGTTTGTGCTAGCTTCTTGAAACTTGAAGCAATAAAGTACTTTCTCGTTCTATCTCTATGTTTTGTTTCGTCTTGATGTAGCCCTAAGCAGTGACTGGGGAGAAACACTTTCATGAAAAGGTGTTGCCAAGCTTCCAAAAATTAGGAATCTCCAGAAATCCCAGCAAATATATTTTCACCCAAACTGGATGATACTTTCAGGTAATGATCAGTACACTAAGCCGACTTGGTTCCCCAAATTTTGTTCCTCTATGTTGCATCGTTCGTTTGCAGTAACATTTTGAATTTTTAGGTTTCACTCTGTTCTCTCCTATATTGATAGATGTATTTGGAACTCTAAATCCAACACGGTTTGTGCTAGCTTCTTGAAACTTGAAACAATAAAGTAGTTTCAAGTTCTGTCTCTATGTTTGGTTCCTCTTGATGTAGCCCTAAGCAGTGACTGGCGAGAAACACGTTCATTGAAAGGGATTGCCAAGCTTCCAAAAATACGAATCTCCAGAAATCTCAGCAAACATTTTTTCACCCAAACTGGATGATACTTTCAGGTATTGATCAGTGCACTAAGGCGACTTGATTCCCCAAATATCGTTCTTCTATGTTGAAGCGTTCATTTCCAGTAACAGTTTGAATTTTTAGGTTTCACTCTGTATTCTCCTATATTGATATATGTGTTTGGAACTCTAAATCCAACACGGTTTGTGCTAACTTCTTGAAACCGGACACAATAAAGTAGTTTCACGTTCTATCTCTGTGTTTTGTTTCCTCTTGATGTAGACCTAAGCAGTGACTGGCGAGAAACACTTTCATGGAAAGGGTTTGCCAAGCTGCCAAAAATTACGAATCTCCAGAAATCTCAGCAAATATTTTTTCACCCAAACTGGATGATACTTTGAAGTAATGATCAGAACACTAAGGCGACTTGGTTCCCCAAATTTCGTTCTTCTATGTTGAAGCGTTCGTTTCCAGTAACAGTTTGAATTTTTAGGTTTCACTCTGTTTTCTCCTATATTGACACATGTATTTGGAACTCTAAATCCAACACGGTTTGTGCTAGCTTCTTGAAACTTGAAACAATAAAGTGGTTTCTCGTTCTATCTCTATGTTTTGTTTCCTCTTGATGTAGCCCTAAGCAGTGACTGGCGAGAAACACTTTCATGGAAAGGGGTTGCCAGGCTTCCCAAAATTACGAATCTCCAGAAATCTCAGCAAATATTTTTTCACCCAAACTGGATGATACTTTGAAGTAATGATCAGTACACTAAGCCGACTTGGTTCCCCAAATTTCGTTCTTCTATGTTGAAGCGTTCGTTTCCAGTAACAGTTTGAATTTTTAGGTTTCACTCTGTTTTCTCCTATATTGACACATGTATTTGGAACTCTAAATCCAACACGGTTTGTGCTAGCTTCTTGAAACTTGAAACAATAAAGTGGTTTCTCGTTCTATCTCTATGTTTTTTTTCCTCTTGATGTAGCCCTAAGCAGTGACTGGCGAGAAACTCTTTCATGGAAAGGGGTTGTAAAGCTTCCAAAAATTAGGAATCTCCAGAAATCTCAGCAAATATTTTTTCACCCAACCTGGATCATACTTTCAGGTAATGATCAGTATACTAAGGCGACTTGGTTCCCCAAATTTCGTTCTTCTATTTTGAAGCGTTCGTTTCCATTAACAGTTTGAATTTTTAGGTTTCACTCTGTTCTCTCCAATATTGATAGATGTATTTGGACCTCTAAATCCAACACGGTTTGTGCTAGCTTCTTGAAACTTGAAACAATAAAGTAGTTTCAAGTTCTGTCTCTATGTTTTGTTTCCTCTTGATGTAACCCTAAGCAGTGACTGGCGAGAAATACTTACATTGAAAGGGATTGCCAAGCTTCCAAAGATAAGAATCTCCAGAAATCTCAGCAAATATTTTTTCACCCAAACTGGATGATACTTTCAGGTAATGATCAGTACACTAAGGCGACTTGGTTCCCCAAATTTCGTTCTTCTATGTTGAAGCGTTCGTTTCCAGTAACACTTTGAATTTTTAGGTTTCACTCTGTTTTCTCCTATATTGACAGATGTATTTGGAACTCTAAATCCAACACGGTTTGTGCTAGGTTCTTGAATCTTGACACAATAAAGTAGTTTCACGTTCTATCTCTATGGTTTCTTTCCTCTTGATGTAGCCCTAAGCAGTGACTGGCGAGAAACACTTTCATGGAAAGGGGTTGCCAGGCTTCCCAAAATTACGAATCTCCAGAAATCTCAGCAAATATTTTTTCACCCAAACTGGATGATACTTTCACGTAATGATCAGTACACTAAGGCGACTTGGTTCCCCAAATTTCGTTCTTCTATGTTGAAGCGTTCGTTTCCAGTAACAGTTTGAATTTTTAGGTTTCACTCTGTTTTCTCCTATATTGATAGATGTATTTGGAACTCTAAATCCAACACGGTTTGTGCTAGCTTCTTGAAACATGACACAATAAAGTAGTTTCACGTTCTATCTCTATGTTTTGTTTCCTCTTGATGTAGCCCAATGCAGTGACTGGCGAGAAACACTTTCATGGAAAGGGGTTGCCAGGCTTCCCAAAATTACGAATCTCCAGAAATCTCAGCAAATATTTTTTCACCCAAACTGGATGATACTTTCAGGTAATGATCAGTACACTAAGGCGACTTGGTTCCCCAAATTTCGTTCTTCTATGTTGAAGCGTTCGTTTCCAGTAACAGTTTGAATTTTTAGGTTTCACTCTCTTTTCTCCTATATTGATAGATGTGTTTGGAACTCTAAATCCAACACGGTTTGTGCTAGGTTCTTGAAACTTGACACAATAAAGTAGTTTCACGTTCTATCTCTATGTTTTGTTTCCTCTTGATGTAGCCTTAAGCAGTGACTGGCGAGACACACTTTCATGGAAAGGGGTTGCCAAGCTTCCTAAAATTACGAATCTCCAGAAATCTCAGCAAATATTTTTTCACCCAAACTGGATGATACTTTCAGGTAATGATCAGTACACTAAGGCGACTTGGTTCCCCAAATTTCGTTCTTCTATGTTGAAGCGTTCGTTTCCAGTAACACTTTGAATTTTTAGGTTTCACTCTGTTTTCTCCTATACTGATAGATGTATTTGGAACTCTAAATCCAACAGGGTTTGTGCTAGCTTCTTGAACTTGACACAATAAAGTAGTTTCACGTTCTATCTCTACGTTTTGTTTCCTCTTGATGTAGCCCTAAGCAGTTACTGGCGGGAAACACTTTCATGGAAAGGGGTTGCCAGGCTTCCTAAAATTACGAATCTCCAGAAATCTCAGCAAATATTTTTTCACCCAAACTGGATGATACTTTCAGGTAATGATCAGTACACTAAGGCGACTTGGTTCCCCAAATTTCGTTCTTCTATGTTGAAGCGTTCGTTTGCAGTAACAGTTTGAATTTTTAGGTTTCACTCTGTTTTCTCCTATATTGATAGATGTATTTGGAACTCTAAATCCAACACGGTTTGTGCTGGCTTCTTGAAACATGACACAATAAAGTAGTTTCACGTTCTATCTCTATGTTTTGTTTCCTCTTGATGTAGCCCAATGCAGTGACTGTCGAGAAACACTTTCATGGAAAGGGGTTGCCAGGCTTCCCAAAATTACGAATCTCCAGAAATCTCAGCAAATATTTTTTCACCCAAACTGGATGATACTTTCAGGTAATGATCAGTACACTAAGGCGACTTGGTTCCCCAAATTTCGTTCTTCTATGTTGAAGCGTTCGTTTCCAGTAACAGTTTGAATTTTTAGGTTTCACTCTGTTTTCTCCTATATTGATAGATGTATTTGGAACACTAAATCCAACACGGTTTGTGCTAGCTTCTTGAAACATGACACAATAAAGTAGTTTCACGTTCTATCTCTATGTTTTGTTTCCTCTTGATGTAGCCCAATGCAGTGACTGGCGAGAAACACTTTCATGGAAAGGGGTTGCCAGGCTTCCCAAAATTACGAATCTCCAGAAATCTCAGCAAATATTTTTTCACCCAAACTGGATGATACTTTCAGGTAATGATCAGTACACTAAGGCGACTTGGTTCCCCAAATTTCGTTCTTCTATGTTGAAGCGTTCGTTTCCAGTAACAGTTTGAATTTTTAGGTTTCACTCTCTTTTCTCCTATATTGATAGATGTGTTTGGAACTCTAAATCCAACACGGTTTGTGCTAGGTTCTTGAAACTTGACACAATAAAGTAGTTTCACGTTCTATCTCTATGTTTTGTTTCCTCTTGATGTAGCCTTAAGCAGTGACTGGCGAGAAACACTTTCATGGAAAGGGGTTGCCAAGCTTCCTAAAATTACGAATCTCCAGAAATCTCAGCAAATATTTTTTCACCCAAACTAGATGATACTTTCAGGTAATGATCAGTACACTAAGGCGACTTGGTTCCCCAAATTTCGTTCTTCTATGTTGAAGCGTTCGTTTCCAGTAACACTTTGAATTTTTAGGTTTCACTCTGTTTTCTCCTATATTGATAGATGTATTTGGAACTCTAAATCCAACAGTGTTTGTGCTAGCTTCTTGAAACTTGACACAATAAAGTAGTTTCACGTTCTATCTCTACGTTTTGTTTCCTCTTGATGTAGCCCTAAGCAGTTACTGGCGGGAAACACTTTCATGGAAAGGGGTTGCCAGGCTTCCTAAAATTACGAATCTCCAGAAATCTCAGCAAATATTTTTTCACCCAAACTGGATGATACTTTCAGGTAATGATCAGTACACTAAGGCGACTTGGTTCCCCAAATTTCGTTCTTCTATGTTGAAGCGTTCGTTTGCAGTAACAGTTTGAATTTTTAGGTTTCACTCTGTTTTCTCCTATATTGATAGATGTATTTGGAACTCTAAATCCAACACGGTTTGTGCTGGCTTCTTGAAACATGACACAATAAAGTAGTTTCACGTTCTATCTCTATGTTTTGTTTCCTCTTGATGTAGCCCAATGCAGTGACTGTCGAGAAACACTTTCATGGAAAGGGGTTGCCAGGCTTCCCAAAATTACGAATCTCCAGAAATCTCAGCAAATATTTTTTCACCCAAACTGGATGATACTTTCAGGTAATGATCAGTACACTAAGGCGACTTGGTTCCCCAAATTTCGTTCTTCTATGTTGAAGCGTTCGTTTCCAGTAACAGTTTGAATTTTTAGGTTTCACTCTGTTTTCTCCTATATTGATAGATGTATTTGGAACACTAAATCCAACACGGTTTGTGCTAGCTTCTTGAAACATGACACAATAAAGTAGTTTCACGTTCTATCTCTATGTTTTGTTTCCTCTTGATGTAGCCCAATGCAGTGACTGGCGAGAAACACTTTCATGGAAAGGGGTTGCCAGGCTTCCCAAAATTACGAATCTCCAGAAATCTCAGCAAATATTTTTTCACCCAAACTGGATGATACTTTCAGGTAATGATCAGTACACTAAGGCGACTTGGTTCCCCAAATTTCGTTCTTCTATGTTGAAGCGTTCGTTTCCAGTAACAGTTTGAATTTTTAGGTTTCACTCTCTTTTCTCCTATATTGATAGATGTGTTTGGAACTCTAAATCCAACACGGTTTGTGCTAGGTTCTTGAAACTTGACACAATAAAGTAGTTTCACGTTCTATCTCTATGTTTTGTTTCCTCTTGATGTAGCCTTAAGCAGTGACTGGCGAGAAACACTTTCTTGGAAAGGGGTTGCCAAGCTTCCTAAAATTACGAATCTCCAGAAATCTCAGCAAATATTTTTTCACCCAAACTAGATGATACTTTCAGGTAATGATCAGTACACTAAGGCGACTTGGTTCCCCAAATTTCGTTCTTCTATGTTGAAGCGTTCGTTTCCAGTAACACTTTGAATTTTTAGGTTTCACTCTGTTTTCTCCTATATTGATAGATGTATTTGGAACTCTAAATCCAACAGTGTTTGTGCTAGCTTCTTGAAACTTGACACAATAAAGTAGTTTCACGTTCTATCTCTACGTTTTGTTTCCTCTTGATGTAGCCCTAAGCAGTTACTGGCGGGAAACACTTTCATGGAAAGGGGTTGCCAAGCTTCCTAAAATTACGAATCTCCAGAAATCTCAGCAAATATTTTTTCACCCAAACTGGATGATACTTTCAGGTAATGATCAGTACACTAAGCCGACTTGGTTCCCCAAACTTCGTTCTTCTATGTTGAAGCGTTCGTTTCCAGTAACAGTTTGAATTTTTAGGTTTCACTCTGTTTTCTCCTATATTGATACATGTATTTGGAACTCTAAATCCAACACGGTTTGTGCTAGCTTCTTGAAACTTGAAGCAATAAAGTACTTTCTCGTTCTATCTCTATGTTTTGTTTCGTCTTGATGTAGCCCTAAGCAGTGACTGGGGAGAAACACTTTCATGAAAAGGTGTTGCCAAGCTTCCAAAAATTAGGAATCTCCAGAAATCCCAGCAAATATATTTTCACCCAAACTGGATGATACTTTCAGGTAATGATCAGTACACTAAGCCGACTTGGTTCCCCAAATTTTGTTCCTCTATGTTGCATCGTTCGTTTGCAGTAACATTTTGATTTTTAGGTTTCACTCTGTTCTCTCCTATATTGATAGATGTATTTGGAACTCTAAATCCAACACGGTTTGTGCTAGCTTCTTGAAACTTGAAACAATAAAGTAGTTTCAAGTTCTGTCTCTATGTTTGGTTCCTCTTGATGTAGCCCTAAGCAGTGACTGGCGAGAAACACGTTCATTGAAAGGGATTGCCAAGCTTCCAAAAATACGAATCTCCAGAAATCTCAGCAAACATTTTTTCACCCAAACTGGATGATACTTTCAGGTATTGATCAGTGCACTAAGGCGACTTGGTTCCCCAAATATCGTTCTTCTATGTTGAAGCGTTCATTTCCAGTAACAGTTTGAATTTTTAGGTTTCACTCTGTATTCTCCTATATTGATATATGTGTTTGGAACTCTAAATCCAACACGATTTGTGCTAACTTCTTGAAACCGGACACAATAAAGTAGTTTCACGTTCTATCTCTGTGTTTTGTTTCCTCTTGATGTAGACCTAAGCAGTGACTGGCGAGAAACACTTTCATGGAAAGGGTTTGCCAAGCTGCCAAAAATTACGAATCTCCAGAAATCTCAGCAAATATTTTTTCACCCAAACTGGATGATACTTTGAAGTAATGATCATAACACTAAGGCGACTTGGTTCCCCAAATTTCGTTCTTCTATGTTGAAGCGTTCGTTTCCAGTAACAGTTTGAATTTTTAGGTTTCACTCTGTTTTCTCCTATATTGATAGATGTATTTGGAACTCTAAATCCTACACGGTTTGTGCTAGCTTCTTGAAACATGACACAATAAAGTAGTTTCACGTTCTATCTCTATGTTTTGTTTCCTCTTGATGTAGCCCAATGCAGTGACTGGCGAGAAACACTTTCATGGAAAGGGGTTGCCAGGCTTCCCAAAATTACGAATCTCCAGAAATCTCAGCAAATATTTTTTCACCCAAACTGGATGATACTTTCAGGTAATGATCAGTACACTAAGGCGACTTGGTTCCCCAAATTTCGTTCTTCTATGTTGAAGCGTTCGTTTCCAGTAACAGTTTGAATTTTTAGGTTTCACTCTGTTTTCTCTTATATTGATAGATGTATTTGGAACTCTAAATCCAACACGGTTTGTGCTAGCTTCTTGAAACATGACACAATAAAGTAGTTTCACGTTCTATCTCTATGTTTTGTTTCCTCTTGATGTAGCCTTAAGCAGTGACTGGCGAGAAACACTTTCTTGGAAAGGGGTTGCCAAGCTTCCTAAAATTACGAATCTCCAGAAATCTCAGCAAATATTTTTTCACCCAAACTAGATGATACTTTCAGGTAATGATCAGTACACTAAGGCGACTTGGTTCCCCAAATTTCGTTCTTCTATGTTGAAGCGTTCGTTTCCAGTAACACTTTGAATTTTTAGGTTTCACTCTGTTTTCTCCTATATTGATAGATGTATTTGGAACTCTAAATCCAACAGTGTTTGTGCTAGCTTCTTGAAACTTGACACAATAAAGTAGTTTCACGTTCTATCTCTACGTTTTGTTTCCTCTTGATGTAGCCCTAAGCAGTTACTGGCGGGAAACACTTTCATGGAAAGGGGTTGCCAAGCTTCCTAAAATTACGAATCTCCAGAAATCTCAGCAAATATTTTTTCACCCAAACTGGATGATACTTTCAGGTAATGATCAGTACACTAAGCCGACTTGGTTCCCCAAACTTCGTTCTTCTATGTTGAAGCGTTCGTTTCCAGTAACAGTTTGAATTTTTAGGTTTCACTCTGTTTTCTCCTATATTGATACATGTATTTGGAACTCTAAATCCAACACGGTTTGTGCTAGCTTCTTGAAACTTGAAGCAATAAAGTACTTTCTCGTTCTATCTCTATGTTTTGTTTCGTCTTGATGTAGCCCTAAGCAGTGACTGGGGAGAAACACTTTCATGAAAAGGTGTTGCCAAGCTTCCAAAAATTAGGAATCTCCAGAAATCCCAGCAAATATATTTTCACCCAAACTGGATGATACTTTCAGGTAATGATCAGTACACTAAGCCGACTTGGTTCCCCAAATTTTGTTCCTCTATGTTGCATCGTTCGTTTGCAGTAACATTTTGATTTTTAGGTTTCACTCTGTTCTCTCCTATATTGATAGATGTATTTGGAACTCTAAATCCAACACGGTTTGTGCTAGCTTCTTGAAACTTGAAACAATAAAGTAGTTTCAAGTTCTGTCTCTATGTTTGGTTCCTCTTGATGTAGCCCTAAGCAGTGACTGGCGAGAAACACGTTCATTGAAAGGGATTGCCAAGCTTCCAAAAATACGAATCTCCAGAAATCTCAGCAAACATTTTTTCACCCAAACTGGATGATACTTTCAGGTATTGATCAGTGCACTAAGGCGACTTGGTTCCCCAAATATCGTTCTTCTATGTTGAAGCGTTCATTTCCAGTAACAGTTTGAATTTTTAGGTTTCACTCTGTATTCTCCTATATTGATATATGTGTTTGGAACTCTAAATCCAACACGGTTTGTGCTAACTTCTTGAAACCGGACACAATAAAGTAGTTTCACGTTCTATCTCTGTGTTTTGTTTCCTCTTGATGTAGACCTAAGCAGTGACTGGCGAGAAACACTTTCATGGAAAGGGTTTGCCAAGCTGCCAAAAATTACGAATCTCCAGAAATCTCAGCAAATATTTTTTCACCCAAACTGGATGATACTTTGAAGTAATGATCAGAACACTAAGGCGACTTGGTTCCCCAAATTTCGTTCTTCTATGTTGAAGCGTTCGTTTCCAGTAACAGTTTGAATTTTTAGGTTTCACTCTGTTTTCTCCTATATTGATAGATGTATTTGGAACTCTAAATCCTACACGGTTTGTGCTAGCTTCTTGAAACATGACACAATAAAGTAGTTTCACGTTCTATCTCTATGTTTTGTTTCCTCTTGATGTAGCCCAATGCAGTGACTGGCGAGAAACACTTTCATGGAAAGGGGTTGCCAGGCTTCCCAAAATTACGAATCTCCAGAAATCTCAGCAAATATTTTTTCACCCAAACTGGATGATACTTTCAGGTAATGATCAGTACACTAAGGCGACTTGGTTCCCCAAATTTCGTTCTTCTATGTTGAAGCGTTCGTTTCCAGTAACAGTTTGAATTTTTAGGTTTCACTCTGTTTTCTCTTATATTGATAGATGTATTTGGAACTCTAAATCCAACACGGTTTGTGCTAGCTTCTTGAAACATGACACAATAAAGTAGTTTCACGTTCTATCTCTATGTTTTGTTTCCTCTTGATGTAGCCCAATGCAGTGACTGGCGAGAAACACTTTCATGGAAAGGGGTTGCCAGGCTTCCCAAAATTACGAATCTCCAGAAATCTCAGCAAATATTTTTTCACCCAAACTGGATGATACTTTCAGGTAATGATCAGTACACTAAGGCGACTTGGTTCCCCAAATTTCGTTCTTCTATGTTGAAGCGTTCGTTTCCAGTAACAGTTTGAATTTTTAGGTTTCACTCTGTTTTCTCCTATATTGATACATGTATTTGGAACTCTAAATCCAACACGGTTTGTGCTAGCTTCTTGAAACTTGAAGCAATAAAGTACTTTCTCGTTCTATCTCTATGTTTTGTTTCGTCTTGATGTAGCCCTAAGCAGTGACTGGGGAGAAACACTTTCATGAAAAGGTGTTGCCAAGCTTCCAAAAATTAGGAATCTCCAGAAATCCCAGCAAATATATTTTCACCCAAACTGGATGATACTTTCAGGTAATGATCAGTACACTCAGCCGACTTGGTTCCCCAAATTTTGTTCCTCTATGTTGCATCGTTCGTTTGCAGTAACATTTTGAATTTTTAGGTTTCACTCTGTTCTCTCCTATATTGATAGATGTATTTGGAACTCTAAATCCAACACGGTTTGTGCTAGCTTCTTGAAACTTGAAACAATAAAGTAGTTTCAAGTTCTGTCTCTATGTTTGGTTCCTCTTGATGTAGCCCTAAGCAGTGACTGGCGAGAAACACGTTCATTGAAAGGGATTGCCAAGCTTCCAAAAATACGAATCTCCAGAAATCTCAGCAAACATTTTTTCACCCAAACTGGATGATACTTTCAGGTATTGATCAGTGCACTAAGGCGACTTGGTTCCCCAAATATCGTTCTTCTATGTTGAAGCGTTCATTTCCAGTAACAGTTTGAATTTTTAGGTTTCACTCTGTATTCTCCTATATTGATATATGTGTTTGGAACTGTAAATCCAACACGGTTTGTGCTAACTTCTTGAAACCGGACACAATAAAGTAGTTTCACGTTCTATCTCTGTGTTTTGTTTCCTCTTGATGTAGACCTAAGCAGTGACTGGCGAGAAACACTTTCATGGAAAGGGTTTGCCAAGCTGCCAAAAATTACGAATCTCCAGAAATCTCAGCAAATATTTTTTCACCCAAACTGGATGATACTTTGAAGTAATGATCAGAACACTAAGGCGACTTGGTTCCCCAAATTTCGTTCTTCTATGTTGAAGCGTTCGTTTCCAGTAACAGTTTGAATTTTTAGGTTTCACTCTTTTTTCTCCTATATTGACACATGTATTTGGAACTCTAAATCCAACACGGTTTGTGCTAGCTTCTTGAAACTTGAAACAATAAAGTGGTTTCTCGTTCTATCTCTATGTTTTGTTGCCTCTTGATGTAGCCCTAAGCAGTGACTGGCGAGAAACACTTTCATGGAAAGGGGTTGCCAGGCTTCCCAAAATTACGAATCTCCAGAAATCTCAGCAAATATTTTTTCACCCAAACTGGATGATACTTTCAGGTAATGATCAGTACACTAAGGCGACTTGGTTCCCCAAATTTCGTTCTTCTATGTTGAAGCGTTCGTTTCCAGTAACAGTTTGAATTTTTAGGTTTCACTCTGTTTTCTCCTATATTGATAGATGTATTTGGAACTCTAAATCCAACACGGTTTGTGCTGGCTTCTTGAAACATGACACAATAAAGTAGTTTCACGTTCTATCTCTATGTTTTGTTTCCTCTTGATGTAGCCCAATGCAGTGACTGGCGAGAAACACTTTCATGGAAAAAGGTTGCCAGGCTTCCCAAAATTACGAATCTCCAGAAATCTCAGCAAATATTTTTTCACCCAAACTGGATGATACTTTCAGGTAATGATCAGTACACTAAGGCGACTTGGTTCCCCAAATTTCGTTCTTCTATGTTGAAGCGTTCGTTTCCAGTAACAGTTTGAATTTTTAGGTTTCACTCTGTTTTCTCTTATATTGATAGATGTATTTGGAACTCTAAATCCAACACGGTTTGTGCTAGCTTCTTGAAACATGACACAATAAAGTAGTTTCACGTTCTATCTCTATGTTTTGTTTCCTCGTGATGTAGCCCAATGCAGTGACTGGCGAGAAACACTTTCATGGAAAGGGGTTGCCAGGCTTCCCAAAATTACGAATCTCCAGAAATCTCAGCAAATATTTTTTCACCCAAACTGGATGATACTTTCAGGTAATGATCAGTACACTAAGGCGACTTGGTTCCCCAAATTTCGTTCTTCTATGTTGAAGCGTTCGTTTCCAGTAACAGTTTGAATTTTTAGGTTTCACTCTCTTTTCTCCTATATTGATAGATGTGTTTGGAACTCTAAATCCAACACGGTTTGTGCTAGGTTCTTGAAACTTGACACAATAAAGTAGTTTCACGTTCTATCTCTACGATTTGTTTCCTCTTGATGTAGCCTTAAGCAGTGACTGGCGAGAAACACTTTCATGGAAAGGGGTTGCCAAGCTTCCTAAAATTACGAATCTCCAGAAATCTCAGCAAATATTTTTTCACCCAAACTAGATGATACTTTCAGGTAATGATCAGTACACTAAGGCGACTTGGTTCCCCAAATTTCGTTCTTCTATGTTGAAGCGTTCGTTTCCAGTAACACTTTGAATTTTTAGGTTTCACTCTGTTTTCTCCTATATTGATAGATGTATTTGGAACTCTAAATCCAACAGTGTTTGTGCTAGCTTCTTGAAACTTGACACAATAAAGTAGTTTCACGTTCTATCTCTACGTTTTGTTTCCTCTTGATGTAGCCCTAAGCAGTTACTGGCGGGAAACACTTTCATGGAAAGGGGTTGCCAAGCTTCCTAAAATTACGAATCTCCAGAAATCTCAGCAAATATTTTTTCACCCAAACTGGATGATACTTTCAGGTAATGATCAGTACACTAAGCCGACTTGGTTCCCCAAACTTCGTTCTTCTATGTTGAAGCGTTCGTTTCCAGTAACAGTTTGAATTTTTAGGTTTCACTCTGTTTTCTCCTATATTGATACATGTATTTGGAACTCTAAATCCAACACGGTTTGTGCTAGCTTCTTGAAACTTGAAGCAATAAAGTACTTTCTCGTTCTATCTCTATGTTTTGTTTCGTCTTGATGTAGCCCTAAGCAGTGACTGGGGAGAAACACTTTCATGAAAAGGTGTTGCCAAGCTTCCAAAAATTAGGAATCTCCAGAAATCCCAGCAAATATATTTTCACCCAAACTGGATGATACTTTCAGGTAATGATCAGTACACTAAGCCGACTTGGTTCCCCAAATTTTGTTCCTCTATGTAGCATCGTTCGTTTGCAGTAACATTTTGAATTTTTAGGTTTCACTCTGTTCTCTCCTATATTGATAGATGTATTTGGAACTCTAAATCCAACACGGTTTGTGCTAGCTTCTTGAAACTTGAAACAATAAAGTAGTTTCAAGTTCTGTCTCTATGTTTGGTTCCTCTTGATGTAGCCCTAAGCAGTGACTGGCGAGAAACACGTTCATTGAAAGGGATTGCCAAGCTTCCAAAAATACGAATCTCCAGAAATCTCAGCAAACATTTTTTCACCCAAACTGGATGATACTTTCAGGTATTGATCAGTGCACTAAGGCGACTTGGTTCCCCAAATATCGTTCTTCTATGTTGAAGCGTTCATTTCCAGTAACAGTTTGAATTTTTAGGTTTCACTCTGTATTCTCCTATATTGATATATGTGTTTGGAACTCTAAATCCAACACGGTTTGTGCTAGCTTCTTGAAACTTGACACAATAAAGTAGTTTCACGTTCTATCTCTACGTTTTGTTTCCTCTTGATGTAGCCCTAAGCAGTGACTGGCGAGAAACACTTTCATGGAAAGGGGTTGCCAGGCTTCCCAAAATTACGAATCTCCAGAAATCTCAGCAAATATTTTTTCACCCAAACTGGATGATACTTTCAGGTAATGATCAGTACACTAA
Organism: Spermophilus citellus; assembly: GCF_964194105.1. Lineage (NCBI taxonomy): Eukaryota > Metazoa > Chordata > Mammalia > Rodentia > Sciuridae > Spermophilus > Spermophilus citellus. Next base: position 10,400,458 of record NC_138192.1, on the reverse strand, counting down.
GGCGACTTGGTTTCCCAAATTTCGTTCTTCTATGTTGAAGCGTTCGTTTCCAGTAACACTTTGAATTTTTAGGTTTCACTCTGTTTTCTCCTATATTGATAGATGTATTTGGAACTCTAAATCCAACACGGTTTGTGCTAGGTTCTTGAAACTTGACACAATAAAGTAGTTTCACGTTCTATCTCTATGGTTTCTTTCCTCTTGATGTAATCCTAAGCAGTGACTGGCGAGAAACACTTTCATGGAAAGGGGTTGCCAGGCTTCCCAAAATTACGAATCTCCAGAAATCTCAGCAAATATTTTTTCACCCAAACTGGATGATACTTTCAGGTAATGATCAGTACACTAAGGCGACTTGGTTCCCCAAATTTCGTTCTTCTATGTTGAAGCGTTCGTTTCCAGTAACACTTTGAATTTTTAGGTTTCACTCTGTTTTCTCCTATATTGATAGATGTATTTGGAACTCTAAATCCAACAGGGTTTGTGCTAGCTTCTTGAAACTTGACACAATAAAGTAGTTTCACGTTCTATCTCTACGTTTTGTTTCCTCTTGATGTAGCCCTAAGCAGTAACTGGCGGGAAACACTTTCATGGAAAGGGGTTGCCAAGCTTCCTAAAATTACGAATCTCCAGAAATCTCAGCAAATATTTTTTCACCCAAACTGGATGATACTTTCAGGTAATGATCAGTACACTAAGGCGACTTGGTTCCCCAAATTTCGTTCTTCTATGTTGAAGCGTTCGTTTGCAGTAACAGTTTGAATTTTTAGGTTTCACTCTGTTTTCTCCTATATTGATAGATGTATTTGGAACTCTAAATCCAACACGGTTTGTGCTGGCTTCTTGAAACATGACACAATAAAGTAGTTTCACGTTCTATCTCTATGTTTTGTTTCCTCTTGATGTAGCCCAATGCAGTGACTGGCGAGAAACACTTTCATGGAAAAAGGTTGCCAGGCTTCCCAAAATTACGAATCTCCAGAAATCTCAGCAAATATTTTTTCACCCAAACTGGATGATACTTTCAGGTAATGATCAGTACACTAAGGCGACTTGGTTCCCCAAATTTCGTTCTTCTATGTTGAAGCGTTCGTTTCCAGTAACAGTTTGAATTTTTAGGTTTCACTCTGTTTTCTCTTATATTGATAGATGTATTTGGAACTCTAAATCCAACACGGTTTGTGCTAGCTTCTTGAAACATGACACAATAAAGTAGTTTCACGTTCTATCTCTATGTTTTGTTTCCTCTTGATGTAGCCCAATGCAGTGACTGGCGAGAAACACTTTCATGGAAAGGGGTTGCCAGGCTTCCCAAAATTACGAATCTCCAGAAATCTCAGCAAATATTTTTTCACCCAAACTGGATGATACTTTCAGGTAATGATCAGTACACTAAGGCGACTTGGTTCCCCAAATTTCATTCTTCTATGTTGAAGCGTTCGTTTCCAGTAACACTTTGAATTTTTAGGTTTCACTCTGTTTTCTCCTATATTGATAGATGTATTTGGAACTCTAAATCCAACAGTGTTTGTGCTAGTTTCTTGAAACTTGACACAATAAAGTAGTTTCACGTTCTATCTCTACGTTTTGTTTCCTCTTGATGTAGCCCTAAGCAGTTACTGGCGGGAAACACTTTCATGGAAAGGGGTTGCCAAGCTTCCTAAAATTACGAATCTCCAGAAATCTCAGCAAATATTTTTTCACCCAAACTGGATGATACTTTCAGGTAATGATCAGTACACTAAGCCGACTTGGTTCCCCAAACTTCGTTCTTCTATGTTGAAGCGTTCGTTTCCAGTAACAGTTTGAATTTTTAGGTTTCACTCTGTTTTCTCCTATATTGATACATGTATTTGGAACTCTAAATCCAACACGGTTTGTGCTAGCTTCTTGAAACTTGAAGCAATAAAGTACTTTCTCGTTCTATCTCTATGTTTTGTTTCGTCTTGATGTAGCCCTAAGCAGTGACTGGGGAGAAACACTTTCATGAAAAGGTGTTGCCAAGCTTCCAAAAATTAGGAATCTCCAGAAATCCCAGCAAATATATTTTCACCCAAACTGGATGATACTTTCAGGTAATGATCAGTACACTAAGCCGACTTGGTTCCCCAAATTTTGTTCCTCTATGTTGCATCGTTCGTTTGCAGTAACATTTTGAATTTTTAGGTTTCACTCTGTTCTCTCCTATATTGATAGATGTATTTGGAACTCTAAATCCAACACGGTTTGTGCTAGCTTCTTGAAACTTGAAACAATAAAGTAGTTTCAAGTTCTGTCTCTATGTTTGGTTCCTCTTGATGTAGCCCTAAGCAGTGACTGGCGAGAAACACGTTCATTGAAAGGGATTGCCAAGCTTCCAAAAATACGAATCTCCAGAAATCTCAGCAAACATTTTTTCACCCAAACTGGATGATACTTTCAGGTATTGATCAGTGCACTAAGGCGACTTGGTTCCCCAAATATCGTTCTTCTATGTTGAAGCGTTCCTTTCCAGTAACAGTTTGAATTTTTAGGTTTCACTCTGTATTCTCCTATATTGATATATGTGTTTGGAACTCTAAATCCAACACGGTTTGTGCTAACTTCTTGAAACCGGACACAATAAAGTAGTTTCACCTTCTATCTCTGTGTTTTGTTTCCTCTTGATGTAGACCTAAGCAGTGACTGGCGAGAAACACTTTCATGGAAAGGGTTTGCCAAGCTGCCAAAAATTACGAATCTCCAGAAATCTCAGCAAATATTTTTTCACCCAAACTGGATGATACTTTGAAGTAATGATCAGAACACTAAGGCGACTTGGTTCCCCAAATTTCGTTCTTCTATGTTGAAGCGTTCGTTTCCAGTAACAGTTTGAATTTTTAGGTTTCACTCTGTTTTCTCCTATATTGATAGATGTATTTGGAACTCTAAATCCTACACGGTTTGTGCTAGCTTCTTGAAACATGACACAATAAAGTAGTTTCACGTTCTATCTCTATGTTTTGTTTCCTCTTGATGTAGCCCAATGCAGTGACTGGCGAGAAACACTTTCATGGAAAGGGGTTGCCAGGCTTCCCAAAATTACGAATCTCCAGAAATCTCAGCAAATATTTTTTCACCCAAACTGGATGATACTTTCAGGTAATGATCAGTACACTAAGGCGACTTGGTTCCCCAAATTTCGTTCTTCTATGTTGAAGCGTTCGTTTCCAGTAACAGTTTGAATTTTTAGGTTTCACTCTCTTTTCTCCTATATTGATACATGTATTTGGAACTCTAAATCCAACACGGTTTGTGCTAGCTTCTTGAAACTTGAAGCAATAAAGTACTTTCTCGTTCTATCTCTATGTTTTGTTTCGTCTTGATGTAGCCCTAAGCAGTGACTGGGGAGAAACACTTTCATGAAAAGGTGTTGCCAAGCTTCCAAAAATTAGGAATCTCCAGAAATCCCAGCAAATATATTTTCACCCAAACTGGATGATACTTTCAGGTAATGATCAGTACACTCAGCCGACTTGGTTCCCCAAATTTTGTTCCTCTATGTTGCATCGTTCGTTTGCAGTAACATTTTGAATTTTTAGGTTTCACTCTGTTCTCTCCTATATTGATAGATGTATTTGGAACTCTAAATCCAACACGGTTTGTGCTAGCTTCTTGAAACTTGAAACAATAAAGTAGTTTCAAGTTCTGTCTCTATGTTTGGTTCCTCTTGATGTAGCCCTAAGCAGTGACTGGCGAGAAACACGTTCATTGAAAGGGATTGCCAAGCTTCCAAAAATACGAATCTCCAGAAATCTCAGCAAACATTTTTTCACCCAAACTGGATGATACTTTCAGGTATTGATCAGTGCACTAAGGCGACTTGGTTCCCCAAATATCGTTCTTCTATGTTGAAGCGTTCATTTCCAGTAACAGTTTGAATTTTTAGGTTTCACTCTGTATTCTCCTATATTGATATATGTGTTTGGAACTGTAAATCCAACACGGTTTGTGCTAACTTCTTGAAACCGGACACAATAAAGTAGTTTCACGTTCTATCTCTGTGTTTTGTTTCCTCTTGATGTAGACCTAAGCAGTGACTGGCGAGAAACACTTTCATGGAAAGGGTTTGCCAAGCTGCCAAAAATTACGAATCTCCAGAAATCTCAGCAAATATTTTTTCACCCAAACTGGATGATACTTTGAAGTAATGATCAGAACACTAAGGCGACTTGGTTCCCCAAATTTCGTTCTTCTATGTTGAAGCGTTCGTTTCCAGTAACAGTTTGAATTTTTAGGTTTCACTCTGTTTTCTCCTATATTGACACATGTATTTGGAACTCTAAATCCAACACGGTTTGTGCTAGCTTCTTGAAACTTGAAACAATAAAGTGGTTTCTCGTTCTATCTCTATGTTTTGTTGCCTCTTGATGTAGCCCTAAGCAGTGACTGGCGAGAAACACTTTCATGGAAAGGGGTTGCCAGGCTTCCCAAAATTACGAATCTCCAGAAATCTCAGCAAATATTTTTTCACCCAAACTGGATGATACTTTCAGGTAATGATCAGTACACTAAGGCGACTTGGTTCCCCAAATTTCGTTCTTCTATGTTGAAGCGTTCGTTTCCAGTAACAGTTTGAATTTTTAGGTTTCACTCTGTTTTCTCCTATATTGATAGATGTATTTGGAACTCTAAATCCAACACGGTTTGTGCTGGCTTCTTGAAACATGACACAATAAAGTAGTTTCACGTTCTATCTCTATGTTTTGTTTCCTCTTGATGTAGCCCAATGCAGTGACTGGCGAGAAACACTTTCATGGAAAAAGGTTGCCAGGCTTCCCAAAATTACGAATCTCCAGAAATCTCAGCAAATATTTTTTCACCCAAACTGGATGATACTTTCAGGTAATGATCAGTACACTAAGGCGACTTGGTTCCCCAAATTTCGTTCTTCTATGTTGAAGCGTTCGTTTGCAGTAACAGTTTGAATTTTTAGGTTTCACTCTGTTTTCTCCTATATTGATAGATGTATTTGGAACTCTAAATCCAACACGGTTTGTGCTGGCTTCTTGAAACATGACACAATAAAGTAGTTTCACGTTCTATCTCTATGTTTTGTTTCCTCTTGATGTAGCCCAATGCAGTGACTGGCGAGAAACACTTTCATGGAAAAAGGTTGCCAGGCTTCCCAAAATTACGAATCTCCAGAAATCTCAGCAAATATTTTTTCACCCAAACTGGATGATACTTTCAGGTAATGATCAGTACACTAAGGCGACTTGGTTCCCCAAATTTCGTTCTTCTATGTTGAAGCGTTCGTTTCCAGTAACAGTTTGAATTTTTAGGTTTCACTCTGTTTTCTCTTATATTGATAGATGTATTTGGAACTCTAAATCCAACACGGTTTGTGCTAGCTTCTTGAAACATGACACAATAAAGTAGTTTCACGTTCTATCTCTATGTTTTGTTTCCTCTTGATGTAGCCCAATGCAGTGACTGGCGAGAAACACTTTCATGGAAAGGGGTCTCCAGGCTTCCCAAAATTACGAATCTCCAGAAATCTCAGCAAATATTTTTTCACCCAAACTGGATGATACTTTCAGGTAATGATCAGTACACTAAGGCGACTTGGTTCCCCAAATTTCATTCTTCTATGTTGAAGCGTTCGTTTCCAGTAACACTTTGAATTTTTAGGTTTCACTCTGTTTTCTCCTATATTGATAGATGTATTTGGAACTCTAAATCCAACAGTGTTTGTGCTAGTTTCTTGAAACTTGACACAATAAAGTAGTTTCACGTTCTATCTCTACGTTTTGTTTCCTCTTGATGTAGCCCTAAGCAGTTACTGGCGGGAAACACTTTCATGGAAAGGGGTTGCCAAGCTTCCTAAAATTACGAATCTCCAGAAATCTCAGCAAATATTTTTTCACCCAAACTGGATGATACTTTCAGGTAATGATCAGTACACTAAGCCGACTTGGTTCCCCAAACTTCGTTCTTCTATGTTGAAGCGTTCGTTTCCAGTAACAGTTTGAATTTTTAGGTTTCACTCTGTTTTCTCCTATATTGATACATGTATTTGGAACTCTAAATCCAACACGGTTTGTGCTAGCTTCTTGAAACTTGAAGCAATAAAGTACTTTCTCGTTCTATCTCTATGTTTTGTTTCGTCTTGATGTAGCCCTAAGCAGTGACTGGGGAGAAACACTTTCATGAAAAGGTGTTGCCAAGCTTCCAAAAATTAGGAATCTCCAGAAATCCCAGCAAATATATTTTCACCCAAACTGGATGATACTTTCAGGTAATGATCAGTACACTAAGCCGACTTGGTTCCCCAAATTTTGTTCCTCTATGTTGCATCGTTCGTTTGCAGTAACATTTTGAATTTTTAGGTTTCACTCTGTTCTCTCCTATATTGATAGATGTATTTGGAACTCTAAATCCAACACGGTTTGTGCTAGCTTCTTGAAACTTGAAACAATAAAGTAGTTTCAAGTTCTGTCTCTATGTTTGGTTCCTCTTGATGTAGCCCTAAGCAGTGACTGGCGAGAAACACGTTCATTGAAAGGGATTGCCAAGCTTCCAAAAATACGAATCTCCAGAAATCTCAGCAAACATTTTTTCACCCAAACTGGATGATACTTTCAGGTATTGATCAGTGCACTAAGGCGACTTGGTTCCCCAAATATCGTTCTTCTATGTTGAAGCGTTCATTTCCAGTAACAGTTTGAATTTTTAGGTTTCACTCTGTATTCTCCTATATTGATATATGTGTTTGGAACTCTAAATCCAACACGGTTTGTGCTAACTTCTTGAAACCGGACACAATAAAGTAGTTTCACGTTCTATCTCTGTGTTTTGTTTCCTCTTGATGTAGACCTAAGCAGTGACTGGCGAGAAACACTTTCATGGAAAGGGTTTGCCAAGCTGCCAAAAATTACGAATCTCCAGAAATCTCAGCAAATATTTTTTCACCCAAACTGGATGATACTTTGAAGTAATGATCAGAACACTAAGGCGACTTGGTTCCCCAAATTTCGTTCTTCTATGTTGAAGCGTTCGTTTCCAGTAACAGTTTGAATTTTTAGGTTTCACTCTGTTTTCTCCTATATTGATAGATGTATTTGGAACTCTAAATCCTACACGGTTTGTGCTAGCTTCTTGAAACATGACACAATAAAGTAGTTTCACGTTCTATCTCTATGTTTTGTTTCCTCTTGATGTAGCCCAATGCAGTGACTGGCGAGAAACACTTTCATGGAAAGGGGTTGCCAGGCTTCCCAAAATTACGAATCTCCAGAAATCTCAGCAAATATTTTTTCACCCAAACTGGATGATACTTTCAGGTAATGATCAGTACACTAAGGCGACTTGGTTCCCCAAATTTCGTTCTTCTATGTTGAAGCGTTCGTTTCCAGTAACAGTTTGAATTTTTAGGTTTCACTCTCTTTTCTCCTATATTGATACATGTATTTGGAACTCTAAATCCAACACGGTTTGTGCTAGCTTCTTGAAACTTGAAGCAATAAAGTACTTTCTCGTTCTATCTCTATGTTTTGTTTCGTCTTGATGTAGCCCTAAGCAGTGACTGGGGAGAAACACTTTCATGAAAAGGTGTTGCCAAGCTTCCAAAAATTAGGAATCTCCAGAAATCCCAGCAAATATATTTTCACCCAAACTGGATGATACTTTCAGGTAATGATCAGTACACTCAGCCGACTTGGTTCCCCAAATTTTGTTCCTCTATGTTGCATCGTTCGTTTGCAGTAACATTTTGAATTTTTAGGTTTCACTCTGTTCTCTCCTATATTGATAGATGTATTTGGAACTCTAAATCCAACACGGTTTGTGCTAGCTTCTTGAAACTTGAAACAATAAAGTAGTTTCAAGTTCTGTCTCTATGTTTGGTTCCTCTTGATGTAGCCCTAAGCAGTGACTGGCGAGAAACACTTTCATGGAAAGGGGTTGCCAAGCTTCCAAAAATACGAATCTCCAGAAATCTCAGCAAACATTTTTTCACCCAAACTGGATGATACTTTCAGGTATTGATCAGTGCACTAAGGCGACTTGGTTCCCCAAATATCGTTCTTCTATGTTGAAGCGTTCATTTCCAGTAACAGTTTGAATTTTTAGGTTTCACTCTGTATTCTCCTATATTGATATATGTGTTTGGAACTGTAAATCCAACACGGTTTGTGCTAACTTCTTGAAACCGGACACAATAAAGTAGTTTCACGTTCTATCTCTGTGTTTTGTTTCCTCTTGATGTAGACCTAAGCAGTGACTGGCGAGAAACACTTTCATGGAAAGGGTTTGCCAAGCTGCCAAAAATTACGAATCTCCAGAAATCTCAGCAAATATTTTTTCACCCAAACTGGATGATACTTTGAAGTAATGATCAGAACACTAAGGCGACTTGGTTCCCCAAATTTCGTTCTTCTATGTTGAAGCGTTCGTTTCCAGTAACAGTTTGAATTTTTAGGTTTCACTCTGTTTTCTCATATATTGACACATGTATTTGGAACTCTAAATCCAACACGGTTTGTGCTAGCTTCTTGAAACTTGAAACAATAAAGTGGTTTCTCGTTCTATCTCTATGTTTTGTTGCCTCTTGATGTAGCCCTAAGCAGTGACTGGCGAGAAACACTTTCATGGAAAGGGGTTGCCAGGCTTCCCAAAATTACGAATCTCCAGAAATCTCAGCAAATATTTTTTCACCCAAACTGGATGATACTTTCAGGTAATGATCAGTACACTAAGGCGACTTGGTTCCCCAAATTTCATTCTTCTATGTTGAAGCGTTCGTTTCCAGTAACAGTTTGAATTTTTAGGTTTCACTCTGTTTTCTCCTATATTGATAGATGTATTTGGAACTCTAAATCCAACACGGTTTGTGCTGGCTTCTTGAAACATGACACAATAAAGTAGTTTCACGTTCTATCTCTATGTTTTGTTTCCTCTTGATGTAGCCCAATGCAGTGACTGGCGAGAAACACTTTCATGGAAAAAGGTTGCCAGGCTTCCCAAAATTACGAATCTCCAGAAATCTCAGCAAATATTTTTTCACCCAAACTGGATGATACTTTCAGGTAATGATCAGTACACTAAGGCGACTTGGTTCCCCAAATTTCGTTCTTCTATGTTGAAGCGTTCGTTTCCAGTAACAGTTTGAATTTTTAGGTTTCACTCTGTTTTCTCTTATATTGATAGATGTATTTGGAACTCTAAATCCAACACGGTTTGTGCTAGCTTCTTGAAACATGACACAATAAAGTAGTTTCACGTTCTATCTCTATGTTTTGTTTCCTCGTGATGTAGCCCAATGCAGTGACTGGCGAGAAACACTTTCATGGAAAGGGGTTGCCAGGCTTCCCAAAATTACGAATCTCCAGAAATCTCAGCAAATATTTTTTCACCCAAACTGGATGATACTTTCAGGTAATGATCAGTACACTAAGTCGACTTGGTTCCCCAAATTTTGTTCTTCTATGTTGAAGCGTTCGTTTCCAGTAACAGTTTGAATTTTTAGGTTTCACTCTCTTTTCTCCTATATTGATAGATGTGTTTGGAACTCTAAATCCAACACGGTTTGTGCTAGGTTCTTGAAACTTGACACAATAAAGTAGTTTCACGTTCTATCTCTATGTTTTGTTTCCTCTTGATGTAGCCTTAAGCAGTGACTGGCGAGAAACACTTTCATGGAAAGGGGTTGCCAAGCTTCCTAAAATTACGAATCTCCAGAAATCTCAGCAAATATTTTTTCACCCAAACTAGATGATACTTTCAGGTAATGATCAGTACACTAAGGCGACTTGGTTCCCCAAATTTCGTTCTTCTATGTTGAAGCGTTCGTTTCCAGTAACACTTTGAATTTTTAGGTTTCACTCTGTTTTCTCCTATATTGATAGATGTATTTGGAACTCTAAATCCAACAGTGTTTGTGCTAGCTTCTTGAAACTTGACACAATAAAGTAGTTTCACGTTCTATCTCTACGTTTTGTTTCCTCTTGATGTAGCCCTAAGCAGTTACTGGCGGGAAACACTTTCATGGAAAGGGGTTGCCAAGCTTCCTAAAATTACGAATCTCCAGAAATCTCAGCAAATATTTTTTCACCCAAACTGGATGATACTTTCAGGTAATGATCAGTACACTAAGCCGACTTGGTTCCCCAAACTTCGTTCTTCTATGTTGAAGCGTTCGTTTCCAGTAACAGTTTGAATTTTTAGGTTTCACTCTGTTTTCTCCTATATTGATACATGTATTTGGAACTCTAAATCCAACACGGTTTGTGCTAGCTTCTTGAAACTTGAAGCAATAAAGTACTTTCTCGTTCTATCTCTATGTTTTGTTTCGTCTTGATGTAGCCCTAAGCAGTGACTGGGGAGAAACACTTTCATGAAAAGGTGTTGCCAAGCTTCCAAAAATTAGGAATCTCCAGAAATCCCAGCAAATATATTTTCACCCAAACTGGATGATACTTTCAGGTAATGATCAGTACACTAAGCCGACTTGGTTCCCCAAATTTTGTTCCTCTATGTTGCATCGTTCGTTTGCAGTAACATTTTGAATTTTTAGGTTTCACTCTGTTCTCTCCTATATTGATAGATGTATTTGGAACTCTAAATCCAACACGGTTTGTGCTAGCTTCTTGAAACTTGAAACAATAAAGTAGTTTCAAGTTCTGTCTCTATGTTTGGTTCCTCTTTATGTAGCCCTAAGCAGTGACTGGCGAGAAACACGTTCATTGAAAGGGATTGCCAAGCTTCCAAAAATACGAATCTCCAGAAATCTCAGCAAACATTTTTTCACCCAAACTGGATGATACTTTCAGGTATTGATCAGTGCACTAAGGCGACTTGGTTCCCCAAATATCGTTCTTCTATGTTGAAGCGTTCATTTCCAGTAACAGTTTGAATTTTTAGGTTTCACTCTGTATTCTCCTATATTGATATATGTGTTTGGAACTCTAAATCCAACACGGTTTGTGCTAGCTTCTTGAAACTTGACACAATAAAGTAGTTTCACGTTCTATCTCTACGTTTTGTTTCCTCTTGATGTAGCCCTAAGCAGTGACTGGCGAGAAACACTTTCATTGAAAGGGGTTGCCAGGCTTCCCAAAATTACGAATCTCCAGAAATCTCAGCAAATATTTTTTCACCCAAACTGGATGATACTTTCAGGTAATGATCAGTACACTAAGGCGACTTGGTTTCCCAAATTTCGTTCTTCTATGTTGAAGCGTTCGTTTCCAGTAACACTTTGAATTTTTAGGTTTCACTCTGTTTTCTCCTATATTGATAGATGTATTTGGAACTCTAAATCCAACACGGTTTGTGCTAGGTTCTTGAAACTTGACACAATAAAGTAGTTTCACGTTCTATCTCTATGGTTTCTTTCCTCTTGATGTAGCCCTAAGCAGTGACTGGCGAGAAACACTTTCATGGAAAGGGGTTGCCAGGCTTCCCAAAATTACGAATCTCCAGAAATCTCAGCAAATATTTTTTCACCCAAACTGGATGATACTTTCAGGTAATGATCAGTACACTAAGGCGACTTGGTTCCCCAAATTTCGTTCTTCTATGTTGAAGCGTTCGTTTCCAGTAACACTTTGAATTTTTAGGTTTCACTCTGTTTTCTCCTATATTGATAGATGTATTTGGAACTCTAAATCCAACAGGGTTTGTGCTAGCTTCTTGAAACTTGACACAATAAAGTAGTTTCACGTTCTATCTCTACGTTTTGTTTCCTCTTGATGTAGCCCTAAGCAGTAACTGGCGGGAAACACTTTCATGGAAAGGGGTTGCCAAGCTTCCTAAAATTACGAATCTCCAGAAATCTCAGCAAATATTTTTTCACCCAAACTGGATGATACTTTCAGGTAATGATCAGTACACTAAGGCGACTTGGTTCACCAAATTTCGTTCTTCTATGTTGAAGCGTTCGTTTGCAGTAACAGTTTGAATTTTTAGGTTTCACTCTGTTTTCTCCTATATTGATAGATGTATTTGGAACTCTAAATCCAACACGGTTTGTGCTGGCTTCTTGAAACATGACACAATAAAGTAGTTTCACGTTCTATCTCTATGTTTTGTTTCCTCTTGATGTAGCCCAATGCAGTGACTGGCGAGAAACACTTTCATGGAAAAAGGTTGCCAGGCTTCCCAAAATTACGAATCTCCAGAAATCTCAGCAAATATTTTTTCACCCAAACTGGATGATACTTTCAGGTAATGATCAGTACACTAAGGCGACTTGGTTCCCCAAATTTCGTTCTTCTATGTTGAAGCGTTCGTTTGCAGTAACACTTTGAATTTTTAGGTTTCACTCTGTTTTCTCCTATATTGATAGATGTATTTGGAACTCTAAATCCAACACGGTTTGTGCTAGCTTCTTGAAACATGACACAATAAAGTAGTTTCACGTTCTATCTCTATGTTTTGTTTCCTCTTGATGTAGCCCAATGCAGTGACTGGCGAGAAACACTTTCATGGAAAGGGGTTGCCAGGCTTCCCAAAATTACGAATCTCCAGAAATCTCAGCAAATATTTTTTCACCCAAACTGGATGATACTTTCAGGTAATGATCAGTACACTAAGGCGACTTGGTTCCCCAAATTTCGTTCTTCTATGTTGAAGCGTTCGTTTCCAGTAACAGTTTGAATTTTTAGGTTTCACTCTCTTTTCTCCTATATTGATAGATGTGTTTGGAACTCTAAATCCAACACGGTTTGTGCTAGGTTCTTGAAACTTGACACAATAAAGTAGTTTCACGTTCTATCTCTATGTTTTGTTTCCTCTTGATGTAGCCTTAAGCAGTGACTGGCGAGAAACACTTTCATGGAAAGGGGTTGCCAAGCTTCCTAAAATTACGAATCTCCAGAAATCTCAGCAAATATTTTTTCACCCAAACTAGATGATACTTTCAGGTAAAGATCAGTACACTAAGGCGACTTGGTTCCCCAAATTTCGTTCTTCTATGTAGAAGCGTTCGTTTCCAGTAACACTTTGAATTTTTAGGTTTCACTCTGTTTTCTCCTATATTGATAGATGTATTTGGAACTCTAAATCCAACACGGTTTGTGCTAGGTTCTTGAAACTTGACACAATAAAGTAGTTTCACGTTCTATCTCTATGGTTTCTTTCCTCTTGATGTAGCCCTAAGCAGTGACTGGCGAGAAACACTTTCATGGAAAGGGGTTGCCAGGCTTCCCAAAATTACGAATCTCCAGAAATCTCAGCAAATATTTTTTCACCCAAACAGGATGATACTTTCAGGTAATGATCAGTACACTAAGGCGACTTGGTTTCCCAAATTTCGTTCTTCTATGTTGAAGCGTTCGTTTCCAGTAACACTTTGAATTTTTAGGTTTCACTCTGTTTTCTCCTATATTGATAGATGTATTTGGAACTCTAAATCCAACACGGTTTGTGCTAGGTTCTTGAAACTTGACACAATAAAGTAGTTTCACGTTCTATCTCTATGGTTTCTTTCCTCTTGATGTAGCCCTAAGCAGTGACTGGCGAGAAACACTTTCATGGAAAGGGGTTGCCAGGCTTCCCAAAATTACGAATCTCCAGAAATCTCAGCAAATATTTTTTCACCCAAACTGGATGATACTTTCACGTAATGATCAGTACACTAAGGCGACTTGGTTCCCCAAATTTCGTTCTTCTATGTTGAAGCGTTCGTTTCCAGTAACAGTTTGAATTTTTAGGTTTCACTCTGTTTTCTCCTATATTGATAGATGTGTTTGGAACTCTAAATCCAACACGGTTTTTGCTAGGTTCTTGAAACTTGACACAAAAAAGTAGTTTCACGTTCTATCTCTATGTTTTGTTTCCTCTTGATGTAGCCTTAAGCAGTGACTGGCGAGAAACACTTTCATGGAAAGGGGTTGCCAAGCTTCCTAAAATTACGAATCTCCAGAAATCTCAGCAAATATTTTTTCACCCAAACTGGATGATACTTTCAGGTAATGATCAGTACACTAAGCCGACTTGGTTCCCCAAACTTCGTTCTTCTATGTTGAAGCGTTCGTTTCCAGTAACAGTTTGAATTTTTAGGTTTCACTCTGTTTTCTCCTATATTGATACATGTATTTGGAACTCTAAATCCAACACGGTTTGTGCTAGCTTCTTGAAACTTGAAGCAATAAAGTACTTTCTCGTTCTATCTCTATGTTTTGTTTCGTCTTGATGTAGCCCTAAGCAGTGACTGGGGAGAAACACTTTCATGAAAAGGTGTTGCCAAGCTTCCAAAAATTAGGAATCTCCAGAAATCCCAGCAAATATATTTTCACCCAAACTGGATGATACTTTCAGGTAATGATCAGTACACTAAGCCGACTTGGTTCCCCAAATTTTGTTCCTCTATGTTGCATCGTTCGTTTGCAGTAACATTTTGAATTTTTAGGTTTCACTCTGTTCTCTCCTATATTGATAGATGTATTTGGAACTCTAAATCCAACACGGTTTGTGCTAGCTTCTTGAAACTTGAAACAATAAAGTAGTTTCAAGTTCTGTCTCTATGTTTGGTTCCTCTTTATGTAGCCCTAAGCAGTGACTGGCGAGAAACACGTTCATTGAAAGGGATTGCCAAGCTTCCAAAAATACGAATCTCCAGAAATCTCAGCAAACATTTTTTCACCCAAACTGGATGATACTTTCAGGTATTGATCAGTGCACTAAGGCGACTTGGTTCCCCAAATATCGTTCTTCTATGTTGAAGCGTTCATTTCCAGTAACAGTTTGAATTTTTAGGTTTCACTCTGTATTCTCCTATATTGATATATGTGTTTGGAACTCTAAATCCAACACGGTTTGTGCTAGCTTCTTGAAACTTGACACAATAAAGTAGTTTCACGTTCTATCTCTACGTTTTGTTTCCTCTTGATGTAGCCCTAAGCAGTGACTGGCGAGAAACACTTTCATGGAAAGGGGTTGCCAGGCTTCCCAAAATTACGAATCTCCAGAAATCTCAGCAAATATTTTTTCACCCAAACTGGATGATACTTTCAGGTAATGATCAGTACACTAAGGCGACTTGGTTTCCCAAATTTCGTTCTTCTATGTTGAAGCGTTCGTTTCCAGTAACACTTTGAATTTTTAGGTTTCACTCTGTTTTCTCCTATATTGATAGATGTATTTGGAACTCTAAATCCAACACGGTTTGTGCTAGGTTCTTGAAACTTGACACAATAAAGTAGTTTCACGTTCTATCTCTATGGTTTCTTTCCTCTTGATGTAGCCCTAAGCAGTGACTGGCGAGAAACACTTTCATGGAAAGGGGTTGCCAGGCTTCCCAAAATTACGAATCTCCAGAAATCTCAGCAAATATTTTTTCACCCAAACTGGATGATACTTTCAGGTAATGATCAGTACACTAAGGCGACTTGGTTCCCCAAATTTCGTTCTTCTATGTTGAAGCGTTCGTTTCCAGTAACACTTTGAATTTTTAGGTTTCACTCTGTTTTCTCCTATATTGATAGATGTATTTGGAACTCTAAATCCAACAGGGTTTGTGCTAGCTTCTTGAAACTTGACACAATAAAGTAGTTTCACGTTCTATCTCTACGTTTTGTTTCCTCTTGATGTAGCCCTAAGCAGTAACTGGCGGGAAACACTTTCATGGAAAGGGGTTGCCAAGCTTCCTAAAATTACGAATCTCCAGAAATCTCAGCAAATATTTTTTCACCCAAACTGGATGATACTTTCAGGTAATGATCAGTACACTAAGGCGACTTGGTTCACCAAATTTCGTTCTTCTATGTTGAAGCGTTCGTTTGCAGTAACAGTTTGAATTTTTAGGTTTCACTCTGTTTTCTCCTATATTGATAGATGTATTTGGAACTCTAAATCCAACACGGTTTGTGCTGGCTTCTTGAAACATGACACAATAAAGTAGTTTCACGTTCTATCTCTATGTTTTGTTTCCTCTTGATGTAGCCCAATGCAGTGACTGGCGAGAAACACTTTCATGGAAAAAGGTTGCCAGGCTTCCCAAAATTACGAATCTCCAGAAATCTCAGCAAATATTTTTTCACCCAAACTGGATGATACTTTCAGGTAATGATCAGTACACTAAGGCGACTTGGTTCCCCAAATTTCGTTCTTCTATGTTGAAGCGTTCGTTTGCAGTAACACTTTGAATTTTTAGGTTTCACTCTGTTTTCTCCTATATTGATAGATGTATTTGGAACTCTAAATCCAACACGGTTTGTGCTAGCTTCTTGAAACATGACACAATAAAGTAGTTTCACGTTCTATCTCTATGTTTTGTTTCCTCTTGATGTAGCCCAATGCAGTGACTGGCGAGAAACACTTTCATGGAAAGGGGTTGCCAGGCTTCCCAAAATTACGAATCTCCAGAAATCTCAGCAAATATTTTTTCACCCAAACTGGATGATACTTTCAGGTAATGATCAGTACACTAAGGCGACTTGGTTCCCCAAATTTCGTTCTTCTATGTTGAAGCGTTCGTTTCCAGTAACAGTTTGAATTTTTAGGTTTCACTCTCTTTTCTCCTATATTGATAGATGTGTTTGGAACTCTAAATCCAACACGGTTTGTGCTAGGTTCTTGAAACTTGACACAATAAAGTAGTTTCACGTTCTATCTCTATGTTTTGTTTCCTCTTGATGTAGCCTTAAGCAGTGACTGGCGAGAAACACTTTCATGGAAAGGGGTTGCCAAGCTTCCTAAAATTACGAATCTCCAGAAATCTCAGCAAATATTTTTTCACCCAAACTAGATGATACTTTCAGGTAAAGATCAGTACACTAAGGCGACTTGGTTCCCCAAATTTCGTTCTTCTATGTAGAAGCGTTCGTTTCCAGTAACACTTTGAATTTTTAGGTTTCACTCTGTTTTCTCCTATATTGATAGATGTATTTGGAACTCTAAATCCAACACGGTTTGTGCTAGGTTCTTGAAACTTGACACAATAAAGTAGTTTCACGTTCTATCTCTATGGTTTCTTTCCTCTTGATGTAGCCCTAAGCAGTGACTGGCGAGAAACACTTTCATGGAAAGGGGTTGCCAGGCTTCCCAAAATTACGAATCTCCAGAAATCTCAGCAAATATTTTTTCACCCAAACAGGATGATACTTTCAGGTAATGATCAGTACACTAAGGCGACTTGGTTTCCCAAATTTCGTTCTTCTATGTTGAAGCGTTCGTTTCCAGTAACACTTTGAATTTTTAGGTTTCACTCTGTTTTCTCCTATATTGATAGATGTATTTGGAACTCTAAATCCAACACGGTTTGTGCTAGGTTCTTGAAACTTGACACAATAAAGTAGTTTCACGTTCTATCTCTATGGTTTCTTTCCTCTTGATGTAGCCCTAAGCAGTGACTGGCGAGAAACACTTTCATGGAAAGGGGTTGCCAGGCTTCCCAAAATTACGAATCTCCAGAAATCTCAGCAAATATTTTTTCACCCAAACTGGATGATACTTTCACGTAATGATCAGTACACTAAGGCGACTTGGTTCCCCAAATTTCGTTCTTCTATGTTGAAGCGTTCGTTTCCAGTAACAGTTTGAATTTTTAGGTTTCACTCTGTTTTCTCCTATATTGATAGATGTGTTTGGAACTCTAAATCCAACACGGTTTTTGCTAGGTTCTTGAAACTTGACACAAAAAAGTAGTTTCACGTTCTATCTCTATGTTTTGTTTCCTCTTGATGTAGCCTTAAGCAGTGACTGGCGAGAAACACTTTCATGGAAAGGGGTTGCCAAGCTTCCTAAAATTACGAATCTCCAGAAATCTCAGCAAATATTTTTTCACCCAAACTGGATGATACTTTCAGGTAATGATCAGTACACTAAGCCGACTTGGTTCCCCAAACTTCGTTCTTCTATGTTGAAGCGTTCGTTTCCAGTAACAGTTTGAATTTTTAGGTTTCACTCTGTTTTCTCCTATATTGATACATGTATTTGGAACTCTAAATCCAACACGGTTTGTGCTAGCTTCTTGAAACTTGAAGCAATAAAGTACTTTCTCGTTCTATCTCTATGTTTTGTTTCGTCTTGATGTAGCCCTAAGCAGTGACTGGCGAGAAACACTTTCATGAAAAGGTGTTGCCAAGCTTCCAAAAATTAGGAATCTTCAGAAATCCCAGCAAATATATTTTCACCCAAACTGGATGATACTTTCAGGTAATGATCAGTACACTAAGGCGACTTGGTTCCCCAAATTTCGTTCTTCTATGTTGAAGCGTTCGTTTCCAGTAACACTTTGAATTTTTAGGTTTCACTCTGTTTTCTCCTATATTGATAGATGTATTTGGAACTCTAAATCCAACACGGTTTGTGCTAGCTTCTTGAAACTTGACACAATAAAGTAGTTTCACGTTCTATCTCTACGTTTTGTTTCCTCTTGAGGTAGCCCTAAGCAGTGACTGGCGAGAAACACTTTCATGGAAAGGGGTTGCCAGGCTTCCCAAAATTACGAATCTCCAGAAATCTCAGCAAATATTTTTTCACCCAAACTGGATGATACTTTCAGGTAATGATCAGTACACTAAGTCGACTTGGTTCCCCAAATTTCGTTCCTCTATGTTGAAGCGTTCGTTTCCAGTAACAGTTTGAATTTTTAGGTTTCACTCTGTTTTCTCCTATATTGATAGATGTATTTGGAACTCTAAATCCAACAGGGTTTGTGCTAGCTTCTTGAAACTTGACACAATAAAGTAGTTTCACGTTCTATCTCTACGTTTTGTTTCCTCTTGATGTAGCCCTAAGCAGTTACTGGCGGGAAACACTTTCATGGAAAGGGGTTGCCAAGCTTCCTAAAATTACGAAACTCCAGAAATCTCAGCAAATATTTTTTCACCCAAACTGGATGATACTTTCAGGTAATGATCAGTACACTAAAGCGACTTGGTTCCCCAAATTTCGTTCTTCTATGTTGAAGCGTTCGTTTGCAGTAACAGTTTGAATTTTTAGGTTTCACTCTGTTTTCTCCTATATTGATAGATGTATTTGGAACTCTAAATCCAACAGGGTTTGTGCTAGCTTCTTCAAACTTGACACAATAAAGTAGTTTCACGTTCTATCTCTACGTTTTGTTTCCTCTTGATATAGCCCTAAGCAGTTACTGGCGGGAAACACTTTCATGGAAAGGGGTTGCCAAGCTTCCTAAAATTACGAATCTCCAGAAATCTCAGCAAATATTTTTTCACCCAAACTGGATGATACTTTCAGGTAATGATCAGTACACTAAGGCGACTTGGTTCCCCAAATTTCGTTCTTCTATGTTGAAGCGTTCGTTTCCAGTAACAGTTTGAATTTTTAGGTTTCACTCTGTTTTCTTCTATATTGATAGATGTATTTGGAACACTAAATCCAACACGGTTTGTGCTAGCTTCTTGAAACTTGACACAATAAAGTAGTTTCACGTTCTATCTCTACGTTTTGTTTCCTCTTGATGTAGCCCTAAGCAGTTACTGGCGGGAAACACTTTCATGGAAAGGGGTTGCCAAGCTTCCTAAAATTACGAATCTCCAGAAATCTCAGCAAATATTTTTTCACCCAAACTGGATGATACTTTCAGGTAATGATCAGTACACTAAGGCGACTTGGTTCCCCAAATTTCGTTCTTCTATGTTGAAGCGTTCGTTTCCAGTAACAGTTTGAATTTTTAGGTTTCACTCTGTTTTCTCCTATATTGATAGATGTATTTGGAACTCTAAATCCAACACGGTTTGTGCTAGCTTCTTGAAACATGACACAATAAAGTAGTTTCACGTTCTATCTCTATGTTTTGTTTCCTCTTGATGTAGCCCAATGCAGTGACTGGCGAGAAACACTTTCATGGAAAGGGGTTGCCAGGCTTCCCAAAATTACGAATCTCCAGAAATCTCAGCAAATATTTTTTCACCCAAACTGGATGATACTTTCAGGTAATGATCAGTACACTAAGGCGACTTGGTTCCCCAAATTTCGTTCTTCTATGTTGAAGCGTTCGTTTCCAGTAACACTTTGAATTTTTAGGTTTCACTCTGTTTTCTCCTATATTGATAGATGTATTTGGAACTCTAAATCCAACAGGGTTTGTGCTAGCTTCTTGAAACTTGACACAATAAAGTAGTTTCACGTTCTATCTCTACGTTTTGTTTCCTCTTGATGTAGCCCTAAGCAGTAACTGGCGAGAAACACTTTCATGGAAAGGGGTTGCCAAGCTTCCTAAAATTACGAATCTCCAGAAATCTCAGCAAATATTTTTTCACCCAAACTGAATGATACTTTCAGGTAATGATCAGTACACTAAGGCGACTTGGTTCCCCAAATTTCGTTCTTCTATGTTGAAGCGTTCGTTTCCAGTAACACTTTGAATTTTTAGGTTTCACTCTGTTTTCTCCTATATTGATAGATGTATTTGGAACTCTAAATCCAACACGGTTTGTGCTAGCTTCTTGAAACTTGACACAATAAAGTAGTTTCACGTTCTATCTCTACGTTTTGTTTCCTCTTGATGTAGCCCTAAGCAGTGACTGGCGAGAAACACTTTCATGGAAAGGGGTTGCCAGGCTTCCCAAAATTACGAATCTCCAGAAATCTCAGCAAATATTTTTTCACCCAAACTGGATGATACTTTCAGGTAATGATCAGTACACTAAGTCGACTTGGTTCCCCAAATTTCGTTCCTCTATGTTGAAGCGTTCGTTTCCAGTAACAGTTTGAATTTTTAGGTTTCACTCTGTTTTCTCCTATATTGATAGATGTATTTGGAACTCTAAATCCAACAGGGTTTGTGCTAGCTTCTTGAAACTTGACACAATAAAGTAGTTTCACGTTCTATCTCTACGTTTTGTTTCCTCTTGATGTAGCCCTAAGCAGTTACTGGCGGGAAACACTTTCATGGAAAGGGGTTGCCAAGCTTCCTAAAATTACGAATCTCCAGAAATCTCAGCAAATATTTTTTCACCCAAACTGGATGATACTTTCAGGTAATGATCAGTACACTAAGGCGACTTGGTTCCCCAAATTTCGTTCTTCTATGTTGAAGCGTTCGTTTGCAGTAACAGTTTGAATTTTTAGGTTTCACTCTGTTTTCTCCTATATTGATAGATGTATTTGGAACTCTAAATCCAACAGGGTTTGTGCTAGCTTCTTGAAACTTGACACAATAAAGTAGTTTCACGTTCTATCTCTACGTTTTGTTTCCTCTTTATATAGCCCTAAGCAGTTACTGGCGGGAAACACTTTCATGGAAAGGGGTTGCCAAACTTCCTAAAATTACGAATCTCCAGAAATCTCAGCAAATATTTTTTCACCCAAACTGGATGATACTTTCAGGTAATGATCAGTACACTAAGGCGACTTGGTTCCCCAAATTTCGTTCTTCTATGTTGAAGCGTTCGTTTCCAGTAACAGTTTGAATTTTTAGGTTTCACTCTGTTTTCTCCTATATTGATACATGTATTTGGAACTCTAAATCCAACACGGTTTGTGCTAGCTTCTTGAAACTTGAAGCAATAAAGTACTTTCTCGTTCTATCTCTATGTTTTGTTTCGTCTTGATGTAGCCCTAAGCAGTGACTGGCGAGAAACACTTTCATGAAAAGGTGTTGCCAAGCTTCCAAAAATTAGGAATCTTCAGAAATCCCAGCAAATATATTTTCACCCAAACTGGATGATACTTTCAGGTAATGATCAGTACACTAAGGCGACTTGGTTCCCCAAATTTCGTTCTTCTATGTTGAAGCGTTCGTTTCCAGTAACACTTTGAATTTTTAGGTTTCACTCTGTTTTCTCCTATATTGATAGATGTATTTGGAACTCTAAATCCAACACGGTTTGTGCTAGCTTCTTGAAACTTGACACAATAAAGTAGTTTCACGTTCTATCTCTACGTTTTGTTTCCTCTTGAGGTAGCCCTAAGCAGTGACTGGCGAGAAACACTTTCATGGAAAGGGGTTGCCAGGCTTCCCAAAATTACGAATCTCCAGAAATCTCAGCAAATATTTTTTCACCCAAACTGGATGATACTTTCAGGTAATGATCAGTACACTAAGTCGACTTGGTTCCCCAAATTTCGTTCCTCTATGTTGAAGCGTTCGTTTCCAGTAACAGTTTGAATTTTTAGGTTTCACTCTGTTTTCTCCTATATTGATAGATGTATTTGGAACTCTAAATCCAACAGGGTTTGTGCTAGCTTCTTGAAACTTGACACAATAAAGTAGTTTCACGTTCTATCTCTACGTTTTGTTTCCTCTTGATGTAGCCCTAAGCAGTTACTGGCGGGAAACACTTTCATGGAAAGGGGTTGCCAAGCTTCCTAAAATTACGAAACTCCAGAAATCTCAGCAAATATTTTTTCACCCAAACTGGATGATACTTTCAGGTAATGATCAGTACACTAAAGCGACTTGGTTCCCCAAATTTCGTTCTTCTATGTTGAAGCGTTCGTTTGCAGTAACAGTTTGAATTTTTAGGTTTCACTCTGTTTTCTCCTATATTGATAGATGTATTTGGAACTCTAAATCCAACAGGGTTTGTGCTAGCTTCTTGAAACTTGACACAATAAAGTAGTTTCACGTTCTATCTCTACGTTTTGTTTCCTCTTGATATAGCCCTAAGCAGTTACTGGCGGGAAACACTTTCATGGAAAGGGTTTGCCAAGCTTCCTAAAATTACGAATCTCCAGAAATCTCAGCAAATATTTTTTCACCCAAACTGGATGATACTTTCAGGTAATGATCAGTACACTAAGGCGACTTGGTTCCCCAAATTTCGTTCTTCTATGTTGAAGCGTTCGTTTCCAGTAACAGTTTGAATTTTTAGGTTTCACTCTGTTTTCTTCTATATTGATAGATGTATTTGGAACACTAAATCCAACACGGTTTGTGCTAGCTTCTTGAAACTTGACACAATAAAGTAGTTTCACGTTCTATCTCTACGTTTTGTTTCCTCTTGATGTAGCCCTAAGCAGTTACTGGCGGGAAACACTTTCATGGAAAGGGGTTGCCAAGCTTCCTAAAATTACGAATCTCCAGAAATCTCAGCAAATATTTTTTCACCCAAACTGGATGATACTTTCAGGTAATGATCAGTACACTAAGGCGACTTGGTTCCCCAAATTTCGTTCTTCTATGTTGAAGCGTTCGTTTCCAGTAACAGTTTGAATTTTTAGGTTTCACTCTGTTTTCTCCTATATTGATAGATGTATTTGGAACTCTAAATCCAACAGGGTTTGTGCTAGCTTCTTGAAACATGACACAATAAAGTAGTTTCACGTTCTATCTCTATGTTTTGTTTCCTCTTGATGTAGCCCAATGCAGTGACTGGCGAGAAACACTTTCATGGAAAGGGGTTGCCAGGCTTCCCAAAATTACGAATCTCCAGAAATCTCAGCAAATATTTTTTCACCCAAACTGGATGATACTTTCAGGTAATGATCAGTACACTAAGGCGACTTGGTTCCCCAAATTTCGTTCTTCTATGTTGAAGCGTTCGTTTCCAGTAACACTTTGAATTTTTAGGTTTCACTCTGTTTTCTCCTATATTGATAGATGTATTTGGAACTCTAAATCCAACAGGGTTTGTGCTAGCTTCTTGAAACTTGACACAATAAAGTAGTTTCACGTTCTATCTCTACGTTTTGTTTCCTCTTGATGTAGCCCTAAGCAGTAACTGGCGAGAAACACTTTCATGGAAAGGGGTTGCCAAGCTTCCTAAAATTACGAATCTCCAGAAATCTCAGCAAATATTTTTTCACCCAAACTGAATGATACTTTCAGGTAATGATCAGTACACTAAGGCGACTTGGTTCCCCAAATTTCGTTCTTCTATGTTGAAGCGTTCGTTTCCAGTAACACTTTGAATTTTTAGGTTTCACTCTGTTTTCTCCTATATTGATAGATGTATTTGGAACTCTAAATCCAACACGGTTTGTGCTAGCTTCTTGAAACTTGACACAATAAAGTAGTTTCACGTTCTATCTCTACGTTTTGTTTCCTCTTGATGTAGCCCTAAGCAGTGACTGGCGAGAAACACTTTCATGGAAAGGGGTTGCCAGGCTTCCCAAAATTACGAATCTCCAGAAATCTCAGCAAATATTTTTTCACCCAAACTGGATGATACTTTCAGGTAATGATCAGTACACTAAGTCGACTTGGTTCCCCAAATTTCGTTCCTCTATGTTGAAGCGTTCGTTTCCAGTAACAGTTTGAATTTTTAGGTTTCACTCTGTTTTCTCCTATATTGATAGATGTATTTGGAACTCTAAATCCAACAGGGTTTGTGCTAGCTTCTTGAAACTTGACACAATAAAGTAGTTTCACGTTCTATCTCTACGTTTTGTTTCCTCTTGATGTAGCCCTAAGCAGTTACTGGCGGGAAACACTTTCATGGAAAGGGGTTGCCAAGCTTCCTAAAATTACGAATCTCCAGAAATCTCAGCAAATATTTTTTCACCCAAACTGGATGATACTTTCAGGTAATGATCAGTACACTAAGGCGACTTGGTTCCCCAAATTTCGTTCTTCTATGTTGAAGCGTTCGTTTGCAGTAACAGTTTGAATTTTTAGGTTTCACTCTGTTTTCTCCTATATTGATAGATGTATTTGGAACTCTAAATCCAACAGGGTTTGTGCTAGCTTCTTGAAACTTGACACAATAAAGTAGTTTCACGTTCTATCTCTACGTTTTGTTTCCTCTTGATATAGCCCTAAGCAGTTACTGGCGGGAAACACTTTCATGGAAAGGGGTTGCCAAACTTCCTAAAATTACGAATCTCCAGAAATCTCAGCAAATATTTTTTCACCCAAACTGGATGATACTTTCAGGTAATGATCAGTACACTAAGGCGACTTGGTTCCCCAAATTTCGTTCTTCTATGTTGAAGCGTTCGTTTCCAGTAACAGTTTGAATTTTTAGGTTTCACTCTGTTTTCTTCTGTATTGATAGATGTATTTGGAACACTAAATCCAACACGGTTTGTGCTAGCTTCTTGAAACTTGACACAATAAAGTAGTTTCACGTTCTATCTCTACGTTTTGTTTCCTCTTGATGTAGCCCTAAGCAGTTACTGGCGGGAAACACTTTCATGGAAAGGGGTTGCCAAGCTTCCTAAAATTACGAATCTCCAGAAATCTCAGCAAATATTTTTTCACCCAAACTGGATGATACTTTCAGGTAATGATCAGTACACTAAGGCGACTTGGTTCCCCAAATTTCGTTCTTCTATGTTGAAGCGTTCGTTTGCAGTAACAGTTTGAATTTTTAGGTTTCACTCTGTTTTCTCCTATATTGATAGATGTATTTGGAACTCTAAATCCAACACGGTTTGTGCTGGCTTCTTGAAACATGACACAATAAAGTAGTTTCACGTTCTATCTCTATGTTTTGTTTCCTCTTGATGTAGCCCAATGCAGTGACTGGCGAGAAACACTTTTGTGGAAAAAGGTTGCCAGGCTTCCCAAAATTACGAATCTCCAGAAATCTCAGCAAATATTTTTTCACCCAAACTGGATGATACTTTCAGGTAATGATCAGTACACTAAGGCGACTTGGTTCCCCAAATTTCGTTCTTCTATGTTGAAGCGTTCGTTTGCAGTAACAGTTTGAATTTTTAGGTTTCACTCTGTTTTCTCCTATATTGATAGATGTATTTGGAACTCTAAATCCAACAGGGTTTGTGCTAGCTTCTTGATACTTGAAACAATAAAGTAGTTTCAAGTTCTATCTCTACGTTTTGTTTCCTCTTGATGTAGCCCTAAGCAGTTACTGGCGAGAAACACTTTCATGGAAAGGGGTTGCCAAGTTTCCCAAAATTACGAATCTCCAGAAATCTCAGCAAATATTTTTTCACCCAAACTGGATGATACTTTCAGGTAATGATCAGTACACTAAGGCGACTTGGTTCCCCAAATTTCGTTCTTCTATGTTGAAGCGTTCGTTTCCAGTAACACTTTGAATTTTTAGGTTTCACTCTGTTTTCTCCTATATTGATAGATGTATTTGGAACTCTAAATCCAACACGGTTTGTGCTGGCTTCTTGAAACATGACACAATAAAGTAGTTTCACATTCTATCTCTATGTTTTGTTTCCTCTTGATGTAGTCCAATGCAGTGACTGGCGA
Source organism: Spermophilus citellus (assembly GCF_964194105.1). Classification (NCBI taxonomy): domain Eukaryota; kingdom Metazoa; phylum Chordata; class Mammalia; order Rodentia; family Sciuridae; genus Spermophilus; species Spermophilus citellus. Next base: position 10,374,414 of record NC_138192.1, on the reverse strand, counting down.
GAAACACTTTCATGGAAAGGGGTTGCCAAGCTTCCCAAAATTACGAATCTCCAGAAATCTCAGCAAATATTTTTTCACCCAAACTGGATGATACTTTCAGGTAATGATCAGTACACTAAGGCGACTTGGTTCCCCAAATTTCGTTCTTCTATGTTGAAGCGTTCGTTTCCAGTAACAGTTTGAATTTTTAGGTTTCACTCTGTTTTCTCCTATATTGATAGATGTATTTGGAACTCTAAATCCAACAGGGTTTGTGCTAGCTTCTTGAAACTTGACACAATAAAGTAGTTTCACGTTCTATCTCTACGTTTTGTTTCCTCTTGATGTAGCCCTAAGCAGTAACTGGCGAGAAACACTTTCATGGAAAGGGGTTGCCAAGCTTCCTAAAATTACGAATCTCCAGAAATCTCAGCAAATATTTTTTCACCCAAACTGGATGATACTTTCAGGTAATGATCAGTACACTAAGGCGACTTGGTTCCCCAAATTTCGTTCTTCTATGTTGAAGCGTTCGTTTCCAGTAACAGTTTGAATTTTTAGGTTTCACTCTGTTTTCTTCTATATTGATAGATGTATTTGGAACACTAAATCCAACACGGTTTGTGCTAGCTTCTTGAAACTTGACACAATAAAGTAGTTTCACGTTCTATCTCTACGTTTTGTTTCCTCTTGATGTAGCCCTAAGCAGTTACTGGCGGGAAACACTTTCATGGAAAGGGGTTGCCAAGCTTCCTAAAATTACGAATCTCCAGAAATCTCAGCAAATATTTTTTCACCCAAACTGGATGATACTTTCAGGTAATGATCAGTACACTAAGGCGACTTGGTTCCCCAAATTTCGTTCTTCTATGTTGAAGCGTTCGTTTGCAGTAACAGTTTGAATTTTTAGGTTTCACTCTGTTTTCTCCTATATTGATAGATGTATTTGGAACTCTAAATCCAACACGGTTTGTGCTGGCTTCTTGAAACATGACACAATAAAGTAGTTTCACGTTCTATCTCTATGTTTTGTTTCCTCTTGATGTAGCCCAATGCAGTGACTGGCGAGAAACACTTTCATGGAAAAAGGTTGCCAGGCTTCCCAAAATTACGAATCTCCAGAAATCTCAGCAAATATTTTTTCACCCAAACTGGATGATACTTTCAGGTAATGATCAGTACACTAAGGCGACTTGGTTCCCCAAATTTCGTTCTTCTATGTTGAAGCGTTCGTTTCCAGTAACAGTTTGAATTTTTAGGTTTCACTCTGTTTTCTCTTATATTGATAGATGTATTTGGAACTCTAAATCCAACACGGTTTGTGCTAGCTTCTTGAAACATGACACAATAAAGTAGTTTCACGTTCTATCTCTACGTTTTGTTTCCTCTTGATGTAGCCCAATGCAGTGACTGGCGAGAAACACTTTCATGGAAAGGGGTTGCCAGGCTTCCCAAAATTACGAATCTCCAGAAATCTCAGCAAATATTTTTTCACCCAAACTGGATGATACTTTCAGGTAATGATCAGTACACTAAGGCGACTTGGTTCCCCAAATTTCGTTCTTCTATGTTGAAGCGTTCGTTTCCAGTAACAGTTTGAATTTTTAGGTTTCACTCTCTTTTCTCCTATATTGATAGATGTGTTTGGAACTCTAAATCCAACACGGTTTGTGCTAGGTTCTTGAAACTTGACACAATAAAGTAGTTTCACGTTCTATCTCTACGTTTTGTTTCCTCTTGATGTAGCCCTAAGCAGTTACTGGCGGGAAACACTTTCATGGAAAGGGGTTGCCAAACTTCCTAAAATTACGAATCTCCAGAAATCTCAGCAAATATTTTTTCACCCAAACTGGATGATACTTTCAGGTAATGATCAGTACACTAAGGCGACTTGGTTCCCCAAATTTCGTTCTTCTATGTTGAAGCGTTCGTTTCCAGTAACAGTTTGAATTTTTAGGTTTCACTCTGTTTTCTTCTATATTGATAGATGTATTTGGAACACTAAATCCAACACGGTTTGTGCTAGCTTCTTGAAACTTGACACAATAAAGTAGTTTCACGTTCTATCTCTACGTTTTGTTTCCTCTTGATGTAGCCCTAAGCAGTTACTGGCGGGAAACACTTTCATGGAAAGGGGTTGCCAAGCTTCCTAAAATTACGAATCTCCAGAAATCTCAGCAAATATTTTTTCACCCAAACTGGATGATACTTTCAGGTAATGATCAGTACACTAAGGCGACTTGGTTCCCCAAATTTCGTTCTTCTATGTTGAAGCGTTCGTTTGCAGTAACAGTTTGAATTTTTAGGTTTCACTCTGTTTTCTCCTATATTGATAGATGTATTTGGAACTCTAAATCCAACACGGTTTGTGCTGGCTTCTTGAAACATGACACAATAAAGTAGTTTCACGTTCTATCTCTATGTTTTGTTTCCTCTTGATGTAGCCCAATGCAGTGACTGGCGAGAAACACTTTCATGGAAAAAGGTTGCCAGGCTTCCCAAAATTACGAATCTCCAGAAATCTCAGCAAATATTTTTTCACCCAAACTGGATGATACTTTCAGGTAATGATCAGTACACTAAGGCGACTTGGTTCCCCAAATTTCGTTCTTCTATGTTGAAGCGTTCGTTTCCAGTAACAGTTTGAATTTTTAGGTTTCACTCTGTTTTCTCTTATATTGATAGATGTATTTGGAACTCTAAATCCAACACGGTTTGTGCTAGCTTCTTGAAACATGACACAATAAAGTAGTTTCACGTTCTATCTCTACGTTTTGTTTCCTCTTGATGTAGCCCAATGCAGTGACTGGCGAGAAACACTTTCATGGAAAGGGGTTGCCAGGCTTCCCAAAATTACGAATCTCCAGAAATCTCAGCAAATATTTTTTCACCCAAACTGGATGATACTTTCAGGTAATGATCAGTACACTAAGGCGACTTGGTTCCCCAAATTTCGTTCTTCTATGTTGAAGCGTTCGTTTCCAGTAACAGTTTGAATTTTTAGGTTTCACTCTCTTTTCTCCTATATTGATAGATGTGTTTGGAACTCTAAATCCAACACGGTTTGTGCGAGGTTCTTGAAACTTGACACAATAAAGTAGTTTCACGTTCTATCTCTACGTTTTGTTTCCTCTTGATGTAGCCCTAAGCAGTTACTGGCGGGAAACACTTTCATGGAAAGGGGTTGCCAAGCTTCCTAAAATTACGAATCTCCAGAAATCTCAGCAAATATTTTTTCACCCAAACTGGATGATACTTTCAGGTAATGATCAGTACACTAAGGCGACTTGGTTCCCCAAATTTCGTTCTTCTATGTTGAAGCGTTCGTTTCCAGTAACAGTTTGAATTTTTAGGTTTCACTCTCTTTTCTCCTATATTGATAGATGTATTTGGAACTCTAAATCCAACACGGTTTGTGCTAGGTTCTTGAAACTTGACACAATAAAGTAGTTTCACGTTCTATCTCTATGTTTTGTTTCCTCTTGATGTAGCCTTAAGCAGTGACTGGCGAGAAACACTTTCATGGAAAGGGGTTGCCAAGCTTCCTAAAATTACGAATCTCTAGAAATCTCAGCAAATATTTTTTCACCCAAACTGGATGATACTTTCAGGTAATGATCAGTACACTAAGGCGACTTGGTTCCCCAAATTTCGTTCTTCTATGTTGAAGCGTTCGTTTGCAGTAACACTTGGAATTTTTAGGTTTCACTCTGTTTTCTCCTATATTGATAGATGTATTTGGAACTCTAAATCCAACAGGGTTTGTGCTAGCTTCTTGAAACTTGACACAATAAAGTAGTTTCACGTTCTATCTCTACGTTTTGTTTCCTCTTGATGTAGCCCTAAGCAGTTACTGGCGGGAAACACTTTCATGGAAAGGGGTTGCCAAGCTTCCTAAAATTACGAATCTCCAGAAATCTCAGCAAATATTTTTTCACCCAAACTGGATGATACTTTCAGGTAATGATCAGTACACTAAGGCGACTTGGTTCCCCAAATTTCGTTCATCTATGTTGAAGCGTTCGTTTGCAGTAACACTTTGAATTTTTAGGTTTCACTCTGTTTTCTCCTATATTGATAGATGTATTTGGAAGTCTAAATCCAACACGGTTTGTGCTAGCTTCTTGAAACTTGACACAATAAAGTAGTTTCACGTTCTATCTCTATGTTTTGTTTCCTCTTGATGTAGCCCTAAGCAGTGACTGGCGAGAAACACTTTCATGGAAAGGGGTTGCCAGGCTTCCCAAAATTACGAATCTCCAGAAATCTCAGCAAATATTTTTTCACCCAAACTGGATGATACTTTCAGGTAATGATCAGTACACTAAGGCGACTTGGTTCCCCAAATTTCTTTCTTCTATGTTGAAGCGTTCGTTTCCAGTAACACTTTGAATTTTTAGGTTTCACTCTGTTTTCTCCTATATTGATAGATGTATTTGGAACTCTAAATCCAACACGGTTTGTGCTAGCTTCTTGAAACTTGACACAATAAAGTAGTTTCACGTCCTATCTCTACGTTTTGTTTCCTCTTGATGTAGCCCTAAGCAGTTACTGGCGGGAAACACTTTCATGGAAAGGGGTTGCCAAGCTTCCTAAAATTACGAATCTCCAGAAATCTCAGCAAATATTTTTTCACCCAAACTGGATGATACTTTCAGGTAATGATCAGTACACTAAGGCGACTTGGTTCCCCAAATTTCGTTCTTCTATGTTGAAGCGTTCGTTTCCAGTAACAGTTTGAATTTTTAGGTTTCACTCTGTTTTCTCCTATATTGATAGAAGTATTTGGAACTCTAAATCCAACACGGTTTGTGCTAGCTTCTTGAAACTTGACACAATAAAGTAGTTTCACGTTCTATCTCTATGTTTTGTTTCCTCTTGATGTAGCCTTAAGCAGTGACTGGCGAGAAACACTTTCATGGAAAGGGGTTGCCAAGCTTCCCAAAATTACGAATCTCCAGAAATCTCAGCAAATATTTTTTCACCCAAACTGGATGATACTTTCAGGTAATGATCAGTACACTAAGGCGACTTGGTTCCCCAAATTTCGTTCTTCTATGTTGAAGCGTTCGTTTCCAGTAACACTTTGAATTTTTAGGTTTCACTCTGTTTTCTCCTATATTGATAGATGTATTTGGAACTCTAAATCCAACAGGGTTTGTGCTAGCTTCTTGAAACTTGACACAATAAAGTAGTTTCACGTTCTATCTCTACGTTTTGTTTCCTCTTGATGTAGCCCTAAGCAGTAACTGGCGAGAAACACTTTCATGGAAAGGGGTTGCCAAGCTTCCTAAAATTACGAATCTCCAGAAATCTCAGCAAATATTTTTTCACCCAAACTGAATGATACTTTCAGGTAATGATCAGTACACTAAGGCGACTTGGTTCCCCAAATTTCGTTCTTCTATGTTGAAGCGTTCGTTTGCAGTAACACTTTGAATTTTTAGGTTTCACTCTGTTTTCTCCTATATTGATAGATGTATTTGGAACTCTAAATCCAACAGGGTTTGTGCTAGCTTCTTGAAACTTGACACAATAAAGTAGTTTCACGTTCTATCTCTACGTTTTGTTTCCTCTTGATGTAGCCCTAAGCAGTTACTGGCGGGAAACACTTTCATGGAAAGGGGTTGCCAAGCTTCCTAAAATTACGAATCTCCAGAAATCTCAGCAAATATTTTTTCACCCAAACTGGATGATACTTTCAGGTAATGATCAGTACACTAAGGCGACTTGGTTCCCCAAATTTCGTTCATCTATGTTGAAGCGTTCGTTTGCAGTAACACTTTGAATTTTTAGGTTTCACTCTGTTTTCTCCTATATTGATAGATGTATTTGGAACTCTAAATCCAACACGGTTTGTGCTAGCTTCTTGAAACTTGACACAATAAAGTAGTTTCACGTTCTATCTCTATGTTTTGTTTCCTCTTGATGTAGCCCTAAGCAGTGACTGGCGAGAAACACTTTCATGGAAAGGGGTTGCCAGGCTTACCAAAATTACGAATCTCCAGAAATCTCAGCAAATATTTTTTCACCCAAACTGAATGATACTTTCAGGTAATGATCAGTACACTAAGGCGACTTGGTTCCCCAAATTTCGTTCTTCTATGTTGAAGCGTTCGTTTCCAGTAACACTTTGAATTTTTAGGTTTCACTCTGTTTTCTCCTATATTGATAGATGTATTTGGAACTCTAAATCCAACACGGTTTGTGCTAGCTTCTTAAACTTGACACAATAAAGTAGTTTCACGTTCTATCTCTACGTTTTGTTTCCTCTTGATGTAGCCCTAAGCAGTTACTGGCGGGAAACACTTTCATGGAAAGGGGTTGCCAAGCTTCCTAAAATTACGAATCTCCAGAAATCTCAGCAAATATTTTTTCACCCAAACTGGATGATACTTTCAGGTAATGATCAGTACACTAAGGCGACTTGGTTCCCCAAATTTCGTTCTTCTATGTTGAAGCGTTCGTTTGCAGTAACAGTTTGAATTTTTAGGTTTCACTCTGTTTTCTCCTATATTGATAGAAGTATTTGGAACTCTAAATCCAACACGGTTTGTGCTAGCTTCTTGAAACTTGACACAATAAAGTAGTTTCACGTTCTATCTCTATGTTTTGTTTCCTCTTGATGTAGCCTTAAGCAGTGACTGGCGAGAAACACTTTCATGGAAAGGGGTTGCCAAGCTTCCCAAAATTACGAATCTCCAGAAATCTCAGCAAATATTTTTTCACCCAAACTGGATGATACTTTCAGGTAATGATCAGTACACTAAGGCGACTTGGTTCCCCAAATTTCGTTCTTCTATGTTGAAGCGTTCGTTTCCAGTAACACTTTGAATTTTTAGGTTTCACTCTGTTTTCTCCTATATTGATAGATGTATTTGGAACTCTAACTCCAACAGGGTTTGTGCTAGCTTCTTGAAACTTGACACAATAAAGTAGTTTCACGTTCTATCTCTACGTTTTGTTTCCTCTTGATGTAGCCCTAAGCAGTTACTGGCGGGAAACACTTTCATGGAAAGGGGTTGCCAAGCTTCCTAAAATTACGAATCTCCAGAAATCTCAGCAAATATTTTTTCACCCAAACTGAATGATACTTTCAGGTAATGATCAGTACACTAAGGCGACTTGGTTCCCCAAATTTCGTTCTTCTATGTTGAAGCGTTCCTTTCCAGTAACAGTTTGAATTTTTAGGTTTCACTCTGTTTTCTCCTATATTGATAGATGTATTTGGAACTCTAAATCCAACAGGGTTTGTGCTAGCTTCTTGAAACTTGACACAATAAAGTAGTTTCACGTTCTATCTCTACGTTTTGTTTCCTCTTGATGTAGCCCTAAGCAGTTACTGGCGGGAAACACTTTCATGGAAAGGGGTTGCCAAGCTTCCTAAAATTACGAATCTCCAGAAATCTCAGCAAATATTTTTTCACCCAAACTGGATGATACTTTCAGGTAATGATCAGTACACTAAGGCGACTTGGTTCCCCAAATTTCGTTCTTCTATGTTGAAGCGTTCGTTTGCAGTAACAGTTTGAATTTTTAGGTTTCACTCTGTTTTCTCCTATATTGATAGATGTATTTGGAACTCTAAATCCAACAGGGTTTGTGCTAGCTTCTTGAAACTTGACACAATAAAGTAGTTTCACGTTCTATCTCTACGTTTTGTTTCCTCTTGATATAGCCCTAAGCAGTTACTTGCGGGAAACACTTTCATGGAAAGGGGTTGCCAAGCTTCCTAAAATTACGAATCTCCAGAAATCTCAGCAAATATTTTTTCACCCAAACTGGATGATACTTTCAGGTAATGATCAGTACACTAAGGCGACTTGGTTCCCCAAATTTCGTTCTTCTATGTTGAAGCGTTCGTTTGCAGTAACACTTGGAATTTTTAGGTTTCACTCTGTTTTCTCCTATATTGATAGATGTATTTGGAACTCTAAATCCAACAGGGTTTGTGCTAGCTTCTTGAAACTTGACACAATAATGTAGTTTCACGTTCTATCTCTACGTTTTGTTTCCTCTTGATGTAGCCCTAAGCAGTTACTGGCGGGAAACACTTTCATGGAAAGGGGTTGCCAAGCTTCCTAAAATTACGAATCTCCAGAAATCTCAGCAAATATTTTTTCACCCAAACTGGATGATACTTTCAGGTAATGATCAGTACACTAAGGCGACTTGGTTCCCCAAATTTCGTTCATCTATGTTGAAGCGTTCGTTTGCAGTAACACTTTGAATTTTTAGGTTTCACTCTGTTTTCTCCTATATTGATAGATGTATTTGGAACTCTAAATCCAACACGGTTTGTGCTAGCTTCTTGAAACTTGACACAATAAAGTAGTTTCACGTTCTATCTCTATGTTTTGTTTCCTCTTGATGTAGCCCTAAGCAGTGACTGGCGAGAAACACTTTCATGGAAAGGGGTTGCCAGGCTTACCAAAATTACGAATCTCCAGAAATCTCAGCAAATATTTTTTCACCCAAACTGGATGATACTTTCAGGTAATGATCAGTACACTAAGGCGACTTGGTTCCCCAAATTTCGTTCTTCTATGTTGAAGCGTTCGTTTCCAGTAACACTTTGAATTTTTAGGTTTCACTCTGTTTTCTCCTATATTGATAGATGTATTTGGAACTCTAAATCCAACACGGTTTGTGCTAGCTTCTTGAAACTTGACACAATAAAGTAGTTTCACGTTCTATCTCTACGTTTTGTTTCCTCTTGATGTAGCCCTAAGCAGTTACTGGCGGGAAACACTTTCATGGAAAGGGGTTGCCAAGCTTCCTAAAATTACGAATCTCCAGAAATCTCAGCAAATATTTTTTCACCCAAACTGGATGATACTTTCAGGTAATGATCAGTACACTAAGGCGACTTGGTTCCCCAAATTTCGTTCTTCTATGTTGAAGCGTTCGTTTGCAGTAACAGTTTGAATTTTTAGGTTTCACTCTGTTTTCTCCTATATTGATAGAAGTATTTGGAACTCTAAATCCAACACGGTTTGTGCTAGCTTCTTGAAACTTGACACAATAAAGTAGTTTCACGTTCTATCTCTATGTTTTGTTTCCTCTTGAAGTAGCCTTAAGCAGTGACTGGCGAGAAACACTTTCATGGAAAGGGGTTGCCAAGCTTCCCAAAATTACGAATCTCCAGAAATCTCAGCAAATATTTTTTCACCCAAACTGGATGATACTTTCAGGTAATGATCAGTACACTAAGGCGACTTGGTTCCCCAAATTTCGTTCTTCTATGTTGAAGCGTTCGTTTCCAGTAACACTTTGAATTTTTAGGTTTCACTCTGTTTTCTCCTATATTGATAGATGTATTTGGAACTCTAAATCCAACAGGGTTTGTGCTAGCTTCTTGAAACTTGACACAATAAAGTAGTTTCACGTTCTATCTCTACGTTTTGTTTCCTCTTGATGTAGCCCTAAGCAGTTACTGGCGGGAAACACTTTCATGGAAAGGGGTTGCCAAGCTTCCTAAAATTACGAATCTCCAGAAATCTCAGCAAATATTTTTTCACCCAAACTGGATGATACTTTCAGGTAATGACCAGTACACTAAGGCGACTTGGTTCCCCAAATTTCGTTCTTCTATGTTGAAGCGTTCGTTTGCAGTAACAGTTTGAATTTTTAGGTTTCACTCTGTTTTCTCCTATATTGATAGATGTATTTGGAACTCTAAATCCAACAGGGTTTGTGCTAGCTTCTTGAAACTTGACACAATAAAGTAGTTTCACGTTCTATCTCTACGTTTTGTTTCCTCTTGATATAGCCCTAAGCAGTTACTGGCGGGAAACACTTTCATGGAAAGGGGTTGCCAAGCTTCCTAAAATTACGAATCTCCAGAAATCTCAGCAAATATTTTTTCACCCAAACTGGATGATACTTTCAGGTAATGATCAGTACACTAAGGCGACTTGGTTCCCCAAATTTCGTTCTTCTATGTTGAAGCGTTCGTTTCCAGTAACAGTTTGAATTTTTAGGTTTCACTCTGTTTTCTTCTATATTGATAGATGTATTTGGAACACTAAATCCAACACGGTTTGTGCTAGCTTCTTGAAACTTGACACAATAAAGTAGTTTCACGTTCTATCTCTACATTTTGTTTCCTCTTGATGTAGCCCTAAGCAGTTACTGGCGGGAAACACTTTCATGGAAAGGGGTTGCCAAGCTTCCTAAAATTACGAATCTCCAGAAATCTCAGCAAATATTTTTTCACCCAAACTGGATGATACTTTCAGGTAATGATCAGTACACTAAGGCGACTTGGTTCCCCAAATTTCGTTCTTCTATGTTGAAGCGTTCGTTTGCAGTAACAGTTTGAATTTTTAGGTTTCACTCTGTTTTCTCCTATATTGATAGATGTATTTGGAACTCTAAATCCAACACGGTTTGTGCTGGCTTCTTGAAACATGACACAATAAAGTAGTGTCACGTTCTATCTCTATGTTTTGTTTCCTCTTGATGTAGCCCAATGCAGTGACTGGCGAGAAACACTTTCATGGAAAAAGGTTGCCAGGCTTCCCAAAATTACGAATCTCCAGAAATCTCAGCAAATATTTTTTCACCCAAACTGGATGATACTTTCAGGTAATGATCAGTACACTAAGGCGACTTGGTTCCCCAAATTTCGTTCTTCTATGTTGAAGCGTTCGTTTGCAGTAACAGTTTGAATTTTTAGGTTTCACTCTGTTTTCTCCTATATTGATAGATGTATTTGGAACTCTAAATCCAACAGGGTTTGTGCTAGCTTCTTGAAACTTGACACAATAAAGTAGTTTCACGTTCTATCTCTACGTTTTGTTTCCTCTTGATATAGCCCTAAGCAGTTACTGGCGGGAAACACTTTCATGGAAAGGGGTTGCCAAGCTTCCTAAAATTACGAATCTCCAGAAATCTCAGCAAATATTTTTTCACCCAAACTGGATGATACTTTCAGGTAATGATCAGTACACTAAGGCGACTTGGTTCCCGAAATTTCGTTCTTCTATGTTGAAGCGTTCGTTTCCAGTAACAGTTTGAATTTTTAGGTTTCACTCTGTTTTCTTCTATATTGATAGATGTATTTGGAACACTAAATCCAACACGGTTTGTGCTAGCTTCTTGAAACTTGACACAATAAAGTAGTTTCACGTTCTATCTCTACGTTTTGTTTCCTCTTGATGTAGCCCTAAGCAGTTACTGGCGGGAAACACTTTCATGGAAAGGGGTTGCCAAGCTTCCTAAAATTACGAATCTCCAGAAATCTCAGCAAATATTTTTTCACCCAAACTGAATGATACTTTCAGGTAATGATCAGTACACTAAGGCGACTTGGTTCCCCAAATTTCGTTCTTCTATGTTGAAGCGTTCGTTTGCAGTAACAGTTTGAATTTTTAGGTTTCACTCTGTTTTCTCCTATATTGATAGATGTATTTGGAACTCTAAATCCAACAGGGTTTGTGCTAGCTTCTTGAAACTTGACACAATAAAGTAGTTTCATGTTCTATCTCTACGTTTTGTTTCCTCTTGATATCGCCCTAAGCAGTTACTTGCGGGAAACACTTTCATGGAAAGGGGTTGCCAAGCTTCCTAAAATTACGAATCTCCAGAAATCTCAGCAAATATTTTTTCACCCAAACTGGATGATACTTTCAGGTAATGATCAGTACACTAAGGCGACTTGGTTCCCCAAATTTCGTTCTTCTATGTTGAAGCGTTCGTTTGCAGTAACACTTGGAATTTTTAGGTTTCACTCTGTTTTCTCCTATATTGATAGATGTATTTGGAACTCTAAATCCAACAGGGTTTGTGCTAGCTTCTTGAAACTTGACACAATAATGTAGTTTCACGTTCTATCTCTACGTTTTGTTTCCTCTTGATGTAGCCCTAAGCAGTTACTGGCGGGAAACACTTTCATGGAAAGGGGTTGCCAAGCTTCCTAAAATTACGAATCTCCAGAAATCTCAGCAAATATTTTTTCACCCAAACTGGATGATACTTTCAGGTAATGATCAGTACACTAAGGCGACTTGGTTCCCCAAATTTCGTTCATCTATGTTGAAGCGTTCGTTTGCAGTAACACTTTGAATTTTTAGGTTTCACTCTGTTTTCTCCTATATTGATAGATGTATTTGGAACTCTAAATCCAACACGGTTTGTGCTAGCTTCTTGAAACTTGACACAATAAAGTAGTTTCACGTTCTATCTCTATGTTTTGTTTCCTCTTGATGTAGCCCTAAGCAGTGACTGGCGAGAAACACTTTCATGGAAAGGGGTTGCCAGGCTTACCAAAATTACGAATCTCCAGAAATCTCAGCAAATATTTTTTCACCCAAACTGGATGATACTTTCAGGTAATGATCAGTACACTAAGGCGACTTGGTTCCCCAAATTTCGTTCTTCTATGTTGAAGCGTTCGTTTCCAGTAACACTTTGAATTTTTAGGTTTCACTCTGTTTTCTCCTATATTGATAGATGTATTTGGAACTCTAAATCCAACACGGTTTGTGCTAGCTTCTTGAAACTTGACACAATAAAGTAGTTTCACGTTCTATCTCTACGTTTTGTTTCCTCTTGATGTAGCCCTAAGCAGTTACTGGCGGGAAACACTTTCATGGAAAGGGGTTGCCAAGCTTCCTAAAATTACGAATCTCCAGAAATCTCAGCAAATATTTTTTCACCCAAACTGGATGATACTTTCAGGTAATGATCAGTACACTAAGGCGACTTGGTTCCCCAAATTTCGTTCTTCTATGTTGAAGCGTTCGTTTGCAGTAACAGTTTGAATTTTTAGGTTTCACTCTGTTTTCTCCTATATTGATAGAAGTATTTGGAACTCTAAATCCAACACGGTTTGTGCTAGCTTCTTGAAACTTGACACAATAAAGTAGTTTCACGTTCTATCTCTATGTTTTGTTTCCTCTTGAAGTAGCCTTAAGCAGTGACTGGCGAGAAACACTTTCATGGAAAGGGGTTGCCAAGCTTCCCAAAATTACGAATCTCCAGAAATCTCAGCAAATATTTTTTCACCCAAACTGGATGATACTTTCAGGTAATGATCAGTACACTAAGGCGACTTGGTTCCCCAAATTTCGTTCTTCTATGTTGAAGCGTTCGTTTCCAGTAACACTTTGAATTTTTAGGTTTCACTCTGTTTTCTCCTATATTGATAGATGTATTTGGAACTCTAAATCCAACAGGGTTTGTGCTAGCTTCTTGAAACTTGACACAATAAAGTAGTTTCACGTTCTATCTCTACGTTTTGTTTCCTCTTGATGTAGCCCTAAGCAGTTACTGGCGGGAAACACTTTCATGGAAAGGGGTTGCCAAGCTTCCTAAAATTACGAATCTCCAGAAATCTCAGCAAATATTTTTTCACCCAAACTGGATGATACTTTCAGGTAATGACCAGTACACTAAGGCGACTTGGTTCCCCAAATTTCGTTCTTCTATGTTGAAGCGTTCGTTTGCAGTAACAGTTTGAATTTTTAGGTTTCACTCTGTTTTCTCCTATATTGATAGATGTATTTGGAACTCTAAATCCAACAGGGTTTGTGCTAGCTTCTTGAAACTTGACACAATAAAGTAGTTTCACGTTCTATCTCTACGTTTTGTTTCCTCTTGATATAGCCCTAAGCAGTTACTGGCGGGAAACACTTTCATGGAAAGGGGTTGCCAAGCTTCCTAAAATTACGAATCTCCAGAAATCTCAGCAAATATTTTTTCACCCAAACTGGATGATACTTTCAGGTAATGATCAGTACACTAAGGCGACTTGGTTCCCCAAATTTCGTTCTTCTATGTTGAAGCGTTCGTTTCCAGTAACAGTTTGAATTTTTAGGTTTCACTCTGTTTTCTTCTATATTGATAGATGTATTTGGAACACTAAATCCAACACGGTTTGTGCTAGCTTCTTGAAACTTGACACAATAAAGTAGTTTCACGTTCTATCTCTACATTTTGTTTCCTCTTGATGTAGCCCTAAGCAGTTACTGGCGGGAAACACTTTCATGGAAAGGGGTTGCCAAGCTTCCTAAAATTACGAATCTCCAGAAATCTCAGCAAATATTTTTTCACCCAAACTGGATGATACTTTCAGGTAATGATCAGTACACTAAGGCGACTTGGTTCCCCAAATTTCGTTCTTCTATGTTGAAGCGTTCGTTTGCAGTAACAGTTTGAATTTTTAGGTTTCACTCTGTTTTCTCCTATATTGATAGATGTATTTGGAACTCTAAATCCAACACGGTTTGTGCTGGCTTCTTGAAACATGACACAATAAAGTAGTGTCACGTTCTATCTCTATGTTTTGTTTCCTCTTGATGTAGCCCAATGCAGTGACTGGCGAGAAACACTTTCATGGAAAAAGGTTGCCAGGCTTCCCAAAATTACGAATCTCCAGAAATCTCAGCAAATATTTTTTCACCCAAACTGGATGATACTTTCAGGTAATGATCAGTACACTAAGGCGACTTGGTTCCCCAAATTTCGTTCTTCTATGTTGAAGCGTTCGTTTGCAGTAACAGTTTGAATTTTTAGGTTTCACTCTGTTTTCTCCTATATTGATAGATGTATTTGGAACTCTAAATCCAACAGGGTTTGTGCTAGCTTCTTGAAACTTGACACAATAAAGTAGTTTCACGTTCTATCTCTACGTTTTGTTTCCTCTTGATATAGCCCTAAGCAGTTACTGGCGGGAAACACTTTCATGGAAAGGGGTTGCCAAGCTTCCTAAAATTACGAATCTCCAGAAATCTCAGCAAATATTTTTTCACCCAAACTGGATGATACTTTCAGGTAATGATCAGTACACTAAGGCGACTTGGTTCCCCAAATTTCGTTCTTCTATGTTGAAGCGTTCGTTTCCAGTAACAGTTTGAATTTTTAGGTTTCACTCTGTTTTCTTCTATATTGATAGATGTATTTGGAACACTAAATCCAACACGGTTTGTGCTAGCTTCTTGAAACTTGACACAATAAAGTAGTTTCACGTTCTATCTCTACGTTTTGTTTCCTCTTGATGTAGCCCTAAGCAGTTACTGGCGGGAAACACTTTCATGGAAAGGGGTTGCCAAGCTTCCTAAAATTACGAATCTCCAGAAATCTCAGCAAATATTTTTTCACCCAAACTGAATGATACTTTCAGGTAATGATCAGTACACTAAGGCGACTTGGTTCCCCAAATTTCGTTCTTCTATGTTGAAGCGTTCGTTTCCAGTAACAGTTTGAATTTTTAGGTTTCACTCTGTTTTCTCTTATATTGATAGATGTATTTGGAACTCTAAATCCAACACGGTTTGTGCTAGCTTCTTGAAACATGACACAATAAAGTACTTTCACGTTCTATCTCTACGTTTTGTTTCCTCTTGATGTAGCCCAATGCAGTGACTGGCGAGAAACACTTTCATGGAAAGGGGTTGCCAGGCTTCCCAAAATTACGAATCTCCAGAAATCTCAGCAAATATTTTTTCACCCAAACTGGATGATACTTTCAGGTAATGATCAGTACACTAAGGCGACTTGGTTCCCCAAATTTCGTTCTTCTATGTTGAAGCGTTCGTTTCCAGTAACACTTTGAATTTTTAGGTTTCACTCTGTTTTCTCCTATATTGATAGATGTATTTGGAACTCTAAATCCAACAGTGTTTGTGCTAGCTTCTTGAAACTTGACACAATAAAGTAGTTTCACGTTCTATCTCTACGTTTTGTTTCCTCTTGATGTAGCCCTAAGCAGTAACTGGCGAGAAACACTTTCATGGAAAGGGGTTGCCAAGCTTCCTAAAATTACGAATCTCCAGAAATCTCAGCAAATATTTTTTCACCCAAACTGAATGATACTTTCAGGTAATGATCAGTACACTAAGGCGACTTGGTTCCCCAAATTTCGTTCTTCTATGTTGAAGCGTTCGTTTGCAGTAACACTTTGAATTTTTAGGTTTCACTCTGTTTTCTCCTATATTGATAGATGTATTTGGAACTCTAATTCCAACACGGTTTGTGCTAGCTTCTTGAAACTTGACACAATAAAGTAGTTTCACGTTCTATCTCTATGTTTTGTTTCCTCTTGATGTAGCCCTAAGCAGTGACTGGCGAGAAACACTTTCATGGAAAGGGGTTGCCAGGCTTCCCAAAATTACGAATCTCCAGAAATCTCAGCAAATATTTTTTCACCCAAACTGGATGATACTTTCAGGTAATGATCAGTACACTAAGGCGACTTGGTTCCCCAAATTTCGTTCTTCTATGTTGAAGCGTTCCTTTCCAGTAACAGTTTGAATTTTTAGGTTTCACTCTGTTTTCTCCTATATTGATAGATGTATTTGGAACTCTAAATCCAACAGGGTTTGTGCTAGCTTCTTGAAACTTGACACAATAAAGTAGTTTCACGTTCTATCTCTACGTTTTGTTTCCTCTTGATGTAGCCCTAAGCAGTTACTGGCGGGAAACACTTTCATGGAAAGGGGTTGCCAAGCTTCCTAAAATTACGAATCTCCAGAAATCTCAGCAAATATTTTTTCACCCAAACTGGATGATACTTTCAGGTAATGATCAGTACACTAAGGCGACTTGGTTCCCCAAATTTCGTTCTTCTATGTTGAAGCGTTCGTTTGCAGTAACAGTTTGAATTTTTAGGTTTCACTCTGTTTTCTCCTATATTGATAGATGTATTTGGAACTCTAAATCCAACAGGGTTTGTGCTAGCTTCTTGAAACTTGACACAATAAAGTAGTTTCACGTTCTATCTCTACGTTTTGTTTCCTCTTGATATCGCCCTAAGCAGTTACTTGCGGGAAACACTTTCATGGAAAGGGGTTGCCAAGCTTCCTAAAATTACGAATCTCCAGAAATCTCAGCAAATATTTTTTCACCCAAACTGGATGATACTTTCAGGTAATGATCAGTACACTAAGGCGACTTGGTTCCCCAAATTTCGTTCTTCTATGTTGAAGCGTTCGTTTGCAGTAACACTTGGAATTTTTAGGTTTCACTCTGTTTTCTCCTATATTGATAGATGTATTTGGAACTCTAAATCCAACAGGGTTTGTGCTAGCTTCTTGAAACTTGACACAATAATGTAGTTTCACGTTCTATCTCTACGTTTTGTTTCCTCTTGATGTAGCCCTAAGCAGTTACTGGCGGGAAACACTTTCATGGAAAGGGGTTGCCAAGCTTCCTAAAATTACGAATCTCCAGAAATCTCAGCAAATATTTTTTCACCCAAACTGGATGATACTTTCAGGTAATGATCAGTACACTAAGGCGACTTGGTTCCCCAAATTTCGTTCATCTATGTTGAAGCGTTCGTTTGCAGTAACACTTTGAATTTTTAGGTTTCACTCTGTTTTCTCCTATATTGATAGATGTATTTGGAACTCTAAATCCAACACGGTTTGTGCTAGCTTCTTGAAACTTGACACAATAAAGTAGTTTCACGTTCTATCTCTATGTTTTGTTTCCTCTTGATGTAGCCCTAAGCAGTGACTGGCGAGAAACACTTTCATGGAAAGGGGTTGCCAGGCTTACCAAAATTACGAATCTCCAGAAATCTCAGCAAATATTTTTTCACCCAAACTGGATGATACTTTCAGGTAATGATCAGTACACTAAGGCGACTTGGTTCCCCAAATTTCGTTCTTCTATGTTGAAGCGTTCGTTTCCAGTAACACTTTGAATTTTTAGGTTTCACTCTGTTTTCTCCTATATTGATAGATGTATTTGGAACTCTAAATCCAACACGGTTTGTGCTAGCTTCTTGAAACTTGACACAATAAAGTAGTTTCACGTTCTATCTCTACGTTTTGTTTCCTCTTGATGTAGCCCTAAGCAGTTACTGGCGGGAAACACTTTCATGGAAAGGGGTTGCCAAGCTTACTAAAATTACGAATCTCCAGAAATCTCAGCAAATATTTTTTCACCCAAACTGGATGATACTTTCAGGTAATGATCAGTACACTAAGGCGACTTGGTTCCCCAAATTTCGTTCTTCTATGTTGAAGCGTTCGTTTGCAGTAACAGTTTGAATTTTTAGGTTTCACTCTGTTTTCTCCTATATTGATAGAAGTATTTGGAACTCTAAATCCAACACGGTTTGTGCTAGCTTCTTGAAACTTGACACAATAAAGTAGTTTCACGTTCTATCTCTATGTTTTGTTTCCTCTTGATGTAGCCTTAAGCAGTGACTGGCGAGAAACACTTTCATGGAAAGGGGTTGCCAAGCTTCCCAAAATTACGAATCTCCAGAAATCTCAGCAAATATTTTTTCACCCAAACTGGATGATACTTTCAGGTAATGATCAGTACACTAAGGCGACTTGGTTCCCCAAATTTCGTTCTTCTATGTTGAAGCGTTCGTTTCCAGTAACACTTTGAATTTTTAGGTTTCACTCTGTTTTCTCCTATATTGATAGATGTATTTGGAACTCTAAATCCAACAGGGTTTGTGCTAGCTTCTTGAAACTTGACACAATAAAGTAGTTTCACGTTCTATCTCTACGTTTTGTTTCCTCTTGATGTAGCCCTAAGCAGTTACTGGCGGGAAACACTTTCATGGAAAGGGGTTGCCAAGCTTCCTAAAATTACGAATCTCCAGAAATCTCAGCAAATATTTTTTCACCCAAACTGGATGATACTTTCAGGTAATGACCAGTACACTAAGGCGACTTGGTTCCCCAAATTTCGTTCTTCTATGTTGAAGCGTTCGTTTGCAGTAACAGTTTGAATTTTTAGGTTTCACTCTGTTTTCTCCTATATTGATAGATGTATTTGGAACTCTAAATCCAACAGGGTTTGTGCTAGCTTCTTGAAACTTGACACAATAAAGTAGTTTCACGTTCTATCTCTACGTTTTGTTTCCTCTTGATATAGCCCTAAGCAGTTACTGGCGGGAAACACTTTCATGGAAAGGGGTTGCCAAGCTTCCTAAAATTACGAATCTCCAGAAATCTCAGCAAATATTTTTTCACCCAAACTGGATGATACTTTCAGGTAATGATCAGTACACTAAGGCGACTTGGTTCCCCAAATTTCGTTCTTCTATGTTGAAGCGTTCGTTTCCAGTAACAGTTTGAATTTTTAGGTTTCACTCTGTTTTCTTCTATATTGATAGATGTATTTGGAACACTAAATCCAACACGGTTTGTGCTAGCTTCTTGAAACTTGACACAATAAAGTAGTTTCACGTTCTATCTCTACATTTTGTTTCCTCTTGATGTAGCCCTAAGCAGTTACTGGCGGGAAACACTTTCATGGAAAGGGGTTGCCAAGCTTCCTAAAATTACGAATCTCCAGAAATCTCAGCAAATATTTTTTCACCCAAACTGGATGATACTTTCAGGTAATGATCAGTACACTAAGGCGACTTGGTTCCCCAAATTTCGTTCTTCTATGTTGAAGCGTTCGTTTGCAGTAACAGTTTGAATTTTTAGGTTTCACTCTGTTTTCTCCTATATTGATAGATGTATTTGGAACTCTAAATCCAACACGGTTTGTGCTGGCTTCTTGAAACATGACACAATAAAGTAGTGTCACGTTCTATCTCTATGTTTTGTTTCCTCTTGATGTAGCCCAATGCAGTGACT
The DNA here is from genome assembly GCF_964194105.1 of Spermophilus citellus. NCBI lineage: Eukaryota > Metazoa > Chordata > Mammalia > Rodentia > Sciuridae > Spermophilus > Spermophilus citellus. The sequence continues at coordinate 10,354,876 of NC_138192.1, read as the reverse complement.
GGCGAGAAACACTTTCATGGAAAAAGGTTGCCAGGCTTCCCAAAATTACGAATCTCCAGAAATCTCAGCAAATATTTTTTCACCCAAACTGGATGATACTTTCAGGTAATGATCAGTACACTAAGGCGACTTGGTTCCCCAAATTTCGTTCTTCTATGTTGAAGCATTCGTTTCCAGTAACAGTTTGAATTTTTAGGTTTCACTCTGTTTTCTCTTATATTGATAGATGTATTTGGAACTCTAAATCCAACACGGTTTGAGCTAGCTTCTTGAAACATGACACAATAAAGTAGTTTCACGTTCTATCTCTACGTTTTGTTTCCTCTTGATGTAGCCCAATGCAGTGACTGGCAAGAAACACTTTCATGGAAAGGGGTTGCCAGGCTTCCCAAAATTACGAATCTCCAGAAATCTCAGCAAATATTTTTTCACCCAAACTGGATGATACTTTCAGGTACTGATCAGTACACTAAGGCGACTTGGTTCCCCAAATTTCGTTCTTCTATGTTGAAGCGTTCGTTTCCAGTAACAGTTTGAATTTTTAGGTTTCACTCTCTTTTCTCCTATATTGATAGATGTGTTTGGAACTCTAAATCCAACACGGTTTGTGCTAGGTTCTTGAAACTTGACACAATAAAGTAGTTTCACGTTCTATCTCTATGTTTTGTTTCCTCTTGATGTAGCCTTAAGCAGTGACTGGCGAGAAACACTTTCATGGAAAGGGGTTGCCAAGCTTCCCAAAATTACGAATCTCCAGAAATCTCAGCAAATATTTTTTCACCCAAACTGGATGATACTTTCAGGTAATGATCAGTACACTAAGGCGACTTGGTTCCCCAAATTTCGTTCTTCTATGTTGAAGCGTTCGTTTGCAGTAACAGTTTGAATTTTTAGGTTTCACTCTGTTTTCTCCTATATTGATAGATGTATTTGGAACTCTAAATCCAACAGGGTTTGTGCTAGCTTCTTGAAACTTGACACAATAAAGTAGTTTCACGTTCTATCTCTACGTTTTGTTTCCTCTTGATATCGCCCTAAGCAGTTACTTGCGGGAAACACTTTCATGGAAAGGGGTTGCCAAGCTTCCTAAAATTACGAATCTCCAGAAATCTCAGCAAATATTTTTTCACCCAAACTGGATGATACTTTCAGGTAATGATCAGTACACTAAGGCGACTTGGTTCCCCAAATTTCGTTCTTCTATGTTGAAGCGTTCGTTTGCAGTAACACTTGGAATTTTTAGGTTTCACTCTGTTTTCTCCTATATTGATAGATGTATTTGGAACTCTAAATCCAACAGGGTTTGTGCTAGCTTCTTGAAACTTGACACAATAATGTAGTTTCACGTTCTATCTCTACGTTTTGTTTCCTCTTGATGTAGCCCTAAGCAGTTACTGGCGGGAAACACTTTCATGGAAAGGGGTTGCCAAGCTTCCTAAAATTACGAATCTCCAGAAATCTCAGCAAATATTTTTTCACCCAAACTGGATGATACTTTCAGGTAATGATCAGTACACTAAGGCGACTTGGTTCCCCAAATTTCGTTCATCTATGTTGAAGCGTTCGTTTGCAGTAACACTTTGAATTTTTAGGTTTCACTCTGTTTTCTCCTATATTGATAGATGTATTTGGAACTCTAAATCCAACACGGTTTGTGCTAGCTTCTTGAAACTTGACACAATAAAGTAGTTTCACGTTCTATCTCTATGTTTTGTTTCCTCTTGATGTAGCCCTAAGCAGTGACTGGCGAGAAACACTTTCATGGAAAGGGGTTGCCAGGCTTACCAAAATTACGAATCTCCAGAAATCTCAGCAAATATTTTTTCACCCAAACTGGATGATACTTTCAGGTAATGATCAGTACACTAAGGCGACTTGGTTCCCCAAATTTCGTTCTTCTATGTTGAAGCGTTCGTTTCCAGTAACACTTTGAATTTTTAGGTTTCACTCTGTTTTCTCCTATATTGATAGATGTATTTGGAACTCTAAATCCAACACGGTTTGTGCTAGCTTCTTGAAACTTGACACAATAAAGTAGTTTCACGTTCTATCTCTACGTTTTGTTTCCTCTTGATGTAGCCCTAAGCAGTTACTGGCGGGAAACACTTTCATGGAAAGGGGTTGCCAAGCTTACTAAAATTACGAATCTCCAGAAATCTCAGCAAATATTTTTTCACCCAAACTGGATGATACTTTCAGGTAATGATCAGTACACTAAGGCGACTTGGTTCCCCAAATTTCGTTCTTCTATGTTGAAGCGTTCGTTTGCAGTAACAGTTTGAATTTTTAGGTTTCACTCTGTTTTCTCCTATATTGATAGAAGTATTTGGAACTCTAAATCCAACACGGTTTGTGCTAGCTTCTTGAAACTTGACACAATAAAGTAGTTTCACGTTCTATCTCTATGTTTTGTTTCCTCTTGATGTAGCCTTAAGCAGTGACTGGCGAGAAACACTTTCATGGAAAGGGGTTGCCAAGCTTCCCAAAATTACGAATCTCCAGAAATCTCAGCAAATATTTTTTCACCCAAACTGGATGATACTTTCAGGTAATGATCAGTACACTAAGGCGACTTGGTTCCCCAAATTTCGTTCTTCTATGTTGAAGCGTTCGTTTCCAGTAACACTTTGAATTTTTAGGTTTCACTCTGTTTTCTCCTATATTGATAGATGTATTTGGAACTCTAAATCCAACAGGGTTTGTGCTAGCTTCTTGAAACTTGACACAATAAAGTAGTTTCACGTTCTATCTCTACGTTTTGTTTCCTCTTGATGTAGCCCTAAGCAGTTACTGGCGGGAAACACTTTCATGGAAAGGGGTTGCCAAGCTTCCTAAAATTACGAATCTCCAGAAATCTCAGCAAATATTTTTTCACCCAAACTGGATGATACTTTCAGGTAATGACCAGTACACTAAGGCGACTTGGTTCCCCAAATTTCGTTCTTCTATGTTGAAGCGTTCGTTTGCAGTAACAGTTTGAATTTTTAGGTTTCACTCTGTTTTCTCCTATATTGATAGATGTATTTGGAACTCTAAATCCAACAGGGTTTGTGCTAGCTTCTTGAAACTTGACACAATAAAGTAGTTTCACGTTCTATCTCTACGTTTTGTTTCCTCTTGATATAGCCCTAAGCAGTTACTGGCGGGAAACACTTTCATGGAAAGGGGTTGCCAAGCTTCCTAAAATTACGAATCTCCAGAAATCTCAGCAAATATTTTTTCACCCAAACTGGATGATACTTTCAGGTAATGATCAGTACACTAAGGCGACTTGGTTCCCCAAATTTCGTTCTTCTATGTTGAAGCGTTCGTTTCCAGTAACAGTTTGAATTTTTAGGTTTCACTCTGTTTTCTTCTATATTGATAGATGTATTTGGAACACTAAATCCAACACGGTTTGTGCTAGCTTCTTGAAACTTGACACAATAAAGTAGTTTCACGTTCTATCTCTACATTTTGTTTCCTCTTGATGTAGCCCTAAGCAGTTACTGGCGGGAAACACTTTCATGGAAAGGGGTTGCCAAGCTTCCTAAAATTACGAATCTCCAGAAATCTCAGCAAATATTTTTTCACCCAAACTGGATGATACTTTCAGGTAATGATCAGTACACTAAGGCGACTTGGTTCCCCAAATTTCGTTCTTCTATGTTGAAGCGTTCGTTTGCAGTAACAGTTTGAATTTTTAGGTTTCACTCTGTTTTCTCCTATATTGATAGATGTATTTGGAACTCTAAATCCAACACGGTTTGTGCTGGCTTCTTGAAACATGACACAATAAAGTAGTGTCACGTTCTATCTCTATGTTTTGTTTCCTCTTGATGTAGCCCAATGCAGTGACTGGCGAGAAACACTTTCATGGAAAAAGGTTGCCAGGCTTCCCAAAATTACGAATCTCCAGAAATCTCAGCAAATATTTTTTCACCCAAACTGGATGATACTTTCAGGTAATGATCAGTACACTAAGGCGACTTGGTTCCCCAAATTTCGTTCTTCTATGTTGAAGCATTCGTTTCCAGTAACAGTTTGAATTTTTAGGTTTCACTCTGTTTTCTCTTATATTGATAGATGTATTTGGAACTCTAAATCCAACACGGTTTGAGCTAGCTTCTTGAAACATGACACAATAAAGTAGTTTCACGTTCTATCTCTACGTTTTGTTTCCTCTTGATGTAGCCCAATGCAGTGACTGGCAAGAAACACTTTCATGGAAAGGGGTTGCCAGGCTTCCCAAAATTACGAATCTCCAGAAATCTCAGCAAATATTTTTTCACCCAAACTGGATGATACTTTCAGGTACTGATCAGTACACTAAGGCGACTTGGTTCCCCAAATTTCGTTCTTCTATGTTGAAGCGTTCGTTTCCAGTAACAGTTTGAATTTTTAGGTTTCACTCTCTTTTCTCCTATATTGATAGATGTGTTTGGAACTCTAAATCCAACACGGTTTGTGCTAGGTTCTTGAAACTTGACACAATAAAGTAGTTTCACGTTCTATCTCTATGTTTTGTTTCCTCTTGATGTAGCCTTAAGCAGTGACTGGCGAGAAACACTTTCATGGAAAGGGGTTGCCAAGCTTCCCAAAATTACGAATCTCCAGAAATCTCAGCAAATATTTTTTCACCCAAACTGGATGATACTTTCAGGTAATGATCAGTACACTAAGGCGACTTGGTTCCCCAAATTTCGTTCTTCTATGTTGAAGCGTTCGTTTCCAGTAACACTTTGAATTTTTAGGTTTCACTCTGTTTTCTCCTATATTGATAGATGTATTTGGAACTCTAAATCCAACAGGGTTTGTGCTAGCTTCTTGAAACTTGACACAATAAAGTAGTTTCACGTTCTATCTCTACGTTTTGTTTCCTCTTGATGTAGCCCTAAGCAGTAACTGGCGAGAAACACTTTCATGGAAAGGGGTTGCCAAGCTTCCTAAAATTACGAATCTCCAGAAATCTCAGCAAATATTTTTTCACCCAAACTGAATGATACTTTCAGGTAATGATCAGTACACTAAGGCGACTTGGTTCCCCAAATTTCGTTCTTCTATGTTGAAGCGTTCGTTTCCAGTAACACTTTGAATTTTTAGGTTTCACTCTGTTTTCTCCTATATTGATAGATGTATTTGGAACTCTAAATCCAACACGGTTTGTGCTAGCTTCTTGAAACTTGACACAATAAATTAGTTTCACGTTCTATCTCTACGTTTTGTTTCCTCTTGATGTAGCCCTAAGCAGTGACTGGCGAGAAACACTTTCATGGAAAGGGGTTGCCAGGCTTCCCAAAATTACGAATCTCCAGAAATCTCAGCAAATATTTTTTCACACAAACTGGATGATACTTTCAGGTAATGATCAGTACACTAAGGCGACTTGGTTCCCCAAATTTCGTTCTTCTATGTTGAAGCGTTCGTTTCCAGTAACAGTTTGAATTTTTAGGTTTCACTCTGTTTTCTTCTATATTGATAGATGTATTTGGAACACTAAATCCAACACGGTTTGTGCTAGCTTCTTGAAACTTGACACAATAAAGTAGTTTCACGTTCTATCTCTACGTTTTGTTTCCTCTTGATGTAGCCCTAAGCAGTTACTGGCGGGAAACACTTTCATGGAAAGGGGTTGCCAAGCTTCCTAAAATTACGAATCTCCAGAAATCTCAGCAAATATTTTTTCACCCAAACTGGATGATACTTTCAGGTAATGATCAGTACACTAAGGCGACTTGGTTCCCCAAATTTCGTTCTTCTATGTTGAAGCGTTCGTTTGCAGTAACAGTTTGAATTTTTAGGTTTCACTCTGTTTTCTCCTATATTGATAGATGTATTTGGAACTCTAAATCCAACAGGGTTTGTGCTAGCTTCTTGATACTTGAAACAATAAAGTAGTTTCAAGTTCTATCTCTACGTTTTGTTTCCTCTTGATGTAGCCCTAAGCAGTTACTGGCGAGAAACACTTTCATGGAAAGGGGTTGCCAAGCTTCCCCAAATTACGAATCTCCAGAAATCTCAGCAAATATTTTTTCACCCAAACTGGATGATACTTTCAGGTAATGATCAGTACACTAAGGCGACTTGGTTCCCCAAATTTCGTTCTTCTATGTTGAAGCGTTCGTTTCCAGTAACACTTTGAATTTTTAGGTTTCACTCTGTTTTCTCCTATATTGATAGATGTATTTGGAACTCTAAATCCAACACGGTTTGTGCTGGCTTCTTGAAACATGACACAATAAAGTAGTTTCACATTCTATCTCTATGTTTTGTTTCCTCTTGATGTAGTCCAATGCAGTGACTGGCGAGAAACACTTTCATGGAAAGGGGTTGCCAAGCTTCCCAAAATTACGAATCTCCAGAAATCTCAGCAAATATTTTTTCACCCAAACTGGATGATACTTTCAGGTAATGATCAGTACACTAAGGCGACTTGGTTCCCCAAATTTCGTTCTTCTATGTTGAAGCGTTCGTTTCCAGTAACAGTTTGAATTTTTAGGTTTCACTCTGTTTTCTCCTATATTGATAGATGTATTTGGAACTCTAAATCCAACAGGGTTTGTGCTAGCTTCTTGAAACATGACACAATAAAGTAGTTTCACGTTCTATCTCTATGTTTTGTTTCCTCTTGATGTAGCCCAATGCAGTGACTGGCGAGAAACACTTTCATGGAAAGGGGTTGCCAGGCTTCCCAAAATTACGAATCTCCAGAAATCTCAGCAAATATTTTTTCACCCAAACTGGATGATACTTTCAGGTAATGATCAGTACACTAAGGCGACTTGGTTCCCCAAATTTCGTTCTTCTATGTTGAAGCGTTCGTTTCCAGTAACACTTTGAATTTTTAGGTTTCACTCTGTTTTCTCCTATATTGATAGATGTATTTGGAACTCTAAATCCAACAGGGTTTGTGCTAGCTTCTTGAAACTTGACACAATAAAGTAGTTTCACGTTCTATCTCTACGTTTTGTTTCCTCTTGATGTAGCCCTAAGCAGTGACTGGCGAGAAACACTTTCATGGAAAGGGGTTGCCAGGCTTCCCAAAATTACGAATCTCCAGAAATCTCAGCAAATATTTTTTCACACAAACTGGATGATACTTTCAGGTAATGATCAGTACACTAAGGCGACTTGGTTCCCCAAATTTCGTTCTTCTATGTTGAAGCGTTCGTTTCCAGTAACAGTTTGAATTTTTAGGTTTCACTCTGTTTTCTTCTATATTGATAGATGTATTTGGAACACTAAATCCAACACGGTTTGTGCTAGCTTCTTGAAACTTGACACAATAAAGTAGTTTCACGTTCTATCTCTACGTTTTGTTTCCTCTTGATGTAGCCCTAAGCAGTTACTGGCGGGAAACACTTTCATGGAAAGGGGTTGCCAAGCTTCCTAAAATTACGAATCTCCAGAAATCTCAGCAAATATTTTTTCACCCAAACTGGATGATACTTTCAGGTAATGATCAGTACACTAAGGCGACTTGGTTCCCCAAATTTCGTTCTTCTATGTTGAAGCGTTCGTTTGCAGTAACAGTTTGAATTTTTAGGTTTCACTCTGTTTTCTCCTATATTGATAGATGTATTTGGAACTCTAAATCCAACAGGGTTTGTGCTAGCTTCTTGATACTTGAAACAATAAAGTAGTTTCAAGTTCTATCTCTACGTTTTGTTTCCTCTTGATGTAGCCCTAAGCAGTTACTGGCGAGAAACACTTTCATGGAAAGGGGTTGCCAAGCTTCCCAAAATTACGAATCTCCAGAAATCTCAGCAAATATTTTTTCACCCAAACTGGATGATACTTTCAGGTAATGATCAGTACACTAAGGCGACTTGGTTCCCCAAATTTCGTTCTTCTATGTTGAAGCGTTCGTTTCCAGTAACACTTTGAATTTTTAGGTTTCACTCTGTTTTCTCCTATATTGATAGATGTATTTGGAACTCTAAATCCAACACGGTTTGTGCTGGCTTCTTGAAACATGACACAATAAAGTAGTTTCACATTCTATCTCTATGTTTTGTTTCCTCTTGATGTAGTCCAATGCAGTGACTGGCGAGAAACACTTTCATGGAAAGGGGTTGCCAAGCTTCCCAAAATTACGAATCTCCAGAAATCTCAGCAAATATTTTTTCACCCAAACTGGATGATACTTTCAGGTAATGATCAGTACACTAAGGCGACTTGGTTCCCCAAATTTCGTTCTTCTATGTTGAAGCGTTCGTTTCCAGTAACAGTTTGAATTTTTAGGTTTCACTCTGTTTTCTCCTATATTGATAGATGTATTTGGAACTCTAAATCCAACAGGGTTTGTGCTAGCTTCTTGAAACATGACACAATAAAGTAGTTTCACGTTCTATCTCTATGTTTTGTTTCCTCTTGATGTAGCCCAATGCAGTGACTGGCGAGAAACACTTTCATGGAAAGGGGTTGCCAGGCTTCCCAAAATTACGAATCTCCAGAAATCTCAGCAAATATTTTTTCACCCAAACTGGATGATACTTTCAGGTAATGATCAGTACACTAAGGCGACTTGGTTCCCCAAATTTCGTTCTTCTATGTTGAAGCGTTCGTTTCCAGTAACACTTTGAATTTTTAGGTTTCACTCTGTTTTCTCCTATATTGATAGATGTATTTGGAACTCTAAATCCAACAGGGTTTGTGCTAGCTTCTTGAAACTTGACACAATAAAGTAGTTTCACGTTCTATCTCTACGTTTTGTTTCCTCTTGATGTAGCCCTAAGCAGTAACTGGCGAGAAACACTTTCATGGAAAGGGGTTGCCAAGCTTCCTAAAATTACGAATCTCCAGAAATCTCAGCAAATATTTTTTCACCCAAACTGAATGATACTTTCAGGTAATGATCAGTACACTAAGGCGACTTGGTTCCCCAAATTTCGTTCTTCTATGTTGAAGCGTTCGTTTCCAGTAACACTTTGAATTTTTAGGTTTCACTCTGTTTTCTCCTATATTGATAGATGTATTTGGAACTCTAAATCCAACACGGTTTGTGCTAGCTTCTTGAAACTTGACACAATAAAGTAGTTTCACGTTCTATCTCTACGTTTTGTTTCCTCTTGATGTAGCCCTAAGCAGTGACTGGCGAGAAACACTTTCATGGAAAGGGGTTGCCAGGCTTCCCAAAATTACGAATCTCCAGAAATCTCAGCAAATATTTTTTCACCCAAACTGGATGATACTTTCAGGTAATGATCAGTACACTAAGTCGACTTGGTTCCCCAAATTTCGTTCCTCTATGTTGAAGCGTTCGTTTCCAGTAACAGTTTGAATTTTTAGGTTTCACTCTGTTTTCTCCTATATTGATAGATGTATTTGGAACTCTAAATCCAACAGGGTTTGTGCTAGCTTCTTGAAACTTGACACAATAAAGTAGTTTCACGTTCTATCTCTACGTTTTGTTTCCTCTTGATGTAGCCCTAAGCAGTTACTGGCGGGAAACACTTTCATGGAAAGGGGTTGCCAAGCTTCCTAAAATTACGAATCTCCAGAAATCTCAGCAAATATTTTTTCACCCAAACTGGATGATACTTTCAGGTAATGATCAGTACACTAAGGCGACTTGGTTCCCCAAATTTCGTTCTTCTATGTTGAAGCGTTCGTTTGCAGTAACAGTTTGAATTTTTAGGTTTCACTCTGTTTTCTCCTATATTGATAGATGTATTTGGAACTCTAAATCCAACAGGGTTTGTGCTAGCTTCTTGAAACTTGACACAATAAAGTAGTTTCACGTTCTATCTCTACGTTTTGTTTCCTCTTGATATAGCCCTAAGCAGTTACTGGCGGGAAACACTTTCATGGAAAGGGGTTGCCAAACTTCCTAAAATTACGAATCTCCAGAAATCTCAGCAAATATTTTTTCACCCAAACTGGATGATACTTTCAGGTAATGATCAGTACACTAAGGCGACTTGGTTCCCCAAATTTCGTTCTTCTATGTTGAAGCGTTCGTTTCCAGTAACAGTTTGAATTTTTAGGTTTCACTCTGTTTTCTTCTATATTGATAGATGTATTTGGAACACTAAATCCAACACGGTTTGTGCTAGCTTCTTGAAACTTGACACAATAAAGTAGTTTCACGTTCTATCTCTACGTTTTGTTTCCTCTTGATGTAGCCCTAAGCAGTTACTGGCGGGAAACACTTTCATGGAAAGGGGTTGCCAAGCTTCCTAAAATTACGAATCTCCAGAAATCTCAGCAAATATTTTTTCACCCAAACTGGATGATACTTTCAGGTAATGACCAGTACACTAAGGCGACTTGGTTCCCCAAATTTCGTTCTTCTATGTTGAAGCGTTCGTTTGCAGTAACAGTTTGAATTTTTAGGTTTCACTCTGTTTTCTCCTATATTGATAGATGTATTTGGAACTCTAAATCCAACACGGTTTGTGCTGGCTTCTTGAAACATGACACAATAAAGTAGTTTCACGTTCTATCTCTATGTTTTGTTTCCTCTTGATGTAGCCCAATGCAGTGACTGGCGAGAAACACTTTCATGGAAAAAGGTTGCCAGGCTTCCCAAAATTACGAATCTCCAGAAATCTCAGCAAATATTTTTTCACCCAAACTGGATGATACTTTCAGGTAATGATCAGTACACTAAGGCGACTTGGTTCCCCAAATTTCGTTCTTCTATGTTGAAGCGTTCGTTTCCAGTAACAGTTTGAATTTTTAGGTTTCACTCTGTTTTCTCTTATATTGATAGATGTATTTGGAACTCTAAATCCAACACGGTTTGTGCTAGCTTCTTGAAACATGACACAATAAAGTAGTTTCACGTTCTATCTCTACGTTTTGTTTCCTCTTGATGTAGCCCAATGCAGTGACTGGCGAGAAACACTTTCATGGAAAGGGGTTGCCAGGCTTCCCAAAATTACGAATCTCCAGAAATCTCAGCAAATATTTTTTCACCCAAACTGGATGATACTTTCAGGTAATGATCAGTACACTAAGGCGACTTGGTTCCCCAAATTTCGTTCTTCTATGTTGAAGCGTTCGTTTGCAGTAACACTTTGAATTTTTAGGTTTCACTCTGTTTTCTCCTATATTGATAGATGTATTTGGAACTCTAAATCCAACACGGTTTGTGCTAGCTTCTTGAAACTTGACACAATAAAGTAGTTTCACGTTCTATCTCTACGTTTTGTTTCCTCTTGATGTAGCCCTAAGCAGTGACTGGCGAGAAACACTTTCATGGAAAGGGGTTGCCAGGCTTCCCAAAATTACGAATCTCCAGAAATCTCAGCAAATATTTTTTCACACAAACTGGATGATACTTTCAGGTAATGATCAGTACACTAAGGCGACTTGGTTCCCCAAATTTCGTTCTTCTATGTTGAAGCGTTCGTTTCCAGTAACAGTTTGAATTTTTAGGTTTCACTCTGTTTTCTCCTATATTGATAGAAGTATTTGGAACTCTAAATCCAACACGGTTTGTGCTAGCTTCTTGAAACTTGACACAATAAAGTAGTTTCACGTTCTATCTCTACGTTTTGTTTCCTCTTGATGTAGCCCTAAGCAGTTACTGGCGGGAAACACTTTCATGGAAAGGGGTTGCCAAGCTTCCTAAAATTACGAATCTCCAGAAATCTCAGCAAATATTTTTTCACCCAAACTGGATGATACTTTCAGGTAATGACCAGTACACTAAGGCGACTTGGTTCCCCAAATTTCGTTCTTCTATGTTGAAGCGTTCGTTTGCAGTAACAGTTTGAATTTTTAGGTTTCACTCTGTTTTCTCCTATATTGATAGATGTATTTGGAACTCTAAATCCAACAGGGTTTGTGCTAGCTTCTTGAAACTTGACACAATAAAGTAGTTTCACGTTCTATCTCTACGTTTTGTTTCCTCTTGATATAGCCCTAAGCAGTTACTGGCGGGAAACACTTTCATGGAAAGGGGTTGCCAAGCTTCCTAAAATTACGAATCTCCAGAAATCTCAGCAAATATTTTTTCACCCAAACTGGATGATACTTTCAGGTAATGATCAGTACACTAAGGCGACTTGGTTCCCCAAATTTCGTTCTTCTATGTTGAAGCGTTCGTTTGCAGTAACAGTTTGAATTTTTAGGTTTCACTCTGTTTTCTCCTATATTGATAGATGTATTTGGAACTCTAAATCCAACACGGTTTGTGCTGGCTTCTTGAAACATGACACAATAAAGTAGTGTCACGTTCTATCTCTATGTTTTTTTTCCTCTTGATGTAGCCCAATGCAGTGACTGGCGAGAAACACTTTCATGGAAAAAGGTTGCCAGGCTTCCCAAAATTACGAATCTCCAGAAATCTCAGCAAATATTTTTTCACCCAAACTGGATGATACTTTCAGGTAATGATCAGTACACTAAGGCGACTTGGTTCCCCAAATTTCGTTCTTCTATGTTGAAGCGTTCGTTTCCAGTAACAGTTTGAATTTTTAGGTTTCACTCTGTTTTCTCTTATATTGATAGATGTATTTGGAACTCTAAATCCAACACGGTTTGTGCTAGCTTCTTGAAACATGACACAATAAAGTAGTTTCACGTTCTATCTCTACGTTTTGTTTCCTCTTGATGTAGCCCAATGCAGTGACTGGCGAGAAACACTTTCATGGAAAGGGGTTGCCAGGCTTCCCAAAATTACGAATCTCCAGAAATCTCAGCAAATATTTTTTCACCCAAACTGGATGATACTTTCAGGTAATGATCAGTACACTAAGGCGACTTGGTTCCCCAAATTTCGTTCTTCTATGTTGAAGCGTTCGTTTCCAGTAACAGTTTGAATTTTTAGGTTTCACTCTCTTTTCTCCTATATTGATAGATGTGTTTGGAACTCTAAATCCAACACGGTTTGTGCTAGGTTCTTGAAACTTGACACAATAAAGTAGTTTCACGTTCTATCTCTATGTTTTGTTTCCTCTTGATGTAGCCTTAAGCAGTGACTGGCGAGAAACACTTTCATGGAAAGGGGTTGCCAAGCTTCCCAAAATTACGAATCTCCAGAAATCTCAGCAAATATTTTTTCACCCAAACTGGATGATACTTTCAGGTAATGATCAGTACACTAAGGCGACTTGGTTCCCCAAATTTCGTTCTTCTATGTTGAAGCGTTCGTTTCCAGTAACACTTTGAATTTTTAGGTTTCACTCTGTTTTCTCCTATATTGATAGATGTATTTGGAACTCTAAATCCAACAGGGTTTGTGCTAGCTTCTTGAAACTTGACACAATAAAGTAGTTTCACGTTCTATCTCTACGTTTTGTTTCCTCTTGATGTAGCCCTAAGCAGTAACTGGCGAGAAACACTTTCATGGAAAGGGGTTGCCAAGCTTCCTAAAATTACGAATCTCCAGAAATCTCAGCAAATATTTTTTCACCCAAACTGAATGATACTTTCAGGTAATGATCAGTACACTAAGGCGACTTGGTTCCCCAAATTTCGTTCTTCTATGTTGAAGCGTTCGTTTCCAGTAACACTTTGAATTTTTAGGTTTCACTCTGTTTTCTCCTATATTGATAGATGTATTTGGAACTCTAAATCCAACACGGTTTGTGCTAGCTTCTTGAAACTTGACACAATAAAGTAGTTTCACGTTCTATCTCTACGTTTTGTTTCCTCTTGATGTAGCCCTAAGCAGTGACTGGCGAGAAACACTTTCATGGAAAGGGGTTGCCAGGCTTCCCAAAATTACGAATCTCCAGAAATCTCAGCAAATATTTTTTCACACAAACTGGATGATACTTTCAGGTAATGATCAGTACACTAAGGCGACTTGGTTCCCCAAATTTCGTTCTTCTATGTTGAAGCGTTCGTTTCCAGTAACAGTTTGAATTTTTAGGTTTCACTCTGTTTTCTCCTATATTGATAGAAGTATTTGGAACTCTAAATCCAACACGGTTTGTGCTAGCTTCTTGAAACTTGACACAATAAAGTAGTTTCACGTTCTATCTCTATGTTTTGTTTCCTCTTGATGTAGCCTTAAGCAGTGACTGGCGAGAAACACTTTCATGGAAAGGGGTTGCCAAGCTTCCTAAAATTACGAATCTCCAGAAATCTCAGCAAATATTTTTTCACCCAAACTGGATGATACTTTCAGGTAATGATCAGTACACAAAGGCGACTTGGTTCCCCAAATTTCGTTCTTCTATGTTGAAGCGTTCGTTTCCAGTAACAGTTTGAATTTTTAGGTTTCACTCTGTTTTCTTCTATATTGATAGATGTATTTGAAACACTTAATCCAACACGGTTTGTGCTAGCTTCTTGAAACTTGACACAATAAAGTAGTTTCACGTTCTATCTCTACGTTTTGTTTCCTCTTGATGTAGCCCTAAGCAGTTACTGGCGGGAAACACTTTCATGGAAAGGGGTTGCCAAGCTTCCTAAAATTACGAATCTCCAGAAATCTCAGCAAATATTTTTTCACCCAAACTGGATGATACTTTCAGGTAATGATCAGTACACTAAGGCGACTTGGTTCCCCAAATTTCGTTCTTTTATGTTGAAGCGTTCGTTTGCAGTAACAGTTTGAATTTTTAGGTTTCACTCTGTTTTCTCCTATATTGATAGATGTATTTGGAACTCTAAATCCAACACGGTTTGTGCTGGCTTCTTGAAACATTACACAATAAAGTAGTTTCACGTTCTATCTCTATGATTTGTTTCCTCTTGATGTAGCCCAATGCAGTGACTGGCGAGAAACACTTTCATGGAAAAAGGTTGCCAGGCTTCCCAAAATTACGAATCTCCAGAAATCTCAGCAAATATTTTTTCACCCAAACTGGATGATACTTTCAGGTAATGATCAGTACACTAAGGCGACTTGGTTCCCCAAATTTCGTTCTTCTATGTTGAAGCGTTCGTTTCCAGTAACAGTTTGAATTTTTAGGTTTCACTCTGTTTTCTCTTATATTGATAGATGTATTTGGAACTCTAAATCCAACACGGTTTGTGCTAGCTTCTTGAAACATGACACAATAAAGTACTTTCACGTTCTATCTCTACGTTTTGTTTCCTCTTGATGTAGCCCAATGCAGTGACTGGCGAGAAACACTTTCATGGAAAGGGGTTGCCAGGCTTCCCAAAATTACGAATCTCCAGAAATCTCAGCAAATATTTTTTCACCCAAACTGGATGATACTTTCAGGTAATGATCAGTACACTAAGGCGACTTGGTTCCCCAAATTTCGTTCTTCTATGTTGAAGCGTTCGTTTCCAGTAACACTTTGAATTTTTAGGTTTCACTCTGTTTTCTCCTATATTGATAGATGTATTTGGAACTCTAAATCCAACAGTGTTTGTGCTAGCTTCTTGAAACTTGACACAATAAAGTAGTTTCACGTTCTATCTCTACGTTTTGTTTCCTCTTGATGTAGCCCTAAGCAGTAACTGGCGAGAAACACTTTCATGGAAAGGGGTTGCCAAGCTTCCTAAAATTACGAATCTCCAGAAATCTCAGCAAATATTTTTTCACCCAAACTGAATGATACTTTCAGGTAATGATCAGTACACTAAGGCGACTTGGTTCCCCAAATTTCGTTCTTCTATGTTGAAGCGTTCGTTTCCAGTAACACTTTGAATTTTTAGGTTTCACTCTGTTTTCTCCTATATTGATAGATGTATTTGGAACTCTAATTCCAACACGGTTTGTGCTAGCTTCTTGAAACTTGACACAATAAAGTAGTTTCACGTTCTATCTCTATGTTTTGTTTCCTCTTGATGTAGCCCTAAGCAGTGACTGGCGAGAAACACTTTCATGGAAAGGGGTTGCCAGGCTTCCCAAAATTACGAATCTCCAGAAATCTCAGCAAATATTTTTTCACCCAAACTGGATGATACTTTCAGGTAATGATCAGTACACTAAGGCGACTTGGTTCCCCAAATTTCGTTCTTCTATGTTGAAGCGTTCCTTTCCAGTAACAGTTTGAATTTTTAGGTTTCACTCTGTTTTCTCCTATATTGATAGATGTATTTGGAACTCTAAATCCAACAGGGTTTGTGCTAGCTTCTTGAAACTTGACACAATAAAGTAGTTTCACGTTCTATCTCTACGTTTTGTTTCCTCTTGATGTAGCCCTAAGCAGTTACTGGCGGGAAACACTTTCATGGAAAGGGGTTGCCAAGCTTCCTAAAATTACGAATCTCCAGAAATCTCAGCAAATATTTTTTCACCCAAACTGGATGATACTTTCAGGTAATGATCAGTACACTAAGGCGACTTGGTTCCCCAAATTTCGTTCTTCTATGTTGAAGCGTTCGTTTGCAGTAACAGTTTGAATTTTTAGGTTTCACTCTGTTTTCTCCTATATTGATAGATGTATTTGGAACTCTAAATCCAACAGGGTTTTTGCTAGTTTCTTGAAACTTGACACAATAAAGTAGTTTCACGTTCTATCTCTACGTTTTGTTTCCTCTTGATATAGCCCTAAGCAGTTACTTGCGGGAAACACTTTCATGGAAAGGGGTTGCCAAGCTTCCTAAAATTACGAATCTCCAGAAATCTCAGCAAATATTTTTTCACCCAAACTGGATGATACTTTCAGGTAATGATCAGTACACTAAGGCGACTTGGTTCCCCAAATTTCGTTCTTCTATGTTGAAGCGTTCGTTTGCAGTAACACTTGGAATTTTTAGGTTTCACTCTGTTTTCTCCTATATTGATAGATGTATTTGGAACTCTAAATCCAACAGGGTTTGTGCTAGCTTCTTGAAACTTGACACAATAAAGTAGTTTCACGTTCTATCTCTACGTTTTGTTTCCTCTTGATGTAGCCCTAAGCAGTTACTGGCGGGAAACACTTTCATGGAAAGGGGTTGCCAAGCTTCCTAAAATTACGAATCTCCAGAAATCTCAGCAAATATTTTTTCACCCAAACTGGATGATACTTTCAGGTAATGATCAGTACACTAAGGCGACTTGGTTCCCCAAATTTCGTTCATCTATGTTGAAGCGTTCGTTTGCAGTAACACTTTGAATTTTTAGGTTTCACTCTGTTTTCTCCTATATTGATAGATGTATTTGGAACTCTAAATCCAACACGGTTTGTGCTAGCTTCTTGAAACTTGACACAATAAAGTAGTTTCACGTTCTATCTCTATGTTTTGTTTCCTCTTGATGTAGCCCTAAGCAGTGACTGGCGAGAAACACTTTCATGGAAAGGGGTTGCCAGGCTTACCAAAATTACGAATCTCCAGAAATCTCAGCAAATATTTTTTCACCCAAACTGGATGATACTTTCAGGTAATGATCAGTACACTAAGGCGACTTGGTTCCCCAAATTTCGTTCTTCTATGTTGAAGCGTTCGTTTCCAGTAACACTTTGAATTTTTAGGTTTCACTCTGTTTTCTCCTATATTGATAGATGTATTTGGAACTCTAAATCCAACACGGTTTGTGCTAGCTTCTTGAAACTTGACACAATAAAGTAGTTTCACGTTCTATCTCAACGTTTTGTTTCCTCTTGATGTAGCCCTAAGCAGTTACTGGCGGGAAACACTTTCATGGAAAGGGGTTGCCAAGCTTCCTAAAATTACGAATCTCCAGAAATCTCAGCAAATATTTTTTCACCCAAACTGGATGATACTTTCAGGTAATGATCAGTACACTAAGGCGACTTGGTTCCCCAAATTTCGTTCTTCTATGTTGAAGCGTTCGTTTGCAGTAACAGTTTGAATTTTTAGGTTTCACTCTGTTTTCTCCTATATTGATAGAAGTATTTGGAACTCTAAATCCAACACGGTTTGTGCTAGCTTCTTGAAACTTGACACAATAAAGTAGTTTCACGTTCTATCTCTATGTTTTGTTTCCTCTTGATGTAGCCTTAAGCAGTGACTGGCGAGAAACACTTTCATGGAAAGGGGTTGCCAAGCTTCCCAAAATTACGAATCTCCAGAAATCTCAGCAAATATTTTTTCACCCAAACTGGATGATACTTTCAGGTAATGATCAGTACACTAAGGCGACTTGGTTCCCCAAATTTCGTTCTTCTATGTTGAAGCGTTCGTTTCCAGTAACACTTTGAATTTTTAGGTTTCACTCTGTTTTCTCCTATATTGATAGATGTATTTGGAACTCTAAATCCAACAGGGTTTGTGCTAGCTTCTTGAAACTTGACACAATAAAGAAGTTTCACGTTCTATCTCTACGTTTTGTTTCCTCTTGATGTAGCCCTAAGCAGTAACTGGCGAGAAACACTTTCATGGAAAGGGGTTGCCAAGCTTCCTAAAATTACGAATCTCCAGAAATCTCAGCAAATATTTTTTCACCCAAACTGAATGATACTTTCAGGTAATGATCAGTACACTAAGGCGACTTGGTTCCCCAAATTTCGTTCTTCTATGTTGAAGCGTTCGTTTGCAGTAACACTTTGAATTTTTAGGTTTCACTCTGTTTTCTCCTATATTGATAGATGTATTTGGAACTCTAAATCCAACACGGTTTGTGCTAGCTTCTTGAAACTTGACACAATAAAGGAGTTTCACGTTCTATCTCTACGTTTTGTTTCCTCTTGATGTAGCCCTAAGCAGTGACTGGCGAGAAACACTTTCATGGAAAGGGGTTGCCAGGCTTCCCAAAATTACGAATCTCCAGAAATCTCAGCAAATATTTTTTCACACAAACTGGATGATACTTTCAGGTAATGATCAGTACACTAAGGCGACTTGGTTCCCCAAATTTCGTTCTTCTATGTTGAAGCGTTCGTTTCCAGTAACAGTTTGAATTTTTAGGTTTCACTCTGTTTTCTTCTATATTGATAGATGTATTTGAAACACTTAATCCAACACGGTTTGTGCTAGCTTCTTGAAACTTGACACAATAAAGTAGTTTCACGTTCTATCTCTACGTTTTGTTTCCTCTTGATGTAGCCCTAAGCAGTTACTGGCGGGAAACACTTTCATGGAAAGGGGTTGCCAAGCTTCCTAAAATTACGAATCTCCAGAAATCTCAGCAAATATTTTTTCACCCAAACTGGATGATACTTTCAGGTAATGATCAGTACACTAAGGCGACTTGGTTCCCCAAATTTCGTTCTTCTATGTTGAAGCGTTCGTTTGCAGTAACAGTTTGAATTTTTAGGTTTCACTCTGTTTTCTCCTATATTGATAGATGTATTTGGAACTCTAAATCCAACACGGTTTGTGCTGGCTTCTTGAAACATTACACAATAAAGTAGTTTCACGTTCTATCTCTATGATTTGTTTCCTCTTGATGTAGCCCAATGCAGTGACTGGCGAGAAACACTTTCATGGAAAAAGGTTGCCAGGCTTCCCAAAATTACGAATCTCCAGAAATCTCAGCAAATATTTTTTCACCCAAACTGGATGATACTTTCAGGTAATGATCAGTACACTAAGGCGACTTGGTTCCCCAAATTTCGTTCTTCTATGTTGAAGCGTTCGTTTCCAGTAACAGTTTGAATTTTTAGGTTTCACTCTGTTTTCTCTTATATTGATAGATGTATTTGGAACTCTAAATCCAACACGGTTTGTGCTAGCTTCTTGAAACATGACACAATAAAGTACTTTCACGTTCTATCTCTACGTTTTGTTTCCTCTTGATGTAGCCCAATGCAGTGACTGGCGAGAAACACTTTCATGGAAAGGGGTTGCCAGGCTTCCCAAAATTACGAATCTCCAGAAATCTCAGCAAATATTTTTTCACCCAAACTGGATGATACTTTCAGGTAATGATCAGTACACTAAGGCGACTTGGTTCCCCAAATTTCGTTCTTCTATGTTGAAGCGTTCGTTTCCAGTAACACTTTGAATTTTTAGGTTTCACTCTGTTTTCTCCTATATTGATAGATGTATTTGGAACTCTAAATCCAACAGTGTTTGTGCTAGCTTCTTGAAACTTGACACAATAAAGTAGTTTCACGTTCTATCTCTACGTTTTGTTTCCTCTTGATGTAGCCCTAAGCAGTAACTGGCGAGAAACACTTTCATGGAAAGGGGTTGCCAAGCTTCCTAAAATTACGAATCTCCAGAAATCTCAGCAAATATTTTTTCACCCAAACTGAATGATACTTTCAGGTAATGATCAGTACACTAAGGCGACTTGGTTCCCCAAATTTCGTTCTTCTATGTTGAAGCGTTCGTTTGCAGTAACACTTTGAATTTTTAGGTTTCACTCTGTTTTCTCCTATATTGATAGATGTATTTGGAACTCTAATTCCAACACGGTTTGTGCTAGCTTCTTGAAACTTGACACAATAAAGTAGTTTCACGTTCTATCTCTATGTTTTGTTTCCTCTTGATGTAGCCCTAAGCAGTGACTGGCGAGAAACACTTTCATGGAAAGGGGTTGCCAGGCTTCCCAAAATTACGAATCTCCAGAAATCTCAGCAAATATTTTTTCACCCAAACTGGATGATACTTTCAGGTAATGATCAGTACACTAAGGCGACTTGGTTCCCCAAATTTCGTTCTTCTATGTTGAAGCGTTCCTTTCCAGTAACAGTTTGAATTTTTAGGTTTCACTCTGTTTTCTCCTATATTGATAGATGTATTTGGAACTCTAAATCCAACTGGGTTTGTGCTAGCTTCTTGAAACTTGACACAATAAAGTAGTTTCACGTTCTATCTCTACGTTTTGTTTCCTCTTGATGTAGCCCTAAGCAGTTACTGGCGGGAAACACTTTCATGGAAAGGGGTTGCCAAGCTTCCTAAAATTACGAATCTCCAGAAATCTCAGCAAATATTTTTTCACCCAAACTGGATGATACTTTCAGGTAATGATCAGTACACTAAGGCGACTTGGTTCCCCAAATTTCGTTCTTCTATGTTGAAGCGTTCGTTTGCAGTAACAGTTTGAATTTTTAGGTTTCACTCTGTTTTCTCCTATATTGATAGATGTATTTGGAACTCTAAATCCAACAGGGTTTTTGCTAGTTTCTTGAAACTTGACACAATAAAGTAGTTTCACGTTCTATCTCTACGTTTTGTTTCTTCTTGATATAGCCCTAAGCAGTTACTTGCGGGAAACACTTTCATGGAAAGGGGTTGCCAAGCTTCCTAAAATTACGAATCTCCAGAAATCTCAGCAAATATTTTTTCACCCAAACTGGATGATACTTTCAGGTAATGATCAGTACACTAAGGCGACTTGGTTCCCCAAATTTCGTTCTTCTATGTTGAAGCGTTCGTTTGCAGTAACACTTGGAATTTTTAGGTTTCACTCTGTTTTCTCCTATATTGATAGATGTATTTGGAACTCTAAATCCAACAGGGTTTGTGCTAGCTTCTTGAAACTTGACACAATAAAGTAGTTTCACATTCTATCTCTACGTTTTGTTTCCTCTTGATGTAGCCCTAAGCAGTTACTGGCGGGAAACACTTTCATGGAAAGGGGTTGCCAAGCTTCCTAAAATTACGAATCTCCAGAAATCTCAGCAAATATTTTTTCACCCAAACTGGATGATACTTTCAGGTAATGATCAGTACACTAAGGCGACTTGGTTCCCCAAATTTCGTTCATCTATGTTGAAGCGTTCGTTTGCAGTAACACTTTGAATTTTTAGGTTTCACTCTGTTTTCTCCTATATTGATAGATGTATTTGGAACTCTAAATCCAACACGGTTTGTGCTAGCTTCTTGAAACTTGACACAATAAAGTAGTTTCACGTTCTATCTCTATGTTTTGTTTCCTCTTGATGTAGCCCTAAGCAGTGACTGGCGAGAAACACTTTCATGGAAAGGGGTTGCCAGGCTTACCAAAATTACGAATCTCCAGAAATCTCAGCAAATATTTTTTCACCCAAACTGGATGATACTTTCAGGTAATGATCAGTACACTAAGGCGACTTGGTTCCCCAAATTTCGTTCTTCTATGTTGAAGCGTTCGTTTCCAGTAACACTTTGAATTTTTAGGTTTCACTCTGTTTTCTCCTATATTGATAGATGTATTTGGAACTCTAAATCCAACACGGTTTGTGCTAGCTTCTTGAAACTTGACACAATAAAGTAGTTTCACGTTCTATCTCAACGTTTTGTTTCCTCTTGATGTAGCCCTAAGCAGTTACTGGCGGGAAACACTTTCATGGAAAGGGGTTGCCAAGCTTCCTAAAATTACGAATCTCCAGAAATCTCAGCAAATATTTTTTCACCCAAACTGGATGATACTTTCAGGTAATGATCAGTACACTAAGGCGACTTGGTTCCCCAAATTTCGTTCTTCTATGTTGAAGCGTTCGTTTGCAGTAACAGTTTGAATTTTTAGGTTTCACTCTGTTTTCTCCTATATTGATAGAAGTATTTGGAACTCTAAATCCAACACGGTTTGTGCTAGCTTCTTGAAACTTGACACAATAAAGTAGTTTCACGTTCTATCTCTATGTTTTGTTTCCTCTTGATGTAGCCTTAAGCAGTGACTGGCGAGAAACACTTTCATGGAAAGGGGTTGCCAAGCTTCCCAAAATTACGAATCTCCAGAAATCTCAGCAAATATTTTTTCACCCAAACTGGATGATACTTTCAGGTAATGATCAGTACACTAAGGCGACTTGGTTCCCCAAATTTCGTTCTTCTATGTTGAAGCGTTCGTTTCCAGTAACACTTTGAATTTTTAGGTTTCACTCTGTTTTCTCCTATATTGATAGATGTATTTGGAACTCTAAATCCAACAGGGTTTGTGCTAGCTTCTTGAAACTTGACACAATAAAGAAGTTTCACGTTCTATCTCTACGTTTTGTTTCCTCTTGATGTAGCCCTAAGCAGTAACTGGCGAGAAACACTTTCATGGAAAGGGGTTGCCAAGCTTCCTAAAATTACGAATCTCCAGAAATCTCAGCAAATATTTTTTCACCCAAACTGAATGATACTTTCAGGTAATGATCAGTACACTAAGGCGACTTGGTTCCCCAAATTTCGTTCTTCTATGTTGAAGCGTTCGTTTGCAGTAACACTTTGAATTTTTAGGTTTCACTCTGTTTTCTCCTATATTGATAGATGTATTTGGAACTCTAAATCCAACATGGTTTGTGCTAGCTTCTTGAAACTTGACACAATAAAGTAGTTTCACGTTCTATCTCTATGTTTTGTTTCCTCTTGATGTAGCCCTAAGCAGTGACTGGCGAGAAACACTTTCATGGAAAGGGGTTGCCAGGCTTCCCAAAATTACGAATCTCCAGAAATCTCAGCAAATATTTTTTCACACAAACTGGATGATACTTTCAGGTAATGATCAGTACACTAAGGCGACTTGGTTCCCCAAATTTCGTTCTTCTATGTTGAAGCGTTCGTTTCCAGTAACAGTTTGAATTTTTAGGTTTCACTCTGTTTTCTCCTATATTGATAGAAGTATTTGGAACTCTAAATCCAACACGGTTTGTGCTAGCTTCTTGAAACTTGACACAATAAAGTAGTTTCACGTTCTATCTCTACGTTTTGTTTCCTCTTGATGTAGCCCTAAGCAGTTACTGGCGGGAAACACTTTCATGGAAAGGGGTTGCCAAGCTTCCTAAAATTACGAATCTCCAGAAATCTCAGCAAATATTTTTTCACCCAAACTGGATGATACTTTCAGGTAATGACCAGTACACTAAGGCGACTTGGTTCCCCAAATTTCGTTCTTCTATGTTGAAGCGTTCGTTTGCAGTAACAGTTTGAATTTTTAGGTTTCACTCTGTTTTCTCCTATATTGATAGATGTATTTGGAACTCTAAATCCAACAGGGTTTGTGCTAGCTTCTTGAAACTTGACACAATAAAGTAGTTTCACGTTCTATCTCTACGTTTTGTTTCCTCTTGATATAGCCCTAAGCAGTTACTGGCGGGAAACACTTTCATGGAAAGGGGTTGCCAAGCTTCCTAAAATTACGAATCTCCAGAAATCTCAGCAAATATTTTTTCACCCAAACTGGATGATACTTTCAGGTAATGATCAGTACACTAAGGCGACTTGGTTCCCCAAATTTCGTTCTTCTATGTTGAAGCGTTCGTTTCCAGTAACAGTTTGAATTTTTAGGTTTCACTCTGTTTTCTTCTATATTGATAGATGTATTTGGAACACTAAATCCAACACGGTTTGTGCTAGCTTCTTGAAACTTGACACAATAAAGTAGTTTCACGTTCTATCTCTACGTTTTGTTTCCTCTTGATGTAGCCCTAAGCAGTTACTGGCGGGAAACACTTTCATGGAAAGGGGTTGCCAAGCTTCCTAAAATTACGAATCTCCAGAAATCTCAGCAAATATTTTTTCACCCAAACTGAATGATACTTTCAGGTAATGATCAGTACACTAAGGCGACTTGGTTCCCCAAATTTCGTTCTTCTATGTTGAAGCGTTCGTTTCCAGTAACAGTTTGAATTTTTAGGTTTCACTCTGTTTTCTCTTATATTGATAGATGTATTTGGAACTCTAAATCCAACACGGTTTGTGCTAGCTTCTTGAAACATGACACAATAAAGTACTTTCACGTTCTATCTCTACGTTTTGTTTCCTCTTGATGTAGCCCAATGCAGTGACTGGCGAGAAACACTTTCATGGAAAGGGGTTGCCAGGCTTCCCAAAATTACGAATCTCCAGAAATCTCAGCAAATATTTTTTCACCCAAACTGGATGATACTTTCAGGTAATGATCAGTACACTAAGGCGACTTGGTTCCCCAAATTTCGTTCTTCTATGTTGAAGCGTTCGTTTCCAGTAACACTTTGAATTTTTAGGTTTCACTCTGTTTTCTCCTATATTGATAGATGTATTTGGAACTCTAAATCCAACAGTGTTTGTGCTAGCTTCTTGAAACTTGACACAATAAAGTAGTTTCACGTTCTATCTCTACGTTTTGTTTCCTCTTGATGTAGCCCTAAGCAGTAACTGGCGAGAAACACTTTCATGGAAAGGGGTTGCCAAGCTTCCTAAAATTACGAATCTCCAGAAATCTCAGCAAATATTTTTTCACCCAAACTGAATGATACTTTCAGGTAATGATCAGTACACTAAGGCGACTTGGTTCCCCAAATTTCGTTCTTCTATGTTGAAGCGTTCGTTTGCAGTAACACTTTGAATTTTTAGGTTTCACTCTGTTTTCTCCTATATTGATAGATGTATTTGGAACTCTAATTCCAACACGGTTTTTGCTAGCTTCTTGAAACTTGACACAATAAAGTAGTTTCACGTTCTATCTCTATGTTTTGTTTCCTCTTGATGTAGCCCTAAGCAGTGACTGGCGAGAAACACTTTCATGGAAAGGGGTTGCCAGGCTTCCCAAAATTACGAATCTCCAGAAATCTCAGCAAATATTTTTTCACCCAAACTGGATGATACTTTCAGGTAATGATAAGTACACTAAGGCGACTTGGTTCCCCAAATTTCGTTCTTCTATGTTGAAGCGTTCCTTTCCAGTAACAGTTTGAATTTTTAGGTTTCACTCTGTTTTCTCCTATATTGATAGATGTATTTGGAACTCTAAATCCAACAGGGTTTGTGCTAGCTTCTTGAAACTTGACACAATAAAGTAGTTTCACGTTCTATCTCTACGTTTTGTTTCCTCTTGATGTAGCCCTAAGCAGTTACTGGCGGGAAACACTTTCATGGAAAGGGGTTGCCAAGCTTCCTAAAATTACGAATCTCCAGAAATCTCAGCAAATATTTTTTCACCCAAACTGGATGATACTTTCAGGTAATGATCAGTACACTAAGGCGACTTGGTTCCCCAAATTTCGTTCTTCTATGTTGAAGCGTTCGTTTGCAGTAACAGTTTGAATTTTTAGGTTTCACTCTGTTTTCTCCTATATTGATAGATGTATTTGGAACTCTAAATCCAACAGGGTTTGTGCTAGCTTCTTGAAACTTGACACAATAAAGTAGTTTCACGTTCTATCTCTACGTTTTGTTTCCTCTTGATATAGCCCTAAGCAGTTACTTGCGGGAAACACTTTCATGGAAAGGGGTTGCCAAGCTTCCTAAAATTACGAATCTCCAGAAATCTCAGCAAATATTTTTTCACCCAAACTGGATGATACTTTCAGGTAATGATCAGTACACTAAGGCGACTTGGTTCCCCAAATTTCGTTCTTCTATGTTGAAGCGTTCGTTTGCAGTAACACTTGGAATTTTTAGGTTTCACTCTGTTTTCTCCTATATTGATAGATGTATTTGGAACTCTAAATCCAACAGGGTTTGTGCTAGCTTCTTGAAACTTGACACAATAATGTAGTTTCACGTTCTATCTCTACGTTTTGTTTCCTCTTGATGTAGCCCTAAGCAGTTACTGGCGGGAAACACTTTCATGGAAAGGGGTTGCCAAGCTTCCTAAAATTACGAATCTCCAGAAATCTCAGCAAATATTTTTTCACCCAAACTGGATGATACTTTCAGGTAATGATCAGTACACTAAGGCGACTTGGTTCCCCAAATTTCGTTCATCTATGTTGAAGCGTTCGTTTGCAGTAACACTTTGAATTTTTAGGTTTCACTCTGTTTTCTCCTATATTGATAGATGTATTTGGAACTCTAAATCCAACACAGTTTGTGCTAGCTTCTTGAAACTTGACACAATAAAGTAGTTTCACGTTCTATCTCTATGTTTTGTTTCCTCTTGATGTAGCCCTAAGCAGTGACTGGCGAGAAACACTTTCATGGAAAGGGGTTGCCAGGCTTACCAAAATTACGAATCTCCAGAAATCTCAGCAAATATTTTTTCACCCAAACTGGATGATACTTTCAGGTAATGATCAGTACACTAAGGCGACTTGGTTCCCCAAATTTCGTTCTTCTATGTTGAAGCGTTCGTTTCCAGAAACACTTTGAATTTTTAGGTTTCACTCTGTTTTCTCCTATATTGATAGATGTATTTGGAACTCTAAATCCAACACGGTTTGTGCTAGCTTCTTGAAACTTGACACAATAAAGTAGTTTCACGTTCTATCTCTACGTTTTGTTTCCTCTTGATGTAGCCCTAAGCAGTTACTGGCGGGAAACACTTTCATGGAAAGGGGTTGCCAAGCTTCCTAAAATTACGAATCTCCAGAAATCTCAGCAAATATTTTTTCACCCAAACTGGATGATACTTTCAGGTAATGATCAGTACACTAAGGCGACTTGGTCACCCAAATTTCGTTCTTCTATGTTGAAGCGTTCGTTTGCAGTAACAGTTTGAATTTTTAGGTTTCACTCTGTTTTCTCCTATATTGATAGAAGTATTTGGAACTCTAAATCCAACACGGTTTGTGCTAGCTTCTTGAAACTTGACACAATAAAGTAGTTTCACGTTCTATCTCTATGTTTTGTTTCCTCTTGATGTAGCCTTAAGCAGTGACTGGCGAGAAACACTTTCATGGAAAGGGGTTGCCAAGCTTCCCAAAATTACGAATCTCCAGAAATCTCAGCAAATATTTTTTCACCCAAACTGGATGATACTTTCAGGTAATGATCAGTACACTAAGGCGACTTGGTTCCCCAAATTTCGTTCTTCTATGTTGAAGCGTTCGTTTCCAGTAACACTTTGAATTTTTAGGTTTCACTCTGTTTTCTCCTATATTGATAGATGTATTTGGAACTCTAAATCCAACAGGGTTTGTGCTAGCTTCTTGAAACTTGACACAATAAAGTAGTTTCACGTTCTATCTCTACGTTTTGTTTCCTCTTGATGTAGCCCTAAGCAGTTACTGGCGGGAAACACTTTCATGGAAAGGGGTTGCCAAGCTTCCTAAAATTACGAATCTCCAGAAGTCTCAGCAAATATTTTTTCACCCAAACTGGATGATACTTTCAGGTAATGACCAGTACACTAAGGCGACTTGGTTCCCCAAATTTCGTTCTTCTATGTTGAAGCGTTCGTTTGCAGTAACAGTTTGAATTTTTAGGTTTCACTCTGTTTTCTCCTATATTGATAGATGTATTTGGAACTCTAAATCCAACAGGGTTTGTGCTAGCTTCTTGAAACTTGACACAATAAAGTAGTTTCACGTTCTATCTCTACGTTTTGTTTCCTCTTGATATAGCCCTAAGCAGTTACTGGCGGGAAACACTTTCATGGAAAGGGGTTGCCAAGCTTCCTAAAATTACGAATCTCCAGAAATCTCAGCAAATATTTTTTCACCCAAACTGGATGATACTTTCAGGTAATGATCAGTACACTAAGGCGACTTGGTTCCCCAAATTTCGTTCTTCTATGTTGAAGCGTTCGTTTCCAGTAACAGTTTGAATTTTTAGGTTTCACTCTGTTTTCTTCTATATTGATAGATGTATTTGGAACACTAAATCCAACACGGTTTGTGCTAGCTTCTTGAAACTTGACACAATAAAGTAGTTTCACGTTCTATCTCTACGTTTTGTTTCCTCTTGATGTAGCCCTAAGCAGTTACTGGCGGGAAACACTTTCATGGAAAGGGGTTGCCAAGCTTCCTAAAATTACGAATCTCCAGAAATCTCAGCAAATATTTTTTCACCCAAACTGGATGATACTTTCAGGTAATGATCAGTACACTAAGGCGACTTGGTTCCCCAAATTTCGTTCTTCTATGTTGAAGCGTTCGTTTGCAGTAACAGTTTGAATTTTTAGGTTTCACTCTGTTTTCTCCTATATTGATAGATGTATTTGGAACTCTAAATCCAACACGGTTTGTGCTGGCTTCTTGAAACATGACACAATAAAGTAGTGTCACGTTCTATCTCTATGTTTTGTTTCCTCTTGATGTAGCCCAATGCAGTGACTGGCGAGAAACACTTTCATGGAAAAAGGTTGCCAGGCTTCCCAAAATTACGAATCTCCAGAAATCTCAGCAAATATTTTTTCACCCAAACTGGATGATACTTTCAGGTAATGATCAGTACACTAAGGCGACTTGGTTCCCCAAATTTCGTTCTTCTATGTTGAAGCATTCGTTTCCAGTAACAGTTTGAATTTTTAGGTTTCACTCTGTTTTCTCTTATATTGATAGATGTATTTGGAACTCTAAATCCAACACGGTTTGAGCTAGCTTCTTGAAACATGACACAATAAAGTAGTTTCACGTTCTATCTCTACGTTTTGTTTCCTCTTGATGTAGCCCAATGCAGTGACTGGCAAGAAACACTTTCATGGAAAGGGGTTGCCAGGCTTCCCAAAATTACGAATCTCCAGAAATCTCAGCAAATATTTTTTCACCCAAACTGGATGATACTTTCAGGTACTGATCAGTACACTAAGGCGACTTGGTTCCCCAAATTTCGTTCTTCTATGTTGAAGCGTTCGTTTCCAGTAACAGTTTGAATTTTTAGGTTTCACTCTCTTTTCTCCTATATTGATAGATGTGTTTGGAACTCTAAATCCAACACGGTTTGTGCTAGGTTCTTGAAACTTGACACAATAAAGTAGTTTCACGTTCTATCTCTACGTTTTGTTTCCTCTTGATGTAGCCTTAAGCAGTGACTGGCGAGAAACACTTTCATGGAAAGGGGTTGCCAAGCTTCCCAAAATTACGAATCTCCAGAAATCTCAGCAAATATTTTTTCACCCAAACTGGATGATACTTTCAGGTAATGATCAGTACACTAAGGCGACTTGGTTCCCCAAATTTCGTTCTTCTATGTTGAAGCGTTCGTTTCCAGTAACACTTTGAATTTTTAGGTTTCACTCTGTTTTCTCCTATATTGATAGATGTATTTGGAACTCTAAATCCAACAGGGTTTGTGCTAGCTTCTTGAAACTTGACACAATAAAGTAGTTTCACGTTCTATCTCTACGTTTTGTTTCCTCTTGATGTAGCCCTAAGCAGTAACTGGCGAGAAACACTTTCATGGAAAGGGGTTGCCAAGCTTCCTAAAATTACGAATCTCCAGAAATCTCAGCAAATATTTTTTCACCCAAACTGAATGATACTTTCAGGTAATGATCAGTACACTAAGGCGACTTGGTTCCCCAAATTTCGTTCTTCTATGTTGAAGCGTTCGTTTCCAGTAACACTTTGAATTTTTAGGTTTCACTCTGTTTTCTCCTATATTGATAGATGTATTTGGAACTCTAAATCCAACACGGTTTGTGCTAGCTTCTTGAAACTTGACACAATAAAGTAGTTTCACGTTCTATCTCTACGTTTTGTTTCCTCTTGATGTAGCCCTAAGCAGTGACTGGCGAGAAACACTTTCATGGAAAGGGGTTGCCAGGCTTCCCAAAATTACGAATCTCCAGAAATCTCAGCAAATATTTTTTCACACAAACTGGATGATACTTTCAGGTAATGATCAGTACACTAAGGCGACTTGGTTCCCCAAATTTCGTTCTTCTATGTTGAAGCGTTCGTTTCCAGTAACAGTTTGAATTTTTAGGTTTCACTCTGTTTTCTCCTATATTGATAGAAGTATTTGGAACTCTAAATCCAACACGGTTTGTGCTAGCTTCTTGAAACTTGACACAATAAAGTAGTTTCACGTTCTATCTCTATGTT
The DNA here is from genome assembly GCF_964194105.1 of Spermophilus citellus. Classification (NCBI taxonomy): domain Eukaryota; kingdom Metazoa; phylum Chordata; class Mammalia; order Rodentia; family Sciuridae; genus Spermophilus; species Spermophilus citellus. Next base: position 10,324,547 of record NC_138192.1, on the reverse strand, counting down.
TTGTTTCCTCTTGATGTAGCCTTAAGCAGTGACTGGCGAGAAACACTTTCATGGAAAGGGGTTGCCAAGCTTCCTAAAATTACGAATCTCCAGAAATCTCAGCAAATATTTTTTCACCCAAACTGGATGATACTCTCAGGTAATGATCAGTACACTAAGGCGACTTGGTTCCCCAAATTTCGTTCTTCTATGTTGAAGCGTTCGTTTCCAGTAACAGTTTGAATTTTTAGGTTTCACTCTGTTTTCTTCTATACTGATAGATGTATTTGGAACACTTAATCCAACACGGTTTGTGCTAGCTTCTTGAAACTTGACACAATAAAGTAGTTTCACGTTCTATCTCTACGTTTTGTTTCCTCTTGATGTAGCCCTAAGCAGTTACTGGCGGGAAACACTTTCATGGAAAGGGGTTGCCAAGCTTCCTAAAATTACGAATCTCCAGAAATCTCAGCAAATATTTTTTCACCCAAACTGGATGATACTTTCAGGTAATGATCAGTACACTAAGGCGACTTGGTTCCCCAAATTTCGTTCTTCTATGTTGAAGCGTTCGTTTGCAGTAACAGTTTGAATTTTTAGGTTTCACTCTGTTTTCTCCTATATTGATAGATGTATTTGGAACTCTAAATCCAACACGGTTTGTGCTGGCTTCTTGAAACATTACACAATAAAGTAGTTTCACGTTCTATCTCTATGATTTGTTTCCTCTTGATGTAGCCCAATGCAGTGACTGGCGAGAAACACTTTCATGGAAAAAGGTTGCCAGGCTTCCCAAAATTACGAATCCCCAGAAATCTCAGCAAATATTTTTTCACCCAAACTGGATGATACTTTCAGGTAATGATCAGTACACTAAGGCGACTTGGTTCCCCAAATTTCGTTCTTCTATGTTGAAGCGTTCGTTTCCAGTAACAGTTTGAATTTTTAGGTTTCACTCTGTTTTCTCTTATATTGATAGATGTATTTGGAACTCTAAATCCAACACGGTTTGTGCTAGCTTCTTGAAACATGACACAATAAAGTACTTTCACGTTCTATCTCTACGTTTTGTTTCCTCTTGATGTAGCCCAATGCAGTGACTGGCGAGAAACACTTTCATGGAAAGGGGTTGCCAGGCTTCCCAAAATTACGAATCTCCAGAAATCTCAGCAAATATTTTTTCACCCAAACTGGATGATACTTTCAGGTAATGATCAGTACACTAAGGCGACTTGGTTCCCCAAATTTCGTTCTTCTATGTTGAAGCGTTCGTTTCCAGTAACACTTTGAATTTTTAGGTTTCACTCTGTTTTCTCCTATATTGATAGATGTATTTGGAACTCTAAATCCAACAGTGTTTGTGCTAGCTTCTTGAAACTTGACACAATAAAGTAGTTTCACGTTCTATCTCTACGTTTTGTTTCCTCTTGATGTAGCCCTAAGCAGTAACTGGCGAGAAACACTTTCATTGAAAGGGGTTGCCAAGCTTCCTAAAATTACGAATCTCCAGAAATCTCAGCAAATATTTTTTCACCCAAACTGAATGATACTTTCAGGTAATGATCAGTACACTAAGGCGACTTGGTTCCCCAAATTTCGTTCTTCTATGTTGAAGCGTTCGTTTGCAGTAACACTTTGAATTTTTAGGTTTCACTCTGTTTTCTCCTATATTGATAGATGTATTTGGAACTCTAATTCCAACACGGTTTGTGCTAGCTTCTTGAAACTTGACACAATAAAGTAGTTTCACGTTCTATCTCTATGTTTTGTTTCCTCTTGATGTAGCCCTAAGCAGTGACTGGCGAGAAACACTTTCATGGAAAGGGGTTGCCAGGCTTCCCAAAATTACGAATCTCCAGAAATCTCAGCAAATATTTTTTCACCCAAACTGGATGATACTTTCAGGTAATGATCAGTACACTAAGGCGACTTGGTTCCCCAAATTTCGTTCTTCTATGTTGAAGCGTTCGTTTCCAGTAACAGTTTGAATTTTTAGGTTTCACTCTGTTTTCTCCTATATTGATAGATGTATTTGGAACTCTAAATCCAACAGGGTTTGTGCTAGCTTCTTGAAACTTGACACAATAAAGTAGTTTCACGTTCTATCTCTACGTTTTGTTTCCTCTTGATGTAGCCCTAAGCAGTTACTGGCGGGAAACACTTTCATGGAAAGGGGTTGCCAAGCTTCCTAAAATTACGAATCTCCAGAAATCTCAGCAAATATTTTTTCACCCAAACTGGATGATACTTTCAGGTAATGATCAGTACACTAAGGCGACTTGGTTCCCCAAATTTCGTTCTTCTATGTTGAAGCGTTCGTTTGCAGTAACAGTTTGAATTTTTAGGTTTCACTCTGTTTTCTCCTATATTGATAGATGTATTTGGAACTCTAAATCCAACAGGGTTTGTGCTAGCTTCTTGAAACTTGACACAATAAAGTAGTTTCACGTTCTATCTCTACGTTTTGTTTCCTCTTGAAATAGCCCTAAGCAGTTACTTGCGGGAAACACTTTCATGGAAAGGGGTTGCCAAGCTTCCTAAAATTACGAATCTCCAGAAATCTCAGCAAATATTTTTTCACCCAAACTGGATGATACTTTCAGGTAATGATCAGTACACTAAGGCGACTTGGTTCCCCAAATTTCGTTCTTCTATGTTGAAGCGTTCGTTTGCAGTAACACTTTGAATTTTTAGGTTTCACTCTGTTTTCTCCTATATTGATAGATGTATTTGGAACTCTAAATCCAACACGGTTTGTGCTAGCTTCTTGAAACTTGACACAATAAAGTAGTTTCACGTTCTATCTCTACGTTTTGTTTCCTCTTGATGTAGCCCTAAGCAGTTACTGGCGGGAAACACTTTCATGGAAAGGGGTTGCCAAGCTTCCTAAAATTACGAATCTCCAGAAATCTCAGCAAATATTTTTTCACCCAAACTGGATGATACTTTCAGGTAATGATCAGTACACTAAGGCGACTTGGTTCCCCAAATTTCGTTCTTCTATGTTGAAGCGTTCGTTTCCAGTAACACTTTGAATTTTTAGGTTTCACTCTGTTTTCTCCTATATTGATAGATGTATTTGGAACTCTAAATCCAACACGGTTTGTGCTGGCTTCTTGAAACATGACACAATAAAGTAGTTCCACGTTCTATCTCTATGTTTTGTTTCCTCTTGATGTAGCCTTAAGCAGTGAATGGCGAGAAACACTTTCATGGAAAGGGGTTGCCAAGCTTCCCAAAATAACGAATCTCCAGAAATCTCAGCAAATATTTTTTCACCCAAACTGGATGATACTTTCAGGTAATGATCAGTACACTAAGGCGACTTGGTTCCCCAAATTTCGTTCTTCTATGTTGAAGCGTTCGTTTCCAGTAACAGTTTGAATTTTTAGGTTTCACTCTGTTTTCTCCTATATTGATAGATGTATTTGGAACTCTAAATCCAACAGGGTTTGTGCTAGCTTCTTGAAACTTGACACAATAAAGTAGTTTCACGTTCTATCTCTACGTTTTGTTTCCTCTTGATGTAGCCCAATGCAGTGACTGGCGAGAAACACTTTCATGGAAAGGGGTTGCCAGGCTTCCCAAAATTACGAATCTCCAGAAATCTCAGCAAATATTTTTTCACCCAAACTGGATGATACTTTCAGGTAATGATCAGTACACTAAGGCGACTTGGTTCCCCAAATTTCGTTCTTCTATGTTGAAGCGTTCGTTTCCAGTAACAGTTTGAATTTTTAGGTTTCACTCTCTTTTCTCCTATATTGATAGATGTGTTTGGAACTCTAAATCCAACACGGTTTGTGCTAGGTTCTTGAAACTTGACACAATAAAGTAGTTTCACGTTCTATCTCTATGTTTTGTTTCCTCTTGATGTAGCCTTAAGCAGTGACTGGCGAGAAACACTTTCATGGAAAGGGGTTGCCAAGCTTCCCAAAATTACGAATCTCCAGAAATCTCAGCAAATATTTTTTCACCCAAACTGGATGATACTTTCAGGTAATGATCAGTACACTAAGGCGACTTGGTTCCCCAAATTTCGTTCTTCTATGTTGAAGCGTTCGTTTCCAGTAACACTTTGAATTTTTAGGTTTCACTCTGTTTTCTCCTATATTGATAGATGTATTTGGAACTCTAAATCCAACAGGGTTTGTGCTAGCTTCTTGAAACTTGACACAATAAAGTAGTTTCACGTTCTATCTCTACGTTTTGTTTCCTCTTGATGTAGCCCTAAGCAGTAACTGGCGAGAAACACTTTCATGGAAAGGGGTTGCCAAGCTTCCTAAAATTACAAATCTCCAGAAATCTCAGCAAATATTTTTTCACCCAAACTGGATGATACTTTCAGGTAATGATCAGTACACTAAGGCGACTTGGTTCCCCAAATTTCGTTCTTCTATGTTGAAGCGTTCGTTTCCAGTAACAGTTTGAATTTTTAGGTTTCACTCTGTTTTCTTCTATATTGATAGATGTATTTGGAACACTAAATCCAACACGGTTTGTGCTAGCTTCTTGAAACTTGACACAATAAAGTAGTTTCACGTTCTATCTCTACGTTTTGTTTCCTCTTGATGTAGCCCTAAGCAGTTACTGGCGGGAAACACTTTCATGGAAAGGGGTTGCCAAGCTTCCTAAAATTACGAATCTCCAGAAATCTCAGCAAATATTTTTTCACCCAAACTGGATGATACTTTCAGGTAATGATCAGTACACTAAGGCGACTTGGTTCCCCAAATTTCGTTCTTCTATGTTGAAGCGTTCGTTTGCAGTAACACTTTGAATTTTTAGGTTTCACTCTGTTTTCTCCTATATTGATAGATGTATTTGGAACTCTAAATCCAACACGGTTTGTGCTGGCTTCTTGAAACATTACACAATAAAGTAGTTTCACGTTCTATCTCTATGTTTTGTTTCCTCTTGATGTAGCCCAATGCAGTGACTGGCGAGAAACACTTTCATGGAAAAAGGATGCCAGGCTTCCCAAAATTACGAATCTCCAGAAATCTCAGCAAATATTTTTTCACCCAAACTGAATGATACTTTCAGGTAATGATCAGTACACTAAGGCGACTTGGTTCCCCAAATTTCGTTCTTCTATGTTGAAGCGTTCGTTTGCAGTAACACTTTGAATTTTTAGGTTTCACTCTGTTTTCTCCTATATTGATAGATGTATTTGGAACTCTAAATCCAACACGGTTTGTGCTGGCTTCTTGAAACATGACACAATAAAGTAGTTCCACGTTCTATCTCTATGTTTTGTTTCCTCTTGATGTAGCCTTAAGCAGTGAATGGCGAGAAACACTTTCAGGGAAAGGGGTTGCCAAGCTTCCCAAAATAACGAATCTCCAGAAATCTCAGCAAATATTTTTTCACCCAAACTGGATGATACTTTCAGGTAATGATCAGTACACTAAGGCGACTTGGTTCCCCAAATTTCGTTCTTCTATGTTGAAGCGTTCGTTTCCAGTAACAGTTTGAATTTTTAGGTTTCACTCTGTTTTCTCCTATATTGATAGATGTATTTGGAACTCTAAATCCAACAGGGTTTGTGCTAGCTTCTTGAAACTTGACACAATAAAGTAGTTTCACGTTCTATCTCTACGTTTTGTTTCCTCTTGATGTAGCCCAATGCAGTGACTGGCGAGAAACACTTTCATGGAAAGGGGTTGCCAGGCTTCCCAAAATTACGAATCTCCAGAAATCTCAGCAAATATTTTTTCACCCAAACCGGATGATACTTTCAGGTAATGATCAGTACACTAAGGCGACTTGGTTCCCCAAATTTCGTTCTTCTATGTTGAAGCGTTCGTTTCCAGTAACAGTTTGAATTTTTAGGTTTCACTCTCTTTTCTCCTATATTGATAGATGTGTTTGGAACTCTAAATCCAACACGGTTTGTGCTAGGTTCTTGAAACTTGACACAATAAAGTAGTTTCACGTTCTATCTCTATGTTTTGTTTCCTCTTGATGTAGCCTTAAGCAGTGACTGGCGAGAAACACTTTCATGGAAAGGGGTTGCCAAGCTTCCCAAAATTACGAATCTCCAGAAATCTCAGCAAATATTTTTTCACCCAAACTGGATGATACTTTCAGGTAATGATCAGTACACTAAGGCGACTTGGTTCCCCAAATTTCGTTCTTCTATGTTGAAGCGTTCGTTTCCAGTAACACTTTGAATTTTTAGGTTTCACTCTGTTTTCTCCTATATTGATAGATGTATTTGGAACTCTAAATCCAACAGGGTTTGTGCTAGCTTCTTGAAACTTGACACAATAAAGTAGTTTCACGTTCTATCTCTACGTTTTGTTTCCTCTTGATGTAGCCCTAAGCAGTAACTGGCGAGAAACACTTTCATGGAAAGGGGTTGCCAAGCTTCCTAAAATTACAAATCTCCAGAAATCTCAGCAAATATTTTTTCACCCAAACTGGATGATACTTTCAGGTAATGATCAGTACACTAAGGCGACTTGGTTCCCCAAATTTCGTTCTTCTATGTTGAAGCGTTCGTTTCCAGTAACAGTTTGAATTTTTAGGTTTCACTCTGTTTTCTTCTATATTGATAGATGTATTTGGAACACTAAATCCAACACGGTTTGTGCTAGCTTCTTGAAACTTGACACAATAAAGTAGTTTCACGTTCTATCTCTACGTTTTGTTTCCTCTTGATGAAGCCCTAAGCAGTTACTGGCGGGAAACACTTTCATGGAAAGGGGTTGCCAAGCTTCCTAAAATTACGAATCTCCAGAAATCTCAGCAAATATTTTTTCACCCAAACTGGATGATACTTTCAGGTAATGATCAGTACACTAAGGCGACTTGGTTCCCCAAATTTCGTTCTTCTATGTTGAAGCGTTCGTTTGCAGTAACAGTTTGAATTTTTAGGTTTCACTCTGTTTTCTCCTATATTGATAGATGTATTTGGAACTCTAAATCCAATACGGTTTGTGCTGGCTTCTTGAAACATGACACAATAAAGTAGTTTCACATTCTATCTCTATGTTTTGTTTCCTCTTGATGTAGTCCAATGCAGTGACTGGCGAGAAACACTTTCATGGAAAGGGGTTGCCAAGCTTCCCAAAATTACGAATCTCCAGAAATCTCAGCAAATATTTTTTCACCCAAACTGGATGATACTTTCAGGTAATGATCAGTACACTAAGGCGACTTGGTTCCCCAAATTTCGTTCTTCTATGTTGAAGCGTTCGTTTGCAGTAACACTTTGAATTTTTAGGTTTCACTCTGTTTTCTCCTATATTGATAGATGTATTTGGAACTCTAAATCCAACACGGTTTGTGCTGGCTTCTTGAAACATGACACAATAAAGTAGTTCCACATTCTATCTCTATGTTTTGTTTCCTCTTGATGTAGCCTTAAGCAGTGAATGGCGAGAAACACTTTCATGGAAAGGGGTTGCCAAGCTTCCCAAAATAACGAATCTCCAGAAATCTCAGCAAATATTTTTTCACCCAAACTGGATGATACTTTCAGGTAATGATCAGTACACTAAGGCGACTTGGTTCCCCAAATTTCGTTCTTCTATGTTGAAGCGTTCGTTTCCAGTAACAGTTTGAATTTTTAGGTTTCACTCTGTTTTCTCCTATATTGATAGATGTATTTGGAACTCTAAATCCAACAGGGTTTGTGCTAGCTTCTTGAAACTTGACACAATAAAGTAGTTTCACGTTCTATCTCTACGTTTTGTTTCCTCTTGATGTAGCCCAATGCAGTGACTGGCGAGAAACACTTTCATGGAAAGGGGTTGCCAGGCTTCCCAAAATTACGAATCTCCAGAAATCTCAGCAAATATTTTTTCACCCAAACTGGATGATACTTTCAGGTAATGATCAGTACACTAAGGCGACTTGGTTCCCCAAATTTCGTTCTTCTATGTTGAAGCGTTCGTTTGCAGTAACACTTTGAATTTTTAGGTTTCACTCTCTTTTCTCCTATATTGATAGATGTGTTTGGAACTCTAAATCCAACACGGTTTGTGCTAGGTTCTTGAAACTTGACACAATAAAGTAGTTTCACGTTCTATCTCTATGTTTTGTTTCCTCTTGATGTAGCCTTAAGCAGTGACTGGCGAGAAACACTTTCATGGAAAGGGGTTGCCAAGCTTCCCAAAATTACGAATCTCCAGAAATCTCAGCAAATATTTTTTCACCCAAACTGGATGATACTTTCAGGTAATGATCAGTACACTAAGGCGACTTGGTTCCCCAAATTTCGTTCTTCTATGTTGAAGCGTTCGTTTGCAGTAACACTTTGAATTTTTAGGTTTCACTCTGTTTTCTCCTATATTGATAGATGTATTTGGAACTCTAAATCCAACAGGGTTTGTGCTAGCTTCTTGAAACTTGACACAATAAAGTAGTTTCACGTTCTATCTCTACGTTTTGTTTCCTCTTGATGTAGCCCTAAGCAGTAACTGGCGGGAAACACTTTCATGGAAAGGGGTTGCCAAGCTTTCTAAAATTACGAATCTCCAGAAATCTCAGCAAATATTTTTTCACCCAAACTGGATGATACTTTCAGGTAATGATCAGTACACTAAGGCGACTTGGTTCCCCAAATTTCGTTCTTCTATGTTGAAGCGTTCGTTTGCAGTAACAGTTTGAATTTTTAGGTTTCACTCTGTTTTCTCCTATATTGATAGATGTATTTGGAACTCTAAATCCAACACGGTTTGTGCTGGCTTCTTGAAACATGACACAATAAAGTAGTTTCACGTTCTATCTCTATGTTTTGTTTCCTCTTGATGTAGCCCAATGCAGTGACTGGCGAGAAACACTTTCATGGAAAAAGGTTGCCAGGCTTCCCAAAATTACGAATCTCCAGAAATCTCAGCAAATATTTTTTCACCCAAACTGGATGATACTTTCAGGTAATGATCAGTACACTAAGGCGACTTGGTTCCCCAAATTTCGTTCTTCTATGTTGAAGCGTTCGTTTCCAGTAACAGTTTGAATTTTTAGGTTTCACTCTGTTTTCTCTTATATTGATAGATGTATTTGGAACTCTAAATCCAACACGGTTTGTGCTAGCTTCTTGAAACATGACACAATAAAGTAGTTTCACGTTCTATCTCTATGTTTTGTTTCCTCTTGATGTAGCCCAATGCAGTGACTGGCGAGAAACACTTTCATGGAAAGGGGTTGCCAGGCTTCCCAAAATTACGAATCTCCAGAAATCTCAGCAAATATTTTTTCACCCAAACTGGATGATACTTTCAGGTAATGATCAGTACACTAAGGCGACTTGGTTCCCCAAATTTCGTTCTTCTATGTTGAAGCGTTCGTTTCCAGTAACAGTTTGAATTTTTAGGTTTCACTCTCTTTTCTCCTATATTGATAGATGTGTTTGGAACTCTAAATCCAACACGGTTTGTGCTAGGTTCTTGAAACTTGACACAATAAAGTAGTTTCACGTTCTATCTCTATGTTTTGTTTCCTCTTGATGTAGCCTTAAGCAGTGACTGGCAAGAAACACTTTCATGGAAAGGGGTTGCCAAGCTTCCTAAAATTACGAATCTCCAGAAATCTCAGCAAATATTTTTTCACCCAAACTAGATGATACTTTCAGGTAATGATCAGTACACTAAGGCGACTTGGTTCCCCAAATTTCGTTCTTCTATGTTGAAGCGTTCGTTTCCAGTAACACTTTGAATTTTTAGGTTTCACTCTGTTTTCTCCTATATTGATAGATGTATTTGGAACTCTAAATCCAACACGGTTTGTGCTAGGTTCTTGAAACTTGACACAATAAAGTAGTTTCACGTTCTATCTCTATGGTTTCTTTCCTCTTGATGTAGCCCTAAGCAGTGACTGGCGAGAAACACTTTCATGGAAAGGGGTTGCCAGGCTTCCCAAAATTACGAATATCCAGAAATCTCAGCAAATATTTTTTCACCCAAACTGGATGATACTTTCAGGTAATGATCAGTACACTAAGGCGACTTGGTTTCCCAAATTTCGTTCTTCTATGTTGAAGCGTTCGTTTCCAGTAACACTTTGAATTTTTAGGTTTCACTCTGTTTTCTCCTATATTGATAGATGTATTTGGAACTCTAAATCCAACACGGTTTGTGCTAGGTTCTTGAAACTTGACACAATAAAGTAGTTTCACGTTCTATCTCTATGGTTTCTTTCCTCTTGATGTAGCCCTAAGCAGTGACTGGCGAGAAACACTTTCATGGAAAGGGGTTGCCAGGCTTCCCAAAATTACGAATCTCCAGAAATCTCAGCAAATATTTTTTCACCCAAACTGGATGATACTTTCACGTAATGATCAGTACACTAAGGCGACTTGGTTCCCCAAATTTCGTTCTTCTATGTTGAAGCGTTCGTTTCCAGTAACAGTTTGAATTTTTAGGTTTCACTCTGTTTTCTCCTATATTGATAGATGTGTTTGGAACTCTAAATCCAACACGGTTTTTGCTAGGTTCTTGAAACTTGACACAAAAAAGTAGTTTCACGTTCTATCTGTATGTTTTGTTTCCTCTTGATGTAGCCTTAAGCAGTGACTGGCGAGAAACACTTTCATGGAAAGGGGTTGCCAAGCTTCCTAAAATTACGAATCTCCAGAAATCTCAGCAAATATTTTTTCACCCAAACTGGATGATACTTTCAGGTAATGATCAGTACACTAAGCCGACTTGGTTACCCAAACTTCGTTCTTCTATGTTGAAGCGTTCGTTTCCAGTAACAGTTTGAATTTTTAGGTTTCACTCTGTTTTCTCCTATATTGATACATGTATTTGGAACTCTAAATCCAACACGGTTTGTGCTAGCTTCTTGAAACTTGAAGCAATAAAGTACTTTCTCGTTCTATCTCTATGTTTTGTTTCGTCTTGATGTAGCCCTAAGCAGTGACTGGCGAGAAACACTTTCATGAAAAGGTGTTGCCAAGCTTCCAAAAATTAGGAATCTTCAGAAATCCCAGCAAATATATTTTCACCCAAACTGGATGATACTTTCAGGTAATGATCAGTACACTAAGCAGACTTGGTTCCCCAAATTTTGTTCCTCTATGTTGCATCGTTCGTTTGCAGTAACAGTTTGAATTTTTAGGTTTCACTCTGTTCTCTCCTATATTGATAGATGTATTTGGAACTCTAAATCCAACACGGTTTGTGCTAGCTTCTTGAAACTTGAAACAATAAAGTAGTTTCAAGTTCTGTCTCTATGTTTGGTTTCTCTTGATGTAGCCCTAAGCAGTGACTGGCGAGAAACACGTTCATTGAAAGGGATTGCCAAGCTTCCAAAAATACGAATCTCCAGAAATCTCAGCAAACATTTTTTCACCCAAACTGGATGATACTTTCAGGTATTGATCAGTGCACTAAGGCGACTTGGTTCCCCAAATATCGTTCTTCTATGTTGAAGCGTTCATTTCCAGTAACAGTTTGAATTTTTAGGTTTCACTCTGTATTCTCCTATATTGATATATGTGTTTGGAACTCTAAATCAAACACGGTTTGTGCTAACTTCTTGAAACCGGACACAATAAAGTAGTTTCACGTTCTATCTCTGTGTTTTGTTTCCTCTTGATGTAGACCTAAGCAGTGACTGGCGAGAAACACTTTCATGGAAAGGGTTTGCCAAGCTGCCAAAAATTACGAATCTCCAGAAATCTCAGCAAATATTTTTTCACCCAAACTGGATGATACTTTGAAGTAATGATCAGAACACTAAGCCGACTTGGTTCCCCAAATTTCGTTCTTCTATGTTGAAGCGTTCGTTTCCAGTAACAGTTTGAATTTTTAGGTTTCACTCTGTTTTCTCCTATATTGACACATGTATTTGGAACTCTAAATCCAACACGGTTTGTGCTAGCTTCTTGAAACTTGAAACAATAAAGTGGTTTCTCGTTCTATCTCTATGTTTTGTTTCCTCTTGATGTAGCCCTAAGCAGTGACTGGCGAGAAACACTTTCATGGAAAGGGGTTGCCAGGCTTCCCAAAATTACGAATCTCCAGAAATCTCAGCAAATATTTTTTCACCCAAACTGGATGATACTTTCAGGTAATGATCAGTACACTAAGGCGACTTGGTTCCCCAAATTTCGTTCTTCTATGTTGAAGCGTTCGTTTCCAGTAACAGTTTGAATTTTTAGGTTTCACTCTGTTTTCTCCTATATTGACACATGTATTTGGAACTCTAAATCCAACACGGTTTGTGCTAGCTTCTTGAAACTTGAAACAATAATGTGGTTTCTCGTTCTATCTCTATGTTTTGTTTCCTCTTGATGTAGCCCTAAGCAGTGACTGGCGAGAAACACTTTCATGGAAAGGGGTTGTCAAACTTCCAAAAATTAGGAATCTCCAGAAATCTCAGCAAATATTTTTTCACCCAAACTGGATCATACTTTCAGGTAATGATCAGTATACTAAGGCGACTTGGTTCCCCAAATTTCGTTCTTCTATTTTGAAGCGTTCGTTTCCATTAACAGTTTGAATTTTTAGGTTTCACTCTGTTCTCTCCAATATTGATAGATGTATTTGGACCTCTAAATCCAACAAGGTTTGTGCTAGCTTCTTGAAACTTGAAACAATAAAGTAGTTTCAAGTTCTGTCTCTATGTTTTGTTTCCTCTTGATGTAACCCTAAGCAGTGACTGGCGAGAAATACTTACATTGAAAGGGATTGCCAAGCTTCCAAAGATAAGAATCTCCAGAAATCTCAGCAAATATTTTTTCACCCAAACTGGAAGATACTTTCAGGTAATGATCAGTACACTAAGGCGACTTGGTTTCCCAAATTTCGTTCTTCTATGTTGAAGCGTTCGTTTCCAGTAACACTTTGAATTTTTAGGTTTCACTCTGTTTTCTCCTATATTGATAGATGTATTTGGAACTCTAAATCCAACACGGTTTGTGCTAGGTTCTTGAATCTTGACACAATAAAGTAGTTTCACGTTCTATCTCTATGGTTTCTTTCCTCTTGATGTAGCCCTAAGCAGTGACTGGCGAGAAACACTTTCATGGAAAGGGGTTGCCAGGCTTCCCAAAATTACGAATCTCCAGAAATCTCAGCAAATATTTTTTCACCCAAACTGGATGATACTTTCAGGTAATGATCAGTACACTAAGGCGACTTGGTTCCCCAAATTTCGTTCTTCTATGTTGAAGCGTTCGTTTCCAGTAACAGTTTGAATTTTTAGGTTTCACTCTGTTTTCTCCTATATTGATAGATGTATTTGGAACTCTAAATCCAACAGGGTTTGTGCTAGCTTCTTGAAACTTGAAACAATAAAGTAGTTTCAAGTTCTATCTCTACGTTTTGTTTCCTCTTGATGTAGCCCTAAGCAGTTACTGGCGAGAAACACTTTCATGGAAAGGGGTTGCCAAGCTTCCCAAAATTACGAATCTCCAGAAATCTCAGCAAATATTTTTTCACCCAAACTGGATGATACTTTCAGGTAATGATCAGTACACTAAGGCGACTTGGTTCCCCAAATTTCGTTCTTCTATGTTGAAGCGTTCGTTTGCAGTAACAGTTTGAATTTTTAGGTTTCACTCTGTTTTCTCCTATATTGATAGATGTATTTGGAACTCTAAATCCAACACGGTTTGTGCTGGCTTCTTGAAACATGACACAATAAAGTAGTTTCACGTTCTATCTCTATGTTTTGTTTCCTCTTGATGTAGCCCAATGCAGTGAGTGTCGAGAAACACTTTCATGGAAAGGGGTTGCCAGGCTTCCCAAAATTACGAATCTCCAGAAATCTCAGCAAATATTTTTTCACCCAAACTGGATGATACTTTCAGGTAATGATCAGTACACTAAGGCGACTTGGTTCCCCAAATTTTGTTCCTCTATGTTGCATCGTTCGTTTGCAGTAACAGTTTGAATTTTTAGGTTTCACTCTGTTCTCTCCTATATTGATAGATGTATTTGGAACTCTAAATCCAACACGGTTTGTGCTAGCTTCTTGAAACTTGAAACAATAAAGTAGTTTCAAGTTCTGTCTCTATGTTTGGTTTCTCTTGATGTAGCCCTAAGCAGTGACTGGCGAGAAACACGTTCATTGAAAGGGATTGCCAAGCTTCCAAAAATACGAATCTCCAGAAATCTCAGCAAACATTTTTTCACCCAAACTGGATGATACTTTCAGGTATTGATCAGTGCACTAAGGCGACTTGGTTCCCCAAATATCGTTCTTCTATGTTGAAGCGTTCATTTCCAGTAACAGTTTGAATTTTTAGGTTTCACTCTGTATTCTCCTATATTGATATATGTGTTTGGAACTCTAAATCAAACACGGTTTGTGCTAACTTCTTGAAACCGGACACAATAAAGTAGTTTCACGTTCTATCTCTGTGTTTTGTTTCCTCTTGATGTAGACCTAAGCAGTGACTGGCGAGAAACACTTTCATGGAAAGGGTTTGCCAAGCTGCCAAAAATTACGAATCTCCAGAAATCTCAGCAAATATTTTTTCACCCAAACTGGATGATACTTTGAAGTAATGATCAGAACACTAAGCCGACTTGGTTCCCCAAATTTCGTTCTTCTATGTTGAAGCGTTCGTTTCCAGTAACAGTTTGAATTTTTAGGTTTCACTCTGTTTTCTCCTATATTGACACATGTATTTGGAACTCTAAATCCAACACGGTTTGTGCTAGCTTCTTGAAACTTGAAACAATAAAGTGGTTTCTCATTCTATCTCTATGTTTTGTTTCCTCTTGATGTAGCCCTAAGCAGTGACTGGCGAGAAACAGTTTCATGGAAAGGGGTTGCCAGGCTTCCCAAAATTACGAATCTCCAGAAATCTCAGCAAATATTTTTTCACCCAAACTGGATGATACTTTCAGGTAATGATCAGTACACTAAGGCGACTTGGTTCCCCAAATTTCGTTCTTCTATGTTGAAGCGTTCGTTTCCAGTAACAGTTTGAATTTTTAGGTTTCACTCTGTTTTCTCCTATATTGACACATGTATTTGGAACTCTAAATCCAACACGGTTTGTGCTAGCTTCTTGAAACTTGAAACAATAAAGTGGTTTCTCGTTCTATCTCTATGTTTTGTTTCCTCTTGATGTAGCCCTAAGCAGTGACTGGCGAGAAACACTTTCATGGAAAGGGGTTGTCAAGCTTCCAAAAATTAGGAATCTCCAGAAATCTCAGCAAATATTTTTTCACCCAAACTGGATCATACTTTCAGGTAATGATCAGTATACTAAGGCGACTTGGTTCCCCAAATTTCGTTCTTCTATTTTGAAGCGTTCGTTTCCATTAACAGTTTGAATTTTTAGGTTTCACTCTGTTCTCTCCAATATTGATAGATGTATTTGGACCTCTAAAACCAACACGGTTTGTGCTAGCTTCTTGAAACTTGAAACAATAAAGCAGTTTCAAGTTCTGTCTCTATGTTTTGTTTCCTCTTGATGTAACCCTAAGCAGTGACTGGCGAGAAATACTTACATTGAAAGGGATTGCCAAGCTTCCAAAGATAAGAATCTCCAGAAATCTCAGCAAATATTTTTTCACCCAAACTGGAAGATACTTTCAGGTAATGATCAGTACACTAAGGCGACTTGGTTTCCCAAATTTCGTTCTTCTATGTTGAAGCGTTCGTTTCCAGTAACACTTTGAATTTTTAGGTTTCACTCTGTTTTCTCCTATATTGATAGATGTATTTGGAACTCTAAATCCAACACGGTTTGTGCTAGGTTCTTGAATCTTGACACAATAAAGTAGTTTCACGTTCTATCTCTATGGTTTCTTTCCTCTTGATGTAGCCCTAAGCAGTGACTGGCGAGAAACACTTTCATGGAAAGGGGTTGCCAGGCTTCCCAAAATTACGAATCTCCAGAAATCTCAGCAAATATTTTTTCACCCAAACTGGATGATACTTTCAGGTAATGATCAGTACACTAAGGCGACTTGGTTCCCCAAATTTCGTTCTTCTATGTTGAAGCGTTCGTTTGCAGTAACAGTTTGAATTTTTAGGTTTCACTCTGTTTTCTCCTATATTGATAGATGTATTTGGAACTCTAAATCCAACACGGTTTGTGCTGGCTTCTTGAAACATGACACAATAAAGTAGTTTCACGTTCTATCTCTATGTTTTGTTTCCTCTTGATGTAGCCCAATGCAGTGACTGGCGAGAAACACTTTCATGGAAAGGGGTTGCCAGGCTTCCCAAAATTACGAATCTCCAGAAATCTCAGCAAATATTTTTTCACCCAAACTGGATGATACTTTCAGGTAATGATCAGTACACTAAGGCGACTTGGTTCCCCAAATTTCGTTCTTCTATGTTGAAGCGTTCGTTTCCAGTAACAGTTTGAATTTTTAGGTTTCACTCTGTTTTCTCCTATATTGATAGATGTATTTGGAACTCTAAATCCAACAGGGTTTGTGCTAGCTTCTTGAAACTTGAAACAATAAAGTAGTTTCAAGTTCTATCTCTACGTTTTGTTTCCTCTTGATGTAGCCCTAAGCAGTTACTGGCGAGAAACACTTTCATGGAAAGGGGTTGCCAAGCTTCCCAAAATTACGAATCTCCAGAAATCTCAGCAAATATTTTTTCACCCAAACTGGATGATACTTTCAGGTAATGATCAGTACACTAAGGCGACTTGGTTCCCCAAATTTCGTTCTTCTATGTTGAAGCGTTCGTTTGCAGTAACAGTTTGAATTTTTAGGTTTCACTCTGTTTTCTCCTATATTGATAGATGTATTTGGAACTCTAAATCCAACACGGTTTGTGCTGGCTTCTTGAAACATGACACAATAAAGTAGTTTCACGTTCTATCTCTATGTTTTGTTTCCTCTTGATGTAGCCCAATGCAGTGACTGTCGAGAAACACTTTCATGGAAAAAGGTTGCCAGGCTTCCCAAAATTACGAATCTCCAGAAATCTCAGCAAATATTTTTTCACCCAAACTGGATGATACTTTCAGGTAATGATCAGTACACTAAGGCGACTTGGTTCCCCAAATTTCGTTCTTCTATGTTGAAGCGTTCGTTTCCAGTAACAGTTTGAATTTTTAGGTTTCACTCTGTTTTCTCCTATATTGATAGATGTATTTGGAACTCTAAATCCAACACGGTTTGTGCTAGCTTCTTGAAACATGACACAATAAAGTAGTTTCACGTTCTATCTCTATGTTTTGTTTCCTCTTGATGTAGCCCAATGCAGTGACTGGCGAGAAACACTTTCATGGAAAGGGGTTGCCAGGCTTCCCAAAATTACGAATCTCCAGAAATCTCAGCAAATATTTTTTCACCCAAACTGGATGATACTTTCAGGTAATGATCAGTACACTAAGGCGACTTGGTTCCCCAAATTTCGTTCTTCTATGTTGAAGCGTTCGTTTCCAGTAACAGTTTGAATTTTTAGGTTTCACTCTGTTTTCTCCTATATTGATAGATGTATTTGGAACTCTAAATCCAACAGGGTTTGTGCTAGCTTCTTGAAACTTGAAACAATAAAGTAGTTTCACGTTCTATCTCTACGTTTTGTTTCCTCTTGATGTAGCCCTAAGCAGTTACTGGCGAGAAACACTTTCATGGAAAGGGGTTGCCAAGCTTCCCAAAATTACGAATCTCCAGAAATCTCAGCAAATATTTTTTCACCCAAACTGGATGATACTTTCAGGTAATGATCAGTACACTAAGGCGACTTGGTTCCCCAAATTTCGTTCTTCTATGTTGAAGCGTTCGTTTCCAGTAACACTTTGAATT
Source organism: Spermophilus citellus (assembly GCF_964194105.1). Taxonomy (NCBI): domain Eukaryota; kingdom Metazoa; phylum Chordata; class Mammalia; order Rodentia; family Sciuridae; genus Spermophilus; species Spermophilus citellus. Next base: position 10,306,878 of record NC_138192.1, on the reverse strand, counting down.
TTTAGGTTTCACTCTGTTTTCTCCTATATTGATAGATGTATTTGGAACTCTAAATCCAACACGGTTTGTGCTAGGTTCTTGAAACTTGACACAATAAAGTAGTTTCACGTTCTATCTCTATGGTTTCTTTCCTCTTGATGTAGCCCTAAGCAGTGACTGGCGAGAAACACTTTCATGGAAAGGGGTTGCCAGGCTTCCCAAAATTACGAATATCCAGAAATCTCAGCAAATATTTTTTCACCCAAACTGGATGATACTTTCAGGTAATGATCAGTACACTAAGCCGACTTGGTTACCCAAACTTCGTTCTTCTATGTTGAAGCGTTCGTTTCCAGTAACAGTTTGAATTTTTAGGTTTCACTCTGTTTTCTCCTATATTGATACATGTATTTGGAACTCTAAATCCAACACGGTTTGTGCTAGCTTCTTGAAACTTGAAGCAATAAAGTACTTTCTCGTTCTATCTCTATGTTTTGTTTCGTCTTGATGTAGCCCTAAGCAGTGACTGGCGAGAAACACTTTCATGAAAAGGTGTTGCCAAGCTTCCAAAAATTAGGAATCTTCAGAAATCCCAGCAAATATATTTTCACCCAAACTGGATGATACTTTCAGGTAATGATCAGTACACTAAGCAGACTTGGTTCCCCAAATTTTGTTCCTCTATGTTGCATCGTTCGTTTGCAGTAACAGTTTGAATTTTTAGGTTTCACTCTGTTCTCTCCTATATTGATAGATGTATTTGGAACTCTAAATCCAACACGGTTTGTGCTAGCTTCTTGAAACTTGAAACAATAAAGTAGTTTCAAGTTCTGTCTCTATGTTTGGTTTCTCTTGATGTAGCCCTAAGCAGTGACTGGCGAGAAACACGTTCATTGAAAGGGATTGCCAAGCTTCCAAAAATACGAATCTCCAGAAATCTCAGCAAACATTTTTTCACCCAAACTGGATGATACTTTCAGGTATTGATCAGTGCACTAAGGCGACTTGGTTCCCCAAATATCGTTCTTCTATGTTGAAGCGTTCATTTCCAGTAACAGTTTGAATTTTTAGGTTTCACTCTGTATTCTCCTATATTGATATATGTGTTTGGAACTCTAAATCAAACACGGTTTGTGCTAACTTCTTGAAACCGGACACAATAAAGTAGTTTCACGTTCTATCTCTGTGTTTTGTTTCCTCTTGATGTAGACCTAAGCAGTGACTGGCGAGAAACACTTTCATGGAAAGGGTTTGCCAAGCTGCCAAAAATTACGAATCTCCAGAAATCTCAGCAAATATTTTTTCACCCAAACTGGATGATACTTTGAAGTAATGATCAGAACACTAAGCCGACTTGGTTCCCCAAATTTCGTTCTTCTATGTTGAAGCGTTCGTTTCCAGTAACAGTTTGAATTTTTAGGTTTCACTCTGTTTTCTCCTATATTGACACATGTATTTGGAACTCTAAATCCAACACGGTTTGTGCTAGCTTCTTGAAACTTGAAACAATAAAGTGGTTTCTCGTTCTATCTCTATGTTTTGTTTCCTCTTGATGTAGCCCTAAGCAGTGACTGGCGAGAAACACTTTCATGGAAAGGGGTTGCCAGGCTTCCCAAAATTACGAATCTCCAGAAATCTCAGCAAATATTTTTTCACCCAAACTGGATGATACTTTCAGGTAATGATCAGTACACTAAGGCGACTTGGTTCCCCAAATTTCGTTCTTCTATGTTGAAGCGTTCGTTTCCAGTAACAGTTTGAATTTTTAGGTTTCACTCTGTTTTCTCCTATATTGACACATGTATTTGGAACTCTAAATCCAACACGGTTTGTGCTAGCTTCTTGAAACTTGAAACAATAAAGTGGTTTCTCGTTCTATCTCTATGTTTTGTTTCCTCTTGATGTAGCCCTAAGCAGTGACTGGCGAGAAACACTTTCATGGAAAGGGGTTGTCAAGCTTCCAAAAATTAGGAATCTCCAGAAATCTCAGCAAATATTTTTTCACCCAAACTGGATCATACTTTCAGGTAATGATCAGTATACTAAGGCGACTTGGTTCCCCAAATTTCGTTCTTCTATTTTGAAGCGTTCGTTTCCATTAACAGTTTGAATTTTTAGGTTTCACTCTGTTCTCTCCAATATTGATAGATGTATTTGGACCTCTAAATCCAACACGGTTTGTGCTAGCTTCTTGAAACTTGAAACAATAAAGTAGTTTCAAGTACTGTCTCTATGTTTTGTTTCCTCTTGATGTAACCCTAAGCAGTGACTGGCGAGAAATACTTACATTGAAAGGGATTGCCAAGCTTCCAAAGATAAGAATCTCCAGAAATCTCAGCAAATATTTTTTCACCCAAACTGGAAGATACTTTCAGGTAATGATCAGTACACTAAGGCGACTTGGTTTCCCAAATTTCGTTCTTCTATGTTGAAGCGTTCGTTTCCAGTAACACTTTGAATTTTTAGGTTTCACTCTGTTTTCTCCTATATTGATAGATGTATTTGGAACTCTAAATCCAACACGGTTTGTGCTAGGTTCTTGAATCTTGACACAATAAAGTAGTTTCACGTTCTATCTCTATGGTTTCTTTCCTCTTGATGTAGCCCTAAGCAGTGACTGGCGAGAAACACTTTCATGGAAAGGGGTTGCCAGGCTTCCCAAAATTACGAATCTCCAGAAATCTCAGCAAATATTTTTTCACCCAAACTGGATGATACTTTCAGGTAATGATCAGTACACTAAGGCGACTTGGTTCCCCAAATTTCGTTCTTCTATGTTGAAGCGTTCGTTTGCAGTAACAGTTTGAATTTTTAGGTTTCACTCTGTTTTCTCCTATATTGATAGATGTATTTGGAACTCTAAATCCAACACGGTTTGTGCTGGCTTCTTGAAACACGACACAATAAAGTAGTTTCACGTTCTATCTCTATGTTTTGTTTCCTCTTGATGTAGCCCAATGCAGTGACTGGCGAGAAACACTTTCATGGAAAGGGGTTGCCAGGCTTCCCAAAATTACGAATCTCCAGAAATCTCAGCAAATATTTTTTCACCCAAACTGGATGATACTTTCAGGTAATGATCAGTACACTAAGGCGACTTGGTTCCCCAAATTTCGTTCTTCTATGTTGAAGCGTTCGTTTCCAGTAACAGTTTGAATTTTTAGGTTTCACTCTGTTTTCTCCTATATTGATAGATGTATTTGGAACTCTAAATCCAACAGGGTTTGTGCTAGCTTCTTGAAACTTGAAACAATAAAGTAGTTTCAAGTTCTATCTCTACGTTTTGTTTCCTCTTGATGTAGCCCTAAGCAGTTACTGGCGAGAAACACTTTCATGGAAAGGGGTTGCCAAGCTTCCCAAAATTACGAATCTCCAGAAATCTCAGCAAATATTTTTTCACCCAAACTGGATGATACTTTCAGGTAATGATCAGTACACTAAGGCGACTTGGTTCCCCAAATTTCGTTCTTCTATGTTGAAGCGTTCGTTTGCAGTAACAGTTTGAATTTTTAGGTTTCACTCTGTTTTCTCCTATATTGATAGATGTATTTGGAACTCTAAATCCAACACGGTTTGTGCTGGCTTCTTGAAACATGACACAATAAAGTAGTTTCACGTTCTATCTCTATGTTTTGTTTCCTCTTGATGTAGCCCAATGCAGTGACTGTCGAGAAACACTTTCATGGAAAGGGGTTGCCAGGCTTCCCAAAATTACGAATCTCCAGAAATCTCAGCAAATATTTTTTCACCCAAACTGGATGATACTTTCAGGTAATGATCAGTACACTAAGGCGACTTGGTTCCCCAAATTTTGTTCCTCTATGTTGCATCGTTCGTTTGCAGTAACAGTTTGAATTTTTAGGTTTCACTCTGTTCTCTCCTATATTGATAGATGTATTTGGAACTCTAAATCCAACACGGTTTGTGCTAGCTTCTTGAAACTTGAAACAATAAAGTAGTTTCAAGTTCTGTCTCTATGTTTGGTTTCTCTTGATGTAGCCCTAAGCAGTGACTGGCGAGAAACACGTTCATTGAAAGGGATTGCCAAGCTTCCAAAAATACGAATCTCCAGAAATCTCAGCAAACATTTTTTCACCCAAACTGGATGATACTTTCAGGTATTGATCAGTGCACTAAGGCGACTTGGTTCCCCAAATATCGTTCTTCTATGTTGAAGCGTTCATTTCCAGTAACAGTTTGAATTTTTAGGTTTCACTCTGTATTCTCCTATATTGATATATGTGTTTGGAACTCTAAATCAAACACGGTTTGTGCTAACTTCTTGAAACCGGACACAATAAAGTAGTTTCACGTTCTATCTCTGTGTTTTGTTTCCTCTTGATGTAGACCTAAGCAGTGACTGGCGAGAAACACTTTCATGGAAAGGGTTTGCCAAGCTGCCAAAAATTACGAATCTCCAGAAATCTCAGCAAATATTTTTTCACCCAAACTGGATGATACTTTGAAGTAATGATCAGAACACTAAGCCGACTTGGTTCCCCAAATTTCGTTCTTCTATGTTGAAGCGTTCGTTTCCAGTAACAGTTTGAATTTTTAGGTTTCACTCTGTTTTCTCCTATATTGACACATGTATTTGGAACTCTAAATCCAACACGGTTTGTGCTAGCTTCTTGAAACTTGAAACAATAAAGTGGTTTCTCGTTCTATCTCTATGTTTTGTTTCCTCTTGATGTAGCCCTAAGCAGTGACTGGCGAGAAACAGTTTCATGGAAAGGGGTTGCCAGGCTTCCCAAAATTACGAATCTCCAGAAATCTCAGCAAATATTTTTTCACCCAAACTGGATGATACTTTCAGGTAATGATCAGTACACTAAGGCGACTTGGTTCCCCAAATTTCGTTCTTCTATGTTGAAGCGTTCGTTTCCAGTAACAGTTTGAATTTTTAGGTTTCACTCTGTTTTCTCCTATATTGACACATGTATTTGGAACTCTAAATCCAACACGGTTTGTGCTAGCTTCTTGAAACTTGAAACAATAAAGTGGTTTCTCGTTCTATCTCTATGTTTTGTTTCCTCTTGATGTAGCCCTAAGCAGTGACTGGCGAGAAACACTTTCATGGAAAGGGGTTGTCAAGCTTCCAAAAATTAGGAATCTCCAGAAATCTCAGCAAATATTTTTTCACCCAAACTGGATCATACTTTCAGGTAATGATCAGTATACTAAGGCGACTTGGTTCCCCAAATTTCGTTCTTCTATTTTGAAGCGTTCGTTTCCATTAACAGTTTGAATTTTTAGGTTTCACTCTGTTCTCTCCAATATTGATAGATGTATTTGGACCTCTAAAACCAACACGGTTTGTGCTAGCTTCTTGAAACTTGAAACAATAAAGTAGTTTCAAGTTCTGTCTCTATGTTTTGTTTCCTCTTGATGTAACCCTAAGCAGTGACTGGCGAGAAATACTTACATTGAAAGGGATTGCCAAGCTTCCAAAGATAAGAATCTCCAGAAATCTCAGCAAATATTTTTTCACCCAAACTGGAAGATACTTTCAGGTAATGATCAGTACACTAAGGCGACTTGGTTTCCCAAATTTCGTTCTTCTATGTTGAAGCGTTCGTTTCCAGTAACACTTTGAATTTTTAGGTTTCACTCTGTTTTCTCCTATATTGATAGATGTATTTGGAACTCTAAATCCAACACGGTTTGTGCTAGGTTCTTGAATCTTGACACAATAAAGTAGTTTCACGTTCTATCTCTATGGTTTCTTTCCTCTTGATGTAGCCCTAAGCAGTGACTGGCGAGAAACACTTTCATGGAAAGGGGTTGCCAGGCTTCCCAAAATTACGAATCTCCAGAAATCTCAGCAAATATTTTTTCACCCAAACTGGATGATACTTTCAGGTAATGATCAGTACACTAAGGCGACTTGGTTCCCCAAATTTCGTTCTTCTATGTTGAAGCGTTCGTTTGCAGTAACAGTTTGAATTTTTAGGTTTCACTCTGTTTTCTCCTATATTGATAGATGTATTTGGAACTCTAAATCCAACACGGTTTGTGCTGGCTTCTTGAAACATGACACAATAAAGTAGTTTCACGTTCTATCTCTATGTTTTGTTTCCTCTTGATGTAGCCCAATGCAGTGACTGGCGAGAAACACTTTCATGGAAAGGGGTTGCCAGGCTTCCCAAAATTACGAATCTCCAGAAATCTCAGCAAATATTTTTTCACCCAAACTGGATGATACTTTCAGGTAATGATCAGTACACTAAGGCGACTTGGTTCCCCAAATTTCGTTCTTCTATGTTGAAGCGTTCGTTTGCAGTAACAGTTTGAATTTTTAGGTTTCACTCTGTTTTCTCCTATATTGATAGATGTATTTGGAACTCTAAATCCAACACGGTTTGTGCTGGCTTCTTGAAACACGACACAATAAAGTAGTTTCACGTTCTATCTCTATGTTTTGTTTCCTCTTGATGTAGCCCAATGCAGTGACTGGCGAGAAACACTTTCATGGAAAGGGGTTGCCAGGCTTCCCAAAATTACGAATCTCCAGAAATCTCAGCAAATATTTTTTCACCCAAACTGGATGATACTTTCAGGTAATGATCAGTACACTAAGGCGACTTGGTTCCCCAAATTTCGTTCTTCTATGTTGAAGCGTTCGTTTGCAGTAACAGTTTGAATTTTTAGGTTTCACTCTGTTTTCTCCTATATTGATAGATGTATTTGGAACTCTAAATCCAACACGGTTTGTGCTGGCTTCTTGAAACATGACACAATAAAGTAGTTTCACGTTCTATCTCTATGTTTTGTTTCCTCTTGATGTAGCCCAATGCAGTGACTGTCGAGAAACACTTTCATGGAAAAAGGTTGCCAGGCTTCCCAAAATTACGAATCTCCAGAAATCTCAGCAAATATTTTTTCACCCAAACTGGATGATACTTTCAGGTAATGATCAGTACACTAAGGCGACTTGGTTCCCCAAATTTCGTTCTTCTATGTTGAAGCGTTCGTTTCCAGTAACAGTTTGAATTTTTAGGTTTCACTCTGTTTTCTCCTATATTGATAGATGTATTTGGAACTCTAAATCCAACACGGTTTGTGCTAGCTTCTTGAAACATGACACAATAAAGTAGTTTCACGTTCTATCTCTATGTTTTGTTTCCTCTTGATGTAGCCCAATGCAGTGACTGGTAGAAACACTTTCATGGAAAGGGGTTGCCAGGCTTCCCAAAATTACGAATCTCCAGAAATCTCAGCAAATATTTTTTCACCCAAACTGGATGATACTTTCAGGTAATGATCAGTACACTAAGGCGACTTGGTTCCCCAAATTTCGTTCTTCTATGTTGAAGCGTTCGTTTCCAGTAACAGTTTGAATTTTTAGGTTTCACTCTGTTTTCTCCTATATTGATAGATGTATTTGGAACTCTAAATCCAACAGGGTTTGTGCTAGCTTCTTGAAACTTGAAACAATAAAGTAGTTTCACGTTCTATCTCTACGTTTTGTTTCCTCTTGATGTAGCCCTAAGCAGTTACTGGCGAGAAACACTTTCATGGAAAGGGGTTGCCAAGCTTCCCAAAATTACGAATCTCCAGAAATCTCAGCAAATATTTTTTCACCCAAACTGGATGATACTTTCAGGTAATGATCAGTACACTAAGGCGACTTGGTTCCCCAAATTTCGTTCTTCTATGTTGAAGCGTTCGTTTCCAGTAACACTTTGAATTTTTAGGTTTCACTCTGTTTTCTCCTATATTGATAGATGTATTTGGAACTCTAAATCCAACACGGTTTGTGCTGGCTTCTTGAAACATGACACAATAAAGTAGTTTCACATTCTATCTCTATGTTTTGTTTCCTCTTGATGTAGTCCAATGCAGTGACTGGCGAGAAACACTTTCATGGAAAGGGGTTGCCAAGCTTCCCAAAATTACGAATCTCCAGAAATCTCAGCAAATATTTTTTCACCCAAACTGGATGATACTTTCAGGTAATGATCAGTACACTAAGGCGACTTGGTTCCCCAAATTTCGTTCTTCTATGTTGAAGCGTTCGTTTCCAGTAACAGTTTGAATTTTTAGGTTTCACTCTGTTTTCTCCTATATGGATAGATGTATTTGGAACTCTAAATCCAACAGGGTTTGTGCTAGCTTCTTGAAACATGACACAATAAAGTAGTTTCACGTTCTATCTCTACGTTTTGTTTCCTCTTGATGTAGCCCAATGCAGTGACTGGCGAGAAACACTTTCATGGAAAGGGGTTGCCAGGCTTCCCAAAATTACGAAACTCCAGAAATCTCAGCAAATATTTTTTCACCCAAACTGGATGATACTTTCAGGTAATGATCAGTACACTAAGGCGACTTGGTTCCCCAAATTTCGTTCTTCTATGTTGAAGCGTTCGTTTCCAGTAACAGTTTGAATTTTTAGGTTTCACTCTCTTTTCTCCTATATTGATAGATGTGTTTGGAACTCTAAATCCAACACGGTTTGTGCTAGGTTCTTGAAACTTGACACAATAAAGTAGTTTCACGTTCTATCTCTATGTTTTGTTTCCTCTTGATGTAGCCTTAAGCAGTGACTGGCGAGAAACACTTTCATGGAAAGGGGTTGCCAAGCTTCCCAAAATTACGAATCTCCAGAAATCTCAGCAAATATTTTTTCACCCAAACTGGATGATACTTTCAGGTAATGATCAGTACACTAAGGCGACTTGGTTCCCCAAATTTCGTTCTTCTATGTTGAAGCGTTCGTTTCCAGTAACACTTTGAATTTTTAGGTTTCACTCTGTTTTCTCCTATATTGATAGATGTATTTGGAACTCTAAATCCAACAGGGTTTGTGCTAGCTTCTTGAAACTTGACACAATAAAGTAGTTTCACGTTCTATCTCTACGTTTTGTTTCCTCTTGATGTAGCCCTAAGCAGTAACTGGCGAGAAACACTTTCATGGAAAGGGGTTGCCAAGCTTCCTAAAATTACGAATCTCCAGAAATCTCAGCAAATATTTTTTCACCCAAACTGAATGATACTTTCAGGTAATGATCAGTACACTAAGGCGACTTGGTTCCCCAAATTTCGTTCTTCTATGTTGAAGCGTTCGTTTGCAGTAACACTTTGAATTTTTAGGTTTCACTCTGTTTTCTCCTATATTGATAGATGTATTTGGAACTCTAAATCCAACACGGTTTGTGCTAGCTTCTTGAAACTTGACACAATAAAGTAGTTTCACGTTCTATCTCTACGTTTTGTTTCCTCTTGATGTAGCCCTAAGCAGTGACTGGCGAGAAACACTTTCATGGAAAGGGGTTGCCAGGCTTCCCAAAATTACGAATCTCCAGAAATCTCAGCAAATATTTTTTCACCCAAACTGGATGATACTTTCAGGTAATGATCAGTACACTAAGGCGACTTGGTTCCCCAAATTTCGTTCTTCTATGTTGAAGCGTTCGTTTCCAGTAACAGTTTGAATTTTTAGGTTTCACTCTGTTTTCTCCTATATTGATAGAAGTATTTGGAACTCTAAATCCAACACGGTTTGTGCTAGCTTCTTGAAACTTGACACAATAAAGTAGTTTCACGTTCTATCTCTATGTTTTGTTTCCTCTTGATGTAGCCTTAAGCAGTGACTGGCGAGAAACACTTTCATGGAAAGGGGTTGCCAAGCTTCCTAAAATTACGAATCTCCAGAAATCTCAGCAAATATTTTTTCACCCAAACTGGATGATACTTTCAGGTAATGATCAGTACACTAAGGCGACTTGGTTCCCCAAATTTCGTTCTTCTATGTTGAAGCGTTCGTTTCCAGTAACAGTTTGAATTTTTAGGTTTCACTCTGTTTTCTTCTATATTGATAGATGTATTTGGAACACTAAATCCAACACGGTTTGTGCTAGCTTCTTGAAACTTGACACAATAAAGTAGTTTCACGTTCTATCTCTACGTTTTGTTTCCTCTTGATGTAGCCCTAAGCAGTTACTGGCGGGAAACACTTTCATGGAAAGGGGTTGCCAAGCTTCCTAAAATTACGAATCTACAGAAATCTCAGCAAATATTTTTTCACCCAAACTGGATGATACTTTCAGGTAATGATCAGTACACTAAGGCAACTTGGTTCCCCAAATTTCGTTCTTCTATGTTGAAGCGTTCGTTTGCAGTAACAGTTTGAATTTTTAGGTTTCACTCTGTTTTCTCCTATATTGATAGATGTATTTGGAACTCTAAATCCAACACGGTTTGTGCTGGCTTCTTGAAACATTACACAATAAAGTAGTTTCACGTTCTATCTCTATGTTTTGTTTCCTCTTGATGTAGCCCAATGCAGTGACTGGCGAGAAACACTTTCATGGAAAAAGTTGCCAGGCTTCCCAAAATTACGAATCTCCAGAAATCTCAGCAAATATTTCTTCACCCAAACTGGATGATACTTTCAGGTAATGATCAGTACACTAAGGCGACTTGGTTCCCCAAATTTCGTTCTTCTATGTTGAAGCGTTCGTTTGCAGTAACAGTTTGAATTTTTAGGTTTCACTCTGTTTTCTCTTATATTGATAGATGTATTTGGAACTCTAAATCCAACACGGTTTGTGCTAGCTTCTTGAAACATGACACAATAAAGTAGTTTCACGTTCTATCTCTACGTTTTGTTTCCTCTTGATGTAGCCCAATGCAGTGACTGGCGAGAAACACTTTCATGGAAAGGGGTTGCCAGGCTTCCCAAAATTACGAATCTCCAGAAATCTCAGCAAATATTTTTTCACCCAAACTGGATGATACTTTCAGGTAATGATCAGTACACTAAGGCGACTTGGTTCCCCAAATTTCGTTCTTCTATGTTGAAGCGTTCGTTTCCAGTAACACTTTGAATTTTTAGGTTTCACTCTGTTTTCTCCTATAATGATAGATGTATTTGGAACTCTAAATCCAACAGTGTTTGTGCTAGCTTCTTGAAACTTGACACAATAAAGTAGTTTCACGTTCTATCTCTACGTTTTGTTTCCTCTTGATGTAGCCCTAAGCAGTAACTGGCGAGAAACACTTTCATGGAAAGGGGTTGCCAAGCTTCCTAAAATTACGAATCTCCAGAAATCTCAGCAAATATTTTTTCACCCAAACTGAATGGTACTTTCAGGTAATGATCAGTATACTAAGGCGACTTGGTTCCCCAAATTTCGATCTTCTATGTTGAAGCGTTCGTTTGCAGTAACACTTTGAATTTTTAGGTTTCACTCTGTTTTCTCCTATATTGATAGATGTATTTGGAACTCTAATTCCAACACGGTTTGTGCTAGCTTCTTGAAACTTGACACAATAAAGTAGTTTCACGTTCTATCTCTATGTTTTGTTTCCTCTTGATGTAGCCCTAAGCAGTGACTGGCGAGAAACACTTTCATGGAAAGGGGTTGCCAGGCTTCCCAAAATTACGAATCTCCAGAAATCTCAGCAAATATTTTTTCACCCAAACTGGATGATACTTTCAGGTAATGATCAGTACACTAAGGCGACTTGGTTCCCCAAATTTCGTTCTTCTATGTTGAAGCGTTCGTTTCCAGTAACAGTTTGAATTTTTAGGTTTCACTCTGTTTTCTCCTATATTGATAGATGTATTTGGAACTCTAAATCCAACAGGGTTTGTGCTAGCTTCTTGAAACTTGAAACAATAAAGTAGTTTCAAGTTCTATCTCTACGTTTTGTTTCCTCTTGATGTAGCCCTAAGCAGTTACTGGCGAGAAACACTTTCATGGAAAGGGGTTGCCAAGCTTCCCAAAATTACGAATCTCCAGAAATCTCAGCAAATATTTTTTCACCCAAACTGGATGATACTTTCAGGTAATGATCAGTACACTAAGGCGACTTGGTTCCCCAAATTTCGTTCTTCTATGTTGAAGCGTTCGTTTGCAGTAACAGTTTGAATTTTTAGGTTTCACTCTGTTTTCTCCTATATTGATAGATGTATTTGGAACTCTAAATCCAACACGGTTTGTGCTGGCTTCTTGAAACATGACACAATAAAGTAGTTTCACGTTCTATCTCTATGTTTTGTTTCCTCTTGATGTAGCCCAATGCAGTGACTGTCGAGAAACACTTTCATGGAAAAAGGTTGCCAGGCTTCCCAAAATTACGAATCTCCAGAAATCTCAGCAAATATTTTTTCACCCAAACTGGATGATACTTTCAGGTAATGATCAGTACACTAAGGCGACTTGGTTCCCCAAATTTCGTTCTTCTATGTTGAAGCGTTCGTTTCCAGTAACAGTTTGAATTTTTAGGTTTCACTCTGTTTTCTCCTATATTGATAGATGTATTTGGAACTCTAAATCCAACAGGGTTTGTGCTAGCTTCTTGAAACATGACACAATAAAGTAGTTTCACGTTCTATCTCTATGTTTTGTTTCCTCTTGATGTAGCCCAATGCAGTGACTGGCGAGAAACACTTTCATGGAAAGGGGTTGCCAGGCTTCCCAAAATTACGAATCTCCAGAAATCTCAGCAAATATTTTTTCACCCAAACTGGATGATACTTTCAGGTAATGATCAGTACACTAAGGCGACTTGGTTCCCCAAATTTCGTTCTTCTATGTTGAAGCGTTCGTTTCCAGTAACAGTTTGAATTTTTAGGTTTCACTCTGTTTTCTCCTATATTGATAGATGTGTTTGGAACTCTAAATCCAACAAGGTTTGTGCTAGGTTCTTGAAACTTGACACAATAAAGTAGTTTCACGTTCTATCTCTATGTTTTGTTTCCTCTTGATGTAGCCTTAAGCAGTGACTGGCGAGAAACACTTTCATGGAAAGGGGTTGCCAAGCTTCCCAAAATTACGAATCTCCAGAAATCTCAGCAAATATTTTTTCACCCAAACTGGATGATACTTTCAGGTAATGATCAGTACACTAAGGCGACTTGGTTCCCCAAATTTCGTTCTTCTATGTTGAAGCGTTCGTTTCCAGTAACACTTTGAATTTTTAGGTTTCACTCTGTTTTCTCCTATATTGATAGATGTATTTGGAACTCTAAATCCAACAGGGTTTGTGCTAGCTTCTTGAAACTTGACACAATAAAGTAGTTTCACGTTCTATCTCTACGTTTTGTTTCCTCTTGATGTAGCCCTAAGCAGTAACTGGCGAGAAACACTTTCATGGAAAGGGGTTGCCAAGCTTCCTAAAATTACGAATCTCCAGAAATCTCAGCAAATATTTTTTCACCCAAACTGAATGATACTTTCAGGTAATGATCAGTACACTAAGGCGACTTGGTTCCCCAAATTTCGTTCTTCTATGTTGAAGCGTTCGTTTCCAGTAACACTTTGAATTTTTAGGTTTCACTCTGTTTTCTCCTATATTGATAGATGTATTTGGAACTCTAAATCCAACAGGGTTTGTGCTAGCTTCTTGAAACTTGACACAATAAAGTAGTTTCACGTTCTATCTCTACGTTTTGTTTCCTCTTGATATAGCCCTAAGCAGTTACTTGCAGGAAACACTTTCATGGAAAGGGGTTGCCAAGCTTCCTAAAATTACGAATCTCCAGAAATCTCAGCAAATATTTTTTCACCCAAACTGGATGATACTTTCAGGTAATGATCAGTACACTAAGGCGACTTGGTTCCCCAAATTTCGTTCTTCTATGTTGAAGCGTTCGTTTCCAGTAACACTTGGAATTTTTAGGTTTCACTCTGTTTTCTCCTATATTGATAGATGTATTTGGAACTCTAAATCCAACAGGGTTTGTGCTAGCTTCTTGAAACTTGACACAATAAAGTAGTTTCACGTTCTATCTCTATGTTTTGTTTCCTCTTGATGTAGCCCTAAGCAGTTACTTGCGGGAAACACTTTCATGGAAAGGGGTTGCCAAGCTTCCTAAAATTACGAATCTCCAGAAATCTCAGCAAATATTTTTTCACCCAAACTGGATGATACTTTCAGGTAATGATCAGTACACTAAGGCGACTTGGTTCCCCAAATTTCGTTCTTCTATGTTGAAGCGTTCGTTTGCAGTAACACTTTGAATTTTTAGGTTTCACTCTGTTTTCTCCTATATTGATAGATGTATTTGGAACTCTAAATCCAACACGGTTTGTGCTAGCTTCTTGAAACTTGACACAATAAAGTAGTTTCACGTTCTATCTCTATGTTTTGTTTCCTCTTGATGTAGCCCTAAGCAGTGACTGGCGAGAAACACTTTCATGGAAAGGGGTTGCCAGGCTTACCAAAATTACGAATCTCCAGAAATCTCAGCAAATATTTTTTCACCCAAACTGGATGATACTTTCAGGTAATGATCAGTACACTAAGGCGACTTGGTTCCCCAAATTTCGTTCTTCTATGTTGAAGCGTTCGTTTCCAGTAACAGTTTGAATTTTTAGGTTTCACTCTGTTTTCTTCTATATTGATAGATGTATTTGGAACACTAAATCCAACACGGTTTGTGCTAGCTTCTTGAAACTTGACACAATAAAGTAGTTTCACGTTCTATCTCTACGTTTTGTTTCCTCTTGATGTAGCCCTAAGCAGTTACTGGCGGGAAACACTTTCATGGAAAGGGGTTGCCAAGCTTCCTAAAATTACGAATCTCCAGAAATCTCAGCAAATATTTTTTCACCCAAACTGGATGATACTTTCAGGTAATGATCAGTACACTAAGGCGACTTGGTTCCCCAAATTTCGTTCTTCTATGTTGAAGCGTTCGTTTGCAGTAACAGTTTGAATTTTTAGGTTTCACTCTGTTTTCTCCTATATTGATAGATGTATTTGGAACTCTAAATCCAACACGGTTTGTGCTGGCTTCTTGAAACATGACACAATAAAGTAGTTTCACGTTCTATCTCTATGTTTTGTTTCCTCTTGATGTAGCCCAATGCAGTGACTGGCGAGAAACACTTTCATGGAAAAAGGTTGCCAGGCTTCCCAAAATTACGAATCTCCAGAAATCTCAGCAAATATTTTTTCACCCAAACTGGATGATACTTTCAGGTAATGATCAGTACACTAAGGCGACTTGGTTCCCCAAATTTCGTTCTTCTATGTTGAAGCGTTCGTTTCCAGTAACAGTTTGAATTTTTAGGTTTCACTCTGTTTTCTCTTATATTGATAGATGTATTTGGAACTCTAAATCCAACACGGTTTGTGCTAGCTTCTTGAAACATGACACAATAAAGTAGTTTCACGTTCTATCTCTACGTTTTGTTTCCTCTTGATGTAGCCCAATGCAGTGACTGGCGAGAAACACTTTCATGGAAAGGGGTTGCCAGGCTTCCCAAAATTACGAAACTCCAGAAATCTCAGCAAATATTTTTTCACCCAAACTGGATGATACTTTCAGGTAATGATCAGTACACTAAGGCGACTTGGTTCCCCAAATTTCGTTCTTCTATGTTGAAGCGTTCGTTTCCAGTAACAGTTTGAATTTTTAGGTTTCACTCTCTTTTCTCCTATATTGATAGATGTGTTTGGAACTCTAAATCCAACACGGTTTGTGCTAGGTTCTTGAAACTTGACACAATAAAGTAGTTTCACGTTCTATCTCTATGTTTTGTTTCCTCTTGATGTAGCCTTAAGCAGTGACTGGCGAGAAACACTTTCATGGAAAGGGGTTGCCAAGCTTCCCAAAATTACGAATCTCCAGAAATCTCAGCAAATATTTTTTCACCCAAACTGGATGATACTTTCAGGTAATGATCAGTACACTAAGGCGACTTGGTTCCCCAAATTTCGTTCTTCTATGTTGAAGCGTTCGTTTCCAGTAACACTTTGAATTTTTAGGTTTCACTCTGTTTTCTCCTATATTGATAGATGTATTTGCAACTCTAAATCCAACAGGGTTTGTGCTAGCTTCTTGAAACTTGACACAATAAAGTAGTTTCACGTTCTATCTCTACGTTTTGTTTCCTCTTGATGTAGCCCTAAGCAGTAACTGGCGAGAAACACTTTCATGGAAAGGGGTTGCCAAGCTTCCTAAAATTACAAATCTCCAGAAATCTCAGCAAATATTTTTTCACCCAAACTGAATGATACTTTCAGGTAATGATCAGTACACTAAGGCGACTTGGTTCCCCAAATTTCGTTCTTCTATGTTGAAGCGTTCGTTTCCAGTAACAGTTTGAATTTTTAGGTTTCACTCTGTTTTCTTCTATATTGATAGATGTATTTGGAACACTAAATCCAACACGGTTTGTGCTAGCTTCTTGAAACTTGACACAATAAAGTAGTTTCACGTTCTATCTCTACGTTTTGTTTCCTCTTGATGTAGCCCTAAGCAGTTACTGGCGGGAAACACTTTCATGGAAAGGGGTTGCCAAGCTTCCTAAAATTACGAATCTCCAGAAATCTCAGCAAATATTTTTTCACCCAAACTGGATGATACTTTCAGGTAATGATCAGTACACTAAGGCGACTTGGTTCCCCAAATTTCGTTCTTCTATGTTGAAGCGTTCGTTTCCAGTAACAGTTTGAATTTTTAGGTTTCACTCTGTTTTCTCCTATATTGATAGATGTATTTGGAACTCTAAATCCAACACGGTTTGTGCTGGCTTCTTGAAACATTACACAATAAAGTAGTTTCACGTTCTATCTCTATGTTTTGTTTCCTCTTGATGTAGCCCAATGCAGTGACTGGCGAGAAACACTTTCATGGAAAAAGGTTGCCAGGCTTCCCAAAATTACGAATCTCCAGAAATCTCAGCAAATATTTTTTCACCCAAACTGGATGATACTTTCAGGTAATGATCAGTACACTAAGGCGACTTGGTTCCCCAAATTTCGTTCTTCTATGTTGAAGCGTTCGTTTGCAGTAACACTTTGAATTTTTAGGTTTCACTCTGTTTTCTCCTATATTGATAGATGTATTTGGAACTCTAAATCCAACACGGTTTGTGCTAGCTTCTTGAAACTTGACACAATAAAGTAGTTTCACGTTCTATCTCTATGTTTTGTTTCCTCTTGATGTAGCCCTAAGCAGTGACTGGCGAGAAACACTTTCATGGAAAGGGGTTGCCAGGCTTACCAAAATTACGAATCTCCAGAAATCTCAGCAAATATTTTTTCACCCAAACTGGATGATACTTTCAGGTAATGATCAGTACACTAAGGCGACTTGGTTCCCCAAATTTCGTTCTTCTATGTTGAAGCGTTCGTTTCCAGTAACAGTTTGAATTTTTAGGTTTCACTCTGTTTTCTCCTATATTGATAGAAGTATTTGGAACTCTAAATCCAACACGGTTTGTGCTAGGTTCTTGAAACTTGACACAATAAAGTAGTTTCACGTTCTATCTCTATGTTTTGTTTCCTCTTGATGTAGCCTTAAGCAGTGACTGGCGAGAAACACTTTCATGGAAAGGGGTTGCCAAGCTTCCTAAAATTACGAATCTCCAGAAATCTCAGCAAATATTTTTTCACCCAAACTGGATGATACTTTCAGGTAATGATCAGTACACTAAGGCGACTTGGTTCCCCAAATTTCGTTCTTCTATGTTGAAGCGTTCGTTTCCAGTAACAGTTTGAATTTTTAGGTTTCACTCTGTTTTCTTCTATATTGATAGATGTATTTGGAACACTAAATCCAACACGGTTTGTGCTAGCTTCTTGAAACTTGACACAATAAAGTAGTTTCACGTTCTATCTCTACGTTTTGTTTCCTCTTGATGTAGCCCTAAGCAGTTACTGGCGGGAAACACTTTCATGGAAAGGGGTTGCCAAGCTTCCTAAAATTACGAATCTCCAGAAATCTCAGCAAATATTTTTTCACCCAAACTGGATGATACTTTCAGGTAATGATCAGTACACTAAGGCGACTTGGTTCCCCAAATTTCGTTCTTCTATGTTGAAGCGTTCGTTTGCAGTAACAGTTTGAATTTTTAGGTTTCACTCTGTTTTCTCCTATATTGATAGATGTATTTGGAACTCTAAATCCAACACGGTTTGTGCTGGCTTCTTGAAACATGACACAATAAAGTAGTTTCACGTTCTATCTCTATGTTTTGTTTCCTCTTGATGTAGCCCAATGCAGTGACTGGCGAGAAACACTTTCATGGAAAAAGGTTGCCAGGCTTCCCAAAATTACGAATCTCCAGAAATCTCAGCAAATATTTTTTCACCCAAACTGGATGATACTTTCAGGTAATGATCAGTACACTAAGGCGACTTGGTTCCCCAAATTTCGTTCTTCTATGTTGAAGCGTTCGTTTCCAGTAACAGTTTGAATTTTTAGGTTTCACTCTGTTTTCTCTTATATTGATAGATGTATTTGGAACTCTAAATCCAACACGGTTTGTGCTAGCTTCTTGAAACATGACACAATAAAGTAGTTTCACGTTCTATCTCTACGTTTTGTTTCCTCTTGATGTAGCCCAATGCAGTGACTGGCGAGAAACACTTTCATGGAAAGGGGTTGCCAGGCTTCCAAAATTACGAAACTCCAGAAATCTCAGCAAATATTTTTTCACCCAAACTGGATGATACTTTCAGGTAATGATCAGTACACTAAGGCGACTTGGTTCCCCAAATTTCGTTCTTCTATGTTGAAGCGTTCGTTTCCAGTAACAGTTTGAATTTTTAGGTTTCACTCTCTTTTCTCCTATATTGATAGATGTGTTTGGAACTCTAAATCCAACACGGTTTGTGCTAGGTTCTTGAAACTTGACACAATAAAGTAGTTTCACGTTCTATCTCTATGTTTTGTTTCCTCTTGATGTAGCCTTAAGCAGTGACTGGCGAGAAACACTTTCATGGAAAGGGGTTGCCAAGCTTCCCAAAATTACGAATCTCCAGAAATCTCAGCAAATATTTTTTCACCCAAACTGGATGATACTTTCAGGTAATGATCAGTACACTAAGGCGACTTGGTTCCCCAAATTTCGTTCTTCTATGTTGAAGCGTTCGTTTCCAGTAACACTTTGAATTTTTAGGTTTCACTCTGTTTTCTCCTATATTGATAGATGTATTTGCAACTCTAAATCCAACAGGGTTTGTGCTAGCTTCTTGAAACTTGACACAATAAAGTAGTTTCACGTTCTATCTCTACGTTTTGTTTCCTCTTGATGTAGCCCTAAGCAGTAACTGGCGAGAAACACTTTCATGGAAAGGGGTTGCCAAGCTTCCTAAAATTACAAATCTCCAGAAATCTCAGCAAATATTTTTTCACCCAAACTGAATGATACTTTCAGGTAATGATCAGTACACTAAGGCGACTTGGTTCCCCAAATTTCGTTCTTCTATGTTGAAGCGTTCGTTTCCAGTAACAGTTTGAATTTTTAGGTTTCACTCTGTTTTCTTCTATATTGATAGATGTATTTGGAACACTAAATCCAACACGGTTTGTGCTAGCTTCTTGAAACTTGACACAATAAAGTAGTTTCACGTTCTATCTCTACGTTTTGTTTCCTCTTGATGTAGCCCTAAGCAGTTACTGGCGGGAAACACTTTCATGGAAAGGGGTTGCCAAGCTTCCTAAAATTACGAATCTCCAGAAATCTCAGCAAATATTTTTTCACCCAAACTGGATGATACTTTCAGGTAATGATCAGTACACTAAGGCGACTTGGTTCCCCAAATTTCGTTCTTCTATGTTGAAGCGTTCGTTTCCAGTAACAGTTTGAATTTTTAGGTTTCACTCTGTTTTCTCCTATATTGATAGATGTATTTGGAACTCTAAATCCAACACGGTTTGTGCTGGCTTCTTGAAACATTACACAATAAAGTAGTTTCACGTTCTATCTCTATGTTTTGTTTCCTCTTGATGTAGCCCAATGCAGTGACTGGCGAGAAACACTTTCATGGAAAAAGGTTGCCAGGCTTCCCAAAATTACGAATCTCCAGAAATCTCAGCAAATATTTTTTCACCCAAACTGGATGATACTTTCAGGTAATGATCAGTACACTAAGGCGACTTGGTTCCCCAAATTTCGTTCTTCTATGTTGAAGCGTTCGTTTCCAGTAACAGTTTGAATTTTTAGGTTTCACTCTGTTTTCTCTTATATTGATAGATGTATTTGGAACTCTAAATCCAACACGGTTTGTGCTAGCTTCTTGAAACATGACACAATAAAGTAGTTTCACGTTCTATCTCTATGTTTTGTTTCCTCTTGATGTAGCCCAATGCAGTGACTGGCGAGAAACACTTTCATGGAAAGGGGTTGCCAGGCTTCCCAAAATTACGAATCTCCAGAAATCTCAGCAAATATTTTTTCACCCAAACTGGATGATACTTTCAGGTAATGATCAGTACACTAAGGCGACTTGGTTCCCCAAATTTCGTTCTTCTATGTTGAAGCGTTCGTTTCCAGTAACACTTTGAATTTTTAGGTTTCACTCTGTTTTCTCCTATATTGGTAGATGTATTTGCAACTCTAAATCCAACAGGGTTTGTGCTAGCTTCTTGAAACTTGACACAATAAAGTAGTTTCACGTTCTATCTCTACGTTTTGTTTCCTCTTGATATAGCCCTAAGCAGTTACTTGCGGGAAACACTTTCATGGAAAGGGGTTGCCAAGCTTCCTAAAATTACGAATCTCCAGAAATCTCAGCAAATATTTTTTCACCCAAACTGGATGGTACTTTCAGGTAATGATCAGTACACTAAGGCGACTTGGTTCCCCAAATTTCGTTCTTCTATGTTGAAGCGTTCGTTTGCAGTAACACTTGGAATTTTTAGGTTTCACTCTGTTTTCTCCTATATTGATAGATGTATTTGGAACTCTAAATCCAACAGGGTTTGTGCTAGCTTCTTGAAACTTGACACAATAAAGTAGTTTCACGTTCTATCTCTACGTTTTGTTTCCTCTTGATGTAGCCCTAAGCAGTTACTGGCGGGAAACACTTTCATGGAAAGGGGTTGCCAAGCTTCCTAAAATTACGAATCTCCAGAAACCTCAGCAAATATTTTTTCACCCAAACTGGATGATACTTTCAGGTAATGATCAGTACACTAAGGCGACTTGGTTCCCCAAATTTCGTTCTTCTATGTTGAAGCGTTAGTTTGCAGTAACACTTTGAATTTTTAGGTTTCACTCTGTTTTCTCCTATATTGATAGATGTATTTGGAACTCTAAATCCAACACGGTTTGTGCTAGCTTCTTGAAACTTGACACAATAAAGTAGTTTCACGTTCTATCTCTATGTTTTGTTTCCTCTTGATGTAGCCCTAAGCAGTGACTGGCGAGAAACACTTTCATGGAAAGGGGTTGCCAGGCTTACCAAAATTACGAATCTCCAGAAATCTCAGCAAATATTTTTTCACCCAAACTGGATGATACTTTCAGGTAATGATCAGTACACTAAGGCGACTTGGTTCCCCAAATTTCGTTCTTCTATGTTGAAGCGTTCGTTTGCAGTAACAGTTTGAATTTTTAGGTTTCACTCTGTTTTCTCCTATATTGATAGATGTATTTGGAACTCTAAATCCAACACGGTTTGTGCTGGCTTCTTGAAACATGACACAATAAAGTAGTTTCACGTTCTATCTCTATGTTTTGTTTCCTCTTGATGTAGCCTTAAGCAGTGACTGGCGAGAAACACTTTCATGGAAAGGGGTTGCCAAGCTTCCTAAAATTACGAATCTCCAGAAATCTCAGCAAATATTTTTTCACCCAAACTGGATGATACTTTCAGGTAATGATCAGTACACTAAGGCGACTTGGTTCCCCAAATTTCGTTCTTCTATGTTGAAGCGTTCGTTTCCAGTAACAGTTTGAATTTTTAGGTTTCACTCTGTTTTCTTCTATATTGATAGATGTATTTGGAACACTAAATCCAACACGGTTTGTGCTGGCTTCTTGAAACTTGACACAATAAAGTAGTTTCACGTTCTATCTCTACGTTTTTTTCCTCTTGATGTAGCCCTAAGCAGTTACTGGCGGGAAACACTTTCATGGAAAGGGGTTGCCAAGCTTCCTAAAATTACGAATCTCCAGAAATCTCAGCAAATATTTTTTCACCCAAACTGGATGATACTTTCAGGTAATGATCAGTACACTAAGGCGACTTGGTTCCCCAAATTTCGTTCTTCTATGTTGAAGCGTTCGTTTGCAGTAACAGTTTGAATTTTTAGGTTTCACTCTGTTTTCTCCTATATTGATAGATGTATTTGGAACTCTAAATCCAACACGGTTTGTGCTGGCTTCTTGAAACATGACACAATAAAGTAGTTTCACGTTCTATCTCTATGTTTTGTTTCCTCTTGATGTAGCCCAATGCAGTGACTGGCGAGAAACACTTTCATGGAAAAAGGTTGCCAGGCTTCCCAAAATTACGAATCTCCAGAAATCTCAGCAAATATTTTTTCACCCAAACTGGATGATACTTTCAGGTAATGATCAGTACACTAAGGCGACTTGGTTCCCCAAATTTCGTTCTTCTATGTTGAAGCGTTCGTTTCCAGTAACAGTTTGAATTTTTAGGTTTCACTCTGTTTTCTCTTATATTGATAGATGTATTTGGAACTCTAAATCCAACACGGTTTGTGCTAGCTTCTTGAAACATGACACAATAAAGTAGTTTCACGTTCTATCTCTACGTTTTGTTTCCTCTTGATGTAGCCCAATGCAGTGACTGGCGAGAAACACTTTCATGGAAAGGGGTTGCCAGGCTTCCCAAAATTACGAAACTCCAGAAATCTCAGCAAATATTTTTTCACCCAAACTGGATGATACTTTCAGGTAATGATCAGTACACTAAGGCGACTTGGTTCCCCAAATTTCGTTCTTCTATGTTGAAGCGTTCGTTTCCAGTAACAGTTTGAATTTTTAGGTTTCACTCTCTTTTCTCCTATATTGATAGATGTGTTTGGAACTCTAAATCCAACACGGTTTGTGCTAGGTTCTTGAAACTTGACACAATAAAGTAGTTTCACGTTCTATCTCTATGTTTTGTTTCCTCTTGATGTAGCCTTAAGCAGTGACTGGCGAGAAACACTTTCATGGAAAGGGGTTGCCAAGCTTCCCAAAATTACGAATCTCCAGAAATCTCAGCAAATATTTTTTCACCCAAACTGGATGATACTTTCAGGTAATGATCAGTACACTAAGGCGACTTGGTTCCCCAAATTTCGTTCTTCTATGTTGAAGCGTTCGTTTCCAGTAACACTTTGAATTTTTAGGTTTCACTCTGTTTTCTCCTATATTGATAGATGTATTTGGAACTCTAAATCCAACAGGGTTTGTGCTAGCTTCTTGAAACTTGACACAATAAAGTAGTTTCACGTTCTATCTCTACGTTTTGTTTCCTCTTGATGTAGCCCTAAGCAGTAACTGGCGAGAAACACTTTCATGGAAAGGGGTTGCCAAGCTTCCTAAAATTACAAATCTCCAGAAATCTCAGCAAATATTTTTTCACCCAAACTGAATGATACTTTCAGGTAATGATCAGTACACTAAGGCGACTTGGTTCCCCAAATTTCGTTCTTCTATGTTGAAGCGTTCGTTTGCAGTAACACTTTGAATTTTTAGGTTTCACTCTGTTTTCTCCTATATTGATAGATGTATTTGGAACTCTAAATCCAACACGGTTTGTGCTAGCTTCTTGAAACTTGACACAATAAAGTAGTTTCACGTTCTATCTCTACGTTTTGTTTCCTCTTGATGTAGCCTTAAGCAGTGACTGGCGAGAATCACTTTCATGGAAAGGGGTTGCCAGGCTTCCCAAAATTACGAATCTCCAGAAATCTCAGCAAATATTTTTTCACCCAAACTGGATGATACTTTCAGGTAATGATCAGTACACTAAGGCGACTTGGTTCCCCAAATTTCGTTCTTCTATGTTGAAGCGTTCGTTTCCAGTAACAGTTTGAATTTTTAGGTTTCACTCTGTTTTCTCCTATATTGATAGAAGTATTTGGAACTCTAAATCCAACACGGTTTGTGCTAGCTTCTTGAAACTTGACACAATAAAGTAGTTTCACGTTCTATCTCTACGTTTTGTTTCCTCTTGATGTAGCCTTAAGCAGTGACTGGCGAGAAACACTTTCATGGAAATGGGTTGCCAAGCTTCCTAAAATTACGAATCTCCAGAAATCTCAGCAAATATTTTTTCACCCAAACTGGATGATACTTTCAGGTAATGATCAGTACACTAAGGCGACTTGGTTCCCCAAATTTCGTTCTTCTATGTTGAAGCGTTCGTTTCCAGTAACAGTTTGAATTTTTAGGTTTCACTCTGTTTTCTTCTATATTGATAGATGTATTTGGAACACTAAATCCAACACGGTTTGTGCTAGCTTCTTGAAACTTGACACAATAAAGTAGTTTCACGTTCTATCTCTACGTTTTGTTTCCTCTTGATGTAGCCCTAAGCAGTTACTGGCGGGAAACACTTTCATGGAAAGGGGTTGCCAAGCTTCCTAAAATTACGAATCTCCAGAAATCTCAGCAAATATTTTTTCACCCAAACTGGATGATACTTTCAGGTAATGATCAGTACACTAAGGCGACTTGGTTCCCCAAACTTCGTTCTTCTATGTTGAAGCGTTCGTTTCCAGTAACAGTTTGAATTTTTAGGTTTCACTCTGTTTTCTCCTATATTGATAGATGTATTTGGAACTCTAAATCCAACACGGTTTGTGCTGGCTTCTTGAAACATTACACAATAAAGTAGTTTCACGTTCTATCTCTATGTTTTGTTTCCTCTTGATGTAGCCCAATGCAGTGACTGGCGAGAAACACTTTCATGGAAAAAGGTTGCCAGGCTTCCCAAAATTACGAATCTCCAGAAATCTCAGCAAATATTTTTTCACCCAAACTGGATGATACTTTCAGGTAATGATCAGTACACTAAGGCGACTTGGTTCCCCAAATTTCGTTCTTCTATGTTGAAGCGTTCGTTTCCAGTAACAGTTTGAATTTTTAGGTTTCACTCTGTTTTCTCTTATATTGATAGATGTATTTGGAACTCTAAATCCAACACGGTTTGTGCTAGCTTCTTGAAACATGACACAATAAAGTAGTTTCACGTTCTATCTCTACGTTTTGTTTCCTCTTGATGTAGCCCAATGCAGTGACTGGCGAGAAACACTTTCATGGAAAGGGGTTGCCAGGCTTCCCAAAATTACGAATCTCCAGAAATCTCAGCAAATATTTTTTCACCCAAACTGGATGATACTTTCAGGTAATGATCAGTACACTAAGGCGACTTGGTTCCCCAAATTTCGTTCTTCTATGTTGAAGCGTTCGTTTCCAGTAACACTTTGAATTTTTAGGTTTCACTCTGTTTTCTCCTATATTGATAGATGTATTTGCAACTCTAAATCCAACAGGGTTTGTGCTAGCTTCTTGAAACTTGACACAATAAAGTAGTTTCACGTTCTATCTCTACGTTTTGTTTCCTCTTGATATAGCCCTAAGCAGTTACTTGCGGGAAACACTTTCATGGAAAGGGGTTGCCAAGCTTCCTAAAATTACGAATCTCCAGAAATCTCAGCAAATATTTTTTCACCCAAACTGGATGATACTTTCAGGTAATGATCAGTACACTAAGGCGACTTGGTTCCCCAAATTTCGTTCTTCTATGTTGAAGCGTTCGTTTGCAGTAACACTTGGAATTTTTAGGTTTCACTCTGTTTTCTCCTATATTGATAGATGTATTTGGAACTCTAAATCCAACAGGGTTTGTGCTAGCTTCTTGAAACTTGACACAATAAAGTAGTTTCACGTTCTATCTCTACGTTTTGTTTCCTCTTGATGTAGCCCTAAGCAGTTACTGGCGGGAAACACTTTCATGGAAAGGGGTTGCCAAGCTTCCTAAAATTACGAATCTCCAGAAATCTCAGCAAATATTTTTTCACCCAAACTGGATGATACTTTCAGGTAATGATCAGTACACTAAGGCGACTTGGTTCCCCAAATTTCGTTCTTCTATGTTGAAGCGTTCGTTTCCAGTAACAGTTTGAATTTTTAGGTTTCACTCTCTTTTCTCCTATATTGATAGATGTGTTTGGAACTCTAAATCCAACACGGTTTGTGCTAGGTTCTTGAAACTTGACACAATAAAGTAGTTTCACGTTCTATCTCTATGTTTTGTTTCCTCTTGATGTAGCCTTAAGCAGTGACTGGCGAGAAACACTTTCATGGAAAGGGGTTGCCAAGCTTCCCAAAATTTCGAATCTCCAGAAATCTCAGCAAATATTTTTTCACCCAAACTGGATGATACTTTCAGGTAATGATCAGTACACTAAGGCGACTTGGTTCCCCAAATTTCGTTCTTCTATGTTGAAGCGTTCGTTTCCAGTAACACTTTGAATTTTTAGGTTTCACTCTGTTTTCTCCTATATTGATAGATGTATTTGGAACTCTAAATCCAACAGGGTTTGTGCTAGCTTCTTGAAACTTGACACAATAAAGTAGTTTCCCGTTCTATCTCTACGTTTTGTTTCCTCTTGATGTAGCCCTAAGCAGTAACTGGCGAGAAACACTTTCATGGAAAGGGGTTGCCAAGCTTCCTAAAATTACAAATCTCCAGAAATCTCAGCAAATATTTTTTCACACAAACTGAATGATACTTTCAGGTAATGATCAGTACACTAAGGCGACTTGGTTCCCCAAATTTCGTTCTTCTATGTTGAAGCGTTCGTTTGCAGTAACACTTTGAATTTTTAGGTTTCACTCTGTTTTCTCCTATATTGATAGATATATTTGGAACTCTAAATCCAACACGGTTTGTGCTAGGTTCTTGAAACTTGACACAATAAAGTAGTTTCACGTTCTATCTCTACGTTTTGTTTCCTCTTGATGTAGCCCTAAGCAGTGACTGCCGAAAAAACACTTTCATGGAAAGGGGTTGCCAGGCTTCCCAAAATTACGAATCTCCAGAAATCTCAGCAAATATTTTTTCACCCAAACTGGATGATACTTTCAGGTAATGATCAGTACACTAAGGCGACTTGGTTCCCCAAATTTCGTTCTTCTATGTTGAAGCGTTCGTTTCCAGTAACAGTTTGAATTTTTAGATTTCACTCTGTTTTCTCCTATATTGATAGAAGTATTTGGAACTCTAAATCCAACACGGTTTGTGCTAGCTTCTTGAAACTTGACACAATAAAGTAGTTTCACGTTCTATCTCTACGTTTTGTTTCCTCTTGACGTAGCCTTAAGCAGTGACTGGCGAGAAACACTTTCATGGAAAGGGGTTGCCAAGCTTCCTAAAATTACGAATCTCCAGAAATCTCAGCAAATATTTTTTCACCCAAACTGGATGATACTTTCAGGTAATGATCAGTACACTAAGGCGACTTGGTTCCCCAAATTTCGTTCTTCTATGTTGAAGCGTTCGTTTCCAGTAACAGTTTGAATTTTTAGGTTTCACTCTGTTTTCTTCTATATTGATAGATGTATTTGGAACACTAAATCCAACACGGTTTGTGCTAGCTTCTTGAAACTTGACACAATAAAGTAGTTTCACGTTCTATCTCTACGTTTTGTTTCCTCTTGATGTAGCCCTAAGCAGTTACTGGCGGGAAACACTTTCATGGAAAGGGGTTGCCAAGCTTCCTAAAATTACGAATCTCCAGAAATCTCAGCAAATATTTTTTCACCCAAACTGGATGATACTTTCAGGTAATGATCAGTACACTAAGGCGACTTGGTTCCCCAAATTTCGTTCTTCTATGTTGAAGCGTTCGTTTGCAGTAACAGTTTGAATTTTTAGGTTTCACTCTGTTTTCTCCTATATTGATAGATGTATTTGGAACTCTAAATCCAACACGGTTTGTGCTGGCTTCTTGAAACATTACACAATAAAGTAGTTTCACGTTCTATCTCTACGTTTTGTTTCCTCTTGATGTAGCCCTAAGCAGTAACTGGCGAGAAACACTTTCATGGAAAGGGGTTGCCAAGCTTCCTAAAATTACGAATCTCCAGAAATCTCAGCAAATATTTTTTCACCCAAACTGAATGATACTTTCAGGTAATGATCAGTACACTAAGGCGACTTGGTTCCCCAAATTTCGTTCTTCTATGTTGAAGCGTTCGTTTGCAGTAACACTTTGAATTTTTAGGTTTCACTCTGTTTTCTCCTATATTGATAGATGTATTTGGAACTCTAATTCCAACACGGTTTGTGCTAGCTTCTTGAAACTTGACACAATAAAATAGTTTCACGTTCTATCTCTATGTTTTGTTTCCTCTTGATGTAGCCCTAAGCAGTGACTGGCGAGAAACACTTTCATGGAAAGGGGTTGCCAGGCTTCCCAAAATTACGAATCTCCAGAAATCTCAGCAAATATTTTTTCACCCAAACTGGATGATACTTTCAGGTAATGATCAGTACACTAAGGCGACTTGGTTCCCCAAATTTCGTTCTTCTATGTTGAAGCGTTCGTTTCCAGTAACAGTTTGAATTTTTAGGTTTCACTCTGTTTTCTCCTATATTGATAGATGTATTTGGAACTCTAAATCCAACACGGTTTGTGCTAGCTTCTTGAAACATGACACAATAAAGTAGTTTCACGTTCTATCTCTACGTTTTGTTTCCTCTTGATGTAGCCCAATGCAGTGACTGGCGAGAAACACTTTCATGGAAAGGGGTTGCCAGGCTTCCCAAAATTACGAATCTCCAGAAATCTCAGCAAATATTTTTTCACCCAAACTGGATGATACTTTCAGGTAATGATCAGTACACTAAGGCGACTTGGTTCCCCAAATTTCGTTCTTCTATGTTGAAGCGTTCGTTTGCAGTAACACTTTGAATTTTTAGGTTTCACTCTGTTTTCTCCTATATTGATAGATGTATTTGGAACTCTAAATCCAACACGGTTTGTGCTAGCTTCTTGAAACTTGACACAATAAAGTAGTTTCACGTTCTATCTCTATGTTTTGTTTCCTCTTGATGTAGCCCTAAGCAGTGACTGGCGAGAAACACTTTCATGGAAAGGGGTTGCCAGGCTTCCCAAAATTACGAATCTCCAGAAATCTCAGCAAATATTTTTTCACCCAAACTGGATGATACTTTCAGGTAATGATCAGTACACTAAGGCGACTTGGTTCCCCAAATTTCGTTTTTCTATGTTGAAGCGTTCGTTTCCAGTAACAGTTTGAATTTTTAGGTTTCACTCTGATTTCTCCTATATTGATAGATGTATTTAGAACACTAAATCCAACACGGTTTGTGCTAGCTTCTTGAAACTTGACACAATAAAGTAGTTTCACGTTCTATCTCTACGTTTTGTTTCCTCTTGATGTAGCCCTAAGCAGTTACTGGCGGGAAACACTTTCATGGAAAGGGGTTGCCAAGCTTCCCAAAATTACGAATCTCCAGAAATCTCAGCAAATATTTTTTCACCCAAACTGGATGATACTTTCAGGTAATTATCAGTACACTCAGCCGACTTGGTTCCCCAAATTTTGTTCCTCTATGTTGCATCGTTCGTTTGCAGTAACAGTTTGAATTTTTAGGTTTCACTCTGTTCTCTCCTATATTGATAGATGTATTTGGAACTCTAAATCCAACACGGTTTGTGCTAGCTTCTTGAAACTTGAAACAATAAAGTAGTTTCAAGTTCTGTCTCTATGTTTGGTTCCTCTTGATGTAGCCCTAAGCAGTGACTGGCGAGAAACACGTTCATTGAAAGGGATTGCCAAGCTTCCAAAAATACGAATCTCCAGAAATCTCAGCAAACATTTTTTCACCCAAACTGGATGATACTTTCAGGTATTGATCAGTGCACTAAGGCGACTTGGTTCCCCAAATATCGTTCTTCTATGTTGAAGCGTTCATTTCCAGTAACAGTTTGAATTTTTAGGTTTCACTCTGTATTCTCCTATATTGATATATGTGTTTGGAACTCTAAATCCAACACGGTTTGTGCTAACTTCTTGAAACCGGACACAATAAAGTAGTTTCACGTTCTATCTCTGTGTTTTGTTTCCTCTTGATGTAGACCTAAGCAGTGACTGGCGAGAAACACTTTCATGGAAAGGGTTTGCCAAGCTGCCAAAAATTACGAATCTCCAGAAATCTCAGCAAATATTTTTTCACCCAAACTGGATGATACTTTGAAGTAATGATCAGAACACTAAGCCGACTTGGTTCCCCAAATTTCGTTCTTCTATGTTGAAGCGTTCGTTTCCAGTAACAGTTTGAATTTTTAGGTTTCACTCTGTTTTCTCCTATATTGACACATGTATTTGGAACTCTAAATCCAACATAGTTTGTGCTAGCTTCTTGAAACTTGAAACAATAAAGTGGTTTCTCGTTCTATCTCTATGTTTTGTTTCCTCTTGATGTAGCCCTAAGCAGTGACTGGCGAGAAACACTTTCATGGAAAGGGGTTGCCAGGCTTCCCAAAATTACGAATCTCCAGAAATCTCAGCAAATATTTTTTCACCCAAACTGGATGATACTTTGAAGTAATGATCAGTACACTAAGCCGACTTGATTCCCCAAATTTCGTTCTTCTATGTTGAAGCGTTCGTTTCCAGTAACAGTTTGAATTTTTAGGTTTCACTCTGTTTTCTCCTATATTGACACATGTATTTGGAACTCTAAATCCAACACGGTTTGTGCTAGCTTCTTGAAACTTGAAACAATAAAGTGGTTTCTCGTTCTATCTCTATGTTTTGTTTCCTCTTGATGTAGCCCTAAGCAGTGACTGGCGAGAAACACTTTCATGGAAAGGGGTTGTCAAGCTTCCAAAAATTAGGAATCTCCAGAAATCTCAGCAAATATTTTTTCACCCAAACTGGATCATACTTTCAGGTAATGATCAGTATACTAAGGCGACTTGGTTCCCCAAATTTCGTTCTTCTATTTTGAAGCGTTCGTTTCCATTAACACTTTGAATTTTTAGGTTTCACTCTGTTCTCTCCAATATTGATAGATGTATTTGGACCTCTAAATCCAACACGGTTTGTGCTAGCTTCTTGAAACTTGAAACAATAAAGTAGTTTCAAGTTCTGTCTCTATGTTTTGTTTCCTCTTGATGTAACCCTAAGCAGTGACTGGCGAGAAATACTTACATTGAAAGGGATTGCCAAGCTTCCAAAGATAAGAATCTCCAGAAATCTCAGCAAATATTTTTTCACCCAAACTGGAAGATACTTTCAGGTAATGATCAGTACACTAAGGCGACTTGGTTTCCCAAATTTCGTTCTTCTATGTTGAAGCGTTCGTTTCCAGTAACACTTTGAATTTTTAGGTTTCACTCTGTTTTCTCCTATATTGATAGATGTATTTGGAACTCTAAATCCAACACGGTTTGTGCTGGCTTCTTGAAACATGACACAATAAAGTAGTTTCACGTTCTATCTCTACGTTTTGTTTCCTCTTGATGTAGCCCTAAGCAGTTACTGGCGGGAAACACTTTCATGGAAAGGGGTTGCCAAGCTTCCCAAAATTACGAATCTCCAGAAATCTCAGCAAATATTTTTTCACCCAAACTGGATGATACTTTCAGGTAATGATCAGTACACTAAGGCGACTTGGTTCCCCAAATTTCGTTCTTCTATGTTGAAGCGTTCGTTTCC
This sequence comes from Spermophilus citellus, assembly GCF_964194105.1. NCBI lineage: Eukaryota > Metazoa > Chordata > Mammalia > Rodentia > Sciuridae > Spermophilus > Spermophilus citellus. The sequence continues at coordinate 10,275,496 of NC_138192.1, read as the reverse complement.
AGTAACAGTTTGAATTTTTAGGTTTCACTCTGTTTTCTCCTATATTGATAGATGTATTTGGAACTCTAAATCCAACAGGGTTTGTGCTAGGTTCTTGAAACTTGAAACAATAAAGTAGTTTCAAGTTCTATCTCTACGTTTTGTTTCCTCTTGATGTAGCCCTAAGCAGTAACTGGCGAGAAACACTTTCATGGAAAGGGGTTGCCAAGCTTCCTAAAATTACGAATCTCCAGAAATCTCAGCAAATATTTTTTCACCCAAACTGAATGATACTTTCAGGTAATGATCAGTACACTAAGGCGACTTGGTTCCCCAAATTTCGTTCTTCTATGTTGAAGCGTTCGTTTGCAGTAACACTTTGAATTTTTAGGTTTCACTCTGTTTTCTCCTATATTGATAGATGTATTTGGAACTCTAAATCCAACACGGTTTGTGCTAGCTTCTTGAAACTTGACACAATAAAGTAGTTTCACGTTCTATCTCTACGTTTTGTTTCCTCTTGATGTAGCCCTAAGCAGTGACTGGCGAGAAACACTTTCATGGAAAGGGGTTGCCAGGCTTCCCAAAATTACGAATCTCCAGAAATCTCAGCAAATATTTTTTCACCCAAACTGGATGATACTTTCAGGTAATGATCAGTACACTAAGGCGACTTGGTTCCCCAAATTTCGTTCTTCTATGTTGAAGCGTTCGTTTCCAGTAACACTTTGAATTTTTAGGTTTCACTCTGTTTTCTCCTATATTGATAGATGTATTTGGAACTCTAAATCCAACAGTGTTTGTGCTAGCTTCTTGAAATTTGACACAATAAAGTAGTTTCACGTTCTATCTCTACGTTTTGTTTCCTCTTGATGTAGCCCTAAGCAGTAACTGGCGAGAAACACTTTCATGGAAAGGGGTTGCCAAGCTTCCTAAAATTACGAATCTACAGAAATCTCAGCAAATATTTTTTCACCCAAACTGAATGATACTTTCAGGTAATGATCAGTACACTAAGGCGACTTGGTTCCCCAAATTTCGTTCTTCTATGTTGAAGCGTTCGTTTGCAGTAACACTTTGAATTTTTAGGTTTCACTCTCTTTTTTCTCCTATATTGATAGATGTATTTGGAACTCTAAATCCAACACGGTTTGTGCTAGCTTCTTGAAACTTGACACAATAAAGTAGTTTCATGTTCTATCTCTACGTTTTGTTTCCTCTTGATGTAGCCCTAAGCAGTAACTGGCGAGAAACACTTTCATGGAAAGGGGTTGCCAAGCTTCCTAAAATTACGAATCTCCAGAAATCTCAGCAAATATTTTTTCACCCAAACTGAATGATACTTTCAGGTAATGATCAGTACACTAAGGCGACTTGGTTCCCCAAATTTCGTTCTTCTATGTTGAAGCGTTCGTTTCCAGTAACAGTTTGAATTTTTAGGTTTCACTCTGTTTTCTCCTATATTGATAGATGTATTTGGAACTCTAAATCCAACACGGTTTGTGCTAGCTTCTTGAAACTTGACACAATAAAGTAGTTTCACGTTCTATCTCTACGTTTTGTTTCCTCTTGATGTAGCCCTAAGCAGTGACTGGCGAGAAACACTTTCATGGAAAGAGGTTGACAGGCTTCCCAAAATTACGAATCTCCAGAAATCTCAGCAAATATTTTTTCACCCAAACTGGATGATACTTTCAGGTAATGATCAGTACACTAAGGCGACTTGGTTCCCCAAATTTCGTTCTTCTATGTTGAAGCGTTCGTTTCCAGTAACAGTTTGAATTTTTAGGTTTCACTCTGTTTTCTCCTATATTGATAGATGTATTTGGAACTCTAAATCCAACAGGGTTTGTGCTAGCTTCTTGAAACTTGACACAATGAAGTAGTTTCACGTTCTATCTCTACGTTTTGTTTCCTCTTGATGTAGCCCTAAGCAGTTACTGGCGGGAAACACTTTCATGGAAAGGGGTTGCCAAGCTTCCTAAAATTACGAATCTCCAGAAATCTCAGCAAATATTTTTTCACCCAAACTGGATGATACTTTCAGGTAATGATCAGTACACTAAGGCGACTTGGTTCCCCAAATTTCGTTCTTCTATGTTGAAGCGTTCGTTTGCAGTAACAGTTTGAATTTTTAGGTTTCACTCTGTTTTCTCCTATATTGATAGATGTATTTGGAACTCTAAATCCAACAGGGTTTGTGCTAGCTTCTTGAAACTTGACACAATAAAGTAGTTTCACATTCTATCTCTACGTTTTGTTTCCTCTTGATATAGCCCTAAGCAGTTACTGGCGGGAAACACTTTCATGGAAAGGGGTTGCCAAGCTTCCTAAAATTACGAATCTCCAGAAATCTCAGCAAATATTTTTTCACCCAAACTGGATGATACTTTCAGGTAATGATCAGTACACTAAGGCGACTAGGTTCCCCAAATTTCGTTCTTCTATGTTGAAGCGTTCGTTTCCAGTAACAGTTTGAATTTTTAGGTTTCACTCCTTTTTCTCCTATATTGATAGATGTATTTGGAACTCTAAATCCAACAGGGTTTGTGCTAGCTTCTTGAAACTTGAAACAATAAAGTAGTTTCAAGTTCTATCTCTACGTTTTGTTTCCTCTTGATGTAGCCCTAAGCAGTTACTGGCGAGAAACACTTTCATGGAAAGGGGTTGCCAAGCTTCCCAAAATTACGAATCTCCAGAAATCTCAGCAAATATTTTTTCACCCAAACTGGATGATACTTTCAGGTAATGATCAGTACACTAAGGCGACTTGGTTCCCCAAATTTCGTTCTTCTATGTTGAAGCGTTCGTTTGCAGTAACACTTTGAATTTTTAGGTTTCACTCTGTTTTCTCCTATATTGATAGATGTATTTGGAACTCTAAATCCAACACGGTTTGTGCTAGCTTCTTGAAACTTGACACAATAAAGTAGTTTCACGTTCTATCTCTATGTTTTGTTTCCTCTTGATGTAGCCCTAAGCAGTGACTGGCGAGAAACACTTTCATGGAAAGGGGTTGCCAGGCTTCCCAAAATTACGAATCTCCAGAAATCTCAGCAAATATTTTTTCACCCAAACTGGATGATACTTTCAGGTAATGATCAGTACACTAAGGCGACTTGGTTCCCCAAATTTCGTTCTTCTATGAAGCGTTCGTTTGCAGTAACAGTTTGAATTTTTAGGTTTCACTCTGTTTTGTCCTATATTGATAGAAGTATTTGGAACTCTAAATCCAACACGGTTTGTGCTAGCTTCTTGAAACTTGACACAATAAAGTAGTTTCACGTTCTATCTCTATGTTTTGTTTCCTCTTGATGTAGCCTTAAGCAGTGACTGGCGAGAAACACTTTCATGGAAAGGGGTTGCCAAGCTTCCTAAAATTACGAATCTCCAGAAATCTCAGCAAATATTTTTTCACCCAAACTGGATGATACTTTCAGGTAATGATCAGTACACTAAGGCGACTTGGTTCCCCAAATTTCGTTCTTCTATGTTGAAGCGTTCGTTTCCAGTAACAGTTTGAATTTTTAGGTTTCACTCTGTTTTCTTCTATATTGATAGATGTATTTAGAACACTAAATCCAACACGGTTTGTGCTAGCTTCTTGAAACTTGACACAATAAAGTAGTTTCACGTTCTATCTCTACGTTTTGTTTCCTCTTGATGTAGCCCTAAGCAGTTACTGGCGGGAAACACTTTCATGGAAAGGGGTTGCCAAGCTTCCCAAAATTACGAATCTCCAGAAATCTCAGCAAATATTTTTTCACCCAAACTGGATGATACTTTCAGGTAATGATCAGTACACTAAGGCAACTTGGTTCCCCAAATTTCGTTCTTCTATGTTGAAGCGTTCGTTTCCAGTAACACTTTGAATTTTTAGGTTTCACTCTGTTTTCTCCTATATTGATAGATGTATTTGGAACTCTAAATCCAACACGGTTTGTGCTGGCTTCTTGAAACATGACACAATAAAGTAGTTTCACATTCTATCTCTATGTTTTGTTTCCTCTTGATGTAGTCCAATGCAGTGACTGGCGAGAAACACTTTCATGGAAAGGGGTTGCCAAGCTTCCCAAAATTACGAATCTCCAGACATCTCAGCAAATATTTTTTCACCCAAACTGGATGATACTTTCAGGTAATGATCAGTACACTAAGGCGACTTGGTTCCCCAAATTTCGTTCTTCTATGTTGAAGCGTTCGTTTCCAGTAACACTTTGAATTTTTAGGTTTCACTCTGTTTTCTCCTATATTGATAGATGTATTTGGAACTCTAAATCCAACACGGTTTGTGCTAGCTTCTTGAAACATGACACAATAAAGTAGTTTCACGTTCTATCTCTATGTTTTGTTTCCTCTTGATGTAGCCCAATGCAGTGACTGGCGAGAAACACTTTCATGGAAAGGGGTTGCCAGGCTTCCCAAAATTACGAATCTCCAGAAATCTCAGCAAATATTTTTTCACCCAAACTGGATGATACTTTCAGGTAATGATCAGTACACTAAGGCGACTTGGTTCCCCAAATTTCGTTCTTCTATGTTGAAGCGTTCGTTTGCAGTAACACTTTGAATTTTTAGGTTTCACTCTGTTTTCTCCTATATTGATAGATGTGTTTGGAACTCTAAATCCAACACGGTTTGTGCTAGGTTCTTGAAACTTGACACAATAAAGTAGTTTCACGTTCTATCTCTACGTTTTGTTTCCTCTTGATGTAGCCCTAAGCAGTGACTGGCGAGAAACACTTTCATGGAAAGGGGTTGCCAGGCTTCCCAAAATTACGAATCTCCAGAAATCTCAGCAAATATTTTTTCACCCAAACTGGATGATACTTTCAGGTAATGATCAGTACACTAAGGCGACTTGGTTCCCCAAATTTCGTTCTTCTATGTTGAAGCGTTCGTTTCCAGTAACACTTTGAATTTTTAGGTTTCACTCTGTTTTCTCCTATATTGATAGATGTATTTGGAACTCTAAATCCAACAGTGTTTGTGCTAGCTTCTTGAAACTTGACACAATAAAGTAGTTTCACGTTCTATCTCTACGTTTTGTTTCCTCTTGATGTAGCCCTAAGCAGTAACTGGCGAGAAACACTTTCATGGAAAGGGGTTGCCAAGCTTCCTAAAATTACGAATCTCCAGAAATCTCAGCAAATATTTTTTAACCCAAACTGAATGATACTTTCAGGTAATGATCAGTACACTAAGGCGACTTGGTTCCCCAAATTTCGTTCTTCTATGTTGAAGCGTTCGTTTGCAGTAACACTTTGAATATTTAGGTTTCACTCTCTTTTTTCTCCTATATTGATAGATGTATTTGGAACTCTAAATCCAACACGGTTTGTGCTAGCTTCTTGAAACTTGACACAATAAAGTAGTTTCACGTTCTATCTCTACGTTTTGTTTCCTCTTGATGTAGCCCTAAGCAGTAACTGGCGAGAAACACTTTCATGGAAAGGGGTTGCCAAGCTTCCTAAAATTACGAATCTCCAGAAATCTCAGCAAATATTTTTTCACCCAAACTGAATGATACTTTCAGGTAATGATCAGTACACTAAGGCGACTTGGTTCCCCAAATTTCGTTCTTCTATGTTGAAGCGTTCGTTTGCAGTAACACTTTGAATTTTTAGGTTTCACTCTGTTTTCTCCTATATTGATAGATGTATTTGGAACTCTAAATCCAACACGGTTTGTGCTAGCTTCTTGAAACTTGACACAATAAAGTAGTTTCACGTTCTATCTCTATGTTTTGTTTCCTCTTGATGTAGCCCTAAGCAGTGACTGGCGAGAAACACTTTCATGGAAAGGGGTTGCCAGGCTTCCCAAAATTACGAATCTCCAGAAATCTCAGCAAATATTTTTTCACCCAAACTGGATGATACTTTCAGGTAATGATCAGTACACTAAGGCGACTTGGTTCCCCAAATTTCGTTCTTCTATGAAGCGTTCGTTTGCAGTAACAGTTTGAATTTTTAGGTTTCACTCTGTTTTGTCCTATATTGATAGAAGTATTTGGAACTCTAAATCCAACACGGTTTGTGCTAGCTTCTTGAAACTTGACACAATAAAGTAGTTTCACGTTCTATCTCTATGTTTTGTTTCCTCTTGATGTAGCCTTAAGCAGTGACTGGCGAGAAACACTTTCATGGAAAGGGGTTGCCAAGCTTCCTAAAATTACGAATCTCCAGAAATCTCAGCAAATATTTTTTCACCCAAACTGGATGATACTTTCAGGTAATGATCAGTACACTAAGGCGACTTGGTTCCCCAAATTTCGTTCTTCTATGTTGAAGCGTTCGTTTCCAGTAACAGTTTGAATTTTTAGGTTTCACTCTGTTTTCTTCTATATTGATAGATGTATTTAGAACACTAAATCCAACACGGTTTGTGCTAGCTTCTTGAAACTTGACACAATAAAGTAGTTTCACGTTCTATCTCTACGTTTTGTTTCCTCTTGATGTAGCCCTAAGCAGTTACTGGCGGGAAACACTTTCATGGAAAGGGGTTGCCAAGCTTCCCAAAATTACGAATCTCCAGAAATCTCAGCAAATATTTTTTCACCCAAACTGGATGATACTTTCAGGTAATGATCAGTACACTAAGGCAACTTGGTTCCCCAAATTTCGTTCTTCTATGTTGAAGCGTTCGTTTCCAGTAACACTTTGAATTTTTAGGTTTCACTCTGTTTTCTCCTATATTGATAGATGTATTTGGAACTCTAAATCCAACACGGTTTGTGCTGGCTTCTTGAAACATGACACAATAAAGTAGTTTCACATTCTATCTCTATGTTTTGTTTCCTCTTGATGTAGTCCAATGCAGTGACTGGCGAGAAACACTTTCATGGAAAGGGGTTGCCAAGCTTCCCAAAATTACGAATCTCCAGACATCTCAGCAAATATTTTTTCACCCAAACTGGATGATACTTTCAGGTAATGATCAGTACACTAAGGCGACTTGGTTCCCCAAATTTCGTTCTTCTATGTTGAAGCGTTCGTTTCCAGTAACACTTTGAATTTTTAGGTTTCACTCTGTTTTCTCCTATATTGATAGATGTATTTGGAACTCTAAATCCAACACGGTTTGTGCTAGCTTCTTGAAACATGACACAATAAAGTAGTTTCACGTTCTATCTCTATGTTTTGTTTCCTCTTGATGTAGCCCAATGCAGTGACTGGCGAGAAACACTTTCATGGAAAGGGGTTGCCAGGCTTCCCAAAATTACGAATCTCCAGAAATCTCAGCAAATATTTTTTCACCCAAACTGGATGATACTTTCAGGTAATGATCAGTACACTAAGGCGACTTGGTTCCCCAAATTTCGTTCTTCTATGTTGAAGCGTTCGTTTGCAGTAACACTTTGAATTTTTAGGTTTCACTCTGTTTTCTCCTATATTGATAGATGTGTTTGGAACTCTAAATCCAACACGGTTTGTGCTAGGTTCTTGAAACTTGACACAATAAAGTAGTTTCACGTTCTATCTCTACGTTTTGTTTCCTCTTGATGTAGCCCTAAGCAGTGACTGGCGAGAAACACTTTCATGGAAAGGGGTTGCCAGGCTTCCCAAAATTACGAATCTCCAGAAATCTCAGCAAATATTTTTTCACCCAAACTGGATGATACTTTCAGGTAATGATCAGTACACTAAGGCGACTTGGTTCCCCAAATTTCGTTCTTCTATGTTGAAGCGTTCGTTTCCAGTAACACTTTGAATTTTTAGGTTTCACTCTGTTTTCTCCTATATTGATAGATGTATTTGGAACTCTAAATCCAACAGTGTTTGTGCTAGCTTCTTGAAACTTGACACAATAAAGTAGTTTCACGTTCTATCTCTACGTTTTGTTTCCTCTTGATGTAGCCCTAAGCAGTAACTGGCGAGAAACACTTTCATGGAAAGGGGTTGCCAAGCTTCCTAAAATTACGAATCTCCAGAAATCTCAGCAAATATTTTTTCACCCAAACTGAATGATACTTTCAGGTAATGATCAGTACACTAAGGCGACTTGGTTCCCCAAATTTCGTTCTTCTATGTTGAAGCGTTCGTTTGCAGTAACACTTTGAATTTTTAGGTTTCACTCTCTTTTTTCTCCTATATTGATAGATGTATTTGGAACTCTAAATCCAACACGGTTTGTGCTAGCTTCTTGAAACTTGACACAATAAAGTAGTTTCACGTTCTATCTCTACGTTTTGTTTCCTCTTGATGTAGCCCTAAGCAGTAACTGGCGAGAAACACTTTCATGGAAAGGGGTTGCCAAGCTTCCTAAAATTACGAATCTCCAGAAATCTCAGCAAATATTTTTTCACCCAAACTGAATGATACTTTCAGGTAATGATCAGTACACTAAGGCGACTTGGTTCCCCAAATTTCGTTCTTCTATGTTGAAGCGTTCGTTTGCAGTAACACTTTGAATTTTTAGGTTTCACTCTGTTTTCTCCTATATTGATAGATGTATTTGGAACTCTAAATCCAACACGGTTTGTGCTAGCTTCTTGAAACTTGACACAATAAAGTAGTTTCACGTTCTATCTCTATGTTTTGTTTCCTCTTGATGTAGCCCTAAGCAGTGACTGGCGAGAAACACTTTCATGGAAAGGGGTTGCCAGGCTTCCCAAAATTACGAATCTCCAGAAATCTCAGCAAATATTTTTTCACCCAAACTGGATGATACTTTCAGGTAATGATCAGTACACTAAGGCGACTTGGTTCCCCAAATTTCGTTCTTCTATGAAGCGTTCGTTTGCAGTAACAGTTTGAATTTTTAGGTTTCACTCTGTTTTGTCCTATATTGATAGAAGTATTTGGAACTCTAAATCCAACACGGTTTGTGCTAGCTTCTTGAAACTTGACACAATAAAGTAGTTTCACGTTCTATCTCTATGTTTTGTTTCCTCTTGATGTAGCCTTAAGCAGTGACTGGCGAGAAACACTTTCATGGAAAGGGGTTGCCAAGCTTCCTAAAATTACGAATCTCCAGAAATCTCAGCAAATATTTTTTCACCCAAACTGGATGATACTTTCAGGTAATGATCAGTACACTAAGGCGACTTGGTTCCCCAAATTTCGTTCTTCTATGTTGAAGCGTTCGTTTCCAGTAACAGTTTGAATTTTTAGGTTTCACTCTGTTTTCTTCTATATTGATAGATGTATTTAGAACACTAAATCCAACACGGTTTGTGCTAGCTTCTTGAAACTTGACACAATAAAGTAGTTTCACGTTCTATCTCTACGTTTTGTTTCCTCTTGATGTAGCCCTAAGCAGTTACTGGCGGGAAACACTTTCATGGAAAGGGGTTGCCAAGCTTCCCAAAATTACGAATCTCCAGAAATCTCAGCAAATATTTTTTCACCCAAACTGGATGATACTTTCAGGTAATGATCAGTACACTAAGGCAACTTGGTTCCCCAAATTTCGTTCTTCTATGTTGAAGCGTTCGTTTCCAGTAACACTTTGAATTTTTAGGTTTCACTCTGTTTTCTCCTATATTGATAGATGTATTTGGAACTCTAAATCCAACACGGTTTGTGCTGGCTTCTTGAAACATGACACAATAAAGTAGTTTCACATTCTATCTCTATGTTTTGTTTCCTCTTGATGTAGTCCAATGCAGTGACTGGCGAGAAACACTTTCATGGAAAGGGGTTGCCAAGCTTCCCAAAATTACGAATCTCCAGAAATCTCAGCAAATATTTTTTCACCCAAACTGGATGATACTTTCAGGTAATGATCAGTACACTAAGGCGACTTGGTTCCCCAAATTTCGTTCTTCTATGTTGAAGCGTTCGTTTCCAGTAACACTTTGAATTTTTAGGTTTCACTCTGTTTTCTCCTATATTGATAGATGTATTTGGAACTCTAAATCCAACACGGTTTGTGCTAGCTTCTTGAAACATGACACAATAAAGTAGTTTCACGTTCTATCTCTATGTTTTGTTTCCTCTTGATGTAGCCCAATGCAGTGACTGGCGAGAAACACTTTCATGGAAAGGGGTTGCCAGGCTTCCCAAAATTACGAATCTCAAGAAATCTCAGCAAATATTTTTTCACCCAAACTGGATGATACTTTCAGGTAATGATCAGTACACTAAGGCGACTTGGTTCCCCAAATTTCGTTCTTCTATGTTGAAGCGTTCGTTTGCAGTAACACTTTGAATTTTTAGGTTTCACTCTGTTTTCTCCTATATTGATAGATGTGTTTGGAACTCTAAATCCAACACGGTTTGTGCTAGGTTCTTGAAACTTGACACAATAAAGTAGTTTCACGTTCTATCTCTACGTTTTGTTTCCTCTTGATGTAGCCCTAAGCAGTGACTGGCGAGAAACACTTTCATGGAAAGGGGTTGCCAGGCTTCCCAAAATTACGAATCTCCAGAAATCTCAGCAAATATTTTTTCACCCAAACTGGATGATACTTTCAGGTAATGATCAGTACACTAAGGCGACTTGGTTCCCCAAATTTCGTTCTTCTATGTTGAAGCGTTCGTTTCCAGTAACACTTTGAATTTTTAGGTTTCACTCTGTTTTCTCCTATATTGATAGATGTATTTGGAACTGTAAATCCAACAGTGTTTGTGCTAGCTTCTTGAAACTTGACACAATAAAGTAGTTTCACGTTCTATCTCTACGTTTTGTTTCCTCTTGATGTAGCCCTAAGCAGTAACTGGCGAGAAACACTTTCATGGAAAGGGGTTGCCAAGCTTCCTAAAATTACGAATCTCCAGAAATCTCAGCAAATATTTTTTCACCCAAACTGAATGATACTTTCAGGTAATGATCAGTACACTAAGGCGACTTGGTTCCCCAAATTTCGTTCTTCTATGTTGAAGCGTTCGTTTGCAGTAACACTTTGAATTTTTAGGTTTCACTCTCTTTTTTCTCCTATATTGATAGATGTATTTGGAACTCTAAATCCAACACGGTTTGTGCTAGCTTCTTGAAACTTGACACAATAAAGTAGTTTCACGTTCTATCTCTACGTTTTGTTTCCTCTTGATGTAGCCCTAAGCAGTAACTGGCGAGAAACACTTTCATGGAAAGGGGTTGCCAAGCTTCCTAAAATTACGAATCTCCAGAAATCTCAGCAAATATTTTTTCACCCAAACTGAATGATACTTTCAGGTAATGATCAGTACACTAAGGCGACTTGGTTCCCCAAATTTCGTTCTTCTATGTTGAAGCGTTCGTTTCCAGTAACACTTTGAATTTTTAGGTTTCACTCTGTTTTCTCCTATATTGATAGATGTATTTGGAACTCTAAATCCAACACGGTTTGTGCTGGCTTCTTGAAACATGACACAATAAAGTAGTTTCACATTCTATCTCTATGTTTTGTTTCCTCTTGATGTAGTCCAATGCAGTGACTGGCGAGAAACACTTTCATGGAAAGGGGTTGCCAAGCTTCCCAAAATTACGAATCTCCAGAAATCTCAGCAAATATTTTTTCACCCAAACTGGATGATACTTTCAGGTAATGATCAGTACACTAAGGCGACTTGGTTCCCCAAATTTCGTTCTTCTATGTTGAAGCGTTCGTTTCCAGTAACACTTTGAATTTTTAGGTTTCACTCTGTTTTCTCCTATATTGATAGATGTATTTGGAACTCTAAATCCAACACGGTTTGTGCTAGCTTCTTGAAACATGACACAATAAAGTAGTTTCACGTTCTATCTCTATGTTTTGTTTCCTCTTGATGTAGCCCAATGCAGTGACTGGCGAGAAACACTTTCATGGAAAGGGGTTGCCAGGCTTCCCAAAATTACGAATCTCAAGAAATCTCAGCAAATATTTTTTCACCCAAACTGGATGATACTTTCAGGTAATGATCAGTACACTAAGGCGACTTGGTTCCCCAAATTTCGTTCTTCTATGTTGAAGCGTTCGTTTGCAGTAACACTTTGAATTTTTAGGTTTCACTCTGTTTTCTCCTATATTGATAGATGTGTTTGGAACTCTAAATCCAACACGGTTTGTGCTAGGTTCTTGAAACTTGACACAATAAAGTAGTTTCACGTTCTATCTCTACGTTTTGTTTCCTCTTGATGTAGCCCTAAGCAGTGACTGGCGAGAAACACTTTCATGGAAAGGGGTTGCCAGGCTTCCCAAAATTACGAATCTCCAGAAATCTCAGCAAATATTTTTTCACCCAAACTGGATGATACTTTCAGGTAATGATCAGTACACTAAGGCGACTTGGTTCCCCAAATTTCGTTCTTCTATGTTGAAGCGTTCGTTTCCAGTAACACTTTGAATTTTTAGGTTTCACTCTGTTTTCTCCTATATTGATAGATGTATTTGGAACTGTAAATCCAACAGTGTTTGTGCTAGCTTCTTGAAACTTGACACAATAAAGTAGTTTCACGTTCTATCTCTACGTTTTGTTTCCTCTTGATGTAGCCCTAAGCAGTAACTGGCGAGAAACACTTTCATGGAAAGGGGTTGCCAAGCTTCCTAAAATTACGAATCTCCAGAAATCTCAGCAAATATTTTTTCACCCAAACTGAATGATACTTTCAGGTAATGATCAGTACACTAAGGCGACTTGGTTCCCCAAATTTCGTTCTTCTATGTTGAAGCGTTCGTTTGCAGTAACACTTTGAATTTTTAGGTTTCACTCTCTTTTTTCTCCTATATTGATAGATGTATTTGGAACTCTAAATCCAACACGGTTTGTGCTAGCTTCTTGAAACTTGACACAATAAAGTAGTTTCACGTTCTATCTCTACGTTTTGTTTCCTCTTGATGTAGCCCTAAGCAGTAACTGGCGAGAAACACTTTCATGGAAAGGGGTTGCCAAGCTTCCTAAAATTACGAATCTCCAGAAATCTCAGCAAATATTTTTTCACCCAAACTGAATGATACTTTCAGGTAATGATCAGTACACTAAGGCGACTTGGTTCCCCAAATTTCGTTCTTCTATGTTGAAGCGTTCGTTTGCAGTAACACTTTGAATTTTTAGGTTTCACTCTGTTTTCTCCTATATTGATAGATATATTTGGAACTCTAAATCCAACACGGTTTGTGCTAGCTTCTTGAAACTTGACACAATAAAGTAGTTTCACGTTCTATCTCTACGTTTTGTTTCCTCTTGATGTAGCCCTAAGCAGTGACTGGCGAGAAACACTTTCATGGAAAGGGGTTGCCAGGCTTCCCAAAATTACGAATCTCCAGAAATCTCAGCAAATATTTTTTCACCCAAACTGGATGATACTTTCAGGTAATGATCAGTACACTAAGGCGACTTGGTTCCCCAAATTTCGTTCTTCTATGTTGAAGCGTTCGTTTCCAGTAACAGTTTGAATTTTTAGGTTTCACTCTGTTTTCTCCTATATTGATAGATGTATTTGGAACTCTAAATCCAACAGGGTTTGTGCTAGCTTCTTGAAACTTGACACAATAAAGTAGTTTCACGTTCTATCTCTACGTTTTGTTTCCTCTTGATGTAGCCCTAAGCAGTTACTGGCGGGAAACACTTTCATGGAAAGGGGTTGCCAAGCTTCCTAAAATTACGAATCTCCAGAAATCTCAGCAAATATTTTTTCACCCAAACTGGATGATACTTTCAGGTAATGATCAGTACACTAAGGCGACTTGGTTCCCCAAATTTCGTTCTTCTATGTTGAAGCGTTCGTTTGCAGTAACAGTTTGAATTTTTAGGTTTCACTCTGTTTTCTCCTATATTGATAGATGTATTTGGAACTCTAAATCCAACAGGGTTTGTGCTAGCTTCTGGAAACTTGACACAATAAAGTAGTTTCACGTTCTTTCTCTACGTTTTGTTTCCTCTTGATATAGCCCTAAGCAGTTACTGGCGGGAAACACTTTCATGGAAAGGGGTTGCCAAGCTTCCTAAAATTACGAATCTCCAGAAATCTCAGCAAATATTTTTTCACCCAAACTGGATGATACTTTCAGGTAATGATCAGTACACTAAGGCGACTTGGTTCCCCAAATTTCGTTCTTCTATGTTGAAGCGTTCGTTTCCAGTAACAGTTTGAATTTTTAGGTTTCACTCCTTTTTCTCCTATATTGATAGATGTATTTGGAACTCTAAATCCAACAGGGTTTGTGCTAGCTTCTTGAAACTTGAAACAATAAAGTAGTTTCAAGTTCTATCTCTACGTTTTGTTTCCTCTTGATGTAGCCCTAAGCAGTTACTGGCGAGAAACACTCATGGAAAGGGGTTGCCAAGCTTCCCAAAATTACGAATCTCCAGAAATCTCAGCAAATATTTTTTCACCCAAACTGGATGATACTTTCAGGTAATGATCAGTACACTAAGGCGACTTGGTTCCCCAAATTTCGTTCTTCTATGTTGAAGCGTTCGTTTGCAGTAACAGTTTGAATTTTTAGGTTTCACTCTGTTTTCTCCTATATTGATAGATGTATTTGGAACTCTAAATCCAACACGGTTTGTGCTAGCTTCTTGAAACTTGACACAATAAAGTAGTTTCACGTTCTATCTCTATGTTTTGTTTCCTCTTGATGTAGCCCTAAGCAGTGACTGGCGAGAAACACTTTCATGGAAAGGGGTTGCCAGGCTTCCCAAAATTACGAATCTCCAGAAATCTCAGCAAATATTTTTTCACCCAAACTGGATGATACTTTCAGGTAATGATCAGTACACTAAGGCGACTTGGTTCCCCAAATTTCGTTCTTCTATGTTGAAGCGTTCGTTTGCAGTAACAGTTTGAATTTTTAGGTTTCACTCTGTTTTGTCCTATACTGATAGAAGTATTTGGAACTCTAAATCCAACACGGTTTGTGCTAGCTTCTTGAAACTTGACACAATAAAGTAGTTTCACGTTCTATCTCTATGTTTTGTTTCCTCTTGATGTAGCCTTAAGCAGTGACTGGCGAGAAACACTTTCATGGAAAGGGGTTGCCAAGCTTCCTAAAATTACGAATCTCCAGAAATCTCAGCAAATATTTTTTCACCCAAACTGGATGATACTTTCAGGTAATGATCAGTACACTAAGGCGACTTGGTTCCCCAAATTTCGTTCTTCTATGTTGAAGCGTTCGTTTCCAGTAACAGTTTGAATTTTTAGGTTTCACTCTGTTTTCTTCTATATTGATAGATGTATTTGGAACACTAAATCCAACACGGTTTGTGCTAGCTTCTTGAAACTTGACACAATAAAGTAGTTTCACGTTCTATCTCTACGTTTTGTTTCCTCTTGATGTAGCCCTAAGCAGTTACTGGCGGGAAACACTTTCATGGAAAGGGGTTGCCAAGCTTCCCAAAATTACGAATCTCCAGAAATCTCAGCAAATATTTTTTCACCCAAACTGGATGATACTTTCAGGTAATGATCAGTACACTAAGGCGACTTGGTTCCCCAAATTTCGTTCTTCTATGTTGAAGCGTTCGTTTGCAGTAACACTTTGAATTTTTAGGTTTCACTCTGTTTTCTCCTATATTGATAGATGTGTTTGGAACTCTAAATCCAACACGGTTTGTGCTAGGTTCTTGAAACTTGACACAATAAAGTAGTTTCACGTTCTATCTCTACGTTTTGTTTCCTCTTGATGTAGCCCTAAGCAGTGACTGGCGAGAAACACTTTCATGGAAAGGGGTTGCCAGGCTTCCCAAAATTACGAATCTCCAGAAATCTCAGCAAATATTTCTTCACCCAAACTGGATGATACTTTCAGGTAATGATCAGTACACTAAGGCGACTTGGTTCCCCAAATTTCGTTCTTCTATGTTGAAGCGTTCGTTTCCAGTAACACTTTGAATTTTTAGGTTTCACTCTGTTTTCTCATATATTGATAGATGTATTTGGAACTCTAAATCCAACAGGGTTTGTGCTAGCTTCTTGAAACTTGACACAATAAAGTAGTTTCACGTTCTATCTCTACGTTTTGTTTCCTCTTGATGTAGCCCTAAGCAGTTACTGGCGGGAAACACTTTCATGGAAAGGGGTTGCCAAGCTTCCCAAAATTACGAATCTCCAGAAATCTCAGCAAATATTTTTTCACCCAAACTGGATGATACTTTCAGGTAATGATCAGTACACTAAGGCGACTTGGTTCCCCAAATTTCGTTCTTCTATGTTGAAGCGTTCGTTTCCAGTAACACTTTGAATTTTTAGGTTTCACTCTGTTTTCTCCTATATTGATAGATGTATTTGGAACTCTAAATCCAACACGGTTTGTGCTGGCTTCTTGAAACATGACACAATAAAGTAGTTTCACATTCTATCTCTATGTTTTGTTTCGTCTTGATGTAGTCCAATGCAGTGACTGGCGAGAAACACTTTCATGGAAAGGGGTTGCCAAGCTTCCCAAAATTACGAATCTCCAGAAATCTCAGCAAATATTTTTTCACCCAAACTGGATGATACTTTCAGGTAATGATCAGTACACTAAGGCGACTTGGTTCCCCAAATTTCGTTCTTCTATGTTGAAGCGTTCGTTTCCAGTAACACTTTGAATTTTTAGGTTTCACTCTGTTTTCTCCTATATTGATAGATGTATTTGGAACTCTAAATTCAACACGGTTTGTGCTAGCTTCTTGAAACATGACACAATAAAGTAGTTTCACGTTCTATCTCTATGTTTTGTTTCCTCTTGATGTAGCCCAATGCAGTGACTGGCGAGAAACACTTTCATGGAAAGGGGTTGCCAGGCTTCCCAAAATTACGAATCTCCAGAAATCTCAGCAAATATTTTTTCACCCAAACTGGATGATACTTTCAGGTAATGATCAGTACACTAAGGCGACTTGGTTCCCCAAATTTCGTTCTTCTATGTTGAAGCGTTCGTTTCCAGTAACAGTTTGAATTTTTAGGTTTCACTCTGTTTTCTCCTATATTGATAGATGTGTTTGGAACTCTAAATCCAACACGGTTTGTGCTAGGTTCTTGAAACTTGACACAATAAAGTAGTTTCACGTTCTATCTCTACGTTTTGTTTCCTCTTGATGTAGCCCTAAGCAGTGACTGGCGAGAAACACTTTCATGGAAAGGGGTTGCCAGGCTTCCCAAAATTACGAATCTCCAGAAATCTCAGCAAATATTTTTTCACCCAAACTGGATGATACTTTCAGGTAATGATCAGTACACTAAGGCGACTTGGTTCCCCAAATTTCGTTCTTCTATGTTGAAGCGTTCGTTTCCAGTAACACTTTGAATTTTTAGGTTTCACTCTGTTTTCTCCTATATTGATAGATGTATTTGGAACTCTAAATCCAACAGGGTTTGTGCTAGCTTCTTGAAACTTGACACAATAAAGTAGTTTCACGTTCTATCTCTACGTTTTGTTTCCTCTTGATGTAGCCCTAAGCAGTTACTGGCGGGAAACACTTTCATGGAAAGGGGTTGCCAAGCTTCCTAAAATTACGAATCTCCAGAAATCTCAGCAAATATTTTTTCACCCAAACTGGATGATACTTTCAGGTAATGATCAGTACACTAAGGCGACTTGGTTCCCCAAATTTCCTTCTTCTATGTTGAAGCGTTCGTTTGCAGTAACAGTTTGAATTTTTAGGTTTCACTCTGTTTTCTCCTATATTGATAGATGTATTTGGAACTCAAAATCCAACACGGTTTGTGCTAGCTTCTTGAAACTTGACACAATAAAGTAGTTTCACGTTCTATCTCTATGTTTTGTTTCCTCTTGATGTAGCCCTAAGCAGTGACTGGCGAGAAACACTTTCATGGAAAGGGGTTGCCAGGTTTCCCAAAATTACGAATCTCCAGAAATCTCAGCAAATATTTTTTCACCCAAACTGGATGATACTTTCAGGTAATGATCAGTACACTAAGGCGACTTGGTTCCCCAAATTTCGTTCTTCTATGTTGAAGCGTTCGTTTCCAGTAACAGTTTGAATTTTTAGGTTTCACTCTGTTTTCTCCTATATTGATAGAAGTATTTGGAACTCTAAATCCAACACGGTTTGTGCTAGCTTCTTGAAACTTGACACAATAAAGTAGTTTCACGTTCTATCTCTATGTTTTGTTTCCTCTTGATGTAGCCTTAAGCAGTGACTGGCGAGAAACACTTTCATGGAAAGGGGTTGCCAAGCTTCCTAAAATTACGAATCTCCAGAAATCTCAGCAAATATTTTTTCACCCAAACTGGATGATACTTTCAGGTAATGATCAGTACACTAAGGCGACTTGGTTCCCCAAATTTCGTTCTTCTATGTTGAAGCGTTCGTTTCCAGTAACAGTTTGAATTTTTAGGTTTCACTCTGTTTTCTCCTATATTGATAGATGTATTTGGAACTCTAAATCCAACACGGTTTGTGCTGGCTTCTTGAAACATGACACAATAAAGTAGTTTCACGTTCTATCTCTATGTTTTGTTTCCTCTTGATGTAGCCCAATGCAGTGACTGGCGAGAAACACTTTCATGGAAAAAGGTTGCCAGGCTTCCCAAAATTACGAATCTCCAGAAATCTAAGCAAATATTTTTTCACCCAAACTGGATGATACTTTCAGGTAATGATCAGTACACTAAGGCGACTTGGTTCCCCAAATTTCGTTCTTCTATGTTGAAGCGTTCGTTTCCAGTAACAGTTTGAATTTTTAGGTTTCACACTGTTTTCTCTTATATTGATAGATGTATTTGGAACTCTAAATCCAACACGGTTTGTGCTAGCTTCTTGAAACATGACACAATAAAGTAGTTTCACGTTCTATCTCTACGTTTTGTTTCCTCTTGATGTAGCCCAATGCAGTGACTGGCGAGAAACACTTTCATGGAAAGGGGTTGCCAGGCTTCCCAAAATTACGAATCTCCAGAAATCTCAGCAAATATTTTTTCACCCAAACTGGATGATACTTTCAGGTAATGATCAGTACACTAAGGCGACTTGGTTCCCCAAATTTCGTTCTTCTATGTTGAAGCGTTCGTTTCCAGTAACAGTTTGAATTTTTAGGTTTCACTCTCTTTTCTCCTATATTGATAGATGTGTTTGGAACTCTAAATCCAACACGGTTTGTGCTAGGTTCTTGAAACTTGACACAATAAAGTAGTTTCACGTTCTATCTCTATGTTTTGTTTCCTCTTGATGTAGCCTTAAGCAGTGACTGGCGAGAAACACTTTCATGGAAAGGGGTTGCCATGCTTCCTAAAATTACGAATCTCCAGAAATCTCAGCAAATATTTTTTCACCCAAACTAGATGATACTTTCAGGTAATGATCAGTACACTAAGGCGACTTGGTTCCCCAAATGTCGTTCTTCTATGTTGAAGCGTTCGTTTCCAGTAACAGTTTGAATTTTTAGGTTTCACTCTGTTTTCTCCTATATTGATAGATGTATTTGGAACTCTAAATCCAACACGGTTTGTGCTAGCTTCTTGAAACTTGACACAATAAAGTAGTTTCACGTTCTATCTCTATGTCTTGTTTCCTCTTGATGTAGCCCTAAGCAGTTACTGGCGGGAAACACTTTCATGGAAAGGGGTTGCCAAGCTTCCTAAAATTACGAATCTCCAGAAATCTCAGCAAATATTTTTTCACCCAAACTGGATGATACTTTCAGGTAATGATCAGTACACTAAGGCGACTTGGTTCCCCAAATTTCGTTCTTCTATGTTGAAGCGTTCGTTTCCAGTAACACTTTGAATTTTTAGGTTTCACTCTGTTTTCTCCTATATTGATAGATGTATTTGGAACTCTAAATCCAACAGTGTTTGTGCTAGCTTCTTGAAACTTGACACAATAAAGTAGTTTCACGTTCTATCTCTACGTTTTGTTTCCTCTTGATGTAGCCCTAAGCAGTGACTGGCGAGAAACACTTTCATGGAAAGGGGTTGCCAGGCTTCCCAAAATTACGAATCTCCAGAAATCTCAGCAAATATTTTTTCACCCAAACTGAATGATACTTTCAGGTAATGATCAGTACACTAAGGCGACTTGGTTCCCCAAATTTCCTTCTTCTATGTTGAAGCGTTCGTTTCCAGTAACAGTTTGAATTTTTAGGTTTCACTCTGTTTTCTCCTATATTGATAGATGTATTTGTAACACTAAATCCAACACGGTTTGTGCTAGCTTCTTGAAACTTGACATAATAAAGTAGTTTCACGTTCTATCTCTACGTTTTGTTTCCTCTTGATGTAGCCTTAAGCAGTGACTGGCGAGAAACACTTTCATGGAAAGGGGTTGCCAAGCTTCCTAAAATTACGAATCTCCAGAAATCTCAGCAAATATTTTTTCACCCAAACTGAATGATACTTTCAGGTAATGATCAGTACACTAAGGCGACTTGGTTCCCCAAATTTCGTTCTTCTATGTTGAAGCGTTCGTTTGCAGTAACGCTTTGAATTTTTAGGTTTCACTCTGTTTTCTCCTATATTGATAGATGTATTTGGAACTCTAAATCCAACACGGTTTGTGCTAGCTTCTTGAAACTTGACACAATAAAGTAGTTTCACGTTCTATCTCTATGTTTTGTTTCCTCTTGATGTAGCCCTAAGCAGTGACTGGCGAGAAACACTTTCATGGAAAGGGGTTGCCAGGCTTCCCAAAATTACGAATCTCCAGAAATCTCAGCAAATATTTTTTCACCCAAACTGGATGATACTTTCAGGTAATGATCAGTACACTAAGGCGACTTGGTTCCCCAAATTTCGTTCTTCTATGTTGAAGCGTTCGTTTCCAGTAACAGTTTGAATTTTTAGGTTTCACTCTGTTTTCTCCTATATTGATAGATGTATTTGGAACTCTAAATCCAACAGGGTTTGTGCTAGCTTCTTGAAACTTGACACAATAAAGTAGTTTCACGTTCTATCTCTACGTATTGTTTCCTCTTGATGTAGCCCTAAGCAGTTACTGGCGGGAAACACTTTCATGGAAAGGGGTTGCCAAGCTTCCTAAAATTACGAATCTCCAGAAATCTCAGCAAATATTTTTTCACCCAAACTGGATGATACTTTCAGGTAATGATCAGTACACTAAGGCGAGTTGGTTCCCCAAATTTCGTTCTTCTATGTTGAAGCGTTCGTTTCCAGTAACACTTTGAATTTTTAGGTTTCACTCTGTTTTCTCCTATATTGATAGATGTATTTGGAACTCTAAATCCAACACGGTTTGTGCTGGCTTCTTGAAACATGACACAATAAAGTAGTTTCACATTCTATCTCTATGTTTTGTTTCCTCTTGATGTAGTCCAATGTAGTGACTGGCGAGAAACACTTTCATGGAAAGGGGTTGCCAGGCTTCCCAAAATTACGAATCTCCAGAAATCTCAGCAAATATTTTTTCACCCAAACTGGATGATACTTTCAGGTAATGATCAGTACACTAAGGCGACTTGGTTCCCCAAATTTCGTTCTTCTATGTTGAAGCGTTCGTTTCCAGTAACACTTTGAATTTTTAGGTTTCACTCTGTTTTCTCCTATATTGATAGATGTATTTGGAACTCTAAATCCAACAGTGTTTGTGCTAGCTTCTTGAAACTTGACACAATAAAGTAGTTTCACGTTCTATCTCTACGTTTTGTTTCCTCTTGATGTAGCCCTAAGCAGTAACTGGCGAGAAACACTTTCATGGAAAGGGGTTGCCAAGCTTCCTAAAATTACGAATCTCCAGAAATCTCAGCAAATATTTTTTCACCCAAACTGAATGATACTTTCAGGTAATGATCAGTACACTAAGGCGACTTGGTTCCCCAAATTTCGTTCTTCTATGTTGACGCGTTCGTTTCCAGTAACAGTTTGAATTTTTAGGTTTCACTCTGTTTTCTCCTATATTGATAGATGTATTTGGAACTCTAAATCCAACACGGTTTGTGCTAGCTTCTTGAAACTTGACACAATAAAATAGTTTCACGTTCTATCTCTATGTTTTGTTTCCTCTTGATGTAGCCCTAAGCAGTGACTGGCGAGAAACACTTTCATGGAAAGGGGTTGCCAGGCTTCCCAAAATTACGAATCTCCAGAAATCTCAGCAAATATTTTTTCACCCAAACTGAATGATACTTTCAGGTAATGATCAGTACACTAAGGCGACTTGGTTCCCCAAATTTCCTTCTTCTATGTTGAAGCGTTCGTTTCCAGTAACAGTTTGAATTTTTAGGTTTCACTCTGTTTTCTCCTATATTGATAGATGTATTTGTAACACTAAATCCAACACGGTTTGTGCTAGCTTCTTGAAACTTGACACAATAAAGTAGTTTCACGTTCTATCTCTACGTTTTGTTTCCTCTTGATGTAGCCCTAAGCAGTAACTGGCGAGAAACACTTTCATGGAAAGGGGTTGCCAAGCTTCCTAAAATTACGAATCTCCAGAAATCTCAGCAAATATTTTTTCACCCAAACTGAATGATACTTTCAGGTAATGATCAGTACACTAAGGCGACTTGGTTCCCCAAATTTCGTTCTTCTATGTTGACGCGTTCGTTTGCAGTAACACTTTGAATTTTTAGGTTTCACTCTGTTTTCTCCTATATTGATAGATGTATTTGGAACTCTAAATCCAACACGGTTTGTGCTAGCTTCTTGAAACTTGACACAATAAAGTAGTTTCACGTTCTATCTCTATGTTTTGTTTCCTCTTGATGTAGCCCTAAGCAGTGACTGGCGAGAAACACTTTCATGGAAAGGGGTTGCCAGGCTTCCAAAATTACGAATCTCCAGAAATCTCAGCAAATATTTTTTCACCCAAACTGAATGATACTTTCAGGTAATGATCAGTACACTAAGGCGACTTGGTTCCCCAAATTTCCTTCTTCTATGTTGAAGCGTTCGTTTCCAGTAACAGTTTGAATTTTTAGGTTTCACTCTGTTTTCTCCTATATTGATAGATGTATTTGTAACACTAAATCCAACACGGTTTGTGCTAGCTTCTTGAAACTTGACACAATAAAGTAGTTTCACGTTCTATCTCTACGTTTTGTTTCCTCTTGATGTAGCCTTAAGCAGTGACTGGCGAGAAACACTTTCATGGAAAGGGGTTGCCAAGCTTCCTAAAATTACGAATCTCCAGAAATCTCAGCAAATATTTTTTCACCCAAACTAGATGATACTTTCAGGTAATGATCAGTACACTAAGGCGACTTGGATCCCCAAATTTCGTTCTTCTATGTTGAAGCGTTCGTTTGCAGTAAGACTTTGAATTTTTAGGTTTCACTCTGTTTTCTCCTATATTGATAGATGTATTTGGAACTCTAAATCCAACACGGTTTGTGCTAGCTTCTTGAAACTTGACACAATAAAGTAGTTTCACGTTCTATCTCTATGTTTTGTTTCCTCTTGATGTAGCCCTAAGCAGTAACTGGCGAGAAACACTTTCATGGAAAGGGGTTGCCAAGCTTCCTAAAATTACGAATCTCCAGAAATCTCAGCAAATATTTTTTCACCCAAACTGAATGATACTTTCAGGTAATGATCAGTACACTAAGGCGACTTGGTTCCCCAAATTTCGTTCTTCTATGTTGAAGCGTTCGTTTGCAGTAACACTTTGAATTTTTAGGTTTCACTCTGTTTTCTCCTATATTGATAGATGTATTTGGAACTCTAAATCCAACACGGTTTGTGCTAGCTTCTTGAAACTTGACACAATAAAGTAGTTTCACGTTCTATCTCTATGTTTTGTTTCCTCTTGATGTAGCCCTAAGCAGTGACTGGCGAGAAACACTTTCATGGAAAGGGGTTGCCAGGCTTCCCAAAATTACGAATCTCCAGAAATCTCAGCAAATATTTTTTCACCCAAACTGGATGATACTTTCAGGTAATGATCAGTACACTAAGGCGACTTGGTTCCCCAAATTTCGTTCTTCTATGTTGAAGCGTTCGTTTCCAGTAACACTTTGAATTTTTAGGTTTCACTCTGTTTTCTCCTATATTGATAGATGTATTTGGAACTCTAAATCCAACAGTGTTTGTGCTAGCTTCTTGAAACTTGACACAATAAAGTAGTTTCACGTTCTATCTCTACGTTTTGTTTCCTCTTGATGTAGCCCTAAGCAGTTACTGGCGGGAAACACTTTCATGGAAAGGGGTTGCCAGGCTTCCCAAAATTACGAATCTCCAGAAATCTCAGCAAATATTTTTTCACCCAAACTGGATGATACTTTCAGGTAATGATCAGTACACTAAGGCGACTTGGTTCCCCAAATTTCGTTCTTCTATGTTGAAGCGTGCGTTTCCAGTAACAGTTTGAATTTTTAGGTTTCACTCTCTTTTCTCCTATATTGATAGATGTGTTTGGAACTCTAAATCCAACACGGTTTGTGCTAGGTTCTTGAAACTTGACACAATAAAGTAGTTTCACGTTCTATCTCTACGTTTTGTTTCCTCTTGATGTAGCCTTAAGCAGTGACTGGCGAGAAACACTTTCATGGAAAGGGGTTGCCAAGCTTCCTAAAATTACGAATCTCCAGAAATCTCAGCAAATATTTTTTCACCCAAACTAGATGATACTTTCAGGTAATGATCAGTACACTAAGGCGACTTGGTTCCCCAAATTTCGTTCTTCTATGTTGAAGCGTTCGTTTCCAGTAACACTTTGAATTTTTAGGTTTCACTCTGTTTTCTCCTATATTGATAGATGTATTTGGAACTCTAAATCCAACAGTGTTTGTGCTAGCTTCTTGAAACTTGACACAATAAAGTAGTTTCACGTTCTATCTCTACGTTTTGTTTCCTCTTGATGTAGCCTTAAGCAGTGACTGGCGAGAAACACTTTCATGGAAAGGGGTTGCCAAGCTTCCTAAAATTACGAATCTCCAGAAATCTCAGCAAATATTTTTTCACCCAAACTAGATGATACTTTCAGGTAATGATCAGTACACTAAGGCGACTTGGTTCCCCAAATTTCGTTCTTCTATGTTGAAGCGTTCGTTTCCAGTAACACTTTGAATTTTTAGGTTTCACTCTGTTTTCTCCTATATTGATAGATGTATTTGGAACTCTAAATCCAACAGTGTTTGTGCTAGCTTCTTGAAACTTGACACAATAAAGTAGTTTCACGTTCTATCTCTACGTTTTGTTTCCTCTTGATGTAGCCCTAAGCAGTAACTGGCGAGAAACACTTTCATGGAAAGGGGTTGCCAAGCTTCCTAAAATTACGAATCTCCAGAAATCTCAGCAAATATTTTTTCACCCAAACTGAATGATACTTTCAGGTAATGATCAGTACACTAAGGCGACTTGGTTCCCCAAATTTCGTTCTTCTATGTTGAAGCGTTCGTTTGCAGTAACACTTTGAATTTTTAGGTTTCACTCTGTTTTCTCCTATATTGATAGATGTATTTGGAACTCTAAATCCAACACGGTTTGTGCTAGCTTCTTGAAACTTGACACAATAAAGTAGTTTCACGTTCTATCTCTATGTTTTGTTTCCTCTTGATGTAGCCCTAAGCAGTGACTGGCGAGAAACACTTTCATGGAAAGGGGTTGCCAGGCTTCCCAAAATTACGAATCTCCAGAAATCTCAGCAAATATTTTTTCACCCAAACTGGATGATACTTTCAGGTAATGATCAGTACACTAAGGCGAC
The DNA here is from genome assembly GCF_964194105.1 of Spermophilus citellus. NCBI lineage: Eukaryota > Metazoa > Chordata > Mammalia > Rodentia > Sciuridae > Spermophilus > Spermophilus citellus. The sequence goes on along the minus strand of NC_138192.1, from coordinate 10,250,066 downwards.
TTGGTTCCCCAAATTTCGTTCTTCTATGTTGAAGCGTTCGTTTCCAGTAACAGTTTGAATTTTTAGGTTTCACTCTGTTTTCTCCTATATTGATAGATGTATTTGGAACTCTAAATCCAACAGGGTTTGTGCTAGCTTCTTGAAACTTGACACAATAAAGTAGTTTCACGTTCTATCTCTACGTTTTGTTTCCTCTTGATGTAGCCCTAAGCAGTTACTGGCGGGAAACACTTTCATGGAAAGGGGTTGCCAAGCTTCCTAAAATTACGAATCTCCAGAAATCTCAGCAAATATTTTTTCACCCAAACTGAATGATACTTTCAGGTAATGATCAGTACACTAAGGCGACTTGGTTCCCCAAATTTCGTTCTTCTATGTTGACGCGTTCGTTTGCAGTAACACTTTGAATTTTTAGGTTTCACTCTGTTTTCTCCTATATTGATAGATGTATTTGGAACTCTAAATCCAACACGGTTTGTGCTAGCTTCTTGAAACTTGACACAATAAAGTAGTTTCACGTTCTATCTCTATGTTTTGTTTCCTCTTGATGTAGCCCTAAGCAGTGACTGGCGAGAAACACTTTCATGGAAAGGGTTTGCCAGGCTTCCCAAAATTACGAATCTCCAGAAATCTCAGCAAATATTTTTTCACCCAAACTGAATGATACTTTCAGGTAATGATCAGTACACAAAGGCGACTTGGTTCCCCAAATTTCCTTCTTCTATGTTGAAGCGTTCGTTTCCAGTAACAGTTTGAATTTTTAGGTTTCACTCTGTTTTCTCCTATATTGATAGATGTATTTGTAACACTAAATCCAACACGGTTTGTGCTAGCTTCTTGAAACTTGACACAATAAAGTAGTTTCACGTTCTATCTCTACGTTTTGTTTCCTCTTGATGTAGCCCTAAGCAGTAACTGGCGAGAAACACTTTCATGGAAAGGGGTTGCCAAGCTTCCTAAAATTACGAATCTCCAGAAATCTCAGCAAATATTTTTTCACCCAAACTGAATGATACTTTCAGGTAATGATCAGTACACTAAGGCGACTTGGTTCCCCAAATTTCGTTCTTCTATGTTGAAGCGTTCGTTTCCAGTAACACTTTGAATTTTTAGGTTTCACTCTGTTTTCTCCTATATTGATAGATGTATTTGGAACTCTAAATCCAACAGTGTTTGTGCTAGCTTTTTGAAACTTGACACAATAAAGTAGTTTCACGTTCTATCTCTATGTTTTGTTTCCTCTTGATGTAGCCCTAAGCAGTGACTGGCGAGAAACACTTTCATGGAAAGGGGTTGCCAGGCTTCCCAAAATTACGAATCTCCAGAAATCTCAGCAAATATTTTTTCACCCAAACTGGATGATACTTTCAGGTAATGATCAGTACACTAAGGCGACTTGGTTCCCCAAATTTCGTTCTTCTATGTTGAAGCGTTCGTTTCCAGTAACACTTTGAATTTTTAGGTTTCACTCTGTTTTCTCCTATATTGATAGATGTATTTGGAACTCTAAATCCAACAGGGTTTGTGCTAGCTTCTTGAAACATGACACAATAAAGTAGTTTCACGTTCTATCTCTACGTTTTGTTTCCTCTTGATGTAGCCCTAAGCAGTTACTGGCGGGAAACACTTTCATGGAAAGGGGTTGCCAGGCTTCCCAAAATTACGAATCTCCAGAAATCTCAGCAAATATTTTTTCACCCAAACTGGATGATACTTTCAGGTAATGATCAGTACACTAAGGCGACTTGGTTCCCCAAATTTCGTTCTTCTATGTTGAAGCGTTCGTTTCCAGTAACAGTTTGAATTTTTAGGTTTCACTCTCTTTTCTCCTATATTGATAGATGTGTTTGGAACTCTAAATCCAACACGGTTTGTGCTAGGTTCTTGAAACTTGACACAATAAAGTAGTTTCACGTTCTATCTCTATGTTTTGTTTCCTCTTGATGTAGCCTTAAGCAGTGACTGGCGAGAAACACTTTCATGGAAAGGGGTTGCCAAGCTTCCTAAAATTACGAATCTCCAGAAATCTCAGCAAATATTTTTTCACCCAAACTAGATGATACTTTCATGTAATGATCAGTACACTAAGGCGACTTGGTTCCCCAAATTTCGTTCTTCTATGTTGAAGCGTTCGTTTCCAGTAACACTTTGAATTTTTAGGTTTCACTCTGTTTTGTCCTATATTGATAGATGTATTTGGAACTCTAAATCCAACACGGTTTGTGCTAGCTTCTTGAAACTTGACACAATAAAGTAGTTTCACGTTCTATCTCTATGTTTTGTTTCCTCTTGATGTAGCCCTAAGCAGTGACTGGCGAGAAACACTTTCATGGAAAGGGGTTGCCAGGCTTCCCAAAATTACGAATCTCCAGAAATCTCAGCAAATATTTTTTCACCCAAACTGGATGATACTTTCAGGTAATGATCAGTACACTAAGGCGACTTGGTTCCCCAAATTTCGTTCTTCTATGTTGAAGCGTTCGTTTCCAGTAACAGTTTGAATTTTTAGGTTTCACTCTGTTTTCTCCTATATTGATAGATGTATTTGGAACTCTAAATCCAACAGGGTTTGTGCTAGCTTCTTGAAACTTGACACAATAAAGTAGTTTCACGTTCTATCTCTACGTTTTGTTTCCTCTTGATGTAGCCCTAAGCAGTAACTGGCGAGAAACACTTTCATGGAAAGGGGTTGCCAAGCTTCCTAAAATTACGAATCTCCAGAAATCTCAGCAAATATTTTTTCACCCAAACTGAATGATACTTTCAGGTAATGATCAGTACACTAAGGCGACTTGGTTCCCCAAATTTCGTTCTTCTATGTTGACGCGTTCGTTTGCAGTAACACTTTGAATTTTTAGGTTTCACTCTGTTTTCTCCTATATTGATAGATGTATTTGGAACTCTAAATCCAACACGGTTTGTGCTAGCTTCTTGAAACTTGACACAATAAAGTAGTTTCACGTTCTATCTCTATGTTTCGTTTCCTCTTGATGTAGCCCTAAGCAGTAACTGGCGAGAAACACTTTCATGGAAAGGGGTTGCCAAGCTTCCTAAAATTACGAATCTCCAGAAATCTCAGCAAATATTTTTTCACCCAAACTGAATGATACTTTCAGGTAATGATCAGTACACTAAGGCGACTTGGTTCCCCAAATTTCGTTCTTCTATGTTGACGCGTTCGTTTCCAGTAACAGTTTGAATTTTTAGGTTTCACTCTGTTTTCTCCTATATTGATAGATGTATTTGGAACTCTAAATCCAACAGGGTTTGTGCTAGCTTCTTGAAACTTGACACAATAAAGTAGTTTCACGTTCTATCTCTACGTTTTGTTTCCTCTTGATGTAGCCCTAAGCAGTTACTGGCGGGAAACACTTTCATGGAAAGGGGTTGCCAAGCTTCCTAAAATTACGAATCTCCAGAAATCTCAGCAAATATTTTTTCACCCAAACTGGATGATACTTTCAGGTAATGATCAGTACACTAAGGCGACTTGGTTCCCCAAATTTTGTTCTTCTATGTTGAAGCGTTCGTTTCCAGTAACAGTTTGAATTTTTAGGTTTCACTCTGTTTTCTCCTATATTGATAGATGTATTTGGAACTCTAAATCCAACACGGTTTGTGCTGGCTTCTTGAAACATGACACAATAAAGTAGTTTCACGTTCTATCTCTATGTTTTGTTTCCTCTTGATGTAGTCCAATGCAGTGACTGGCGAGAAACACTTTCATGGAAAGGGGTTGCCAAGCTTCCCAAAATTACGAATCTCCAGAAATCTCAGCAAATATTTTTTCACCCAAACTGGATGATACTTTCAGGTAATGATCAGTACACTAAGGCGACTTGGTTCCCCAAATTTCGTTCTTCTATGTTGAAGCGTTCGTTTGCAGTAACAGTTTGAATTTTTAGGTTTCACTCTGTTTTCTCCTATATTGATAGATGTATTTGGAACTCTAAATCCAACACGGTTTGTGCTAGCTTCTTGAAACTTGACACAATAAAGTAGTTTCACGTTCTATCTCTATGTTTTGTTTCCTCTTGATGTAGCCTTAAGCAGTGACTGGCGAGAAACACTTTCATGGAAAGGGGTTGCCAAGCTTCCTAAAATTACGAATCTCCAGAAATCTCAGCAAATATTTTTTCACCCAAACTGGATGATACTTTCAGGTAATGATCAGTACACTAAGGCGACTTGGTTCCCCAAATTTCGTTCTTCTATGTTGAAGCGTTCGTTTCCAGTAACAGTTTGAATTTTTAGGTTTCACTCTGTTTTCTCCTATATTGATAGATGTATTTGGAACTCTAAATCCAACACGGTTTGTGCTAGCTTCTTGAAACATGACACAATAAAGTAGTTTCACGTTCTATCTCTACGTTTTGTTTCCTCTTGATGTAGCCCAATGCAGTGACTGGCGAGAAACACTTTCATGGAAAGGGGTTGCCAGGCTTCCCAAAATTACGAATCTCCAGAAATCTCAGCAAATATTTTTTCACCCAAACTGGATGATACTTTCAGGTAATGATCAGTACACTAAGGCGACTTGGTTCCCCAAATTTCGTTCTTCTATGTTGAAGCGTTCGTTTCCAGTAACAGTTTGAATTTTTAGGTTTCACTCTGTTTTCTCCTATATTGATAGATGTATTTGGAACTCTAAATCCAACACGGTTTGTGCTAGCTTCTTGAAACATGACACAATAAAGTAGTTTCACGTTCTATCTCTATGTTTTGTTTCCTCTTGATGTAGCCCAATGCAGTGACTGGCGAGAAACACTTTCATGGAAAGGGGTTGCCAGGCTTCCCAAAATTACGAATCTCCAGAAATCTCAGCAAATATTTTTTCACCCAAACTGGATGATACTTTCAGGTAATGATCAGTACACTAAGGCGACTTGGTTCCCCAAATTTCGTTCTTCTATGTTGAAGCGTTCGTTTCCAGTAACAGTTTGAATTTTTAGGTTTCACTCTGTTTTCTCCTATATTGATAGATGTGTTTGGAACTCTAAATCCAACACGGTTTGTGCTAGGTTCTTGAAACTTGACACAATAAAGTACTTTCACGTTCTATCTCTATGTTTTGTTTCCTCTTGATGTAGCCTTAAGCAGTGACTGGCGAGAAACACTTTCATGGAAAGGGGTTGCCAAGCTTCCTAAAATTACGAATCTCCAGAAATCTCAGCAAATATTTTTTCACCCAAACTGGATGATACTTTCAGGTAATGATCAGTACACTAAGGCGACTTGGTTCCCCAAATTTCGTTCTTCTATGTTGAAGCGTTCGTTTCCAGTAACACTTTGAATTTTTAGGTTTCACTCTGTTTTCTCCTATATTGATAGATGTATTTGGAACTCTAAATCCAACAGGGTTTGTGCTGGCTTCTTGAAACATGACACAATAAAGTAGTTTCACGTTCTATCTCTATGTTTTGTTTCCTCTTGATGTAGCCCAATGCAGTGACTGGCGAGAAACACTTTCATGGAAAAAGGTTGCCAGGCTTCCCAAAATTACGAATCTCCAGAAATCTCAGCAAATATTTTTTCACCCAAACTGGATGATACTTTCAGGTAATGATCAGTACACTAAGGCGACTTGGTTCCCCAAATTTCGTTCTTCTATGTTGAAGCGTTCGTTTCCAGTAACAGTTTGAATTTTTAGGTTTCACTCTGTTTTCTCCTATATTGATAGATGTATTTGGAACTCTAAATCCAACACGGTTTGTGCTAGCTTCTTGAAACATGACACAATAAAGTAGTTTCACGTGCTATCTCTATGTTTTGTTTCCTCTTGATGTAGCCCAATGCAGTCACTGGCGAGAAAGACTTTCATAGAAAGGGGTTGCCAGGCTTCCCAAAATTAAGAATCTCCAGAAATCTCAGCAAATATTTTTTCACCCAAACTGGATGATACTTTCAGGTAATGATCAGTACACTAAGGCGACTTGGTTCCCCAAATTTCGTTCTTCTATGTTGAAGCGTTCGTTTCCAGTAACAGTTTGAATTTTTAGGTTTCACTCTGTTTTCTCTTATATTGATAGGTGTATTTGGAACTCTAAATCCAACACGGTTTGTGCTAGCTTCTTGAAACATGACACAATAAAGTAGTTTCACGTTCTATCTCTACGTTTTGTTTCCTCTTGATGTAGCCCAATGCAGTGACTGGCGAGAAACACTTTCATGGAAAGGGGTTGCCAAGCTTCCTAAAATTACGAATCTCCAGAAATCTCAGCAAATATTTTTTCACCCAAACTGAATGATACTTTCAGGTAATGATCAGTACACTAAGGCGACTTGGTTCCCCAAATTTCGTTCTTCTATGTTGAAGCGTTCGTTTGCAGTAACAGTTTGAATTTTTAGGTTTCACTCTGTTTTCTCCTATATTGATAGATGTATTTGGAACTCTAAATCCAACACGGTTTGTGCTGGCTTCTTGAAACATGACACAATAAAGTAGTTTCACATTCTATCTCTATGTTTTGTTTCCTCTTGATGTAGTCCAATGCAGTGACTGGCGAGAAACACTTTCATGGAAAGGGGTTGCCAAGCTTCCCAAAATTACGAATCTCCAGAAATCTCAGCAAATATTTTTTCACCCAAACTGGATGATACTTTCAGGTAATGATCAGTACACTAAGGCGACTTGGTTCCCCAAATTTCGTTCTTCTATGTTGAAGCGTTCGTTTCCAGTAACAGTTTGATTTTTTAGGTTTCACTCTGTTTTCTCCTATATTGATAGATGTATTTGGAACTCTAAATCCAACACGGTTTGTGCTACCTTCTTGAAACATGACACAATAAAGTAGTTTCACGTTCTATCTCTATGTTTTGTTTCCTCTTGATGTAGCCCAATGCAGTGACTGGCGAGAAACACTTTTATGGAAAGGGGTTGCCAGGCTTCCCAAAATTACGAATCTCCAGAAATCTCAGCAAATATTTTTTCACCCAAACTGGATGATACTTTCAGGTAATGATCAGTACACTAAGGCGACTTGGTTCCCCAAATTTCGTTCTTCTATGTTGAAGCGTTCGTTTCCAGTAACAGTTTGAATTTTTAGGTTTCACTCTGTTTTCTCCTATATTGATAGATGTGTTTGGAACTCTAAATCCAACACGGTTTTGCTAGGTTCTTGAAACTTGACACAATAAAGTAGTTTCATGTTCTATCTCTATGTTTTGTTTCCTCTTGATGTAGCCTTAAGCAGTGACTGGCGAGAAACACTTTCATGGAAAGGGGTTGCCAAGCTTCCTAAAATTACGAATCTCCAGAAATCTCAGCAAATATTTTTTCACCCAAACTGGATGATACTTTCAGGTAATGATCAGTACACTAAGGCGACTTGGTTCCCCAAATTTCGTTCTTCTATGTTGAAGCGTTCGTTTCCAGTAACACTTTGAATTTTTAGGTTTCACTCTGTTTTCTCCTATATTGATAGATGTATTTGGAACTCTAAATCCAACAGGGTTTGTGCTGGCTTCTTGAAACATGACACAATAAAGTAGTTTCACGTTCTATCTCTATGTTTTGTTTCCTCTTGATGTAGCCCAATGCAGTGACTGGCGAGAAACACTTTCATGGAAAAAGGTTGCCAGGCTTCCCAAAATTACGAATCTCCAGAAATCTCAGCAAATATTTTTTCACCCAAACTGGATGATACTTTCAGGTAATGATCAGTACACTAAGGCGACTTGGTTCCCCAAATTTCGTTCTTCTATGTTGAAGCGTTCGTTTCCAGTAACAGTTTGAATTTTTAGGTTTCACTCTGTTTTCTCCTATATTGATAGATGTATTTGGAACTCTAAATCCAACACGGTTTGTGCTAGCTTCTTGAAACATGACACAATAAAGTAGTTTCACGTTCTATCTCTATGTTTTGTTTCCTCTTGATGTAGCCCAATGCCGTCACTGGCGAGAAACACTTTCATAGAAAGGGGTTGCCAGGCTTCCCAAAATTACGAATCTCCAGAAATCTCAGCAAATATTTTTTCACCCAAACTGGATGATACTTTCAGGTAATGATCAGTACACTAAGGCGACTTGGTTTCCCAAATTTCGTTCTTCTATGTTGAAGCGTTCGTTTCCAGTAACAGTTTGAATTTTTAGGTTTCACTCTGTTTTCTCTTATATTGATAGATGTATTTGGAACTCTAAATCCAACACGGTTTGTGCTAGCTTCTTGAAACATGACACAATAAAGTAGTTTCACGTTCTATCTCTACGTTTTGTTTCCTCTTGATGTAGCCCAATGCAGTGACTGGCGAGAAACACTTTCATGGAAAGGGGTTGCCAAGCTTCCCAAAATTACGAATCTCCAGAAATCTCAGCAAATATTTTTTCACCCAAACTGGATGATACTTTCAGGTAATGATCAGTACACTAAGGCGACTTGGTTCCCCAAATTTCGTTCTTCTATGTTGAAGCGTTCGTTTCCAGTAACAGTTTGAACTTTTAGGTTTCACTCTGTTTTCTCCTATATTGATAGATGTATTTGGAACTCTAAATCCAACACGGTTTGTGCTAGCTTCTTGAAACATGACACAATAAAGTAGTTTCACGTTCTATCTCTATGTTTTGTTTCCTCTTGATGTAGCCGAATGCAGTGACTGGCGAGAAACACTTTCATGGAAAGGGGTTGCCAGGCTTCCCAAAATTACGAATCTCCAGAAATCTCAGCAAATATTTTTTCACCCAAACTGGATGATACTTTCAGGTAATGATCAGTACACTAAGGCGACTTGGTTCCCCAAATTTCGTTCTTCTATGTTGAAGCGTTCGTTTCCAGTAACAGTTTGAATTTTTAGGTTTCACTCTGTTTTCTCCTATATTGATAGATGTGTTTGGAACTCTAAATCCAACGCGGTTTGTGCTAGGTTCTTGAAACTTGACACAATAAAGTAGTTTCACGTTCTATCTCTATGTTTTGTTTCCTCTTGATGTAGCCTTAAGCAGTGACTGGCGAGAAACACTTTCATGGAAAGGGGTTGCCAAGCTTCCTAAAATTACGAATCTCCAGAAATCTCAGCAAATATTTTTTCACCCAAACTGGATGATACTTTCAGGTAATGATCAGTACACTAAGGCGACTTGGTTCCCCAAATTTCGTTCTTCTATGTTGAAGCGTTCGTTTCCAGTAACAGTTTGAATTTTTAGGTTTCACTCTGTTTTCTCCTATATTGATAGATGTATTTGGAACTCTAAATCCAACACGGTTTGTGCTAGCTTCTTGAAACATGACACAATAGTTTCACGTTCTATCTCTATGTTTTGTTTCCTCTTGATGTAGCCCAATGCAGTCACTGGCGAGAAACACTTTCATAGAAAGGGGTTGCCAGGCTTCCCAAAATTACGAATCTCGAGAAATCTCAGCAAATATTTTTTCACCCAAACTGGATGATACTTTCAGGTAATGATCAGTACACTAAGGCGACTTGGTTCCCCAAATTTCGTTCTTCTATGTTGAAGCGTTCGTTTGCAGTAACACTTTGAATTTTTAGGTTTCACTCTGTTTTCTCTTATATTGATAGATGTATTTGGAACTCTAAATCCAACAGTGTTTGTGCTAGCTTCTTGAAACTTGACACAATAAAGTAGTTTCACGTTCTATCTCTACGTTTTGTTTCCTCTTGATGTAGCCCTAAGCTGTAACTGGCGAGAAACACTTTCATGGAAAGGGGTTGCCAAGCTTCCTAAAATTACGAATCTCCAGAAATCTCAGCAAATATTTTTTCACCCAAACTGAATGATACTTTCAGGTAATGATCAGTACACTAAGGCGACTTGGTTCCCCAAATTTCGTTCTTCTATGTTGAAGCGTTCGTTTGCAGTAACACTTTGAATTTTTAGGTTTCACTCTGTTTTCTCCTATATTGATAGATGTATTTGGAACTCTAAATCCAACACGGTTTGTGCTAGCTTCTTGAAACTTGACACAATAAAGTAGTTTCACGTTCTATCTCTATGTTTTGTTTCCTCTTGATGTAGCCCTAAGCAGTGACTGGCGAGAAACACTTTCATGGAAAGGGGTTGCCAGGCTTCCCAAAATTACGAATCTCCAGAAATCTCAGCAAATATTTTTTCACCCAAACTGGATGATACTTTCAGGTAATGATCAGTACACTAAGGCGACTTGGTTCCCCAAATTTCGTTCTTCTATGTTGAAGCGTTCGTTTCCAGTAACAGTTTGAATTTTTAGGTTTCACTCTGTTTTCTCCTATATTGATAGATGTATTTGGAACTCTAAATCCAACACGGTTTGTGCTAGCTTCTTGAAACATGACACAATAAAGTAGTTTCACGTTCTATCTCTACGTTTTGTTTCCTCTTGATGTAGCCCAATGCAGTGACTGGCGAGAAACACTTTCATGGAAAGGGGTTGCCAGGCTTCCCAAAATTACGAATCTCCAGAAATCTCAGCAAATATTTTTTCACCCAAACTGGATGATACTTTCAGGTAATGATCAGTACACTAAGGCGACTTGGTTCCCCAAATTTCGTTCTTCTATGTTGAAGCGTTCGTTTCCAGTAACAGTTTGAATTTTTAGGTTTCACTCTGTTTTCTCCTATATTGATAGATGTATTTGGAACTCTAAATCCAACACGGTTTGTGCTAGCTTCTTGAAACATGACACAATAAAGTAGTTTCACGTTCTATCTCTATGTTTTGTTTCCTCTTGATGTAGCCCAATGCAGTGTCTGGCGAGAAACACTTTCATGGAAAGGGGTTGCCAGGCTTCCCAAAATTACGAATCTCCAGAAATCTCAGCAAATATTTTTTCACCCAAACTGGATGATACTTTCAGGTAATGATCAGTACACTAAGGCGACTTGGTTCCCCAAATTTCGTTCTTCTATGTTGAAGCGTTCGTTTCCAGTAACAGTTTGAATTTTTAGGTTTCACTCTGTTTTCTCCTATATTGATAGATGTGTTTGGAACTCTAAATCCAACACGGTTTGTGCTAGGTTCTTGAAACTTGACACAATAAAGTACTTTCACGTTCTATCTCTATGTTTTGTTTCCTCTTGATGTAGCCTTAAGCAGTGACTGGCGAGAAACACTTTCATGGAAAGGGGTTGCCAAGCTTCCTAAAATTACGAATCTCCAGAAATCTCAGCAAATATTTTTTCACCCAAACTGGATGATACTTTCAGGTAATGATCAGTACACTAAGGCGACTTGGTTCCCCAAATTTCGTTCTTCTATGTTGAAGCGTTCGTTTCCAGTAACACTTTGAATTTTTAGGTTTCACTCTGTTTTCTCCTATATTGATAGATGTATTTGGAACTCTAAATCCAACAGGGTTTGTGCTGGCTTCTTGAAACATGACACAATAAAGTAGTTTCACGTTCTATCTCTGTGTTTTGTTTCCTCTTGATGTAGCCCAATGCAGTGACTGGCGAGAAACACTTTCATGGAAAAAGGTTGCCAGGCTTCCCAAAATTACGAATCTCCAGAAATCTCAGCAAATATTTTTTCACCCAAACTGGATGATACTTTCAGGTAATGATCAGTACACTAAGGCGACTTGGTTCCCCAAATTTCGTTCTTCTATGTTGAAGCGTTCGTTTCCAGTAACAGTTTGAATTTTTAGGTTTCACTCTGTTTTCTCCTATATTGATAGATGTATTTGGAACTCTAAATCCAACACGGTTTGTGCTAGCTTCTTGAAACATGACACAATAAAGTAGTTTCACGTTCTATCTCTATGTTTTGTTTCCTCTTGATGTAGCCCAATGCAGTCACTGGCGAGAAAGACTTTCATAGAAAGGGGTTGCCAGGCTTCCCAAAATTAAGAATCTCCAGAAATCTCAGCAAATATTTTTTCACCCAAACTGGATGATACTTTCAGGTAATGATCAGTACACTAAGGCGACTTGGTTCCCCAAATTTCGTTCTTCTATGTTGAAGCGTTCGTTTCCAGTAACAGTTTGAATTTTTAGGTTTCACTCTGTTTTCTCTTATATTGATAGGTGTATTTGGAACTCTAAATCCAACACGGTTTGTGCTAGCTTCTTGAAACATGACACAATAAAGTAGTTTCACGTTCTATCTCTACGTTTTGTTTCCTCTTGATGTAGCCCAATGCAGTGACTGGCGAGAAACACTTTCATGGAAAGGGGTTGCCAAGCTTCCTAAAATTACGAATCTCCAGAAATCTCAGCAAATATTTTTTCACCCAAACTGAATGATACTTTCAGGTAATGATCAGTACACTAAGGCGACTTGGTTCCCCAAATTTCGTTCTTCTATGTTGAAGCGTTCGTTTGCAGTAACACTTTGAATTTTTAGGTTTCACTCTGTTTTCTCCTATATTGATAGATGTATTTGGAACTCTAAATCCAACACGGTTTGTGCTAGCTTCTTGAAACTTGACACAATAAAGTAGTTTCACGTTCTATCTCTATGTTTTGTTTCCTCTTGATGTAGCCCTAAGCAGTGACTGGCGAGAAACACTTTCATGGAAAGGGGTTGCCAGGCTTCCCAAAATTACGAATCTCCAGAAATCTCAGCAAATATTTTTTCACCCAAACTGGATGATACTTTCAGGTAATGATCAGTACACTAAGGCGACTTGGTTCCCCAAATTTCGTTCTTCTATGTTGAAGCGTTCGTTTCCAGTAACAGTTTGAATTTTTTGGTTTCACTCTGTTTTCTCCTATATTGATAGATGTATTTGGAACTCTAAATCCAACAGGGTTTGTGCTAGCTTCTTGAAACTTGACACAATAAAGTAGTTTCACGTTCTATCTCTACGTTTTGTTTCCTCTTGATGTAGCCCTAAGCTGTTACTGGCGGGAAACACTTTCATGGAAAGGGGTTGCCAAGCTTCCTAAAATTACGAATCTCCAGAAATCTCAGCAAATATTTTTTCACCCAAACTGGATGATACTTTCAGGTAATGATCAGTACACTAAGGTGACTTGGTTCCCCAAATTTCGTTCTTCTATGTTGAAGCGTTCGTTTGCAGTAACAGTTTGAATTTTTAGGTTTCACTCTGTTTTCTCCTATATTGATAGATGTATTTGGAACTCTAAATCCAACACGGTTTGTGCTGGCTTCTTGAAACATGACACAATAAAGTAGTTTCACATTCTATCTCTATGTTTTGTTTCCTCTTGATGTAGTCCAATGCAGTGACTGGCGAGAAACACTTTCATGGAAAGGGGTTGCCAAGCTTCCCAAAATTACGAATCTCCAGAAATCTCAGCAAATATTTTTTCACCCAAACTGGATGATACTTTCAGGTAATGATCAGTACACTAAGGCGACTTGGTTCCCCAAATTTCGTTCTTCTATGTTGAAGCGTTCGTTTCCAGTAACAGTTTGATTTTTTAGGTTTCACTCTGTTTTCTCCTATATTGATAGATGTATTTGGAACTCTAAATCCAACACGGTTTGTGCTAGCTTCTTGAAACATGACACAATAAAGTAGTTTCACGTTCTATCTCTATGTTTTGTTTCCTCTTGATGTAGCCCAATGCAGTGACTGGCGAGAAACACTTTTATGGAAAGGGGATGCCAGGCTTCCCAAAATTACGAATCTCCAGAAATCTCAGCAAATATTTTTTCACCCAAACTGGATGATACTTTCAGGTAATGATCAGTACACTAAGGCGACTTGGTTCCCCAAATTTCGTTCTTCTATGTTGAAGCGTTCGTTTCCAGTAACAGTTAGAATTTTTAGGTTTCACTCTGTTTTCTCCTATATTGATAGATGTGTTTGGAACTCTAAATCCAACACGGTTTTGCTAGGTTCTTGAAACTTGACACAATAAAGTAGTTTCACGTTCTATCTCTATGTTTTGTTTCCTCTTGATGTAGCCTTAAGCAGTGACTGGCGAGAAACACTTTCATGGAAAGGGGTTGCCAAGCTTCCTAAAATTACGAATCTCCAGAAATCTCAGCAAATATTTTTTCACCCAAACTGGATGATACTTTCAGGTAATGATCAGTACACTAAGGCGACTTGGTTCCCCAAATTTCGTTCTTCTATGTTGAAGCGTTCGTTTCCAGTAACACTTTGAATTTTTAGGTTTCACTCTGTTTTCTCCTATATTGATAGATGTATTTGGAACTCTAAATCCAACAGGGTTTGTGCTGGCTTCTTGAAACATGACACAATAAAGTAGTTTCACGTTCTATCTCTATGTTTTGTTTCCTCTTGATGTAGCCCAATGCAGTGACTGGCGAGAAACACTTTCATGGAAAAAGGTTGCCAGGCTTCCCAAAATTACGAATCTCCAGAAATCTCAGCAAATATTTTTTCACCCAAACTGGATGATACTTTCAGGTAATGATCAGTACACTAAGGCGACTTGGTTCCCCAAATTTCGTTCTTCTATGTTGAAGCGTTCGTTTCCAGTAACAGTTTGAATTTTTAGGTTTCACTCTGTTTTCTCCTATATTGATAGATGTATTTGGAACTCTAAATCCAACACGGTTTGTGCTAGCTTCTTGAAACATGACACAATAAAGTAGTTTCACGTTCTATCTCTATGTTTTGTTTCCTCTTGATGTAGCCCAATGCCGTCACTGGCGAGAAACACTTTCATAGAAAGGGGTTGCCAGGCTTCCCAAAATTACGAATCTCCAGAAATCTCAGCAAATATTTTTTCACCCAAACTGGATGATACTTTCAGGTAATGATCAGTACACTAAGGCGACTTGGTTTCCCAAATTTCGTTCTTCTATGTTGAAGCGTTCGTTTCCAGTAACAGTTTGAATTTTTAGGTTTCACTCTGTTTTCTCTTATATTGATAGATGTATTTGGAACTCTAAATCCAACACGGTTTGTGCTAGCTTCTTGAAACATGACACAATAAAGTAGTTTCACGTTCTATCTCTACGTTTTGTTTCCTCTTGATGTAGCCCAATGCAGTGACTGGCGAGAAACACTTTCATGGAAAGGGGTTGCCAGGCTTCCCAAAATTACGAATCTGCAGAAATCTCAGCAAATATTTTTTCACCCAAACTGGATGATACTTTCAGGTAATGATCAGTACACTAAGGCGACTTGGTTCCCCAAATTTCGTTCTTCTATGTTGAAGCGTTCGTTTCCAGTAACACTTTGAATTTTTAGGTTTCACTCTGTTTTCTCTTATATTGATAGATGTATTTGGAACTCTAAATCCAACACGGTTTGTGCTAGCTTCTTGAAACATGACACAATAAAGTAGTTTCACGTTCTATCTCTACGTTTTGTTTCCTCTTGATGTAGCCCAATGCAGTGACTGGCGAGAAACACTTTCATGGAAAGGGGTTGCCAGGCTTCCCAAAATTACGAATCTCCAGAAATCTCAGCAAATATTTTTTCACCCAAACTGGATGATACTTTCAGGTAATGATCAGTACACTAAGGCGACTTGGTTCCCCAAATTTCGTTCTTCTATGTTGAAGCGTTCGTTTCCAGTAACACTTTGAATTTTTAGGTTTCACTCTGTTTTCTCCTATATTGATAGATGTATTTGGAACTCTAAATCCAACAGTGTTTGTGCTAGCTTCTTGAAACTTGACACAATAAAGTAGTTTCACGTTCTATCTCTACGTTTTGTTTCCTCTTGATGTAGCCCTAAGCAGTAACTGGCGAGAAACACTTTCATGGAAAGGGGTTGCCAAGCTTCCTAAAATTACGAATCTCCAGAAATCTCAGCAAATATTTTTTCACCCAAACTGAATGATACTTTCAGGTAATGATCAGTACACTAAGGCGACTTGGTTCCCCAAATTTCGTTCTTCTATGTTGAAGCGTTCGTTTGCAGTAACACTTTGAATTTTTAGGTTTCACTCTGTTTTCTCCTATATTGATAGATGTATTTGGAACTCTAAGTCCAACACGGTTTGTGCTAGCTTCTTGAAACTTGACACAATAAAGTAGTTTCACGTTCTATCTCTATGTTTTGTTTCCTCTTGATGTAGCCCTAAGCAGTGACTGGCGAGAAACACTTTCATGGAAAGGGGTTGCCAGGCTTCCCAAAATTACGAATCTCCAGAAATCTCAGCAAATATTTTTTCACCCAAACTGGATGATACTTTCAGGTAATGATCAGTACACTAAGGCGACTTGGTTCCCCAAATTTCGTTCTTCTATGTTGAAGCGTTCGTTTCCAGTAACAGTTTGAATTTTTAGGTTTCACTCTGTTTTCTGCTATATTGATAGATGTATTTGGAACTCTAAATCCAACAGGGTTTGTGCTAGCTTCTTGAAACTTGACACAATAAAGTAGTTTCACGTTCTATCTCTACGTTTTGTTTCCTCTTGATGTAGCCCTAAGCAGTTACTGGCGGGAAACACTTTCATGGAAAGGGGTTGCCAGGCTTCCCAAAATTACGAATCTCCAGAAATCTCAGCAAATATTTTTTCACCCAAACTGGATGATACTTTCAGGTAATGATCAGTACACTAAGGAGACTTGGTTCCCCAAATTTCGTTCTTCTATGTTGAAGCGTTCGTTTCCAGTAACAGTTTGAATTTTTAGGTTTCACTCTCTTTTCTCCTATATTGATAGATGTGTTTGGAACTCTAAATCCAACACGGTTTGTGCTAGGTTCTTGAAACTTGACACAATAAAGTAGTTTCACGTTCTATCTCTATGTTTTGTTTCCTCTTGATGTAGCCTTAAGCAGTGACTGGCGAGAAACACTTTCATGGAAAGGGGTTGCCAAGCTTCCTAAAATTACGAATCTCCAGAAATCTCAGCAAATATTTTTTCACCCAAACTAGATGATACTTTCAGGTAATGATCAGTACACTAAGGCGACTTGGTTCCCCAAATTTCGTTCTTCTATGTTGAAGCGTTCGTTTGCAGTAACAGTTTGAATTTTTAGGTTTCACTCTGTTTTCTCCTATATTGATAGATGTATTTGGAACTCTATATCCAACAGTGTTTGTGCTAGCTTCTTGAAACTTGACACAATAAAGTACTTTCACGTTCTATCTCTACGTGTTGTTTCCTCTTGATGTAGCCCTAAGCAGTAACTGGCGAGAAACACTTTCATGGAAAGGGGTTGCCAAGCTTCCTAAAATTACGAATCTCCAGAAATCTCAGCAAATATTTTTTCACCCAAACTGAATGATACTTTCAGGTAATGATCAGTACACTAAGGCGACTTGGTTCCCCAAATTTCGTTCTTCTATGTTGAAGCGTTCGTTTGCAGTAACACTTTGAATTTTTAGGTTTCACTCTGTTTTCTCCTATATTGATAGATGTATTTGGAACTCTAAATCCAACACGGTTTGTGCTAGCTTCTTGAAACTTGACACAATAAAGTAGTTTCACGTTCTATCTCTATGTTTTGTTTCCTCTTGATGTAGCCCTAAGCAGTGACTGGCGAGAAACACTTTCATGGAAAGGGGTTGCCAGGCTTCCCAAAATTACGAATCTCCAGAAATCTCAGCAAATATTTTTTCACCCAAACTGAATGATACTTTCAGGTAATGATCAGTACACTAAGGCGACTTGGTTCCCCAAATTTCGTTCTTCTATGTTGAAGCGTTCATTTGCAGTAACACTTTGAATTTTTAGGTTTCACTCTGTTTTCTCCTATATTGATAGATGTATTTGGAACTCTAAATCCAACACGGTTTGTGCTAGCTTCTTGAAACTTGACACAATAAAGTAGTTTCACGTTCTATCTCTATGTTTTGTTTCCTCTTGATGTAGCCTTAAGCAGTGACTGGCGAGAAACACTTTCATGGAAAGGGGTTGCCAAGCTTCCTAAAATTACGAATCTCCAGAAATCTCAGCAAATATTTTTTCACCCAAACTAGATGATACTTTCAGGTAATGATCAGTACACTAAGGCGACTTGGTTCCCCAAATTTCGTTCTTCTATGTTGAAGCGTTCGTTTCCAGTAACACTTTGAATTTTTAGGTTTCACTCTGTTTTCTCCTATATTGATAGATGTATTTGGAACTCTAAATCCAACAGTGTTTGTGCTAGCTTCTTGAAACTTGACACAATAAAGTAGTTTCACGTTCTATCTCTACGTTTTGTTTCCTCTTGATGTAGCCCTAAGCAGTAACTGGCGAGAAACACTTTCATGGAAAGGGGTTGCCAAGCTTCCTAAAATTACGAATCTCCAGAAATCTCAGCAAATATTTTTTCACCCAAACTGAATGATACTTTCAGGTAATGATCAGTACACTAAGGCGACTTGGTTCCCCAAATTTCGTTCTTCTATGTTCACGCGTTCGTTTGCAGTAACACATTGAATTTTTAGGTTTCACTCTGTTTTCTCCTATATTGATAAATGTATTTGGAACTCTAAATCCAACACGGTTTGTGCTAGCTTCTTGAAACTTGACACAATAAAGTAGTTTCACGTTGTATCTCTACGTTTTGTTTCCTCTTTATGTAGCCCTAAACAGTGACTGGCGAGAAACACTTTCATGGAAAGGGGTTGCCAGGCTTCCCAAAATTACGAATCTCCAGAAATCTCAGCAAATATTTTTTCACCCAAACTGAATGATACTTTGAGGTAATGATCAGTACACTAAGGCGACTTGGTTCCCCAAATTTCCTTCTTCTATGTTGAAGCGTTCGTTTCCAGTAACAGTTTGAATTTTTAGGTTTCACTCTGTTTTCTCCTATATTGATAGATGTATTTGTAACACTAAATCCAACACGGTTTGTGCTAGCTTCTTGAAACTTGACACAATAAAGTAGTTTCACGTTCTATCTCTATGTTTTGTTTCCTCTTGATGTAGCCTTAAGCAGTGACTGGCGAGAAACACTTTCATGGAAAGGGGTTGCCAAGCTTCCTAAAATTACGAATCTCCAGAAATCTCAGCAAATATTTTTTCACCCAAACTAGATGATACTTTCAGGTAATGATCAGTACACTAAGGCGACTTGGTTCCCCAAATTTCCTTCTTCTATGTTGAAGCGTTCGTTTGCAGTAACACTTTGAATTTTTAGGTTTCACTCTGTTTTCTCCTATATTGATAGATGTATTTGGAACTCTAAATCCAACAGTGTTTGTGCTAGCTTCTTGAAACTTGACACAATAAAGTAGTTTCACGTTCTATCTCTACGTTTTGTTTCCTCTTGATGTAGCCCTAAGCAGTAACTGGCGAGAAACACTTTCATGGAAAGGGGTAGCCAAGCTTCCTAAAATTACGAATCTCCAGAAATCTCAGCAAATATTTTTTCACCCAAACTGAATGATACTTTCAGGTAATGATCAGTACACTAAGGCGACTTGGTTCCCCAAATTTCGTTCTTCTATGTTGAAGCGTTCGTTTGCAGTAACACTTTGAATTTTTAGGTTTCACTCTGTTTTCTCCTATATTGATAGATGTATTTGGAACTCTAAATCCAACACGGTTTGTGCTAGCTTCTTGAAACTTGACACAATAAAGTAGTTTCACGTTCTATCTCTATGTTTTGTTTCCTCTTGATGTAGCCCTAAGCAGTGACTGGCGAGAAACACTTTCATGGAAAGGGGTTGCCAGGCTTCCCAAAATTACGAATCTCCAGAAATCTCAGCAAATATTTTTTCACCCAAACTGAATGATACTTTCAGGTAATGATCAGTACACTAAGGCGACTTGGTTCCCCAAATTTCGTTCTTCTATGTTGAAGCGTTCGTTTGCAGTAACACTTTGAATTTTTAGGTTTCACTCTGTTTTCTCCTATATTGATAGATGTATTTGGAACTCTAAATCCAACACGGTTTGTGCTAGCTTCTTGAAACTTGACACAATAAAGTAGTTTCACGTTCTATCTCTATGTTTTGTTTCCTCTTGATGTAGCCTTAAGCAGTGACTGGCGAGAAACACTTTCATGGAAAGGGGTTGCCAAGCTTCCTAAAATTACGAATCTCCAGAAATCTCAGCAAATATTTTTTCACCCAAACTAGATGATACTTTCAGGTAATGATCAGTACACTAAGGCGACTTGGTTCCCCAAATTTCGTTCTTCTATGTTGAAGCGTTCGTTTCCAGTAACACTTTGAATTTTTAGGTTTCACTCTGTTTTCTCCTATATTGATAGATGTATTTGGAACTCTAAATCCAACAGTGTTTGTGCTAGCTTCTTGAAACTTGACACAATAAAGTAGTTTCACGTTCTATCTCTACGTTTTGTTTCCTCTTGATGTAGCCCTAAGCAGTAACTGGCGAGAAACACTTTCATGGAAAGGGGTTGCCAAGCTTCCTAAAATTACGAATCTCCAGAAATCTCAGCAAATATTTTTTCACCCAAACTGAATGATACTTTCAGGTAATGATCAGTACACTAAGGCGACTTGGTTCCCCAAATTTCGTTCTTCTATGTTCACGCGTTCGTTTGCAGTAACACATTGAATTTTTAGGTTTCACTCTGTTTTCTCCTATATTGATAGATGTATTTGGAACTCTAAATCCAACACGGTTTGTGCTAGCTTCTTGAAACTTGACACAATAAAGTAGTTTCACGTTGTATCTCTACGTTTTGTTTCCTCTTGATGTAGCCCTAAGCAGTGACTGGCGAGAAACACTTTCATGGAAAGGGGTTGCCAGGCTTCCCAAAATTACGAATCTCCAGAAATCTCAGCAAATATTTTTTCACCCAAACTGAATGATACTTTGAGGTAATGATCAGTACACTAAGGCGACTTGGTTCCCCAAATTTCCTTCTTCTATGTTGAAGCGTTCGTTTCCAGTAACAGTTTGAATTTTTAGGTTTCACTCTGTTTTCTCCTATATTGATAGATGTATTTGTAACACTAAATCCAACACGGTTTGTGCTAGCTTCTTGAAACTTGACACAATAAAGTAGTTTCACGTTCTATCTCTATGTTTTGTTTCCTCTTGATGTAGCCTTAAGCAGTGACTGGCGAGAAACACTTTCATGGAAAGGGGTTGCCAAGCTTCCTAAAATTACGAATCTCCAGAAATCTCAGCAAATATTTTTTCACCCAAACTAGATGATACTTTCAGGTAATGATCAGTACACTAAGGCGACTTGGTTCCCCAAATTTCCTTCTTCTATGTTGAAGCGTTCGTTTGCAGTAACACTTTGAATTTTTAGGTTTCACTCTGTTTTCTCCTATATTGATAGATGTATTTGGAACTCTAAATCCAACCGTGTTTGTGCTAGCTTCTTGAAACTTGACACAATAAAGTAGTTTCACGTTCTATCTCTACGTTTTGTTTCCTCTTGATGTAGCCCTAAGCAGTAACTGGCGAGAAACACTTTCATGGAAAGGGGTAGCCAAGCTTCCTAAAATTACGAATCTCCAGAAATCTCAGCAAATATTTTTTCACCCAAACTGAATGATACTTTCAGGTAATGATCAGTACACTAAGGCGACTTGGTTCCCCAAATTTCGTTCTTCTATGTTGAAGCGTTCGTTTGCAGTAACACTTTGAATTTTTAGGTTTCACTCTGTTTTCTCCTATATTGATAGATGTATTTGGAACTCTAAATCCAACACGGTTTGTGCTAGCTTCTTGAAACTTGACACAATAAAGTAGTTTCACGTTCTATCTCTATGTTTTGTTTCCTCTTGATGTAGCCCTAAGCAGTGACTGGCGAGAAACACTTTCATGGAAAGGGGTTGCCAGGCTTCCCAAAATTACGAATCTCCAGAAATCTCAGCAAATATTTTTTCACCCAAACTGGATGATACTTTCAGGTAATGATCAGTACACTAAGGCGACTTGGTTCCCCAAATTTCGTTCTTCTATGTTGAAGCGTTCGTTTCCAGTAACAGTTTGAATTTTTAGGTTTCACTCTGTTTTCTCCTATATTGATAGATGTATTTGGAACTCTAAATCCAACAGGGTTTGTGCTAGCTTCTTGAAACTTGACACAATAAAGTAGTTTCACGTTCTATCTCTACGTTTTGTTTCCTCTTGATGTAGCCCTAAGCAGTTACTGGCGGGAAACACTTTCATGGAAAGGGGTTGCCAAGCTTCCTAAAATTACGAATCTCCAGAAATCTCAGCAAATATTTTTTCACCCAAACTAGATGATACTTTCAGGTAATGATCAGTACACTAAGGCGACTTGGTTCCCCAAATTTCGTTCTTCTATGTTGAAGCGTTCGTTTCCAGTAACACTTTGAATTTTTAGGTTTCACTCTGTTTTCTCCTATATTGATAGATGTATTTGGAACTCTAAATCCAACAGTGTTTGTGCTAGCTTCTTGAAACTTGACACAATAAAGTAGTTTCACGTTCTATCTCTATGTTTTGTTTCCTCTTGATGTAGCCCTAAGCAGTGACTGGCGAGAAACACTTTCATGGAAAGGGGTTGCCAGGCTTCCCAAAATTACGAATCTCCAGAAATCTCAGCAAATATTTTTTCACCCAAACTAAATGATACTTTCAGGTAATGATCAGTACACTAAGGCGACTTGGTTCCCCAAATTTCGTTCTTCTATGTTGAAGCGTTCGTTTGCAGTAACACTTTGAATTTTTAGGTTTCACTCTGTTTTCTCCTATATTGATAGATGTATTTGGAACTCTAAATCCAACACGGTTTGTGCTAGCTTCTTGAAACTTGACACAATAAAGTAGTTTCACGTTCTATCTCTATGTTTTGTTTCCTCTTGATGTAGCCCTAAGCAGTGACTGGCGAGAAACACTTTCATGGAAAGGGGTTGCCAGGCTTCCCAAAATTACGAATCTCCAGAAATCTCAGCAAATATTTTTTCACCCAAACTGAATGATACTTTCAGGTAATGATCAGTACACTAAGGCGACTTGGTTCCCCAAATTTCGTTCTTCTATGTTGAAGCGTTCGTTTGCAGTAACACTTTGAATTTTTAGGTTTCACTCTGTTTTCTCCTATATTGATAGATGTATTTGGAACTCTAAATCCAACACGGTTTGTGCTAGCTTCTTGAAACTTGACACAATAAAGTAGTTTCACGTTCTATCTCTATGTTTTGTTTCCTCTTGATGTAGCCTTAAGCAGTGACTGGCGAGAAACACTTTCATGGAAAGGGGTTGCCAAGCTTCCTAAAATTACGAATCTCCAGAAATCTCAGCAAATATTTTTTCACCCAAACTAGATGATACTTTCAGGTAATGATCAGTACACTAAGGCGACTTGGTTCCCCAAATTTCGTTCTTCTATGTTGAAGCGTTCGTTTCCAGTAACACTTTGAATTTTTAGGTTTCACTCTGTTTTCTCCTATATTGATAGATGTATTTGGAACTCTAAATCCAACAGTGTTTGTGCTAGCTTCTTGAAACTTGACACAATAAAGTAGTTTCACGTTCTATCTCTACGTTTTGTTTCCTCTTGATGTAGCCCTAAGCAGTAACTGGCGAGAAACACTTTCATGGAAAGGGGTTGCCAAGCTTCCTAAAATTACGAATCTCCAGAAATCTCAGCAAATATTTTTTCACCCAAACTGAATGATACTTTCAGGTAATGATCAGTACACTAAGGCGACTTGGTTCCCCAAATTTCGTTCTTCTATGTTCACGCGTTCGTTTGCAGTAACACATTGAATTTTTAGGTTTCACTCTGTTTTCTCCTATATTGATAGATGTATTTGGAACTCTAAATCCAACACGGTTTGTGCTAGCTTCTTGAAACTTGACACAATAAAGTAGTTTCACGTTGTATCTCTACGTTTTGTTTCCTCTTGATGTAGCCCTAAGCAGTGACTGGCGAGAAACACTTTCATGGAAAGGGGTTGCCAGGCTTCCCAAAATTACGAATCTCCAGAAATCTCAGCAAATATTTTTTCACCCAAACTGAATGATACTTTGAGGTAATGATCAGTACACTAAGGCGACTTGGTTCCCCAAATTTCCTTCTTCTATGTTGAAGCGTTCGTTTCCAGTAACAGTTTGAATTTTTAGGTTTCACTCTGTTTTCTCCTATATTGATAGATGTATTTGTAACACTAAATCCAACACGGTTTGTGCTAGCTTCTTGAAACTTGACACAATAAAGTAGTTTCACGTTCTATCTCTATGTTTTGTTTCCTCTTGATGTAGCCTTAAGCAGTGACTGGCGAGAAACACTTTCATGGAAAGGGGTTGCCAAGCTTCCTAAAATTACGAATCTCCAGAAATCTCAGCAAATATTTTTTCACCCAAACTAGATGATACTTTCAGGTAATGATCAGTACACTAAGGCGACTTGGTTCCCCAAATTTCCTTCTTCTATGTTGAAGCGTTCGTTTGCAGTAACACTTTGAATTTTTAGGTTTCACTCTGTTTTCTCCTATATTGATAGATGTATTTGGAACTCTAAATCCAACCGTGTTTGTGCTAGCTTCTTGAAACTTGACACAATAAAGTAGTTTCACGTTCTATCTCTACGTTTTGTTTCCTCTTGATGTAGCCCTAAGCAGTAACTGGCGAGAAACACTTTCATGGAAAGGGGTAGCCAAGCTTCCTAAAATTACGAATCTCCAGAAATCTCAGCAAATATTTTTTCACCCAAACTGAATGATACTTTCAGGTAATGATCAGTACACTAAGGCGACTTGGTTCCCCAAATTTCGTTCTTCTATGTTGAAGCGTTCGTTTGCAGTAACACTTTGAATTTTTAGGTTTCACTCTGTTTTCTCCTATATTGATAGATGTATTTGGAACTCTAAATCCAACACGGTTTGTGCTAGCTTCTTGAAACTTGACACAATAAAGTAGTTTCACGTTCTATCTCTATGTTTTGTTTCCTCTTGATGTAGCCCTAAGCAGTGACTGGCGAGAAACACTTTCATGGAAAGGGGTTGCCAGGCTTCCCAAAATTACGAATCTCCAGAAATCTCAGCAAATATTTTTTCACCCAAACTGGATGATACTTTCAGGTAATGATCAGTACACTAAGGCGACTTGGTTCCCCAAATTTCGTTCTTCTATGTTGAAGCGTTCGTTTCCAGTAACAGTTTGAATTTTTAGGTTTCACTCTGTTTTCTCCTATATTGATAGATGTATTTGGAACTCTAAATCCAACAGGGTTTGTGCTAGCTTCTTGAAACTTGACACAATAAAGTAGTTTCACGTTCTATCTCTACGTTTTGTTTCCTCTTGATGTAGCCCTAAGCAGTTACTGGCGGGAAACACTTTCATGGAAAGGGGTTGCCAAGCTTCCTAAAATTACGAATCTCCAGAAATCTCAGCAAATATTTTTTCACCCAAACTGGATGATCTTTCAGGTAATGATCAGTACACTAAGGCGACGTGGTTCCCCAAATTTCGTTCTTCTATGTTGAAGCGTTCGTTTCCAGTAACACTTTGAATTTTTAGGTTTCACTCTGTTTTCTCCTATATTGATAGATGTATTTGGAACTCTAAATCCAACAGTGTTTGTGCTAGCTTCTTGAAACTTGACACAATAAAGTAGTTTCACGTTCTATCTCTACGTTTTGTTTCCTCTTGATGTAGCCCTAAGCAGTAACTGGCGAGAAACACTTTCATGGAAAGGGGTTGCCAAGCTTCCTAAAATTACGAATCTCCAGAAATCTCAGCAAATATTTTTTCACCCAAACTGAATGATACTTTCAGGTAATGATCAGTACACTAAGGCGACTTGGTTCCCCAAATTTCGTTCTTCTATGTTCACGCGTTCGTTTGCAGTAACACTTTGAATTTTTAGGTTTCACTCTGTTTTCTCCTATATTGATAGATGTATTTGGAACTCTAAATCCAACACGGTTTGTGCTAGCTTCTTGAAACTTGACACAATAAAGTAGTTTCACGTTCTATCTCTACGTTTTGTTTCCTCTTGATGTAGCCCTAAGCAGTGACTGGCGAGAAACACTTTCATGGAAAGGGGTTGCCAGGCTTCCCAAAATTACGAATCTCCAGAAATCTCAGCAAATATTTTTTCACCCAAACTGAATGATACTTTCAGGTAATGATCAGTACACTAAGGCGACTTGGTTCCCCAAATTTCCTTCTTCTATGTTGAAGCGTTCGTTTCCAGTAACAGTTTGAATTTTTAGGTTTCACTCTGTTTTCTCCTATATTGATAGATGTATTTGTAACTCTAAATCCAACAGGGTTTGTGCTAGCTTCTTGAAACTTGACACAATAAAGTAGTTTCACGTTCTATCTCTATGTTTTGTTTCCTCTTGATGTAGCCTTAAGCAGTGACTGGCGAGAAACACTTTCATGGAAAGGGGTTGCCAAGCTTCCTAAAATTACGAATCTCCAGAAATCTCAGCAAATATTTTTTCACCCAAACTAGATGATACTTTCAGGTAATGATCAGTACACTAAGGCGACTTGGTTCCCCAAATTTCGTTCTTCTATGTTGAAGCGTTCGTTTGCAGTAACACTTTGAATTTTTAGGTTTCACTCTGTTTTCTCCTATATTGATAGATGTATTTGGAACTCTAAATCCAACAGTGTTTGTGCTAGCTTCTTGAAACTTGACACAATAAAGTAGTTTCACGTTCTATCTCTACGTTTTGTTTCCTCTTGATGTAGTCCTAAGCAGTAACTGGCGAGAAACACTTTCATGGAAAGGGGTTGCCAAGCTTCCTAAAATTACGAATCTCCAGAAATCTCAGCAAATATTTTTTCACCCAAACTGAATGATACTTTCAGGTAATGATCAGTACACTAAGGCGACTTGGTTCCCCAAATTTCTTTCTTCTATGTTGAAGCGTTCGTTTGCAGTAACACTTTGAATTTTTAGGTTTCACTCTGTTTTCTCCTATATTGATAGATGTATTTGGAACTCTAAATCCAACAGGGTTTGTGCTAGCTTCTTGAAACTTGACACAATAAAGTAGTTTCACGTTCTATCTCTACGTTTTGTTTCCTCTTGATGTAGCCCTAAGCAGTGACTGGCGAGAAACACTTTCATGGAAAGGGGTTGCCAGGCTTCCCAAAATTACGAATCTCCAGAAATCTCAGCAAATATTTTTTCACCCAAACTGGATGATACTTTCAGGTAATGATCAGTACACTAAGGCGACTTGGTTCCCCAAATTTCGTTCTTCTATGTTGAAGCGTTCGTTTCCAGTAACAGTTTGAATTTTTAGGTTTCACTCTGTTTTCTCCTATATTGATAGATGTATTTGGAACTCTAAATCCAACAGGGTTTGTGCTAGCTTCTTGAAACTTGACACAATAAAGTAGTTTCACGTTCTATCTCTACGTTTTGTTTCCTCTTGATGTAGCCCTAAGCAGTTACTGGCGGGAAACACTTTCATGGAAAGGGGTTGCCAAGCTTCCTAAAATTACGAATCTCCAGAAATCTCAGCAAATATTTTTTCACCCAAACTGAATGATACTTTCAGGTAATGATCAGTACACTAAGGCGACTTGGTTCCCCAAATTTCGTTCTTCTATGTTGAAGCGTTCATTTGCAGTAACACTTTGAATTTTTAGGTTTCACTCTGTTTTCTCCTATATTGATAGATGTATTTGGAACTCTAAATCCAACACGGTTTGTGCTAGCTTCTTGAAACTTGACACAATAAAGTAGTTTCAAGTTCTATCTCTATGTTTCGTTTCCTCTTGATGTAGCCCTAAGCAGTGACTGGCGAGAAACACTTTCATGGAAAGGGGTTGCCAGGCTTCCCAAAATTACGAATCTCCAGAAATCTCAGCAAATATTTTTTCACCCAAACTGGATGATACTTTCAGGTAATGATCAGTACACTAAGGCGACTTGGTTCCCCAAATTTCGTTCTTCTATGTTGAAGCGTTCGTTTCCAGTAACACTTTGAATTTTTAGGTTTCACTCTGTTTTCTCCTATATTGATAGATGTATTTGGAACTCTAAATCCAACACGGTTTGTGCTAGCTTCTTGAAACTTGACACAATAAAGTAGTTTCACGTTCTATCTCTACGTTTTGTTTCCTCTTGATGTAGCCCTAAGCAGTGACTGGCGAGAAACACTTTCATGGAAAGGGGTTGCCAGGCTTCCCAAAATTACGAATCTCCAGAAATCTCAGCAAATATTTTTTCACCCAAACTGAATGATACTTTCAGGTAATGATCAGTACACTAAGGCGACTTGGTTCCCCAAATTTCCTTCTTCTATGTTGAAGCGTTCGTTTCCAGTAACAGTTTGAATTTTTAGGTTTCACTCTGTTTTCTCCTATATTGATAGATGTATTTGTAACTCTAAATCCAACAGGGTTTGTGCTAGCTTCTTGAAACTTGACACAATAAAGTAGTTTCACGTTCTATCTCTATGTTTTGTTTCCTCTTGATGTAGCCTTAAGCAGTGACTGGCGAGAAACACTTTCATGGAAAGGGGTTGCCAAGCTTCCTAAAATTACGAATCTCCAGAAATCTCAGCAAATATTTTTTCACCCAAACTAGATGATACTTTCAGGTAATGATCAGTACACTAAGGCGACTTGGTTCCCCAAATTTCGTTCTTCTATGTTGAAGCGTTCGTTTGCAGTAACACTTTGAATTTTTAGGTTTCACTCTGTTTTCTCCTATATTGATAGATGTATTTGGAACTCTAAATCCAACAGTGTTTGTGCTAGCTTCTTGAAACTTGACACAATAAAGTAGTTTCACGTTCTATCTCTACGTTTTGTTTCCTCTTGATGTAGCCCTAAGCAGTAACTGGCGAGAAACACTTTCATGGAAAGGGGTAGCCAAGCTTCCTAAAATTACGAATCTCCAGAAATCTCAGCAAATATTTTTTCACCCAAACTGAATGATACTTTCAGGTAATGATCAGTACACTAAGGCGACTTGGTTCCCCAAATTTCGTTCTTCTATGTTGAAGCGTTCATTTGCAGTAACACTTTGAATTTTTAGGTTTCACTCTGTTTTCTCCTATATTGATAGATGTATTTGGAACTCTAAATCCAACACGGTTTGTGCTAGCTTCTTGAAACTTGACACAATAAAGTAGTTTCACGTTCTATCTCTATGTTTTGTTTCCTCTTGATGTAGCCCTAAGCAGTGACTGGCGAGAAACACTTTCATGGAAAGGGGTTGCCAGGCTTCCCAAAATTACGAATCTCCAGAAATCTCAGCAAATATTTTTTCACCCAAACTGGATGATACTTTCAGGTAATGATCAGTACACTAAGGCGACTTGGTTCCCCAAATTTCGTTCTTCTATGTTGAAGCGTTCGTTTCCAGTAACACTTTGAATTTTTAGGTTTCACTCTGTTTTCTCCTATATTGATAGATGTATTTGGAACTCTAAATCCAACACGGTTTGTGCTAGCTTCTTGAAACTTGACACAATAAAGTAGTTTCACGTTCTATCTCTACGTTTTGTTTCCTCTTGATGTAGCCCTAAGCAGTTACTGGCGGGAAACACTTTCATGGAAAGGGGTTGCCAAGCTTCCTAAAATTACGAATCTCCAGAAATCTCAGCAAATATTTTTTCACCCAAACTGGATGATACTTTCAGGTAATGATCAGTACACTAAGGCGACTTGGTTCCCCAAATTTCGTTCTTCTATGTTGAAGCGTTCGTTTCCAGTAACACTTTGAATTTTTAGGTTTCACTCTGTTTTCTCCTATATTGATAGATGTATTTGGAACTCTAAATCCAACACGGTTTGTGCTAGCTTCTTGAAACTTGACACAATAAAGTAGTTTCACGTTCTATCTCTACGTTTTGTTTCCTCTTGATATAGCCCTAAGCAGTGACTGGCGAGAAACACTTTCATGGAAAGGGGTTGCCAGGCTTCCCAAAATTACGAATCTCCAGAAATCTCAGCCAATATTTTTTCACCCAAACTGGATGATACTTTCAGGTAATGATCAGTACACTAAGGCGACTTGGTTCCCCAAATTTCGTTCTTCTATGTTGAAGCGTTCGTTTCCAGTAACAGTTTGAATTTTTAGGTTTCACTCTGTTTTCTCCTATATTGATAGATGTATTTGGAACTCTAAATCCAACAGGGTTTGTGCTAGCTTCTTGAAACTTGACACAATAAAGTAGTTTCACGTTCTATCTCTACGTTTTGTTTCCTCTTGATGTAGCCCTAAGCAGTTACTGGCGGGAAACACTTTCATGGAAAGGGGTTGCCAAGCTTCCTAAAATTACGAATCTCCAGAAATCTCAGCAAATATTTTTTCACCCAAACTGGATGATACTTTCAGGTAATGATCAGTACACTAAGGCGACTTGGTTCCCCAAATTTCGTTCTTCTATGTTGAAGCGTTCGTTTCCAGTAACACTTTGAATTTTTAGGTTTCACTCTGTTATCTCCTATATTGATACATGTATTTGGAACTCTAAATCCAACAGTGTTTGTGCTAGCTTCTTGAAACTTGACACAATAAAGTAGTTTCACGTTCTATCTCTACGTTTTGTTTCCTCTTGATGTAGCCCTAAGCAGTAACTGGCGAGAAACACTTTCATGGAAAGGGGTTGCCAAGCTTCCTAAAATTACGAATCTCCAGAAATCTCAGCAAATATTTTTTCACCCAAACTGAATGATACTTTCAGGTAATGATCAGTACACTAAGGCGACTTGGTTCCCCAAATTTCGTTCTTCTATGTTGACGCGTTCGTTTGCAATAACACTTTGAATTTTTAGGTTTCACTCTGTTTTCTCCTATATTGATAGATGTATTTGGAACTCTAAATCCAACACGGTTTGTGCTAGCTTCTTGAAACTTGACACAATAAAGTAGTTTCACGTTCTATCTCTACGTTTTGTTTCCTCTTGATGTAGCCCTAAGCAGTGACTGGCGAGAAACACTTTCATGGAAAGGGGTTGCCAGGCTTCCCAAAATTACGAATCTCCAGAAATCTCAGCAAATATTTTTTCACCCAAACTGAATGATACTTTCAGGTAATGATCAGTACACTAAGGCGACTTGGTTCCCCAAATTTCCTTCTTCTATATTGAAGCGTTCGTTTCCAGTAACAGTTTGAATTTTTAGGTTTCACTCTGTTTTCTCCTATATTGATAGATGTATTTGTAACACTAAATCCAACACGGTTTGTGCTAGCTTCTTGAAACTTGACACAATAAAGTAGTTTCACGTTCTATCTCTATGTTTTGTTTCCTCTTGATGTAGCCTTAAGCAGTGACTGGCGAGAAACACTTTCATGGAAAGGTGTTGCCAAGCTTCCTAAAATTATGAATCTCCAGAAATCTCAGCAAATATTTTTTCACCCAAACTAGATGATACTTTCAGGTAATGATCAGTACACTAAGGCGACTTGGTTCCCCAAATTTCGTTCTTCTATGTTGAAGCGTTCGTTTGCAGTAACACTTTGAATTTTTAGGTTTCACTCTGTTTTCTCCTATATTGATAGATGTATTTGGAACTCTAAATCCAACAGTGTTTGTGCTAGCTTCTTGAAACTTGACACAATAAAGTAGTTTCACGTTCTATCTCTACCTTTTGTTTCCTCTTGATGTAGCCCTAAGCAGTAACTGGCGAGAAACACTTTCATGGAAAGGGGTAGCCAAGCTTCCTAAAATTACGAATCTCCAGAAATCTCAGCAAATATTTTTTCACCCAAACTGAATGATACTTTCAGGTAATGATCAGTACACTAAGGCGACTTGGTTCCCCAAATTTCCTTCTTCTATGTTGAAGCGTTCGTTTGCAGTAACACTTTGAATTTTTAGGTTTCACTCTGTTTTCTCCTATATTGATAGATGTATTTGGAACTCTAAATCCAACAGTGTTTGTGCTAGCTTCTTGAAACTTGACACAATAAAGTAGTTTCACGTTCTATCTCTACGTTTTGTTTCCTCTTGATGTAGCCCTAAGCAGTAACTGGCGAGAAACACTTTCATGGAAAGGGGTAGCCAAGCTTCCTAAAATTACGAATCTCCAGAAATCTCAGCAAATATTTTTTCACCCAAACTGAATGATACTTTCAGGTAATGATCAGTACACTAAGGCGACTTGGTTCCCCAAATTTCGTTCTTCTATGTTGAAGCGTTCGTTTGCAGTAACAGTTTGAATTTTTAGGTTTCACTCTGTTTTCTCCTATATTGATAGATGTATTTGGAACTCTAAATCCAACACGGTTTGTGCTAGCTTCTTGAAACTTGACACAATAAAGTAGTTTCACGTTGTATCTCTACGTTTTGTTTCCTCTTGATGTAGCCCTAAGCAGTGACTGGCGAGAAACACTTTCATGGAAAGGGGTTGCCAGGCTTCCCAAAATTACGAATCTCCAGAAATCTCAGCAAATATTTTTTCACCCAAACTGAATGATACTTTGAGGTAATGATCAGTACACTAAGGCGACTTGGTTCCCCAAATTTCCTTCTTCTATGTTGAAGCGTTCGTTTCCAGTAACAGTTTGAATTTTTAGGTTTCACTCTGTTTTCTCCTATATTGATAGATGTATTTGTAACACTAAATCCAACACGGTTTGTGCTAGCTTCTTGAAACTTGACACAATAAAGTAGTTTCACGTTCTATCTCTATGTTTTGTTTCCTCTTGATGTAGCCTTAAGCAGTGACTGGCGAGAAACACTTTCATGGAAAGGGGTTGCCAAGCTTCCTAAAATTACGAATCTCCAGAAATCTCAGCAAATATTTTTTCACCCAAACTAGATGATACTTTCAGGTAATGATCAGTACACTAAGGCGACTTGGTTCCCCAAATTTCCTTCTTCTATGTTGAAGCGTTCGTTTGCAGTAACACTTTGAATTTTTAGGTTTCACTCTGTTTTCTCCTATATTGATAGATGTATTTGGAACTCTAAATCCAACAGTGTTTGTGCTAGCTTCTTGAAACTTGACACAATAAAGTAGTTTCACGTTCTATCTCTACGTTTTGTTTCCTCTTGATGTAGCCCTAAGCAGTAACTGGCGAGAAACACTTTCATGGAAAGGGGTAGCCAAGCTTCCTAAAATTACGAATCTCCAGAAATCTCAGCAAATATTTTTTCACCCAAACTGAATGATACTTTCAGGTAATGATCAGTACACTAAGGCGACTTGGTTCCCCAAATTTCGTTCTTCTATGTTGAAGCGTTCGTTTGCAGTAACACTTTGAATTTTTAGGTTTCACTCTGTTTTCTCCTATATTGATAGATGTATTTGGAACTCTAAATCCAACACGGTTTGTGCTAGCTTCTTGAAACTTGACACAATAAAGTAGTTTCACGTTCTATCTCTATGTTTTGTTTCCTCTTGATGTAGCCCTAAGCAGTGACTGGCGAGAAACACTTTCATGGAAAGGGGTTGCCAGGCTTCCCAAAATTACGAATCTCCAGAAATCTCAGCAAATATTTTTTCACCCAAACTGGATGATACTTTCAGGTAATGATCAGTACACTAAGGCGACTTGGTTCCCCAAATTTCGTTCTTCTATGTTGAAGCGTTCGTTTCCAGTAACAGTTTGAATTTTTAGGTTTCACTCTGTTTTCTCCTATATTGATAGATGTATTTGGAACTCTAAATCCAACAGGGTTTGTGCTAGCTTCTTGAAACTTGACACAATAAAGTAGTTTCACGTTCTATCTCTACGTTTTGTTTCCTCTTGATGTAGCCCTAAGCAGTTACTGGCGGGAAACACTTTCATGGAAAGGGGTTGCCAAGCTTCCTAAAATTACGAATCTCCAGAAATCTCAGCAAATATTTTTTCACCCAAACTGGATGATCTTTCAGGTAATGATCAGTACACTAAGGCGACGTGGTTCCCCAAATTTCGTTCTTCTATGTTGAAGCGTTCGTTTCCAGTAACACTTTGAATTTTTAGGTTTCACTCTGTTTTCTCCTATATTGATAGATGTATTTGGAACTCTAAATCCAACAGTGTTTGTGCTAGCTTCTTGAAACTTGACACAATAAAGTAGTTTCACGTTCTATCTCTATGTTTTGTTTCCTCTTGATGTAGCCTTAAGCAGTGACTGGCGAGAAACACTTTCATGGAAAGGGGTTGCCAAGCTTCCTAAAATTACGAATCTCCAGAAATCTCAGCAAATATTTTTTCACCCAAACTAGATGATACTTTCAGGTAATGATCAGTACACTAAGGCGACTTGGTTCCCCAAATTTCGTTCTTCTATGTTGAAGCGTTCGTTTGCAGTAACACTTTGAATTTTTAGGTTTCACTCTGTTTTCTCCTATATTGATAGATGTATTTGGAACTCTAAATCCAACAGTGTTTGTGCTAGCTTCTTGAAACTTGACACAATAAAGTAGTTTCACGTTCTATCTCTACGTTTTGTTTCCTCTTGATGTAGCCCTAAGCAGTAACTGGCGAGAAACACTTTCATGGAAAGGGGTAGCCAAGCTTCCTAAAATTACGAATCTCCAGAAATCTCAGCAAATATTTTTTCACCCAAACTGAATGATACTTTCAGGTAATGATCAGTACACTAAGGCGACTTGGTTCCCCAAATTTCGTTCTTCTATGTTGAAGCGTTCATTTGCAGTAACACTTTGAATTTTTAGGTTTCACTCTGTTTTCTCCTATATTGATAGATGTATTTGGAACTCTAAATCCAACACGGTTTGTGCTAGCTTCTTGAAACTTGACACAATAAAGTAGTTTCACGTTCTATCTCTATGTTTTGTTTCCTCTTGATGTAGCCCTAAGCAGTGACTGGCGAGAAACACTTTCATGGAAAGGGGTTGCCAGGCTTCCCAAAATTACGAATCTCCAGAAATCTCAGCAAATATTTTTTCACCCAAACTGGATGATACTTTCAGGTAATGATCAGTACACTAAGGCGACTTGGTTCCCCAAATTTCGTTCTTCTATGTTGAAGCGTTCGTTTCCAGTAACAGTTTGAATTTTTAGGTTTCACTCTGTTTTCTCCTATATTGATAGATGTATTTGGAACTCTAAATCCAACAGGGTTTGTGCTAGCTTCTTGAAACTTGACACAATAAAGTAGTTTCACGTTCTATCTCTACGTTTTGTTTCCTCTTGATGTAGCCCTAAGCAGTTACTGGCGGGAAACACTTTCATGGAAAGGGGTTGCCAAGCTTCCTAAAATTACGAATCTCCAGAAATCTCAGCAAATATTTTTTCACCCAAACTGGATGATACTTTCAGGTAATGATCAGTACACTAAGGCGACTTGGTTCCCCAAATTTCGTTCTTCTATGTTGAAGCGTTCGTTTCCAGTAACACTTTGAATTTTTAGGTTTCACTCTGTTTTCTCCTATATTGATAGATGTATTTGGAACTCTAAATCCAACAGTGTTTGTGCTAGCTTCTTGAAACTTGACACAATAAAGTAGTTTCACGTTCTATCTCTACGTTTTGTTTCCTCTTGATGTAGTCCTAAGCAGTAACTGGCGAGAAACACTTTCATGGAAAGGGGTTGCCAAGCTTCCTAAAATTACGAATCTCCAGAAATCTCAGCAAATATTTTTTCACCCAAACTGAATGATACTTTCAGGTAATGATCAGTACACTAAGGCGACTTGGTTCCCCAAATTTCTTTCTTCTATGTTGAAGCGTTCGTTTGCAGTAACACTTTGAATTTTTAGGTTTCACTCTGTTTTCTCCTATATTGATAGATGTATTTGGAACTCTAAATCCAACACGGTTTGTGCTAGCTTCTTGAAACTTGACACAATAAAGTAGT
Organism: Spermophilus citellus; assembly: GCF_964194105.1. NCBI lineage: Eukaryota > Metazoa > Chordata > Mammalia > Rodentia > Sciuridae > Spermophilus > Spermophilus citellus. The sequence continues at coordinate 10,214,662 of NC_138192.1, read as the reverse complement.
TTCACGTTCTATCTCTACGTTTTGTTTCCTCTTGATGTAGCCCTAAGCAGTGACTTGCGAGAAACACTTTCATGGAAAGGGGTTGCCAGGCTTCCCAAAATTACGAATCTCCAGAAATCTCAGCAAATATTTTTTCACCCAAACTGGATGATACTTTCAGGTAATGATCAGTACACTAAGGCGACTTGGTTCCCCAAATTTCGTTCTTCTATGTTGAAGCGTTCGTTTCCAGTAACAGTTTGAATTTTTAGGTTTCACTCTGTTTTCTCCTATATTGATAGATGTATTTGGAACTCTAAATCCAACAGGGTTTGTGCTAGCTTCTTGAAACTTGACACAATAAAGTAGTTTCACGTTCTATCTCTACGTTTTGTTTCCTCTTGATGTAGCCCTAAGCAGTTACTGGCGGGAAACACTTTCATGGAAAGGGGTTGCCAAGCTTCCTAAAATTACGAATCTCCAGAAATCTCAGCAAATATTTTTTCACCCAAACTGGATGATACTTTCAGGTAATGATCAGTACACTAAGGCGACTTGGTTCCCCAAATTTCGTTCTTCTATGTTGAAGCGTTCGTTTCCAGTAACACTTTGAATTTTTAGGTTTCACTCTGTTTTCTCCTATATTGATAGATGTATTTGGAACTCTAAATCCAACAGTGTTTGTGCTAGCTTCTTGAAACTTGACACAATAAAGTAGTTTCACGTTCTATCTCTACGTTTTGTTTCCTCTTGATGTAGCCCTAAGCAGTGACTGGCGAGAAACACTTTCATGGAAAGGGGTTGCCAGGCTTCCCAAAATTACGAATCTCCAGAAATCTCAGCAAATATTTTTTCACCCAAACTGAATGATACTTTCAGGTAATGATCAGTACACTAAGGCGACTTGGTTCCCCAAATTTCCTTCTTCTATGTTGAAGCGTTCGTTTCCAGTAACAGTTTGAATTTTTAGGTTTCACTCTGTTTTCTCCTATATTGATAGATGTATTTGTAACTCTAAATCCAACAGGGTTTGTGCTAGCTTCTTGAAACTTGACACAATAAAGTAGTTTCACGTTCTATCTCTATGTTTTGTTTCCTCTTGATGTAGCCTTAAGCAGTGACTGGCGAGAAACACTTTCATGGAAAGGGGTTGCCAAGCTTCCTAAAATTACGAATCTCCAGAAATCTCAGCAAATATTTTTTCACCCAAACTAGATGATACTTTCAGGTAATGATCAGTACACTAAGGCGACTTGGTTCCCCAAATTTCGTTCTTCTATGTTGAAGCGTTCGTTTGCAGTAACACTTTGAATTTTTAGGTTTCACTCTGTTTTCTCCTATATTGATAGATGTATTTGGAACTCTAAATCCAACAGTGTTTGTGCTAGCTTCTTGAAACTTGACACAATAAAGTAGTTTCACGTTCTATCTCTACGTTTTGTTTCCTCTTGATGTAGCCCTAAGCAGTAACTGGCGAGAAACACTTTCATGGAAAGGGGTAGCCAAGCTTCCTAAAATTACGAATCTCCAGAAATCTCAGCAAATATTTTTTCACCCAAACTGAATGATACTTTCAGGTAATGATCAGTACACTAAGGCGACTTGGTTCCCCAAATTTCGTTCTTCTATGTTGAAGCGTTCATTTGCAGTAACACTTTGAATTTTTAGGTTTCACTCTGTTTTCTCCTATATTGATAGATGTATTTGGAACTCTAAATCCAACACGGTTTGTGCTAGCTTCTTGAAACTTGACACAATAAAGTAGTTTCACGTTCTATCTCTATGTTTTGTTTCCTCTTGATGTAGCCCTAAGCAGTGACTGGCGAGAAACACTTTCATGGAAAGGGGTTGCCAGGCTTCCCAAAATTACGAATCTCCAGAAATCTCAGCAAATATTTTTTCACCCAAACTGGATGATACTTTCAGGTAATGATCAGTACACTAAGGCGACTTGGTTCCCCAAATTTCGTTCTTCTATGTTGAAGCGTTCGTTTCCAGTAACACTTTGAATTTTTAGGTTTCACTCTGTTTTCTCCTATATTGATAGATGTATTTGGAACTCTAAATGCAACACGGTTTGTGCTAGCTTCTTGAAACTTGACACAATAAAGTAGTTTCACGTTCTATCTCTACGTTTTGTTTCCTCTTGATGTAGCCCTAAGCAGTGACTGGCGAGAAACACTTTCATGGAAAGGGGTTGCCAGGCTTCCCAAAATTACGAATCTCCAGAAATCTCAGCAAATATTTTTTCACCCAAACTGAATGATACTTTCAGGTAATGATCAGTACACTAAGGCGACTTGGTTCCCCAAATTTCCTTCTTCTATGTTGAAGCGTTCGTTTCCAGTAACAGTTTGAATTTTTAGGTTTCACTCTGTTTTCTCCTATATTGATAGATGTATTTGTAACTCTAAATCCAACAGGGTTTGTGCTAGCTTCTTTAAACTTGACACAATAAAGTAGTTTCACGTTCTATCTCTATGTTTTGTTTCCTCTTGATGTAGCCTTAAGCAGTGACTGGCGAGAAACACTTTCATGGAAAGGGGTTGCCAAGCTTCCTAAAATTACGAATCTCCAGAAATCTCAGCAAATATTTTTTCACCCAAACTAGATGATACTTTCAGGTAATGATCAGTACACTAAGGCGACTTGGTTCCCCAAATTTCGTTCTTCTATGTTGAAGCGTTCGTTTGCAGTAACACTTTGAATTTTTAGGTTTCACTCTGTTTTCTCCTATATTGATAGATGTATTTGGAACTCTAAATCCAACAGTGTTTGTGCTAGCTTCTTGAAACTTGACACAATAAAGTAGTTTCACGTTCTATCTCTACGTTTTGTTTCCTCTTGATGTAGCCCTAAGCAGTAACTGGCGAGAAACACTTTCATGGAAAGGGGTAGCCAAGCTTCCTAAAATTACGAATCTCCAGAAATCTCAGCAAATATTTTTTCACCCAAACTGAATGCTACTTTCAGGTAATGATCAGTACACTAAGGCGACTTGGTTCCCCAAATTTCGTTCTTCTATGTTGAAGCGTTCATTTGCAGTAACACTTTGAATTTTTAGGTTTCACTCTGTTTTCTCCTATATTGATAGATGTATTTGGAACTCTAAATCCAACACGGTTTGTGCTAGCTTCTTGAAACTTGACACAATAAAGTAGTTTCACGTTCTATCTCTATGTTTTGTTTCCTCTTGATGTAGCCCTAAGCAGTGACTGGCGAGAAACACTTTCATGGAAAGGGGTTGCCAGGCTTCCCAAAATTACGAATCTCCAGAAATCTCAGCAAATATTTTTTCACCCAAACTGGATGATACTTTCAGGTAATGATCAGTACACTAAGGCGACTTGGTTCCCCAAATTTCGTTCTTCTATGTTGAAGCGTTCGTTTCCAGTAACAGTTTGAATTTTTAGGTTTCACTCTGTTTTCTCCTATATTGATAGATGTATTTGGAACTCTAAATCCAACAGGGTTTGTGCTAGCTTCTTGAAACTTGACACAATAAAGTAGTTTCACGTTCTATCTCTACGTTTTGTTTCCTCTTGATGTAGCCCTAAGCAGTTACTGGCGGGAAACACTTTCATGGAAAGGGGTTGCCAAGCTTCCTAAAATTACGAATCTCCAGAAATCTCAGCAAATATTTTTTCACCCAAACTGGATGATACTTTCAGGTAATGATCAGTACACTAAGGCGACTTGGTTCCCCAAATTTCGTTCTTCTATGTTGAAGCGTTCGTTTCCAGTAACACTTTGAATTTTTAGGTTTCACTCTGTTTTCTCCTATATTGATAGATGTATTTGGAACTCTAAATCCAACAGTGTTTGTGCTAGCTTCTTGAAACTTGACACAATAAAGTAGTTTCACGTTCTATCTCTACGTTTTGTTTCCTCTTGATGTAGTCCTAAGCAGTAACTGGCGAGAAACACTTTCATGGAAAGGGGTTGCCAAGCTTCCTAAAATTACGAATCTCCAGAAATCTCAGCAAATATTTTTTCACCCAAACTGAATGATACTTTCAGGTAATGATCAGTACACTAAGGCGACTTGGTTCCCCAAATTTCTTTCTTCTATGTTGAAGCGTTCGTTTGCAGTAACACTTTGAATTTTTAGGTTTCACTCTGTTTTCTCCTATATTGATAGATGTATTTGGAACTCTAAATCCAACACGGTTTGTGCTAGCTTCTTGAAACTTGACACAATAAAGTAGTTTCACGTTCTATCTCTACGTTTTGTTTCCTCTTGATGTAGCCCTAAGCAGTGACTGGCGAGAAACACTTTCATGGAAAGGGGTTGCCAGGCTTCCCAAAATTACGAATCTCCAGAAATCTCAGCAAATATTTTTTCACCCAAACTGGATGATACTTTCAGGTAATGATCAGTACACTAAGGCGACTTGGTTCCCCAAATTTCGTTCTTCTATGTTGAAGCGTTCGTTTCCAGTAACAGTTTGAATTTTTAGGTTTCACTCTGTTTTCTCCTATATTGATAGATGTATTTGGAACTCTAAATCCAACAGGGTTTGTGCTAGCTTCTTGAAACTTGACACAATAAAGTAGTTTCACGTTCTATCTCTACGTTTTGTTTCCTCTTGATGTAGCCCTAAGCAGTTACTGGCGGGAAACACTTTCATGGAAAGGGGTTGCCAAGCTTCCTAAAATTACGAATCTCCAGAAATCTCAGCAAATATTTTTTCACCCAAACTAGATGATACTTTCAGGTAATGATCAGTACACTAAGGCGACTTGGTTCCCCAAATTTCGTTCTTCTATGTTGAAGCGTTCGTTTGCAGTAACACTTTGAATTTTTAGGTTTCACTCTGTTTTCTCCTATATTGATAGATGTATTTGGAACTCTAAATCCAACAGTGTTTGTGCTAGCTTCTTGAAACTTGACACAATAAAGTAGTTTCACGTTCTATCTCTACGTTTTGTTTCCTCTTGATGTAGCCCTAAGCAGTAACTGGCGAGAAACACTTTCATGGAAAGGGGTAGCCAAGCTTCCTAAAATTACGAATCTCCAGAAATCTCAGCAAATATTTTTTCACCCAAACTGAATGATACTTTCAGGTAATGATCAGTACACTAAGGCGACTTGGTTCCCCAAATTTCGTTCTTCTATGTTGAAGCGTTCATTTGCAGTAACACTTTGAATTTTTAGGTTTCACTCTGTTTTCTCCTATATTGATAGATGTATTTGGAACTCTAAATCCAACACGGTTTGTGCTAGCTTCTTGAAACTTGACACAATAAAGTAGTTTCACGTTCTATCTCTATGTTTTGTTTCCTCTTGATGTAGCCCTAAGCAGTGACTGGCGAGAAACACTTTCATGGAAAGGGGTTGCCAGGCTTCCCAAAATTACGAATCTCCAGAAATCTCAGCAAATATTTTTTCACGCAAACTGGATGATACTTTCAGGTAATGATCAGTACAGTAAGGCGACTTGGTTCCCCAAATTTCGTTCTTCTATGTTGAAGCGTTCGTTTCCAGTAACACTTTGAATTTTTAGGTTTCACTCTGTTTTCTCCTATATTGATAGATGTATTTGGAACTCTAAATCCAACACGGTTTGTGCTAGCTTCTTGAAACTTGACACAATAAAGTAGTTTCACGTTCTATCTCTACGTTTTGTTTCCTCTTGATGTAGCCCTAAGCAGTGACTGGCGAGAAACACTTTCATGGAAAGGGGTTGCCAGGCTTCCCAAAATTACGAATCTCCAGAAATCTCAGCAAATATTTTTTCACCCAAACTGAATGATACTTTCAGGTAATGATCAGTACACTAAGGCGACTTGGTTCCCCAAATTTCCTTCTTCTATGTTGAAGCGTTCGTTTCCAGTAACAGTTTGAATTTTTAGGTTTCACTCTGTTTTCTCCTATATTGATAGATGTATTTGTAACTCTAAATCCAACAGGGTTTGTGCTAGCTTCTTGAAACTTGACACAATAAAGTAGTTTCACGTTCTATCTCTATGTTTTGTTTCCTCTTGATGTAGCCTTAAGCAGTGACTGGCGAGAAACACTTTTATGGAAAGGGGTTGCCAAGCTTCCTAAAATTACGAATCTCCAGAAATCTCAGCAAATATTTTTTCACCCAAACTAGATGATACTTTCAGGTAATGATCAGTACACTAAGGCGACTTGGTTCCCCAAATTTCGTTCTTCTATGTTGAAGCGTTCGTTTGCAGTAACACTTTGAATTTTTAGGTTTCACTCTGTTTTCTCCTATATTGATAGATGTATTTGGAACTCTAAATCCAACAGTGTTTGTGCTAGCTTCTTGAAACTTGACACAATAAAGTAGTTTCACGTTCTATCTCTACGTTTTGTTTCCTCTTGATGTAGCCCTAAGCAGTAACTGGCGAGAAACACTTTCATGGAAAGGGGTAGCCAAGCTTCCTAAAATTACGAATCTCCAGAAATCTCAGCAAATATTTTTTCACCCAAACTGAATGATACTTTCAGGTAATGATCAGTACACTAAGGCGACTTGGTTCCCCAAATTTCGTTCTTCTATGTTGAAGCGTTCATTTGCAGTAACACTTTGAATTTTTAGGTTTCACTCTGTTTTCTCCTATATTGATAGATGTATTTGGAACTCTAAATCCAACACGGTTTGGCTAGCTTCTTGAAACTTGACACAATAAAGTAGTTTCACGTTCTATCTCTATGTTTTGTTTCCTCTTGATGTAGCCCTAAGCAGTGACTGGCGAGAAACACTTTCATGGAAAGGGGTTGCCAGGCTTCCCAAAATTACGAATCTCCAGAAATCTCAGCAAATATTTTTTCACCCAAACTGGATGATACTTTCAGGTAATGATCAGTACACTAAGGCGACTTGGTTCCCCAAATTTCGTTCTTCTATGTTGAAGCGTTCGTTTCCAGTAACAGTTTGAATTTTTAGGTTTCACTCTGTTTTCTCCTATATTGATAGATGTATTTGGAACTCTAAATCCAACAGGGTTTGTGCTAGCTTCTTGAAACTTGACACAATAAAGTAGTTTCACGTTCTATCTCTACGTTTTGTTTCCTCTTGATGTAGCCCTAAGCAGTTACTGGCGGGAAACACTTTCATGGAAAGGGGTTGCCAAGCTTCCTAAAATTACGAATCTCCAGAAATCTCAGCAAATATTTTTTCACCCAAACTGGATGATACTTTCAGGTAATGATCAGTACACTAAGGCGACTTGGTTCCCCAAATTTCGTTCTTCTATGTTGAAGCGTTCGTTTGCAGTAACACTTTGAATTTTTAGGTTTCACTCTGTTTTCTCCTATATTGATAGATGTATTTGGAACTCTAAATCCAACAGTGTTTGTGCTAGCTTCTTGAAACTTGACACAATAAAGTAGTTTCACGTTCTATCTCTACGTTTTGTTTCCTCTTGATGTAGCCCTAAGCAGTAACTGGCGAGAAACACTTTCATGGAAAGGGGTAGCCAAGCTTCCTAAAATTACGAATCTCCAGAAATCTCAGCAAATATTTTTTCACCCAAACTGAATGATACTTTCAGGTAATGATCAGTACACTAAGGCGACTTGGTTCCCCAAATTTCGTTCTTCTATGTTGAAGCGTTCATTTGCAGTAACACTTTGAATTTTTAGGTTTCACTCTGTTTTCTCCTATATTGATAGATGTATTTGGAACTCTAAATCCAACACGGTTTGTGCTAGCTTCTTGAAACTTGACACAATAAAGTAGTTTCACGTTCTATCTCTATGTTTTGTTTCCTCTTGATGTAGCCCTAAGCAGTGACTGGCGAGAAACACTTTCATGGAAAGGGGTTGCCAGGCTTCCCAAAATTACGAATCTCCAGAAATCTCAGCAAATATTTTTTCACCCAAACTGGATGATACTTTCAGGTAATGATCAGTACACTAAGGCGACTTGGTTCCCCAAATTTCGTTCTTCTATGTTGAAGCGTTCGTTTCCAGTAACACTTTGAATTTTTAGGTTTCACTCTGTTTTCTCCTATATTGATAGATGTATTTGGAACTCTAAATCCAACACGGTTTGTGCTAGCTTCTTGAAACTTGACACAATAAAGTAGTTTCACGTTCTATCTCTACGTTTTGTTTCCTCTTGATGTAGCCCTAAGCAGTGACTGGCGAGAAACACTTTCATGGAAAGGGGTTGCCAGGCTTCCCAAAATTACGAATCTCCAGAAATCTCAGCAAATATTTTTTCACCCAAACTGAATGATACTTTCAGGTAATGATCAGTACACTAAGGCGACTTGGTTCCCCAAATTTCCTTCTTCTATGTTGAAGCGTTCGTTTCCAGTAACAGTTTGAATTTTTAGGTTTCACTCTGTTTTCTCCTATATTGATAGATGTATTTGTAACTCTAAATCCAACAGGGTTTGTGCTAGCTTCTTGAAACTTGACACAATAAAGTAGTTTCACGTTCTATCTCTATGTTTTGTTTCCTCTTGATGTAGCCTTAAGCAGTGACTGGCGAGAAACACTTTCATGGAAAGGGGTTGCCAAGCTTCCTAAAATTACGAATCTCCAGAAATCTCAGCAAATATTTTTTCACCCAAACTAGATGATACTTTCAGGTAATGATCAGTACACTAAGGCGACTTGGTTCCCCAAATTTCGTTCTTCTATGTTGAAGCGTTCGTTTGCAGTAACACTTTGAATTTTTAGGTTTCACTCTGTTTTCTCCTATATTGATAGATGTATTTGGAACTCTAAATCCAACAGTGTTTGTGCTAGCTTCTTGAAACTTGACACAATAAAGTAGTTTCACGTTCTATCTCTACGTTTTGTTTCCTCTTGATGTAGCCCTAAGCAGTAACTGGCGAGAAACACTTTCATGGAAAGGGGTAGCCAAGCTTCCTAAAATTACGAATCTCCAGAAATCTCAGCAAATATTTTTTCACCCAAACTGAATGATACTTTCAGGTAATGATCAGTACACTAAGGCGACTTGGTTCCCCAAATTTCGTTCTTCTATGTTGAAGCGTTCATTTGCAGTAACACTTTGAATTTTTAGGTTTCACTCTGTTTTCTCCTATATTGATAGATGTATTTGGAACTCTAAATCCAACACGGTTTGTGCTAGCTTCTTGAAACTTGACACAATAAAGTAGTTTCACGTTCTATCTCTATGTTTTGTTTCCTCTTGATGTAGCCCTAAGCAGTGACTGGCGAGAAACACTTTCATGGAAAGGGGTTGCCAGGCTTCCCAAAATTACGAATCTCCAGAAATCTCAGCAAATATTTTTTCACCCAAACTGGATGATACTTTCAGGTAATGATCAGTACACTAAGGCGACTTGGTTCCCCAAATTTCGTTCTTCTATGTTGAAGCGATCGTTTCCAGTAACAGTTTGAATTTTTAGGTTTCACTCTGTTTTCTCCTATATTGATAGATGTATTTGGAACTCTAAATCCAACAGGGTTTGTGCTAGCTTCTTGAAACTTGACACAATAAAGTAGTTTCACGTTCTATCTCTACGTTTTGTTTCCTCTTGATGTAGCCCTAAGCAGTTACTGGCGGGAAACACTTTCATGGAAAGGGGTTGCCAAGCTTCCTAAAATTACGAATCTCCAGAAATCTCAGCAAATATTTTTTCACCCAAACTGGATGATACTTTCAGGTAATGATCAGTACACTAAGGCGACTTGGTTCCCCAAATTTCATTCTTCTATGTTGAAGCGTTCGTTTCCAGTAACACTTTGAATTTTTAGGTTTCACTCTGTTTTCTCCTATATTGATAGATGTATTTGGAACTCTAAATCCAACAGTGTTTGTGCTAGCTTCTTGAAACTTGACACAATAAAGTAGTTTCACGTTCTATCTCTACGTTTTGTTTCCTCTTGATGTAGTCCTAAGCAGTAACTGGCGAGAAACACTTTCATGGAAAGGGGTTGCCAAGCTTCCTAAAATTACGAATCTCCAGAAATCTCAGCAAATATTTTTTCACCCAAACTGAATGATACTTTCAGGTAATGATCAGTACACTAAGGCGACTTGGTTCCCCAAATTTCTTTCTTCTATGTTGAAGCGTTCGTTTGCAGTAACACTTTGAATTTTTAGGTTTCACTCTGTTTTCTCCTATATTGATAGATGTATTTGGAACTCTAAATCCAACACGGTTTGTGCTAGCTTCTTGAAACTTGACACAATAAAGTAGTTTCACGTTCTATCTCTACGTTTTGTTTCCTCTTGATGTAGCCCTAAGCAGTGACTGGCGAGAAACACTTTCATGGAAAGGGGTTGCCAGGCTTCCCAAAATTACGAATCTCCAGAAATCTCAGCAAATATTTTTTCACCCAAACTGGATGATACTTTCAGGTAATGATCAGTACACTAAGGCGACTTGGTTCCCCAAATTTCATTCTTCTATGTTGAAGCGTTCGTTTCCAGTAACACTTTGAATTTTTAGGTTTCACTCTGTTTTCTCCTATATTGATAGATGTATTTGGAACTCTAAATCCAACAGTGTTTGTGCTAGCTTCTTGAAACTTGACACAATAAAGTAGTTTCACGTTCTATCTCTACGTTTTGTTTCCTCTTGATGTAGTCCTAAGCAGTAACTGGCGAGAAACACTTTCATGGAAAGGGGTTGCCAAGCTTCCTAAAATTACGAATCTCCAGAAATCTCAGCAAATATTTTTTCACCCAAACTGAATGATACTTTCAGGTAATGATCAGTACACTAAGGCGACTTGGTTCCCCAAATTTCTTTCTTCTATGTTCAAGCGTTCGTTTGCAGTAACACTTTGAATTTTTAGGTTTCACTCTGTTTTCTCCTATATTGATAGATGTATTTGGAACTCTAAATCCAACACAGTTTGTGCTAGCTTCTTGAAACTTGACACAATAAAGTAGTTTCACGTTCTATCTCTACGTTTTGTTTCCTCTTGATGTAGCCCTAAGCAGTGACTGGCGAGAAACACTTTCATGGAAAGGGGTTGCCAGGCTTCCCAAAATTACGAATCTCCAGAAATCTCAGCAAATATTTTTTCACCCAAACTGGATGATACTTTCAGGTAATGATCAGTACACTAAGGCGACTTGGTTCCCCAAATTTCGTTCTTCTATGTTGAAGCGTTCGTTTCCAGTAACAGTTTGAATTTTTAGGTTTCACTCTGTTTTCTCCTATATTGATAGATGTATTTGGAACTCTAAATCCAACAGGGTTTGTGCTAGCTTCTTGAAACTTGACACAATAAAGTAGTTTCACGTTCTATCTCTACGTTTTGTTTCCTCTTGATGTAGCCCTAAGCAGTTACTGGCGGGAAACACTTTCATGGAAAGGGGTTGCCAAGCTTCCTAAAATTACGAATCTCCAGAAATCTCAGCAAATATTTTTTCACCCAAACTGGATGATACTTTCAGGTAATGATCAGTACACTAAGGCGACTTGGTTCCCCAAATTTCGTTCTTCTATGTTGAAGCGTTCGTTTCCAGTAACACTTTGAATTTTTAGGTTTCACTCTGTTATCTCCTATATTGATAGATGTATTTGGAACTCTAAATCCAACAGTGTTTGTGCTAGCTTCTTGAAACTTGACACAATAAAGTAGTTTCACGTTCTATCTCTACGTTTTGTTTCCTCTTGATGTAGCCCTAAGCAGTAACTGGCGAGAAACACTTTCATGGAAAGGGGTTGCCAAGCTTCCTAAAATTACGAATCTCCAGAAATCTCAGCAAATATTTTTTCACCCAAACTGAATGATACTTTCAGGTAATGATCAGTACACTAAGGCGACTTGGTTCCCCAAATTTCGTTCTTCTATGTTGACGCGTTCGTTTGCAATAACACTTTGAATTTTTAGGTTTCACTCTGTTTTCTCCTATATTGATAGATGTATTTGGAACTCTAAATCCAACACGGTTTGTGCTAGCTTCTTGAAACTTGACACAATAAAGTAGTTTCACGTTCTATCTCTACGTTTTGTTTCCTCTTGATGTAGCCCTAAGCAGTGACTGGCGAGAAACACTTTCATGGAAAGGGGTTGCCAGGCTTCCCAAAATTACGAATCTCCAGAAATCTCAGCAAATATTTTTTCACCCAAACTGAATGATACTTTCAGGTAATGATCAGTACACTAAGGCGACTTGGTTCCCCAAATTTCCTTCTTCTATGTTGAAGCGTTCGTTTCCAGTAACAGTTTGAATTTTTAGGTTTCACTCTGTTTTCTCCTATATTGATAGATGTATTTGTAACACTAAATCCAACACGGTTTGTGCTAGCTTCTTGAAACTTGACACAATAAAGTAGTTTCACGTTCTATCTCTATGTTTTGTTTCCTCTTGATGTAGCCTTAAGCAGTGACTGGCGAGAAACACTTTCATGGAAAGGTGTTGCCAAGCTTCCTAAAATTATGAATCTCCAGAAATCTCAGCAAATATTTTTTCACCCAAACTAGATGATACTTTCAGGTAATGATCAGTACACTAAGGCGACTTGGTTCCCCAAATTTCATTCTTCTATGTTGAAGCGTTCGTTTGCAGTAACACTTTGAATTTTTAGGTTTCACTCTGTTTTCTCCTATATTGATAGATGTATTTGGAACTCTAAATCCAACAGTGTTTGTGCTAGCTTCTTGAAACTTGACACAATAAAGTAGTTTCACGTTCTATCTCTACCTTTTGTTTCCTCTTGATGTAGCCCTAAGCAGTAACTGGCGAGAAACACTTTCATGGAAAGGGGTAGCCAAGCTTCCTAAAATTACGAATCTCCAGAAATCTCAGCAAATATTTTTTCACCCAAACTGAATGATACTTTCAGGTAATGATCAGTACACTAAGGCGACTTGGTTCCCCAAATTTCGTTCTTCTATGTTGAAGCGTTCGTTTGCAGTAACACTTTGAATTTTTAGGTTTCACTCTGTTTTCTCCTATATTGATAGATGTATTTGGAACTCTAAATCCAACACGGTTTGTGCTAGCTTCTTGAAACTTGACACAATAAAGTAGTTTCACGTTCTATCTCTATGTTTTGTTTCCTCTTGATGTAGCCCTAAGCAGTGACTGGCGAGAAACACTTTCATGGAAAGGGGTTGCCAGGCTTCCTAAAATTACGAATCTCCAGAAATCTCAGCAAATATTTTTTCACCCAAACTAGATGATACTTTCAGGTAATGATCAGTACACTAAGGCGACTTGGTTCCCCAAATTTCGTTCTTCTATGTTGAAGCGTTCGTTTGCAGTAACACTTTGAATTTTTAGGTTTCACTCTGTTTTCTCCTATATTGATAGATGTATTTGGAACTCTAAATCCAACACGGTTTGTGCTAGCTTCTTGAAACTTGACACAATAAAGTAGTTTCACGTTCTATCTCTACGTTTTGTTTCCTCTTGATGTAGCCCTAAGCAGTAACTGGCGAGAAACACTTTCATGGAAAGGGGTTGCCAAGCTTCCTAAAATTACGAATCTCCAGAAATCTCAGCAAATATTTTTTCACCCAAACTGAATGATACTTTCAGGTAATGATCAGTACACTAAGGCGACTTGGTTCCCCAAATTTCGTTCTTCTATGTTGAAGCGTTCGTTTCCAGTAACACTTTGAATTTTTAGGTTTCACTCTGTTTTCTCCTATATTGATAGATGTATTTGGAACTCTAAATCCAACACGGTTTGTGCTAGCTTCTTGAAACTTGACACAATAAAGTAGTTTCACGTTCTCTCTCTATGTTTTGTTTCCTCTTGATGTAGCCCTAAGCAGTGACTGGCGAGAAACACTTTCATGGAAAGGGGTTGCCAGGCTTCCCAAAATTACGAATCTCCAGAAATCTCAGCAAATATTTTTTCACCCAAACTGGATGATACTTTCAGGTAATGATCAGTACACTAAGGCGACTTGGTTCCCCAAATTTCGTTCTTCTATGTTGAAGCGTTCGTTTCCAGTAACACTTTGAATTTTTAGGTTTCACTCTGTTTTCTCCTATATTGATAGATGTATTTGGAACTCTAAATCCAACAGGGTTTGTGCTAGCTTCTTGAAACTTGACACAATAAAGTAGTTTCACGTTCTATCTCTACGTTTTGTTTCCTCTTGATGTAGCCCTAAGCTGTTACTGGCGGGAAACACTTTCATGGAAAGGGGTTGCCAAGCTTCCTAAAATTACGAATCTCCAGAAATCTCAGCAAATATTTTTTCACCCAAACTGGATGATACTTTCAGGTAATGATCAGTACACTAAGGCGACTTGGTTCCCCAAATTTCGTTCTTCTATGTTGAAGCGTTCGTTTCCAGTAACACTTTGAATTTTTAGGTTTCACTCTGTTTTCTCCTATATTGATAGATGTATTTGGAACTCTAAATCCAACACGGTTTGTGCTGGCTTCTTGAAACATGACACAATAAAGTAGTTTCACATTCTATCTCTATGTTTTGTTTCCTCTTGATGTAGTCCAATGCAGTGACTGGCGAGAAACACTTTCATGGAAAGGGGTTGCCAAGCTTCCCAAAATTACGAATCTCCAGAAATCTCAGCAAATATTTTTTCACCCAAACTGGATGATACTTTCAGGTAATGATCAGTACACTAAGGCGACTTGGTTCCCCAAATTTCGTTCTTCTATGTTGAAGCGTTCGTTTCCAGTAACAGTTTGAATTTTTAGGTTTCACTCTGTTTTCTCCTATATTGATAGATGTATTTGGAACTCTAAATCCAACACGGTTTGTGCTAGCTTCTTGAAACATGACACAATAAAGTAGTTTCACGTTCTATCTCTATGTTTTGTTTCCTCTTGATGTAGCCCAATGCAGTGACTGGCGAGAAACACTTTCATGGAAAGGGGTTGCCAGGCTTCCCAAAATTACGAATCTCCAGAAATCTAAGCAAATATTTTTTCACCCAAACTGGATGATACTTTCAGGTAATGATCAGTACACTAAGGCGACTTGGTTCCCCAAATTTCGTTCTTCTATGTTGAAGCGTTCGTTTCCAGTAACAGTTTGAATTATTAGGTTTCACTCTGTTTTCTCCTATATTGATAGATGTGTTTGGAACTCTAAATCCAACACCGTTTGTGCTAGGTTCTTGAAACTTGACACAATAAAGTAGTTTCACGTTCTATCTCTATGTTTTGTTTCCTCTTGATGTAGCCCTAAGCAGTGACTGGCGAGAAACACTTTCATGGAAAGGGGTTGCCAGGCTTCCTAAAATTACGAATCTCCAGAAATCTCAGCAAATATTTTTTCACCCAAACTAGATGATACTTTCAGGTAATGATCAGTACACTAAGTCGACTTGGTTCCCCAAATTTCGTTCTTCTATGTTGAAGCGTTCGTTTCCAGTAACACTTTGAATTTTTAGGTTTCACTCTGTTTTCTCCTATATTGATAGATGTATTTGGAACTCTAAATCCAACAGTGTTTGTGCTAGCTTCTTGAAACTTGACACAATAAAGTAGTTTCACGTTCTATCTCTACGTTTTGTTTCCTCTTGATGTAGCCCTAAGCAGTAACTGGCGAGAAACACTTTCATGGAAAGGGGTTGCCAAGCTTCCTAAAATTACGAATCTCCAGAAATCTCAGCAAATATTTTTTCACCCAAACTGAATGATACTTTCAGGTAATGATCAGTACACTAAGGCGACTTGGTTCCCCAAATTTCGTTCTTCTATGTTGAAGCGTTCGTTTGCAGTAACACTTTGAATTTTTAGGTTTCACTCTGTTTTCTCCTATATTGATAGATGTATTTGGAACTCTAAATCCAACACGGTTTGTGCTAGCTTCTTGAAACTTGACACAATAAAGTAGTTTCACGTTCTATCTCTATGTTTTGTTTCCTCTTGATGTAGCCCTAAGCAGTGACTGGCGAGAAACACTTTCATGGAAAGGGGTTGCCAGGCTTCCCAAAATTACGAATCTCCAGAAATCTCAGCAAATATTTTTTCACCCAAACTGGATGATACTTTCAGGTAATGATCAGTACACTAAGGCGACTTGGTTCCCCAAATTTCGTTCTTCTATGTTGAAGCGTTCGTTTCCAGTAACAGTTTGAATTTTTAGGTTTCACTCTGTTTTCTCCTATATTGATAGATGTATTTGGAACTCTAAATCCAACAGGGTTTGTGCTAGCTTCTTGAAACTTGACACAATAAAGTAGTTTCACGTTCTATCTCTACGTTTTGTTTCCTCTTGATGTAGCCCTAAGCTGTTACTGGCGGGAAACACTTTCATGGAAAGTGGTTGCCAAGCTTCCTAAAATTACGAATCTCCAGAAATCTCAGCAAATATTTTTTCACCCAAACTGGATGATACTTTCAGGTAATGATCAGTACACTAAGGCGACTTGGTTCCCCAAATTTCGTTCTTCTATGTTGAAGCGTTCGTTTCCAGTAACACTTTGAATTTTTAGGTTTCACTCTGTTTTCTCCTATATTGATAGATGTATTTGGAACTCTAAATCCAACACGGTTTGTGCTGGCTTCTTGAAACATGACAGAATAAAGTAGTTTCACATTCTATCTCTATGTTTTGTTTCCTCTTGATGTAGTCCAATGCAGTGACTGGCGAGAAACACTTTCATGGAAAGGGGTTGCCAAGCTTCCCAAAATTACGAATCTCCAGAAATCTCAGCAAATATTTTTTCACCCAAACTGGATGATACTTTCAGGTAATGATCAGTACACTAAGGCGACTTGGTTCCCCAAATTTCGTTCTTCTATGTTGAAGCGTTCGTTTCCAGTAACAGTTTGAATTTTTAGGTTTCACTCTGTTTTCTCCTATATTGATAGATGTGTTTGGAACTCTAAATCCAACGCGGTTTGTGCTAGGTTCTTGAAACTTGACACAATAAAGTAGTTTCACGTTCTATCTCTATGTTTTGTTTCCTCTTGATGTAGCCTTAAGCAGTGACTGGCGAGAAACACTTTCATGGAAAGGGGTTGCCAAGCTTCCTAAAATTACGAATCTCCAGAAATCTCAGCAAATATTTTTTCACCCAAACTGGATGATACTTTCAGGTAATGATCAGTACACTAAGGCGACTTGGTTCCCCAAATTTCGTTCTTCTATGTTGAAGCGTTCGTTTCCAGTAACACTTTGAATTTTTAGGTTTCACTCTGTTTTCTCCTATATTGATAGATGTATTTGGAACTCTAAATCCAACACGGTTTGTGCTAGCTTCTTGAAACATGACACAATAAAGTAGTTTCACGTTCTATCTCTATGTTTTGTTTCCTCTTGATGTAGCCCAATGCAGTGACTGTCGAGAAACACTTTCATGGAAAGGCGTTGCCAGGCTTCCCAAAATTACGAATCTCCAGAAATCTCAGCAAATATTTTTTCACCGAAACTGGATGATACTTTCAGGTAATGATCAGTACACTAAGGCGACTTGGTTCCCCAAATTTCGTTCTTCTATGTTGAAGCGTTCGTTTCCAGTAACAGTTTGAATTTTTAGGTTTCACTCTGTTTTCTCCTATATTGATAGATGTATTTGGAACTCTAAATCCAACACGGTTTGTGCTAGCTTCTTGAAACATGACACAATAAAGTAGTTTCACGTTCTATCTCTATGTTTTGTTTCCTCTTGATGTAGCCCAATGCAGTGACTGGCGAGAAACACTTTCATGGAAAGGGGTTGCCAGGCTTCCCAAAATTACGAATCTCCAGAAATCTCAGCAAATATTTTTTCACCCAAACTGGATGATACTTTTAGGTAATGATCAGTACACTAAGGCGACTTGGTTCCCCAAATTTCGTTCTTCTATGTTGAAGCGTTCGTTTGCAGTAACACTTTGAATTTTTAGGTTTCACTCTGTTTTCTCCTATATTGATAGATGTATTTGGAACTCTAAATCCAACAGTGTTTGTGCTAGCTTCTTGAAACTTGACACAATAAAGTAGTTTCACGTTCTATCTCTACGTTTTGTTTCCTCTTGATGTAGCCCTAAGCAGTAACTGGCGAGAAACACTTTCATGGAAAGGGGTTGCCAAGCTTCCTAAAATTACGAATCTCCAGAAATCTCAGCAAATATTTTTTCACCCAAACTGAATGATACTTTCAGGTAATGATCAGTACACTAAGGCGACTTGGTTCCCCAAATTTCGTTCTTCTATGTTGAAGCGTTCGTTTGCAGTAACACTTTGAATTTTTAGGTTTCACTCTGTTTTCTCCTATATTGATAGATGTATTTGGAACTCTAAATCCAACACGGTTTGTGCTAGCTTCTTGAAACTTGACACAATAAAGTAGTTTCACGTTCTATCTCTATGTTTTGTTTCCTCTTGATGTAGCCCTAAGCAGTGACTGGCGAGAAACACTTTCATGGAAAGGGGTTGCCAGGCTTCCCAAAATTACGAATCTCCAGAAATCTCAGCAAATATTTTTTCACCCAAACTGGATGATACTTTCAGGTAATGATCAGTACACTAAGGCGACTTGGTTCCCCAAATTTCGTTCTTCTATGTTGAAGCGTTCGTTTCCAGTAACAGTTTGAATTTTTAGGTTTCACTCTGTTTTCTGCTATATTGATAGATGTATTTGGAACTCTAAATCCAACAGGGTTTGTGCTAGCTTCTTGAAACTTGACACAATAAAGTAGTTTCACGTTCTATCTCTACGTTTTGTTTCCTCTTGATGTAGCCCTAAGCAGTTACTGGCGGGAAACACTTTCATGGAAAGGGGTTGCCAGGCTTCCCAAAATTACGAATCTCCAGAAATCTCAGCAAATATTTTTTCACCCAAACTGGAT
The DNA here is from genome assembly GCF_964194105.1 of Spermophilus citellus. Taxonomy (NCBI): domain Eukaryota; kingdom Metazoa; phylum Chordata; class Mammalia; order Rodentia; family Sciuridae; genus Spermophilus; species Spermophilus citellus. The sequence continues at coordinate 10,196,017 of NC_138192.1, read as the reverse complement.
GATACTTTCAGGTAATGATCAGTACACTAAGGAGACTTGGTTCCCCAAATTTCGTTCTTCTATGTTGAAGCGTTCGTTTCCAGTAACACTTTGAAATTTTAGGTTTCACTCTCTTTTCTCCTATATTGATAGATGTGTTTGGAACTCTAAATCCAAAACGGTTTGTGCTAGGTTCTTGAAACTTGACACAATAAAGTAGTTTCACGTTCTATCTCTATGTTTTGTTTCCTCTTGATGTAGCCTTAAGCAGTGACTGGCGAGAAACACTTTCATGGAAAGGGGTTGCCAAGCTTCCTAAAATTACGAATCTCCAGAAATCTCAGCAAATATTTTTTCACCCAAACTGGATGATACTTTCAGGTAATGATCAGTACACTAAGGCGACTTGGTTCCCCAAATTTCGTTCTTCTATGTTGAAGCGTTCGTTTCCAGTAACACTTTGAATTTTCAGGTTTCACTCTGTTTTCTCCTATATTGATAGATGTATTTGGAACTCTAAATCCAACAGGGTTTGTGCTAGCTTCTTGAAACTTGACACAATAAAGTAGTTTCACGTTCTATCTCTACGTTTTGTTTCCTCTTGATGTAGCCCTAAGCAGTAACTGGCGAGAAACACTTTCATGGAAAGGGGTTGCCAAGCTTCCTAAAATTACGAATCTCCAGAAATCTCAGCAAATATTTTTTCACCCAAACTGAATGATACTTTCAGGTAATGATCAGTACACTAAGGCGACTTGGTTCCCCAAATTTCGTTCTTCTATGTTGAAGCGTTCGTTTGCAGTAACACTTTGAATTTTTAGGTTTCACTCTGTTTTCTCCTATATTGATAGATGTATTTGGAACTCTAAATCCAACACGGTTTGTGCTGGCTTCTTGAAACATGACAGAATAAAGTAGTTTCACATTCTATCTCTATGTTTTGTTTCCTCTTGATGTAGTCCAATGCAGTGACTGGCGAGAAACACTTTCATGGAAAGGGGTTGCCAAGCTTCCCAAAATTACGAATCTCCAGAAATCTCAGCAAATATTTTTTCACCCAAACTGGATGATACTTTCAGGTAATGATCAGTACACTAAGGCGACTTGGTTCCCCAAATTTCGTTCTTCTATGTTGAAGCGTTCGTTTCCAGTAACAGTTTGAATTTTTAGGTTTCACTCTGTTTTCTCCTATATTGATAGATGTGTTTGGAACTCTAAATCCAACGCGGTTTGTGCTAGGTTCTTGAAACTTGACACAATAAAGTAGTTTCACGTTCTATCTCTATGTTTTGTTTCCTCTTGATGTAGCCTTAAGCAGTGACTGGCGAGAAACACTTTCATGGAAAGGGGTTGCCAAGCTTCCTAAAATTACGAATCTCCAGAAATCTCAGCAAATATTTTTTCACCCAAACTGGATGATACTTTCAGGTAATGATCAGTACACTAAGGCGACTTGGTTCCCCAAATTTCGTTCTTCTATGTTGAAGCGTTCGTTTCCAGTAACACTTTGAATTTTTAGGTTTCACTCTGTTTTCTCCTATATTGATAGATGTATTTGGAACTCTAAATCCAACACGGTTTGTGCTAGCTTCTTGAAACATGACACAATAAAGTAGTTTCACGTTCTATCTCTATGTTTTGTTTCCTCTTGATGTAGCCCAATGCAGTGACTGTCGAGAAACACTTTCATGGAAAGGCGTTGCCAGGCTTCCCAAAATTACGAATCTCCAGAAATCTCAGCAAATATTTTTTCACCGAAACTGGATGATACTTTCAGGTAATGATCAGTACACTAAGGCGACTTGGTTCCCCAAATTTCGTTCTTCTATGTTGAAGCGTTCGTTTCCAGTAACAGTTTGAATTTTTAGGTTTCACTCTGTTTTCTCCTATATTGATAGATGTATTTGGAACTCTAAATCCAACACGGTTTGTGCTAGCTTCTTGAAACATGACACAATAAAGTAGTTTCACGTTCTATCTCTATGTTTTGTTTCCTCTTGATGTAGCCCAATGCAGTGACTGGCGAGAAACACTTTCATGGAAAGGGGTTGCCAGGCTTCCCAAAATTACGAATCTCCAGAAATCTCAGCAAATATTTTTTCACCCAAACTGGATGATACTTTTAGGTAATGATCAGTACACTAAGGCGACTTGGTTCCCCAAATTTCGTTCTTCTATGTTGAAGCGTTCGTTTGCAGTAACACTTTGAATTTTTAGGTTTCACTCTGTTTTCTCCTATATTGATAGATGTATTTGGAACTCTAAATCCAACAGTGTTTGTGCTAGCTTCTTGAAACTTGACACAATAAAGTAGTTTCACGTTCTATCTCTACGTTTTGTTTCCTCTTGATGTAGCCCTAAGCAGTAACTGGCGAGAAACACTTTCATGGAAAGGGGTTGCCAAGCTTCCTAAAATTACGAATCTCCAGAAATCTCAGCAAATATTTTTTCACCCAAACTGAATGATACTTTCAGGTAATGATCAGTACACTAAGGCGACTTGGTTCCCCAAATTTCGTTCTTCTATGTTGAAGCGTTCGTTTGCAGTAACACTTTGAATTTTTAGGTTTCACTCTGTTTTCTCCTATATTGATAGATGTATTTGGAACTCTAAATCCAACACGGTTTGTGCTAGCTTCTTGAAACTTGACACAATAAAGTAGTTTCACGTTCTATCTCTATGTTTTGTTTCCTCTTGATGTAGCCCTAAGCAGTGACTGGCGAGAAACACTTTCATGGAAAGGGGTTGCCAGGCTTCCCAAAATTACGAATCTCCAGAAATCTCAGCAAATATTTTTTCACCCAAACTGGATGATACTTTCAGGTAATGATCAGTACACTAAGGCGACTTGGTTCCCCAAATTTCGTTCTTCTATGTTGAAGCGTTCGTTTCCAGTAACAGTTTGAATTTTTAGGTTTCACTCTGTTTTCTGCTATATTGATAGATGTATTTGGAACTCTAAATCCAACAGGGTTTGTGCTAGCTTCTTGAAACTTGACACAATAAAGTAGTTTCACGTTCTATCTCTACGTTTTGTTTCCTCTTGATGTAGCCCTAAGCAGTTACTGGCGGGAAACACTTTCATGGAAAGGGGTTGCCAGGCTTCCCAAAATTACGAATCTCCAGAAATCTCAGCAAATATTTTTTCACCCAAACTGGATGATACTTTCAGGTAATGATCAGTACACTAAGGAGACTTGGTTCCCCAAATTTCGTTCTTCTATGTTGAAGCGTTCGTTTCCAGTAACACTTTGAAATTTTAGGTTTCACTCTCTTTTCTCCTATATTGATAGATGTGTTTGGAACTCTAAATCCAAAACGGTTTGTGCTAGGTTCTTGAAACTTGACACAATAAAGTAGTTTCACGTTCTATCTCTATGTTTTGTTTCCTCTTGATGTAGCCTTAAGCAGTGACTGGCGAGAAACACTTTCATGGAAAGGGGTTGCCAAGCTTCCTAAAATTACGAATCTCCAGAAATCTCAGCAAATATTTTTTCACCCAAACTGGATGATACTTTCAGGTAATGATCAGTACACTAAGGCGACTTGGTTCCCCAAATTTCGTTCTTCTATGTTGAAGCGTTCGTTTCCAGTAACACTTTGAATTTTCAGGTTTCACTCTGTTTTCTCCTATATTGATAGATGTATTTGGAACTCTAAATCCAACAGGGTTTGTGCTAGCTTCTTGAAACATGACACAATAAAGTAGTTTCACGTTCTATCTCTACGTTTTGTTTCCTCTTGATGTAGCGCAATGCAGTGACTGGCGAGAAACACTTTCATGGAAAGGGGTTGCCAGGCTTCCCAAAATTACGAATCTCCAGAAATCTCAGCAAATATTTTTTCACCCAAACTGGATGATACTTTCAGGTAATGATCAGTACACTAAGGCGACTTGGTTCCCCAAATTTCGTTCTTCTATGTTGAAGCGTTCGTTTCCAGTAACACTTTGAATTTTTAGGTTTCACTCTGTTTTCTCCTATATTGATAGATGTATTTGGAACTCTAAATCCAACAGTGTTTGTGCTAGCTTCTTGAAACTTGACACAATAAAGTAGTTTCACGTTCTATCTCTACGTTTTGTTTCCTCTTGATGTAGCCCTAAGCAGTAACTGGCGAGAAACACTTTCATGGAAAGGGGTTGCCAAGCTTCCTAAAATTACGAATCTCCAGAAATCTCAGCAAATATTTTTTCACCCAAACTGAATGATACTTTCAGGTAATGATCAGTACACTAAGGCGACTTGGTTCCCCAAATTTCGTTCTTCTATGTTGAAGCGTTCGTTTGCAGTAACACTTTGAATTTTTAGGTTTCACTCTGTTTTCTCCTATATTGATAGATGTATTTGGAACTCTAAATCCAACACGGTTTGTGCTAGCTTCTTGAAACTTGACACAATAAAGTAGTTTCACGTTCTATCTCTATGTTTTGTTTCCTCTTGATGTAGCCCTAAGCAGTGACTGGCGAGAAACACTTTCATGGAAAGGGGTTGCCAGGCTTCCCAAAATTATGAATCTCCAGAAATCTCAGCAAATATTTTTTCACCCAAACTGGATGATACTTTCAGGTAATGATCAGTACACTAAGGCGACTTGGTTCCCCAAATTTCGTTCTTCTATGTTGAAGCGTTCGTTTCCAGTAACAGTTTGAATTTTTAGGTTTCACTCTGTTTTCTCCTATATTGATAGATGTATTTGGAACTCTAAATCCAACAGGGTTTGTGCTAGCTTCTTGAAACTTGACACAATAAAGTAGTTTCACGTTCTATCTCTACGTTTTGTTTCCTCTTGATGTAGCCCTAAGCAGTAACTGGCGAGAAACACTTTCATGGAAAGGGGTTGCCAAGCTTCCTAAAATTACGAATCTCCAGAAATCTCAGCAAATATTTTTTCACCCAAACTGAATGATACTTTCAGGTAATGATCAGTACACTAAGGCGACTTGGTTCCCCAAATTTCGTTCTTCTATGTTGACGCGTTCGTTTCCAGTAACAGTTTGAATTTTTAGATTTCACTCTGTTTTCTCCTATATTGATAGATGTATTTGGAACTCTAAATCCAACACGGTTTGTGCTAGCTTCTTGAAACTTGACACAATAAAGTAGTTTCACGTTCTATCTCTACGTTTTGTTTCCTCTTGATGTAGCCCAATGCAGTGACTGGCGAGAAACACTTTCATGGAAAGGGGTTGCCAGGCTTCCCAAAATTACGAATCTCCAGAAATCTCAGCAAATATTTTTTCACCCAAACTGAATGATACTTTCAGGTAATGATCAGTACACTAAGGCGACTTGGTTCCCCAAATTTCGTTCTTCTATGTTGAAGCGTTCGTTTCCAGTAACAGTTTGAATTTTTAGGTTTCACTCTGTTTTCTCCTATATTGATAGATGTATTTGTAACACTAAATCCAACACGGTTTGTGCTAGCTTCTTGAAACTTGACACAATAAAGTAGTTTCACGTTCTATCTCTATGTTTTGTTTCCTCTTGATGTAGCCTTAAGCAGTGACTGGCGAGAAACACTTTCATGGAAAGGGGTTGCCAAGCTTCCTAAAATTACGAATCTCCAGAAATCTCAGCAAATATTTTTTCACCCAAACTAGATGATACTTTCAGGTAATGATCAGTACACTAAGGCGACTTGGTTCCCCAAATTTCGTTCTTCTATGTTGAAGCGTTCGTTTGCAGTAACACTTTGAATTTTTAGGTTTCACTCTGTTTTCTCCTATATTGATAGATGTATTTGGAACTCTAAATCCAACACGGTTTGTGCTAGCTTCTTGAAACTTGACACAATAAAGTAGTTTCACGTTCTATCTCTACGTTTTGTTTCCTCTTGATGTAGCCCTAAGCAGTTACTTGCGGGAAACACTTTCATGGAAAGGGGTTGCCAAGCTTCCTAAAATTACGAATCTCCAGAAATCTCAGCAAATATTTTTTCACCCAAACTGGATGATACTTTCAGGTAATGATCAGTACACTAAGGCGACTTGGTTCCCCAAATTTCGTTCTTCTATGTTGAAGCGTTCGTTTCCAGTAACACTTTGAATTTTTAGGTTTCACTCTGTTTTCTCCTATATTGATAGATGTATTTGGAACTCTAAATCCAACAGTGTTTGTGCTAGCTTCTTGAAACTTGACACAATAAAGTAGTTTCATGTTCTATCTCTACGTTTTGTTTCCTCTTGATGTAGCCCTAAGCAGTAACTGGCGAGAAACACTTTCATGGAAAGGGGTTGCCAAGCTTCCTAAAATTACGAATCTCCAGAAATCTCAGCAAATATTTTTTCACCCAAACTGAATGATACTTTCAGGTAATGATCAGTACACTAAGGCGACTTGGTTCCCCAAATTTCGTTCTTCTATGTTGACGCGTTCGTTTGCAGTAACACTTTGAATTTTTAGGTTTCACTCTGTTTTCTCCTATATTGATAGATGTATTTGGAACTCTAAATCCAACACGGTTTGTGCTAGCTTCTTGAAACTTGACACAATAAAGTAGTTTCACGTTCTATCTCTACGTTTTGTTTCCTCTTGATGTAGCCCTAAGCAGTGACTGGCGAGAAACACTTTCATGGAAAGGGGTTGCCAGGCTTCCCAAAATTACGAATCTCCAGAAATCTCAGGAAATATTTTTTCACCCAAACTGATTGATACTTTCAGGTAATGATCAGTACACTAAGGCGACTTGGTTCCCCAAATTTCCTTCTTCTATGTTGAAGCGTTCGTTTCCAGTAACAGTTTGAATTTTTAGGTTTCACTCTGTTTTCTCCTATATTGATAGATGTATTTGTAACACTAAATCCAACACGGTTTGTGCTAGCTTCTTGAAACTTGACACAATAAAGTAGTTTCACGTTCTATCTCTATGTTTTGTTTCCTCTTGATGTAGCCTTAAGCAGTGACTGGCGAGAAACACTTTCATGGAAAGGGGTTGCCAAGCTTCCTAAAATTACGAATCTCCAGAAATCTCAGCAAATATTTTTTCACCCAAACTAGATGATACTTTCAGGTAATGATCAGTACACTAAGGCGACTTGGTTCCCCAAATTTCGTTCTTCTATGTTGAAGCGTTCGTTTCCAGTAACACTTTGAATTTTTAGGTTTCACTCTGTTTTCTCCTATATTGATAGATGTATTTGGAACTCTATATCCAACAGTGTTTGTGCTAGCTTCTTGAAACTTGACACAATAAAGTACTTTCACGTTCTATCTCTACGTTTTGTTTCCTCTTGATGTAGCCCTAAGCAGTAACTGGCGAGAAACACTTTCATGGAAAGGGGTTGCCAAGCTTCCTAAAATTACGAATCTCCAGAAATCTCAGCAAATATTTTTTCACCCAAACTGAATGATACTTTCAGGTAATGATCAGTACACTAAGGCGACTTGGTTCCCCAAATTTCGTTCTTCTATGTTGAAGCGTTCGTTTGCAGTAACACTTTGAATTTTTAGGTTTCACTCTGTTTTCTCCTATATTGATAGATGTATTTGGAACTCTAAATCCAACACGGTTTGTGCTAGCTTCTTGAAACTTGACACAATAAAGTAGTTTCACGTTCTATCTCTATGTTTTGTTTCCTCTTGATGTAGCCCTAAGCAGTGACTGGCGAGAAACACTTTCATGGAAAGGGGTTGCCAGGCTTCCCAAAATTACGAATCTCCAGAAATCTCAGCAAATATTTTTTCACCCAAACTGGATGATACTTTCAGGTAATGATCAGTACACTAAGGCGACTTGGTTCCCCAAATTTCGTTCTTCTATGTTGAAGCGTTCGTTTCCAGTAACAGTTTGAATTTTTAGGTTTCACTCTGTTTTCTCCTATATTGATAGATGTATTTGGAACTCTAAATCCAACAGGGTTTGTGCTAGCTTCTTGAAACTTGACACAATAAAGTAGTTTCACGTTCTATCTCTACGTTTTGTTTCCTCTTGATGTAGCCCTAAGCAGTAACTGGCGAGAAACACTTTCATGGAAAGGGGTTGCCAAGCTTCCTAAAATTACGAATCTCCAGAAATCTCAGCAAATATTTTTTCACCCAAACTGAATGATACTTTCAGGTAATGATCAGTACACTAAGGCGACTTGGTTCCCCAAATTTCGTTCTTCTATGTTGACGCGTTCGTTTGCAGTAACACTTTGAATTTTTAGGTTTCACTCTGTTTTCTCCTATATTGATAGATGTATTTGGAACTCTAAATCCAACACGGTTTGTGCTAGCTTCTTGAAACTTGACACAATAAAGTAGTTTCACGTTCTATCTCTACGTTTTGTTTCCTCTTGATGTAGCCCTAAGCAGTGACTGGCGAGAAACACTTTCATGGAAAGGGGTTGCCAGGCTTCCCAAAATTACGAATCTCCAGAAATCTCAGCAAATATTTTTTCACCCAAACTGAATGATACTTTCAGGTAATGATCAGTACACTAAGGCGACTTGGTTCCCCAAATTTCCTTCTTCTATGTTGAAGCGTTCGTTTCCAGTAACAGTTTGAATTTTTAGGTTTCACTCTGTTTTCTCCTATATTGATAGATGTATTTGTAACACTAAATCCAACACGGTTTGTGCTAGCTTCTTGAAACTTGACACAATAAAGTAGTTTCACGTTCTATCTCTATGTTTTGTTTCCTCTTGATGTAGCCTTAAGCAGTGACTGGCGAGAAACACTTTCATGGAAAGGGGTTGCCAAGCTTCCTAAAATTACGAATCTCCAGAAATCTCAGCAAATATTTTTTCACCCAAACTAGATGATACTTTCAGGTAATGATCAGTACACTAAGGCGACTTGGTTCCCCAAATTTCGTTCTTCTATGTTGAAGCGTTCGTTTGCAGTAACACTTTTAATTTTTAGGTTTCACTCTGTTTTCTCCTATATTGATAGATGTATTTGGAACTCTAAATCTAACAGTGTTTGTGCTAGCTTCTTGAAACTTGACACAATAAAGTAGTTTCACGTTCTATCTCTACGTTTTGTTTCCTCTTGATGTAGCCCTAAGCAGTAACTGGCGAGAAACACTTTCATGGAAAGGGGTAGCCAAGCTTCCTAAAATTACGAATCTCCAGAAATCTCAGCAAATATTTTTTCACCCAAACTGAATGATACTTTCAGGTAATGATCAGTACACTAAGGCGACTTGGTTCCCCAAATTTCCTTCTTCTATGTTGAAGCGTTCGTTTCCAGTAACAGTTTGAATTTTTAGGTTTCACTCTGTTTTCTCCTATATTGATAGATGTATTTGTAACACTAAATCCAACACGGTTTGTGCTAGCTTCTTGAAACTTGACACAATAAAGTAGTTTCACGTTCTATCTCTATGTTTTGTTTCCTCTTGATGTAGCCTTAAGCAGTGACTGGCGAGAAACACTTTCATGGAAAGGGGTTGCCAAGCTTCCTAAAATTACGAATCTCCAGAAATCTCAGCAAATATTTTTTCACCCAAACTAGATGATACTTTCAGGTAATGATCAGTACACTAAGGCGACTTGGTTCCCCAAATTTAGTTCTTCTATGTTGAAGCGTTCGTTTGCAGTAACACTTTGAATTTTTAGGTTTCACTCTGTTTTCTCCTATATTGATAGATGTATTTGGAACTCTAAATCCAACACGGTTTGTGCTAGCTTCTTGAAACTTGACACAATAAAGTAGTTTCACGTTCTATCTCTATGTTTTGTTTCCTCTTGATGTAGCCTTAAGCAGTGACTGGCGAGAAACACTTTCATGGAAAGGGGTTGCCAAGCTTCCTAAAATTACGAATCTCCAGAAATCTCAGCAAATATTTTTTCACCCAAACTGGATGATACTTTCAGGTAATGATCAGTACACTAAGGCGACTTGGTTCCCCAAATTTCGTTCTTCTATGTTGAAGCGTTCGTTTCCAGTAACACTTTGAATTTTCAGGTTTCACTCTGTTTTCTCCTATATTGATAGATGTATTTGGAACTCTAAATCCAACAGGGTTTGTGCTGGCTTCTTGAAACATGACACAATAAAGTAGTTTCAAGTTCTATCTCGATGTTTTGTTTCCTCTTGATGTAGCCCAATGCAGTGACTGGCGAGAAACACTTTCATGGAAAAAGGTTGCCAGGCTTCCCAAAATTACGAATCTCCAGAAATCTCAGCAAATATTTTTTCACCCAAACTGGATGATACTTTCAGGTAATGATCAGTACACTAAGGCGACTTGGTTCCCCAAATTTCGTTCTTCTATGTTGAAGCGTTCGTTTCCAGTAACAGTTTGAATTTTTAGGTTTCACTCTGTTTTCTCCTATATTGATAGATGTATTTGGAACTCTAAATCCAACACGGTTTGTGCTAGCTTCTTGAAACTTGACACAATAAAGTAGTTTCACGTTCTATCTCTATGTTTTGTTTCCTCTTGATGTAGCCCAATGCAGTCACTGGCGAGAAACACTTTCATAGAAAGGGGTTGCCAGGCTTCCCAAAATTACGAATCTCCAGAAATCTCAGCAAATATTTTTTCACCCAAACTGGATGATACTTTCAGGTAATGATCAGTACACTAAGGCGACTTGGTTCCCCAAATTTCGTTCTTCTATGTTGAAGCGTTCGTTTCCAGTAACAGTTTGAATTTTTAGGTTTCACTCTGTTTTCTCTTATATTGATAGATGTATTTGGAACTCTAAATCCAACACGGTTTGTGCTAGCTTCTTGAAACATGACACAATAAAGTAGTTTCACGTTCTATCTCTACGTTTTGTTTCCTCTTGATGTAGCCCAATGCAGTGACTGGCGAGAAACACTTTCATGGAAAGGGGTTGCCAGGCTTCCCAAAATTACGAATCTCCAGAAATCTCAGCAAATATTTTTTCACCCAAACTGGATGATACTTTCAGGTAATGATCAGTACACTAAGGCGACTTGGTTCCCCAAATTTCGTTCTTCTATGTTGAAGCGTTCGTTTCCAGTAACACTTTGAATTTTTAGGTTTCACTCTGTTTTCTCCTATATTGATAGATGTATTTGGAACTCTAAATCCAACAGTGTTTGTGCTAGCTTCTTGAAACTTGACACAATAAAGTAGTTTCACGTTCTATCTCTACGTTTTGTTTCCTCTTGATGTAGCCCTAAGCAGTAACTGGCGAGAAACACTTTCATTGAAAGGGGTTGCCAAGCTTCCTAAAATTACGAATCTCCAGAAATCTCAGCAAATATTTTTTCACCCAAACTGAATGATACTTTCAGGTAATGATCAGTACACTAAGGCGACTTGGTTCCCCAAATTTCGTTCTTCTATGTTGAAGCGTTCGTTTGCAGTAACACTTTGAATTTTTAGGTTTCACTCTGTTTTCTCCTATATTGATAGATGTATTTGGAACTCTAAATCCAACACGGTTTGTGCTAGCTTCTTGAAACTTGACACAATAAAGTAGTTTCACGTTCTATCTCTATGTTTTGTTTCCTCTTGATGTAGCCCTAAGCAGTGACTGGCGAGGAACACTTTCATGGAAAGGGGTTGCCAGGCTTCCCAAAATTACGAATCTCCAGAAATCTCAGCAAATATTTTTTCACCCAAACTGGATGATACTTTCAGGTAATGATCAGTACACTAAGGCGACTTGGTTCCCCAAATTTCGTTCTTCTATGTTGAAGCGTTCGTTTCCAGTAACAGTTTGAATTTTTAGGTTTCACTCTGTTTTCTCCTATATTGATAGATGTATTTGGAACTCTAAATCCAACACGGTTTGTGCTAGCTTCTTGAAACATGACACAATAAAGTAGTTTCACGTTCTATCTCTATGTTTTGTTTCCTCTTGATGTAGCCTTAAGCAGTGACTGGCGAGAAACACTTTCATGGAAAGGGGTTGCCAAGCTTCCTAAAATTACGAATCTCCAGAAATCTCAGCAAATATTTTTTCACCCAAACTAGATGATACTTTCAGGTAATGATCAGTACACTAAGGCGACTTGGTTCCCCAAATTTCGTTCTTCTATGTTGAAGCGTTCGTTTCCAGTAACACTTTGAATTTTTAGGTTTCACTCTGTTTTCTCCTATATTGATAGATGTATTTGGAACTCTATATCCAACAGTGTTTGTGCTAGCTTCTTGAAACTTGACACAATAAAGTACTTTCACGTTCTATCTCTACGTTTTGTTTCCTCTTGATGTAGCCCTAAGCAGTAACTGGCGAGAAACACTTTCATGGAAAGGGGTTGCCAAGCTTCCTAAAATTACGAATCTCCAGAAATCTCAGCAAATATTTTTTCACCCAAACTGAATGATACTTTCAGGTAATGATCAGTACACTAAGGCGACTTGGTTCCCCAAATTTCGTTCTTCTATGTTGAAGCGTTCGTTTGCAGTAACACTTTGAATTTTTAGGTTTCACTCTGTTTTCTCCTATATTGATAGATGTATTTGGAACTCTAAATCCAACACGGTTTGTGCTAGCTTCTTGAAACTTGACACAATAAAGTAGTTTCACGTTCTATCTCTATGTTTTGTTTCCTCTTGATGTAGCCCTAAGCAGTGACTGGCGAGAAACACTTTCATGGAAAGGGGTTGCCAGGCTTCCCAAAATTATGAATCTCCAGAAATCTCAGCAAATATTTTTTCACCCAAACTGGATGATACTTTCAGGTAATGATCAGTACACTAAGGCGACTTGGTTCCCCAAATTTCGTTCTTCTATGTTGAAGCGTTCGTTTCCAGTAACAGTTTGAATTTTTAGGTTTCACTCTGTTTTCTCCTATATTGATAGATGTATTTGGAACTCTAAATCCAACAGGGTTTGTGCTAGCTTCTTGAAACTTGACACAATAAAGTAGTTTCACGTTCTATCTCTACGTTTTGTTTCCTCTTGATGTAGCCCTAAGCAGTAACTGGCGAGAAACACTTTCATGGAAAGGGGTTGCCAAGCTTCCTAAAATTACGAATCTCCAGAAATCTCAGCAAATATTTTTTCACCCAAACTGAATGATACTTTCAGGTAATGATCAGTACACTAAGGCGACTTGGTTCCCCAAATTTCGTTCTTCTATGTTGACGCGTTCGTTTGCAGTAACACTTTGAATTTTTAGGTTTCACTCTGTTTTCTCCTATATTGATAGATGTATTTGGAACTCTAAATCCAACACGGTTTGTGCTAGCTTCTTGAAACTTGACACAATAAAGTAGTTTCACGTTCTATCTCTACGTTTTGTTTCCTCTTGATGTAGCCCAATGCAGTGACTGGCGAGAAACACTTTCATGGAAAGGGGTTGCCAGGCTTCCCAAAATTACGAATCTCCAGAAATCTCAGCAAATATTTTTTCACCCAAACTGAATGATACTTTCAGGTAATGATCAGTACACTAAGGCGACTTGGTTCCCCAAATTTCCTTCTTCTATGTTGAAGCGTTCGTTTCCAGTAACAGTTTGAATTTTTAGGTTTCACTCTGTTTTCTCCTATATTGATAGATGTATTTGTAACACTAAATCCAACACGGTTTGTGCTAGCTTCTTGAAACTTGACACAATAAAGTAGTTTCACGTTCTATCTCTATGTTTTGTTTCCTCTTGATGTAGCCTTAAGCAGTGACTGGCGAGAAACACTTTCATGGAAAGGGGTTGCCAAGCTTCCTAAAATTACGAATCTCCAGAAATCTCAGCAAATATTTTTTCACCCAAACTAGATGATACTTTCAGGTAATGATCAGTACACTAAGGCGACTTGGTTCCCCAAATTTAGTTCTTCTATGTTGAAGCGTTCGTTTGCAGTAACACTTTGAATTTTTAGGTTTCACTCTGTTTTCTCCTATATTGATAGATGTATTTGGAACTCTAAATCCAACACGGTTTGTGCTAGCTTCTTGAAACTTGACACAATAAAGTAGTTTCACGTTCTATCTCTATGTTTTGTTTCCTCTTGATGTAGCCCTAAGCAGTGACTGGCGAGAAACACTTTCATGGAAAGGGGTTGCCAGGCTTCCCAAAATTACGAATCTCCAGAAATCTCAGCAAATATTTTTTCACCCAAACTGGATGATACTTTCAGGTAATGATCAGTACACTAAGGCGACTTGGTTCCCCAAATTTCGTTCTTCTATGTTGAAGCGTTCGTTTCCAGTAACAGTTTGAATTTTTAGGTTTCACTCTGTTTTCTGCTATATTGATAGATGTATTTGGAACTCTAAATCCAACAGGGTTTGTGCTAGCTTCTTGAAACTTGACACAATAAAGTAGTTTCACGTTCTATCTCTACGTTTTGTTTCCTCTTGATGTAGCCCTAAGCAGTTACTGGCGGGAAACACTTTCATGGAAAGGGGTTGCCAAGCTTCCTAAAATTACGAATCTCCAGAAATCTCAGCAAATATTTTTTCACCCAAACTAGATGATACTTTCAGGTAATGATCAGTACACTAAGGCGACTTGGTTCCCCAAATTTCGTTCTTCTATGTTGAAGCGTTCGTTTGCAGTAACACTTTGAATTTTTAGGTTTCACTCTGTTTTCTCCTATATTGATAGATGTATTTGGAACTCTAAATCCAACAGTGTTTGTGCTAGCTTCTTGAAACTTGACACAATAAAGTAGTTTCAAGTTCTATCTCTACGTTTTGTTTCCTCTTGATGTAGCCCTAAGCAGTAACTGGCGAGAAACACTTTCATGGAAAGGGGTTGCCAGGCTTCCCAAAATTACGAATCTCCAGAAATCTCAGCAAATATTTTTTCACCCAAACTGAATGATACTTTCAGGTAATGATCAGTACACTAAGGCGACTCGGTTCCCCAAATTTCCTTCTTCTATGTTGAAGCGTTCGTTTCCAGTAACAGTTTGAATTTTTAGGTTTCACTCTGTTTTCTCCTATATTGATAGATGTATTTGTAACACTAAATCCAACACGGTTTGTGCTAGCTTCTTGAAACTTGACACAATAAAGTAGTTTCACGTTCTATCTCTATGTTTTGTTTCCTCTTGATGTAGCCTTAAGCAGTGACTGGCGAGAAACACTTTCATGGAAAGGGGTTGCCAAGCTTCCTAAAATTACGAATCTCCAGAAATCTCAGCAAATATTTTTTCACCCAAACTAGATGATACTTTCAGGTAATGATCAGTACACTAAGGCGACTTGGTTCCCCAAATTTCGTTCTTCTATGTTGAAGCGTTCGTTTCCAGTAACACTTTTAATTTTTAGGTTTCACTCTGTTTTCTCCTATATTGATAGATGTATTTGGAACTCTAAATCCAACAGTGTTTGTGCTAGCTTCTTGAAACTTGACACAATAAAGTAGTTTCACGTTCTATCTCTACGTTTTGTTTCCTCTTGATGTAGCCCTAAGCAGTAACTGGCGAGAAACACTTTCATGGAAAGGGGTTGCCAAGCTTCCTAAAATTACGAATCTCCAGAAATCTCAGCAAATATTTTTTCACCCAAACTGAATGATACTTTCAGGTAATGATCAGTACACTAAGGCGACTTGGTTCCCCAAATTTCGTTCTTCTATGTTGAAGCGTTCGTTTCCAGTAACACTTTGAATTTTTAGGTTTCACTCTGTTTTCTCCTATATTGATAGATGTATTTGGAACTCTAAATCCAACACGGTTTGTGCTAGCTTCTTGAAACTTGACACAATAAAGTAGTTTCACGTTCTATCTCTATGTTTTGTTTCCTCTTGATGTAGCCCTAAGCAGTGACTGGCGAGAAACACTTTCATGGAAAGGGGTTGCCAGGCTTCCCAAAATTACGAATCTCCAGAAATCTCAGCAAATATTTTTTCACCCAAACTGGATGATACTTTCAGGTAATGATCAGTACACTAAGGCGACTTGGTTCCCCAAATTTCGTTCTTCTATGTTGAAGCGTTCGTTTCCAGTAACAGTTTGAATTTTTAGGTTTCACTCTGTTTTCTCCTATATTGATAGATGTATTTGGAACTCTAAATCCAACAGGGTTTGTGCTAGCTTCTTGAAACTTGACACAATAAAGTAGTTTCACGTTCTATCTCTACGTTTTGTTTCCTCTTGATGTAGCCCTAAGCAGTTACTGGCGGGAAACACTTTCATGGAAAGGGGTTGACAAGCTTCCTAAAATTACGAATCTCCAGAAATCTCAGCAAATATTTTTTCACCCAAACTGGATGATACTTTCAGGTAATGATCAGTACACTAAGGCGACTTGGTTCCCCAAATTTCGTTCTTCTATGTTGAAGCGTTCGTTTCCAGTAACACTTTGAATTTTTAGGTTTCACTCTGTTTTCTCCTATATTGATAGATGTATTTGGAACTCTAAATCCAACACGGTTTGTGCTGGCTTCTTGAAACATGACACAATAAAGTAGTTTCACATTCTATCTCTATGTTTTGTTTCCTCTTGATGTAGTCCAATGCAGTGACTGGCGAGAAACACTTTCATGGAAAGGGGTTGCCAGGCTTCCCAAAATTACGAATCTCCAGAAATCTCAGCAAATATTTTTTCACCCAAACTGGATGATACTTTCAGGTAATGATCAGTACACTAAGGCGACTTGGTTCCCCAAATTTCGTTCATCTATGTTGAAGCGTTCGTTTCCAGTAACAGTTTGAATTTTTAGGTTTCACTCTGTTTTCTCCTATATTGATAGATGTATTTGGAACTCTAAATCCAACAGTGTTTGTGCTAGCTTCTTGAAACTTGACACAATAAAGTAGTTTCACGTTCTATCTCTACGTTTTGTTTCCTCTTGATGTAGCCCTAAGCAGTAACTGGCGAGAAACACTTTCATGGAAAGGGGTTGCCAAGCTTCCTAAAATTACGAATCTCCAGAAATCTCATCAAATATTTTTTCACCCAAACTGAATGATACTTTCAGGTAATGATCAGTACACTAAGGCGACTTGGTTCCCCAAATTTCGTTCTTCTATGTTGACGCGTTCGTTTGCAGTAACACTTTGAATTTTTAGGTTTCACTCTGTTTTCTCCTATATTGATAGATGTGTTTGGAACTCTAAATCCAACACGGTTTGTGCTAGCTTCTTGAAACTTGACACAATAAAGTAGTTTCACGTTCTATCTCTATGTTTTGTTTCCTCTTGATGTAGCCCTAAGCAGTGACTGGCGAGAAACACTTTCATGGAAAGGGGTTGCCAGGCTTCCCAAAATTACGAATCTCCAGAAATCTCAGCAAATATTTTTTCACCCAAACTGAATGATACTTTCAGGTAATGATCAGTACACTAAGGCGACTTGGTTCCCCAAATTTCCTTCTTCTATGTTGAAGCGTTCGTTTCCAGTAACAGTTTGAATTTTTAGGTTTCACTCTGTTTTCTCCTATATTGATAGATGTATTTGTAACACTAAATCCAACACGGTTTGTGCTAGCTTCTTGAAACTTGACACAATAAAGTAGTTTCACGTTCTATCTCTACGCTTTGTTTCCTCTTGATGTAGCCTTAAGCAGTGACTGGCGAGAAACACTTTCATGGAAAGGGGTTGCCAAGCTTCCTAAAATTACGAATCTCCAGAAATCTCAGCAAATATTTTTTCACCCAAACTAGATGATACTTTCAGGTAATGATCAGTACACTAAGGCGACTTGGTTCCCCAAATTTCGTTCTTCTATGTTGAAGCGTTCGTTTCCAGTAACACTTTGAATTTTTAGGTTTCACTCTGTTTTCTCCTATATTGATAGATGTATTTGGAACTCTAAATCCAACAGTGTTTGTGCTAGCTTCTTGAAACTTGACACAATAAAGTAGTTTCACGTTCTATCTCTACGTTTTGTTTCCTCTTGATGTAGCCCTAAGCAGTAACTGGCGAGAAACACTTTCATGGAAAGGGGTTGCCAAGCTTCCTAAAATTACGAATCTCCAGAAATCTCAGCAAATATTTTTTCACCCAAACTGAATGATACTTTCAGGTAATGATCAGTACACTAAGGCGACTTGGTTCCCCAAATTTCGTTCTTCTATGTTGAAGCGTTCGTTTGCAGTAAGACTTTGAATTTTTAGGTTTCACTCTGTTTTCTCCTATATTGATAGATGTATTTGGAACTCTAAATCCAACACGGTTTGTGCTAGCTTCTTGAAACTTGACACAATAAAGTAGTTTCACGTTCTATCTCTATGTTTTGTTTCCTCTTGATGTAGCCCTAAGCAGTGACTGGCGAGAAACACTTTCATGGAAAGGGGTTGCCAGGCTTCCCAAAATTACGAATCTCCAGAAATCTCAGCAAATATTTTTTCACGCAAACTGGATGATACTTTCAGGTAATGAACAGTACACTAAGGCGACTTGGTTCCCCAAATTTCGTTCTTCTATGTTGAAGCGTTCGTTTCCAGTAACACTTTGAATTTTTAGGTTTCACTCTGTTTTCTCCTATATTGATAGATGTATTTGGAACTCTAAATCCAACACGGTTTGTGCTGGCTTCTTGAAACATGACACAATAAAGTAGTTTCACATTCTATCTCTATGTTTTGTTTCCTCTTGATGTAGTCCAATGCAGTGACTGGCGAGAAACACTTTCATGGAAAGGGGTTGCCAGGCTTCCCAAAATTACGAATCTCCAGAAATCTCAGCAAATATTTTTTCACCCAAACTGGATGATACTTTCAGGTAATGATCAGTACACTAAGGCGACTTGGTTCCCCAAATTTCGTTCATCTATGTTGAAGCGTTCGTTTCCAGTAACAGTTTGAATTTTTAGGTTTCACTCTGTTTTCTCCTATATTGATAGATGTATTTGGAACTCTAAATCCAACAGTGTTTGTGCTAGCTTCTTGAAACTTGACACAATAAAGTAGTTTCACGTTCTATCTCTACGTTTTGTTTCCTCTTGATGTAGCCCTAAGCAGTAACTGGCGAGAAACACTTTCATGGAAAGGGGTTGCCAAGCTTCCTAAAATTACGAATCTCCAGAAATCTCATCAAATATTTTTTCACCCAAACTGAATGATACTTTCAGGTAATGATCAGTACACTAAGGCGACTTGGTTCCCCAAATTTCGTTCTTCTATGTTGACGCGTTCGTTTGCAGTAACACTTTGAATTTTTAGGTTTCACTCTGTTTTCTCCTATATTGATAGATGTGTTTGGAACTCTAAATCCAACACGGTTTGTGCTAGCTTCTTGAAACTTGACACAATAAAGTAGTTTCACGTTCTATCTCTATGTTTTGTTTCCTCTTGATGTAGCCCTAAGCAGTGACTGGCGAGAAACACTTTCATGGAAAGGGGTTGCCAGGCTTCCCAAAATTACGAATCTCCAGAAATCTCAGCAAATATTTTTTCACCCAAACTGAATGATACTTTCAGGTAATGATCAGTACACTAAGGCGACTTGGTTCCCCAAATTTCCTTCTTCTATGTTGAAGCGTTCGTTTCCAGTAACAGTTTGAATTTTTAGGTTTCACTCTGTTTTCTCCTATATTGATAGATGTATTTGTAACACTAAATCCAACACGGTTTGTGCTAGCTTCTTGAAACTTGACACAATAAAGTAGTTTCACGTTCTATCTCTACGCTTTGTTTCCTCTTGATGTAGCCTTAAGCAGTGACTGGCGAGAAACACTTTCATGGAAAGGGGTTGCCAAGCTTCCTAAAATTACGAATCTCCAGAAATCTCAGCAAATATTTTTTCACCCAAACTAGATGATACTTTCAGGTAATGATCAGTACACTAAGGCGACTTGGTTCCCCAAATTTCGTTCTTCTATGTTGAAGCGTTCGTTTCCAGTAACACTTTGAATTTTTAGGTTTCACTCTGTTTTCTCCTATATTGATAGATGTATTTGGAACTCTAAATCCAACAGTGTTTGTGCTAGCTTCTTGAAACTTGACACAATAAAGTAGTTTCACGTTCTATCTCTACGTTTTGTTTCCTCTTGATGTAGCCCTAAGCAGTAACTGGCGAGAAACACTTTCATGGAAAGGGGTTGCCAAGCTTCCTAAAATTACGAATCTCCAGAAATCTCAGCAAATATTTTTTCACCCAAACTGAATGATACTTTCAGGTAATGATCAGTACACTAAGGCGACTTGGTTCCCCAAATTTCGTTCTTCTATGTTGAAGCGTTCGTTTGCAGTAAGACTTTGAATTTTTAGGTTTCACTCTGTTTTCTCCTATATTGATAGATGTATTTGGAACTCTAAATCCAACACGGTTTGTGCTAGCTTCTTGAAACTTGACACAATAAAGTAGTTTCACGTTCTATCTCTATGTTTTGTTTCCTCTTGATGTAGCCCTAAGCAGTGACTGGCGAGAAACACTTTCATGGAAAGGGGTTGCCAGGCTTCCCAAAATTACGAATCTCCAGAAATCTCAGCAAATATTTTTTCACCCAAACTGGATGATACTTTCAGGTAATGATCAGTACACTAAGGCGACTTGGTTCCCCAAATTTCGTTCTTCTATGTTGAAGCGTTCGTTTCCAGTAACAGTTTGAATTTTTAGGTTTCACTCTGTTTTCTCCTATATTGATAGATGTATTTGGAACTCTAAATCCAACAGGGTTTGTGCTAGCTTCTTGAAACTTGACACAATAAAGTAGTTTCACGTTCTATCTCTACGTTTTGTTTCCTCTTGATGTAGCCCTAAGCAGTTACTGGCGGGAAACACTTTCATGGAAAGGGGTTGCCAAGCTTCCTAAAATTACGAATCTCCAGAAATCTCAGCAAATATTTTTTCACCCAAACTGGATGATACTTTCAGGTAATGATCAGTACACTAAGGCGACTTGGTTCCCCAAATTTCGTTCTTCTATGTTGAAGCGTTCGTTTCCAGTAACACTTTGAATTTTTAGGTTTCACTCTGTTTTCTCCTATATTGATAGATGTATTTGGAACTCTAAATCCAACACGGTTTGTGCTGGCTTCTTGAAACATGACACAATAAAGTAGTTTCACATTCTATCTCTATGTTTTGTTTCCTCTTGATGTAGTCCAATGCAGTGACTGGCGAGAAACACTTTCATGGAAAGGGGTTGCCAGGCTTCCCAAAATTACGAATCTCCAGAAATCTCAGCAAATATTTTTTCACCCAAACTGGATGATACTTTCAGGTAATGATCAGTACACTAAGGCGACTTGGTTCCCCAAATTTCGTTCTTCTATGTTGAAGCGTTCGTTTCCAGTAACAGTTTGAATTTTTAGGTTTCACTCTGTTTTCTCCTATATTGATAGATGTATTTGGAACTCTAAATCCAACACGGTTTGTGCTGGCTTCTTGAAACATGACACAATAAAGTAGTTTCACATTCTATCTCTATGTTTTGTTTCCTCTTGATGTAGTCCAATGCAGTGACTGGCGAGAAACACTTTCATGGAAAGGGGTTGCCAGGCTTCCCAAAATTACGAATCTCCAGAAATCTCAGCAAATATTTTTTCACCCAAACTGGATGATACTTTCAGGTAATGATCAGTACACTAAGGCGACTTGGTTCCCCAAATTTCGTTCTTCTATGTTGAAGCGTTCGTTTCCAGTAACAGTTTGAATTTTTAGGTTTCACTCTGTTTTCTCCTATATTGATAGATGTATTTGGAACTCTAAATCCAACACGGTTTGTGCTAGGTTCTTGAAACTTGACACAATAAAGTAGTTTCACGTTCTATCTCTATGTTTTGTTTCCTCTTGATGTAGCCTTAAGCAGTGACTGGCGAGAAACACTTTCATGGAAAGGGGTTGCCAAGCTTCCTAAAATTACGAATCTCCAGAAATCTCAGCAAATATTTTTTCACCCAAACTGGATGATACTTTCAGGTAATGATCAGTACACTAAGGCGACTTGGTTCCCCAAATTTTGTTCTTCTATGTTGAAGCGTTCGTTTCCAGTAACACTTTGAATTTTTAGGTTTCACTCTGTTTTCTCCTATATTGATAGATGTATTTGGAACTCTAAATCCAACAGGGTTTGTGCTAGCTTCTTGAAACTTGACACAATAAAGTAGTTTCACGTTCTATCTCTACGTTTTGTTTCCTCTTGATGTAGCCCTAAGCAGTAACTGGCGAGAAACACTTTCATGGAAAGGGGTTGCCAAGCTTCCTAAAATTACGAATCTCCAGAAATCTCAGCAAATATTTTTTCACCCAAACTGAATGATACTTTCAGGTAATGATCAGTACACTAAGGCGACTTGGATCCCCAAATTTCCTTCTTCTATGTTGAAGCGTTCGTTTCCAGTAACAGTTTGAATTTTTAGGTTTCACTCTGTTTTCTCCTATATTGATAGATGTATTTGTAACACTAAATCCAACACGGTTTGTGCTAGCTTCTTGAAACTTGACACAATAAAGTAGTTTCTCGTTCTATCTCTACGTTTTGTTTCCTCTTGATGTAGCCTTAAGCAGTGACTGGCGAGAAACACTTTCATGGAAAGGGGTTGCCAAGCTTCCTAAAATTACGAATCTCCAGAAATCTCAGCAAATATTTTTTCACCCAAACTAGATGATACTTTCAGGTAATGATCAGTACACTAAGGCGACTTGGTTCCCCAAATTTCGTTCTTCTATGTTGAAGCGTTCGTTTCCAGTAACACTTTGAATTTTTAGGTTTCACTCTGTTTTCTCCTATATTGATAGATGTATTTGGAACTCTAAATCCAACAGTGTTTGTGCTAGCTTCTTGAAACTTGACACAATAAAGTAGTTTCACGTTCTATCTCTATGTTTTGTTTCCTCTTGATGTAGCCCTACGCAGTAACTGGCGAGAAACACTTTCATGGAAAGGGGTTGCCAAGCTTCCTAAAATTACGAATCTCCAGAAATCTCAGCAAATATTTTTTCACCCAAACTGAATGATACTTTCAGGTAATGATCAGTACACTAAGGCGACTTGGTTCCCCAAATTTCGTTCTTCTATGTTGAAGCGTTCGTTTGCAGTAACACTTTGAATTTTTAGGTTTCACTCTGTTTTCTCCTATATTGATAGATGTATTTGGAACTCTAAATCCAACACGGTTTGTGCTAGCTTCTTGAACCTTGACACAATAAAGTAGTTTCACGTTCTATCTCTATGTTTTGTTTCCTCTTGATGTAGCCTTAAGCAGTGACTGGCGAGAAACACTTTCATGGAAAGGGGTTGCCAGGCTTCCCAAAATTACGAATCTCCAGAAATCTCAGCAAATATTTTTTCACCCAAACTAGATGATACTTTAAGGTAATGATCAGTACACTAAGGCGACTTGGTTCCCCAAATTTCGTTCTTCTATGTTGAAGCGTTCGTTTCCAGTAACAGTTTGAATTTTTAGGTTTCACTCTGTTTTCTCCTATATTGATAGATGTATTTGGAACTCTAAATCCAACAGGGTTTGTGCTAGCTTCTTGAAACTTGACACAATAAAGTAGTTTCACGTTCTATCTCTACGTTTTGTTTCCTCTTGATGTAGCCCTAAGCAGTTACTGGCGGGAAACACTTTCATGGAAAGGGGTTGCCAAGCTTCCTAAAATTACGAATCTCCAGAAATCTCAGCAAATATTTTTTCTCCCAAACTGGATGATACTTTCAGGTAATGATCAGTACACTAAGGCGACTTGGTTCCCCAAATTTCGTTCTTCTATGTTGAAGCGTTCGTTTCCAGTAACACTTTGAATTTTTAGGTTTCACTCTGTTTTCTCCTATATTGATAGATGTATTTGGAACTCTAAATCCAACACGGTTTGTGCTGGCTTCTTGAAACATGACACAATAAAGTAGTTTCACATTCTATCTCTATGTTTTGTTTCCTCTTGATGTAGTCCAATGCAGTGACTGGCGAGAAACACTTTCATGGAAAGGGGTTGCCAGGCTTCCCAAAATTACGAATCTCCAGAAATCTCAGCAAATATTTTTTCACCCAAACTGGATGATACTTTCAGGTAATGATCAGTACACTAAGGCGACTTGGTTCCCCAAATTTCGTTCTTCTATGTTGAAGCGTTCGTTTCCAGTAACACTTTGAATTTTTAGGTTTCACTCTGTTTTCTCCTATATTGATAGATGTATTTGGAACTCTAAATCCAACAGTGTTTGTGCTAGCTTCTTGAAACTTGACACAATAAAGTAGTTTCACGTTCTATCTCTATGTTTTGTTTCCTCTTGATGTAGCCCTAAGCAGTAACTGGCGAGAAACACTTTCATGGAAAGGGGTTGCCAAGCTTCCTAAAATTACGAATCTCCAGAAATCTCAGCAAATATTTTTTCACCCAAACTGAATGATACTTTCAGGTAATGATCAGTACACTATGGCGACTTGGTTCCCCAAATTTCGTTCTTCTATGTTGAAGCGTTCGTTTGCAGTAACACTTTGAATTTTTAGGTTTCACTCTGTTTTCTCCTATATTGATAGATGTATTTGGAACTCTAAATCCAACACGGTTTGTGCTAGCTTCTTGAACCTTGACACAATAAAGTAGTTTCACGTTCTATCTCTATGTTTTGTTTCCTCTTGATGTAGCCTTAAGCAGTGACTGGCGAGAAACACTTTCATGGAAAGGGGTTGCCAGGCTTCCCAAAATTACGAATCTCCAGAAATCTCAGCAAATATTTTTTCACCCAAACTGGATGATACTTTCAGGTAATGATCAGTACACTAAGGCGACTTGGTTCCCCAAATTTCGTTCTTCTATGTTGAAGCGTTCGTTTCCAGTAACACTTTGAATTTTTAGGTTTCACTCTGTTTTCTCCTATATTGATAGATGTATTTGGAACTCTAAATCCAACAGTGTTTGTGCTAGCTTCTTGAAACTTGACACAATAAAGTAGTTTCACGTTCTATCTCTATGTTTTGTTTCCTCTTGATGTAGCCCTAAGCAGTAACTGGCGAGAAACACTTTCATGGAAAGGGGTTGCCAAGCTTCCTAAAATTACGAATCTCCAGAAATCTCAGCAAATATTTTTTCACCCAAACTGAATGATACTTTCAGGTAATGATCAGTACACTAAGGCGACTTGGTTCCCCAAATTTCGTTCTTCTATGTTGAAGCGTTCGTTTGCAGTAACACTTTGAATTTTTAGGTTTCACTCTGTTTTCTCCTATATTGATAGATGTATTTGGAACTCTAAATCCAACACGGTTTGTGCTAGCTTCTTGAACCTTGACACAATAAAGTAGTTTCACGTTCTATCTCTATGTTTTGTTTCCTCTTGATGTAGCCTTAAGCAGTGACTGGCGAGAAACACTTTCATGGAAAGGGGTTGCCAAGCTTCCTAAAATTACGAATCTCCAGAAATCTCAGCAAATATTTTTTCACCCAAACTAGATGATACTTTCAGGTAATGATCAGTACACTAAGGCGACTTGGTTCCCCAAATTTCGTTCTTCTATGTTGAAGCGTTCGTTTCCAGTAACACTTTGAATTTTTAGGTTTCACTCTGTTTTCTCCTATATTGATAGATGTATTTGGAACTCTAAATCCAACAGGGTTTGTGCTAGCTTCTTGAAACTTGACACAATAAAGTAGTTTCACGTTCTATCTCTACGTTTTGTTTCCTCTTGATGTAGCCCTAAGCAGTTACTGGCGGGAAACACTTTCATGGAAAGGGGTTGCCAAGCTTCCTAAAATTACGAATCTCCAGAAATCTCAGCAAATATTTTTTCACCCAAACTGGATGATACTTTCAGGTAATGATCAGTACACTAAGGCGACTTGGTTCCCCAAATTTCGTTCTTCTATGTTGAAGCGTTCGTTTCCAGTAACACTTTGAATTTTTAGGTTTCACTCTGTTTTCTCCTATATTGATAGATGTATTTGGAACTCTAAATCCAACACGGTTTGTGCTGGCTTCTTGAAACATGACACAATAAAGTAGTTTCACATTCTATCTCTATGTTTTGTTTCCTCTTGATGTAGTCCAATGCAGTGACTGGCGAGAAACACTTTCATGGAAAGGGGTTGCCAGGCTTCCCAAAATTACGAATCTCCAGAAATCTCAGCAAATATTTTTTCACCCAAACTGGATGATACTTTCAGGTAATGATCAGTACACTAAGGCGACTTGGTTCCCCAAATTTCGTTCTTCTATGTTGAAGCGTTCGTTTCCAGTAACACTTTGAATTTTTAGGTTTCACTCTGTTTTCTCCTATATTGATAGATGTATTTGGAACTCTAAATCCAACAGTGTTTGTGCTAGCTTCTTGAAACTTGACACAATAAAGTAGTTTCACGTTCTATCTCTATGTTTTGTTTCCTCTTGATGTAGCCCTAAGCAGTAACTGGCGAGAAACACTTTCATGGAAAGGGGTTGCCAAGCTTCCTAAAATTACGAATCTCCAGAAATCTCAGCAAATATTTTTTCACCCAAACTGAATGATACTTTCAGGTAATGATCAGTACACTAAGGCGACTTGGTTCCCCAAATTTCGTTCTTCTATGTTGAAGCGTTCGTTTGCAGTAACACTTTGAATTTTTAGGTTTCACTCTGTTTTCTCCTATATTGATAGATGTATTTGGAACTCTAAATCCAACACGGTTTGTGCTAGCTTCTTGAACCTTGACACAATAAAGTAGTTTCACGTTCTATCTCTATGTTTTGTTTCCTCTTGATGTAGCCTTAAGCAGTGACTGGCGAGAAACACTTTCATGGAAAGGGGTTGCCAAGCTTCCTAAAATTACGAATCTCCAGAAATCTCAGCAAATATTTTTTCACCCAAACTAGATGATACTTTCAGGTAATGATCAGTACACTAAGGCGACTTGGTTCCCCAAATTTCGTTCTTCTATGTTGAAGCGTTCGTTTCCAGTAACACTTTGAATTTTTAGGTTTCACTCTGTTTTCTCCTATATTGATAGATGTATTTGGAACTCTAAATCCAACAGGGTTTGTGCTAGCTTCTTGAAACTTGACACAATAAAGTAGTTTCACGTTCTATCTCTACGTTTTGTTTCCTCTTGATGTAGCCCTAAGCAGTTACTGGCGGGAAACACTTTCATGGAAAGGGGTTGCCAAGCTTCCTAAAATTACGAATCTCCAGAAATCTCAGCAAATATTTTTTCACCCAAACTGGATGATACTTTCAGGTAATGATCAGTACACTAAGGCGACTTGGTTCCCCAAATTTCGTTCTTCTATGTTGAAGCGTTCGTTTCCAGTAACACTTTGAATTTTTAGGTTTCACTCTGTTTTCTCCTATATTGATAGATGTATTTGGAACTCTAAATCCAACACGGTTTGTGCTGGCTTCTTGAAACATGACACAATAAAGTAGTTTCACATTCTATCTCTATGTTTTGTTTCCTCTTGATGTAGTCCAATGCAGTGACTGGCGAGAAACACTTTCATGGAAAGGGGTTGCCAGGCTTCCCAAAATTACGAATCTCCAGAAATCTCAGCAAATATTTTTTCACCCAAACTGGATGATACTTTCAGGTAATGATCAGTACACTAAGGCGACTTGGTTCCCCAAATTTCGTTCTTCTATGTTGAAGCGTTCGTTTCCAGTAACACTTTGAATTTTTAGGTTTCACTCTGTTTTCTCCTATATTGATAGATGTATTTGGAACTCTAAATCCAACAGTGTTTGTGCTAGCTTCTTGAAACTTGACACAATAAAGTAGTTTCACGTTCTATCTCTATGTTTTGTTTCCTCTTGATGTAGCCCTAAGCAGTAACTGGCGAGAAACACTTTCATGGAAAGGGGTTGCCAAGCTTCCTAAAATTACGAATCTCCAGAAATCTCAGCAAATATTTTTTCACCCAAACTGAATGATACTTTCAGGTAATGATCAGTACACTAAGGCGACTTGGTTCCCCAAATTTCGTTCTTCTATGTTGAAGCGTTCGTTTGCAGTAACACTTTGAATTTTTAGGTTTCACTCTGTTTTCTCCTATATTGATAGATGTATTTGGAACTCTAAATCCAACACGGTTTGTGCTAGCTTCTTGAAAGTTGACACAATAAAGTAGTTTCACGTTCTATCTCTATGTTTTGTTTCCTCTTGATGTAGCCCTAAGCAGTGACTGGCGAGAAACACTTTCATGGAAAGGGGTTGCCAGGCTTCCCAAAATTACGAATCTCCAGAAATCTCAGCAAATATTTTTTCACCCAAACTGGATGATACTTTCAGGTAATGATCAGTACACTAAGGCGACTTGGTTCCCCAAATTTCCTTCTTCTATGTTGAAGCGTTCGTTTCCAGTAACAGTTTGAATTTTTAGGTTTCACTCTGTTTTCTCCTATATTGATAGATGTATTTGTAACACTAAATCCAACACGGTTTGTGCTAGCTTCTTGAAACTTGACACAATAACGTAGTTTCACGTTCTATCTCTACGTTTTGTTTCCTCTTGATGTAGCCTTAAGCAGTGACTGGCGAGAAACACTTTCATGGAAAGGGGTTGCCAAGCTTCCTAAAATTACGAATCTCCAGAAATCTCAGCAAATATTTTTTCACCCAAACTAGATGATACTTTCAGGTAATGATCAGTACACTAAGGCGACTTGGTTCCCCAAATTTCGTTCTTCTATGTTGAAGCGTTCGTTTCCAGTAACACTTTGAATTTTTAGGTTTCACTCTGTTTTCTCCTATATTGATAGATGTATTTGGAACTCTAAATCCAACACGGTTTGTGCTAGCTTCTTGAAACTTGACACAATAAAGTAGTTTCACGTTCTATCTCTATGTTTTGTTTCCTCTTGATGTAGCCCTAAGCAGTGACTGGCGAGAAACACTTTCATGGAAAGGGGTTGCCAGGCTTCCCAAAATTACAAATCTCCAGAAATCTCAGCAAATATTTTTTCACCCAAACTGGATGATACTTTCAGGTAATGATCAGTACACTAAGGCGACTTGGTTCCCCAAATTTCGTTCTTCTATGTTGAAGCGTTCGTTTGCAGTAACACTTTGAATTTTTAGGTTTCACTCTGTTTTCTCCTATATTGATAGATGTATTTGGAACTCTAAATCCAACACGGTTTGTGCTAGCTTCTTGAAACTTGACACAATAAAGTAGTTTCACGTTCTATCTCTATGTTTTGTTTCCTCTTGATGTAGCCCTAAGCAGTGACTGGCGAGAAACACTTTCATGGAAAGGGGTTGCCAGGCTTCCCAAAATTACGAATCTCCAGAAATCTCAGCAAATATTTTTTCACCCAAACTGGATGATACTTTCAGGTAATGATCAGTACACTAAGGCGACTTGGTTCCCCAAATTTCCTTCTTCTATGTTGAAGCGTTCGTTTCCAGTAACAGTTTGAATTTTTAGGTTTCACTCTGTTTTCTCCTATATTGATAGATGTATTTGTAACACTAAATCCAACACGGTTTGTGCTAGCTTCTTGAAACTTGACACAATAAAGTAGTTTCACGTTCTATCTCTACGTTTTGTTTCCTCTTGATGTAGCCTTAAGCAGTGACTGGCGAGAAACACTTTCATGGAAAGGGGTTGCCAAGCTTCCTAAAATTACGAATCTCCAGAAATCTCAGCAAATATTTTTTCACCCAAACTAGATGATACTTTCAGGTAATGATCAGTACACTAAGGCGACTTGGTTCCCCAAATTTCGTTCTTCTATGTTGAAGCGTTCGTTTCCAGTAACACTTTGAATTTTTAGGTTTCACTCTGTTTTCTCCTATATTGATAGATGTATTTGGAACTCTAAATCCAACACGGTTTGTGCTAGCTTCTTGAAACTTGACACAATAAAGTAGTTTCACGTTCTATCTCTATGTTTTGTTTCCTCTTGATGTAGCCCTAAGCAGTGACTGGCGAGAAACACTTTCATGGAAAGGGGTTGCCAGGCTTCCCAAAATTACGAATCTCCAGAAATCTCAGCAAATATTTTTTCTCCCAAACTGGATGACACTTTCAGGTAATGATCAGTACACTAAGGCGACTTGGTTCCCCAAATTTCGTTCTTCTATGTTGAAGCGTTCGTTTCCAGTAACAGTTTGAATTTTTAGGTTTCACTCTGTTTTCTCCTATATTGATAGATGTATTTGTAACACTAAATCCAACACGGTTTGTGCTAGCTACTTGAAACTTGACACAATAAAGTAGTTTCACGTTCTATCTCTACGTTTTGTTTCCTCTTGATGTAGCCCTAAGCAGTGACTGGCGAGAAACACTTTCATGGAAAGGGGTTGCCAGGCTTCCCAAAATTACGAATCTCCAGAAATCTCAGCAAATATTTTTTCTCCCAAACTGGATGACACTTTCAGGTAATGATCAGTACACTAAGGCGACTTGGTTCCCCAAATTTCGTTCTTCTATGTTGAAGCGTTCGTTTCCAGTAACAGTTTGAATTTTTAGGTTTCACTCTGTTTTCTCCTATATTGATAGATGTATTTGTAACACTAAATCCAACACGGTTTGTGCTAGCTACTTGAAACTTGACACAATAAAGTAGTTTCACGTTCTATCTCTACGTTTTGTTTCCTCTTGATGTAGCCTTAAGCAGTGACTGGCGAGAAACACTTTCATGGAAAGGGGTTGCCAAGCTTCCTAAAATTACGAATCTCCAGAAATCTCAGCAAATATTTTTTCACCCAAACTAGATGATACTTTCAGGTAATGATCAGTACACTAAGGCGACTTGGTTCCCCAAATTTCGTTCTTCTATGTTGAAGCGTTCGTTTCCAGTAACACTTTGAATTTTTAGGTTTCACTCTGTTTTCTCCTATATTGATAGATGTATTTGGAACTCTAAATCCAACAGTGTTTGTGCTAGCTTCTTGAAACTTGACACAATAAAGTAGTTTCACGTTCTATCTCTACGTTTTGTTTCCTCTTGATGTAGCCCTAAGCAGTAACTGGCGAGAAACACTTTCATGGAAAGGGGTTGCCAAGCTTCCTAAAATTACGAATCTCCAGAAATCTCAGCAAATATTTTTTCACCCAAACTGAATGATACTTTCAGGTAATGATCAGTACACTAAGGCGACTTGGTTCCCCAAATTTCCTTCTTCTATGTTGAAGCGTTCGTTTCCAGTAACAGTTTGAATTTTTAGGTTTCACTCTGTTTTCTCCTATATTGATAGATGTATTTGGAACTCTAAATCCAACACGGTTTGTGCTAGCTTCTTGAAACTTGACACAATAAAGTAGTTTCACGTTCTATCTCTATGTTTTGTTTCCTCTTGATGTAGCCCTAAGCAGTGACTGGCGAGAAACACTTTCATGGAAAGGGGTTGCCAGGCTTCCCAAAATTACGAATCTCCAGAAATCTCAGCAAATATTTTTTCACCCAAACTAGATGATACTTTCAGGTAATGATCAGTACACTAAGGCGACTTGGTTCCCCAAATTTCGTTCTTCTATGTTGAAGCGTTCGTTTCCAGTAACAGTTTGAATTTTTAGGTTTCACTCTGTTTTCTCCTATATTGATAGATGTATTTGGAACTCTAAATCCAACAGGGTTTGTGCTAGCTTCTTGAAACTTGACACAATAAAGTAGTTTCACGTTCTATCTCTACGTTTTGTTTCCTCTTGATGTAGCCCTAAGCAGTTACTGGCGGGAAACACTTTCATGGAAAGGGGTTGCCAAGATTCCTAAAATTACGAATCTCCAGAAATCTCAGCAAATATTTTTTCACCCAAACTGGATGATACTTTCAGGTAATGATCAGTACACTAAGGCGACTTGGTTCCCCAAATTTTGTTCTTCTATGTTGAAGCGTTCGTTTCCAGTAACACTTTGAATTTTTAGGTTTCACTCTGTTTTCTCCTATATTGATAGATGTATTTGGAACTCTAAATCCAACACGGTTTGTGCTGGCTTCTTGAAACATGACACAATAAAGTAGTTTCACATTCTATCTCTATGTTTTGTTTCCTCTTGATGTAGTCCAATGCAGTGACTGGCGAGAAACACTTTCATGGAAAGGGGTTGCCAGGCTTCCCAAAATTACGAATCTCCAGAAATCTCAGCAAATATTTTTTCACCCAAACTGGATGATACTTTCAGGTAATGATCAGTACACTAAGGCGACTTGGTTCCCCAAATTTCGTTCTTCTATGTTGAAGCGTTCGTTTCCAGTAACACTTTGAATTTTTAGGTTTCACTCTGTTTTCTCCTATATTGATAGATGTATTTGGAACTCTAAATCCAACCGTGTTTGTGCTAGCTTCTTGAAACTTGACACAATAAAGTAGTTTCACGTTCTATCTCTATGTTTTGTTACCTCTTGATGTAGCCCTAAGCAGTAACTGGCGAGAAACACTTTCATGGAAAGGGGTTGCCAAGCTTCCTAAAATTACGAATCTCCAGAAATCTCAGCAAATATTTTTTCACCCAAACTGAATGATACTTTCAGGTAATGATCAGTACACTAAGGCGACTTGGTTCCCCAAATTTCGTTCTTCTATGTTGAAGCGTTCGTTTGCAGTAACACTTTGAATTTTTAGGTTTCACTCTGTTTTCTCCAATATTGATAGATGTATTTGGAACTCTAAATCCAACACGGTTTGTGCTAGCTTCTTGAACCTTGACACAATAAAGTAGTTTCACGTTCTATCTCTATGTTTTGTTTCCTCTTGATGTAGCCTTAAGCAGTGACTGGCGAGAAACACTTTCATGGTAAGGGGTTGCCAAGCTTCCTAAAATTACGAATCTCCAGAAATCTCAGCAAATATTTTTTCACCCAAACTAGATGATACTTTCAGGTAATGATCAGTACACTAAGGCGACTTGGTTCCCCAAATTTCGTTCTTCTATGTTGAAGCGTTCGTTTCCAGTAACACTTTGAATTTTTAGGTTTCACTCTGTTTTCTCCTATATTGATAGATGTATTTGGAACTCTAAATCCAACAGGGTTTGTGCTAGCTTCTTGAAACTTGACACAATAAAGTAGTTTCACGTTCTATCTCTACGTTTTGTTTCCTCTTGATGTAGCCCTAAGCAGTTACTGGCTGGAAACACTTTCATGGAAAGGGGTTGCCAAGCTTCCTAAAATTACGAATCTCCAGAAATCTCAGCAAATATTTTTTCACCCAAACTGGATGATACTTTCAGGTAATGATCAGTACACTAAGGCGACTTGGTTCCCCAAATTTCGTTCTTCTATGTTGAAGCGTTCGTTTCCAGTAACACTTTGAATTTTTAGGTTTCACTCTGTTTTCTCCTATATTGATAGATGTATTTGGAACTCTAAATCCAACACGGTTTGTGCTGGCTTCTTGAAACATGACACAATAACGTAGTTTCACATTCTATCTCTATGTTTTGTTTCCTCTTGATGTAGTCCAATGCAGTGACTGGCGAGAAACACTTTCATGGAAAGGGGTTGCCAGGCTTCCCAAAATTACGAATCTCCAGAAATCTCAGCAAATATTTTTTCACCCAAACTGGATGATACTTTCAGGTAATGATCAGTACACTAAGGCGACTTGGTTCCCCAAATTTCGTTCTTCTATGTTGAAGCGTTCGTTTCCAGTAACACTTTGAATTTTTAGGTTTCACTCTGTTTTCTCCTATATTGATAGATGTATTTGAAACTCTAAATCCAACAGTGTTTGTGCTAGCTTCTTGAAACTTGACACAATAAAGTAGTTTCACGTTCTATCTCTATGTTTTGTTTCCTCTTGATGTAGCCCTAAGCAGTAACTGGCGAGAAACACTTTCATGGAAAGGGGTTGCCAAGCTTCCTAAAATTACGAATCTCCAGAAATCTCAGCAAATATTTTTTCACCCAAACTGAATGATACTTTCAGGTAATGATCAGTACACTAAGGCGACTTGGTTCCCCAAATTTCGTTCTTCTATGTTGAAGCGTTCGTTTGCAGTAACACTTTGAATTTTTAGGTTTCACTCTGTTTTCTCCTATATTGATAGATGTATTTGGAACTCTAAATCCAACACGGTTTGTGCTAGCTTCTTGAAAGTTGACACAATAAAGTAGTTTCACGTTCTATCTCTATGTTTTGTTTCCTCTTGATGTAGCCCTAAGCAGTGACTGGCGAGAAACACTTTCATGGAAAGGGGTTGCCAGGCTTCCCAAAATTACGAATCTCCAGAAATCTCAGCAAATATTTTTTCACCCAAACTGGATGATACTTTCAGGTAATGATCAGTACACTAAGGCGACTTGGTTCCCCAAATTTCGTTCTTCTATGTTGAAGCGTTCGTTTCCAGTAACAGTTTGAATTTTTAGGTTTCACTCTGTTTTCTCCTATATTGATAGATGTATTTGTAACACTAAATCCAACACGGTTTGTGCTAGCTTCTTGAAACTTGACACAATAAAGTAGATTCACGTTCTATCTCTACGTTT
Organism: Spermophilus citellus; assembly: GCF_964194105.1. Classification (NCBI taxonomy): domain Eukaryota; kingdom Metazoa; phylum Chordata; class Mammalia; order Rodentia; family Sciuridae; genus Spermophilus; species Spermophilus citellus. Next base: position 10,161,942 of record NC_138192.1, on the reverse strand, counting down.
TGTTTCCTCTTGATGTAGCCTTAAGCAGTGACTGGCGAGAAACACTTTCATGGAAAGGGGTTGCCAAGCTTCCTAAAATTACGAATCTCCAGAAATCTCAGCAAATATTTTTTCACCCAAACTAGATGATACTTTCAGGTAATGATCAGTACACTAAGGCGACTTGGTTCCCCAAATTTCGTTCTTCTATGTTGAAGCGTTCGTTTCCAGTAACACTTTGAATTTTTAGGTTTCACTCTGTTTTCTCCTATATTGATAGATGTATTTGGAACTCTAAATCCAACACGGTTTGTGCTAGCTTCTTGAAACTTGACACAATAAAGTAGTTTCACGTTCTATCTCTATGTTTTGTTTCCTCTTGATGTAGCCCTAAGCAGTGACTGGCGAGAAACACTTTCATGGAAAGGGGTTGCCAGGCTTCCCAAAATTACGAATCTCCAGAAATCTCAGCAAATATTTTTTCACCCAAACTGGATGATACTTTCAGGTAATGATCAGTACACTAAGGCGACTTGGTTCCCCAAATTTCGTTCTTCTATGTTGAAGCGTTCGTTTGCAGTAAGACTTTGAATTTTTAGGTTTCACTCTGTTTTCTCCTATATTGATAGATGTATTTGGAACTCTAAATCCAACACGGTTTGTGCTAGCTTCTTGAAACTTGACACAATAAAGTAGTTTCACGTTCTATCTCTATGTTTTGTTTCCTCTTGATGTAGCCCTAAGCAGTGACTGGCGAGAAACACTTTCATGGAAAGGGGTTGCCAGGCTTCCCAAAATTACGAATCTCCAGAAATCTCAGCAAATATTTTTTCACCCAAACTAGATGATACTTTCAGGTAATGATCAGTACACTAAGGCGACTTGGTTCCCCAAATTTCGTTCTTCTATGTTGAAGCGTTCGTTTCCAGTAACAGTTTGAATTTTTAGGTTTCACTCTGTTTTCTCCTATATTGATAGATGTATTTGGAACTCTAAATCCAACAGGGTTTGTGCTAGCTTCTTGAAACTTGACACAATAAAGTAGTTTCACGTTCTATCTCTACGTTTTGTTTCCTCTTGATGTAGCCCTAAGCAGTTACTGGCGGGAAACACTTTCATGGAAAGGGGTTGCCAAGCTTCCTAAAATTACGAATCTCCAGAAATCTCAGCAAATATTTTTTCACCCAAACTGGATGATACTTTCAGGTAATGATCAGTACACTAAGGCGACTTGGTTCCCCAAATTTCGTTCTTCTATGTTGAAGCGTTCGTTTCCAGTAACACTTTGAATTTTTAGGTTTCACTCTGTTTTCTCCTATATTGATAGATGTATTTGGAACTCTAAATCCAACACGGTTTGTGCTAGCTTCTTGAAACTTGACACAATAAAGTAGTTTCACATTCTATCTCTATGTTTTGTTTCCTCTTGATGTAGCCCTAAGCAGTGACTGGCGAAAAACACTTTCATGGAAAGGGGTTGCCAAGCTTCCTAAAATTACGAATCTCCAGAAATCTCAGCAAATATTTTTTCACCCAAACTGAATGATACTTTCAGGTAATGATCAGTACACTAAGGCGACTTGGTTCCCCAAATTTCCTTCTTCTATGTTGAAGCGTTCGTTTCCAGTAACAGTTTGAATTTTTAGGTTTCACTCTGTTTTCTCCTATATTGATAGATGTATTTGTAACACTAAATCCAACACGGTTTGTGCTAGCTTCTTGAAACTTGACACAATAAAGTAGTTTCACGTTCTATCTCTATGTTTTGTTTCCTCTTGATGTAGCCTTAAGCAGTGACTGGCGAGAAACACTTTCATGGAAAGGGGTTGCCAAGCTTCCTAAAATTACGAATCTCCAGAAATCTCAGCAAATATTTTTTCACCCAAACTAGATGATACTTTCAGGTAATGATCAGTACACTAAGGCGACTTGGTTCCCCAAATTTCGTTCTTCTATGTTGAAGCGTTCGTTTCCAGTAACACTTTGAATTTTTAGGTTTCACTCTGTTTTCTCCTATATTGATAGATGTATTTGGAACTCTAAATCCAACAGTGTTTGTGCTAGCTTCTTGAAACTTGACACAATAAAGTAGTTTCACGTTCTATCTCTACGTTTTGTTTCCTCTTGATGTAGCCCTAAGCAGTAACTGGCGAGAAACACTTTCATGGAAAGGGGTTGCCAAGCTTCCTAAAATTACGAATCTCCAGAAATCTCAGCAAATATTTTTTCACCCAAACTGAATGATACTTTCAGGTAATGATCAGTACACTAAGGCGACTTGGTTCCCCAAATTTCGTTCTTCTATGTTGAAGCGTTCGTTTCCAGTAACACTTTGAATTTTTAGGTTTCACTCTGTTTTCTCCTATATTGATAGATGTATTTGGAACTCTAAATCCAACACGGTTTGTGCTAGTATCTTGAAACTTGACACAATAAAGTAGTTTCACGTTCTATCTCTATGTTTTGTTTCCTCTTGATGTAGCCCTAAGCAGTGACTGGCGAGAAACACTTTCATGGAAAGGGGTTGCCAGGCTTCCCAAAATTACGAATCTCCAGAAATCTCAGCAAATATTTTTTCACCCAAACTAGATGATACTTTCAGGTAATGATCAGTACACTAAGGCGACTTGGTTCCCCAAATTTCGTTCTTCTATGTTGAAGCGTTCGTTTCCAGTAACACTTTGAATTTTTAGGTTTCACTCTGTTTTCTCCTATATTGATAGATGTATTTGGAACTCTAAATCCAACAGTGTTTGTGCTAGCTTCTTGAAACTTGACACAATAAAGTAGTTTCACGTTCTATCTCTACGTTTTGTTTCCTCTTGATGTAGCCCTAAGCAGTAACTGGCGAGAAACACTTTCATGGAAAGGGGTTGCCAAGCTTCCTAAAATTACGAATCTCCAGAAATCTCAGCAAATATTTTTTCACCCAAACTGAATGATACTTTCAGGTAATGATCAGTACACTAAGGCGACTTGGTTCCCCAAATTTCGTTCTTCTATGTTGAAGCGTTCGTTTCCAGTAACACTTTGAATTTTTAGGTTTCACTCTGTTTTCTCCTATATTGATAGATGTATTTGGAACTCTAAATCCAACACGGTTTGTGCTAGTATCTTGAAACTTGACACAATAAAGTAGTTTCACGTTCTATCTCTATGTTTTGTTTCCTCTTGATGTAGCCCTAAGCAGTGACTGGCGAGAAACACTTTCATGGAAAGGGGTTGCCAGGCTTCCCAAAATTACGAATCTCCAGAAATCTCAGCAAATATTTTTTCACCCAAACTAGATGATACTTTCAGGTAATGATCAGTACACTAAGGCGACTTGGTTCCCCAAATTTCGTTCTTCTATGTTGAAGCGTTCGTTTCCAGTAACACTTTGAATTTTTAGGTTTCACTCTGTTTTCTCCTATATTGATAGATGTATTTGGAACTCTAAATCCAACAGGGTTTGTGCTAGCTTCTTGAAACTTGACACAATAAAGTAGTTTCACGTTCTATCTCTACGTTTTGTTTCCTCTTGATGTAGCCCTAAGCAGTTACTGGCGGGAAACACTTTCATGGAAAGGGGTTGCCAAGCTTCCTAAAATTACGAATTTCCAGAAATCTCAGCAAATATTTTTTCACCCAAACTGGATGATACTTTCAGGTAATGATCAGTACACTAAGGCGACTTGGTTCCCCAAATTTCGTTCTTCTATGTTGAAGCGTTCGTTTCCAGTAACACTTTGAATTTTTAGGTTTCACTCTGTTTTCTCCTATATTGATAGATGTATTTGGAACTCTAAATCCAACACGGTTTGTGCTGGCTTCTTGAAACATGACACAATAAAGTAGTTTCACATTCTATCTCTATGTTTTGTTTCCTCTTGATGTAGTCCAATGCAGTGACTGGCGAGAAACACTTTCATGGAAAGGGGTTGCCAGGCTTCCCAAAATTACGAATCTCCAGAAATCTCAGCAAATATTTTTTCACCCAAACTGGATGATACTTTCAGGTAATGATCAGTACACTAAGGCGACTTGGTTCCCCAAATTTCGTTCTTCTATGTTGAAGCGTTCGTTTCCAGTAACACTTTGAATTTTTAGGTTTCACTCTGTTTTCTCCTATATTGATAGATGTATTTGGAACTCTAAATCCAACAGTGTTTGTGCTAGCTTCTTGAAACTTGACACAATAAAGTAGTTTCACGTTCTCTCTCTATGTTTTGTTTCCTCTTGATGTCGCCCTAAGCAGTAACTGGCGAGAAACACTTTCATGGAAAGGGGTTGCCAAGCTTCCTAAAATTACGAATCTCCAGAAATCTCAGCAAATATTTTTTCACCCAAACTGAATGATACTTTCAGGTAATGATCAGTACACTAAGGCGACTTGGTTCCCCAAATTTCGTTCTTCTATGTTGAAGCGTTCGTTTGCAGTAACACTTTGAATTTTTAGGTTTCACTCTGTTTTCTCCTATATTGATAGATGTATTTGGAACTCTAAATCCAACACGGTTTGTGCTAGCTTCTTGAAACTTGACACAATAAAGTAGTTTCAGGTTCTATCTCTATGTTTTGTTTCCTCTTGATGTAGCCCTAAGCAGTGACTGGCGAGAAACACTTTCATGGAAAGGGGTTGCCAGGCTTCCCAAAATTACGAATCTCCAGAAATCTCAGCAAATATTTTTTCACCCAAACTGGATGATACTTTCAGGTAATGATCAGTACACTAAGGCGACTTGGTTCCCCAAATTTTGTTCTTCTATGTTGAAGCGTTCGTTTCCAGTAACAGTTTGAATTTTTAGGTTTCACTCTGTTTTCTCCTATATTGATAGATGTATTTGTAACACTAAATCCAACACGGTTTGTGCTAGCTTCTTGAAACTTGACACAATAAAGTAGTTTCACGTTCTATCTCTATGTTTTGTTTCCTCTTGATGTAGCCTTAAGCAGTGAGTGGCGAGAAACACTTTCATGGAAAGGGGTTGCCAAGCTTCCTAAAATTACGAATCTCCAGAAATCTCAGCAAATATTTTTTCACCCAAACTAGATGATACTTTCAGGTAATGATCAGTACACTAAGGCGACTTGGTTCCCCAAATTTCGTTCTTCTATGTTGAAGCGTTCGTTTGCAGTAAGACTTTGAATTTTTAGGTTTCACTCTGTTTTCTCCTATATTGATAGATGTATTTGGAACTCTAAATCCAACACGGTTTGTGCTAGCTTCTTGAAACTTGACACAATAAAGTAGTTTCACGTTCTATCTCTATGTTTTGTTTCCTCTTGATGTAGCCCTAAGCAGTGACAGGCGAGAAACACTTTCATGGAAAGGGGTTGCCAGGCTTCCCAAAATTACGAATCTCCAGAAATCTCAGCAAATATTTTTTCACCCAAACTGGATGATACTTTCAGGTAATGATCAGTACACTAAGGCGACTTGGTTCCCCAAATTTCGTTCTTCTATGTTGAAGCGTTCGTTTCCAGTAACAGTTTGAATTTTTAGGTTTCACTCTGTTTTCTCCTATATTGATAGATGTATTTGTAACACTAAATCCAACACGGTTTGTGCTAGCTTCTTGAAACTTGACACAATAAAGTAGTTTCACGTTCTATCTCTACGTTTTGTTTCCTCTTGATGTAGCCTTAAGCAGTGACTGGCGAGAAACACTTTCATGGAAAGGGGTTGCCAAGCTTCCTAAAATTACGAATCTCCAGAAATCTCAGCAAATATTTTTTCACCCAAACTAGATGATACTTTCAGGGAATGATCAGTACACTAAGGCGACTTGGTTCCCCAAATTTCGTTCTTCTATGTTGAAGCGTTCGTTTGCAGTAAGACTTTGAATTTTTAGGTTTCACTCTGTTTTCTCCTATATTGATAGATGTATTTGGAACTCTAAATCCAACAGTGTTTGTGCTAGCTTCTTGAAACTTGACACAATAAAGTAGTTTCACGTTCTATCTCTATGTTTTGTTTCCTCTTGATGTAGCCCTAAGCAGTGACTGGCGAGAAACACTTTCATGGAAAGGGGTTGCCAGGCTTCCCAAAATTACGAATCTCCAGAAATCTCAGCAAATATTTTTTCACCCAAACTAGATGATACTTTCAGGTAATGATCAGTACACTAAGGCGACTTGGTTCCCCAAATTTCGTTCTTCTATGTTGAAGCGTTCGTTTCCAGTAACAGTTTGAATTTTTAGGTTTCACTCTGTTTTCTCCTATATTGATAGATGTATTTGGAACTCTAAATCCAACAGGGTTTGTGCTAGCTTCTTGAAACTTGACACAATAAAGTAGTTTCACGTTCTATCTCTACGTTTTGTTTCCTCTTGATGTAGCCCTAAGCAGTTACTGGCGGGAAACACTTTCATGGAAAGGGGTTGCCAAGCTTCCTAAAATTACGAATCTCCAGAAATCTCAGCAAATATTTTTTCACCCAAACTGGATGATACTTTCAGGTAATGATCAGTACACTAAGGCGACTTGGTTCCCCAAATTTCGTTCTTCTATGTTGAAGCGTTCGTTTCCAGTAACACTTTGAATTTTTAGGTTTCACTCTGTTTTCTCCTATATTGGTAGATGTATTTGGAACTCTAAATCCAACACGGTTTGTGCTGGCTTCTTGAAACATGACACAATAAAGTAGTTTCACATTCTATCTCTATGTTTTGTTTCCTCTTGATGTAGTCCAATGCAGTGACTGGCGAGAAACACTTTCATGGAAAGGGGTTGCCAGGCTTCCCAAAATTACGAATCTCCAGAAATCTCAGCAAATATTTTTTCACCCAAACTGGATGATACTTTCAGGTAATGATCAGTACACTAAGGCGACTTGGTTCCCCAAATTTCGTTCTTCTATGTTGAAGCGTTCGTTTCCAGTAACACTTTGAATTTTTAGGTTTCACTCTGTTTTCTCCTATATTGATAGATGTATTTGGAACTCTAAATCCAACACGGTTTGTGCTAGCTTCTTGAAACTTGACACAATAAAGTAGTTTCACATTCTATCTCTATGTTTTGTTTCCTCTTGATGTAGCCCTAAGCAGTGACTGGCGAGAAACACTTTCATGGAAAGGGGTTGCCAGGCTTCCCAAAATTACGAATCTCCAGAAATCTCAGCAAATATTTTTTCACCCAAACTGAATGATACTTTCAGGTAATGATCAGTACACTAAGGCGACTTGGTTCCCCAAATTTCCTTCTTCTATGTTGAAGCGTTCGTTTCCAGTAACAGTTTGAATTTTTAGGTTTCACTCTGTTTTCTCCTATATTGATAGATGTATTTGTAACACTAAATCCAACACGGTTTGTGCTAGCTTCTTGAAACTTGACACAATAAAGTAGTTTCACGTTCTATCTCTATGTTTTGTTTCCTCTTGATGTAGCCTTAAGCAGTGACTGGCGAGAAACACTTTCATGGAAAGGGGTTGCCAAGCTTCCTAAAATTACGAATCTCCAGAAATCTCAGCAAATATTTTTTCACCCAAACTAGATGATACTTTCAGGTAATGATCAGTACACTAAGGCGACTTGGTTCCCCAAATTTCGTTCTTCTATGTTGAAGCGTTCGTTTCCAGTAACACTTTGAATTTTTAGGTTTCACTCTGTTTTCTCCTATATTGATAGATGTATTTGGAACTCTAAATCCAACAGTGTTTGTGCTAGCTTCTTGAAACTTGACACAATAAAGTAGTTTCACGTTCTATCTCTACGTTTTGTTTCCTCTTGATGTAGCCCTAAGCAGTAACTGGCGAGAAACACTTTCATGGAAAGGGGTTGCCAAGCTTCCTAAAATTACGAATCTCCAGAAATCTCAGCAAATATTTTTTCACCCAAACTGAATGATACTTTCAGGTAATGATCAGTACACTAAGGCGACTTGGTTCCCCAAATTTCGTTCTTCTATGTTGAAGCGTTCGTTTCCAGTAACACTTTGAATTTTTAGGTTTCACTCTGTTTTCTCCTATATTGATAGATGTATTTGGAACTCTAAATCCAAAACGGTTTGTGCTAGCTTCTTGAAACTTGACACAATAAAGTAGTTTCACGTTCTATCTCTATGTTTTGTTTCCTCTTGATGTAGCCCTAAGCAGTGACTGGCGAGAAACACTTTCATGGAAAGGGGTTGCCAGGCTTCCCAAAATTACGAATCTCCAGAAATCTCAGCAAATATTTTTTCACCCAAACTAGATGATACTTTCAGGTAATGATCAGTACACTAAGGCGACTTGGTTCCCCAAATTTCGTTCTTCTATGTTGAAGCGTTCGTTTCCAGTAACAGTTTGAATTTTTAGGTTTCACTCTGTTTTCTCCTATATTGATAGATGTATTTGGAACTCTAAATCCAACAGGGTTTGTGCTAGCTTCTTGAAACTTGACACAATAAAGTAGTTTCACGTTCTATCTCTACGTTTTGTTTCCTCTTGATGTAGCCCTAAGCAGTTACTGGCGGGAAACACTTTCATGGAAAGGGGTTGCCAGGCTTCCCAAAATTACGAATCTCCAGAAATCTCAGCAAATATTTTTTCACCCAAACTGGATGATACTTTCAGGTAATGATCAGTACACTAAGGCGACTTGGTTCCCCAAATTTCGTTCTTCTATGTTGAAGCGTTCGTTTCCAGTAACACTTTGAATTTTTAGGTTTCACTCTGTTTTCTCCTATATTGATAGATGTATTTGGAACTCTAAATCCAACACGGTTTGTGCTGGCTTCTTGAAACATGACACAATAAAGTAGTTTCACATTCTATCTCTATGTTTTGTTTCCTCTTGATGTAGCCCTAAGCAGTGACTGGCGAGAAACACTTTCATGGAAAGGGGTTGCCAGGCTTCCCAAAATTACGAATCTCCAGAAATCTCAGCAAATATTTTTTCACCCAAACTGAATGATACTTTCAGGTAATGATCAGTACACTAAGGCGACTTGGTTCCCCAAATTTCCTTCTTCTATGTTGAAGCGTTCGTTTCCAGTAACAGTTTGAATTTTTAGGTTTCACTCTGTTTTCTCCTATATTGATAGATGTATTTGTAACACTAAATCCAACACGGTTTGTGCTAGCTTCTTGAAACTTGACACAATAAAGTAGTTTCACGTTCTATCTCTATGTTTTGTTTCCTCTTGATGTAGCCTTAAGCAGTGACTGGCGAGAAACACTTTCATGGAAAGGGGTTGCCAAGCTTCCTAAAATTACGAATCTCCAGAAATCTCAGCAAATATTTTTTCACCCAAACTAGATGATACTTTCAGGTAATGATCAGTACACTAAGGCGACTTGGTTCCCCAAATTTCGTTCTTCTATGTTGAAGCGTTCGTTTCCAGTAACACTTTGAATTTTTAGGTTTCACTCTGTTTTCTCCTATATTGATAGATGTATTTGGAACTCTAAATCCAACAGTGTTTGTGCTAGCTTCTTGAAACTTGACACAATAAAGTAGTTTCACGTTCTATCTCTACGTTTTGTTTCCTCTTGATGTAGCCCTAAGCAGTAACTGGCGAGAAACACTTTCATGGAAAGGGGTTGCCAAGCTTCCTAAAATTACGAATCTCCAGAAATCTCAGCAAATATTTTTTCACCCAAACTGAATGATACTTTCAGGTAATGATCAGTACACTAAGGCGACTTGGTTCCCCAAATTTCGTTCTTCTATGTTGAAGCGTTCGTTTCCAGTAACACTTTGAATTTTTAGGTTTCACTCTGTTTTCTCCTATATTGATAGATGTATTTGGAACTCTAAATCCAACACGGTTTGTGCTAGCTTCTTGAAACTTGACACAATAAAGTAGTTTCACGTTCTATCTCTATGTTTTGTTTCCTCTTGATGTAGCCCTAAGCAGTGACTGGCGAGAAACACTTTCATGGAAAGGGGTTGCCAGGCTTCCCAAAATTACGAATCTCCAGAAATCTCAGCAAATATTTTTTCACCCAAACTAGATGATACTTTCAGGTAATGATCAGTACACTAAGGCGACTTGGTTCCCCAAATTTCGTTCTTCTATGTTGAAGCGTTCGTTTCCAGTAACAGTTTGAATTTTTAGGTTTCACTCTGTTTTCTCCTATATTGATAGATGTATTTGGAACTCTAAATCCAACAGGGTTTGTGCTAGCTTCTTGAAACTTGACACAATAAAGTAGTTTCACGTTCTATCTCTACGTTTTGTTTCCTCTTGATGTAGCCCTAAGCAGTTACTGGCGGGAAACACTTTCATGGAAAGGGGTTGCCAGGCTTCCCAAAATTACGAATCTCCAGAAATCTCAGCAAATATTTTTTCACCCAAACTGGATGATACTTTCAGGTAATGATCAGTACACTAAGGCGACTTGGTTCCCCAAATTTCGTTCTTCTATGTTGAAGCGTTCGTTTCCAGTAACACTTTGAATTTTTAGGTTTCACTCTGTTTTCTCCTATATTGATAGATGTATTTGGAACTCTAAATCCAACACGGTTTGTGCTGGCTTCTTGAAACATGACACAATAAAGTAGTTTCACATTCTATCTCTATGTTTTGTTTCCTCTTGATGTAGTCCAATGCAGTGACTGGCGAGAAACACTTTCATGGAAAGGGGTTGCCAGGCTTCCCAAAATTACGAATCTCCAGAAATCTCAGCAAATATTTTTTCACCAAAACTGGATGATACTTTCAGGTAATGATCAGTACACTAAGGCGACTTGGTTCCCCAAATTTCGTTCTTCTATGTTGAAGCGTTCGTTTCCAGTAACACTTTGAATTTTTAGGTTTCACTCTGTTTTCTCCTATATTGATAGATGTATTTGGAACTCTAAATCCAACAGTGTTTGTGCTAGCTTCTTGAAACTTGACACAATAAAGTAGTTTCACGTTCTATCTCTATGTTTTGTTTCCTCTTGATGTAGCCCTAAGCAGTAACTGGCGAAAAACACTTTCATGGAAAGGGGTTGCCAAGCTTCCTAAAATTACGAATCTCCAGAAATCTCAGCAAATATTTTTTCACCCAAACTGAATGATACTTTCAGGTAATGATCAGTACACTAAGGCGACTTGGTTCCCCAAATTTCGTTCTTCTATGTTGAAGCGTTCGTTTGCAGTAACACTTTGAATTTTTAGGTTTCACTCTGTTTTCTCCTATATTGATAGATGTATTTGGAACTCTAAATCCAACACGGTTTGTGCTAGCTTCTTGAACCTTGACACAATAAAGTAGTTTCACGTTCTATCTCTATGTTTTGTTTCCTCTTGATGTAGCCTTAAGCAGTGACTGGCGAGAAACACTTTCATGGAAAGGGGTTGCCAAGCTTCCTAAAATTACGAATCTCCAGAAATCTCAGCAAATATTTTTTCACCCAAACTAGATGATACTTTCAGGTAATGATCAGTACACTAAGGCGACTTGGTTCCCCAAATTTCGTTCTTCTATGTTGAAGCGTTCGTTTCCAGTAACACTTTGAATTTTTAGGTTTCACTCTGTTTTCTCCTATATTGATAGATGTATTTGGAACTCTAAATCCAACAGGGTTTGTGCTAGCTTCTTGAAACTTGACACAATAAAGTAGTTTCACGTTCTATCTCTACGTTTTGTTTCCTCTTGATGTAGCCCTAAGCAGTTACTGGCGGGAAACACTTTCATGGAAAGGGGTTGCCAAGCTTCCTAAAATTACGAATCTCCAGAAATCTCAGCAAATATTTTTTCACCCAAACTGGATGATACTTTCAGGTAATGATCAGTACACTAAGGCGACTTGGTTCCCCAAATTTCGTTCTTCTATGTTGAAGCGTTCGTTTCCAGTATCACTTTGAATTTTTAGGTTTCACTCTGTTTTCTCCTATATTGATAGATGTATTTGGAACTCTAAATCCAACACGGTTTGTGCTGGCTTCTTGAAACATGACACAATAAAGTAGTTTCACATTCTATCTCTATGTTTTGTTTCCTCTTGATGTAGTCCAATGCAGTGACTGGCGAGAAACACTTTCATGGAAAGGGGTTGCCAGGCTTCCCAAAATTACGAATCTCCAGAAATCTCAGCAAATATTTTTTCACCCAAACTGGATGATACTTTCAGGTAATGATCAGTACACTAAGGCGACTTGGTTCCCCAAATTTCGTTCTTCTATTTTGAAGCGTTCGTTTCCAGTAACACTTTGAATTTTTAGGTTTCACTCTGTTTTCTCCTATATTGATAGATGTATTTGGAACTCTAAATCCAACAGTGTTTGTGCTAGCTTCTTGAAACTTGACACAATAAAGTAGTTTCACGTTCTATCTCTATGTTTTGTTTCCTCTTGATGTAGCCCTAAGCAGTAACTGGCGAGAAACACTTTCATGGAAAGGGGTTGCCAAGCTTCCTAAAATTACGAATCTCCAGAAATCTCAGCAAATATTTTTTCACCCAAACTGAATGATACTTTCAGGTAATGATCAGTACACTAAGGCGACTTGGTTCCCCAAATTTCGTTCTTCTATGTTGAAGCGTTCGTTTGCAGTAACACTTTGAATTTTTAGGTTTCACTCTGTTTTCTCCTATATTGATAGATGTATTTGGAACTCTAAATCCAACACGGTTTGTGCTAGCTTCTTGAAACTTGACACAATAAAGTAGTTTCACGTTCTATCTCTATGTTTTGTTTCCTCTTGATGTAGCCCTAAGCAGTGACTGGCGAGAAACACTTTCATGGAAAGGGGTTGCCAGGCTTCCCAAAATTACGAATCTCCAGAAATCTCAGCAAATATTTTTTCACCCAAACTGGATGATACTTTCAGGTAATGATCAGTACACTAAGGCGACTTGGTACCCCAAATTTCCTTCTTCTATGTTGAAGCGTTCGTTTCCAGTAACAGTTTGAATTTTTAGGTTTCACTCTGTTTTCTCCTATATTGATAGATGTATTTGTAACACTAAATCCAACACGGTTTGTGCTAGCTTCTTGAAACTTGACACAATAAAGTAGTTTCACGTTCTATCTCTACGTTTTGTTTCCTCTTGATGTAGCCTTAAGCAGTGACTGGCGAGAAACACTTTCATGGAAAGGGGTTGCCAAGCTTCCTAAAATTACGAATCTCCAGAAATCTCAGCAAATATTTTTTCACCCAAACTAGATGATACTTTCAGGTAATGATCAGTACACTAAGGCGACTTGGTTCCCCAAATTTCGTTCTTCTATGTTGAAGCGTTCGTTTCCAGTAACACTTTGAATTTTTAGGTTTCACTCTGTTTTCTCCTATATTGATAGATGTATTTGGAACTCTAAATCCAACACGGTTTGTGCTAGCTTCTTGAAACTTGACACAATAAAGTAGTTTCACGTTCTATCTCTATGTTTTGTTTCCTCTTGATGTAGCCCTAAGCAGTGACTGGCGAGAAACACTTTCATGGAAAGGGGTTGCCAGGCTTCCCAAAATTACGAATCTCCAGAAATCTCAGCAAATATTTTTTCACCCAAACTGGATGATACTTTCAGGTAATGATCAGTACACTAAGGCGACTTGGTTCCCCAAATTTCGTTCTTCTATGTTGAAGCGTTCGTTTCCAGTAACAGTTTGAATTTTTAGGTTTCACTCTGTTTTCTCCTATATTGATAGATGTATTTGTAACACTAAATCCAACACGGTTTGTGCTAGCTTCTTGAAACTTGACACAATAAAGTAGTTTCACGTTCTATCTCTACGTTTTGTTTCCTCTTGATGTAGCCTTAAGCAGTGACTGGCGAGAAACACTTTCATGGAAAGGGGTTGCCAAGCTTCCTAAAATTACGAATCTCCAGAAATCTCAGCAAATATTTTTTCACCCAAACTAGATGATACTTTCAGGTAATGATCAGTACACTAAGGCGACTTGGTTCCCCAAATTTCGTTCTTCTATGTTGAAGCGTTCGTTTGCAGTAAGACTTTGAATTTTTAGGTTTCACTCTGTTTTCTCCTATATTGATAGATGTATTTGGAACTCTAAATCCAACACGGTTTGTGCTAGCTTCTTGAAACTTGACACAATAAAGTAGTTTCACGTTCTATCTCTATGTTTTGTTTCCTCTTGATGTAGCCCTAAGCAGTGACTGGCGAGAAACACTTTCATGGAAAGGGGTTGCCAGGCTTCCCAAAATTACGAATCTCCAGAAATCTCAGCAAATATTTTTTCACCCAAACTAGATGATACTTTCAGGTAATGATCAGTACACTAAGGCGACTTGGTTCCCCAAATTTCGTTCTTCTATGTTGAAGCGTTCGTTTCCAGTAACAGTTTGAATTTTTAGGTTTCACTCTGTTTTCTCCTATATTGATAGATGTATTTGGAACTCTAAATCCAACAGGGTTTGTGCTAGCTTCTTGAAACTTGACACAATAAAGTAGTTTCACGTTCTATCTCTACGTTTTGTTTCCTCTTGATGTAGCCCTAAGCAGTTACTGGCGGGAAACACTTTCATGGAAAGGGGTTGCCAAGCTTCCTAAAATTACGAATCTCCAGAAATCTCAGCAAATATTTTTTCACCCAAACTGGATGATACTTTCAGGTAATGATCAGTACACTAAGGCGACTTGGTTCCCCAAATTTCGTTCTTCTATGTTGAAGCGTTCGTTTCCAGTAACACTTTGAATTTTTAGGTTTCACTCTGTTTTCTCCTATATTGATAGATGTATTTGGAACTCTAAATCCAACACGGTTTGTGCTGGCTTCTTGAAACATGACACAATAAAGTAGATTCACATTCTATCTCTATGTTTTGTTTCCTCTTGATGTAGTCCAATGCAGTGACTGGCGAGAAACACTTTCATGGAAAGGGGTTGCCAGGCTTCCCAAAATTACGAATCTCCAGAAATCTCAGCAAATATTTTTTCACCCAAACTGGATGATACTTTCAGGTAATGATCAGTACACTAAGGCGACTTGGTTCCCCAAATTTCGTTCTTCTATGTTGAAGCGTTCGTTTCCAGTAACACTTTGAATTTTTAGGTTTCACTCTGTTTTCTCCTATATTGATAGATGTATTTGGAACTCTAAATCCAACAGTGTTTGTGCTAGCTTCTTGAAACTTGACACAATAAAGTAGTTTCACGTTCTATCTCTATGTTTTGTTTCCTCTTGATGTAGCCCTAAGCAGTAACTGGCAAGAAACACTTTCATGGAAAGGGGTTGCCAAGCTTCCTAAAATTACGAATCTCCAGAAATCTCAGCAAATATTTTTTCACCCAAACTGAATGATACTTTCAGGTAATGATCAGTACACTAAGGCGACTTGGTTCCCCAAATTTCGTTCTTCTATGTTGAAGCGTTCGTTTCCAGTAACACTTTGAATTTTTAGGTTTCACTCTGTTTTCTCCTATATTGATAGATGTATTTGGAACTCTAAATCCAACACGGTTTGTGCTAGTATCTTGAAACTTGACACAATAAAGTAGTTTCACGTTCTATCTCTATGTTTTGTTTCCTCTTGATGTAGCCCTAAGCAGTGACTGGCGAGAAACACTTTCATGGAAAGGGGTTGCCAGGCTTCCCAAAATTACGAATCTCCAGAAATCTCAGCAAATATTTTTTCACCCAAACTGGATGATACTTTCAGGTAATGATCAGTACACTAAGGCGACTTCGTTCCCCAAATTTCGTTCTTCTATGTTGAAGCGTTCGTTTCCAGTAACAGTTTGAATTTTTAGGTTTCACTCTGTTTTCTCCTATATTGATAGATGTATTTGGAACTCTAAATCCAACAGGGTTTGTGCTAGCTTCTTGAAACTTGACACAATAAAGTAGTTTCACGTTCTATCTCTACGTTTTGTTTCCTCTTGATGTAGCCCTAAGCAGTTACTGGCGGGAAACACTTTCATGGAAAGGGGTTGCCAAGCTTCCTAAAATTACGAATCTCCAGAAATCTCAGCAAATATTTTTTCACCCAAACTGGATGATACTTTCAGGTAATGATCAGTACACTAAGGCGACTTGGTTCCCCAAATTTCGTTCTTCTATGTTGAAGCGTTCGTTTCCAGTAACACTTTGAATTTTTAGGTTTCACTCTGTTTTCTCCTATATTGATAGATGTATTTGGAACTCTAAATCCAACACGGTTTGTGCTAGCTTCTTGAAACTTGACACAATGAAGTAGTTTCACATTCTATCTCTATGTTTTCTTTCCTCTTGATGTAGTCCAATGCAGTGACTGGCGAGAAACACTTTCATGGAAAGGGGTTGCCAGGCTTCCCAAAATTACGAATCTCCAGAAATCTCAGCAAATATTTTTTCACCCAAACTGGATGATACTTTCAGGTAATGATCAGTACACTAAGGCGACTTGGTTCCCCAAATTTCGTTCTTCTATGTTGAAGCGTTCGTTTCCAGTAACAGTTTGAATTTTTAGGTTTCACTCTGTTTTCTCCTATATTGATAGATGTATTTGGAACTCTAAATCCAACAGTGTTTGTGCTAGCTTCTTGAAACTTGACACAATAAAGTAGTTTCACGTTCTATCTCTACGTTTTGTTTCCTCTTTATGTAGCCCTAAGCAGTAACTGGCGAGAAACACTTTCATGGAAAGGGGTTGCCAAGCTTCCTAAAATTATGAATCTCCAGAAATCTCAGCAAATATTTTTTCACCCAAACTGAATGATACTTTCAGGTAATGATCAGTACACTAAGGCGACTTGGTTCCCCAAATTTCGTTCTTCTATGTTGACGCATTCGTTTGCAGTAACACTTTGAATTTTTAGGTTTCACTCTGTTTTCTCCTATATTGATAGATGTATTTGGAACTCTAAATCCAACACGGTTTGTGCTAGCTTCTTGAAACTTGACACAATAAAGTAGTTTCACGTTCTATCTCTATGTTTTGTTTCCTCTTGATGTAGCCCTAAGCAGTGACTGGCGAGAAACACTTTCATGGAAAGGGGTTGCCAGGCTTCCCAAAATTACGAATCTCCAGAAATCTCAGCAAATATTTTTTCACCCAAAGTGAATGATACTTTCAGGTAATGATCAGTACACTAAGGCGACTTGGTTCCCCAAATTTCCTTCTTCTATGTTGAAGCGTTCGTTTCCAGTAACAGTTTGAATTTTTAGGTTTCACTCTGTTTTCTCCTATATTGATAGATGTATTTGTAACACTAAATCCAACACGGTTTGTGCTAGCTTCTTGAAACTTGACACAATAAAGTAGTTTCACGTTCTGTCTCTATGTTTTGTTTCCTCTTGATGTAGCCCTAAGCAGTGACTGGCGAGAAACACTTTCATGGAAAGGGGTTGCCAGGCTTCCCAAAATTACGAATCTCCAGAAATCTCAGCAAATATTTTTTCACCCAAACTGGATGATACTTTCAGGTAATGATCAGTACACTAAGGCGACTTGGTTCCCCAAATTTCGTTCTTCTATGTTGAAGCGTTCGTTTCCAGTAACAGTTTGAATTTTTAGGTTTCACTCTGTTTTCTCCTATATTGATAGATGTATTTGGAACTCTAAATCCAACAAGGTTTGTGCTAGCTTCTTGAAACTTGACACAATAAAGTAGTTTCACGTTCTATCTCTACGTTTTGTTTCCTCTTGATGTAGCCCTAAGCAGTTACTGGCGGGAAACACTTTTATGGAAAGGGGTTGCCAAGCTTCCTAAAATTACGAATCTCCAGAAATCTCAGCAAATATTTTTTCACCCAAACTGGATGATACTTTCAGGTAATGATCAGTACACTAAGGCGACTTGGTTCCCCAAATTTCGTTCTTCTATGTTGAAGCGTTCGTTTCCAGTAACACTTTGAATTTTTAGGTTTCACTCTGTTTTCTCCTATATTGATAGATGTATTTGGAACTCTAAATCCAACAGGGTTTGTGCTAGCTTCTTGAAACTTGACACAATAAAGTAGTTTCACGTTCTATCTCTACGTTTTGTTTCCTCTTGATGTAGCCCTAAGCAGTTACTGGCGGGAAACACTTTCATGGAAAGGGGTTGCCAAGCTTCCTAAAATTACGAATCTCCAGAAATCTCAGCAAATATTTTTTCACCCAAACTGGATGATACTTTCAGGTAATGATCAGTACACTAAGGCGACTTGGTTCCCCAAATTTCGTTCTTCTATGTTGAAGCGTTCGTTTCCAGTAACACTTTGAATTTTTAGGTTTCACTCTGTTTTCTCCTATATTGATAGATGTATTTGGAACTCTAAATCCAACACGGTTTGTGCTGGCTTCTTGAAACATGACACAATAACGTAGATTCACATTCTATCTCTATGTTTTGTTTCCTCTTGATGTAGTCCAATGCAGTGACTGGCGAGAAACACTTTCATGGAAAGGGGTTGCCAGGCTTCCCAAAATTACGAATCTCCAGAAATCTCAGCAAATATTTTTTCACCCAAACTGGATGATACTTTCAGGTAATGATCAGTACACTAAGGCGACTTGGTTCCCCAAATTTCGTTCTTCTATGTTGAAGCGTTCGTTTCCAGTAACACTTTGAATTTTTAGGTTTCACTCTGTTTTCTCCTATATTGATAGATGTATTTGGAACTCTAAATCCAACAGTGTTTGTGCTAGCTTCTTGAAACTTGACACAATAAAGTAGTTTCACGTTCTATCTCTCTATTTTGTTTCCTCTTGATGTAGCCCTAAGCAGTAACTGGCGAGAAACACTTTCATGGAAAGGGGTTGCCAAGCTTCCTAAAATTACGAATCTCCAGAAATCTCAGCAAATATTTTTTCACCCAAACTGAATGATACTTTCAGGTAATGATCAGTACACTAAGGCGACTTGGTTCCCCAAATTTCGTTCTTCTATGTTGAAGCGTTCGTTTGCAGTAACACTTTGAATTTTTAGGTTTCACTCTGTTTTCTCCTATATTGATAGATGTATTTGGAACTCTAAATCCAACACGGTTTGTGCTAGCTTCTTGAAACTTGACACAATAAAGTAGTTTCACGTTCTATCTCTATGTTTTGTTTCCTCTTGATGTAGCCCTAAGCAGTGACTGGCGAGAAACACTTTCATGGAAAGGGGTTGCCAAGCTTCCTAAAATTACGAATCTCCAGAAATCTCAGCAAATATTTTTTCACCCAAACTAGATGATACTTTCAGGTAATGATCAGTACACTAAGGCGACTTGGTTCCCCAAATTTCGTTCTTCTATGTTGAAGCGTTCGTTTCCAGTAACACTTTGAATTTTTAGGTTTCACTCTGTTTTCTCCTATATTGATAGATGTATTTGGAACTCTAAATCCAACAGTGTTTGTGCTAGCTTCTTGAAACTTGACACAATAAAGTAGTTTCACGTTCTATCTCTACGTTTTGTTTCCTCTTGATGTAGCCCTAAGCAGTAACTGGCAAGAAACACTTTCATGGAAAGGGGTTGCCAAGCTTCCTAAAATTACGAATCTCCAGAAATCTCAGCAAATATTTTTTCACCCAAACTGAATGATACTTTCAGGTAATGATCAGTACACTAAGGCGACTTGGTTCCCCAAATTTCGTTCTTCTATGTTGAAGCGTTCGTTTCCAGTAACACTTTGAATTTTTAGGTTTCACTCTGTTTTCTCCTATATTGATAGATGTATTTGGAACTCTAAATCCAACACGGTTTGTGCTAGTATCTTGAAACTTGACACAATAAAGTAGTTTCACGTTCTATCTCTATGTTTTGTTTCCTCTTGATGTAGCCCTAAGCAGTGACTGGCGAGAAACACTTTCATGGAAAGGGGTTGCCAGGCTTCCCAAAATTACGAATCTCCAGAAATCTCAGCAAATATTTTTTCACCCAAACTGGATGATACTTTCAGGTAATGATCAGTACACTAAGGCGACTTGGTTCCCCAAATTTCGTTCTTCTATGTTGAAGCGTTCGTTTCCAGTAACAGTTTGAATTTTTAGGTTTCACTCTGTTTTCTCCTATATTGATAGATGTATTTGGAACTCTAAATCCAAGAGGGTTTGTGCTAGCTTCTTGAAACTTGACACAATAAAGTAGTTTCACGTTCTATCTCTACGTTTTGTTTCCTCTTGATGTAGCCCTAAGCAGTTACTGGCGGGAAACACTTTCATGGAAAGGGGTTGCCAAGCTTCCTAAAATTACGAATCTCCAGAAATCTCAGCAAATATTTTTTCACCCAAACTGGATGATACTTTCAGGTAATGATCAGTACACTAAGGCGACTTGGTTCCCCAAATTTCGTTCTTCTATGTTGAAGCGTTCGTTTCCAGTAACACTTTGAATTTTTAGGTTTCACTCTGTTTTCTCCTATATTGATAGATGTATTTGGAACTCTAAATCCAACACGGTTTGTGCTGGCTTCTTGAAACATGACACAATGAAGTAGTTTCACATTCTATCTCTATGTTTTCTTTCCTCTTGATGTAGTCCAATGCAGTGACTGGCGAGAAACACTTTCATGGAAAGGGGTTGCCAGGCTTCCCAAAATTACGAATCTCCAGAAATCTCAGCAAATATTTTTTCACCCAAACTGGATGATACTTTCAGGTAATGATCAGTACACTAAGGCGACTTGGTTCCCCAAATTTCGTTCTTCTATGTTGAAGCGTTCGTTTCCAGTAACAGTTTGAATTTTTAGGTTTCACTCTGTTTTCTCCTATATTGATAGATGTATTTGGAACTCTAAATCCAACAGTGTTTGTGCTAGCTTCTTGAAACTTGACACAATAAAGTAGTTTCACGTTCTATCTCTACGTTTTGTTTCCTCTTGATGTAGCCCTAAGCAGTAACTGGCGAGAAACACTTTCATGGAAAGGGGTTGCCAAGCTTCCTAAAATTACGAATCTCCAGAAATCTCAGCAAATATTTTTTCACCCAAACTGAATGATACTTTCAGGTAATGATCAGTACACTAAGGCGACTTGGTTCCCCAAATTTCGTTCTTCTATGTTGACGCGTTCGTTTGCAGTAACACTTTGAATTTTTAGGTTTCACTCTGTTTTCTCCTATATTGATAGATGTATTTGGAACTCTAAATCCAACATGGTTTGTGCTAGCTTCTTGAAACTTGACACAATAAAGTAGTTTCACGTTCTATCTCTATGTTTTGTTTCCTCTTGATGTAGCCCTAAGCAGTGACTGGCGAGAAACACTTTCATGGAAAGGGGTTGCCAGGCTTCCCAAAATTACGAATCTCCAGAAATCTCAGCAAATATTTTTTCACCCAAAGTGAATGATACTTTCAGGTAATGATCAGTACACTAAGGCGACTTGGTTCCCCAAATTTCCTTCTTCTATGTTGAAGCGTTCGTTTCCAGTAACAGTTTGAATTTTTAGGTTTCACTCTGTTTTCTCCTATATTGATAGATGTATTTGTAACACTAAATCCAACACGGTTTGTGCTAGCTTCTTGAAACTTGACACAATAAAGTAGTTTCACGTTCTATCTCTACGTTTTGTTTCCTCTTGATGTAGCCCTAAGCAGTAACTGGCGAGAAACACTTTCATGGAAAGGGGTTGCCAAGCTTCCTAAAATTACGAATCTCCAGAAATCTCAGCAAATATTTTTTCACCCAAACTGAATGATACTTTCAGGTAATGATCAGTACACTAAGGCGACTTGGTTCCCCAAATTTCGTTCTTCTATGTTGAAGCGTTCGTTTGCAGTAAGACTTTGAATTTTTAGGTTTCACTCTGTTTTCTCCTATATTGATAGATGTATTTGGAACTCTAAATCCAACACGGTTTGTGCTAGCTTCTTGAAACTTGACACAATAAAGTAGTTTCACGTTCTATCTCTATGTTTTGTTTCCTCTTGATGTAGCCCTAAGCAGTGACTGGCGAGAAACACTTTCATGGAAAGGGGTTGCCAGGCTTCCCAAAATTACGAATCTCCAGAAATCTCAGCAAATATTTTTTCACCCAAAATGGATGATACTTTCAGGTAATGATCAGTACACTAAGGCGACTTGGTTCCCCAAATTTCGTTCTTCTATGTTGAAGCGTTCGTTTCCAGTAACAGTTTAAATTTTTAGGTTTCACTCTGTTTTCTCCTATATTGATAGATGTATTTGGAACTCTAAATCCAACAGGGTTTGTGCTAGCTTCTTGAAACTTGACACAATAAAGTAGTTTCACGTTCTATCTCTACGTTTTGTTTCCTCTTGATGTAGCCCTAAGCAGTTACTGGCGGGAAATACTTTCATGGAAAGGGGTTGCCAAGCTTCCTAAAATTACGAATCTCCAGAAATCTCAGCAAATATTTTTTCACCCAAACTGGATGATACTTTCAGGTAATGATCAGTACACTAAGGCGACTTGGTTCCCCAAATTTCGTTCTTCTATATTGAAGCGTTCGTTTGCAGTAACACTTTGAATTTTTAGGTTTCACTCTGTTTTCTCCTATATTGATAGATGTATTTGGAACTCTAAATCCAACACGGTTTGTGCTGGCTTCTTGAAACATGACACAATAAAGTAGTTTCACATTCTATCTCTATGTTTTGTTTCCTCTTGATGTAGTCCAATGCAGTGACTGGCGAGAAACACTTTCATGGAAAGGGGTTGCCAGGCTTCCCAAAATTACGAATCTCAAGAAATCTCAGCAAATATTTTTTCACCCAAACTGGATGATACTTTCAGGTAATGATCAGTACACTAAGGCGACTTGGTTCCCCAAATTTCGTTCTTCTATGTTGAAGCGTTCGTTTCCAGTAACAGTTTGAATTTTTAGGTTTCACTCTGTTTTCTCCTATATTGATAGATGTATTTGGAACTCTAAATCCAACACGGTTTGTGCTGGCTTCTTGAAACATGACACAATAAAGTAGTTTCACATTCTATCTCTATGTTTTGTTTCCTCTTGATGTAGTCCAATGCAGTGACTGGCGAGAAACACTTTCATGGAAAGGGGTTGCCAGGCTTCCCAAAATTACGAATCTCCAGAAATCTCAGCAAATATTTTTTCACCCAAACTGGATGATACTTTCAGGTAATGATCAGTACACTAAGGCGACTTGGTTCCCCAAATTTCGTTCTTCTATGTTGAAGCGTTCGTTTCCAGTAACAGTTTGAATTTTTAGGTTTCACTCTGTTTTCTCCTATATTGATAGATGTATTTGGAACTCTAAATCCAACACGGTTTGTGCTAGGTTCTTGAAACTTGACACAATAAAGTAGTTTCACGTTCTATCTCTATGTTTTGTTTCCTCTTGATGTAGCCTTAAGCAGTGACTGGCGAGAAACACTTTCATGGAAAGGGGTTGCCAAGCTTCCTAAAATTACGAATCTCCAGAAATCTCAGCAAATATTTTTTCACCCAAACTGGATGATACTTTCAGGTAATGATCAGTACACTAAGGCGACTTGGTTCCCCAAATTTCGTTCTTCTATGTTGAAGCGTTCGTTTCCAGTAACACTTTGAATTTTTAGGTTTCACTCTGTTTTCTCCTATATTGATAGATGTATTTGGAACTCTAAATCCAACAGGGTTTGTGCTAGCTTCTTGAAACTTGACACAATAAAGTAGTTTCACGTTCTATCTCTACGTTTTGTTTCCTCTTGATGTAGCCCTAAGCAGTAACTGGCGAGAAACACTTTCATGGAAAGGGGTTGCCAAGCTTCCTAAAATTACGAATCTCCAGAAATCTCAGCAAATATTTTTTCACCCAAACTGAATGATACTTTCAGGTAATGATCAGTACACTAAGGCGACTTGGTTCCCCAAATTTCCTTCTTCTATGTTGAAGCGTTCGTTTCCAGTAACAGTTTGAATTTTTAGGTTTCACTCTGTTTTCTCCTATATTGATAGATGTATTTGTAACACTAAATCCAACACGGTTTGTGCTAGCTTCTTGAAACTTGACACAATAAAGTAGTTTCACGTTCTATCTCTACGTTTTGTTTCCTCTTGATGTAGCCTTAAGCAGTGACTGGCGAGAAACACTTTCATGGAAAGGGGTTGCCAAGCTTCCTAAAATTACGAATCTCCAGAAATCTCAGCAAATATTTTTTCACCCAAACTAGATGATACTTTCAGGTAATGATCAGTACACTAAGGCGACTTGGTTCCCCAAATTTCGTTCTTCTATGTTGAAGCGTTCGTTTCCAGTAACACTTTGAATTTTTAGGTTTCACTCTGTTTTCTCCTATATTGATAGATGTATTTGGAACTCTAAATCCAACAGTGTTTGTGCTAGCTTCTTGAAACTTGACACAATAAAGTAGTTTCACGTTCTATCTCTATGTTTTGTTTCCTCTTGATGTAGCCCTAAGCAGTAACTGGCGAGAAACACTTTCATGGAAAGGGGTTGCCAAGCTTCCTAAAATTACGAATCTCCAGAAATCTCAGCAAATATTTTTTCACCCAAACTGAATGATACTTTCAGGTAATGATCAGTACACTAAGGCGACTTGGTTCCCCAAATTTCGTTCTTCTATGTTGAAGCGTTCGTTTGCAGTAACACTTTGAATTTTTAGGTTTCACTCTGTTTTCTCCTATATTGATAGATGTATTTGGAACTCTAAATCCAACACGGTTTGTGCTAGCTTCTTGAAACTTGACACAATAAAGTAGTTTCACGTTCTATCTCTATGTTTTGTTTCCTCTTGATGTAGCCCTAAGCAGTGACTGGCGAGAAACACTTTCATGGAAAGGGGTTGCCAGGCTTCCCAAAATTACGAATCTCCAGAAATCTCAGCAAATATTTTTTCACCCAAACTGGATGATACTTTCAGGTAATGATCAGTACACTAAGGCGACTTGGTTCCCCAAATTTCGTTCTTCTATGTTGAAGCGTTCGTTTCCAGTAACAGTTTGAATTTTTAGGTTTCACTCTGTTTTCTCCTATATTGATAGATGTATTTGTAACACTAAATCCAACACGGTTTGTGCTAGCTTCTTGAAACTTGACACAATAAAGTAGTTTCACGTTCTATCTCTACGTTTTGTTTCCTCTTGATGTAGCCTTAAGCAGTGACTGGCGAGAAACACTTTCATGGAAAGGGGTTGCCAAGCTTCCTAAAATTACGAATCTCCAGAAATCTCAGCAAATATTTTTTCACCCAAACTAGATGATACTTTCAGGTAATGATCAGTACACTAAGGCGACTTGGTTCCCCAAATTTCGTTCTTCTATGTTGAAGCGTTCGTTTCCAGTAACACTTTGAATTTTTAGGTTTCACTCTGTTTTCTCCTATATTGATAGATGTATTTGGAACTCTAAATCCAACACGGTTTGTGCTAGCTTCTTGAAACTTGACACAATAAAGTAGTTTCACGTTCTATCTCTATGTTTTGTTTCCTCTTGATGTAGCCCTAAGCAGTGACTGGCGAGAAACACTTTCATGGAAAGGGGTTGCCAGGCTTCCCAAAATTACGAATCTCCAGAAATCTCAGCAAATATTTTTTCACCCAAACTGGATGATACTTTCAGGTAATGATCAGTACACTAAGGCGACTTGGTTCCCCAAATTTCGTTCTTCTATGTTGAAGCGTTCGTTTCCAGTAACAGTTTGAATTTTTAGGTTTCACTCTGTTTTCTCCTATATTGATAGATGTATTTGTAACACTAAATCCAACACGGTTTGTGCTAGCTTCTTGAAACTTGACACAATAAAGTAGTTTCACGTACTATCTCTACGTTTTGTTTCCTCTTGATGTAGCCTTAAGCAGTGACTGGCGAGAAACACTTTCATGGAAAGGGGTTGCCAAGCTTCCTAAAATTACGAATCTCCAGAAATCTCAGCAAATATTTTTTCACCCAAACTAGATGATACTTTCAGGTAATGATCAGTACACTAAGGCGACTTGGTTCCCCAAATTTCGTTCTTCTATGTTGAAGCGTTCGTTTCCAGTAACACTTTGAATTTTTAGGTTTCACTCTGTTTTCTCCTATATTGATAGATGTATTTGGAACTCTAAATCCAACAGTGTTTGTGCTAGCTTCTTGAAACTTGACACAATAAAGTAGTTTCACGTTCTATCTCTACGTTTTGTTTCCTCTTGATGTAGCCCTAAGCAGTAACTGGCGAGAAACACTTTCATGGAAAGGGGTTGCCAAGCTTCCTAAAATTACGAATCTCCAGAAATCTCAGCAAATATTTTTTCACCCAAACTGAATGATACTTTCAGGTAATGATCAGTACACTAAGGCGACTTGGTTCCCCAAATTTCGTTCTTGTATGTTGAAGCGTTCGTTTGCAGTAAGACTTTGAATTTTTAGGTTTCACTCTGTTTTCTCCTATATTGATAGATGTATTTGGAACTCTAAATCCAACACGGTTTGTGCTAGCTTCTTGAAACTTGACACAATAAAGTAGTTTCACGTTCTATCTCTATGTTTTGTTTCCTCTTGATGTAGCCCTAAGCAGTGACTGGCGAGAAACACTTTCATGGAAAGGGGTTGCCAGGCTTCCCAAAATTACGAATCTCCAGAAATCTCAGCAAATATTTTTTCACCCAAACTAGATGATACTTTCAGGTAATGATCAGTACACTAAGGCGACTTGGTTCCCCAAATTTCGTTCTTCTATGTTGAAGCGTTCGTTTCCAGTAACAGTTTGAATTTTTAGGTTTCACTCTTTTTTCTCCTATATTGATAGATGTATTTGGAACTCTAAATGCAACAGGGTTTGTGCTAGCTTCTTGAAACTTGACACAATAAAGTAGTTTCACGTTCTATCTCTACGTTTTGTTTTCTCTTGATGTAGCCCTAAGCAGTTACTGGCGGGAAACACTTTCATGGAAAGGGGTTGCCAAGCTTCCTAAAATTACGAATCTCCAGAAATCTCAGCAAATATTTTTTCACCCAAACTGGATGATACTTTCAGGTAATGATCAGTACACTAAGGCGACTTGGTTCCCCAAATTTCGTTCTTCTATGTTGAAGCGTTCGTTTCCAGTAACACTTTGAATTTTTAGGTTTCACTCTGTTTTCTCCTATATTGATAGATGTATTTGGAACTCTAAATCCAACACGGTTTGTGCTGGCTTCTTGAAACATGACACAGTAAAGTAGTTTCACATTCTATCTCTATGTTGTGTTTCCTCTTGATGTAGTCCAATGCAGTGACTGGCGAGAAACACTTTCATGGAAAGGGGTTGCCAGGCTTCCCAAAATTACGAATCTCCAGAAATCTCAGCAAATATTTTTTCACCCAAACTGGATGATACTTTCAGGTAATGATCAGTACACTAAGGCGACTTGGTTCCCCAAATTTCGTTCTTCTATGTTGAAGTGTTCGTTTCCAGTAACAGTTTGAATTTTTAGGTTTCACTCTGTTTTCTCCTATATTGATAGATGTGTTTGGAACTCTAAATCCAACACGGTTTGTGCTAGGTTCTTGAAACTTGACACAATAAAGTAGTTTCACGTTCTATCTCTATGTTTTGTTTCCTCTTGATGTAGCCCAATGCAGTGACTGGCGAGAAACACTTTCATGGAAAGGGGTTGCCAGGCTTCCCAAAATTACGAATCTCCAGAAATCTCAGCAAATATTTTTTCACCCAAACTGGATGATACTTTCAGGTAATGATCAGTACACTAAGGCGACTTGGTTCCCCAAATTTCGTTCTTCTATGTTGAAGCGTTCGTTTCCAGTAACAGTTTGAATTTTTAGGTTTCACTCTGTTTTCTCCTATATTGATAGATGTGTTTGGAACTCTAAATCCAACACGGTTTGTGCTAGGTTCTTGAAACTTGACACAATAAAGTAGTTTCACGTTCTATCTCTATGTTTTGTTTCTTCTTGATGTAGCCTTAAGCAGTGACTGGCGAGAAACACTTTCATGGAAAGGGGTTGCCAAGCTTCCTAAAATTACGAATCTCCAGAAATCTCAGCAAATATTTTTTCACCCAAACTGGATGATACTTTCAGGTAATGATCAGTACACTAAGGCGACTTGGTTCCCCAAATTTCGTTCTTCTATGTTGACGCGTTCGTTTGCAGTAACACTTTGAATTTTTAGGTTTCACTCTGTTTTCTCCTATATTGATAGATGTATTTGGAACTCTAAATCCAACACGGTTTGTGCTAGCTTCTTGAAACTTGACACAATAAAGTAGTTTCACGTTCTATCTCTATGTTTTGTTTCCTCTTGATGTAGCCCTAAGCAGTGACTGGCGAGAAACACTTTCATGGAAAGGGGTTGCCAGGCTTCCCAAAATTACGAATCTCCAGAAATCTCAGCAAATATTTTTTCACCCAAACTGGATGATACTTTCAGGTAATGATCAGTACACTAAGGCGACTTGGTTCCCCAAATTTCGTTCTTCTATGTTGAAGCGTTCGTTTCCAGTAACAGTTTGAATTTTTAGGTTTCACTCTGTTTTCTCCTATATTGATAGATGTATTTGGAACTCTAAATCCAACAGGGTTTGTGCTAGCTTCTTGAAACTTGACACAATAAAGTAGTTTCACGTTCTATCTCTACGTTTTGTTTCCTCTTGATGTAGCCCTAAGCAGTGACTGGCGGGAAACACTTTCATGGAAAGGGGTTGCCAAGCTTCCTAAAATTACGAATCTCCAGAAATCTCAGCAAATATTTTTTCACCCAAACTGGATGATACTTTCAGGTAATGATCAGTACACTAAGGCGACTTGGTTCCCCAAATTTCGTTCTTCTATGTTGAAGCGTTCGTTTCCAGTAACAGTTTGAATTTTTAGGTTTCACTCTGATTTCTCCTATATTGATAGATGTATTTGGAAGTCTAAATCCAACACGGTTTGTGCTGGCTTCTTGAAACATGACACAATAAAGTAGTTTCACATTCTATCTCTATGTTTTGTTTCCTCTTGATGTAGTCCAATGCAGTGACTGGCGAGAAACACTTTCATGGAAAGGGGTTGCCAAGCTTCCCAAAATTACGAATCTCCAGAAATCTCAGCAAATATTTTTTCACCCAAACTGGATGATACTTTCAGGTAATGATCAGTACACTAAGGCGACTTGGTTCCCCAAATTTCGTTCTTCTATGTTGAAGCGTTCGTTTCCAGTAACAGTTTGAATTTTTAGGTTTCACTCTGTTTTCTCCTATATTGATAGATGTATTTGGAACTCTAAATCCAAAACGGTTTGTGCTAGCTTCTTGAAACATGACACAATAAAGTAGTTTCACGTTCTATCTCTATGTTTTGTTTCCTCTTGATGTAGCCCAATGCAGTGACTGGCGAGAAACACTTTCATGGAAAGGGGTTGCCAGGCTTCCCAAAATTACGAATCTCCAGAAATCTCAGCAAATATTTTTTCACCCAAACAGGATGATACTTTCAGGTAAAGATCAGTACACTAAGGCGACTTGGTTCCCCAAATTTCGTTCTTCTATGTTGAAGCGTTCGTTTCCAGTAACAGTTTGAATTTTTAGGTTTCACTCTGTTTTCTCCTATATTGATAGATGTGTTTGGAACTCTAAATCCAACACGGTTTGTGCTAGGTTCTTGAAACTTGACACAATAAAGTAGTTTCACGTTCTATCTCTATGTTTTGTTTCCTCTTGATGTAGCCTTAAGCAGTGACTGGCGAGAAACACTTTCATGGAAAGGGGTTGCCAAGCTTCCTAAAATTACGAATCTCCAGAAATCTCAGCAAATATTTTTTCACCCAAACTGGATGATACTTTCAGGTAATGATCAGTACACTAAGGCGACTTGGTTCCCCAAATTTCGTTCTTCTATGTTGAAGCGTTCGTTTCCAGTAACAGTTTGAATTTTTAGGTTTCACTCTGTTTTCTCCTATATTGATAGATGTATTTGGAACTCTAAATCCAACACGGTTTGTGCTAGCTTCTTGAAACATGACACAATAAAGTAGTTTCACGTTCTATCTCTATGTTTTGTTTCCTCTTGATGTAGCCCAATGCAGTCACTGGCGAGAAACACTTTCATAGAAAGGGGTTGCCAGGGTTCCCAAAATTACGAATCTCCAGAAATCTCAGCAAATATTTTTTCACCCAAACTGGATGATACTTTCAGGTAATGATCAGTACACTAAGGCGACTTGGTTCCCCAAATTTCGTTCTTCTATGTTGAAGCGTTCGTTTGCAGTAACACTTTGAATTTTTAGGTTTCACTCTGTTTTCTCTTATATTGATAGATGTGTTTGGAACTCTAAATCCAACACGGTTTGTGCTAGCTTCTTGAAACATGACACAATAAAGTAGTTTCACGTTCTATCTCTACGTTTTGTTTCCTCTTGATGTAGCCCAATGCAGTGACTGGCGAGAAACACTTTCATGGAAAGGGGTTGCCAGGCTTCCCAAAATTACGAATCTCCAGAAATCTCAGCAAATATTTTTTCACCCAAACTGGATGATACTTTCAGGTAATGATCAGTACACTAAGGCGACTTGGTTCACCAAATTTCGTTCTTCTATGTTGAAGCGTTCGTTTCCAGTAACACTTTGAATTTTTAGGTTTCACTCTGTTTTCTCCTATATTGATAGATGTATTTGGAACTCTAAATCCAACAGTGTTTGTGCTAGCTTCTTGAAACTTGACACAATAAAGTAGTTTCACGTTCTATCTCTACGTTTTGTTTCCTCTTGATGTAGCCCTAAGCAGTAACTGGCGAGAAACACTTTCATGGAAAGGGGTTGCCAAGCTTCCTAAAATTACGAATCTCCAGAAATCTCAGCAAATATTTTTTCACCCAAACTGAATGATACTTTCAGGTAATGATCAGTACACTAAGGCGACTTGGTTCCCCAAATTTCGTTCTTCTATTTTGACGCGTTCGTTTGCAGTAACACTTTGAATTTTTAGGTTTCACTCTGTTTTCTCCTATATTGATAGATGTGTTTGGAACTCTAAATCCAACACGGTTTGTGCTAGGTTCTTGAAACTTGACACAATAAAGTAGTTTCACGTTCTATCTCTATGTTTTGTTTCCTCTTGATGTAGCCCAATGCAGTGACTGGCGAGAAACACTTTCATGGAAAGGGGTTGCCAGGCTTCCCAAAATTACGAATCTCCAGAAATCTCAGCAAATATTTTTTCACCCAAACTGGATGATACTTTCAGGTAATGATCAGTACACTAAGGCGACTTGGTTCCCCAAATTTCGTTCTTCTATGTTGAAGCGTTCGTTTCCAGTAACAGTTTGAATTTTTAGGTTTCACTCTGTTTTCTCCTATATTGATAGATGTGTTTGGAACTCTAAATCCAACACGGTTTGTGCTAGGTTCTTGAAACTTGACACAATAAAGTAGTTTCACGTTCTATCTCTATGTTTTGTTTCTTCTTGATGTAGCCTTAAGCAGTGACTGGCGAGAAACACTTTCATGGAAAGGGGTTGCCAAGCTTCCTAAAATTACGAATCTCCAGAAATCTCAGCAAATATTTTTTCACCCAAACTGGATGATACTTTCAGGTAATGATCAGTACACTAAGGCGACTTGGTTCCCCAAATTTCGTTCTTCTATGTTGACGCGTTCGTTTGCAGTAACACTTTGAATTTTTAGGTTTCACTCTGTTTTCTCCTATATTGATAGATGTATTTGGAACTCTAAATCCAACACGGTTTGTGCTAGCTTCTTGAAACTTGACACAATAAAGTAGTTTCACGTTCTATCTCTATGTTTTGTTTCCTCTTGATGTAGCCCTAAGCAGTGACTGGCGAGAAACACTTTCATGGAAAGGGGTTGCCAGGCTTCCCAAAATTACGAATCTCCAGAAATCTCAGCAAATATTTTTTCACCCAAACTGGATGATACTTTCAGGTAATGATCAGTACACTAAGGCGACTTGGTTCCCCAAATTTCGTTCTTCTATGTTGAAGCGTTCGTTTCCAGTAACAGTTTGAATTTTTAGGTTTCACTCTGTTTTCTCCTATATTGATAGATGTATTTGGAACTCTAAATCCAACAGGGTTTGTGCTAGCTTCTTGAAACTTGACACAATAAAGTAGTTTCACGTTCTATCTCTACGTTTTGTTTCCTCTTGATGTAGCCCTAAGCAGTGACTGGCGGGAAACACTTTCATGGAAAGGGGTTGCCAAGCTTCCTAAAATTACGAATCTCCAGAAATCTCAGCAAATATTTTTTCACCCAAACTGGATGATACTTTCAGGTAATGATCAGTACACTAAGGCGACTTGGTTCCCCAAATTTCGTTCTTCTATGTTGAAGCGTTCGTTTCCAGTAACAGTTTGAATTTTTAGGTTTCACTCTGTTTTCTCCTATATTGATAGATGTATTTGGAACTCTAAATCCAACACGGTTTGTGCTGGCTTCTTGAAACATGACACAATAAAGTAGTTTCACATTCTATCTCTATGTTTTGTTTCCTCTTGATGTAGTCCAATGCAGTGACTGGCGAGAAACACTTTCATGGAAAGGGGTTGCCAAGCTTCCCAAAATTACGAATCTCCAGAAATCTCAGCAAATATTTTTTCACCCAAACTGGATGATACTTTCAGGTAATGATCAGTACACTAAGGCGACTTGGTTCCCCAAATTTCCTTCTTCTATGTTGAAGCGTTCGTTTCCAGTAACAGTTTGAATTTTTAGGTTTCACTCTGTTTTCTCCTATATTGATAGATGTATTTGGAACTCTAAATCCAAAACGGTTTGTGCTAGCTTCTTGAAACATGACACAATAAAGTAGTTTCACGTTCTATCTCTATGTTTTGTTTCCTCTTGATGTAGCCCAATGCAGTGACTGGCGAGAAACACTTTCATGGAAAGGGGTTGCCAGGCTTCCCAAAATTACGAATCTCCAGAAATCTCAGCAAATATTTTTTCACCCAAACAGGATGATACTTTCAGGTAATGATCAGTACACTAAGGCGACTTGGTTCCCCAAATTTCGTTCTTCTATGTTGAAGCGTTCGTTTCCAGTAACAGTTTGAATTTTTAGGTTTCACTCTGTTTTCTCCTATATTGATAGATGTGTTTGGAACTCTAAATCCAACACGGTTTGTGCTAGGTTCTTGAAACTTGACACAATAAAGTAGTTTCACGTTCTATCTCTATGTTTTGTTTCCTCTTGATGTAGCCTTAAGCAGTGACTGGCGAGAAACACTTTCATGGAAAGGGGTTGCCAAGCTTCCTAAAATTACGAATCTCCAGAAATCTCAGCAAATATTTTTTCACCCAAACTGGATGATACTTTCAGGTAATGATCAGTACACTAAGGCGACTTGGTTCCCCAAATTTCGTTCTTCTATGTTGAAGCGTTCGTTTCCAGTAACAGTTTGAATTTTTAGGTTTCACTCTGTTTTCTCCTATATTGATAGATGTATTTGGAACTCTAAATCCAACACGGTTTGTGCTAGCTTCTTGAAACATGACACAATAAAGTAGTTTCACGTTCTATCTCTATGTTTTGTTTCCTCTTGATGTAGCCCAATGCAGTCACTGGCGAGAAACACTTTCATAGAAAGGGGTTGCCAGGGTTCCCAAAATTACGAATCTCCAGAAATCTCAGCAAATATTTTTTCACCCAAACTGGATGATACTTTCAGGTAATGATCAGTACACTAAGGCGACTTGGTTCCCCAAATTTCGTTCTTCTATGTTGAAGCGTTCGTTTGCAGTAACACTTTGAATTTTTAGGTTTCACTCTGTTTTCTCTTATATTGATAGATGTGTTTGGAACTCTAAATCCAACACGGTTTGTGCTAGCTTCTTGAAACATGACACAATAAAGTAGTTTCACGTTCTATCTCTACGTTTTGTTTCCTCTTGATGTAGCCCAATGCAGTGACTGGCGAGAAACACTTTCATGGAAAGGGGTTGCCAGGCTTCCCAAAATTACGAATCTCCAGAAATCTCAGCAAATATTTTTTCACCCAAACTGGATGATACTTTCAGGTAATGATCAGTACACTAAGGCGACTTGGTTCCCCAAATTTCGTTCTTCTATGTTGAAGCGTTCGTTTCCAGTAACACTTTGAATTTTTAGGTTTCACTCTGTTTTCTCCTATATTGATAGATGTATTTGGAACTCTAAATCCAACAGTGTTTGTGCTAGCTTCTTGAAACTTGACACAATAAAGTAGTTTCACGTTCTATCTCTACGTTTTGTTTCCTCTTGATGTAGCCCTAAGCAGTAACTGGCGAGAAACACTTTCATGGAAAGGGGTTGCCAAGCTTCCTAAAATTACGAATCTCCAGAAATCTCAGCAAATATTTTTTCACCCAAACTGAATGATACTTTCAGGTAATGATCAGTACACTAAGGCGACTTGGTTCCCCAAATTTCGTATTTCTATTTTGACGCGTTCGTTTGCAGTAACACTTTGAATTTTTAGGTTTCACTCTGTTTTCTCCTATATTGATAGATGTATTTGGAACTCTAAATCCAACACGGTTTGTGCTAGCTTCTTGAAACTTGACACAATAAAGTAGTTTCACGTTCTATCTCTACGTTTTGTTTCCTCTTGATGTAGCCCTAAGCAGTGACTGGCGAGAAACACTTTCATGGAAAGGGGTTGCCAGGCTTCCCAAAATTACGAATCTCCAGAAATCTCAGCAAATATTTTTTCACCCAAACTGGATGATACTTTCAGGTAATGATCAGTACACTAAGGCGACTTGGTTCCCCAAATTTCGTTCTTCTATGTTGAAGCGTTCGTTTCCAGTAACAGTTTAAATTTTTAGGTTTCACTCTGTTTTCTCCTATATTGATAGATGTATTTGGAACTCTAAATCCAACAGGGTTTGTGCTAGCTTCTTGAAACTTGACACAATAAAGTAGTTTCACGTTCTATCTCTACGTTTTGTTTCCTCTTGATGTAGCCCTAAGCAGTTACTGGCGGGAAACACTTTCATGGAAAGGGGTTGCCAAGCTGCCTAAAATTACGAATCTCCAGAAATCTCAGCAAATATTTTTTCACCCAAACTGGATGATACTTTCAGGTAATGATCAGTACACTAAGGCGACTTGGTTCCCCAAATTTCGTTCTTCTATGTTGAAGCGTTCGTTTCCAGTAACACTTTGAATTTTTAGGTTTCACTCTGTTTTCTCCTATATTGATAGATGTATTTGGAACTCTAAATCCAACACGGTTTGTGCTGGCTTCTTGAAACATGACACAATAAAGTAGTTTCACATTCTATCTCTATGTTTTGTTTCCTCTTGATGTAGTCCAATGCAGTGACTGGCGAGAAACACTTTCATGGAAAGGGGTTGCCAAGCTTCCCAAAATTACGAATCTCCAGAAATCTCAGCAAATATTTTTTCACCCAAACTGGATGATACTTTCAGGTAATGATCAGTACACTAAGGCGACTTGGTTCCCCAAATTTCGTTCTTCTATGTTGAAGCGTTCGTTTCCAGTAACAGTTTGAATTTTTAGGTTTCACTCTGTTTTCTCCTATATTGATAGATGTATTTGGAACTCTAAATCCAACACGGTTTGTGCTAGCTTCTTGAAACATGACACAATAAAGTAGTTTCACGTTCTATCACTATGTTTTGTTTCCTCTTGATGTAGCCCAATGCAGTGACTGGCGAGAAACACTTTCATGGAAAGGGGTTGCCAGGCTTCCCAAAATTACGAATCTCCAGAAATCTCAGCAAATATTTTTTCACCCAAACAGGATGATACTTTCAGGTAATGATCAGTACACTAAGGCGACTTGGTTCCCCAAATTTCGTTCTTCTATGTTGAAGCGTTCGTTTCCAGTAACAGTTTGAATTTTTAGGTTTCACTCTGTTTTCTCCTATATTGATAGATGTGTTTGGAACTCTAAATCCAACACGGTTTGTGCTAGCTTCTTGAAACTTGACACAATAAAGTAGTTTCACGTTCTATCTCTATGTTTTGTTTCCTCTTGATGTAGCCTTAAGCAGTGACTGGCGAGAAACACTTTCATGGAAAGGGGTTGCCAAGCTTCCTAAAATTACGAATCTCCAGAAATCTCAGCAAATATTTTTTCACCCAAACTGGATGATACTTTCAGGTAATGATCAGTACACTAAGGCGACTTGGTTCCCCAAATTTCGTTCTTCTATGTTGAAGCGTTCGTTTCCAGTAACAGTTTGAATTTTTAGGTTTCACTCTGTTTTCTCCTATATTGATAGATGTATTTGGAACTCTAAATCCAACACGGTTTGTGCTAGCTTCTTGAAACATGACACAATAAAGTAGTTTCACGTTCTATCTCTATGTTTTGTTTCCTCTTGATGTAGCCCAATGCAGTCACTGGCGAGAAACACTTTCATAGAAAGGGGTTGCCAGGGTTCCCAAAATTACGAATCTCCAGAAATCTCAGCAAATATTTTTTCACCCAAACTGGATGATACTTTCAGGTAATGATCAGTACACTAAGGCGACTTGGTTCCCCAAATTTCGTTCTTCTATGTTGAAGCGTTCGTTTCCAGTAACACTTTGAATTTTTAGGTTTCACTCTGTTTTCTCTTATATTGATAGATGTGTTTGGAACTCTAAATCCAACACGGTTTGTGCTAGCTTCTTGAAACATGACACAATAAAGTAGTTTCACGTTCTATCTCTACGTTTTGTTTCCTCTTGATGTAGCCCAATGCAGTGACTGGCGAGAAACACTTTCATGGAAAGGGGTTGCCAGGCTTCCCAAAATTACGAATCTCCAGAAATCTCAGCAAATATTTTTTCACCCAAACTGGATGATACTTTCAGGTAATGATCAGTACACTAAGGCGACTTGGTTCCCCAAATTTCGTTCTTCTATGTTGAAGCGTTCGTTTCCAGTAACACTTTGAATTTTTAGGTTTCACTCTGTTTTCTCCTATATTGATAGATGTATTTGGAACTCTAAATCCAACAGTGTTTGTGCTAGCTTCTTGAAACTTGACACAATAAAGTAGTTTCACGTTCTATCTCTACGTTTTGTTTCCTCTTGATGTAGCCCTAAGCAGTAACTGGCGAGAAACACTTTCATGGAAAGGGGTTGCCAAGCTTCCTAAAATTACGAATCTCCAGAAATCTCAGCAAATATTTTTTCACCCAAACTGAATGATACTTTCAGGTAATGATCAGTACACTAAGGCGACTTGGTTCCCCAAATTTCGTTCTTCTATTTTGTCGCGTTCGTTTGCAGTAACACTTTGAATTTTTAGGTTTCACTCTGTTTTCTCCTATATTGATAGATGTATTTGGAACTCTAAATCCAACACGGTTTGTGCTAGCTTCTTGAAACTTGACACAATAAAGTAGTTTCACGTTCTATCTCTACGTTTTGTTTCCTCTTGATGTAGCCCTAAGCAGTGACTGGCGAGAAACACTTTCATGGAAAGGGGTTGCCAGGCTTCCCAAAATTACGAATCTCCAGAAATCTCAGCAAATATTTTTTCACCCAAACTGGATGATACTTTCAGGTAATGATCAGTACACTAAGGCGACTTGGTTCCCCAAATTTCGTTCTTCTATGTTGAAGCGTTCGTTTCCAGTAACAGTTTAAATTTTTAGGTTTCACTCTGTTTTCTCCTATATTGATAGATGTATTTGGAACTCTAAATCCAACAGGGTTTGTGCTAGCTTCTTGAAACTTGACACAATAAAGTAGTTTCACGTTCTATCTCTACGTTTTGTTTCCTCTTGATGTAGCCCTAAGCAGTTACTGGCGGGAAACACTTTCATGGAAAGGGGTTGCCAAGCTGCCTAAAATTACGAATCTCCAGAAATCTCAGCAAATATTTTTTCACCCAAACTGGATGATACTTTCAGGTAATGATCAGTACACTAAGGCGACTTGGTTCCCCAAATTTCGTTCTTCTATGTTGAAGCGTTCGTTTCCAGTAACACTTTGAATTTTTAGGTTTCACTCTGTTTTCTCCTATATTGATAGATGTATTTGGAACTCTAAATCCAACACGGTTTGTGCTGGCTTCTTGAAACATGACACAATAAAGTAGTTTCACATTCTATCTCTATGTTTTGTTTCCTCTTGATGTAGTCCAATGCAGTGACTGGCGAGAAACACTTTCATGGAAAGGGGTTGCCAAGCTTCCCAAAATTACGAATCTCCAGAAATCTCAGCAAATATTTTTTCACCCAAACTGGATGATACTTTCAGGTAATGATCAGTACACTAAGGCGACTTGGTTCCCCAAATTTCGTTCTTCTATGTTGAAGCGTTCGTTTCCAGTAACAGTTTGAATTTTTAGGTTTCACTCTGTTTTCTCCTATATTGATAGATGTATTTGGAACTCTAAATCCAACACGGTTTGTGCTAGCTTCTTGAAACATGACACAATAAAGTAGTTTCACGTTCTATCACTATGTTTTGTTTCCTCTTGATGTAGCCCAATGCAGTGACTGGCGAGAAACACTTTCATGGAAAGGGGTTGCCAGGCTTCCCAAAATTACGAATCTCCAGAAATCTCAGCAAATATTTTTTCACCCAAACAGGATGATACTTTCAGGTAATGATCAGTACACTAAGGCGACTTGGTTCCCCAAATTTCGTTCTTCTATGTTGAAGCGTTCGTTTCCAGTAACAGTTTGAATTTTTAGGTTTCACTCTGTTTTCTCCTATATTGATAGATGTGTTTGGAACTCTAAATCCAACACGGTTTGTGCTAGGTTCTTGAAACTTGACACAATAAAGTAGTTTCACGTTCTATCTCTATGTTTTGTTTCCTCTTGATGTAGCCTTAAGCAGTGACTGGCGAGAAACACTTTCATGGAAAGGGGTTGCCAAGCTTCCTAAAATTACGAATCTCCAGAAATCTCAGCAAATATGTTTTCACCCAAAC
Organism: Spermophilus citellus; assembly: GCF_964194105.1. Lineage (NCBI taxonomy): Eukaryota > Metazoa > Chordata > Mammalia > Rodentia > Sciuridae > Spermophilus > Spermophilus citellus. The sequence continues at coordinate 10,123,430 of NC_138192.1, read as the reverse complement.
TGGATGATACTTTCAGGTAATGATCAGTACACTAAGGCGACTTGGTTCCCCAAATTTCGTTCTTCTATGTTGAAGCGTTCGTTTCCAGTAACAGTTTGAATTTTTAGGTTTCACTCTGTTTTCTCCTATATTGATAGATGTATTTGGAACTCTAAATCCAACACGGTTTGTGCTAGCTTCTTGAAACATGACACAATAAAGTAGTTTCATGATCTATCTCTATGTTTTGTTTCCTCTTGATGTAGCCCAATGCAGTCACTGGCGAGAAACACTTTCATAGAAAGGGGTTGCCAGGGTTCCCAAAATTACGAATCTCCAGAAATCTCAGCAAATATTTTTTCACCCAAACTGGATGATACTTTCAGGTAATGATCAGTACACTAAGGCGACTTGGTTCCCCAAATTTCGTTCTTCTATGTTGAAGCGTTCGTTTGCAGTAACACTTTGAATTTTTAGGTTTCACTCTGTTTTCTCTTATATTGATAGATGTATTTGGAACTCTAAATCCAACACGGTTTGTGCTAGCTTCTTGAAACATGACACAATAAAGTAGTTTCACGTTCTATCTCTACGTTTTGTTTCCTCTTGATGTAGCCCAATGCAGTGACTGGCGAGAAACACTTTCATGGAAAGGGGTTGCCAGGCTTCCCAAAATTACGAATCTCCAGAAATCTCAGCAAATATTTTTTCACCCAAACTGGATGATACTTTCAGGTAATGATCAGTACACTAAGGCGACTTGGTTCCCCAAATTTCGTTCTTCTATGTTGAAGCGTTCGTTTCCAGTAACACTTTGAATTTTTAGGTTTCACTCTGTTTTCTCCTATATTGATAGATGTATTTGGAAATCTAAATCCAACAGTGTTTGTGCTAGCTTCTTGAAACTTGACACAATAAAGTAGTTTCACGTTCTATCTCTACGTTTTGTTTCCTATTGATGTAGCCCTAAGCAGTAACTGGCGAGAAACACTTTCATGGAAAGGGGTTGCCAAGCTTCCTAAAATTACGAATCTCCAGAAATCTCAGCAAATATTTTTTCACCCAAACTGGATGATACTTTCAGGTAATGATCAGTACACTAAGGCGACTTGGTTCCCCAAATTTCGTTCTTCTATGTTGAAGCGTTCGTTTCCAGTAACACTTTGAATTTTTAGGTTTCACTCTGTTTTCTCCTATATTGATAGATGTATTTGGAACTCTAAATCCAACAGGGTTTGTGCTAGCTTCTTGAAACTTGACACAATAAAGTAGTTTCACGTTCTATCTCTACGTTTTGTTTCCTCTTGATGTAGCCCTAAGCAGTAACTGGCGAGAAACACTTTCATGGAAAGGGGTTGCCAAGCTTCCTAAAATTACGAATCTCCAGAAATCTCAGCAAATATTTTTTCACCCAAACTGAATGATACTTTCAGGTAATGATCAGTACACTAAGGCGACTTGGTTCCCCAAATTTCCTTCTTCTATGTTGAAGCGTTCGTTTCCAGTAACACTTTGAATTTTTAGGTTTCACTCTGTTTTCTCCTATATTGATAGATGTATTTGTAACACTAAATCCAACACGGTTTGTGCTAGCTTCTTGAAACTTGACACAATAAAGTAGTTTCACGTTCTATCTCTACGTTTTGTTTCCTCTTGATGTAGCCCTAAGCAGTGACTGGCGAGAAACACTTTCATGGAAAGGGGTTGCCAAGCTTCCTAAAATTACGAATCTCCAGAAATCTCAGCAAATATTTTTTCACCCAAACTAGATGATACTTTCAGGTAATGATCAGTACACTAAGGCGACTTGGTTCCCCAAATTTCGTTCTTCTATGTTGAAGCGTTCGTTTCCAGTAACACTTTGAATTTTTAGGTTTCACTCTGTTTTCTCCTATATTGATAGATGTATTTGGAACTCTAAATCCAACAGTGTTTGTGCTAGCTTCTTGAAACTTGACACAATAAAGTAGTTTCACGTTCTATCTCTATGTTTTGTTTCCTCTTGATGTAGCCCTAAGCAGTAACTGGCGAGAAACACTTTCATGGAAAGGGGTTGCCAAGCTTCCTAAAATTACGAATCTCCAGAAATCTCAGCAAATATTTTTTCACCCAAACTGAATGATACTTTCAGGTAATGATCAGTACACTAAGGCGACTTGGTTCCCCAAATTTCGTTCTTCTATGTTGAAGCGTTCGTTTGCAGTAACACTTTGAATTTTTAGGTTTCACTCTGTTTTCTCCTATATTGATAGATGTATTTGGAACTCTAAATCCAACACGGTTTGTGCTAGCTTCTTGAAACTTGACACAATAAAGTAGTTTCACGTTCTATCTCTATGTTTTGTTTCCTCTTGATGTAGCCCTAAGCAGTGACTGGCGAGAAACACTTTCATGGAAAGGGGTTGCCAGGCTTCCCAAAATTACGAATCTCCAGAAATCTCAGCAAATATTTTTTCACCCAAACTGGATGATACTTTCAGGTAATGATCAGTACACTAAGGCGACTTGGTTCCCCAAATTTCGTTCTTCTATGTTGAAGCGTTCGTTTCCAGTAACAGTTTGAATTTTTAGGTTTCACTCTGTTTTCTCCTATATTGATAGATGTATTTGTAACACTAAATCCAACACGGTTTGTGCTAGCTTCTTGAAACTTGAGACAATAAAGTAGTTTCCCGTTCTATCTCTACGTTTTGTTTCCTCTTGATGTAGCCTTAAGCAGTGACTGGCGAGAAACACTTTCATGGAAAGGGGTTGCCAAGCTTCCTAAAATTACGAATCTCCAGAAATCTCAGCAAATATTTTTTCACCCAAACTAGATGATACTTTCAGGTAATGATCAGTACACTAAGGCGACTTGGTTCCCCAAATTTCGTTCTTCTATGTTGAAGCGTTCGTTTCCAGTAACACTTTGAATTTTTAGGTTTCACTCTGTTTTCTCCTATATTGATAGATGTATTTGGAACTCTAAATCCAACACGGTTTGTGCTAGCTTCTTGAAACTTGACACAATAAAGTAGTTTCACGTTCTATCTCTATGTTTTGTTTCCTCTTGATGTAGCCCTAAGCAGTGACTGGCGAGAAACACTTTCATGGAAAGGGGTTGCCAGGCTTCCCAAAATTACGAATCTCCAGAAATCTCAGCAAATATTTTTTCACCCAAACTGGATGATACTTTCAGGTAATGATCAGTACACTAAGGCGACTTGGTTCCCCAAATTTCGTTCTTCTATGTTGAAGCGTTCGTTTCCAGTAACAGTTTGAATTTTTAGGTTTCACTCTGTTTTCTCCTATATTGATAGATGTATTTGTAACACTAAATCCAACACGGTTTGTGCTAGCTTCTTGAAACTTGACACAATAAAGTAGTTTCACGTTCTATCCCTACGTTTTGTTTCCTCTTGATGTAGCCTTAAGCAGTGACTGGCGAGAAACACTTTCATGGAAAGGGGTTGCCAAGCTTCCTAAAATTACGAATCTCCAGAAATCTCAGCAAATATTTTTTCACCCAAACTAGATGATACTTTCAGGTAATGATCAGTACACTAAGGCGACTTGGTTCCCCAAATTTCGTTCTTCTATGTTGAAGCGTTCGTTTCCAGTAACACTTTGAATTTTTAGGTTTCACTCTGTTTTCTCCTATATTGATAGATGTATTTGGAACTCTAAATCCAATACGGTTTGTGCTAGCTTCTTGAAACTTGACACAATAAAGTAGTTTCACGTTCTATCTCTACGTTTTGTTTCCTCTTGATGTAGCCCTAAGCAGTAACTGGCGAGAAACACTTTCATGGAAAGGGGTTGCCAAGCTTCCTAAAATTACGAATCTCCAGAAATCTCAGCAAATATTTTTTCACCCAAACTGAATGATACTTTCAGGTAATGATCAGTACACTAAGGCGACTTGGTTCCCCAAATTTCGTTCTTCTATGTTGAAGCGTTCGTTTGCAGTAACACTTTGAATTTTTAGGTTTCACTCTGTTTTCTCCTATATTGATACATGTATTTGGAACTCTAAATCCAACACGGTTTGTGCTAGCTTCTTGAAACTTGACACAATAAAGTAGTTTCACGTTCTATCTCTATGTTTTGTTTCCTCTTGATGTAGCCCTAAGCAGTGACTGGCGAGAAACACTTTCATGGAAAGGGGTTGCCAGGCTTCCCAAAATTACGAATCTCCAGAAATCTCAGCAAATATTTTTTCACCCAAACTGGATGATACTTTCAGGTAATGATCAGTACACTAAGGCGACTTGGTTCCCCAAATTTCGTTCTTCTATGTTGAAGCGTTCGTTTGCAGTAACACTTTGAATTTTTAGGTTTCACTCTGTTTTCTCCTATATTGATAGATGTATTTGGAACTCTAAATCCAATACGGTTTGTGCTAGCTTCTTGAAACTTGACACAATAAAGTAGTTTCACGTTCTATCTCTACGTTTTGTTTCCTCTTGATGTAGCCCTAAGCAGTAACTGGCGAGAAACACTTTCATGGAAAGGGGTTGCCAAGCTTCCTAAAATTACGAATCTCCAGAAATCTCAGCAAATATTTTTTCACCCAAACTGAATGATACTTTCAGGTAATGATCAGTACACTAAGGCGACTTGGTTCCCCAAATTTCGTTCTTCTATGTTGAAGCGTTCGTTTGCAGTAACACTTTGAATTTTTAGGTTTCACTCTGTTTTCTCCTATATTGATAGATGTATTTGGAACTCTAAATCCAACACGGTTTGTGCTAGCTTCTTGAAACTTGACACAATAAAGTAGTTTCACGTTCTATCTCTATGTTTTGTTTCCTCTTGATGTAGCCCTAAGCAGTGACTGGCGAGAAACACTTTCATGGAAAGGGGTTGCCAGGCTTCCCAAAATTACGAATCTCCAGAAATCTCAGCAAATATTTTTTCACCCAAACTGGATGATACTTTCAGGTAATGATCAGTACACTAAGGCGACTTGGTTCCCCAAATTTCCTTCTTCTATGTTGAAGCGTTGGTTTCCAGTAACAGTTTGAATTTTTAGGTTTCACTCTGTTTTCTCCTATATTGATAGATGTATTTGTAACACTAAATCCAACACGGTTTGTGCTAGCTTCTTGAAACTTGACACAATAAAGTAGTTTCACGTTCTATCTCTACGTTTTGTTTCCTCTTGATGTAGCCCTAAGCAGTGACTGGCGAGAAACACTTTCATGGAAAGGGGTTGCCAAGCTTCCTAAAATTACGAATCTCCAGAAATCTCAGCAAATATTTTTTCACCCAAACTAGATGATACTTTCAGGTAATGATCAGTACACTAAGGCGACTTGGTTCCCCAAATTTCGTTCTTCTATGTTGAAGCGTTCGTTTCCAGTAACACTTTGAATTTTTAGGTTTCACTCTGTTTTCTCCTATATTGATAGATGTATTTGGAACTCTAAATCCAACACGGTTTGTGCTAGCTTCTTGAAACTTGACACAATAAAGTAGTTTCACGTTCTATCTCTATGTTTTGTTTCCTCTTGATGTAGCCCTAAGCAGTAACTGGCGAGAAACACTTTCATGGAAAGGGGTTGCCAAGCTTCCTAAAATTACGAATCTCCAGAAATCTCAGCAAATATTTTTTCACCCAAACTGAATGATACTTTCAGGTAATGATCAGTACACTAAGGCGACTTGGTTCCCCAAATTTCGTTCTTCTATGTTGAAGCGTTCGTTTGCAGTAACACTTTGAATTTTTAGGTTTCACTCTGTTTTCTCCTATATTGATAGATGTATTTGGAACTCTAAATCCAACACGGTTTGTGCTAGCTTCTTGAAACTTGACACAATAAAGTAGTTTCACGTTCTATCTCTATGTTTTGTTTCCTCTTGATGTAGCCCTAAGCAGTGACTGGCGAGAAACACTTTCATGGAAAGGGGTTGCCAGGCTTCCCAAAATTACGAATCTCCAGAAATCTCAGCAAATATTTTTTCACCCAAACTGGATGATACTTTCAGGTAATGATCAGTACACTAAGGCGACTTGGTTCCCCAAATTTCGTTCTTCTATGTTGAAGCGTTCGTTTCCAGTAACAGTTTGAATTTTTAGGTTTCACTCTGTTTTCTCCTATATTGATAGATGTATTTGTAACACTAAATCCAACACGGTTTGTGCTAGCTTCTTGAAACTTGAGACAATAAAGTAGTTTCCCGTTCTATCTCTACGTTTTGTTTCCTCTTGATGTAGCCTTAAGCAGTGACTGGCGAGAAACACTTTCATGGAAAGGGGTTGCCAAGCTTCCTAAAATTACGAATCTCCAGAAATCTCAGCAAATATTTTTTCACCCAAACTGAATGATACTTTCAGGTAATGATCAGTACACTAAGGCGACTTGGTTCCCCAAATTTCGTTCTTCTATGTTGAAGCGTTCGTTTGCAGTAACACTTTGAATTTTTAGGTTTCACTCTGTTTTCTCCTATATTGATAGATGTATTTGGAACTCTAAATCCAACACGGTTTGTGCTAGCTTCTTGAAACTTGACACAATAAAGTAGTTTCACGTTCTATCTCTATGTTTTGTTTCCTCTTGATGTAGCCCTAAGCAGTGACTGGCGAGAAACACTTTCATGGAAAGGGGTTGCCAGGCTTCCCAAAATTACGAATCTCCAGAAATCTCAGCAAATATTTTTTCACCCAAACTGGATGATACTTTCAGGTAATGATCAGTACACTAAGGCGACTTGGTTCCCCAAATTTCCTTCTTCTATGTTGAAGCGTTGGTTTCCAGTAACAGTTTGAATTTTTAGGTTTCACTCTGTTTTCTCCTATATTGATAGATGTATTTGTAACACTAAATCCAACACGGTTTGTGCTAGCTTCTTGAAACTTGACACAATAAAGTAGTTTCACGTTCTATCTCTACGTTTTGTTTCCTCTTGATGTAGCCCTAAGCAGTGACTGGCGAGAAACACTTTCATGGAAAGGGGTTGCCAAGCTTCCTAAAATTACGAATCTCCAGAAATCTCAGCAAATATTTTTTCACCCAAACTAGATGATACTTTCAGGTAATGATCAGTACACTAAGGCGACTTGGTTCCCCAAATTTCGTTCTTCTATGTTGAAGCGTTCGTTTCCAGTAACACTTTGAATTTTTAGGTTTCACTCTGTTTTCTCCTATATTGATAGATGTATTTGGAACTCTAAATCCAACACGGTTTGTGCTAGCTTCTTGAAACTTGACACAATAAAGTAGTTTCACGTTCTATCTCTATGTTTTGTTTCCTCTTGATGTAGCCCTAAGCAGTGACTGGCGAGAAACACTTTCATGGAAAGGGGTTGCCAGGCTTCCCAAAATTACGAATCTCCAGAAATCTCAGCAAATATTCTTTCACCCAAACTGGATGATACTTTCAGGTAATGATCAGTACACTAAGGCGACTTGGTTCCCCAAATTTCGTTCTTCTATGTTGAAGCGTTCGTTTGCAGTAACAGTTTGAATTTTTAGGTTTCACTCTGTTTTCTCCTATATTGATAGATGTATTTGTAACACTAAATCCAACACGGTTTGTGCTAGCTTCTTGAAACTTGACACAATAAAGTAGTTTCACGTTCTATCCCTACGTTTTGTTTCCTCTTGATGTAGCCTTAAGCAGTGACTGGCGAGAAACACTTTCATGGAAAGGGGTTGCCAAGCTTCCTAAAATTACGAATCTCCAGAAATCTCAGCAAATATTTTTTCACCCAAACTAGATGATACTTTCAGGTAATGATCAGTACACTAAGGCGACTTGGTTCCCCAAATTTCGTTCTTCTATGTTGAAGCGTTCGTTTCCAGTAACACTTTGAATTTTTAGGTTTCACTCTGTTTTCTCCTATATTGATAGATGTATTTGGAACTCTAAATCCAATACGGTTTGTGCTAGCTTCTTGAAACTTGACACAATAAAGTAGTTTCACGTTCTATCTCTACGTTTTGTTTCCTCTTGATGTAGCCCTAAGCAGTAACTGGCGAGAAACACTTTCATGGAAAGGGGTTGCCAAGCTTCCTAAAATTACGAATCTCCAGAAATCTCAGCAAATATTTTTTCACCCAAACTGAATGATACTTTCAGGTAATGATCAGTACACTAAGGCGACTTGGTTCCCCAAATTTCGTTCTTCTATGTTGAAGCGTTCGTTTGCAGTAACACTTTGAATTTTTAGGTTTCACTCTGTTTTCTCCTATATTGATAGATGTATTTGGAACTCTAAATCCAACACGGTTTGTGCTAGCTTCTTGAAACTTGACACAATAAAGTAGTTTCACGTTCTATCTCTATGTTTTGTTTCCTCTTGATGTAGCCCTAAGCAGTGACTGGCGAGAAACACTTTCATGGAAAGGGGTTGCCAGGCTTCCCAAAATTACGAATCTCCAGAAATCTCAGCAAATATTTTTTCACCCAAACTGGATGATACTTTCAGGTAATGATCAGTACACTAAGGCGACTTGGTTCCCCAAATTTCGTTCTTCTATGTTGAAGCGTTCGTTTGCAGTAACACTTTGAATTTTTAGGTTTCACTCTGTTTTCTCCTATATTGATAGATGTATTTGGAACTCTAAATCCAATACGGTTTGTGCTAGCTTCTTGAAACTTGACACAATAAAGTAGTTTCACGTTCTATCTCTACGTTTTGTTTCCTCTTGATGTAGCCCTAAGCAGTAACTGGCGAGAAACACTTTCATGGAAAGGGGTTGCCAAGCTTCCTAAAATTACGAATCTCCAGAAATCTCAGCAAATATTTTTTCACCCAAACTGAATGATACTTTCAGGTAATGATCAGTACACTAAGGCGACTTGGTTCCCCAAATTTCGTTCTTCTATGTTGAAGCGTTCGTTTGCAGTAACACTTTGAATTTTTAGGTTTCACTCTGTTTTCTCCTATATTGATACATGTATTTGGAACTCTAAATCCAACACGGTTTGTGCTAGCTTCTTGAAACTTGACACAATAAAGTAGTTTCACGTTCTATCTCTATGTTTTGTTTCCTCTTGATGTAGCCCTAAGCAGTGACTGGCGAGAAACACTTTCATGGAAAGGGGTTGCCAGGCTTCCCAAAATTACGAATCTCCAGAAATCTCAGCAAATATTTTTTCACCCAAACTGGATGATACTTTCAGGTAATGATCAGTACACTAAGGCGACTTGGTTCCCCAAATTTCGTTCTTCTATGTTGAAGCGTTCGTTTCCAGTAACAGTTTGAATTTTTAGGTTTCACTCTGTTTTCTCCTATATTGATAGATGTATTTGTAACACTAAATCCAACACGGTTTGTGCTAGCTTCTTGAAACTTGAGACAATAAAGTAGTTTCCCGTTCTATCTCTACGTTTTGTTTCCTCTTGATGTAGCCTTAAGCAGTGACTGGCGAGAAACACTTTCATGGAAAGGGGTTGCCAAGCTTCCTAAAATTACGAATCTCCAGAAATCTCAGCAAATATTTTTTCACCCAAACTAGATGATACTTTCAGGTAATGATCAGTACACTAAGGCGACTTGGTTCCCCAAATTTCGTTCTTCTATGTTGAAGCGTTCGTTTCCAGTAACACTTTGAATTTTTAGGTTTCACTCTGTTTTCTCCTATATTGATAGATGTATTTGGAACTCTAAATCCAACACGGTTTGTGCTAGCTTCTTGAAACTTGACACAATAAAGTAGTTTCACGTTCTATCTCTATGTTTTGTTTCCTCTTGATGTAGCCCTAAGCAGTGACTGGCGAGAAACACTTTCATGGAAAGGGGTTGCCAGGCTTCCCAAAATTACGAATCTCCAGAAATCTCAGCAAATATTTTTTCACCCAAACTGGATGATACTTTCAGGTAATGATCAGTACACTAAGGCGACTTGGTTCCCCAAATTTCGTTCTTCTATGTTGAAGCGTTCGTTTCCAGTAACAGTTTGAATTTTTAGGTTTCACTCTGTTTTCTCCTATATTGATAGATGTATTTGTAACACTAAATCCAACACGGTTTGTGCTAGCTTCTTGAAACTTGACACAATAAAGTAGTTTCACGTTCTATCCCTACGTTTTGTTTCCTCTTGATGTAGCCTTAAGCAGTGACTGGCGAGAAACACTTTCATGGAAAGGGGTTGCCAAGCTTCCTAAAATTACGAATCTCCAGAAATCTCAGCAAATATTTTTTCACCCAAACTAGATGATACTTTCAGGTAATGATCAGTACACTAAGGCGACTTGGTTCCCCAAATTTCGTTCTTCTATGTTGAAGCGTTCGTTTCCAGTAACAGTTTGAATTTTTAGGTTTCACTCTGTTTTCTCCTATATTGATAGATGTATTTGGAACTCTAAATCCAACAGTGTTTGTGCTAGCTTCTTGAAACTTGACACAATAAAGTAGTTTCACGTTCTATCTCTACGTTTTGTTTCCTCTTGATGTAGCCCTAAGCAGTAACTGGCGAGAAACACTTTCATGGAAAGGGGTTGCCAAGCTTCCTAAAATTACGAATCTCCAGAAATCTCAGCAAATATTTTTTCACCCAAACTGAATGATACTTTCAGGTAATGATCAGTACACTAAGGCGACTTGGTTCCCCAAATTTCGTTCTTCTATGTTGAAGCGTTCGTTTGCAGTAAGACTTTGAATTTTTAGGTTTCACTCTGTTTTCTCCTATATTGATAGATGTATTTGGAACTCTAAATCCAACAGGGTTTGTGCTAGCTTCTTGAAACTTGACACAATAAAGTAGTTTCACGTTCTATCTCTATGTTTTGTTTCCTCTTGATGTAGCCCTAAGCAGTGACTGGCGAGAAACACTTTCATGGAAAGGGGTTGCCAGGCTTCCCAAAATTACGAATCTCCAGAAATCTCAGCAAATATTTTTTCACCCAAACTAGATGATACTTTCAGGTAATGATCAGTACACTAAGGCGACTTGGTTCCCCAAATTTCGTTCTTCTATGTTGAAGCGTTCGTTTCCAGTAACAGTTTGAATTTTTAGGTTTCACTCTGTTTTCTCCTATATTGATAGATGTATTTGGAACTCTAAATCCAACAGGGTTTGTGCTAGCTTCTTGAAACTTGACACAATAAAGTAGTTTCACGTTCTATCTCTACGTTTTGTTTCCTCTTGATGTAGCCCTAAGCAGTTACTGGCGGGAAACACTTTCATGGAAAGGGGTTGCCAAGCTTCCTAAAATTACGAATCTCCAGAAATCTCAGCAAATATTTTTTCACCCAAACTGGATGATACTTTCAGGTAATGATCAGTACACTAAGGCGACTTGGTTCCCCAAATTTCGTTCTTCTATGTTGAAGCGTTCGTTTCCAGTAACACTTTGAATTTTTAGGTTTCACTCTGTTTTCTCCTATATTGATAGATGTATTTGGAACTCTAAATCCAACACGGTTTGTGCTGGCTTCTTGAAACATGACACAATAAAGTAGTTTCACATTCTATCTCTATGTTTTGTTTCCTCTTGATGTAGTCCAATGCAGTGACTGGCGAGAAACACTTTCATGGAAAGGGGTTGCCAGGCTTCCCAAAATTACGAATCTCCAGAAATCTCAGCAAATATTTTTTCACCCAAACTGGATGATACTTTCAGGTAATGATCAGTACACTAAGGCGACTTGGTTCCCCAAATTTCGTTCTTCTATGTTGAAGCGTTCGTTTCCAGTAACAGTTAGAATTTTTAGGTTTCACTCTGTTTTCTCCTATATTGATAGATGTGTTTGGAACTCTAAATCCAACACGGTTTGTGCTAGGTTCTTGAAACTTGACACAATAAAGTAGTTTCACGTTCTATCTCTATGTTTTGTTTCCTCTTGATGTAGCCCAATGCAGTGACTGGCGAGAAACACTTTCATGGAAAGGGGTTGCCAGGCTTCCCAAAATTACGAATCTCCAGAAATCTCAGCAAATATTTTTTCACCCAAACTGGATGATACTTTCAGGTAATGATCAGTACACTAAGGCGACTTGGTTCCCCAAATTTCGTTCTTCTATGTTGAAGCGTTCGTTTCCAGTAACACTTTGAATTTTTAGGTTTCACTCTGTTTTCTCCTATATTGATAGATGTATTTGGAACTCTAAATCCAACAGGGTTTGTGCTAGCTTCTTGAAACTTGACACAATAAAGTAGTTTCACGTTCTATCTCTACGTTTTGTTTCCTCTTGATGTAGCCCTAAGCAGTAACTGGCGAGAAACACTTTCATGGAAAGGGGTTGCCAAGCTTCCTAAAATTACGAATCTCCAGAAATCTCAGCAAATATTTTTTCACCCAAACTGAATGATACTTTCAGGTAATGATCAGTACACTAAGGCGACTTGGTTCCCCAAATTTCCTTCTTCTATGTTGAAGCGTTGGTTTCCAGTAACAGTTTGAATTTTTAGGTTTCACTCTGTTTTCTCCTATATTGATAGATGTATTTGTAACACTAAATCCAACACGGTTTCTGCTAGCTTCTTGAAACTTGACACAATAAAGTAGTTTCACGTTCTATCTCTACGTTTTGTTTCCTCTTGATGTAGCCCTAAGCAGTGACTGGCGAGAAACACTTTCATGGAAAGGGGTTGCCAAGCTTCCTAAAATTACGAATCTCCAGAAATCTCAGCAAATATTTTTTCACCCAAACTAGATGATACTTTCAGGTAATGATCAGTACACTAAGGCGACTTGGTTCCCCAAATTTCGTTCTTCTATGTTGAAGTGTTCGTTTCCAGTAACACTTTGAATTTTTAGGTTTCACTCTGTTTTCTCCTATATTGATAGATGTATTTGGAACTCTAAATCCAACAGTGTTTGTGCTAGCTTCTTGAAACTTGACACAATAAAGTAGTTTCACGTTCTATCTCTATGTTTTGTTTCCTCTTGATGTAGCCCTAAGCAGTAACTGGCGAGAAACACTTTCATGGAAAGGGGTTGCCAAGCTTCCTAAAATTACGAATCTCCAGAAATCTCAGCAAATATTTTTTCACCCAAACTGAATGATACTTTCAGGTAATGATCAGTACACTAAGGCGACTTGGTTCCCCAAATTTCGTTCTTCTATGTTGAAGCGTTCGTTTGCAGTAACACTTTGAATTTTTAGGTTTCACTCTGTTTTCTCCTATATTGATAGATGTATTTGGAACTCTAAATCCAACACGGTTTGTGCTAGCTTCTTGAAACTTGACACAATAAAGTAGTTTCACGTTCTATCTCTATGTTTTGTTTCCTCTTGATGTAGCCCTAAGCAGTGACTGGCGAGAAACACTTTCATGGAAAGGGGTTGCCAGGCTTCCCAAAATTACGAATCTCCAGAAATCTCAGCAAATATTTTTTCACCCAAACTGGATGATACTTTCAGGTAATGATCAGTACACTAAGGCGACTTGGTTCCCCAAATTTCGTTCTTCTATGTTGAAGCGTTCGTTTCCAGTAACAGTTTGAATTTTTAGGTTTCACTCTGTTTTCTCCTATATTGATAGATGTATTTGGAACTCTAAATCCAACAGTGTTTGTGCTAGCTTCTTGAAACTTGACACAATAAAGTAGTTTCACGTTCTATCTCTACGTTTTGTTTCCTCTTGATGTAGCCCTAAGCAGTAACTGGCGAGAAACACTTTCATGGAAAGGGGTTGCCAAGCTTCCTAAAATTACGAATCTCCAGAAATCTCAGCAAATATTTTTTCACCCAAACTGAATGATACTTTCAGGTAATGATCAGTACACTAAGGCGACTTGGTTCCCCAAATTTCGTTCTTCTATGTTGAAGCGTTCGTTTGCAGTAAGACTTTGAATTTTTAGGTTTCACTCTGTTTTCTCCTATATTGATAGATGTATTTGGAACTCTAAATCCAACACGGTTTGTGCTAGCTTCTTGAAACTTGACACAATAAAGTAGTTTCACGTTCTATCTCTATGTTTTGTTTCCTCTTGATGTAGCCCTAAGCAGTGACTGGCGAGAAACACTTTCATGGAAAGGGGTTGCCAGGCTTCCCAAAATTACGAATCTCCAGAAATCTCAGCAAATATTTTTTCACCCAAACTAGATGATACTTTCAGGTAATGATCAGTACACTAAGGCGACTTGGTTCCCCAAATTTCGTTCTTCTATGTTGAAGCGTTCGTTTCCAGTAACAGTTTGAATTTTTAGGTTTCACTCTGTTTTCTCCTATATTGATAGATGTATTTGGAACTCTAAATCCAACAGGGTTTGTGCTAGCTTCTTGAAACTTGACACAATAAAGTAGTTTCACGTTCTATCTCTACGTTTTGTTTCCTCTTGATGTAGCCCTAAGCAGTTACTGGCGGGAAACACTTTCATGGAAAGGGGTTGCCAAGCTTCCTAAAATTACGAATCTCCAGAAATCTCAGCAAATATTTTTTCACCCAAACTGGATGATACTTTCAGGTAATGATCAGTACACTAAGGCGACTTGGTTCCCCAAATTTCGTTCTTCTATGTTGAAGCGTTCGTTTCCAGTAACACTTTGAATTTTTAGGTTTCACTCTGTTTTCTCCTATATTGATAGATGTATTTGGAACTCTAAATCCAACACGGTTTGTGCTGGCTTCTTGAAACATGACACAATAAAGTAGTTTCACATTCTATCTCTATGTTTTGTTTCCTCTTGATGTAGTCCAATGCAGTGACTGGCGAGAAACACTTTCATGGAAAGGGGTTGCCAGGCTTCCCAAAATTACGAATCTCCAGAAATCTCAGCAAATATTTTTTCACCCAAACTGGATGATACTTTCAGGTAATGATCAGTACACTAAGGCGACTTGGTTCCCCAAATTTCGTTCTTCTATGTTGAAGCGTTCGTTTCCAGTAACAGTTAGAATTTTTAGGTTTCACTCTGTTTTCTCCTATATTGATAGATGTGTTTGGAACTCTAAATCCAACACGGTTTGTGCTAGGTTCTTGAAACTTGACACAATAAAGTAGTTTCACGTTCTATCTCTATGTTTTGTTTCCTCTTGATGTAGCCCAATGCAGTGACTGGCGAGAAACACTTTCATGGAAAGGGGTTGCCAGGCTTCCCAAAATTACGAATCTCCAGAAATCTCAGCAAATATTTTTTCACCCAAACTGGATGATACTTTCAGGTAATGATCAGTACACTAAGGCGACTTGGTTCCCCAAATTTCGTTCTTCTATGTTGAAGCGTTCGTTTCCAGTAACAGTTTAAATTTTTAGGTTTCACTCTGTTTTCTCCTATATTGATAGATGTATTTGGAACTCTAAATCCAACAGGGTTTGTGCTAGCTTCTTGAAACTTGACACAATAAAGTAGTTTCACGTTCTATCTCTACGTTTTGTTTCCTCTTGATGTAGCCCTAAGCAGTTACTGGCGGGAAACACTTTCATGGAAAGGGGTTGCCAAGCTGCCTAAAATTACGAATCTCCAGAAATCTCAGCAAATATTTTTTCACCCAAACTGGATGATACTTTCAGGTAATGATCAGTACACTAAGGCGACTTGGTTCCCCAAATTTCGTTCTTCTATGTTGAAGCGTTCGTTTCCAGTAACACTTTGAATTTTTAGGTTTCACTCTGTTTTCTCCTATATTGATAGATGTATTTGGAACTCTAAATCCAACACGGTTTGTGCTGGCTTCTTGAAACATGACACAATAAAGTAGTTTCACATTCTATCTCTATGTTTTGTTTCCTCTTGATGTAGTCCAATGCAGTGACTGGCGAGAAACACTTTCATGGAAAGGGGTTGCCAGGCTTCCCAAAACTACGAATCTCCAGAAATCTCAGCAAATATTTTTTCACCCAAACTGGATGATACTTTCAGGTAATGATCAGTACACTAAGGCGACTTGGTTCCCCAAATTTCGTTCTTCTATGTTGAAGCGTTCGTTTCCAGTAACAGTTTGAATTTTTAGGTTTCACTCTGTTTTCTCCTATATTGATAGATGTATTTGGAACTCTAAATCCAACACGGTTTGTGCTAGGTTCTTGAAACTTGACACAATAAAGTAGTTTCACGTTCTATCTCTATGTTTTGTTTCCTCTTGATGTAGCCTTAAGCAGTGACTGGCGAGAAACACTTTCATGGAAAGGGGTTGCCAAGCTTCCTAAAATTACGAATCTCCAGAAATCTCAGCAAATATTTTTTCACCCAAACTGGATGATACTTTCAGGTAATGATCAGTACACTAAGGCGACTTGGTTCCCCAAATTTCGTTCTTCTATGTTGAAGCGTTCGTTTCCAGTAACACTTTGAATTTTTAGGTTTCACTCTGTTTTCTCCTATATTGATAGATGTATTTGGAACTCTAAATCCAACAGGGTTTGTGCTAGCTTCTTGAAACTTGACACAATAAAGTAGTTTCACGTTCTATCTCTACGTTTTGTTTCCTCTTGATGTAGCCCTAAGCAGTAACTGGCGAGAAACACTTTCATGGAAAGGGGTTGCCAAGCTTCCTAAAATTACGAATCTCCAGAAATCTCAGCAAATATTTTTTCACCCAAACTGAATGATACTTTCAGGTAATGATCAGTACACTAAGGCGACTTGGTTCCCCAAATTTCCTTCTTCTATGTTGAAGCGTTGGTTTCCAGTAACAGTTTGAATTTTTAGGTTTCACTCTGTTTTCTCCTATATTGATAGATGTATTTGTAACACTAAATCCAACACGGTTTGTGCTAGCTTCTTGAAACTTGACACAATAAAGTAGTTTCACGTTCTATCTCTACGTTTTGTTTCCTCTTGATGTAGCCCTAAGCAGTGACTGGCGAGAAACACTTTCATGGAAAGGGGTTGCCAAGCTTCCTAAAATTACGAATCTCCAGAAATCTCAGCAAATATTTTTTCACCCAAACTAGATGATACTTTCAGGTAATGATCAGTACACTAAGGCGACTTGGTTCCCCAAATTTCGTTCTTCTATGTTGAAGCGTTCGTTTCCAGTAACACTTTGAATTTTTAGGTTTCACTCTGTTTTCTCCTATATTGATAGATGTATTTGGAACTCTAAATCCAACAGTGTTTGTGCTAGCTTCTTGAAACTTGACACAATAAAGTAGTTTCACGTTCTATCTCTATGTTTTGTTTCCTCTTGATGTAGCCCTAAGCAGTAACTGGCGAGAAACACTTTCATGGAAAGGGGTTGCCAAGCTTCCTAAAATTACGAATCTCCAGAAATCTCAGCAAATATTTTTTCACCCAAACTGAATGATACTTTCAGGTAATGATCAGTACACTAAGGCGACTTGGTTCCCCAAATTTCGTTCTTCTATGTTGAAGCGTTCGTTTGCAGTAACACTTTGAATTTTTAGGTTTCACTCTGTTTTCTCCTATATTGATAGATGTATTTGGAACTCTAAATCCAACACGGTTTGTGCTAGCTTCTTGAAACTTGACACAATAAAGTAGTTTCACGTTCTATCTCTATGTTTTGTTTCCTCTTGATGTAGCCCTAAGCAGTGACTGGCGAGAAACACTTTCATGGAAAGGGGTTGCCAGGCTTCCCAAAATTACGAATCTCCAGAAATCTCAGCAAATATTTTTTCACCCAAACTGGATGATACTTTCAGGTAATGATCAGTACACTAAGGCGACTTGGTTCCCCAAATTTCGTTCTTCTATGTTGAAGCGTTCGTTTCCAGTAACAGTTTGAATTTTTAGGTTTCACTCTGTTTTCTCCTATATTGATAGATGTATTTGTAACACTAAATCCAACACGGTTTGTGCTAGCTTCTTGAAACTTGAGACAATAAAGTAGTTTCCCGTTCTATCTCTACGTTTTGTTTCCTCTTGATGTAGCCTTAAGCAGTGACTGGCGAGAAACACTTTCATGGAAAGGGGTTGCCAAGCTTCCTAAAATTACGAATCTCCAGAAATCTCAGCAAATATTTTTTCACCCAAACTAGATGATACTTTCAGGTAATGATCAGTACACTAAGGCGACTTGGTTCCCCAAATTTCGTTCTTCTATGTTGAAGCGTTCGTTTCCAGTAACACTTTGAATTTTTAGGTTTCACTCTGTTTTCTCCTATATTGATAGATGTATTTGGAACTCTAAATCCAACACGGTTTGTGCTAGCTTCTTGAAACTTGACACAATAAAGTAGTTTCACGTTCTATCTCTATGTTTTGTTTCCTCTTGATGTAGCCCTAAGCAGTGACTGGCGAGAAACACTTTCATGGAAAGGGGTTGCCAGGCTTCCCAAAATTACGAATCTCCAGAAATCTCAGCAAATATTTTTTCACCCAAACTGGATGATACTTTCAGGTAATGATCAGTACACTAAGGCGACTTGGTTCCCCAAATTTCGTTCTTCTATGTTGAAGCGTTCGTTTCCAGTAACAGTTTGAATTTTTAGGTTTCACTCTGTTTTCTCCTATATTGATAGATGTATTTGTAACACTAAATCCAACACGGTTTGTGCTAGCTTCTTGAAACTTGACACAATAAAGTAGTTTCACGTTCTATCCCTACGTTTTGTTTCCTCTTGATGTAGCCTTAAGCAGTGACTGGCGAGAAACACTTTCATGGAAAGGGGTTGCCAAGCTTCCTAAAATTACGAATCTCCAGAAATCTCAGCAAATATTTTTTCACCCAAACTAGATGATACTTTCAGGTAATGATCAGTACACTAAGGCGACTTGGTTCCCCAAATTTCGTTCTTCTATGTTGAAGCGTTCGTTTCCAGTAACACTTTGAATTTTTAGGTTTCACTCTGTTTTCTCCTATATTGATAGATATATTTGGAACTCTAAATCCAATACGGTTTGTGCTAGCTTCTTGAAACTTGACACAATAAAGTAGTTTCACGTTCTATCTCTACGTTTTGTTTCCTCTTGATGTAGCCCTAAGCAGTAACTGGCGAGAAACACTTTCATGGAAAGGGGTTGCCAAGCTTCCTAAAATTACGAATCTCCAGAAATCTCAGCAAATATTTTTTCACCCAAACTGAATGATACTTTCAGGTAATGATCAGTACACTAAGGCGACTTGGTTCCCCAAATTTCGTTCTTCTATGTTGAAGCGTTCGTTTGCAGTAAGACTTTGAATTTTTAGGTTTCACTCTGTTTTCTCCTATATTGATAGATGTATTTGGAACTCTAAATCCAACACGGTTTGTGCTAGCTTCTTGAAACTTGACACAATAAAGTAGTTTCACGTTCTATCTCTATGTTTTGTTTCCTCTTGATGTAGCCCTAAGCAGTGACTGGCGAGAAACACTTTCATGGAAAGGGGTTGCCAGGCTTCCCAAAATTACGAATCTCCAGAAATCTCAGCAAATATTTTTTCACCCAAACTAGATGATACTTTCAGGTAATGATCAGTACACTAAGGCGACTTGGTTCCCCAAATTTCGTTCTTCTATGTTGAAGCGTTCGTTTCCAGTAACAGTTTGAATTTTTAGGTTTCACTCTGTTTTCTCCTATATTGATAGATGTATTTGGAACTCTAAATCCAACAGGGTTTGTGCTAGCTTCTTGAAACTTGACACAATAAAGTAGTTTCACGTTCTATCTCTACGTTTTGTTTCCTCTTGATGTAGCCCTAAGCAGTTACTGGCGGGAAACACTTTCATGGAAAGGGGTTGCCAAGCTTCCTAAAATTACGAATCTCCAGAAATCTCAGCAAATATTTTTTCACCCAAACTGGATGATACTTTCAGGTAATGATCAGTACACTAAGGCGACTTGGTTCCCCAAATTTCGTTCTTCTATGTTGAAGCGTTCGTTTCCAGTAACACTTTGAATTTTTAGGTTTCACTCTGTTTTCTCCTATATTGATAGATGTATTTGGAACTCTAAATCCAACACGGTTTGTGCTGGCTTCTTGAAACATGACACAATAAAGTAGTTTCACATTCTATCTCTATGTTTTGTTTCCTCTTGATGTAGTCCAATGCAGTGACTGGCGAGAAACACTTTCATGGAAAGGGGTTGCCAGGCTTCCCAAAATTACGAATCTCCAGAAATCTCAGCAAATATTTTTTCACCCAAACTGGATGATACTTTCAGGTAATGATCAGTACACTAAGGCGACTTGGTTCCCCAAATTTCGTTCTTCTATGTTGAAGCGTTCGTTTCCAGTAACAGTTTGAATTTTTAGGTTTCACTCTGTTTTCTCCTATATTGATAGATGTGTTTGGAACTCTAAATCCAACACGGTTTGTGCTAGGTTCTTGAAACTTGACACAATAAAGTAGTTTCACGTTCTATCTCTATGTTTTGTTTCCTCTTGATGTAGCCCAATGCAGTGACTGGCGAGAAACACTTTCATGGAAAGGGGTTGCCAGGCTTCCCAAAATTACGAATCTCCAGAAATCTCAGCAAATATTTTTTCACCCAAACTGGATGATACTTTCAGGTAATGATCAGTACACTAAGGCGACTTGGTTCCCCAAATTTCGTTCTTCTATGTTGAAGCGTTCGTTTCCAGTAACAGTTTGAATTTTTAGGTTTCACTCTGTTTTCTCCTATATTGATAGATGTGTTTGGAACTCTAAATCCAACACGGTTTGTGCTAGGTTCTTGAAACTTGACACAATAAAGTAGTTTCACGTTCTATCTCTATGTTTTGTTTCTTCTTGATGTAGCCTTAAGCAGTGACTGGCGAGAAACACTTTCATGGAAAGGGGTTGCCAAGCTTCCTAAAATTACGAATCTCCAGAAATCTCAGCAAATATTTTTTCACCCAAACTGGATGATACTTTCAGGTAATGATCAGTACACTAAGGCGACTTGGTTCCCCAAATTTCGTTCTTCTATGTTGAAGCGTTCGTTTCCAGTAACACTTTGAATTTTTAGGTTTCACTCTGTTTTCTCCTATATTGATAGATGTATTTGGAACTCTAAATCCAACAGGGTTTGTGCTAGCTTCTTGAAACTTGACACAATAAAGTAGTTTCACGTTCTATCTCTACGTTTTGTTTCCTCTTGATGTAGCCCTAAGCAGTAACTGGCGAGAAACACTTTCATGGAAAGGGGTTGCCAAGCTTCCTAAAATTACGAATCTCCAGAAATCTCAGCAAATATTTTTTCACCCAAACTGAATGATACTTTCAGGTAATGATCAGTACACTAAGGCGACTTGGTTCCCCAAATTTCGTTCTTCTATGTTGAAGCGTTCGTTTGCAGTAACACTTTGAATTTTTAGGTTTCACTCTGTTTTCTCCTATATTGATAGATGTATTTGGAACTCTAAATCCAACAGGGTTTGTGCTAGCTTCTTGAAACTTGACACAATAAAGTAGTTTCACGTTCTATCTCTATGTTTTGTTTCCTCTTGATGTAGCCCTAAGCAGTGACTGGCGAGAAACACTTTCATGGAAAGGGGTTGCCAGGCTTCCCAAAATTACGAATCTCCAGAAATCTCAGCAAATATTTTTTCACCCAAACTGGATGATACTTTCAGGTAATGATCAGTACATTAAGGCGACTTGGTTCCCCAAATTTCGTTCTTCTATGTTGAAGCGTTCGTTTCCAGTAACAGTTTGAATTTTTAGGTTTCACTCTGTTTTCTCCTATATTGATAGATGTATTTGGAACTCTAAATCCAACAGGGTTTGTGCTAGCTTCTTGAAACTTGACACAATAAAGTAGTTTCACGTTCTATCTCTACGTTTTGTTTCCTCTTGATGTAGCCCTAAGCAGTTACTGGCGGGAAACACTTTCATGGAAAGGGGTTGCCAAGCTTCCTAAAATTACGAATCTCCAGAAATCTCAGCAAATATTTTTTCACCCAAACTGGATGATACTTTCAGGTAATGATCAGTACACTAAGGCGACTTGGTTCCCCAAATTTCGTTCTTCTATGTTGAAGCGTTCGTTTCCAGTAACAGTTTGAATTTTTAGGTTTCACTCTGTTTTCTCCTATATTCATAGATGTATTTGGAACTCTAAATCCAACACGGTTTGTGCTAGCTTCTTGAAACATGACACAATAAAGTAGTTTCACGTTCTATCTCTATGTTTTGTTTCCTCTTGATGTAGCCCAATGCAGTGACTGGCGAGAAACACTTTCATGGAAAGGGGTTGCCAGGCTTCCCAAAATTAGGAATCTCCAGAAATCTCAGCAAATATTTTTTCACCCAAACTGGATGATACTTTCAGGTAATGATCAGTACACTAAGGCGACTTGGTTCCCCAAATTTCGTTCTTCTATGTTGAAGCGTTCGTTTCCAGTAACACTTTGAATTTTTAGGTTTCACTCTGTTTTCTCCTATATTGATAGATGTATTTGTAACACTAAATCCAACACGGTTTGTGCTAGGTTCTTGAAACTTGACACAATAAAGTAGTTTCACGTTCTATCTCTATGTTTTGTTTCCTCTTGATGTAGCCTTAAGCAGTGACTGGCGAGAAACACTTTCATGGAAAGGGGTTGCCAAGCTTCCTAAAATTACGAATCTCCAGAAATCTCAGCAAATATTTTTTCACCCAAACTGGATGATACTTTCAGGTAATGATCAGTACACTAAGGCGACTTGGTTCCCCAAATTTCGTTCTTCTATGTTGAAGCGTTCGTTTCCAGTAACAGTTTGAATTTTTAGGTTTCACTCTGTTTTCTCCTATATTGATAGATGTATTTGGAACTCTAAATCCAACACGGTTTGTGCTAGCTTCTTGAAACATGACACAATAAAGTAGTTTCACGTTCTATCTCTACGTTTTGTTTCCTCTTGATGTAGCCCTAAGCAGTAACTGGCGAGAAACACTTTCATGGAAAGGGGTTGCCAAGCTTCCTAAAATTACGAATCTCCAGAAATCTCAGCAAATATTTTTTCACCCAAACTGAATGATACTTTCAGGTAATGATCAGTACACTACGGCGACTTGGTTCCCCAAATTTCGTTCTTCTATGTTGACGCGTTCGTTTGCAGTAACACTTTGAATTTTTAGGTTTCACTCTGTTTTCTCCTATATTGATAGATGTATTTGGAACTCTAAATCCAACACGGTTTGTGCTAGCTTCTTGAAACTTGACACAATAAAGTAGTTTCACGTTCTATCTCTACGTTTTGTTTCCTCTTGATGTAGCCCTAAGCAGTGACTGGCGAGAAACACTTTCATGGAAAGGGGTTGCCAGGCTTCCCAAAATTACGAATCTCCAGAAATCTCAGCAAATATTTTTTCACCCAAACTGAATGATACTTTCAGGTAATGATCAGTACACTAAGGCGACTTGGTTCCCCAAATTTCCTTCTTCTATGTTGAAGCGTTCGTTTCCAGTAACAGTTTGAATTTTTAGGTTTCACTCTGTTTTCTCCTATATTGATAGATGTATTTGTAACACTAAATCCAACACGGTTTGTGCTAGCTTCTTGAAACTTGACACAATAAAGTAGTTTCACGTTCTATCTCTACGTTTTGTTTCCTCTTGATGTAGCCCTAAGCAGTGACTGGCGAGAAACACTTTCATGGAAAGGGGTTGCCAAGCTTCCTAAAATTACGAATCTCCAGAAATCTCAGCAAATATTTTTTCACCCAAACTGGATGATACTTTCAGGTAATGATCAGTACACTAAGGCGACTTGGTTCCCCAAATTTCGTTCTTCTATGTTGAAGCGTTCGTTTGCAGTAACACTTTGAATTTTTAGGTTTCACTCTGTTTTCTCCTATATTGATAGATGTATTTGGAACTCTAAATCCAACACGGTTTGTGCTAGCTTCTTGAAACTTGACACAATAAAGTAGTTTCACGTTCTATCTCTATGTTGTGTTTCCTCTTGATGTAGCCCTAAGCAGTGACTGGCGAGAAACACTTTCATGGAAAGGGGTTGCCAGGCTTCCCAAAATTACGAATCTCCAGAAATCTCAGCAAATATTTTTTCACCCAAACTGGATGATACTTTCAGGTAATGATCAGTACACTAAGGCGACTTGGTTCCCCAAATTTCGTTCTTCTATGTTGACGCGTTCGTTTGCAGTAACACTTTGAATTTTTAGGTTTCACTCTGTTTTCTCCTATATTGATAGATGTATTTGGAACTCTAAATCCAACACGGTTTGTGCTAGCTTCTTGAAACTTGACACAATAAAGTAGTTTCACGTTCTATCTCTACGTTTTGTTTCCTCTTGATGTAGCCCTAAGCAGTGACTGGCGAGAAACACTTTCATGGAAAGGGGTTGCCAGGCTTCCCAAAATTACGAATCTCCAGAAATCTCAGCAAATATTTTTTCACCCAAACTGAATGATACTTTCAGGTAATGATCAGTACACTAAGGAGACTTGGTTCCCCAAATTTCCTTCTTCTATGTTGAAGCGTTCGTTTCCAGTAACAGTTTGAATTTTTAGGTTTCACTCTGTTTTCTCCTATATTGATAGATGTATTTGTAACACTAAATCCAACACGGTTTGTGCTAGCTTCTTGAAACTTGACACAATAAAGTAGTTTCACGTTCTATCTCTACGTTTTGTTTCCTCTTGATGTAGCCCTAAGCAGTGACTGGCGAGAAACACTTTCATGGAAAGGGGTTGCCAAGCTTCCTAAAATTACGAATCTCCAGAAATCTCAGCAAATATTTTTTCACCCAAACTGGATGATACTTTCAGGTAATGATCAGTACACTAAGGCGACTTGGTTCCCCAAATTTCGTTCTTCTATGTTGAAGCGTTCGTTTGCAGTAACACTTTGAATTTTTAGGTTTCACTCTGTTTTCTCCTATATTGATAGATGTATTTGGAACTCTAAATCCAACACGGTTTGTGCTAGCTTCTTGAAACTTGACACAATAAAGTAGTTTCACGTTCTATCTCTACGTTTTGTTTCCTCTTGATGTAGCCCTAAGCAGTGACTGGCGAGAAACACTTTCATGGAAAGGGGTTGCCAGGCTTCCCAAAATTACGAATCTCCAGAAATCTCAGCAAATATTTTTTCACCCAAACTGAATGATACTTTCAGGTAATGATCAGTACACTAAGGCGACTTGGTTCCCCAAATTTCCTTCTTCTATGTTGAAGCGTTCGTTTCCAGTAACAGTTTGAATTTTTAGGTTTCACTCTGTTTTCTCCTATATTGATAGATGTATTTGTAACACTAAATCCAACACGGTTTCTGCTAGCTTCTTGAAACTTGACACAATAAAGTAGTTTCACGTTCTATCTCTACGTTTTGTTTCCTCTTGATGTAGCCTTAAGCAGTGACTGGCGAGAAACACTTTCATGGAAAGGGGTTGCCAAGCTTCCTAAAATTACGAATCTCCAGAAATCTCAGCAAATATTTTTTCACCCAAACTAGATGATACTTTCAGGTAATGATCAGTACACTAAGGCGACTTGGTTCCCCAAATTTCGTTCTTCTATGTTGAAGCGTTCGTTTCCAGTAACACTTTGAATTTTTAGGTTTCACTCTGTTTTCTCCTATATTGATAGATGTATTTGGAACTCTAAATCCAACAGTGTTTGTGCTAGCTTCTTGAAACTTGACACAATAAAGTAGTTTCACGTTCTATCTCTACGTTTTGTTTCCTCTTGATGTAGCCCTAAGCAGTAACTGGCGAGAAACACTTTCATGGAAAGGGGTTGCCAAGCTTCCTAAAATTACGAATCTCCAGAAATCTCAGCAAATATTTTTTCACCCAAACTGCATGATACTTTCAGGTAATGATCAGTACACTAAGGCGACTTGGTTCCCCAAATTTCGTTCTTCTATGTTGAAGCGTTCGTTTGCAGTAACACTTTGAATTTTTAGGTTTCACTCTGTTTTCTCCTATATTGATAGATGTATTTGGAACTCTAAATCCAACACGGTTTGTGCTAGCTTCTTGAAACTTGACACAATAAAGTAGTTTCACGTTCTATCTCTATGTTTTGTTTCCTCTTGATGTAGCCCTAAGCAGTGACTGGCGAGAAACACTTTCATGGAAAGGGGTTGCCAGGCTTCCCAAAATTACGAATCTCCAGAAATCTCAGCAAATATTTTTTCACCCAAACTGGATGATACTTTCAGGTAATGATCAGTACACTAAGGCGACTTGGTTCCCCAAATTTCGTTCTTCTATGTTGAAGCGTTCGTTTGCAGTAACACTTTGAATTTTTAGGTTTCACTCTGTTTTCTCCTATTTGATAGATGTATTTGGACCTCTAAATCCAACACGGTTTGTGCTAGCTTCTTGAATCTTGACACAATAAAGTAGTTTCACGTTCTATCTCTATGTTTTGTTTCCTCTTGATGTAGCCCTAAGCAGTGACTGGCGAGAAACACTTTCATGGAAAGGGTTTGCCAGGCTTCCCAAAATTACGAATCTCCAGAAATCTCAGCAAATATTTTTTCACCCAAACTGGATGATACTTTCAGGTAATGATCAGTACACTAAGGCGACTTGGTTCCCCAAATTTCGTTCTTCTATGTTGAAGCGTTCGTTTCCAGTAACAGTTTGAATTTTTAGGTTTCACTCTGTTTTCTCCTATATTGATAGATGTATTTGGAACTCTAAATCCAACAGGGTTTGTGCTAGCTTCTTGAAACTTGACACAATAAAGTAGTTTCACGTTCTATCTCTACGTTTTGTTTCCTCTTGATGTAGCCCTAAGCAGTTACTGGCGGGAAACACTTTCATGGAAAGGGGTTGCCAAGCTTCCTAAAATTACGAATCTCCAGAAATCTCAGCAAATATTTTTTCACCCAAACTGGATGATACTTTCAGGTAATGATCAGTACACTAAGGCGACTTGGTTCCCCAAATTTCGTTCTTCTATGTTGAAGCGTTCGTTTCCAGTAACACTTTGAATTTTTAGGTTTCACTCTGTTTTCTCCTATATTGATAGATGTATTTGGAACTCTAAATCCAACACGGTTTGTGCTGGCTTCTTGAAACATGACACAATAAAGTAGTTTCACATTCTATCTCTATGTTTTGTTTCCTCTTGATGTAGTCCAATGCAGTGACTGGCGAGAAACACTTTCATGGAAAGGGGTTGCCAGGCTTCCCAAAATTACGAATCCCCAGAAATCTCAGCAAATATTTTTTCACCCAAACTGGATGATACTTTCAGGTAATGATCAGTACACTAAGGCGACTTGGTTCCCCAAATTTCGTTCTTCTATGTTGAAGCGTTCGTTTCCAGTAACAGTTTGAATTTTTAGGTTTCACTCTGTTTTCTCCTATATTGATAGATGTATTTGGAACTCTAAATCCAACAGTGTTTGTGCTAGCTTCTTGAAACTTGACACAATAAAGTAGTTTCACGTTCTATCTCTACGTTTTGTTTCCTCTTGATGTAGCCCTAAGCAGTAACTGGCGAGAAACACTTTCATGGAAAGGGGTTGCCAAGCTTCCTAAAATTATGAATCTCCAGAAATCTCAGCAAATATTTTTTCACCCAAACTGAATGATACTTTCAGGTAATGATCAGTACACTAAGGCGACTTGGTTCCCCAAATTTCCTTCTTCTATGTTGAAGCGTTCGTTTCCAGTAACTGTTTGAATTTTTAGGTTTCACTCTGTTTTCTCCTATATTGATAGATGTATTTGTAACACTAAATCCAACACGGTTTGTGCTAGCTTCTTGAAACTTGACACAATAAAGTAGTTTAACGTTCTATCTCTACGTTTTGTTTCCTCTTGATGTAGCCTTAAGCAGTGACTGGCGAGAAACACTTTCATGGAAAGGGGTTGCCAACCTTCCTAAAATTACGAATCTCCAGAAATCTCAGCAAATATTTTTTCACCCAAACTAGATGATACTTTCAGGTAATGATCAGTACACTAAGGCGACTTGGTTCCCCAAATTTCGTTCTTCTATGTTGAAGCGTTCGTTTCCAGTAACACTTTGAATTTTTAGGTTTCACTCTGTTTTCTCCTATATTGATAGATGTATTTGGAACTCTAAATCCAACAGTGTTTGTGCTAGCTTCTTGAAACTTGACACAATAAAGTAGTTTCACGTTCTATCTCTACGTTTTGTTTCCTCTTGATGTAGCCCTAAGCAGTAACTGGCGAGAAACACTTTCATGGAAAGGGGTTGCCAAGCTTCCTAAAATTACGAATCTCCAGAAATCTCAGCAAATATTTTTTCACCCAAACTGAATGATACTTTCAGGTAATGATCAGTACACTAAGGCGACTTGGTTCCCCAAATTTCGTTCTTCTATGTTGAAGCGTTCGTTTGCAGTAAGACTTTGAATTTTTAGGTTTCACTCTGTTTTCTCCTATATTGATAGATGTATTTGGAACTCTAAATCCAACACGGTTTGTGCTAGCTTCTTGAAACTTGACACAATAAAGTAGTTTCACGTTCTATCTCTATGTTTTGTTTCCTCTTGATGTAGCCCTAAGCAGTGACTGGCGAGAAACACTTTCATGGAAAGGGGATGCCAGGCTTCCCAAAATTACGAATCTCCAGAAATCTCAGCAAATATTTTTTCACCCAAACTGGATGATACTTTCAGGTAATGATCAGTACACTAAGGCGACTTGGTTCCCCAAATTTCGTTCTTCTATGTTGAAGCGTTCGTTTCCAGTAACAGTTTGAATTTTTAGGTTTCACTCTGTTTTCTCCTATATTGATAGATGTATTTGGAACTCTAAATCCAACAGGGTTTGTGCTAGCTTCTTGAAACTTGACACAATAAAGTAGTTTCACGTTCTATCTCTACGTTTTGTTTCCTCTTGATGTAGCCCTAAGCAGTAACTGGCGAGAAACACTTTCATGGAAAGGGGTTGCCAAGCTTCCTAAAATTATGAATCTCCAGAAATCTCAGCAAATATTTTTTCACCCAAACTGAATGATACTTTCAGGTAATGATCAGTACACTAAGGCGACTTGGTTCCCCAAATTTCGTTCTTCTATGTTGACGCGTTCGTTTGCAGTAACACTTTGAATTTTTAGGTTTCACTCTGTTTTCTCCTATATTGATAGATGTATTTGGAACTCTAAATCCAACACGGTTTGTGCTAGCTTCTTGAAACTTGACACAATAAAGTAGTTTCACGTTCTATCTCTATGTTTTGTTTCCTCTTGATGTAGCCCTAAGCAGTGACTGGCGAGAAACACTTTCATGGAAAGGGGTTGCCAGGCTTCCCAAAATTACGAATCTCCAGAAATCTCAGCAAATATTTTTTCACCCAAACTGAATGATACTTTCAGGTAATGATCAGTACACTAAGGCGACTTGGTTCCCCAAATTTCCTTCTTCTATGTTGAAGCGTTCGTTTCCAGTAACAGTTTGAATTTTTAGGTTTCACTCTGTTTTCTCCTATATTGATAGATGTATTTGTAACACTAAATCCAACAGGGTTTGTGCTAGCTTCTTGAAACTTGACACAAAAAAGTAGTTTCACGTTCTATCTCTACGTTTTTTTTCCTCTTGATGTAGCCTTAAGCAGTGACTGGCGAGAAACACTTTCATGGAAAGGGGTTGCCAAGCTTCCTAAAATTACGAATCTCCAGAAATCTCAGCAAATATTTTTTCACCCAAACTAGATGATACTTTCAGGTAATGATCAGTACACTACGGCGACTTGGTTCCCCAAATTTCGTTCTTCTATGTTGAAGCGTTCGTTTCCAGTAACACTTTGAATTTTTAGGTTTCACTCTGTTTTCTCCTATATTGATAGATGTATTTGGAACTCTAAATCCAACAGTGTTTGTGCTAGCTTCTTGAAACTTGACACAATAAAGTAGTTTCACGTTCTATCTCTACGTTTTGTTTCCTCTTGATGTAGCCCTAAGCAGTAACTGGCGAGAAACACTTTCATGGAAAGGGGTTGCCAAGCTTCCTAAAATTACGAATCTCCAGAAATCTCAGCAAATATTTTTTCACCCAAACTGAATGATACTTTCAGGTAATGATCAGTACACTAAGGCGACTTGGTTCCCCAAATTTCGTTCTTCTATGTTGAAGCGTTCGTTTGCAGTAAGACTTTGAATTTTTAGGTTTCACTCTGTTTTCTCCTATATTGATAGATGTATTTGGAACTCTAAATCCAACACGGTTTGTGCTAGCTTCTTGAAACTTGACACAATAAAGTAGTTTCACGTTCTATCTCTATGTTTTGTTTCCTCTTGATGTAGCCCTAAGCAGTGACTGGCGAGAAACACTTTCATGGAAAGGGGTTGCCAGGCTTCCCAAAATTACGAATCTCCAGAAATCTCAGCAAATATTTTTTCACCCAAACTGGATGATACTTTCAGGTAATGATCAGTACACTAAGGCGACTTGGTTCCCCAAATTTCGTTCTTCTATGTTGAAGCGTTCGTTTCCAGTAACAGTTTGAATTTTTAGGTTTCACTCTGTTTTCTCCTATATTGATAGATGTATTTGGAACTCTAAATCCAAGAGGGTTTGTGCTAGCTTCTTGAAACTTGACACAATAAAGTAGTTTCACGTTCTATCTCTACGTTTTGTTTCCTCTTGATGTAGCCCTAAGCAGTTACTGGCGGGAAACACTTTCATGGAAAGGGGTTGCCAAGCTTCCTAAAATTACGAATCTCCAGAAATCTCAGCAAATATTTTTTCACCCAAACTGGATGATACTTTCAGGTAATGATCAGTACACTAAGGCGACTTGGTTCCCCAAATTTCGTTCTTCTATGTTGAAGCGTTCGTTTCCAGTAACACTTTGAATTTTTAGGTTTCACTCTGTTTTCTCCTATATTGATAGATGTATTTGGAACTCTAAATCCAACACGGTTTGTGCTGGCTTCTTGAAACATGACACAATAAAGTAGTTTCACATTCTATCTCTATGTTTTGTTTCCTCTTGATGTAGTCCAATGCAGTGACTGGCGAGAAACACTTTCATGGAAAGGGGTTGCCAGGCTTCCCAAAATTACGAATCTCCAGAAATCTCAGCAAATATTTTTTCACCCAAACTGGATGATACTTTCAGGTAATGATCAGTACACTAAGGCGACTTGGTTCCCCAAATTTCGTTCTTCTATGTTGAAGCGTTCGTTTGCAGTAACACTTTGAATTTTTAGGTTTCACTCTGTTTTCTCCTATATTGATAGATGTGTTTGGAACTCTAAATCCAACACGGTTTGTGCTAGGTTCTTGAAACTTGACATAATAAAGTAGTTTCACGTTCTATCTCTATGTTTTGTTTCCTCTTGATGTAGCCCAATGCAGTGACTGGCGAGAAACACTTTCATGGAAAGGGGTTGCCAGGCTTCCCAAAATTACGAATCTCCAGAAATCTCAGCAAATATTTTTTCACCCAAACTGAATGATACTTTCAGGTAATGATCAGTACACTAAGGCGACTTGGTTCCCCAAATTTCGTTCTTCTATGTTGAAGCGTTCGTTTCCAGTAACAGTTTGAATTTTTAGGTTTCACTCTGTTTTCTCCTATATTGATAGATGTATTTGGAACTCTAAATCCAACACGGTTTGTGCTAGCTTCTTGAAACTTGACACAATAAAGTAGTTTCACGTTCTATCTCTATGTTTTGTTTCCTCTTGATGTAGTCCAATGCAGTGACTGGCGAGAAACACTTTCATGGAAAGGGGTTGCCAGGCTTCCCAAAATTACGAATCTCCAGAAATCTCAGCAAATATTTTTTCACCCAAACTGGATGATACTTTCAGGTAATGATCAGTACACTAAGGCGACTTGGTTCCCCAAATTTCCTTCTTCTATGTTGAAGCGTTCGTTTCCAGTAACAGTTTGAATTTTTAGGTTTCACTCTGTTTTCTCCTATATTGATAGATGTATTTGGAACTCTAAATCCAACAGGGTTTGTGCTAGCTTCTTGAAACTTGACACAATAAAGTAGTTTCACGTTCTATCTCTACGTTTTGTTTCCTCTTGATGTAGCCCTAAGCAGTTACTGGCGGGAAACACTTTCATGGAAAGGGGTTGCCAAGCTTCCTAAAATTACGAATCTCCAGAAATCTCAGCAAATATTTTTTCACCCAAACTGGATGATACTTTCAGGTAATGATCAGTACACTAAGGCGACTTGGTTCCCCAAATTTCGTTCTTCTATGTTGAAGCGTTCGTTTCCAGTAACACTTTGAATTTTTAGGTTTCACTCTGTTTTCTCCTATATTGATAGATGTATTTGGAACTCTAAATCCAACACGGTTTGTGCTGGCTTCTTGAAACATGACACAATAACGTAGTTTCACATTCTATCTCTATGTTTTGTTTCCTCTTGATGTAGTCCAATGCAGTGACTGGCGAGAAACACTTTCATGGAAAGGGGTTGCCAGGCTTCCCAAAATTACGAATCTCCAGAAATCTCAGCAAATATTTTTTCACCCAAACTGGATGATACTTTCAGGTAATGATCAGTACACTAAGGCGACTTGGTTCCCCAAATTTCGTTCTTCTATGTTGAAGCGTTCGTTTCCAGTAACACTTTGAATTTTTAGGTTTCACTCTGTTTTCTCCTATATTGATAGATGTATTTGGAACTCTAAATCCAACAGTGTTTGTGCTAGCTTCTTGAAACTTGACACAATAAAGTAGTTTCACGTTCTATCACTATGTTTTGTTTCCTCTTGATGTAGCCCTAAGCAGTAACTGGCGAGAAACACTTTCATGGAAAGGGGTTGCCAAGCTTCCTAAAATTACGAATCTCCAGAAATCTCAGCAAATATTTTTTCACCCAAACTGAATGATACTTTCAGGTAATGATCAGTACACTAAGGCGACTTGGTTCCCCAAATTTCGTTCTCCTATGTTGAAGCGTTCGTTTGCAGTAACACTTTGAATTTTTAGGTTTCACTCTGTTTTCTCCTATATTGATAGATGTATTTGGAACTCTAAATCCAACACGGTTTGTGCTAGCTTCTTGAAACTTGACACAATAAAGTAGTTTCACGTTCTATCTCTATGTTTTGTTTCCTCTTGATGTAGCCTTAAGCAGTGACTGGCGAGAAACACTTTCATGGAAAGGGGTTGCCAAGCTTCCTAAAATTACGAATCTCCAGAAATCTCAGCAAATATTTTTTCACCCAAACTAGATGATACTTTCAGGTAATGATCAGTACACTAAGGCGACTTGGTTCCCCAAATTTCGTTCTTCTATGTTGAAGCGTTCGTTTCCAGTAACACTTTGAATTTTTAGGTTTCACTCTGTTTTCTCCTATATTGATAGAAGTATTTGGAAC
The DNA here is from genome assembly GCF_964194105.1 of Spermophilus citellus. Taxonomy (NCBI): domain Eukaryota; kingdom Metazoa; phylum Chordata; class Mammalia; order Rodentia; family Sciuridae; genus Spermophilus; species Spermophilus citellus. The sequence continues at coordinate 10,090,475 of NC_138192.1, read as the reverse complement.
TCTAAATCCAACAGTGTTTGTGCTAGCTTCTTGAAACTTGACACAATAAAGTAGTTTCACGTTCTATCTCTACGTTTTGTTTCCTCTTGATGTAGCCCTAAGCAGTAACTGGCGAGAAACACTTTCATGGAAAGGGGTTGCCAAGCTTCCTAAAATTACGAATCTCCAGAAATCTCAGCAAATATTTTTTCACCCAAACTGAATGATACATTCAGGTAATGATCAGTACACTAAGGCGACTTGGTTCCCCAAATTTCGTTCTTCTATGTTGACGCGTTCGTTTGCAGTAACACTTTGAATTTTTAGGTTTCACTCTGTTTTCTCCTATATTGATAGATGTATTTGGAACTCTAAATCCAACACGGTTTGTGCTAGCTTCTTGAAACTTGACACAATAAAGTAGTTTCACGTTCTATCTCTATGTTTTGTTTCCTCTTGATGTAGCCCTAAGCAGTGACTGGCGAGAAACACTTTCATGGAAAGGGGTTGCCAGGCTTCCCAAAATTACGAATCTCCAGAAATCTCAGCAAATATTTTTTCACCCAAACTGAATGATACTTTCAGGTAATGATCAGAACACTAAGGTGACTTGGTTCCCCAAATTTCCTTCTTCTATGTTGAAGCGTTCGTTTCCAGTAACAGTTTGAATTTTTAGGTTTCACTCTGTTTTCTCCTATATTGATAGATGTATTTGTAACACTAAATCCAACACGGTTTGTGCTAGCTTCTTGAAACTTGACACAATAAAGTAGTTTCACGTTCTATCTCTATGTTTTGTTTCCTCTTGATGTAGCCTTAAGCAGTGACTGGCGAGAAACACTTTCATGGAAAGGGGTTGCCAAGCTTCCTAAAATTACGAATCTCCAGAAATCTCAGCAAATATTTTTTCACCCAAACTAGATGATACTTTCAGGTAATGATCAGTACACTAAGGCGACTTGGTTCCCCAAATTTCGTTCTTCTATGTTGAAGCGTTCGTTTCCAGTAACAGTTTGAATTTTTAGGTTTCACTCTGTTTTCTCCTATATTGATAGATGTGTTTGGAACTCTAAATCCAACACGGTTTGTGCTAGGTTCTTGAAACTTGACACAATAAAGTAGTTTCACGTTCTATCTCTATGTTTTGTTTCCTCTTGATGTAGCCCAATGCAGTGACTGGCGAGAAACACTTTCATGGAAAGGGGTTGCCAGGCTTCCCAAAATTACGAATCTCCAGAAATCTCAGCAAATATTTTTTCACCCAAACTGAATGATACTTTCAGGTAATGATCAGTACACTAAGGCGACTTGGTTCCCCAAATTTCGTTCTTCTATGTTGAAGCGTTCGTTTCCAGTAACAGTTTGAATTTTTAGGTTTCACTCTGTTTTCTCCTATATTGATAGATGTATTTGGAACTCTAAATCCAACACGGTTTGTGCTAGCTTCTTGAAACTTGACACAATAAAGTAGTTTCACGTTCTATCTCTATGTTTTGTTTCCTCTTGATGTAGCCCTAAGCAGTGACTGGCGAGAAACACTTTCATGGAAAGGGGTTGCCAGGCTTCCCAAAATTACGAATCTCCAGAAATCTCAGCAAATATTTTTTCACCCAAACTGGATGATACTTTCAGGTAATGATCAGTACACTAAGGCGACTTGGTTCCCCAAATTTCCTTCTTCTATGTTGAAGCGTTCGTTTCCAGTAACAGTTTGAATTTTTAGGTTTCACTCTGTTTTCTCCTATATTGATAGATGTATTTGGAACTCTAAATCCAACAGGGTTTGTGCTAGCTTCTTGAAACTTGACACAATAAAGTAGTTTCACGTTCTATCTCTACGTTTTGTTTCCTCTTGATGTAGCCCTAAGCAGTTACTGGCGGGAAACACTTTCATGGAAAGGGGTTGCCAAGCTTCCTAAAATTACGAATCTCCAGAAATCTCAGCAAATATTTTTTCACCCAAACTGGATGATACTTTCAGGTAATGATCAGTACACTAAGGCGACTTGGTTCCCCAAATTTCGTTCTTCTATGTTGAAGCGTTCGTTTGCAGTAACAGTTTGAATTTTTAGGTTTCACTCTGTTTTCTCCTATATTGATAGATGTATTTGGAACTCTAAATCCAACACGGTTTGTGCTGGCTTCTTGAAACATGACACAATAAAGTAGTTTCACATTCTATCTCTATGTTTTGTTTCCTCTTGATGTAGTCCAATGCAGTGACTGGCGAGAAACACTTTCATGGAAAGGGGTTGCCAGGCTTCCCAAAATTACGAATCTCCAGAAATCTCAGCAAATATTTTTTCACCCAAACTGGATGATACTTTCAGGTAATGATCAGTACACTAAGGCGACTTGGTTCCCCAAATTTCGTTCTTCTATGTTGAAGCGTTCGTTTCCAGTAACACTTTGAATTTTTAGGTTTCACTCTGTTTTCTCCTATATTGATAGATGTATTTGGAACTCTAAATCCAACAGTGTTTGTGCTAGCTTCTTGAAACTTGACACAATAAAGTAGTTTCACGTTCTATCTCTATGTTTTGTTTCCTCTTGATGTAGCCCTAAGCAGTAACTGGCGAGAAACACTTTCATGGAAAGGGGTTGCCAAGCTTCCTAAAATTACGAATCTCCAGAAATCTCAGCAAATATTTTTTCACCCAAACTGAATGATACTTTCAGGTAATGATCAGTACACTAAGGCGACTTGGTTCCCCAAATTTCGTTCTTCTATGTTGAAGCGTTCGTTTGCAGTAACACTTTGAATTTTTAGGTTTCACTCTGTTTTCTCCTATATTGATAGATGTATTTGGAACTCTAAATCCAACACGGTTTGTGCTAGCTTCTTGAAACTTGACACAATAAAGTAGTTTCACGTTCTATCTCTATGTTTTGTTTCCTCTTGATGTAGCCCTAAGCAGTGACTGGCGAGAAACACTTTCATGGAAATGGGTTGCCAGGCTTCCCAAAATTACGAATCTCCAGAAATCTCAGCAAATATTTTTTCACCCAAACTGGATGATACTTTCAGGTAATGATCAGTACACTAAGGCGACTTGGTTCCCCAAATTTCGTTCTTCTATGTTGAAGCGTTCGTTTCCAGTAACAGTTTGAATTTTTAGGTTTCACTCTGTTTTCTCCTATATTGATAGATGTATTTGGAACTCTAAATCCAACAGGGTTTGTGCTAGCTTCTTGAAACTTGACACAATAAAGTAGTTTCACGTTCTATCTCTACGTTTTGTTTCCTCTTGATGTAGCCCTAATCAGTAACTGGCGAGAAACACTTTCATGGAAAGGGGTTGCCAAGCTTCCTAAAATTATGAATCTCCAGAAATCTCAGCAAATATTTTTTCACCCAAACTGAATGATACTTTCAGGTAATGATCAGTACACTAAGGCGACTTGGTTCCCCAAATTTCGTTCTTCTATGTTGACGCGTTCATTTGCAGTAACACTTTGAATTTTTAGGTTTCACTCTGTTTTCTCCTATATTGATAGATGTATTTGGAACTCGAAATCCAACACGGTTTGTGCTAGCTTCTTGAAACTTGACACAATAAAGTAGTTTCACGTTCTATCTCTATGTTTTGTTTCCTCTTGATGTAGCCCTAAGCAGTGACTGGCGAGAAACACTTTCATGGAAAGGGGTTGCCAGGCTTCCCAAAATTACGAATCTCCAGAAATCTCAGCAAATATTTTTTCACCCAAACTGAATGATACTTTCAGGTAATGATCAGTACACTAAGGCGACTTGGTTCCCCAAATTTCCTTCTTCTATGTTGAAGCGTTCGTTTCCAGTAACAGTTTGAATTTTTAGGTTTCACTCTGTTTTCTCCTATATTGATAGATGTATTTGTAACACTAAATCCAACACGGTTTGTGCTAGCTTCTTGAAACTTGACACAATAAAGTAGTTTCACGTTCTATCTCTACGTTTTGTTTCCTCTTGATGTAGCCTTAAGCAGTGACTGGCGAGAAACACTTTCATGGAAAGGGGTTGCCAAGCTTCCTAAAATTACGAATCTCCAGAAATCTCAGCAAATATTTTTTCACCCAAACTAGATGATACTTTCAGGTAATGATCAGTACACTAAGGCGACTTGGTTCCCCAAATTTCGTTCTTCTATGTTGAAGCGTTCGTTTCCAGTAACACTTTGAATTTTTAGGTTTCACTCTGTTTTCTCCTATATTGATAGATGTATTTGGAACTCTAAATCCAACAGTGTTTGTGCTAGCTTCTTGAAACTTGACACAATAAAGTAGTTTCACGTTCTATCTCTACGTTTTGTTTCCTCTTGATGTAGCCCTAAGCAGTAACTGGCGAGAAACACTTTCATGGAAAGGGGTTGCCAAGCTTCCTAAAATTACGAATCTCCAGAAATCTCAGCAAATATTTTTTCACCCAAACTGCATGATACTTTCAGGTAATGATCAGTACACTAAGGCGACTTGGTTCCCCAAATTTCGTTCTTCTATGTTGAAGCGTTCGTTTGCAGTAACACTTTGAATTTTTAGGTTTCACTCTGTTTTCTCCTATATTGATAGATGTATTTGGAACTCTAAATCCAACACGGTTTGTGCTAGCTTCTTGAAACTTGACACAATAAAGTAGTTTCACGTTCTATCTCTATGTTTTGTTTCCTCTTGATGTAGCCCTAAGCAGTGACTGGCGAGAAACACTTTCATGGAAAGGGGTTGCCAGGCTTCCCAAAATTACGAATCTCCAGAAATCTCAGCAAATATTTTTTCACCCAAACTGGATGATACTTTCAGGTAATGATCAGTACACTAAGGCGACTTGGTTCCCCAAATTTCGTTCTTCTATGTTGAAGCGTTCGTTTGCAGTAACACTTTGAATTTTTAGGTTTCACTCTGTTTTCTCCTATTTGATAGATGTATTTGGACCTCTAAATCCAACACGGTTTGTGCTAGCTTCTTGAATCTTGACACAATAAAGTAGTTTCACGTTCTATCTCTATGTTTTGTTTCCTCTTGATGTAGCCCTAAGCAGTGACTGGCGAGAAACACTTTCATGGAAAGGGTTTGCCAGGCTTCCCAAAATTACGAATCTCCAGAAATCTCAGCAAATATTTTTTCACCCAAACTGGATGATACTTTCAGGTAATGATCAGTACACTAAGGCGACTTGGTTCCCCAAATTTCGTTCTTCTATGTTGAAGCGTTCGTTTCCAGTAACAGTTTGAATTTTTAGGTTTCACTCTGTTTTCTCCTATATTGATAGATGTATTTGGAACTCTAAATCCAACAGGGTTTGTGCTAGCTTCTTGAAACTTGACACAATAAAGTAGTTTCACGTTCTATCTCTACGTTTTGTTTCCTCTTGATGTAGCCCTAAGCAGTTACTGGCGGGAAACACTTTCATGGAAAGGGGTTGCCAAGCTTCCTAAAATTACGAATCTCCAGAAATCTCAGCAAATATTTTTTCACCCAAACTGGATGATACTTTCAGGTAATGATCAGTACACTAAGGCGACTTGGTTCCCCAAATTTCGTTCTTCTATGTTGAAGCGTTCGTTTCCAGTAACACTTTGAATTTTTAGGTTTCACTCTGTTTTCTCCTATATTGATAGATGTATTTGGAACTCTAAATCCAACACGGTTTGTGCTGGCTTCTTGAAACATGACACAATAAAGTAGTTTCACATTCTATCTCTATGTTTTGTTTCCTCTTGATGTAGTCCAATGCAGTGACTGGCGAGAAACACTTTCATGGAAAGGGGTTGCCAGGCTTCCCAAAATTACGAATCCCCAGAAATCTCAGCAAATATTTTTTCACCCAAACTGGATGATACTTTCAGGTAATGATCAGTACACTAAGGCGACTTGGTTCCCCAAATTTCGTTCTTCTATGTTGAAGCGTTCGTTTCCAGTAACAGTTTGAATTTTTAGGTTTCACTCTGTTTTCTCCTATATTGATAGATGTATTTGGAACTCTAAATCCAACAGTGTTTGTGCTAGCTTCTTGAAACTTGACACAATAAAGTAGTTTCACGTTCTATCTCTACGTTTTGTTTCCTCTTGATGTAGCCCTAAGCAGTAACTGGCGAGAAACACTTTCATGGAAAGGGGTTGCCAAGCTTCCTAAAATTATGAATCTCCAGAAATCTCAGCAAATATTTTTTCACCCAAACTGAATGATACTTTCAGGTAATGATCAGTACACTAAGGCGACTTGGTTCCCCAAATTTCCTTCTTCTATGTTGAAGCGTTCGTTTCCAGTAACTGTTTGAATTTTTAGGTTTCACTCTGTTTTCTCCTATATTGATAGATGTATTTGTAACACTAAATCCAACACGGTTTGTGCTAGCTTCTTGAAACTTGACACAATAAAGTAGTTTCACGTTCTATCTCTACGTTTTGTTTCCTCTTGATGTAGCCTTAAGCAGTGACTGGCGAGAAACACTTTCATGGAAAGGGGTTGCCAACCTTCCTAAAATTACGAATCTCCAGAAATCTCAGCAAATATTTTTTCACCCAAACTAGATGATACTTTCAGGTAATGATCAGTACACTAAGGCGACTTGGTTCCCCAAATTTCGTTCTTCTATGTTGAAGCGTTCGTTTCCAGTAACACTTTGAATTTTTAGGTTTCACTCTGTTTTCTCCTATATTGATAGATGTATTTGGAACTCTAAATCCAACAGTGTTTGTGCTAGCTTCTTGAAACTTGACACAATAAAGTAGTTTCACGTTCTATCTCTACGTTTTGTTTCCTCTTGATGTAGCCCTAAGCAGTAACTGGCGAGAAACACTTTCATGGAAAGGGGTTGCCAAGCTTCCTAAAATTACGAATCTCCAGAAATCTCAGCAAATATTTTTTCACCCAAACTGAATGATACTTTCAGGTAATGATCAGTACACTAAGGCGACTTGGTTCCCCAAATTTCGTTCTTCTATGTTGAAGCGTTCGTTTGCAGTAAGACTTTGAATTTTTAGGTTTCACTCTGTTTTCTCCTATATTGATAGATGTATTTGGAACTCTAAATCCAACACGGTTTGTGCTAGCTTCTTGAAACTTGACACAATAAAGTAGTTTCACGTTCTATCTCTATGTTTTGTTTCCTCTTGATGTAGCCCTAAGCAGTGACTGGCGAGAAACACTTTCATGGAAAGGGGATGCCAGGCTTCCCAAAATTACGAATCTCCAGAAATCTCAGCAAATATTTTTTCACCCAAACTGGATGATACTTTCAGGTAATGATCAGTACACTAAGGCGACTTGGTTCCCCAAATTTCGTTCTTCTATGTTGAAGCGTTCGTTTCCAGTAACAGTTTGAATTTTTAGGTTTCACTCTGTTTTCTCCTATATTGATAGATGTATTTGGAACTCTAAATCCAACAGGGTTTGTGCTAGCTTCTTGAAACTTGACACAATAAAGTAGTTTCACGTTCTATCTCTACGTTTTGTTTCCTCTTGATGTAGCCCTAAGCAGTAACTGGCGAGAAACACTTTCATGGAAAGGGGTTGCCAAGCTTCCTAAAATTATGAATCTCCAGAAATCTCAGCAAATATTTTTTCACCCAAACTGAATGATACTTTCAGGTAATGATCAGTACACTAAGGCGACTTGGTTCCCCAAATTTCGTTCTTCTATGTTGACGCGTTCGTTTGCAGTAACACTTTGAATTTTTAGGTTTCACTCTGTTTTCTCCTATATTGATAGATGTATTTGGAACTCTAAATCCAACACGGTTTGTGCTAGCTTCTTGAAACTTGACACAATAAAGTAGTTTCACGTTCTATCTCTATGTTTTGTTTCCTCTTGATGTAGCCCTAAGCAGTGACTGGCGAGAAACACTTTCATGGAAAGGGGTTGCCAGGCTTCCCAAAATTACGAATCTCCAGAAATCTCAGCAAATATTTTTTCACCCAAACTGAATGATACTTTCAGGTAATGATCAGTACACTAAGGCGACTTGGTTCCCCAAATTTCCTTCTTCTATGTTGAAGCGTTCGTTTCCAGTAACAGTTTGAATTTTTAGGTTTCACTCTGTTTTCTCCTATATTGATAGATGTATTTGTAACACTAAATCCAACAGGGTTTGTGCTAGCTTCTTGAAACTTGACACAATAAAGTAGTTTCACGTTCTATCTCTACGTTTTGTTTCCTCTTGATGTAGCCTTAAGCAGTGACTGGCGAGAAACACTTTCATGGAAAGGGGTTGCCAAGCTTCCTAAAATTACGAATCTCCAGAAATCTCAGCAAATATTTTTTCACCCAAACTAGATGATACTTTCAGGTAATGATCAGTACACTACGGCGACTTGGTTCCCCAAATTTCGTTCTTCTATGTTGAAGCGTTCGTTTCCAGTAACACTTTGAATTTTTAGGTTTCACTCTGTTTTCTCCTATATTGATAGATGTATTTGGAACTCTAAATCCAACAGTGTTTGTGCTAGCTTCTTGAAACTTGACACAATAAAGTAGTTTCACGTTCTATCTCTACGTTTTGTTTCCTCTTGATGTAGCCCTAAGCAGTAACTGGCGAGAAACACTTTCATGGAAAGGGGTTGCCAAGCTTCCTAAAATTACGAATCTCCAGAAATCTCAGCAAATATTTTTTCACCCAAACTGAATGATACTTTCAGGTAATGATCAGTACACTAAGGCGACTTGGTTCCCCAAATTTCGTTCTTCTATGTTGAAGCGTTCGTTTGCAGTAAGACTTTGAATTTTTAGGTTTCACTCTGTTTTCTCCTATATTGATAGATGTATTTGGAACTCTAAATCCAACACGGTTTGTGCTAGCTTCTTGAAACTTGACACAATAAAGTAGTTTCACGTTCTATCTCTATGTTTTGTTTCCTCTTGATGTAGCCCTAAGCAGTGACTGGCGAGAAACACTTTCATGGAAAGGGGTTGCCAGGCTTCCCAAAATTACGAATCTCCAGAAATCTCAGCAAATATTTTTTCACCCAAACTGGATGATACTTTCAGGTAATGATCAGTACACTAAGGCGACTTGGTTCCCCAAATTTCGTTCTTCTATGTTGAAGCGTTCGTTTCCAGTAACAGTTTGAATTTTTAGGTTTCACTCTGTTTTCTCCTATATTGATAGATGTATTTGGAACTCTAAATCCAAGAGGGTTTGTGCTAGCTTCTTGAAACTTGACACAATAAAGTAGTTTCACGTTCTATCTCTACGTTTTGTTTCCTCTTGATGTAGCCCTAAGCAGTTACTGGCGGGAAACACTTTCATGGAAAGGGGTTGCCAAGCTTCCTAAAATTACGAATCTCCAGAAATCTCAGCAAATATTTTTTCACCCAAACTGGATGATACTTTCAGGTAATGATCAGTACACTAAGGCGACTTGGTTCCCCAAATTTCGTTCTTCTATGTTGAAGCGTTCGTTTCCAGTAACACTTTGAATTTTTAGGTTTCACTCTGTTTTCTCCTATATTGATAGATGTATTTGGAACTCTAAATCCAACACGGTTTGTGCTGGCTTCTTGAAACATGACACAATAAAGTAGTTTCACATTCTATCTCTATGTTTTGTTTCCTCTTGATGTAGTCCAATGCAGTGACTGGCGAGAAACACTTTCATGGAAAGGGGTTGCCAGGCTTCCCAAAATTACGAATCTCCAGAAATCTCAGCAAATATTTTTTCACCCAAACTGGATGATACTTTCAGGTAATGATCAGTACACTAAGGCGACTTGGTTCCCCAAATTTCGTTCTTCTATGTTGAAGCGTTCGTTTCCAGTAACAGTTTGAATTTTTAGGTTTCACTCTGTTTTCTCCTATATTGATAGATGTGTTTGGAACTCTAAATCCAAGAGGGTTTGTGCTAGCTTCTTGAAACTTGACACAATAAAGTAGTTTCACGTTCTATCTCTATGTTTTGTTTCCTCTTGATGTAGCCCAATGCAGTGACTGGCGAGAAACACTTTCATGGAAAGGGGTTGCCAGGCTTCCCAAAATTACGAATCTCCAGAAATCTCAGCAAATATTTTTTCACCCAAACTGAATGATACTTTCAGGTAATGATCAGTACACTAAGGCGACTTGGTTCCCCAAATTTCGTTCTTCTATGTTGAAGCGTTCGTTTCCAGTAACAGTTTGAATTTTTAGGTTTCACTCTGTTTTCTCCTATATTGATAGATGTATTTGGAACTCTAAATCCAACACGGTTTGTGCTAGCTTCTTGAAACTTGACACAATAAAGTAGTTTCACGTTCTATCTCTATGTTTTGTTTCCTCTTGATGTAGCCCTAAGCAGTGACTGGCGAGAAACACTTTCATGGAAAGGGGTTGCCAGGCTTCCCAAAATTACGAATCTCCAGAAATCTCAGCAAATATTTTTTCACCCAAACTGGATGATACTTTCAGGTAATGATCAGTACACTAAGGCGACTTGGTTCCCCAAATTTCCTTCTTCTATGTTGAAGCGTTCGTTTCCAGTAACAGTTTGAATTTTTAGGTTTCACTCTGTTTTCTCCTATATTGATAGATGTATTTGGAACTCTAAATCCAACAGGGTTTGTGCTAGCTTCTTGAAACTTGACACAATAAAGTAGTTTCACGTTCTATCTCTACGTTTTGTTTCCTCTTGATGTAGCCCTAAGCAGTTACTGGCGGGAAACACTTTCATGGAAAGGGGTTGCCAAGCTTCCTAAAATTACGAATCTCCAGAAATCTCAGCAAATATTTTTTCACCCAAACTGGATGATACTTTCAGGTAATGATCAGTACACTAAGGCGACTTGGTTCCCCAAATTTCGTTCTTCTATGTTGAAGCGTTCGTTTCCAGTAACACTTTGAATTTTTAGGTTTCACTCTGTTTTCTCCTATATTGATAGATGTATTTGGAACTCTAAATCCAACACGGTTTGTGCTGGCTTCTTGAAACATGACACAATAACGTAGTTTCACATTCTATCTCTATGTTTTGTTTCCTCTTGATGTAGTCCAATGCAGTGACTGGCGAGAAACACTTTCATGGAAAGGGGTTGCCAGGCTTCCCAAAATTACGAATCTCCAGAAATCTCAGCAAATATTTTTTCACCCAAACTGGATGATACTTTCAGGTAATGATCAGTACACTAAGGCGACTTGGTTCCCCAAATTTCCTTCTTCTATGTTGAAGCGTTCGTTTCCAGTAACACTTTGAATTTTTAGGTTTCACTCTGTTTTCTCCTATATTGATAGATGTATTTGGAACTCTAAATCCAACAGTGTTTGTGCTAGCTTCTTGAAACTTGACACAATAAAGTAGTTTCACGTTCTATCACTATGTTTTGTTTCCTCTTGATGTAGCCCTAAGCAGTAACTGGCGAGAAACACTTTCATGGAAAGGGGTTGCCAAGCTTCCTAAAATTACGAATCTCCAGAAATCTCAGCAAATATTTTTTCACCCAAACTGAATGATACTTTCAGGTAATGATCAGTACACTAAGGCGACTTGGTTCCCCAAATTTCGTTCTTCTATGTTGAAGCGTTCGTTTGCAGTAACACTTTGAATTTTTAGGTTTCACTCTGTTTTCTCCTATATTGATAGATGTATTTGGAACTCTAAATCCAACACGGTTTGTGCTAGCTTCTTGAAACTTGACACAATAAAGTAGTTTCACGTTCTATCTCTATGTTTTGTTTCCTCTTGATGTAGCCTTAAGCAGTGACTGGCGAGAAACACTTTCATGGAAAGGGGTTGCCAAGCTTCCTAAAATTACGAATCTCCAGAAATCTCAGCAAATATTTTTTCACCCAAACTAGATGATACTTTCAGGTAATGATCAGTACACTAAGGCGACTTGGTTCCCCAAATTTCGTTCTTCTATGTTGAAGCGTTCGTTTCCAGTAACACTTTGAATTTTTAGGTTTCACTCTGTTTTCTCCTATATTGATAGATGTATTTGGAACTCTAAATCCAACAGTGTTTGTGCTAGCTTCTTGAAACTTGACACAATAAAGTAGTTTCACGTTCTATCTCTACGTTTTGTTTCCTCTTGATGTAGCCCTAAGCAGTAACTGGCGAGAAACACTTTCATGGAAAGGGGTTGCCAAGCTTCCTAAAATTACGAATCTCCAGAAATCTCAGCAAATATTTTTTCACCCAAACTGAATGATACATTCAGGTAATGATCAGTACACTAAGGCGACTTGGTTCCCCAAATTTCGTTCTTCTATGTTGACGCGTTCGTTTGCAGTAACACTTTGAATTTTTAGGTTTCACTCTGTTTTCTCCTATATTGATAGATGTATTTGGAACTCTAAATCCAACACGGTTTGTGCTAGCTTCTTGAAACTTGACACAATAAAGTAGTTTCACGTTCTATCTCTATGTTTTGTTTCCTCTTGATGTAGCCCTAAGCAGTGACTGGCGAGAAACACTTTCATGGAAAGGGGTTGCCAGGCTTCCCAAAATTACGAATCTCCAGAAATCTCAGCAAATATTTTTTCACCCAAACTGAATGATACTTTCAGGTAATGATCAGAACACTAAGGTGACTTGGTTCCCCAAATTTCCTTCTTCTATGTTGAAGCGTTCGTTTCCAGTAACAGTTTGAATTTTTAGGTTTCACTCTGTTTTCTCCTATATTGATAGATGTATTTGTAACACTAAATCCAACACGGTTTGTGCTAGCTTCTTGAAACTTGACACAATAAAGTAGTTTCACGTTCTATCTCTATGTTTTGTTTCCTCTTGATGTAGCCCTAAGCAGTTACTGGCGGGAAACACTTTAATGGAAAGGGGTTGCCAAGCTTCCTAAAATTACGAATCTCCAGAAATCTCAGCAAATATTTTTTCACCCAAACTGGATGATACTTTCAGGTAATGATCAGTACACTAAGGCGACTTGGTTCCCCAAATTTCGTTCTTCTATGTTGAAGCGTTCGTTTCCAGTAAAACTTTGAATTTTTAGGTTTCACTCTGTTTTCTCCTATATTGATAGATGTATTTGGAACTCTAAATCCAACACGGTTTGTGCTGGCTTCTTGAAACATGACACAATAAAGTAGTTTCACATTCTATCTCTATGTTTTGTTTCCTCTTGATGTAGTCCAATGCAGTGACTGGCGAGAAACACTTTCATGGAAAGGGGTTGCCAGGCTTCCCAAAATTACGAATCTCCAGAAATCTCAGCAAATATTTTTTCACCCAAACTGGATGATACTTTCAGGTAATGATCAGTACACTAAGGCGACTTGGTTCCCCAAATTTCGTTCTTCTATGTTGAAGCGTTCGTTTCCAGTAACACTTTGAATTTTTAGGTTTCACTCTGTTTTCTCCTATATTGATAGATGTATTTGGAACTCTAAATCCAACAGTGTTTGTGCTAGCTTCTTGAAACTTGACACAATAAAGTAGTTTCACGTTCTATCTCTATGTTTTGTTTCCTCTTGATGTAGCCCTAAGCAGTAACTGGCGAGAAACACTTTCATGGAAAGGGGTTGCCAAGCTTCCTAAAATTACGAATCTCCAGAAATCTCAGCAAATATTTTTTCACCCAAACTGAATGATACTTTCAGGTAATGATCAGTACACTAAGGCGACTTGGTTCCCCAAATTTCGTTCTTCTATGTTGAAGCGTTCGTTTGCAGTAACACTTTGAATTTTTAGGTTTCACTCTGTTTTCTCCTATATTGATAGATGTATTTGGAACTCTAAATCCAACACGGTTTGTGCTAGCTTCTTGAAACTTGACACAATAAAGTAGTTTCACGTTCTATCTCTATGTTTTGTTTCCTCTTGATGTAGCCTTAAGCAGTGACTGGCGAGAAACACTTTCATGGAAAGGGGTTGCCAAGCTTCCTAAAATTACGAATCTCCAGAAATCTCAGCAAATATTTTTTCACCCAAACTAGATGATACTTTCAGGTAATGATCAGTACACTAAGGCGACTTGGTTCCCCAAATTTCGTTCTTCTATGTTGAAGCGTTCGTTTCCAGTAACACTTTGAATTTTTAGGTTTCACTCTGTTTTCTCCTATATTGATAGATGTATTTGGAACTCTAAATCCAACAGTGTTTGTGCTAGTTTCTTGAAACTTGACACAATAAAGTAGTTTCACGTTCTATCTCTACGTTTTGTTTCCTCTTGATGTAGCCCTAAGCAGTAACTGGCGAGAAACACTTTCATGGAAAGGGGTTGCCAAGCTTCCTAAAATTACGAATCTCCAGAAATCTCAGCAAATATTTTTTCACCCAAACTGAATGATACATTCAGGTAATGATCAGTACACTAAGGCGACTTGGTTCCCCAAATTTCGTTCTTCTATGTTGACGCGTTCGTTTGCAGTAACACTTTGAATTTTTAGGTTTCACTCTGTTTTCTCCTATATTGATAGATGTATTTGGAACTCTAAATCCAACACGGTTTGTGCTAGCTTCTTGAAACTTGACACAATAAAGTAGTTTCACGTTCTATCTCTATGTTTTGTTTCCTCTTGATGTAGCCCTAAGCAGTGACTGGCGAGAAACACTTTCATGGAAAGGGGTTGCCAGGCTTCCCAAAATTACGAATCTCCAGAAATCTCAGCAAATATTTTTTCACCCAAACTGAATGATACTTTCAGGTAATGATCAGTACACTAAGGTGACTTGGTTCCCCAAATTTCCTTCTTCTATGTTGAAGCGTTCGTTTCCAGTAACAGTTTGAATTTTTAGGTTTCACTCTGTTTTCTCCTATATTGATAGATGTATTTGTAACACTAAATCCAACACGGTTTATGCTAGCTTCTTGAAACTTGACACAATAAAGTAGTTTCACGTTCTATCTCTATGTTTTGTTTCCTCTTGATGTAGCCTTAAGCAGTGACTGGCGAGAAACACTTTCATGGAAAGGGGTTGCCAAGCTTCCTAAAATTACGAATCTCCAGAAATCTCAGCAAATATTTTTTCACCCAAACTAGATGATACTTTCAGGTAATGATCAGTACACTAAGGCGACTTGGTTCCCCAAATTTCGTTCTTCTATGTTGAAGCGTTTGTTTCCAGTAACACTTTGAATTTTTAGGTTTCACTCTGTTTTCTCCTATATTGATAGATGTATTTGGAACTCTAAATCCAACAGTGTTTGTGCTAGCTTCTTGAAACTTGACACAATAAAGTAGTTTCACGTTCTATCTGTACGTTTTGTTTCCTCTTGATGTAGCCCTAAGCAGTAACTGGCGAGAAACACTTTCATGGAAAGGGGTTGCCAAGCTTCCTAAAATTACGAATCTCCAGAAATCTCAGCAAATATTTTTTCACCCAAACTGAATGATACTTTCAGGTAATGATCAGTACACTAAGGCGACTTGGTTCCCCAAATTTCGTTCTTCTATGTTGAAGCGTTCGTTTGCAGTAACACTTTGAATTTTTAGGTTTCACTCTGTTTTCTCCTATATTGATAGATGTATTTGGAACTCTAAATCCAACACGGTTTGTGCTAGCTTCTTGAAACTTGACACAATAAAGTAGTTTCACGTTCTATCTCTATGTTTTGTTTCCTCTTGATGTAGCCCTAAGCAGTGACTGGCGAGAAACACTTTCATGGAAATGGGTTGCCAGGCTTCCCAAAATTACGAATCTCCAGAAATCTCAGCAAATATTTTTTCACCCAAACTGGATGATACTTTCAGGTAATGATCAGTACACTAAGGCGACTTGGTTCCCCAAATTTCGTTCTTCTATGTTGAAGCGTTCGTTTCCAGTAACAGTTTGAATTTTTAGGTTTCACTCTGTTTTCTCCTATATTGATAGATGTATTTGGAACTCTAAATCCAACAGGGTTTGTGCTAGCTTCTTGAAACTTGACACAATAAAGTAGTTTCACGTTCTATCTCTACGTTTTGTTTCCTCTTGATGTAGCCCTAAGCAGTTACTGGCGGGAAACACTTTCATGGAAAGGGGTTGCCAAGCTTCCTAAAATTACGAATCTCCAGAAATCTCAGCAAATATTTTTTCACCCAAACTGGATGATACTTTCAGGTAATGATCAGTACACTAAGGCGACTTGGTTCCCCAAATTTCGTTCTTCTATGTTGAAGCGTTCGTTTCCAGTAACACTTTGAATTTTTAGGTTTCACTCTGTTTTCTCCTATATTGATAGATGTATTTGGAACTCTAAATCAACACGGTTTGTGCTGGCTTCTTGAAACATGACACAATAAAGTAGTTTCACATTCTATCTCTATGTTTTGTTTCCTCTTGATGTAGTCCAATGCAGTGACTGGCGAGAAACACTTTCATGGAAAGGGGTTGCCAGGCTTCCCAAAATTACGAATCTCCAGAAATCTCAGCAAATATTTTTTCACCCAAACTGGATGATACTTTCAGGTAATGATCAGTACACTAAGGCGACTTGGTTCCCCAAATTTCGTTCTTCTATGTTGAAGCGTTCGTTTCCAGTAACACTTTGAATTTTTAGGTTTCACTCTGTTTTCTCCTATATTGATAGATGTATTTGGAACTCTAAATCCAACAGTGTTTGTGCTAGCTTCTTGAAACTTGACACAATAAAGTAGTTTCACGTTCTATCTCTACGTTTTGTTTCCTCTTGATGTAGCCCTAAGCAGTGACTGGCGAGAAACACTTTCATGGAAAGGGGTTGCCAGGCTTCCCAAAATTACGAATCTCCAGAAATCTCAGCAAATATTTTTTCACCCAAACTGAATGATACTTTCAGGTAATGATCAGTACACTAAGGCGACTTGGTTCCCCAAATTTCCTTCTTCTATGTTGAAGCGTTCGTTTCCAGTAACAGTTTGAATTTTTAGGTTTCACTCTGTTTTCTCCTATATTGATAGATGTATTTGTAACACTAAATCCAACACGGTTTGTGCTAGCTTCTTGAAACTTGACACAATAAAGTAGTTTCACGTTCTATCTCTACGTTTTGTTTCCTCTTGATGTAGCCTTAAGCAGTGACTGGCGAGAAACACTTTCATGGAAAGGGGTTGCCAAGCTTCCTAAAATTACGAATCTCCAGAAATCTCAGCAAATATTTTTTCACCCAAACTAGATGATACTTTCAGGTAATGATCAGTACACTAAGGCGACTTGGTTCCCCAAATTTCGTTCTTCTATGTTGAAGCGTTCGTTTCCAGTAACACTTTGAATTTTTAGGTTTCACTCTGTTTTCTCCTATATTGATAGATGTATTTGGAACTCTAAATCCAACAGTGTTTGTGCTAGCTTCTTGAAACTTGACACAATAAAGTAGTTTCACGTTCTATCTCTACGTTTTGTTTCCTCTTGATGTAGCCCTAAGCAGTAACTGGCGAGAAACACTTGCATGGAAAGGGGTTGCCAAGCTTCGTAAAATTACGAATCTCCAGAAATCTCAGCAAATATTTTTTCACCCAAACTGGATGATACTTTCAGGTAATGATCAGTACACTAAGGCGACTTGGTTCCCCAAATTTCGTTCTTCTATGTTGAAGCGTTCGTTTGCAGTAACACTTTGAATTTTTAGGTTTCACTCTGTTTTCTCCTATATTGATAGATGTATTTGGAACTCTAAATCCAACAGGGTTTGTGCTAGCTTCTTGAAACTTGACACAATAAAGTAGTTTCACGTTCTATCTCTACGTTTTGTTTCCTCTTGATGTAGCCCTAAGCAGTTACTGGCGGGAAACACTTTCATGGAAAGGGGTTGCCAAGCTTCCTAAAATTACGAATCTCCAGAAATCTCAGCAAATATTTTTTCACCCAAACTGGATGATACTTTCAGGTAATGATCAGTACACTAAGGCGACTTGGTTCCCCAAATTTCGTTCTTCTATGTTGAAGCGTTCGTTTCCAGTAACACTTTGAATTTTTAGGTTTCACTCTGTTTTCTCCTATATTGATAGATGTATTTGGAACTCTAAATCCAACACGGTTTGTGCTGGCTTCTTGAAACATGACACAATAAAGTAGTTTCACATTCTATCTCTATGTTTTGTTTCCTCTTGATGTAGTCCAATGCAGTGACTGGCGAGAAACACTTTCATGGAAAGGGGTTGCCAGGCTTCCCAAAATTACGAATCTCCAGAAATCTCAGCAAATATTTTTTCACCCAAACTGGATGATACTTTCAGGTAATGATCAGTACACTAAGGCGACTTGGTTCCCCAAATTTCGTTCTTCTATGTTGAAGCGTTCGTTTCCAGTAACAGTTTGAATTTTTAGGTTTCACTCTGTTTTCTCCTATATTGATAGATGTATTTGGAACTCTAAATCCAACAGTGTTTGTGCTAGCTTCTTGAAACTTGACACAATAAAGTAGTTTCACGTTCTATCTCTACGTTTTGTTTCCTCTTGATGTAGCCCTAAGCAGTAACTGGCGAGAAACACTTTCATGGAAAGGGGTTGCCAAGCTTCCTAAAATTATGAATCTCCAGAAATCTCAGCAAATATTTTTTCACCCAAACTGAATGATACTTTCAGGTAATGATCAGTACACTAAGGCGACTTGGTTCCCCAAATTTCGTTCTTCTATGTTGACGCGTTCGTTTGCAGTAACACTTTGAATTTTTAGGTTTCACTCTGTTTTCTCCTATATTGATAGATGTATTTGGAACTCTAAATCCAACACGGTTTGTGCTAGCTTCTTGAAACTTGACACAATAAAGTAGTTTCACGTTCTATCTCTATGTTTTGTTTCCTCTTGATGTAGCCCTAAGCAGTGACTGGCGAGAAACACTTTCATGGAAAGGGGTTGCCAGGCTTCCCAAAATTACGAATCTCCAGAAATCTCAGCAAATATTTTTTCACCCAAACTGAATGATACTTTCAGGTAATGATCAGTACACTAAGGCGACTTGGTTCCCCAAATTTCCTTCTTCTATGTTGAAGCGTTCGTTTCCAGTAACAGTTTGAATTTTTAGGTTTCACTCTGTTTTCTCCTATATTGATAGATGTATTTGTAACACTAAATCCAACACGGTTTGTGCTAGCTTCTTGAAACTTGACACAATAAAGTAGTTTCACGTTCTATCTCTACGTTTTGTTTCCTCTTGATGTAGCCTTAAGAAGGGACTGGCGAGAAACACTTTCATGGAAAGGGGTTGCCAAGCTTCCTAAAATTATGAATCTCCAGAAATCTCAGCAAATATTTTTTCACCCAAACTGGATGATACTTTCAGGTAATGATCAGTACACTAAGGCGACTTGGTTCCCCAAATTTCGTTCTTCTATGTTGAAGCGTTCGTTTGCAGTAAGACTTTGAATTTTTAGGTTTCACTCTGTTTTCTCCTATATTGATAGATGTATTTGGAACTCTAAATCCAACACGGTTTGTGCTAGCTTCTTGAAACTTGACACAATAAAGTAGTTTCACGTTCTATCTCTATGTTTTGTTTCCTCTTGATGTAGCCCTAAGCAGTGACTGGCGAGAAACACTTTCATGGAAAGGGGTTGCCAGGCTTCCCAAAATTACGAATCTCCAGAAATCTCAGCAAATATTTTTTCACCCAAACTGGATGACACTTTCAGGTAATGATCAGTACACTAAGGCGACTTGGTTCCCCAAATTTCGTTCTTCTATGTTGAAGCGTTCGTTTCCAGTAACAGTTTGAATTTTTAGGTTTCACTCTGTTTTCTCCTATATTGATAGATGTATTTGGAACTCTAAATCCAACAGGGTTTGTGCTAGCTTCTTGAAACTTGACACAATAAAGTAGTTTCACGTTCTATCTCTACGTTTTGTTTCCTCTTGATGTAGCCCTAAGCAGTAACTGGCGAGAAACACTTTCATGGAAAGGGGTTGCCAAGCTTCCTAAAATTATGTATCTCCAGAAATCTCAGTAAATATTTTTTCACCCAAACTGAATGATACTTTCAGGTAATGATCAGTACACTAAGGCGACTTGGTTCCCCAAATTTCGTTCTTCTATGTTGACGCGTTCGTTTGCAGTAACACTTTGAATTTTTAGGTTTCACTCTGTTTTCTCCTATATTGATAGATGTATTTGGAACTCTAAATCCAACACGGTTTGTGCTAGCTTCTTGAAACTTGACACAATAAAGTAGTTTCACGTTCTATCTCTATGTTTTGTTTCCTCTTGATGTAGCCCTAAGCAGTGACTGGCGAGAAACACTTTCATGGAAAGGGGTTGCCAGGCTTCCCAAAATTACGAATCTCCAGAAATCTCAGCAAATATTTTTTCACCCAAACTGAATGATACTTTCAGGTAATGATCAGTACACTAAGGCGACTTGGTTCCCCAAATTTCCTTCTTCTATGTTGAAGCGTTCGTTTCCAGTAACAGTTTGAATTTTTAGGTTTCACTCTGTTTTCTCCTATATTGATAGATGTATTTGTAACACTAAATCCAACACGGTTTGTGCTAGCTTCTTGAAACTTGACACAATAAAGTAGTTTCACGTTCTATCTCTACGTTTTGTTTCCTCTTGATGTAGCCTTAAGCAGTGACTGGCGAGAAACACTTTCATGGAAAGGGGTTGCCAAGCTTCCTAAAATTACGAATCTCCAGAAATCTCAGCAAATATTTTTTCACCCAAACTAGATGATACTTTCAGGTAATGATCAGTACACTAAGGCGACTTGGTTCCCCAAATTTCGTTCTTCTATGTTGAAGCGTTCGTTTCCAGTAACACTTTGAATTTTTAGGTTTCACTCTGTTTTCTCCTATATTGATAGATGTATTTGGAACTCTAAATCCAACAGTGTTTGTGCTAGCTTCTTGAAACTTGACACAATAAAGTAGTTTCACGTTCTATCTCTACGTTTTGTTTCCTCTTGATGTAGCCCTAAGCAGTAACTGGCGAGAAACACTTTCATGGAAAGGGGTTGCCAAGCTTCCTAAAATTACGAATCTCCAGAAATCTCAGCAAATATTTTTTCACCCAAACTGAATGATACTTTCAGGTAATGATCAGTACACTAAGGCGACTTGGTTCCCCAAATTTCGTTCTTCTATGTTGAAGCGTTCGTTTGCAGTAAGACTTTGAATTTTTAGGTTTCACTCTGTTTTCTCCTATATTGATAGATGTATTTGGAACTCTAAATCCAACACGGTTTGTGCTAGCTTCTTGAAACTTGACACAATAAAGTAGTTTCACGTTCTATCTCTATGTTTTGTTTCCTCTTGATGTAGCCCTAAGCAGTGACTGGCGAGAAACACTTTCATGGAAAGGGGTTGCCAGGCTTCCCAAAATTACGAATCTCCAGAAATCTCAGCAAATATTTTTTCACCCAAACTGAATGATACTTTCAGGTAATGATCAGTACACTAAGGCGAGTTGGTTCCCCAAATTTCCTTCTTCTATGTTGAAGCGTTCGTTTGCAGTAACACTTTGAATTTTTAGGTTTCACTCTGTTTTCTCCTATATTGATAGATGTATTTGGAACTCTAAATCCAACACGGTTTGTGCTAGCTTCTTGAAACTTGACACAATAAAGTAGTTTCACGTTCTATCTCTATGTTTTGTTTCCTCTTGATGTAGCCCTAAGCAGTGACTGGCGAGAAACACTTTCATGGAAAGGGGTTGCCAGGCTTCCCAAAACTACGAATCTCCAGAAATCTCAGCAAATATTTTTTCACCCAAACTGAATGATACTTTCAGGTAATGATCAGTACACTAAGGCGACTTGGTTCCCCAAATTTCCTTCTTCTATGTTGAAGCGTTCGTTTCCAGTAACAGTTTGAATTTTTAGGTTTCACTCTGTTTTCTCCTATATTGATAGATGTATTTGTAACACTAAATCCAACACGGTTTGTGCTAGCTTCTTGAAACTTGACACAATAAAGTAGTTTCACGTTCTATCTCTACGTTTTGTTTCCTCTTGATGTAGCCCTAAGCAGTAACTGGCGAGAAACACTTTCATGGAAAGGGGTTGCCAAGCTTCCTAAAATTACGAATCTCCAGAAATCTCAGCAAATATTTTTTCACCCAAACTGGATGATACTTTCAGGTAATGATCAGTACACTAAGGCGACTTGGTTCCCCAAATTTCGTTCTTCTATGTTGAAGCGTTCGTTTGCAGTAACACTTTGAATTTTTAGGTTTCACTCTGTTTTCTCCTATATTGATAGATGTATTTGGAACTCTAAATCCAACAGGGTTTGTGCTAGCTTCTTGAAACTTGACACAATAAAGTAGTTTCACGTTCTATCTCTACGTTTTGTTTCCTCTTGATGTAGCCCTAAGCAGTAACTGGCGAGAAACACTTTCATGGAAAGGGGTTGCCAAGCTTCCTAAAATTACGAATCTCCAGAAATCTCAGCAAATATTTTTTCACCCAAACTGGATGATACTTTCAGGTAATGATCAGTACACTAAGGCGACTTGGTTCCCCAAATTTCGTTCTTCTATGTTGAAGCGTTCGTTTGCAGTAACACTTTGAATTTTTAGGTTTCACTCTGTTTTCTCCTATATTGATAGATGTATTTGGAACTCTAAATCCAACAGGGTTTGTGCTAGCTTCTTGAAACTTGACACAATAAAGTAGTTTCACGTTCTATCTCTACGTTTTGTTTCCTCTTGATGTAGCCCTAAGCAGTTACTGGCGGGAAACACTTTCATGGAAAGGGGTTGCCAAGCTTCCTAAAATTACGAATCTCCAGAAATCTCAGCAAATATTTTTTCACCCAAACTGGATGATACTTTCAGGTAATGATCAGTACACTAAGGCGACTTGGTTCCCCAAATTTCGTTCTTCTATGTTGAAGCGTTCGTTTCCAGTAACACTTTGAATTTTTAGGTTTCACTCTGTTTTCTCCTATATTGATAGATGTATTTGGAACTCTAAATCCAACACGGTTTGTGCTGGCTTCTTGAAACATGACACAATAAAGTAGTTTCACATTCTATCTCTATGTTTTGTTTCCTCTTGATGTAGTCCAATGCAGTGACTGGCGAGAAACACTTTCATGGAAAGGGGTTGCCAGGCTTCCCAAAATTACGAATCTCCAGAAATCTCAGCAAATATTTTTTCACCCAAACTGGATGATACTTTCAGGTAATGATCAGTACACTAAGGCGACTTGGTTCCCCAAATTTCGTTCTTCTATGTTGAAGCGTTCGTTTCCAGTAACAGTTTGAATTTTTAGGTTTCACTCTGTTTTCTCCTATATTGATAGATGTATTTGGAACTCTAAATCCAACAGTGTTTGTGCTAGCTTCTTGAAACTTGACACAATAAAGTAGTTTCACGTTCTATCTCTACGTTTTGTTTCCTCTTGATGTAGCCCTAAGCAGTAACTGGCGAGAAACACTTTCATGGAAAGGGGTTGCCAAGCTTCCTAAAATTATGAATCTCCAGAAATCTCAGCAAATATTTTTTCACCCAAACTGAATGATACTTTCAGGTAATGATCAGTACACTAAGGCGACTTGGTTCCCCAAATTTCGTTCTTCTATGTTGACGCGTTCGTTTGCAGTAACACTTTGAATTTTTAGGTTTCACTCTGTTTTCTCCTATATTGATAGATGTATTTGGAACTCTAAATCCAACACGGTTTGTGCTAGCTTCTTGAAACTTGACACAATAAAGTAGTTTCACGTTCTATCTCTATGTTTTGTTTCCTCTTGATGTAGCCCTAAGCAGTGACTGGCGAGAAACACTTTCATGGAAAGGGGTTGCCAGGCTTCCCAAAATTACGAATCTCCAGAAATCTCAGCAAATATTTTTTCACCCAAACTGAATGATACTTTCAGGTAATGATCAGTACACTAAGGCGACTTGGTTCCCCAAATTTCCTTCTTCTATGTTGAAGCGTTCGTTTCCAGTAACAGTTTGAATTTTTAGGTTTCACTCTGTTTTCTCCTATATTGATAGATGTATTTGTAACACTAAATCCAACACGGTTTGTGCTAGCTTCTTGAAACTTGACACAATAAAGTAGTTTCACGTTCTATCTCTACGTTTTGTTTCCTCTTGATGTAGCCTTAAGAAGGGACTGGCGAGAAACACTTTCATGGAAAGGGGTTGCCAAGCTTCCTAAAATTATGAATCTCCAGAAATCTCAGCAAATATTTTTTCACCCAAACTGGATGATACTTTCAGGTAATGATCAGTACACTAAGGCGACTTGGTTCCCCAAATTTCGTTCTTCTATGTTGAAGCGTTCGTTTGCAGTAAGACTTTGAATTTTTAGGTTTCACTCTGTTTTCTCCTATATTGATAGATGTATTTGGAACTCTAAATCCAACACGGTTTGTGCTAGCTTCTTGAAACTTGACACAATAAAGTAGTTTCACGTTCTATCTCTATGTTTTGTTTCCTCTTGATGTAGCCCTAAGCAGTGACTGGCGAGAAACACTTTCATGGAAAGGGGTTGCCAGGCTTCCCAAAATTACGAATCTCCAGAAATCTCAGCAAATATTTTTTCACCCAAACTGGATGACACTTTCAGGTAATGATCAGTACACTAAGGCGACTTGGTTCCCCAAATTTCGTTCTTCTATGTTGAAGCGTTCGTTTCCAGTAACAGTTTGAATTTTTAGGTTTCACTCTGTTTTCTCCTATATTGATAGATGTATTTGGAACTCTAAATCCAACAGGGTTTGTGCTAGCTTCTTGAAACTTGACACAATAAAGTAGTTTCACGTTCTATCTCTACGTTTTGTTTCCTCTTGATGTAGCCCTAAGCAGTAACTGGCGAGAAACACTTTCATGGAAAGGGGTTGCCAAGCTTCCTAAAATTATGAATCTCCAGAAATCTCAGCAAATATTTTTTCACCCAAACTGAATGATACTTTCAGGTAATGATCAGTACACTAAGGCGACTTGGTTCCCCAAATTTCGTTCTTCTATGTTGACGCGTTCGTTTGCAGTAACACTTTGAATTTTTAGGTTTCACTCTGTTTTCTCCTATATTGATAGATGTATTTGGAACTCTAAATCCAACACGGTTTGTGCTAGCTTCTTGAAACTTGACACAATAAAGTAGTTTCACGTTCTATCTCTATGTTTTGTTTCCTCTTGATGTAGCCCTAAGCAGTGACTGGCGAGAAACACTTTCATGGAAAGGGGTTGCCAGGCTTCCCAAAATTACGAATCTCCAGAAATCTCAGCAAATATTTTTTCACCCAAACTGAATGATACTTTCAGGTAATGATCAGTACACTAAGGCGACTTGGTTCCCCAAATTTCCTTCTTCTATGTTGAAGCGTTCGTTTCCAGTAACAGTTTGAATTTTTAGGTTTCACTCTGTTTTCTCCTATATTGATAGATGTATTTGTAACACTAAATCCAACACGGTTTGTGCTAGCTTCTTGAAACTTGACACAATAAAGTAGTTTCACGTTCTATCTCTACGTTTTGTTTCCTCTTGATGTAGCCTTAAGCAGTGACTGGCGAGAAACACTTTCATGGAAAGGGGTTGCCAAGCTTCCTAAAATTACGAATCTCCAGAAATCTCAGCAAATATTTTTTCACCCAAACTAGATGATACTTTCAGGTAATGATCAGTACACTAAGGCGACTTGGTTCCCCAAATTTCGTTCTTCTATGTTGAAGCGTTCGTTTCCAGTAACACTTTGAATTTTTAGGTTTCACTCTGTTTTCTCCTATATTGATAGATGTATTTGGAACTCTAAATCCAACAGTGTTTGTGCTAGCTTCTTGAAACTTGACACAATAAAGTAGTTTCACGTTCTATCTCTACGTTTTGTTTCCTCTTGATGTAGCCCTAAGCAGTAACTGGCGAGAAACACTTTCATGGAAAGGGGTTGCCAAGCTTCCTAAAATTACGAATCTCCAGAAATCTCAGCAAATATTTTTTCACCCAAACTGAATGATACTTTCAGGTAATGATCAGTACACTAAGGCGACTTGGTTCCCCAAATTTCGTTCTTCTATGTTGAAGCGTTCGTTTGCAGTAAGACTTTGAATTTTTAGGTTTCACTCTGTTTTCTCCTATATTGATAGATGTATTTGGAACTCTAAATCCAACACGGTTTGTGCTAGCTTCTTGAAACTTGACACAATAAAGTAGTTTCACGTTCTATCTCTATGTTTTGTTTCCTCTTGATGTAGCCCTAAGCAGTGACTGGCGAGAAACACTTTCATGGAAAGGGGTTGCCAGGCTTCCCAAAATTACGAATCTCCAGAAATCTCAGCAAATATTTTTTCACCCAAACTGAATGATACTTTCAGGTAATGATCAGTACACTAAGGCGAGTTGGTTCCCCAAATTTCCTTCTTCTATGTTGAAGCGTTCGTTTGCAGTAACACTTTGAATTTTTAGGTTTCACTCTGTTTTCTCCTATATTGATAGATGTATTTGGAACTCTAAATCCAACACGGTTTGTGCTAGCTTCTTGAAACTTGACACAATAAAGTAGTTTCACGTTCTATCTCTATGTTTTGTTTCCTCTTGATGTAGCCCTAAGCAGTGACTGGCGAGAAACACTTTCATGGAAAGGGGTTGCCAGGCTTCCCAAAATTACGAATCTCCAGAAATCTCAGCAAATATTTTTTCACCCAAACTGAATGATACTTTCAGGTAATGATCAGTACACTAAGGCGACTTGGTTCCCCAAATTTCCTTCTTCTATGTTGAAGCGTTCGTTTGCAGTAACACTTTGAATTTTTAGGTTTCACTCTGTTTTCTCCTATATTGATAGATGTATTTGGAACTCTAAATCCAACACGGTTTGTGCTAGCTTCTTGAAACTTGACACAATAAAGTAGTTTCACGTTCTATCTCTATGTTTTGTTTCCTCTTGATGTAGCCCTAAGCAGTGACTGGCGAGAAACACTTTCATGGAAAGGGGTTGCCAGGCTTCCCAAAATTACGAATCTCCAGAAATCTCAGCAAATATTTTTTCACCCAAACTGAATGATACTTTCAGGTAATGATCAGTACACTAAGGCGACTTGGTTCCCCAAATTTCCTTCTTCTATGTTGAAGCGTTCGTTTCCAGTAACAGTTTGAATTTTTAGGTTTCACTCTGTTTTCTCCTATATTGATAGATGTATTTGTAACACTAAATCCAACACGGTTTGTGCTAGCTTCTTGAAACTTGACACAATAAAGTAGTTTCACGTTCTATCTCTACGTTTTGTTTCCTCTTGATGTAGCCCTAAGCAGTAACTGGCGAGAAACACTTTCATGGAAAGGGGTTGCCAAGCTTCCTAAAATTACGAATCTCCAGAAATCTCAGCAAATATTTTTTCACCCAAACTGGATGATACTTTCAGGTAATGATCAGTACACTAAGGCGACTTGGTTCCCCAAATTTCGTTCTTCTATGTTGAAGCGTTCGTTTGCAGTAACACTTTGAATTTTTAGGTTTCACTCTGTTTTCTCCTATATTGATAGATGTATTTGGAACTCTAAATCCAACAGGGTTTGTGCTAGCTTCTTGAAACTTGACACAATAAAGTAGTTTCACGTTCTATCTCTACGTTTTGTTTCCTCTTGATGTAGCCCTAAGCAGTAACTGGCGAGAAACACTTTCATGGAAAGGGGTTGCCAAGCTTCCTAAAATTACGAATCTCCAGAAATCTCAGCAAATATTTTTTCACCCAAACTGGATGATACTTTCAGGTAATGATCAGTACACTAAGGCGACTTGGTTCCCCAAATTTCGTTCTTCTATGTTGAAGCGTTCGTTTGCAGTAACACTTTGAATTTTTAGGTTTCACTCTGTTTTCTCCTATATTGATAGATGTATTTGGAACTCTAAATCCAACAGGGTTTGTGCTAGCTTCTTGAAACTTGACACAATAAAGTAGTTTCACGTTCTATCTCTACGTTTTGTTTCCTCTTGATGTAGCCCTAAGCAGTTACTGGCGGGAAACACTTTCATGGAAAGGGGTTGCCAAGCTTCCTAAAATTACGAATCTCCAGAAATCTCAGCAAATATTTTTTCACCCAAACTGGATGATACTTTCAGGTAATGATCAGTACACTAAGGCGACTTAGTTCCCCAAATTTCGTTCTTCTATGTTGAAGCGTTCGTTTCCAGTAACACTTTGAATTTTTAGGTTTCACTCTGTTTTCTCCTATATTGATAGATGTATTTGGAACTCTAAATCCAACACGGTTTGTGCTGGCTTCTTGAAACATGACACAATAAAGTAGTTTCACATTCTATCTCTATGTTTTGTTTCCTCTTGATGTAGTCCAATGCAGTGACTGGCGAGAAACACTTTCATGGAAAGGGGTTGCCAGGCTTCCCAAAATTACGAATCTCCAGAAATCTCAGCAAATATTTTTTCACCCAAACTGGATGATACTTTCAGGTAATGATCAGTACACTAAGGCGACTTGGTTCCCCAAATTTCGTTCTTCTATGTTGAAGCGTTCGTTTCCAGTAACAGTTTGAATTTTTAGGTTTCACTCTGTTTTCTCCTATATTGATAGATGTATTTGGAACTCTAAATCCAACAGTGTTTGTGCTAGCTTCTTGAAACTTGACACAATAAAGTAGTTTCACGTTCTATCTCTACGTTTTGTTTCCTCTTGATGTAGCCCTAAGCAGTAACTGGCGAGAAACACTTTCATGGAAAGGGGTTGCCAAGCTTCCTAAAATTATGAATCTCCAGAAATCTCAGCAAATATTTTTTCACCCAAACTGAATGATACTTTCAGGTAATGATCAGTACACTAAGGCGACTTGGTTCCCCAAATTTCGTTCTTCTTTGTTGACGCGTTCGTTTGCAGTAACACTTTGAATTTTTAGGTTTCACTCTGTTTTCTCCTATATTGATAGATGTATTTGGAACTCTAAATCCAACACGGTTTGTGCTAGCTTCTTGAAACTTGACACAATAAAGTAGTTTCACGTTCTATCTCTATGTTTTGTTTCCTCTTGATGTAGCCCTAAGCAGTGACTGGCGAGAAACACTTTCATGGAAAGGGGTTGCCAGGCTTCCCAAAATTACGAATCTCCAGAAATCTCAGCAAATATTTTTTCACCCAAACTGAATGATACTTTCAGGTAATGATCAGTACACTAAGGCGACTTGGTTCCCCAAATTTCCTTCTTCTATGTTGAAGCGTTCGTTTCCAGTAACAGTTTGAATTTTTAGGTTTCACTCTGTTTTCTCCTATATTGATAGATGTATTTGTAACACTAAATCCAACACGGTTTGTGCTAGCTTCTTGAAACTTGACACAATAAAGTAGTTTCACGTTCTATCTCTACGTTTTGTTTCCTCTTGATGTAGCCTTAAGAAGGGACTGGCGAGAAACACTTTCATGGAAAGGGGTTGCCAAGCTTCCTAAAATTATGAATCTCCAGAAATCTCAGCAAATATTTTTTCACCCAAACTGGATGATACTTTCAGGTAATGATCAGTACACTAAGGCGACTTGGTTCCCCAAATTTCGTTCTTCTATGTTGAAGCGTTCGTTTGCAGTAAGACTTTGAATTTTTAGGTTTCACTCTGTTTTCTCCTATATTGATAGATGTATTTGGAACTCTAAATCCAACACGGTTTGTGCTAGCTTCTTGAAACTTGACACAATAAAGTAGTTTCACGTTCTATCTCTATGTTTTGTTTCCTCTTGATGTAGCCCTAAGCAGTGACTGGCGAGAAACACTTTCATGGAAAGGGGTTGCCAGGCTTCCCAAAATTACGAATCTCCAGAAATCTCAGCAAATATTTTTTCACCCAAACTGGATGACACTTTCAGGTAATGATCAGTACACTAAGGCGACTTGGTTCCCCAAATTTCGTTCTTCTATGTTGAAGCGTTCGTTTCCAGTAACAGTTTGAATTTTTAGGTTTCACTCTGTTTTCTCCTATATTGATAGATGTATTTGGAACTCTAAATCCAACAGGGTTTGTGCTAGCTTCTTGAAACTTGACACAATAAAGTAGTTTCACGTTCTATCTCTACGTTTTGTTTCCTCTTGATGTAGCCCTAAGCAGTAACTGGCGAGAAACACTTTCATGGAAAGGGGTTGCCAAGCTTCCTAAAATTATGAATCTCCAGAAATCTCAGCAAATATTTTTTCACCCAAACTGAATGATACTTTCAGGTAATGATCAGTACACTAAGGCGACTTGGTTCCCCAAATTTCGTTCTTCTATGTTGACGCGTTCGTTTGCAGTAACACTTTGAATTTTTAGGTTTCACTCTGTTTTCTCCTATATTGATAGATGTATTTGGAACTCTAAATCCAACACGGTTTGTGCTAGCTTCTTGAAACTTGACACAATAAAGTAGTTTCACGTTCTATCTCTATGTTTTGTTTCCTCTTGATGTAGCCCTAAGCAGTGACTGGCGAGAAACACTTTCATGGAAAGGGGTTGCCAGGCTTCCCAAAATTACGAATCTCCAGAAATCTCAGCAAATATTTTTTCACCCAAACTGAATGATACTTTCAGGTAATGATCAGTACACTAAGGCGACTTGGTTCCCCAAATTTCCTTCTTCTATGTTGAAGCGTTCGTTTCCAGTAACAGTTTGAATTTTTAGGTTTCACTCTGTTTTCTCCTATATTGATAGATGTATTTGTAACACTAAATCCAACACGGTTTGTGCTAGCTTCTTGAAACTTGACACAATAAAGTAGTTTCACGTTCTATCTCTACGTTTTGTTTCCTCTTGATGTAGCCTTAAGCAGTGACTGGCGAGAAACACTTTCATGGAAAGGGGTTGCCAAGCTTCCTAAAATTACGAATCTCCAGAAATCTCAGCAAATATTTTTTCACCCAAACTAGATGATACTTTCAGGTAATGATCAGTACACTAAGGCGACTTGGTTCCCCAAATTTCGTTCTTCTATGTTGAAGCGTTCGTTTCCAGTAACACTTTGAATTTTTAGGTTTCACTCTGTTTTCTCCTATATTGATAGATGTATTTGGAACTCTAAATCCAACAGTGTTTGTGCTAGCTTCTTGAAACTTGACACAATAAAGTAGTTTCACGTTCTATCTCTACGTTTTGTTTCCTCTTGATGTAGCCCTAAGCAGTAACTGGCGAGAAACACTTTCATGGAAAGGGGTTGCCAAGCTTCCTAAAATTACGAATCTCCAGAAATCTCAGCAAATATTTTTTCACCCAAACTGAATGATACTTTCAGGTAATGATCAGTACACTAAGGCGACTTGGTTCCCCAAATTTCGTTCTTCTATGTTGAAGCGTTCGTTTGCAGTAAGACTTTGAATTTTTAGGTTTCACTCTGTTTTCTCCTATATTGATAGATGTATTTGGAACTCTAAATCCAACACGGTTTGTGCTAGCTTCTTGAAACTTGACACAATAAAGTAGTTTCACGTTCTATCTCTATGTTTTGTTTCCTCTTGATGTAGCCCTAAGCAGTGACTGGCGAGAAACACTTTCATGGAAAGGGGTTGCCAGGCTTCCCAAAATTACGAATCTCCAGAAATCTCAGCAAATATTTTTTCACCCAAACTGAATGATACTTTCAGGTAATGATCAGTACACTAAGGCGAGTTGGTTCCCCAAATTTCCTTCTTCTATGTTGAAGCGTTCGTTTGCAGTAACACTTTGAATTTTTAGGTTTCACTCTGTTTTCTCCTATATTGATAGATGTATTTGGAACTCTAAATCCAACACGGTTTGTGCTAGCTTCTTGAAACTTGACACAATAAAGTAGTTTCACGTTCTATCTCTATGTTTTGTTTCCTCTTGATGTAGCCCTAAGCAGTGACTGGCGAGAAACACTTTCATGGAAAGGGGTTGCCAGGCTTCCCAAAATTACGAATCTCCAGAAATCTCAGCAAATATTTTTTCACCCAAACTGAATGATACTTTCAGGTAATGATCAGTACACTAAGGCGACTTGGTTCCCCAAATTTCCTTCTTCTATGTTGAAGCGTTCGTTTCCAGTAACAGTTTGAATTTTTAGGTTTCACTCTGTTTTCTCCTATATTGATAGATGTATTTGTAACACTAAATCCAACACGGTTTGTGCTAGCTTCTTGAAACTTGACACAATAAAGTAGTTTCACGTTCTATCTCTACGTTTTGTTTCCACTTGATGTAGCCTTAAGCAGTGACGGGCGAGAAACACTTTCATGGAAAGGGGTTGCCAAGCTTCCTAAAATTACGAATCTCCAGAAATCTCAGCAAATATTTTTTCACCCAAACTAGATGATACTTTCAGGTAATGATCAGTACACTAAGGCGACTTGGTTCCCCAAATTTCGTTCTTCTATGTTGAAGCGTTCGTTTCCAGTAACACTTTGAATTTTTAGGTTTCACTCTGTTTTCTCCTATATTGATAGATGTATTTGGAACTCTAAATCCAACAGTGTTTGTGCTAGCTTCTTGAAACTTGACACAATAAAGTAGTTTCACGTTCTATCTCTACGTTTTGTTTCCTCTTGATGTAGCCCTAAGCAGTAACTGGCGAGAAACACTTTCATGGAAAGGGGTTGCCAAGCTTCCTAAAATTACGAATCTCCAGAAATCTCAGCAAATATTTTTTCACCCAAACTGAATGATACTTTCAGGTAATGATCAGTACACTAAGGCGACTTGGTTCCCCAAATTTCGTTCTTCTATGTTGAAGCGTTCGTTTGCAGTAAGACTTTGAATTTTTAGGTTTCACTCTGTTTTCTCCTATATTGATAGATGTATTTGGAACTCTAAATCCAACACGGTTTGTGCTGGCTTCTTGAAACATGACACAATAAAGTAGTTTCACATTCTATCTCTATGTTTTGTTTCCTCTTGATGTAGTCCAATGCAGTGACTGGCGAGAAACACTTTCATGGAAAGGGGTTGCCAGGCTTCCCAAAATTACGAATCTCCAGAAATCTCAGCAAATATTTTTTCACCCAAACTGGATGATACTTTCAGGTAATGATCAGTACACTAAGGCGACTTGGTTCCCCAAATTTCGTTCTTCTATGTTGAAGCGTTCGTTTCCAGTAACAGTTTGAATTTTTAGGTTTCACTCTGTTTTCTCCTATATTGATAGATGTATTTGGAACTCTAAATCCAACAGTGTTTGTGCTAGCTTCTTGAAACTTGACACAATAAAGTAGTTTCACGTTCTATCTCTACGTTTTGTTTCCTCTTGATGTAGCCCTAAGCAGTAACTGGCGAGAAACACTTTCATGGAAAGGGGTTGCCAAGCTTCCTAAAATTATGAATCTCCAGAAATCTCAGCAAATATTTTTTCACCCAAACTGAATGATACTTTCAGGTAATGATCAGTACACTAAGGCGACTTGGTTCCCCAAATTTCGTTCTTCTATGTTGACGCGTTCGTTTGCAGTAACACTTTGAATTTTTAGGTTTCACTCTGTTTTCTCCTATATTGATAGATGTATTTGGAACTCTAAATCCAACACGGTTTGTGCTAGCTTCTTGAAACTTGACACAATAAAGTAATTTCACGTTCTATCTCTATGTTTTGTTTCCTCTTGATGTAGCCCTAAGCAGTGACTGGCGAGAAACACTTTCATGGAAAGGGGTTGCCAGGCTTCCCAAAATTACGAATCTCCAGAAATCTCAGCAAATATTTTTTCACCCAAACTGAATGATACTTTCAGGTAATGATCAGTACACTAAGGCGACTTGGTTCCCCAAATTTCCTTCTTCTATGTTGAAGCGTTCGTTTCCAGTAACAGTTTGAATTTTTAGGTTTCACTCTGTTTTCTCCTATATTGATAGATGTATTTGTAACACTAAATCCAACACGGTTTGTGCTAGCTTCTTGAAACTTGACACAATAAAGTAGTTTCACGTTCTATCTCTACGTTTTGTTTCCTCTTGATGTAGCCTTAAGAAGGGACTGGCGAGAAACACTTTCATGGAAAGGGGTTGCCAAGCTTCCTAAAATTACGAATCTCCAGAAATCTCAGCAAATATTTTTTCACCCAAACTGGATGATACTTTCAGGTAATGATCAGTACACTAAGGCGACTTGGTTCCCCAAATTTCGTTCTTCTATGTTGAAGCGTTCGTTTGCAGTAAGACTTTGGATTTTTAGGTTTCACTCTGTTTTCTCCTATATTGATAGATGTATTTGGAACTCTAAATCCAACACGGTTTGTGCTAGCTTCTTGAAACTTGACACAATAAAGTAGTTTCACGTTCTATCTCTATGTTTTGTTTCCTCTTGATGTAGCCCTAAGCAGTGACTGGCGAGAAACACTTTCATGGAAAGGGGTTGCCAGGCTTCCCAAAATTACGAATCTCCAGAAATCTCAGCAAATATTTTTTCACCCAAACTGGATGACACTTTCAGGTAATGATCAGTACACTAAGGCGACTTGGTTCCCCAAATTTCGTTCTTCTATGTTGAAGCGTTCGTTTCCAGTAACAGTTTGAATTTTTAGGTTTCACTCTGTTTTCTCCTATATTGATAGATGTATTTGGAACTCTAAATCCAACACGGTTTGTGCTAGCTTCTTGAAACTTGACACAATAAAGTAGTTTCACGTTCTATCTCTATGTTTTGTTTCCTCTTGATGTAGCCCTAAGCAGTGACTGGCGAGAAACACTTTCATTGAAAGGGGTTGCCAGGCTTCCCAAAATTACGAATCTCCAGAAATCTCAGCAAATATTTTTTCACCCAAACTGAATGATACTTTCAGGTAATGATCAGTACACTAAGGCGAGTTGGTTCCCCAAATTTCCTTCTTCTATGTTGAAGCGTTCGTTTGCAGTAACACTTTGAATTTTTAGGTTTCACTCTGTTTTCTCCTATATTGATAGATGTATTTGGAACTCTAAATCCAACACGGTTTGTGCTAGCTTCTTGAAACTTGACACAATAAAGTAGTTTCACGTTCTATCTCTATGTTTTGTTTCCTCTTGATGTAGCCCTAAGCAGTGACTGGCGAGAAACACTTTCATGGAAAGGGGTTGCCAGGCTTCCCAAAATTACGAATCTCCAGAAATCTCAGCAAATATTTTTTCACCCAAACTGAATGATACTTTCAGGTAATGATCAGTACACTAAGGCGACTTGGTTCCCCAAATTTCCTTCTTCTATGTTGAAGCGTTCGTTTCCAGTAACAGTTTGAATTTTTAGGTTTCACTCTGTTTTCTCCTATATTGATAGATGTATTTGTAACACTAAATCCAACACGGTTTGTGCTAGCTTCTTGAAACTTGACACAATAAAGTAGTTTCACGTTCTATCTCTACGTTTTGTTTCCACTTGATGTAGCCTTAAGCAGTGACGGGCGAGAAACACTTTCATGGAAAGGGGTTGCCAAGCTTCCTAAAATTACGAATCTCCAGAAATCTCAGCAAATATTTTTTCACCCAAACTAGATGATACTTTCAGGTAATGATCAGTACACTAAGGCGACTTGGTTCCCCAAATTTCGTTCTTCTATGTTGAAGCGTTCGTTTCCAGTAACAC
The DNA here is from genome assembly GCF_964194105.1 of Spermophilus citellus. NCBI lineage: Eukaryota > Metazoa > Chordata > Mammalia > Rodentia > Sciuridae > Spermophilus > Spermophilus citellus. Next base: position 10,055,284 of record NC_138192.1, on the reverse strand, counting down.
TTTGAATTTTTAGGTTTCACTCTGTTTTCTCCTATATTGATAGATGTATTTGGAACTCTAAATCCAACAGTGTTTGTGCTAGCTTCTTGAAACTTGACACAATAAAGTAGTTTCACGTTCTATCTCTACGTTTTGTTTCCTCTTGATGTAGCCCTAAGCAGTAACTGGCGAGAAACACTTTCATGGAAAGGGGTTGCCAAGCTTCCTAAAATTACGAATCTCCAGAAATCTCAGCAAATATTTTTTCACCCAAACTGAATGATACTTTCAGGTAATGATCAGTACACTAAGGCGACTTGGTTCCCCAAATTTCGTTCTTCTATGTTGAAGCGTTCGTTTGCAGTAAGACTTTGAATTTTTAGGTTTCACTCTGTTTTCTCCTATATTGATAGATGTATTTGGAACTCTAAATCCAACACGGTTTGTGCTAGCTTCTTGAAACTTGACACAATAAAGTAGTTTCACGTTCTATCTCTATGTTTTGTTTCCTCTTGATGTAGCCCTAAGCAGTGACTGGCGAGAAACACTTTCATGGAAAGGGGTTGCCAGGCTTCCCAAAATTACGAATCTCCAGAAATCTCAGCAAATATTTTTTCACCCAAACTGGATGATACTTTCAGGTAATGATCAGTACACTAAGGCGACTTGGTTCCCCAAATTTCGTTCTTCTATGTTGAAGCGTTCGTTTCCAGTAACAGTTTGAATTTTTAGGTTTCACTCTGTTTTCTCCTATATTGATAGATGTATTTGGAACTCTAAATCCAACAGGGTTTGTGCTAGCTTCTTGAAACTTGACACAATAAAGTAGTTTCACGTTCTATCTCTACGTTTTGTTTCCTCTTGATGTAGCCCTAAGCAGTTACTGGCGGGAAACACTTTCATGGAAAGGGGTTGCCAAGCTTCCTAAAATTACGAATCTCCAGAAATCTCAGCAAATATTTTTTCACCCAAACTGGATGATACTTTCAGGTAATGATCAGTACACTAAGGCGACTTGGTTCCCCAAATTTCGTTCTTCTATGTTGAAGCGTTCGTTTCCAGTAACACTTTGAATTTTTAGGTTTCACTCTGTTTTCTCCTATATTGATAGATGTATTTGGAACTCTAAATCCAACACGGTTTGTGCTGGCTTCTTGAAACATGACACAATAAAGTAGTTTCACATTCTATCTCTATGTTTTGTTTCCTCTTGATGTAGTCCAATGCAGTGACTGGCGAGAAACACTTTCATGGAAAGGGGTTGCCAGGCTTCCCAAAATTACGAATCTCCAGAAATCTCAGCAAATATTTTTTCACCCAAACTGGATGATACTTTCAGGTAATGATCAGTACACTAAGGCGACTTGGTTCCCCAAATTTCGTTCTTCTATGTTGAAGCGTTCGTTTCCAGTAACACTTTGAATTTTTAGGTTTCACTCTGTTTTCTCCTATATTGATAGATGTATTTGGAACTCTAAATCCAACACGGTTTGTGCTGGCTTCTTGAAACATGACACAATAAAGTAGTTTCACATTCTATCTCTATGTTTTGTTTCCTCTTGATGTAGTCCAATGCAGTGACTGGCGAGAAACACTTTCATGGAAAGGGGTTGCCAGGCTTCCCAAAATTACGAATCTCCAGAAATCTCAGCAAATATTTTTTCACCCAAACTGGATGATACTTTCAGGTAATGATCAGTACACTAAGGCGACTTGGTTCCCCAAATTTCGTTCTTCTATGTTGAAGCGTTCGTTTCCAGTAACAGTTTGAATTTTTAGGTTTCACTCTGTTTTCTCCTATATTGATAGATGTATTTGGAACTCTAAATCCAACAGTGTTTGTGCTAGCTTCTTGAAACTTGACACAATAAAGTAGTTTCACGTTCTATCTCTACGTTTTGTTTCCTCTTGATGTAGCCCTAAGCAGTAACTGGCGAGAAACACTTTCATGGAAAGGGGTTGCCAAGCTTCCTAAAATTATGAATCTCCAGAAATCTCAGCAAATATTTTTTCACCCAAACTGAATGATACTTTCAGGTAATGATCAGTACACTAAGGCGACTTGGTTCCCCAAATTTCGTTCTTCTATGTTGACGCGTTCGTTTGCAGTAACACTTTGAATTTTTAGGTTTCACTCTGTTTTCTCCTATATTGATAGATGTATTTGGAACTCTAAATCCAACACGGTTTGTGCTAGCTTCTTGAAACTTGACACAATAAAGTAGTTTCAGGTTCTATCTCTATGTTTTGTTTCCTCTTGATGTAGCCCTAAGCAGTGACTGGCGAGAAACACTTTCATGGAAAGGGGTTGCCAGGCTTCCCAAAATTACGAATCTCCAGAAATCTCAGCAAATATTTTTTCACCCAAACTGAATGATACTTTCAGGTAATGATCAGTACACTAAGGCGACTTGGTTCCCCAAATTTCCTTCTTCTATGTTGAAGCGTTCGTTTCCAGTAACAGTTTGAATTTTTAGGTTTCACTCTGTTTTCTCCTATATTGATAGATGTATTTGTAACACTAAATCCAACACGGTTTGTGCTAGCTTCTTGAAACTTGACACAATAAAGTAGTTTCACGTTCTATCTCTACGTTTTGTTTCCTCTTGATGTAGCCTTAAGAAGGGACTGGCGAGAAACACTTTCATGGAAAGGGGTTGCCAAGCTTCCTAAAATTATGAATCTCCAGAAATCTCAGCAAATATTTTTTCACCCAAACTGGATGATACTTTCAGGTAATGATCAGTACACTAAGGCGACTTGGTTCCCCAAATTTCGTTCTTCTATGTTGAAGCGTTCGTTTGCAGTAAGACTTTGAATTTTTAGGTTTCACTCTGTTTTCTCCTATATTGATAGATGTATTTGGAACTCTAAATCCAACACGGTTTGTGCTAGCTTCTTGAAACTTGACACAATAAAGTAGTTTCACGTTCTATCTCTATGTTTTGTTTCCTCTTGATGTAGCCCTAAGCAGTGACTGGCGAGAAACACTTTCATGGAAAGGGGTTGCCAGGCTTCCCAAAATTACGAATCTCCAGAAATCTCAGCAAATATTTTTTCACCCAAACTGGATGACACTTTCAGGTAATGATCAGTACACTAAGGCGACTTGGTTCCCCAAATTTCGTTCTTCTATGTTGAAGCGTTCGTTTCCAGTAACAGTTTGAATTTTTAGGTTTCACTCTGTTTTCTCCTATATTGATAGATGTATTTGGAACTCTAAATCCAACAGGGTTTGTGCTAGCTTCTTGAAACTTGACACAATAAAGTAGTTTCACGTTCTATCTCTACGTTTTGTTTCCTCTTGATGTAGCCCTAAGCAGTAACTGGCGAGAAACACTTTCATGGAAAGGTGTTGCCAAGCTTCCTAAAATTATGAATCTCCAGAAATCTCAGCAAATATTTTTTCACCCAAACTGAATGATACTTTCAGGTAATGATCAGTACACTAAGGCGACTTGGTTCCCCAAATTTCGTTCTTCTATGTTGACGCGTTCGTTTGCAGTAACACTTTGAATTTTTAGGTTTCACTCTGTTTTCTCCTATATTGATAGATGTATTTGGAACTCTAAATCCAACACGGTTTGTGCTAGCTTCTTGAAACTTGACACAATAAAGTAGTTTCACGTTCTATCTCTATGTTTTGTTTCCTCTTGATGTAGCCCTAAGCAGTGACTGGCGAGAAACACTTTCATGGAAAGGGGTTGCCAGGCTTCCCAAAATTACGAATCTCCAGAAATCTCAGCAAATATTTTTTCACCCAAACTGAATGATACTTTCAGGTAATGATCAGTACACTAAGGCGACTTGGTTCCCCAAATTTCCTTCTTCTATGTTGAAGCGTTCGTTTCCAGTAACAGTTTGAATTTTTAGGTTTCACTCTGTTTTCTCCTATATTGATAGATGTATTTGTAACACTAAATCCAACACGGTTTGTGCTAGCTTCTTGAAACTTGACACAATAAAGTAGTTTCACGTTCTATCTCTACGTTTTGTTTCCTCTTGATGTAGCCTTAAGCAGTGACTGGCGAGAAACACTTTCATGGAAAGGGGTTGCCAAGCTTCCTAAAATTACGAATCTCCAGAAATCTCAGCAAATATTTTTTCACCCAAACTAGATGATACTTTCAGGTAATGATCAGTACACTAAGGCGACTTGGTTCCCCAAATTTCGTTCTTCTATGTTGAAGCGTTCGTTTCCAGTAACACTTTGAATTTTTAGGTTTCACTCTGTTTTCTCCTATATTGATAGATGTATTTGGAACTCTAAATCCAACAGTGTTTGTGCTAGCTTCTTGAAACTTGACACAATAAAGTAGTTTCACGTTCTATCTCTACGTTTTGTTTCCTCTTGATGTAGCCCTAAGCAGTAACTGGCGAGAAACACTTTCATGGAAAGGGGTTGCCAAGCTTCCTAAAATTACGAATCTCCAGAAATCTCAGCAAATATTTTTTCACCCAAACTGAATGATACTTTCAGGTAATGATCAGTACACTAAGGCGACTTGGTTCCCCAAATTTCGTTCTTCTATGTTGAAGCGTTCGTTTGCAGTAAGACTTTGAATTTTTAGGTTTCACTCTGTTTTCTCCTATATTGATAGATGTATTTGGAACTCTAAATCCAACACGGTTTGTGCTAGCTTCTTGAAACTTGACACAATAAAGTAGTTTCACGTTCTATCTCTATGTTTTGTTTCCTCTTGATGTAGCCCTAAGCAGTGACTGGCGAGAAACACTTTCATGGAAAGGGTTTGCCAGGCTTCCCAAAATTACGAATCTCCAGAAATCTCAGCAAATATTTTTTCACCCAAACTGAATGATACTTTCAGGTAATGATCAGTACACTAAGGCGAGTTGGTTCCCCAAATTTCCTTCTTCTATGTTGAAGCGTTCGTTTGCAGTAACACTTTGAATTTTTAGGTTTCACTCTGTTTTCTCCTATATTGATAGATGTATTTGGAACTCTAAATCCAACACGGTTTGTGCTAGCTTCTTGAAACTTGACACAATAAAGTAGTTTCACGTTCTATCTCTATGTTTTGTTTCCTCTTGATGTAGCCCTAAGCAGTGACTGGCGAGAAACACTTTCATGGAAAGGGGTTGCCAGGCTTCCCAAAATTACGAATCTCCAGAAATCTCAGCAAATATTTTTTCACCCAAACTGAATGATACTTTCAGGTAATGATCAGTACACTAAGGCGACTTGGTTCCCCAAATTTCCTTCTTCTATGTTGAAGCGTTCGTTTCCAGTAACAGTTTGAATTTTTAGGTTTCACTCTGTTTTCTCCTATATTGATAGATGTATTTGTAACACTAAATCCAACACGGTTTGTGCTAGCTTCTTGAAACTTGACACAATAAAGTAGTTTCACGTTCTATCTCTACGTTTTGTTTCCACTTGATGTAGCCTTAAGCAGTGACGGGCGAGAAACACTTTCATGGAAAGGGGTTGCCAAGCTTCCTAAAATTACGAATCTCCAGAAATCTCAGCAAATATTTTTTCACCCAAACTAGATGATACTTTCAGGTAATGATCAGTACACTAAGGCGACTTGGTTCCCCAAATTTCGTTCTTCTATGTTGAAGCGTTCGTTTCCAGTAACACTTTGAATTTTTAGGTTTCACTCTGTTTTGTCCTATATTGATAGATGTATTTGGAACTCTAAATCCAACAGTGTTTGTGCTAGCTTCTTGAAACTTGACACAATAAAGTAGTTTCACGTTCTATCTCTACGTTTTGTTTCCTCTTGATGTAGCCCTAAGCAGTAACTGGCGAGAAACACTTTCATGGAAAGGGGTTGCCAAGCTTCCTAAAATTACGAATCTCCAGAAATCTCAGCAAATATTTTTTCACCCAAACTGAATGATACTTTCAGGTAATGATCAGTACACTAAGGCGACTTGGTTCCCCAAATTTCGTTCTTCTATGTTGAAGCGTTCGTTTGCAGTAAGACTTTGAATTTTTAGGTTTCACTCTGTTTTCTCCTATATTGATAGATGTATTTGGAACTCTAAATCCAACACGGTTTGTGCTAGCTTCTTGAAACTTGACACAATAAAGTAGTTTCACGTTCTATCTCTATGTTTTGTTTCCTCTTGATGTAGCCCTAAGCAGTGACTGGCGAGAAACACTTTCATGGAAAGGGGTTGCCAGGCTTCCCAAAATTACGAATCTCCAGAAATCTCAGCAAATATTTTTTCACCCAAACTGGATGATACTTTCAGGTAATGATCAGTACACTAAGGCGACTTGGTTCCCCAAATTTCGTTCTTCTATGTTGAAGCGTTCGTTTCCAGTAACAGTTTGAATTTTTAGGTTTCACTCTGTTTTCTCCTATATTGATAGATGTATTTGGAACTATAAATCCAACAGGGTTTGTGCTAGCTTCTTGAAACTTGACACAATAAAGTAGTTTCACGTTCTATCTCTACGTTTTGTTTCCTCTTGATGTAGCCCTAAGCAGTTACTGGCGGGAAACACTTTCATGGAAAGGGGTTGCCAAGCTTCCTAAAATTACGAATCTCCAGAAATCTCAGCAAATATTTTTTCACCCAAACTGGATGATACTTTCAGGTAATGATCAGTACACTAAGGCGACTTGGTTCCCCAAATTTCGTTCTTCTATGTTGAAGCGTTCGTTTCCAGTAACACTTTGAATTTTTAGGTTTCACTCTGTTTTCTCCTATATTGATAGATGTATTTGGAACTCTAAATCCAACACGGTTTGTGCTGGCTTCTTGAAACATGACACAATAAAGTAGTTTCACATTCTATCTCTATGTTTTGTTTCCTCTTGATGTAGTCCAATGCAGTGACTGGCGAGAAACACTTTCATGGAAAGGGGTTGCCAGGCTTCCCAAAATTACGAATCTCCAGAAATCTCAGCAAATATTTTTTCACCCAAACTGGATGATACTTTCAGGTAATGATCAGTACACTAAGGCGACTTGGTTCCCCAAATTTCGTTCTTCTATGTTGAAGCGTTCGTTTCCAGTAACAGTTTGAATTTTTAGGTTTCACTCTGTTTTCTCCTATATTGATAGATGTGTTTGGAACTCTAAATCCAACAGTGTTTGTGCTAGCTTCTTGAAACTTGACACAATAAAGTAGTTTCACGTTCTATCTCTATGTTTTGTTTCCTCTTGATGTAGCCCAATGCAGTGACTGGCGAGAAACACTTTCATGGAAAGGGGTTGCCAGGCTTCCCAAAATTACGAATCTCCAGAAATCTCAGCAAATATTTTTTCACCCCAACTGTATGATACTTTCAGGTAATGATCAGTACACTAAGGCGACTTGGTTCCCCAAATTTCGTTCTTCTATGTTGAAGCGTTCGTTTCCAGTAACAGTTTGAATTTTTAGGTTTCACTCTGTTTTCTCCTATATTGATAGATGTATTTGTAACACTAAATCCAACACGGTTTGTGCTAGCTTCTTGAAACTTGACACAATAAAGTAGTTTCACGTTCTATCTCTACGTTTTGTTTCCTCTTGATGTAGCCTTAAGCAGTGACTGGCGAGAAACCCTTTCATGGAAAGGGGTTGCCAAGCTTCCTAAAATTACGAATCTCCAGAAATCTCAGCAAATATTTTTTCACCCAAACTAGATGATACTTTCAGGTAATGATCAGTACACTAAGGCGACTTGGTTCCCCAAATTTCGTTCTTCTATGTTGAAGCGTTCGTTTCCAGTAACACTTTGAATTTTTAGGTTTCACTCTGTTTTCTCCTATATTGATAGATGTATTTGGAACTCTAAATCCAACAGTGTTTGTGCTAGCTTCTTGAAACTTGACACAATAAAGTAGTTTCACGTTCTATCTCTACATTTTGTTTCTTCTTGATGTAGCCCTAAGCAGTAACTGGCGAGAAACACTTTCATGGAAAGGGGTTGCCAAGCTTCCTAAAATTACGAATCTCCAGAAATCTCAGCAAATATTTTTTCACCCAAACTGAATGATACTTTCAGGTAATGATCAGTACACTAAGGCGACTTGGTTCCCCAAATTTCGTTCTTCTATGTTGAAGCGTTCGTTTGCAGTAAGACTTTGAATTTTTAGGTTTCACTCTGTTTTCTCCTATATTGATAGATGTATTTGGATCTCTAAATCCAACACGGTTTGTGCTAGCTTCTTGAAACTTGACACAATAAAGTAGTTTCACGTTCTATCTCTATGTTTTGTTTCCTCTTGATGTAGCCCTAAGCAGTGACTGGCGAGAAACACTTTCATGGAAAGGGGTTGCCAGGCTTCCCAAAATTACGAATCTCCAGAAATCTCAGCAAATATTTTTTCACCCAAACTGGATGATACTTTCAGGTAATGATCAGTACACTAAGGCGACTTGGTTCCCCAAATTTCGTTCTTCTATGTTGAAGCGTTCGTTTCCAGTAACACTTTGAATTTTTAGGTTTCACTCTGTTTTCTCCTATATTGATAGATGTATTTGGAACTCTAAATCCAACAGTGTTTGTGCTAGCTTCTTGAAACTTGACACAATAAAGTAGTTTCACGTTCTATCTCTACGTTTTGTTTCCTCTTGATGTAGCCCTAAGCAGTAACTGGCGAGAAACACTTTCATGGAAAGGGGTTGCCAAGCTTCCTAAAATTACGAATCTCCAGAAATCTCAGCAAATATTTTTTCACCCAAACTGAATGATACTTTCAGGTAATGATCAGTACACTAAGGCGACTTGGTTCCCCAAATTTCGTTCTTCTATGTTGAAGCGTTCGTTTGCAGTAAGACTTTGAATTTTTAGGTTTCACTCTGTTTTCTCCTATATTGATAGATGTATTTGGATCTCTAAATCCAACACGGTTTGTGCTAGCTTCTTGAAACTTGACACAATAAAGTAGTTTCACGTTCTATCTCTATGTTTTGTTTCCTCTTGATGTAGCCCTAAGCAGTGACTGGCGAGAAACACTTTCATGGAAAGGGGTTGCCAGGCTTCCCAAAATTACGAATCTCCAGAAATCTCAGCAAATATTTTTTCACCCAAACTGGATGATACTTTCAGGTAATGATCAGTACACTAAGGCGACTTGGTTCCCCAAATTTCGTTCTTCTATGTTGAAGCGTTCGTTTCCAGTAACAGTTTGAATTTTTAGGTTTCACTCTGTTTTCTCCTATATTGATAGATGTATTTGGAACTCTAAATCCAACAGGGTTTGTGCTAGCTTCTTGAAACTTGACACAATAAAGTAGTTTCACGTTCTATCTCTACGTTTTGTTTCCTCTTGATGTAGCCCTAAGCAGTTACTGGCGGGAAACACTTTCATGGAAAGGGGTTGCCAAGCTTCCTAAAATTACGAATCTCCAGAAATCTCAGCAAATATTTTTTCACCCAAACTGGATGATACTTTCAGGTAATGATCAGTACACTAAGGCGACTTGGTTCCCCAAATTTCGTTCTTCTATGTTGAAGCGTTCGTTTCCAGTAACACTTTGAATTTTTAGGTTTCACTCTGTTTTCTCCTATATTGATAGATGTATTTGGAACTCTAAATCCAACAGGGTTTGTGCTAGCTTCTTGAAACTTGACACAATAAAGTAGTTTCACGTTCTATCTCTACGTTTTGTTTCCTCTTGATGTAGCCCTAAGCAGTAACTGGCGAGAAACACTTTCATGGAAAGGGGTTGCCAAGCTTCCTAAAATTACGAATCTCCAGAAATCTCAGCAAATATTTTTTCACCCAAACTGAATGATACTTTCAGGTAATGATCAGTACACTAAGGCGACTTGGTTCCCCAAATTTCCTTCTTCTATGTTGAAGCGTTCGTTTCCAGTAACAGTTTGAATTTTTAGGTTTCACTCTGTTTTCTCCTATATTGATAGATGTATTTGTAACACTAAATCCAACACGGTTTGTGCTAGCTTCTTGAAACTTGACACAATAAAGTAGTTTCACATTCTATCTCTACGTTTTGTTTCCTCTTGATGTAGCCTTAAGCAGTGACTGGCGAGAAACACTTTCATGGAAAGGGGTTGCCAAGCTTCCTAAAATTACGAATCTCCAAAATCTCAGCAAATATTTTTTCACCCAAACTAGATGATACTTTCAGGTAATGATCAGTACACTAAGGCGACTTGGTTCCCCAAATTTCGTTCTTCTATGTTGAAGCGTTCGTTTCCAGTAACACTTTGAATTTTTAGGTTTCACTCTGTTTTCTCCTATATTGATAGATGTATTTGGAACTCTAAATCCAACAGTGTTTGTGCTAGCTTCTTGAAACTTGACACAATAAAGTAGTTTCACGTTCTATCTCTATGTTTTGTTTCCTCTTGATGTAGCCCTAAGCAGTAACTGGCGAGAAACACTTTCATGGAAAGGGGTTGCCAAGCTTCCTAAAATTACGAATCTCCAGAAATCTCAGCAAATATTTTTTCACCCAAACTGAATGATACTTTCAGGTAATGATCAGTACACTAAGGCGACTTGGTTCCCCAAATTTCATTCTTCTATGTTGAAGCGTTCGTTTGCAGTAACACTTTGAATTTTTAGGTTTCACTCTGTTTTCTCCTATATTGATAGATGTATTTGGAACTCTAAATCCAACACGGTTTGTGCTAGCTTCTTGAAACTTGACACAATAAAGTAGTTTCACGTTCTATCTCTATGTTTTGTTTCCTCTTGATGTAGCCCTAAGCAGTGACTGGCGAGAAACACTTTCATGGAAAGGGGTTGCCAGGCTTCCCAAAATTACGAATCTCCAGAAATCTCAGCAAATATTTTTTCACCCAAACTGGATGATACTTTCAGGTAATGATCAGTACACTAAGGCGACTTGGTTCCCCAAATTTCGTTCTTCTATGTTGAAGCGTTCGTTTCCAGTAACAGTTTGAATTTTTAGGTTTCACTCTGTTTTCTCCTATATTGATAGATGTATTTGTAACACTAAATCCAACACGGTTTGTCCTAGCTTCTTGAAACTTGACACAATAAAGTAGTTTCACGTTCTATCTCTACGTTTTGTTTCCTCTTGATGTAGCCTTAAGCAGTGACTGGCGAGAAACACTTTCATGGAAAGGGGTTGCCAAGCTTCCTAAAATTACGAATCTCCAGAAATCTCAGCAAATATTTTTTCACCCAAACTAGATGATACTTTCAGGTAATGATCAGTACACTAAGGCGACTTGGTTCCCCAAATTTCGTTCTTCTATGTTGAAGCGTTCGTTTGCAGTAAGACTTTGAATTTTTAGGTTTCACTCTGTTTTCTCCTATATTGATAGATGTATTTGGAACTCTAAATCCAACACGGTTTGTGCTAGCTTCTTGAAACTTGACACAATAAAGTAGTTTCACGTTCTATCTCTATGTTTTGTTTCCTCTTGATGTAGCCCTAAGCAGTGACTGGCGAGAAACACTTTCATGGAAAGGGGTTGCCAGGCTTCCCAAAATTACGAATCTCCAGAAATCTCAGCAAATATTTTTTCACCCAAACTGAATGATACTTTCAGGTAATGATCAGTACACTAAGGCGACTTGGTTCCCCAAATTTCCTTCTTCTATGTTGAAGCGTTCGTTTCCAGTAACAGTTTGAATTTTTAGGTTTCACTCTGTTTTCTCCTATATTGATAGATGTATTTGTAACACTAAATCCAACACGGTTTGTGCTAGCTTCTTGAAACTTGACACAATAAAGTAGTTTCACGTTCTATCTCTACGTTTTGTTTCCACTTGATGTAGCCTTAAGCAGTGACGGGCGAGAAACACTTTCATGGAAAGGGGTTGCCAAGCTTCCTAAAATTACGAATCTCCAGAAATCTCAGCAAATATTTTTTCACCCAAACTAGATGATACTTTCAGGTAATGATCAGTACACTAAGGCGACTTGGTTCCCCAAATTTCGTTCTTCTATGTTGAAGCGTTCGTTTCCAGTAACACTTTGAATTTTTAGGTTTCACTCTGTTTTCTCCTATATTGATAGATGTATTTGGAACTCTAAATCCAACAGTGTTTGTGCTAGCTTCTTGAAACTTGACACAATGAAGTAGTTTCACGTTCTATCTCTACGTTTTGTTTCCTCTTGATGTAGCCCTAAGCAGTAACTGGCGAGAAACACTTTCATGGAAAGGGGTTGCCAAGCTTCCTAAAATTACGAATCTCCAGAAATCTCAGCAAATATTTTTTCACCCAAACTGAATGATACTTTCAGGTAATGATCAGTACACTAAGGCGACTTGGTTCCCCAAATTTCGTTCTTCTATGTTGAAGCGTTCGTTTCCAGTAACAGTTTGAATTTTTAGGTTTCACTCTGTTTTCTCCTATATTGATAGATGTGTTTGGAACTCTAAATCCAACAGTGTTTGTGCTAGCTTCTTGAAACTTGACACAATAAAGTAGTTTCACGTTCTATCTCTACGTTTTGTTTCCTCTTGATGTAGCCCAATGCAGTGACTGGCGAGAAACACTTTCATGGAAAGGGGTTGCCAGGCTTCCCAAAATTACGAATCTCCAGAAATCTCAGCAAATATTTTTTCACCCCAACTGTATGATACTTTCAGGTAATGATCAGTACACTAAGGCGACTTGGTTCCCCAAATTTCGTTCTTCTATGTTGAAGCGTTCGTTTCCAGTAACAGTTTGAATTTTTAGGTTTCACTCTGTTTTCTCCTATATTGATAGATGTGTTTGGAACTCTAAATCCAACACGGTTTGTGCTAGGTTCTTGAAACTTGACACAATAAAGTAGTTTCACGTTCTATCTCTATGTTTTGTTTCCTCTTGATGTAGCCTTAAGCAGTGACTGGCGAGAAACACTTTCATGGAAAGGGGTTGCCAAGCTTCCTAAAATTACGAATCTCCAGAAATCTCAGCAAATATTTTTTCACCCAAACTGGATGATACTTTCAGGTAATGATCAGTACACTAAGGCGACTTGGTTCCCCAAATTTCGTTCTTCTATGTTGAAGCGTTCGTTTCCAGTAACACTTTGAATTTTTAGGTTTCACTCTGTTTTCTCCTATATTGATAGATGTATTTGGAACTCTAAATCCAACAGGGTTTGTGCTAGCTTCTTGAAACTTGACACAATAAAGTAGTTTCACGTTCTATCTCTACGTTTTGTTTCCTCTTGATGTAGCCCTAAGCAGTAACTGGCGAGAAACACTTTCATGGAAAGGGGTTGCCAAGCTTCCTAAAATTACGAATCTCCAGAAATCTCAGCAAATATTTTTTCACCCAAACTGAATGATACTTTCAGGTAATGATCAGTACACTAAGGCGACTTGGTTCCCCAAATTTCCTTCTTCTATGTTGAAGCGTTCGTTTCCAGTAACAGTTTGAATTTTTAGGTTTCACTCTGTTTTCTCCTATATTGATAGATGTATTTGTAACACTAAATCAAACACGGTTTGTGCTAGCTTCTTGAAACTTGACACAATAAAGTAGTTTCACGTTCTATCTCTACGTTTTGTTTCCTCTTGATGTAGCCTTAAGCAGTGACTGGCGAGAAACACTTTCATGGAAAGGGGTTGCCAAGCTTCCTAAAATTACGAATCTCCAGAAATCTCAGCAAATATTTTTTCACCCAAACTAGATGATACTTTCAGGTAATGATCAGTACACTAAGGCGACTTGGTTCCCCAAATTTCGTTCTTCTATGTTGAAGCGTTCGTTTCCAGTAACAGTTTGAATTTTTAGGTTTCACTCTGTTTTCTCCTATATTGATAGATGTATTTGGAACTCTAAATCCAACAATGTTTGTGCTAGCTTCTTGAAACTTGACACAATAAAGTAGTTTCACGTTCTATCTCTATGTTTTGTTTCCTCTTGATGTAGCCCTAAGCAGTGACTGGCGAGAAACACTTTCATGGAAAGGGGTTGCCAGGCTTCCCAAAATTACGAATCTCCAGAAATCTCAGCAAATATTTTTTCACCCAAACTGGATGATACTTTCAGGTAATGATCAGTACACTAAGGCGACTTGGTTCCCCAAATTTCGTTCTTCTATGTTGATGCGTTCGTTTCCAGTAACAGTTTGAATTTTTAGGTTTCACTCTGTTTTCTCCTATATTGATAGATGTATTTGGAACTCTAAATCCAACAGGGTTTGTGCTAGCTTCTTGAAACTTGACACAATAAAGTAGTTTCACGTTCTATCTCTACGTTTTGTTTCCTCTTGATGTAGCCCTAAGCAGTTACTGGCGGGAAACACTTTCATGGAAAGGGGTTGCCAAGCTTCCTAAAATTACGAATCTCCAGAAATCTCAGCAAATATTTTTTCACCCAAACTGGATGATACTTTCAGGTAATGATCAGTACACTAAGGCGACTTGGTTCCCCAAATTTCGTTCTTCTATGTTGAAGCGTTCGTTTCCAGTAACACTTTGAATTTTTAGGTTTCACTCTGTTTTCTCCTATATTGATAGATGTATTTGGAACTCTAAATCCAACACGGTTTGTGCTGGCTTCTTGAAACATGACACAATAAAGTAGTTTCACATTCTATCTCTATGTTTTGTTTCCTCTTGATGTAGTCCAATGCAGTGACTGGCGAGAAACACTTTCATGGAAAGGGGTTGCCAGGCTTCCCAAAATTACGAATCTCCAGAAATCTCAGCAAATATTTTTTCACCCAAACTGGATGATACTTTCAGGTAATGATCAGTACACTAAGGCGACTTGGTTCCCCAAATTTCGTTCTTCTATGTTGAAGCGTTCGTTTCCAGTAACAGTTTGAATTTTTAGGTTTCACTCTGTTTTCTCCTATATTGATAGATGTGTTTGGAACTCTAAATCCAACACGGTTTGTGCTAGGGTCTTGAAACTTGACACAATAAAGTAGTTTCTCGTTCTATCTCTATGTTTTGTTTCCTCTTGATGTAGCCCAATGCAGTGACTGGCGAGAAACACTTTCATGGAAAGGGGTTGCCAGGCTTCCCAAAATTACGAATCTCCAGAAATCTCAGCAAATATTTTTTCACCCAAACTGGATGATACTTTCAGGTAATGATCAGTACACTAAGGCGACTTGGTTCCCCAAATTTCGTTCTTCTATGTTGAAGCGTTCGTTTCCAGTAACAGTTTGAATTTTTAGGTTTCACTCTGTTTTCTCCTATATTGATAGATGTGTTTGGAACTCTAAATCCAACACGGTTTGTGCTAGCTTCTTGAAACTTGACACAATAAAGTAGTTTCACGTTCTATCTCTATGTTTTGTTTCCTCTTGATGTAGCCCTAAGCAGTGACTGGCGAGAAACACTTTCATGGAAAGGGGTTGCCAAGCTTCCTAAAATTACGAATCTCCAGAAATCTCAGCAAATATTTTTTCACCCAAACTGGATGATACTTTCAGGTAATGATCAGTACACTAAGGCGACTTGGTTCCCCAAATTTCGTTCTTCTATGTTGAAGCGTTCGTTTCCAGTAACACTTTGAATTTTTAGGTTTCACTCTGTTTTCTCCTATATTGATAGATGTATTTGGAACTCTAAATCCAACAGGGTTTGTGCTAGCTTCTTGAAACTTGACACAATAAAGTAGTTTCACGTTCTATCTCTACGTTTTGTTTCCTCTTGATGTAGCCCTAAGCAGTAACTGGCGAGAAACACTTTAATGGAAAGGGGTTGCCAAGCTTCCTAAAATTACGAATCTCCAGAAATCTCAGGAAATATTTTTTCACCCAAACTGAATGATACTTTCAGGTAATGATCAGTACACTAAGGCGACTTGGTTCCCCAAATTTCGTTCTTCTATGTTGAAGCGTTCGTTTGCAGTAACACTTTGAATTTTTAGGTTTCACTCTGTTTTCTCCTATATTGATAGATGTATTTGGAACTCTAAATCCAACACGGTTTGTGCTAGCTTCTTGAAACTTGACACAATAAAGTAGTTTCACGTTCTATCTCTATGTTTTGTTTCCTCTTGATGTAGCCCTAAGCAGTGACTGGCGAGAAACACTTTCATGGAAAGGGGTTGCCAGGCTTCCCAAAATTACGAATCTCCAGAAATCTCAGCAAATATTTTTTCACCCAAACTGGATGATACTTTCAGGTAATGATCAGTACACTAAGGCGACTTGGTTCCCCAAATTTCGTTCTTCTATGTTGAAGCGTTCGTTTCCAGTAACACTTTGAATTTTTAGGTTTCACTCTGTTTTCTCCTATATTGATAGATGTATTTGGAACTCTAAATCCAACAGGGTTTGTGCTAGGTTCTTGAAACTTGACACAATAAAGTAGTTTCACGTTCTATCTCTACGTTTTGTTTCCTCTTGATGTAGCCCTAAGCAGTAACTGGCGAGAAACACTTTCATGGAAAGGGGTTGCCAAGCTTCCTAAAATTACGAATCTCCAGAAATCTCAGCAAATATTTTTTCACCCAAACTGAATGATACTTTCAGGTAATGATCAGTACACTAAGGCGACTTGGTTCCCCAAATTTCCTTCTTCTATGTTGAAGCGTTCGTTTCCAGTAACAGTTTGAATTTTTAGGTTTCACTCTGTTTTCTCCTATATTGATAGATGTATTTGTAACACTAAATCAAACACGGTTTGTGCTAGCTTCTTGAAACTTGACACAATAAAGTAGTTTCACGTTCTATCTCTACGTTTTGTTTCCTCTTGATGTAGCCTTAAGCAGTGACTGGCGAGAAACACTTTCATGGAAAGGGGTTGCCAAGCTTCCTAAAATTACGAATCTCCAGAAATCTCAGCAAATATTTTTTCACCCAAACTAGATGATACTTTCAGGTAATGATCAGTACACTAAGGCGACTTGGTTCCCCAAATTTCGTTCTTCTATGTTGAAGCGTTCGTTTCCAGTAACAGTTTGAATTTTTAGGTTTCACTCTGTTTTCTCCTATATTGATAGATGTATTTGGAACTCTAAATCCAACAATGTTTGTGCTAGCTTCTTGAAACTTGACACAATAAAGTAGTTTCACGTTCTATCTCTATGTTTTGTTTCCTCTTGATGTAGCCCTAAGCAGTGACTGGCGAGAAACACTTTCATGGAAAGGGGTTGCCAGGCTTCCCAAAATTACGAATCTCCAGAAATCTCAGCAAATATTTTTTCACCCAAACTGATGATACTTTCAGGTAATGATCAGTACACTAAGGCGACTTGGTTCCCCAAATTTCGTTCTTCTATGTTGAAGCGTTCGTTTCCAGTAACAGTTTGAATTTTTAGGTTTCACTCTGTTTTCTCCTATATTGATAGATGTATTTGGAACTCTAAATCCAACAGGGTTTGTGCTAGCTTCTTGAAACTTGACACAATAAAGTAGTTTCACGTTCTATCTCTACGTTTTGTTTCCTCTTGATGTAGCCCTAAGCAGTTACTGGCGGGAAACACTTTCATGGAAAGGGGTTGCCAAGCTTCCTAAAATTACGAATCTCCAGAAATCTCAGCAAATATTTTTTCACCCAAACTGGATGATACTTTCAGGTAATGATCAGTACACTAAGGCGACTTGGTTCCCCAAATTTCGTTCTTCTATGTTGAAGCGTTCGTTTCCAGTAACACTTTGAATTTTTAGGTTTCACTCTGTTTTCTCCTATATTGATAGATGTATTTGGAACTCTAAATCCAACACGGTTTGTGCTGGCTTCTTGAAACATGACACAATAAAGTAGTTTCACATTCTATCTCTATGTTTTGTTTCCTCTTGATGTAGTCCAATGCAGTGACTGGCGAGAAACACTTTCATGGAAAGGGGTTGCCAGGCTTCCCAAAATTACGAATCTCCAGAAATCTCAGCAAATATTTTTTCACCCAAACTGGATGATACTTTCAGGTAATGATCAGTACACTAAGGCGACTTGGTTCCCCAAATTTCGTTCTTCTATGTTGAAGCGTTCGTTTCCAGTAACAGTTTGAATTTTTAGGTTTCACTCTGTTTTCTCCTATATTGATAGATGTGTTTGGAACTCTAAATCCAACACGGTTTGTGCTAGGGTCTTGAAACTTGACACAATAAAGTAGTTTCTCGTTCTATCTCTATGTTTTGTTTCCTCTTGATGTAGCCCAATGCAGTGACTGGCGAGAAACACTTTCATGGAAAGGGGTTGCCAGGCTTCCCAAAATTACGAATCTCCAGAAATCTCAGCAAATATTTTTTCACCCAAACTGGATGATACTTTCAGGTAATGATCAGTACACTAAGGCGACTTGGTTCCCCAAATTTCGTTCTTCTATGTTGAAGCGTTCGTTTCCAGTAACAGTTTGAATTTTTAGGTTTCACTCTGTTTTCTCCTATATTGATAGATGTGTTTGGAACTCTAAATCCAACACGGTTTGTGCTAGCTTCTTGAAACTTGACACAATAAAGTAGTTTCACGTTCTATCTCTATGTTTTGTTTCCTCTTGATGTAGCCCTTAGCAGTGACTGGCGAGAAACACTTTCATGGAAAGGGGTTGCCAAGCTTCCTAAAATTACGAATCTCCAGAAATCTCAGCAAATATTTTTTCACCCAAACTGGATGATACTTTCAGGTAATGATCAGTACACTAAGGCGACTTGGTTCCCCAAATTTCGTTCTTCTATGTTGAAGCGTTCGTTTCCAGTAACACTTTGAATTTTTAGGTTTCACTCTGTTTTCTCCTATATTGATAGATGTATTTGGAACTCTAAATCCAACAGGGTTTGTGCTAGCTTCTTGAAACTTGACACAATAAAGTAGTTTCACGTTCTATCTCTACGTTTTGTTTCCTCTTGATGTAGCCCTAAGCAGTAACTGGCGAGAAACACTTTAATGGAAAGGGGTTGCCAAGCTTCCTAAAATTACGAATCTCCAGAAATCTCAGGAAATATTTTTTCACCCAAACTGAATGATACTTTCAGGTAATGATCAGTACACTAAGGCGACTTGGTTCCCCAAATTTCGTTCTTCTATGTTGAAGCGTTCGTTTGCAGTAACACTTTGAATTTTTAGGTTTCACTCTGTTTTCTCCTATATTGATAGATGTATTTGGAACTCTAAATCCAACACGGTTTGTGCTAGCTTCTTGAAACTTGACACAATAAAGTAGTTTCACGTTCTATCTCTATGTTTTGTTTCCTCTTGATGTAGCCCTAAGCAGTGACTGGCGAGAAACACTTTCATGGAAAGAGGTTGCCAGGCTTCCCAAAATTACGAATCTCCAGAAATCTCAGCAAATATTTTTTCACCCAAACTGGATGATACTTTCAGGTAATGATCAGTACACTAAGGCGACTTGGTTCCCCAAATTTCGTTCTTCTATGTTGAAGCGTTCGTTTCCAGTAACACTTTGAATTTTTAGGTTTCACTCTGTTTTCTCCTATATTGATAGATGTATTTGGAACTCTAAATCCAACAGGGTTTGTGCTAGCTTCTTGAAACTTGACACAATAAAGTAGTTTCACGTTCTATCTCTACGTTTTGTTTCCTCTTGATGTAGCCCTAAGCAGTAACTGGCGAGAAACACTTTCATGGAAAGGGGTTGCCAAGCTTCCTAAAATTACGAATCTCCAGAAATCTCAGCAAATATTTTTTCACCCAAACTGAATGATACTTTCAGGTAATGATCAGTACACTAAGGCGACTTGGTTCCCCAAATTTCGTTCTTCTATGTTGAAGCGTTCGTTTCCAGTAACACTTTGAATTTTTAGGTTTCACTCTGTTTTCTCCTATATTGATAGATGTATTTGGAACTCTAAATCCAACACGGTTTGTGCTGGCTTCTTGAAACATGACACAATAAAGTAGTTTCACATTCTATCTCTATGTTTTGTTTCCTCTTGATGTAGTCCAATGCAGTGACTGGCGAGAAACACTTTCATGGAAAGGGGTTGCCAGGCTTCCCAAAATTACGAATCTCCAGAAATCTCAGCAAATATTTTTTCACCCAAACTGGATGATACTTTCAGGTAATGATCAGTACATTAAGGCGACTTGGTTCCCCAAATTTCGTTCTTCTATGTTGAAGCGTTCGTTTCCAGTAACAGTTTGAATTTTTAGGTTTCACTCTGTTTTCTCCTATATTGATAGATGTGTTTGGAACTCTAAATCCAACACGGTTTGTGCTAGGTTCTTGAAACTTGACACAATAAAGTAGTTTCACGTTCTATCTCTATGTTTTGTTTCCTCTTGATGTAGCCCAATGCAGTGACTGGCGAGAAACACTTTCATGGAAAGGGGTTGCCAGGCTTCCCAAAATTACGAATCTCCAGAAATCTCAGCAAATATTTTTTCACCCAAACTGGATGATACTTTCAGGTAATGATCAGTACACTAAGGCGACTTGGTTCCCCAAATTTCGTTCTTCTATGTTGAAGCGTTCGTTTCCAGTAACAGTTTGAATTTTTAGGTTTCACTCTGTTTTCTCCTATATTGATAGATGTGTTTGGAACTCTAAATCCAACACGGTTTGTGCTAGGTTCTTGAAACTTGACACAATAAAGTAGTTTCACGTTCTATCTCTATGTTTTGTTTCCTCTTGATGTAGCCTTAAGCAGTGACTGGCGAGAAACACTTTCATGGAAAGGGGTTGCCAAGCTTCCTAAAATTACGAATCTCCAGAAATCTCAGCAAATATTTTTTCACCCAAACTGGATGATACTTTCAGGTAATGATCAGTACACTAAGGCGACTTGGTTCCCCAAATTTCGTTCTTCTATGTTGAAGCGTTCGTTTCCAGTAACACTTTGAATTTTTAGGTTTCACTCTGTTTTCTCCTATATTGATAGATGTATTTGGAACTCTAAATCCAACAGGGTTTGTGCTAGCTTCTTGAAACTTGACACAATAAAGTAGTTTCACATTCTATCTCTACGTTTTGTTTCCTCTTGATGTAGCCCTAAGCAGTAACTGGCGAGAAACACTTTCATGGAAAGGGGTTGCCAAGCTTCCTAAAATTACGAATCTCCAGAAATCTCAGCAAATATTTTTTCACCCAAACTGAATGATACTTTCAGGTAATGATCAGTACACTAAGGCGACTTGGTTCCCCAAATTTCGTTCTTCTATGTTGAAGCGTTCGTTTGCAGTAACACTTTGAATTTTTAGGTTTCACTCTGTTTTCTCCTATATTGATAGATGTATTTGGAACTCTAAATCCAACACGGTTTGTGCTAGCTTCTTGAAACTTGACACAATAAAGTAGTTTCACGTTCTATCTCTATGTTTTGTTTCCTCTTGATGTAGCCCTAAGCAGTGACTGGCGAGAAACACTTTCATGGAAAGGGGTTGCCAGGCTTCCCAAAATTACGAATCTCCAGAAATCTCAGCAAATATTTTTTCACCCAAACTGGATGATACTTTCAGGTAATGATCAGTACACTAAGGCGACTTGGTTCCCCAAATTTCGTTCTTCTATGTTGAAGCGTTCGTTTCCAGTAACAGTTTGAATTTTTAGGTTTCACTCTGTTTTCTCCTATATTGATAGATGTGTTTGGAACTCTAAATCCAACACGGTTTGTGCTAGGTTCTTGAAACTTGACACAATAAAGTAGTTTCACGTTCTATCTCTATGTTTTGTTTCCTCTTGATGTAGCCTTAAGCAGTGACTGGCGAGAAACACTTTCATGGAAAGGGGTTGCCAAGCTTCCTAAAATTACGAATCTCCAGAAATCTCAGCAAATATTTTTTCACCCAAACTGGATGATACTTTCAGGTAATGATCAGTACACTAAGGCGACTTGGTTCCCCAAATTTCGTTCTTCTATGTTGAAGCGTTCGTTTCCAGTAACAGTTTGAATTTTTAGGTTTCACTCTGTTTTCTCCTATATTGATAGATGTATTTGGAACTCTAAATCCAACACGGTTTGTGCTAGCTTCTTGAAACATGACACAATAAAGTAGTTTCACGTTCTATCTCTATGTTTTGTTTCCTCTTGATGTAGCCCAATGCAGTCACTGGCGAGAAACACTTTCATAGAAAGGGGTTGCCAGGCTTCCCAAAATTACGAATCTCCAGAAATCTCAGCAAATATTTTTTCACCCAAACTGGATGATACTTTCAGGTAATGATCAGTACACTAAGGCGACTTGGTTCCCCAAATTTCGTTCTTCTATGTTGAAGCGTTCGTTTGCAGTAACACTTTGAATTTTTAGGTTTCACTCTGTTTTCTCTTATATTGATAGATGTATTTGGAACTCTAAATCCAACACGGTTTGCGCTAGCTTCTTGAAACATGACACAATAAAGTAGTTTCACGTTCTATCTCTACGTTTTGTTTCCTCTTGATGTAGCCCAATGCAGTGACTGGCGAGAAACACTTTCATGGAAAGGGGTTGCCAGGCTTCCCAAAATTACGAATCTCCAGAAATCTCAGCAAATATTTTTTCACCCAAACTGGATGATACTTTCAGGTAATGATCAGTACACTAAGGCGACTTGGTTCCCCAAATTTCGTTCTTCTATGTTGAAGCGTTCGTTTCCAGTAACACTTTGAATTTTTAGGTTTCACTCTGTTTTCTCCTATATTGATAGATGTATTTGGAACTCTAAATCCAACAGTGTTTGTGCTAGCTTCTTGAAACTTGACACAATAAAGTAGTTTCACGTTCTATCTCTACGTTTTGTTTCCTCTTGATGTAGCCCTAAGCAGTAACTGGCGAGAAACACTTTCATGGAAAGGGGTTGCCAAGCTTCCTAAAATTACGAATCTCCAGAAATCTCAGCAAATATTTTTTCACCCAAACTGAATGATACTTTCAGGTAATGATCAGTACACTAAGGCGACTTGGTTCCCCAAATTTCGTTCTTCTATGTTGAAGCGTTCGTTTGCAGTAACACTTTGAATTTTTAGGTTTCACTCTGTTTTCTCCTATATTGATAGATGTATTTGGAACTCTACATCCAACACGGTTTGTGCTAGCTTCTTGAAACTTGACACAATAAAGTAGTTTCACGTTCTATCTCTACGTTTTGTTTCCTCATGATGTAGCCCTAAGCTGTTACTGGCGGGAAACACTTTCATGGAAAGGGGTTGCCAAGCTTCCTAAAATTACGAATCTCCAGAAATCTCAGCAAATATTTTTTCACCCAAACTGGATGATACTTTCAGGTAATGATCAGTACACTAAGGCGACTTGGTTCCCCAAATTTCGTTCTTCTATGTTGAAGCGTTCGTTTCCAGTAACACTTTGAATTTTTAGGTTTCACTCTGTTTTCTCCTATATTGATAGATGTATTTGGAACTCTAAATCCAACACGGTTTGTGCTGGCTTCTTGAAACATGACACAATAAAGTAGTTTCACATTCTATCTCTATGTTTTGTTTCCTCTTGATGTAGTCCAATGCAGTGACTGGCGAGAAACACTTTCATGGAAAGGGGTTGCCAAGCTTCCCAAAATTACGAATCTCCAGAAATCTCAGCAAATATTTTTTCACCCAAACTGGATGATACTTTCAGGTAATGATCAGTACACTAAGGCGACTTGGTTCCCCAAATTTCGTTCTTCTATGTTGAAGCGTTCGTTTCCAGTAACAGTTTGAATTTTTAGGTTTCACTCTGTTTTCTCCTATATTGATAGATGTATTTGGAACTCTAAATCCAACACGGTTTGTGCTAGCTTCTTGAAACATGACACAATAAAGTAGTTTCACGTTCTATCTCTATGTTTTGTTTCCTCTTGATGTAGCCCAATGCAGTGACTGGCGAGAAACACTTTTATGGAAAGGGGTTGCCAGGCTTCCCAAAATTACGAATCTCCAGAAATCTCAGCAAATATTTTTTCACCCAAACTGGATGATACTTTCAGGTAATGATCAGTACACTAAGGCGACTTGGTTCCCCAAATTTCGTTCTTCTATGTTGAAGCGTTCGTTTCCAGTAACAGTTTGAATTTTTAGGTTTCACTCTGTTTTCTCCTATATTGATAGATGTATTTGGAACTCTAAATCCAACACGGTTTGTGCTAGCTTCTTGAAACATGACACAATAAAGTAGTTTCACGTTCTATCTCTATGTTTTGTTTCCTCTTGATGTAGCCCAATGCAGTCACTGGCGAGAAACACTTTCATAGAAAGGGGTTGCCAGGCTTCCCAAAATTACGAATCTCCAGAAATCTCAGCAAATATTTTTTCACCCAAACTGGATGATACTTTAAGGTAATGATCAGTACACTAAGGCGACTTGGTTCCCCAAATTTCGTTCTTCTATGTTGAAGCGTTCGTTTGCAGTAACACTTTGAATTTTTAGGTTTCACTCTGCTTTCTCTTATATTGATAGATGTATTTGGAACTCTAAATCCAACACGGTTTGTGCTAGCTTCTTGAAACATGACACAATAAAGTAGTTTCACGTTCTATCTCTACGTTTTGTTTCCTCCTGATGTAGCCCAATGCAGTGACTGGCGAGAAACACTTTCATGGAAAGGAGTTGCCAGGCTTCCCAAAATTACGAATCTCCAGAAATCTCAGCAAATATTTTTTCACCCAAACTGGATGATACTTTCAGGTAATGATCAGTACACTAAGGCGACTTGGTTCCCCAAATTTCGTTCTTCTATGTTGAAGCGTTCGTTTCCAGTAACACTTTGAATTTTTAGGTTTCACTCTGTTTTCTCCTATATTGATAGATGTATTTGGAACTCTAAATCCAACAGTGTTTGTGCTAGCTTCTTGAAACTTGACACAATAAAGTAGTTTCACGTTCTATCTCTACGTTTTGTTTCCTCTTGATGTAGCCCTAAGCAGTAACTGGCGAGAAACACTTTCATGGAAAGGGGTTGCCAAGCTTCCTAAAATTACGAATCTCCAGAAATCTCAGCAAATATTTTTTTCACCCAAACTGAATGACACTTTCAGGTAATGATCAGTACACTAAGGCGACTTGGTTCCCCAAATTTCGTTCTTCTATGTTGAAGCGTTCGTTTGCAGTAACACTTTGAATTTTTAGGTTTCACTCTGTTTTCTCCTATATTGATAGATGTATTTGGAACTCTAAATCCAACACGGTTTGTGCTAGCTTCTTGAAACTTGACACAATAAAGTAGTTTCACGTTCTATCTCTATGTTTTGTTTCCTCTTGATGTAGCCCTAAGCAGTGACTGGCGAGAAACACTTTCATGGAAAGGGGTTGCCAGGCTTCCCAAAATTACAAATCTCCAGAAATCTCAGCAAATATTTTTTCACCCAAACTGGATGATACTTTCAGGTAATGATCAGTACACTAAGGCGACTTGGTTCCCCAAATTTCGTTCTTCTATGTTGAAGCGTTCGTTTCCAGGAACAGTTTGAATTTTTAGGTTTCACTCTGTTTTCTCCTATATTGATAGATGTATTTGGAACTCTAAATCCAACAGGGTTTGTGCTAGCTTCTTGAAACTTGACACAATAAATTAGTTTCACGTTCTATCTCTACGTTTTGTTTCCTCTTGATGTAGCCCTAAGCTGTTACTGGTGGGAAACACTTTCCTTAAAAGGGGTTGCCAAGCTTCCTAAAATTACGAATCTCCAGAAATCTCAGCAAATATTTTTTCACCCAAACTGAATAATACTTTCAGGTAATGATCAGTACACTAAGGCGACTTGGTTCCCCAAATTTCGTTCTTCTATGTTGAAGCGTTCGTTTCCAGTAACACTTTGAATTTTTAGGTTTCACTCTGTTTTCTCCTATATTGATAGATGTATTTGGAACTCTAAATCCAACACGGTTTGTGCTGGCTTCTTGAAACATGACACAATAAAGTAGTTTCACATTCTATCTCTATGTTTTGTTTCCTCTTGATGTAGTCCAATGCAGTGACTGGCGAGAAACACTTTCATGGAAAGGGGTTGCCAAGCTTCCCAAAATTACGAATCTCCAGAAATCTCAGCAAATATTTTTTCACCCAAACTGGATGATACTTTCAGGTAATGATCAGTACACTAAGGCGACTTGGTTCCCCAAATTTCGTTCTTCTATGTTGAAGCGTTCGTTTCCAGTAACAGTTTGAATTTTTAGGTTTCACTCTGTTTTCTCCTATATTGATAGATGTATTTGGAACTCTAAATCCAACACGGTTTGTGCTAGCTTCTTGAAACATGACACAATAAAGTAGTTTCACGTTCTATCTCTATGTTTTGTTTCCTCTTGATGTAGCCCAATGCAGTGACTGGCGAGAAACACTTTCATGGAAAGGGGTTGCCAGGCTTCCCAAAATTACGAATCTCCAGAAATCTCAGCAAATATTTTTTCACCCAAACTGGATGATACTTTCAGGTAATGATCAGTACACTAAGGCGACTTGGTTCCCCAAATTTCGTTCTTCTATGTTGAAGCGTTCGTTTCCAGTAACACTTTGAATTTTTAGGTTTCACTCTGTTTTCTCCTATATTGATAGATGTATTTGGAACTCTAAATCCAACAGGGTTTGTGCTGGCTTCTTGAAACATGACACAATAAAGTAGTTTCACGTTCTATCTCTATGTTTTGTTTCCTCTTGATGTAGCCCAATGCAGTGACTGGCGAGAAACACTTTCATGGAAAAAGGTTGCCAGGCTTCCCAAAATTACGAATCTCCAGAAATCTCAGCAAATATTTTTTCACCCAAACTGGATGATACTTTCAGGTAATGATCAGTACACTAAGGCGACTTGGTTCCCCAAATTTCGTTCTTCTATGTTGAAGCGTTCGTTTCCAGTAACACTTTGAATTTTTAGGTTTCACTCTGTTTTCTCCTATATTGATAGATGTATTTGGAACTCTAAATCCAACTCGGTTTGTGCTAGCTTCTTGAAACATGACACAATAAAGTAGTTTCACGTTCTATCTCTATGTTTTGTTTCCTCTTGATGTAGCCCAATGCAGTCACTGGCGAGAAACACTTTCATGGAAAGGGGTTGCCAGGCTTCCCAAAATTACGAATCTCCAGAAATCTCAGCAAATATTTTTTCACCCAAACTGGATGATACTTTCAGGTAATGATCAGTACACTAAGGCGACTTGGTTCCCCAAATTTCGTTCTTCTATGTTGAAGCGTTCGTTTCCAGTAACAGTTTGAATTTTTAGGTTTCACTCTGTTTTCTCTTATATTGATAGATGTATTTGGAACTCTAAATCCAACACGGTTTGTGCTAGCTTCTTGAAACATGACACAATAAAGTAGTTTCACGTTCTATCTCTACGTTTTGTTTCCTCTTGATGTAGCCCAATGCAGTGACTGGCGAGAAACACTTTCATGGAAAGGGGTTGCCAGGCTTCCCAAAATTACGAATCTCCAGAAATCTCAGCAAATATTTTTTCACCCAAACTGGATGATACTTTCAGGTAATGATCAGTACACTAAGGCGACTTGGTTCCCCAAATTTCGTTCTTCTATGTTGAAGCGTTCGTTTCCAGTAACACTTTGAATTTTTAGGTTTCACTCTGTTTTCTCCTATATTGATAGATGTATTAGGAACTCTAAATCCAACAGTGTTTGTGCTAGCTTCTTGAAACTTGACACAATAAAGTAGTTTCACGTTCTATCTCTACGTTTTGTTTCCTCTTGATGTAGCCCTAAGCAGTAACTGGCGAGAAACACTTTCATGGAAAGGGGTTGCCAAGCTTCCTAAAATTACGAATCTCCAGAAATCTCATCAAATATTTTTTCACCCAAACTGAATGATACTTTCAGGTAATGATCAGTACACTAAGGCGACTTGGTTCCCCAAATTTCGTTCTTCTATGTTGAAGCATTCGTTTCCAGTAACAGTTTGAATTTTTAGGTTTCACTCTGTTTTCTCCTATATTGATAGATGTGTTTGGAACTCTAAATCCAACACGGTTTGTGCTAGGTTCTTGAAACTTGACACAATAAAGTAGTTTCACGTTCTATCTCTATGTTTTGTTTCCTCTTGATGTAGCCTTAAGCAGTGACTGGCGAGAAACACTTTCATGGAAAGGGGTTGCCAGGCTTCCTAAAATTACGAATCTCCAGAAATCTCAGCAAATATTTTTTCACCCAAACTGGATGATACTTTCAGGTAATGATCAGTACACTAAGGCGACTTGGTTCCCCAAATTTCGTTCTTCTATGTTGAAGCGTTCGTTTCCAGTAACAGTTTGAATTTTTAGGTTTCACTCTGTTTTCTCCTATATTGATAGATGTATTTGGAACTCTAAATCCAACAGGGTTTGTGCTGGCTTCTTGAAACATGACACAATAAAGTAGTTTCACGTTCTATCTCTATGTTTTGTTTCCTCTTGATGTAGCCCAATGCAGTGACTGGCGAGAAACACTTTCATGGAAAAAGGTTGCCAGGCTTCCCAAAATTACGAATCTCCAGAAATCTCAGCAAATATTTTTTCACTCAAACTGGATGATACTTTCAGGTAATGATCAGTACACTAAGGCGACTTGGTTCCCCAAATTTCGTTCTTCTATGTTGAAGCGTTCGTTTCCAGTAAAAGTTTGAATTTTTAGGTTTCACTCTGTTTTCTCCTATATTGATAGATGTATTTGGAACTCTAAATCCAACTCGGTTTGTGCTAGCTTCTTGAAACATGACACAATAAAGTAGTTTCACGTTCTATCTCTATGTTTTGTTTCCTCTTGATGTAGCCCAATGCAGTCACTGGCGAGAAACACTTTCATAGAAAGGGGTTGCCAGGCTTCCCAAAATTACGAATCTCCAGAAATCTCAGCAAATATTTTTTCACCCAAACTGGATGATACTTTCAGGTAATGATCAGTACACTAAGGCGACTTGGTTCCCCAAATTTCGTTCTTCTATGTTGAAGCGTTCGTTTCCAGTAACAGTTTGAATTTTTAGGTTTCACTCTGTTTTCTCTTATATTGATAGATGTATTTGGAACTCTAAATCCAACACGGTTTGTGCTAGCTTCTTGAAACATGACACAATAAAGTAGTTTCACGTTCTATCTCTACGTTTTGTTTCCTCTTGATGTAGCCCAATGCAGTGACTGGCGAGAAACACTTTCATGGAAAGGGGTTGCCAGGCTTCCCAAAATTACGAATCTCCAGAAATC
This sequence comes from Spermophilus citellus, assembly GCF_964194105.1. Classification (NCBI taxonomy): domain Eukaryota; kingdom Metazoa; phylum Chordata; class Mammalia; order Rodentia; family Sciuridae; genus Spermophilus; species Spermophilus citellus. The sequence continues at coordinate 10,026,437 of NC_138192.1, read as the reverse complement.
TCAGCAAATATTTTTTCACCCAAACTGGATGATACTTTCAGGTAATGATCAGTACACTAAGGCGACTTGGTTCCCCAAATTTCTTTCTTCTATGTTGAAGCGTTCGTTTCCAGTAACACTTTGAATTTTTAGGTTTCACTCTGTTTTCTCCTATATTGATAGATGTATTTGGAACTCTAAATCCAACAGTGTTTGTGCTAGCTTCTTGAAACTTGACACAGTAAAGTAGTTTCACGTTCTATCTCTACGTTTTGTTTCCTCTTGATGTAGCCCTAAGCAGTAACTGGCGAGAAACACTTTCATGGAAAGGGGTTGCCAAGCTTCCTAAAATTACGAATCTCCAGAAATCTCAGCAAATATTTTTTCACCCAAACTGGATGATACTTTCAGGTAATGATCAGTACACTAAGGCGACTTGGTTCCCCAAATTTCGTTCTTCTATGTTGAAGCGTTCGTTTCCAGTAACACTTTGAATTTTTAGGTTTCACTCTGTTTTCTCCTATATTGATAGATGTATTTGGAACTCTAAATCCAACAGGGTTTGTGCTGGCTTCTTGAAACATGACACAATAAAGTAGTTTCACGTTCTATCTCTATGTTTTGTTTCCTCTTGATGTAGCCCAATGCAGTGACTGGCGAGAAACACTTTCATGGAAAAAGGTTGCCAGGCTTCCCAAAATTACGAATCTCCAGAAATCTCAGCAAATATTTTTTCACCCAAACTGGATGATACTTTCAGGTAATGATCAGTACACTAAGGCGACTTGGTTCCCCAAATTTCGTTCTTCTATGTTGAAGCGTTCGTTTCCAGTAACAGTTTGAATTTTTAGGTTTCACTCTGTTTTCTCCTATATTGATAGATGTATTTGGAACTCTAAATCCAACACGGTTTGTGCTAGCTTCTTGAAACATGACACAATAAAGTAGTTTCACGTTCTATCTCTATGTTTTGTTTCCTCTTGATGTAGCCCAATGCAGTCACTGGCGAGAAACACTTTCATAGAAAGGGGTTGCCAGGCTTCCCAAAATTACGAATCTCCAGAAATCTCAGCAAATATTTTTTCACCCAAACTGGATGATACTTTCAGGTAATGATCAGTACACTAAGGCGACTTGGTTCCCCAAATTTCGTTCTTCTATGTTGAAGCGTTCGTTTCCAGTAACAGTTTGAATTTTTAGGTTTCACTCTGTTTTCTCTTATATTGATAGATGTATTTGGAACTCTAAATCCAACACGGTTTGTGCTAGCTTCTTGAAACATGACATAATAAAGTAGTTTCACGTTCTATCTCTACGTTTTGTTTCCTCTTGATGTAGCCCAATGCAGTGACTGGCGAAAAACACTTTCATGGAAAGGGGTTGCCAGGCTTCCCAAAATTACGAATCTCCAGAAATCTCAGCAAATATTTTTTCACCCAAACTGGATGATACTTTCAGGTAATGATCAGTACACTAAGGCGACTTGGTTCCCCAAATTTCTTTCTTCTATGTTGAAGCGTTCGTTTCCAGTAACACTTTGAATTTTTAGGTTTCACTCTGTTTTCTCCTATATTGATAGATGTATTTGGAACTCTAAATCCAACAGTGTTTGTGCTAGCTTCTTGAAAGTTGACACAATAAAGTAGTTTCACGTTCTATCTCTACGTTTTGTTTCCTCTTGATGTAGCCATAAGCAGTGACTGGCGAGAAACACTTTCATGGAAAGGGGTTGCCAAGCTTCCTAAAATTACGAATCTTCAGAAATCTCAGCAAATATTTTTTCACCCAAACTGAATGATACTTTCAGGTAATGATCAGTACACTAAGGCGACTTGGTTCCCCAAATTTCGTTCTTCTATGTTGAAGCGTTCGTTTCCAGTAACAGTTTGAATTTTTAGGTTTCACTCTGTTTTCTCCTATATTGATAGATGTGTTTGGAACTCTAAATCCAACACGGTTTGTGCTAGGTTCTTGAAACTTGACACAATAAAGTAGTTTCACGTTCTATCTCTATGTTTTGTTTCCTCTTGATGTAGCCTTAAGCAGTGACTGGCGAGAAACACTTTCATGGAAAGGGGTTGCCAGGCTTCCTAAAATTACGAATCTCCAGAAATCTCAGCAAATATTTTTTCACCCAAACTGGATGATACTTTCAGGTAATGATCAGTACACTAAGGCGACTTGGTTCCCCAAATTTCGTTCTTCTATGTTGAAGCGTTCGTTTCCAGTAACAGTTTGAATTTTTAGGTTTCACTCTGTTTTCTCCTATATTGATAGATGTATTTGGAACTCTAAATCCAACAGGGTTTGTGCTGGCTTCTTGAAACATGACACAATAAAGTAGTTTCACGTTCTATCTCTATGTTTTGTTTCCTGTTGATGTAGCCCAATGCAGTGACTGGCGAGAAACACTTTCATGGAAAAAGGTTGCCAGGCTTCCCAAAATTACGAATCTCCAGAAATCTCAGCAAATATTTTTTCACCCAAACTGGATGATACTTTCAGGTAATGATCAGTACACTAAGGCGACTTGGTTCCCCAAATTTCGTTCTTCTATGTTGAAGCGTTCGTTTCCAGTAACAGTTTGAATTTTTAGGTTTCACTCTGTTTTCTCCTATATTGATAGATGTATTTGGAACTCTAAATCCAACACGGTTTGTGCTAGCTTCTTGAAACATGACACAATAAAGTAGTTTCACGTTCTATCTCTATGTTTTGTTTCCTCTTGATGTAGCCCAATGCAGTCACTGGCGAGAAACACTTTCATAGAAAGGGGTTGCCAGGCTTCCCAAAATTACGAATCTCCAGAAATCTCAGCAAATATTTTTTCACCCAAACTGGATGATACTTTCAGGTAATGATCAGTACACTAAGGCGACTTGGTTCCCCAAATTTCGTTCTTCTATGTTGAAGCGTTCGTTTCCAGTAACAGTTTGAATTTTTAGGTTTCACTCTGTTTTCTCTTATATTGATAGATGTATTTGGAACTCTAAATCCAACACGGTTTGTGCTAGCTTCTTGAAACATGACACAATAAAGTAGTTTCACGTTCTATCTCTACGTTTTGTTTCCTCTTGATGTAGCCCAATGCAGTGACTGGCGAGAAACACTTTCATGGAAAGGGGTTGCCAGGCTTCCCAAAATTACGAATCTCCAGAAATCACAGCAAATATTTTTTCACCCAAACTGGATGATACTTTCAGGTAATGATCAGTACACTAAGGCGACTTGGTTCCCCAAATTTCGTTCTTCTATGTTGAAGCGTTCGTTTCCAGTAACACTTTGAATTTTTAGGTTTCACTCTGTTTTCTCCTATATTGATAGATGTATTTGGAACTCTAAATCCAATAGTGTTTGTGCTAGCTTCTTGAAACTTGACACAGTAAAGTAGTTTCACGTTCTATCTCTACGTTTTGTTTCCTCTTGATGTAGCCCTAAGCAGTTACTGGCGGGAAACACTTTCATGGAAAGGGGTTGCCAAGCTTCCTAAAATTACGAATCTCCAGAAATCTCAGCAAATATTTTTTCACCCAAACTGGATGATACTTTCAGGTAATGATCAGTACACTAAGGCGACTTGGTTTCCCCAAATTTCGTTCTTCTATGTTGAACCGTTCGTTTCCAGTAACACTTTGAATTTTTAGGTTTCACTCTGTTTTCTCCTATATTGATAGATGTATTTGGAACTCTAAATCCAACACGGTTTGTGCTAGCTTCTTGAAACTTGACACAATAAAGTAGTTTCACGTTCTATCTCTATGTTTTGTTTCCTCTTGATGTAGCCCTAAGCAGTGACTGGCGAGAAACACTTTCATGGAAAGGGGTTGCCAGGCTTCCCAAAATTACGAATCTCCAGAAATCTCAGCAAATATTTTTTCACCCAAACTGGATGATACTTTCAGGTAATGATCAGTACACTAAGGCGACTTGGTTCCCCAAATTTCGTTCTTCTATGTTGAAGCGTTCGTTTCCAGTAACACTTTGAATTTTTAGGTTTCACTCTGTTTTCTCCTATATTGATAGATGTATTTGGAACTCTAAATCCAACACGGTTTGTGCTAGCTTCTTGAAACTTGACACAATAAAGTAGTTTCACGTTCTATCTCTACGTTTTGTTTCCTCTTGATGTAGCCCTAAGCTGTTACTGGCGGGAAACACTTTCATGGAAAGGGGTTGCCAAGCTTCCTAAAATTACGAATCTCCAGAAATCTCAGCAAATATTTTTTCACCCAAACTGGATGATACTTTCAGGTAATGATCAGTACACTAAGGCGACTTGGTTCCCCAAATTTCGTTCTTCTATGTTGAAGCGTTCGTTTCCAGTAACACTTTGAATTTTTAGGTTTCACTCTGTTTTCTCCTATATTGATAGATGTATTTGGAACTCTAAATCCAACACGGTTTGTGCTGGCTTCTTGAAACATGACACAATAAAGTAGTTTCACATTCTATCTCTATGTTTTGTTTCCTCTTGATGTAGTCCAATGCAGTGACTGGCGAGAAACACTTTCATGGAAAGGGGTTGCCAATCTTCCCAAAATTACGAATCTCCAGAAATCTCAGCAAATATTTTTTCACCCAAACTGGATGATACTTTCAGGTAATGATCAGTACACTAAGGCGACTTGGTTCCCCAAATTTCGTTCTTCTATGTTGAAGCGTTCGTTTCCAGTAACAGTTTGAATTTTTAGGTTTCACTCTGTTTTCTCCTATATTGATAGATGTATTTGGAACTCTAAATCCAACACGGTTTGTGCTAGCTTCTTGAAACATGACACAATAAAGTAGTTTCACGTTCTATCTCTATGTTTTGTTTCCTCTTGATGTAGCCCAATGCAGTGACTGGCGAGAAACACTTTCATGGAAAGGGGTTGCCAGGCTTCCCAAAATTACGAATCTCCAGAAATCTCAGCAAATATTTTTTCACCCAAACTGGATGATACTTTCAGGTAATGATCAGTACACTAAGGCGACTTGGTTCCCCAAATTTCGTTCTTCTATGTTGAAGCGTTCGTTTCCAGTAACAGTTTGAATTTTTAGGTTTCACTCTGTTTTCTCCTATATTGATAGATGTGTTTGGAACTCTAAATCCAACACGGTTTGTGCTAGGTTCTTGAAACTTGACACAATAAAGTAGTTTCACGTTCTATCTCTATGTTTTGTTTCCTCTTGATGTAGCCTTAAGCAGTGACTGGCGAGAAACACTTTCATGGAAAGGGGTTGCCAAGCTTCCTAAAATTACGAATCTCCAGAAATCTCAGCAAATATTTTTTCACCCAAACTGGATGATACTTTCAGGTAATGATCAGTACACTAAGGCGACTTGGTTCCCCAAATTTCGTTCTTCTATGTTGAAGCGTTCGTTTCCAGTAACACTTTGAATTTTTAGGTTTCACTCTGTTTTCTCCTATATTGATAGATGTATTTGGAACTCTAAATCCAACAGGGTTTGTGCTGGCTTCTTGAAACATGACACAATAAAGTAGTTTCACGTTCTATCTCTATGTTTTGTTTCCTGTTGATGTAGCCCAATGCAGTGACTGGCGAGAAACACTTTCATGGAAAAAGGTTGCCAGGCTTCCCAAAATTACGAATCTCCAGAAATCTCAGCAAATATTTTTTCACCCAAACTGGATGATACTTTCAGGTAATGATCAGTACACTAAGGCGACTTGGTTCCCCAAATTTCGTTCTTCTATGTTGAAGCGTTCGTTTCCAGTAACAGTTTGAATTTTTAGGTTTCACTCTGTTTTCTCCTATATTGATAGATGTATTTGGAACTCTAAATCCAACACGGTTTGTGCTAGCTTCTTGAAACATGACACAATAAAGTAGTTTCACGTTCTATCTCTATGTTTTGTTTCCTCTTGATGTAGCCCAATGCAGTCACTGGCGAGAAACACTTTCATAGAAAGGGGTAGCCAGGCTTCCCAAAATTACGAATCTCCAGAAATCTCAGCAAATATTTTTTCACCCAAACTGGATGATACTTTCAGGTAATGATCAGTACACTAAGGCGACTTGGTTCCCCAAATTTCGTTCTTCTATGTTGAAGCGTTCGTTTCCAGTAACAGTTTGAATTTTTAGGTTTCACTCTGTTTTCTCTTATATTGATAGATGTATTTGGAACTCTAAATCCAACACGGTTTGTGCTAGCTTCTTGAAACATGACACAATAAAGTAGTTTCACGTTCTATCTCTATGTTTTGTTTCCTCTTGATGTAGCCCAATGCAGTGACTGGCGAGAAACACTTTCATGGAAAGGGGTTGCCAGGCTTCCCAAAATTACGAATCTCCAGAAATCTCAGCAAATATTTTTTCACCCAAACTGGATGATACTTTCAGGTAATGATCAGTACACTAAGGCGACTTGGTTCCCCAAATTTCGTTCTTCTATGTTGAAGCGTTCGTTTCCAGTAACAGTTTGAATTTTTAGGTTTCACTCTGTTTTCTCCTATATTGATAGATGTATTTGGAACTCTAAATCCAACAGGGTTTGTGCTAGCTTCTTGAAACTTGACACAATAAAGTAGTTTCACGTTCTATCTCTACGTTTTGTTTCCTCTTGATGTAGCCCTAAGCAGTTACTGGCGGGAAACACTTTCATGGAAAGGGGTTGCCAAGCTTCCTAAAATTACGAATCTCCAGAAATCTCAGCAAATATTTTTTCACCCAAACTGGATGATACTTTCAGGTAATGATCAGTACACTAAGGCGACTTGGTTCCCCAAATTTCGTTCTTCTATGTTGAAGCGTTCGTTTGCAGTAACACTTTGAATTTTTAGGTTTCACTCTGTTTTCTCCTATATTGATAGATGTATTTGGAACTCTAAATCCAACAGGGTTTGTGCTAGCTTCTTGAAACTTGACACAATAAAGTAGTTTCACGTTCTATCTCTATGTTTTGTTTCCTCTTGATGTAGCCCTAAGCAGTGACTGGCGAGAAACACTTTCATGGAAAGGGGTTGCCAGGCTTCCCAAAATTACGAATCTCCACAAATCTCAGCAAATATTTTTTCACCCAAACTGGATGATACTTTCAGGTAATGATCAGTACACTAAGGCGACTTGGTTCCCCAAATTTCGTTCTTCTATGTTGAAGCGTTCGTTTCCAGTAACAGTTTGAATTTTTAGGTTTCACTCTGTTTTCTCCTATATTGATAGATGTATTTGGAACTCTAAATCCAACAGGGTTTGTGCTAGCTTCTTGAAACTTGACACAATAAAGTAGTTTCACGTTCTATCTCTACGTTTTGTTTCCTCTTGATGTAGCCCTAAGCAGTTACTGGCGGGAAACACTTTCATGGAAAGGGGTTGCCAAGCTTCCTAAAATTACGAATCTCCAGAAATCTCAGCAAATATTTTTTCACCCAAACTGGATGATACTTTCAGGTAATGATCAGTACACTAAGGCGACTTGGTTCCCCAAATTTCGTTCTTCTATGTTGAAGCGTTCGTTTGCAGTAACACTTTGAATTTTTAGGTTTCACTCTGTTTTCTCCTATATTGATAGATGTATTTGGAACTCTAAATCCAACACGGTTTGTGCTAGCTTCTTGAAACTTGACACAATAAAGTAGTTTCACGTTCTATCTCTATGTTTTGTTTCCTCTTGTTGTAGCCCTAAGCAGTGACTGGCGAGAAACACTTTCATGGAAAGGGGTTGCCAGGCTTCCCAAAATTACGAATCTCCAGAAATCTCAGCAAATATTTTTTCACCCAAACTGGATGATACTTTCAGGTAATGATCAGTACACTAAGGCGACTTGGTTCCCCAAATTTCGTTCTTCTATGTTGAAGCGTTCGTTTCCAGTAACAGTTTGAATTTTTAGGTTTCACTCTGTTTTCTCCTATATTGATAGATGTATTTGGAACTCTAAATCCAACAGGGTTTGTGCTAGCTTCTTGAAACTTGACACAATAAAGTAGTTTCACGTTCTATCTCTACGTTTTGTTTCCTCTTGATGTAGCCCTAAGCTGTTACTGGCGGGAAACACTTTCATGGAAAGGGGTTGCCAAGCTTCCTAAAATTACGAATCTCCAGAAATCTCAGCAAATATTTTTTCACCCAAAATGGATGATACTTTCAGGTAATGATCAGTACACTAAGGCGACTTGGTTCCCCAAATTTCGTTCTTCTATGTTGAAGCGTTCGTTTCCAGTAACACTTTGAATTTTTAGGTTTCACTCTGTTTTCTCCTATATTGATAGATGTATTTGGAACTCTAAATCCAACACGGTTTGTGCTAGCTTCTTGAAACATGACACAATAAAGTAGTTTCACGTTCTATCTCTATGTTTTGTTTCCTCTTGATGTAGCCCAATGCAGTCACTGGCGAGAAACACTTTCATAGAAAGGGGTTGCCAGGCTTCCCAAAATTACGAATCTCCAGAAATCTCAGCAAATATTTTTTCACCCAAACTGGATGATACTCTCAGGTAATGATCAGTACACTAAGGCGACTTGGTTCCCCAAATTTCGTTCTTCTATGTTGAAGCGTTCGTTTCCAGTAACACTTTGAATTTTTAGGTTTCACTCTGTTTTCTCTTATATTGATAGATGTATTTGGAACTCTAAATCCAACAGTGTTTGTGCTAGCTTCTTGAAACTTGACACAATAAAGTAGTTTCACGTTCTATCTCTACGTTTTGTTTCCTCTTGATGTAGCCCTAAGCAGTAACTGGCGAGAAACACTTTCATGGAAAGGGGTTGCCAAGCTTCCTAAAATTACGAATCTCCAGAAATCTCAGCAAATATTTTTTCACCCAAACTGAATGATACTTTCAGGTAATGATCAGTACACTAAGGCGACTTGGTTCCCCAAATTTCGTTCTTCTATGTTGAAGCGTTCGTTTGCAGTAACACTTTGAATTTTTAGGTTTCACTCTGTTTTCTCCTATATTGATAGATGTATTTGGAACTCTAAATCCAACACGGTTTGTGCTAGCTTCTTGAAACTTGACACAATAAAGTAGTTTCACGTTCTATCTCTATGTTTTGTTTCCTCTTGATGTAGCCCTAAGCAGTGACTGGCGAGAAACACTTTCATGGAAAGGGGTTGCCAGGCTTCCCAAAATTACGAATCTCCAGAAATCTCAGCAAATATTTTTTCACCCAAACTGGATGATACTTTCAGGTAATGATCAGTACACTAAGGCGACTTGGTTCCCCAAATTTCGTTCTTCTATGTTGAAGCGTTCGTTTCCAGTAACAGTTTGAATTTTTAGGTTTCACTCTGTTTTCTCCTATATTGATAGATGTATTTGGAACTCTAAATCCAACAGGGTTTGTGCTAGCTTCTTGAAACTTGACACAATAAAGTAGTTTCACGTTCTATCTCTACGTTTTGTTTCCTCTTGATGTAGCCCTAAGCAGTAACTGGCGGGAAACACTTTCATGGAAAGGGGTTGCCAAGCTTCCTAAAATTACGAATCTCCAGAAATCTCAGCAAATATTTTTTCACCCAAACTGGATGATACTTTCAGGTAATGATCAGTACACTAAGGCGACTTGGTTCCCCAAATTTCGTTCTTCTATGTTGAAGCGTTCGTTTGCAGTAACACTTTGAATTTTTAGGTTTCACTCTGTTTTCTCCTATATTGATAGATGTATTTGGAACTCTAAATCCAACACGGTTTGTGCTAGCTTCTTGAAACTTGACACAATAAAGTAGTTTCACGTTCTATCTCTATGTTTTGTTTCCTCTTGATGTAGCCCTAAGCAGTGACTGGCGAGAAACACTTTCATGGAAAGGGGTTGCCAGGCATCCCAAAATTACGAATCTCCAGAAATCTCAGCAAATATTTTTTCACCCAAACTGGATGATACTTTCAGGTAATGATCAGTACACTAAGGCGACTTGGTTCCCCAAATTTCGTTCTTCTATGTTGAAGCGTTCGTTCCCAGTAACAGTTTGAATTTTTAGGTTTCACTCTGTTTTCTCCTATATTGATAGATGTATTTGGAACTCTAAATCCAACAGGGTTTGTGCTAGCTTCTTGAAACTTGACACAATAAAGTAGTTTCACGTTCTATCTCTACGTTTTGTTTCCTCTTGATGTAGCCCTAAGCTGTTACTGGCGGGAAACACTTTCATGGAAAGAGGTTGCCAAGCTTCCTAAAATTACGAATCTCCAGAAATCTCAGCAAATATTTTTTCACCCAAACTGGATGATACTTTCAGGTAATGATCAGTACACTAAGGCGACTTGGTTCCCCAAATTTCGTTCTTCTATGTTGAAGCGTTCGTTTGCAGTAACACTTTGAATTTTTAGGTTTCACTCTGTTTTCTCCTATATTGATAGATGTATTTGGAACTCTAAATCCAACACGGTTTGTGCTAGCTTCTTGAAACTTGACACAATAAAGTAGTTTCACGTTCTATCTCTATGTTTTGTTTCCTCTTGATGTAGCCCTAAGCAGTGACTGGCGAGAAACACTTTCATGGAAAGGGGTTGCCAGGCTTCCCAAAATTACGAATCTCCAGAAATCTCAGCAAATATTTTTTCACCCAAACTGGATGATACTTTCAGGTAATGATCAGTACACTAAGGCGACTTGGTTCCCCAAATTTCGTTCTTCTATGTTGAAGCGTTCGTTTCCAGTAACAGTTTGAATTTTTAGGTTTCACTCTGTTTTCTCCTATATTGATAGATGTATTTGGAACTCTAAATCCAACAGGGTTTGTGCTAGCTTCTTGAAACTTGACACAATAAAGTAGTTTCACGTTCTATCTCTACGTTTTGTTTCCTCTTGATGTAGCCCTAAGCAGTTACTGGCGGGAAACACTTTAATGGAAAGGGGTTGCCAAGCTTCCTAAAATTACGAATCTCCAGAAATCTCAGCAAATATTTTTTCACCCAAACTGGATGATACTTTCAGGTAATGATCAGTACACTAAGGCGACTTGGTTCCCCAAATTTCGTTCTTCTATGTTGAAGCGTTCGTTTGCAGTAACACTTTGAAGTTTTAGGTTTCACTCTGTTTTCTCCTATATTGATAGATGTATTTGGAACTCTAAATCCAACACGGTTTGTGCTAGCTTCTTGAAACTTGACACAATAAAGTAGTTTCACGTTCTATCTCTATGTTTTGTTTCCTCTTGATGTAGCCCTAAGCAGTGACTGGCGAGAAACACTTTCATGGAAAGGGGTTGCCAGGCTTCCCAAAATTACGAATCTCCAGAAATCTCAGCAAATATTTTTTCACCCAAACTGGATGATACTTTCAGGTAATGATCAGTACACTAAGGCGACTTGGTTCCCCAAATTTCGTTCTTCTATGTTGAAGCGTTCGTTTCCAGTAACAGTTTGAATTTTTAGGTTTCACTCTGTTTTCTCCTATATTGATAGATGTATTTGGAACTCTAAATCCAACAAGGTTTGTGCTAGCTTCTTGAAACTTGACACAATAAAGTAGTTTCACGTTCTATCTCTACGTTTTGTTTCCTCTTGATGTAGCCCTAAGCTGTTACTGGCGGGAAACACTTTCATGGAAAGGGGTTGCCAAGCTTCCTAAAATTACGAATCTCCAGAAATCTCAGCAAATATTTTTTCACCCAAACTGGATGATACTTTCAGGTAATGATCAGTACACTAAGGCGACTTGGTTCCCCAAATTTCGTTCTTCTATGTTGAAGCGTTCGTTTCCAGTAACACTTTGAATTTTTAGGTTTCACTCTGTTTTCTCCTATATTGATAGATGTATTTGGAACTCTAAATCCAACACGGTTTGTGCTGGCTTCTTGAAACATGACACAATAAAGTAGTTTCACGTTCTATCTCTATGTTTTGTTTCCTCTTGATGTAGCCCAATGCAGTGACTGGCGAGAAACACTTTCATGGAAAAAGGTTGCCAGGCTTCCCAAAATTACGAATCTCCAGAAATCTCAGCAAATATTTTTTCACCCAAACTGGATGATACTTTCAGGTAATGATCAGTACACTAAGGCGACTTGGTTCCCCAAATTTCGTTCTTCTATGTTGAAGCGTTCGTTTCCAGTAACAGTTTGAATTTTTAGGTTTCACTCTGTTTTCTCCTATATTGATAGATGTATTTGGAACTCTAAATCCAACACGGTTTGTGCTAGCTTCTTGAAACATGACACAATAAAGTAGTTTCACGTTCTATCTCTATGTTTTGTTTCCTCTTGATGTAGCCCAATGCAGTCACTGGCGAGAAACACTTTCATAGAAAGGGGTTGCCAGGCTTCCCAAAATTACGAATCTCCAGAAATCTCAGCAAATATTTTTTCACCCAAACTGGATGATACTTTCAGGTAATGATCAGTACACTAAGGCGACTTGGTTCCCCAAATTTCGTTCTTCTATGTTGAAGCGTTCGTTTCCAGTAACAGTTTGAATTTTTAGGTTTCACTCTGTTTTCTCCTATATTGATAGATGTATTTGGAACTCTAAATCCAACAGGGTTTGTGCTAGCTTCTTGAAACTTGACACAATAAAGTAGTTTCACGTTCTATCTCTACGTTTTGTTTCCTCTTGATGTAGCCCTAAGCAGTTACTGGTGGGAAACACTTTCATGGAAAGGGGTTGCCAAGCTTCCTAAAATTACGAATCTCCAGAAATCTCAGCAAATATTTTTTCACCCAAACTGGATGATACTTTCAGGTAATGATCAGTACACTAAGGCGACTTGGTTCCCCAAATTTCGTTCTTCTATGTTGAAGCGTTCGTTTGCAGTAACACTTTGAATTTTTAGGTTTCACTCTGTTTTCTCCTATATTGATAGATGTATTTGGAACTCTAAATCCAACACGGTTTGTGCTAGCTTCTTGAAACTTGACACAATAAAGTAGTTTCACGTTCTATCTCTATGTTTTGTTTCCTCTTGATGTAGCCCAATGCAGTGACTGGCGAGAAACACTTTCATGGAAAAAGGTTGCCAGGCTTCCCAAAATTACGAATCTCCAGAAATCTCAGCAAATATTTTTTCACCCAAACTGGATGATACTTTCAGGTAATGATCAGTACACTAAGGCGACTTGGTTCCCCAAATTTCGTTCTTCTATGTTGAAGCGTTCGTTTCCAGTAACAGTTTGAATTTTTAGGTTTCACTCTGTTTTCTCCTATATTGATAGATGTATTTGGAACTCTAAATCCAACACGGTTTGTGCTAGCTTCTTGAAACATGACACAATAAAGTAGTTTCACGTTCTATCTCTATGTTTTGTTTCCTCTTGATGTAGCCCAATGCAGTCACTGGCGAGAAACACTTTCATAGAAAGGGGTTGCCAGGCTTCCCAAAATTACGAATCTCCAGAAATCTCAGCAAATATTTTTTCACCCAAACTGGATGATACTTTCAGGTAATGATCAGTACACTAAGGCGACTTGGTTCCCCAAATTTCGTTCTTCTATGTTGAAGCGTTCGTTTCCAGTAACAGTTTGAATTTTTAGGTTTCACTCTGTTTTCTCCTATATTGATAGATGTATTTGGAACTCTAAATCCAACAGGGTTTGTGCTAGCTTCTTGAAACTTGACACAATAAAGTAGTTTCACGTTCTATCTCTACGTTTTGTTTCCTCTTGATGTAGCCCTAAGCAGTTACTGGTGGGAAACACTTTCATGGAAAGGGGTTGCCAAGCTTCCTAAAATTACGAATCTCCAGAAATCTCAGCAAATATTTTTTCACCCAAACTGGATGATACTTTCAGGTAATGATCAGTACACTAAGGCGACTTGGTTCCCCAAATTTCGTTCTTCTATGTTGAAGCGTTCGTTTGCAGTAACACTTTGAATTTTTAGGTTTCACTCTGTTTTCTCCTATATTGATAGATGTATTTGGAACTCTAAATCCAACACGGTTTGTGCTAGCTTCTTGAAACTTGACACAATAAAGTAGTTTCACGTTCTATCTCTATGTTTTGTTTCCTCTTGATGTAGCCCTAAGCAGTGACTGGCGAGAAACACTTTCATGGAAAGGGGTTGCCAGGCATCCCAAAATTACGAATCTCCAGAAATCTCAGCAAATATTTTTTCACCCAAACTGGATGATACTTTCAGGTAATGATCAGTACACTAAGTCGACTTGGTTCCCCAAATTTCGTTCTTCTATGTTGAAGCGTTCGTTTCCAGTAACAGTTTGAATTTTTAGGTTTCACTCTGTTTTCTCCTATATTGATAGATGTATTTGGAACTCTAAATGCAACAGGGTTTGTGCTAGCTTCTTGAAACTTGACACAATAAAGTAGTTTCACGTTCTATCTCTACGTTTTGTTTCCTCTTGATGTAGCCCTAAGCAGTTACTGGCGGGAAACACTTTCATGGAAAGGGGTTGCCAAGCTTCCTAAAATTACGAATCTCCAGAAATCTCAGCAAATATTTTTTCACCCAAACTGGATGATACTTTCAGGTAATGATCAGTACACTAAGGCGACTTGGTTCCCCAAATTTCGTTCTTCTATGTTGAAGCGTTCGTTTGCAGTAACACTTTGAATTTTTAGGTTTCACTCTGTTTTCTCCTATATTGATAGATGTATTTGGAACTCTAAATCCAACACGGTTTGTGCTAGCTTCTTGAAACTTGACACAATAAAGTAGTTTCACGTTCTATCTCTATGTTTTGTTTCCTCTTGATGTAGCCCTAAGCAGTGACTGGCGAGAAACACTTTCATGGAAAGGGGTTGCCAGGCTTCCCAAAATTACGAATCTCCAGAAATCTCAGCAAATATTTTTTCACCCAAACTGGATGATACTTTCAGGTAATGATCAGTACACTAAGGCGACTTGGTTCCAAAATTTCGTTCTTCTATGTTGAAGCGTTCGTTTCCAGTAACAGTTTGAATTTTTAGGTTTCACTCTGTTTTCTCCTATATTGATAGATGTATTTGGAACTCTAAATCCAACAGGGTTTGTGCTAGCTTCTTGAAACTTGACACAATAAAGTAGTTTCACGTTCTATCTCTACGTTTTGTTTCCTCTTGATGTAGCCCTAAGCTGTTACTGGCAGGAAACACTTTCATGGAAAGGGGTTGCCAAGCTTCCTAAAATTACGAATCTCCAGAAATCTCAGCAAATATTTTTTCACCCAAACTGGATGATACTTTCAGGTAATGATCAGTACACTAAGGCGACTTGGTTCCCCAAATTTCGTTCTTCTATGTTGAAGCGTTCGTTTCCAGTAACACTTTGAATTTTTAGGTTTCACTCTGTTTTCTCCTATATTGATTGATGTATTTGGAATTCTAAATCCAACACGGTTTGTGCTGGCTTCTTGAAACATGACACAATAAAGTAGTTTCACGTTCTATCTCTATGTTTTGTTTCCTCTTGATGTAGCCCAATGCAGTGACTGGCGAGAAACACTTTCATGGAAAAAGGTTGCCAGGCTTCCCAAAATTACGAATCTCCAGAAATCTCAGCAAATATTTTTTCACCCAAACTGGATGATACTTTCAGGTAATGATCAGTACACTAAGGCGACTTGGTTCCCCAAATTTCGTTCTTCTATGTTGAAGCGTTCGTTTCCAGTAACAGTTTGAATTTTTAGGTTTCACTCTGTTTTCTCCTATATTGATAGATGTATTTGGAACTCTAAATCCAACACGGTTTGTGCTAGCTTCTTGAAACATGACACAATAAAGTAGTTTCACGTTCTATCTCTATGTTTTGTTTCCTCTTGATGTAGCCCAATGCAGTCACTGGCGAGAAACACTTTCATAGAAAGGGGTTGCCAGGCTTCCCAAAATTACGAATCTCCAGAAATCTCAGCAAATATTTTTTCACCCAAACTGGATGATACTTTCAGGTAATGATCAGTACACTAAGGCGACTTGGTTCCCCAAATTTCGTTCTTCTATGTTGAAGCGTTCGTTTCCAGTAACAGTTTGAATTTTTAGGTTTCACTCTGTTTTCTCTTATATTGATAGATGTATTTGGAACTCTAAATCCAACACGGTTTGTGCTAGCTTCTTGAAACATGACACAATAAAGTAGTTTCACGTTCTATCTCTACGTTTTGTTTCCTCTTGATGTAGCCCAATGCAGTGACTGGCGAGAAACACTTTCATGGAAAGGGGTTGCCAGGCTTCCCAAAATTACGAATCTCCAGAAATCTCAGCAAATATTTTTTCACCCAAACTGGATGATACTTTCAGTTAATGATCAGTACACTAAGGCGACTTGGTTCCCCAAATTTCGTTCTTCTATGTTGAAGCGTTCGTTTCCAGTAACACTTTGAATTTTTAGGTTTCACTCTGTTTTCTCCTATATTGATAGATGTATTTGGAACTCTAAATCCAACAGTGTTTGTGCTAGCTTCTTGAAACTTGACACAATAAAGTAGTTTCACGTTCTATCTCTACGTTTTGTTTCCTCTTGATGTAGCCCTAAGCAGTAACTGGCGAGAAACACTTTCATGGAAAGGGGTTGCCAAGCTTCCTAAAATTACGAATCTCCAGAAATCTCAGCAAATATTTTTTCACCCAAACTGAATGATACTTTCAGGTAATGATCAGTACACTAAGGCGACTTGGTTCCCCAAATTTCGTTCTTCTATGTTGAAGCGTTCGTTTGCAGTAACACTTTGAATTTTTAGGTTTCACTCTGTTTTCTCCTATATTGATAGATGTATTTGGAACTCTAAATCCAACACGGTTTGTGCTAGCTTCTTGAAACTTGACACAATAAAGTAGTTTCACGTTCTATCTCTATGTTTTGTTTCCTCTTGATGTAGCCCTAAGCAGTGACTGGCGAGAAACACTTTCATGGAAAGGGGTTGCCAGGCTTCCCAAAATTACGAATCTCCAGAAATCTCAGCAAATATTTTTTCACCCAAACTGGATGATACTTTCAGGTAATGATCAGTACACTAAGGCGACTTGGTTCCCCAAATTTCGTTCTTCTATGTTGAAGCGTTCGTTTGCAGTAACACTTTGAATTTTTAGGTTTCACTCTGTTTTCTCCTATATTGATAGATGTATTTGGAACTCTAAATCCAACAGGGTTTGTGCTAGCTTCTTGAAACTTGACACAATAAAGTAGTTTCACGTTCTATCTCTACGTTTTGTTTCCTCTTGATGTAGCCCTAAGCAGTTACTGGCGGGAAACACTTTCATGGAAAGGGGTTGCCAAGCTTCCTAAAATTACGAATCTCCAGAAATCTCAGCAAATATTTTTTCACCCAAACTGGATGATACTTTCAGGTAATGATCAGTACACTAAGGCGACTTGGTTCCCCAAATTTCGTTCTTCTATGTTGAAGCGTTCGTTTGCAGTAACACTTTGAATTTTTAGGTTTCACTCTGTTTTCTCCTATATTGATAGATGTATTTGGAACTCTAAATCCAACACGGTTTGTGCTAGCTTCTTGAAACTTGACACAATAAAGTAGTTTCACGTTCTATCTCTATGTTTTGTTTCCTCTTGATGTAGCCCTAAGCAGTGACTGGCGAGAAACACTTTCATGGAAAGGGGTTGCCAGGCTTCCCAAAATTACGAATCTCCAGAAATCTCAGCAAATATTTTTTCACCCAAACTGGATGATACTTTCAGGTAATGATCAGTACACTAAGGCGACTTGGTTCCCCAAATTTCGTTCTTCTATGTTGAAGCGTTCGTTTCCAGTAACAGTTTGAATTTTTAGGTTTCACTCTGTTTTCTCCTATATTGATAGATGTATTTGGAACTCTAAATCCAACAGGGTTTGTGCTAGCTTCTTGAAACTTGACACAATAAAGTAGTTTCACGTTCTATCTCTACGTTTTGTTTCCTCTTGATGTAGCCCTAAGCTGTTACTGGCGGGAAACACTTTCATGGAAAGGGGTTGCCAAGCTTCCTAAAATTACGAATCTCCAGAAATCTCAGCAAATATTTTTTCACCCAAACTGGATGATACTTTCAGGTAATGATCAGTACACTAAGGCGACTTGGTTCCCCAAATTTCGTTTTTCTATGTTGAAGCGTTCGTTTCCAGTAACACTTTGAATTTTTAGGTTTCACTCTGTTTTCTCCTATATTGATAGATGTATTTGGAACTCTAAATCCAACACGGTTTGTGCTGGCTTCTTGAAACATGACACAATAAAGTAGTTTCACATTCTATCTCTATGTTTTGTTTCCTCTTGATGTAGTCCAATGCAGTGACTGGCGAGAAACACTTTCATGGAAAGGGGTTGCCAAGCTTCCCAAAATTACGAATCTCCAGAAATCTCAGCAAATATTTTTTCACCCAAACTGGATGATACTTTCAGGTAATGATCAGTACACTAAGGCGACTTGGTTCCCCAAATTTCGTTCTTCTATGTTGAAGCGTTCGTTTCCAGTAACAGTTTGAATTTTTAGGTTTCACTCTGTTTTCTCCTATATTGATAGATGTATTTGGAACTCTAAATCCAACACGGTTTGTGCTAGCTTCTTGAAACATGACACAATAAAGTAGTTTCATGTTCTATCTCTATGTTTTGTTTCCTCTTGATGTAGCCCAATGCAGTGACTGGCGAGAAACACTTTCATGGAAACGGGTTGCCAGGCTTCCCAAAATTACGAATCTCCAGAAATCTCAGCAAATATTTTTTCACCCAAACTGGATGATACTTTCAGGTAATGATCAGTACACTAAGGCGACTTGGTTCCCCAAATTTCGTTCTTCTATGTTGAAGCGTTCGTTTCCAGTAACAGTTTGAATTTTTAGGTTTCACTCTGTTTTCTCCTATATTGATAGATGTGTTTGGAACTCTAAATCCAACACGGTTTGTGCTAGGTTCTTGAAACTTGACACAATAAAGTAGTTTCACGTTCTATCTCTATGTTTTGTTTCCTCTTGATGTAGCCTTAAGCAGTGACTGGCGAGAAACACTTTCATGGAAAGGGGTTGCCAAGCTTCCTAAAATTACGAATCTCCAGAAATCTCAGCAAATATTTTTTCACCCAAACTGGATGATACTTTCAGGTAATGATCAATACACTAAGGCGACTTGGTTCCCCAAATTTCGTTCTTCTATGTTGAAGCGTTCGTTTCCAGTAACACTTTGAATTTTTAGGTTTCACTCTGTTTTCTCCTATATTGATAGATGTATTTGGAACTCTAAATCCAACAGGGTTTGTGCTGGCTTCTTGAAACATGACACAATAAAGTAGTTTCACGTTCTATCTCTATGTTTTGTTTCCTCTTGATGTAGCCCAATGCAGTGACTGGCGAGAAACACTTTCATGGAAAAAGGTTGCCAGGCTTCCCAAAATTACGAATCTCCAGAAATCTCAGCAAATATTTTTTCACCCAAACTGGATGATACTTTCAGGTAATGATCAGTACACTAAGCCGACTTGGTTCCCCAAATTTCGTTCTTCTATGTTGAAGCGTTCGTTTCCAGTAACAGTTTGAATTTTTAGGTTTCACTCTGTTTTCTCCTATATTGATAGATGTATTTGGAACTCTAAATCCAACACGGTTTGTGCTAGCTTCTTGAAACATGACACAATAAAGTAGTTTCACGTTCTATCTCTATGTTTTGTTTCCTCTTGATGTAGCCCAATGCAGTCACTGGCGAGAAACACTTTCATATAAAGGGGTTGCCAGGCTTCCCAAAATTACGAATCTACAGAAATCTCAGGAAATATTTTTTCACCCAAACTGGATGATACTTTCAGGTAATGATCAGTACACTAAGGCGACTTGGTTCCCCAAATTTCGTTCTTCTATGTTGAAGCGTTCGTTTCCAGTAACAGGTTGAATTTTTAGGTTTCACTCTGTTTTCTCTTATATTGATAGATGTATTTGGAACTCTAAATCCAACACGGTTTGTGCTAGCTTCTTGAAACATGACACAATAAAGTAGTTTCACGTTCTATCTCTACGTTTTGTTTCCCATTGTTGTAGCCCAATGCAGTGACTTGCGAGAAACACTTTCATGGAAAGGGGTTGCCAGGCTTCCCAAAATTACGAATCTCCAGAAATCTCAGCAAATATTTTTTCACCCAAACTGGATGATACTTTCAGGTAATGATCAGTACACTAAGGCGACTTGGTTCCCCAAATTTCGTTCTTCTATGTTGAAGCGTTCGTTTCCAGTAACACTTTGAATTTTTAGGTTTCACTCTGTTTTCTCCTATATTGATAGATGTATTTGGAACTCTAAATCCAACAGTGTTTGTGCTAGCTTCTTGAAACTTGACACAATAAAGTAGTTTCACGTTCTATCTCTACGTTTTGTTTCCTCTTTATGTAGCCCTAAGCAGTAACTGGCGAGAAACACTTTCATGGAAAGGGGTTGCCAAGCTTCCTAAAATTACGAATCTCCAGAAATCTCAGCAAATATTTTTTCACCCAAACTGAATGATACTTTCAGGTAATGATCAGTACACTAAGGCGACTTGGTTCCCCAAATTTCGTTCTTCTATGTTGAAGCGTTCGTTTGCAGTAACACTTTGAATTTTTAGGTTTCACTCTGTTTTCTCCTATATTGATAGATGTATTTGGAACTCTAAATCCAACACGGTTTGTGCTAGCTTCTTGAAACTTGACACAATAAAGTAGTTTCACGTTCTATCTCTATGTTTTGTTTCCTCTTGATGTAGCCCTAAGCAGTGACTGGCGAGAAACACTTTCATGGAAAGGGGTTGCCAGGCTTCCCAAAATTACGAATCTCCAGAAATCTCAGCAAATATTTTTTCACCCAAACTGGATGATACTTTCAGGTAATGATCAGTACACTAAGGCGACTTGGTTCCCCAAATTTCGTTCTTCTATGTTGAAGCGTTCGTTTCCAGTAACAGTTTGAATTTTTAGGTTTCACTCTGTTTTCTCCTATATTGATAGATGTATTTGGAACTCTAAATCCAACAGGGTTTGTGCTAGCTTCTTGAAACTTGACACAATAAAGTAGTTTCACGTTCTATCTCTACGTTTTGTTTCCTCTTGATGTAGCCCTAAGCAGTTACTGGCGGGAAACACTTTCATGGAAAGGGGTTGCCAAGCTTCCTAAAATTACGAATCTCCAGAAATCTCAGCAAATATTTTTTCACCCAAACTGGATGATACTTTCAGGTAATGATCAGTACACTAAGGCGACTTGGTTCCCCAAATTTCGTTCTTCTATGTTGAAGCGTTCGTTTGCAGTAACACTTTGAATTTTTAGGTTTCACTCTGTTTTCTCCTATATTGATAGATGTATTTGGAACTCTAAATCCAACACGGTTTGTGCTAGCTTCTTGAAACTTGACACAATAAAGTAGTTTCACGTTCTATCTCTATGTTTTGTTTCCTCTTGATGTAGCCCTAAGCAGTGACTGGCGAGAAACACTTTCATGGAAAGGGGTTGCCAAGCTTCCTAAAATTACGAATCTCCAGAAATCTCAGCAAATATTTTTTCACCCAAACTAGATGATACTTTCAGGTAATGATCAGTACACTAAGGCGACTTGGTTCCCCAAATTTCGTTCTTCTATGTTGAAGCGTTCGTTTCCAGTAACACTTTGAATTTTTAGGTTTCACTCTGTTTTCTCCTATATTGATAGATGTATTTGGAACTCTAAATCCAACAGTGTTTGTGCTAGCTTCTTGAAACTTGACACAATAAAGTAGTTTCACGTTCTATCTCTACGTTTTGTTTCCTCTTGATGTAGCCCTAAGCAGTAACTGGCGAGAAACACTTTCATGGAAAGGGGTTGCCAAGCTTCCTAAAATTACGAATCTCCAGAAATCTCAGCAAATATTTTTTCACCCAAACTGAATGATACTTTCAGATAATGATCAGTACACTAAGGCGACTTGGTTCCCCAAATTTCGTTCTTCTATGTTGAAGCGTTCGTTTGCAGTAACACTTTGAATTTTTAGGTTTCACTCTGTTTTCTCCTATATTGATAGATGTATTTGGAACTCTAAATCCAACACGGTTTGTGCTAGCTTCTTGAAACTTGACACAATAAAGTAGTTTCACGTTCTATCTCTATGTTTTGTTTCCTCTTGATGTAGCCCTAAGCAGTGACTGGCGAGAAACACTTTCATGGAAAGGGGTTGCCAGGCTTCCCAAAATTACGAATCTCCAGAAATCTCAGCAAATATTTTTTCACCCAAACTGGATGATACTTTCAGGTAATGATCAGTACACTAAGGCGACTTGGTTCCCCAAATTTCGTTCTTCTATGTTGAAGCGTTCGTTTCCAGTAACACTTTGAATTTTTAGGTTTCACTCTGTTTTCTCCTATATTGATAGATGTATTTGGAACTCTAAATCCAACAGGGTTTGTGCTGGCTTCTTGAAACATGACACAATAAAGTAGTTTCACGTTCTATCTCTATGTTTTGTTTCCTCTTGATGTAGCCCAATGCAGTGACTGGCGAGAAACACTTTCATGGAAAAAGGTTGCCAGGCTTCCCAAAATTACGAATCTCCAGAAATCTCAGCAAATATTTTTTCACCCAAACTGGATGATACTTTCAGGTAATGATCAGTACACTAAGGCGACTTGGTTCCCCAAATTTCGTTCTTCTATGTTGAAGCGTTCGTTTCCAGTAACAGTTTGAATTTTTAGGTTTCACTCTGTTTTCTCCTATATTGATAGATGTATTTGGAACTCTAAATCCAACACGGTTTGTGCTAGCTTCTTGAAACATGACACAATAAAGTAGTTTCACGTTCTATCTCTACGTTTTGTTTCCTCTTGATGTAGCCCAATGCAGTCACTGGCGAGAAACACTTTCATAGAAAGGGGTTGCCAGGCTTCCCAAAATTACGAATCTAAAGAAATCTCAGCAAATATTTTTTCACCCAAACTGGATGATACTTTCAGGTAATGATCAGTACACTAAGGCGACTTGGTTCCCCAAATTTCGTTCTTCTATGTTGAAGCGTTCGTTTCCAGTAACAGTTTGAATTTTTAGGTTTCACTCTGTTTTCTCTTATATTGATAGATGTATTTGGAACTCTAAATCCAACACGGTTTGTGCTAGCTTCTTGAAACATGACACAATAAAGTAGTTTCACGTTCTATCTCTACGTTTTGTTTCCCATTGATGTAGCCCAATGCAGTGACTGGCGAGAAACACTTTCATGGAAAGGGGTTGCCAGGCTTCCCAAAATTACGAATCTCCAGAAATCTCAGCAAATATTTTTTCACCCAAACTGGATGATACTTTCAGGTAATGATCAGTACACTAAGGCGACTTGGTTCCCCAAATTTCGTTCTTCTATGTTGAAGCGTTCGTTTCCAGTAACACTTTGAATTTTTAGGTTTCACTCTGTTTTCTCCTATATTGATAGATGTATTTGGAACTCTAAATCCAACAGTGTTTGTGCTAGCTTCTTGAAACTTGACACAATAAAGTAGTTTCACGTTCTATCTCTACGTTTTGTTTCCTCTTTATGTAGCCCTAAGCAGTAACTGGCGAGAAACACTTTCATGGAAAGGGGTTGCCAAGCTTCCTAAAATTACGAATCTCCAGAAATCTCAGCAAATATTTTTTCACCCAAACTGAATGATACTTTCAGGTAATGATCAGTACACTAAGGCGACTTGGTTCCCCAAATTTCGTTCTTCTATGTTGAAGCGTTCGTTTGCAGTAAGACTTTGAATTTTTAGGTTTCACTCTGTTTTCTCCTATATTGATAGATGTATTTGGAACTCTAAATCCAACACGGTTTGTGCTAGCTTCTTGAAACTTGACACAATAAAGTAGTTTCACGTTCTATCTCTATGTTTTGTTTCCTCTTGATGTAGCCCTAAGCAGTGACTGGCGAGAAACACTTTCATGGAAAGGGGTTGCCAGGCTTCCCAAAATTACGAATCTCCAGAAATCTCAGCAAATATTTTTTCACCCAAACTGGATGATACTTTCAGGTAATGATCAGTACACTAAGGTGACTTGGTTCCCCAAATTTCGTTCTTCTATGTTGAAGCGTTCGTTTCCAGTAACAGTTTGAATTTTTAGGTTTCACTCTGTTTTCTCCTATATTGATAGATGTATTTGGAACTCTAAATCCAACACGGTTTGTGCTAGCTTCTTGAAACTTGACACAATAAAGTAGTTTCACGTTCTATCTCTATGTGTTGTTTCCTCTTGATGTAGCCCTAAGCAGTGACTGGCGAGAAACACTTTCATGGAAAGGGGTTGCCAAGCTTCCTAAAATTACGAATCTCCAGAAATCTCAGCAAATATTTTTTCACCCAAACTAGATGATACTTTCAGGTAATGATCAGTACACTAAGGCGACTTGGTTCCCCAAATTTCGTTCTTCTATGTTGAAGCGTTCGTTTCCAGTAACACTTTGAATTTTTAGGTTTCACTCTGTTTTCTCCTATATTGATAGATGTATTTGGAACTCTAAATCCAACAGTGTTTGTGCTAGCTTCTTGAAACTTGACACAATAAAGTAGTTTCACGTTCTATCTCTACGTTTTGTTTCCTCTTGATGTAGCCCTAAGCAGTAACTGGCGAGAAACACTTTCATGGAAAGGGGTTGCCAAGCTTCCTAAAATTACGAATCTCCAGAAATCTCAGCAAATATTTTTTCACCCAAACTGAATGATACTTTCAGGTAATGATCAGTACACTAAGGCGACTTGGTTCCCCAAATTTCGTTCTTCTATGTTGAAGCGTTCGTTTGCAGTAACACTTTGAATTTTTAGGTTTCACTCTGTTTTCTCCTATATTGATAGATGTATTTGGAACTCTAAATCCAACACGGTTTGTGCTAGCTTCTTGAAACTTGACACAATAAAGTAGTTTCACGTTCTATCTCTATGTTTTGTTTCCTCTTGATGTAGCCCTAAGCAGTGACTGGCGAGAAACACTTTCATGGAAAGGGGTTGCCAGGCTTCCCAAAATTACGAATCTCCAGAAATCTCAGCAAATATTTTTTCACCCAAACTGGATGATACTTTCAGGTAATGATCAGTACACTAAGGCGACTTGGTTCCCCAAATTTCGTTCTTCTATGTTGAAGCGTTCGTTTCCAGTAACACTTTGAATTTTTAGGTTTCACTCTGTTTTCTCCTATATTGATAGATGTATTTGGAACTCTAAATCCAACAGGGTTTGTGCTGGCTTCTTGAAACATGACACAATAAAGTAGTTTCACGTTCTATCTCTATGTTTTGTTTCCTCTTGATGTAGCCCAATGCAGTGACTGGCGAGAAACACTTTCATGGAAAAAGGTTGCCAGGCTTCCCAAAATTACGAATCTCCAGAAATCTCAGCAAATATTTTTTCACCCAAACTGGATGATACTTTCAGGTAATGATCAGTACACTAAGGCGACTTGGTTCCCCAAATTTCGTTCTTCTATGTTGAAGCGTTCGTTTCCAGTAACAGTTTGAATTTTTAGGTTTCACTCTGTTTTCTCCTATATTGATAGATGTATTTGGAACTCTAAATCCAACACGGTTTGTGCTAGCTTCTTGAAACATGACACAATAAAGTAGTTTCACGTTCTATCTCTACGTTTTGTTTCCTCTTGATGTAGCCCAATGCAGTCACTGGCGAGAAACACTTTCATAGAAAGGGGTTGCCAGGCTTCCCAAAATTACGAATCTCCAGAAATCTCAGCAAATATTTTTTCACCCAAACTGGATGATACTTTCAGGTAATGATCAGTACACTAAGGCGACTTGGTTCCCCAAATTTCGTTCTTCTATGTTGAAGCGTTCGTTTCCAGTAACAGTTTGAATTTTTAGGTTTCACTCTGTTTTCTCTTATATTGATAGATGTATTTGGAACTCTAAATCCAACACGGTTTGTGCTAGCTTCTTGAAACATGACACAATAAAGTAGTTTCACGTTCTATCTCTACGTTTTGTTTCCCATTGATGTAGCCCAATGCAGTGACTGGCGAGAAACACTTTCATGGAAAGGGGTTGCCAGGCTTCCCAAAATTACGAATCTCCAGAAATCTCAGCAAATATTTTTTCACCCAAACTGGATGATACTTTCAGGTAATGATCAGTACACTAAGGCGACTTGGTTCCCCAAATTTCGTTCTTCTATGTTGAAGCGTTCGTTTCCAGTAACACTTTGAATTTTTAGGTTTCACTCTGTTTTCTCCTATATTGATAGATGTATTTGGAACTCTAAATCCAACAGTGTTTGTGCTAGCTTCTTGAAACTTGACACAATAAAGTAGTTTCACGTTCTATCTCTACGTTTTGTTTCCTCTTTATGTAGCCCTAAGCAGTAACTGGCGAGAAACACTTTCATGGAAAGGGGTTGCCAAGCTTCCTAAAATTACGAATCTCCAGAAATCTCAGCAAATATTTTTTCACCCAAACTGAATGATACTTTCAGGTAATGATCAGTACACTAAGGCGACTTGGTTCCCCAAATTTCGTTCTTCTATGTTGAAGCGTTCGTTTGCAGTAAGACTTTGAATTTTTAGGTTTCACTCTGTTTTCTCCTATATTGATAGATGTATTTGGAACTCTAAATCCAACACGGTTTGTGCTAGCTTCTTGAAACTTGACACAATAAAGTAGTTTCACGTTCTATCTCTATGTTTTGTTTCCTCTTGATGTAGCCCTAAGCAGTGACTGGCGAGAAACACTTTCATGGAAAGGGGTTGCCAGGCTTCCCAAAATTACGAATCTCCAGAAATCTCAGCAAATATTTTTTCACCCAAACTGGATGATACTTTCAGGTAATGATCAGTACACTAAGGTGACTTGGTTCCCCAAATTTCGTTCTTCTATGTTGAAGCGTTCGTTTCCAGTAACAGTTTGAATTTTTAGGTTTCACTCTGTTTTCTCCTATATTGATAGATGTATTTGGAACTCTAAATCCAACACGGTTTGTGCTAGCTTCTTGAAACTTGACACAATAAAGTAGTTTCACGTTCTATCTCTATGTGTTGTTTCCTCTTGATGTAGCCCTAAGCAGTGACTGGCGAGAAACACTTTCATGGAAAGGGGTTGCCAAGCTTCCTAAAATTACGAATCTCCAGAAATCTCAGCAAATATTTTTTCACCCAAACTAGATGATACTTTCAGGTAATGATCAGTACACTAAGGCGACTTGGTTCCCCAAATTTCGTTCTTCTATGTTGAAGCGTTCGTTTCCAGTAACACTTTGAATTTTTAGGTTTCACTCTGTTTTCTCCTATATTGATAGATGTATTTGGAACTCTAAATCCAACAGTGTTTGTGCTAGCTTCTTGAAACTTGACACAATAAAGTAGTTTCACGTTCTATCTCTACGTTTTGTTTCCTCTTGATGTAGCCCTAAGCAGTAACTGGCGAGAAACACTTTCATGGAAAGGGGTTGCCAAGCTTCCTAAAATTACGAATCTCCAGAAATCTCAGCAAATATTTTTTCACCCAAACTGAATGATACTTTCAGGTAATGATCAGTACACTAAGGCGACTTGGTTCCCCAAATTTCGTTCTTCTATGTTGAAGCGTTCGTTTGCAGTAACACTTTGAATTTTTAGGTTTCACTCTGTTTTCTCCTATATTGATAGATGTATTTGGAACTCTAAATCCAACACGGTTTGTGCTAGCTTCTTGAAACTTGACACAATAAAGTAGTTTCACGTTCTATCTCTATGTTTTGTTTCCTCTTGATGTAGCCCTAAGCAGTGACTGGCGAGAAACACTTTCATGGAAAGGGGTTGCCAGGCTTCCCAAAATTACGAATCTCCAGAAATCTCAGCAAATATTTTTTCACCCAAACTGGATGATACTTTCAGGTAATGATCAGTACACTAAGGCGACTTGGTTCCCCAAATTTCGTTCTTCTATGTTGAAGCGTTCGTTTCCAGTAACACTTTGAATTTTTAGGTTTCACTCTGTTTTCTCCTATATTGATAGATGTATTTGGAACTCTAAATCCAACAGGGTTTGTGCTGGCTTCTTGAAACATGACACAATAAAGTAGTTTCACGTTCTATCTCTATGTTTTGTTTCCTCTTGATGTAGCCCAATGCAGTGACTGGCGAGAAACACTTTCATGGAAAAAGGTTGCCAGGCTTCCCAAAATTACGAATCTCCAGAAATCTCAGCAAATATTTTTTCACCCAAACTGGATGATACTTTCAGGTAATGATCAGTACACTAAGGCGACTTGGTTCCCCAAATTTCGTTCTTCTATGTTGAAGCGTTCGTTTCCAGTAACAGTTTGAATTTTTAGGTTTCACTCTGTTTTCTCCTATATTGATAGATGTATTTGGAACTCTAAATCCAACACGGTTTGTGCTAGCTTCTTGAAACATGACACAATAAAGTAGTTTCACGTTCTATCTCTACTTTTTTTTTCCTCTTGATGTAGCCCAATGCAGTCACTGGCGAGAAACACTTTCATAGAAAGGGGTTGCCAGGCTTCCCAAAATTACGAATCTCCAGAAATCTCAGCAAATATTTTTTCACCCAAACTGGATGATACTTTCAGGTAATGATCAGTACACTAAGGCGACTTGGTTCCCCAAATTTCGTTCTTCTATGTTGAAGCGTTCGTTTCCAGTAACAGTTTGAATTTTTAGGTTTCACTCTGTTTTCTCTTATATTGATAGATGTATTTGGAACTCTAAATCCAACACGGTTTGTGCTAGCTTCTTGAAACATGACACAATAAAGTAGTTTCACGTTCTATCTCTACGTTTTGTTTCCCATTGATGTAGCCCAATGCAGTGACTGGCGAGAAACACTTTCATGGAAAGGGGTTGCCAGGCTTCCCAAAATTACGAATCTCCAGAAATCTCAGCAAATATTTTTTCACCCAAACTGGATGATACTTTCAGGTAATGATCAGTACACTAAGGCGACTTGGTTCCCCAAATTTCGTTCTTCTATGTTGAAGCGTTCGTTTCCAGTAACACTTTGAATTTTTAGGTTTCACTCTGTTTTCTCCTATATTGATAGATGTATTTGGAACTCTAAATCCAACAGTGTTTGTGCTAGCTTCTTGAAACTTGACACAATAAAGTAGTTTCACGTTCTATCTCTACGTTTTGTTTCCTCTTTATGTAGCCCTAAGCAGTAACTGGCGAGAAACACTTTCATGGAAAGGGGTTGCCAAGCTTCCTAAAATTACGAATCTCCAGAAATCTCAGCAAATATTTTTTCACCCAAACTGAATGATACTTTCAGGTAATGATCAGTACACTAAGGCGACTTGGTTCCCCAAATTTCGTTCTTCTATGTTGAAGCGTTCGTTTGCAGTAAGACTTTGAATTTTTAGGTTTCACTCTGTTTTCTCCTATATTGATAGATGTATTTGGAACTCTAAATCCAACACGGTTTGTGCTAGCTTCTTGAAACTTGACACAATAAAGTAGTTTCACGTTCTATCTCTATGTTTTGTTTCCTCTTGATGTAGCCCTAAGCAGTGACTGGCGAGAAACACTTTCATGGAAAGGGGTTGCCAGGCTTCCCAAAATTACGAATCTCCAGAAATCTCAGCAAATATTTTTTCACCCAAACTGGATGATACTTTCAGGTAATGATCAGTACACTAAGGTGACTTGGTTCCCCAAATTTCGTTCTTCTATGTTGAAGCGTTCGTTTCCAGTAACAGTTTGAATTTTTAGGTTTCACTCTGTTTTCTCCTATATTGATAGATGTATTTGGAACTCTAAATCCAACAGGGTTTGTGCTAGCTTCTTGAAACTTGACACAATAAAGTAGTTTCACGTTCTATCTCTACGTTTTGTTTCCTCTTGATGTAGCCCTAAGCAGTTACTGGCGGGAAACACTTTCATGGAAAGGGGTTGCCAAGCTTCCTAAAATTACGAATCTCCAGAAATCTCAGCAAATATTTTTTCACCCAAACTGGATGATACTTTCAGGTAATGATCAGTACACTAAGGCGACTTGGTTCCCCAAATTTCGTTCTTCTATGTTGAAGCGTTCGTTTGCAGTAACACTTTGAATTTTTAGGTTTCACTCTGTTTTCTCCTATATTGATAGATGTATTTGGAACTCTAAATCCAACAGTGTTTGTGCTAGCTTCTTGAAACTTGACACGATAAAGTAGTTTCACGTTCTATCTCTACGTTTTGTTTCCTCTTGATGTAGCCCTAAGCAGTAACTGGCGAGAAACACTTTCATGGAAAGGGGTTGCCAAGCTTCCTAAAATTACGAATCTCCAGAAATCTCAGCAAATATTTTTTCACCCAAACTGAATGATACTTTCAGGTAATGATCAGTACACTAAGGCGACTTGGTTCCCCAAATTTCGTTCTTCTATGTTGAAGCGTTCGTTTGCAGTAACACTTTGAATTTTTAGGTTTCACTCTGTTTTCTCCTATATTGATAGATGTATTTGGAACTCTAAATCCAACACGGTTTGTGCTAGCTTCTTGAAACTTGACACAATAAAGTAGTTTCACGTTCTATCTCTATGTTTTGTTTCCTCTTGATGTAGCCCTAAGCAGTGACTGGCGAGAAACACTTTCATGGAAAGGGGTTGCCAGGCTTCCCAAAATTACGAATCTCCAGAAATCTCAGCAAATATTTTTTCACCCAAACTGGATGATACTTTCAGGTAATGATCAGTACACTAAGGCGACTTGGTTCCCCAAATTTCGTTCTTCTATGTTGAAGCGTTCGTTTCCAGTAACAGTTTGAATTTTTAGGTTTCACTCTGTTTTCTCCTATATTGATAGATGTATTTGGAACTCTAAATCCAACAGTGTTTGTGCTAGCTTCTTGAAACTTGACACAATAAAGTAGTTTCACGTTCAATCTCTACGTTGTGTTTCCTCTTGATGTAGCCCTAAGCAGTAACTGGCGAGAAACACTTTCATGGAAAGGGGTTGCCAAGCTTCCTAAAATTACGAATCTCCAGAAATCTCAGCAAATATTTTTTCACCCAAACTGAATGATACTTTCAGGTAATGATCAGTACACTAAGGCGACTTGGTTCCCCAAATTTCGTTCTTCTATGTTGACGCGTTCGTTTGCAGTAACACTTTGAATTTTTAGGTTTCACTCTGTTTTCTCCTATATTGATAGATGTATTTGGAACTCTAAATCCAACACGGTTTGTGCTAGCTTCTTGAAACTTGACACAATAAAGTAGTTTCACGTTCTATCTCTATGTTGTGTTTCCTCTTGATGTAGCCCTAAGCAGTGACTGGCGAGAAACACTTTCATGGAAAGGGGTTGCCAGGCTTCCCAAAATTACGAATCTCCAGAAATCTCAGAAAATATTTTTTCACCCAAACTG
Source organism: Spermophilus citellus (assembly GCF_964194105.1). NCBI lineage: Eukaryota > Metazoa > Chordata > Mammalia > Rodentia > Sciuridae > Spermophilus > Spermophilus citellus. Next base: position 9,995,349 of record NC_138192.1, on the reverse strand, counting down.
AATGATACTTTCAGGTAATGATCAGTACACTAAGGCGACTTGGTTCCCCAAATTTCCTTCTTCTATGTTGAAGCGTTCGTTTCCAGTAACAGTTTGAATTTTTAGGTTTCACTCTGTTTTCTCCTATATTGATAGATGTATTTGTAACACTAAATCCAACACGGTTTGTGCTAGCTTCTTGAAACTTGACACAATAAAGTAGTTTCACGTTCTATCTCTATGTTTTGTTTCCTCTTGATGTAGCCTTAAGCAGTGACTGGCGAGAAACACTTTCATGGAAAGGGGTTGCCAAGCTTCCTAAAATTACGAATCTCCAGAAATCTCAGCAAATATTTTTTCACCCAAACTAGATGATACTTTCAGGTAATGATCAGTACACTAAGGCGACTTGGTTCCCCAAATTTCATTCTTCTATGTTGAAGCGTTCGTTTCCAGTAACACTTTGAATTTTTAGGTTTCACTCTGTTTTCTCCTATATTGATAGATGTATTTGGAACTCTAAATCCAACACGGTTTGTGCTAGCTTCTTGAAACTTGACACAATAAAGTAGTTTCACGTTCTATCTCTATGTTTTGTTTCCTCTTGATGTAGCCCTAAGCAGTGACTGGCGAGAAACACTTTCATGGAAAGGGGTTGCCAGGCTTCCCAAAATTACGAATCTCCAGAAATCTCAGCAAATATTTTTTCACCCAAACTGGATGATACTTTCAGGTAATGATCAGTACACTAAGGCGACTTGGTTCCCCAAATTTCGTTCTTCTATGTTGAAGCGTTCGTTTCCAGTAACAGTTTGAATTTTTAGGTTTCACTCTGTTTTCTCCTATATTGATAGATGTATTTGGAACTCTAAATCCAACAGGGTTTGTGCTAGCTTCTTGAAACTTGACACAATAAAGTAGTTTCACGTTCTATCTCTACGTTTTGTTTCCTCTTGATGTAGCCCTAAGCAGTGACTGGCGGGAAACACTTTCATGGAAAGGGGTTGCCAAGCTTCCTAAAATTACGAATCTCCAGAAATCTCAGCAAATATTTTTTCACCCAAACTGAATGATACTTTCAGGTAATGATCAGTACACTAAGGCGACTTGGTTCCCCAAATTTCGTTCTTCTATGTTGAAGCGTTCGTTTGCAGTAACACTTTGAATTTTTAGGTTTCACTCTGTTTTCTCCTATATTGATAGATGTATTTGGAACTCTAAATCCAACACGGTTTGTGCTAGCTTCTTGAAACTTGACACAATAAAGTAGTTTCACGTTCTATCTCTATGTTTTGTTTCCTCTTGATGTAGCCTTAAGCAGTGACTGGCGAGAAACACTTTCATGGAAAGGGGTTGCCAGGCTTCCCAAAATTACGAATCTCCAGAAATCTCAGCAAATATTTTTTCACCCAAACTGGATGATACTTTCAGGTAATGATCTGTACACTAAGGCGACTTGGTTCCCCAAATTTCGTTCTTCTATGTTGAAGCGTTCGTTTCCAGTAACAGTTTGAATTTTTAGGTTTCACTCTGTTTTCTCCTATATTGATAGATGTATTTGGAACTCTAAATCCAACACGGTTTGTGCTAGCTTCTTGAAACTTGACAAAATGAAGTAGTTTCATGTTCTATCTCTATGTTTTGTTTCCTCTTGATGTAGCCCTAAGCAGTGACTGGCGAGAAACACTTTCATGGAAAGGGGTTGCCAGGCTTCCCAAAATTACGAATCTCCAGAAATCTCAGCAAATATTTTTTCACCCAAACTGGATGATACTTTCAGGTAATGATCAGTACACTAAGGCGACTTGGTTCCCCAAATTTCGTTCTTCTATGTTGAAGCGTTCGTTTCCAGTAACACTTTGAATTTTTAGGTTTCACTCTGTTTTCTCCTATATTGATAGATGTATTTGGAACTCTAAATCCAACAGGGTTTGTGCTAGCTTCTTGAAACTTGACACAATAAAGTAGTTTCACGTTCTATCTCTACGTTTTGTTTCCTCTTGATGTAGCCCTAAGCAGTTACTGGCGGGAAACACTTTCATGGAAAGGGGTTGCCAAGCTTCCTAAAATTACGAATCTCCAGAAATCTCAGCAAATATTTTTTCACCCAAACTGGATGATACTTTCAGGTAATGATCAGTACACTAAGGCGACTTGGTTCCCCAAATTTCGTTCTTCTATGTTGAAGCGTTCGTTTGCAGTAACACTTTGAATTTTTAGGTTTCACTCTGTTTTCTCCTATATTGATAGATGTATTTGGAACTCTAAATCCAACAGTGTTTGTGCTAGCTTCTTGAAACTTGACACAATAAAGTAGTTTCACGTTCTATCTCTACGTTTTGTTTCCTCTTGATGTAGCCCTAAGCAGTAACTGGCGAGAAACACTTTCATGGAAAGGGGTTGCCAAGCTTCCTAAAATTACGAATCTCCAGAAATCTCAGGAAATATTTTTTCACCCAAACTGAATGATACTTTCAGGTAATGATCAGTACACTAAGGCGACTTGGTTCCCCAAATTTCGTTCTTCTATGTTGAAGCGTTCGTTTGCAGTAACACTTTGAATTTTTAGGTTTCACTCTGTTTTCTCCTATATTGATAGATGTATTTGGAACTCTAAATCCAACACGGTTTGTGCTAGCTTCTTGAAACTTGACACAATAAAGTAGTTTCACGTTCTATCTCTATGTTTTGTTTCCTCTTGATGTAGCCCTAAGCAGTGACTGGCGAGAAACACTTTCATGGAAAGGGGTTGCCAGGCTTCCCAAAATTACGAATCTCCAGAAATCTCAGCAAATATTTTTTCACCCAAACTGGATGATACTTTCAGGTAATGATCAGTACACTAAGGCGACTTGGTTCCCCAAATTTCGTTCTTCTATGTTGAAGCGTTCGTTTCCAGTAACAGTTTGAATTTTTAGGTTTCACTCTGTTTTCTCCTATATTGATAGATGTATTTGGAACTCTAAATCCAACAGTGTTTGTGCTAGCTTCTTGAAACTTGACACAATAAAGTAGTTTCACGTTCTATCTCTACGTTTTGTTTCCTCTTGATGTAGCCCTAAGCAGTAACTGGCGAGAAACACTTTCATGGAAAGGGGTTGCCAAGCTTCCTAAAATTACGAATCTCCAGAAATCTCAGCAAATATTTTTTCACCCAAACTGAATGATACTTTCAGGTAATGATCAGTACACTAAGGCGACTTGGTTCCCCAAATTTCGTTCTTCTATGTTGACGCGTTCGTTTGCAGTAACACTTTGAATTTTTAGGTTTCACTCTGTTTTCTCCTATATTGATAGATGTATTTGGAACTCTAAATCCAACACGGTTTGTGCTAGCTTCTTGAAACTTGACACAATAAAGTAGTTTCACGTTCTATCTCTATGTTTTGTTTCCTCTTGATGTAGCCCTAAGCAGTGACTGGCGAGAAACACTTTCATGGAAAGGGGTTGCCAGGCTTCCCAAAATTACGAATCTCCAGAAATCTCAGCAAATATTTTTTCACCCAAACTGAATGATACTTTCAGGTAATGATCAGTACACTAAGGCGACTTGGTTCCCCAAATTTCCTTCTTCTATGTTGAAGCGTTCGTTTCCAGTAACAGTTTGAATTTTTAGGTTTCACTCTGTTTTCTCCTATATTGATAGATGTATTTGTAACACTAAATCCAACACGGTTTGTGCTAGCTTCTTGAAACTTGACACAATAAAGTAGTTTCACGTTCTATCTCTATGTTTTGTTTCCTCTTGATGTAGCCTTAAGCAGTGACTGGCGAGAAACACTTTCATGGAAAGGGGTTGCCAAGCTTCCTAAAATTACGAATCTCCAGAAATCTCAGCAAATATTTTTTCACCCAAACTAGATGATACTTTCAGGTAATGATCAGTACACTAAGGCGACTTGGTTCCCCAAATTTCGTTCTTCTATGTTGAAGCGTTCGTTTCCAGTAACACTTTGAATTTTTAGGTTTCACTCTGTTTTCTCCTATATTGATAGATGTATTTGGAACTCTAAATCCAACACGGTTTGTGCTAGCTTCTTGAAACTTGACACAATAAAGTAGTTTCACGTTCTATCTCTATGTTTTGTTTCCTCTTGATGTAGCCCTAAGCAGTGACTGGCGAGAAACACTTTCATGGAAAGGGGTTGCCAGGCTTCCCAAAATTACGAATCTCCAGAAATCTCAGCAAATATTTTTTCACCCAAACTGGATGATACTTTCAGGTAATGATCAGTACACTAAGGCGACTTGGTTCCCCAAATTTCGTTCTTCTATGTTGAAGCGTTCGTTTCCAGTAACAGTTTGAATTTTTAGGTTTCACTCTGTTTTCTCCTATATTGATAGATGTATTTGGAACTCTAAATCCAACAGGGTTTGTGCTAGCTTCTTAAAACTTGACACAATAAAGTAGTTTCACGTTCTATCTCTACGTTTTGTTTCCTCTTGATGTAGCCCTAAGCAGTGACTGGCGGGAAACACTTTCATGGAAAGGGGTTGCCAAGCTTCCTAAAATTACGAATCTCCAGAAATCTCAGCAAATATTTTTTCACCCAAACTGAATGATACTTTCAGGTAATGATCAGTACACTAAGGCGACTTGGTTCCCCAAATTTCGTTCTTCTATGTTGAAGCGTTCGTTTGCAGTAACACTTTGAATTTTTAGGTTTCACTCTGTTTTCTCCTATATTGATAGATGTATTTGGAACTCTAAATCCAACACGGTTTGTGCTAGCTTCTTGAAACTTGACACAATAAAGTAGTTTCACGTTCTATCTCTATGTTTTGTTTCCTCTTGATGTAGCCTTAAGCAGTGACTGGCGAGAAACACTTTCATGGAAAGGGGTTGCCAGGCTTCCCAAAATTACGAATCTCCAGAAATCTCAGCAAATATTTTTTCACCCAAACTGGATGATACTTTCAGGTAATGATCAGTACACTAAGGCGACTTGGTTCCCCAAATTTCGTTCTTCTATGTTGAAGCGTTCGTTTCCAGTAACAGTTTGAATTTTTAGGTTTCACTCTGTTTTCTCCTATATTGATAGATGTATTTGGAACTCTAAATCCAACAGGGTTTGTGCTAGCTTCTTGAAACTTGACACAATAAAGTAGTTTCACGTTCTATCTCTACGTTTTGTTTCCTCTTGATGTAGCCCTAAGCAGTTACTGGCGGGAAACACTTTCATGGAAAGGGGTTGCCAAGCTTCCTAAAATTACGAATCTCCAGAAATCTCAGCAAATATTTTTTCACCCAAACTGGATGATACTTTCAGGTAATGATCAGTACACTAAGGCGACTTGGTTCCCCAAATTTCGTTCTTCTATGTTGAAGCGTTCGTTTGCAGTAACACTTTGAATTTTTAGGTTTCACTCTGTTTTCTCCTATATTGATAGATGTATTTGGAACTCTAAATCCAACAGTGTTTGTGCTAGCTTCTTGAAACTTGACACAATAAAGTAGTTTCACGTTCTATCTCTATGTTTTGTTTCCTCTTGATGTAGCCCTAAGCAGTGACTGGCGAGAAACACTTTCATGGAAAGGGGTTGCCAAGCTTCCTAAAATTACGAATCTCCAGAAATCTCAGCAAATATTTTTTCACCCAAACTAGATGATACTTTCAGGTAATGATCAGTACACTAAGGCGACTTGGTTCCCCAAATTTCGTTCTTCTATGTTGAAGCGTTCGTTTCCAGTAACACTTTGAATTTTTAGGTTTCACTCTGTTTTCTCCTATATTGATAGATGTATTTGGAACTCTAAATCCAACAGTGTTTGTGCTAGCTTCTTGAAACTTGACACAATAAAGTAGTTTCACGTTCTATCTCTACGTTTTGTTTCCTCTTGATGTAGCCCTAAGCAGTAACTGGCGAGAAACACTTTCATGGAAAGGGGTTGCCAAGCTTCCTAAAATTACGAATCTCCAGAAATCTCAGCAAACATTTTTTCACCCAAACTGAATGATACTTTCAGGTAATGATCAGTACACTAAGGCGACTTGGTTCCCCAAATTTCGTTCTTCTATGTTGAAGCGTTCGTTTGCAGTAACACTTTGAATTTTTAGGTTTCACTCTGTTTTCTCCTATATTGATAGATGTATTTGGAACTCTAAATCCAACACGGTTTGTGCTAGCTTCTTGAAACTTGACACAATAAAGTAGTTTCACGTTCTATCTCTATGTTTTGTTTCCTCTTGATGTAGCCCTAAGCAGTGACTGGCGAGAAACACTTTCATGGAAAGGGGTTGCCAGGCTTCCCAAAATTACGAATCTCCAGAAATCTCAGCAAATATTTTTTCACCCAAACTGGATGATACTTTCAGGTAATGATCAGTACACTAAGGCGACTTGGTTCCCCAAATTTCGTTCTTCTATGTTGAAGCGTTCGTTTGCAGTAACACTTTGAATTTTTAGGTTTCACTCTGTTTTCTCCTATATTGATAGATGTATTTGGAACTCTAAATCCAACAGGGTTTGTGCTAGCTTCTTGAAACTTGACACAATAAAGTAGTTTCACGTTCTATCTCTACGTTTTGTTTCCTCTTGATGTAGCCCTAAGCAGTAACTGGCGAGAAACACTTTCATGGAAAGGGGTTGCCAAGCTTCCTAAAATTACGAATCTCCAGAAATCTCAGCAAATATTTTTTCACCCAAACTGAATGATACTTTCAGGTAATGATCAGTACACTAAGGCGACTTGGTTCCCCAAATTTCGTTCTTCTATGTTGAAGCGTTCGTTTGCAGTAACACTTTGAATTTTTAGGTTTCACTCTGTTTTCTCCTATATTGATAGATGTATTTGGAACTCTAAATCCAACACGGTTTGTGCTAGCTTCTTGAAACTTGACACAATAAAGTAGTTTCACGTTCTATCTCTATGTTTTGTTTCCTCTTGATGTAGCCCTAAGCAGTGACTGGCGAGAAACACTTTCATGGAAAGGGGTTGCCAGGCTTCCCAAAATTACGAATCTCCAGAAATCTCAGCAAATATTTTTTCACCCAAACTGGATGATACTTTCAGGTAATGATCAGTACACTAAGGCGACTTGGTTCCCCAAATTTCGTTCTTCTATGTTGAAGCGTTCGTTTCCAGTAACAGTTTGAATTTTTAGGTTTCACTCTGTTTTCTCCTATATTGATAGATGTATTTGGAACTCTAAATCCAACAGGGTTTGTGCTAGCTTCTTGAAACTTGACACAATAAAGTAGTTTCACGTTCTATCTCTACGTTTTGTTTCCTCTTGATGTAGCCCTAAGCAGTTACTGGCGGGAAACACTTTCATGGAAAGGGGTTGCCAAGCTTCCTAAAATTACGAATCTCCAGAAATCTCAGCAAATATTTTTTCACCCAAACTGAATGATACTTTCAGGTAATGATCAGTACACTAAGGCGACTTGGTTCCCCAAATTTCGTTCTTCTATGTTGAAGCGTTCGTTTGCAGTAACACTTTGAATTTTTAGGTTTCACTCTGTTTTCTCCTATATTGATAGATGTATTTGGAACTCTAAATCCAACACGGTTTGTGCTAGCTTCTTGAAACTTGACACAATAAAGTAGTTTCACGTTCTATCTCTATGTTTTGTTTCCTCTTGATGTAGCCCTAAGCAGTGACTGGCGAGAAACACTTTCATGGAAAGGGGTTGCCAGGCTTCCCAAAATTACGAATCTCCAGAAATCTCAGCAAATATTTTTTCACCCAAACTGGATGATACTTTCAGGTAATGATCAGTACACTAAGGCGACTTGGTTCCCCAAATTTCGTTCTTCTATGTTGAAGCGTTCGTTTCCAGTAACAGTTTGAATTTTTAGGTTTCACTCTGTTTTCTCCTATATTGATAGATGTATTTGGAACTCTAAATCCAACAGGGTTTGTGCTAGCTTCTTGAAACTTGACACAATAAAGTAGTTTCACGTTCTATCTCTACGTTTTGTTTCCTCTTGATGTAGCCCTAAGCAGTTACTGGCGGGAAACACTTTCATGGAAAGGGGTTGCCAAGCTTCCTAAAATTACGAATCTCCAGAAATCTCAGCAAATATTTTTTCACCCAAACTGAATGATACTTTCAGGTAATGATCAGTACACTAAGGCGACTTGGTTCCCCAAATTTCGTTCTTCTATGTTGAAGCGTTCATTTGCAGTAACACTTTGAATTTTTAGGTTTCACTCTGTTTTCTCCTATATTGATAGATGTATTTGGAACTCTAAATCCAACACGGTTTGTGCTAGCTTCTTGAAACTTGACACAATAAAGTAGTTTCACGTTCTATCTCTATGTTTTGTTTCCTCTTGATGTAGCCCTAAGCAGTGACTGGCGAGAAACACTTTCATGGAAAGGGGTTGCCAGGCTTCCCAAAATTACGAATCTCCAGAAATCTCAGCAAATATTTTTTCACCCAAACTGGATGATACTTTCAGGTAATGATCAGTACACTAAGGCGACTTGGTTCCCCAAATTTCGTTCTTCTATGTTGAAGCGTTCGTTTCCAGTAACAGTTTGAATTTTTAGGTTTCACTCTGTTTTCTCCTATATTGATAGATGTATTTGGAACTCTAAATCCAACAGGGTTTGTGCTAGCTTCTTGAAACTTGACACAATAAAGTAGTTTCACGTTCTATCTCTACGTTTTGTTTCCTCTTGATGTAGCCCTAAGCAGTTACTGGCGGGAAACACTTTCATGGAAAGGGGTTGCCAAGCTTCCTAAAATTACAAATCTCCAGTAATCTCAGCAAATATTTTTTCACCCAAACTGGATGATACTTTCAGGTAATGATCAGTACACTAAGGCGACTTGGTTCCCCAAATTTCGTTCTTCTATGTTGAAGCGTTCGTTTGCAGTAACACTTTGAATTTTTAGGTTTCACTCTGTTTTCTCCTATATAGATAGATGTATTTGGAACTCTAAATCCAACACGGTTTGTGCTAGCTTCTTGAAACTTGACACAATAAAGTAGTTTCACGTTCTATCTCTATGTTTTGTTTCCTCTTGATGTAGCCCTAAGCAGTGACTGGCGAGAAACACTTTCATGGAAAGGGGTTGCCAGGCTTCCTAAAATTACGAATCTCCAGAAATCTCAGCAAATATTTTTTCACCCAAACTAGATGATACTTTCAGGTAATGATCAGTACACTAAGGCGACTTGGTTCCCCAAATTTCGTTCTTCCATGTTGAAGCGTTCGTTTCCAGTAACACTTTGAATTTTTAGGTTTCACTCTGTTTTCTCCTATATTGATAGATGTATTTGGAACTCTAAATCCAACAGTGTTTGTGCTAGCTTCTTGAAACTTGACACAATAAAGTAGTTTCACGTTCTATCTCTACGTTTTGTTTCCTCTTGATGTAGCCCTAAGCAGTAACTGGCGAGAAACACTTTCATGGAAAGGGGTTGCCAAGCTTCCTAAAATTACGAATCTCCAGAAATCTCAGCAAATATTTTTTCACCCAAACTGAATGATACTTTCAGGTAATGATCAGTACACTAAGGCGACTTGGTTCCCCAAATTTCGTTCTTCTATGTTGAAGCGTTCGTTTGCAGTAACACTTTGAATTTTTAGGTTTCACTCTGTTTTCTCCTATATTGATAGATGTATTTGGAACTCTAAATCCAACACGGTTTGTGCTAGCTTCTTGAAACTTGACACAATAAAGTAGTTTCACGTTCTGTCTCTATGTTTTGTTTCCTCTTGATGTAGCCCTAAGCAGTGACTGGCGAGAAACACTTTCATGGAAAGGGGTTGCCAGGCTTCCCAAAATTACGAATCTCCAGAAATCTCAGCAAATATTTTTTCACCCAAACTGGATGATACTTTCAGGTAATGATCAGTACACTAAGGCGACTTGGTTCCCCAAATTTCGTTGTTCTATGTTGAAGCGTTCGTTTCCAGTAACAGTTTGAATTTTTAGGTTTCACTCTGTTTACTCCTATATTGATAGATGTATTTGGAACTCTAAATCCAACACGGTTTGTGATAGCTTCTTGAAACTTGACACAATAAAGTAGTTTCACGTTCTATCTCTATGTTTTGTTTCCTCTTGATGTAGCCCTAAGCAGTGACTGGCGAGAAACACTTTCATGGAAAGGGGTTGCCAGGCTTCCTAAAATTACGAATCTCCAGAAATCTCAGCAAATATTTTTTCACCCAAACTAGATGATACTTTCAGGTAATGATCAGTACACTAAGGCGACTTGGTTCCCCAAATTTCGTTCTTCTATGTTGAAGCGTTCGTTTCCAGTAACACTTTGAATTTTTAGGTTTCACTCTGTTTTCTCCTATATTGATAGATGTATTTGGAACTCTAAATCCAACAGTGTTTGTGCTAGCTTCTTGAAACTTGACACAATAAAGTAGTTTCACGTTCTATCTCTACGTTTTGTTTCCTCTTGATGTAGCCCTAAGCAGTAACTGGCGAGAAACACTTTCATGGAAAGGGGTTGCCATGCTTCCTAAAATTACGAATCTCCAGAAATCTCAGCAAATATTTTTTCACCCAAACTGAATGATACTTTCAGGTAATGATCAGTACACTAAGGCGACTTGGTTCCCCAAATTTCGTTCTTCTATGTTGAAGCGTTCGTTTGCAGTAACACTTTGAATTTTTAGGTTTCACTCTGTTTTCTCCTATATTGATAGATGTATTTGGAACTCTAAATCCAACACGGTTTGTGCTAGCTTCTTGAAACTTGACACAATAAAGTAGTTTCACGTTCTATCTCTATGTTTTGTTTCCTCTTGATGTAGCCCTAAGCAGTGACTGGCGAGAAACACTTTCATGGAAAGGGGTTGCCAGGCTTCCCAAAATTACGAATCTCCAGAAATCTCAGCAAATATTTTTTCACCCAAACTGGATGATACTTTCAGGTAATGATCAGTACACTAAGGCGACTTGGTTCCCCAAATTTCGTTGTTCTATGTTGAAGCGTTCGTTTCCAGTAACAGTTTGAATTTTTAGGTTTCACTCTGTTTTCTCCTATATTGATAGATGTATTTGGAACTCTAAATCCAACAGGGTTTGTGCTAGCTTCTTGAAACTTGACACAATAAAGTAGTTTCACGTTCTATCTCTACGTTTTGTTTCCTCTTGATGTAGCCCTAAGCAGTTACTGGCGGGAAACACTTTCATGGAAAGGGGTTGCCAAGCTTCCTAAAATTACGAATCTCCAGAAATCTCAGCAAATATTTTTTCACCCAAACTGGATGATACTTTCAGGTAATGATCAGTACACTAAGGCGACTTGGTTCCCCAAATTTCGTTCTTCTATGTTGAAGCGTTCGTTTGCAGTAACACTTTGAATTTTTAGGTTTCACTCTGTTTTCTCCTATATTGATAGATGTATTTGGAACTCTAAATCCAACAGTGTTTGTGCTAGCTTCTTGAAACTTGACACAATAAAGTAGTTTCACGTTCTATCTCTATGTTTTGTTTCCTCTTGATGTAGCCTTAAGCAGTGACTGGCGAGAAACACTTTCATGGAAAGGGGTTGCCAAGCTTCCTAAAATTACGAATCTCCAGAAATCTCAGCAAATATTTTTTCACCCAAACTAGATGATACTTTCAGGTAATGATCAGTACACTAAGGCGACTTGGTTCCCCAAATTTCGTTCTTCTATGTTGAAGCGTTCGTTTCCAGTAACACTTTGAATTTTTAGGTTTCACTCTGTTTTCTCCTATATTGATAGATGTATTTGGAACTCTAAATCCAACAGTGTTTGTGCTAGCTTCTTGAAACTTGACACAATAAAGTAGTTTCACGTTCTATCTCTACGTTTTGTTTCCTCTTGATGTAGCCCTAAGCAGTAACTGGCGAGAAACACTTTCATGGAAAGGGGTTGCCAAGCTTCCTAAAATTACGAATCTCCAGAAATCTCAGCAAATATTTTTTCACCCAAACTGAATGATACTTTCAGGTAATGATCAGTACACTAAGGCGACTTGGTTCCCCAAATTTCGTTCTTCTATGTTGAAGCGTTCGTTTGCAGTAACACTTTGAATTTTTAGGTTTCACTCTGTTTTCTCCTATATTGATAGATGTATTTGGAACTCTAAACCCAACACGGTTTGTGCTAGCTTCTTGAAACTTGACACAATAAAGTAGTTTCACGTTCTATCTCTATGTTTTGTTTCCTCTTGATGTAGCCCTAAGCAGTGACTGGCGAGAAACACTTTCATGGAAAGGGGTTGCCAGGCTTCCCAAAATTACGAATCTCCAGAAATCTCAGCAAATATTTTTTCACCCAAACTGGATGATACTTTCAGGTAATGATCAGTACACTAAGGCGACTTGGTTCCCCAAATTTCGTTCTTCTATGTTGAAGCGTTCGTTTCCAGTAACAGTTTGAATTTTTAGGTTTCACTCTGTTTTCTCCTATATTGATAGATGTATTTGGAACTCTAAATCCAACAGGGTTTGTGCTAGCTTCTTGAAACTTGACACAATAAAGTAGTTTCACGTTCTATCTCTACGTTTTGTTTCCTCTTGATGTAGCCCTAAGCAGTTACTGGCGGGAAACACTTTCATGGAAAGGGGTTGCCAAGCTTCCTAAAATTACAAATCTCCAGTAATCTCAGCAAATATTTTTTCACCCAAACTGGATGATACTTTCAGGTAATGATCAGTACACTAAGGCGACTTGGTTCCCCAAATTTCGTTCTTCTATGTTGAAGCGTTCGTTTGCAGTAACACTTTGAATTTTTAGGTTTCACTCTGTTTTCTCCTATATAGATAGATGTATTTGGAACTCTAAATCCAACACGGTTTGTGCTAGCTTCTTGAAACTTGACACAATAAAGTAGTTTCACGTTCTATCTCTATGTTTTGTTTCCTCTTGATGTAGCCCTAAGCAGTGACTGGCGAGAAACACTTTCATGGAAAGGGGTTGCCAGGCTTCCTAAAATTACGAATCTCCAGAAATCTCAGCAAATATTTTTTCACCCAAACTAGATGATACTTTCAGGTAATGATCAGTACACTAAGGCGACTTGGTTCCCCAAATTTCGTTCTTCTATGTTGAAGCGTTCGTTTCCAGTAACACTTTGAATTTTTAGGTTTCACTCTGTTTTCTCCTATATTGATAGATGTATTTGGAACTCTAAATCCAACAGTGTTTGTGCTAGCTTCTTGAAACTTGACACAATAAAGTAGTTTCACGTTCTATCTCTACGTTTTGTTTCCTCTTGATGTAGCCCTAAGCAGTAACTGGCGAGAAACACTTTCATGGAAAGGGGTTGCCAAGCTTCCTAAAATTACGAATCTCCAGAAATCTCAGCAAATATTTTTTCACCCAAACTGAATGATACTTTCAGGTAATGATCAGTACACTAAGGCGACTTGGTTCCCCAAATTTCGTTCTTCTATGTTGAAGCGTTCGTTTGCAGTAACACTTTGAATTTTTAGGTTTCACTCTGTTTTCTCCTATATTGATAGATGTATTTGGAACTCTAAATCCAACACGGTTTGTGCTAGCTTCTTGAAACTTGACACAATAAAGTAGTTTCACGTTCTGTCTCTATGTTTTGTTTCCTCTTGATGTAGCCCTAAGCAGTGACTGGCGAGAAACACTTTCATGGAAAGGGGTTGCCAGGCTTCCCAAAATTACGAATCTCCAGAAATCTCAGCAAATATTTTTTCACCCAAACTGGATGATACTTTCAGGTAATGATCAGTACACTAAGGCGACTTGGTTCCCCAAATTTCGTTGTTCTATGTTGAAGCGTTCGTTTCCAGTAACAGTTTGAATTTTTAGGTTTCACTCTGTTTACTCCTATATTGATAGATGTATTTGGAACTCTAAATCCAACACGGTTTGTGATAGCTTCTTGAAACTTGACACAATAAAGTAGTTTCACGTTCTATCTCTATGTTTTGTTTCCTCTTGATGTAGCCCTAAGCAGTGACTGGCGAGAAACACTTTCATGGAAAGGGGTTGCCAGGCTTCCTAAAATTACGAATCTCCAGAAATCTCAGCAAATATTTTTTCACCCAAACTAGATGATACTTTCAGGTAATGATCAGTACACTAAGGCGACTTGGTTCCCCAAATTTCGTTCTTCTATGTTGAAGCGTTCGTTTCCAGTAACACTTTGAATTTTTAGGTTTCACTCTGTTTTCTCCTATATTGATAGATGTATTTGGAACTCTAAATCCAACAGTGTTTGTGCTAGCTTCTTGAAACTTGACACAATAAAGTAGTTTCACGTTCTATCTCTACGTTTTGTTTCCTCTTGATGTAGCCCTAAGCAGTAACTGGCGAGAAACACTTTCATGGAAAGGGGTTGCCATGCTTCCTAAAATTACGAATCTCCAGAAATCTCAGCAAATATTTTTTCACCCAAACTGAATGATACTTTCAGGTAATGATCAGTACACTAAGGCGACTTGGTTCCCCAAATTTCGTTCTTCTATGTTGAAGCGTTCGTTTGCAGTAACACTTTGAATTTTTAGGTTTCACTCTGTTTTCTCCTATATTGATAGATGTATTTGGAACTCTAAATCCAACACGGTTTGTGCTAGCTTCTTGAAACTTGACACAATAAAGTAGTTTCACGTTCTATCTCTATGTTTTGTTTCCTCTTGATGTAGCCCTAAGCAGTGACTGGCGAGAAACACTTTCATGGAAAGGGGTTGCCAGGCTTCCCAAAATTACGAATCTCCAGAAATCTCAGCAAATATTTTTTCACCCAAACTGGATGATACTTTCAGGTAATGATCAGTACACTAAGGCGACTTGGTTCCCCAAATTTCGTTGTTCTATGTTGAAGCGTTCGTTTCCAGTAACAGTTTGAATTTTTAGGTTTCACTCTGTTTTCTCCTATATTGATAGATGTATTTGGAACTCTAAATCCAACAGGGTTTGTGCTAGCTTCTTGAAACTTGACACAATAAAGTAGTTTCACGTTCTATCTCTACGTTTTGTTTCCTCTTGATGTAGCCCTAAGCAGTTACTGGCGGGAAACACTTTCATGGAAAGGGGTTGCCAAGCTTCCTAAAATTACGAATCTGCAGAAATCTCAGCAAATATTTTTTCACCCAAACTGGATGATACTTTCAGGTAATGATCAGTACACTAAGGCGACTTGGTTCCCCAAATTTCGTTCTTCTATGTTGAAGCGTTCGTTTGCAGTAACACTTTGAATTTTTAGGTTTCACTCTGTTTTCTCCTATATTGATAGATGTATTTGGAACTCTAAATCCAACAGTGTTTGTGCTAGCTTCTTGAAACTTGACACAATAAAGTAGTTTCACGTTCTATCTCTATGTTTTGTTTCCTCTTGATGTAGCCTTAAGCAGTGACTGGCGAGAAACACTTTCATGGAAAGGGGTTGCCAAGCTTCCTAAAATTACGAATCTCCAGAAATCTCAGCAAATATTTTTTCACCCAAACTAGATGATACTTTCAGGTAATGATCAGTACACTAAGGCGACTTGGTTCCCCAAATTTCGTTCTTCTATGTTGAAGCGTTCGTTTCCAGTAACACTTTGAATTTTTAGGTTTCACTCTGTTTTCTCCTATATTGATAGATGTATTTGGAACTCTAAATCCAACAGTGTTTGTGCTAGCTTCTTGAAACTTGACACAATAAAGTAGTTTCACGTTCTATCTCTACGTTTTGTTTCCTCTTGATGTAGCCCTAAGCAGTAACTGGCGAGAAACACTTTCATGGAAAGGGGTTGCCAAGCTTCCTAAAATTACGAATCTCCAGAAATCTCAGCAAACATTTTTTCACCCAAACTGAATGATACTTTCAGGTAATGATCAGTACACTAAGGCGACTTGGTTCCCCAAATTTCGTTCTTCTATGTTGAAGCGTTCGTTTGCAGTAACACTTTGAATTTTTAGGTTTCACTCTGTTTTCTCCTATATTGATAGATGTATTTGGAACTCTAAATCCAACACGGTTTGTGCTAGCTTCTTGAAACTTGACACAATAAAGTAGTTTCACGTTCTATCTCTATGTTTTGTTTCCTCTTGATGTAGCCCTAAGCAGTGACTGGCGAGAATCACTTTCATGGAAAGGGGTTGCCAGGCTTCCCAAAATTACGAATCTCCAGAAATCTCAGCAAATATTTTTTCACCCAAACTGGATGATACTTTCAGGTAATGATCAGTACACTAAGGCGACTTGGTTCCCCAAATTTCGTTGTTCTATGTTGAAGCGTTCGTTTCCAGTAACACTTTGAATTTTTAGGTTTCACTCTGTTTTCTCCTATATTGATAGATGTATTTGGAACTCTAAATCCAACAGGGTTTGTGCTAGCTTCTTGAAACTTGACACAATAAAGTAGTTTCACGTTCTATCTCTACGTTTTGTTTCCTCTTGATGTAGCCCTAAGCAGTTACTGGCGGGAAACACTTTCATGGAAAGGGGTTGCCAAGCTTCCTAAAATTACGAATCTCCAGAAATCTCAGCAAATATTTTTTCACCCAAACTGAATGATACTTTCAGGTAATGATCAGTACACTAAGGCGACTTGGTTCCCCAAATTTCGTTCTTCTATGTTGAAGCGTTCGTTTGCAGTAACACTTTGAATTTTTAGGTTTCACTCTGTTTTCTCCTATATTGATAGATGTATTTGGAACTCTAAATCCAACACGGTTTGTGCTAGCTTCTTGAAACTTGACACAATAAAGTAGTTTCACGTTCTATCTCTATGTTTTGTTTCCTCTTGATGTAGCCCTAAGCAGTGACTGGCGAGAAACACTTTCATGGAAAGGGGTTGCCAGGCTTCCCAAAATTACGAATCTCCAGAAATCTCAGCAAATATTTTTTCACCCAAACTGGATGATACTTTCAGGTAATGATCAGTACACTAAGGCGACTTGGTTCCCCAAATTTCGTTCTTCTATGTTGAAGCGTTCGTTTCCAGTAACAGTTTGAATTTTTAGGTTTCACTCTGTTTTCTCCTATATTGATAGATGTATTTGGAACTCTAAATCCAACAGGGTTTGTGCTAGCTTCTTGAAACTTGACACAATAAAGTAGTTTCACGTTCTATCTCTACGTTTTGTTTCCTCTTGATGTAGCCCTAAGCAGTGACTGGCGGGAAACACTTTCATGGAAAGGGGTTGCCAAGCTTCCTAAAATTACGAATCTCCAGAAATCTCAGCAAATATTTTTTCACCCAAACTGGATGATACTTTCAGGTAATGATCAGTACACTAAGGCGACTTGGTTCCCCAAATTTCGTTCTTCTATGTTGAAGCGTTCGTTTGCAGTAACACTTTGAATTTTTAGGTTTCACTCTGTTTTCTCCTATATTGATAGATGTATTTGGAACTCTAAATCCAACACGGTTTGTGCTAGCTTCTTGAAACTTGACACAATAAAGTAGTTTCACGTTCTATCTCTATGTTTTGTTTCCTCTTGATGTAGCCCTAAGCAGTGACTGGCGAGAAACACTTTCATGGAAAGGGGTTGCCAGGCTTCCTAAAATTACGAATCTCCAGAAATCTCAGCAAATATTTTTTCACCCAAACTAGATGATACTTTCAGGTAATGATCAGTACACTAAGGCGACTTGGTTCCCCAAATTTCGTTCTTCTATGTTGAAGCGTTCGTTTCCAGTAACACTTTGAATTTTTAGGTTTCACTCTGTTTTCTCCTATATTGATAGATGTATTTGGAACTCTAAATCCAACAGTGTTTGTGCTAGCTTCTTGAAACTTGACACAATAAAGTAGTTTCACGTTCTATCTCTACGTTTTGTTTCCTCTTGATGTAGCCCTAAGCAGTAACTGGCGAGAAACACTTTCATGGAAAGGGGTTGCCAAGCTTCCTAAAATTACGAATCTCCAGAAATCTCAGCAAATATTTTTTCACCCAAACTGAATGATACTTTCAGGTAATGATCAGTACACTAAGGCGACTTGGTTCCCCAAATTTCGTTCTTCTATGTTGAAGCGTTCGTTTGCAGTAACACTTTGAATTTTTAGGTTTCACTCTGTTTTCTCCTATATTGATAGATGTATTTGGAACTCTAAATCCAACACGGTTTGTGCTAGCTTCTTGAAACTTGACACAATAAAGTAGTTTCACGTTCTGTCTCTATGTTTTGTTTCCTCTTGATGTAGCCCTAAGCAGTGACTGGCGAGAAACACTTTCATGGAAAGGGGTTGCCAAGCTTCCTAAAATTACGAATCTCCAGAAATCTCAGCAAACATTTTTTCACCCAAACTGAATGATACTTTCAGGTAATGATCAGTACACTAAGGCGACTTGGTTCCCCAAATTTCGTTCTTCTATGTTGAAGCGTTCGTTTGCAGTAACACTTTGAATTTTTAGGTTTCACTCTGTTTTCTCCTATATTGATAGATGTATTTGGAACTCTAAATCCAACACGGTTTGTGCTAGCTTCTTGAAACTTGACACAATAAAGTAGTTTCACGTTCTATCTCTATGTTTTTTTTCTCTTGATGTAGCCCTAAGCAGTGACTGGCGAGAAACACTTTCATGGAAAGGGGTTGCCAAGCTTCCTAAAATTACGAATCTCCAGAAATCTCAGCAAATATTTTTTCACCCAAACTAGATGATACTTTCAGGTAATGATCAGTACACTAAGGCGACTTGGTTCCCCAAATTTCGTTCTTCTATGTTGAAGCGTTCGTTTCCACTAACACTTTGAATTTTTAGGTTTCACTCTGTTTTCTCCTATATTGATAGATGTATTTGGAACTCTAAATCCAACAGTGTTTGTGCTAGCTTCTTGAAACTTGACACAATAAAGTAGTTTACCGTTCTATCTCTACGTTTTGTTTCCTCTTGATGTAGCCCTAAGCAGTAACTGGCGAGAAACACTTTCATGGAAAGGGGTTGCCAAGCTTCCTAAAATTACGAATCTCCAGAAATCTCAGCAAACATTTTTTCACCCAAACTGAATGATACTTTCAGGTAATGATCAGTACACTAAGGCGACTTGGTTCCCCAAATTTCGTTCTTCTATGTTGAAGCGTTCGTTTGCAGTAACACTTTGAATTTTTAGGTTTCACTCTGTTTTCTCCTATATTGATAGATGTATTTGGAACTCTAAATCCAACACGGTTTGTGCTAGCTTCTTGAAACTTGACACAATAAAGTAGTTTCACGTTCTATCTCTATGTTTTGTTTCCTCTTGATGTAGCCCTAAGCAGTGACTGGCGAGAAACACTTTCATGGAAAGGGGTTGCCAGGCTTCCTAAAATTACGAATCTCCAGAAATCTCAGCAAATATTTTTTCACCCAAACTAGATGATACTTTCAGGTAATGATCAGTACACTAAGGCGACTTGGTTCCCCAAATTTCGTTCTTCTATGTTGAAGCGTTCGTTTCCAGTAACACTTTGAATTTTTAGGTTTCACTCTGTTTTCTCCTATATTGATAGATGTATTTGGAACTCTAAATCCAACAGTGTTTGTGCTAGCTTCTTGAAACTTGACACAATAAAGTAGTTTCACGTTCTATCTCTACGTTTTGTTTCCTCTTGATGTAGCCCTAAGCAGTAACTGGCGAGAAACACTTTCATGGAAAGGGGTTGCCATGCTTCCTAAAATTACGAATCTCCAGAAATCTCAGCAAATATTTTTTCACCCAAACTGAATGATACTTTCAGGTAATGATCAGTACACTAAGGCGACTTGGTTCCCCAAATTTCGTTCTTCTATGTTGAAGCGTTCGTTTGCAGTAACACTTTGAATTTTTAGGTTTCACTCTGTTTTCTCCTATATTGATAGATGTATTTGGAACTCTAAATCCAACACGGTTTGTGCTAGCTTCTTGAAACTTGACACAATAAAGTAGTTTCACGTTCTATCTCTATGTTTTGTTTCCTCTTGATGTAGCCCTAAGCAGTGACTGGCGAGAAACACTTTCATGGAAAGGGGTTGCCAGGCTTCCCAAAATTACGAATCTCCAGAAATCTCAGCAAATATTTTTTCACCCAAACTGGATGATACTTTCAGGTAATGATCAGTACACTAAGGCGACTTGGTTCCCCAAATTTCGTTGTTCTATGTTGAAGCGTTCGTTTCCAGTAACAGTTTGAATTTTTAGGTTTCACTCTGTTTTCTCCTATATTGATAGATGTATTTGGAACTCTAAATCCAACAGGGTTTGTGCTAGCTTCTTGAAACTTGACACAATAAAGTAGTTTCACGTTCTATCTCTACGTTTTGTTTCCTCTTGATGTAGCCCTAAGCAGTTACTGGCGGGAAACACTTTCATGGAAAGGGGTTGCCAAGCTTCCTAAAATTACGAATCTCCAGAAATCTCAGCAAATATTTTTTTCACCCAAACTGGATGATACTTTCAGGTAATGATCAGTACACTAAGGCGACTTGGTTCCCCAAATTTCGTTCTTCTATGTTGAAGCGTTCGTTTGCAGTAACACTTTGAATTTTTAGGTTTCACTCTGTTTTCTCCTATATTGATAGATGTATTTGGAACTCTAAATCCAACAGTGTTTGTGCTAGCTTCTTGAAACTTGACACAATAAAGTAGTTTCACGTTCTATCTCTATGTTTTGTTTCCTCTTGATGTAGCCTTAAGCAGTGACTGGCGAGAAACACTTTCATGGAAAGGGGTTGCCAAGCTTCCTAAAATTACGAATCTCCAGAAATCTCAGCAAATATTTTTTCACCCAAACTAGATGATACTTTCAGGTAATGATCAGTACACTAAGGCGACTTGGTTCCCCAAATTTCGTTCTTCTATGTTGAAGCGTTCGTTTCCAGTAACAGTTTGAATTTTTAGGTTTCACTCTGTTTTCTCCTATATTGATAGATGTGTTTGGAACTCTAAATCCAACACGGTTTGTGCTAGGTTCTTGAAACTTGACACAATAAAGTAGTTTCACGTTCTATCTCTATGTTTTGTTTCCTCTTGATGTAGCCTTAAGCAGTGACTGGCGAGAAACACTTTCATGGAAAGGGGTTGCCAAGCTTCCTAAAATTACGAATCTCCAGAAATCTCAGCAAATATTTTTTCACCCAAACTGGATGATACTTTCAGGTAATGATCAGTACACTAAGGCGACTTGGTTCCCCAAATTTCGTTCTTCTATGTTGAAGCGTTCGTTTGCAGTAACACTTTGAATTTTTAGGTTTCACTCTGTTTTCTCCTATATTGATAGATGTATTTGGAACTCTAAATCCAACACGGTTTGTGCTAGCTTCTTGAAACTTGACACAATAAAGTAGTTTCACGTTCTATCTCTATGTTTTGTTTCCTCTTGATGTAGCCCTAAGCAGTGACTGGCGAGAAACACTTTCATGGAAAGGGGTTGCCAGGCTTCCTAAAATTACGAATCTCCAGAAATCTCAGCAAATATTTTTTCACCCAAACTAGATGATACTTTCAGGTAATGATCAGTACACTAAGGCGACTTGGTTCCCCAAATTTCGTTCTTCTATGTTGAAGC
The DNA here is from genome assembly GCF_964194105.1 of Spermophilus citellus. Classification (NCBI taxonomy): domain Eukaryota; kingdom Metazoa; phylum Chordata; class Mammalia; order Rodentia; family Sciuridae; genus Spermophilus; species Spermophilus citellus. Next base: position 9,973,986 of record NC_138192.1, on the reverse strand, counting down.
GTTCGTTTCCAGTAACACTTTGAATTTTTAGGTTTCACTCTGTTTTCTCCTATATTGATAGATGTATTTGGAACTCTAAATCCAACAGGGTTTGTGCTGGCTTCTTGAAACATGACACAATAAAGTAGTTTCACGTTCTATCTCTATGTTTTGTTTCCTCTTGATGTAGCCCAATGCAGTGACTGGCGAGAAACACTTTCATGGAAAAAGGTTGCCAGGCTTCCCAAAATTACGAATCTCCAGAAATCTCAGCAAATATTTTTTCACCCAAACTGGATGATACTTTCAGGTAATGATCAGTACACTAAGCCGACTTGGTTCCCCAAATTTCGTTCTTCTATGTTGAAGCGTTCGTTTCCAGTAACAGTTTGAATTTTTAGGTTTCACTCTGTTTTCTCCTATATTGATAGATGTATTTGGAACTCTAAATCCAACACGGTTTGTGCTAGCTTCTTGAAACATGACACAATAAAGTAGTTTCACGTTCTATCTCTATGTTTTGTTTCCTCTTGATGTAGCCCAATGCAGTCACTGGCGAGAAACACTTTCATATAAAGGGGTTGCCAGGCTTCCCAAAATTACGAATCTACAGAAATCTCAGCAAATATTTTTTCACCCAAACTGGATGATACTTTCAGGTAATGATCAGTACACTAAGGCGACTTGGTTCCCCAAATTTCGTTCTTCTATGTTGAAGCGTTCGTTTCCAGTAACAGGTTGAATTTTTAGGTTTCACTCTGTTTTCTCTTATATTGATAGATGTATTTGGAACTCTAAATCCAACACGGTTTGTGCTAGCTTCTTGAAACATGACACAATAAAGTAGTTTCACGTTCTATCTCTACGTTTTGTTTCCCATTGATGTAGCCCAATGCAGTGACTTGCGAGAAACACTTTCATGGAAAGGGGTTGCCAGGCTTCCCAAAATTACGAATCTCCAGAAATCTCAGCAAATATTTTTTCACCCAAACTGGATGATACTTTCAGGTAATGATCAGTACACTAAGGCGACTTGGTTCCCCAAATTTCGTTCTTCTATGTTGAAGCGTTCGTTTCCAGTAACACTTTGAATTTTTAGGTTTCACTCTGTTTTCTCCTATATTGATAGATGTATTTGGAACTCTAAATCCAACAGTGTTTGTGCTAGCTTCTTGAAACTTGACACAATAAAGTAGTTTCACGTTCTATCTCTACGTTTTGTTTCCTCTTTATGTAGCCCTAAGCAGTAACTGGCGAGAAACACTTTCATGGAAAGGGGTTGCCAAGCTTCCTAAAATTACGAATCTCCAGAAATCTCAGCAAATATTTTTTCACCCAAACTGAATGATACTTTCAGGTAATGATCAGTACACTAAGGCGACTTGGTTCCCCAAATTTCGTTCTTCTATGTTGAAGCGTTCGTTTGCAGTAACACTTTGAATTTTTAGGTTTCACTCTGTTTTCTCCTATATTGATAGATGTATTTGGAACTCTAAATCCAACACGGTTTGTGCTAGCTTCTTGAAACTTGACACAATAAAGTAGTTTCACGTTCTATCTCTATGTTTTGTTTCCTCTTGATGTAGCCCTAAGCAGTGACTGGCGAGAAACACTTTCATGGAAAGGGGTTGCCAGGCTTCCCAAAATTACGAATCTCCAGAAATCTCAGCAAATATTTTTTCACCCAAACTGGATGATACTTTCAGGTAATGATCAGTACACTAAGGCGACTTGGTTCCCCAAATTTCGTTCTTCTATGTTGAAGCGTTCGTTTCCAGTAACAGTTTGAATTTTTAGGTTTCACTCTGTTTTCTCCTATATTGATAGATGTATTTGGAACTCTAAATCCAACAGGGTTTGTGCTAGCTTCTTGAAACTTGACACAATAAAGTAGTTTCACGTTCTATCTCTACGTTTTGTTTCCTCTTGATGTAGCCCTAAGCAGTTACTGGCGGGAAACACTTTCATGGAAAGGGGTTGCCAAGCTTCCTAAAATTACGAATCTCCAGAAATCTCAGCAAATATTTTTTCACCCAAACTGGATGATACTTTCAGGTAATGATCAGTACACTAAGGCGACTTGGTTCCCCAAATTTCGTTCTTCTATGTTGAAGCGTTCGTTTGCAGTAACACTTTGAATTTTTAGGTTTCACTCTGTTTTCTCCTATATTGATAGATGTATTTGGAACTCTAAATCCAACACGGTTTGTGCTAGCTTCTTGAAACTTGACACAATAAAGTAGTTTCACGTTCTATCTCTATGTTTTGTTTCCTCTTGATGTAGCCCTAAGCAGTGACTGGCGAGAAACACTTTCATGGAAAGGGGTTGCCAAGCTTCCTAAAATTACGAATCTCCAGAAATCTCAGCAAATATTTTTTCACCCAAACTAGATGATACTTTCAGGTAATGATCAGTACACTAAGGCGACTTGGTTCCCCAAATTTCGTTCTTCTATGTTGAAGCGTTCGTTTCCAGTAACACTTTGAATTTTTAGGTTTCACTCTGTTTTCTCCTATATTGATAGATGTATTTGGAACTCTAAATCCAACAGTGTTTGTGCTAGCTTCTTGAAACTTGACACAATAAAGTAGTTTACCGTTCTATCTCTACGTTTTGTTTCCTCTTGATGTAGCCCTAAGCAGTAACTGGCGAGAAACACTTTCATGGAAAGGGGTTGCCAAGCTTCCTAAAATTACGAATCTCCAGAAATCTCAGCAAATATTTTTTCACCCAAACTGAATGATACTTTCAGATAATGATCAGTACACTAAGGCGACTTGGTTCCCCAAATTTCGTTCTTCTATGTTGAAGCGTTCGTTTGCAGTAACACTTTGAATTTTTAGGTTTCACTCTGTTTTCTCCTATATTGATAGATGTATTTGGAACTCTAAATCCAACACGGTTTGTGCTAGCTTCTTGAAACTTGACACAATAAAGTAGTTTCACGTTCTATCTCTATGTTTTGTTTCCTCTTGATGTAGCCCTAAGCAGTGACTGGCGAGAAACACTTTCATGGAAAGGGGTTGCCAGGCTTCCCAAAATTACGAATCTCCAGAAATCTCAGCAAATATTTTTTCACCCAAACTGGATGATACTTTCAGGTAATGATCAGTACACTAAGGCGACTTGGTTCCCCAAATTTCGTTCTTCTATGTTGAAGCGTTCGTTTCCAGTAACACTTTGAATTTTTAGGTTTCACTCTGTTTTCTCCTATATTGATAGATGTATTTGGAACTCTAAATCCAACAGGGTTTGTGCTGGCTTCTTGAAACATGACACAATAAAGTAGTTTCACGTTCTATCTCTATGTTTTGTTTCCTCTTGATGTAGCCCAATGCAGTGACTGGCGAGAAACACTTTCATGGAAAAAGGTTGCCAGGCTTCCCAAAATTACGAATCTCCAGAAATCTCAGCAAATATTTTTTCACCCAAACTGGATGATACTTTCAGGTAATGATCAGTACACTAAGGCGACTTGGTTCCCCAAATTTCGTTCTTCTATGTTGAAGCGTTCGTTTCCAGTAACAGTTTGAATTTTTAGGTTTCACTCTGTTTTCTCCTATATTGATAGATGTATTTGGAACTCTAAATCCAACACGGTTTGTGCTAGCTTCTTGAAACATGACACAATAAAGTAGTTTCACGTTCTATCTCTACGTTTTGTTTCCTCTTGATGTAGCCCAATGCAGTCACTGGCGAGAAACACTTTCATAGAAAGGGGTTGCCAGGCTTCCCAAAATTACGAATCTCCAGAAATCTCAGCAAATATTTTTTCACCCAAACTGGATGATACTTTCAGGTAATGATCAGTACACTAAGGCGACTTGGTTCCCCAAATTTCGTTCTTCTATGTTGAAGCGTTCGTTTCCAGTAACAGTTTGAATTTTTAGGTTTCACTCTGTTTTCTCTTATATTGATAGATGTATTTGGAACTCTAAATCCAACACGGTTTGTGCTAGCTTCTTGAAACATGACACAATAAAGTAGTTTCACGTTCTATCTCTACGTTTTGTTTCCCATTGATGTAGCCCAATGCAGTGACTGGCGAGAAACACTTTCATGGAAAGGGGTTGCCAGGCTTCCCAAAATTACGAATCTCCAGAAATCTCAGCAAATATTTTTTCACCCAAACTGGATGATACTTTCAGGTAATGATCAGTACACTAAGGCGACTTGGTTCCCCAAATTTCGTTCTTCTATGTTGAAGCGTTCGTTTCCAGTAACACTTTGAATTTTTAGGTTTCACTCTGTTTTCTCCTATATTGATAGATGTATTTGGAACTCTAAATCCAACAGTGTTTGTGCTAGCTTCTTGAAACTTGACACAATAAAGTAGTTTCACGTTCTATCTCTACGTTTTGTTTCCTCTTTATGTAGCCCTAAGCAGTAACTGGCGAGAAACACTTTCATGGAAAGGGGTTGCCAAGCTTCCTAAAATTACGAATCTCCAGAAATCTCAGCAAATATTTTTTCACCCAAACTGAATGATACTTTCAGGTAATGATCAGTACACTAAGGCGACTTGGTTCCCCAAATTTCGTTCTTCTATGTTGAAGCGTTCGTTTGCAGTAAGACTTTGAATTTTTAGGTTTCACTCTGTTTTCTCCTATATTGATAGATGTATTTGGAACTCTAAATCCAACACGGTTTGTGCTAGCTTCTTGAAACTTGACACAATAAAGTAGTTTCACGTTCTATCTCTATGTTTTGTTTCCTCTTGATGTAGCCCTAAGCAGTGACTGGCGAGAAACACTTTCATGGAAAGGGGTTGCCAGGCTTCCCAAAATTACGAATCTCCAGAAATCTCAGCAAATATTTTTTCACCCAAACTGGATGATACTTTCAGGTAATGATCAGTACACTAAGGTGACTTGGTTCCCCAAATTTCGTTCTTCTATGTTGAAGCGTTCGTTTCCAGTAACAGTTTGAATTTTTAGGTTTCACTCTGTTTTCTCCTATATTGATAGATGTATTTGGAACTCTAAATCCAACACGGTTTGTGCTAGCTTCTTGAAACTTGACACAATAAAGTAGTTTCACGTTCTATCTCTATGTGTTGTTTCCTCTTGATGTAGCCCTAAGCAGTGACTGGCGAGAAACACTTTCATGGAAAGGGGTTGCCAAGCTTCCTAAAATTACGAATCTCCAGAAATCTCAGCAAATATTTTTTCACCCAAACTAGATGATACTTTCAGGTAATGATCAGTACACTAAGGCGACTTGGTTCCCCAAATTTCGTTCTTCTATGTTGAAGCGTTCGTTTCCAGTAACACTTTGAATTTTTAGGTTTCACTCTGTTTTCTCCTATATTGATAGATGTATTTGGAACTCTAAATCCAACAGTGTTTGTGCTAGCTTCTTGAAACTTGACACAATAAAGTAGTTTCACGTTCTATCTCTATGTTTTGTTTCCTCTTGATGTAGCCCTAAGCAGTAACTGGCGAGAAACACTTTCATGGAAAGGGGTTGCCAAGCTTCCTAAAATTACGAATCTCCAGAAATCTCAGCAAATATTTTTTCACCCAAACTGAATGATACTTTCAGGTAATGATCAGTACACTAAGGCGACTTGGTTTCCCAAATTTCGTTCTTCTATGTTGAAGCGTTCGTTTGCAGTAACACTTTGAATTTTTAGGTTTCACTCTGTTTTCTCCTATATTGATAGATGTATTTGGAACTCTAAATCCAACACGGTTTGTGCTAGCTTCTTGAAACTTGACACAATAAAGTAGTTTCACGTTCTATCTCTATGTTTTGTTTCCTCTTGATGTAGCCCTAAGCAGTGACTGGCGAGAAACACTTTCATGGAAAGGGGTTGCCAGGCTTCCCAAAATTACGAATCTCCAGAAATCTCAGCAAATATTTTTTCACCCAAACTGGATGATACTTTCAGGTAATGATCAGTACACTAAGGCGACTTGGTTCCCCAAATTTCGTTCTTCTATGTTGAAGCGTTCGTTTCCAGTAACACTTTGAATTTTTAGGTTTCACTCTGTTTTCTCCTATATTGATAGATGTATTTGGAACTCTAAATCCAACAGGGTTTGTGCTGGCTTCTTGAAACATGACACAATAAAGTAGTTTCACGTTCTATCTCTATGTTTTGTTTCCTCTTGATGTAGCCCAATGCAGTGACTGGCGAGAAACACTTTCATGGAAAAAGGTTGCCAGGCTTCCCAAAATTACGAATCTCCAGAAATCTCAGCAAATATTTTTTCACCCAAACTGGATGATACTTTCAGGTAATGATCAGTACACTAAGGCGACTTGGTTCCCCAAATTTCGTTCTTCTATGTTGAAGCGTTCGTTTCCAGTAACAGTTTGAATTTTTAGGTTTCACTCTGTTTTCTCCTATATTGATAGATGTATTTGGAACTCTAAATCCAACACGGTTTGTGCTAGCTTCTTGAAACATGACACAATAAAGTAGTTTCACGTTCTATCTCTACGTTTTGTTTCCTCTTGATGTAGCCCAATGCAGTCACTGGCGAGAAACACTTTCATAGAAAGGGGTTGCCAGGCTTCCCAAAATTACGAATCTCCAGAAATCTCAGCAAATATTTTTTCACCCAAACTGGATGATACTTTCAGGTAATGATCAGTACACTAAGGCGACTTGGTTCCCCAAATTTCGTTCTTCTATGTTGAAGCGTTCGTTTCCAGTAACAGTTTGAATTTTTAGGTTTCACTCTGTTTTCTCTTATATTGATAGATGTATTTGGAACTCTAAATCCAACACGGTTTGTGCTAGCTTCTTGAAACATGACACAATAAAGTAGTTTCACGTTCTATCTCTACGTTTTGTTTCCCATTGATGTAGCCCAATGCAGTGACTGGCGAGAAACACTTTCATGGAAAGGGGTTGCCAGGCTTCCCAAAATTACGAATCTCCAGAAATCTCAGCAAATATTTTTTCACCCAAACTGGATGATACTTTCAGGTAATGATCAGTACACTAAGGCGACTTGGTTCCCCAAATTTCGTTCTTCTATGTTGAAGCGTTCGTTTCCAGTGACACTTTGAATTTTTAGGTTTCACTCTGTTTTCTCCTATATTGATAGATGTATTTGGAACTCTAAATCCAACAGTGTTTGTGCTAGCTTCTTGAAACTTGACACAATAAAGTAGTTTCACGTTCTATCTCTACGTTTTGTTTCCTCTTTATGTAGCCCTAAGCAGTAACTGGCGAGAAACACTTTCATGGAAAGGGGTTGCCAAGCTTCCTAAAATTACGAATCTCCAGAAATCTCAGCAAATATTTTTTCACCCAAACTGAATGATACTTTCAGGTAATGATCAGTACACTAAGGCGACTTGGTTCCCCAAATTTCGTTCTTCTATGTTGAAGCGTTCGTTTGCAGTAAGACTTTGAATTTTTAGGTTTCACTCTGTTTTCTCCTATATTGATAGATGTATTTGGAACTCTAAATCCAACACGGTTTGTGCTAGCTTCTTGAAACTTGACACAATAAAGTAGTTTCACGTTCTATCTCTATGTTTTGTTTCCTCTTGATGTAGCCCTAAGCAGTGACTGGCGAGAAACACTTTCATGGAAAGGGGTTGCCAGGCTTCCCAAAATTACGAATCTCCAGAAATCTCAGCAAATATTTTTTCACCCAAACTGGATGATACTTTCAGGTAATGATCAGTACACTAAGGTGACTTGGTTCCCCAAATTTCGTTCTTCTATGTTGAAGCGTTCGTTTCCAGTAACAGTTTGAATTTTTAGGTTTCACTCTGTTTTCTCCTATATTGATAGATGTATTTGGAACTCTAAATCCAACACGGTTTGTGCTAGCTTCTTGAAACTTGACACAATAAAGTAGTTTCACGTTCTATCTCTATGTGTTGTTTCCTCTTGATGTAGCCCTAAGCAGTGACTGGCGAGAAACACTTTCATGGAAAGGGGTTGCCAAGCTTCCTAAAATTACGAATCTCCAGAAATCTCAGCAAATATTTTTTCACCCAAACTAGATGATACTTTCAGGTAATGATCAGTACACTAAGGCGACTTGGTTCCCCAAATTTCGTTCTTCTATGTTGAAGCGTTCGTTTCCAGTAACACTTTGAATTTTTAGGTTTCACTCTGTTTTCTCCTATATTGATAGATGTATTTGGAACTCTAAATCCAACAGTGTTTGTGCTAGCTTCTTGAAACTTGACACAATAAAGTAGTTTCACGTTCTATCTCTACGTTTTGTTTCCTCTTGATGTAGCCCTAAGCAGTAACTGGCGAGAAACACTTTCATGGAAAGGGGTTGCCAAGCTTCCTAAAATTACGAATCTCCAGAAATCTCAGCAAATATTTTTTCACCCAAACTGAATGATACTTTCAGGTAATGATCAGTACACTAAGGCGACTTGGTTCCCCAAATTTCGTTCTTCTATGTTGAAGCGTTCGTTTGCAGTAACACTTTGAATTTTTAGGTTTCACTCTGTTTTCTCCTATATTGATAGATGTATTTGGAACTCTAAATCCAACACGGTTTGTGCTAGCTTCTTGAAACTTGACACAATAAAGTAGTTTCACGTTCTATCTCTATGTTTTGTTTCCTCTTGATGTAGCCCTAAGCAGTGACTGGCGAGAAACACTTTCATGGAAAGGGGTTGCCAGGCTTCCCAAAATTACGAATCTCCAGAAATCTCAGCAAATATTTTTTCACCCAAACTGGATGATACTTTCAGGTAATGATCAGTACACTAAGGCGACTTGGTTCCCCAAATTTCGTTCTTCTATGTTGAAGCGTTCGTTTCCAGTAACACTTTGAATTTTTAGGTTTCACTCTGTTTTCTCCTATATTGATAGATGTATTTGGAACTCTAAATCCAACAGGGTTTGTGCTGGCTTCTTGAAACATGACACAATAAAGTAGTTTCACGTTCTATCTCTATGTTTTGTTTCCTCTTGATGTAGCCCAATGCAGTGACTGGCGAGAAACACTTTCATGGAAAAAGGTTGCCAGGCTTCCCAAAATTACGAATCTCCAGAAATCTCAGCAAATATTTTTTCACCCAAACTGGATGATACTTTCAGGTAATGATCAGTACACTAAGGCGACTTGGTTCCCCAAATTTCGTTCTTCTATGTTGAAGCGTTCGTTTCCAGTAACAGTTTGAATTTTTAGGTTTCACTCTGTTTTCTCCTATATTGATAGATGTATTTGGAACTCTAAATCCAACACGGTTTGTGCTAGCTTCTTGAAACATGACACAATAAAGTAGTTTCACGTTCTATCTCTACTTTTTTTTTCCTCTTGATGTAGCCCAATGCAGTCACTGGCGAGAAACACTTTCATAGAAAGGGGTTGCCAGGCTTCCCAAAATTACGAATCTCCAGAAATCTCAGCAAATATTTTTTCACCCAAACTGGATGATACTTTCAGGTAATGATCAGTACACTAAGGCGACTTGGTTCCCCAAATTTCGTTCTTCTATGTTGAAGCGTTCGTTTCCAGTAACAGTTTGAATTTTTAGGTTTCACTCTGTTTTCTCTTATATTGATAGATGTATTTGGAACTCTAAATCCAACACGGTTTGTGCTAGCTTCTTGAAACATGACACAATAAAGTAGTTTCACGTTCTATCTCTACGTTTTGTTTCCCATTGATGTAGCCCAATGCAGTGACTGGCGAGAAACACTTTCATGGAAAGGGGTTGCCAGGCTTCCCAAAATTACGAATCTCCAGAAATCTCAGCAAATATTTTTTCACCCAAACTGGATGATACTTTCAGGTAATGATCAGTACACTAAGGCGACTTGGTTCCCCAAATTTCGTTCTTCTATGTTGAAGCGTTCGTTTCCAGTAACACTTTGAATTTTTAGGTTTCACTCTGTTTTCTCCTATATTGATAGATGTATTTGGAACTCTAAATCCAACAGGGTTTGTGCTAGCTTCTTGAAACTTGACACAATAAAGTAGTTTCACGTTCTATCTCTACGTTTTGTTTCCTCTTTATGTAGCCCTAAGCAGTAACTGGCGAGAAACACTTTCATGGAAAGGGGTTGCCAAGCTTCCTAAAATTACGAATCTCCAGAAATCTCAGCAAATATTTTTTCACCCAAACTGAATGATACTTTCAGGTAATGATCAGTACACTAAGGCGACTTGGTTCCCCAAATTTCGTTCTTCTATGTTGAAGCGTTCGTTTGCAGTAAGACTTTGAATTTTTAGGTTTCACTCTGTTTTCTCCTATATTGATAGATGTATTTGGAACTCTAAATCCAACACGGTTTGTGCTAGCTTCTTGAAACTTGACACAATAAAGTAGTTTCACGTTCTATCTCTATGTTTTGTTTCCTCTTGATGTAGCCCTAAGCAGTGACTGGCGAGAAACACTTTCATGGAAAGGGGTTGCCAGGCTTCCCAAAATTACGAATCTCCAGAAATCTCAGCAAATATTTTTTCACCCAAACTGGATGATACTTTCAGGTAATGATCAGTACACTAAGGTGACTTGGTTCCCCAAATTTCGTTCTTCTATGTTGAAGCGTTCGTTTCCAGTAACAGTTTGAATTTTTAGGTTTCACTCTGTTTTCTCCTATATTGATAGATGTATTTGGAACTCTAAATCCAACAGGGTTTGTGCTAGCTTCTTGAAACTTGACACAATAAAGTAGTTTCACGTTCTATCTCTACGTTTTGTTTCCTCTTGATGTAGCCCTAAGCAGTTACTGGCGGGAAACACTTTCATGGAAAGGGGTTGCCAAGCTTCCTAAAATTACGAATCTCCAGAAATCTCAGCAAATATTTTTTCACCCAAACTGGATGATACTTTCAGGTAATGATCAGTACACTAAGGCGACTTGGTTCCCCAAATTTCGTTCTTCTATGTTGAAGCGTTCGTTTGCAGTAACACTTTGAATTTTTAGGTTTCACTCTGTTTTCTCCTATATTGATAGATGTATTTGGAACTCTAAATCCAACACGGTTTGTGCTAGCTTCTTGAAACTTGACACAATAAAGTAGTTTCACGTTCTATCTCTATGTTTTGTTTCCTCTTGATGTAGCCCTAAGCAGTGACTGGCGAGAAACACTTTCATGGAAAGGGGTTGCCAGGCTTCCCAAAATTACGAATCTCCAGAAATCTCAGCAAATATTTTTTCACCCAAACTGGATGATACTTTCAGGTAATGATCAGTACACTAAGGCGACTTGGTTCCCCAAATTTCGTTCTTCTATGTTGAAGCGTTCGTTTCCAGTAACAGTTTGAATTTTTAGGTTTCACTCTGTTTTCTCCTATATTGATAGATGTATTTGGAACTCTAAATCCAACAGTGTTTGTGCTAGCTTCTTGAAACTTGACACAATAAAGTAGTTTCACGTTCAATCTCTACGTTTTGTTTCCTCTTGATGTAGCCCTAAGCAGTAACTGGCGAGAAACACTTTCATGGAAAGGGGTTGCCAAGCTTCCTAAAATTACGAATCTCCAGAAATCTCAGCAAATATTTTTTCACCCAAACTGAATGATACTTTCAGGTAATGATCAGTACACTAAGGCGACTTGGTTCCCCAAATTTCGTTCTTCTATGTTGACGCGTTCGTTTGCAGTAACACTTTGAATTTTTAGGTTTCACTCTGTTTTCTCCTATATTGATAGATGTATTTGGAACTCTAAATCCAACACGGTTTGTGCTAGCTTCTTGAAACTTGACACAATAAAGTAGTTTCACGTTCTATCTCTATGTTGTGTTTCCTCTTGATGTAGCCCTAAGCAGTGACTGGCGAGAAACACTTTCATGGAAAGGGGTTGCCAGGCTTCCCAAAATTACGAATCTCCAGAAATCTCAGAAAATATTTTTTCACCCAAACTGAATGATACTTTCAGGTAATGATCAGTACACTAAGGCGACTTGGTTCCCCAAATTTCCTTCTTCTATGTTGAAGCGTTCGTTTCCAGTAACAGTTTGAATTTTTAGGTTTCACTCTGTTTTCTCCTATATTGATAGATGTATTTGTAACACTAAATCCAACACGGTTTGTGCTAGCTTCTTGAAACTTGACACAATAAAGTAGTTTCACGTTCTATCTCTATGTTTTGTTTCCTCTTGATGTAGCCTTAAGCAGTGACTGGCGAGAAACACTTTCATGGAAAGGGGTTGCCAAGCTTCCTAAAATTACGAATCTCCAGAAATCTCAGCAAATATTTTTTCACCCAAACTAGATGATACTTTCAGGTAATGATCAGTACACTAAGGCGACTTGGTTCCCCAAATTTCATTCTTCTATGTTGAAGCGTTCGTTTCCAGTAACACTTTGAATTTTTAGGTTTCACTCTGTTTTCTCCTATATTGATAGATGTATTTGGAACTCTAAATCCAACACGGTTTGTGCTAGCTTCTTGAAACTTGACACAATAAAGTAGTTTCACGTTCTATCTCTATGTTTTGTTTCCTCTTGATGTAGCCCTAAGCAGTGACTGGCGAGAAACACTTTCATGGAAAGGGGTTGCCAGGCTTCCCAAAATTACGAATCTCCAGAAATCTCAGCAAATATTTTTTCACCCAAACTGGATGATACTTTCAGGTAATGATCAGTACACTAAGGCGACTTGGTTCCCCAAATTTCGTTCTTCTATGTTGAAGCGTTCGTTTCCAGTAACAGTTTGAATTTTTAGGTTTCACTCTGTTTTCTCCTATATTGATAGATGTATTTGGAACTCTAAATCCAACAGGGTTTGTGCTAGCTTCTTGAAACTTGACACAATAAAGTAGTTTCACGTTCTATCTCTACGTTTTGTTTCCTCTTGATGTAGCCCTAAGCAGTGACTGGCGGGAAACACTTTCATGGAAAGGGGTTGCCAAGCTTCCTAAAATTACGAATCTCCAGAAATCTCAGCAAATATTTTTTCACCCAAACTGAATGATACTTTCAGGTAATGATCAGTACACTAAGGCGACTTGGTTCCCCAAATTTCGTTCTTCTATGTTGAAGCGTTCGTTTGCAGTAACACTTTGAATTTTTAGGTTTCACTCTGTTTTCTCCTATATTGATAGATGTATTTGGAACTCTAAATCCAACACGGTTTGTGCTAGCTTCTTGAAACTTGACACAATAAAGTAGTTTCACGTTCTATCTCTATGTTTTGTTTCCTCTTGATGTAGCCTTAAGCAGTGACTGGCGAGAAACACTTTCATGGAAAGGGGTTGCCAGGCTTCCCAAAATTACGAATCTCCAGAAATCTCAGCAAATATTTTTTCACCCAAACTGGATGATACTTTCAGGTAATGATCTGTACACTAAGGCGACTTGGTTCCCCAAATTTCGTTCTTCTATGTTGAAGCGTTCGTTTCCAGTAACAGTTTGAATTTTTAGGTTTCACTCTGTTTTCTCCTATATTGATAGATGTATTTGGAACTCTAAATCCAACAGGGTTTGTGCTAGCTTCTTGAAACTTGACACAATAAAGTAGTTTCACGTTCTATCTCTACGTTTTGTTTCCTCTTGATGTAGCCCTAAGCAGTTACTGGCGGGAAACACTTTCATGGAAAGGGGTTGCCAAGCTTCCTAAAATTACGAATCTCCAGAAATCTCAGCAAATATTTTTTCACCCAAACTGGATGATACTTTCAGGTAATGATCAGTACACTAAGGCGACTTGGTTCCCCAAATTTCGTTCTTCTATGTTGAAGCGTTCGTTTGCAGTAACACTTTGAATTTTTAGGTTTCACTCTGTTTTCTCCTATATTGATAGATGTATTTGGAACTCTAAATCCAACAGTGTTTGTGCTAGCTTCTTGAAACTTGACACAATAAAGTAGTTTCACGTTCTATCTCTATGTTTTGTTTCCTCTTGATGTAGCCCTAAGCAGTGACTGGCGAGAAACACTTTCATGGAAAGGGGTTGCCAAGCTTCCTAAAATTACGAATCTCCAGAAATCTCAGCAAATATTTTTTCACCCAAACTAGATGATACTTTCAGGTAATGATCAGTACACTAAGGCGACTTGGTTCCCCAAATTTCGTTCTTCTATGTTGAAGCGTTCGTTTCCAGTAACACTTTGAATTTTTAGGTTTCACTCTGTTTTCTCCTATATTGATAGATGTATTTGGAACTCTAAATCCAACAGTGTTTGTGCTAGCTTCTTGAAACTTGACACAATAAAGTAGTTTCACGTTCTATCTCTACGTTTTGTTTCCTCTTGATGTAGCCCTAAGCAGTAACTGGCGAGAAACACTTTCATGGAAAGGGGTTGCCAAGCTTCCTAAAATTACGAATCTCCAGAAATCTCAGCAAACATTTTTTCACCCAAACTGAATGATACTTTCAGGTAATGATCAGTACACTAAGGCGACTTGGTTCCCCAAATTTCGTTCTTCTATGTTGAAGCGTTCGTTTGCAGTAACACTTTGAATTTTTAGGTTTCACTCTGTTTTCTCCTATATTGATAGATGTATTTGGAACTCTAAATCCAACACGGTTTGTGCTAGCTTCTTGAAACTTGACACAATGAAGTAGTTTCACGTTCTATCTCTATGTTTTGTTTCCTCTTGATGTAGCCCTAAGCAGTGACTGGCGAGAAACACTTTCATGGAAAGGGGTTGCCAGGCTTCCCAAAATTACGAATCTCCAGAAATCTCAGCAAATATTTTTTCACCCAAACTGGATGATACTTTCAGGTAATGATCAGTACACTAAGGCGACTTGGTTCCCCAAATTTCGTTCTTCTATGTTGAAGCGTTCGTTTCCAGTAACAGTTTGAATTTTTAGGTTTCACTCTGTTTTCTCCTATATTGATAGATGTATTTGGAACTCTAAATCCAACAGGGTTTGTGCTAGCTTCTTGAAACTTGACACAATAAAGTAGTTTCACGTTCTATCTCTACGTTTTGTTTCCTCTTGATGTAGCCCTAAGCAGTTACTGGCGGGAAACACTTTCATGGAAAGGGGTTGCCAAGCTTCCTAAAATTACGAATCTCCAGAAATCTCAGCAAATATTTTTTCACCCAAACTGGATGATACTTTCAGGTAATGATCAGTACACTAAGGCGACTTGGTTCCCCAAATTTCGTTCTTCTATGTTGAAGCGTTCGTTTGCAGTAACACTTTGAATTTTTAGGTTTCACTCTGTTTTCTCCTATATTGATAGATGTATTTGGAACTCTAAATCCAACAGTGTTTGTGCTAGCTTCTTGAAACTTGACACAATAAAGTAGTTTCACGTTCTATCTCTACGTTTTGTTTCCTCTTGATGTAGCCCTAAGCAGTAACTGGCGAGAAACACTTTCATGGAAAGGGGTTGCCAAGCTTCCTAAAATTACGAATCTCCAGAAATCTCAGGAAATATTTTTTCACCCAAACTGAATGATACTTTCAGGTAATGATCAGTACACTAAGGCGACTTGGTTCCCCAAATTTCGTTCTTCTATGTTGAAGCGTTCGTTTGCAGTAACACTTTGAATTTTTAGGTTTCACTCTGTTTTCTCCTATATTGATAGATGTATTTGGAACTCTAAATCCAACACGGTTTGTGCTAGCTTCTTGAAACTTGACACAATAAAGTAGTTTCACGTTCTATCTCTATGTTTTGTTTCCTCTTGATGTAGCCCTAAGCAGTGACTGGCGAGAAACACTTTCATGGAAAGGGGTTGCCAGGCTTCCCAAAATTACGAATCTCCAGAAATCTCAGCAAATATTTTTTCACCCAAACTGGATGATACTTTCAGGTAATGATCAGTACACTAAGGCGACTTGGTTCCCCAAATTTCGTTCTTCTATGTTGAAGCGTTCGTTTCCAGTAACAGTTTGAATTTTTAGGTTTCACTCTGTTTTCTCCTATATTGATAGATGTATTTGGAACTCTAAATCCAACAGGGTTTGTGCTAGCTTCTTGAAACTTGACACAATAAAGTAGTTTCACGTTCTATCTCTACGTTTTGTTTCCTCTTGATGTAGCCCTAAGCAGTTACTGGCGGGAAACACTTTCATGGAAAGGGGTTGCCAAGCTTCCTAAAATTACAAATCTCCAGTAATCTCAGCAAATATTTTTTCACCCAAACTGGATGATACTTTCAGGTAATGATCAGTACACTAAGGCGACTTGGTTCCCCAAATTTCGTTCTTCTATGTTGAAGCGTTCGTTTGCAGTAACACTTTGAATTTTTAGGTTTCACTCTGTTTTCTCCTATATAGATAGATGTATTTGGAACTCTAAATCCAACACGGTTTGTGCTAGCTTCTTGAAACTTGACACAATAAAGTAGTTTCACGTTCTATCTCTATGTTTTGTTTCCTCTTGATGTAGCCCTAAGCAGTGACTGGCGAGAAACACTTTCATGGAAAGGGGTTGCCAGGCTTCCTAAAATTACGAATCTCCAGAAATCTCAGCAAATATTTTTTCACCCAAACTAGATGATACTTTCAGGTAATGATCAGTACACTAAGGCGACTTGGTTCCCCAAATTTCGTTCTTCTATGTTGAAGCGTTCGTTTCCAGTAACACTTTGAATTTTTAGGTTTCACTCTGTTTTCTCCTATATTGATAGATGTATTTGGAACTCTAAATCCAACAGTGTTTGTGCTAGCTTCTTGAAACTTGACACAATAAAGTAGTTTCACGTTCTATCTCTACGTTTTGTTTCCTCTTGATGTAGCCCTAAGCAGTAACTGGCGAGAAACACTTTCATGGAAAGGGGTTGCCAAGCTTCCTAAAATTACGAATCTCCAGAAATCTCAGCAAATATTTTTTCACCCAAACTGAATGATACTTTCAGGTAATGATCAGTACACTAAGGCGACTTGGTTCCCCAAATTTCGTTCTTCTATGTTGAAGCGTTCGTTTGCAGTAACACTTTGAATTTTTAGGTTTCACTCTGTTTTCTCCTATATTGATAGATGTATTTGGAACTCTAAATCCAACACGGTTTGTGCTAGCTTCTTGAAACTTGACACAATAAAGTAGTTTCACGTTCTGTCTCTATGTTTTGTTTCCTCTTGATGTAGCCCTAAGCAGTGACTGGCGAGAAACACTTTCATGGAAAGGGGTTGCCAGGCTTCCCAAAATTACGAATCTCCAGAAATCTCAGCAAATATTTTTTCACCCAAACTGGATGATACTTTCAGGTAATGATCAGTACACTAAGGCGACTTGGTTCCCCAAATTTCGTTCTTCTATGTTGAAGCGTTCGTTTCCAGTAACACTTTGAATTTTTAGGTTTCACTCTGTTTTCTCCTATATTGATAGATGTATTTGGAACTCTAAATCCAACAGTGTTTGTGCTAGCTTCTTGAAACTTGACACAATAAAGTAGTTTCACGTTCTATCTCTACGTTTTGTTTCCTCTTGATGTAGCCCTAAGCAGTAACTGGCGAGAAACACTTTCATGGAAAGGGGTTGCCATGCTTCCTAAAATTACGAATCTCCAGAAATCTCAGCAAATATTTTTTCACCCAAACTGAATGATACTTTCAGGTAATGATCAGTACACTAAGGCGACTTGGTTCCCCAAATTTCGTTCTTCTATGTTGAAGCGTTCGTTTGCAGTAACACTTTGAATTTTTAGGTTTCACTCTGTTTTCTCCTATATTGATAGATGTATTTGGAACTCTAAATCCAACACGGTTTGTGCTAGCTTCTTGAAACTTGACACAATAAAGTAGTTTCACGTTCTATCTCTATGTTTTGTTTCCTCTTGATGTAGCCCTAAGCAGTGACTGGCGAGAAACACTTTCATGGAAAGGGGTTGCCAGGCTTCCCAAAATTACGAATCTCCAGAAATCTCAGCAAATATTTTTTCACCCAAACTGGATGATACTTTCAGGTAATGATCAGTACACTAAGGCGACTTGGTTCCCCAAATTTCGTTGTTCTATGTTGAAGCGTTCGTTTCCAGTAACAGTTTGAATTTTTAGGTTTCACTCTGTTTTCTCCTATATTGATAGATGTATTTGGAACTCTAAATCCAACAGGGTTTGTGCTAGCTTCTTGAAACTTGACACAATAAAGTAGTTTCACGTTCTATCTCTACGTTTTGTTTCCTCTTGATGTAGCCCTAAGCAGTTACTGGCGGGAAACACTTTCATGGAAAGGGGTTGCCAAGCTTCCTAAAATTACGAATCTCCAGAAATCTCAGCAAATATTTTTTCACCCAAACTGGATGATACTTTCAGGTAATGATCAGTACACTAAGGCGACTTGGTTCCCCAAATTTCGTTCTTCTATGTTGAAGCGTTCGTTTGCAGTAACACTTTGAATTTTTAGGTTTCACTCTGTTTTCTCCTATATTGATAGATATATTTGGAACTCTAAATCCAACAGTGTTTGTGCTAGCTTCTTGAAACTTGACACAATAAAGTAGTTTCACGTTCTATCTCTATGTTTTGTTTCCTCTTGATGTAGCCTTAAGCAGTGACTGGCGAGAAACACTTTCATGGAAAGGGGTTGCCAAGCTTCCTAAAATTACGAATCTCCAGAAATCTCAGCAAATATTTTTTCACCCAAACTAGATGATACTTTCAGGTAATGATCAGTACACTAAGGCGACTTGGTTCCCCAAATTTCGTTCTTCTATGTTGAAGCGTTCGTTTCCAGTAACACTTTGAATTTTTAGGTTTCACTCTGTTTTCTCCTATATTGATAGATGTATTTGGAACTCTAAATCCAACAGTGTTTGTGCTAGCTTCTTGAAACTTGACACAATAAAGTAGTTTCACGTTCTATCTCTACGTTTTGTTTCCTCTTGATGTAGCCCTAAGCAGTAACTGGCGAGAAACACTTTCATGGAAAGGGGTTGCCAAGCTTCCTAAAATTACGAATCTCCAGAAATCTCAGCAAACATTTTTTCACCCAAACTGAATGATACTTTCAGGTAATGATCAGTACACTAAGGCGACTTGGTTCCCCAAATTTCGTTCTTCTATGTTGAAGCGTTCGTTTGCAGTAACACTTTGAATTTTTAGGTTTCACTCTGTTTTCTCCTATATTGATAGATGTATTTGGAACTCTAAATCCAACACGGTTTGTGCTAGCTTCTTGAAACTTGACACAATAAAGTAGTTTCACGTTCTATCTCTATGTTTTGTTTCCTCTTGATGTAGCCCTAAGCAGTGACTGGCGAAAATCACTTTCATGGAAAGGGGTTGCCAGGCTTCCCAAAATTACGAATCTCCAGAAATCTCAGCAAATATTTTTTCACCCAAACTGGATGATACTTTCAGGTAATGATCAGTACACTAAGGCGACTTGGTTCCCCAAATTTCGTTCTTCTATGTTGAAGCGTTCGTTTCCAGTAACACTTTGAATTTTTAGGTTTCACTCTGTTTTCTCCTATATTGATAGATGTATTTGGAACTCTAAATCCAACAGGGTTTGTGCTAGCTTCTTGAAACTTGACACAATAAAGTAGTTTCACGTTCTATCTCTACGTTTTGTTTCCTCTTGATGTAGCCCTAAGCAGTTACTGGCGGGAAACACTTTCATGGAAAGGGGTTGCCAAGCTTCCTAAAATTACGAATCTCCAGAAATCTCAGCAAATATTTTTTCACCCAAACTGAATGATACTTTCAGGTAATGATCAGTACACTAAGGCGACTTGGTTCCCCAAATTTCGTTCTTCTATGTTGAAGCGTTCGTTTGCAGTAACACTTTGAATTTTTAGGTTTCACTCTGTTTTCTCCTATATTGATAGATGTATTTGGAACTCTAAATCCAACACGGTTTGTGCTAGCTTCTTGAAACTTGACACAATAAAGTAGTTTCACGTTCTATCTCTATGTTTTGTTTCCTCTTGATGTAGCCCTAAGCAGTGACTGGCGAGAAACACTTTCATGGAAAGGGGTTGCCAGGCTTCCCAAAATTACGAATCTCCAGAAATCTCAGCAAATATTTTTTCACCCAAACTGGATGATACTTTCAGGTAATGATCAGTACACTAAGGCGACTTGGTTCCCCAAATTTCGTTCTTCTATGTTGAAGCGTTCGTTTCCAGTAACAGTTTGAATTTTTAGGTTTCACTCTGTTTTCTCCTATATTGATAGATGTATTTGGAACTCTAAATCCAACAGGGTTTGTGCTAGCTTCTTGAAACTTGACACAATAAAGTAGTTTCACGTTCTATCTCTACGTTTTGTTTCCTCTTGATGTAGCCCTAAGCAGTGACTGGCGGGAAACACTTTCATGGAAAGGGGTTGCCAAGCTTCCTAAAATTACGAATCTCCAGAAATCTCAGCAAATATTTTTTCACCCAAACTGGATGATACTTTCAGGTAATGATCAGTACACTAAGGCGACTTGGTTCCCCAAATTTCGTTCTTCTATGTTGAAGCGTTCGTTTGCAGTAACACTTTGAATTTTTAGGTTTCACTCTGTTTTCTCCTATATTGATAGATGTATTTGGAACTCTAAATCCAACACGGTTTGTGCTAGCTTCTTGAAACTTGACACAATAAAGTAGTTTCACGTTCTATCTCTATGTTTTGTTTCCTCTTGATGTAGCCCTAAGCAGTGACTGGCGAGAAACACTTTCATGGAAAGGGGTTGCCAGGCTTCCTAAAATTACGAATCTCCAGAAATCTCAGCAAATATTTTTTCACCCAAACTAGATGATACTTTCAGGTAATGATCAGTACACTAAGGCGACTTGGTTCCCCAAATTTCGTTCTTCTATGTTGAAGCGTTCGTTTCCAGTAACACTTTGAATTTTTAGGTTTCACTCTGTTTTCTCCTATATTGATAGATGTATTTGGAACTCTAAATCCAACAGTGTTTGTGCTAGCTTCTTGAAACTTGACACAATAAAGTAGTTTCACGTTCTATCTCTACGTTTTGTTTCCTCTTGATGTAGCCCTAAGCAGTAACTGGCGAGAAACACTTTCATGGAAAGGGGTTGCCAAGCTTCCTAAAATTACGAATCTCCAGAAATCTCAGCAAATATTTTTTCACCCAAACTGAATGATACTTTCAGGTAATGATCAGTACACTAAGGCGACTTGGTTCCCCAAATTTCGTTCTTCTATGTTGAAGCGTTCGTTTGCAGTAACACTTTGAATTTTT
The DNA here is from genome assembly GCF_964194105.1 of Spermophilus citellus. Classification (NCBI taxonomy): domain Eukaryota; kingdom Metazoa; phylum Chordata; class Mammalia; order Rodentia; family Sciuridae; genus Spermophilus; species Spermophilus citellus. The sequence continues at coordinate 9,953,017 of NC_138192.1, read as the reverse complement.
AGGTTTCACTCTGTTTTCTCCTATATTGATAGATGTATTTGGAACTCTAAATCCAACACGGTTTGTGCTAGCTTCTTGAAACTTGACACAATAAAGTAGTTTCACGTTCTGTCTCTATGTTTTGTTTCCTCTTGATGTAGCCCTAAGCAGTGACTGGCGAGAAACACTTTCATGGAAAGGGGTTGCCAAGCTTCCTAAAATTACGAATCTCCAGAAATCTCAGCAAACATTTTTTCACCCAAACTGAATGATACTTTCAGGTAATGATCAGTACACTAAGGCGACTTGGTTCCCCAAATTTCGTTCTTCTATGTTGAAGCGTTCGTTTGCAGTAACACTTTGAATTTTTAGGTTTCACTCTGTTTTCTCCTATATTGATAGATGTATTTGGAACTCTAAATCCAACACGGTTTGTGCTAGCTTCTTGAAACTTGACACAATAAAGTAGTTTCACGTTCTATCTCTATGTTTTTTTTCTCTTGATGTAGCCCTAAGCAGTGACTGGCGAGAAACACTTTCATGGAAAGGGGTTGCCAAGCTTCCTAAAATTACGAATCTCCAGAAATCTCAGCAAATATTTTTTCACCCAAACTAGATGATACTTTCAGGTAATGATCAGTACACTAAGGCGACTTGGTTCCCCAAATTTCGTTCTTCTATGTTGAAGCGTTCGTTTCCAGTAACACTTTGAATTTTTAGGTTTCACTCTGTTTTCTCCTATATTGATAGATGTATTTGGAACTCTAAATCCAACAGTGTTTGTGCTAGCTTCTTGAAACTTGACACAATAAAGTAGTTTACCGTTCTATCTCTACGTTTTGTTTCCTCTTGATGTAGCCCTAAGCAGTAACTGGCGAGAAACACTTTCATGGAAAGGGGTTGCCAAGCTTCCTAAAATTACGAATCTCCAGAAATCTCAGCAAACATTTTTTCACCCAAACTGAATGATACTTTCAGGTAATGATCAGTACACTAAGGCGACTTGGTTCCCCAAATTTCGTTCTTCTATGTTGAAGCGTTCGTTTGCAGTAACACTTTGAATTTTTAGGTTTCACTCTGTTTTCTCCTATATTGATAGATGTATTTGGAACTCTAAATCCAACACGGTTTGTGCTAGCTTCTTGAAACTTGACACAATAAAGTAGTTTCACGTTCTATCTCTATGTTTTGTTTCCTCTTGATGTAGCCCTAAGCAGTGACTGGCGAGAAACACTTTCATGGAAAGGGGTTGCCAGGCTTCCTAAAATTACGAATCTCCAGAAATCTCAGCAAACATTTTTTCACCCAAACTGAATGATACTTTCAGGTAATGATCAGTACACTAAGGCGACTTGGTTCCCCAAATTTCGTTCTTCTATGTTGAAGCGTTCGTTTGCAGTAACACTTTGAATTTTTAGGTTTCACTCTGTTTTCTCCTATATTGATAGATGTATTTGGAACTCTAAATCCAACACGGTTTGTGCTAGCTTCTTGAAACTTGACACAATAAAGTAGTTTCACGTTCTATCTCTATGTTTTGTTTCCTCTTGATGTAGCCCTAAGCAGTGACTGGCGAGAAACACTTTCATGGAAAGGGGTTGCCAGGCTTCCTAAAATTACGAATCTCCAGAAATCTCAGCAAATATTTTTTCACCCAAACTAGATGATACTTTCAGGTAATGATCAGTACACTAAGGCGACTTGGTTCCCCAAATTTCGTTCTTCTATGTTGAAGCGTTCGTTTCCAGTAACACTTTGAATTTTTAGGTTTCACTCTGTTTTCTCCTATATTGATAGATGTATTTGGAACTCTAAATCCAACAGTGTTTGTGCTAGCTTCTTGAAACTTGACACAATAAAGTAGTTTCACGTTCTATCTCTACGTTTTGTTTCCTCTTGATGTAGCCCTAAGCAGTAACTGGCGAGAAACACTTTCATGGAAAGGGGTTGCCATGCTTCCTAAAATTACGAATCTCCAGAAATCTCAGCAAATATTTTTTCACCCAAACTGAATGATACTTTCAGGTAATGATCAGTACACTAAGGCGACTTGGTTCCCCAAATTTCGTTCTTCTATGTTGAAGCGTTCGTTTGCAGTAACACTTTGAATTTTTAGGTTTCACTCTGTTTTCTCCTATATTGATAGATGTATTTGGAACTCTAAATCCAACACGGTTTGTGCTAGCTTCTTGAAACTTGACACAATAAAGTAGTTTCACGTTCTATCTCTATGTTTTGTTTCCTCTTGATGTAGCCCTAAGCAGTGACTGGCGAGAAACACTTTCATGGAAAGGGGTTGCCAGGCTTCCCAAAATTACGAATCTCCAGAAATCTCAGCAAATATTTTTTCACCCAAACTGGATGATACTTTCAGGTAATGATCAGTACACTAAGGCGACTTGGTTCCCCAAATTTCGTTGTTCTATGTTGAAGCGTTCGTTTCCAGTAACAGTTTGAATTTTTAGGTTTCACTCTGTTTTCTCCTATATTGATAGATGTATTTGGAACTCTAAATCCAACAGGGTTTGTGCTAGCTTCTTGAAACTTGACACAATAAAGTAGTTTCACGTTCTATCTCTACGTTTTGTTTCCTCTTGATGTAGCCCTAAGCAGTTACTGGCGGGAAACACTTTCATGGAAAGGGGTTGCCAAGCTTCCTAAAATTACGAATCTCCAGAAATCTCAGCAAATATTTTTTTCACCCAAACTGGATGATACTTTCAGGTAATGATCAGTACACTAAGGCGACTTGGTTCCCCAAATTTCGTTCTTCTATGTTGAAGCGTTCGTTTGCAGTAACACTTTGAATTTTTAGGTTTCACTCTGTTTTCTCCTATATTGATAGATGTATTTGGAACTCTAAATCCAACAGTGTTTGTGCTAGCTTCTTGAAACTTGACACAATAAAGTAGTTTCACGTTCTATCTCTATGTTTTGTTTCCTCTTGATGTAGCCTTAAGCAGTGACTGGCGAGAAACACTTTCATGGAAAGGGGTTGCCAAGCTTCCTAAAATTACGAATCTCCAGAAATCTCAGCAAATATTTTTTCACCCAAACTAGATGATACTTTCAGGTAATGATCAGTACACTAAGGCGACTTGGTTCCCCAAATTTCGTTCTTCTATGTTGAAGCGTTCGTTTCCAGTAACACTTTGAATTTTTAGGTTTCACTCTGTTTTCTCCTATATTGATAGATGTATTTGGAACTCTAAATCCAACAGTGTTTGTGCTAGCTTCTTGAAACTTGACACAATAAAGTAGTTTCACGTTCTATCTCTACGTTTTGTTTCCTCTTGATGTAGCCCTAAGCAGTAACTGGCGAGAAACACTTTCATGGAAAGGGGTTGCCAAGCTTCCTAAAATTACGAATCTCCAGAAATCTCAGCAAACATTTTTTCACCCAAACTGAATGATACTTTCAGGTAATGATCAGTACACTAAGGCGACTTGGTTCCCCAAATTTCGTTCTTCTATGTTGAAGCGTTCGTTTGCAGTAACACTTTGAATTTTTAGGTTTCACTCTGTTTTCTCCTATATTGATAGATGTATTTGGAACTCTAAATCCAACACGGTTTGTGCTAGCTTCTTGAAACTTGACACAATAAAGTAGTTTCACGTTCTATCTCTATGTTTTGTTTCCTCTTGATGTAGCCCTAAGCAGTGACTGGCGAGAATCACTTTCATGGAAAGGGGTTGCCAGGCTTCCCAAAATTACGAATCTCCAGAAATCTCAGCAAATATTTTTTCACCCAAACTGGATGATACTTTCAGGTAATGATCAGTACACTAAGGCGACTTGGTTCCCCAAATTTCGTTCTTCTATGTTGAAGCGTTCGTTTCCAGTAACACTTTGAATTTTTAGGTTTCACTCTGTTTTCTCCTATATTGATAGATGTATTTGGAACTCTAAATCCAACAGGGTTTGTGCTAGCTTCTTGAAACTTGACACAATAAAGTAGTTTTACGTTCTATCTCTACGTTTTGTTTCCTCTTGATGTAGCCCTAAGCAGTTACTGGCGGGAAACACTTTCATGGAAAGGGGTTGCCAAGCTTCCTAAAATTACGAATCTCCAGAAATCTCAGCAAATATTTTTTCACCCAAACTGAATGATACTTTCAGGTAATGATCAGTACACTAAGGCGACTTGGTTCCCCAAATTTCGTTCTTCTATGTTGAAGCGTTCGTTTGCAGTAACACTTTGAATTTTTAGGTTTCACTCTGTTTTCTCCTATATTGATAGATGTATTTGGAACTCTAAATCCAACACGGTTTGTGCTAGCTTCTTGAAACTTGACACAATAAAGTAGTTTCACGTTCTATCTCTATGTTTTGTTTCCTCTTGATGTAGCCCTAAGCAGTGACTGGCGAGAAACACTTTCATGGAAAGGGGTTGCCAGGCTTCCCAAAATTACGAATCTCCAGAAATCTCAGCAAATATTTTTTCACCCAAACTGGATGATACTTTCAGGTAATGATCAGTACACTAAGGCGACTTGGTTCCCCAAATTTCGTTCTTCTATGTTGAAGCGTTCGTTTCCAGTAACAGTTTGAATTTTTAGGTTTCACTCTATTTTCTCCTATATTGATAGATGTATTTGGAACTCTAAATCCAACAGGGTTTGTGCTAGCTTCTTGAAACTTGACACAATAAAGTAGTTTCACGTTCTATCTCTACGTTTTGTTTCCTCTTGATGTAGCCCTAAGCAGTTACTGGCGGGAAACACTTTCATGGAAAGGGGTTGCCAAGCTTCCTAAAATTACGAATCTCCAGAAATCTCAGCAAATATTTTTTCACCCAAACTGGATGATACTTTCAGGTAATGATCAGTACACTACGGCGACTTGGTTCCCCAAATTTCGTTCTTCTATGTTGAAGCGTTCGTTTGCAGTAACACTTTGAATTTTTAGGTTTCACTCTGTTTTCTCCTATATTGATAGATGTATTTGGAACTCTAAATCCAACACGGTTTGTGCTAGCTTCTTGAAACTTGACACAATAAAGTAGTTTCACGTTCTATCTCTATGTTTTGTTTCCTCTTGATGTAGCCCTAAGCAGTGACTGGCGAGAAACACTTTCATGGAAAGGGGTTGCCAGGCTTCCTAAAATTACGAATCTCCAGAAATCTCAGCAAATATTTTTTCACCCAAACTAGATGATACTTTCAGGTAATGATCAGTACACTAAGGCGACTTGGTTCCCCAAATTTCGTTCTTCTATGTTGAAGCGTTCGTTTCCAGTAACACTTTGAATTTTTAGGTTTCACTCTGTTTTCTCCTATATTGATAGATGTATTTGGAACTCTAAATCCAACAGTGTTTGTGCTAGCTTCTTGAAACTTGACACAATAAAGTAGTTTCACGTTCTATCTCTACGTTTTGTTTCCTCTTGATGTAGCCCTAAGCAGTAACTGGCGAGAAACACTTTCATGGAAAGGGGTTGCCAAGCTTCCTAAAATTACGAATCTCCAGGAATCTCAGCAAATATTTTTTCACCCAAACTGAATGATACTTTCAGGTAATGATCAGTACACTAAGGCGACTTGGTTCCCCAAATTTCGTTCTTCTATGTTGAAGCGTTCGTTTGCAGTAACACTTTGAATTTTTAGGTTTCACTCTGTTTTCTCCTATATTGATAGATGTATTTGGAACTCTAAATCCAACACGGTTTGTGCTAGCTTCTTGAAACTTGACACAATAAAGTAGTTTCACGTTCTATCTCTATGTTTTGTTTCCTCTTGATGTAGCCCTAAGCAGTGACTGGCGAGAAACACTTTCATGGAAAGGGGTTGCCAGGCTTCCCAAAATTACGAATCTCCAGAAATCTCAGCAAATATTTTTTCACCCAAACTGGATGATACTTTCAGGTAATGATCAGTACACTAAGGCGACTTGGTTCCCCAAATTTCGTTGTTCTATGTTGAAGCGTTCGTTTCCAGTAACAGTTTGAATTTTTAGGTTTCACTCTGTTTTCTCCTATATTGATAGATGTATTTGGAACTCTAAATCCAACACGGTTTGTGATAGCTTCTTGAAACTTGACACAATAAAGTAGTTTCACGTTCTATCTCTATGTTTTGTTTCCTCTTGATGTAGCCCTAAGCAGTGACTGGCGAGAAACACTTTCATGGAAAGGGGTTGCCAAGCTTCCCAAAATTACGAATCTCCAGAAATCTCAGCAAATATTTTTTCACCCAAACTAGATGATACTTTCAGGTAATGATCAGTACACTAAGGCGACTTGGTTCCCCAAATTTCGTTCTTCTATGTTGAAGCGTTCGTTTCCAGTAACACTTTGAATTTTTAGGTTTCACTCTGTTTTCTCCTATATTGATAGATGTATTTGGAACTCTAAATCCAACACGGTTTGTGCTAGCTTCTTGAAACTTGACACAATAAAGTAGTTTCACGTTCTATCTCTACGTTTTGTTTCCTCTTGATGTAGCCCTAAGCAGTAACTGGCGAGAAACACTTTCATGGAAAGGGGTTGCCATGCTTCCTAAAATTACGAATCTCCAGAAATCTCAGCAAATATTTTTTCACCCAAACTGAATGATACTTTCAGGTAATGATCAGTACACTAAGGCGACTTGGTTCCCCAAATTTCGTTCTTCTATGTTGAAGCGTTCGTTTGCAGTAACACTTTGAATTTTTAGGTTTCACTCTGTTTTCTCCTATATTGATAGATGTATTTGGAACTCTAAATCCAACACGGTTTGTGCTAGCTTCTTGAAACTTGACACAATAAAGTAGTTTCACGTTCTATCTCTATGTTTTGTTTCCTCTTGATGTAGCCCTAAGCAGTGACTGGCGAGAAACACTTTCATGGAAAGGGGTTGCCAGGCTTCCCAAAATTACGAATCTCCAGAAATCTCAGCAAATATTTTTTCACCCAAACTGGATGATACTTTCAGGTAATGATCAGTACACTAAGGCGACTTGGTTCCCCAAATTTCGTTGTTCTATGTTGAAGCGTTCGTTTCCAGTAAGAGTTTGAATTTTTAGGTTTCACTCTGTTTTCTCCTATATTGATAGATGTATTTGGAACTCTAAATCCAACAGGGTTTGTGCTAGCTTCTTGAAACTTGACACAATAAAGTAGTTTCACGTTCTATCTCTACGTTTTGTTTCCTCTTGATGTAGCCCTAAGCAGTTACTGGCGGGAAACACTTTCATGGAAAGGGGTTGCCAAGCTTCCTAAAATTACGAATCTCCAGAAATCTCAGCAAATATTTTTTCACCCAAACTGGATGATACTTTCAGGTAATGATCAGTACACTAAGGCGACTTGGTTCCCCAAATTTCGTTCTTCTATGTTGAAGCGTTCGTTTGCAGTAACACTTTGAATTTTTAGGTTTCACTCTGTTTTCTCGTATATTGATAGATGTATTTGGAACTCTAAATCCAACACGGTTTGTGCTAGCTTCTTGAAACTTGACACAATAAAGTAGTTTCACGTTCTATCTCTATGTTTTGTTTCCTCTTGATGTAGCCCTAAGCAGTGACTGGCGAGAAACACTTTCATGGAAAGGGGTTGCCAAGCTTCCTAAAATTACGAATCTCCAGAAATCTCAGCAAATATTTTTTCACCCAAACTAGATGATACTTTCAGGTAATGATCAGTACACTAAGGCGACTTGGTTCCCCAAATTTCGTTCTTCTATGTTGAAGCGTTCGTTTCCAGTAACACTTTGAATTTTTAGGTTTCACTCTGTTTTCTCCTATATTGATAGATGTATTTGGAACTCTAAATCCAACAGTGTTTGTGCTAGCTTCTTGAAACTTGACACAATAAAGTAGTTTCACGTTCTATCTCTACGTTTTGTTTCCTCTTGATGTAGACCTAAGCAGTAACTGGCGAGAAACACTTTCATGGAAAGGGGTTGCCAAGCTTCCTAAAATTACGAATCTCCAGAAATCTCAGCAAATAATTTTTCACCCAAACTGAATGATACTTTCAGGTAATGATCAGTACACTAAGGCGACTTGGTTCCCCAAATTTCGTTCTTCTATGTTGAAGCGTTCGTTTGCAGTAACACTTTGAATTTTTAGGTTTCACTCTGTTTTCTCCTATATTGATAGATGTATTTGGAACTCTAAATCCAACACGGTTTGTGCTAGCTTCTTGAATCTTGACACAATAAAGTAGTTTCACGTTCTATCTCTACGTTTTGTTTCCTCTTGATGTAGCCCTAAGCAGTAACTGGCGAGAAACACTTTCATGGAAAGGGGTTGCCAAGCTTCCTAAAATTACGAATCTCCAGGAATCTCAGCAAATATTTTTTCACCCAAACTGAATGATACTTTCAGGTAATGATCAGTACACTAAGGCGACTTGGTTCCCCAAATTTCGTTCTTCTATGTTGAAGCGTTCGTTTGCAGTAACACTTTGAATTTTTAGGTTTCACTCTGTTTTCTCCTATATTGATAGATGTATTTGGAACTCTAAATCCAACACGGTTTGTGCTAGCTTCTTGAAACTTGACACAATAAAGTAGTTTCACGTTCTATCTCTATGTTTTGTTTCCTCTTGATGTAGCCCTAAGCAGTGACTGGCGAGAAACACTTTCATGGAAAGGGGTTGCCAGGCTTCCCAAAATTACGAATCTCCAGAAATCTCAGCAAATATTTTTTCACCCAAACTGGATGATACTTTCAGGTAATGATCAGTACACTAAGGCGACTTGGTTCCCCAAATTTCGTTGTTCTATGTTGAAGCGTTCGTTTCCAGTAAGAGTTTGAATTTTTAGGTTTCACTCTGTTTTCTCCTATATTGATAGATGTATTTGGAACTCTAAATCCAACAGGGTTTGTGCTAGCTTCTTGAAACTTGACACAATAAAGTAGTTTCACGTTCTATCTCTACGTTTTGTTTCCTCTTGATGTAGCCCTAAGCAGTTACTGGCGGGAAACACTTTCATGGAAAGGGGTTGCCAAGCTTCCTAAAATTACGAATCTCCAGAAATCTCAGCAAATATTTTTTCACCCAAACTGGATGATACTTTCAGGTAATGATCAGTACACTAAGGCGACTTGGTTCCCCAAATTTCGTTCTTCTATGTTGAAGCGTTCGTTTGCAGTAACACTTTGAATTTTTAGGTTTCACTCTGTTTTCTCGTATATTGATAGATGTATTTGGAACTCTAAATCCAACACGGTTTGTGCTAGCTTCTTGAAACTTGACACAATAAAGTAGTTTCACGTTCTATCTCTATGTTTTGTTTCCTCTTGATGTAGCCCTAAGCAGTGACTGGCGAGAAACACTTTCATGGAAAGGGGTTGCCAGGCTTCCTAAAATTACGAATCTCCAGAAATCTCAGCAAATATTTTTTCACCCAAACTAGATGATACTTTCAGGTAATGATCAGTACACTAAGGCGACTTGGTTCCCCAAATTTCGTTCTTCTATGTTGAAGCGTTCGTTTCCAGTAACACTTTGAATTTTTAGGTTTCACTCTCTTTTCTCCTATATTGATAGATGTATTTGGAACTCTAAATCCAACAGTGTTTGTGCTAGCTTCTTGAAACTTGACACAATAAAGTAGTTTCACGTTCTATCTCTACGTTTTGTTTCCTCTTGATGTAGCCCTAAGCAGTAACTGGCGAGAAACACTTTCATGGAAAGGGGTTGCCAAGCTTCCTAAAATTACGAATCTCCAGAAATCTCAGCAAATAATTTTTCACCCAAACTGAATGATACTTTCAGGTAATGATCAGTACACTAAGGCGACTTGGTTCCCCAAATTTCGTTCTTCTATGTTGAAGCGTTCGTTTGCAGTAACACTTTGAATTTTTAGGTTTCACTCTGTTTTCTCCTATATTGATAGATGTATTTGGAACTCTAAATCCAACACGGTTTGTGCTAGCTTCTTGAATCTTGACACAATAAAGTAGTTTCACGTTCTATCTCTACGTTTTGTTTCCTCTTGATGTAGCCCTAAGCAGTAACTGGCGAGAAACACTTTCATGGAAAGGGGTTGCCAAGCTTCCTAAAATTACGAATCTCCAGGAATCTCAGCAAATATTTTTTCACCCAAACTGAATGATACTTTCAGGTAATGATCAGTACACTAAGGCGACTTGGTTCCCCAAATTTCGTTCTTCTATGTTGAAGCGTTCGTTTGCAGTAACACTTTGAATTTTTAGGTTTCACTCTGTTTTCTCCTATATTGATAGATGTATTTGGAACTCTAAATCCAACACGGTTTGTGCTAGCTTCTTGAAACTTGACACAATAAAGTAGTTTCACGTTCTATCTCTATGTTTTGTTTCCTCTTGATGTAGCCCTAAGCAGTGACTGGCGAGAAACACTTTCATGGAAAGGGGTTGCCAGGCTTCCCAAAATTACGAATCTCCAGAAATCTCAGCAAATATTTTTTCACCCAAACTGGATGATACTTTCAGGTAATGATCAGTACACTAAGGCGACTTGGTTCCCCAAATTTCGTTGTTCTATGTTGAAGCGTTCGTTTCCAGTAACAGTTTGAATTTTTAGGTTTCACTCTGTTTTCTCCTATATTGATAGATGTATTTGGAACTCTAAATCCAACACGGTTTGTGATAGCTTCTTGAAACTTGACACAATAAAGTAGTTTCACGTTCTATCTCTATGTTTTGTTTCCTCTTGATGTAGCCCTAAGCAGTGACTGGCGAGAAACACTTTCATGGAAAGGGGTTGCCAGGCTTCCTAAAATTACGAATCTCCAGAAATCTCAGCAAATATTTTTTCACCCAAACTAGATGATACTTTCAGGTAATGATCAGTACACTAAGGCGACTTGGTTCCCCAAATTTCGTTCTTCTATGTTGAAGCGTTCGTTTCCAGTAACACTTTGAATTTTTAGGTTTCACTCTGTTTTCTCCTATATTGATAGATGTATTTGGAACTCTAAATCCAACAGTGTTTGTGCTAGCTTCTTGAAACTTGACACAATAAAATAGTTTCACGTTCTATCTCTACGTTTTGTTTCCTCTTGATGTAGCCCTAAGCAGTAACTGGCGAGAAACACTTTCATGGAAAGGGGTTGCCAAGCTTCCTAAAATTACGAATCTCCAGAAATCTCAGCAAATATTTTTTCACCCAAACTGAATGATACTTTCAGGTAATGATCAGTACACTAAGGCGACTTGGTTCCCCAAATTTCGTTCTTCTATGTTGAAGCGTTCGTTTGCAGTAACACTTTGAATTTTTAGGTTTCACTCTGTTTTCTCCTATATTGATAGATGTATTTGGAACTCTAAATCCAACACGGTTTGTGCTAGCTTCTTGAAACTTGACACAATAAAGTAGTTTCACGTTCTATCTCTATGTTTTGTTTCCTCTTGATGTAGCCCTAAGCAGTGACTGGCGAGAAACACTTTCATGGAAAGGGGTTGCCAGGCTTCCCAAAATTACGAATCTCCAGAAATCTCAGCAAATATTTTTTCACCCAAACTGGATGATACTTTCAGGTAATGATCAGTACACTAAGGCGACTTGGTTCCCCAAATTTCGTTGTTCTATGTTGAAGCGTTCGTTTCCAGTAAGAGTTTGAATTTTTAGGTTTCACTCTGTTTTCTCCTATATTGATAGATGTATTTGGAACTCTAAATCCAACAGGGTTTGTGCTAGCTTCTTGAAACTTGACACAATAAAGTAGTTTCACGTTCTATCTCTACGTTTTGTTTCCTCTTGATGTAGCCCTAAGCAGTTACTGGCGGGAAACACTTTCATGGAAAGGGGTTGCCAAGCTTCCTAAAATTACGAATCTCCAGAAATCTCAGCAAATATTTTTTCACCCAAACTGGATGATACTTTCAGGTAATGATCAGTACACTAAGGCGACTTGGTTCCCCAAATTTCGTTCTTCTATGTTGAAGCGTTCGTTTGCAGTAACACTTTGAATTTTTAGGTTTCACTCTGTTTTCTCGTATATTGATAGATGTATTTGGAACTCTAAATCCAACACGGTTTGTGCTAGCTTCTTGAAACTTGACACAATAAAGTAGTTTCACGTTCTATCTCTATGTTTTGTTTCCTCTTGATGTAGCCCTAAGCAGTGACTGGCGAGAAACACTTTCATGGAAAGGGGTTGCCAGGCTTCCTAAAATTACGAATCTCCAGAAATCTCAGCAAATATTTTTTCACCCAAACTAGATGATACTTTCAGGTAATGATCAGTACACTAAGGCGACTTGGTTCCCCAAATTTCGTTCTTCTATGTTGAAGCGTTCGTTTCCAGTAACACTTTGAATTTTTAGGTTTCACTCTGTTTTCTCCTATATTGATAGATGTATTTGGAACTCTAAATCCAACAGTGTTTGTGCTAGCTTCTTGAAACTTGACACAATAAAGTAGTTTCACGTTCTATCTCTACGTTTTGTTTCCTCTTGATGTAGCCCTAAGCAGTAACTGGCGAGAAACACTTTCATGGAAAGGGGTTGCCAAGCTTCCTAAAATTACGAATCTCCAGAAATCTCAGCAAATAATTTTTCACCCAAACTGAATGATACTTTCAGGTAATGATCAGTACACTAAGGCGACTTGGTTCCACAAATTTCGTTCTTCTATGTTGAAGCGTTCGTTTGCAGTAACACTTTGAATTTTTAGGTTTCACTCTGTTTTCTCCTATATTGATAGATGTATTTGGAACTCTAAATCCAACACGGTTTGTGCTAGCTTCTTGAATCTTGACACAATAAAGTAGTTTCACGTTCTATCTCTATGTTTTGTTTCCTCTTGATGTAGCCCTAAGCAGTGACTGGCGAGAAACACTTTCATGGAAAGGGGTTGCCAGGCTTCCCAAAATTACGAATCTCCAGAAATCTCAGCAAATATTTTTTCACCCAAACTGGATGATACTTTCAGGTAATGATCAGTACACTAAGGCGACTTGGTTCCCCAAATTTCGTTCTTCTATGTTGAAGCGTTCGTTTCCAGTAACAGTTTGAATTTTTAGGTTTCACTCTGTTTTCTCCTATATTGATAGATGTATTTGGAACTCTAAATCCAACAGGGTTTGTGCTAGCTTCTTGAAACTTGACACAATAAAGTAGTTTCACGTTCTATCTCTACGTTTTGTTTCCTCTTGATGTAGCCCTAAGCAGTTACTGGCGGGAAACACTTTCATGGAAAGGGGTTGCCAAGCTTCCTAAAATTACGAATCTCCAGAAATCTCAGCAAATATTTTTTCACCCAAACTGGATGATACTTTCAGGTAATGATCAGTACACTAAGGCGACTTGGTTCCCCAAATTTCGTTCTTCTATGTTGAAGCGTTCGTTTGCAGTAACACTTTGAATTTTTAGGTTTCACTCTGTTTTCTCCTATATTGATAGATGTATTTGGAACTCTAAATCCAACACGGTTTGTGCTAGCTTCTTGAAACTTGACACAATAAAGTAGTTTCACGTTCTATCTCTATGTTTTGTTTCCTCTTGATGTAGCCCTAAGCAGTGACTGGCGAGAAACACTTTCATGGAAAGGGGTTGCCAAGCTTCCTAAAATTACGAATCTCCAGAAATCTCAGCAAATATTTTTTCACCCAAACTAGATGATACTTTCAGGTAATGATCAGTACACTAAGGCCACTTGGTTCCCCAAATTTCGTTCTTCTATGTTGAAGCGTTCGTTTCCAGTAACACTTTGAATTTTTAGGTTTCACTCTGTTTTCTCCTATATTGATAGATGTATTTGGAACTCTAAATCCAACAGTGTTTGTGCTAGCTTCTTGAAACTTGACACAATAAAGTAGTTTCACGTTCTATCTCTACGTTTTGTTTCCTCTTGATGTAGCCCTAAGCAGTAACTGGCGAGAAACACTTTCATGGAAAGGGGTTGCCAAGCATCCTAAAATTACGAATCTCCAGAAATCTCAGCAAACATTTTTTCACCCAAACTGAATGATACTTTCAGGTAATGATCAGTACACTAAGGCGACTTGGTTCCCCAAATTTCGTTCTTCTATGTTGAAGCGTTCGTTTGCAGTAACACTTTGAATTTTTAGGTTTCACTCTGTTTTCTCCTATATTGATAGATGTATTTGGAACTCTAAATCCAACACGGTTTGTGCTAGCTTCTTGAAACTTGACACAATAAAGTAGTTTCACGTTCTATCTCTATGTTTTGTTTCCTCTTGATGTAGCCCTAAGCAGTGACTGGCGAGAAACACTTTCATGGAAAGGGGTTGCCAGGCTTCCTAAAATTACGAATCTCCAGAAATCTCAGCAAATATTTTTTCACCCAAACTAGATGATACTTTCAGGTAATGATCAGTACACTAAGGCGACTTGGTTCCCCAAATTTCGTTCTTCTATGTTGAAGCGTTCGTTTCCAGTAACACTTTGAATTTTTAGGTTTCACTCTGTTTTCTCCTATATTGATAGATGTATTTGGAACTCTAAATCCAACAGTGTTTGTGCTAGCTTCTTGAAACTTGACACAATAAAATAGTTTCACGTTCTATCTCTACGTTTTGTTTCCTCTTGATGTAGCCCTAAGCAGTAACTGGCGAGAAACACTTTCATGGAAAGGGGTTGCCAAGCTTCCTAAAATTACGAATCTCCAGAAATCTCAGCAAATATTTTTTCACCCAAACTGAATGATACTTTCAGGTAATGATCAGTACACTAAGGCGACTTGGTTCCCCAAATTTCGTTCTTCTATGTTGAAGCGTTCGTTTGCAGTAACACTTTGAATTTTTAGGTTTCACTCTGTTTTCTCCTATATTGATAGATGTATTTGGAACTCTAAATCCAACACGGTTTGTGCTAGCTTCTTGAAACTTGACACAATAAAGTAGTTTCACGTTCTATCTCTATGTTTTGTTTCCTCTTGATGTAGCCCTAAGCAGTGACTGGCGAGAAACACTTTCATGGAAAGGGGTTGCCAGGCTTCCCAAAATTACGAATCTCCAGAAATCTCAGCAAATATTTTTTCACCCAAACTGGATGATACTTTCAGGTAATGATCAGTACACTAAGGCGACTTGGTTCCCCAAATTTCGTTGTTCTATGTTGAAGCGTTCGTTTCCAGTAAGAGTTTGAATTTTTAGGTTTCACTCTGTTTTCTCCTATATTGATAGATGTATTTGGAACTCTAAATCCAACAGGGTTTGTGCTAGCTTCTTGAAACTTGACACAATAAAGTAGTTTCACGTTCTATCTCTACGTTTTGTTTCCTCTTGATGTAGCCCTAAGCAGTTACTGGCGGGAAACACTTTCATGGAAAGGGGTTGCCAAGCTTCCTAAAATTACGAATCTCCAGAAATCTCAGCAAATATTTTTTCACCCAAACTGGATGATACTTTCAGGTAATGATCAGTACACTAAGGCGACTTGGTTCCCCAAATTTCGTTCTTCTATGTTGAAGCGTTCGTTTGCAGTAACACTTTGAATTTTTAGGTTTCACTCTGTTTTCTCGTATATTGATAGATGTATTTGGAACTCTAAATCCAACACGGTTTGTGCTAGCTTCTTGAAACTTGACACAATAAAGTAGTTTCACGTTCTATCTCTATGTTTTGTTTCCTCTTGATGTAGCCCTAAGCAGTGACTGGCGAGAAACACTTTCATGGAAAGGGGTTGCCAGGCTTCCTAAAATTACGAATCTCCAGAAATCTCAGCAAATATTTTTTCACCCAAACTAGATGATACTTTCAGGTAATGATCAGTACACTAAGGCGACTTGGTTCCCCAAATTTCGTTCTTCTATGTTGAAGCGTTCGTTTCCAGTAACACTTTGAATTTTTAGGTTTCACTCTGTTTTCTCCTATATTGATAGATGTATTTGGAACTCTAAATCCAACAGTGTTTGTGCTAGCTTCTTGAAACTTGACACAATAAAGTAGTTTCACGTTCTATCTCTACGTTTTGTTTCCTCTTGATGTAGCCCTAAGCAGTAACTGGCGAGAAACACTTTCATGGAAAGGGGTTGCCAAGCTTCCTAAAATTACGAATCTCCAGAAATCTCAGCAAATAATTTTTCACCCAAACTGAATGATACTTTCAGGTAATGATCAGTACACTAAGGCGACTTGGTTCCCCAAATTTCGTTCTTCTATGTTGAAGCGTTCGTTTGCAGTAACACTTTGAATTTTTAGGTTTCACTCTGTTTTCTCCTATATTGATAGATGTATTTGGAACTCTAAATCCAACACGGTTTGTGCTAGCTTCTTGAATCTTGACACAATAAAGTAGTTTCACGTTCTATCTCTATGTTTTGTTTCCTCTTGATGTAGCCCTAAGCAGTGACTGGCGAGAAACACTTTCATGGAAAGGGGTTGCCAGGCTTCCCAAAATTACGAATCTCCAGAAATCTCAGCAAATATTTTTTCACCCAAACTGGATGATACTTTCAGGTAATGATCAGTACACTAAGGCGACTTGGTTCCCCAAATTTCGTTCTTCTATGTTGAAGCGTTCGTTTCCAGTAACAGTTTGAATTTTTAGGTTTCACTCTGTTTTCTCCTATATTGATAGATGTATTTGGAACTCTAAATCCAACAGGGTTTGTGCTAGCTTCTTGAAACTTGACACAATAAAGTAGTTTCACGTTCTATCTCTACGTTTTGTTTCCTCTTGATGTAGCCCTAAGCAGTTACTGGCGGGAAACACTTTCATGGAAAGGGGTTGCCAAGCTTCCTAAAATTACGAATCTCCAGAAATCTCAGCAAATATTTTTTCACCCAAACTGGATGATACTTTCAGGTAATGATCAGTACACTAAGGCGACTTGGTTCCCCAAATTTCGTTCTTCTATGTTGAAGCGTTCGTTTGCAGTAACACTTTGAATTTTTAGGTTTCACTCTGTTTTCTCCTATATTGATAGATGTATTTGGAACTCTAAATCCAACAGGGTTTGTGCTAGCTTCTTGAAACTTGACACAATAAAGTAGTTTCACGTTCTATCTCTATGTTTTGTTTCCTCTTGATGTAGCCCTAAGCAGTGACTGGCGAGAAACACTTTCATGGAAAGGGGTTGCCAAGCTTCCTAAAATTACGAATCTCCAGAAATCTCAGCAAATATTTTTTCACCCAAACTAGATGATACTTTCAGGTAATGATCAGTACACTAAGGCCACTTGGTTCCCCAAATTTCGTTCTTCTATGTTGAAGCGTTCGTTTCCAGTAACACTTTGAATTTTTAGGTTTCACTCTGTTTTCTCCTATATTGATAGATGTATTTGGAACTCTAAATCCAACAGTGTTTGTGCTAGCTTCTTGAAACTTGACACAATAAAGTAGTTTCACGTTCTATCTCTACGTTTTGTTTCCTCTTGATGTAGCCCTAAGCAGTAACTGGCGAGAAACACTTTCATGGAAAGGGGTTGCCAAGCTTCCTAAAATTACGAATCTCCAGAAATCTCAGCAAACATTTTTTCACCCAAACTGAATGATACTTTCAGGTAATGATCAGTACACTAAGGCGACTTGGTTCCCCAAATTTCGTTCTTCTATGTTGAAGCGTTCGTTTGCAGTAACACTTTGAATTTTTAGGTTTCACTCTGTTTTCTCCTATATTGATAGATGTATTTGGAACTCTAAATCCAACACGGTTTGTGCTAGCTTCTTGAAACTTGACACAATAAAGTAGTTTCACGTTCTATCTCTATGTTTTGTTTCCTCTTGATGTAGCCCTAAGCAGTGACTGGCGAGAAACACTTTCATGGAAAGGGGTTGCCAGGCTTCCTAAAATTACGAATCTCCAGAAATCTCAGCAAATATTTTTTCACCCAAACTAGATGATACTTTCAGGTAATGATCAGTACACTAAGGCGACTTGGTTCCCCAAATTTCGTTCTTCTATGTTGAAGCGTTCGTTTCCAGTAACACTTTGAATTTTTAGGTTTCACTCTGTTTTCTCCTATATTGATAGATGTATTTGGAACTCTAAATCCAACAGTGTTTGTGCTAGCTTCTTGAAACTTGACACAATAAAATAGTTTCACGTTCTATCTCTACGTTTTGTTTCCTCTTGATGTAGCCCTAAGCAGTAACTGGCGAGAAACACTTTCATGGAAAGGGGTTGCCAAGCTTCCTAAAATTACGAATCTCCAGAAATCTCAGCAAATATTTTTTCACCCAAACTGAATGATACTTTCAGGTAATGATCAGTACACTAAGGCGACTTGGTTCCCCAAATTTCGTTCTTCTATGTTGAAGCGTTCGTTTGCAGTAACACTTTGAATTTTTAGGTTTCACTCTGTTTTCTCCTATATTGATAGATGTATTTGGAACTCTAAATCCAACACGGTTTGTGCTAGCTTCTTGAAACTTGACACAATAAAGTAGTTTCACGTTCTATCTCTATGTTTTGTTTCCTCTTGATGTAGCCCTAAGCAGTGACTGGCGAGAAACACTTTCATGGAAAGGGGTTGCCAGGCTTCCCAAAATTACGAATCTCCAGAAATCTCAGCAAATATTTTTTCACCCAAACTGGATGATACTTTCAGGTAATGATCAGTACACTAAGGCGACTTGGTTCCCCAAATTTCGTTCTTCTATGTTGAAGCGTTCGTTTCCAGTAACAGTTTGAATTTTTAGGTTTCACTCTGTTTTCTCCTATATTGATAGATGTATTTGGAACTCTAAATCCAACAGGGTTTGTGCTAGCTTCTTGAAACTTGACACAATAAAGTAGTTTCACGTTCTATCTCTACGTTTTGTTTCCTCTTGATGTAGCCCTAAGCAGTGACTGGCGAGAAACACTTTCATGGAAAGGGGTTGCCAAGCTTCCTAAAATTACGAATCTCCAGAAATCTCAGCAAATATTTTTTCACCCAAACTGGATGATACTTTCAGGTAATGATCAGTACACTAAGGCGACTTGGTTCCCCAAATTTCGTTCTTCTATGTTGAAGCGTTCGTTTGCAGTAACACTTTGAATTTTTAGGTTTCACTCTGTTTTCTCCTATATTGATAGATGTATTTGGAACTCTAAATCCAACAGGGTTTGTGCTAGCTTCTTGAAACTTGACACAATAAAGTAGTTTCACGTTCTATCTCTATGTTTTGTTTCCTCTTGATGTAGCCCTAAGCAGTGACTGGCGAGAAACACTTTCATGGAAAGGGGTTGCCAAGCTTCCTAAAATTACGAATCTCCAGAAATCTCAGCAAATATTTTTTCACCCAAACTAGATGATACTTTCAGGTAATGATCAGTACACTAAGGCCACTTGGTTCCCCAAATTTCGTTCTTCTATGTTGAAGCGTTCGTTTCCAGTAACACTTTGAATTTTTAGGTTTCACTCTGTTTTCTCCTATATTGATAGATGTATTTGGAACTCTAAATCCAACAGTGTTTGTGCTAGCTTCTTGAAACTTGACACAATAAAGTAGTTTCACGTTCTATCTCTACGTTTTGTTTCCTCTTGATGTAGCCCTAAGCAGTTACTGGCGGGAAACACTTTCATGGAAAGGGGTTGCCAAGCTTCCTAAAATTACGAATCTCCAGAAATCTCAGCAAATATTTTTTCACCCAAACTGGATGATACTTTCAGGTAATGATCAGTACACTAAGGCGACTTGGTTCCCCAAATTTCGTTCTTCTATGTTGAAGCGTTCGTTTGCAGTAACACTTTGAATTTTTAGGTTTCACTCTGTTTTCTCCTATATTGATAGATGTATTTGGAACTCTAAATCCAACACGGTTTGTGCTAGCTTCTTGAAACTTGACACAATAAAGTAGTTTCACGTTCTATCTCTATGTTTTGTTTCCTCTTGATGTAGCCCTAAGCAGTGACTGGCGAGAAACACTTTCATGGAAAGGGGTTGCCAGGCTTCCTAAAATTACGAATCTCCAGAAATCTCAGCAAATATTTTTTCACCCAAACTAGATTATACTTTCAGGTAATGATCAGTACACTAAGGCGACTTGGTTCCCCAAATTTCGTTCTTCTATGTTGAAGCGTTCGTTTCCAGTAACACTTTGAATTTTTAGGTTTCACTCTGTTTTCTCCTATATTGATAGATGTATTTGGAACTCTAAATCCAACACGGTTTGTGCTAGCTTCTTGAAACTTGACACAATAAAGTAGTTTCACGTTCTATCTCTATGTTTTGTTTCCTCTTGATGTAGCCCTAAGCAGTGACTGGCGAGAAACACTTTCATGGAAAGGGGTTGCCAGGCTTCCCAAAATTACGAATCTCCAGAAATCTCAGCAAATATTTTTTCACCCAAACTGGATGATACTTTCAGGTAATGATCAGTACACTAAGGCGACTTGGTTCCCCAAATTTCGTTGTTCTATGTTGAAGCGTTCGTTTCCAGTAACAGTTTGAATTTTTAGGTTTCACTCTGTTTTCTCCTATATTGATAGATGTATTTGGAACTCTAAATCCAACATTGTTTGTGCTAGCTTCTTGAAACTTGACACAATAAAGTAGTTTCACGTTCTATCTCTACGTTTTGTTTCCTCTTGATGTAGCCCTAAGCAGTTACTGGCGGGAAACACTTTCATGGAAAGGGGTTGCCAAGCTTCCTAAAATTACGAATCTCCAGAAATCTCAGCAAATTTTTTTTCACCCAAACTGGATGATACTTTCAGGTAATGATCAGTACACTAAGGCGACTTGGTTCCCCAAATTTCGTTCTTCTATGTTGAAGCGTTCGTTCACAGTAACACTTTGAATTTTTAGGTTTCACTCTGTTTTCTCCTATATTGATAGATGTATTTGGAACTCTAAATCCAACACGGTTTGTGCTAGCTTCTTGAAACTTGACACAATAAAGTAGTTTCACGTTCTATCTCTATGTTTTGTTTCCTCTTGATGTAGCCCTAAGCAGTGACTGGCGAGAAACACTTTCATGGAAAGGGGTTGCCAGGCTTCCCAAAATTACGAATCTCCAGAAATCTCAGCAAATATTTTTTCACCCAAACTGGATGATACTTTCAGGTAATGATCAGTACACTAAGGCGACTTGGTTCCCCAAATTTCGTTCTTCTATGTTGAAGCGTTCGTTTCCAGTAACACTTTGAATTTTTAGGTTTCACTCTGTTTTCTCCTATATTGATAGATGTATTTGGAACTCTAAATCCAACAGGGTTTGTGCTAGCTTCTTGAAACTTGACACAATAAAGTAGTTTCACGTTCTATCTCTACGTTTTGTTTCCTCTTGATGTAGCCCTAAGCAGTAACTGGCGAGAAACACTTTCATGGAAAGGGGTTGCCAAGCTTCCTAAAATTACGAATCTCCAGAAATCTCAGCAAATATTTTTTCACCCAAACTGAATGATACTTTCAGGTAATGATCAGTACACTAAGGCGACTTGGTTCCCCAAATTTCGTTCTTCTATGTTGAAGCGTTCGTTTCCAGTAACACTTTGAATTTTTAGGTTTCACTCTGTTTTCTCCTATATTGATAGATGTATTTGGAACTCTAAATCCAACACGGTTTGTGCTAGCTTCTTGAAACTTGACACAATAAAGTAGTTTCACGTTCTATCTCTATGTTTTGTTTCCTCTTGATGTAGCCCTAAGCAGTGACTGGCGAGAAACACTTTCATGGAAAGGGGTTGCCAGGCTTCCCAAAATTACGAATCTCCAGAAATCTCAGCAAATATTTTTTCACCCAAACTGGATGATACTTTCAGGTAATGATCAGTACACTAAGGCGACTTGGTTCCCCAAATTTCGTTCTTCTATGTTGAAGCGTTCGTTTCCAGTAACAGTTTGAATTTTTAGGTTTCACTCTGTTTTCTCCTATATTGATAGATGTATTTGGAACTCTAAATCCAACAGGGTTTGTGCTAGCTTCTTGAAACTTGACACAATAAAGTAGTTTCACGTTCTATCTCTACGTTTTGTTTCCTCTTGATGTAGCCCTAAGCAGTTACTGGCGGGAAACACTTTCATGGAAAGGGGTTGCCAAGCTTCCTAAAATTACGAATCTCCAGAAATCTCAGCAAATATTTTTTCACCCAAACTGAATGATACTTTCAGGTAATGATCAGTACACTAAGGCGACTTGGTTCCCCAAATTTCGTTCTTCTATGTTGAAGCGTTCGTTTGCAGTAACACTTTGAATTTTTAGGTTTCACTCTGTTTTCTCTTATATTGATAGATGTATTTGGAACTCTAAATCCAACACGGTTTGTGCTAGCTTCTTGAAACTTGACACAATAAAGTAGTTTCACGTTCTATCTCTACGTTTTGTTTCCTCTTGATGTAGCCCTAAGCAGTAACTGGCGGGAAACACTTTCATGGAAAGGGGTTGCCAAGCTTCCTAAAATTACGAATCTCCAGAAATCTCAGCAAATATTTTTTCACCCAAACTGAATGATACTTTCAGGTAATGATCAGTACACTAAGGCGACTTGGTTCCCCAAATTTCGTTCTTCTATGTTGAAGCGTTCGTTTGCAGTAACACTTTGAATTTTTAGGTTTCACTCTGTTTTCTCCTATATTGATAGATGTATTTGGAACTCTAAATCCAACACGGTTTGTGCTAGCTTCTTGAAACTTGACACAATAAAGTAGTTTCACGTTCTATCTCTATGTTTTGTTTCCTCTTGATGTAGCCCTAAGCAGTGACTGGCGAGAAACACTTTCATGGAAAGGGGTTGCCAGGCTTCCCAAAATTACGAATCTCCAGAAATCTCAGCAAATATTTTTTCACCCAAACTGGATGATACTTTCAGGTAATGATCAGTACACTAAGGCGACTTGGTTCCCCAAATTTCGTTGTTCTCTGTTGAAGCGTTCGTTTCCAGTAACAGTTTGAATTTTTAGGTTTCACTCTGTTTTCTCCTATATTGATAGATGTATTTGGAACTCTAAATCCAACAGGGTTTGTGCTAGCTTCTTGAAACTTGACACAATAAAGTAGTTTCACGTTCTATCTCTACGTTTTGTTTCCTCTTGATGTAGCCCTAAGCAGTTACTGGCGGGAAACACTTTCATGGAAAGGGGTTGCCAAGCTTCCTAAAATTACGAATCTCCAGAAATCTCAGCAAATATTTTTTCACCCAAACTGGATGATACTTTCAGGTAATGATCAGTACACTAAGGCGACTTGGTTCCCCAAATTTCGTTCTTCTATGTTGAAGCGTTCGTTTGCAGTAACACTTTGAATTTTTAGGTTTCACTCTGTTTTCTCCTATATTGATAGATGTATTTGGAACTCTAAATCCAACACGGTTTGTGCTAGCTTCTTGAAACTTGACACAATAAAGTAGTTTCAGGTTCTATCTCTATGTTTTGTTTCCTCTTGATGTAGCCCTAAGCAGTGACTTGCGAGAAACACTTTCATGGAAAGGGGTTGCCAAGCTTCCTAAAATTACGAATCTCCAGAAATCTCAGCAAATATTTTTTCACCCAAACTAGATGATACTTTCAGGTAATGATCAGTACACTAAGGCGACTTGGTTCCCCAAATTTCGTTCTTCTATGTTGAAGCGTTCGTTTCCAGTAACACTTTGAATTTTTAGGTTTCACTCTGTTTTCTCCTATATTGATAGATGTATTTGGAACTCTAAATCCAACAGTGTTTGTGCTAGCTTCTTGAAACTTGACACAATAAAGTAGTTTCACGTTCTATCTCTACGTTTTGTTTCCTCTTGATGTAGCCCTAAGCAGTAACTGGCGAGAAACACTTTCATGGAAAGGGGTTGCCAAGCTTCCTAAAATTACGAAACTCCAGAAATCTCAGCAAATATTTTTTCACCCAAACTGAATGATACTTTCAGGTAATGATCAGTACACTAAGGCGACTTGGTTCCCCAAATTTCGTTCTTCTATGTTGAAGCGTTCGTTTGCAGTAACACTTTGAATTTTTAGGTTTCACTCTGTTTTCTCCTATATTGATAGATGTATTTGGAACTCTAAATCCAACACGGTTTGTGCTAGCATCTTGAAACTTGACACAATAAAGTAGTTTCACGTTCTATCTCTATGTTTTGTTTCCTCTTGATGTAGCCCTAAGCAGTGACTGGCGAGAAACACTTTCATGGAAAGGGGTTGCCAGGCTTCCCAAAATTACGAATCTCCAGAAATCTCAGCAAATATTTTTTCACCCAAACTGGATGATACTTTCAGGTAATGATCAGTACACTAAGGCGACTTGGTTCCCCAAATTTCGTTCTTCTATGTTGAAGCGTTCGTTTCCAGTAACACTTTGAATTTTTAGGTTTCACTCTGTTTTCTCCTATACTGATAGATGTATTTGGAACTCTAAATCCAACACGGTTTGTGCTAGCTTCTTGAAACTTGACACAATAAAGTAGTTTCACGTTCTATCTCTACGTTTTGTTTCCTCTTGATGTAGTCCTAAGCAGTTACTGGCGGGAAACACTTTCATGGAAAGGGGTTGCCAAGCTTCCTAAAATTACGAATCTCCAGAAATCTCAGCAAATATTTTTTCACCCAAACTGGATGATACTTTCAGGTAATGATCAGTACACTAAGGCGACTTGGTTCCCCAAATTTCGTTCTTCTATGTTGAAGCGTTCGTTTGCAGTAACACTTTGAATTTTTAGGTTTCACTCTGTTTTCTCCTATATTGATAGATGTATTTGGAACTCTAAATCCAACACGGTTTGTGCTAGCTTCTTGAAACTTGACACAATAAAGTAGTTTCACGTTCTATCTCTACGTTTTGTTTCCTCTTGATGTAGCCCTAAGCAGTTACTGGCGGGAAACACTTTCATGGAAAGGGGTTGCCAAGCTTCCTAAAATTACGAATCTCCAGAAATCTCAGCAAATATTTTTTCACCCAAACTGGATGATACTTTCAGGTAATGATCAGTACACTAAGGCGACTTGGTTCCCCAAATTTCGTTCTTCTATGTTGAAGCGTTCGTTTGCAGTAACACTTTGAATTTTTAGGTTTCACTCTGTTTTCTCCTATATTGATAGATGTATTTGGAACTCTAAATCCAACACGGTTTGTGCTAGCTTCTTGAAACTTGACACAATAAAGTAGTTTCAGGTTCTATCTCTATGTTTTGTTTCCTCTTGATGTAGCCCTAAGCAGTGACTGGCGAGAAACACTTTCATGGAAAGGGGTTGCCAAGCTTCCTAAAATTACGAATCTCCAGAAATCTCAGCAAATATTTTTTCACCCAAACTAGATGATACTTTCAGGTAATGATCAGTACACTAAGGCGACTTGGTTCCCCAAATTTCGTTCTTCTATGTTGAAGCGTTCGTTTCCAGTAACACTTTGAATTTTTAGGTTTCACTCTGTTTTCTCCTATATTGATAGATGTATTTGGAACTCTAAATCCAACAGTGTTTGTGCTAGCTTCTTGAAACTTGACACAATAAAGTAGTTTCACGTTCTATCTCTACGTTTTGTTTCCTCTTGATGTAGCCCTAAGCAGTAACTGGCGAGAAACACTTTCATGGAAAGGGGTTGCCAAGCTTCCTAAAATTACGAATCTCCAGAAATCTCAGCAAATATTTTTTCACCCAAACTGAATGATACTTTCAGGTAATGATCAGTACACTAAGGCGACTTGGTTCCCCAAATTTCGTTCTTCTATGTTGAAGCGTTCGTTTGCAGTAACACTTTGAATTTTTAGGTTTCACTCTGTTTTCTCCTATATTGATAGATGTATTTGGAACTCTAAATCCAACACGGTTTGTGCTAGCATCTTGAAACTTGACACAATAAAGAAGTTTCACGTTCTATCTCTATGTTTTGTTTCCTCTTGATGTAGCCCTAAGCAGTGACTGGCGAGAAACACTTTCATGGAAAGGGGTTGCCAGGCTTCCCAAAATTACGAATCTCCAGAAATCTCAGCAAATATTTTTTCACCCAAACTGGATGATACTTTCAGGTAATGATCAGTACACTAAGGCGACTTGGTTCCCCAAATTTCGTTGTTCTATGTTGAAGCGTTCGTTTCCAGTAACACTTTGAATTTTTAGGTTTCACTCTGTTTTCTCCTATACTGATAGATGTATTTGGAACTCTAAATCCAACAGGGTTTGTGCTAGCTTCTTGAAACTTGACACAATAAAGTAGTTTCACGTTCTATCTCTACGTTTTGTTTCCTCTTGATGTAGCCCTAAGCAGTAACTGGCGAGAAACACTTTCATGGAAAGGGGTTGCCAAGCTTCCTAAAATTACGAATCTCCAGAAATCTCAGCAAATATTTTTTCACCCAAACTGAATGATACTTTCAGGTAATGATCAGTACACTAAGGCGACTTGGTTCCCCAAATTTCGTTCTTCTATGTTGAAGCGTTCGTTTGCAGTAACACTTTGAATTTTTAGGTTTCACTCTGTTTTCTCCTATATTGATAGATGTATTTGGAACTCTAAATCCAACACGGTTTGTGCTAGCTTCTTGAAACTTGACACAATAAAGTAGTTTCACGTTCTATCTCTATGTTTTGTTTCCTCTTGAAGTAGCCCTAAGCAGTGACTGGCGAGAAACACTTTCATGGAAAGGGGTTGCCAGGCTTCCCAAAATTACGAATCTCCAGAAATCTCAGCAAATATTTTTTCACCCAAACTGGATGATACTTTCAGGTAATGATCAGTACACTAAGGCGACTTGGTTCCCCAAATTTCGTTCTTCTATGTTGAAGCGTTCGTTTCCAGTAACAGTTTGAATTTTTAGGTTTCACTCTGTTTTCTCCTATATTGATAGATGTATTTGGAACTCTAAATCCAACACGGTTTGTGCTAGCTTCTTGAAACATGACACAATAAAGTAGTTTCACGTTCTATCTCTATGTTTTGTTTCCTCTTGATGTAGCCCAATGCAGTGACTGGCGAGAAACACTTTCATGGAAAGTGGTTGCCAGGCTTCCCAAAATTACGAATCTCCAGAAATCTCAGCAAATATTTTTTCACCCAAACTGGATGATACTTTCAGGTAATGATCAGTACACTAAGGCGACTTGGTTCCCCAAATTTCGTTCTTCTATGTTGAAGCGTTCGTTTCCAGTAACAGTTTGAATTTTTAGGTTTCACTCTGTTTTCTCCTATATTGATAGATGTGTTTGGAACTCTAAATCCAACACGGTTTGTGCTAGGTTCTTGAAACTTGACACAATAAAGTAGTTTCACGTTCTATCTCTATGTTTTGTTTCCTCTTGATGTAGCCTTAAGCAGTGACTGGCGAGAAACACTTTCATGGAAAGGGGTTGCCAAGCTTCCTAAAATTACGAATCTCCAGAAATCTCAGCAAATATTTTTTCACCCAAACTGGATGATACTTTCAGGTAATGATCAGTACACTAAGACGACTTGGTTCCCCAAATTTCGTTCTTCTATGTTGAAGCGTTCGTTTCCAGTAACACTTTGAATTTTTAGGTTTCACTCTGTTTTCTCCTATATTGATAGATGTATTTGGAACTCTAAATCCAACAGGGTTTGTGCTAGCTTCTTGAAACTTGACACAATAAAGTAGTTTCACGTTCTATCTCTACGTTTTGTTTCCTCTTGATGTAGCCCTAAGCAGTAACTGGCGGGAAACACTTTCATGGAAAGGGGTTGCAAGCTTCCTAAAATTACGAATCTCCAGAAATCTCAGCAAATATTTTTTCACCCAAACTGAATGATACTTTTAGGTAATGATCAGTACAGTAAGGCGACTTGGTTCCCCAAATTTCGTTCTTCTATGTTGAAGCGTTCGTTTGCAGTAACACTTTGAATTTTTAGGTTTCACTCTGTTTTCTCCTATATTGATAGATGTATTTGGAACTCTAAATCCAACACGGTTTGTGCTAGCTTCTTGAAACTTGACACAATAAAGTAGTTTCACGTTCTATCTCTATGTTTTGTTTCCTCTTGATGTAGCCCTAAGCAGTGACTGGCGAGAAACACTTTCATGGAAGGGGGTTGCCAGGCTTCCCAAAATTACGAATCTCCAGAAATCTCAGCAAATATTTTTTCACCCAAACTGGATGATACTTTCAGGTAATGATCAGTACACTAAGGCGACTTGGTTCCCCAAATTTCGTTCTTCTATGTTGAAGCGTTCGTTTCCAGTAACAGTTTGAATTTTTAGGTTTCACTCTGTTTTCTCCTATATTGATAGATGTATTTGGAACTCTAAATCCAACAGGGTTTGTGCTAGCTTCTTGAAACTTGACACAATAAAGTAGTTTCACGTTCTATCTCTACGTTTTGTTTCCTCTTGATGTAGCCCTAAGCAGTTACTGGCGGGAAACACTTTCATGGAAAGGGGTTGCCAAGCTTCCTAAAATTACGAATCTCCAGAAATCTCAGCAAATATTTTTTCACCCAAACTGGATGATACTTTCAGGTAATGATCAGTACACTAAGGCGACTTGGTTCCCCAAATTTCGTTCTTCTATGTTGAAGCGTTCGTTTGCAGTAACACTTTGAATTTTTAGGTTTCACTCTGTTTTCTCCTATATTGATAGATGTATTTGGAACTCTAAATCCAACACGGTTTGTGCTAGCTTCTTGAAACTTGACACAATAAAGTAGTTTCACGTTCTATCTCTATGTTTTGTTTCCTCTTGATGTAGCCCTAAGCAGTGACTGGCGAGAAACACTTTCATGGAAAGGGGTTGCCAGGCTTCCTAAAATTACGAATCTCCAGAAATCTCAGCAAATATTTTTTCACCCAAACTGGATGATACTTTCAGGTAATGATCAGTACACTAAGGCGACTTGGTTCCCCAAATTTCGTTCTTCTATGTTGAAGCGTTCGTTTCCAGTAACACTTTGAATTTTTAGGTTTCACTCTGTTTTCTCCTATATTGATAGATGTATTTGGAACTCTAAATCCAACAGTGTTTGTGCTAGCTTCTTGAAACTTGACACAATAAAGTAGTTTCACGTTCTATCTCTACGTTTTGTTTCCTCTTGATGTAGCCCTAAGCAGTAACTGGCGAGAAACACTTTCATGGAAAGGGGTTGCCAAGCTTCCTAAAATTACGAATCTCCAGAAATCTCAGCAAATATTTTTTCACCCAAACTGGATGATACTTTCAGGTAATGATCAGTACACTAAGGCGACTTGGTTCCCCAAATTTCGTTCTTCTATGTTGAAGCGTTCGTTTCCAGTAACAGTTTGAATTTTTAGGTTTCACTCTGTTTTCTCCTATATTGATAGATGTATTTGGAACTCTAAATCCAACACGGTTTGTGCTAGCTTCTTGAAACATGACACAATAAAGTAGTTTCACGTTCTTTCTCTATGTTTTGTTTCCTCTTGATGTAGCCCAATGCAGTGACTGGCGAGAAACACTTTCATGGAAAGGGGTTGCCAGGCTTCCCAAAATTACGAATCTCCAGAAATCTCAGCAAATATTTTTTCACCCAAACTGGATGATACTTTCAGGTAATGATCAGTACACTAAGGCGACTTGGTTCCCCAAATTTCGTTCTTCTATGTTGAAGCGTTCGTTTCCAGTAACAGTTTGAATTTTTAGGTTTCACTCTGTTTTCTCCTATATTGATAGATGTATTTGGAACTCTAAATCCAACAGGGTTTGTGCTAGCTTCTTGAAACTTGACACAATAAAGTAGTTTCACGTTCTATCTCTATGTTTTGTTTCCTCTTGATGTAGCCCTAAGCAGTTACTGGCGGGAAACACTTTCATGGAAATGGGTTGCCAAGCTTCCTAAAATTACGAATCTCCAGAAATCTCAGCAAATATTTTTTCACCCAAACTGGATGATACTTTCAGGTAATGATCAGTACACTAAGGCGACTTGGTTCCCCAAATTTCGTTCTTCTATGTTGAAGCGTTCGTTTGCAGTAACACTTTGAATTTTTAGGTTTCACTCTGTTTTCTCCTATATTGATAGATGTATTTGGAACTCTAAATCCAACACGGTTTGTGCTAGCTTCTTGAAACTTGACACAATAAAGTAGTTTCACGTTCTATCTCTATGTTTTGTTTCCTCTTGATGTAGCCCTAAGCAGTGACTGGCGAGAAACACTTTCATGGAAAGTGGTTGCCAGGCTTCCCAAAATTACGAATCTCCAGAAATCTCAGCAAATATTTTTTCACCCAAACTGGATGATACTTTCAGGTAATGATCAGTACACTAAGGCAACTTGGTTCCCCAAATTTCGTTCTTCTATGTTGAAGCGTTCGTTTCCAGTAACAGTTTGAATTTTTAGGTTTCACTCTGTTTTCTCCTATATTGATAGATGTATTTGGAACTCTAAATCCAACAGGGTTTGTGCTAGCTTCTTGAAACTTGACACAATAAAGTAGTTTCACGTTCTATCTCTACGTTTTGTTTCCTCTTGATGTAGCCCTAAGCAGTTACTGGCGGGAAACACTTTCATGGAAAGGGGTTGCCAAGCTTCCTAAAATTACGAATCTCCAGAAATCTCAGCAAATATTTTTTCACCCAAACTGGATGATACTTTCAGGTAATGATCAGTACACTAAGGCGACTTGGTTCCCCAAATTTCGTTCTTCTATGTTGAAGCGTTCGTTTGCAGTAACACTTTGAATTTTTAGGTTTCACTCTGTTTTCTCCTATATTGATAGATGTACTTGGAACTCTAAATCCAACACGGTTTGTGCTAGCTTCTTGAAACTTGACACAATAAAGTAGTTTCACGTTCTATCTCTATGTTTTGTTTCCTCTTGATGTAGCCCTAAGCAGTGACTGGCAAGAAACACTTTCATGGAAAGGGGTTGCCAAGCTTCCTAAAATTACGAATCTCCAGAAATCTCAGCAAATATTTTTTCACCCAAACTAGATGATACTTTCAGGTAATGATCAGTACACTAAGGCGACTTGGTTCCCCAAATTTCGTTCTTCTATGTTGAAGCGTTCGTTTCCAGTAACACTTTGAATTTTTAGGTTTCACTCTGTTTTCTCCTATATTGATAGATGTATTTGGAACTCTAAATCCAACAGTGTTTGTGCTAGCTTCTTGAAACTTGACACAATAAAGTAGTTTCACGTTCTATCTCTACGTTTTGTTTCCTCTTGATGTAGCCCTAAGCAGTAACTGGCGAGAAACACTTTCATGGAAAGGGGTTGCCAAGCTTCCTAAAATTACGAATCTCCAGAAATCTCAGCAAATATTTTTTCACCCAAACTGAATGATACTTTCAGGTAATGATCAGTACACTAAGGCGACTTGGTTCCCCAAATTTCGTTCTTCTATGTTGAAGCGTTCGTTTGCAGTAACACTTTGAATTTTTAGGTTTCACTCTGTTTTCTCCTATATTGATAGATGTATTTGGAACTCTAAATCCAACACGGTTTGTGCTAGATTCTTGAAACTTGACACAATAAAGTAGTTTCACGTTCTATCTCTATGTTTTGTTTCCTCTTGATGTAGCCCTAAGCAGTGACTGGCGAGAAACACTTTCATGGAAAGGGGTTGCCAGGCTTCCCAAAATTACGAATCTCCAGAAATCTCAGCAAATATTTTTTCACCCAAACTGGATGATACTTTCAGGTAATGATCAGTACACTAAGGCGACTTGGTTCCCCAAATTTCGTTCTTCTATGTTGAAGCGTTCGTTTCCAGTAACAGTTTGAATTTTTAGGTTTCACTCTGTTTTCTCCTATATTGATAGATGTGTTTGGAACTCTAAATCCAACACGGTTTGTGCTAGGTTCTTGAAACTTGACACAATAAAGTAGTTTCACGTTCTATCTCTATGTTTTGTTTCCTCTTGATGTAGCCCTAAGCAGTGACTGGCGAGAAACACTTTCATGGAAGGGGGTTGCCAGGCTTCCCAAAATTACGAATCTCCAGAAATCTCAGCAAATATTTTTTCACCCAAACTGGATGATACTTTCAGGTAATGATCAGTACACTAAGGCGACTTGGTTCCCCAAATTTCGTTCTTCTATGTTGAAGCGTTCGTTTCCAGTAACAGTTTGAATTTTTAGGTTTCACTCTGTTTTCTCCTATATTGATAGATGTATTTGGAACTCTAAATCCAACAGGGTTTGTGCTAGCTTCTTGAAACTTGACACAATAAAGTAGTTTCACGTTCTATCTCTACGTTTTGTTTCCTCTTGATGTAGCCCTAAGCAGTTACTGGCGGGAAACACTTTCATGGAAAGGGGTTGCCAAGCTTCCTAAAATTACGAATCTCCAGAAATCTCAGCAAATATTTTTTCACCCAAACTGGATGATACTTTCAGGTAATGATCAGTACACTAAGGCGACTTGGTTCCCCAAATTTCGTTCTTCTATGTTGAAGCGTTCGTTTGCAGTAACACTTTGAATTTTTAGGTTTCACTCTGTTTTCTCCTATATTGATAGATGTATTTGGAACTCTAAATCCAACACGGTTTGTGCTAGCTTCTTGAAACTTGACACAATAAAGTAGTTTCACGTTCTATCTCTATGTTTTGTTTCCTCTTGATGTAGCCCTAAGCAGTGACTGGCGAGAAACACTTTCATGGAAAGGGGTTGCCAGGCTTCCTAAAATTACGAATCTCCAGAAATCTCAGCAAATATTTTTTCACCCAAACTGGATGATACTTTCAGGTAATGATCAGTACACTAAGGCGACTTGGTTCCCCAAATTTCGTTCTTCTATGTTGAAGCGTTCGTTTCCAGTAACACTTTGAATTTTTAGGTTTCACTCTGTTTTCTCCTATATTGATAGATGTATTTGGAACTCTAAATCCAACAGTGTTTGTGCTAGCTTCTTGAAACTTGACACAATAAAGTAGTTTCACGTTCTATCTCTACGTTTTGTTTCCTCTTGATGTAGCCCTAAGCAGTAACTGGCGAGAAACACTTTCATGGAAAGGGGTTGCCAAGCTTCCTAAAATTACGAATCTCCAGAAATCTCAGCAAATATTTTTTCACCCAAACTGGATGATACTTTCAGGTAATGATCAGTACACTAAGGCGACTTGGTTCCCCAAATTTCGTTCTTCTATGTTGAAGCGTTCGTTTCCAGTAACAGTTTGAATTTTTAGGTTTCACTCTGTTTTCTCCTATATTGATAGATGTATTTGGAACTCTAAATCCAACACGGTTTGTGCTAGCTTCTTGAAACATGACACAATAAAGTAGTTTCACGTTCTTTCTCTATGTTTTGTTTCCTCTTGATGTAGCCCAATGCAGTGACTGGCGAGAAACACTTTCATGGAAAGGGGTTGCCAGGCTTCCCAAAATTACGAATCTCCAGAAATCTCAGCAAATATTTTTTCACCCAAACTGGATGATACTTTCAGGTAATGATCAGTACACTAAGGCGACTTGGTTCCCCAAATTTCGTTCTTCTATGTTGAAGCGTTCGTTTCCAGTAACAGTTTGAATTTTTAGGTTTCACTCTGTTTTCTCCTATATTGATAGATGTATTTGGAACTCTAAATCCAACAGGGTTTGTGCTAGCTTCTTGAAACTTGAAACAATAAAGTAGTTTCACGTTCTATCTCTATGTTTTGTTTCCTCTTGATGTAGCCCTAAGCAGTTACTGGCGGGAAACACTTTCATGGAAATGGGTTGCCAAGCTTCCTAAAATTACGAATCTCCAGAAATCTCAGCAAATATTTTTTCACCCAAACTGGATGATACTTTCAGGTAATGATCAGTACACTAAGGCGACTTGGTTCCCCAAATTTCGTTCTTCTATGTTGAAGCGTTCGTTTGCAGTAACACTTTGAATTTTTAGGTTTCACTCTGTTTTCTCCTATATTGATAGATGTATTTGGAACTCTAAATCCAACACGGTTTGTGCTAGCTTCTTGAAACTTGACACAATAAAGTAGTTTCACGTTCTATCTCTATGTTTTGTTTCCTCTTGATGTAGCCCTAAGCAGTGACTGGCGAGAAACACTTTCATGGAAAGTGGTTGCCAGGCTTCCCAAAATTACGAATCTCCAGAAATCTCAGCAAATATTTTTTCACCCAAACTGGATGATACTTTCAGGTAATGATCAGTACACTAAGGCAACTTGGTTCCCCAAATTTCGTTCTTCTATGTTGAAGCGTTCGTTTCCAGTAACAGTTTGAATTTTTAGGTTTCACTCTGTTTTCTCCTATATTGATAGATGTATTTGGAACTCTAAATCCAACAGGGTTTGTGCTAGCTTCTTGAAACTTGACACAATAAAGTAGTTTCACGTTCTATCTCTACGTTTTGTTTCCTCTTGATGTAGCCCTAAGCAGTTACTGGCGGGAAACACTTTCATGGAAAGGGGTTGCCAAGCTTCCTAAAATTACGAATCTCCAGAAATCTCAGCAAATATTTTTTCACCCAAACTGGATGATACTTTCAGGTAATGATCAGTACACTAAGGCGACTTGGTTCCCCAAATTTCGTTCTTCTATGTTGAAGCGTTCGTTTGCAGTAACACTTTGAATTTTTAGGTTTCACTCTGTTTTCTCCTATATTGATAGATGTACTTGGAACTCTAAATCCAACACGGTTTGTGCTAGCTTCTTGAAACTTGACACAATAAAGTAGTTTCACGTTCTATCTCTATGTTTTGTTTCCTCTTGATGTAGCCCTAAGCAGTGACTGGCAAGAAACACTTTCATGGAAAGGGGTTGCCAAGCTTCCTAAAATTACGAATCTCCAGAAATCTCAGCAAATATTTTTTCACCCAAACTAGATGATACTTTCAGGTAATGATCAGTACACTAAGGCGACTTGGTTCCCCAAATTTCGTTCTTCTATGTTGAAGCGTTCGTTTCCAGTAACACTTTGAATTTTTAGGTTTCACTCTGTTTTCTCCTATATTGATAGATGTATTTGGAACTCTAAATCCAACAGTGTTTGTGCTAGCTTCTTGAAACTTGACACAATAAAGTAGTTTCACGTTCTATCTCTACGTTTTGTTTCCTCTTGATGTAGCCCTAAGCAGTAACTGGCGAGAAACACTTTCATGGAAAGGGGTTGCCAAGCTTCCTAAAATTACGAATCTCCAGAAATCTCAGCAAATATTTTTTCACCCAAACTGAATGATACTTTCAGGTAATGATCAGTACACTAAGGCGACTTGGTTCCCCAAATTTCGTTCTTCTATGTTGAAGCGTTCGTTTGCAGTAACACTTTGAATTTTTAGGTTTCACTCTGTTTTCTCCTATATTGATAGATGTATTTGGAACTCTAAATCCAACACGGTTTGTGCTAGATTCTTGAAACTTGACACAATAAAGTAGTTTCACGTTCTATCTCTATGTTTTGTTTCCTCTTGATGTAGCCCTAAGCAGTGACTGGCGAGAAACACTTTCATGGAAAGGGGTTGCCAGGCTTCCCAAAATTACGAATCTCCAGAAATCTCAGCAAATATTTTTTCACCCAAACTGGATGATACTTTCAGGTAATGATCAGTACACTAAGGCGACTTGGTTCCCCAAATTTCGTTCTTCTATGTTGAAGCGTTCGTTTCCAGTAACAGTTTGAATTTTTAGGTTTCACTCTGTTTTCTCCTATATTGATAGATGTGTTTGGAACTCTAAATCCAACACGGTTTGTGCTAGGTTCTTGAAACTTGACACAATAAAGTAGTTTCACGTTCTATCTCTATGTTTTGTTTCCTCTTGATGTAGCCTTAAGCAGTGACTGGCGAGAAACACTTTCATGGAAAGGGGTTGCCAAGCTTCCTAAAATTACGAATCTCCAGAAATCTCAGCAAATATTTTTTCACCCAAACTGGATGATACTTTCAGGTAATGATCAGTACACTAAGACGACTTGGTTCCCCAAATTTCGTTCTTCTATGTTGAAGCGTTCGTTTCCAGTAACACTTTGAATTTTTAGGTTTCACTCTGTTTTCTCCTATATTGATAGATGTATTTGGAACTCTAAATCCAACAGGGTTTGTGCTAGCTTCTTGAAACTTGACACAATAAAGTAGTTTCACGTTCTATCTCTACGTTTTGTTTCCTCTTGATGTAGCCCTAAGCAGTAACTGGCGGGAAACACTTTCATGGAAAGGGGTTGCAAGCTTCCTAAAATTACGAATCTCCAGAAATCTCAGCAAATATTTTTTCACCCAAACTGAATGATACTTTCAGGTAATGATCAGTACAGTAAGGCGACTTGGTTCCCCAAATTTCGTTCTTCTATGTTGAAGCGTTCGTTTGCAGTAACACTTTGAATTTTTAGGTTTCACTCTGTTTTCTCCTATATTGATAGATGTATTTGGAACTCTAAATCCAACACGGTTTGTGCTAGCTTCTTGAAACTTGACACAATAAAGTAGTTTCACGTTCTATCTCTATGTTTTGTTTCCTCTTGATGTAGCCCTAAGCAGTGACTGGCGAGAAACACTTTCATGGAAGGGGGTTGCCAGGCTTCCCAAAATTACGAATCTCCAGAAATCTCAGCAAATATTTTTTCACCCAAACTGGATGATACTTTCAGGTAATGATCAGTACACTAAGGCGACTTGGTTCCCCAAATTTCGTTCTTCTATGTTGAAGCGTTCGTTTCCAGTAACAGTTTGAATTTTTAGGTTTCACTCTGTTTTCTCCTATATTGATAGATGTATTTGGAACTCTAAATCCAACAGGGTTTGTGCTAGCTTCTTGAAACTTGACACAATAAAGTAGTTTCACGTTCTATCTCTACGTTTTGTTTCCTCTTGATGTAGCCCTAAGCAGTTACTGGCGGGAAACACTTTCATGGAAAGGGGTTGCCAAGCTTCCTAAAATTACGAATCTCCAGAAATCTCAGCAAATATTTTTTCACCCAAACTGGATGATACTTTCAGGTAATGATCAGTACACTAAGGCGACTTGGTTCCCCAAATTTCGTTCTTCTATGTTGAAGCGTTCGTTTGCAGTAACACTTTGAATTTTTAGGTTTCACTCTGTTTTCTCCTATATTGATAGATGTATTTGGAACTCTAAATCCAACACGGTTTGTGCTAGCTTCTTGAAACTTGACACAATAAAGTAGTTTCACGTTCTATCTCTATGTTTTATTTCCTCTTGATGTAGCCCTAAGCAGTGACTGGCGAGAAACACTTTCATGGAAAGGGGTTGCCAGGCTTCCCAAAATTACGAATCTCCAGAAATCTCAGCAAATATTTTTTCACCCAAACTGGATGATACTTTCAGGTAATGATCAGTACACTAAGGCGACTTGGTTCCCCAAATTTCGTTCTTCTATGTTGAAGCGTTCGTTTCCAGTAACACTTTGAATTTTTAGGTTTCACTCTGTTTTCTCCTATATTGATAGATGTATTTGGAACTCTAAATCCAACAGTGTTTGTGCTAGCTTCTTGAAACTTGACACAATAAAGTAGTTTCACGTTCTATCTCTACGTTTTGTTTCCTCTTGATGTAGCCCTAAGCAGTAACTGGCGAGAAACACTTTCATGGAAAGGGGTTGCCAAGCTTCCTAAAATTACGAATCTCCAGAAATCTCAGCAAATATTTTTTCACCCAAACTGGATGATACTTTCAGGTAATGATCAGTACACTAAGGCGACTTGGTTCCCCAAATTTCGTTCTTCTATGTTGAAGCGTTCGTTTCCAGTAACAGTTTGAATTTTTAGGTTTCACTCTGTTTTCTCCTATATTGATAGATGTATTTGGAACTCTAAATCCAACACGGTTTGTGCTAGCTTCTTGAAACATGACACAATAAAGTAGTTTCACGTTCTTTCTCTATGTTTTGTTTCCTCTTGATGTAGCCCAATGCAGTGACTGGCGAGAAACACTTTCATGGAAAGGGGTTGCCAGGCTTCCCAAAATTACGAATCTCCAGAAATCTCAGCAAATATTTTTTCACCCAAACTGGATGATACTTTCAGGTAATGATCAGTACACTAAGGCGACTTGGTTCCCCAAATTTCGTTCTTCTATGTTGAAGCGTTCGTTTCCAGTAACAGTTTGAATTTTTAGGTTTCACTCTGTTTTCTCCTATATTGATAGATGTATTTGGAACTCTAAATCCAACAGGGTTTGTGCTAGCTTCTTGAAACTTGACACAATAAAGTAGTTTCACGTTCTATCTCTATGTTTTGTTTCCTCTTGATGTAGCCCTAAGCAGTTACTGGCGGGAAACACTTTCATGGAAATGGGTTGCCAAGCTTCCTAAAATTACGAATCTCCAGAAATCTCAGCAAATATTTTTTCACCCAAACTGGATGATACTTTCAGGTAATGATCAGTACACTAAGGCGACTTGGTTCCCCAAATTTCGTTCTTCTATGTTGAAGCGTTCGTTTGCAGTAACACTTTGAATTTTTAGGTTTCACTCTGTTTTCTCCTATATTGATAGATGTATTTGGAACTCTAAATCCAACACGGTTTTTGCTAGCTTCTTGAAACTTGACACAATAAAGTAGTTTCACGTTCTATCTCTATGTTTTGTTTCCTCTTGATGTAGCCCTAAGCAGTGACTGGCGAGAAACACTTTCATGGAAAGTGGTTGCCAGGCTTCCCAAAATTACGAATCTCCAGAAATCTCAGCAAATATTTTTTCACCCAAACTGGATGATACTTTCAGGTAATGATCAGTACACTAAGGCAACTTGGTTCCCCAAATTTCGTTCTTCTATGTTGAAGCGTTCGTTTCCAGTAACAGTTTGAATTTTTAGGTTTCACTCTGTTTTCTCCTATATTGATAGATGTATTTGGAACTCTAAATCCAACAGGGTTTGTGCTAGCTTCTTGAAACTTGACACAATAAAGTAGTTTCACGTTCTATCTCTACGTTTTGTTTCCTCTTGATGTAGCCCTAAGCAGTTACTGGCGGGAAACACTTTCATGGAAAGGGGTTGCCAAGCTTCCTAAAATTACGAATCTCCAGAAATCTCAGCAAATATTTTTTCACCCAAACTGGATGATACTTTCAGGTAATGATCAGTACACTAAGGCGACTTGGTTCCCCAAATTTCGTTCTTCTATGTTGAAGCGTTCGTTTGCAGTAACACTTTGAATTTTTAGGTTTCACTCTGTTTTCTCCTATATTGATAGATGTACTTGGAACTCTAAATCCAACACGGTTTGTGCTAGCTTCTTGAAACTTGACACAATAAAGTAGTTTCACGTTCTATCTCTATGTTTTGTTTCCTCTTGATGTAGCCCTAAGCAGTGACTGGCAAGAAACACTTTCATGGAAAGGGGTTGCCAAGCTTCCTAAAATTACGAATCTCCAGAAATCTCAGCAAATATTTTTTCACCCAAACTAGATGATACTTTCAGGTAATGATCAGTACACTAAGGCGACTTGGTTCCCCAAATTTCGTTCTTCTATGTTGAAGCGTTCGTTTCCAGTAACACTTTGAATTTTTAGGTTTCACTCTGTTTTCTCCTATATTGATAGATGTATTTGGAACTCTAAATCCAACAGTGTTTGTGCTAGCTTCTTGAAACTTGACACAATAAAGTAGTTTCACGTTCTATCTCTACATTTTGTTTCCTCTTGATGTAGCCCTAAGCAGTAACTGGCGAGAAACACTTTCATGGAAAGGGGTTGCCAAGCTTCCTAAAATTACGAATCTCCAGAAATCTCAGCAAATATTTTTTCACCCAAACTGAATGATACTTTCAGGTAATGATCAGTACACTAAGGCGACTTGGTTCCCCAAATTTCGTTCTTCTATGTTGAAGCGTTCGTTTGCAGTAACACTTTGAATTTTTAGGTTTCACTCTGTTTTCTCCTATATTGATAGATGTATTTGGAACTCTAAATCCAACACGGTTTGTGCTAGATTCTTGAAACTTGACACAATAAAGTAGTTTCACGTTCTATCTCTATGTTTTGTTTCCTCTTGATGTAGCCCTAAGCAGTGACTGGCGAGAAACACTTTCATGGAAAGGGGTTGCCAGGCTTCCCAAAATTACGAATCTCCAGAAATCTCAGCAAATATTTTTTCACCCAAACTGGATGATACTTTCAGGTAATGATCAGTACACTAAGGCGACTTGGTTCCCCAAATTTCGTTCTTCTATGTTGAAGCGTTCGTTTCCAGTAACAGTTTGAATTTTTAGGTTTCACTCTGTTTTCTCCTATATTGATAGATGTATTTGGAACTCTAAATCCAACACGGTTTGTGCTAGCTTCTTGAAACATGACACAATAAAGTAGTTTCACGTTCTATCTCTATGTTTTGTTTCCTCTTGATGTAGCCCAATGCAGTGACTGGCGAGAAACACTTTCATGGAAAGGGGTTGCCAGGCTTCCCAAAATTACGAATCTCCAGAAATCTCAGCAAATATTTTTTCACCCAAACTGGATGATACTTTCAGGTAATGATCAGTACACTAAGGCGACTTGGTTCCCCAAATTTCGTTCTTCTATGTTGAAGCGTTCGTTTCCAGTAACAGTTTGAATTTTTAGGTTTCACTCTGTTTTCTCCTATATTGATAGATGTGTTTGGAACTCTAAATCCAACACGGTTTGTGCTAGGTTCTTGAAACTTGACACAATAAAGTAGTTTCACGTTCTATCTCTATGTTTTGTTTCCTCTTGATGTAGCCTTAAGCAGTGACTGGCGAGAAACACTTTCATGGAAAGGGGTTGCCAAGCTTCCTAAAATTACGAATCTCCAGAAATCTCAGCAAATATTTTTTCACCCAAACTGGATGATACTTTCAGGTAATGATCAGTACACTAAGGCGACTTGGTTCCCCAAATTTCGTTCTTCTATGTTGAAGCGTTCGTTTCCAGTAACAGTTTGAATTTTTAGGTTTCACTCTGTTTTCTCCTATATTGATAGATGTATTTGGAACTCTAAATCCAACAGGGTTTGTGCTAGCTTCTTGAAACTTGACACAATAAAGTAGTTTCACGTTCTATCTCTACGTTTTGTTTCCTCTTGATGTAGCCCTAAGCAGTTACTGGCGGGAAACACTTTCATGGAAAGGGGTTGCCAAGCTTCCTAAAATTACGAATCTCCAGAAATCTCAGCAAATATTTTTTCACCCAAACTGGATGATACTTTCAGGTAATGATCAGTACACTAAGGCGACTTGGTTCCCCAAATTTCGTTCTTCTATGTTGAAGCGTTCGTTTGCAGTAACACTTTGAATTTTTAGGTTTCACTCTGTTTTCTCCTATATTGATAGATGTATTTGGAACTCTAAATCCAACACGGTTTGTGCTAGCTTCTTGAAACTTGACACAATAAAGTAGTTTCACGTTCTATCTCTATGTTTTGTTTCCTCTTGATGTAGCCCTAAGCAGTGACTGGCGAGAAACACTTTCATGGAAAGGGGTTGCCAGGCTTCCTAAAATTACGAATCTCCAGAAATCTCAGCAAATATTTTTTCACCCAAACTGGATGATACTTTCAGGTAATGATCAGTACACTAAGGCGACTTGGTTCCCCAAATTTCGTTCTTCTATGTTGAAGCGTTCGTTTCCAGTAACACTTTGAATTTTTAGGTTTCACTCTGTTTTCTCCTATATTGATAGATGTATTTGGAACTCTAAATCCAACAGTGTTTGTGCTAGCTTCTTGAAACTTGACACAATAAAGTAGTTTCACGTTCTATCTCTACGTTTTGTTTCCTCTTGATGTAGCCCTAAGCAGTAACTGGCGAGAAACACTTTCATGGAAAGGGGTTGCCAAGCTTCCTAAAATTACGAATCTCCAGAAATCTCAGCAAATATTTTTTCACCCAAACTGGATGATACTTTCAGGTAATGATCAGTACACTAAGGCGACTTGGTTCCCCAAATTTCGTTCTTCTATGTTGAAGCGTTCGTTTGCAGTAACAGTTTGAATTTTTAGGTTTCACTCTGTTTTCTCCTATATTGATAGATGTATTTGGAACTCTAAATCCAACACGGTTTGTGCTAGATTCTTGAAACTTGACACAATAAAGTAGTTTCACGTTCTATCTCTATGTTTTGTTTCCTCTTGATGTAGCCCTAAGCAGTGACTGGCGAGAAACACTTTCATGGAAAGGGGTTGCCAGGCTTCCCAAAATTACGAATCTCCAGAAATCTCAGCAAATATTTTTTCACCCAAACTGGATGATACTTTCAGGTAATGATCAGTACACTAAGGCGACTTGGTTCCCCAAATTTCGTTCTTCTATGTTGAAGCGTTCGTTTCCAGTAACAGTTTGAATTTTTAGGTTTCACTCTGTTTTCTCCTATATTGATAGATGTATTTGGAACTCTAAATCCAACACGGTTTGTGCTAGCTTCTTGAAACATGACACAATAAAGTAGTTTCACGTTCTATCTCTATGTTTTGTTTCCTCTTGATGTAGCCCAATGCAGTGACTGGCGAGAAACACTTTCATGGAAAGGGGTTGCCAGGCTTCCCAAAATTACGAATCTCCAGAAATCTCAGCAAATATTTTTTCACCCAAACTGGATGATACTTTCAGGTAATGATCAGTACACTAAGGCGACTTGGTTCCCCAAATTTCGTTCTTCTATGTTGAAGCGTTCGTTTCCAGTAACAGTTTGAATTTTTAGGTTTCACTCTGTTTTCTCCTATATTGATAGATGTGTTTGGAACTCTAAATCCAACACGGTTTGTGCTAGGTTCTTGAAACTTGACACAATAAAGTAGTTTCACGTTCTATCTCTATGTTTTGTTTCCTCTTGATGTAGCCTTAAGCAGTGACTGGCGAGAAACACTTTCATGGAAAGGGGTTGCCAAGCTTCCTAAAATTACGAATCTCCAGAAATCTCAGCAAATATTTTTTCACCCAAACTGGATGATACTTTCAGGTAATGATCAGTACACTAAGGCGACTTGGTTCCCCAAATTTCGTTCTTCTATGTTGAAGCGTTCGTTTCCAGTAACAGTTTGAATTTTTAGGTTTCACTCTGTTTTCTCCTATATTGATAGATGTATTTGGAACTCTAAATCCAACAGGGTTTGTGCTAGCTTCTTGAAACTTGACACAATAAAGTAGTTTCACGTTCTATCTCTACGTTTTGTTTCCTCTTGATGTAGCCCTAAGCAGTTACTGGCGGGAAACACTTTCATGGAAAGGGGTTGCCAAGCTTCCTAAAATTACGAATCTCCAGAAATCTCAGCAAATATTTTTTCACCCAAACTGGATGATACTTTCAGGTAATGATCAGTACACTAAGGCGACTTGGTTCCCCAAATTTCGTTCTTCTATGTTGAAGCGTTCGTTTGCAGTAACACTTTGAATTTTTAGGTTTCACTCTGTTTTCTCCTATATTGATAGATGTATTTGGAACTCTAAATCCAACACGGTTTGTGCTAGCTTCTTGAAACTTGACACAATAAAGTAGTTTCACGTTCTATCTCTATGTTTTGTTTCCTCTTGATGTAGCCCTAAGCAGTGACTGGCGAGAAACACTTTCATGGAAAGGGGTTGCCAGGCTTCCTAAAATTACGAATCTCCAGAAATCTCAGCAAATATTTTTTCACCCAAACTGGATGATACTTTCAGGTAATGATCAGTACACTAAGGCGACTTGGTTCCCCAAATTTCGTTCTTCTATGTTGAAGCGTTCGTTTCCAGTAACACTTTGAATTTTTAGGTTTCACTCTGTTTTCTCCTATATTGATAGATGTATTTGGAACTCTAAATCCAACAGTGTTTGTGCTAGCTTCTTGAAACTTGACACAATAAAGTAGTTTCACGTTCTATCTCTCCGTTTTGTTTCCTCTTGATGTAGCCCTAAGCAGTAACTGGCGAGAAACACTTTCATGGAAAGGGGTTGCCAAGCTTCCTAAAATTACGAATCTCCAGAAATCTCAGCAAATATTTTTTCACCCAAACTGGATGATACTTTCAGGTAATGATCAGTACACTAAGGCGACTTGGTTCCCCAAATTTCGTTCTTCTATGTTGAAGCGTTCGTTTCCAGTAACAGTTTGAATTTTTAGGTTTCACTCTGTTTTCTCCTATATTGATAGATGTATTTGGAACTCTAAATCCAACACGGTTTGTGCTAGCTTCTTGAAACATGACACAATAAAGTAGTTTCACGTTCTTTCTCTATGTTTTGTTTCCTCTTGATGTAGCCCAATGCAGTGACTGGCGAGAAACACTTTCATGGAAAGGGGTTGCCAGGCTTCCCAAAATTACGAATCTCCAGAAATCTCAGCAAATATTTTTTCACCCAAACTGGATGATACTTTCAGGTAATGATCAGTACACTAAGGCGACTTGGTTCCCCAAATTTCGTTCTTCTATGTTGAAGCGTTCGTTTCCAGTAACAGTTTGAATTTTTAGGTTTCACTCTGTTTTCTCCTATATTGATAGATGTATTTGGAACTCTAAATCCAACAGGGTTTGTGCTAGCTTCTTGAAACTTGACACAATAAAGTAGTTTCACGTTCTATCTCTATGTTTTGTTTCCTCTTGATGTAGCCCTAAGCAGTTACTGGCGGGAAACACTTTCATGGAAATGGGTTGCCAAGCTTCCTAAAATTACGAATCTCCAGAAATCTCAGCAAATATTTTTTCACCCAAACTGGATGATACTTTCAGGTAATGATCAGTACACTAAGGCGACTTGGTTCCCCAAATTTCGTTCTTCTATGTTGAAGCGTTCGTTTGCAGTAACACTTTGAATTTTTAGGTTTCACTCTGTTTTCTCCTATATTGATAGATGTATTTGGAACTCTAAATCCAACACGGTTTGTGCTAGCTTCTTGAAACTTGACACAATAAAGTAGTTTCACGTTCTATCTCTATGTTTTGTTTCCTCTTGATGTAGCCCTAAGCAGTGACTGGCGAGAAACACTTTCATGGAAAGGGGTTGCCAGGCTTCCTAAAATTACGAATCTCCAGAAATCTCAGCAAATATTTTTTCACCCAAACTAGATGATACTTTCAGGTAATGATCAGTACACTAAGGCGACTTGGTTCCCCAAATTTCGTTCTTCTATGTTGAAGCGTTCGTTTCCAGTAACACTTTGAATTTTTAGGTTTCACTCTGTT
Organism: Spermophilus citellus; assembly: GCF_964194105.1. NCBI lineage: Eukaryota > Metazoa > Chordata > Mammalia > Rodentia > Sciuridae > Spermophilus > Spermophilus citellus. The sequence goes on along the minus strand of NC_138192.1, from coordinate 9,908,332 downwards.
TTCTCCTATATTGATAGATGTATTTGGAACTCTAAATCCAACACGGTTTGTGCTAGCTTCTTGAAACTTGACACAATAAAGTAGTTTCACGTTCTATCTCTACGTTTTGTTTCCTCTTGATGTAGCCCTAAGCAGTAACTGGCGAGAAACACTTTCATGGAAAGGGGTTGCCAAGCTTCCTAAAATTACGAATCTCCAGAAATCTCAGCAAATATTTTTTCACCCAAACTGAATGATACTTTCAGGTAATGAACAGTACACTAAGGCGACTTGGTTCCCCAAATTTCGTTCTTCTATGTTGAAGCGTTCGTTTGTAGTAACACTTTGAATTTTTAGGTTTCACTCTCTTTTCTCCTATATTGATAGATGTATTTGGAACTCTAAATACAACACGGTTTGTGCTAGCTTCTTGAAACTTGACACAATAAAGTAGTTTCACGTTCTATCTCTATGTTTTGTTTCCTCTTGATGTAGCCCTAAGCAGTGACTGGCGAGAAACACTTTCATGGAAAGTGGTTGCCAGGCTTCCCAAAATTACGAATCTCCAGAAATCTCAGCAAATATTTTTTCACCCAAACTGGATGATACTTTCAGGTAATGATCAGTACACTAAGGCGACTTGGTTCCCCAAATTTCGTTCTTCTATGTTGAAGCGTTCGTTTCCAGTAACAGTTTGAATTTTTAGGTTTCACTCTGTTTTCTCCTATATTGATAGATGTATTTGGAACTCTAAATCCAACAGGGTTTGTGCTAGCTTCTTGAAACTTGACACAATAAAGTAGTTTCACGTTCTATCTCTACGTTTTGTTTCCTCTTGATGTAGCCCTAAGCAGTTACTGGCGGGAAACACTTTCATGGAAAGGGGTTGCCAAGCTTCCTAAAATTACGAATCTCCAGAAATCTCAGCAAATATTTTTTCACCCAAACTGGATGATACTTTCAGGTAATGATCAGTACACTAAGGCGACTTGGTTCCCCAAATTTCGTTCTTCTATGTTGAAGCGTTCGTTTGCAGTAACACTTTGAATTTTTAGGTTTCACTCTGTTTTCTCCTATATTGATAGATGTACTTGGAACTCTAAATCCAACACGGTTTGTGCTAGCTTCTTGAAACTTGACACAATAAAGTAGTTTCACGTTCTATCTCTACGTTTTGTTTCCTCTTGATGTAGCCCTAAGCAGTAACTGGCGAGAAACACTTTCATGGAAAGGGGTTGCCAAGCTTCCTAAAATTACGAATCTCCAGAAATCTCAGCAAATATTTTTTCACCCAAACTGGATGATACTTTCAGGTAATGATCAGTACACTAAGGCGACTTGGTTCCCCAAATTTCGTTCTTCTATGTTGAAGCGTTCGTTTGCAGTAACAGTTTGAATTTTTAGGTTTCACTCTGTTTTCTCCTATATTGATAGATGTATTTGGAACTCTAAATCCAACACGGTTTGTGCTAGATTCTTGAAACTTGACACAATAAAGTAGTTTCACGTTCTATCTCTATGTTTTGTTTCCTCTTGATGTAGCCCTAAGCAGTGACTGGCGAGAAACACTTTCATGGAAAGGGGTTGCCAGGCTTCCCAAAATTACGAATCTCCAGAAATCTCAGCAAATATTTTTTCACCCAAACTGGATGATACTTTCAGGTAATGATCAGTACACTAAGGCGACTTGGTTCCCCAAATTTCGTTCTTCTATGTTGAAGCGTTCGTTTCCAGTAACAGTTTGAATTTTTAGGTTTCACTCTGTTTTCTCCTATATTGATAGATGTATTTGGAACTCTAAATCCAACACGGTTTGTGCTAGCTTCTTGAAACATGACACAATAAAGTAGTTTCACGTTCTATCTCTATGTTTTGTTTCCTCTTGATGTAGCCCAATGCAGTGACTGGCGAGAAACACTTTCATGGAAAGGGGTTGCCAGGCTTCCCAAAATTACGAATCTCCAGAAATCTCAGCAAATATTTTTTCACCCAAACTGGATGATACTTTCAGGTAATGATCAGTACACTAAGGCGACTTGGTTCCCCAAATTTCGTTCTTCTATGTTGAAGCGTTCGTTTCCAGTAACAGTTTGAATTTTTAGGTTTCACTCTGTTTTCTCCTATATTGATAGATGTGTTTGGAACTCTAAATCCAACACGGTTTGTGCTAGGTTCTTGAAACTTGACACAATAAAGTAGTTTCACGTTCTATCTCTATGTTTTGTTTCCTCTTGATGTAGCCTTAAGCAGTGACTGGCGAGAAACACTTTCATGGAAAGGGGTTGCCAAGCTTCCTAAAATTACGAATCTCCAGAAATCTCAGCAAATATTTTTTCACCCAAACTGGATGATACTTTCAGGTAATGATCAGTACACTAAGGCGACTTGGTTCCCCAAATTTCGTTCTTCTATGTTGAAGCGTTCGTTTCCAGTAACAGTTTGAATTTTTAGGTTTCACTCTGTTTTCTCCTATATTGATAGATGTATTTGGAACTCTAAATCCAACAGGGTTTGTGCTAGCTTCTTGAAACTTGACACAATAAAGTAGTTTCACGTTCTATCTCTACGTTTTGTTTCCTCTTGATGTAGCCCTAAGCAGTTACTGGCGGGAAACACTTTCATGGAAAGGGGTTGCCAAGCTTCCTAAAATTACGAATCTCCAGAAATCTCAGCAAATATTTTTTCACCCAAACTGGATGATACTTTCAGGTAATGATCAGTACACTAAGGCGACTTGGTTCCCCAAATTTCGTTCTTCTATGTTGAAGCGTTCGTTTGCAGTAACACTTTGAATTTTTAGGTTTCACTCTGTTTTCTCCTATATTGATAGATGTATTTGGAACTCTAAATCCAACACGGTTTGTGCTAGCTTCTTGAAACTTGACACAATAAAGTAGTTTCACGTTCTATCTCTATGTTTTGTTTCCTCTTGATGTAGCCCTAAGCAGTGACTGGCGAGAAACACTTTCATGGAAAGGGGTTGCCAGGCTTCCTAAAATTACGAATCTCCAGAAATCTCAGCAAATATTTTTTCACCCAAACTGGATGATACTTTCAGGTAATGATCAGTACACTAAGGCGACTTGGTTCCCCAAATTTCGTTCTTCTATGTTGAAGCGTTCGTTTCCAGTAACACTTTGAATTTTTAGGTTTCACTCTGTTTTCTCCTATATTGATAGATGTATTTGGAACTCTAAATCCAACAGTGTTTGTGCTAGCTTCTTGAAACTTGACACAATAAAGTAGTTTCACGTTCTATCTCTCCGTTTTGTTTCCTCTTGATGTAGCCCTAAGCAGTAACTGGCGAGAAACACTTTCATGGAAAGGGGTTGCCAAGCTTCCTAAAATTACGAATCTCCAGAAATCTCAGCAAATATTTTTTCACCCAAACTGGATGATACTTTCAGGTAATGATCAGTACACTAAGGCGACTTGGTTCCCCAAATTTCGTTCTTCTATGTTGAAGCGTTCGTTTCCAGTAACAGTTTGAATTTTTAGGTTTCACTCTGTTTTCTCCTATATTGATAGATGTATTTGGAACTCTAAATCCAACACGGTTTGTGCTAGCTTCTTGAAACATGACACAATAAAGTAGTTTCACGTTCTTTCTCTATGTTTTGTTTCCTCTTGATGTAGCCCAATGCAGTGACTGGCGAGAAACACTTTCATGGAAAGGGGTTGCCAGGCTTCCCAAAATTACGAATCTCCAGAAATCTCAGCAAATATTTTTTCACCCAAACTGGATGATACTTTCAGGTAATGATCAGTACACTAAGGCGACTTGGTTCCCCAAATTTCGTTCTTCTATGTTGAAGCGTTCGTTTCCAGTAACAGTTTGAATTTTTAGGTTTCACTCTGTTTTCTCCTATATTGATAGATGTATTTGGAACTCTAAATCCAACAGGGTTTGTGCTAGCTTCTTGAAACTTGACACAATAAAGTAGTTTCACGTTCTATCTCTATGTTTTGTTTCCTCTTGATGTAGCCCTAAGCAGTTACTGGCGGGAAACACTTTCATGGAAATGGGTTGCCAAGCTTCCTAAAATTACGAATCTCCAGAAATCTCAGCAAATATTTTTTCACCCAAACTGGATGATACTTTCAGGTAATGATCAGTACACTAAGGCGACTTGGTTCCCCAAATTTCGTTCTTCTATGTTGAAGCGTTCGTTTGCAGTAACACTTTGAATTTTTAGGTTTCACTCTGTTTTCTCCTATATTGATAGATGTATTTGGAACTCTAAATCCAACACGGTTTGTGCTAGCTTCTTGAAACTTGACACAATAAAGTAGTTTCACGTTCTATCTCTATGTTTTGTTTCCTCTTGATGTAGCCCTAAGCAGTGACTGGCGAGAAACACTTTCATGGAAAGGGGTTGCCAGGCTTCCTAAAATTACGAATCTCCAGAAATCTCAGCAAATATTTTTTCACCCAAACTAGATGATACTTTCAGGTAATGATCAGTACACTAAGGCGACTTGGTTCCCCAAATTTCGTTCTTCTATGTTGAAGCGTTCGTTTCCAGTAACACTTTGAATTTTTAGGTTTCACTCTGTTTTCTCCTATATTGATAGATGTATTTGGAACTCTAAATCCAACACGGTTTGTGCTAGCTTCTTGAAACTTGACACAATAAAGTAGTTTCACGTTCTATCTCTACGTTTTGTTTCCTCTTGATGTAGCCCTAAGCAGTAACTGGCGAGAAACACTTTCATGGAAAGGGGTTGCCAAGCTTCCTAAAATTACGAATCTCCAGAAATCTCAGCAAATATTTTTTCACCCAAACTGAATGATACTTTCAGGTAATGAACAGTACACTAAGGCGACTTGGTTCCCCAAATTTCGTTCTTCTATGTTGAAGCGTTCGTTTGTAGTAACACTTTGAATTTTTAGGTTTCACTCTCTTTTCTCCTATATTGATAGATGTATTTGGAACTCTAAATACAACACGGTTTGTGCTAGCTTCTTGAAACTTGACACAATAAAGTAGTTTCACGTTCTATCTCTATGTTTTGTTTCCTCTTGATGTAGCCCTAAGCAGTGACTGGCGAGAAATACTTTCATGGAAAGTGGTTGCCAGGCTTCCCAAAATTACGAATCTCCAGAAATCTCAGCAAATATTTTTTCACCCAAACTGGATGATACTTTCAGGTAATGATCAGTACACTAAGGCGACTTGGTTCCCCAAATTTCGTTCTTCTATGTTGAAGCGTTCGTTTCCAGTAACAGTTTGAATTTTTAGGTTTCACTCTGTTTTCTCCTATATTGATAGATGTATTTGGAACTCTAAATCCAACAGGGTTTGTGCTAGCTTCTTGAAACTTGACACAATAAAGTAGTTTCACGTTCTATCTCTACGTTTTGTTTCCTCTTGATGTAGCCCTAAGCAGTTACTGGCGGGAAACACTTTCATGGAAAGGGGTTGCCAAGCTTCCTAAAATTACGAATCTCCAGAAATCTCAGCAAATATTTTTTCACCCAAACTGGATGATACTTTCAGGTAATGATCAGTACACTAAGGCGACTTGGTTCCCCAAATTTCGTTCTTCTATGTTGAAGCGTTCGTTTGCAGTAACACTTTGAATTTTTAGGTTTCACTCTGTTTTCTCCTATATTGATAGATGTACTTGGAACTCTAAATCCAACACGGTTTGTGCTAGCTTCTTGAAACTTGACACAATAAAGTAGTTTCACGTTCTATCTCTATGTTTTGTTTCCTCTTGATGTAGCCCTAAGCAGTGACTGGCAAGAAACACTTTCATGGAAAGGGGTTGCCAAGCTTCCTAAAATTACGAATCTCCAGAAATCTCAGCAAATATTTTTTCACCCAAACTAGATGATACTTTCAGGTAATGATCAGTACACTAAGGCGACTTGGTTCCCCAAATTTCGTTCTTCTATGTTGAAGCGTTCGTTTCCAGTAACACTTTGAATTTTTAGGTTTCACTCTGTTTTCTCCTATATTGATAGATGTATTTGGAACTCTAAATCCAACAGTGTTTGTGCTAGCTTCTTGAAACTTGACACAATAAAGTAGTTTCACGTTCTATCTCTACGTTTTGTTTCCTCTTGATGTAGCCCTAAGCAGTAACTGGCGAGAAACACTTTCATGGAAAGGGGTTGCCAAGCTTCCTAAAATTACGAATCTCCAGAAATCTCAGCAAATATTTTTTCACCCAAACTGAATGATACTTTCAGGTAATGATCAGTACACTAAGGCGACTTGGTTCCCCAAATTTCGTTCTTCTATGTTGAAGCGTTCGTTTGCAGTAACACTTTGAATTTTTAGGTTTCACTCTGTTTTCTCCTATATTGATAGATGTATTTGGAACTCTAAATCCAACACGGTTTGTGCTAGCTTCTTGAAACTTGACACAATAAAGTAGTTTCACGTTCTATCTCTATGTTTTGTTTCCTCTTGATGTAGCCCTAAGCAGTGACTGGCGAGAAACACTTTCATGGAAAGGGGTTGCCAGGCTTCCCAAAATTACGAATCTCCAGAAATCTCAGCAAATATTTTTTCACCCAAACTGGATGATACTTTCAGGTAATGATCAGTACACTAAGGCGACTTGGTTCCCCAAATTTCGTTCTTCTATGTTGAAGCGTTCGTTTCCAGTAACAGTTTGAATTTTTAGGTTTCACTCTGTTTTCTCCTATATTGATAGATGTATTTGGAACTCTAAATCCAACAGGGTTTGTGCTAGCTTCTTGAAACTTGACACAATAAAGTAGTTTCACGTTCTATCTCTACGTTTTGTTTCCTCTTGATGTAGCCCTAAGCAGTTACTGGCGGGAAACACTTTCATGGAAAGGGGTTGCCAAGCTTCCTAAAATTACGAATCTCCAGAAATCTCAGCAAATATTTTTTCACCCAAACTGGATGATACTTTCAGGTAATGATCAGTACACTAAGGCGACTTGGTTCCCCAAATTTCGTTCTTCTATGTTGAAGCGTTCGTTTCCAGTAACACTTTGAATTTTTAGGTTTCACTCTGTTTTCTCCTATATTGATAGATGTATTTGGAACTCTAAATCCAACACGGTTTGTGCTGGCTTCTTGAAACATGACACAATAAAGTAGTTTCACATTCTATCTCTATGTTTTGTTTCCTCTTGATGTAGTCCAATGCAGTGACTGGCGAGAAACACTTTCATGGAAAGGGGTTGCCAAGCTTCCCAAAATTACGAATCTCCAGAAATCTCAGCAAATATTTTTTCACCCATACTGGATGATACTTTCAGGTAATGATCAGTACACTAAGGCGACTTGGTTCCCCAAATTTCGTTCTTCTATGTTGAAGCGTTCGTTTCCAGTAACAGTTTGAATTTTTAGGTTTCACTCTGTTTTCTCCTATATTGATAGATGTATTTGGAACTCTAAATCCAACACGGTTTGTGCTAGCTTCTTGAAACATGACACAATAAAGTAGTTTCACGTTCTATCTCTATGTTTTGTTTCCTCTTGATGTAGCCCAATGCAGTGACTGGCGAGAAACACTTTCATGGAAAGGGGTTGCCAGGCTTCCCAAAATTACGAATCTCCAGAAATCTCAGCAAATATTTTTTCACCCAAACTGGATGATACTTTCAGGTAATGATCAGTACACTAAGGCGACTTGGTTCCCCAAATTTCGTTCTTCTATGTTGAAGCGTTCGTTTCCAGTAACAGTTTGAATTTTTAGGTTTCACTCTGTTTTCTCCTATATTGATAGATGTGTTTGGAACTCTAAATCCAACACGGTTTGTGCTAGGTTCTTGAAACTTGACACAATAAAGTAGTTTCACGTTCTATCTCTATGTTTTGTTTCCTCTTGATGTAGCCTTAAGCAGTGACTGGCGAGAAACACTTTCATGGAAAGGGGTTGCCAAGCTTCCTAAAATTACGAATCTCCAGAAATCTCAGCAAATATTTTTTCACCCAAACTGGATGATACTTTCAGGTAATGATCAGTACACTAAGGCGACTTGGTTCCCCAAATTTCGTTCTTCTATGTTGAAGCGTTCGTTTCCAGTAACACTTTGAATTTTTAGGTTTCACTCTGTTTTCTCCTATATTGATAGATGTATTTGGAACTCTAAATCCAACAGGGTTTGTGCTAGCTTCTTGAAACTTGACACAATAAAGTAGTTTCACGTTCTATCTCTACGTTTTGTTTCCTCTTGATGTAGCCCTAAGCAGTAACTGGCGAGAAACACTTTCATGGAAAGGGGTTGCCAAGCTTCCTAAAATTACGAATCTCCAGAAATCTCAGCAAATATTTTTTCACCCAAACTGAATGATACTTTCAGGTAATGAACAGTACACTAAGGCGACTTGGTTCCCCAAATTTCGTTCTTCTATGTTGAAGCGTTCGTTTGCAGTAACACTTTGAATTTTTAGGTTTCACTCTGTTTTCTCCTATATTGATAGATGTATTTGGAACTCTAAATCCAACACGGTTTGTGCTAGCTTCTTGAAACTTGACACAATAAAGTAGTTTCACGTTCTATCTCTATGTTTTGTTTCCTCTTGATGTAGGCCTAAGCAGTGACTGGCGAGAAACACTTTCATGGAAAGGGGCTGCCAGGCTTCCCAAAATTACGAATCTCCAGAAATCTCAGCAAATATTTTTTCACCCAAACTGGATGATACTTTCAGGTAATGATCAGTACACTAAGGCGACTTGGTTCCCCAAATTTCGTTCTTCTATGTTGAAGCGTTCGTTTCCAGTAACAGTTTGAATTTTTAGGTTTCACTCTGTTTTCTCCTATATTGATAGATGTATTTGGAACTCTAAATCCAACACGGTTTGTGCTAGCTTCTTGAAACTTGACACAATAAAGTAGTTTCACGTTCTATCTCTACGTTTTGTTTCCTCTTGATGTTGCCCTAAGCAGTTACTGGCGGGAAAAACTTTCATGGAAAGGGGTTGCCAAGCTTCCTAAAATTACGAATCTCCAGAAATCTCAGCAAATATTTTTTCACCCAAACTGGATGATACTTTCAGGTAATGATCAGTACCCTAAGGCGACTTGGTTCCCCAAATTTTGTTCTTCTATGTTGAAGCGTTCGTTTGCAGTAACACTTTGAATTTTTAGGTTTCACTCTGTTTTCTCCTATATTGATAGATGTGTTTGGAACTCTAAATCCAACACGGTTTGTGCTAGCTTCTTGAAACTTGACACAATAAAGTAGTTTCACGTTCTATCTCTATGTTTTGTTTCCTCTTGATGTAGCCCTAAGCAGTGACTGGCGAGAAACACTTTCATGGAAAGGGGTTGCCAGGCTTCCCAAAATTACGAATCTCCAGAAATCTCAGCAAATATTTTTTCACCCAAACTGGATGATACTTTCAGGTAATGATCAGTACACTAAGGCGACTTGGTTCCCCAAATTTCGTTCTTCTATGTTGAAGCGTTCGTTTCCAGTAATCTTTTGAATTTTTAGGTTTCACTCTGTTTTCTCCTATATTGATAGGTGTATTTGGAACTCTAAATCCAACACGGTTTGTGCTAGCTTCTTGAAACTTGACACAATAAAGTAGTTTCACGTTCTATCTCTATGTTTTGTTTCCTCTTGATGTAGCCTTAAGCAGTGACTGGCGAGAAACACTTTCATGGAAAGGGGTTGCCAAGCTTCCTAAAATTACGAATCTCCAGAAATCTCAGCAAATATTTTTTCACCCAAACTGGATGATACTTTCATGTAATGATCAGTACACTAAGGCGACTTGGTTCCCCAAATTTCGTTCTTCTATGTTGAAGCGTTCGTTTCCAGTAACACTTTGAATTTTTAGGTTTCACTCTGTTTTCTCCTATATTGATAGATGTATTTGGAACTCTAAATCCAACAGGGTTTGTGCTAGCTTCTTGAAACTTGACACAATAAAGTAGTTTCACGTTCTATCTCTACGTTTTGTTTCCTCTTGATGTAGCCCTAAGCAGTTACTGGCGGGAAACACTTTCATGGAAAGGGGTTGCCAAGCTTCCTAAAATTACGAATCTCCAGAAATCTCAGCAAATATTTTTTCACCCAAACTGGATGATACTTTCAGGTAATGATCAGTACACTAAGGCGACTTGGTTCCCCAAATTTCGTTCTTCTATGTTGAAGCGTTCGTTTCCAGTAACACTTTGAATTTTTAGGTTTCACTCTGTTTTCTCCTATATTGATAGATGTATTTGGAACTCTAAATCCAACACGGTTTGTGCTGGCTTCTTGAAACATGACACAATAAAGTAGTTTCACATTCTATCTCTATGTTTTGTTTCCTCTAGATGTAGTCCAATGCAGTGACTGGCGAGAAACACTTTCATGGAAAGGGGTTGCCAAGCTTCCCAAAATTACGAATCTCCAGAAATCTCAGCAAATATTTTTTCAACCAAACTGGATGATACTTTCAGGTAATGATCAGTACACTAAGGCGACTTGGTTCCCCAAATTTCGTTCTTCTATGTTGAAGCGTTCGTTTCCAGTAACAGTTTGAATTTTTAGGTTTCACTCTGTTTTCTCCTATATTGATAGATGTATTTGGAACTCTAAATCCAACACGGTTTGTGCTAGCTTCTTGAAACATGACACAATAAAGTAGTTTCACGTTCTATCTCTATGTTTTGTTTCCTCTTGATGTAGCCCAATGCAGTGACTGGCGAGAAACACTTTCATGGAAAGGGGTTGCCAGGCTTCCCAAAATTACGAATCTCCAGAAATCTCAGCAAATATTTTTTCACCCAAACTGGATGATACTTTCAGGTAATGATCAGTACACTAAGGCGACTTGGTTCCCCAAATTTCGTTCTTCTATGTTGAAGCGTTCGTTTCCAGTAACAGTTTGAATTTTTAGGTTTCACTCTGTTTTCTCCTATATTGATAGATGTGTTTGGAACTCTAAATCCAACACGGTTTGTGCTAGGTTCTTGAAACTTGACACAATAAAGTAGTTTCACGTTCTATCTCTATGTTTTGTTTCCTCTTGATGTAGCCCTAAGCAGTGACTGGCGAGCAACACTTTCATGGAAAGGGGTTGCCAGGCTTCCCAAAATTACGAATCTCCAGAAATCTCAGCAAATATTTTTTCACCCAAACTGGATGATACTTTCAGGTAATGATCAGTACACTAAGGCGACTTGGTTCCCCAAATTTCGTTCTTCTATGTTGAAGCGTTCGTTTCCAGTAACACTTTGAATTTTTAGGTTTCACTCTGTTTTCTCCTATATTGATAGATGTATTTGGAACTCTAAATCCAACAGGGTTTGTGCTAGCTTCTTGAAACTTGACACAATAAAGTAGTTTCACGTTCTATCTCTACGTTTTGTTTCCTCTTGATGTAGCCCTAAGCAGTAACTGGCGAGAAACACTTTCATGGAAAGGGGTTGCCAAGCTTCCTAAAATTACGAATCTCCAGAAATCTCAGCAAATATTTTTTCACCCAAACTGAATGATACTTTCAGGTAATGAACAGTACACTAAGGCGACTTGGTTCCCCAAATTTCGTTCTTCTATGTTGAAGCGTTCGTTTGCAGTAACACTTTGAATTTTTAGGTTTCACTCTGTTTTCTCCTATATTGATAGATGTATTTGGAACTCTAAATCCAACACGGTTTGTGCTAGCTTCTTGAAACTTGACACAATAAAGTAGTTTCACGTTCTATCTCTATGTTTTGTTTCCTCTTGATGTAGCCCTAAGCAGTGACTGGCGAGAAACACTTTCATGGAAAGGGGTTGCCAGGCTTCCCAAAATTACGAATCTCCAGAAATCTCAGCAAATATTTTTTCACCCAAACTGGATGATACTTTCAGGTAATGATCAGTACACTAAGGCGACTTGGTTCCCCAAATTTCGTTCTTCTATGTTGAAGCGTTCGTTTCCAGTAACAGTTTGAATTTTTAGGTTTCACTCTGTTTTCTCCTATATTGATAGATGTATTTGGAACTCTAAATCCAACACGGTTTGTGCTAGCTTCTTGAAACTTGACACAATAAAGTAGTTTCACGTTCTATCTCTATGTTTTGTTTCCTCTTGATGTAGCCTTAAGCAGTGACTGGCGAGAAACACTTTCATGGAAAGGGGTTGCCAAGCTTCCTAAAATTACGAATCTCCAGAAATCTCAGCAAATATTTTTTCACCCAAACTGGATGATACTTTCATGTAATGATCAGTACACTAAGGCGACTTGGTTCCCCAAATTTCGTTCTTCTATGTTGAAGCGTTCGTTTCCAGTAACACTTTGAATTTTTAGGTTTCACTCTGTTTTCTCCTATATTGATAGATGTATTTGGAACTCTAAATCCAACACGGTTTGTGCTAGCTTCTTGAAACTTGACACAATAAAGTAGTTTCACGTTCTATCTCTACGTTTTGTTTCCTCTTGATGTAGCCCTAAGCAGTTACTGGCGGGAAAAACTTTCATGGAAAGGGGTTGCCAAGCTTCCTAAAATTACGAATCTCCAGAAATCTCAGCAAATATTTTTTCACCCAAACTGGATGATACTTTCAGGTAATGATCAGTACCCTAAGGCGACTTGGTTCCCCAAATTTTGTTCTTCTATGTTGAAGCGTTCGTTTGCAGTAACACTTTGAATTTTTAGGTTTCACTCTGTTTTCTCCTATATTGATAGATGTGTTTGGAACTCTAAATCCAACACGGTTTGTGCTAGCTTCTTGAAACTTGACACAATAAAGTAGTTTCACGTTCTATCTCTATGTTTTGTTTCCTCTTGATGTAGCCCTAAGCAGTGACTGGCGAGAAACACTTTCATGGAAAGGGGTTGCCAGGCTTCCCAAAATTACGAATCTCCAGAAATCTCAGCAAATATTTTTTCACCCAAACTGGATGATACTTTCAGGTAATGATCAGTACACTAAGGCGACTTGGTTCCCCAAATTTCGTTCTTCTATGTTGAAGCGTTCGTTTCCAGTAACTCTTTGAATTTTTAGGTTTCACTCTGTTTTCTCCTATATTGATAGGTGTATTAGGAACTCTAAATCCAACAGGGTTTGTGCTAGCTTCTTGAAACTTGACACAATAAAGTAGTTTCACGTTCTATCTCTACGTTTTGTTTCCTCTTGATGTAGCCCTAAGCAGTTACTGGCGGGAAACACTTTCATGGAAAGGGGTTGCCAAGCTTCCTAAAATTACGAATCTCCAGAAATCTCAGCAAATATTTTTTCACCCAAACTGGATGATACTTTCAGGTAATGATCAGTACACTAAGGCGACTTGGTTCCCCAAATTTCGTTCTTCTATGTTGAAGCGTTCGTTTCCAGTAACACTTTGAATTTTTAGGTTTCACTCTGTTTTCTCCTATATTGATAGATGTATTTGGAACTCTAAATCCAACACGGTTTGTGCTGGCTTCTTGAAACATGACACAATAAAGTAGTTTCACATTCTATCTCTATGTTTTGTTTCCTCTTGATGTAGTCCAATGCAGTGACTGGCGAGAAACACTTTCATGGAAAGGGGTTGCCAAGCTTCCCAAAATTACGAATCTCCAGAAATCTCAGCAAATATTTTTTCACCCAAACTGGATGATACTTTCAGGTAATGATCAGTACACTAAGGCGACTTGGTTCCCCAAATTTCGTTCTTCTATGTTGAAGCGTTCGTTTCCAGTAACACTTTGAATTTTTAGGTTTCACTCTGTTTTCTCCTATATTGATAGATGTATTTGGAACTCTAAATCCAACAGGGTTTGTGCTAGCTTCTTGAAACTTGACACAATAAAGTAGTTTCACGTTCTATCTCTACGTTTTGTTTCCTCTTGATGTAGCCCTAAGCAGTTACTGGCGGGAAACACTTTCATGGAAAGGGGTTGCCAAGCTTCCTAAAATTACGAATCTCCAGAAATCTCAGCAAATATTTTTTAACCCAAACTGGATGATACTTTCAGGTAATGATCAGTACACTAAGGCGACTTGGTTCCCCAAATTTCGTTCTTCTATGTTGAAGCGTTCGTTTGCAGTAACACTTTGAATTTTTAGGTTTCACTCTGTTTTCTCCTATATTGATAGATGTGTTTGGAACTCTAAATCCAACACGGTTTGTGCTAGGTTCTTGAAACTTGACACAATAAAGTAGTTTCACGTTCTATCTCTATGTTTTGTTTCCTCTATGTTTTGTTTCCTCTTGATGCTAGCTTCTTGAAACTTGAAACAATAAAGTAGTTTCAAGTACTGTCTCTATGTTTTGTTTCCTCTTGATGTAACCCTAAGCAGTGACTGGCGAGAAACACTTTCATGGAAAGGGGTTGCCAAGCTTCCCAAAATTACGAATCTCCAGAAATCTCAGCAAATATTTTTTCACCCAAACTGGATGATACTTTCAGGTATGATCAGTACACTAAGGCGACTTGGTTCCCCAAATTTCATTCTTCTATGTTGAAGCGTTCGTTTCCAGTAACAGTTTGAATTTTTAGGTTTCACTCTGTTTTCTCCTATATTGATAGATGTATTTGGAACTCTAAATCCAACACGGTTTGTGCTAGCTTCTTGAAACATGACACAATAAAGTAGTTTCACGTTCTATCTCTATGTTTTGTTTCCTCTTGATGTAGCCCAATGCAGTGACTGGCGAGAAACACTTTCATGGAAAGGGGTTGCCAGGCTTCCCAAAATTACGAATATCCAGAAATCTCAGCAAATATTTTTTCACCCAAACTGGATGATACTTTCAGGTAATGATCAGTACACTAAGGCGACTTGGTTCCCCAAATTTCGTTCTTCTATGTTGAAGCGTTCGTTTCCAGTAACAGTTTGAATTTTTAGGTTTCACTCTGTTTTCTCCTATATTGATAGATGTGTTTGGAACTCTAAATCCAACACGGTTTGTGCTAGGTTCTTGAAACTTGACACAATAAAGTAGTTTCACGTTCTATCTCTATGTTTTGTTTCCTCTTGATGTAGCCTTAAGCAGTGACTGGCGAGAAACACTTTCATGGAAAGGGGTTGCCAAGCTTCCTAAAATTACGAATCTCCAGAAATCTCAGCAAATATTTTTTCACCCAAACTGGATGATACTTTCAGGTAATGATCAGTACACTAAGGTGACTTGGTTCCCCAAATTTCGTTCTTCTATGTTGAAGCGTTCGTTTCCAGTAACACTTTGAATTTTTAGGTTTCACTGTGTTTTCTCCTATATTGATAGATGTATTTGGAACTCTAAATCCAACAGGGTTTGTGCTAGCTTCTTGAAACTTGACACAATAAAGTAGTTTCACGTTCTATCTCTACATTTTGTTTCCTCTTGATGTAGCCCTAAGCAGTAACTGGCGAGAAACACTTTCATGGAAAGGGGTTGCCAAGCTTCCTAAAATTACGAATCTCCAGAAATCTCAGCAAATATTTTTTCACCCAAACTGAATGATACTTTCAGGTAATGATCAGTACACTAAGGCGACTTGGTTCCCCAAATTTCCTTCTTCTATGTTGAAGCGTTCGTTTGCAGTAACACTTTGAATTTTTAGGTTTCACTCTGTTTTCTCCTATATTGATAGATGTATTTGGAACTCTAAATCCAACACGGTTTGTGCTAGCTTCTTGAAACTTGACACAATAAAGTAGTTTCACGTTCTATCTCTATGTTTTGTTTCCTCTTGATGTAGCCCTAAGCAGTGACTGGCGAGAAACACTTTCATGGAAAGGGGTTGCCAGGCTTCCCAAAATTACGAATCTCCAGAAATCTCAGCAAATATTTTTTCACCCAAACTGGATGATACTTTCAGGTAATGATCAGTACACTAAGGCGACTTGGTTCCCCAAATTTCGTTCTTCTATGTTGAAGCGTTCGTTTCCAGTAACAGTTTGAATTTTTAGGTTTCACTCTGTTTTCTCCTATATTGATAGATGTATTTGGAACTCTAAATCCAACACGGTTTGTGCTAGCTTCTTGAAACTTGACACAATAAAGTAGTTTCACGTTCTATCTCTATGTTTTGTTTCCTCTTGATGTAGCCTTAAGCAGTGACTGGCGAGAAACACTTTCATGGAAAGGGGTTGCCAAGCTTCCTAAAATTACGAATCTCCAGAAATCTCAGCAAATATTTTTTCACCCAAACTGGATGATACTTTCATGTAATGATCAGTACACTAAGGCGACTTGGTTCCCCAAATTTCGTTCTTCTATGTTGAAGCGTTCGTTTCCAGTAACACTTTGAATTTTTAGGTTTCACTCTGTTTTCTCCTATATTGATAGATGTATTTGGAACTCTAAATCCAACACGGTTTGTGCTAGCTTCTTGAAACTTGACACAATAAAGTAGTTTCACGTTCTATCTCTACGTTTTGTTTCCTCTTGATGTAGCCCTAAGCAGTTACTGGCGGGAAAAACTTTCATGGAAAGGGGTTGCCAAGCTTCCTAAAATTACGAATCTCCAGAAATCTCAGCAAATATTTTTTCACCCAAACTGGATGATACTTTCAGGTAATGATCAGTACCCTAAGGCGACTTGGTTCCCCAAATTTTGTTCTTCTATGTTGAAGCGTTCGTTTGCAGTAACACTTTGAATTTTTAGGTTTCACTCTGTTTTCTCCTATATTGATAGATGTGTTTGGAACTCTAAATCCAACACGGTTTGTGCTAGCTTCTTGAAACTTGACACAATAAAGTAGTTTCACGTTCTATCTCTATGTTTTGTTTCCTCTTGATGTAGCCCTACGCAGTGACTGGCGAGAAACACTTTCATGGAAAGGGGTTGCCAGGCTTCCCAAAATTACGAATCTCCAGAAATCTCAGCAAATATTTTTTCACCCAAACTGGATGATACTTTCAGGTAATGATCAGTACACTAAGGCGACTTGGTTCCCCAAATTTCGTTCTTCTATGTTGAAGCGTTCGTTTCCAGTAATCTTTTGAATTTTTAGGTTTCACTCTGTTTTCTCCTATATTGATAGGTGTATTTGGAACTCTAAATCCAACACGGTTTGTGCTAGCTTCTTGAAACTTGACACAATAAAGTAGTTTCACGTTCTATCTCTATGTTTTGTTTCCTCTTGATGTAGCCTTAAGCAGTGACTGGCGAGAAACACTTTCATGGAAAGGGGTTGCCAAGCTTCCTAAAATTACGAATCTCCAGAAATCTCAGCAAATATTTTTTCACCCAAACTGGATGATACTTTCATGTAATGATCAGTACACTAAGGCGACTTGGTTCCCCAAATTTCGTTCTTCTATGTTGAAGCGTTCGTTTCCAGTAACACTTTGAATTTTTAGGTTTCACTCTGTTTTCTCCTATATTGATAGATGTATTTGGAACTCTAAATCCAACACGGTTTGTGCTAGCTTCTTGAAACTTGACACAATAAAGTAGTTTCACGTTCTATCTCTACGTTTTGTTTCCTCTTGATGTAGCCCTAAGCAGTTACTGGCGGGAAACACTTTCATGGAAAGGGGTTGCCAAGCTTCCTAAAATTACGAATCTCCAGAAATCTCAGCAAATATTTTTTCACCCAAACTGGATGATACTTTCAGGTAATGATCAGTACCCTAAGGCGACTTGGTTCCCCAAATTTTGTTCTTCTATGTTGAAGCGTTCGTTTGCAGTAACACTTTGAATTTTTAGGTTTCACTCTGTTTTCTCCTATATTGATAGATGTATTTGGAACTCTAAATCCAACACGGTTTGTGCTAGCTTCTTGAAACTTGACACAATAAAGTAGTTTCACGTTCCATCTCTATGTTTTGTTTCCTCTTGATGTAGCCCTAAGCAGTGACTGGCGAGAAACACTTTCATGGAAAGGGGTTGCCAGGCTTCCCAAAATTACGAATCTCCAGAAATCTCAGCAAATATTTTTTCACCCAAACTGGATGATACTTTCAGGTAATGATCAGTACACTAAGGCAACTTGGTTCCCCAAATTTCGTTCTTCTATGTTGAAGCGTTCGTTTCCAGTAACACTTTGAATTTTTAGGTTTCACTCTGTTTTCTCCTATATTGATAGATGTATTTGGAACTCTAAATCCAACACGGTTTGTGCTAGCTTCTTGAAACTTGACACAATAAAGTAGTTTCACGTTCTATCTCTACGTTTTGTTTCCTCTTGATGTAGCCCTAAGCAGTTACTGGCGGGAAACACTTTCATGGAAAGGGGTTGCCAAGCTTCCTAAAATTACGAATCTCCAGAAATCTCAGCAAATATTTTTTCACCCAAACTGGATGATACTTTCAGGTAATGATCAGTACACTAAGGCGACTTGGTTCCCCAAATTTCGTTCTTCTATGTTGAAGCGTTCGTTTCCAGTAACACTTTGAATTTTTAGGGTTCACTCTGTTTTCTCCTATATTGATAGATGTATTTGGAACTCTAAATCCAACACGGTTTGTGCTGGCTTCTTGAAACATGACACAATAAAGTAGTTTCACATTCTATCTCTATGTTTTGTTTCCTCTTGATGTAGTCCAATGCAGTGACTGGCGAGAAACACTTTCATGGAAAGGGGTTGCCAAGCTTCCCAAAATTACGAATCTCCAGAAATCTCAGCAAATATTTTTTCACCCAAACTGGATGATACTTTCAGGTAATGATCAGTACACTAAGGCGACTTGGTTCCCCAAATTTCGTTCTTCTATGTTGAAGCGTTCGTTTCCAGTAACAGTTTGAATTTTTAGGTTTCACTCTGTTTTCTCCTATATTGATAGATGTATTTGGAACTCTAAATCCAACACGGTTTGTGCTAGCTTCTTGAAACATGACACAATAAAGTAGTTTCACGTTCTTTCTCTATGTTTTGTTTCCTCTTGATGTAGCCCAATGCAGTGACTGGCGAGAAACACTTTCATGGAAAGGGGTTGCCAGGCTTCCCAAAATTACGAATCTCCAGAAATCTCAGCAAATATTTTTTCACCCAAACTGGATGATACTTTCAGGTAATGATCAGTACACTAAGGCGACTTGGTTCCCCAAATTTCGTTCTTCTATGTTGAAGCGTTCGTTTCCAGTAACAGTTTGAATTTTTAGGTTTCACTCTGTTTTCTCCTATATTGATAGATGTGTTTGGAACTCTAAATCCAACACGGTTTGTGCTAGGTTCTTGAAACTTGACACAGTAAAGTAGATTCACGTTCTATCTCTATGTTTTGTTTCTTCTTGATGTAGCCTTAAGCAGTGACTGGCGAGAAACACTTTCATGGAAAGGGGTTGCCAAGCTTCCTAAAATTACGAATCTCCAGAAATCTCAGCAAATATTTTTTCACCCAAACTGGATGATACTTTCAGGTAATGATCAGTACACTAAGGCGACTTGGTTTCCCAAATTTCGTTCTTCTATGTTGAAGCGTTCGTTTCCAGTAACACTTTGAATTTTTAGGTTTCACTCTGTTTTCTCCTATATTGATAGATGTATTTGGAACTCTAAATCCAACAGGGTTTGTGCTAGCTTCTTGAAACTTGACACAATAAAGTAGTTTCACGTTCTATCTCTACGTTTTGTTTCCTCTTGATGTAGCCCTAAGCAGTAACTGGCGAGAAACACTTTCATGGAAAGGGGTTGCCAAGCTTCCTAAAATTACGAATCTCCAGAAATCTCAGCAAATATTTTTTCACCCAAACTGAATGATACTTTCAGGTAATGATCAGTACACTAAGGCGACTTGGTTCCCCAAATTTCGTTCTTCTATGTTGAAGCGTTCGTTTGCAGTAACAGTTTGAATTTTTAGGATTCACTCTGTTTTCTCCTATATTGATAGATGTATTTGGAACTCTAAATCCAACACGGTTTGTGCTAGCTTCTTGAAACTTGACACAATAAAGTAGTTTCACGTTCTATCTCTACGTTTTGTTTCCTCTTGATGTAGCCTTAAGCAGTGACTGGCGAGAAACACTTTCATGGAAAGGGGTTGCCAAGCTTCCTAAAATTACGAATCTCCAGAAATCTCAGCAAATATTTTTTCACCCAAATTGGATGATACTTTCAGGTAATGATCAGTACACTAAGGCGACTTGGTTCCCCAAATTTCGTTCTTCTATGTTGAAGCGTTTGTTTCCAGTAACAGTTTGAATTTTTAGGTTTCACTGTGTTTTCTCCTATATTGATAGATGTATTTGGAACTCTAAATCCAACAGGGTTTGTGCTAGCTTCTTGAAACTTGACACAATAAAGTAGTTTCACGTTCTATCTCTACGTTTTGTTTCCTCTTGATGTAGCCCTAAGCAGTTACTGGCGGGAAACACTTTCATGGAAAGGGGTTGCCAAGCTTCCTAAAATTACGAATCTCCAGAAATCTCAGCAAATATTTTTTAACCCAAACTGGATGATACTTTCAGGTAATGATCAGTACACTAAGGCGACTTGGTTCCCCAAATTTCGTTCTTCTATGTTGAAGCGTTCGTTTGCAGTAACACTTTGAATTTTTAGGTTTCACTCTGTTTTCTCCTATATTGATAGATGTGTTTGGAACTCTAAATCCAACACGGTTTGTGCTAGGTTCTTGAAACTTGACACAATAAAGTAGTTTCACGTTCTATCTCTATGTTTTGTTTCCTCTTGATGTAGCCTTAAGCAGTGACTGGCGAGAAACACTTTCATGGAAAGGGGTTGCCAAGCTTCCTAAAATTACGAATCTCCAGAAATCTCAGCAAATATTTTTTCACCCAAACTGGATGATACTTTCAGGTAATGATCAGTACACTAAGGCGACTTGGTTCCCCAAATTTCGTTCTTCTATGTTGAAGCGTTCGTTTCCAGTAACACTTTCAATTTTTAGGTTTCACTGTGTTTTCTCCTATATTGATAGATGTATTTGGAACTCTAAATCCAACAGGGTTTGTGCTAGCTTCTTGAAACTTGACACAATAAAGTAGTTTCACGTTCTATCTCTACATTTTGTTTCCTCTTGATGTAGCCCTAAGCAGTAACTGGCGAGAAACACTTTCATGGAAAGGGGTTGCCAAGCTTCCTAAAATTACGAATCTCCAGAAATCTCAGCAAATATTTTTTCACCCAAACTGAATGATACTTTCAGGTAATGATCAGTACACTAAGGCGACTTGGTTCCCCAAATTTCCTTCTTCTATGTTGAAGCGTTCGTTTGCAGTAACACTTTGAATTTTTAGGTTTCACTCTGTTTTCTCCTATATTGATAGATGTATTTGGAACTCTAAATCCAACACGGTTTGTGCTAGCTTCTTGAAACTTGACACAATAAAGTAGTTTCACGTTCTATCTCTATGTTTTGTTTCCTCTTGATGTAGCCCTAAGCAGTGACTGGCGAGAAACACTTTCATGGAAAGGGGTTGCCAGGCTTCCCAAAATTACGAATCTCCAGAAATCTCAGCAAATATTTTTTAACCCAAACTGGATGATACTTTCAGGTAATGATCAGTACACTAAGGCGACTTGGTTCCCCAAATTATGTTCTTCTATGTTGAAGCGTTCGTTTCCACTAACAGTTTGAATTTTTAGGTTACACTCTGTTTTCTCCTATATTGATAGATGTATTAAATCCCACACGGTTTGTGCTAGCTTGTTGAAACTTGAAACAATAAAGTAGTTTCACATTCTATCTCTATGTTTTGTTTCCTCTATGTTTTGTTTCCTCTTGATGCTAGCTTCTTGAAACTTGAAACAATAAAGTAGTTTCAAGTACTGTCTCTATGTTTTGTTTCCTCTTGATGTAACCCTAAGCAGTGACTGGCGAGAAATACTTACATTGAAAGGGATTGCCAAGCTTCCAAAGATAAGAATCTCCCGAAATCTCAGCAAATATTTTTTCACCCAAACTGGATGATACTTTCAGGTAATGATCAGTACACTAAGGCGACTTGGTTTCCCAAATTTCGTTCTTCTATGTTGAAGCGTTCGTTTCCAGTAACACTTTGAATTTATAGGTTTCACTCTGTTTTCTCCTATATTGATAGATGTATTTGGAACTCTAAATCCAACACGGTTTGTGCTAGGTTCTTGAAACTTGACACAATAAAGTAGTTTCATGTTCTATCTCTATGGTTTCTTTCCTCTTGATGTAGCCATAAGCAGTAACTGGCGAGAAACACTTTCATGGAAAGGGGTTGCCAAGCTTCCCAAAATTACGAATCTCCAGAAATCTCAGCAAATATTTTTTCACCCAAACTGGATGATACTTTCAGGTAATGATCAGTACACTACGGCGACTTGGTTTCCCAAATTTCGTTCTTCTATGTTGAAGCGTTCGTTTCCAGTAACACTTTGAATTTATAGGTTTCACTCTGTTTTCTCCTATATTGATAGATGTATTTGGAACTCTAAATCCAACACGGTTTGTGCTAGGTTTTTGAAACTTGACACAATAAAGTAGTTTCACGTTCTATCTCTATGGTTTCTTTCCTCTTGATGTAGCCATAAGCAGTAACTGGCGAGAAACACTTTCATGGAAAGGGGTTGCCAAGCTTCCCAAAATTACGAATCTCCAGAAATCTCAGCAAATATTTTTTCACCCAAACTGGATGATACTTTCAGGTAATGATCAGTACACTAAGCCGACTTGGTTCCCCAATCTTCGTTCTTCTATGTTGAAGCGTTCGTTTCCAGTAACAGTTTGAATTTTTAGGTTTCACTCTGTTTTCTCCTATATTGATACATGTATTTGGAACTCTAAATCCAACACGGTTTGTGCTAGCTTCTTGAAACTTGAAGCAATAAAGTACTTTCTCGTTCTATCTCTATGTTTTGTTTCCTCTTGATGTAGCCCTAAGCAGTGACTGGCGAGAAACACTTTCATGGAAAGGGGTTGTCAAGCTTCCAAAAATTAGGAATCTCCAGAAATCTCAGCAAATATTTTTTCACCCAAACTGGATGATACTTTCAGGTAATGATCAGTACACTAAGGCGACTTGGTTTCCCAAATTTCGTTCTTCTATGTTGAAGCGTTCGTTTCCAGTAACAGTTTGAATTTTTAGGTTTCACTCTGTTTTCTCCTATATTGATAGATGTATTTGGAACTCTAAATCCAACACGGTTTGTGCTAGGTTCTTGAATCTTGACACAATAAAGTAGTTTCACGTTCTATCTCTATGGTTTCTTTCCTCTTGATGTAGCCCTAAGCAGTGACTGGCGAGAAACACTTTCATGGAAAGGGGTTGCCAGGCTTCCCAAAATTACGAATCTCCAGAAATCTCAGCAAATATTTTTTCACCCAAACTGGATGATACTTTCACGTAATGATCAGTACACTAAGGCGACTTGGTTCCCCAAATTTTGTTCTTCTATGTTGAAGCGTTCGTTTCCAGTAACAGTTTGAATTTTTAGGTTTCACTCTGTTTTCTCCTATATTGATAGATGTATTTGGAACTCTAAATCCTACACGGTTTGTGCTAGCTTCTTGAAACATGACACAATAAAGTAGTTTCACGTTCTATCTCTATGTTTTGTTTCCTCTTGATGTAGCCCAATGCAGTGCCTGGCGAGAAACACTTTCATGGAAAGGGGTTGCCAGGCTTCCCAAAATTACGAATCTCCAGAAATCTCAGCAAATATTTTTTCACCCAAACTGGATGATACTTTCAGGTAATGATCAGTACACTAAGGCGACTTGGTTCCCCAAATTTCGTTCTTCTATGTTGAAGCGTTCGTTTCCAGTAACACTTTGAATTTTTAGGTTTCACTCTGTTTTCTCCTATATTGATAGATGTGTTTGGAACTCTAAATCCAACACGGTTTGTGCTAGGTTCTTGAAACTTGACACAATAAAGTAGTTTCACGTTCTATCTCTATGTTTTGTTTCCTCTTGATGTAGCCCAATGCAGTGACTGGCGAGAAACACTTTCATGGAAAGGGGTTGCCAAGCTTCCTAAAATTACGAATCTCCAGAAATCTCAGCAAATATTTTTTAACCCAAACTGGATGATACTTTCAGGTAATGATCAGTACACTAAGGCGACTTGGTTCCCCAAATTTCGTTCTTCTATGTTGAAGCGTTCGTTTCCAGTAACACTTTGAATTTTTAGGTTTCACTCTGTTTTCTCCTATATTGATAGATGTATTTGGAACTCTAAATCCAACAGGGTTTGTGCTAGCTTCTTGACCTTGACACAATAAAGTAGTTTCACGTTCTATCTCTACGTTTTGTTTCCTCTTGATGTAGCCCTAAGCAGTAACTGGCGAGAAACTCTTTCAAGGAAAGGGGTTGCCAAGCTTCCTAAAATTACGAATCTCGAGAAATCTCAGCAAATATTTTTTCACCCAAACTGGATGATACTTTCAGGTAATGATCAGTACACTAAGCCGACTTGGTTCCCCAAATTTTGTTCTTCTATGTTGCATCGTTCGTTTGCAGTAACAGTTTGAATTTTTAGGTTTCACTCTGTTCTCTCCTATATTGATAGATGTATTTGGAACTCTAAATCCAACACGGTTTGTGCTAGCTTCTTGAAACTTGAAACAATAAAGTAGTTTCAAGTTCTGTCTCTATGTTTGGTTCCTCTTGATGTAGCCCTAAGCAGTGACTGGCGAGAAACACGTTCATTGAAAGGGATTGCCAAGCTTCCAAAAATACGAATCTCCAGAAATCTCAGCAAACATTTTTTCACCCAAACTGGATGATACTTTCAGGTATTGATCAGTGCACTAAGGCGACTTGGTTCCCCAAATATCGTTCTTCTATGTTGAAGCGTTCATTTCCAGTAACAGTTTGAATTTTTAGGTTTCACTCTGTATTCTCCTATATTGATATATGTGTTTGGAACTCTAAATCCAACACGGTTTGTGCTAACTTCTTGAAACCGGACACAATAAAGTAGTTTCACGTTCTATCTCTGTGTTTTGTTTCCTCTTGATGTAGCCCAATGCAGTGACTGGCGAGAAACACTTTCATGGAAAGGGGTTGCCAGGCTTCCCAAAATTACGAATCTCCAGAAATCTCAGCAAATATTTTTTCACCCAAACTGGATGATTCTTTCAGGTAATGATCAGTATACTAAGGCGACTTGGTTCCCCAAATTTCGTTCTTCTATTTTGAAGCGTTCGTTTCCATTAACAGTTTGAATTTTTAGGTTTCACTCTGTTCTCTCCAATATTGATAGATGTATTTGGAACTCTAAATCCAACACGGTTTGTGCTAGCTTCTTGAAACTTGAAACAATAAAGTAGTTTCAAGTTCTGTCTCTATGTTTTGTTTCCTCTTGATGTAACCCTAAGCAGTGACTGGCGAGAAATACTTACATTGAAAGGGATTGCCAAGCTTCCAAAGATAAGAATCTCCAGAAATCTCAGCAAATATTTTTTCACCCAAACTGGATGATACTTTCAGGTAATGATCAGTACACTAAGGCGACTTGGTTTCCCAAATTTCGTTCTTCTATGTTGAAGCGTTCGTTTCCAGTAACAGTTTGAATTTTTAGGTTTCACTCTGTTTTCTCCTATATTGATAGATGTATTTGGAACTCTAAATCCAACACGGTTTGTGCTAGGTTCTTGAATCTTGACACAATAAAGTAGTTTCACGTTCTATCTCTATGGTTTCTTTCCTCTTGATGTAGCCCTAAGCAGTGACTGGCGAGAAACACTTTCATGGAAAGGGGTTGCCAGGCTTCCCAAAATTACGAATCTCCAGAAATCTCAGCAAATATTTTTTCACCCAAACTGGATGATACTTTCACATAATGATCAGTACACTAAGGCGACTTGGTTCCCCAAATTTCGTTCTTCTATGTTGAAGCGTTCGTTTGCAGTAACAGTTTGAATTTTTAGGTTTCACTCTGTTTTCTCCTATATTGATAGATGTATTTGGAACTCTAAATCCTACACGGTTTGTGCTAGCTTCTTGAAACATGACACAATAAAGTAGTTTCACGTTCTGTCTCTATGTTTTGTTTCCTCTTGATGTAGCCCAATGCAGTGACTGGCGAGAAACACTTTCATGGAAAGGGGTTGCCAGGCTTCCCAAAATTACGAATCTCCAGAAATCTCAGCAAATATTTTTTCACCCAAACTGGATGATACTTTCAGGTAATGATCAGTACACTAAGGCGACTTGGTTCCCCAAATTTCGTTCTTCTATGTTGAAGCGTTCGTTTCCAGTAACACTTTGAATTTTTAGGTTTCACTCTGTTTTCTCCTATATTGATAGATGTGTTTGGAACTCTAAATCCAACACGGTTTGTGCTAGGTTCTTGAAACTTGACACAATAAAGTAGTTTCACGTTCTATCTCTACGTTTTGTTTCCTCTTGATGTAGCCCAATGCAGTGACTGGCGAGAAACACTTTCATGGAAAGGGGTTGCCAAGCTTCCTAAAATTACGAATCTCCAGAAATCTCAGCAAATATTTTTTCACCCAAACTGGATGATACTTTCAGGTAATGATCAGTACACTAAGGCGACTTGGTTCCCCAAATTTCGTTCTTCTATGTTGAAGCGTTCGTTTCCAGTAACACTTTGAATTTTTAGGTTTCACTCTGTTTTCTCCTATATTGATAGATGTATTTGGAACTCTAAATCCAACAGGGTTTGTGCTAGCTTCTTGAACTTGACACAATAAAGTAGTTTCACGTTCTATCTCTACGTTTTGTTTCCTCTTGATGTAGCCCTAAGCAGTAACTGGCGAGAAACACTTTCAAGGAAAGGGGTTGCCAAGCTTCCTAAAATTACGAATCTCGAGAAATCTCAGCAAATATTTTTTCACCCAAACTGGATGATACTTTCAGGTAATGATCAGTACACTAAGCCGACTTGGTTCCCCAAATTTTGTTCTTCTATGTTGCATCGTTCGTTTGCAGTAACAGTTTGAATTTTTAGGTTTCACTCTGTTCTCTCCTATATTGATAGATGTATTTGGAACTCTAAATCCAACACGGTTTGTGCTAGCTTCTTGAAACTTGAAACAATAAAGTAGTTTCAAGTTCTGTCTCTATGTTTGGTTCCTCTTGATGTAGCCCTAAGCAGTGACTGGCGAGAAACACGTTCATTGAAAGGGATTGCCAAGCTTCCAAAAATACGAATCTCCAGAAATCTCAGCAAACATTTTTTCACCCAAACTGGATGATACTTTCAGGTATTGATCAGTGCACTAAGGCGACTTGGTTCCCCAAATATCGTTCTACTATGTTGAAGCGTTCATTTCCAGTAACAGTTTGAATTTTTAGGTTTCACTCTGTATTCTCCTATATTGATATATGTGTTTGGAACTCTAAATCCAACACGGTTTGTGCTAACTTCTTGAAACCGGACACAATAAAGTAGTTTCACGTTCTATCTCTGTGTTTTGTTTCCTCTTGATGTAGCCCAATGCAGTGACTGGCGAGAAACACTTTCAAGGAAAGGGGTTGCCAGGCTTCCCAAAATTACGAATCTCCAGAAATCTCAGCAAATATTTTTTCACCCAAACTGGATGATTCTTTCAGGTAATGATCAGTATACTAAGGCGACTTGGTTCCCCAAATTTCGTTCTTCTATTTTGAAGCGTTCGTTTCCATTAACAGTTTGAATTTTTAGGTTTCACTCTGTTCTCTCCAATATTGATAGATGTATTTGGAACTCTAAATCCAACACGGTTTGTGCTAGCTTCTTGAAACTTGAAACAATAAAGTAGTTTCAAGTTCTGTCTCTATGTTTTGTTTCCTCTTGATGTAACCCTAAGCAGTGACTGGCGAGAAATACTTACATTGAAAGGGATTGCCAAGCTTCCAAAGATAAGAATCTCCAGAAATCTCAGCAAATATTTTTTCACCCAAACTGGATGATACTTTCAGGTAATGATCAGTACACTAAGGCGACTTTGTTTCCCAAATTTCGTTCTTCTATGTTGAAGCGTTCGTTTCCAGTAACACTTTGAATTTTTAGGTTTCACTCTGTTTTCTCCTATATTGATAGATGTATTTGGAACTCTAAATCCAACACGGTTTGTGCTAGGTTCTTGAATCTTGACACAATAAAGTAGTTTCACGTTCTATCTCTATGGTTTCTTTCCTCTTGATGTAGCCCTAAGCAGTGACTGGCGAGAAACACTTTCATGGAAAGGGGTTGCCAGGCTTCCCAAAATTACGAATCTCCAGAAATCTCAGCAAATATTTTTTCACCCAAACTGGATGATACTTTCAGGTAATGCTCAGTACACTAAGCCCTCTTGCTTCTCCAAATTTCGTACTTCTATATTGAAGCGTTCGTTTCCAGTAACAGTTTGAATTTTTAGGTTTCACTCTGTTCTCTCCAATATTGATAGATGTATTTGGAACTCTAAATCCAACACGGTTTGTGCTAGCTTCTTGAAACTTGAAACAATAAAGTAGTTTCAAGTTCTGTCTCTATGTTTTGTTTCCTCTTGATGTAACCCTAAGCAGTGACTGGCGAGAAATACTTACATTGAAAGGGATTGCCAAGCTTCCAAAGATAAGAATCTCCAGAAATCTCAGCAAATATCTTTTCACCCAAACTGGAAGATACTTTCAGGTAATGATCAGTACACTAAGGCGACTTGGTTTCCCAAATTTCGTTCTTCTATGTTGAAGCGTTCGTTTCCAGTAACACTTTGAATTTTTAGGTTTCACTCTGTTTTCTCCTATATTGATAGATGTATTAGGAACTCTAAATCCCACACGGTTTGTGCTAGCTTCTTGAAACTTGAAACAATAAAGTAGTTTCACTTTCTATGTCTATGTTTTGTTTCCTCTTGATGTAGCCCTAAGCAGTGACAGGCAAGAAACACTTACATGGAAAGGGGTTGCCAAGCTTCCAAATATTACGAATCTCCGGAAATCTCAGCAAATATTTTTTCACCCAAACTGGATGATACTTTCAGGTAATGATCAGTATACTAAGGCGACTTGGTTCCCCAAATTTCGTTCTTCTATTTTGAAGCGTTCGTTTCCATTAACAGTTTGAATTTTTAGGTTTCACTCTGTTCTCTCCAATATTGATAGATGTATTTGGACCTCTAAATCCAACACGGTTTGTGCTAGCTTCTTGAAACTTGAAACAATAAAGTAGTTTCAAGTTCTGTCTCTATGTTTTGTTTCCTCTTGATGTAACCCTAAGCAGTGACTGGCGAGAAATACTTACATTGAAAGGGATTGCCAAGCTTCCAAAGATAAGAATCTCCAGAAATCTCAGCAAATATTTTTTCACCCAAACTGGAAGATACTTTCAGGTAATGATCAGTACACTAAGGCGACTTGGTTTCCCAAATTTCGTTCTTCTATGTTGAAGCGTTCGTTTCCAGTAACACTTTGAATTTTTAGGTTTCACTCTGTTTTCTCCTATATTGATAGATGTATTTGGAACTCTAAATCCAACACGGTTTGTGCTAGGTTCTTGAATCTTGACACAATAAAGTAGTTTCACGTTCTATCTCTATGGTTTCTTTCCTCTTGATGTAGCCCTAAGCAGTGACTGGCGAGAAACACTTTCATGGAAAGGGGTTGCCAGGCTTCCCAAAATTACGAATCTCCAGAAATCTCAGCAAATATTTTTTCACCCAAACTGGATGATACTTTCACGTAATGATCAGTACACTAAGGCGACTTGGTTCCCCAAATTTCGTTCTTCTATGTTGAAGCGTTCGTTTCCAGTAACAGTTTGAATTTTTAGGTTTCACTCTGTTTTCTCCTATATTGATAGATGTATTTGGAACTCTAAATCCTACACGGTTTGTGCTAGCTTCTTGAAACATGACACAATAAAGTAGTTTCACGTTCTATCTCTATGTTTTGTTTCCTCTTGATGTAGCCCAATGCAGTGACTGGCGAGAAACACTTTCATGGAAAGGGGTTGCCAGGCTTCCCAAAATTACGAATCTAAAGAAATCTCAGCAAATATTTTTTCACCCAAACTGGATGATACTTTCAGGTAATGATCAGTACACTAAGGCGACTTGGTTCCCCAAATTTCGTTCTTCTATGTTGAAGCGTTCGTTTCCAGTAACAGTTTGAATTTTTAGGTTTCACTCTGTTTTCTCCTATATTGATAGATGTGTTTGGAACTCTAAATCCAACACGGTTTGTGCTAGGTTCTTGAAACTTGACACAATAAAGTAGTTTCACGTTCTATCTCTATGTTTTGTTTCCTCTTGATGTAGCCTTAAGCAGTGACTGGCGAGAAACACTTTCATGGAAAGGGGTTGCCAAGCTTCCTAAAATTACGAGTCTCCAGAAATCTCAGCAAATATTTTTTCACCCAAACTGGATGATACTTTCAGGTAATGATCAGTACACTAAGGCGACTTGGTTCCCCAAATTTCGTTCTTCTATGTTGAAGCGTTCGTTTCCAGTAACACTTTGAATTTTTAGGTTTCACTCTGTTTTCTCCTATATTGATAGATGTATTTGGAACTCTAAATCCAACAGGGTTTGTGCTAGCTTCTTGAACTTGACACAATAAAGTAGTTTCACGTTCTATCTCTACGTTTTGTTTCCTCTTGATGTAGCCCTAAGCAGTAACTGGCGAGAAACACTTTCAAGGAAAGGGGTTGCCAAGCTTCCTAAAATTACGAATCTCCAGAAATCTCAGCAAATATTTTTTAACCCAAACTGAATGATACTTTCAGGTAATGATCAGTACACTAAGCCGACTTGGTTCCCCAAATTTCGTTCTTCTATGTTGAAGCGTTCGTTTGCAGTAACAGTTTGAATTTTTAGGTTTCACTCTGTTCTCTCCTATATTGATAGATGTATTTGGAACTCTAAATCCAACACGGATTGTGCTAGCTTCTTGAAACTTGAAACAATAAAGTAGTTTCAAGTTCTGTCTCTATGTTTGGTTCCTCTTGATGTAGCCCTAAGCAGTGACTGGCGAGAAACACGTTCATTGAAAGGGATTGCCAAGCTTCCAAAAATACGAATCTCCAGAAATCTCAGCAAACATTTTTTCACCCAAACTGGATGATACTTTCAGGTATTGATCAGTGCACTAAGGCGACTTGGTTCCCCAAATATCGTTCTTCTATGTTGAAGCGTTCATTTCCAGTAACAGTTTGAATTTTTAGGTTTCACTCTGTATTCTCCTATATTGATATATGTGTTTGGAACACTAAATCCAACACGGTTTGTGCTAACTTCTTGAAACCGGACACAATAAAGTAGTTTCACGTTCTATCTCTGTGTTTTGTTTCCTCTTGATGTAGCCCAATGCAGTGACTGGCGAGAAACACTTTCATGGAAAGGGGTTGCCAGGCTTCCCAAAATTACGAATCTCCAGAAATCTCAGCAAATATTTTTTCACCCAAACTGGATGATACTTTCAGGTAATGCTCAGTACACTAAGCCCTCTTGCTTCTCCAAATTTCGTACTTCTATATTGAAGCGTTCGTTTCCAGTAACAGTTTGAATTTTTAGGTTTCACTCTGTTCTCTCCAATATTGATAGATGTATTTGGACCTCTAAATCCAACACGGTTTGTGCTAGCTTCTTGAAACTTGAAACAATAAAGTAGTTTCAAGTTCTGTCTCTATGTTTTGTTTCCTCTTGATGTAACCCTAAGCAGTGACTGGCGAGAAATACTTACATTGAAAGGGATTGCCAAGCTTCCAAAGATAAGAATCTCCAGAAATCTCAGCAAATATTTTTTCACCCAAACTGGAAGATACTTTCAGGTAATGATCAGTACACTAAGGCGACTTGGTTTCCCAAATTTCGTTCTTCTATGTTGAAGCGTTCGTTTCCAGTAACACTTTGAATTTTTAGGTTTCACTCTGTTTTCTCCTATATTGATAGATGTATTTGGAACTCTAAATCCAACACGGTTTGTGCTAGGTTCTTGAATCTTGACACAATAAAGTAGTTTCACGTTCTATCTCTATGGTTTCTTTCCTCTTGATGTAGCCCTAAGCAGTGACTGGCGAGAAACACTTTCATGGAAAGGGGTTGCCAGGCTTCCCAAAATTACGAATCTCCAGAAATCTCAGCAAATATTTTTTCACCCAAACTGGATGATACTTTCACGTAATGATCAGTACACTAAGGCGACTTGGTTCCCCAAATTTCGTTCTTCTATGTTGAAGCGTTCGTTTCCAGTAACAGTTTGAATTTTTAGGTTTCACTCAGTTTTCTCCTATATTGATAGATGTATTTGGAACTCTAAATCCTACACGGTTTGTGCTAGCTTCTTGAAACATGACACAATAAAGTAGTTTCACGTTCTATCTCTATGTTTTGTTTCCTCTTGATGTAGCCCAATGCAGTGACTGGCGAGAAACACTTTCATGGAAAGGGGTTGCCAGGCTTCCCAAAATTACGAATCTCCAGAAATCTCAGCAAATATTTTTTCACCCAAACTGGATGATACTTTCAGGTAATGATCAGTACACTAAGGCGACTTGGTTCCCCAAATTTCGTTCTTCTATGTTGAAGCGTTCGTTTCCAGTAACACTTTGAATTTTTAGGTTTCACTCTGTTTTCTCCTATATTGATAGATGTGTTTGGAACTCTAAATCCAACACGGTTTGTGCTAGGTTCTTGAAACTTGACACAATAAAGTAGTTTCACGTTCTATCTCTATGTTTTGTTTCCTCTTGATGTAGCCTTAAGCAGTGACTGGCGAGAAACACTTTCATGGAAAGGGGTTGCCAAGCTTCCTAAAATTACGAGTCTCCAGAAATCTCAGCAAATATTTTTTCACCCAAACTGGATGATACTTTCAGGTAATGATCAGTACACTAAGCCGACTTGGTTCCCCAAATTTCGTTCTTCTATGTTGAATCGTTCGTTTCCAGTAACACTTTGAATTTTTAGGTTTCACTCTGTTTTCTCCTATATTGATAGATGTATTTGGAACTCTAAATCCAACAGGGTTTGTGCTAGCTTCTTGAACTTGACACAATAAAGTAGTTTCACGTTCTATCTCTACGTTTTGTTTCCTCTTGATGTAGCCCTAAGCAGTTACTGGCGGGAAACACTTTCATGGAAAGGGGTTGCCAAGCTTCCTAAAATTACGAATCTCCAGAAATCTCAGCAAATATTTTTTCACCCAAACTGGATGATACTTTCAGGTAATGATCAGTACACTAAGGCGACTTGGTTCCCCAAATTTCGTTCTTCTATGTTGAAGCGTTCGTTTGCAGTAACAGTTTGAATTTTTAGGTTTCACTCTGTTTTCTCCTATATTGATAGATGTATTTGGAACTCTAAATCCAACACGGTTTGTGCTGGCTTCTTGAAACATGACACAATAAAGTAGTTTCACGTTCTATCTCTATGTTTTGTTTCCTCTTGATGTAGCCCAATGCAGTGACTGGCGAGAAACACTTTCATGGAAATGGGTTGCCAGGCTTCCCAAAATTACGAATCTCCAGAAATCTCAGCAAATATTTTTTCACCCAAACTGGATGATACTTTCAGGTAATGATCAGTACACTAAGGCGACTTGGTTCTCCAAATTTCGTTCTTCTATGTTGAAGCGTTCGTTTCCAGTAAAAGTTTGAATTTTTAGGTTTCACTCTGTTTTCTCCTATATTGATAGATGTATTTGGAACTCTAAATCCAACACGGTTTGTGCTAGCTTCTTGAAACATGACACAATAAAGTAGTTTCACGTTCTATCACTATGTTTTGTTTCCTCTTGATGTAGCCCTAAGCAGTAACTGGCGAGAAACACTTTCATGGAAAGGGGTTGCCAAGCTTCCTAAAATTACGAATCTCCAGAAATCTCAGCAAATATTTTTTCACCCAAACTGAATGATACTTTCAGGTAATGATCAGTACACTAAGGCGACTTGGTTCCCCAAATTTCGTTCTTCTATGTTTAAGCGTTCGTTTGCAGTAACACTTTGAATTTTTAGGTTTCACTCTGTTTTCTCCTATATTGATAGATGTATTTGGAACTCTAAATCCAACACGGTTTGTGCTAGCTTCTTGAAACTTGACACAATAAAGTAGTTTCACGTTCTATCTCTATGTTTTGTTTCCTCTTGATGTAGCCCTAAGCAGTGACTGGCGAGAAACACTTTCATGGAAAGGGGTTGCCAGGCTTCCCAAAATTACGAATCTCCAGAAATCTCAGCAAATATTTTTTCACCCAAACTGGATGATACATTCAGGTAATGATCAGTACACTAAGGCGACTTGGTTCCCCAAATTTCGTTGTTCTATGTTGAAGCGTTCGTTTCCAGTAACAGTTTGAATTTTTAGGTTTCACTCTGTTTTCTCCTATATTGATAGATGTATTTGGAACTCTAAATCCAACAGGGTTTGTGCTAGCTTCTTGAAACTTGACACAATAAAGTAGTTTCACGTTCTATCTCTACGTTTTGTTTCCTCTTGATGTAGCCCTAAGCAGTGACTGGCGGGAAACACTTTCATGGAAAGGGGTTGCCAAGCTTCCTAAAATTACGAATCTCCAGAAATCTCAGCAAATATTTTTTCACCCAAACTGGATGATACTTTCAGGTAATGATCAGTACACTAAGGCGACTTGGTTCCCCAAATTTCGTTCTTCTATGTTGAAGCGTTCGTTTGCAGTAACACTTTGAATTTTTAGGTTTCACTCTGTTTTCTCCTATATTGATAGATGTATTTGGAACTCTAAATCCAACACGGTTTGTGCTAGCTTCTTGAAACTTGACACAATAAAGTAGTTTCACGTTCTATCTCTATGTTTTGTTTCCTCTTGATGTAGCCCTAAGCAGTGACTGGCGAGAAACACTTTCATGGAAAGGGGTTGCCAGGCTTCCTAAAATTACGAATCTCCAGAAATCTCAGCAAATATTTTTTCACCCAAACTAGATGATACTTTCAGGTAATGATCAGTACACTAAGGCGACTTGGTTCCCCAAATTTCGTTCTTCTATGTTGAAGCGTTCGTTTCCAGTAACACTTTGAATTTTTAGGTTTCACTCTGTTTTCTCCTATATTGATAGATGTATTTGGAACTCTAAATCCAACAGTGTTTGTGCTAGCTTCTTGAAACTTGACACAATAAAGTAGTTTCACGTTCTATCTCTACGTTTTGTTTCCTCTTGATGTAGCCCTAAGCAGTAACTGGCGAGAAACACTTTCATGGAAAGGGGTTGCCAAGCTTCCTAAAATTACGAATCTCCAGAAATCTCAGCAAATATTTTTTCACCCAAACTGAATGATACTTTCAGGTAATGATCAGTACACTAAGGCGACTTGGTTCCCCAAATTTCGTTCTTCTATGTTGAAGCGTTCGTTTGCAGTAACACTTTGAATTTTTAGGTTTCACTCTGTTTTCTCCTATATTGATAGATGTATTTGGAACTCTAAATCCAACACGGTTTGTGCTAGCTTCTTGAAACTTGACACAATAAAGTAGTTTCACGTTCTATCTCTATGTTTTGTTTCCTCTTGATGTAGCCCAATGCAGTGACTGGCGAGAAACACTTTCATGGAAAGGGGTTGCCAGGCTTCCCAAAATTACGAATCTCCAGAAATCTCAGCAAATATTTTTTCACCCAAACTGAATGATACTTTCAGGTAATGATCAGTACACTAAGGCGACTTGGTTCCCCAAATTTCGTTCTTCTATGTTGAAGCGTTCGTTTCCAGTAACACTTTGAATTTTTAGGTTTCACTCTGTTTTCTCCTATATTGATAGATGTATTTGGAACTCTAAATCCAACAGTGTTTGTGCTAGCTTCTTGAAACTTGACACAATAAAGTAGATTCACGTTCTATCTCTACGTTTTGTTTCCTCTTGATGTAGCCCTAAGCAGTAACTGGCGAGAAACACTTTCATGGAAAGGGGTTGCCAAGCTTCCTAAAATTACGAATCTCCAGAAATCTCAGCAAATATTTTTTCACCCAAACTGAATGATACTTTCAGGTAATGATCAGTACACTAAGGCGACTTGGTTCCCCAAATTTCGTTCTTCTATGTTGAAGCGTTCGTTTGCAGTAACACTTTGAATTTTTAGGTTTCACTCTGTTTTCTCCTATATTGATAGATGTATTTGGAACTCTAAATCCAACACGGTTTGTGCTAGCTTCTTGAAACTTGACACAATAAAGTATTTTCACGTTCTATCTCTATGTTTTGTTTCCTCTTGATGTAGCCCTAAGCAGTGACTGGCGAGAAACACTTTCATGGAAAGGGGTTGCCAGGCTTCCCAAAATTACGAATCTCCAGAAATCTCAGCAAATATTTTTTCACCCAAACTGGATGATACATTCAGGTAATGATCAGTACACTAAGGCGACTTGGTTCCCCAAATTTCGTTCTTCTATGTTGAAGCGTTCGTTTGCAGTAACACTTTGAATTTTTAGGTTTCACTCTGTTTTCTCCTATATTGATAGATGTATTTGGAACTCTAAATCCAACACGGTTTGTGCTAGCTTCTTGAAACTTGACACAATAAAGTAGTTTCACGTTCTATCTCTACGTTTTGTTTCCTCTTGATGTAGCCCTAAGCAGTTACTGGCGGGAAACACTTTCATGGAAAGGGGTTGCCAAGCTTCCTAAAATTACGAATCTCCAGAAATCTCAGCATATATTTTTTCACCCAAACTGGATGATAGTTTCAGGTAATGATCAGTACACTAAGGCGACTTGGTTCCCCAAATTTCGTTCTTCTATGTTGAAGCGTTCGTTTGCAGTAACACTTTGAATTTTTAGGTTTCACTCTGTTTTCTCCTATATTGATAGATGTATTTGGAACTCTAAATCCAACACGGTTTGTGCTAGGTTCTTGAAACTTGACACAATAAAGTAGTTTCACGTTCTATCTCTATGTTTTGTTTCCTCTTGATGTAGCCTTAAGCAGTGACTGGCGAGAAACACTTTCATGGAAAGGGGTTGCCAAGCTTCCTAAAATTACGAATCTCCAGAAATCTCAGCAAATATTTTTTCACCCAAACTGGATGATACTTTCAGGTAATGATCAGTACACTAAGGCGACTTGGTTCCCCAAATTTTGTTCTTCTATGTTGAAGCGTTCGTTTCCAGTAACACTTTGAATTTTTAGGTTTCACTCTGTTTTCTCCTATATTGATAGATGTATTTGGAACTCTAAATCCAACAGGGTTTGTGCTAGCTTCTTGAAACTTGACACAATAAAGTAGTTTCACGTTCTATCTCTACGTTTTGTTTCCTCTTGATGTAGCCCTAAGCAGTTACTGGCGGGAAACACTTTCATGGAAAGGGGTTGCCAAGCTTCCTAAAATTACGAATCTCCAGAAATCTCAGCAAATATTTTTTCACCCAAACTGAATGATACTTTCAGGTAATGATCAGTACACTAAGGCGACTTGGTTCCCCAAATTTCGTTCTTCTATGTTGAAGCGTTCGTTTGCAGTAACAGTTTGAATTTTTAGGTTTCACTCTGTTTTCTCCTATATTGATAGATGTATTTGGAACTCTAAATCCAACACGGTTTGTGCTAGCTTCTTGAAACTTGACACAATAAAGTAGTTTCACGTTCTATCTCTATGTTTTGTTTCCTCTTGATGTAGCCCTAAGCAGTGACTGGCGAGAAACACTTTCATGGAAAGGGGTTGCCAGGCTTCCCAAAATTACGAATCTCCAGAAATCTCAGCAAATATTTTTTCACCCAAACTGGATGATACTTTCAGGTAATGATCAGTACACTAAGGCGACTTGGTTCCCCAAATTTCGTTCTTCTATGTTGAAGCGTTCGTTTCCAGTAACAGTTTGAATTTTTAGGTTTCACTCTGTTTTCTCCTATATTGATAGATGTATTTGGAACTCTAAATCCAACACGGTTTGTGCTAGCTTCTTGAAACTTGACACAATAAAGTAGTTTCACGTTCTATCTCTATGTTTTGTTTCCTCTTGATGTAGCCCAATGCAGTGACTGGCGAGAAACACTTTCATGGAAAGGGGTTGCCAGGCTTCCCAAAATTACGAATCTCCAGAAATCTCAGCAAATATTTTTTCACCCAAACTGAATGATACTTTCAGGTAATGATCAGTACACTAAGGCGACTTGGTTCCCCAAATTTCGTTCTTCTATGTTGAAGCGTTCGTTTCCAGTAACACTTTGAATTTTTAGGTTTCACTCTGTTTTCTCCTATATTGATAGATGTATTTGGAACTCTAAATCCAACAGTGTTTGTGCTAGCTTCTTGAAACTTGACACAATAAAGTAGATTCACGTTCTATCTCTACGTTTTGTTTCCTCTTGATTTAGCCCTAAGCAGTAACTGGCGAGAAACACTTTCATGGAAAGGGGTTGCCAAGCTTCCTAAAATTACGAATCTCCAGAAAT
This sequence comes from Spermophilus citellus, assembly GCF_964194105.1. Classification (NCBI taxonomy): domain Eukaryota; kingdom Metazoa; phylum Chordata; class Mammalia; order Rodentia; family Sciuridae; genus Spermophilus; species Spermophilus citellus. Next base: position 9,870,291 of record NC_138192.1, on the reverse strand, counting down.
CTCAGCAAATATTTTTTCACCCAAACTGAATGATACTTTCAGGTAATGATCAGTACACTAAGGCGACTTGGTTCCCCAAATTTCGTTCTTCTATGTTGAAGCGTTCGTTTGCAGTAACACTTTGAATTTTTAGGTTTCACTCTGTTTTCTCCTATATTGATAGATGTATTTGGAACTCTAAATCCAACACGGTTTGTGCTAGCTTCTTGAAACTTGACACAATAAAGTATTTTCACGTTCTATCTCTATGTTTTGTTTCCTCTTGATGTAGCCCTAAGCAGTGACTGGCGAGAAACACTTTCATGGAAAGGGGTTGCCAGGCTTCCCAAAATTACGAATCTCCAGAAATCTCAGCAAATATTTTTTCACCCAAACTGGATGATACATTCAGGTAATGATCAGTACACTAAGGCGACTTGGTTCCCCAAATTTCGTTCTTCTATGTTGAAGCGTTCGTTTGCAGTAACACTTTGAATTTTTAGGTTTCACTCTGTTTTCTCCTATATTGATAGATGTATTTGGAACTCTAAATCCAACACGGTTTGTGCTAGCTTCTTGAAACTTGACACAATAAAGTAGTTTCACGTTCTATCTCTACGTTTTGTTTCCTCTTGATGTAGCCCTAAGCAGTTACTGGCGGGAAACACTTTCATGGAAAGGGGTTGCCAAGCTTCCTAAAATTACGAATCTCCAGAAATCTCAGCATATATTTTTTCACCCAAACTGGATGATAGTTTCAGGTAATGATCAGTACACTAAGGCGACTTGGTTCCCCAAATTTCGTTCTTCTATGTTGAAGCGTTCGTTTGCAGTAACACTTTGAATTTTTAGGTTTCACTCTGTTTTCTCCTATATTGATAGATGTATTTGGAACTCTAAATCCAACACGGTTTGTGCTAGGTTCTTGAAACTTGACACAATAAAGTAGTTTCACGTTCTATCTCTATGTTTTGTTTCCTCTTGATGTAGCCTTAAGCAGTGACTGGCGAGAAACACTTTCATGGAAAGGGGTTGCCAAGCTTCCTAAAATTACGAATCTCCAGAAATCTCAGCAAATATTTTTTCACCCAAACTGGATGATACTTTCAGGTAATGATCAGTACACTAAGGCGACTTGGTTCCCCAAATTTTGTTCTTCTATGTTGAAGCGTTCGTTTCCAGTAACACTTTGAATTTTTAGGTTTCACTCTGTTTTCTCCTATATTGATAGATGTATTTGGAACTCTAAATCCAACAGGGTTTGTGCTAGCTTCTTGAAACTTGACACAATAAAGTAGTTTCACGTTCTATCTCTACGTTTTGTTTCCTCTTGATGTAGCCCTAAGCAGTTACTGGCGGGAAACACTTTCATGGAAAGGGGTTGCCAAGCTTCCTAAAATTACGAATCTCCAGAAATCTCAGCAAATATTTTTTCACCCAAACTGAATGATACTTTCAGGTAATGATCAGTACACTAAGGCGACTTGGTTCCCCAAATTTCGTTCTTCTATGTTGAAGCGTTCGTTTGCAGTAACAGTTTGAATTTTTAGGTTTCACTCTGTTTTCTCCTATATTGATAGATGTATTTGGAACTCTAAATCCAACACGGTTTGTGCTAGCTTCTTGAAACTTGACACAATAAAGTAGTTTCACGTTCTATCTCTATGTTTTGTTTCCTCTTGATGTAGCCCTAAGCAGTGACTGGCGAGAAACACTTTCATGGAAAGGGGTTGCCAGGCTTCCCAAAATTACGAATCTCCAGAAATCTCAGCAAATATTTTTTCACCCAAACTGGATGATACTTTCAGGTAATGATCAGTACACTAAGGCGACTTGGTTCCCCAAATTTCGTTCTTCTATGTTGAAGCGTTCGTTTCCAGTAACAGTTTGAATTTTTAGGTTTCACTCTGTTTTCTCCTATATTGATAGATGTATTTGGAACTCTAAATCCAACAGGGTTTGTGCTAGCTTCTTGAAACTTGACACAATAAAGTAGTTTCACGTTCTATCTCTACGTTTTGTTTCCTCTTGATGTAGCCCTAAGCAGTTACTGGCGGGAAACACTTTCATGGAAAGGGGTTGCCAAGCTTCCTAAAATTACGAATCTCCAGAAATCTCAGCAAATATTTTTTCACCCAAACTGGATGATACTTTCAGGTAATGATCAGTACACTAAGGCGACTTGGTTCCCCAAATTTCGTTCTTCTATGTTGAAGCGTTCGTTTGCAGTAACACTTTGAATTTTTAGGTTTCACTCTGTTTTCTCCTATATTGATAGATGTATTTGGAACTCTAAATCCAACACGGTTTGTGCTAGCTTCTTGAAACTTGACACAATAAAGTAGTTTCACGTTCTATCTCTATGTTTTGTTTCCTCTTGATGTAGCCCTAAGCAGTGACTGGCGAGAAACACTTTCATGGAAAGGGGTTGCCAGGCTTCCTAAAATTACGAATCTCCAGAAATCTCAGCAAATATTTTTTCACCCAAACTAGATGATACTTTCAGGTAATGATCAGTACACTAAGGCGACTTGGTTCCCCAAATTTCGTTCTTCTATGTTGAAGCGTTCGTTTCCAGTAACACTTTGAATTTTTAGGTTTCACTCTGTTTTCTCCTATATTGATAGATGTATTTGGAACTCTAAATCCAACACGGTTTGTGCTAGCTTCTTGAAACTTGACACAATAAAGTAGTTTCACGTTCTATCTCTATGTTTTGTTTCCTCTTGATGTAGCCCTAAGCAGTGACTGGCGAGAAACACTTTCATGGAAAGGGGTTGCCAGGCTTCCCAAAATTACGAATTTCCAGAAATCTCAGCAAATATTTTTTCACCCAAACTGGATGATACTTTCAGGTAATGATCAGTACACTAAGGCGACTTGGTTCCCCAAATTTCGTTCTTCTATGTTGAAGCGTTCGTTTCCAGTAACAGTTTGAATTTTTAGGTTTCACTCTGTTTTCTCCTATATTGATAGATGTATTTGGAACTCTAAATCCAACAGGGTTTGTGCTAGCTTCTTGAAACTTGACACAGTAAAGTAGTTTCACGTTCTATCTCTACGTTTTGTTTCCTCTTGATGTAGCCCTAAGCAGTTACTGGCGGGAAACACTTTCATGGAAAGGGGTTGCCAAGCTTCCTAAAATTACGAATCTCCAGAAATCTCAGCAAATATTTTTTCACCCAAACTGGATGATACTTTCAGGTAATGATCAGTACACTAAGGCGACTTGGTTCCCCAAATTTCGTTCTTCTATGTTGAAGCGTTCGTTTCCAGTAACAGTTTGAATTTTTAGGTTTCACTCTGTTTTCTCCTATATTGATAGATGTGTTTGGAACTCTAAATCCAACACGGTTTGTGCTAGGTTCTTGAAACTTGACACAATAAAGTAGTTTCACGTTCTATCTCTATGTTTTGTTTCCTCTTGATGTAGCCTTAAGCAGTGACTGGCGAGAAACACTTTCATGGAAAGGGGTTGCCAAGCTTCCTAAAATTACGAGTCTCCAGAAATCTCAGCAAATATTTTTTCACCCAAACTGGATGATACTTTCAGGTAATGATCAGTACACTAAGCCGACTTGGTTCCCCAAATTTCGTTCTTCTATGTTGAAGCGTTCGTTTCCAGTAACACTTTGAATTTTTAGGTTTCACTCTGTTTTCTCCTATATTGATAGATGTATTTGGAACTCTAAATCCAACAGGGTTTGTGCTAGCTTCTTGAACTTGACACAATAAAGTAGTTTCACGTTCTATCTCTACGTTTTGTTTCCTCTTGATGTAGCCCTAAGCAGTTACTGGCGGGAAACACTTTCATGGAAAGGGGTTGCCAAGCTTCCTAAAATTACGAATCTCCAGAAATCTCAGCAAATATTTTTTCACCCAAACTGGATGATACTTTCAGGTAATGATCAGTACACTAAGGCGACTTGGTTCCCCAAATTTCGTTCTTCTATGTTGAAGCGTTCGTTTGCAGTAACAGTTTGAATTTTTAGGTTTCACTCTGTTTTCTCCTATATTGATAGATGTATTTGGAACTCTAAATCCAACACGGTTTGTGCTGGCTTCTTGAAACATGACACAATAAAGTAGTTTCACGTTCTATCTCTATGTTTTGTTTCCTCTTGATGTAGCCCAATGCAGTGACTGGCGAGAAACACTTTCATGGAAAGGGGTTGCCAGGCTTCCCAAAATTACGAATCTCCAGAAATCTCAGCAAATATTTTTTCACCCAAACTGGATGATACTTTCAGGTAATGATCAGTACACTAAGGCGACTTGGTTCCCCAAATTTCGTTCTTCTATGTTGAAGCGTTCGTTTCCAGTAAAAGTTTGAATTTTTAGGTTTCACTCTGTTTTCTCCTATATTGATAGATGTATTTGGAACTCTAAATCCAACACGGTTTGTGCTAGCTTCTTGAAACATGACACAATAAAGTAGTTTCACGTTCTATCACTATGTTTTGTTTCCTCTTGATGTAGCCCTAAGCAGTAACTGGCGAGAAACACTTTCATGGAAAGGGGTTGCCAAGCTTCCTAAAATTACGAATCTCCAGAAATCTCAGCAAATATTTTTTCACCCAAACTGAATGATACTTTCAGGTAATGATCAGTACACTAAGGCGACTTGGTTCCCCAAATTTCGTTCTTCTATGTTTAAGCGTTCGTTTGCAGTAACAGTTTGAATTTTTAGGTTTCACTCTGTTTTCTCCTATATTGATAGATGTATTTGGAACTCTAAATCCAACACGGTTTGTGCTAGCTTCTTGAAACTTGACACAATAAAGTAGTTTCACGTTCTATCTCTATGTTTTGTTTCCTCTTGATGTAGCCCTAAGCAGTGACTGGCGAGAAACACTTTCATGGAAAGGGGTTGCCAGGCTTCCCAAAATTACGAATCTCCAGAAATCTCAGCAAATATTTTTTCACCCAAACTGGATGATACATTCAGGTAATGATCAGTACACTAAGGCGACTTGGTTCCCCAAATTTCGTTGTTCTATGTTGAAGCGTTCGTTTCCAGTAACAGTTTGAATTTTTAGGTTTCACTCTGTTTTCTCCTATATTGATAGATGTATTTGGAACTCTAAATCCAACAGGGTTTGTGCTAGCTTCTTGAAACTTGACACAATAAAGTAGTTTCACGTTCTATCTCTACGTTTTGTTTCCTCTTGATGTAGCCCTAAGCAGTGACTGGCGGGAAACACTTTCATGGAAAGGGGTTGCCAAGCTTCCTAAAATTACGAATCTCCAGAAATCTCAGCAAATATTTTTTCACCCAAACTGGATGATACTTTCAGGTAATGATCAGTACACTAAGGCGACTTGGTTCCCCAAATTTCGTTCTTCTATGTTGAAGCGTTCGTTTGCAGTAACACTTTGAATTTTTAGGTTTCACTCTGTTTTCTCCTATATTGATAGATGTATTTGGAACTCTAAATCCAACACGGTTTGTGCTAGCTTCTTGAAACTTGACACAATAAAGTAGTTTCACGTTCTATCTCTATGTTTTGTTTCCTCTTGATGTAGCCCTAAGCAGTGACTGGCGAGAAACACTTTCATGGAAAGGGGTTGCCAGGCTTCCTAAAATTACGAATCTCCAGAAATCTCAGCAAATATTTTTTCACCCAAACTAGATGATACTTTCAGGTAATGATCAGTACACTAAGGCGACTTGGTTCCCCAAATTTCGTTCTTCTATGTTGAAGCGTTCGTTTCCAGTAACACTTTGAATTTTTAGGTTTCACTCTGTTTTCTCCTATATTGATAGATGTATTTGGAACTCTAAATCCAACAGTGTTTGTGCTAGCTTCTTGAAACTTGACACAATAAAGTAGTTTCACGTTCTATCTCTACGTTTTGTTTCCTCTTGATGTAGCCCTAAGCAGTAACTGGCGAGAAACACTTTCATGGAAAGGGGTTGCCAAGCTTCCTAAAATTACGAATCTCCAGAAATCTCAGCAAATATTTTTTCACCCAAACTGAATGATACTTTCAGGTAATGATCAGTACACTAAGGCGACTTGGTTCCCCAAATTTCGTTCTTCTATGTTGAAGCGTTCGTTTGCAGTAACACTTTGAATTTTTAGGTTTCACTCTGTTTTCTCCTATATTGATAGATGTATTTGGAACTCTAAATCCAACACGGTTTGTGCTAGCTTCTTGAAACTTGACACAATAAAGTAGTTTCACGTTCTATCTCTATGTTTTGTTTCCTCTTGATGTAGCCCAATGCAGTGACTGGCGAGAAACACTTTCATGGAAAGGGGTTGCCAGGCTTCCCAAAATTACGAATCTCCAGAAATCTCAGCAAATATTTTTTCACCCAAACTGAATGATACTTTCAGGTAATGATCAGTACACTAAGGCGACTTGGTTCCCCAAATTTCGTTCTTCTATGTTGAAGCGTTCGTTTCCAGTAACACTTTGAATTTTTAGGTTTCACTCTGTTTTCTCCTATATTGATAGATGTATTTGGAACTCTAAATCCAACAGTGTTTGTGCTAGCTTCTTGAAACTTGACACAATAAAGTAGATTCACGTTCTATCTCTACGTTTTGTTTCCTCTTGATGTAGCCCTAAGCAGTAACTGGCGAGAAACACTTTCATGGAAAGGGGTTGCCAAGCTTCCTAAAATTACGAATCTCCAGAAATCTCAGCAAATATTTTTTCACCCAAACTGAATGATACTTTCAGGTAATGATCAGTACACTAAGGCGACTTGGTTCCCCAAATTTCGTTCTTCTATGTTGAAGCGTTCGTTTGCAGTAACACTTTGAATTTTTAGGTTTCACTCTGTTTTCTCCTATATTGATAGATGTATTTGGAACTCTAAATCCAACACGGTTTGTGCTAGCTTCTTGAAACTTGACACAATAAAGTATTTTCACGTTCTATCTCTATGTTTTGTTTCCTCTTGATGTAGCCCTAAGCAGTGACTGGCGAGAAACACTTTCATGGAAAGGGGTTGCCAGGCTTCCCAAAATTACGAATCTCCAGAAATCTCAGCAAATATTTTTTCACCCAAACTGGATGATACATTCAGGTAATGATCAGTACACTAAGGCGACTTGGTTCCCCAAATTTCGTTCTTCTATGTTGAAGCGTTCGTTTGCAGTAACACTTTGAATTTTTAGGTTTCACTCTGTTTTCTCCTATATTGATAGATGTATTTGGAACTCTAAATCCAACACGGTTTGTGCTAGCTTCTTGAAACTTGACACAATAAAGTAGTTTCACGTTCTATCTCTACGTTTTGTTTCCTCTTGATGTAGCCCTAAGCAGTTACTGGCGGGAAACACTTTCATGGAAAGGGGTTGCCAAGCTTCCTAAAATTACGAATCTCCAGAAATCTCAGCATATATTTTTTCACCCAAACTGGATGATAGTTTCAGGTAATGATCAGTACACTAAGGCGACTTGGTTCCCCAAATTTCGTTCTTCTATGTTGAAGCGTTCGTTTGCAGTAACACTTTGAATTTTTAGGTTTCACTCTGTTTTCTCCTATATTGATAGATGTATTTGGAACTCTAAATCCAACACGGTTTGTGCTAGGTTCTTGAAACTTGACACAATAAAGTAGTTTCACGTTCTATCTCTATGTTTTGTTTCCTCTTGATGTAGCCTTAAGCAGTGACTGGCGAGAAACACTTTCATGGAAAGGGGTTGCCAAGCTTCCTAAAATTACGAATCTCCAGAAATCTCAGCAAATATTTTTTCACCCAAACTGGATGATACTTTCAGGTAATGATCAGTACACTAAGGCGACTTGGTTCCCCAAATTTTGTTCTTCTATGTTGAAGCGTTCGTTTCCAGTAACACTTTGAATTTTTAGGTTTCACTCTGTTTTCTCCTATATTGATAGATGTATTTGGAACTCTAAATCCAACAGGGTTTGTGCTAGCTTCTTGAAACTTGACACAATAAAGTAGTTTCACGTTCTATCTCTACGTTTTGTTTCCTCTTGATGTAGCCCTAAGCAGTTACTGGCGGGAAACACTTTCATGGAAAGGGGTTGCCAAGCTTCCTAAAATTACGAATCTCCAGAAATCTCAGCAAATATTTTTTCACCCAAACTGAATGAAACTTTCAGGTAATGATCAGTACACTAAGGCGACTTGGTTCCCCAAATTTCGTTCTTCTATGTTGAAGCGTTCGTTTGCAGTAACAGTTTGAATTTTTAGGTTTCACTCTGTTTTCTCCTATATTGATAGATGTATTTGGAACTCTAAATCCAACACGGTTTGTGCTAGCTTCTTGAAACTTGACACAATAAAGTAGTTTCACGTTCTATCTCTATGTTTTGTTTCCTCTTGATGTAGCCCTAAGCAGTGACTGGCGAGAAACACTTTCATGGAAAGGGGTTGCCAGGCTTCCCAAAATTACGAATCTCCAGAAATCTCAGCAAATATTTTTTCACCCAAACTGGATGATACTTTCAGGTAATGATCAGTACACTAAGGCGACTTGGTTCCCCAAATTTCGTTCTTCTATGTTGAAGCGTTCGTTTCCAGTAACAGTTTGAATTTTTAGGTTTCACTCTGTTTTCTCCTATATTGATAGATGTATTTGGAACTCTAAATCCAACAGGGTTTGTGCTAGCTTCTTGAAACTTGACACAATAAAGTAGTTTCACGTTCTATCTCTACGTTTTGTTTCCTCTTGATGTAGCCCTAAGCAGTTACTGGCGGGAAACACTTTCATGGAAAGGGGTTGCCAAGCTTCCTAAAATTACGAATCTCCAGAAATCTCAGCAAATATTTTTTCACCCAAACTGGATGATACTTTCAGGTAATGATCAGTACACTAAGGCGACTTGGTTCCCCAAATTTCGTTCTTCTATGTTGAAGCGTTCGTTTGCAGTAACACTTTGAATTTTTAGGTTTCACTCTGTTTTCTCCTATATTGATAGATGTATTTGGAACTCTAAATCCAACACGGTTTGTGCTAGCTTCTTGAAACTTGACACAATAAAGTAGTTTCACGTTCTATCTCTATGTTTTGTTTCCTCTTGATGTAGCCCTAAGCAGTGACTGGCGAGAAACACTTTCATGGAAAGGGGTTGCCAGGCTTCCTAAAATTACGAATCTCCAGAAATCTCAGCAAATATTTTTTCACCCAAACTAGATGATACTTTCAGGTAATGATCAGTACACTAAGGCGACTTGGTTCCCCAAATTTCGTTCTTCTATGTTGAAGCGTTCGTTTCCAGTAACACTTTGAATTTTTAGGTTTCACTCTGTTTTCTCCTATATTGATAGATGTATTTGGAACTCTAAATCCAACACGGTTTGTGCTAGCTTCTTGAAACTTGACACAATAAAGTAGTTTCACGTTCTATCTCTATGTTTTGTTTCCTCTTGATGTAGCCCTAAGCAGTGACTGGCGAGAAACACTTTCATGGAAAGGGGTTGCCAGGCTTCCCAAAATTACGAATCTCCAGAAATCTCAGCAAATATTTTTTCACCCAAACTGGATGATACTTTCAGGTAATGATCAGTACACTAAGGCGACTTGGTTCCCCAAATTTCGTTCTTCTATGTTGAAGCGTTCGTTCCAGTAACAGTTTGAATTTTTAGGTTTCACTCTGTTTTCTCCTATATTGATAGATGTATTTGGAAATCTAAATCCAACAGGGTTTGTGCTAGCTTCTTGAAACTTGACACAATAAAGTAGTTTCACGTTCTATCTCTACGTTTTGTTTCCTCTTGATGTAGCCCTAAGCAGTTACTGGCGGGAAACACTTTCATGGAAAGGGGTTGCCAAGCTTCCTAAAATTACGAATCTCCAGAAATCTCAGCAAATATTTTTTCACCCAAACTGGATGATACTTTCAGGTAATGATCAGTACACTAAGGCGACTTGGTTCCCCAAATTTCGTTCTTCTATGTTGAAGCGTTCGTTTCCAGTAACACTTTGAATTTTTAGGTTTCACTCTGTTTTCTCCTATATTGATAGATGTACTTGGAACTCTAAATCCAACACGGTTTGTGCTAGCTTCTTGAAACTTGACACAATAAAGTAGTTTCACGTTCTATCTCTATGTTTTGTTTCCTCTTGATGTAGCCCTAAGCAGTGACTGGCGAGAAACACTTTCATGGAAAGGGGTTGCCAAGCTTCCTAAAATTACGAATCTCCAGAAATCTCAGCAAATATTTTTTCACCCAAACTAGATGATACTTTCAGGTAATGATCAGTACACTAAGGCGACTTGGTTCCCCAAATTTCGTTCTTCTATGTTGAAGCGTTCGTTTCCAGTAACACTTTGAATTTTTAGGTTTCACTCTGTTTTCTCCTATATTGATAGATGTATTTGGAACTCTAAATCCAACAGTGTTTGTGCTAGCTTCTTGAAACTTGACACAATAAAGTAGTTTCACGTTCTATCTCTACGTTTTGTTTCCTCTTGATGTAGCCCTAAGCAGTAACTGGCGAGAAACACTTTCATGGAAAGGGGTTGCCAAGCTTCCTAAAATTACGAATCTCCAGAAATCTCAGCAAATATTTTTTCACCCAAACTGAATGATACTTTCAGGTAATGATCAGTACACTAAGGCGACTTGGTTCCCCAAATTTCGTTCTTCTATGTTGAAGCGTTCGTTTGCAGTAACACTTTGAATTTTTAGGTTTCACTCTGTTTTCTCCTATATTGATAGATGTATTTGGAACTCTAAATCCAACACGGTTTGTGCTAGCTTCTTGAAACTTGACACAATAAAGTAGTTTCACGTTCTATCTCTATGTTTTGTTTCCTCTTGATGTAGCCCTAAGCAGTGACTGGCGAGAAACACTTTCATGGAAAGGGGTTGCCAGGCTTCCCAAAATTACGAATTTCCAGAAATCTCAGCAAATATTTTTTCACCCAAACTGGATGATACTTTCAGGTAATGATCAGTACACTAAGGCGACTTGGTTCCCCAAATTTCGTTCTTCTATGTTGAAGCGTTCGTTTCCAGTAACAGTTTGAATTTTTAGGTTTCACTCTGTTTTCTCCTATATTGATAGATGTGTTTGGAACTCTAAATCCAACACGGTTTGTGCTAGGTTCTTGAAACTTGACACAATAAAGTAGTTTCACGTTCTATCTCTATGTTTTGTTTCCTCTTGATGTAGCCTTAAGCAGTGACTGGCGAGAAACACTTTCATGGAAAGGGGTTGCCAAGCTTCCTAAAATTACGAGTCTCCAGAAATCTCAGCAAATATTTTTTCACCCAAACTGGATGATACTTTCAGGTAATGATCAGTACAATAAGCCGACTTGGTTCCCCAAATTTCGTTCTTCTATGTTGAAGCGTTCGTTTCCAGTAACACTTTGAATTTTTAGGTTTCACTCTGTTTTCTCCTATATTGATAGATGTATTTGGAACTCTAAATCCAACAGGGTTTGTGCTAGCTTCTTGAACTTGACACAATAAAGTAGTTTCACGTTCTATCTCTACGTTTTGTTTCCTCTTGATGTAGCCCTAAGCAGTTACTGGCGGGAAACACTTTCATGGAAAGGGGTTGCCAAGCTTCCTAAAATTACGAATCTCCAGAAATCTCAGCAAATATTTTTTCACCCAAACTGGATGATACTTTCAGGTAATGATCAGTACACTAAGGCGACTTGGTTCCCCAAATTTCGTTCTTCTATGTTGAAGCGTTCGTTTGCAGTAACAGTTTGAATTTTTAGGTTTCACTCTGTTTTCTCCTATATTGATAGATGTATTTGGAACTCTAAATCCAACACGGTTTGTGCTGGCTTCTTGAAACATGACACAATAAAGTAGTTTCACGTTCTATCTCTATGTTTTGTTTCCTCTTGATGTAGCCCAATGCAGTGACTGGCGAGAAACACTTTCATGGAAAGGGGTTGCCAGGCTTCCCAAAATTACGAATCTCCAGAAATCTCAGCAAATATTTTTTCACCCAAACTGGATGATACTTTCAGGTAATGATCAGTACACTAAGGCGACTTGGTTCCCCAAATTTCGTTCTTCTATGTTGAAGCGTTCGTTTCCAGTAAAAGTTTGAATTTTTAGGTTTCACTCTGTTTTCTCCTATATTGATAGATGTATTTGGAACTCTAAATCCAACACGGTTTGTGCTAGCTTCTTGAAACATGACACAATAAAGTAGTTTCACGTTCTATCTCTATGTTTTGTTTCCTCTTGATGTAGCCCAATGCAGTGACTGGCGAGAAACACTTTCATGGAAAGGGGTTGCCAGGCTTCCCAAAATTACGAATCTCCAGAAATCTCAGCAAATATTTTTTCACCCAAACTGGATGATACTTTCAGGTAATGATCAGTACACTAAGGCGACTTGGTTCCCCAAATTTTGTTCTTCTATGTTGAAGCGTTCGTTTCCAGTAACAGTTTGAATTTTTAGGTTTCACTCTGTTTTCTCCTATATTGATAGATGTATTTGGAACTCTAAATCCAACAGGGTTTGTGCTAGCTTCTTGAAACTTGAAACAATAAAGTAGTTTCAAGTTCTATCTCTACGTTTTGTTTCCTCTTGATGTAGCCCTAAGCAGTTACTGGCGAGAAACACTTTCATGGAAAGGGGTTGCCAAGCTTCCCAAAATTACGAATCTCCAGAAATCTCAGCAAATATTTTTTCACCCAAACTGGATGATACTTTCAGGTAATGATCAGTACACTAAGGCGACTTGGTTCCCCAAATTTCGTTCTTCTATGTTGAAGCGTTCGTTCCAGTAACAGTTTGAATTTTTAGGTTTCACTCTGTTTTCTCCTATATTGATAGATGTATTTGGAAATCTAAATCCAACAGGGTTTGTGCTAGCTTCTTGAAACTTGACACAATAAAGTAGTTTCACGTTCTATCTCTACGTTTTGTTTCCTCTTGATGTAGCCCTAAGCAGTTACTGGCGGGAAACACTTTCATGGAAAGGGGTTGCCAAGCTTCCTAAAATTACGAATCTCCAGAAATCTCAGCAAATATTTTTTCACCCAAACTGGATGATACTTTCAGGTAATGATCAGTACACTAAGGCGACTTGGTTCCCCAAATTTCGTTCTTCTATGTTGAAGCGTTCGTTTCCAGTAACACTTTGAATTTTTAGGTTTCACTCTGTTTTCTCCTATATTGATAGATGTACTTGGAACTCTAAATCCAACACGGTTTGTGCTAGCTTCTTGAAACTTGACACAATAAAGTAGTTTCACGTTCTATCTCTATGTTTTGTTTCCTCTTGATGTAGCCCTAAGCAGTGACTGGCGAGAAACACTTTCATGGAAAGGGGTTGCCAAGCTTCCTAAAATTACGAATCTCCAGAAATCTCAGCAAATATTTTTTCACCCAAACTGGATGATACTTTCAGGTAATGATCAGTACACTAAGGCGACTTGGTTCCCCAAATTTCGTTCTTCTATGTTGAAGCGTTCGTTTGCAGTAACAGTTTGAATTTTTAGGTTTCACTCTGTTTTCTCCTATATTGATAGATGTATTTGGAACTCTAAATCCAACACGGTTTGTGCTGGCTTCTTGAAACATGACACAATAAAGTAGTTTCACGTTCTATCTCTATGTTTTGTTTCCTCTTGATGTAGCCCAATGCAGTGACTGGCGAGAAACACTTTCATGGAAAGGGGTTGCCAGGCTTCCCAAAATTACGAATCTCCAGAAATCTCAGCAAATATTTTTTCACCCAAACTGGATGATACTTTCAGGTAATGATCAGTACACTAAGGCGACTTGGTTCCCCAAATTTCGTTCTTCTATGTTGAAGCGTTCGTTTGCAGTAACACTTTGAATTTTTAGGTTTCACTCTGTTTTCTCCTATATTGATAGATGTATTTGGAACTCTAAATCCAACACGGTTTGTGCTAGGTTCTTGAAACTTGACACAATAAAGTAGTTTCACGTTCTATCTCTATGTTTTGTTTCCTCTTGATGTAGCCTTAAGCAGTGACTGGCGAGAAACACTTTCATGGAAAGGGGTTGCCAAGCTTCCTAAAATTACGAATCTCCAGAAATCTCAGCAAATATTTTTTCACCCAAACTGGATGATACTTTCAGGTAATGATCAGTACACTAAGGCGACTTGGTTCCCCAAATTTTGTTCTTCTATGTTGAAGCGTTCGTTTCCAGTAACACTTTGAATTTTTAGGTTTCACTCTGTTTTCTCCTATATTGATAGATGTATTTGGAACTCTAAATCCAACAGGGTTTGTGCTAGCTTCTTGAAACTTGACACAATAAAGTAGTTTCACGTTCTATCTCTACGTTTTGTTTCCTCTTGATGTAGCCCTAAGCAGTTACTGGCGGGAAACACTTTCATGGAAAGGGGTTGCCAAGCTTCCTAAAATTACGAATCTCCAGAAATCTCAGCAAATATTTTTTCACCCAAACTGAATGATACTTTCAGGTAATGATCAGTACACTAAGGCGACTTGGTTCCCCAAATTTCGTTCTTCTATGTTGAAGCGTTCGTTTGCAGTAACAGTTTGAATTTTTAGGTTTCACTCTGTTTTCTCCTATATTGATAGATGTATTTGGAACTCTAAATCCAACACGGTTTGTGCTAGCTTCTTGAAACTTGACACAATAAAGTAGTTTCACGTTCTATCTCTATGTTTTGTTTCCTCTTGATGTAGCCCTAAGCAGTGACTGGCGAGAAACACTTTCATGGAAAGGGGTTGCCAGGCTTCCCAAAATTACGAATCTCCAGAAATCTCAGCAAATATTTTTTCACCCAAACTGGATGATACTTTCAGGTAATGATCAGTACACTAAGGCGACTTGGTTCCCCAAATTTCGTTCTTCTATGTTGAAGCGTTCGTTTCCAGTAACAGTTTGAATTTTTAGGTTTCACTCTGTTTTCTCCTATATTGATAGATGTATTTGGAACTCTAAATCCAACAGGGTTTGTGCTAGCTTCTTGAAACTTGACACAATAAAGTAGTTTCACGTTCTATCTCTACGTTTTGTTTCCTCTTGATGTAGCCCTAAGCAGTTACTGGCGGGAAACACTTTCATGGAAAGGGGTTGCCAAGCTTCCTAAAATTACGAATCTCCAGAAATCTCAGCAAATATTTTTTCACCCAAACTGGATGATACTTTCAGGTAATGATCAGTACACTAAGGCGACTTGGTTCCCCAAATTTCGTTCTTCTATGTTGAAGCGTTCGTTTCCAGTAACACTTTGAATTTTTAGGTTTCACTCTGTTTTCTCCTATATTGATAGATGTATTTGGAACTCTAAATCCAACACGGTTTGTGCTAGCTTCTTGAAACTTGACACAATAAAGTAGTTTCACGTTCTATCTCTATGTTTTGTTTCCTCTTGATGTAGCCCTAAGCAGTGACTGGCGAGAAACACTTTCATGGAAAGGGGTTGCCAAGCTTCCTAAAATTACGAATCTCCAGAAATCTCAGCAAATATTTTTTCACCCAAACTGAATGATACTTTCAGGTAATGATCAGTACACTAAGGCGACTTGGTTCCCCAAATTTCGTTCTTCTATGTTGAAGCGTTCGTTTGCAGTAACAGTTTGAATTTTTAGGTTTCACTCTGTTTTCTCCTATATTGATAGATGTATTTGGAACTCTAAATCCAACACGGTTTGTGCTAGCTTCTTGAAACTTGACACAATAAAGTAGTTTCACGTTCTATCTCTATGTTTTGTTTCCTCTTGATGTAGCCCTAAGCAGTGACTGGCGAGAAACACTTTCATGGAAAGGGGTTGCCAGGCTTCCCAAAATTACGAATCTCCAGAAATCTCAGCAAATATTTTTTCACCCAAACTGGATGATACTTTCAGGTAATGATCAGTACACTAAGGCGACTTGGTTCCCCAAATTTCGTTCTTCTATGTTGAAGCGTTCGTTCCAGTAACAGTTTGAATTTTTAGGTTTCACTCTGTTTTCTCCTATATTGATAGATGTATTTGGAAATCTAAATCCAACAGGGTTTGTGCTAGCTTCTTGAAACTTGACACAATAAAGTAGTTTCACGTTCTATCTCTACGTTTTGTTTCCTCTTGATGTAGCCCTAAGCAGTTACTGGCGGGAAACACTTTCATGGAAAGGGGTTGCCAAGCTTCCTAAAATTACGAATCTCCAGAAATCTCAGCAAATATTTTTTCACTCAAACTGGATGATACTTTCAGGTAATGATCAGTACACTAAGGCGACTTGGTTCCCCAAATTTCGTTCTTCTATGTTGAAGCGTTCGTTTCCAGTAACACTTTGAATTTTTAGGTTTCACTCTGTTTTCTCCTATATTGATAGATGTACTTGGAACTCTAAATCCAACACGGTTTGTGTAGCTTCTTGAAACTTGACACAATAAAGTAGTTTCACGTTCTATCTCTATGTTTTGTTTCCTCTTGATGTAGCCCTAAGCAGTGACTGGCGAGAAACACTTTCATGGAAAGGGGTTGCCAAGCTTCCTAAAATTACGAATCTCCAGAAATCTCAGCAAATATTTTTTCACCCAAACTAGATGATACTTTCAGGTAATGATCAGTACACTAAGGCGACTTGGTTCCCCAAATTTCGTTCTTCTATGTTGAAGCGTTCGTTTCCAGTAACACTTTGAATTTTTAGGTTTCACTCTGTTTTCTCCTATATTGATAGATGTATTTGGAACTCTAAATCCAACAGTGTTTGTGCTAGCTTCTTGAAACTTGACACAATAAAGTAGTTTCACGTTCTATCTCTACGTTTTGTTTCCTCTTGATGTAGCCCTAAGCAGTAACTGGCGAGAAACACTTTCATGGAAAGGGGTTGCCAAGCTTCCTAAAATTACGAATCTCCAGAAATCTCAGCAAATATTTTTTCACCCAAACTGAATGATACTTTCAGGTAATGATCAGTACACTAAGGCGACTTGGTTCCCCAAATTTCGTTCTTCTATGTTGAAGCGTTCGTTTGCAGTAACACTTTGAATTTTTAGGTTTCACTCTGTTTTCTCCTATATTGATAGATGTATTTGGAACTCTAAATCCAACACGGTTTGTGCTAGCTTCTTGAAACTTGACACAATAAAGTAGTTTCACGTTCTATCTCTATGTTTTGTTTCCTCTTGATGTAGCCCTAAGCAGTGACTGGCGAGAAACACTTTCATGGAAAGGGGTTGCCAGGCTTCCCAAAATTACGAATCTCCAGAAATCTCAGCAAATATTTTTTCACCCAAACTGGATGATACTTTCAGGTAATGATCAGTACACTAAGGCGACTTGGTTCCCCAAATTTCGTTCTTCTATGTTGAAGCGTTCGTTTCCAGTAACAGTTTGAATTTTTAGGTTTCACTCTGTTTTCTCCTATATTGATAGATGTATTTGGAACTCTAAATCCAACAGGGTTTGTGCTAGCTTCTTGAAACTTGACACAATAAAGTAGTTTCACGTTCTATCTCTACGTTTTGTTTCCTCTTGATGTAGCCCTAAGCAGTTACTGGCGGGAAACACTTTCATGGAAAGGGGTTGCCAAGCTTCCTAAAATTACGAATCTCCAGAAATCTCAGCAAATATTTTTTCACCCAAACTGGATGATACTTTCAGGTAATGATCAGTACACTAAGGCGACTTGGTTCCCCAAATTTCGTTCTTCTATGTTGAAGCGTTCGTTTCCAGTAACAGTTTGAATTTTTAGGTTTCACTCTGTTTTCTCCTATATTGATAGATGTGTTTGGAACTCTAAATCCAACACGGTTTGTGCTAGGTTCTTGAAACTTGACACAATAAAGTAGTTTCACGTTCTATCTCTATGTTTTGTTTCCTCTTGATGTAGCCTTAAGCAGTGACTGGCGAGAAACACTTTCATGGAAAGGGGTTGCCAAGCTTCCTAAAATTACGAGTCTCCAGAAATCTCAGCAAATATTTTTTCACCCAAACTGGATGATACTTTCAGGTAATGATCAGTACACTAAGCCGACTTGGTTCCCCAAATTTCGTTCTTCTATGTTGAAGCGTTCGTTTCCAGTAACACTTTGAATTTTTAGGTTTCACTCTGTTTTCTCCTATATTGATAGATGTATTTGGAACTCTAAATCCAACAGGGTTTGTGCTAGCTTCTTGAACTTGACACAATAAAGTAGTTTCACGTTCTATCTCTATGTTTTGTTTCCTCTTGATGTAGCCCTAAGCAGTTACTGGCGGGAAACACTTTCATGGAAAGGGGTTGCCAAGCTTCCTAAAATTACGAATCTCCAGAAATCTCAGCAAATATTTTTTCACCCAAACTGGATGATACTTTCAGGTAATGATCAGTACACTAAGGCGACTTGGTTCCCCAAATTTCGTTCTTCTATGTTGAAGCGTTCGTTTGCAGTAACAGTTTGAATTTTTAGGTTTCACTCTGTTTTCTCCTATATTGATAGATGTATTTGGAACTCTAAATCCAACACGGTTTGTGCTGGCTTCTTGAAACATGACACAATAAAGTAGTTTCACGTTCTATCTCTATGTTTTGTTTCCTCTTGATGTAGCCCAATGCAGTGACTGGCGAGAAACACTTTCATGGAAAGGGGTTGCCAGGCTTCCCAAAATTACGAATCTCCAGAAATCTCAGCAAATATTTTTTCACCCAAACTGGATGATACTTTCAGGTAATGATCAGTACACTAAGGCGACTTGGTTCCCCAAATTTCGTTCTTCTATGTTGAAGCGTTCGTTTCCAGTAAAAGTTTGAATTTTTAGGTTTCACTCTGTTTTCTCCTATATTGATAGATGTATTTGGAACTCTAAATCCAACACGGTTTGTGCTAGCTTCTTGAAACATGACACAATAAAGTAGTTTCACGTTCTATCTCTATGTTTTGTTTCCTCTTGATGTAGCCCAATGCAGTGACTGGCGAGAAACACTTTCATGGAAAGGGGTTGCCAGGCTTCCCAAAATTACGAATCTCCAGAAATCTCAGCAAATATTTTTTCACCCAAACTGGATGATACTTTCAGGTAATGATCAGTACACTAAGGCGACTTGGTTCCCCAAATTTTGTTCTTCTATGTTGAAGCGTTCGTTTCCAGTAACAGTTTGAATTTTTAGGTTTCACTCTGTTTTCTCCTATATTGATAGATGTATTTGGAACTCTAAATCCAACAGGGTTTGTGCTAGCTTCTTGAAACTTGAAACAATAAAGTAGTTTCAAGTTCTATCTCTACGTTTTGTTTCCTCTTGATGTAGCCCTAAGCAGTTACTGGCGAGAAACACTTTCATGGAAAGGGGTTGCCAAGCTTCCCAAAATTACGAATCTCCAGAAATCTCAGCAAATATTTTTTCACCCAAACTGGATGATACTTTCAGGTAATGATCAGTACACTAAGGCGACTTGGTTCCCCAAATTTCGTTCTTCTATGTTGAAGCGTTCGTTCCAGTAACAGTTTGAATTTTTAGGTTTCACTCTGTTTTCTCCTATATTGATAGATGTATTTGGAAATCTAAATCCAACAGGGTTTGTGCTAGCTTCTTGAAACTTGACACAATAAAGTAGTTTCACGTTCTATCTCTACGTTTTGTTTCCTCTTGATGTAGCCCTAAGCAGTTACTGGCGGGAAACACTTTCATGGAAAGGGGTTGCCAAGCTTCCTAAAATTACGAATCTCCAGAAATCTCAGCAAATATTTTTTCACCCAAACTGGATGATACTTTCAGGTAATGATCAGTACACTAAGGCGACTTGGTTCCCCAAATTTCGTTCTTCTATGTTGAAGCGTTCGTTTCCAGTAACACTTTGAATTTTTAGGTTTCACTCTGTTTTCTCCTATATTGATAGATGTACTTGGAACTCTAAATCCAACACGGTTTGTGCTAGCTTCTTGAAACTTGACACAATAAAGTAGTTTCACGTTCTATCTCTATGTTTTGTTTCCTCTTGATGTAGCCCTAAGCAGTGACTGGCGAGAAACACTTTCATGGAAAGGGGTTGCCAAGCTTCCTAAAATTACGAATCTCCAGAAATCTCAGCAAATATTTTTTCACCCAAACTAGATGATACTTTCAGGTAATGATCAGTACACTAAGGCGACTTGGTTCCCCAAATTTCGTTCTTCTATGTTGAAGCGTTCGTTTCCAGTAACACTTTGAATTTTTAGGTTTCACTCTGTTTTCTCCTATATTGATAGATGTATTTGGAACTCTAAATCCAACAGTGTTTGTGCTAGCTTCTTGAAACTTGACACAATAAAGTAGTTTCACGTTCTATCTCTACGTTTTGTTTCCTCTTGATGTAGCCCTAAGCAGTAACTGGCGAGAAACACTTTCATGGAAAGGGGTTGCCAAGCTTCCTAAAATTACGAATCTCCAGAAATCTCAGCAAATATTTTTTCACCCAAACTGAATGATACTTTCAGGTAATGATCAGTACACTAAGGCGACTTGGTTCCCCAAATTTCGTTCTTCTATGTTGAAGCGTTCGTTTGCAGTAACACTTTGAATTTTTAGGTTTCACTCTGTTTTCTCCTATATTGATAGATGTATTTGGAACTCTAAATCCAACACGGTTTGTGCTAGCTTCTTGAAACTTGACACAATAAAGTAGTTTCACGTTCTATCTCTACGTTTTGTTTCCTCTTGATGTAGCCCTAAGCAGTTACTGGCGGGAAACACTTTCATGGAAAGGGGTTGCCAAGCTTCCTAAAATTACGAATCTCCAGAAATCTCAGCATATATTTTTTCACCCAAACTGGATGATAGTTTCAGGTAATGATCAGTACACTAAGGCGACTTGGTTCCCCAAATTTCGTTCTTCTATGTTGAAGCGTTCGTTTGCAGTAACACTTTGAATTTTTAGGTTTCACTCTGTTTTCTCCTATATTGATAGATGTATTTGGAACTCTAAATCCAACACGGTTTGTGCTAGCTTCTTGAAACTTGACACAATAAAGTAGTTTCACGTTCTATCTCTATGTTTTGTTTCCTCTTGATGTAGCCTTAAGCAGTGACTGGCGAGAAACACTTTCATGGAAAGGGGTTGCCAAGCTTCCTAAAATTACGAATCTCCAGAAATCTCAGCAAATATTTTTTCACCCAAACTGGATGATACTTTCAGGTAATGATCAGTACACTAAGGCGACTTGGTTCCCCAAATTTCGTTCTTCTATGTTGAAGCGTTCGTTTCCAGTAACAGTTTGAATTTTTAGGTTTCACTCTGTTTTCTCCTATATTGATAGATGTATTTGGAACTCTAAATCCAACAGGGTTTGTGCTAGCTTCTTGAAACTTGACACAATAAAGTAGTTTCACGTTCTATCTCTACGTTTTGTTTCCTCTTGATGTAGCCCTAAGCAGTTACTGGCGGGAAACACTTTCATGGAAAGGGGTTGCCAAGCTTCCTAAAATTACGAATCTCCAGAAATCTCAGCAAATATTTTTTCACCCAAACTGGATGATACTTTCAGGTAATGATCAGTACACTAAGGCGACTTGGTTCCCCAAATTTCGTTCTTCTATGTTGAAGCGTTCGTTTGCAGTAACACTTTGAATTTTTAGGTTTCACTCTGTTTTCTCCTATATTGATAGATGTATTTGGAACTCTAAATCCAACACGGTTTGTGCTAGCTTCTTGAAACTTGACACAATAAAGTAGTTTCACGTTCTATCTCTATGTTTTGTTTCCTCTTGATGTAGCCCTAAGCAGTGACTGGCGAGAAACACTTTCATGGAAAGGGGTTGCCAGGCTTCCTAAAATTACGAATCTCCAGAAATCTCAGCAAATATTTTTTCACCCAAACTAGATGATACTTTCACGTAATGATCAGTACACTAAGGCGACTTGGTTCCCCAAATTTCGTTCTTCTATGTTGAAGCGTTCGTTTCCAGTAACACTTTGAATTTTTAGGTTTCACTCTGTTTTCTCCTATATTGATAGATGTATTTGGAACTCTAAATCCAACACGGTTTGTGCTAGCTTCTTGAAACTTGACACAATAAAGTAGTTTCACGTTCTATCTCTATGTTTTGTTTCCTCTTGATGTAGCCCTAAGCAGTGACTGGCGAGAAACACTTTCATGGAAAGGGGTTGCCAGGCTTCCCAAAATTACGAATCTCCAGAAATCTCAGCAAATATTTTTTCACCCAAACTGGATGATACTTTCAGGTAATGATCAGTACACTAAGGCGACTTGGTTCCCCAAATTTCGTTCTTCTATGTTGAAGCGTTCGTTCCAGTAACAGTTTGAATTTTTAGGTTTCACTCTGTTTTCTCCTATATTGATAGATGTATTTGGAAATCTAAATCCAACAGGGTTTGTGCTAGCTTCTTGAAACTTGACACAATAAAGTAGTTTCACGTTCTATCTCTACGTTTTGTTTCCTCTTGATGTAGCCCTAAGCAGTTACTGGCGGGAAACACTTTCATGGAAAGGGGTTGCCAAGCTTCCTAAAATTACGAATCTCCAGAAATCTCAGCAAATATTTTTTCACCCAAACTGGATGATACTTTCAGGTAATGATCAGTACACTAAGGCGACTTGGTTCCCCAAATTTCGTTCTTCTATGTTGAAGCGTTCGTTTCCAGTAACACTTTGAATTTTTACGTTTCACTCTGTTTTCTCCTATATTGATAGATGTACTTGGAACTCTAAATCCAACACGGTTTGTGCTAGCTTCTTGAAACTTGACACAATAAAGTAGTTTCACGTTCTATCTCTATGTTTTGTTTCCTCTTGATGTAGCCCTAAGCAGTGACTGGCGAGAAACACTTTCATGGAAAGGGGTTGCCAAGCTTCCTAAAATTACGAATCTCCAGAAATCTCAGCAAATATTTTTTCACCCAAACTAGATGATACTTTCAGGTAATGATCAGTACACTAAGGCGACTTGGTTCCCCAAATTTCGTTCTTCTATGTTGAAGCGTTCGTTTCCAGTAACACTTTGAATTTTTAGGTTTCACTCTGTTTTCTCCTATATTGATAGATGTATTTGGAACTCTAAATCCAACAGTGTTTGTGCTAGCTTCTTGAAACTTGACACAATAAAGTAGTTTCACGTTCTATCTCTACGTTTTGTTTCCTCTTGATGTAGCCCTAAGCAGTAACTGGCGAGAAACACTTTCATGGAAAGGGGTTGCCAAGCTTCCTAAAATTACGAATCTCCAGAAATCTCAGCAAATATTTTTTCACCCAAACTGAATGATACTTTCAGGTAATGATCAGTACACTAAGGCGACTTGGTTCCCCAAATTTCGTTCTTCTATGTTGAAGCGTTCGTTTGCAGTAACACTTTGAATTTTTAGGTTTCACTCTGTTTTCTCCTATATTGATAGATGTATTTGGAACTCTAAATCCAACACGGTTTGTGCTAGCTTCTTGAAACTTGACACAATAAAGTAGTTTCACGTTCTATCTCTATGTTTTGTTTCCTCTTGATGTAGCCCTAAGCAGTGACTGGCGAGAAACACTTTCATGGAAAGGGGTTGCCAGGCTTCCCAAAATTACGAATCTCCAGAAATCTCAGCAAATATTTTTTCACCCAAACTGGATGATACTTTCAGGTAATGATCAGTACACTAAGGCGACTTGGTTCCCCAAATTTCGTTCTTCTATGTTGAAGCGTTCGTTTCCAGTAACAGTTTGAATTTTTAGGTTTCACTCTGTTTTCTCCTATATTGATAGATGTATTTGGAACTCTAAATCCAACAGGGTTTGTGCTAGCTTCTTGAAACTTGACACAATAAAGTAGTTTCACGTTCTATCTCTACGTTTTGTTTCCTCTTGATGTAGCCCTAAGCAGTTACTGGCGGGAAACACTTTCATGGAAAGGGGTTGCCAAGCTTCCTAAAATTACGAATCTCCAGAAATCTCAGCAAATATTTTTTCACCCAAACTGGATGATACTTTCAGGTAATGATCAGTACACTAAGGCGACTTGGTTCCCCAAATTTCGTTCTTCTATGTTGAAGCGTTCGTTTCCAGTAACAGTTTGAATTTTTAGGTTTCACTCTGTTTTCTCCTATATTGATAGATGTGTTTGGAACTCTAAATCCAACACGGTTTGTGCTAGGTTCTTGAAACTTGACACAATAAAGTAGTTCACGTTCTATCTCTATGTTTTGTTTCCTCTTGATGTAGCCTTAAGCAGTGACTGGCGAGAAACACTTTCATGGAAAGGGGTTGCCAAGCTTCCTAAAATTACGAGTCTCCAGAAATCTCAGCAAATATTTTTTCACCCAAACTGGATGATACTTTCAGGTAATGATCAGTACACTAAGCCGACTTGGTTCCCCAAATTTCGTTCTTCTATGTTGAAGCGTTCGTTTCCAGTAACACTTTGAATTTTTAGGTTTCACTCTGTTTTCTCCTATATTGATAGATGTATTTGGAACTCTAAATCCAACAGGGTTTGTGCTAGCTTCTTGAACTTGACACAATAAAGTAGTTTCACGTTCTATCTCTACGTTTTGTTTCCTCTTGATGTAGCCCTAAGCAGTTACTGGCGGGAAACACTTTCATGGAAAGGGGTTGCCAAGCTTCCTAAAATTACGAATCTCCAGAAATCTCAGCAAATATTTTTTCACCCAAACTGGATGATACTTTCAGGTAATGATCAGTACACTAAGGCGACTTGGTTCCCCAAATTTCGTTCTTCTATGTTGAAGCGTTCGTTTGCAGTAACAGTTTGAATTTTTAGGTTTCACTCTGTTTTCTCCTATATTGATAGATGTATTTGGAACTCTAAATCCAACACGGTTTGTGCTGGCTTCTTGAAACATGACACAATAAAGTAGTTTCACGTTCTATCTCTATGTTTTGTTTCCTCTTGATGTAGCCCAATGCAGTGACTGGCGAGAAACACTTTCATGGAAAGGGGTTGCCAGGCTTCCCAAAATTACGAATCTCCAGAAATCTCAGCAAATATTTTTTCACCCAAACTGGATGATACTTTCAGGTAATGATCAGTACACTAAGGCGACTTGGTTCCCCAAATTTCGTTCTTCTATGTTGAAGCGTTCGTTTCCAGTAAAAGTTTGAATTTTTAGGTTTCACTCTGTTTTCTCCTATATTGATAGATGTATTTGGAACTCTAAATCCAACACGGTTTGTGCTAGCTTCTTGAAACATGACACAATAAAGTAGTTTCACGTTCTCTCTCTATGTTTTGTTTCCTCTTGATGTAGCCCAATGCAGTGACTGGCGAGAAACACTTTCATGGAAAGGGGTTGCCAGGCTTCCCAAAATTACGAATCTCCAGAAATCTCAGCAAATATTTTTTCACCCAAACTGGATGATACTTTCAGGTAATGATCAGTACACTAAGGCGACTTGGTTCCCCAAATTTTGTTCTTCTATGTTGAAGCGTTCGTTTCCAGTAACAGTTTGAATTTTTAGGTTTCACTCTGTTTTCTCCTATATTGATAGATGTATTTGGAACTCTAAATCCAACAGGGTTTGTGCTAGCTTCTTGAAACTTGAAACAATAAAGTAGTTTCAAGTTCTATCTCTACGTTTTGTTTCCTCTTGATGTAGCCCTAAGCAGTTACTGGCGAGAAACACTTTCATGGAAAGGGGTTGCCAAGCTTCCCAAAATTACGAATCTCCAGAAATCTCAGCAAATATTTTTTCACCCAAACTGGATGATACTTTCAGGTAATGATCAGTACACTAAGGCGACTTGGTTCCCCAAATTTCGTTCTTCTATGTTGAAGCGTTCGTTTCCAGTAACAGTTTGAATTTTTAGGTTTCACTCTGTTTTCTCCTATATTGATAGATGTATTTGGAACTCTAAATCCAACACGGTTTGTGCTAGCTTCTTGAAACATGACACAATAAAGTAGTTTCACGTATATCTCTATGTTTTGTTTCCTCTTTATGTAGCCCAATGCAGTGACTGGCGAGAAACACTTTCATGGAAAGGGGTTGCCAGGCTTCCCAAAATTACGAATCTCCAGAAATCTCAGCAAATATTTTTTCACCCAAACTGGATGATACTTTCAGGTAATGATCAGTACACTAAGGCGACTTGGTTCCCCAAATTTCGTTCTTCTATGTTGAAGCGTTCGTTTCCAGTAACAGTTTGAATTTTTAGGTTTCACTCTGTTTTCTCCTATATTGATAGATGTGTTTGGAACTCTAAATCCAACACGGTTTGTGCTAGGTTCTTGAAACTTGACACAATAAAGTAGTTTCACGTTCTATCTCTATGTTTTGTTTCCTCTTGATGTAGCCTTAAGCAGTGACTGGCGAGAAACACTTTCATGGAAAGGGGTTGCCAAGCTTCCTAAAATTACGAATCTCCAGAAATCTCAGCAAATATTTTTTCACCCAAACTGGATGATACTTTCAGGTAATGATCAGTACACTAAGGCGACTTGGTTCCCCAAATTTCGTTCTTCTATGTTGAAGCGTTCGTTTCCAGTAACACTTTGAATTTTTAGGTTTCACTCTGTTTTCTCCTATATTGATAGATGTATTTGGAACTCTAAATCCAACAGTGTTTGTGCTAGCTTCTTGAAACTTGACACAATAAAGTAGTTTCACGTTCTATCTCTACATTTTGTTTCCTCTTGATGTAGCCCTAAGCAGTAACTGGCGAGAAACACTTTCATGGAAAGGGGTTGCCAAGCTTCCTAAAATTACGAATCTCCAGAAATCTCAGCAAATATTTTTTCACCCATACTGAATGATACTTTCAGGTAATGATCAGTACACTAAGGCGACTTGGTTCCCCAAATTTCGTTCTTCTATGTTTAAGCGTTCGTTTGCAGTAACACTTTGAATTTTTAGGTTTCACTCTGTTTTCTCCTATATTGATAGATGTATTTGGAACTCTAAATCCAACACGGTTTGTGCTAGCTTCTTGAAACTTGACATAATAAAGTAGTTTCACGTTCTATCTCTATGTTTTCTTTCCTCTTGATGTAGCCCTAAGCAGTGACTGGCGAGAAACACTTTCATGGAAAGGGGTTGCCAGGCTTCCCAAAATTACGAATCTCCAGAAATCTCAGCAAATATTTTTTCACCCAAACTGGATGATACATTCAGGTAATGATCAGTACACTAAGGCGACTTGGTTCCCCAAATTTCGTTGTTCTATGTTGAAGCGTTCGTTTCCAGTAACAGTTTGAATTTTTAGGTTTCACTCTGTTTTCTCCTATATTGATAGATGTATTTGGAACTCTAAATCCAACAGGGTTTGTGCTAGCTTCTTGAAACTTGACACAATAAAGTAGTTTCACGTTCTATCTCTACGTTTTGTTTCCTCTTGATGTAGCCCTAAGCAGTGACTGGCGGGAAACACTTTCATGGAAAGGGGTTGCCAAGCTTCCTAAAATTACGAATCTCCAGAAATCTCAGCAAATATTTTTTCACCCAAACTGGATGATACTTTCAGGTAATGATCAGTACACTAAGGCGACTTGGTTCCCCAAATTTCGTTCTTCTATGTTGAAGCGTTCGTTTGCAGTAACACTTTGAATTTTTAGGTTTCACTCTGTTTTCTCCTATATTGATAGATGTGTTTGGAACTCTAAATCCAACACGGTTTGTGCTAGGTTCTTGAAACTTGACACAATAAAGTAGTTTCACGTTCTATCTCTATGTTTTGTTTCCTCTTGATGTAGCCTTAAGCAGTGACTGGCGAGAAACACTTTCATGGAAAGGGGTTGCCAAGCTTCCTAAAATTACGAATCTCCAGAAATCTCAGCAAATATTTTTTCACCCAAACTGGATGATACTTTCAGGTAATGATCAGTACACTAAGGCGACTTGGTTCCCCAAATTTCGTTCTTCTATGTTGAAGCGTTCGTTTCCAGTAACACTTTGAATTTTTAGGTTTCACTCTGTTTTCTCCTATATTGATAGATGTATTTGGAACTCTAAATCCAACAGTGTTTGTGCTAGCTTCTTGAAACTTGACACAATAAAGTAGTTTCACGTTCTATCTCTACATTTTGTTTCCTCTTGATGTAGCCCTAAGCAGTAACTGGCGAGAAACACTTTCATGGAAAGGGGTTGCCAAGCTTCCTAAAATTACGAATCTCCAGAAATCTCAGCAAATATTTTTTCACCCATACTGAATGATACTTTCAGGTAATGATCAGTACACTAAGGCGACTTGGTTCCCCAAATTTCGTTCTTCTATGTTTAAGCGTTCGTTTGCAGTAACACTTTGAATTTTTAGGTTTCACTCTGTTTTCTCCTATATTGATAGATGTATTTGGAACTCTAAATCCAACACGGTTTGTGCTAGCTTCTTGAAACTTGACATAATAAAGTAGTTTCACGTTCTATCTCTATGTTTTCTTTCCTCTTGATGTAGCCCTAAGCAGTGACTGGCGAGAAACACTTTCATGGAAAGGGGTTGCCAGGCTTCCCAAAATTACGAATCTCCAGAAATCTCAGCAAATATTTTTTCACCCAAACTGGATGATACATTCAGGTAATGATCAGTACACTAAGGCGACTTGGTTCCCCAAATTTCGTTGTTCTATGTTGAAGCGTTCGTTTCCAGTAACAGTTTGAATTTTTAGGTTTCACTCTGTTTTCTCCTATATTGATAGATGTATTTGGAACTCTAAATCCAACAGGGTTTGTGCTAGCTTCTTGAAACTTGACACAATAAAGTAGTTTCACGTTCTATCTCTACGTTTTGTTTCCTCTTGATGTAGCCCTAAGCAGTGACTGGCGGGAAACACTTTCATGGAAAGGGGTTGCCAAGCTTCCTAAAATTACGAATCTCCAGAAATCTCAGCAAATATTTTTTCACCCAAACTGGATGATACTTTCAGGTAATGATCAGTACACTAAGGCGACTTGGTTCCCCAAATTTCGTTCTTCTATGTTGAAGCGTTCGTTTGCAGTAACACTTTGAATTTTTAGGTTTCACTCTGTTTTCTCCTATATTGATAGATGTATTTGGAACTCTAAATCCAACACGGTTTGTGCTAGCTTCTTGAAACTTGACACAATAAAGTAGTTTCACGTTCTATCTCTATGTTTTGTTTCCTCTTGATGTAGCCCTAAGCAGTGACTGGCGAGAAACACTTTCATGGAAAGGGGTTGCCAGGCTTCCTAAAATTACGAATCTCCAGAAATCTCAGCAAATATTTTTTCACCCAAACTAGATGATACTTTCAGGTAATGATCAGTACACTAAGGCGACTTGGTTCCCCAAATTTCGTTCTTCTATGTTGAAGCGTTCGTTTCCAGTAACAGTTTGAATTTTTAGGTTTCACTCTGTTTTCTCCTATATTGATAGATGTGTTTGGAACTCTAAATCCAACACGGTTTGTGCTAGGTTCTTGAAACTTGACACAATAAAGTAGTTTCACGTTCTATCTCTATGTTTTGTTTCCTCTTGATGTAGCCTTAAGCAGTGACTGGCGAGAAACACTTTCATGGAAAGGGGTTGCCAAGCTTCCTAAAATTACGAATCTCCAGAAATCTCAGCAAATATTTTTTCACCCAAACTGGATGATACTTTCAGGTAATGATCAGTACACTAAGGCGACTTGGTTCCCCAAATTTCGTTCTTCTATGTTGAAGCGTTCGTTTCCAGTAACACTTTGAATTTTTAGGTTTCACTCTGTTTTCTCCTATATTGATAGATGTATTTGGAACTCTAAATCCAACAGTGTTTGTGCTAGCTTCTTGAAACTTGACACAATAAAGTAGTTTCACGTTCTATCTCTACATTTTGTTTCCTCTTGATGTAGCCCTAAGCAGTAACTGGCGAGAAACACTTTCATGGAAAGGGGTTGCCAAGCTTCCTAAAATTACGAATCTCCAGAAATCTCAGCAAATATTTTTTCACCCAAACTGAATGATACTTTCAGGTAATGATCAGTACACTAAGGCGACTTGGTTCCCCAAATTTCGTTCTTCTATGTTTAAGCGTTCATTTGCAGTAACACTTTGAATTTTTAGGTTTCACTCTGTTTTCTCCTATATTGATAGATGTATTTGGAACTCTAAATCCAACACGGTTTGTGCTAGCTTCTTGAAACTTGACACAATAAAGTAGTTTCACGTTCTATCTCTATGTTTTGTTTCCTCTTGATGTAGCCCTAAGCAGTGACTGGCGAGAAACACTTTCATGGAAAGGGGTTGCCAGGCTTCCCAAAATTACGAATCTCCAGAAATCTCAGCAAATATTTTTTCACCCAAACTGGATGATACATTCAGGTAATGATCAGTACACTAAGGCGACTTGGTTCCCCAAATTTCGTTGTTCTATGTTGAAGCGTTCGTTTCCAGTAACAGTTTGAATTTTTAGGTTTCACTCTGTTTTCTCCTATATTGATAGATGTATTTGGAACTCTAAATCCAACAGGGTTTGTGCTAGCTTCTTGAAACTTGACACAATAAAGTAGTTTCACGTTCTATCTCTACGTTTTGTTTCCTCTTGATGTAGCCCTAAGCAGTGACTGGCGGGAAACACTTTCATGGAAAGGGGTTGCCAAGCTTCCTAAAATTACGAATCTCCAGAAATCTCAGCAAATATTTTTTCACCCAAACTGGATGATACTTTCAGGTAATGATCAGTACACTAAGGCGACTTGGTTCCCCAAATTTCGTTCTTCTATGTTGAAGCGTTCGTTTGCAGTAACACTTTGAATTTTTAGGTTTCACTCTGTTTTCTCCTATATTGATAGATGTATTTGGAACTCTAAATCCAACACGGTTTGTGCTAGCTTCTTGAAACTTGACACAATAAAGTAGTTTCACGTTCTATCTCTATGTTTTGTTTCCTCTTGATGTAGCCCTAAGCAGTGACTGGCGAGAAACACTTTCATGGAAAGGGGTTGCCAGGCTTCCTAAAATTACGAATCTCCAGAAATCTCAGCAAATATTTTTTCACCCAAACTAGATGATACTTTCAGGTAATGATCAGTACACTAAGGCGACTTGGTTCCCCAAATTTCGTTCTTCTATGTTGAAGCGTTCGTTTCCAGTAACACTTTGAATTTTTAGGTTTCACTCTGTTTTCTCCTATATTGATAGATGTATTTGGAACTCTAAATCCAACAGTGTTTGTGCTAGCTTCTTGAAACTTGACACAATAAAGTAGTTTCACGTTCTATCTCTACGTTTTGTTTCCTCTTGATGTAGCCCTAAGCAGTAACTGGCGAGAAACACTTTCATGGAAAGGGGTTGCCAAGCTTCCTAAAATTACGAATCTCCAGAAATCTCAGCAAATATTTTTTCACCCAAACTGAATGATACTTTCAGGTAATGATCAGTACACTAAGGCGACTTGGTTCCCCAAATTTCGTTCTTCTATGTTGAAGCGTTCGTTTGCAGTAACACTTTGAATTTTTAGGTTTCACTCTGTTTTCTCCTATATTGATAGATGTATTTGGAACTCTAAATCCAACACGGTTTGTGCTAGCTTCTTGAAACTTGACACAATAAAGTAGTTTCACGTTCTATCTCTATGTTTTGTTTCCTCTTGATGTAGCCCAATGCAGTGACTGGCGAGAAACACTTTCATGGAAAGGGGTTGCCAGGCTTCCCAAAATTACGAATCTCCAGAAATCTCAGCAAATATTTTTTCACCCAAACTGGATGATACATTCAGGTAATGATCAGTACACTAAGGCGACTTGGTTCCCCAAATTTCGTTCTTCTATGTTGAAGCGTTCGTTTCCAGTAACAGTTTGAATTTTTAGGTTTCACTCTGTTTTCTCCTATATTGATAGATGTATTTGGAACTCTAAATCCAACAGGGTTTGTGCTAGCTTCTTGAAACTTGACACAATAAAGTAGTTTCACGTTCTATCTCTACGTTTTGTTTCCTCTTGATGTAGCCCTAAGCAGTTACTGGCGGGAAACACTTTCATGGAAAGGGGTTGCCAAGCTTCCTAAAATTACGAATCTCCAGAAATCTCAGCATATATTTTTTCACCCAAACTGGATGATAGTTTCAGGTAATGATCAGTACACTAAGGCGACTTGGTTCCCCAAATTTCGTTCTTCTATGTTGAAGCGTTCGTTTGCAGTAACACTTTGAATTTTTAGGTTTCACTCTGTTTTCTCCTATATTGATAGATGTATTTGGAACTCTAAATCCAACACGGTTTGTGCTAGGTTCTTGAAACTTGACACAATAAAGTAGTTTCACGTTCTATCTCTATGTTTTGTTTCCTCTTGATGTAGCCTTAAGCAGTGACTGGCGAGAAACACTTTCATGGAAAGGGGTTGCCAAGCTTCCTAAAATTACGAATCTCCAGAAATCTCAGCAAATATTTTTTCACCCAAACTGGATGATACTTTCAGGTAATGATCAGTACACTAAGGCGACTTGGTTCCCCAAATTTTGTTCTTCTATGTTGAAGCGTTCGTTTCCAGTAACACTTTGAATTTTTAGGTTTCACTCTGTTTTCTCCTATATTGATAGATGTATTTGGAACTCTAAATCCAACAGGGTTTGTGCTAGCTTCTTGAAACTTGACACAATAAAGTAGTTTCACGTTCTATCTCTACGTTTTGTTTCCTCTTGATGTAGCCCTAAGCAGTTACTGGCGGGAAACACTTTCATGGAAAGGGGTTGCCAAGCTTCCTAAAATTACGAATCTCCAGAAATCTCAGCAAATATTTTTTCACCCAAACTGAATGATACTTTCAGGTAATGATCAGTACACTAAGGCGACTTGGTTCCCCAAATTTCGTTCTTCTATGTTGAAGCGTTCGTTTGCAGTAACAGTTTGAATTTTTAGGTTTCACTCTGTTTTCTCCTATATTGATAGATGTATTTGGAACTCTAAATCCAACACGGTTTGTGCTAGCTTCTTGAAACTTGACACAATAAAGTAGTTTCACGTTCTATCTCTATGTTTTGTTTCCTCTTGATGTAGCCCTAAGCAGTGACTGGCGAGAAACACTTTCATGGAAAGGGGTTGCCAGGCTTCCCAAAATTACGAATCTCCAGAAATCTCAGCAAATATTTTTTCACCCAAACTGGATGATACTTTCAGGTAATGATCAGTACACTAAGGCGACTTGGTTCCCCAAATTTCGTTCTTCTATGTTGAAGCGTTCGTTTCCAGTAACAGTTTGAATTTTTAGGTTTCACTCTGTTTTCTCCTATATTGATAGATGTATTTGGAACTCTAAATCCAACAGGGTTTGTGCTAGCTTCTTGAAACTTGACACAATAAAGTAGTTTCACGTTCTATCTCTACGTTTTGTTTCCTCTTGATGTAGCCCTAAGCAGTTACTGGCGGGAAACACTTTCATGGAAAGGGGTTGCCAAGCTTCCTAAAATTACGAATCTCCAGAAATCTCAGCAAATATTTTTTCACCCAAACTGGATGATACTTTCAGGTAATGATCAGTACACTAAGGCGACTTGGTTCCCCAAATTTCGTTCTTCTATGTTGAAGCGTTCGTTTGCAGTAACACTTTGAATTTTTAGGTTTCACTCTGTTTTCTCCTATATTGATAGATGTATTTGGAACTCTAAATCCAACACGGTTTGTGCTAGCTTCTTGAAACTTGACACAATAAAGTAGTTTCACGTTCTATCTCTATGTTTTGTTTCCTCTTGATGTAGCCCTAAGCAGTGACTGGCGAGAAACACTTTCATGGAAAGGGGTTGCCAGGCTTCCCAAAATTACGAATCTCCAGAAATCTCAGCAAATATTTTTTCACCCAAACTGGATGATACTTTCAGGTAATGATCAGTACACTAAGGCGACTTGGTTCCCCAAATTTCGTTCTTCTATGTTGAAGCGTTCGTTCCAGTAACAGTTTGAATTTTTAGGTTTCACTCTGTTTTCTCCTATATTGATAGATGTATTTGGAAATCTAAATCCAACAGGGTTTGTGCTAGCTTCTTGAAACTTGACACAATAAAGTAGTTTCACGTTCTATCTCTACGTTTTGTTTCCTCTTGATGTAGCCCTAAGCAGTTACTGGCGGGAAACACTTTCATGGAAAGGGGTTGCCAAGCTTCCTAAAATTACGAATCTCCAGAAATCTCAGCAAATATTTTTTCACCCAAACTGGATGATACTTTCAGGTAATGATCAGTACACTAAGGCGACTTGGTTCCCCAAATTTCGTTCTTCTATGTTGAAGCGTTCGTTTCCAGTAACACTTTGAATTTTTAGGTTTCACTCTGTTTTCTCCTATATTGATAGATGTACTTGGAACTCTAAATCCAACACGGTTTGTGCTAGCTTCTTGAAACTTGACACAATAAAGTAGTTTCACGTTCTATCTCTATGTTTTGTTTCCTCTTGATGTAGCCCTAAGCAGTGACTGGCGAGAAACACTTTCATGGAAAGGGGTTGCCAAGCTTCCTAAAATTACGAATCTCCAGAAATCTCAGCAAATATTTTTTCACCCAAACTAGATGATACTTTCAGGTAATGATCAGTACACTAAGGCGACTTGGTTCCCCAAATTTCGTTCTTCTATGTTGAAGCGTTCGTTTCCAGTAACACTTTGAATTTTTAGGTTTCACTCTGTTTTCTCCTATATTGATAGATGTATTTGGAACTCTAAATCCAACAGTGTTTGTGGTAGCTTCTTGAAACTTGACACAATAAAGTAGTTTCACGTTCTATCTCTACGTTTTGTTTCCTCTTGATGTAGCCCTAAGCAGTAACTGGCGAGAAACACTTTCATGGAAAGGGGTTGCCAAGCTTCCTAAAATTACGAATCTCCAGAAATCTCAGCAAATATTTTTTCACCCAAACTGAATGATACTTTCAGGTAATGATCAGTACACTAAGGCGACTTGGTTCCCCAAATTTCGTTCTTCTATGTTGAAGCGTTCGTTTGCAGTAACACTTTGAATTTTTAGGTTTCACTCTGTTTTCTCCTATATTGATAGATGTATTTGGAACTCTAAATCCAACACGGTTTGTGCTAGCTTCTTGAAACTTGACACAATAAAGTAGTTTCACGTTCTATCTCTATGTTTTGTTTCCTCTTGATGTAGCCCTAAGCAGTGACTGGCGAGAAACACTTTCATGGAAAGGGGTTGCCAGGCTTCCCAAAATTACGAATCTCCAGAAATCTCAGCAAATATTTTT
This sequence comes from Spermophilus citellus, assembly GCF_964194105.1. Classification (NCBI taxonomy): domain Eukaryota; kingdom Metazoa; phylum Chordata; class Mammalia; order Rodentia; family Sciuridae; genus Spermophilus; species Spermophilus citellus. The sequence goes on along the minus strand of NC_138192.1, from coordinate 9,835,388 downwards.
TCACCCAAACTGGATGATACTTTCAGGTAATGATCAGTACACTAAGGCGACTTGGTTCCCCAAATTTCGTTCTTCTATGTTGAAGCGTTCGTTTCCAGTAACAGTTTGAATTTTTAGGTTTCACTCTGTTTTCTCCTATATTGATAGATGTATTTGGAACTCTAAATCCAACAGGGTTTGTGCTAGCTTCTTGAAACTTGACACAATAAAGTAGTTTCACGTTCTATCTCTACGTTTTGTTTCCTCTTGATGTAGCCCTAAGCAGTTACTGGCGGGAAACACTTTCATGGAAAGGGGTTGCCAAGCTTCCTAAAATTACGAATCTCCAGAAATCTCAGCAAATATTTTTTCACCCAAACTGGATGATACTTTCAGGTAATGATCAGTACACTAAGGCGACTTGGTTCCCCAAATTTCGTTCTTCTATGTTGAAGCGTTCGTTTGCAGTAACACTTTGAAATTTTAGGTTTCACTCTGTTTTCTCCTATATTGATAGATGTATTTGGAACTCTAAATCCAACACGGTTTGTGCTAGCTTCTTGAAACTTGACACAATAAAGTAGTTTCACGTTCTATCTCTATGTTTTGTTTCCTCTTGATGTAGCCCTAAGCAGTGACTGGCGAGAAACACTTTCATGGAAAGGGGTTGCCAGGCTTCCCAAAATTACGAATCTCCAGAAATCTCAGCAAATATTTTTTCACCCAAACTGGATGATACTTTCAGGTAATGATCAGTACACTAAGGCGACTTGGTTCCCCAAATTTCGTTCTTCTATGTTGAAGCGTTCGTTTCCAGTAACAGTTTGAATTTTTAGGTTTCACTCTGTTTTCTCCTATATTGATAGATGTATTTGGAACTCTAAATCCAACCCGGTTTGTGCTAGCTTCTTGAAACTTGACACAATAAAGTAGTTTCACGTTCTATCTCTATGTTTTGTTTCCTCTTGATGTAGCCTTAAGCAGTGACTGGCGAGAAACACTTTCATGGAAAGGGGTTGCCAAGCTTCCTAAAATTACGAATCTCCAGAAATCTCAGCAAATATTTTTTCACCCAAACTGGATGATACTTTCATGTAATGATCAGTACACTAAGGCGACTTGGTTCCCCAAATTTCGTTCTTCTATGTTGAAGCGTTCGTTTGCAGTAACAGTTTGAATTTTTAGGTTTCACTCTGTTTTCTCCTATATTGATAGATGTATTTGGAACTCTAAATCCAACAGGGTTTGTGCTAGCTTCTTGAAACTTGACACAATAAAGTAGTTTCACGTTCTATCTCTACGTTTTGTTTCCTCTTGATGTAGCCCTAAGCAGTTACTGGCGGGAAACACTTTCATGGAAAGGGGTTGCCAAGCTTCCTAAAATTACGAATCTCCAGAAATCTCAGCAAATATTTTTTCACCCAAACTGGATGATACTTTCAGGTAATGATCAGTACCCTAAGGCGACTTGGTTCCCCAAATTTTGTTCTTCTATGTTGAAGCGTTCGTTTCCAGTAACACTTTGAATTTTTAGGTTTCACTCTGTTTTCTCCTATATTGATAGATGTATTTGGAACTCTAAATCCAACACGGTTTGTGCTAGCTTCTTGAAACTTGACACAATAAAGTAGTTTCACGTTCTATCTCTATGTTTTGTTTCCTCTTGATGTAGCCCTAAGCAGTGACTGGCGAGAAACACTTTCATGGAAAGGGGTTGCCAGGCTTCCCAAAATTACGAATCTCCAGAAATCTCAGCAAATATTTTTTCACCCAAACTGGATGATACATTCAGGTAATGATCAGTACACTAAGGCGACTTGGTTCCCCAAATTTCGTTCTTCTATGTTGAAGCGTTCGTTTGCAGTAACACTTTGAATTTTTAGGTTTCACTCTGTTTTCTCCTATATTGATAGATGTATTTGGAACTCTAAATCCAACACGGTTTGTGCTAGCTTCTTGAAACTTGACACAATAAAGTAGTTTCAAGTTCTATCTCTATGTTTTGTTTCCTCTTGATGTAGCCCTAAGCAGTGACTGGCGAGAAACACTTTCATGGAAAGGGGTTGCCAGGCTTCCTAAAATTACGAATCTCCAGAAATCTCAGCAAATATTTTTTCACCCAAACTAGATGATACTTTCAGGTAATGATCAGTACACTAAGGCGACTTGGTTCCCCAAATTTCGTTCTTCTATGTTGAAGCGTTCGTTTCCAGTAACACTTTGAATTTTTAGGTTTCACTCTGTTTTCTCCTATATTGATAGATGTATTTGGAACTCTAAATCCAACAGTGTTTGTGCTAGCTTCTTGAAACTTGACACAATAAAGTAGTTTCACGTTCTATCTCTACGTTTTGTTTCCTCTTGATGTAGCCCTAAGCAGTAACTGGCGAGAAACACTTTCATGGAAAGGGGTTGCCAAGCTTCCTAAAATTACGAATCTCCAGAAATCTCAGCAAATATTTTTTCACCCAAACTGAATGATACTTTCAGGTAATGATCAGTACACTAAGGCGACTTGGTTCCCCAAATTTCGTTCTTCTATGTTGAAGCGTTCGTTTGCAGTAACACTTTGAATTTTTAGGTTTCACTCTGTTTTCTCCTATATTGATAGATGTATTTGGAACTCTAAATCCAACACGGTTTGTGCTAGCTTCTTGAAACTTGACACAATAAAGTAGTTTCACGTTCTATCTCTATGTTTTGTTTCCTCTTGATGTAGCCCTAAGCAGTGACTGGCGAGAAACACTTTCATGGAAAGGGGTTGCCAGGCTTCCCAAAATTACGAATCTCCAGAAATCTCAGCAAATATTTTTTCACCCAAACTGGATGATACTTTCAGGTAATGATCAGTACACTAAGGCGACTTGGTTCCCCAAATTTCGTTCTTCTATGTTGAAGCGTTCGTTTCCAGTAACAGTTTGAATTTTTAGGTTTCACTCTGTTTTCTCCTATATTGATAGATGTATTTGGAACTCTAAATCCAACAGGGTTTGTGCTAGCTTCTTGAAACTTGACACAATAAAGTAGTTTCACGTTCTATCTCTACGTTTTGTTTCCTCTTGATGTAGCCCTAAGCAGTTACTGGCGGGAAACACTTTCATGGAAAGGGGTTGCCAAGCTTCCTAAAATTACGAATCTCCAGAAATCTCAGCAAATATTTTTTCACCCAAACTGGATGATACTTTCAGGTAATGATCAGTACACTAAGGCGACTTGGTTCCCCAAATTTCGTTCTTCTATGTTGAAGCGTTCGTTTGCAGTAACACTTTGAATTTTTAGGTTTCACTATGTTTTCTCCTATATTGATAGATGTACTTGGAACTCTAAATCCAACACGGTTTGTGCTAGCTTCTTGAAACTTGACACAATAAAGTAGTTTCACGTTCTATCTCTATGTTTTGTTTCCTCTTGATGTAGCCCTAAGCAGTGACTGGCGAGAAACACTTTCATGGAAAGGGGTTGCCAAGCTTCCTAAAATTACGAATCTCCAGAAATCTCAGCAAATATTTTTTCACCCAAACTAGATGATACTTTCAGGTAATGATCAGTACACTAAGGCGACTTGGTTCCCCAAATTTCGTTCTTCTATGTTGAAGCGTTCGTTTCCAGTAACACTTTGAATTTTTAGGTTTCACTCTGTTTTCTCCTATATTGATAGATGTATTTGGAACTCTAAATCCAACAGTGTTTGTGCTAGCTTCTTGAAACTTGACACAATAAAGTAGTTTCACGTTCTATCTCTACGTTTTGTTTCCTCTTGATGTAGCCCTAAGCAGTAACTGGCGAGAAACACTTTCATGGAAAGGGGTTGCCAAGCTTCCTAAAATTACGAATCTCCAGAAATCTCAGCAAATATTTTTTCACCCAAACTGAATGATACTTTCAGGTAATGATCAGTACACTAAGGCGACTTGGTTCCCCAAATTTCGTTCTTCTATGTTGAAGCGTTCGTTTGCAGTAACACTTTGAATTTTTAGGTTTCACTCTGTTTTCTCCTATATTGATAGATGTATTTGGAACTCTAAATCCAACACGGTTTGTGCTAGCTTCTTGAAACTTGACACAATAAAGTAGTTTCATGTTCTATCTCTATGTTTTGTTTCCTCTTGATGTAGCCCTAAGCAGTGACTGGCGAGAAACACTTTCATGGAAAGGGGTTGCCAGGCTTCCCAAAATTACGAATCTCCAGAAATCTCAGCAAATATTTTTTCACCCAAACTGGATGATACTTTCAGGTAATGATCAGTACACTAAGGCGACTTGGTTCCCCAAATTTCGTTCTTCTATGTTGAAGCGTTCGTTTCCAGTAACAGTTTGAATTTTTAGGTTTCACTCTGTTTTCTCCTATATTGATAGATGTATTTGGAACTCTAAATCCAACAGGGTTTGTGCTAGCTTCTTGAAACTTGACACAATAAAGTAGTTTCACGTTCTATCTCTACGTTTTGTTTCCTCTTGATGTAGCCCTAAGCAGTTACTGGCGGGAAACACTTTCATGGAAAGGGGTTGCCAAGCTTCCTAAAATTACGAATCTCCAGAAATCTCAGCAAATATTTTTTCACCCAAACTGGATGATACTTTCAGGTAATGATCAGTACACTAAGGCGACTTGGTTCCCCAAATTTCGTTCTTCTATGTTGAAGCGTTCGTTTCCAGTAACACTTTGAATTTTTAGGTTTCACTATGTTTTCTCCTATATTGATAGATGTACTTGGAACTCTAAATCCAACACGGTTTGTGCTAGCTTCTTGAAACTTGACACAATAAAGTAGTTTCACGTTCTATCTCTATGTTTTGTTTCCTCTTGATGTAGCCCTAAGCAGTGACTGGCGAGAAACACTTTCATGGAAAGGGGTTGCCAAGCTTCCTAAAATTACGAATCTCCAGAAATCTCAGCAAATATTTTTTCACCCAAACTAGATGATACTTTCAGGTAATGATCAGTACACTAAGGCGACTTGGTTCCCCAAATTTCGTTCTTCTATGTTGAAGCGTTCGTTTCCAGTAACACTTTGAATTTTTAGGTTTCACTCTGTTTTCTCCTATATTGATAGATGTATTTGGAACTCTAAATCCAACAGTGTTTGTGCTAGCTTCTTGAAACTTGACACAATAAAGTAGTTTCACGTTCTATCTCTACGTTTTGTTTCCTCTTGATGTAGCCCTAAGCAGTAACTGGCGAGAAACACTTTCATGGAAAGGGGTTGCCAAGCTTCCTAAAATTACGAATCTCCAGAAATCTCAGCAAATATTTTTTCACCCAAACTGAATGATACTTTCAGGTAATGATCAGTACACTAAGGCGACTTGGTTCCCCAAATTTCGTTCTTCTATGTTGAAGCGTTCGTTTGCAGTAACACTTTGAATTTTTAGGTTTCACTCTGTTTTCTCCTATATTGATAGATGTATTTGGAACACTAAATCCAACACGGTTTGTGCTAGCTTCTTGAAACTTGACACAATAAAGTAGTTTCATGTTCTATCTCTATGTTTTGTTTCCTCTTGATGTAGCCCTAAGCAGTGACTGGCGAGAAACACTTTCATGGAAAGGGGTTGCCAGGCTTCCCAAAATTACGAATCTCCAGAAATCTCAGCAAATATTTTTTCACCCAAACTGGATGATACTTTCAGGTAATGATCAGTACACTAAGGCGACTTGGTTCCCCAAATTTCGTTCTTCTATGTTGAAGCGTTCGTTTCCAGTAACAGTTTGAATTTTTAGGTTTCACTCTGTTTTCTCCTATATTGATAGATGTATTTGGAACTCTAAATCCAACAGGGTTTGTGCTAGCTTCTTGAAACTTGACACAATAAAGTAGTTTCACGTTCTATCTCTACGTTTTGTTTCCTCTTGATGTAGCCCTAAGCAGTTACTGGCGGGAAACACTTTCATGGAAAGGGGTTGCCAAGCTTCCTAAAATTACGAATCTCCAGAAATCTCAGCAAATATTTTTTCACCCAAACTGGATGATACTTTCAGGTAATGATCAGTACACTAAGGCGACTTGGTTCCCCAAATTTCGTTCTTCTATGTTGAAGCGTTCGTTTCCAGTAACACTTTGAATTTTTAGGTTTCACTCTGTTTTCTCCTATATTGATAGATGTATTTGGAACTCTAAATCCAACACGGTTTGTGCTGGCTTCTTGAAACATGACACAATAAAGTAGTTTCACATTCTATCTCTATGTTTTGTTTCCTCTTGATGTAGTCCAATGCAGTGACTGGCGAGAAACACTTTCATGGAAAGGGGTTGCCAAGCTTCCCAAAATTACGAATCTCCAGAAATCTCAGCAAATATTTTTTCACCCAAACTGGATGATACTTTCAGGTAATGATCAGTACACTAAGGCGACTTGGTTCCCCAAATTTCGTTCTTCTATGTTGAAGCGTTCGTTTCCAGTAACAGTTTGAATTTTTAGGTTTCACTCTGTTTTCTCCTATATTGATAGATGTATTTGGAACTCTAAATCCAACACGGTTTGTGCTAGCTTCTTGAAACATGACACAATAAAGTAGTTTCACGTTCTATCTCTATGTTTTGTTTCCTCTTGATGTAGCCCAATGCAGTGACTGGCGAGAAACACTTTCATGGAAAGGGGTTGCCAGGCTTCCCAAAATTACGAATCTCCAGAAATCTCAGCAAATATTTTTTCACCCAAACTGGATGATACTTTCAGGTAATGATCAGTACACTAAGGCGACTTGGTTCCCCAAATTTCGTTCTTCTATGTTGAAGCGTTCGTTTCTAGTAACAGTTTGAATTTTTAGGTTTCACTCTGTTTTCTCCTATATTGATAGATGTGTTTGGAACTCTAAATCCAACACGGTTTGTGCTAGGTTCTTGAAACTTGACACAATAAAGTAGTTTCACGTTCTATCTCTATGTTTTGTTTCCTCTTGATGTAGCCTTAAGCAGTGACTGGCGAGAAACACTTTCATGGAAAGGGGTTGCCAAGCTTCCTAAAATTACGAATCTCCGGAAATCTCAGCAAATATTTTTTCACCCAAACTGGATGATACTTTCAGGTAATGATCAGTACACTAAGGCGACTTGGTTCCCCAGATTTCGTTCTTCTATGTTGAAGCGTTCGTTTCCAGTAACAGTTTGAATTTTTAGGTTTCACTCTGTTTTCTCCTATATTGATAGATGTATTTGGAACTCTAAATCCAACAGGGTTTGTGCTAGCTTCTTGAAACTTGACACAATAAAGTAGTTTCAGGTTCTATCTCTACGTTTTGTTTCCTCTTGATGTAGCCCTAAGCAGTAACTGGCGAGAAACACTTTCATGGAAAGGGGTTGCCAAGCTTCCTAAAATTACGAATCTCCAGAAATCTCAGCAAATATTTTTTCACCCAAACTGAATGATACTTTCAGGTAATGATCAGTACACTAAGGCGACTTGGTTCCCCAAATTTCGTTCTTCTATGTTGAAGCGTTCGTTTGCAGTAACACTTTGAATTTTTAGGTTTCACTCTGTTTTCTCCTATATTGATAGATGTATTTGGAACTCTAAATACAACACGGTTTGTGCTAGCTTCTTGAAACTTGACACAATAAAGTAGTTTCACGTTCTATCTCTATGTTTTGTTTCCTCTTGATGTAGCCCTAAGCAGTGACTGGCGAGAAACACTTTCATGGAAAGGGGTTGCCAGGCTTCCCAAAATTACGAATCTCCAGAAATCTCAGCAAATATTTTTTCACCCAAACTGGATGATACTTTCAGGTAATGATCAGTACACTAAGGCGACTTGGTTCCCCAAATTTCGTTCTTCTATGTTGAAGCGTTCGTTTGCAGTAACAGTTTGAATTTTTAGGATTCACTCTGTTTTCTCCTATATTGATAGATGTATTTGGAACTCTAAATCCAACACGGTTTGTGCTAGCTTCTTGAAACTTGACACAATAAAGTAGTTTCACGTTCTATCTCTACGTTTTGTTTCCTCTTGATGTAGCCTTAAGCAGTGACTGGCGAGAAACACTTTCATGGAAAGGGGTTGCCAAGCTTCCTAAAATTACGAATCTCCAGAAATCTCAGCAAATATTTTTTCACCCAAACTGGATGATACTTTCATGTAATGATCAGTACACTAAGGCGACTTGGTTCCCCAAATTTCGTTCTTCTATGTTGAAGCGTTCGTTTCCAGTAACACTTTGAATTTTTAGGTTTCACTCTGTTTTCTCCTATATTGATAGATGTATTTGGAACTATAAATCCAACACGGTTTGTGCTAGCTTCTTGAAACTTGACACAATAAAGTAGTTTCACGTTCTATCTCTACGTTTTGTTTCCTCTTGATGTAGCCCTAAGCAGTTACTGGCGGGAAACACTTTCATGGAAAGGGGTTGCCAAGCTTCCTAAAATTACGAATCTCCAGAAATCTCAGCAAATATTTTTTCACCAAAACTGGATGATACTTTCAGGTAATGATCAGTACCCTAAGGCGACTTGGTTCCCCAAATTTTGTTCTTCTATGTTGAAGCGTTCGTTTGCAGTAACACTTTGAATTTTTAGGTTTCACTCTGTTTTCTCCTATATTGATAGATGTATTTGGAACTCTAAATCCAACACGGTTTGTGCTGGCTTCTTGAAACTTGACACAATAAAGTAGTTTCACGTTCTATCTCTATGTTTTGTTTCCTCTTGATGTAGCCCTAAGCAGTGACTGGCGAGAAACACTTTCATGGAAAGGGGTTGCCAGGCTTCCCAAAATTACGAATCTCCAGAAATCTCAGCAAATATTATTTCACCCAAACTGGATGATACTTTCAGGTAATGATCAGTACACTAAGGCGACTTGGTTCCCCAAATTTCGTACTTCTATGTTGAAGCGTTCGTTTCCAGTAACACTTTGAATTTTTAGGTTTCACTCTGTTTTCTCCTATATTGATAGATGTATTTGGAACTCTAAATCCAACACGGTTTGTGCTAGCTTCTTGAAACTTGACACAATAAAGTAGTTTCACGTTCTATCTCTACGTTTTGTTTCCTCTTGATGTAGCCCTAAGCAGTTACTGGCGGGAAACACTTTCATGGAAAGGGGTTGCCAAGCTTCCTAAAATTACGAATCTCCAGAAATCTCAGCAAATATTTTTTCACCCAAACTGGATGATACTTTCAGGTAATGATCAGTACACTAAGGCGACTTGGTTCCCCAAATTTTGTTCTTCTATGTTGAAGCGTTCGTTTCCAGTAACACTTTGAATTTTTAGGTTTCACTCTGTTTTCTCCTATATTGATAGATGTATTTGGAACTCTAAATCCAACACGGTTTGTGCTGGCTTCTTGAAACATGACACAATAAAGTAGTTTCACATTCTATCTCTATGTTTTGTTTCCTCTTGATGTAGTCCAATGCAGTGACTGGCGAGAAACACTTTCATGGAAAGGGGTTGCCAAGCTTCCCAAAATTACGAATCTCCAGAAATCTCAGCAAATATTTTTTCACCCAAACTGGATGATACTTTCAGGTAATGATCAGTACACTAAGGCGACTTGGTTCCCCAAATTTCGTTCTTCTATGCTGAAGCGTTCGTTTCCAGTAACAGTTTGAATTTTTAGGTTTCACTCTGTTTTCTCCTATATTGATAGATGTATTTGGAACTCTAAATCCAACACGGTTTGTGCTAGCTTCTTGAAACATGACACAATAAAGTAGTTTCACGTTCTATCTCTATGTTTTGTTTCCTCTTGATGTAGCCCAATGCAGTGACTGGCGAGAAACACTTTCATGGAAAGGGGTTGCCAGGCTTCCCAAAATTACGAATCTCCAGAAATCTCAGCAAATATTTTTTCACCCAAACTGGATGATACTTTCAAGTAATGATCAGTACACTAAGGCGACTTGGTTCCCCAAATTTCGTTCTTCTATGTTGAAGCGTTCGTTTCCAGTAACAGTTTGAATTTTTAGGTTTCACTCTGTTATCTCCTATATTGATAGATGTGTTTGGAACTCTAAATCCAACACGGTTTGTGCTAGGTTCTTGAAACTTGACACAATAAAGTAGTTTCACGTTCTATCTCTATGTTTTGTTTCCTCTTGATGTAGCCTTAAGCAGTGACTGGCGAGAAACACTTTCATGGAAAGGGGTTGCCAAGCTTCCTAAAATTACGAATCTCCAGAAATCTCAGCAAATATTTTTTCACCCAAACTGGATGATACTTTCAGGTAATGATCAGTACACTAAGGCGACTTGGTTTCCCAAATTTCGTTCTTCTATGTTGAAGCGTTCGTTTCCAGTAACACTTTGAATTTTTAGGTTTCACTCTGTTTTCTCCTATATTGATAGATGTATTTGGAACTCTAAATCCAACAGGGTTTGTGCTATCTTCTTGAAACTTGACACAATAAAGTAGATTCACGTTCTATCTCTACGTTTTGTTTCCTCTTGATGTAGCCCTAAGCAGTAACTGGCGAGAAACACTTTCATGGAAAGGGGTTGCCAAGCTTCCTAAAATTACGAATCTCCAGAAATCTCAGCAAATATTTTTTCACCCAAACTGAATGATACTTTCAGGTAATGATCAGTACACTAAGGCGACTTGGTTCCCCAAATTTCGTTCTTCTATGTTGAAGCGTTCGTTTGCAGTAACAGTTTGAATTTTTAGGATTCACTCTGTTTTCTCCTATATTGATAGATGTATTTGGAACTCTAAATCCAACACGGTTTGTGCTAGCTTCTTGAAACTTGACACAATAAAGTAGTTTCACGTTCTATCTCTACGTTTTGTTTCCTCTTGATGTAGCCTTAAGCAGTGACTGGCGAGAAACACTTTCATGGAAAGGGGTTGCCAAGCTTCCTAAAATTACGAATCTCCAGAAATCTCAGCAAATATTTTTTCACCCAAACTGGATGATACTTTCAGGTAATGATCAGTACACTAAGGCGACTTGGTTCCCCAAATTTCGTTCTTCTATGTTGAAGCGTTTGTTTCCAGTAACAGTTTGAATTTTTAGGTTTCACTCTGTTTTCTCCTATATTGATAGATGTATTTGGAACTCTAAATCCAACAGGGTTTGTGCTAGCTTCTTGAAACTTGACACAATAAAGTAGTTTCACGTTCTATCTCTACGTTTTGTTTCCTCTTGATGTAGCCCTAAGCAGTTACTGGCGGGAAACACTTTCATGGAAAGGGGTTGCCAAGCTTCCTAAAATTACGAATCTCCAGAAATCTCAGCAAATATTTTTTCACCCAAACTGGATGATACTTTCAGGTAATGATCAGTACACTAAGGCGACTTGGTTCCCCAAATTTCGTTCTTCTATGTTGAAGCGTTCGTTTGCAGTAACACTTTGAATTTTTAGGTTTCACTCTGTTTTCTCCTATATTGATAGATGTGTTTGGAACTCTAAATCCAACACGGTTTGTGCTAGCTTCTTGAAACTTGAAGCAATAAAGTACTTTCTCGTTCTATCTCTATGTTTTGTTTCCTCTTGATGTAGCCCTAAGCAGTGACTGGCGAAAAACACTTTCATGGAAAGGGGTTGTCAAGCTTCCAAAAATTAGGAATCTCCAGAATTCTCAGCAAATATTTTTTCACCCAAACTGGATGATACTTTCAGGTAATGCTCAGTACACTAAGCCCTCTTGCTTCTCCAAATTTCGTACTTCTATGTTGAAGCGTTCGTTTCCACTAACAGTTTGAATTTTTAGGTTACACTCTGTTTTCTCCTATATTGATAGATGTATTAGGAACTCTAAATCCCACACGGTTTGTGCTAGCTTCTTGAAACTTGAAACAATAAAGTAGTTTCACATTCTATCTCTATGTTTTGTTTCCTCTATGTTTTGTTTCCTCTTGATGCTAGCTTCTTGAAACTTGAAACAATAAAGTAGTTTCAAGTACTGTCTCTATGTTTTGTTTCCTCTTGATGTAACCCTAAGCAGTGACTGGCGAGAAACACTTTCATGGAAAGGGGTTGCCAAGCTTCCCAAAATTACGAATCTCCAGAAATCTCAGCAAATATTTTTTCACCCAAACTGGATGATACTTTCAGGTAATGATCAGTACACTAAGGCGACTTGGTTCCCCAAATTTCGTTCTTCTATGTTGAAGCGTTCGTTTCCAGTAACAGTTTGAATTTTTAGGTTTCACTCTGTTTTCTCCTATATTGATAGATGTATTTGGAACTCTAAATCCAACACGGTTTGTGCTAGCTTCTTGAAACTTGACACAATAAAGTAGTTTCACGTTCTATCTCTATGTTTTGTTTCCTCTTGATGTAGCCTTAAGCAGTGACTGGCGAGAAACACTTTCATGGAAAGGGGTTGCCAAGCTTCCTAAAATTACGAATCTCCTGAAATCTCAGCAAATATTTTTTCACCCAAACTGGATGATACTTTCAGGTAATGATCAGTACACTAAGCCGACTTGATTCCCCAATCTTCGTTCTTCTATGTTGAAGCGTTCGTTTCCAGTAACAGTTTGAATTTTTAGGTTTCACTCTGTTTTCTCCTATATTGATACATGTATTTGGAACTCTAAATCCAACACGGTTTGTGCTAGCTTCTTGAAACTTGAAGCAATAAAGTACTTTCTCGTTCTATCTCTATGTTTTGTTTCCTCTTGATGTAGTCCTAAGCAGTGACTGGCGAAAAACACTTTCATGGAAAGGGGTTGTCAAGCTTCCAAAAATTAGGAATCTCCAGAAATCTCAGCAAATATTTTTTCACCCAAACTGGATGATACTTTCAGGTAATGCTCAGTACACTAAGCCCTCTTGCTTCTCCAAATTTCGTACTTCTATGTTGAAGCGTTCGTTTCCACTAACAGTTTGAATTTTTAGGTTACACTCTGTTTTCTCCTATATTGATAGATGTATTAGGAACTCTAAATCCCACACGGTTTGTGCTAGCTTCTTGAAACTTGAAACAATAAAGTAGTTTCACATTCTATCTCTATGTTTTGTTTCCTCTATGTTTTGTTTCCTCTTGATGCTAGCTTCTTGAAACTTGAAACAATAAAGTAGTTTCAAGTACTGTCTCTATGTTTTGTTTCCTCTTGATGTAACCCTAACCAGTGACTGGCGAGAAACACTTTCATGGAAAGGGGTTGCCAAGCTTCCCAAAATTACGAATCTCCAGAAATCTCAGCAAATATTTTTTCACCCAAACTGGATGATACTTTCAGGTAATGATCAGTACACTAAGGCGACTTGGTTCCCCAAATTTCGTTCTTCTATGTTGAAGCGTTCGTTTCCAGTAACAGTTTGAATTTTTAGGTTTCACTCTGTTTTCTCCTATATTGATAGATGTATTTGGAACTCTAAATCCAACACGGTTTGTGCTAGCTTCTTGAAACTTGACACAATAAAGTAGTTTCACGTTCTATCTCTATGTTTTGTTTCCTCTTGATGTAGCCTTAAGCAGTGACTGGCGAGAAACACTTTCATGGAAAGGGGTTGCCAAGCTTCCTAAAATTACGAATCTCCAGAAATCTCAGCAAATATTTTTTCACCCAAACTGGATGATACTTTCAGGTAATGATCAGTACACTAAGGCGACTTGGTTCCCCAAATTTCGTTCTTCTATGTTGAAGCGTTCGTTTCCAGTAACACTTTGAATTTTTAGGTTTCACTCTGTTTTCTCCTATATTGATAGATGTATTTGGAACTCTAAATCCAACACGGTTTGTGCTAGCTTCTTGAAACTTGACACAATAAAGTAGTTTCACGTTCTATCTCTACGTTTTGTTTCCTCTTGATGTAGCCCTAAGCAGTTACTGGCGGGAAACACTTTCATGGAAAGGGGTTGCCAAGCTTCCTAAAATTACGAATCTCCAGAAATCTCAGCAAATATTTTTTCACCCAAACTGGATGATACTTTCAGGTAATGATCAGTACCCTAAGGCGACTTGGTTCCCCAAATTTTGTTCTTCTATGTTGAAGCGTTCGTTTGCAGTAACACTTTGAATTTTTAGGTTTCACTCTGTTTTCTCCTATATTGATAGATGTATTTGGAACTCTAAATCCAACACGGTTTGTGCTAGCTTCTTGAAACTTGACACAATAAAGTAGTTTCACATTCTATCTCTATGTTTTGTTTCCTCTTGATGTAGCCCTAAGCAGTGACTGGCGAGAAACACTTTCATGGAAAGGGGTTGCCAGGCTTCCCAAAATTATGAATCTCCAGAAATCTCAGCAAATATTTTTTCACCCAAACTGGATGATACTTTCAGGTAATGATCAGTACACTAAGGCGACTTGGTTCCCCAAATTTCGTTCTTCTATGTTGAAGCGTTCGTTTCCAGTAACACTTTGAATTTTTAGGTTTCACTCTGTTTTCTCCTATATTGATAGATGTATTTGGAACTCTAAATCCAACACGGTTTGTGCTAGCTTCTTGAAACTTGACACAATAAAGTAGTTTCACGTTCTATCTCTACGTTTTGTTTCCTCTTGATGTAGCCCTAAGCAGTTACTGGCGGGAAACACTTTCATGGAAAGGGGTTGCCAAGCTTCCTAAAATTACGAATCTCCAGAAATCTCAGCAAATATTTTTTCACCCAAACTGGATGATACTTTCAGGTAATGATCAGTACACTAAGGCGACTTGGTTCCCCAAATTTCGTTCTTCTATGTTGAAGCGTTCGTTTCCAGTAACACTTTGAATTTTTAGGTTTCACTCTGTTTTCTCCTATATTGATAGATGTATTTGGAACTCTAAATCCAACACGGTTTGTGCTGGCTTCTTGAAACATGACACAATAAAGTAGTTTCACATTCTATCTCTATGTTTTGTTTCCTCTTGATGTAGTCCAATGCAGTGACTGGCGAGAAACACTTTCATGGAAAGGGGTTGCCAAGCTTCCCAAAATTACGAATCTCCAGAAATCTCAGCAAATATTTTTTCACCCAAACTGGATGATACTTTCAGGTAATGATCAGTACACTAAGGCGACTTGGTTCCCCAAATTTCGTTCTTCTATGTTGAAGCGTTCGTTTCCAGTAACAGTTTGAATTTTTAGGTTTCACTCTGTTTTCTCCTATATTGATAGATGTATTTGGAACTCTAAATCCAACACGGTTTGTGCTAGCTTCTTGAAACATGACACAATAAAGTAGTTTCACGTTCTATCTCTATGTTTTGTTTCCTCTTGATGTAGCCCAATGCAGTGACTGGCGAGAAACACTTTCATGGAAAGGGGTTGCCAGGCTTCCCAAAATTACGAATCTCCAGAAATCTCAGCAAATATTTTTTCACCCAAACTGGATGATACTTTCAGGTAATGATCAGTACACTAAGGCGACTTGGTTCCCCAAATTTCGTTCTTCTATGTTGAAGCGTTCGTTTCCAGTAACAGTTTGAATTTTTAGGTTTCACTCTGTTTTCTCCTATATTGATAGATGTGTTTGGAACTCTAAATCCAACACGGTTTGTGCTAGGTTCTTGAAACTTGACACAATAAAGTAGTTTCACATTCTATCTCTATGTTTTGTTTCCTCTTGATGTAGCCTTAAGCAGTGACTGGCGAGAAACACTTTCATGGAAAGGGGTTGCCAAGCTTCCTAAAATTACGAATCTCCAGAAATCTCAGCAAATATTTTTTCACCCAAACTGGATGATACTTTCAGGTAATGATCAGTACACTAAGGCGACTTGGTTCCCCAAATTTCGTTCTTCTATGTTGAAGCGTTTGTTTCCAGTAACAGTTTGAATTTTTAGGTTTCACTCTGTTTTCTCCTATATTGATAGATGTATTTGGAACTCTAAATCCAACAGGGTTTGTGCTAGCTTCTTGAAACTTGACACAATAAAGTAGTTTCACGTTCTATCTCTACGTTTTGTTTCCTCTTGATGTAGCCCTAAGCAGTTACTGGCGGGAAACACTTTCATGGAAAGGGGTTGCCAAGCTTCCTAAAATTACGAATCTCCAGAAATCTCAGCAAATATTTTTTCACCCAACCTGGATGATACTTTCAGGTAATGATCAGTACACTAAGGCGACTTGGTTCCCCAAATTTCGTTCTTCTATGTTGAAGCGTTCGTTTGCAGTAACACTTTGAATTTTTAGGTTTCACTCTGTTTTCTCCTATATTGATAGATGTGTTTGGAACTCTAAATCCAACACGGTTTGTGCTAGGTTCTTGAAACTTGACACAATAAAGTAGTTTCACATTCTATCTCTACGTTTTGTTTCCTCTTGATGTAGCCCTAAGCAGTAACTGGCGAGAAACACTTTCATGGAAAGGGGTTGCCAAGCTTCCTAAAATTACGAATCTCCAGAAATCTCAGCAAATATTTTTTCACCCAAACTGGATGATACTTTCAGGTAATGATCAGTACACTAAGCCGAGTTGATTCCCCAATCTTCGTTCTTCTATGTTGAAGCGTTCGTTTCCAGTAACAGTTTGAATTTTTAGGTTTCACTCTGTTTTCTCCTATATTGATACATGTATTTGGAACTCTAAATCCAACACGGTTTGTGCTAGCTTCTTGAAACTTGAAGCAATAAAGTACTTTCTCGTTCTATCTCTATGTTTTGTTTCCTCTTGATGTAGCCCTAAGCAGTGACTGGCGAAAAACACTTTCATGGAAAGGGGTTGTCAAGCTTCCAAAAATTAGGAATCTCCAGAAATCTCAGCAAATATTTTTTCACCCAAACTGGATGATACTTTCAGGTAATGCTCAGTACACTAAGCCCTCTTGCTTCTCCAAATTTTGTACTTCTATGTTGAAGCGTTCGTTTCCACTAACAGTTTGAATTTTTAGGTTACACTCTGTTTTCTCCTATATTGATAGATGTATTAGGAACTCTAAATCCCACACGGTTTGTGCTAGCTTCTTGAAACTTGAAACAATAAAGTAGTTTCACATTCTATCTCTATGTTTTGTTTCCTCTATGTTTTGTTTCCTCTTGATGCTAGCTTCTTGAAACTTGAAACAATAAAGTAGTTTCAAGTACTGTCTCTATGTTTTGTTTCCTCTTGATGTAACCCTAAGCAGTGACTGGCGAGAAACACTTTCATGGAAAGGGGTTGCCAAGCTTCCCAAAATTACGAATCTCCAGAAATCTCAGCAAATATTTTTTCACCCAAACTGGATGATACTTTCAGGTATGATCAGTACACTAAGGCGACTTGGTTCCCCAAATTTCGTTCTTCTATGTTGAAGCGTTCGTTTCCAGTAACAGTTTGAATTTTTAGGTTTCACTCTGTTTTCTCCTATATTGATAGATGTATTTGGAACTCTAAATCCAACACGGTTTGTGCTAGCTTCTTGAAACATGACACAATAAAGTAGTTTCACGTTCTATCTCTATGTTTTGTTTCCTCTTGATGTAGCCCAATGCAGTGACTGGCGAGAAACACTTTCATGGAAAGGGGTTGCCAGGCTTCCCAAAATTACGAATCTCCAGAAATCTCAGCAAATATTTTTTCACCCAAACTGGATGATACTTTCAGGTAATGATCAGTACACTAAGGCGACTTGGTTCCCCAAATTTCGTTCTTCTATGTTGAAGCGTTCGTTTCCAGTAACACTTTGAATTTTTAGGTTTCACTCTGTTTTCTCCTATATTGATAGATGTATTTGGAACTCTAAATCCAACAGGGTTTGTGCTAGCTTCTTGAAACTTGACACAATAAAGTAGTTTCACGTTCTATCTCTACGTTTTGTTTCCTCTTGATGTAGCCCTAAGCAGTAACTGGCGAGAAACACTTTCATGGAAAGGGGTTGCCAAGCTTCCTAAAATTACGAATCTCCAGAAATCTCAGCAAATATTTTTTCACCCAAACTGAATGATACTTTCAGGTAATGATCAGTACACTAAGGCGACTTGGTTCCCCAAATTTCGTTCTTCTATGTTGAAGCGTTCGTTTGCAGTAACACTTTGAATTTTTAGGTTTCACTCTGTTTTCTCCTATATTGATAGATGTATTTGGAACTCTAAATCCAACACGGTTTGTGCTAGCTTCTTGAAACTTGACACAATAAAGTAGTTTCACGTTCTATCTCTATGTTTTGTTTCCTCTTGATGTAGCCCTAAGCAGTGACTGGCGAGAAACACTTTCATGGAAAGGGGTTGCCAGGCTTCCCAAAATTACGAATCTCCAGAAATCTCAGCAAATATTTTTTCACCCAAACTGGATGATACTTTCAGGTAATGATCAGTACACTAAGGCGACTTGGTTCCCCAAATTTCGTTGTTCTATGTTGAAGCGTTCGTTTCCAGTAACAGTTTGAATTTTTAGGTTTCACTCTGTTTTCTCCTATATTGATAGATGTATTAGGAACTCTAAATCCAACACGGTTTGTGATAGCTTCTTGAAACTTGACACAATAAAGCAGTTTCACGTTCTATCTCTATGTTTTGTTTCCTCTTGATGTAGCCCTAAGCAGTGACTGGCGAGAAACACTTTCATGGAAAGGGGTTGCCAAGCTTCCTAAAATTACGAATCTCCAGAAATCTCAGCAAATATTTTTTCACCCAAACTAGATGATACTTTCAGGTAATGATCAGTACACTAAGGCGACTTGGTTCCCCAAATTTCGTTCTTCTATGTTGAAGCGTTCGTTTCCACTAACAGTTTGAATTTTTAGGTTACACTCTGTTTTCTCCTATATTGATAGATGTATTAAATCCCACACGGTTTGTGCTAGCTTGTTGAAACTTGAAACAATAAAGTAGTTTCACATTCTATCTCTATGTTTTGTTTCCTCTATGTTTTGTTTCCTCTTGATGCTAGCTTCTTGAAACTTGAAACAATAAAGTAGTTTCAAGTACTGTCTCTATGTTTTGTTTCCTCTTGATGTAACCCTAAGCAGTGACTGGCGAGAAATACTTACATTGAAAGGGATTGCCAAGCTTCCAAAGATAAGAATCTCCAGAAATCTCAGCAAATATTTTTTCACCCAAACTGGATGATACTTTCAGGTAATGATCAGTACACTAAGGCGACTTGGTTTCCCAAATTTCGTTCTTCTATGTTGAAGCGTTCGTTTCCAGTAACACTTTGAATTTATAGGTTTCACTCTGTTTTCTCCTATATTGATAGATGTATTTGGAACTCTAAATCCAACACGGTTTGTGCTAGGTTCTTGAAACTTGACACAATAAAGTAGTTTCACGTTCTATCTCTATAGTTTCTTTCCTCTTGATGTAGCCATAAGCAGTAACTGGCGAGAAACACTTTCATGGAAAGGGGTTGCCAAGCTTCCCAAAATTACGAATCTCCAGAAATCTCAGCAAATATTTTTTCACCCAAACTGGATGATACTTTCAGGTAATGATCAGTACACTAAGGCGACTTGGTTTCCCAAATTTCGTTCTTCTATGTTGAAGCGTTCGTTTCCAGTAACACTTTGAATTTATAGGTTTCACTCTGTTTTCTCCTATATTGATAGATGTATTTGGAACTCTAAATCCAACACGGTTTGTGCTAGGTTCTTGAAACTTGACACAATAAAGTAGTTTCACGTTCTATCTCTATGGTTTCTTTCCTCTTGATGTAGCCATAAGCAGTAACTGGCGAGAAACACTTTCATGGAAATGGGTTGCCAAGCTTCCTAAAATTACGAATCTCCAGAAATCTCAGCAAATATTTTTTCACCCAAACTGGATGATACTTTCAGGTAATGATCAGTACACTAAGCCGACTTGGTTCCCCAATCTTCGTTCTTCTATGTTGAAGCGTTCGTTTCCAGTAACAGTTTGAATTTTTAGGTTTCACTCTGTTTTCTCCTATATTGATACATGTATTTGGAACTCTAAATCCAACACGGTTTGTGCTAGCTTCTTGAAACTTGAAGCAATAAAGTACTTTCTCGTTCTATCTCTATGTTTTGTTTCCTCTTGATGTAGCCCTAAGCAGTGACTGGCGAGAAACACTTTCATGGAAAGGGGTTGTCAAGCTTCCAAATATTAGGAATCTCCAGAAATCTCAGCAAATATTTTTTCACCCAAACTGGATGATACTTTCAGGTAATGCTCAGTACACTAAGCCCTCTTGCTTCTCCAAATTTCGTACTTCTATGTTGAAGAGTTCGTTTCCACTAACAGTTTGAATTTTTAGGTTTCACTCTGTTTTCTCCTATATTGACACATGTATTTGGAACTCTAAATCCAACACGGTTTGTGCTAGCTTCTTGAAACTTGAAACAATAAAGTGGTTTCTCGTTCTATCTCTATGTTTTGTTTCCTCTTGATGTAGCCCTAAGCAGTGACTGGCGAGAAACACTTTCATGGAAAGGGGTTGTCAAGCTTCTAAAAATTAGGAATCTCCAGAAATCTCAGCAAATATTTTTTCACCCAAACTGGATGATACTTTCAGGTAATGCTCAGTACACTAAGCCCTCTTGCTTCTCCAAATTTCATACTTCTATGTTGAAGCGTTCGTTTCCAGTAACAGTTTGAATTTTTAGGTTACACTCTGTTTTCTCCTATATTGATAGATGTATTAGGAACTCTAAATCCCACACGGTTTGTGCTAGCTTCTTGAAACTTGAAACAATAAAGTAGTTTCACTTTCTATCTCTATGTTTTGTTTCCTCTTGATGTAGCCCTAAGCAGTGACAGGCAAGAAACACTTTCATGGAAAGGGGTTGCCAAGCTTCCAAATATTACGAATCTCCGGAAATCTCAGCAAATATTTTTTCACCCAAACTGGATGATACTTTCAGGTAATGATCAGTATACTAAGGCGACTTGGTTCCCCAAATTTCGTTCTTCTATTTTGAAGCGTTCGTTTCCATTAACAGTTTGAATTTTTAGGTTTCACTCTGTTCGCTCCAATATTGATAGATGTATTTGGAACTCTAAATCCAACACGGTTTGTGCTAGCTTCTTGAAACTTGAAACAATAAAGTAGTTTCAAGTTCTGTCTCTATGTTTTGTTTCCTCTTGATGTAGCCCTAAGCAGTGACTGGCGAGAAACACTTTCATGGAAAGGGGTTGCCAGGCTTCCCAAAATTACGAATCTCCAGAAATCTCAGCAAATATTTTTTCACCCAAACTGGATGATACTTTCACGTAATGATCAGTACACTAAGGCGACTTGGTTCCCCAAATTTCGTTCTTCTATGTTGAAGCGTTCGTTTCCAGTAACAGTTTGAATTTTTAGGTTTCACTCTGTTTTCTCCTATATTGATAGATGTATTTGGAACTCTAAATCCTACACGGTTTGTGCTAGCTTCTTGAAACATGACACAATAAAGTAGTTTCACGTTCTATCTCTATGTTTTGTTTCCTCTTGATGTAGCCCAATGCAGTGACTGGCGAGAAACACTTTCATGGAAAGGGGTTGCCAGGCTTCCCAAAATTACGAATCTCCAGAAATCTCAGCAAATATTTTTTCACCCTAACTGGATGATACTTTCAGGTAATGATCAGTACACTAAGGCGACTTGGTTCCCCAAATTTCGTTCTTCTATGTTGAAGCGTTCGTTTCCAGTAACAGTTTGAATTTTTAGGTTTCACTCTGTTTTCTCCTATATTGATAGATGTGTTTGGAACTCTAAATCCAACACGGTTTGTGCTAGATTCTTGAAACTTGACACAATAAAGTAGTTTCACGTTCTATCTCTATGTTTTGTTTCCTCTTGATGTAGCCCAATGCAGTGACTGGCGAGAAACACTTTCATGGAAATGGGTTGCCAAGCTTCCTAAAATTACGAGTCTCCAGAAATCTCAGCAAATATTTTTTTCACCCAAACTGGATGATACTTTCAGGTAATGATCAGTACACTAAGGCGACTTGGTTCCCCAAATTTCGTTCTTCTATGTTGAAGCGTTCGTTTCCAGTAACACTTTGAATTTTTAGGTTTCACTCTGTTTTTTCCTATATTGATAGATGTATATGGAACTCTAAATCCAACAGGGTTTGTGCTAGCTTCTTGAACTTGACACAATAAAGTAGTTTCACGTTCTATCTCTACGTTTTGTTTCCTCTTGATGTAGCCCTAAGCAGTTACTGGCGGGAAACACTTTCATGGAAAGGGGTTGCCAAGCTTCCTAAAATTACGAATCTCCAGAAATCTCAGCAAATATTTTTTCACCCAAACTGGATGATACTTTCAGGTAATGATCAGTACACTAAGGCGACTTGGTTCCCCAAATTTCGTTCTTCTATGTTGAAGCGTTCGTTTGCAGTAACAGTTTGAATTTTTAGTTTCACTCTGTTTTCTCCTATATTGATAGATGTATTTGGAACTCTAAATCCAACACGGTTTGTGCTGGCTTCTTGAAACATGACACAATAAAGTAGTTTCACGTTCTATCTCTATGTTTTGTTTCCTCTTGATGTAGCCCAATGCAGTGACTGGCGAGAAACACTTTCATGGAAAGGGGTTGCCAGGCTTCCCAAAATTACGAATCTCCAGAAATCTCAGCAAATATTTTTTCACCCAAACTGGATGATACTTTCAGGTAATGATCAGTACACTAAGGCGACTTGGTTCCCCAAATTTCGTTCTTCTATGTTGAAGAGTTCGTTTCCAGTAACAGTTTGAATTTTTAGGTTTCACTCTGTTTTCTCCTATATTGATAGATGTATTTGGAACTCTAAATCCAACACGGTTTGTGCTAGCTTCTTGAAACATGACACAATAAAGTAGTTTCACGTTCTATCTCTATGTTTTGTTTCCTCTTGATGTAGCCCAATGCAGTGACTGGCGAGAAACACTTTCATGGAAAGGGGTTGCCAGGCTTCCCAAAATTACGAATCTCCAGAAATCTCAGCAAATATTTTTTCACCCAAACTGGATGATACTTTCAGGTAATGATCAGTACACTAAGGCGACTTGGTTCCCCAAATTTCGTTCTTCTATGTTGAAGCGTTCGTTTCCAGTAACAGTTTGAATTTTTAGGTTTCACTCTGTTTTCTCCTATATTGATAGATGTGTTTGGAACTCTAAATCCAACACGGTTTGTGCTAGGTTCTTGAAACTTGACACAATAAAGTAGTTTCACGTTCTATCTCTATGTTTTGTTTCCTCTTGATGTAGCCTTAAGCAGTGACTGGCGAGAAACACTTTCATGGAAAGGGGTTGCCAAGCTTCCTAAAATTACGAATCTCCAGAAATCTCAGCAAATATTTTTTCACCCAAACTGGATGATACTTTCAGGTAATGATCAGTACACTAAGGCGACTTGGTTCCCCAAATTTCATTCTTCTATGTTGAAGCGTTCGTTTCCAGTAACACTTTGAATTTTTAGGTTTCACTCTGTTTTCTCCTATATTGATAGATGTATTTGGAACTCTAAATCCAACACGGTTTGTGCTAGCTTCTTGAAACTTGACACAATAAAGTAGTTTCACGTTCTATCTCTATGTTTTGTTTCCTCTTGATGTAGCCCTAAGCAGTGACTGGTGAGAAACACTTTCATGGAAAGGGGTTGACAGGCTTCCCAAAATTACGAATCTCCAGAAATCTCAGCAAATATTTTTTCACCCAAACTGGATGATACTTTCAGGTAATGATCAGTACACTAAGGCGACTTGGTTCCCCAAATTTCGTTCTTCTATGTTGAAGCGTTCGTTTCCAGTAACAGTTTGAATTTTTAGGTTTCACTCTGTTTTCTCCTATATTGATAGATGTATTTGGAACTCTAAATCCAACACGGTTTGTGCTAGCTTCTTGAAACTTGACACAATAAAGTAGTTTCACGTTCTATCTCTATGTTTTGTTTCCTCTTGATGTAGCCTTAAGCAGTGACTGGCGAGAAACACTTTCATGGAAAGGGGTTGCCAAGCTTCCTAAAATTACGAATCTCCAGAAATCTCAGCAAATATTTTTTCACCCAAACTGGATGATACTTTCAGGTAATGATCAGTACACTAAGGCGACTTGGTTCCCCAAATTTCGTTCTTCTATGTTGAAGCGTTCGTTTCCAGTAACAGTTTGAATTTTTAGGTTTCACTCTGTTTTCTCCTATATTGATAGATGTATTTGGAACTCTAAATCCAACAGGGTTTGTGCTAGCTTCTTGAACTTGACACAATAAAGTAGTTTCACGTTCTATCTCTACGTTTTGTTTCCTCTTGATGTAGCCCTAAGCAGTTACTGGCGGGAAACACTTTCATGGAAAGGGGTTGCCAAGCTTCCTAAAATTACGAATCTCCAGAAATCTCAGCAAATATTTTTTCACCCAAACTGGATGATACTTTCAGGTAATGATCAGTACACTAAGGCGACTTGGTTCCCCAAATTTCGTTCTTCTATGTTGAAGCGTTCGTTTGCAGTAACAGTTTGAATTTTTAGGTTTCACTCTGTTTTCTCCTATATTGATAGATGTATTTGGAACTCTAAATCCAACACGGTTTGTGCTGGCTTCTTGAAACATGACACAATAAAGTAGTTTCACGTTCTATATCTATGTTTTGTTTCCTCTTGATGTAGCCCAATGCAGTGACTGGAGAGAAACACTTTCATGGAAAGGGGTTGCCAGGCTTCCCAAAATTACGAATCTCCAGAAATCTCAGCAAATATTTTTTCACCCAAACTGGATGATACTTTCAGGTAATGATCAGTACACTAAGGCGACTTGGTTCCCCAAATTTCGTTCTTCTATTTTGAAGCGTTCGTTTCCAGTAAAAGTTTGAATTTTTAGGTTTCACTCTGTTTTCTCCTATATTGATAGATGTATTTGGAACTCTAAATCCAACACGGTTTGTGCTAGCTTCTTGAAACATGACACAATAAAGTAGTTTCACGTTCTATCTCTATGTTTTGTTTCCTCTTGATGTAGCCCAATGCAGTGACTGGCGAGAAACACTTTCATGGAAAGGGGTTGCCAGGCTTCCCAAAATTACGAAACTCCAGAAATCTCAGCAAATATTTTTTCACCCAAACTGGATGATACTTTCAGGTAATGATCAGTACACTAAGGCGACTTGGTTCCCCAAATTTCGTTCTTCTATGTTGAAGCGTTCGTTTCCAGTAACAGTTTGAATTTTTAGGTTTCACTCTGTTTTCTCCTATATTGATAGATGTATTTGGAACTCTAAATCCAACAGGGTTTGTGCTAGCTTCTTGAAACTTGACACAATAAAGTAGTTTAAAGTTCTATCTCTATGTTTTGTTTCCTCTTGATGTAGCCCTAAGCAGTTACTGGCGAGAAACACTTTCATGGAAAGGGGTTTCCAAGCTTCCCAAAATTACGAATCTCCAGAAATCTCAGCAAATATTTTTTCACCCAAACTGGATGATACTTTCAGGTAATGATCAGTACACTAAGGCGACTTGGTTCCCCAAATTTCGTTCTTCTATGTTGAAGCGTTCGTTTCCAGTAACAGTTTGAATTTTTAGGTTTCACTCTGTTTTCTCCTATATTGATAGATGTATTTGGAACTCTAAATCCAACACGGTTTTTGCTAGCTTCTTGAAACATGACACAATAAAGTAGTTTCACGTTCTATCTCTATGTTTTGTTTCCTCTTTATGTAGCCCAATGCAGTGACTGGCGAGAAACACTTTCATGGAAAGGGGTTGCCAGGCTTCCCAAAATTACGAATCTCCAGAAATCTCAGCAAATATTTTTTCACCCAAACTGGATGATACTTTCAGGTAATGATCAGTACACTAAGGCGACTTGGTTCCCCAAATTTCGTTCTTCTATGTTGAAGCGTTCGTTTCCAGTAACAGTTTGAATTTTTAGGTTTCACTCTGTTTTCTCCTATATTGATAGATGTGTTTGGAACTCTAAATCCAACACGGTTTGTGCTAGGTTCTTGAAACTTGACACAATAAAGTAGTTTCACGTTCTATCTCTATGTTTTGTTTCCTCTTGATGTAGCCTTAAGCAGTGACTGGCGAGAAACACTTTCATGGAAAGGGGTTGCCAAGCTTCCTAAAATTACGAATCTCCAGAAATCTCAGCAAATATTTTTTCACCCAAACTGGATGATACTTTCAGGTAATGATCAGTACACTAAGGCGACTTGGTTCCCCAAATTTCGTTCTTCTATGTTGAAGCGTTCGTTTCCAGTAACACTTTGAATTTTTAGGTTTCACTCTGTTTTCTCCTATATTGATAGATGTATTTGGAACTCTAAATCCAACAGGGTTTGTGCTAGCTTCTTGAAACTTGACACAATAAAGTAGTTTCACGTTCTATCTCTACGTTTTGTTTCCTCTTCATGTAGCCCTAAGCAGTAACTGGCGAGAAACACTTTCATGGAAAGGGGTTGCCAAGCTTCCTAAAATTACGAATCTCCAGAAATCTCAGCAAATATTTTTTCACCCAAACTGAATGATACTTTCAGGTAATGATCAGTACACTAAGGCGACTTGGTTCCCCAAATTTCGTTCTTCTATGTTGAAGCGTTCGTTTGCAGTAACACTTTGAATTTTTAGGTTTCACTCTGTTTTCTCCTATATTGATAGATGTATTTGGAACTCTAAATCCAACACGGTTTGTGCTAGCTTCTTGAAACTTGACACAATAAAGTAGTTTCACGTTCTATCTCTATGTTTTGTTTCCTCTTGATGTAGCCCTAAGCAGTGACTGGCGAGAAACACTTTCATGGAAAGGGGTTGCCAGGCTTCCCAAAATTACGAATCTCCAGAAATCTCAGCAAATATTTTTTCACCCAAACTGGATGATACTTTCAGGTAATGATCAGTACACTAAGGCGACTTGGTTCCCCAAATTTCGTTCTTCTATGTTGAAGCGTTCGTTTCCAGTAAGAGTTTGAATTTTTAGGTTTCACTCTGTTTTCTCCTATATTGATAGATGTATTTGGAACTCTAAATCCAACAGGGTTTGTGCTAGCTTCTTGAAACTTGACACAATAAAGTAGTTTCACGTTCTATCTCTACGTTTTGTTTCCTCTTGATGTAGCCCTAAGCAGTTACTGGCGGGAAACACTTTCATGGAAAGGGGTTGCCAAGCTTCCTAAAATTACGAATCTCCAGAAATCTCAGCAAATATTTTTTCACCCAAACTGGATGATACTTTCAGGTAATGATCAGTACACTAAGGCGACTTGGTTCCCCAAATTTCGTTCTTCTATGTTGAAGCGTTCGTTTCCAGTAACACTTTGAATTTTTAGGTTTCACTCTGTTTTCTCCTATATTGATAGATGTATTTGGAACTCTAAATCCAACACGGTTTGTGCTAGCTTCTTGAAACTTGACACAATAAAGTAGTTTCACGTTCTATCTCTATGTTTTGTTTCCTCTTGATGTAGCCCTAAGCAGTGACTGGCGAGAAACACTTTCATGGAAAGGGGTTGCCAGGCTTCCCAAAATTACGAATCTCCAGAAATCTCAGCAAATATTTTTTCACCCAAACTGGATGATACTTTCAGGTAATGATCAGTACACTAAGGCAACTTGGTTCCCCAAATTTCGTTCTTCTATGTTGAAGCGTTCGTTTCCAGTAACAGTTTGAATTTTTAGGTTTCACTCTGTTTTCTCCTATATTGATAGATGTATTTGGAACTCTAAATCCAACACGGTTTGTGCTAGCTTCTTGAAACTTGACACAATAAAGTAGTTTCACGTTCTATCTCTATGTTTTGTTTCCTCTTGATGTAGTCTTAAGCAGTAGCTGGCGAGAAACACTTTCATGGAAAGGGGTTGCCAAGCTTCCTAAAATTACGAATCTCCAGAAATCTCAGCAAATATTTTTTCACCCAAACTGGATGATACTTTCAGGTAATGATCAGTACACTAAGGCGACTTGGTTCCCCAAATTTCGTTCTTCTATGTTGAAGCGTTCGTTTCCAGTAACACTTTGAATTTTTAGGTTTCACTCTGTTTTCTCCTATATTGATAGATGTATTTGGAACACTAAATCCAACACGGTTTGTGCTAGCTTCTTGAAACTTGACACAATAAAGTAGTTTCACGTTCTATCTCTACGTTTTGTTTCCTCTTGATGTAGCCCTAAGCAGTTACTGGCGGGAAACACTTTCATGGAAAGGGGTTGCCAAGCTTCCTAAAATTACGAATCTCCAGAAATCTCAGCAAATATTTTTTCACCCAAACTGGATGATACTTTCAGGTAATGATCAGTACACTAAGGCGACTTGGTTCCCCAAATTTCGTTCTTCTATGTTGAAGCGTTCGTTTGCAATAACAGTTTGAATTTTTAGGTTTCACTCTGTTTTCTCCTATATTGATAGATGTATTTGGAACTCTAAATCCAACACGGTTTGTGCTGGCTTCTTGAAACATGACACAATAACGTAGTTTCACGTTCTATCTCTATGTTTTGTTTCCTCTTGATGTAGCCCAATGCAGTCACTGGCGAGAAACACTTTCATAGAAAGGGGTTGCCAGGCTTCCCAAAATTACGAATCTCCAGAAATCTCAGCAAATATTTTTTCACCCAAACTGGATGATACTTTCAGGTAATGATCAGTACACTAAGGCGACTTGGTTCCCCAAATTTCGTTCTTCTATGATGAAGCGTTCGTTTCCAGTAACAGTTTGAATTTTTAGGTTTCACTCTGTTTTCTCTTATATTGATAGATGTATTTGGAACTCTAAATCCAACACGGTTTGTGCTAGCTTCTTGAAACATGACACAATAAAGTAGTTTCACGTTCTATCTCTATGTTTTGTTTCCTCTTTATGTAGCCCAATGCAGTGACTGGCGAGAAACACTTTCATGGAAAGGGGTTGCCAAGCTTCCTAAAATTACGAATCTCCAGAAATCTCAGCAAATATTTTTTCACCCAAACTGGATGATACTTTCAGGTAATGATCAGTACACTAAGGCGACTTGGTTCCCCAAATTTCGTTCTTCTATGTTGAAGCGTTCGTTTCCAGTAACACTTTGAATTTTTAGGTTTCACTCTGTTTTCTCCTATATTGATAGATGTATTTGGAACTCTAAATCCAACAGGGTTTGTGCTAGCTGCTTGAACTTGACACAATAAAGTAGTTTCACGTTCTATCTCTACGTTTTGTTTCCTCTTGATGTAGCCCTAAGCAGTGACTGGCGAGAAACACGTTCATTGAAAGGGATTGCCAAGCTTCCAAAAATACGAATCTCCAGAAATCTCAGCAAACATTTTTTCACCCAAACTGGATGATACTTTCAGGTATTGATCAGTGCACTAAGGCGACTTGGTTCCCCAAATATCGTTCTTCTATGTGGAAGCGTTCATTTCCAGTAATAGTTTGAATTTTTAGGTTTCACTCTGTATTCTCCTATATTGATATATGTGTTTGGAACACTAAATCCAACACGGTTTGTGCTAACTTCTTGAAACCGGACACAATAAAGTAGTTTCACGTTCTATCTCTGTGTTTTGTTTCCTCTTGATGTAGCCCAATGCAGTGACTGGCGAGAAACACTTTCATGGAAAGGGGTTGCCAGGCTTCCCAAAATTACGAATCTCCAGAAATCTCAGCAAATATTTTTTCACCCAAACTGGATGATACTTTCAGGTAATGCTCAGTACACTAAGCCCTCTTGCTTCTCCAAATTTCGTACTTCTATATTGAAGCGTTCGTTTCCAGTAACAGTTTGAATTTTTAGGTTTCACTCTGTTCTCTCCAATATTGATAGATGTATTTGGAACTCTAAATCCAACACGGTTTGTGCTAGCTTCTTGAAACTTGAAACAATAAAGTAGTTTCAAGTTCTGTCTCTATGTTTTGTTTCCTCTTGATGTAACCCTAACAGTGACTGGCGAGAAATACTTACATTGAAAGGGATTGCCAAGCTTCCAAAGATAAGAATCTCCAGAAATCTCAGCAAATATTTTTTCACCCAAACTGGAAGATACTTTCAGGTAATGATCAGTACACTAAGGCGACTTGGTTTCCCAAATTTCGTTCTTCTATGTTGAAGCGTTCGTTTCCAGTAACACTTTGAATTTTTAGGTTTCACTCTGTTTTCTCCTATATTGATAGATGTATTAGGAACTCTAAATCCCACACGGTTTGTGCTAGCTTCTTGAAACTTGAAACAATAAAGTAGTTTCACTTTCTATGTCTATGTTTTGTTTCCTCTTGATGTAGCCCTAAGCAGTGACAGGCAAGAAACACTTACATGGAAAGGGGTTGCCAAGCTTCCAAATATTACGAATCTCCGGAAATCTCAGCAAATATTTTTTCACCCAAACTGGATGATACTTTCAGGTAATGATCAGTATACTAAGGCGACTTGGTTCCCCAAATTTCGTTCTTCTATTTTGAAGCGTTCGTTTCCATTAACAGTTTGAATTTTTAGGTTTCACTCTGTTCTCTCCAATATTGATAGATGTATTTGGACCTCTAAATCCAACACGGTTTGTGCTAGCTTCTTGAAACTTGAAACAATAAAGTAGTTTCAAGTTCTGTCTCTATGTTTTGTTTCCTCTTGATGTAACCCTAAGCAGTGACTGGCGAGAAATACTTACATTGAAAGGGATTGCCAAGCTTCCAAAGATAAGAATCTCCAGAAATCTCAGCAAATATTTTTTCACCCAAACTGGATGATACTTTCAGGTAATGATCAGTACACTAAGGCGACTTGGTTCCCCAAATTTCGTTCTTCTATGTTGAAGCGTTCGTTTCCAGTAACAGTTTGAATTTTTAGGTTTCACTCTGTTTTCTCCTATATTGATAGATGTATTTGGAACACTAAATCCAACACGGTTTGTGCTAGCTTCTTGAAACTTGACACAATAAAGTAGTTTCACGTTCTATCTCTATGTTTTGTTTCCTCTTGATGTAGCCTTAAGCAGTGACTGGCGAGAAACACTTTCATGGAAAGGGGTTGCCAAGCTTCCTAAAATTACGAATCTCCAGAAATCTCAGCAAATATTTTTTCACCCAAACTGGATGATACTTTCAGGTAATGATCAGTACACTAAGGCGACTTGGTTCCCCAAATTTCGTTCTTCTATGTTGAAGCGTTCGTTTCCAGTAACACTTTGAATTTTTAGGTTTCACTCTGTTTTCTCCTATATTGATAGATATATTTGGAACACTAAATCCAACACGGTTTGTGCTAGCTTCTTGAAACTTGACACAATAAAGTAGTTTCACGTTCTATCTCTACGTTTTGTTTCCTCTTGATGAGGCCCTAAGCAGTTACTGGCGGGAAACACTTTCATGGAAAGGGGTTGCCAGGCTTCCCAAAATTACGAATCTCCAGAAATCTCAGCAAATATTTTTTCACCCAAACTGGATGATACTTTCAGGTAATGATCAGTACACTAAGGCGACTTGGTTCCCCAAATTTCGTTCTTCTATGTTGAAGCGTTCGTTTCCAGTAACAGTTTGAATTTTTAGGTTTCACTCTGTTTTCTCTTATATTGATAGATGTATTTGGAACTCTAAATCCAACACGGTTTGTGCTAGCTTCTTGAAACATGACACAATAAAGTAGTTTCACGTTCTATCTCTACGTTTTGTTTCCTCTTGATGTAGACCAATGCAGTGACTGGCGAGAAACACTTTCATGGAAAGGGGTTGCCAGGCTTCCCAAAATTACGAATCTCCAGAAATCTCAGCAAATATTTTTTCACCCAAACTGGATGATACTTTCAGGTAATGATCAGTACACTAAGGCGACTTGGTTCCCCAAATTTCGTTCTTCTATGTTGAAGCGTTCGTTTCCAGTAACAGTTTGAATTTTTAGGTTTCACTCTGTTTTCTCCTATATTGATAGATGTGTTTGGAACTCTAAATCCAACACGGTTTGTGCTAGCTTCTTGAAACTTGACACAATAAAGTAGTTTCACGTTCTATCTCTATGTTTTGTTTCCTCTTGATGTAGCCTTAAGCAGTGACTGGCGAGAAACACTTTCATGGAAAGGGGTTGCCAAGCTTCCTAAAATTACGAATCTCCAGAAATCTCAGCAAATATTTTTTCACCCAAACTAGATGATACTTTCAGGTAATGATCAGTACACTAAGGCGACTTGGTTCCCCAAATTTCGTTCTTCTATGTTGAAGCGTTCGTTTCCAGTAACACTTTGAATTTTTAGGTTTCACTCTGTTTTCTCCTATATTGATAGATGTATTTGGAACTCTAAATCCAACAGTGTTTGTGCTAGCTTCTTGAAACTTGACACAATAAAGTAGTTTCACGTTCTATCTCTACGTTTTGTTTCCTCTTCATGTAGCCCTAAGCAGTAACTGGCGAGAAACACTTTCATGGAAAGGGGTTGCCAAGCTTCCTAAAATTACGAATCTCCAGAAATCTCAGCAAATATTTTTTCACCCAAACTGAATGATACTTTCAGGTAATGATCAGTACACTAAGGCGACTTGGTTCCCCAAATTTAGTTCTTCTATGTTGAAGCGTTCGTTTGCAGTAACACTTTGAATTTTTAGGTTTCACTCTGTTTTCTCCTATATTGATAGATGTATTTGGAACTCTAAATCCAACACGGTTTGTGCTAGCTTCTTGAAACTTGACACAATAAAGTAGTTTCACGTTCTATCTCTATGTTTTTTTTCCTCTTGATGTATCCCTAAGCAGTGACTGGCGAGAAACACTTTCATGGAAAGGGGTTGCCAGGCTTCCCAAAATTACGAATCTCCAGAAATCTCAGCAAATATTTTTTCACCCAAACTGGATGATACTTTCAGGTAATGATCAGTACACTAAGGCGACTTGGTTCCCCAAATTTCGTTCTTCTATGTTGAAGCGTTCGTTTCCAGTAACAGTTTGAATTTTTAGGTTTCACTCTGTTTTCTCCTATATTGATAGATGTATTTGGAACTCTAAATCCAACAGGGTTTGTGCTAGCTTCTTGAAACTTGACACAATAAAGTAGTTTCACGTTCTATCTCTACGTTTTGTTTCCTCTTGATGTAGCCCTAAGCAGTTACTGGCGGGAAACACTTTCATGGAAAGGGGTTGCCAAGCTTCCTAAAATTACGAATCTCCAGAAATCTCAGCAAATATTTTTTCACCCAAACTGGATGATACTTTCAGGTAATGATCAGTACACTAAGGCGACTTGGTTCCCCAAATTTCGTTCTTCTATGTTGAAGCGTTCGTTTGCAGTAACACTTTGAATTTTTAGGTTTCACTCTGTTTTCTCCTATATTGATAGATGTATTTGGAACTCTAAATCCAACACGGTTTGTGCTAGCTTCTTGAAACTTGACACAATAAAGTAGTTTCACGTTCTATCTCTATGTTTTGTTTCCTCTTGATGTAGCCCGAAGCAGTGACTGGCGAGAAACACTTTCATGGAAAGGGGTTGCCAAGCTTCCCAAAATTACGAATCTCCAGAAATCTCAGCAAATATTTTTTCACCCAAACTGGATGATACTTTCAGGTAATGATCAGTACACTAAGGCGACTTGGTTCCCCAAATTTCGTTCTTCTATGTTGAAGCGTTCGTTTCCAGTAACAGTTTGAATTTTTAGGTTTCACTCTGTTTTCTCCTATATTGATAGATGTATTTGGAACTCTAAATCCAACAGGGTTTGTGCTAGCTTCTTGAAACTTGACACAGTAAAGTAGTTTCACGTTCTATCTCTATGTTTTGTTTCCTCATGATGTAGCCTTAAGCAGTGACTGGCGAGAAACACTTTCATGGAAAGGGGTTGCCAATCTTCCTAAAATTACGAATCTCCAGAAATCTCAGCAAATATTTTTTCACCCAAACTAGATGATACTTTCAGGTAATGATCAGTACACTAAGGCGACTTGGTTCCCCAAATTTCGTTCTTCTATGTTGAAGCGTTCGTTTCCAGTAACACTTTGAATTTTTAGGTTTCACTCTGTTTTCTCCTATATTGATAGATGTATTTGGAACTCTAAATCCAACAGTGTTTGTGCTAGCTTCTTGAAACTTGACACAATAAAGTAGTTTCACGTTCTATCTCTACGTTTTGTTTCCTCTTCATGTAGCCCTAAGCAGTAACTGGCGAGAAACACTTTCATGGAAAGGGGTTGCCAAGCTTCCTAAAATTACGAATCTCCAGAAATCTCAGCAAATATTTTTTCACCCAAACTGAATGATACTTTCAGGTAATGATCAGTACACTAAGGCGACTTGGTTCCCCAAATTTCGTTCTTCTATGTTGAAGCGTTCGTTTGCAGTAACACTTTGAATTTTTAGGTTTCACTCTGATTTCTCCTATATTGATAGATGTATTTGGAACTCTAAATCCAACACGGTTTGTGCTAGCTTCTTGAAACTTGACACAATAAAGTAGTTTCACGTTCTATCTCTACGTTTTGTTTCCTCTTGATGTAGCCCTAAGCAGTGACTGGCGAGAAACACTTTCATGGAAAGGGGTTGCCAGGCTTCCCAAAATTACGAATCTCCAGAAATCTCAGCAAATATTTTTTCACCCAAACTGGATGATACTTTCAGGTAATGATCAGTACACTAAGGCGACTTGGTTCCCCAAATTTCGTTCTTCTATGTTGAAGCGTTCGTTTCCAGTAACAGTTTGAATTTTTAGGTTTCACTCTGTTTTCTCCTATATTGATAGATATATTTGGAACTCTAAATCCAACAGGGTTTGTGCTAGCTTCTTGAAACTTGACACAATAAAGTAGTTTCACGTTCTATCTCTATGTTTTGTTTCCTCTTGATGTAGCCCTAAGCAGTTACTGGCGGGAAACACTTTCATGGAAAGGGGTTGCCAGGCTTCCCAAAATTACGAATCTCCAGAAATCTCAGCAAATATTTTTTCACCCAAACTGGATGATACTTTCAGGTAATGATCAGTACACTAAGGCAACTTGGTTCCCCAAATTTCGTTCTTCTATGTTGAAGCGTTCGTTTCCAGTAACACTTTGAATTTTTAGGTTTCACTCTGTTTTCTCCTATATTGATAGATGTATTTGGAACTCTAAATCCAACACGGTTTGTGCTGGCTTCTTGAAACATGACACAATAAAGTAGTTTCACATTCTATCTCTATGTTTTGTTTCCTCTTGATGTAGTCCAATGCAGTGACTGGCGAGAAACACTTTCATGGAAAGGGGTTGCCAAGCTTCCCAAAATTACGAATCTCCAGAAATCTCAGCAAATATTTTTTCACCCAAACTGGATGATACTTTCAGGTAATGATCAGTACACTAAGGCGACTTGGTTCCCCAAATTTCGTTCTTCTATGTTGAAGCGTTCGTTTCCAGTAACAGTTTGAATTTTTAGGTTTCACTCTGTTTTCTCCTATATTGATAGATGTATTTGGAACTCTAAATCCAACACGGTTTGTGCTAGCTTCTTGAAACATGACACAATAAAGTAGTTTCACGTTCTATCTCTATGTTTTGTTTCCTCTTGATGTAGCCCAATGCAGTGACTGGCGAGAAACACTTTCATGGAAAGGGGTTGCCAGGCTTCCCAAAATTACGAATCTCCAGAAATCTCAGCAAATATTTTTTCACCCAAACTGGATGATACTTTCAGGTAATGATCAGTACACTAAGGCGACTTGGTTCCCCAAATTTCGTTCTTCTATGTTGAAGCGTTCGTTTCCAGTAACAGTTTGAAATTTTAGGTTTCACTCTGTTTTCTCCTATATTGATAGATGTATTTGGAACTCTAAATCCAACACGGTTTGTGCTAGCTTCTTGAAACTTGACACAATAAAGTAGTTTCACGTTCTATCTCTATGTTTTGTTTCCTCTTGATGTAGCCTTAAGCAGTGACTGGCGAGAAACACTTTCATGGAAATGGGTTGCCAAGCTTCCTAAAATTACGAATCTCCAGAAATCTCAGCAAATATTTTTTCACCCAAACTGGATGATACTTTCAGGTAATGATCAGTACACTAAGGCGACTTGGTTCCCCAAATTTCGTTCTTCTATGTTGAAGCGTTCGTTTCCAGTAAGAGTTTGAATTTTTAGGTTTCACTCTGTTTTCTCCTATATTGATAGATGTATTTGGAACTCTAAATCCAACAGGGTTTGTGCTAGCTTCTTGAAACTTGACACAATAAAGTAGTTTCACGTTCTATCTCTACGTTTTGTTTCCTCTTGATGTAGCCCTAAGCAGTTACTGGCGGGAAACACTTTCATGGAAAGGGGTTGCCAAGCTTCCTAAAATTACGAATCTCCAGAAATCTCAGCAAATATTTTTTCACCCAAACTGGATGATACTTTCAGGTAATGATCAGTACACTAAGGCGACTTGGTTCCCCAAATTTCGTTCTTCTATGTTGAAGCGTTCGTTTGCAGTAACACTTTGAATTTTTAGGTTTCACTCTGTTTTCTCCTATATTGATAGATGTATTTGGAACTCTAAATCCAACACGGTTTGTGCTAGCTTCTTGAAACTTGACACAATAAAGTAGTTTCACGTTCTATCTCTATGTTTTGTTTCCTCTTGATGTAGCCCTAAGCAGTGACTGGCGAGAAACACTTTCATGGAAAGGGGTTGCCAGGCTTCCCAAAATTACGAATCTCCAGAAATCTCAGCAAATATTTTTTCTCCCAAACTGGATGATACTTTCAGGTAATGATCAGTACACTAAGGCGACTTGGTTCCCCAAATTTCGTTCTTCTATGTTGAAGCGTTCGTTTCCAGTAACAGTTTGAATTTTTAGGTTTCACTCTGTTTTCTCCTATATTGATAGATGTATTTGGAACTCTAAATCCAACACGGTTTGTGCTAGCTTCTTGAAACTTGACACAATAAAGTAGTTTCACGTTCTATCTCTATGTTTTGTTTCCTCTTGATGTAGCCTTAAGCAGTGACTGGCGAGAAACACTTTCATGGAAAGGGGTTGCCAAGCTTCCTAAAATTACGAATCTCCAGAAATCTCAGCAAATATTTTTTCACCCAAACTGGATGATACTTTCAGGTAATGATCAGTACACTAAGGCGACTTGGTTCCCCAAATTTCGTTCTTCTATGTTGAAGCGTTCGTTTCCAGTAACACTTTGAATTTTTAGGTTTCACTCTGTTTTCTCCTATATTGATAGATGTATTTGGAACACTAAATCCAACACGGTTTGTGCTAGCTTCTTGAAACTTGACACAATAAAGTAGTTTCACGTTCTATCTCTACGTTTTGTTTCCTCTTGATGTAGCCCTAAGCAGTTACTGGCGGGAAACACTTTCATGGAAAGGGGTTGCCAAGCTTCCTAAAATTACGAATCTCCAGAAATCTCAGCAAATATTTTTTCACCCAAACTGGATGATACTTTCAGGTAATGATCAGTACACTAAGGCGACTTGGTTCCCCAAATTTCGTTCTTCTATATTGAAGCGTTCGTTTGCAGTAACAGTTTGAATTTTTAGGTTTCACTCTGTTTTCTCCTATATTGATAGATGTATTTGGAACTCTAAATCCAACACGGTTTGTGCTGGCTTCTTGAAACATGACACAATAAAGTAGTTTCACGTTCTATCTCTATGTTTTGTTTCCTCTTGATGTAGCCCAATGCAGTCACTGGCGAGAAACACTTTCATAGAAAGGGGTTGCCAGGCTTCCCAAAATTACGAATCTCCAGAAATCTCAGCAAATATTTTTTCACCCAAACTGGATGATACTTTCAGGTAATGATCAGTACACTAAGGCGACTTGGTTCCCCAAATTTCGTTCTTCTATGTTGAAGCGTTCGTTTCCAGTAACAGTTTGAATTTTTAGGTTTCACTCTGTTTTCTCTTATATTGATAGATGTATTTGGAACTCTAAATCCAACACGGTTTGTGCTAGCTTCTTGAAACATGACACAATAAAGTAGTTTCACGTTCTATCTCTACGTTTTGTTTCCTCTTGATGTAGACCAATGCAGTGACTGGCGAGAAACACTTTCATGGAAAGGGGTTGCCAGGCTTCCCAAAATTACGAATCTCCAGAAATCTCAGCAAATATTTTTTCACCCAAACTGGATGATACTTTCAGGTAATGATCAGTACACTAAGGCGACTTGGTTCCCCAAATTTCGTTCTTCTATGTTGAAGCGTTCGTTTCCAGTAACAGTTTGAATTTTTAGGTTTCACTCTGTTTTCTCCTATATTGATAGATGTGTTTGGAACTCTAAATCCAACACGGTTTGTGCTAGCTTCTTGAAACTTGACACAATAAAGTAGTTTCACGTTCTATCTCTATGTTTTGTTTCCTCTTGATGTAGCCTTAAGCAGTGACTGGCGAGAAACACTTTCATGGAAAGGGGTTGCCAAGCTTCCTAAAATTACGAATCTCCAGAAATCTCAGCAAATATTTTTTCACCCAAACTGGATGATACTTTCAGGTAATGATCAGTACACTAAGGCGACTTGGTTCCCCAAATTTCGTTCTTCTATGTTGAAGCGTTCGTTTCCAGTAACACTTTGAATTTTTAGGTTTCACTCTGTTTTCTCCTATATTGATAGATGTATTTGGAACTCTAAATCCAACAGTGTTTGTGCTAGCTTCTTGAAACTTGACACAATAAAGTAGTTTCACGTTCTATCTCTACGTTTTGTTTCCTCTTCATGTAGCCATAAGCAGTTACTGGCGGGAAACACTTTCATGGAAAGGGGTTGCCAAGCTTCCTAAAATTACGAATCTCCAGAAATCTCAGCAAATATTTTTTCACCCAAACTGGATGATACTTTCAGGTAATGATCAGTACACTAAGGCGACTTGGTTCCCCAAATTTCGTTCTTCTATGTTGAAGCGTTCGTTTGCAGTAACAGTTTGAATTTTTAGGTTTCGCTCTGTTTTCTCCTATATTGATAGATGTATTTGGAACTCTAAATCCAACACGGTTTGTGCTGGCTTCTTGAAACATGACAAAATAAAGTAGTTTCACGTTCTATCTCTATGTTTTGTTTCCTCTTGATGTAGCCCAATGCAGTCACTGGCGAGAAACACTTTCATAGAAAGGGGTTGCCAGGCTTCCCTAAATTACGAATCTCCAGAAATCTCAGCAAATATTTTTTCACCAAACTGGATGATACTTTCAGGTAATGATCAGTACACTAAGGCGACTTGGTTCCCCAAATTTCGTTCTTCTATGTTGAAGCGTTCGTTTCCAGTAACAGTTTGAATTTTTAGGTTTCACTCTGTTTTCTCTTATATTGATAGATGTATTTGGAACTCTAAATCCAACACGGTTTGTGCTAGCTTCTTGAAACATGACACAATAAAGTAGTTTCACGTTCTATCTCTACGTTTTGTTTCCTCTTGATGTAGACCAATGCAGTGACTGGCGAGAAACACTTTCATGGAAAGGGGTTGCCAGGCTTCCCAAAATTACGAATCTCCAGAAATCTCAGCAAATATTTTTTCACCCAAACTGGATGATACTTTCAGGTAATGATCAGTACACTAAGGCGACTTGGTTCCCCAAATTTCGTTCTTCTATGTTGAAGCGTTCGTTTCCAGTAACAGTTTGAATTTTTAGGTTTCACTCTGTTTTCTCCTATATTGATAGATGTGTTTGGAACTCTAAATCCAACACGGTTTGTGCTAGCTTCTTGAAACTTGACACAATAAAGTAGTTTCACGTTCTATCTCTATGTTTTGTTTCCTCTTGATGTAGCCTTAAGCAGTGACTGGCGAGAAACACTTTCATGGAAACTGGTTGCCAAGCTTCCTAAAATTACGAATCTCCAGAAATCGCAGCAAATATTTTTTCACCCAAACTAGATGATACTTTCAGGTAATGATCAGTACACTAAGGCGACTTGGTTCCCCAAATTTCGTTCTTCTATGTTGAAGCGTTCGTTTCCAGTAACACTTTGAATTTTTAGGTTTCACTCTGTTTTCTCCTATATTGATACATGTATTTGGAACTCTAAATCCAACAGTGTTTGTGCTAGCTTCTTGAAACTTGACACAATAAAGTAGTTTCACGTTCTATCTCTACGTTTTGTTTCCTCTTCATGTAGCCCTAAGCAGTAACTGGCGAGAAACACTTTCATGGAAAGGGGTTGCCAAGCTTCCTAAAATTACGAATCTCCAGAAATCTCAGCAAATATTTTTTCACCCAAACTGAATGATACTTTCAGGTAATGATCAGTACACTAAGGCGACTTGGTTCCCCAAATTTCGTTCTTCTATGTTGAAGCGTTCGTTTGCAGTAACACTTTGAATTTTTAGGTTTCACTCTGTTTTCTCCTATATTGTTAGATGTATTTGGAACTCTAAATCCAACACGGTTTGTGCTAGCTTCTTGAAACTTGACACAATAAAGTAGTTTCACGTTCTATCTCTATGTTTTGTTTCCTCTTGATGTAGCCCTAAGCAGTGACTGGCGAGAAACACTTTCATGGAAAGGGGTTGCCAGGCTTCCCAAAATTACGAATCTCCAGAAATCTCAGCAAATATTTTTTCACCCAAACTGGATGATACTTTCAGGTAATGATCAGTACACTAAGGCGACTTGGTTCCCCAAATTCCGTTCTTCTATGTTGAAGCGTTCGTTTCCAGTAACAGTTTGAATTTTTAGGTTTCACTCTGTTTTCTTCTATATTGATAGATGTATTTGGAACTCTAAATCCAACAGGGTTTGTGCTAGCTTCTTGAAACTTGACACAATAAAGTAGTTTCACGTTCTATCTCTATGTTTTGTTTCCTCTTGATGTAGCCCTAAGCAGTTACTGGCGGGAAACACTTTCATGGAAAGGGGTTGCCAGGCTTCCCAAAATTACGAATCTCCAGAAATCTCAGCAAATATTTTTTCACCCAAACTGGATGATACTTTCAGGTAATGATCAGTACACTAAGGCGACTTGGTTCCCCAAATTTCGTTCTTCTATGTTGAAGCGTTCGTTTCCAGTAACACTTTGAATTTTTAGGTTTCACTCTGTTTTCTCCTATATTGATAGATGTATTTGGAACTCTAAATCCAACACGGTTTGTGCTGGCTTCTTGAAACATGACACAATAAAGTAGTTTCACATTCTATCTCTATGTTTTGTTTCCTCTTGATGTAGTCCAATGCAGTGACTGGCGAGAAACACTTTCATGGAAAGGGGTTGCCAAGCTTCCCAAAATTACGAATCTCCAGAAATCTCAGCAAATATTTTTTCACCCAAACTGGATGATACTTTCAGGTAATGATCAGTACACTAAGGCGACTTGGTTCCCCAAATTTCGTTCTTCTATGTTGAAGCGTTCGTTTCCAGTAACAGTTTGAATTTTTAGGTTTCACTCTGTTTTCTCCTATATTGATAGATGTATTTGGAACTCTAAATCCAACACGGTTTGTGCTAGCTTCTTGAAACATGACACAATAAAGTAGTTTCACGTTCTATCTCTATGTTTTGTTTCCTCTTGATGTAGCCCAATGCAGTGACTGGCGAGAAACACTTTCATGGAAAGGGGTTGCCAGGCTTCCCAAAATTACGAATCTCCAGAAATCTCAGCAAATATTTTTTCACCCAAACTGGATGATACTTTCAGGTAATGATCAGTACACTAAGGCGACTTGGTTCCCCAAATTTCGTTCTTCTATGTTGAAGCGTTCCTTTCCAGTAACAGTTTGAATTTTTAGGTTTCACTCTGTTTTCTCCTATATTGATAGATGTGTTTGGAACACTAAATCCAACACGGTTTGTGCTAGCTTCTTGAAACTTGACACAATAAAGTAGTTTCACGTTCTATCTCTACGTTTTGTTTCCTCTTGATGTAGCCCTAAGCAGTTACTGGCGGGAAACACTTTCATGGAAAGGGGTTGCCAAGCTTCCTAAAATTACGAATCTCCAGAAATCTCAGCAAATATTTTTTCACCCAAACTGGATGATACTTTCAGGTAATGATCAGTACACTAAGGCGACTTGGTTCCCCAAATTTCGTTCTTCTATGTTGAAGCGTT
This sequence comes from Spermophilus citellus, assembly GCF_964194105.1. NCBI lineage: Eukaryota > Metazoa > Chordata > Mammalia > Rodentia > Sciuridae > Spermophilus > Spermophilus citellus. The sequence goes on along the minus strand of NC_138192.1, from coordinate 9,793,792 downwards.
CGTTTCCAGTAACAGTTTGAATTTTTAGGTTTCACTCTGTTTTCTCCTATATTGATAGATGTATTTGGAACTCTAAATCCAACACGGTTTGTGCTAGCTTCTTGAAACATGACACAATAAAGTAGTTTCACGTTCTATCTCTATGTTTTGTTTCCTCTTGATGTAGCCCAATGCAGTGACTGGCGAGAAACACTTTCATGGAAAGGGGTTGCCAGGCTTCCCAAAATTACGAATCTCCAGAAATCTCAGCAAATATTATTTCACCCAAACTGGATGATACTTTCAGGTAATGATCAGTACACTAAGGCGACTTGGTTCCCCAAATTTCGTTCTTCTATGTTGAAGCGTTCGTTTCCAGTAACAGTTTGAATTTTTAGGTTTCACTCTGTTTTCTCCTATATTGATAGATGTGTTTGGAACTCTAAATCCAACACGGTTTGTGCTAGGTTCTTGAAACTTGACACAATAAAGTAGTTTCACGTTCTATCTCTATGTTTTGTTTCCTCTTGATGTAGCCTTAAACAGTGACTGGCGAGAAACACTTTCATGGAAAGGGGTTGCCAAGCTTCCTAAAATTACGAATCTCCAGAAATCTCAGCAAATATTTTTTCACCCAAACTGGATGATACTTTCAGGTAATGATCAGTACACTAAGGCGACTTGGTTCCCCAAATTTCGTTCTTCTATGTTGAAGCGTTCGTTTCCAGTAACACTTTGAATTTTTAGGTTTCACTCTGTTTTCTCCTATATTGATAGATGTATTTGGAACACTAAATCCAACAGGGTTTGTGCTAGCTTGTTGAAACTTGACACAATAAAGTAGTTTCACGTTCTATCTCTACGTTTTGTTTCCTCTTGATGTAGCCCTAAGCAGTAACTGGCGAGAAACACTTTCATGGAAAGGGGTTGCCAAGCTTCCTAAAATTACGAATCTCCAGAAATCTCAGCAAATATTTTTTCACCCAAACTGAATGATACTTTCAGGTAATGATCAGTACACTAAGGCGACTTGGTTCCCCAAATTTCGTTCTTCTATGTTGAAGCGTTCGTTTGCAGTAACACTTTGAATTTTTAGGTTTCACTCTGTTTTCTCCTATATTGATAGATGTATTTGGAACTCTAAATCCAACACGGTTTGTGCTAGCTTCTTGAAACTTGACACAATAAAGTAGTTTCACGTTCTATCTCTACGTTTTGTTTCCTCTTGATGTAGCCCTAAGCAGTTACTGGCGGGAAACACTTTCATGGAAAGGGGTTGCCAAGCTTCCTAAAATTACGAATCTCCAGAAATCTCAGCAAATATTTTATCACCCAAACTGGATGATACTTTCAGGTAATGATCAGTACACTAAGGCGACTTGGTTCCCCAAATTTCGTTCTTCTATGTTGAAGCGTTCGTTTGCAGTAACAGTTTGAATTTTTAGGTTTCACTCTGTTTTCTCCTATATTGATAGATGTATTTGGAACTCTAAATCCAACACGGATTGTGCTGGGTTCTTGAAACATGACACAATAAAGTAGTTTCACGTTCTATCTCTATGTTTTGTTTCCTCTTGATGTAGCCCAATGCAGTCACTGGCGAGAAACACTTTCATAGAAAGGGGTTGCCAGGCTTCCCAAAATTACGAATCTCCAGAAATCTCAGCAAATATTTTTTCACCCAAACTGGATGATACTTTCAGGTAATGATCAGTACACTAAGGCGACTTGGTTCCCCAAATTTCGTTCTTCTATGTTGAAGCGTTCGTTTCCAGTAACACTTTGAATTTTTAGGTTTCAATCTGTTTTCTCCTATATTGATAGATGTATTTGGAACTCTAAATCCAACACGGTTTGTGCTAGCTTCTTGAAACTTGACACAATAAAGTAGTTTCACGTTCTATCTCTACGTTTTGTTTCCTCTTGATGTAGCCCTAAGCAGTTACTGGCGGGAAACACTTTCATGGAAAGGGGTTGCCAAGCTTCCTAAAATTACGAATCTCCAGAAATCTCAGCAAATATTTTATCACCCAAACTGGATGATACTTTCAGGTAATGATCAGTACACTAAGGCGACTTGGTTCCCCAAATTTCGTTCTTCTATGTTGAAGCGTTCGTTTGCAGTAACAGTTTGAATTTTTAGGTTTCACTCTGTTTTCTCCTATATTGATAGATGTATTTGGAACTCTAAATCCAACACGGATTGTGCTGGCTTCTTGAAACATGACACAATAAAGTAGTTTCACGTTCTATCTCTATGTTTTGTTTCCTCTTGATGTAGCCCAATGCAGTCACTGGCGAGAAACACTTTCATAGAAAGGGGTTGCCAGGCTTCCCAAAATTACGAATCTCCAGAAATCTCAGCAAATATTTTTTCACCCAAACTGGATGATACTTTCAGGTAATGATCAGTACACTAAGGCGACTTGGTTCCCCAAATTTCGTTCTTCTATGTTGAAGCGTTCGTTTCCAGTAACAGTTTGAATTTTTAGGTTTCACTCTGTTTTCTCTTATATTGATAGATGTATTTGGAACTCTAAATCCAACACGGTTTGTGCTAGCTTCTTGAAACATGACACAATAAAGTAGTTTCACGTTCGATCTCTACGTTTTGTTTCCTCTTGATGTAGCCCAATGCAGTGACTGGCGAGAAACACTTTCATGGAAAGGGGTTGCCAGGCTTCCCAAAATTACGAATCTCCAGAAATCTCAGCAAATATTTTTTCACCCAAACTGGATGATACTTTCAGGTAATGATCAGTACACTAAGGCGACTTGGTTCCCCAAATTTCGTTCTTCTATGTTGAAGCGTTCGTTTCCAGTAACAGTTTGAATTTTTAGGTTTCACTCTGTTTTCTCCTATATTGATAGATGTGTTTGGAACTCTAAATCCAACACGGTTTGTGCTAGGTTCTTGAAACTTGACACAATAAAGTAGTTTCACGTTCTATCTCTATGTTTTGTTTCCTCTTGATGTAGCCTTAAGCAGTGACTGGCGAGAAACACTTTCATGGAAAGGGGTTGCCAAGCTTCCTAAAATTACGAATCTCCAGAAATCTCAGCAAATATTTTTTCACCCAAACTAGATGATACTTTCAGGTAATGATCAGTACACTAAGGCGACTTGGTTCCCCAAATTTCGTTCTTCTATGTTGAAGCGTTCGTTTGCAGTAACACTTTGAATTTTTAGGTTTCACTCTGTTTTCTCCTATATTGATAGATGTATTTGGAACTCTAAATCCAACAGTGTTTGTGCTAGCTTCTTGAAACTTGACACAATAAAGTAGTTTCACGTTCTATCTCTACGTTTTGTTTCCTCTTGATGTAGCCCTAAGCAGTAACTGGCGAGAAACACTTTCATGGAAAGGGGTTGCCAAGCTTCCTAAAATTACGAATCTCCAGAAATCTCAGCAAACATTTTTTCACCCAAACTGAATGATACTTTCAGGTAATGATCAGTACACTAAGGCGACTTGGTTCCCCAAATTACGTTCTTCTATGTTGAAGCGTTCGTTTGCAGTAACACTTTGAATTTTTAGGTTTCACTCTGTTTTCTCCTATATTGATAGATGTATTTGGAACTCTAAATCCAACACGGTTTGTGCTAGCTTCTTGAAACTTGACACAATAAAGTAGTTTCACGTTCTATCTCTATGTTTTGTTTCCTCTTGATGTAGCCCTAAGCAGTAACTGGCGAGAAACACTTTCATGGAAAGGGGTTGCCAGGCTTCCCAAAATTACGAATCTCCAGAAATCTCAGCAAATATTTTTTCACCCAAACTGGATGATACTTTCAGGTAATGATCAGTACACTAAGGCGACTTGGTTCCCCAAATTTCGTTCTTCTATGTTGAAGCGTTCGTTTCCAGTAACAGTTTGAATTTTTAGGTTTCACTCTGTTTTGTCCTATATTGATAGATGTATTTGGAACTCTAAATCCAACAGGGTTTGTGCTAGCTTCTTGAAACTTGACACAATAAAGTAGTTTCACGTTCTATCTCTACGTTTTGTTTCCTCTTGATGTAGCCTTAAGCAGTTACTGGCGGGAAACACTTTCATGGAAAGGGGTTGCCAAGCTTCCTAAAATTACGAATCTCCAGAAATCTCAGCAAATATTTTTTCACCCAAACTGGATGATACTTTCAGGTAATGATCAGTACACTAAGGCGACTTGGTTCCCCAAATTTCGTTCTTCTATGTTGAAGCGTTCGTTTCCAGTAACACTTTGAATTTTTAGGTTTCACTCTGTTTTCTCCTATATTGATAGATGTATTTGGAACTCTAAATCCAACACGGTTTGTGCTGGCTTCTTGAAATATGACACAATAAAGTAGTTTCACATTCTATCTCTATGTTTTGTTTCCTCTTGATGTAGTCCAATGCAGTAACTGGCGAGAAACACTTTCATGGAAAGGGGTTGCCAAGCTTCCCAAAATTACGAATCTCCAGAAATCTCAGCAAATATTTTTTCACCCAAACTGGATGATACTTTCAGGTAATGATCAGTACACTAAGGCGACTTGGTTCCCCAAATTTCGTTCTTCTATGTTGAAGCGTTCGTTTCCAGTAACACTTTGAATTTTTAGGTTTCACTCTGTTTTCTCCTATATTGATAGATGTATTTGGAACTCTAAATCCAACAGTGTTTGTGCTAGCTTCTTGAAACTTGACACAATAAAGTAGTTTCACGTTCTATCTCTACGTTTTGTTTCCTCTTGATGTAGCCCTAAGCAGTAACTGGCGAGAAACACTTTCATGGAAAGGGGTTGCCAAGCTTCCTAAAATTACGAATCTCCAGAAATCTCAGCAAACATTTTTTCACCCAAACTGAATGATACTTTCAGGTAATGATCAGTACACTAAGGCGACTTGGTTCCCCAAATTACGTTCTTCTATGTTGAAGCGTTCGTTTGCAGTAACACTTTGAATTTTTAGGTTTCACTCTGTTTTCTCCTATATTGATAGATGTATTTGGAACTCTAAATCCAACACGGTTTGTGCTAGCTTCTTGAAACTTGACACAATAAAGTAGTTTCACGTTCTATCTCTATGTTTTGTTTCCTCTTGATGTAGCCCTAAGCAGTGACTGGCGAGAAACACTTTCATGGAAAGGGGTTGCCAGGCTTCCCAAAATTACGAATCTCCAGAAATCTCAGCAAATATTTTTTCACCCAAACTGGATGATACTTTCAGGTAATGATCAGTACACTAAGGCGACTTGGTTCCCCAAATTTCGTTCTTCTATGTTGAAGCGTTCGTTTCCAGTAACAGTTTGAATTTTTAGGTTTCACTCTGTTTTCTCCTATATTGATAGATGTATTTGGAACTCTAAATCCAACAGGGTTTGTGCTAGCTTCTTGAAACTTGACACAATAAAGTAGTTTCACGTTCTATCTCTACGTTTTGTTTCCTCTTGATGTAGCCTTAAGCAGTTACTGGCGGGAAACACTTTCATGGAAAGGGGTTGCCAAGCTTCCTAAAATTACGAATCTCCAGAAATCTCAGCAAATATTTTTTCACCCAAACTGGATGATACTTTCAGGTAATGATCAGTACACTAAGGCGACTTGGTTCCCAAAATTTCGTTCTTCTATGTTGAAGCGTTCGTTTCCAGTAACACTTTGAATTTTTAGGTTTCACTCTGTTTTCTCCTATATTGATAGATGTATTTGGAACTCTAAATCCAACACGGTTTGTGCTGGCTTCTTGAAATATGACACAATAAAGTAGTTTCACATTCTATCTCTATGTTTTGTTTCCTCTTGATGTAGTCCAATGCAGTAACTGGCGAGAAACACTTTCATGGAAAGGGGTTGCCAAGCTTCCCAAAATTACGAATCTCCAGAAATCTCAGCAAATATTTTTTCACCCAAACTGGATGATACTTTCAGGTAATGATCAGTACACTAAGGCGACTTGGTTCCCCAAATTTCGTTCTTCTATGTTGAAGCGTTCGTTTCCAGTAACACTTTGAATTTTTAGGTTTCACTCTGTTTTCTCCTATATTGATAGATGTATTTGGAACTCTAAATCCAACAGTGTTTGTGCTAGCTTCTTGAAACTTGACACAATAAAGTAGTTTCACGTTCTATCTCTACGTTTTGTTTCCTCTTGATGTAGCCCTAAGCAGTAACTGGCGAGAAACACTTTCATGGAAAGGGGTTGCCAAGCTTCCTAAAATTACGAATCTCCAGAAATCTCAGCAAATATTTTTTCACCCAAACTGAATGATACTTTCAGGTAATGATCAGTACACTAAGGCGACTTGGTTCCCCAAATTTCGTTCTTCTATGTTGAAGCGTTCGTTTGCAGTAACACTTTGAATTTTTAGGTTTCACTCTGTTTTCTCCTATATTGATAGATGTATTTGGAACTCTAAATCCAACACGGTTTGTGCTAGCTTCTTGAAACTTGACACAATAAAGTAGTTTCACGTTCTATCTCTACGTTTTGTTTCCTCTTGATGTAGCCCTAAGCAGTTACTGGCGGGAAACACTTTCATGGAAAGGGGTTGCCAAGCTTCCTAAAATTACGAATCTCCAGAAATCTCAGCAAATATTTTATCACCCAAACTGGATGATACTTTCAGGTAATGATCAGTACACTAAGGCGACTTGGTTCCCCAAATTTCGTTCTTCTATGTTGAAGCGTTCGTTTGCAGTAACAGTTTGAATTTTTAGGTTTCACTCTGTTTTCTCCTATATTGATAGATGTATTTGGAACTCTAAATCCAACACGGATTGTGCTGGCTTCTTGAAACATGACACAATAAAGTAGTTTCACGTTCTATCTCTATGTTTTGTTTCCTCTTGATGTAGCCCAATGCAGTCACTGGCGAGAAACACTTTCATAGAAAGGGGTTGCCAGGCTTCCCAAAATTACGAATCTCCAGAAATCTCAGCAAATATTTTTTCACCCAAACTGGATGATACTTTCAGGTAATGATCAGTACACTAAGGCGACTTGGTTCCCCAAATTTCGTTCTTCTATGTTGAAGCGTTCGTTTCCAGTAACAGTTTGAATTTTTAGGTTTCACTCTGTTTTCTCTTATATTGATAGATGTATTTGGAACTCTAAATCCAACACAGTTTGTGCTAGCTTCTTGAAACATGACACAATAAAGTAGTTTCACGTTCTATCTCTACGTTTTGTTTCCTCTTGATGTAGCCCAATGCAGTGACTGGCGAGAAACACTTTCATGGAAAGGGGTTGCCAGGCTTCCCAAAATTACGAATCTCCAGAAATCTCAGCAAATATTTTTTCACCCAAACTGGATGATACTTTCAGGTAATGATCAGTACACTAAGGCGACTTGGTTCCCCAAATTTCGTTCTTCTATGTTGAAGCGTTCGTTTCCAGTAACAGTTTGAATTTTTAGGTTTCACTCTGTTTTCTCCTATATTGATAGATGTGTTTGGAACTCTAAATCCAACACGGTTTGTGCTAGGTTCTTGAAACTTGACACAATAAAGTAGTTTCACGTTCTATCTCTATGTTTTGTTTCCTCTTGATGTAGCCTTAAGCAGTGACTGGCGAGAAACACTTTCATGGAAAGGGGTTGCCAAGCTTCCTAAAATTACGAATCTCCAGAAATCTCAGCAAATATTTTTTCACCCAAACTGGATGATACTTTCAGGTAATGATCAGTACACAAAGGCGACTTGGTTCCCCAAATTTCGTTCTTCTATGTTGAAGCGTTCGTTTCCAGTAACACTTTGAATTTTTAGGTTTCACTCTGTTTTCTCCTATATTGATAGATGTATTTGGAACTCTAAATCCAACAGTGTTTGTGCTAGCTTCTTGAAACTTGACACAATAAAGTAGTTTCACGTTCTATCTCTACGTTTTGTTTCCTCTTGATGTAGCCCTAAGCAGTAACTGGCGAGAAACACTTTCATGGAAAGGGGTTGCCAAGCTTCCTAAAATTACGAATCTCCAGAAATCTCAGCAAATATTTTTTCACCCAAACTGAATGATACTTTCAGGTAATGATCAGTACACTAAGGCGACTTGGTTCCCCAAATTTCGTTCTTCTATGTTGAAGCGTTCGTTTGCAGTAACACTTTGAATTTTTAGGTTTCACTCTGTTTTCTCCTATATTGATAGATGTATTTGGAACTCTAAATCCAACACGGTTTGTGCTGGCTTCTTGAAATATGACACAATAAAGTAGTTTCACATTCTATCTCTATGTTTTGTTTCCTCTTGATGTAGTCCAATGCAGTGACTGGCGAGAAACACTTTCATGGAAAGGGGTTGCCAAGCTTCCCAAAATTACGAATCTCCAGAAATCTCAGCAAATATTTTTTCACCCAAACTGGATGATACTTTCAGGTAATGATCAGTACACTAAGGCGACTTGGTTCCCCAAATTTCGTTTTTCTATGTTGAAGCGTTCGTTTCCAGTAACAGTTTGAATTTTTAGGTTTCACTCTGTTTTCTCCTATATTGATAGATGTATTTGGAACTCTAAATCCAACACGGTTTGTGCTAGCTTCTTGAAACATGACACAATAAAGTAGTTTCACGTTCTATCTCTATGTTTTGTTTCCTCTTGATGTAGCCCAATGCAGTGACTGGCGAGAAACACTTTCATGGAAAGGGGTTGCCAGGCTTCCCAAAATTACGAATCTCCAGAAATCTCAGCAAATATTTTTTCACCCAAACTGGATGATACTTTCAGGTAATGATCAGTACACTAAGGCGACTTGGTTGCCCAAATTTCGTTCTTCTATGTTGAAGCGTTCGTTTCCAGTAACAGTTTGAATTTTTAGGTTTCACTCTGTTTTCTCCTATATTGATAGATGTGTTTGGAACTCTAAATCCAACACGGTTTGTGCTAGGTTCTTGAAACTTGACACAATAAAGTAGTTTCACGATCTATCTCTATGTTTTGTTTCCTCTTGATGTAGCCTTAAGCAGTGACTGGCGAGAAACACTTTCATAGAAAGGGGTTGCCAAGCTTCCTAAAATTACGAATCTCCAGAAATCTCAGCAAATATTTTTTCACCCAAACTGGATGATACTTTCAGGTAATGATCAGTACACTAAGGCGACTTGGTTCCCCAAATTTCGTTCTTCTATGTTGAAGCGTTCGTTTCCAGTAACACTTTAAATTTTTAGGTTTCACTCTGTTTTCTCCTATATTGATAGATGTATTTGGAACTCTAAATCCAACAGGGTTTGTGCTAGCTTCTTGAAACTTGACACAATAAAGTAGTTTCACGTTCTATCTCTACGTTTTGTTTCCTCTTGATGTAGCCCTAAGCAGTAACTGGCAAGAAACACTTTCATGGAAAGGGGTTGCCAAGCTTCCTAAAATTACGAATCTCCAAAAATCTCAGCAAATATTTTTTCACCCAAACTGAATGATACTTTCAGGTAATGATCAGTACACTAAGGCGACTTGGTTCCCCAAATTTCGTTCTTCTATGTTGAAGCGTTCGTTTGCAGTAACACTTTGAATTTTTAGGTTTCACTCTGTTTTCTCCTATATTGATAGATGTATTTGGAACTCTAAATCCAACACGGTTTGTGCTAGCTTCTTGAAACTTGACACAATAAAGTAGTTTCACGTTCTATCTCTATGTTTTGTTTCCTCTTGATGTAGCCCTAAGCAGTGACTGGCGAGAAACACTTTCATGGAAAGGGGTTGCCAGGCTTCCCAAAATTACGAATCTCCAGAAATCTCAGCAAATATTTTTTCACCCAAACTGGATGATACTTTCAGGTAATGATCAGTACACTAAGGCGACTTGGTTCCCCAAATTTCGTTCTTCTATGTTGAAGCGTTCGTTTCCAGTAACAGTTTGAATTTTTAGGTTTCACTCTGTTTTCTCCTATATTGATAGATGTATTTGGAACTCTAAATCCAACAGGGTTTGTGCTAGCTTCTTGAAACTTGACACAATAAAGTAGTTTCACGTTCTATCTCTACGTTTTGTTTCCTCTTGATGTAGCCCTAAGCAGTTACTGGCGGGAAACACTTTCATGGAAAGGGGTTGCCAAGCTTCCTAAAATTACGAATCTCCAGAAATCTCAGCAAATATTTTTTCACCCAAACTGAATGATACTTTCAGGTAATGATCAGTACACTAAGGCGACTTGGTTCCCCAAATTTCGTTCTTCTATGTTGAAGCGTTCGTTTGCAGTAACACTTTGAATTTTTAGGTTTCACTCTGTTTTCTCCTATATTGATAGATGTATTTGGAACTCTAAATCCAACACGGTTTGTGCTAGCTTCTTGAAACTTGACACAATAAAGTAGTTTCACGTTCTATCTCTACGTTTTGTTTCCTCTTGATGTAGCCCTAAGCAGTTACTGGCGGGAAACACTTTCATGGAAAGGGGTTGCCAAGCTTCCTAAAATTACGAATCTCCAGAAATCTCAGCAAATATTTTATCACCCAAACTGGATGATACTTTCAGGTAATGATCAGTACACTAAGGCGACTTGGTTCCCCAAATTTCGTTCTTCTATGTTGAAGCGTTCGTTTGCAGTAACAGTTTGAATTTTTAGGTTTCACTCTGTTTTCTCCTATATTGATAGATGTATTTGGAACTCTAAATCCAACACGGATTGTGCTGGCTTCTTGAAACATGACACAATAAAGTAGTTTCACGTTCTATCTCTATGTTTTGTTTCCTCTTGATGTAGCCCAATGCAGTCACTGGCGAGAAACACTTTCATAGAAAGGGGTTGCCAGGCTTCCCAAAATTACGAATCTCCAGAAATCTCAGCAAATATTTTTTCACCCAAACTGGATGATACTTTCAGGTAATGATCAGTACACTAAGGCGACTTGGTTCCCCAAATTTCGTTCTTCTATGTTGAAGCGTTCGTTTCCAGTAACAGTTTGAATTTTTAGGTTTCACTCTGTTTTCTCTTATATTGATAGATGTATTTGGAACTCTAAATCCAACACAGTTTGTGCTAGCTTCTTGAAACATGACACAATAAAGTAGTTTCACGTTCTATCTCTACGTTTTGTTTCCTCTTGATGTAGCCCAATGCAGTGACTGGCGAGAAACACTTTCATGGAAAGGGGTTGCCAGGCTTCCCAAAATTACGAATCTCCAGAAATCTCAGCAAATATTTTTTCACCCAAACTGGATGATACTTTCAGGTAATGATCAGTACACTAAGGCGACTTGGTTCCCCAAATTTCGTTCTTCTATGTTGAAGCGTTCGTTTCCAGTAACAGTTTGAATTTTTAGGTTTCACTCTGTTTTCTCCTATATTGATAGATGTGTTTGGAACTCTAAATCCAACACGGTTTGTGCTAGGTTCTTGAAACTTGACACAATAAAGTAGTTTCACGTTCTATCTCTATGTTTTGTTTCCTCTTGATGTAGCCTTAAGCAGTGACTGGCGAGAAACACTTTCATGGAAAGGGGTTGCCAAGCTTCCTAAAATTACGAATCTCCAGAAATCTCAGCAAATATTTTTTCACCCAAACTGGATGATACTTTCAGGTAATGATCAGTACACAAAGGCGACTTGGTTCCCCAAATTTCGTTCTTCTATGTTGAAGCGTTCGTTTCCAGTAACACTTTGAATTTTTAGGTTTCACTCTGTTTTCTCCTATATTGATAGATGTATTTGGAACTCTAAATCCAACAGTGTTTGTGCTAGCTTCTTGAAACTTGACACAATAAAGTAGTTTCACGTTCTATCTCTACGTTTTGTTTCCTCTTGATGTAGCCCTAAGCAGTAACTGGCGAGAAACACTTTCATGGAAAGGGGTTGCCAAGCTTCCTAAAATTACGAATCTCCAGAAATCTCAGCAAATATTTTTTCACCCAAACTGAATGATACTTTCAGGTAATGATCAGTACACTAAGGCGACTTGGTTCCCCAAATTTCGTTCTTCTATGTTGAAGCGTTCGTTTGCAGTAACACTTTGAATTTTTAGGTTTCACTCTGTTTTCTCCTATATTGATAGATGTATTTGGAACTCTAAATCCAACACGGTTTGTGCTGGCTTCTTGAAATATGACACAATAAAGTAGTTTCACATTCTATCTCTATGTTTTGTTTCCTCTTGATGTAGTCCAATGCAGTGACTGGCGAGAAACACTTTCATGGAAAGGGGTTGCCAAGCTTCCCAAAATTACGAATCTCCAGAAATCTCAGCAAATATTTTTTCACCCAAACTGGATGATACTTTCAGGTAATGATCAGTACACTAAGGCGACTTGGTTCCCCAAATTTCGTTCTTCTATGTTGAAGCGTTCGTTTCCAGTAACAGTTTGAATTTTTAGGTTTCACTCTGTTTTCTCCTATATTGATAGATGTATTTGGAACTCTAAATCCAACACGGTTTGTGCTAGCTTCTTGAAACATGACACAATAAAGTAGTTTCACGTTCTATCTCTATGTTTTGTTTCCTCTTGATGTAGCCCAATGCAGTGACTGGCGAGAAACACTTTCATGGAAAGGGGTTGCCAGGCTTCCCAAAATTACGAATCTCCAGAAATCTCAGCAAATATTTTTTCACCCAAACTGGATGATACTTTCAGGTAATGATCAGTACACTAAGGCGACTTGGTTGCCCAAATTTCGTTCTTCTATGTTGAAGCGTTCGTTTCCAGTAACAGTTTGAATTTTTAGGTTTCACTCTGTTTTCTCCTATATTGATAGATGTGTTTGGAACTCTAAATCCAACACGGTTTGTGCTAGGTTCTTGAAACTTGACACAATAAAGTAGTTTCACGATCTATCTCTATGTTTTGTTTCCTCTTGATGTAGCCTTAAGCAGTGACTGGCGAGAAACACTTTCATAGAAAGGGGTTGCCAAGCTTCCTAAAATTACGAATCTCCAGAAATCTCAGCAAATATTTTTTCACCCAAACTTGATGATACTTTCAGGTAATGATCAGTACACTAAGGCGACTTGGTTCCCCAAATTTCGTTCTTCTATGTTGAAGCGTTCGTTTCCAGTAACACTTTAAATTTTTAGGTTTCACTCTGTTTTCTCCTATATTGATAGATGTATTTGGAACTCTAAATCCAACAGGGTTTGTGCTAGCTTCTTGAAACTTGACACAATAAAGTAGTTTCACGTTCTATCTCTACGTTTTGTTTCCTCTTGATGTAGCCCTAAGCAGTAACTGGCAAGAAACACTTTCATGGAAAGGGGTTGCCAAGCTTCCTAAAATTACGAATCTCCAAAAATCTCAGCAAATATTTTTTCACCCAAACTGAATGATACTTTCAGGTAATGATCAGTACACTAAGGCGACTTGGTTCCCCAAATTTCGTTCTTCTATGTTGAAGCGTTCGTTTGCAGTAACACTTTGAATTTTTAGGTTTCACTCTGTTTTCTCCTATATTGATAGATGTATTTGGAACTCTAAATCCAACACGGTTTGTGCTAGCTTCTTGAAACTTGACACAATAAAGTAGTTTCACGTTCTATCTCTATGTTTTGTTTCCTCTTGATGTAGCCCTAAGCAGTGACTGGCGAGAAACACTTTCATGGAAAGGGGTTGCCAGGCTTCCCAAAATTACGAATCTCCAGAAATCTCAGCAAATATTTTTTCACCCAAACTGGATGATACTTTCAGGTAATGATCAGTACACTAAGGCGACTTGGTTCCCCAAATTTCGTTCTTCTATGTTGAAGCGTTCGTTTCCAGTAACAGTTTGAATTTTTAGGTTTCACTCTGTTTTCTCCTATATTGATAGATGTATTTGGAACTCTAAATCCAACAGGGTTTGTGCTAGCTTCTTGAAACTTGACACAATAAAGTAGTTTCACGTTCTATCTCTACGTTTTGTTTCCTCTTGATGTAGCCCTAAGCAGTTACTGGCGGGAAACACTTTCATGGAAAGGGGTTGCCAAGCTTCCTAAAATTACGAATCTCCAGAAATCTCAGCAAATATTTTTTCACCCAAACTGGATGATACTTTCAGGTAATGATCAGTACACTAAGGCGACTTGGTTCCCCAAATTTCGTTCTTCTATGTTGAAGCGTTCGTTTCCAGTAACAGTTTGAATTTTTAGGTTTCACTCTGTTTTCTCCTATATTGATAGATGTATTTGGAACACTAAATCCAACACGGTTTGTGCTAGCTTCTTGAAACTTGACACAATAAAGTAGTTTCACGTTCTATCTCTACGTTTTGTTTCCTCTTGATGTAGCCCTAAGCAGTAACTGGCGAGAAACACTTTCATGGAAAGGGGTTGCCAAGCTTCCTAAAATTACGAATCTCCAGAAATCTCAGCAAATATTTTTTCACCCAAACTGAATGATACTTTCAGGTAATGATCAGTACACTAAGGCGACTTGGTTCCCCAAATTTCGTTCTTCTATGTTGAAGCGTTCGTTTGCAGTAACACTTTGAATTTTTAGGTTTCACTCTGTTTTCTCCTATATTGATAGATGTATTTGGAACTCTAAATCCAACACGGTTTGTGCTAGCTTCTTGAAACTTGACACAATAAAGTAGTTTCATGTTCTATCTCTATGTTTTGTTTCCTCTTGATGTAGCCCTAAGCAGTGACTGGCGAGAAACACTTTCATGGAAAGGGGTTGCCAGGCTTCCCAAAATTACGAATCTCCAGAAATCTCAGCAAATATTTTTTCACCCAAACTGGATGATACTTTCAGGTAATGATCAGTACACTAAGGCGACTTGGTTCCCCAAATTTCGTTCTTCTATGTTGAAGCGTTCGTTTCCAGTAACAGTTTGAATTTTTAGGTTTCACTCTGTTTTCTCCTATATTGATAGATGTATTTGGAACTCTAAATCCAACAGGGTTTGTGCTAGCTTCTTGAAACTTGACACAATAAAGTAGTTTCACGTTCTATCTCTACGTTTTGTTTCCTCTTGATGTAGCCCTAAGCAGTTACTGGCGGGAAACACTTTCATGGAAAGGGGTTGCCAAGCTTCCTAAAATTACGAATCTCCAGAAATCTCAGCAAATATTTTTTCACCCAAACTGGATGATACTTTCAGGTAATGATCAGTACACTAAGGCGACTTGGTTCCCCAAATTTCGTTCTTCTATGTTGAAGCGTTCGTTTCCAGTAACAGTTTGAATTTTTAGGTTTCACTCTGTTTTCTCCTATATTGATAGATGTATTTGGAACACTAAATCCAACACGGTTTGTGCTAGCTTCTTGAAACTTGACACAATAAAGTAGTTTCACGTTCTATCTCTACGTTTTGTTTCCTCTTGATGTAGCCCTAAGCAGTAACTGGCGAGAAACACTTTCATGGAAAGGGGTTGCCAAGCTTCCTAAAATTACGAATCTCCAGAAATCTCAGCAAATATTTTTTCACCCAAACTGAATGATACTTTCAGGTAATGATCAGTACACTAAGGCGACTTGGTTCCCCAAATTTCGTTCTTCTATGTTGAAGCGTTCGTTTGCAGTAACACTTTGAATTTTTAGGTTTCACTCTGTTTTCTCCTATATTGATAGATGTATTTGGAACTCTAAATCCAACACGGTTTGTGCTAGCTTCTTGAAACTTGACACAATAAAGTAGTTTCACGTTCTATCTCTATGTTTTGTTTCCTCTTGATGTAGCCCTAAGCAGTGACTGGCGAGAAACACTTTCATGGAAAGGGGTTGCCAGGCTTCCCAAAATTACGAATCTCCAGAAATCTCAGCAAATATTTTTTCACCCAAACTGGATGATACTTTCAGGTAATGATCAGTACACTAAGGCGACTTGGTTCCCCAAATTTCGTTCTTCTATGTTGAAGCGTTCGTTTCCAGTAACAGTTTGAATTTTTAGGTTTCACTCTGTTTTCTCCTATATTGATAGATGTATTTGGAACTCTAAATCCAACAGGGTTTGTGCTAGCTGCTTGAAACTTGACACAATAAAGTAGTTTCACGTTCTATCTCTACATTTTGTTTCCTCTTGATGTAGCCCTAAGCAGTTACTGGCGGGAAACACTTTCATGGAAAGGGGTTGCCAAGCTTCCTAAAATTACGAATCTCCAGAAATCTCAGCAAATATTTTTTCACCCAAACTGGATGATACTTTCAGGTAATGATCAGTACACTAAGGCGACTTGGTTCCCCAAATTTCGTTCTTCTATGTTGAAGCGTTCGTTTCCAGTAACACTTTGAATTTTTAGGTTTCACTCTGTTTTCTCCTATATTGATAGATGTATTTGGAACTCTAAATCCAACACGGTTTGTGCTGGCTTCTTGAAACATGACACAATAAAGAAGTTTCACATTCTATCTCTATGTTTTGTTTCCCCTTGATGTAGTCCAATGCAGTGACTGGCGAGAAACACTTTCATGGAAAGGGGTTGCCAAGCTTCCCAAAATTACGAATCTCCAGAAATCTCAGCAAATATTTTTTCACCCAAACTGGATGATACTTTCAGGTAATGATCAGTACACTAAGGCGACTTGGTTCCCCAAATTTCGTTCTTCTATGTTGAAGCGTTCGTTTCCAGTAACAGTTTGAATTTTTAGGTTTCACTCTGTTTTCTCCTATATTGATAGATGTATTTGGAACTCTAAATCCAACACGGTTTGTGCTAGCTTCTTGAAACATGACACAATAAAGTAGTTTCACGTTCTATCTCTATGTTTTGTTTCCTCTTGATGTAGCCCAATGCAGTGACTGGCGAGAAACACTTTCATGGAAAGGGGTTGCCAGGCTTCCCAAAATTACGAATCTCCAGAAATCTCAGCAAATATTTTTTCACCCAAACTGGATGATACTTTCAGGTAATGATCAGTACACTAAGGCGACTTGGTTCCCCAAATTTCGTTCTTCTATGTTGAAGCGTTCGTTTCCAGTAACAGTTTGAATTTTTAGGTTTCACTCTGTTTTCTCCTATATTGATAGATGTGTTTGGAACTCTAAATCCAACACGGTTTGTGCTAGGTTCTTGAAACTTGACACAATAAAGTAGTTTCACGTTCTATCTCTATGTTTTGTTTCCTCTTGATGTAGCCTTAAGCAGTGACTGGCGAGAAACACTTTCATGGAAAGGGGTGGCCAAGCTTCCTAAAATTACGAATCTCCAGAAATCTCAGCAAATATTTTTTCACCCAAACTGGATGATACTTTCAGGTAATGATCAGTACACTAAGGCGACTTGGTTCCCCAAATTTCGTTCTTCTATGTTGAAGCGTTCGTTTCCAGTAACAGTTTGAATTTTCAGGTTTCACTCTGTTTTCTCCTATATTGATAGATGTATTTGGAACTCTAAATCCAACAGGGTTTGTGCTAGCTTCTTGAAACTTGACACAATAAAGTAGTTTCACGTTCTATCTCTACGTTTTGTTTCCTCTTGATGTAGCCCTAAGCAGTAACTGGCGAGAAACACTTTCATGGAAAGGGGTTGCCAAGCTTCCTAAAATTACGAATCTCCAGAAATCTCAGCAAATATTTTTTCACCCAAACTGAATGATACTTTCAGGTAATGATCAGTACACTAAGGCGACTTGGTTCCCCAAATTTCGTTCTTCTATGTTGAAGCGTTCGTTTCCAGTAACAGTTTGAATTTTTAGGTTTCACTCTGTTTTCTCCTATATTGATAGATGTATTTGGAACTCTAAATCCAACACGGTTTGTGCTAGCTTCTTGAAACTTGACACAATAAAGTAGTTTCACGTTCTATCTCTATGTTTTGTTTCCTCTTGATGTAGCCCTAAGCAGTTACTGGCGGGAAACACTTTCATGGAAAGGGGTTGCCAAGCTTCCTAAAATTACGAATCTCCAGAAATCTCAGCAAATATTTTTTCACCCAAACTGGATGATACTTTCAGGTAATGATCAGTACACTAAGGCGACTTGGTTCCCCAAATTTCGTTCTTCTATGTTGAAGCGTTCGTTTGCAGTAACAGTTTGAATTTTTAGGTTTCACTCTGTTTTCTCCTGTATTGATAGATGTATTTGGAACTCTAAATCCAACACGGATTGTGCTGGCTTCTTGAAACATGACAAAATAAAGTAGTTTCACGTTCTATCTCTATGTTTTGTTTCCTCTTGATGTAGCCCAATGCAGTCACTGGCGAGAAACACTTTCATAGAAAGGGGTTGCCAGGCTTCCCAAAATTACGAATCTCCAGAAATCTCAGCAAATATTTTTTCACCCAAACTGGATGATACTTTCAGGTAATGATCAGTACACTAAGGCGACTTGGTTCCCCAAATTTCGTTCTTCTATGTTGAAGCGTTCGTTTCCAGTAACAGTTTGAATTTTTAGGTTTCACTCTGTTTTCTCTTATATTGATAGATGTTTTTGGAACTCTAAATCCAACACGGTTTGTGCTAGGTTCTTGAAACTTGACACAATAAAGTAGTTTCACGTTCTATCTCTATGTTTTGTTTCCTCTTGATGTAGCCTTAAGCAGTGACTGGCGAGAAACACTTTCATGGAAAGGGGTTGCCAAGCTTCCTAAAATTACGAATCTCCAGAAATCTCAGCAAATATTTTTTCACCCAAACTGAATGATACTTTCAGGTAATGATCAGTACACTAAGGCGACTTGGTTCCCCAAATTTCGTTCTTCTATGTTGAAGCGTTCGTTTGCAGTAACACTTTGAATTTTTAGGTTTCACTCTGTTTTCTCCTATATTGATAGATGTATTTGGAACTCTAAATCCAACACGGTTTGTGCTAGCTTCTTGAAACTTGACACAATAAAGTAGTTTCACGTTCTATCTCTATGTTTTGTTTCCTCTTGATGTAGCCCTAAGCAGTGACTGGCGAGAAACACTTTCATGGAAAGGGGTTGCCAGGCTTCCCAAAATTACGAATCTCCAGAAATCTCAGCAAATATTTTTTCACCCAAACTGGATGATACTTTCAGGTAATGATCAGTACACTAAGGCGACTTGGTTCCCCAAATTTCGTTCTTCTATGTTGAAGCGTTCGTTTCCAGTAACAGTTTGAATTTTTAGGTTTCACTCTGTTTTCTCCTATATTGATAGATGTATTTGGAACTCTAAATCCAACAGGGTTTGTGCTAGCTTCTTGAAACTTGACACAATAAAGTAGTTTCACGTTCTATCTCTACGTTTTGTTTCCTCTTGATGTAGCCCTAAGCAGTTACTGGCGGGAAACACTTTCATGGAAAGGGGTTGCCAAGCTTCCTAAAATTACGAATCTCCAGAAATCTCAGCAAATATTTTTTCACCCAAACTGGATGATACTTTCAGGTAATGATCAGTACACTAAGGCGACTTGGTTCCCCAAATTTCGTTCTTCTATGTTGAAGCGTTCGTTTCCAGTAACACTTTGAATTTTTAGGTTTCACTCTGTTTTCTCCTATATTGATAGATGTATTTGGAACTCTAAATCCAACACGGTTTGTGCTGGCTTCTTGAAATATGACACAATAAAGTAGTTTCACATTCTATCTCTATGTTTTGTTTCCTCTTGATGTAGTCCAATGCAGTGACTGGCGAGAAACACTTTCATGGAAAGGGGTTGCCAAGCTTCCCAAAATTACGAATCTCCAGAAATCTCAGCAAATATTTTTTCACCCAAACTGGATGATACTTTCAGGTAATGATCAGTACACTAAGGCGACTTGGTTCCCCAAATTTCGTTCTTCTATGTTGAAGCGTTCGTTTCCAGTAACACTTTGAATTTTTAGGTTTCACTCTGTTTTCTCCTATATTGATAGATGTATTTGGAACTCTAAATCCAACACGGTTTGTGCTAGCTTCTTGAAACATGACACAATAAAGTAGTTTCACGTTCTATCTCTACGTTTTGTTTCCTCTTGATGTAGCCCTAAGCAGTTACTTGCGAGAAACACTTTCATGGAAAGGGGTTGCCAGGCTTCCCAAAATTACGAATCTCCAGAAATCTCAGCAAATATTTTTTCACCCAAACTGGATGATACTTTCAGGTAATGATCAGTACACTAAGGCGACTTGGTTCCCCAAATTTCGTTCTTCTATGTTGAAGCGTTCGTTTCCAGTAACAGTTTGAATTTTTAGGTTTCACTCTGTTTTCTCCTATATTGATAGATGTCTTTGGAACTCTAAATCCAACACGGTTTGTGCTAGGTTCTTGAAACTTGACACAATAAAGTAGTTTCATGATCTATCTCTATGTTTTGTTTCCTCTTGATGTAGCCTTAAGCAGTGACTGGCGAGAAACACTTTCATGGAAAGGGGTTGCCAAGCTTCCTAAAATTACGAATCTCCAGAAATCTCAGCAAATATTTTTTCACCCAAACTGGATGATACTTTCAGGTAATGATCAGTACACTAAGGCGACTTGGTTCCCCAAATTTCGTTCTTCTATGTTGAAGCGTTCGTTTGCAGTAACACTTTGAATTTTTAGGTTTCACTCTGTTTTCTCCTATATTGATAGATGTATTTGGAACTCTAAATCCAACAGGGTTTGTGCTAGCTTCTTGAAACTTGACACAATAAAGTAGTTTCACGTTCTATCTCTACGTTTTGTTTCCTCTTGATGTAGCCCTAAGCAGTAACTGGCGAGAAACACTTTCATGGAAAGGGGTTGCCAAGCTTCCTAAAATTACGAATCTCCAGAAATCTCAGCAAATATTTTTTCACCCAAACTGAATGATACTTTCAGGTAATGATCAGTACACTAAGGCGACTTGGTTCCCCAAATTTCCTTCTTCTATGTTGAAGCGTTCGTTTGCAGTAACACTTTGAATTTTTAGGTTTCACTCTGTTTTCTCCTATATTGATAGATGTATTTGGAACTCTAAATCCAACACGGTTTGTGCTAGCTTCTTGAAACTTGACACAATAAAGTAGTTTCACGTTCTATCTCTATGTTTTGTTTCCTCTTGATGTAGCCCTAAGCAGTGACTGGCGAGAAACACTTTCATGGAAAGGGGTTGCCAGGCTTCCCAAAATTACGAATCTCCAGAAATCTCAGCAAATATTTTTTCACCCAAACTGGATGATACTTTCAGGTAATGATCAGTACACTAAGGCGACTTGGTTCCCCAAATTTCGTTCTTCTATGTTGAAGCGTTCGTTTCCAGTAACAGTTTGAATTTTTAGGTTTCACTGTGTTTTCTCCTATATTGATAGATGTATTTGGAACTCTAAATCCAACACGGTTTGTGCTAGCTTCTTGAAACATGACACAATAAAGTAGTTTCACGTTCTATCTCTACGTTTTGTTTCCTCTTGATGTAGCCCAATGCAGTGACTGGCGAGAAACACTTTCATTGAAAGGGGTTGCCAGGCTTCCCAAAATTACGAATCTCCAGAAATCTCAGCAAATATTTTTTCACCCAAACTGGATGATACTTTCAGGTAATGATCAGTACACTAAGGCGACTTGGTTCCCCAAATTTCGTTCTTCTATGTTGAAGCGTTCGTTTCCAGTAACAGTTTGAATTTTTAGGTTTCACTCTGTTTTCTCCTATATTGATAGATGTGTTTGGAACTCTAAATCCAACACGGTTTGTGCTAGCTTCTTGAAACTTGACACAATAAAGTAGTTTCACGTTCTATCTCTATGTTTTGTTTCCTCTTGATGTAGCCTTAAGCAGTGACTGGCGAGAAACACTTTCATGGAAAGGGGTTGCCAAGCTTCCTAAAATTACGAATCTCCAGAAATCTCAGCAAATATTTTTTCACCCAAACTAGATGATACTTTCAGGTAATGATCAGTACACTAAGGCGACTTGGTTCCCCAAATTTCGTTCTTCTATGTTGAAGCGTTCGTTTCCAGTAACACTTTGAATTTTTAGGTTTCACTCTGTTTTCTCCTATATTGATAGATGTATTTGGAACTCTAAATCCAACAGGGTTTGTGCTAGCTTCTTGAAACTTGACACAATAAAGTAGTTTCACGTTCTATCTTTACGTTTTGTTTCCTCTTGATGTAGCCCTAAGCAGTAACTGGCGAGAAACACTTTCATGGAAAGGGGTTGCCAAGCTTCCTAAAATTACGAATCTCCAGAAATCTCAGCAAATATTTTTTCACCCAAACTGAATGATACTTTCAGGTAATGATCAGTACACTAAGGCGACTTGTTTCCCCAAATTTCGTTCTTCTATGTTGAAGCGTTCGTTTGCAGTAACACTTTGAATTTTTAGGTTTCACTCTGTTTTCTCCTATATTGATAGATGTATTTGGAACTCTAAATCCAACACGGTTTGTGCTAGCTTCTTGAAACTTGACACAATAAAGTAGTTTCACGTTCTATCTCTATGTTTTGTTTCCTCTTGATGTAGCCCTAAGCAGTGACTGGCGAGAAACACTTTCATGGAAAGGGGTTGCCAGGCTTCCCAAAATTACGAATCTCCAGAAATCTCAGCAAATATTTTTTCACCCAAACTGGATGATACTTTCAGGTAATGATCAGTACACTAAGGCGACTTGGTTCCCCAAATTTCGTTCTTCTATGTTGAAGCGTTCGTTTCCAGTAACAGTTTGAATTTTTAGGTTTCACTCTGTTTTCTCCTATATTGATAGATGTATTTGGAACTCTAAATCCAACACGGTTTGTGCTAGCTTCTTGAAACATGACACAATAAAGTAGTTTCACGTTCTTTCTCTACGTTTTGTTTCCTCTTGATGTAGCCCAATGCAGTGACTGGCGAGAAACAGTTTCATGGAAAGGGGTTGCCAGGCTTCCCAAAATTACGAATCTCCAGAAATCTCAGCAAATATTTTTTCACCCAAACTGGATGATACTTTCAGGTAATGATCAGTACACTAAGGCGTCTTGGTTTCCCAAATTTCGTTCTTCTATGTTGAAGCGTTCGTTTCCAGTAACAGTTTGAATTTTTAGGTTTCACTGTGTTTTCTCCTATATTGATAGATGTGTTTACAACTCTAAATCCAACACGGTTTGTGCTAGGTTCTTGAAACTTGACACAATAAAGTAGTTTCACGTTCTATCTCTATGTTTTGTTTCCTCTTGATGTAGCCTTAAGCAGTGACTGGCGAGAAACACTTTCATGGAAAGGGGTTGCCAAGCTTCCTAAAATTACGAATCTCCAGAAATCTCAGCAAATATTTTTTCACCCAAACTAGATGATACTTTCAGGTAATGATCAGTACACTAAGGCGACTTGGTTCCAAAAATTTCGTTCTTCTATGTTGAAGCGTTCGTTTCCAGTAACACTTTGAATTTTTAGGTTTCACTCTGTTTTCTCCTATATTGATAGATGTATTTGGAACTCTAAATCCAACAGTGTTTGTGCTAGCTTCTTGAAACTTGACACAGTAAAGTAGTTTCACGTTCTATCTCTACGTTTTGTTTCCTCTTGATGTAGCCCTAAGCAGTAACTGGCGAGAAACACTTTCATGGAAAGGGGTTGCCAAGCTTCCTAAAATTACGAATCTCCAGAAATCTCAGCAAATATTTTTTCACCCAAACTAGATGATACTTTCAGGTAATGATCAGTACACTAAGGCGACTTGGTTCCCCAAATTTCGTTCTTCTATGTTGAAGCGTTCGTTTCCAGTAACACTTTGAATTTTTAGGTTTCACTCTGTTTTCTCCTATATTGATAGATGTATTTGGAACTCTAAATCCAACAGGGTTTGTGCTAGCTTCTTGAAACTTGACACAATAAAGTAGTTTCACGTTCTATCTCTACGTTTTGTTTCCTCTTGATGTAGCCCTAAGCAGTAACTGGCGAGAAACACTTTCATGGAAAGGGGTTGCCAAGCTTCCTAAAATTACGAATCTCCAGAAATCTCAGCAAATATTTTTTCACCCAAACTGAATGATACTTTCAGGTAATGATCAGTACACTAAGGCGACTTGGTTCCCCAAATTTCGTTCTTCTATGTTGAAGCGTTCGTTTGCAGTAACACTTTGAATTTTTAGGTTTCACTCTGTTTTCTCCTATATTGATAGATGTATTTGGAACTCTAAATCCAACACGGTTTGTGCTAGCTTCTTGAAACTTGACACAATAAAGTAGTTTCACGTTCTATCTCTATGTTTTGTTTCCTCTTGATGTAGCCCTAAGCAGTGACTGGCGAGAAACACTTTCATGGAAAGGGGTTGCCAGGCTTCCCAAAATTACGAATCTCCAGAAATCTCAGCAAATATTTTTTCACCCAAACTGGATGATACTTTCAGGTAATGATCAGTACACTAAGGCGACTTGGTTCCCCAAATTTCGTTCTTCTATGTTGAAGCGTTCGTTTCCAGTAACAGTTTGAATTTTTAGGTTTCACTCTGTTTTCTCCTATATTGATAGATGTGTTTGGAACTCTAAATCCAACACGGTTTGTGCTAGGTTCTTGAAACTTGACACAATAAAGTAGATTCACGTTCTATCTCTATGTTTTGTTTCCTCTTGATGTAGCCTTAAGCAGTGACTGGCGAGAAACACTTTCATGGAAAGGGGTTGCCAAGCTTCCTAAAATTACGAATCTCCAGAAATCTCAGCAAATATTTTTTCACCCAAACTAGATGATACTTTCAGGTAATGATCAGTACACTAAGGCGACTTGGTTCCCCAAATTTCGTTCTTCTATGTTGAAGCGTTCGTTTCCAGTAACAGTTTGAATTTTTAGGTTTCACTCTGTTTTCTCCTATATTGATAGATGTATTTGGAACTCTAAATCCAACAGTGTTTGTGCTAGCTTCTTGAAACTTGACACAATAAAGTAGTTTCACGTTCTATCTCTACGTTTTGTTTCCTCTTGATGTAGCCCTAAGCAGTAACTGGCGAGAAACACTTTCATGGAAAGGGGTTGCCAAGCTTCCTAAAATTACGAATCTCCAGAAATCTCAGCAAATATTTTTTCACCCAAACTGAATGATACTTTCAGGTAATGATCAGTACACTAAGGCGACTTGGTTCCCCAAATTTCGTTCTTCTATGTTGAAGCGTTCGTTTGCAGTAACACTTTGAATTTTTAGGTTTCACTCTGTTTTCTCCTATATTGATAGATGTATTTGGAACTCTAAATCCAACACGGTTTGTGCTAGCTCCTTGAAACTTGACACAATAAAGTAGTTTCAGGTTCTATCTCTATGTTTTGTTTCCTCTTGATGTAGCCCTAAGCAGTGACTGGCGAGAAACACTTTCATGGAAAGGGGTTGCCAGGCTTCCCAAAATTACGAATCTCCAGAAATCTCAGCAAATATTTTTTCACCCAAACTGGATGATACTTTCAGGTAATGATCAGTACACTAAGGCGACTTGGTTCCCCAAATTTCGTTCTTCTATGTTGAAGCGTTCGTTTGCAGTAACACTTTGAATTTTTAGGTTTCACTCTGTTTTCTCCTATATTGATAGATGTATTTGGAACTCTAAATCCAACACGGTTTGTGCTGGCTTCTTGAAACATGACACAATAAAGTAGTTTCACATTCTATCTCTATGTTTTGTTTCCTCTTGATGTAGTCCAATGCAGTGACTGGCGAGAAACACTTTCATGGAAAGGGGTTGCCAAGCTTCCCACAATTACGAATCTCCAGAAATCTCAGCAAATATTTTTTCACCCAAACTGGATGATACTTTCAGGTAATGATCAGTACACTAAGGCGACTTGGTTCCCCAAATTTCGTTCTTCTATGTTGAAGCGTTCGTTTCCAGTAACAGTTTGAATTTTTAGGTTTCACTCTGTTTTCTCCTATATTGATAGATGTATTTGGAACTCTAAATCCAACACGGTTTGTGCTAGCTTCTTGAAACATGACACAATAAAGTAGTTTCACGTTCTATCTCTATGTTTTGTTTCCTCTTGATGTAGCCCAATGCAGTGACTGGCGAGAAACACTTTCATGGAAAGGGGTTGCCAGGCTTCCCAAAATTACGAATCTCCAGAAATCTCAGCAAATATTTTTTCACCCAAACTGGATGATACTTTCAGGTAATGATCAGTACACTAAGGCGACTTGGTTCCCCAAATTTCGTTCTTCTATGTTGAAGCGTTCGTTTCCAGTAACAGTTTGAATTTTTAGGTTTCACTCTGTTTTCTCCTACATTGATAGATGTGTTTGGAACTCTAAATCCAACACGGTTTGTGCTAGGTTCTTGAAACTTGACACAATAAAGTAGTTTCACGTTCTATCTCTATGTTTTGTTTCCTCTTGATGTAGCCTTAAGCAGTGACTGGCGAGAAACACTTTCATGGAAAGGGGTTGCCAAGCTTCCTAAAATTACGAATCTCCAGAAATCTCAGCAAATATTTTTTCACCCAAACTGGATGATACTTTCAGGTAATGATCAGTACACTAAGGCGACTTGGTTCCCCAAATTTCGTTCTTCTATGTTGAAGCGTTCGTTTCCAGTAACACTTTGAATTTTTAGGTTTCACTCTGTTTTCTCCTATATTGATAGATGTATTTGGAACTCTAAATCCAACAGGGTTTGTGCTAGCTTCTTGAAACTTGACACAATAAAGTAGTTTCACGTTCTATCTCTACGTTTTGTTTCCTCTTGATGTAGCCCTAAGCAGTAACTGGCGAGAAACACTTTCATGGAAAGGGGTTGCCAAGCTTCCTAAAATTACGAATCTCCAGAAATCTCAGCAAATATTTTTTCACCCAAACTGAATGATACTTTCAGGTAATGATCAGTACACTAAGGCGACTTGGTTCCCCAAATTTCGTTCTTCTATGTTGAAGCGTTCGTTTGCAGTAACACTTTGAATTTTTAGGTTTCACTCTGTTTTCTCCTATATTGATAGATGTATTTGGAACTCTAAATCCAACACGGTTTGTGCTAGCTTCTTGAAACTTGACACAATAAAGTAGTTTCACGTTCTATCTCTATGTTTTGTTTCCTCTTGATGTAGCCCTAAGCAGTGACTGGCGAGAAACACTTTCATGGAAAGGGGTTGCCAGGCTTCCCAAAATTACGAATCTCCAGAAATCTCAGCAAATATTTTTTCACCCAAACTGGATGATACTTTCAGGTAATGATCAGTACACTAAGGCGACTTGGTTCCCCAAATTTCGTTCTTCTATGTTGAAGCGTTCGTTTCCAGTAACAGTTTGAATTTTTAGGTTTCACTCTGTTTTCTCCTATATTGATAGATGTATTTGGAACTCTAAATCCAACACGGTTTGTGCTAGCTTCTTGAAACATGACACAATAAAGTAGTTTCACGTTCTATCTCTACGTTTTGTTTCCTCTTGATGTAGCCCAATGCAGTGACTGGCGAGAAACACTTTCATGGAAAGGGGTTGCCAGGCTTCCCAAAATTACGAATCTCCAGAAATCTCAGCAAATATTTTTTCACCCAAACTGGATGATACTTTCAGGTAATGATCAGTACACTAAGGCGACTTGGTTCCCCAAATTTCGTTCTTCTATGTTGAAGCGTTCGTTTCCAGTAACAGTTTGAATTTTTAGGTTTCACTCTGTTTTCTCCTATATTGATAGATGTGTTTGGAACTCTAAATCCAACACGGTTTGTGCTAGGTTCTTGAAACTTGACACAATAAAGTAGTTTCACGTTCTATCTCTATGTTTTGTTTCCTCTTGATGTAGCCTTAAGCAGTGACTGGCGAGAAACACTTTCATGGAAAGGGGTTGCCAAGCTTCCTAAAATTACGAATCTCCAGAAATCTCAGCAAATATTTTTTCACCCAAACTAGATGATACTTTCAGGTAATGATCAGTACACTAAGGCGACTTGGTTCCCCAAATTTCGTTCTTCTATGTTGAAGCGTTCGTTTGCAGTAACACTTTGAATTTTTAGGTTTCACTCTGTTTTCTCCTATATTGATAGATGTATTTGGAACTCTAAATCCAACACGGTTTGTGCTAGCTTCTTGAAACTTGACACAATAAAGTAGTTTCACGTTCTATCTCTATGTTTTGTTTCCTCTTGATGTAGCCCTAAGCAGTGACTGGCGAGAAACACTTTCATGGAAAGGGGTTGCCAGGCTTCCCAAAATTACGAATCTCCAGAAATCTCAGCAAATATTTTTTCACCCAAACTGGATGATACTTTCAGGTAATGATCAGTACACTAAGGCGACTTGGTTCCCCAAATTTCGTTCTTCTATGTTGAAGCGTTCGTTTCCAGTAACAGTTTGAATTTTTAGGTTTCACTCTGTTTTCTCCTATATTGATAGATGTATTTGGAACTCTAAATCCAACAGGGTTTGTGCTAGCTTCTTGAAACTTGACACAATAAAGTAGTTTCACGTTCTATCTCTACGTTTTGTTTCCTCTTGATGTAGCCCTAAGCAGTTACTGGCGGGAAACACTTTCATGGAAAGGGGTTGCCAAGCTTCCTAAAATTACGAATCTCCAGAAATCTCAGCAAATATTTTTTCACCCAAACTGGATGATACTTTCAGGTAATGATCAGTACACTAAGGCGACTTGGTTCCCCAAATTTCGTTCTTCTATGTTGAAGCGTTCGTTTGCAGTAACACTTTGAATTTTTAGGTTTCACTCTGTTTTCTCCTATATTGATAGATGTATTTGGAACTCTAAATCCAACAGGGTTTGTGCTAGCTTCTTGAAACTTGACACAATAAAGTAGTTTCACGTTCTATCTCTACGTTTTGTTTCCTCTTGATGTAGCCCTAAGCAGTAACTGGCGAGAAACACTTTCATGGAAAGGGGTTGCCAAGCTTCCTAAAATTACGAATCTCCAGAAATCTCAGCAAATATTTTTTCACTCAAACTGAATGATACTTTCAGGTAATGATCAGTACACTAAGGCGACTTGGTTCCCCAAATTTCGTTCTTCTATGTTGAAGCGTTCGTTTGCAGTAACACTTTGAATTTTTAGGTTTCACTCTGTTTTCTCCTATATTGATAGATGTATTTGGAACTCTAAATCCAACACGGTTTGTGCTAGCTTCTTGAAACTTGACACAATAAAGTAGTTTCACGTTCTATCTCTATGTTTTGTTTCCTCTTGATGTAGCCCTAAGCAGTGACTGGCGAGAAACACTTTCATGGAAAGGGGTTGCCAGGCTTCCCAAAATTACGAATCTCCAGAAATCTCAGCAAATATTTTTTCACCCAAACTGGATGATACTTTCAGGTAATGATCAGTACACTAAGACGACTTGGTTCCCCAAATTTCGTTCTTCTATGTTGAAGCGTTCGTTTCCAGTAACAGTTTGAATTTTTAGGTTTCACTCTGTTTTCTCCTATATTGATAGATGTATTTGGAACTCTAAATCCAACACGGTTTGTGCTAGCTTCTTGAAACTTGACACAATAAAGTAGTTTCACGTTCTATCTCTATGTTTTGTTTCCTCTTGATGTAGCCTTAAGCAGTGACTGGCGAGAAACACTTTCATGGAAAGGGGTTGCCAAGCTTCCTAAAATTACGAATCTCCAGAAATCTCAGCAAATATTTTTTCACCCAAACTAGATGATACTTTCAGGTAATGATCAGTACACTAAGGCGACTTGGTTCCCCAAATTTCGTTCTTCTATGTTGAAGCGTTCGTTTCCAGTAACACTTTGAATTTTTAGGTTTCACTCTGTTTTCTCCTATATTGATAGATGTATTTGGAACTCTAAATCCAACAGTGTTTGTGCTAGCTTCTTGAAACTTGACACAATAAAGTAGTTTCAAGTTCTATCTCTACGTTTTGTTTCCTCTTGATGTAGCCCTAAGCAGTAACTGGCGAGAAACACTTTCATGGAAAGGGGTTGCCAAGCTTCCTAAAATTACGAATCTCCAGAAATCTCAGCAAATATTTTTTCACCCAAACTGAATGATACTTTCAGGTAATGATCAGTACACTAAGGCGACTTGGTTCCCCAAATTTCGTTCTTCTATGTTGAAGCGTTCGTTTGCAGTAACACTTTGAATTTTTAGGTTTCACTCTGTTTTCTCCTATATTGATAGATGTATTTGGAACTCTAAATCCAACACGGTTTGTGCTAGCTTCTTGAAACTTGACACAATAAAGTTGTTTCACGTTCTATCTCTATGTTTTGTTTCCTCTTGATGTAGCCCTAAGCAGTGACTGGCGAGAAACACTTTCATGGAAAGGGGTTGCCAGGCTTCCCAAAATTACGAATCTCCAGAAATCTCAGCAAATATTTTTTCACCCAAACTGGATGATACTTTCAGGTAATGATCAGTACACTAAGGCGACTTGGTTCCCCAAATTTCGTTCTTCTATGTTGAAGCGTTCGTTTGCAGTAACACTTTGAATTTTTAGGTTTCACTCTGTTTTCTCCTATATTGATAGATGTATTTGGAACTCTAAATCCAACACGGTTTGTGCTAGCTTCTTGAAACTTGACACAATAAAGTAGTTTCACGTTCTATCTCTATGTTTTGTTTCCTCTTGATGTAGCCCTAAGCAGTGACTGGCGAGAAACACTTTCATGGAAAGGGGTTGCCAGGCTTCCCAAAATTACGAATCTCCAGAAATCTCAGCAAATATTTTTTCACCCAAACTGGATGATACTTTCAGGTAATGATCAGTACACTAAGGCGACTTGGTTCCCCAAATTTCGTTCTTCTATGTTGAAGCGTTCGTTTCCAGTAACAGTTTGAATTTTTAGGTTTCACTCTGTTTTCTCCTATATTGATAGATGTATTTGGAACTCTAAATCCAACAGGGTTTGTGCTAGCTTCTTGAAACTTGACACAATAAAGTAGTTTCACGTTCTATCTCTACGTTTTGTTTCCTCTTGATGTAGCCCTAAGCAGTAACTGGCGAGAAACACTTTCATGGAAAGGGGTTGCCAAGCTTCCTAAAATTACGAATCTCCAGAAATCTCAGCAAATATTTTTTCACCCAAACTGAATGATACTTTCAGGTAATGATCAGTACACTAAGGCGACTTGGTTCCCCAAATTTCGTTCTTCTATGTTGAAGCGTTCGTTTGCAGTAACACTTTGAATTTTTAGGTTTCACTCTGTTTTCTCCTATATTGATAGATGTATTTGGAACTCTAAATCCAACACGGTTTGTGCTAGCTTCTTGAAACTTGACACAATAAAGTAGTTTCACGTTCTATCTCTATGTTTTGTTTCCTCTTGATGTAGCCCTAAGCAGTGACTGGCGAGAAACACTTTCATGGAAAGGGGTTGCCAGGCTTCCCAAAATTACGAATCTCCAGAAATCTCAGCAAATATTTTTTCACCCAAACTGGATGATACTTTCAGGTAATGATCAGTACACTAAGACGACTTGGTTCCCCAAATTTCGTTCTTCTATGTTGAAGCGTTCGTTTCCAGTAACAGTTTGAATTTTTAGGTTTCACTCTGTTTTCTCCTATATTGATAGATGTATTTGGAACTCTAAATCCAACACGGTTTGTGCTAGCTTCTTGAAACTTGACACAATAAAGTAGTTTCACGTTCTATCTCTATGTTTTGTTTCCTCTTGATGTAGCCTTAAGCAGTGACTGGCGAGAAACACTTTCATGGAAAGGGGTTGCCAAGCTTCCTAAAATTACGAATCTCCAGAAATCTCAGCAAATATTTTTTCTCCCAAACTAGATGATACTTTCAGGTAATGATCAGTACACTAAGGCGACTTGGTTCCCCAAATTTCGTTCTTCTATGTTGAAGCGTTCGTTTCCAGTAACACTTTGAATTTTTAGGTTTCACTCTGTTTTCTCCTATATTGATAGATGTATTTGGAACTCTAAATCCAACAGTGTTTGTGCTAGCTTCTTGAAACTTGACACAATAAAGTAGTTTCAAGTTCTATCTCTACGTTTTGTTTCCTCTTGATGTAGCCCTAAGCAGTAACTGGCGAGAAACACTTTCATGGAAAGGGGTTGCCAAGCTTCCTAAAATTACGAATCTCCAGAAATCTCAGCAAATATTTTTTCACCCAAACTGAATGATACTTTCAGGTAATGATCAGTACACTAAGGCGACTTGGTTCCCCAAATTTCGTTCTTCTATGTTGAAGCGTTCGTTTGCAGTAACACTTTGAATTTTTAGGTTTCACTCTGTTTTCTCCTATATTGATAGATGTATTTGGAACTCTAAATCCAACACGGTTTGTGCTAGCTTCTTGAAACTTGACACAATAAAGTTGTTTCACGTTCTATCTCTATGTTTTGTTTCCTCTTGATGTAGCCCTAAGCAGTGACTGGCGAGAAACACTTTCATGGAAAGGGGTTGCCAGGCTTCCCAAAATTACGAATCTCCAGAAATCTCAGCAAATATTTTTTCACCCAAACTGGATGATACTTTCAGGTAATGATCAGTACACTAAGGCGACTTGGTTCCCCAAATTTCGTTCTTCTATGTTGAAGCGTTCGTTTCCAGTAACAGTTTGAATTTTTAGGTTTCACTCTGTTTTCTCCTATATTGATAGATGTATTTGGAACTCTAAATCCAACACGGTTTGTGCTAGCTTCTTGAAACTTGACACAATAAAGTAGTTTCACGTTCTATCTCTACGTTTTGTTTCCTCTTGATGTAGCCCTAAGCAGTTACTGGCGGGAAACACTTTCATGGAAAGGGGTTGCCAATCTTCCTAAAATTACGAATCTCCAGAAATCTCAGCAAATATTTTTTCACCCAAACTGGATGACACTTTCAGGTAATGATCAGTACACTAAGGCGACTTGGTTCCCCAAATTTCGTTCTTCTATGTTGAAGCGATCGTTTCCAGTAACACTTTGAATTTTTAGGTTTCACTCTGTTTTCTCCTATATTGATAGATGTATTTGGAACTCTAAATCCAACACGGTTTGTGCTGGCTTCTTGAAACATGACACAATAAAGTAGTTTCACATTCTATCTCTATGTTTTGTTTCCTCTTGATGTAATCCAATGCAGTGACTGGCGAGAAACACTTTCATGGAAAGGGGTTGCCAAGCTTCCCAAAATTACGAATCTCCAGAAATCTCAGCAAATATTTTTTCACCCAAACTGGATGATACTTTCAGGTAATGATCAGTACACTAAGGCGACTTGGTTCCCCAAATTTCGTTCTTCTATGTTGAAGCGTTCGTTTCCAGTAACAGTTTGAATTTTTAGGTTTCACTCTGTTTTCTCCTATATTGATAGATGTATTTGGAACTCTAAATCCAACACGGTTTGTGCTAGCTTCTTGAAACATGACACAATAAAGTAGTTTCACGTTCTATCTCTATGTTTTGTTTCCTCTTGATGTAGCCCAATGCAGTGACTGGCGAGAAACACTTTCATGGAAAGGGGTTGCCAGGCTTCCCAAAATTCCAAGCTCCAGAAATCTCAGCAAATATTTTTTCACCCAAACTGGATGATACTTTCAGGTAATGATCAGTACACTAAGGCGACTTGGTTCCCCAAATTTCGTTCTTCTATGTTGAAGCGTTCGTTTCCAGTAACAGTTTGAATTTTTAGGTTTCACTCTGTTTTCTCCTATATTGATAGATGTGTTTGGAACTCTAAATCCAACACGGTTTGTGCTAGGTTCTTGAAACTTGACACAATAAAGTAGTTTCACGATCTATCTCTATGTTTTGTTTCCTCTTGATGTAGCCTTAAGCAGTGACTGGCGAGAAACACTTTCATGGAAAGGGGTTGCCAAGCTTCCTAAAATTACGAATCTCCAGAAATCTCAGCAAATATTTTTTCACCCAAACTGGATGATACTTTCAGGTAATGATCAGTACACTAAGGCGACTTGGTTCCCCAAATTTCGTTCTTCTATGTTGAAGCGTTCGTTTCCAGTAACACTTTGAATTTTTAGGTTTCACTCTGTTTTCTCCTATATTGATAGATGTATTTGGAACTCTAAATCCAACAGGGTTTGTGCTAGCTTCTTGAAACTTGACACAATAAAGTAGTTTCACGTTCTATCTCTACGTTTTGTTTCCTCTTGATGTAGCCCTAAGCAGTAACTGGCGAGAAACACTTTCATGGAAAGGGGTTGCCAAGCTTCCTAAAATTACGAATCTCCAGAAATCTCAGCAAATATTTTTTCACCCAAACTGAATGATACTTTCAGGTAATGATCAGTACACTAAGGCGACTTGGTTCCCCAAATTTCGTTCTTCTATGTTGAAGCGTTCGTTTCCAGTAACAGTTTGAATTTTTAGGTTTCACTCTGTTTTCTCCTATATTGATAGATGTATTTGGAACACTAAATCCAACACGGTTTGTGCTAGCTTCTTGAAACTTGACACAATAAAGTAGTTTCACGTTCTATCTCTACGTTTTGTTTCCTCTTGATGTAGCCCTAAGCAGTTACTGGCGGGAAACACTTTCATGGAAAGGGGTTGCCAAGCTTCCTAAAATTACGAATATCCAGAAATCTCAGCAAATATTTTTTCACCCAAACTGGATGATACTTTCAGGTAATGATCAGTACACTAAGGCGACTTGGTTCCCCAAATTTCGTTCTTCTATGTTGAAGCGTTCGTTTCCAGTAACACTTTAAATTTTTAGGTTTCACTCTGTTTTCTCCTATATTGATAGATGTATTTGGAACTCTAAATCCAACACGGTTTGTGCTGGCTTCTTGAAACATGACACAATAAAGTAGTTTCACGTTCTATCTCTATGTTTTGTTTCCTCTTGATGTAGCCCAATGCAGTGACTGGCGAGAAACACTTTCATGGAAAAAGGTTGCCAGGCTTCCCAAAATTACGAATCTCCAGAAATCTCAGCAAATATTTTTTCACCCAAACTGGATGATACTTTCAGGTAATGATCAGTACACTAAGGCGACTTGGTTCCCCAAATTTCGTTCTTCTATGTTGAAGCGTTCGTTTGCAGTAACAGTTTGAATTTTTAGGTTTCACTCTGTTTTCTCCTATATTGATAGATGTATTTGGAACTCTAAATCCAACACGGTTTGTGCTAGCTTCTTGAAACATGACACAATAAAGTAGTTTCACGTTCTATCTCTATGTTTTGTTTCCTCTTGATGTAGCCCAATGCAGTCACTGGCGAGAAACACTTTCATAGAAAGGGGTTGCCAGGCTTCCCAAAATTACGAATCTCCAGAAATCTCAGCAAATATTTTTTCACCCAAACTGGATGATACTTTCAGGTAATGATCAGTACACTAAGGCGACTTGGTTCCACAAATTTTGTTCTTCTATGTTGAAGCGTTCGTTTCCAGTAACAGTTTGAATTTTTAGGTTTCACTCTGTTTTCTCTTATATTGATAGATGTATTTGGAACTCTAAATCCAACACGGTTTGTGCTAGCTTCTTGAAACATGACACAATAAAGTAGTTTCACGTTCTATCTCTACGTTTTGTTTCCTCTTGATGTAGCCCAATGCAATGACTGGCGAGAAACACTTTCATGGAAAGGGGTTGCCAGGCTTCCCAAAATTACGAATCTCCAGAAATCTCAGCAAATATTTTTTCACCCAAACTGGATGATACTTTCAGGTAATGATCAGTACACTAAGGCGACTTGGTTCCCCAAATTTCCTTCTTCTATGTTGAAGCGTTCGTTTCCAGTAACAGTTTGAATTTTTAGGTTTCACTCTGTTTTCTCCTATATTGATAGATGTGTTTGGAACTCTAAATCCAACACGGTTTGTGCTAGGTTCTTGAAACTTCACACAATAAAGTAGTTTCACGTTCTATCTCTATGTTTTGTTTCCTCTTGATGTAGCCTTAAGCAGTGACTGGCGAGAAACACTTTCATGGAAAGGGGTTGCCAAGCTTCCTAAAATTACGAATCTCCAGAAATCTCAGCAAATATTTTTTCACCCAAACTAGATGATACTTTCAGGTAATGATCAGTACACTAAGGCGACTTGGTTCCCCAAATTTCGTTCTTCTATGTTGAAGCGTTCGTTTCCAGTAACACTTTGAATTTTTAGGTTTCACTCTGTTTTCTCCTATATTGATAGATGTATTTGGAACTCTAAATCCAACAGTGTTTGTGCTAGCTTCTTGAAACTTGACACAATAAAGTAGTTTCACGTTCTATCTCTACGTTTTGTTTCCTCTTGATGTAGCCCTAAGCAGTAACTGGCGAGAAACACTTTCATGGAAAGGGGTTGCCAAGCTTCCTAAAATTACGAATCTCCAGAAATCTCAGCAAATATTTTTTCACCCAAACTGAATGATACTTTCAGGTAATGATCAGTACACTAAGGCGACTTGGTTCCCCAAATTTCGTTCTTCTATGTTGAAGCGTTCGTTTGCAGTAACACTTTGAATTTTTAGGTTTCACTCTGTTTTCTCCTATATTGATAGATGTATTTGGAACTCTAAATCCAACACGGTTTGTGCAGGCTTCTTGAAACATGACACAATAAAGTAGTTTCACATTCTATCTCTATGTTTTGTTTCCTCTTGATGTAGTCCAATGCAGTGACTGGCGAGAAACACTTTCATGGAAAGGGGTTGCCAAGCTTCCCAAAATTACGAATCTCCAGAAATCTCAGCAAATATTTTTTCACCCAAACTGGATGATACTTTCAGGTAATGATCAGTACACTAAGGCGACATGGTTCCCCAAATTTTGTTCTTCTATGTTGAAGCGTTCGTTTCCAGTAACAGTTTGAATTTTTAGGTTTCACTCTGTTTTCTCCTATATTGATAGATGTATTTGGAACTCTAAATCCAACACGGTTTGTGCTAGCTTCTTGAAACATGACACAATAAAGTAGTTTCACGTTCTATCTCTATGTTTTGTTTCCTCTTGATGTAGCCTTAAGCAGTGACTGGCGAGAAACACTTTCATGGAAAGGGGTTGCCAAGCTTCCTAAAATTACGAATCTCCAGAAATCTCAGCAAATATTTTTTCACCCAAACTGGATGATACTTTCAGGTAATGATCAGTACACTAAGGCGACTTGGTTCCCCAAATTTCGTTCTTCTATGTTGAAGCGTTCGTTTCCATAACACTTTGAATTTTTAGGTTTCACTCTGTTTTCTCCTATATTGATAGATGTATTTGGAACTCTAAATCCAACAGGGTTTGTGCTAGCTTCTTGAAACTTGACACAATAAAGTAGTTTCACGTTCTATCTCTACGTTTTGTTTCCTCTTGATGTAGCCCTAAGCAGTAACTGGCGAGAAACACTTTCATGGAAAGGGGTTGCCAAGCTTCCTAAAATTACGAATCTCCAGAAATCTCAGCAAATATTTTTTCACCCAAACTGAATGATACTTTCAGGTAATGATCAGTACACTAAGGCGACTTGGTTCCCCAAATTTCGTTCTTCTATGTTGAAGCGTTCGTTTGCAGTAACACTTTGAATTTTTAGGTTTCACTCTGTTTTCTCCTATATTGATAGATGTATTTGGAACTCTAAATCCAACACGGTTTGTGCTAGCTTCTTGAAACTTGACACAATAAAGTAGTTTCACGTTCTATCTCTATGTTTTGTTTCCTCTTGATGTAGCCCTAAGCAGTGACTGGCGAGAAACACTTTCATGGAAAGGGGTTGCCAGGCTTCCCAAAATTACGAATCTCCAGAAATCTCAGCAAATATTTTTTCACCCAAACTGGATGATACTTTCAGGTAATGATCAGTACACTAAGGCGACTTGGTTCCCCAAATTTCGTTCTTCTATGTTGAAGCGTTCGTTTCCAGTAACAGTTTGAATTTTTAGGTTTCACTCTGTTTTCTCCTATATTGATAGATGTGTTTGGAACTCTAAATCCAACACGGTTTGTGCTAGGTTCTTGAAACTTGACACAATAATGTAGTTTCACGTTCTATCTCTATGTTTTGTTTCCTCTTGATGTAGCCTTAAGCAGTGACTGGCGAGAAACACTTTCATGGAAAGGGGTTGCCAAGCTTCCTAAAATTACGAATCTCCAGAAATCTCAGCAAATATTTTTTCACCCAAACTAGATGATACTTTCAGGTAATGATCAGTACACTAAGGCGACTTGGTTCCCCAAATTTCGTTCTTCTATGTTGAAGCGTTCGTTTCCAGTAACACTTTGAATTTTTAGGTTTCACTCTGTTTTCTCCTATATTGATAGATGTATTTGGAACTCTAAATCCAACAGTGTTTGTGCTAGCTTCTTGAAACTTGACACAATAAAGTAGTTTCACGTTCTATCTCTACGTTTTGTTTCCTCTTGATGTAGCCCTAAGCAGTAACTGGCGAGAAACACTTTCATGGAAAGGGGTTGCCAAGCTTCCTAAAATTACGAATCTCCAGAAATCTCAGCAAATATTTTTTCACCCAAACTGAATGATACTTTCAGGTAATGATCAGTACACTAAGGCGACTTGGTTCCCCAAATTTCGTTCTTCTATGTTGAAGCGTTCGTTTGCAGTAACACTTTGAATTTTTAGGTTTCACTCTGTTTTCTCCTATATTGATAGATGTATTTGGAATTCTAAATCCAACACGGTTTGTGCTATCTTCTTGAAACTTGACACAATAAAGTTGTTTCACGTTCTATCTCTATGTTTTGTTTCCTCTTGATGTAGCCCTAAGCAGTGACTGGCGAGAAACACTTTCACGGAAAGGGGTTGCCAGGCTTCCCAAAATTACGAATCTCCAGAAATCTCAGCAAATATTTTTTCACCCATACTGGATGATACTTTCAGGTAATGATCAGTACACTAAGGCGACTTGGTTCCCCAAATTTCGTTCTTCTATGTTGAAGCGTTCGTTTCCAGTAACAGTTTGAATTTTTAGTTTTCACTCTGTTTTCTCCTATATTGATAGATGTATTTGGAACTCTAAATCCAACACGGTTTGTGCTAGCTTCTTGAAACTTGACACAATAAAGTAGTTTCACGTTCTATCTCTACGTTTTGTTTCCTCTTGATGTAGCCCTAAGCAGTTACTGGCAGGAAACACTTTCATGGAAAGGGGTTGCCAAGCTTCCTAAAATTACGAATCTCCAGAAATCTCAGCAAATATTTTTTCACCCAAACTGGATGATACTTTCAGGTAATGATCAGTACCCTAAGGCGACTTGGTTCCCCAAATTTTGTTCTTCTATGTTGAAGCGTTCGTTTGCAGTAATACTTTGAATTTTTAGGTTTCACTCTGTTTTCTCCTATATTGATAGATGTATTTGGAACTCTAAATCCAACACGGTTTGTGCTAGCTTCTTGAAACTTGACACAATAAAGTAGTTTCACGTTCTATCTCTATGTTTTGTTTCCTCTTGATGTAGCCCTAAGCAGTGACTGGCGAGAAACACTTTCATGGAAAGGGGTTGCCAGGCTTCCCAAAATTACGAATCTCCAGAAATCTCAGCAAATATTTTTTCACCCAAACTGGATGATACTTTCAGGTAATGATCAGTACACTAAGGCGACTTGGTTCCCCAAATTTCGTTCTTCTATGTTGAAGCGTTCGTTTCCAGTAACAGTTTGAATTTTTAGGTTTCACTCTGTTTTCTCCTATATTGATAGATGTATTTGGAACTCTAAATCCAACAGGGTTTGTGCTAGCTTCTTGAAACTTGACACAATAAAGTAGTTTCACGTTCTATCTCTACGTTTTGTTTCCTCTTGATGTAGCCCTAAGCAGTAACTGGCGAGAAACACTTTCATGGAAAGGGGTTGCCAAGCTTCCTAAAATTACGAATCTCCAGAAATCTCAGCAAATATTTTTTCACCCAAACTGAATGATACTTTCAGGTAATGATCAGTACACTAAGGCGACTTGGTTCCCCAAATTTCCTTCTTCTATGTTGAAGCGTTCGTTTCCAGTAACAGTTTGAATTTTTAGGTTTCACTCTGTTTTCTCCTATATTGATAGATGTATTTGGAACACTAAATCCAACACGGTTTGTGCTAGCTTCTTGAAACTTGACACAATAAAGTAGTTTCACGTTCTATCTCTACGTTTTGTTTCCTCTTGATGTAGCCCTAAGCAGTTACTGGCGGGAAACACTTTCATGGAAAGGGGTTGCCAAGCTTCCTAAAATTACGAATATCCAGAAATCTCAGCAAATATTTTTTCACCCAAACTGGATGATACTTTCAGGTAATGATCAGTACACTAAGGCGACTTGGTTCCCCAAATTTCGTTCTTCTATGTTGAAGCGTTCGTTTCCAGTAACACTTTAAATTTTTAGGTTTCACTCTGTTTTCTCCTATATTGATAGATGTATTTGGAACTCTAAATCCAACACGGTTTGTGCTGGCTTCTTGAAACATGACACAATAAAGTAGTTTCACGTTCTATCTCTATGTTTTGTTTCCTCTTGATGTAGCCCAATGCAGTGACTGGCGAGAAACACTTTCATGGAAAAAGGTTGCCAGGCTTCCCAAAATTACGAATCTCCAGAAATCTCAGCAAATATTTTTTCACCCAAACTGGATGATACTTTCAGGTAATGATCAGTACACTAAGGCGACTTGGTTCCCCAAATTTCGTTCTTCTATGTTGAAGCGTTCGTTTCCAGTAACAGTTTGAATTTTTAGGTTTCACTCTGTTTTCTCCTATATTGATAGATGTATTTGGAACTCTAAATCCAACACGGTTTGTGCTAGCTTCTTGAAACATGACACAATAAAGTAGTTTCACGTTCTATCTCTATGTTTTGTTTCCTCTTGATGTAGCCCAATGCAGTCACTGGCGAGAAACACTTTCATAGAAAGGGGTTGCCAGGCTTCCCAAAATTACGAATCTCCAGAAATCTCAGCAAATATTTTTTCACCCAAACTGGATGATACTTTCAGGTAATGATCAGTACACTAAGGCGACTTGGTTCCCCAAATTTCGTTCTTCTATGTTGAAGCGTTCGTTTCCAGTAACAGTTTGAATTTTTAGGTTTCACTCTATTTTCTCTTATATTGATAGATGTATTTGGAACTCTAAATCCAACACGGTTTGTGCTAGCTTCTTGAAACATGACACAATAAAGTAGTTTCACGTTCTATCTCTACGTTTTGTTTCCTCTTGATGTAGCCCAATGCAGTGACTGGCGAGAAACACTTTCATGGAAAGGGGTTGCCAGGCTTCCCAAAATTACGAATCTCCAGAAATCTCAGCAAATATTTTTTCACCCAAACTGGATGATACTTTCAGGTAATGATCAGTACACTAAGGCGACTTGGTTCCCCAAATTTCGTTCTTCTATGTTGAAGCGTTCGTTTCCAGTAACAGTTTGAATTTTTAGGTTTCACTCTGTTTTCTCCTATATTGATAGATGTGTTTGGAACTCTAAATCCAACACGGTTTGTGCTAGGTTCTTGAAACTTGACACAATAAAGTAGTTTCACGTTCTATCTCTATGTTTTGTTTCCTCTTGATGTAGCCTTAAGCAGTGACTGGCGAGAAACACTTTCATGGAAAGGGGTTGCCAAGCTTCCTAAAATTACGAATCTCCAGAAATCTCAGCAAATATTTTTTCACCCAAACTAGATGATACTTTCAGGTAATGATCAGTACACTAAGGCGACTTGGTTCCCCAAATTTCGTTCTTCTATGTTGAAGCGTTCGTTTCCAGTAACACTTTGAATTTTTAGGTTTCACTCTGTTTTCTCCTATATTGATAGATGTATTTGGAACTCTAAATCCAACAGTGTTTGTGCTAGCTTCTTGAAACTTGACACAATAAAGTAGTTTCACGTTCTATCTCTACGTTTTGTTTCCTCTTGATGTAGCCCTAAGCAGTAACTGGCGAGAAACACTTTCATGGAAAGGGGTTGCCAAGCTTCCTAAAATTACGAATCTCCAGAAATCTCAGCAAATATTTTTTCACCCAAACTGGATGATACTTTCAGGTAATGATCAGTACACTAAGGCGACTTGGTTCCCAAAATTTCGTTCTTCTATGTTGAAGCGTTCGTTTGCAGTAACACTTTGAATTTTTAGGTTTCACTCTGTTTTCTCCTATATTGATAGATGTATTTGGAACTCTAAATCCAACAGGGTTTGTGCTAGCTCCTTGAAACTTGACACAATAAAGTAGTTTCACGTTCTATCTCTATGTTTTGTTTCCTCTTGATGTAGCCCTAAGCAGTGACTGGCGAGAAACACTTTCATGGAAAGGGGTTGCCAGGCTTCCCAAAATTACGAATCTCCAGAAATCTCAGCAAATATTTTTTCACCCAAACTGGATGATACTTTCAGGTAATGATCAGTACACTAAGGCGACTTGGTTCCCCAAATTTCGTTCTTCTATGTTGAAGCGTTCGTTTGCAGTAACACTTTGAATTTTTAGGTTTCACTCTGTTTTCTCCTATATTGATAGATGTATTTGGAACTCTAAATCCAACACGTTTTGTGCTGGCTTCTTGAAACATGACACAATAAAGTAGTTTCACATTCTATCTCTATGTTTTGTTTCCTCTTGATGTAGTCCAATGCAGTGACTGGCGAGAAACACTTTCATGGAAAGGGGTTGCCAAGCTTCCCAAAATTACGAATCTCCAGAAATCTCAGCAAATATTTTTTCACCCAAACTGGATGATACTTTCAGGTAATGATCAGTACACTAAGGCGACTTGGTTCCCCAAATTTCGTTCTTCTATGTTGAAGCGTTCGTTTCCAGTAACAGTTTGAATTTTTAGGTTTCACTCTGTTTTCTCCTATATTGATAGATGTATTTGGAATTCTAAATCCAACACGGTTTGTGCTATCTTCTTGAAACTTGACACAATAAAGTTGTTTCATGTTCTATCTCTATGTTTTGTTTCCTCTTGATGTAGCCCTAAGCAGTGACTGGCGAGAAACACTTTCACGGAAAGGGGTTGCCAGGCTTCCCAAAATTACGAATCTCCAGAAATCTCAGCAAATATTTTTTCACCCAAACTGGATGATACTTTCAGGTAATGATCAGTACACTAAGGCGACTTGGTTCCCCAAATTTCGTTCTTCTATGTTGAAGCGTTCGTTTCCAGTAACAGTTTGAATTTTTAGGTTTCACTCTGTTTTCTCCTATATTGATAGATGTATTTGGAACTCTAAATCCAACAGGGTTTGTGCTAGCTTCTTGAAACTTGACACAATAAAGTAGTTTCACGTTCTATCTCTACGTTTTGTTTCCTCTTGATGTAGCCCTAAGCAGTAACTGGCGAGAAACACTTTCATGGAAAGG
This sequence comes from Spermophilus citellus, assembly GCF_964194105.1. NCBI lineage: Eukaryota > Metazoa > Chordata > Mammalia > Rodentia > Sciuridae > Spermophilus > Spermophilus citellus. The sequence continues at coordinate 9,751,010 of NC_138192.1, read as the reverse complement.
GGTTGCCAAGCTTCCTAAAATTACGAATCTCCAGAAATCTCAGCAAATATTTTTTCACCCAAACTGAATGATACTTTCAGGTAATGATCAGTACACTAAGGCGACTTGGTTCCCCAAATTTCCTTCTTCTATGTTGAAGCGTTCGTTTCCAGTAACAGTTTGAATTTTTAGGTTTCACTCTGTTTTCTCCTATATTGATAGATGTATTTGGAACACTAAATCCAACACGGTTTGTGCTAGCTTCTTGAAACTTGACACAATAAAGTAGTTTCACGTTCTATCTCTACGTTTTGTTTCCTCTTGATGTAGCCCTAAGCAGTTACTGGCGGGAAACACTTTCATGGAAAGTGGTTGCCAAGCTTCCTAAAATTACGAATATCCAGAAATCTCAGCAAATATTTTTTCACCCAAACTGGATGATACTTTCAGGTAATGATCAGTACACTAAGGCGACTTGGTTCCCCAAATTTCGTTCTTCTATGTTGAAGCGTTCGTTTCCAGTAACAGTTTGAATTTTTAGGTTTCACTCTGTTTTCTCCTATATTGATAGATGTATTTGGAACTCTAAATCCAACAGGGTTTGTGCTAGCTTCTTGAAACTTGACACAATAAAGTAGTTTCACGTTCTATCTCTACGTTTTGTTTCCTCTTGATGTAGCCCTAAGCAGTAACTGGCGAGAAACACTTTCATGGAAAGGGGTTGCCAAGCTTCCTAAAATTACGAATCTCCAGAAATCTCAGCAAATATTTTTTCACCCAAACTGAATGATACTTTCAGGTAATGATCAGTACACTAAGGCGACTTGGTTCCCCAAATTTCCTTCTTCTATGTTGAAGCGTTCGTTTCCAGTAACAGTTTGAATTTTTAGGTTTCACTCTGTTTTCTCCTATATTGATAGATGTATTTGGAACACTAAATCCAACACGGTTTGTGCTAGCTTCTTGAAACTTGACACAATAAAGTAGTTTCACGTTCTATCTCTACGTTTTGTTTCCTCTTGATGTAGCCCTAAGCAGTTACTGGCGGGAAACACTTTCATGGAAAGTGGTTGCCAAGCTTCCTAAAATTACGAATATCCAGAAATCTCAGCAAATATTTTTTCACCCAAACTGGATGATACTTTCAGGTAATGATCAGTACACTAAGGCGACTTGGTTCCCCAAATTTCGTTCTTCTATGTTGAAGCGTTCGTTTCCAGTAACACTTTAAATTTTTAGGTTTCACTCTGTTTTCTCCTATATTGATAGATGTATTTGGAACTCTAAATCCAACACGGTTTGTGCTGGCTTCTTGAAACATGACACAATAAAGTAGTTTCACGTTCTATCTCTATGTTTTGTTTCCTCTTGATGTAGCCCAATGCAGTGACTGGCGAGAAACACTTTCATGGAAAAAGGTTGCCAGGCTTCCCAAAATTACGAATCTCCAGAAATCTCAGCAAATATTTTTTCACCCAAACTGGATGATACTTTCAGGTAATGATCAGTACACTAAGGCGACTTGGTTCCCCAAATTTCGTTCTTCTATGTTGAAGCGTTCGTTTCCAGTAACAGTTTGAATTTTTAGGTTTCACTCTGTTTTCTCCTATATTGATAGATGTATTTGGAACTCTAAATCCAACACGGTTTGTGCTAGCTTCTTGAAACATGACACAATAAAGTAGTTTCACGTTCTATCTCTATGTTTTGTTTCCTCTTGATGTAGCCCAATGCAGTCACTGGCGAGAAACACTTTCATAGAAAGGGGTTGCCAGGCTTCCCAAAATTACGAATCTCCAGAAATCTCAGCAAATATTTTTTCACCCAAACTGGATGATACTTTCAGGTAATGATCAGTACACTAAGGCGACTTGGTTCCCCAAATTTCGTTCTTCTATGTTGAAGCGTTCGTTTCCAGTAACAGTTTGAATTTTTAGGTTTCACTCTATTTTCTCTTATATTGATAGATGTATTTGGAACTCTAAATCCAACACGGTTTGTGCTAGCTTCTTGAAACATGACACAATAAAGTAGTTTCACGTTCTATCTCTACGTTTTGTTTCCTCTTGATGTAGCCCAATGCAGTGACTGGCGAGAAACACTTTCATGGAAAGGGGTTGCCAGGCTTCCCAAAATTACGAATCTCCAGAAATCTCAGCAAATATTTTTTCACCCAAACTGGATGATACTTTCAGGTAATGATCAGTACACTAAGGCGACTTGGTTCCCCAAATTTCGTTCTTCTATGTTGAAGCGTTCGTTTCCAGTAACAGTTTGAATTTTTAGGTTTCACTCTGTTTTCTCCTATATTGATAGATGTGTTTGGAACTCTAAATCCAACACGGTTTGTGCTAGGTTCTTGAAACTTGACACAATAAAGTAGTTTCACGTTCTATCTCTATGTTTTGTTTCCTCTTGATGTAGCCTTAAGCAGTGACTGGCGAGAAACACTTTCATGGAAAGGGGTTGCCAAGCTTCCTAAAATTACGAATCTCCAGAAATCTCAGCAAATATTTTTTCACCCAAACTAGATGATACTTTCAGGTAATGATCAGTACACTAAGGCGACTTGGTTCCCCAAATTTCGTTCTTCTATGTTGAAGCGTTCGTTTCCAGTAACACTTTGAATTTTTAGGTTTCACTCTGTTTTCTCCTATATTGATAGATGTATTTGGAACTCTAAATCCAACAGTGTTTGTGCTAGCTTCTTGAAACTTGACACAATAAAGTAGTTTCACGTTCTATCTCTACGTTTTGTTTCCTCTTGATGTAGCCCTAAGCAGTAACTGGCGAGAAACACTTTCATGGAAAGGGGTTGCCAAGCTTCCTAAAATTACGAATCTCCAGAAATCTCAGCAAATATTTTTTCACCCAAACTGAATGATACTTTCAGGTAATGATCAGTACACTAAGGCGACTTGGTTCCCAAAATTTCGTTCTTCTATGTTGAAGCGTTCGTTTGCAGGAACACTTTGAATTTTTAGGTTTCACTCTGTTTTCTCCTATATTGATAGATGTATTTGGAACTCTAAATCCAACAGGGTTTGTGCTAGCTCCTTGAAACTTGACACAATAAAGTAGTTTCACGTTCTCTCTCTATGTTTTGTTTCCTCTTGATGTAGCCCTAAGCAGTGACTGGCGAGAAACACTTTCATGGAAAGGGGTTGCCAGGCTTCCCAAAATTACGAATCTCCAGAAATCTCAGCAAATATTTTTTCACCCAAACTGGATGATACTTTCAGGTAATGATCAGTACACTAAGGCGACTTGGTTCCCCAAATTTCGTTCTTCTATGTTGAAGCGTTCGTTTGCAGTAACACTTTGAATTTTTAGGTTTCACTCTGTTTTCTCCTATATTGATAGATGTATTTGGAACTCTAAATCCAACACGTTTTGTGCTGGCTTCTTGAAACATGACACAATAAAGTAGTTTCACATTCTATCTCTATGTTTTGTTTCCTCTTGATGTAGTCCAATGCAGTGACTGGCGAGAAACACTTTCATGGAAAGGGGTTGCCAAGCTTCCCAAAATTACGAATCTCCAGAAATCTCAGCAAATATTTTTTCACCCAAACTGGATGATACTTTCAGGTAATGATCAGTACACTAAGGCGACTTGGTTCCCCAAATTTCGTTCTTCTATGTTGAAGCGTTCGTTTCCAGTAACAGTTTGAATTTTTAGGTTTCACTCTGTTTTCTCCTATATTGATAGATGTATTTGGAATTCTAAATCCAACACAGTTTGTGCTAGCTTCTTGAAACATGACACAATAAAGTAGTTTCACGTTCTATCTCTATGTTTTGTTTCCTCTTGATGTAGCCTTAAGCAGTGACTGGCGAGAAACACTTTCATGGAAAGGGGTTGCCAAGCTTCCTAAAATTACGAATCTCCAGAAATCTCAGCAAATATTTTTTCACCCAAACTGGATGATACTTTCAGGTAATGATCAGTACACTAAGGCGACTTGGTTCCCCAAATTTCGTTCTTCTATGTTGAAGCGTTCGTTTCCAGTAACACTTTGAATTTTTAGGTTTCACTCTGTTTTCTCCTATATTGATAGATGTATTTGGAACTCTAAATCCAACAGGGTTTGTGCTAGCTTCTTGAAACTTGACACAATAAAGTAGTTTCACGTTCTATCTCTACGTTTTGTTTCCTCTTGATGTAGCCCTAAGCAGTAACTGGCGAGAAACACTTTCATGGAAAGGGGTTGCCAAGCTTCCTAAAATTACGAATCTCCAGAAATCTCAGCAAATATTTCTTCACCCAAACTGAATGATACTTTCAGGTAATGATCAGTACACTAAGGCGACTTGGTTCCCCAAATTTCGTTCTTCTATGTTGAAGCGTTCGTTTCCAGTAACAGTTTGAATTTTTAGGTTTCACTCTGTTTTCTCCTATATTGATAGATGTATTTGGAATTCTAAATCCAACACGGTTTGTGCTAGCTTCTTGAAACATGACACAATAAAGTAGTTTCACGTTCTATCTCTATGTTTTGTTTCCTCTTGATGTAGCCTTAAGCAGTGACTGGCGAGAAACACTTTCATGGAAAGGGGTTGCCAAGCTTCCTAAAATTACGAATCTCCAGAAATCTCAGCAAATATTTTTTCACCCAAACTGGATGATACTTTCAGGTAATGATCAGTACACTAAGGCGACTTGGTTCCCCAAATTTCGTTCTTCTATGTTGAAGCGTTCGTTTCCAGTAACAGTTTGAATTTTTAGGTTTCACTCTGTTTTCTCCTATATTGATAGATGTATTTGGAACTCTAAATCCAACAGGGTTTGTGCTAGCTTCTTGAAACTTGACACAATAAAGTAGTTTCACGTTCTATCTCTACGTTTTGTTTCCTCTTGATGTAGCCCTAAGCAGTAACTGGCGAGAAACACTTTCATGGAAAGGGGTTGCCAAGCTTCCTAAAATTACGAATCTCCAGAAATCTCAGCAAATATTTTTTCACCCAAACTGAATGATACTTTCCGGTAATGATCAGTACACTAAGGCGACTTGGTTCCCCAAATTTCGTTCTTCTATGTTGAAGCGTTCGTTTGCAGTAACACTTTGAATTTTTAGGTTTCACTCTGTTTTCTCCTATATTGATAGATGTATTTGGAACTCTAAATCCAACACGGTTTGTGCTAGCTTCTTGAAACTTGACACAATAAAGTAGTTTCACGTTCTATCTCTATGTTTTGTTTCCTCTTGATGTAGCCCTAAGCAGTGACTGGCGAGAAACACTTTCATGGAAAGGGGTTGCCAGGCTTCCCAAAATTACGAATCTCCAGAAATCTCAGCAAATATTTTTTCACCCAAACTGGATGATACTTTCAGGTAATGATCAGTACACTAAGACGACTTGGTTCCCCAAATTTCGTTCTTCTATGTTGAAGCGTTCGTTTCCAGTAACAGTTTGAATTTTTAGGTTTCACTCTGTTTTCTCCTATATTGATAGATGTATTTGGAACTCTAAATCCAACACGGTTTGTGCTAGCTTCTTGAAACTTGACACAATAAAGTAGTTTCACGTTCTATCTCTATGTTTTGTTTCCTCTTGATGTAGCCTTAAGCAGTGACTGGCGAGAAACACTTTCATGGAAAGGGGTTGCCAAGCTTCCTAAAATTACGAATCTCCAGAAATCTCAGCAAATATTTTTTCACCCAAACTGGATGATACTTTCAGGTAATGATCAGTACACTAAGGCGACTTGGTTCCCCAAATTTCGTTCTTCTATGTTGAAGCGTTCGTTTCCAGTAACAGTTTGAATTTTTAGGTTTCACTCTGTTTTCTCCTATATTGATAGATGTATTTGGAACTCTAAATCCAACAGGGTTTGTGCTAGCTTCTTGAAACTTGACACAATAAAGTAGTTTCACGTTCTATCTCTACGTTTTGTTTCCTCTTGATGTAGCCCTAAGCAGTTACTGGCGGGAAACACTTTCATGGAAAGGGGTTGCCAAGCTTCCTAAAATTACGAATCTCCAGAAATCTCAGCAAATATTTTTTCACCCAAACTGGATGATACTTTCAAGTAATGATCAGTACACTAAGGCGACTTGGTTCCCCAAATTTCGTTCTTCTATGTTGAAGTGTTTGTTTCCAGTAACAGTTTGAATTTTTAGGTTTCACTCTGTTTTCTCCTATATTGATAGATGTGTTTGGAACTCTAAATCCAACACGGTTTGTGCTAGGTTCTTGAAACTTGACACAATAAAGTAGTTTCACGTTCTATCTCTATGTTTTGTTTCCTCTTGATGTAGCCTTAAGCAGTGACTGGCGAGAAACACTTTCATGGAAAGGGGTTGCCAAGCTTCCTAAAATTACGAATCTCCAGAAATCTCAGCAAATATTTTTTCACCCAAACTAGATGATACTTTCAGGTAATGATCAGTACACTAAGGCGACTTGGTTCCCCAAATTTCGTTCTTCTATGTTGAAGCGTTCGTTTGCAGTAACACTTTGAATTTTTAGGTTTCACTCTGTTTTCTCCTATATTGATAGATGTATTTGGAACTCTAAATCCAACAGTGTTTGTGCTAGCTTCTTGAAACTTGACACAATAAAGTAGTTTCACGTTCTATCTCTACGTTTTGTTTCCTCTTGATGTAGCCCTAAGCAGTAACTGGCGAGAAACACTTTCATGGAAAGGGGTTGCCAAGCTTCCTAAAATTACGAATCTCCAGAAATCTCAGCAAATATTTTTTCACCCAAACTGAATGATACTTTCAGGTAATGATCAGTACACTAAGGCGACTTGGTTACCCAAATTTCGTTCTTCTATGTTGAAGCGTTCGTTTGCAGTAACACTTTGAATTTTTAGGTTTCACTCTGTTTTCTCCTATATTGATAGATGTATTTGGAACTCTAAATCCAACACGGTTTGTGCTAGCTCCTTGAAACTTGACACAATAAAGTAGTTTCACGTTCTATCTCTATGTTTTGTTTCCTCTTGATGTAGCCCTAAGCAGTGACTGGCGAGAAACACTTTCATGGAAAGGGGTTGCCAGGCTTCCCAAAATTACGAATCTCCAGAAATCTCAGCAAATATTTTTTCACCCAAACTGGATGATACTTTCAGGTAATGATCAGTACACTAAGGCGACTTGGTTCCCCAAATTTCGTTCTTCTATGTTGAAGCGTTCGTTTCCAGTAACAGTTTGAATTTTTAGGTTTCACTCTGTTTTCTCCTATATTGATAGATGTATTTGGAACTCTAAATCCAACAGGGTTTGTGCTAGCTCCTTGAAACTTGACACAATAAAGTAGTTTCACGTTCTATCTCTACGTTTTGTTTCCTCTTGATGTAGCCCTAAGCAGTAACTGGCGAGAAACACTTTCATGGAAAGGGGTTGCCAAGCTTCCTAAAATTACGAATCTCCAGAAATCTCAGCAAATATTTTTTCACCCAAACTGGATGATACTTTCAGGTAATGATCAGTACACTAAGGCGACTTGGTTCCCCAAATTTCGTTCTTCTATGTTGAAGCGTTCGTTTCCAGTAACAGTTTGAATTTTTAGGTTTCACTCTGTTTTCTCCTATATTGATAGATGTATTTGGAACTCTAAATCCAACACGGTTTGTGCTAGCTTCTTGAAACTTGACACAATAAAGTAGTTTCACGTTCTATCTCTATGTTTTGTTTCCTCTTGATGTAGCCCAATGCAGTGACTGGCGAGAAACACTTTCATGGAAAGGGGTTGCCAGGCTTCCCAAAATTACGAATCTCCAGAAATCTCAGCAAATATTTTTTCACCCAAACTGGATGATACTTTCAGGTAATGATCAGTACACTAAGGCGACTTGGTTCCCCAAATTTCGTTCTTCTATGTTGAAGCGTTCGTTTCCAGTAACAGTTTGAATTTTTAGGTTTCACTCTGTTTTCTCCTATATTGATAGATGTGTTTGGAACTCTAAATCCAACACGGTTTGTGCTAGGTTCTTGAAACTTGACACAATAAAGTAGTTTCACGTTCTATCTCTATGTTTTGTTTCCTCTTGATGTAGCCTTAAGCAGTGACTGGCGAGAAACACTTTCATGGAAAAAGGTTGCCAGGCTTCCCAAAATTACGATTCTCCAGAAATCTCAGCAAATATTTTTTCACCCAAACTGGATGATACTTTCAGGTAATGATCAGTACACTAAGGCGACTTGGTTCCCCAAATTTCGTTCTTCTATGTTGAAGCGTTCGTTTCCAGTAACAGTTTGAATTTTTAGGTTTCACTCTGTTTTCTCCTATATTGATAGATGTATTTGGAACTCTAAATCCAACACGGTTTGTGCTAGCTTCTTGAAACATGACACAATAAAGTAGTTTCACGTTCTATCTCTATGTTTTGTTTCCTCTTGATGTAGCCCAATGCAGTCACTGGCGAGAAACACTTTCATAGAAAGGGGTTGCCAGGCTTCCCAAAATTACGAATCTCCAGAAATCTCAGCAAATATTATTTCACCCAAACTGGATGATACTTTCAGGTAATGATCAGTACACTAAGGCGACTTGGTTCCCCAAATTTCGTTCTTCTATGTTGAAGCGTTCGTTTCCAGTAACAGTTTGAATTTTTAGGTTTCACTCTGTTTTCTCTTATATTGATAGATGTATTTGGAACTCTAAATCCAACACGGTTTGTGCTAGCTTCTTGAAACATGACACAGTAAAGTAGTTTCATGTTCTATCTCTACGTTTTGTTTCCTCATGATGTAGCCCAATGCAGTGACTGGCGAGAAACACTTTCATGGAAAGGGGTTGCCAGGCTTCCCAAAATTACGAATCTCCAGAAATCTCAGCAAATATTTTTTCACCCAAACTGGATGATACTTTCAGGTAATGATCAGTACACTAAGGCGACTTGGTTCCCCAAATTTCGTTCTTCTATGTTGAAGCGTTCGTTTCCAGTAACAGTTTGAATTTTTAGGTTTCACTCTGTTTTCTCCTATATTGATAGATGTGTTTGGAACTCTAAATCCAACACGGTTTGTGCTAGGTTCTTGAAACTTGACACAATAAAGTAGTTTCACGTTCTATCTCTATGTTTTGTTTCCTCTTGATGTAGCCTTAAGCAGTGACTGGCGAGAAACACTTTCATGGAAAGGGGTTGCCAAGCTTCCTAAAATTACGAATCTCCAGAAATCTCAGCAAATATTTTTTCACCCAAACTAGATGATACTTTCAGGTAATGATCAGTACACTAAGGCGACTTGGTTCCCCAAATTTCGTTCTTCTATGTTGAAGCGTTCGTTTCCAGTAACACTTTGAATTTTTAGGTTTCACTCTGTTTTCTCCTATATTGATAGATGTATTTGGAACTCTAAATCCAACAGTGTTTGTGCTAGCTTCTTGAAACTTGACACAATAAAGTAGTTTCACGTTCTATCTCTACGTTTTGTTTCCTCTTGATGTAGCCCTAAGCAGTAACTGGCGAGAAACACTTTCATGGAAAGGGGTTGCCAAGCTTCCTAAAATTACGAATCTCCAGAAATCTCAGCAAATATTTTTTCACCCAAACTGAATGATACTTTCAGGTAATGATCAGTACACTAAGGCGACTTGGTTCCCCAAATTTCGTTCTTCTATGTTGAAGCGTTCGTTTGCAGTAACACTTTGAATTTTTAGGTTTCACTCTGTTTTCTCCTATATTGATAGATGTATTTGGAACTCTAAATCCAACACGGTTTGTGCTGGCTTCTTGAAACATGACACAATAAAGTAGTTTCACATTCTATCTCTATGTTTTGTTTCCTCTTGATGTAGTCCAATGCAGTGACTGGCGAGAAACACTTTCATGGAAAGGGGTTGCCAAGCTTCCCAAAATTACGAATCTCCAGAAATCTCAGCAAATATTTTTTCACCCAAACTGGATGATACTTTCAGGTAATGATCAGTACACTAAGGCGACTTGGTTCCCCAAATTTCGTTCTTCTATGTTGAAGCGTTCGTTTCCAGTAACAGTTTGAATTTTTAGGTTTCACTCTGTTTTCTCCTATATTGATAGATGTATTTGGAACTCTAAATCCAACACGGTTTGTGCTAGCTTCTTGAAACATGACACAATAAAGTAGTTTCACGTTCTATCTCTATGTTTTGTTTCCTCTTGATGTAGCCCAATGCAGTGACTGGCGAGAAACACTTTCATGGAAAGGGGTTGCCAGGCTTCCCAAAATTACGAATCTCCAGAAATCTCAGCAAATATTTTTTCACCCAAACTGGATGATACTTTCAGGTAATGATCAGTACACTAAGGCGACTTGGTTCCCCAAATTTCGTTCTTCTATGTTGAAGCGTTCGTTTCCAGTAACAGTTTGAATTTTTAGGTTTCACTCTGTTTTCTCCTACATTGATAGATGTATTTGGAACTCTAAATCCAACACGGTTTGTGCTAGGTTCTTGAAACTTGACACAATAAAGTAGTTTCACGTTCTATCTCTATGTTTTGTTTCCTCTTGATGTAGCCTTAAGCAGTGACTGGCGAGAAACGCTTTCATGGAAAGGGGTTGCCAAGCTTCCTAAAATTACGAATCTCCAGAAATCTCAGCAAATATTTTTTCACCCAAACTGGATGATACTTTCAGGTAATGATCAGTACACTAAGGCGACTTGGTTCCCCAAATTTCGTTCTTCTATGTTGAAGCGTTCGTTTCCAGTAACACTTTGAATTTTTAGGTTTCACTCTGTTTTCTCCTATATTGATAGATGTATTTGGAACTCTAAATCCAACAGGGTTTGTGCTAGCTTCTTGAAACTTGACACAATAAAGTAGTTTCACGTTCTATCTCTACGTTTTGTTTCCTCTTGATGTAGCCCTAAGCAGTAACTGGCGAGAAACACTTTCATGGAAAGGGGTTGCCAAGCTTCCTAAAATTACGAATCTCCAGAAATCTCAGCAAATATTTTTTCACCCAAACTGAATGATACTTTCAGGTAATGATCAGTACACTAAGGCGACTTGGTTCCCCAAATTTCGTTCTTCTATGTTGAAGCGTTCGTTTGCAGTAACACTTTGAATTTTTAGGTTTCACTCTGTTTTCTCCTATATTGATAGATGTATTTGGAACTCTAAATCCAACACGGTTTGTGCTAGCTCCTTGAAACTTGACACAATAAAGTAGTTTCACGTTCTATCTCTATGTTTTGTTTCCTCTTGATGTAGCCCTAAGCAGTGACTGGCGAGAAACACTTTCATGGAAAGGGGTTGCCAGGCTTCCCAAAATTACGAATCTCCAGAAATCTCAGCAAATATTTTTTCACCCAAACTGGATGATACTTTCAGGTAATGATCAGTACACTAAGGCGACTTGGTTCCCCAAATTTCGTTCTTCTATGTTGAAGCGTTCGTTTCCAGTAACAGTTTGAATTTTTAGGTTTCACTCTGTTTTCTCCTATATTGATAGATGTATTTGGAACTCTAAATCCAACAGGGTTTGTGCTAGCTTCTTGAAGCTTGACACAATAAAGTAGTTTCACGTTCTATCTCTATGTTTTGTTTCCTCTTGATGTAGCCCTAAGCAGTTACTGGCCGGAAACACTTTCATGGAAAGGGGTTGCCAAGCTTCCTAAAATTACGAATCTCCAGAAATCTCAGCAAATATTTTTTCACCCAAACTGGATGATACTTTCAGGTAATGATCAGTACACTAAGGCGACTTGGTTCCCCAAATTTCGTTCTTCTATGTTGAAGCGTTCGTTTGCAGTAACACTTTGAATTTTTAGGTTTCACTCTGTTTTCTCCTATATTGATAGATGTATTTGGAACTCTAAATCCAACACGGTTTGTGCTGGCTTCTTGAAACATGACACAATAAAGTAGTTTCACATTCTATCTCTATGTTTTGTTTCCTCTTGATGTAGTCCAATGCAGTGACTGGCGAGAAACACTTTCATGGAAAGGGGTTGCCAAGCTTTCCAAAATTACGAATCTCCAGAAATCCCAGGAAATATTTTTTCACCCAAACTGGATGATACTTTCAGGTAATGATCAGTACACTAAGGCGACTTGGTTCCCCAAATTTCGTTCTTCTATGTTGAAGCGTTCGTTTCCAGTAACAGTTTGAATTTTTAGGTTTCACTCTGTTTTCTCCTATATTGATAGATGTATTTGGAACTCTAAATCCAACACGGTTTGTGCTAGCTTCTTGAAACATGACACAATAAAGTAGTTTCACGTTCTATCTCTACGTTTTGTTTCCTCTTGATGTAGCCCAATGCAGTGACTGGCGAGAAACACTTTCATGGAAAGGGGTTGCCAGGCTTCCCAAAATTACGAATATTCAGAAATCTCAGCAAATATTTTTTCACCCAAACTGGATGATACTTTCAGGTAATGATCAGTACACTAAGGCGACTTGGTTCCCCAAATTTCGTTCTTCTATGTTGAAGCGTTCGTTTCCAGTAACAGTTTGAATTTTTAGGTTTCACTCTGTTCTCCTATATTGATAGATGTATTTGGAACTCTAAATCCAACACGGTTTGTGCTAGGTTCTTGAAACTTGACACAATAAAGTAGTTTCACGTTCTATCTCTATGTTTTGTTTCCTCTTGATGTAGCCTTAAGCAGTGACTGGCGAGAAACACTTTCATGGAAAGGGGTTGCCAAGCTTCCTAAAATTACGAATCTCCAGAAATCTCAGCAAATATTTTTTCACCCAAACTAGATGATACTTTCAGGTAATGATCAGTACACTAAGGCGACTTGGTTCCCCAAATTTCGTTCTTCTATGTTGAAGCGTTCGTTTCCAGTAACACTTTGAATTTTTAGGTTTCACTCTGTTTTCTCCTATATTGATAGATGTATTTGGAACTCTAAATCCAACAGTGTTTGTGCTAGCTTCTTGAAACTTGACACAATAAAGTAGTTTCACGTTCTATCTCTACGTTTTGTTTCCTCTTGATGTAGCCCTAAGCAGTAACTGGCGAGAAACACTTTCATGGAAAGGGGTTGCCAAGCTTCCTAAAATTACGAATCTCCAGAAATCTCAGCAAATATTTTTTCACCCAAACTGAATGATACTTTCAGGTAATGATCAGTACACTAAGGCGACTTGGTTCCCCAAATTTCGTTCTTCTATGTTGAAGCGTTCGTTTCCAGTAACACTTTGAATTTTTAGGTTTCACTCTGTTTTCTCCTATATTGATAGATGTATTTGGAACTCTAAATCCAACAGTGTTTGTGCTAGCTTCTTGAAACTTGACACAATAAAGTAGTTTCACGTTCTATCTCTACGTTTTGTTTCCTCTTGATGTAGCCCTAAGCAGTAACTGGCGAGAAACACTTTCATGGAAAGGGGTTGCCAAGCTTCCTAAAATTACGAATCTCCAGAAATCTCAGCAAATATTTTTTCACCCAAACTGAATGATACTTTCAGGTAATGATCAGTACACTAAGGCGACTTGGTTCCCCAAATTTCGTTCTTCTATGTTGAAGCGTTCGTTTGCAGTAACACTTTGAATTTTTAGGTTTCACTCTGTTTTCTCCTATATTGATAGATGTATTTGGAACTCTAAATCCAACACGGTTTGTGCTGGCTTCTTGAAACATGACACAATAAAGTAGTTTCACATTCTATCTCTATGTTTTGTTTCCTCTTGATGTAGTCCAATGCAGTGACTGGCGAGAAACACTTTCATGGAAAGGGGTTGCCAAGCTTCCCAAAATTACGAATCTCCAGAAATCTCAGCAAATATTTTTTCACCCAAACTGGATGATACTTTCAGGTAATGATCAGTACACTAAGGCGACTTGGTTCCCCAAATTTCGTTCTTCTATGTTGAAGCGTTCGTTTCCAGTAACAGTTTGAATTTTTAGGTTTCACTCTGTTTTCTCCTATATTGATAGATGTATTTGGAACTCTAAATCCAACACGGTTTGTGCTGGCTTCTTGAAACATGACACAATAAAGTAGTTTCACGTTCTATCTCTATGTTTTGTTTCCTCTTGATGTAGCCCAATGCAGTGACTGGCGAGAAACACTTTCATGGAAAGGGGTTGCCAGGCTTCCCAAAATTACGAATCTCCAGAAATCTCAGCAAATATTTTTTCACCCAAACTGGATGATACTTTCAGGTAATGATCAGTACACTAAGGCGACTTGGTTCCCCAAATTTCGTTCTTCTATGTTGAAGCGTTCGTTTCCAGTAACAGTTTGAATTTTTAGGTTTCACTCTGTTTTCTCCTATATTGATAGATGTATTTGGAACTCTAAATCCAACACGGTTTGTGCTAGCTTCTTGAAACATGACACAATAAAGTAGTTTCACGTTCTATCTCTACGTTTTGTTTCCTCTTGATGTAGCCCAATGCAGTGACTGGCGAGAAACACTTTCATGGAAAGGGGTTGCCAGGCTTCCCAAAATTACGAATCTCCAGAAATCTCAGCAAATATTTTTTCACCCAAACTGGATGATACTTTCAGGTAATGATCAGTACACTAAGGCGACTTGGTTCCCCAAATTTCGTTCTTCTATGTTGAAGCGTTCGTTTCCAGTAACAGTTTGAATTTTTAGGTTTCACTCTGTTTTCTCCTATATTGATAGATGTGTTTGGAACTCTAAATCCAACACGGTTTGTGCTAGGTTCTTGAAACTTGACACAATAAAGTAGTTTCACGTTCTATCTCTATGTTTTGTTTCCTCTTGATGTAGCCTTAAGCAGTGACTGGCGAGAAACACTTTCATGGAAAGGGGTTGCCAAGCTTCCTAAAATTACGAATCTCCAGAAATCTCAGCAAATATTTTTTCACCCAAACTAGATGATACTTTCAGGTAATGATCAGTACACTAAGGCGACTTGGTTCCCCAAATTTCGTTCTTCTATGTTGAAGCGTTCGTTTGCAGTAACACTTTGAATTTTTAGGTTTCACTCTGTTTTCTCCTATATTGATAGATGTATTTGGAACTCTAAATCCAACACGGTTTGTGCTAGCTTCTTGAAACTTGACACAATAAAGTAGTTTCACGTTCTATCTCTATGTTTTGTTTCCTCTTGATGTAGCCCTAAGCAGTGACTGGCGAGAAACACTTTCATGGAAAGGGGTTGCCAGGCTTCCCAAAATTACGAATCTCCAGAAATCTCAGCAAATATTTTTTCACCCAAACTGGATGATACTTTCAGGTAATGATCAGTACACTAAGACGACTTGGTTCCCCAAATTTCGTTCTTCTATGTTGAAGCGTTCGTTTCCAGTAACAGTTTGAATTTTTAGGTTTCACTCTGTTTTCTCCTATATTGATAGATGTATTTGGAACTCTAAATCCAACACGGTTTGTGCTAGCTTCTTGAAACTTGACACAATAAAGTAGTTTCACGTTCTATCTCTATGTTTTGTTTCCTCTTGATGTAGCCTTAAGCAGTGACTGGCGAGAAACACTTTCATGGAAAGGGGTTGCCAAGCTTCCTAAAATTACGAATCTCCAGAAATCTCAGCAAATATTTTTTCACCCAAACTAGATGATACTTTCAGGTAATGATCAGTACACTAAGGCGACTTGGTTCCCCAAATTTCGTTCTTCTATGTTGAAGCGTTCGTTTCCAGTAACACTTTGAATTTTTAGGTTTCACTCTGTTTTCTCCTATATTGATAGATGTATTTGGAACTCTAAATCCAACAGTGTTTGTGCTAGCTTCTTGAAACTTGACACAATAAAGTAGTTTCAAGTTCTATCTCTACGTTTTGTTTCCTCTTGATGTAGCCCTAAGCAGTAACTGGCGAGAAACACTTTCATGGAAAGGGGTTGCCAAGCTTCCTAAAATTACGAATCTCCAGAAATCTCAGCAAATATTTTTTCACCCAAACTGAATGATACTTTCAGGTAATGATCAGTACACTAAGGCGACTTGGTTCCCCAAATTTCGTTCTTCTATGTTGAAGCGTTCGTTTGCAGTAACACTTTGAATTTTTAGGTTTCACTCTGTTTTCTCCTATATTGATAGATGTATTTGGAACTCTAAATCCAACACGGTTTGTGCTAGCTTCTTGAAACTTGACACAATAAAGTTGTTTCACGTTCTATCTCTATGTTTTGTTTCCTCTTGATGTAGCCCTAAGCAGTGACTGGCGAGAAACACTTTCATGGAAAGGGGTTGCCAGGCTTCCCAAAATTACGAATCTCCAGAAATCTCAGCAAATATTTTTTCACCCAAACTGGATGATACTTTCAGGTAATGATCAGTACACTAAGGCGACTTGGTTCCCCAAATTTCGTTCTTCTATGTTGAAGCGTTCGTTTCCAGTAACAGTTTGAATTTTTAGGTTTCACTCTGTTTTTACCTATATTGATAGATGTATTTGGAACTCTAAATCCAACACGGTTTGTGCTAGGTTCTTGAAACTTGACACAATAATTAGTTTCACGTTCTATCTCTACGTTTTGTTTCCTCTTGATGTAGCCCTAAGCAGTTACTGGCGGGAAACACTTTCATGGAAAGGGGTTGCCAAGCTTCCTAAAATTACGAATCTCCAGAAATCTCAGCAAATATTTTTTCACCCAAACTGGATGATACTTTCAGGTAATGATCAGTACCCTAAGGCGACTTGGTTCCCCAAATTTTGTTCTTCTATGTTGAAGCGTTCGTTTGCAGTAATACTTTGAATTTTTAGGTTTCACTCTGTTTTCTCCTATATTGATAGATGTATTTGGAACTCTAAATCCAACACGGTTTGTGCTAGCTTCTTGAAACTTGACACAATAAAGTAGTTTCACGTTCTATCTCTATGTTTTGTTTCCTCTTGATGTAGCCCTAAGCAGTGACTGGCGAGAAACACTTTCATGGAAAGGGGTTGCCAGGCTTCCCAAAATTACGAATCTCCAGAAATCTCAGCAAATATTTTTTCACCCAAACTGGATGATACTTTCAGGTAATGATCAGTACACTAAGGCGACTTGGTTCCCCAAATTTCGTTCTTCTATGTTGAAGCGTTCGTTTCCAGTAACAGTTTGAATTTTTAGGTTTCACTCTGTTTTCTCCTATATTGATAGATGTATTTGGAACTCTAAATCCAACACGGTTTGTGCTAGCTTCTTGAAACTTGACACAATAAAGTAGTTTCACGTTCTATCTCTACGTTTTGTTTCCTCTTGATGTAGCCCTAAGCAGTTACTGGCGGGAAACACTTTCATGGAAAGGGGTTGCCAAGCTTCCTAAAATTACGAATCTCCAGAAATCTCAGCAAATATTTTTTCACCCAAACTGGATGACACTTTCAGGTAATGATCAGTACACTAAGGCGACTTGGTTCCCCAAATTTCGTTCTTCTATGTTGAAGCGTTCGTTTCCAGTAACACTTTGAATTTTTAGGTTTCACTCTGTTTTCTTCTATATTGATAGATGTATTTGGAACTCTAAATCCAACACGGTTTGTGCTGGCTTCTTGAAACATGACACAATAAAGTAGTTTCACATTCTATCTCTATGTTTTGTTTCCTCTTGATGTAGTCCAATGCAGTGACTGGCGAGAAACACTTTCATGGAAAGGGGTTGCCAAGCTTCCCAAAATTACGAATCTCCAGAAATCTCAGCAAATATTTTTTCACCCAAACTGGATGATACTTTCAGGTAATGATCAGTACACTAAGGCGACTTGGTTCCCCAAATTTCGTTCTTCTATGTTGAAGCGTTCGTTTCCAGTAACAGTTTGAATTTTTAGGTTTCACTCTGTTTTCTCCTATATTGATAGATGTGTTTGGAACTCTAAATCCAACACGGTTTGTGCTAGGTTCTTGAAACTTGACACAATAAAGTAGTTTCACGTTCTATCTCTATGTTTTGTTTCCTCTTGATGTAGCCTTAAGCAGTGACTGGCGAGAAACACTTTCATGGAAAGGGGTTGCCAGGCTTCCCAAAATTACGAATCTCCAGAAATCTCAGCAAATATTTTTTCACCCAAACTGGATGATACTTTCAGGTAATGATCAGTACACTAAGGCGACTTGGTTCCCCAAATTTCGTTCTTCTATGTTGAAGCGTTCGTTTCCAGTAACAGTTTGAATTTTTAGGTTTCACTCTGTTTTCTCCTATATTGATAGATGTGTTTGGAACTCTAAATCCAACACGGTTTGTGCTAGGTTCTTGAAACTTGACACAATAAAGTAGTTTCACGATCTATCTCTATGTTTTGTTTCCTCTTGATGTAGCCTTAAGCAGTGACTGGCGAGAAACACTTTCATGGAAAGGGGTTGCCAAGCTTCCTAAAATTACGAATCTCCAGAAAATTCAGCAAATATTTTTTCACCCAAACTGGATGATACTTTCAGGTAATGATCAGTACACTAAGGCGACTTGGTTCCCCAAATTTCGTTCTTCTATGTTGAAGCGTTCGTTTCCAGTAACACTTTGAATTTTTAGGTTTCACTCTGTTTTCTCCTATATTGATAGATGTATTTGGAACTCTAAATCCAACAGGGTTTGTTCTAGCTTCTTGAAACTTGACACAATAAAGTAGTTTCACGTTCTATCTCTACGTTTTGTTTCCTCTTGATGTAGCCCTAAGCAGTAACTGGCGAGAAACACTTTCATGGAAAGGGGTTGCCAAGCTTCCTAAAATTACGAATCTCCAGAAATCTCAGCAAATATTTTTTCACCCAAACTGGATGATACTTTCAGGTAATGATCAGTACACTAAGGCGACTTGGTTCCCCAAATTTCGTTCTTCTATGTTGAAGCATTCGTTTCCAGTAACAGTTTGAATTTTTAGGTTTCACTCTGTTTTCTCCTATATTGATAGATGTATTTGGAACTCTAAATCCAACACGGTTTGTGCTGGCTTCTTGAAACATGACACAATAAAGTAGTTTCACGTTCTATCTCTATGTTTTGTTTCCTGTTGATGTAGCCCAATGCAGTGACTGGCGAGAAACACTTTCATGGAAAAAGGTTGCCAGGCTTCCCAAAATTACGAATCTCCAGAAATCTCAGCAAATATTTTTTCACCCAAACTGGATGATACTTTCAGGTAATGATCAGTACACTAAGGCGACTTGGTTCCCCAAATTTCGTTCTTCTATGTTGAAGCGTTCGTTTGCAGTAACAGTTTGAATTTTTAGGTTTCACTCTGTTTTCTCCTATATTGATAGATGTATTTGGAACTCTAAATCCAACACGGTTTGTGCTAGCTTCTTGAAACATGACACAATAAAGTAGTTTCACGTTCTATCTCTATGTTTTGTTTCCTCTTGATGTAGCCCAATGCAGTCACTGGCGAGAAACACTTTCATAGAAAGGGGTTGCCAGGCTTCCCAAAATTACGAATCTCCAGAAATCTCAGCAAATATTTTTTCACCCAAACTGGATGATACTTTCAGGTAATGATCAGTACACTAAGGCGACTTGGTTCCCCAAATTTCGTTCTTCTATGTTGAAGCGTTCGTTTCCAGTAACAGTTTGAATTTTTAGGTTTCACTCTGTTTTCTCTTATATTGATAGATGTATTTGGAACTCTAAATCCAACACGGTTTGTGCTAGCTTCTTGAAACATGACACAATAAAGTAGTTTCAAGTTCTATCTCTACGTTTTGTTTCCTCTTGATGTAGCCCAATGCAATGACTGGCGAGAAACACTTTCATGGAAAGGGGTTGCCAGGCTTCCCAAAATTACGAATCTCCAGAAATCTCAGCAAATATTTTTTCACCCAAACTGGATGATACTTTCAGGTAATGATCAGTACACTAAGGCGACTTGGTTCCCCAAATTTCGTTCTTCTATGTTGAAGCGTTCGTTTCCAGTAACAGTTTGAATTTTTAGGTTTCACTCTGTTTTCTCCTATATTGATAGATGTGTTTGGAACTCTAAATCCAACACGGTTTGTGCTAGGTTCTTGAAACTTGACACAATAAAGTAGTTTCACGTTCTATCTCTATGTTTTGTTTCCTCTTGATGTAGCCTTAAGCAGTGACTGGCGAGAAACACTTTCATGGAAAGGGGTTGCCAAGCTTCCTAAAATTACGAATCTCCAGAAATCTCAGCAAATATTTTTTCACCCAAACTAGATGATACTTTCAGGTAATGATCAGTACACTAAGGCGACTTGGTTCCCCAAATTTCGTTCTTCTATGTTGAAGCGTTCGTTTCCAGTAACACTTTGAATTTTTAGGTTTCACTCTGTTTTCTCCTATATTGATAGATGTATTTGGAACTCTAAATCCAACAGTGTTTGTGCTAGCTTCTTGAAACTTGACACAATAAAGTAGTTTCACGTTCTATCTCTACGTTTTGTTTCCTCTTGATGTAGCCCTAAGCAGTAACTGGCGAGAAACACTTTCATGGAAAGGGGTTGCCAAGCTTCCTAAAATTACGAATCTCCAGAAATCTCAGCAAATATTTTTTCACCCAAACTGAATGATACTTTCAGGTAATGATCAGTACACTAAGGCGACTTGGTTCCCCAAATTTCGTTCTTCTATGTTGAAGCGTTCGTTTGCAGTAACACTTTGAATTTTTAGGTTTCACTCTGTTTTCTCCTATATTGATAGATGTATTTGGAATTCTAAATCCAACACGGTTTGTGCTATCTTCTTGAAACTTGACACAATAAAGTTGTTTCACGTTCTATCTCTATGTTTTGTTTCCTCTTGATGTAGCCCTAAGCAGTGACTGGCGAGAAACACTTTCACGGAAAGGGGTTGCCAGGCTTCCCAAAATTACGAATCTCCAGAAATCTCAGCAAATATTTTTTCACCCAAACTGGATGATACTTTCAGGTAATGATCAGTACACTAAGGCGACTTGGTTCCCCAAATTTCGTTCTTCTATGTTGAAGCGTTCGTTTCCAGTAACAGTTTGAATTTTTAGTTTTCACTCTGTTTTCTCCTATATTGATAGATGTATTTGGAACTCTAAATCCAACACGGTTTGTGCTAGCTTCTTGAAACTTGACACAATAAAGTAGTTTCACGTTCTATCTCTACGTTTTGTTTCCTCTTGATGTAGCCCTAAGCAGTTACTGGCAGGAAACACTTTCATGGAAAGGGGTTGCCAAGCTTCCTAAAATTACGAATCTCCAGAAATCTCAGCAAATATTTTTTCACCCAAACTGGATGATACTTTCAGGTAATGATCAGTACCCTAAGGCGACTTGGTTCCCCAAATTTTGTTCTTCTATGTTGAAGCGTTCGTTTGCAGTAATACTTTGAATTTTTAGGTTTCACTCTGTTTTCTCCTATATTGATAGATGTATTTGGAACTCTAAATCCAACACGGTTTGTGCTAGCTTCTTGAAACTTGACACAATAAAGTAGTTTCACGTTCTATCTCTATGTTTTGTTTCCTCTTGATGTAGCCCTAAGCAGTGACTGGCGAGAAACACTTTCATGGAAAGGGGTTGCCAGGCTTCCCAAAATTACGAATCTCCAGAAATCTCAGCAAATATTTTTTCACCCAAACTGGATGATACTTTCAGGTAATGATCAGTACACTAAGGCGACTTGGTTCCCCAAATTTCGTTCTTCTATGTTGAAGCGTTCGTTTCCAGTAACAGTTTGAATTTTTAGGTTTCACTCTGTTTTCTCCTATATTGATAGATGTATTTGGAACTCTAAATCCAACAGGGTTTGTGCTAGCTTCTTGAAACTTGACACAATAAAGTAGTTTCACGTTCTATCTCTACGTTTTGTTTCCTCTTGATGTAGCCCTAAGCAGTAACTGGCGAGAAACACTTTCATGGAAAGGGGTTGCCAAGCTTCCTAAAATTACGAATCTCCAGAAATCTCAGCAAATATTTTTTCACCCAAACTGAATGATACTTTCAGGTAATGATCAGTACACTAAGGCGACTTGGTTCCCCAAATTTCCTTCTTCTATGTTGAAGCGTTCGTTTCCAGTAACAGTTTGAATTTTTAGGTTTCACTCTGTTTTCTCCTATATTGATAGATGTATTTGGAACACTAAATCCAACACGGTTTGTGCTAGCTTCTTGAAACTTGACACAATAAAGTAGTTTCACGTTCTATCTCTACGTTTTGTTTCCTCTTGATGTAGCCCTAAGCAGTTACTGGCGGGAAACACTTTCATGGAAAGGGGTTGCCAAGCTTCCTAAAATTACGAATATCCAGAAATCTCAGCAAATATTTTTTCACCCAAACTGGATGATACTTTCAGGTAATGATCAGTACACTAAGGCGACTTGGTTCCCCAAATTTCGTTCTTCTATGTTGAAGCGTTCGTTTCCAGTAACACTTTAAATTTTTAGGTTTCACTCTGTTTTCTCCTATATTGATAGATGTATTTGGAACTCTAAATCCAACACGGTTTGTGCTGGCTTCTTGAAACATGACACAATAAAGTAGTTTCACGTTCTATCTCTATGTTTTGTTTCCTCTTGATGTAGCCCAATGCAGTGACTGGCGAGAAACACTTTCATGGAAAAAGGTTGCCAGGCTTCCCAAAATTACGAATCTCCAGAAATCTCAGCAAATATTTTTTCACCCAAACTGGATGATACTTTCAGGTAATGATCAGTACACTAAGGCGACTTGGTTCCCCAAATTTCGTTCTTCTATGTTGAAGCGTTCGTTTCCAGTAACAGTTTGAATTTTTAGGTTTCACTCTGTTTTCTCCTATATTGATAGATGTATTTGGAACTCTAAATCCAACACGGTTTGTGCTAGCTTCTTGAAACATGACACAATAAAGTAGTTTCACGTTCTATCTCTATGTTTTGTTTCCTCTTGATGTAGCCCAATGCAGTCACTGGCGAGAAACACTTTCATAGAAAGGGGTTGCCAGGCTTCCCAAAATTACGAATCTCCAGAAATCTCAGCAAATATTTTTTCACCCAAACTGGATGATACTTTCAGGTAATGATCAGTACACTAAGGCGACTTGGTTCCCCAAATTTCGTTCTTCTATGTTGAAGCGTTCGTTTCCAGTAACAGTTTGAATTTTTAGGTTTCACTCTATTTTCTCTTATATTGATAGATGTATTTGGAACTCTAAATCCAACACGGTTTGTGCTAGCTTCTTGAAACATGACACAATAAAGTAGTTTCACGTTCTATCTCTACGTTTTGTTTCCTCTTGATGTAGCCCAATGCAGTGACTGGCGAGAAACACTTTCATGGAAAGGGGTTGCCAGGCTTCCCAAAATTACGAATCTCCAGAAATCTCAGCAAATATTTTTTCACCCAAACTGGATGATACTTTCAGGTAATGATCAGTACACTAAGGCGACTTGGTTCCCCAAATTTCGTTCTTCTATGTTGAAGCGTTCGTTTCCAGTAACAGTTTGAATTTTTAGGTTTCACTCTGTTTTCTCCTATATTGATAGATGTGTTTGGAACTCTAAATCCAACACGGTTTGTGCTAGGTTCTTGAAACTTGACACAATAAAGTAGTTTCACGTTCTATCTCTATGTTTTGTTTCCTCTTGATGTAGCCTTAAGCAGTGACTGGCGAGAAACACTTTCATGGAAAGGGGTTGCCAAGCTTCCTAAAATTACGAATCTCCAGAAATCTCAGCAAATATTTTTTCACCCAAACTAGATGATACTTTCAGGTAATGATCAGTACACTAAGGCGACTTGGTTCCCCAAATTTCGTTCTTCTATGTTGAAGCGTTCGTTTCCAGTAACACTTTGAATTTTTAGGTTTCACTCTGTTTTCTCCTATATTGATAGATGTATTTGGAACTCTAAATCAAACAGTGTTTGTGCTAGCTTCTTGAAACTTGACACAATAAAGTAGTTTCACGTTCTATCTCTACGTTTTGTTTCCTCTTGATGTAGCCCTAAGCAGTAACTGGCGAGAAACACTTTCATGGAAAGGGGTTGCCAAGCTTCCTAAAATTACGAATCTCCAGAAATCTCAGCAAATATTTTTTCACCCAAACTGAATGATACTTTCAGGTAATGATCAGTACACTAAGGCGACTTGGTTCCCAAAATTTCGTTCTTCTATGTTGAAGCGTTCGTTTGCAGTAACACTTTGAATTTTTAGGTTTCACTCTGTTTTCTCCTATATTGATAGATGTATTTGGAACTCTAAATCCAACAGGGTTTGTGCTAGCTCCTTGAAACTTGACACAATAAAGTAGTTTCACGTTCTATCTCTATGTTTTGTTTCCTCTTGATGTAGCCCTAAGCAGTGACTGGCGAGAAACACTTTCATGGAAAGGGGTTGCCAGGCTTCCCAAAATTACGAATCTCCAGAAATCTCAGCAAATATTTTTTCACCCAAACTGGATGATACTTTCAGGTAATGATCAGTACACTAAGGCGACTTGGTTCCCCAAATTTCGTTCTTCTATGTTGAAGCGTTCGTTTGCAGTAACACTTTGAATTTTTAGGTTTCACTCTGTTTTCTCCTATATTGATAGATGTATTTGGAACTCTAAATCCAACACGTTTTGTGCTGGCTTCTTGAAACATGACACAATAAAGTAGTTTCACATTCTATCTCTATGTTTTGTTTCCTCTTGATGTAGTCCAATGCAGTGACTGGCGAGAAACACTTTCATGGAAAGGGGTTGCCAAGCTTCCCAAAATTACGAATCTCCAGAAATCTCAGCAAATATTTTTTCACCCAAACTGGATGATACTTTCAGGTAATGATCAGTACACTAAGGCGACTTGGTTCCCCAAATTTCGTTCTTCTATGTTGAAGCGTTCGTTTCCAGTAACAGTTTGAATTTTTAGGTTTCACTCTGTTTTCTCCTATATTGATAGATGTATTTGGAATTCTAAATCCAACACGGTTTGTGCTAGCTTCTTGAAACATGACACAATAAAGTAGTTTCACGTTCTATCTCTATGTTTTGTTTCCTCTTGATGTAGCCTTAAGCAGTGACTGGCGAGAAACACTTTCATGGAAAGGGGTTGCCAAGCTTCCTAAAATTACGAATCTCCAGAAATCTCAGCAAATATTTTTTCACCCAAACTGGATGATACTTTCAGGTAATGATCAGTACACTAAGGCGACTTGGTTCCCCAAATTTCGTTCTTCTATGTTGAAGCGTTCGTTTCCAGTAACACTTTGAATTTTTAGGTTTCACTCTGTTTTCTCCTATATTGATAGATGTATTTGGAACTCTAAATCCAACAGGGTTTGTGCTAGCTTCTTGAAACTTGACACAATAAAGTAGTTTCACGTTCTATCTCTACGTTTTGTTTCCTCTTGATGTAGCCCTAAGCAGTAACTGGCGAGAAACACTTTCATGGAAAGGGGTTGCCAAGCTTCCTAAAATTACGAATCTCCAGAAATCTCAGCAAATATTTTTTCACCCAAACTGAATGATAGTTTCAGGTAATGATCAGTACACTAAGGCGACTTGGTTCCCCAAATTTCGTTCTTCTATGTTGAAGCGTTCGTTTCCAGTAACAGTTTGAATTTTTAGGTTTCACTCTGTTTTCTCCTATATTGATAGATGTATTTGGAATTCTAAATCCAACACGGTTTGTGCTAGCTTCTTGAAACATGACACAATAAAGTAGTTTCACGTTCTATCTCTATGTTTTGTTTCCTCTTGATGTAGCCTTAAGCAGTGACTGGCGAGAAACACTTTCATGGAAAGGGGTTGCCAAGCTTCCTAAAATTACGAATCTCCAGAAATCTCAGCAAATATTTTTTCACCCAAACTGGATGATACTTTCAGGTAATGATCAGTACACTAAGGCGACTTGGTTCCCCAAATTTCGTTCTTCTATGTTGAAGCGTTCGTTTCCAGTAACAGTTTGAATTTTTAGGTTTCACTCTGTTTTCTCCTATATTGATAGATGTGTTTGGAACTCTAAATCCAACACGGTTTGTGCTAGGTTCTTGAAACTTGACACAATAAAGTAGTTTCACGTTCTATCTCTATGTTTTGTTTCCTCTTGATGTAGCCTTAAGCAGTGACTGGCGAGAAACACTTTCATGGAAAAAGGTTGCCAGGCTTCCCAAAATTACGATTCTCCAGAAATCTCAGCAAATATTTTTTCACCCAAACTGGATGATACTTTCAGGTAATGATCAGTACACTAAGGCGACTTGGTTCCCCAAATTTCGTTCTTCTATGTTGAAGCGTTCGTTTCCAGTAACAGTTTGAATTTTTAGGTTTCACTCTGTTTTCTCCTATATTGATAGATGTATTTGGAACTCTAAATCCAACACGGTTTGTGCTAGCTTCTTGAAACATGACACAATAAAGTAGTTTCACGTTCTATCTCTATGTTTTGTTTCCTCTTGATGTAGCCCAATGCAGTCACTGGCGAGAAACACTTTCATAGAAAGGGGTTGCCAGGCTTCCCAAAATTACGAATCTCCAGAAATCTCAGCAAATATTATTTCACCCAAACTGGATGATACTTTCAGGTAATGATCAGTACACTAAGGCGACTTGGTTCCCCAAATTTCGTTCTTCTATGTTGAAGCGTTCGTTTCCAGTAACAGTTTGAATTTTTAGGTTTCACTCTGTTTTCTCTTATATTGATAGATGTATTTGGAACTCTAAATCCAACACGGTTTGTGCTAGCTTCTTGAAACATGACACAATAAAGTAGTTTCACGTTCTATCTCTACGTTTTGTTTCCTCTTGATGTAGCCCAATGCAGTGACTGGCGAGAAACACTTTCATGGAAAGGGGTTGCCAGGCTTCCCAAAATTACGAATCTCCAGAAATCTCAGCAAATATTTTTTCACCCAAACTGGATGATACTTTCAGGTAATGATCAGTACACTAAGGCGACTTGGTTCCCCAAATTTCGTTCTTCTATGTTGAAGCGTTCGTTTCCAGTAACAGTTTGAATTTTTAGGTTTCACTCTGTTTTCTCCTATATTGATAGATGTGTTTGGAACTCTAAATCCAACACGGTTTGTGCTAGGTTCTTGAAACTTGACACAATAAAGTAGTTTCACGTTCTATCTCTATGTTTTGTTTCCTCTTGATGTAGCCTTAAGCAGTGACTGGCGAGAAACACTTTCATGGAAAGGGGTTGCCAAGCTTCCTAAAATTACGAATCTCCAGAAATCTCAGCAAATATTTTTTCACCCAAACTAGATGATACTTTCAGGTAATGATCAGTACACTAAGGCGACTTGGTTCCCCAAATTTCGTTCTTCTATGTTGAAGCGTTCGTTTCCAGTAACACTTTGAATTTTTAGGTTTCACTCTGTTTTCTCCTATATTGATAGATGTATTTGGAACTCTAAATCCAACAGTGTTTGTGCTAGCTTCTTGAAACTTGACACAATAAAGTAGTTTCACGTTCTATCTCTACGTTTTGTTTCCTCTTGATGTAGCCCTAAGCAGTAACTGGCGAGAAACACTTTCATGGAAAGGGGTTGCCAAGCTTCCTAAAATTACGAATCTCCAGAAATCTCAGCAAATATTTTTTCACCCAAACTGAATGATACTTTCAGGTAATGATCAGTACACTAAGGCGACTTGGTTCCCCAAATTTCGTTCTTCTATGTTGAAGCGTTCGTTTCCAGTAACAGTTTGAATTTTTAGGTTTCACTCTGTTTTCTCCTATATTGATAGATGTATTTGGAACTCTAAATCCAACACGGTTTGTGCTAGCTCCTTGAAACTTGACACAATAAAGTAGTTTCACGTTCTATCTCTATGTTTTGTTTCCTCTTGATGTAGCCCTAAGCAGTGACTGGCGAGAAACACTTTCATGGAAAGGGGTTGCCAGGCTTCCCAAAATTACGAATCTCCAGAAATCTCAGCAAATATTTTTTCACCCAAACTGGATGATACTTTCAGGTAATGATCAGTACACTAAGGCGACTTGGTTCCCCAAATTTCGTTCTTCTATGTTGAAGCGTTCGTTTGCAGTAACACTTTGAATTTTTAGGTTTCACTCTGTTTTCTCCTATATTGATAGATGTATTTGGAACTCTAAATCCAACACGGTTTGTGCTGGCTTCTTGAAACATGACACAATAAAGTAGTTTCACATTCTATCTCTATGTTTTGTTTCCTCTTGATGTAGTCCAATGCAGTGACTGGCGAGAAACACTTTCATGGAAAGGGGTTGCCAAGCTTCCCAAAATTACGAATCTCCAGAAATCTCAGCAAATATTTTTTCACCCAAACTGGATGATACTTTCAGGTAATGATCAGTACACTAAGGCGACTTGGTTCCCCAAATTTCGTTCTTCTATGTTGAAGCGTTCGTTTCCAGTAACAGTTTGAATTTTTAGGTTTCACTCTGTTTTCTCCTATATTGATAGATGTATTTGGAACTCTAAATCCAACACGGTTTGTGCTAGCTTCTTGAAACATGACACAATAAAGTAGTTTCACGTTCTATCTCTATGTTTTGTTTCCTCTTGATGTAGCCCAATGCAGTGACTGGCGAGAAACACTTTCATGGAAAGGGGTTGCCAGGCTTCCCAAAATTACGAATCTCCAGAAATCTCAGCAAATATTTTTTCACCCAAACTGGATGATACTTTCAGGTAATGATCAGTACACTAAGGCGACTTGGTTCCCCAAATTTCGTTCTTCTATGTTGAAGCGTTCGTTTCCAGTAACAGTTTGAATTTTTAGGTTTCACTCTGTTTTCTCCTACATTGATAGATGTATTTGGAACTCTAAATCCAACACGGTTTGTGCTAGGTTCTTGAAACTTGACACAATAAAGTAGTTTCACGTTCTATCTCTATGTTTTGTTTCCTCTTGATGTAGCCTTAAGCAGTGACTGGCGAGAAACACTTTCATGGAAAGGGGTTGCCAAGCTTCCTAAAATTACGAATCTCCAGAAATCTCAGCAAATATTTTTTCACCCAAACTGGATGATACTTTCAGGTAATGATCAGTACACTAAGGCGACTTGGTTCCCCAAATTTCGTTCTTCTATGTTGAAGCGTTCGTTTCCAGTAACACTTTGAATTTTTAGGTTTCACTCTGTTTTCTCCTATATTGATAGATGTATTTGGAACTCTAAATCCAACAGGGTTTGTGCTAGCTTCTTGAAACTTGACACAATAAAGTAGTTTCACGTTCTATCTCTACGTTTTGTTTCCTCTTGATGTAGCCCTAAGCAGTAACTGGCGAGAAACACTTTCATGGAAAGGGGTTGCCAAGCTTCCTAAAATTACGAATCTCCAGAAATCTCAGCAAATATTTTTTCACCCAAACTGAATGATACTTTCAGGTAATGATCAGTACACTAAGGCGACTTGGTTCCCCAAATTTCGTTCTTCTATGTTGAAGCGTTCGTTTGCAGTAACACTTTGAATTTTTAGGTTTCACTCTGTTTTCTCCTATATTGATAGATGTATTTGGAACTCTAAATCCAACAAGGTTTGTGCTAGCTCCTTGAAACTTGACACAATAAAGTAGTTTCACGTTCTATCTCTATGTTTTGTTTCCTCTTGATGTAGCCCTAAGCAGTGACTGGCGAGAAACACTTTCATGGAAAGGGGTTGCCAGGCTTCCCAAAATTACGAATCTCCAGAAATCTCAGCAAATATTTTTTCACCCAAACTGGATGATACTTTCAGGTAATGATCAGTACACTAAGGCGACTTGGTTCCCCAAATTTCGTTCTTCTATGTTGAAGCGTTCGTTTCCAGTAACAGTTTGAATTTTTAGGTTTCACTCTGTTTTCTCCTATATTGATAGATGTATTTGGAACTCTAAATCCAACAGGGTTTGTGCTAGCTTCTTGAAACTTGACACAATAAAGTAGTTTCACGTTCTATCTCTATGTTTTGTTTCCTCTTGATGTAGCCCTAAGCAGTTACTGGCGGGAAACACTTTCATGGAAAGGGGTTGCCAAGCTTCCTAAAATTACGAATCTCCAGAAATCTCAGCAAATATTTTTTCACCCAAACTGGATGATACTTTCAGGTAATGATCAGTACACTAAGGCGACTTGGTTCCTTAAATTTCGTTCTTCTATGTTGAAGCGTTCGTTTGCAGTAACACTTTGAATTTTTAGGTTTCACTCTGTTTTCTCCTATATTGATAGATGTATTTGGAACTCTAAATCCAACACGGTTTGTGCTGGCTTCTTGAAACATGACACAATAAAGTAGTTTCACATTCTATCTCTATGTTTTGTTTCCTCTTGATGTAGTCCAATGCAGTGACTGGCGAGAAACACTTTCATGGAAAGGGGTTGCCAAGCTTCCCAAAATTACGAATCTCCAGAAATCCCAGGAAATATTTTTTCACCCAAACTGGATGATACTTTCAGGTAATGATCAGTACACTAAGGCGACTTGGTTCCCCAAATTTCGTTCTTCTATGTTGAAGCGTTCGTTTCCAGTAACAGTTTGAATTTTTAGGTTTCACTCTGTTTTCTCCTATATTGATAGATGTATTTGGAACTCTAAATCCAACACGGTTTGTGCTAGCTTCTTGAAACATGACACAATAAAGTAGTTTCACGTTCTATCTCTATGTTTTGTTTCCTCTTGATGTAGCCCAATGCAGTGACTGGCGAGAAACACTTTCATGGAAAGGGGTTGCCAGGCTTCCCAAAATTACGAATCTCCAGAAATCTCAGCAAATATTTTTTCACCCAAACTGGATGATACTTTCAGGTAATGATCAGTACACTAAGGCGACTTGGTTCCCCAAATTTCGTTCTTCTATGTTGAAGCGTTCGTTTCCAGTAACAGTTTGAATTTTTAGGTTTCACTCTGTTCTCCTATATTGATAGATGTATTTGGAACTCTAAATCCAACACGGTTTGTGCTAGGTTCTTGAAACTTGACACAATAAAGTAGTTTCACGTTCTATCTCTATGTTTTGTTTCCTCTTGATGTAGCCTTAAGCAGTGACTGGCGAGAAACACTTTCATGGAAAGGGGTTGCCAAGCTTCCTAAAATTACGAATCTCCAGAAATCTCAGCAAATATTTTTTCACCCAAACTAGATGATACTTTCAGGTAATGATCAGTACACTAAGGCGACTTGGTTCCCCAAATTTCGTTCTTCTATGTTGAAG
Source organism: Spermophilus citellus (assembly GCF_964194105.1). Classification (NCBI taxonomy): domain Eukaryota; kingdom Metazoa; phylum Chordata; class Mammalia; order Rodentia; family Sciuridae; genus Spermophilus; species Spermophilus citellus. The sequence continues at coordinate 9,720,164 of NC_138192.1, read as the reverse complement.
CGTTCGTTTCCAGTAACACTTTGAATTTTTAGGTTTCACTCTGTTTTCTCCTATATTGATAGATGTATTTGGAACTCTAAATCCAACAGTGTTTGTGCTAGCTTCTTGAAACTTGACACAATAAAGTAGTTTCACGTTCTATCTCTACGTTTTGTTTCCTCTTGATGTAGCCCTAAGCAGTAACTGGCGAGAAACACTTTCATGGAAAGGGGTTGCCAAGCTTCCTAAAATTACGAATCTCCAGAAATCTCAGCAAATATTTTTTCACCCAAACTGAATGATACTTTCAGGTAATGATCAGTACACTAAGGCGACTTGGTTCCCCAAATTTCGTTCTTCTATGTTGAAGCGTTCGTTTCCAGTAACACTTTGAATTTTTAGGTTTCACTCTGTTTTCTCCTATATTGATAGATGTATTTGGAACTCTAAATCCAACAGTGTTTGTGCTAGCTTCTTGAAACTTGACACAATAAAGTAGTTTCACGTTCTATCTCTACGTTTTGTTTCCTCTTGATGTAGCCCTAAGCAGTAACTGGCGAGAAACACTTTCATGGAAAGGGGTTGCCAAGCTTCCTAAAATTACGAATCTCCAGAAATCTCAGCAAATATTTTTTCACCCAAACTGAATGATACTTTCAGGTAATGATCAGTACACTAAGGCGACTTGGTTCCCCAAATTTCGTTCTTCTATGTTGAAGCGTTCGTTTGCAGTAACACTTTGAATTTTTAGGTTTCACTCTGTTTTCTCCTATATTGATAGATGTATTTGGAACTCTAAATCCAACACGGTTTGTGCTGGCTTCTTGAAACATGACACAATAAAGTAGTTTCACATTCTATCTCTATGTTTTGTTTCCTCTTGATGTAGTCCAATGCAGTGACTGGCGAGAAACACTTTCATGGAAAGGGGTTGCCAAGCTTCCCAAAATTACGAATCTCCAGAAATCTCAGCAAATATTTTTTCACCCAAACTGGATGATACTTTCAGGTAATGATCAGTACACTAAGGCGACTTGGTTCCCCAAATTTCGTTCTTCTATGTTGAAGCGTTCGTTTCCAGTAACAGTTTGAATTTTTAGGTTTCACTCTGTTTTCTCCTATATTGATAGATGTATTTGGAACTCTAAATCCAACACGGTTTGTGCTGGCTTCTTGAAACATGACACAATAAAGTAGTTTCACGTTCTATCTCTATGTTTTGTTTCCTCTTGATGTAGCCCAATGCAGTGACTGGCGAGAAACACTTTCATGGAAAGGGGTTGCCAGGCTTCCCAAAATTACGAATCTCCAGAAATCTCAGCAAATATTTTTTCACCCAAACTGGATGATACTTTCAGGTAATGATCAGTACACTAAGGCGACTTGGTTCCCCAAATTTCGTTCTTCTATGTTGAAGCGTTCGTTTCCAGTAACAGTTTGAATTTTTAGGTTTCACTCTGTTTTCTCCTATATTGATAGATGTATTTGGAACTCTAAATCCAACACGGTTTGTGCTAGCTTCTTGAAACATGACACAATAAAGTAGTTTCACGTTCTATCTCTACGTTTTGTTTCCTCTTGATGTAGCCCAATGCAGTGACTGGCGAGAAACACTTTCATGGAAAGGGGTTGCCAGGCTTCCCAAAATTACGAATCTCCAGAAATCTCAGCAAATATTTTTTCACCCAAACTGGATGATACTTTCAGGTAATGATCAGTACACTAAGGCGACTTGGTTCCCCAAATTTCGTTCTTCTATGTTGAAGCGTTCGTTTCCAGTAACAGTTTGAATTTTTAGGTTTCACTCTGTTTTCTCCTATATTGATAGATGTGTTTGGAACTCTAAATCCAACACGGTTTGTGCTAGGTTCTTGAAACTTGACACAATAAAGTAGTTTCACGTTCTATCTCTATGTTTTGTTTCCTCTTGATGTAGCCTTAAGCAGTGACTGGCGAGAAACACTTTCATGGAAAGGGGTTGCCAAGCTTCCTAAAATTACGAATCTCCAGAAATCTCAGCAAATATTTTTTCACCCAAACTAGATGATACTTTCAGGTAATGATCAGTACACTAAGGCGACTTGGTTCCCCAAATTTCGTTCTTCTATGTTGAAGCGTTCGTTTGCAGTAACACTTTGAATTTTTAGGTTTCACTCTGTTTTCTCCTATATTGATAGATGTATTTGGAACTCTAAATCCAACACGGTTTGTGCTAGCTTCTTGAAACTTGACACAATAAAGTAGTTTCACGTTCTATCTCTATGTTTTGTTTCCTCTTGATGTAGCCCTAAGCAGTGACTGGCGAGAAACACTTTCATGGAAAGGGGTTGCCAGGCTTCCCAAAATTACGAATCTCCAGAAATCTCAGCAAATATTTTTTCACCCAAACTGGATGATACTTTCAGGTAATGATCAGTACACTAAGACGACTTGGTTCCCCAAATTTCGTTCTTCTATGTTGAAGCGTTCGTTTCCAGTAACAGTTTGAATTTTTAGGTTTCACTCTGTTTTCTCCTATATTGATAGATGTATTTGGAACTCTAAATCCAACACGGTTTGTGCTAGCTTCTTGAAACTTGACACAATAAAGTAGTTTCACGTTCTATCTCTATGTTTTGTTTCCTCTTGATGTAGCCCAATGCAATGACTGGCGAGAAACACTTTCATGGAAAGGGGTTGCCAAGCTTCCTAAAATTACGAATCTCCAGAAATCTCAGCAAATATTTTTTCACCCAAACTAGATGATACTTTCAGGTAATGATCAGTACACTAAGGCGACTTGGTTCCCCAAATTTCGTTCTTCTATGTTGAAGCGTTCGTTTCCAGTAACACTTTGAATTTTTAGGTTTCACTCTGTTTTCTCCTATATTGATAGATGTATTTGGAACTCTAAATCCAACAGTGTTTGTGCTAGCTTCTTGAAACTTGACACAATGAAGTAGTTTCAAGTTCTATCTCTACGTTTTGTTTCCTCTTGATGTAGCCCTAAGCAGTAACTGGCGAGAAACACTTTCATGGAAAGGGGTTGCCAAGCTTCCTAAAATTACGAATCTCCAGAAATCTCAGCAAATATTTTTTCACCCAAACTGAATGATACTTTCAGGTAATGATCAGTACACTAAGGCGACTTGGTTCCCCAAATTTCGTTCTTCTATGTTGAAGCGTTCGTTTGCAGTAACACTTTGAATTTTTAGGTTTCACTCTGTTTTCTCCTATATTGATAGATGTATTTGGAACTCTAAATCCAACACGGTTTGTGCTAGCTTCTTGAAACTTGACACAATAAAGTTGTTTCACGTTCTATCTCTATGTTTTGTTTCCTCTTGATGTAGCCCTAAGCAGTGACTGGCGAGAAACACTTTCATGGAAAGGGCTTGCCAGGCTTCCCAAAATTACGAATCTCCAGAAATCTCAGCAAATATTTTTTCACCCAAACTGGATGATACTTTCAGGTAATGATCAGTACACTAAGGCGACTTGGTTCCCCAAATTTCGTTCTTCTATGTTGAAGCGTTCGTTTCCAGTAACAGTTTGAATTTTTAGGTTTCACTCTGTTTTCTCCTATATTGATAGATGTATTTGGAACTCTAAATCCAACACGGTTTGTGCTAGCTTCTTGAAACTTGACACAATAAAGTAGTTTCACGTTCTATCTCTACGTTTTGTTTCCTCTTGATGTAGCCCTAAGCAGTTACTGGCGGGAAACACTTTCATGGAAAGGGGTTGCCAAGCTTCCTAAAATTACGAATCTCCAGAAATCTCAGCAAATATTTTTTCACCCAAACTGGATGATACTTTCAGGTAATGATCAGTACCCTAAGGCGACTTGGTTCCCCAAATTTTGTTCTTCTATGTTGAAGCGTTCGTTTGCAGTAATACTTTGAATTTTTAGGTTTCACTCTGTTTTCTCCTATATTGATAGATGTATTTGGAACTCTAAATCCAACACGGTTTGTGCTAGCTTCTTGAAACTTGACACAATAAAGTAGTTTCACGTTCTATCTCTATGTTTTGTTTCCTCTTGATGTAGCCCTAAGCAGTGACTGGCGAGAAACACTTTCATGGAAAGGGGTTGCCAGGCTTCCCAAAATTACGAATCTCCAGAAATCTCAGCAAATATTTTTTCACCCAAACTGGATGATACTTTCAGGTAATGATCAGTACACTAAGGCGACTTGGTTCCCCAAATTTCGTTCTTCTATGTTGAAGCGTTCGTTTCCAGTAACAGTTTGAATTTTTAGGTTTCACTCTGTTTTCTCCTATATTGATAGATGTATTTGGAACTCTAAATCCAACACGGTTTGTGCTAGCTTCTTGAAACTTGACACAATAAAGTAGTTTCACGTTCTATCTCTACGTTTTGTTTCCTCTTGATGTAGCCCTAAGCAGTTACTGGCGGGAAACACTTTCATGGAAAGGGGTTGCCAAGCTTCCTAAAATTACGAATCTCCAGAAATCTCAGCAAATATTTTTTCACCCAAACTGGATGACACTTTCAGGTAATGATCAGTACACTAAGGCGACTTGGTTCCCCAAATTTCGTTCTTCTATGTTGAAGCGTTCGTTTCCAGTAACACTTTGAATTTTTAGGTTTCACTCTGTTTTCTTCTATATTGATAGATGTATTTGGAACTCTAAATCCAACACGGTTTGTGCTGGCTTCTTGAAACATGACACAATAAAGTAGTTTCACATTCTATCTCTATGTTTTGTTTCCTCTTGATGTAGTCCAATGCAGTGACTGGCGAGAAACACTTTCATGGAAAGGGGTTGCCAAGCTTCCCAAAATTACGAATCTCCAGAAATCTCAGCAAATATTTTTTCACCCAAACTGGATGATACTTTCAGGTAATGATCAGTACACTAAGGCGACTTGGTTCCCCAAATTTCGTTCTTCTATGTTGAAGCGTTCGTTTCCAGTAACAGTTTGAATTTTTAGGTTTCACTCTGTTTTCTCCTATATTGATAGATGTATTTGGAACTCTAAATCCAACACGGTTTGTGCTAGCTCCTTGAAACTTGACACAATAAAGTAGTTTCACGTTCTATCTCTATGTTTTGTTTCCTCTTGATGTAGCCCAATGCAGTGACTGGCGAGAAACACTTTCATGGAAAGGGGTTGCCAGGCTTCCCAAAATTACGAATCTCCAGAAATCTCAGCAAATATTTTTTCACCCAAACTGGATGATACTTTCAGGTAATGATCAGTACACTAAGGCGACTTGGTTCCCCAAATTTCGTTCTTCTATGTTGAAGCGTTCGTTTCCAGTAACAGTTTGAATTTTTAGGTTTCACTCTGTTTTCTCCTATATTGATAGATGTGTTTGGAACTCTAAATCCAACACGGTTTGTGCTAGGTTCTTGAAACTTGACACAATAAAGTAGTTTCACGATCTATCTCTATGTTTTGTTTCCTCTTGATGTAGCCTTAAGCAGTGACTGGCGAGAAACACTTTCATGGAAAGGGGTTGCCAAGCTTCCTAAAATTACGAATCTCCAGAAATCTCAGCAAATATTTTTTCACCCAAACTGGATGATACTTTCAGGTAATGATCAGTACACTAAGGCGACTTGGTTCCCCAAATTTCGTTCTTCTATGTTGAAGCGTTCGTTTCCAGTAACACTTTGAATTTTTAGGTTTCACTCTGTTTTCTCCTATATTGATAGATGTATTTGGAACTCTAAATCCAACAGGGTTTGTGCTAGCTTCTTGAAACTTGACACAATAAAGTAGTTTCACGTTCTATCTCTACGTTTTGTTTCCTCTTGATGTAGCCCTAAGCAGTAACTGGCGAGAAACACTTTCATGGAAAGGGGTTGCCAAGCTTCCTAAAATTACGAATCTCCAGAAATCTCAGCAAATATTTTTTCACCCAAACTGGATGATACTTTCAGGTAATGATCAGTACACTAAGGCGACTTGGTTCCCCAAATTTCGTTCTTCTATGTTGAAGCATTCGTTTCCAGTAACAGTTTGAATTTTTAGGTTTCACTCTGTTTTCTCCTATATTGATAGATGTATTTGGAACACTAAATCCAACACGGTTTGTGCTAGCTTCTTGAAACTTGACACAATAAAGTAGTTTCACGTTCTATCTCTACGTTTTGTTTCCTCTTGATGTAGCCCTAAGCAGTTACTGGCGGGAAACACTTTCATGGAAAGGGGTTGCCAAGCTTCCTAAAATTACGAATATCCAGAAATCTCAGCAAATATTTTTTCACCCAAACTGGATGATACTTTCAGTTAATGATCAGTACACTAAGGCGACTTGGTTCCCCAAATTTCGTTCTTCTATGTTGAAGCGTTCGTTTCCAGTAACACTTTAAATTTTTAGGTTTCACTCTGTTTTCTCCTATATTGATAGATGTATTTGGAACTCTAAATCCAACACGGTTTGTGCTGGCTTCTTGAAACATGACACAATAAAGTAGTTTCACGTTCTATCTCTATGTTTTGTTTCCTCTTGATGTAGCCCAATGCAGTGACTGGCGAGAAACACTTTCATGGAAAAAGGTTGCCAGGCTTCCCAAAATTACGAATCTCCAGAAATCTCAGCAAATATTTTTTCACCCAAACTGGATGATACTTTCAGGTAATGATCAGTACACTAAGGCGACTTGGTTCCCCAAATTTCGTTCTTCTATGTTGAAGCGTTCGTTTGCAGTAACAGTTTGAATTTTTAGGTTTCACTCTGTTTTCTCCTATATTGATAGATGTATTTGGAACTCTAAATCCAACACGGTTTGTGCTAGCTTCTTGAAACATGACACAATAAAGTAGTTTCACGTTCTATCTCTATGTTTTGTTTCCTCTTGATGTAGCCCAATGCAGTCACTGGCGAGAAACACTTTCATAGAAAGGGGTTGCCAGGCTTCCCAAAATTACGAATCTCCAGAAATCTCAGCAAATATTTTTTCACCCAAACTGGATGATACTTTCGGGTAATGATCAGTACACTAAGGCGACTTGGTTCCCCAAATTTCGTTCTTCTATGTTGAAGCGTTCGTTTCCAGTAACAGTTTGAATTTTTAGGTTTCACTCTGTTTTCTCTTATATTGATAGATGTATTTGGAACTCTAAATCCAACACGGTTTGTGCTAGCTTCTTGAAACATGACACAATAAAGTAGTTTCACGTTCTATCTCTACGTTTTGTTTCCTCTTGATGTAGCCCAATGCAATGACTGGCGAGAAACACTTTCATGGAAAGGGGTTGCCAGGCTTCCCAAAATTACGAATCTCCAGAAATCTCAGCAAATATTTTTTCACCCAAACTGGATGATACTTTCAGGTAATGATCAGTACACTAAGGCGACTTGGTTCCCCAAATTTCGTTCTTCTATGTTGAAGCGTTCGTTTCCAGTAACAGTTTGAATTTTTAGGTTTCACTCTGTTTTCTCCTATATTGATAGATGTGTTTGGAACTCTAAATCCAACACGGTTTGTGCTAGGTTCTTGAAACTTGACACAATAAAGTAGTTTCACGTTCTATCTCTATGTTTTGTTTCCTCTTGATGTAGCCTTAAGCAGTGACTGGCGAGAAACACTTTCATGGAAAGGGGTTGCCAGGCTTCCCAAAATTACGAATCTCCAGAAATCTCAGCAAATATTTTTTCACCCAAACTGGATGATACTTTCAGGTAATGATCAGTACACTAAGGCGACTTGGTTCCCCAAATTTCGTTCTTCTATGTTGAAGCGTTCGTTTCCAGTAACAGTTTGAATTTTTAGGTTTCACTCTGTTTTCTCCTATATTGATAGATGTGTTTGGAACTCTAAATCCAACACGGTTTGTGCTAGGTTCTTGAAACTTGACACAATAAAGTAGTTTCACGATCTATCTCTATGTTTTGTTTCCTCTTGATGTAGCCTTAAGCAGTGACTGGCGAGAAACACTTTCATGGAAAGGGGTTGCCAAGCTTCCTAAAATTACGAATCTCCAGAAATCTCAGCAAATATTTTTTCACCCAAACTGGATGATACTTTCAGGTAATGATCAGTACACTAAGGCGACTTGGTTCCCCAAATTTCGTTCTTCTATGTTGAAGCGTTCGTTTCCAGTAACACTTTGAATTTTTAGGTTTCACTCTGTTTTCTCCTATATTGATAGATGTATTTGGAACTCTAAATCCAACAGGGTTTGTGCTAGCTTCTTGAAACTTGACACAATAAAGTAGTTTCACGTTCTATCTCTACGTTTTGTTTCCTCTTGATGTAGCCCTAAGCAGTAACTGGCGAGAAACACTTTCATGGAAAGGGGTTGCCAAGCTTCCTAAAATTACGAATCTCCAGAAATCTCAGCAAATATTTTTTCACCCAAACTGGATGATACTTTCAGGTAATGATCAGTACACTAAGGCGACTTGGTTCCCCAAATTTCGTTCTTCTATGTTGAAGCGTTCGTTTCCAGTAACAGTTTGAATTTTTAGGTTTCACTCTGTTTTCTCCTATATTGATAGATGTATTTGGAACACTAAATCCAACACGGTTTGTGCTAGCTTCTTGAAACTTGACACAATAAAGTAGTTTCACGTTCTATCTCTACGTTTTGTTTCCTCTTGATGTAGCCCTAAGCAGTTACTGGCGGGAAACACTTTCATGGAAAGGGGTTGCCAAGCTTCCTAAAATTACGAATATCCAGAAATCTCAGCAAATATTTTTTCACCCAAACTGGATGATACTTTCAGGTAATGATCAGTACACTAAGGCGACTTGGTTCCCCAAATTTCGTTCTTCTATGTTGAAGCGTTCGTTTCCAGTAACACTTTAAATTTTTAGGTTTCACTCTGTTTTCTCCTATATTGATAGATGTATTTGGAACTCTAAATCCAACACGGTTTGTGCTGGCTTCTTGAAACATGACACAATAAAGTAGTTTCACGTTCTATCTCTATGTTTTGTTTCCTCTTGATGTAGCCCAATGCAGTGACTGGCGAGAAACACTTTCATGGAAAAAGGTTGCCAGGCTTCCCAAAATTACGAATCTCCAGAAATCTCAGCAAATATTTTTTCACCCAAACTGGATGATACTTTCAGGTAATGATCAGTACACTAAGGCGACTTGGTTCCCCAAATTTCGTTCTTCTATGTTGAAGCGTTCGTTTGCAGTAACAGTTTGAATTTTTAGGTTTCACTCTGTTTTCTCCTATATTGATAGATGTATTTGGAACTCTAAATCCAACACGGTTTGTGCTAGCTTCTTGAAACATGACACAATAAAGTAGTTTCACGTTCTATCTCTATGTTTTGTTTCCTCTTGATGTAGCCCAATGCAGTCACTGGCGAGAAACACTTTCATAGAAAGGGGTTGCCAGGCTTCCCAAAATTACGAATCTCCAGAAATCTCAGCAAATATTTTTTCACCCAAACTGGATGATACTTTCAGGTAATGATCAGTACACTAAGGCGACTTGGTTCCCCAAATTTTGTTCTTCTATGTTGAAGCGTTCGTTTCCAGTAACAGTTTGAATTTTTAGGTTTCACTCTGTTTTCTCTTATATTGATAGATGTATTTGGAACTCTAAATCCAACACGGTTTGTGCTAGCTTCTTGAAACATGACACAATAAAGTAGTTTCACGTTCTATCTCTACGTTTTGTTTCCTCTTGATGTAGCCCAATGCAATGACTGGCGAGAAACACTTTCATGGAAAGGGGTTGCCAGGCTTCCCAAAATTACGAATCTCCAGAAATCTCAGCAAATATTTTTTCACCCAAACTGGATGATACTTTCAGGTAATGATCAGTACACTAAGGCGACTTGGTTCCCCAAATTTCGTTCTTCTATGTTGAAGCGTTCGTTTCCAGTAACAGTTTGAATTTTTAGGTTTCACTCTGTTTTCTCCTATATTGATAGATGTGTTTGGAACTCTAAATCCAACACGGTTTGTGCTAGGTTCTTGAAACTTGACACAATAAAGTAGTTTCACGTTCTATCTCTATGTTTTGTTTCCTCTTGATGTAGCCTTAAGCAGTGACTGGCGAGAAACACTTTCATGGAAAGGGGTAGCCAAGCTTCCTAAAATTACGAATCTCCAGAAATCTCAGCAAATATTTTTTCACCCAAACTAGATGATACTTTCAGGTAATGATCAGTACACTAAGGCGACTTGGTTCCCCAAATTTCGTTCTTCTATGTTGAAGCGTTCGTTTCCAGTAACACTTTGAATTTTTAGGTTTCACTCTGTTTTCTCCTATATTGATAGATGTATTTGGAACTCTAAATCCAACAGTGTTTGTGCTAGCTTCTTGAAACTTGACACAATAAAGTAGTTTCACGTTCTATCTCTACGTTTTGTTTCCTCTTGATGTAGCCCTAAGCAGTAACTGGCGAGAAACACTTTCATGGAAAGGGGTTGCCAAGCTTCCTAAAATTACGAATCTCCAGAAATCTCAGCAAATATTTTTTCACCCAAACTGAATGATACTTTCAGGTAATGATCAGTACACTAAGGCGACTTGGTTCCCCAAATTTCGTTCTTCTATGTTGAAGCGTTCGTTTGCAGTAACACTTTGAATTTTTAGGTTTCACTCTGTTTTCTCCTATATTGATAGATGTATTTGGAACTCTAAATCCAACACGGTTTGTGCAGGCTTCTTGAAACATGACACAATAAAGTAGTTTCACATTCTATCTCTATGTTTTGTTTCCTCTTGATGTAGTCCAATGCAGTGACTGGCGAGAAACACTTTCATGGAAAGGGGTTGCCAAGCTTCCCAAAATTACGAATCTCCAGAAATCTCAGCAAATATTTTTTCACCCAAACTGGATGATACTTTCAGGTAATGATCAGTACACTAAGGCGACTTGGTTCCCCAAATTTCGTTCTTCTATGTTGAAGCGTTCGTTTCCAGTAACAGTTTGAATTTTTAGGTTTCACTCTGTTTTCTCCTATATTGATAGATGTATTTGGAACTCTAAATCCAACACGGTTTGTGCTAGCTTCTTGAAACATGACACAATAAAGTAGTTTCACGTTCTATCTCTATGTTTTGTTTCCTCTTGATGTAGCCTTAAGCAGTGACTGGCGAGAAACACTTTCATGGAAAGGGGTTGCCAAGCTTCCTAAAATTACGAATCTCCAGAAATCTCAGCAAATATTTTTTCACCCAAACTGGATGATACTTTCAGGTAATGATCAGTACACTAAGGCGACTTGGTTCCCCAAATTTCGTTCTTCTATGTTGAAGCGTTCGTTTCCAGTAACACTTTGAATTTTTAGGTTTCACTCTGTTTTCTCCTATATTGATAGATGTATTTGGAACTCTAAATCCAACAGGGTTTGTGCTAGCTTCTTGAAACTTGACACAATAAAGTAGTTTCACGATCTATCTCTACGTTTTGTTTCCTCTTGATGTAGCCCTAAGCAGTAACTGGCGAGAAACACTTTCATGGAAAGGGGTTGCCAAGCTTCCTAAAATTACGAATCTCCAGAAATCTCAGCAAATATTTTTTCACCCAAACTGAATGATACTTTCAGGTAATGATCAGTACACTAAGGCGACTTGGTTCCCCAAATTTCGTTCTTCTATGTTGAAGCGTTCGTTTCCAGTAACACTTTGAATTTTTAGGTTTCACTCTGTTTTCTCCTATATTGATAGATGTATTTGGAACTCTAAATCCAACACGGTTTGTGCTAGCTTCTTGAAACTTGACACAATAAAGTAGTTTCACGTTCTATCTCTATGTTTTGTTTCCTCTTGATGTAGCCCAATGCAGTCACTGGCGAGAAACACTTTCATGGAAAGGGGTTGCCAGGCTTCCCAAAATTACGAATCTCCAGAAATCTCAGCAAATATTTTTTCACCCAAACTGGATGATACTTTCAGGTAATGATCAGTACACTAAGACGACTTGGTTCCCCAAATTTCGTTCTTCTATGTTGAAGCGTTCGTTTCCAGTAACAGTTTGAATTTTTAGGTTTCACTCTGTTTTCTCCTATATTGATAGATGTATTTGGAACTCTAAATCCAACACGGTTTGTGCTAGGTTCTTGAAACTTGACACAATAAAGTAGTTTCACGTTCTATCTCTATGTTTTGTTTCCTCTTGATGTAGCCTTAAGCAGTGACTGGCGAGAAACACTTTCATGGAAAGGGGTTGCCAAGCTTCCTAAAATTACGAATCTCCAGAAATCTCAGCAAATATTTTTTCACCCAAACTGGATGATACTTTCAGGTAATGATCAGTACACTAAGGCGACTTGGTTCCCCAAATTTCGTTCTTCTATGTTGAAGCGTTCGTTTCCAGTAACAGTTTGAATTTTTAGGTTTCACTCTGTTTTCTCCCATATTGATAGATGTATTTGGAACTCTAAATCCAACAGGGTTTGTGCTAGCTTCTTGAAACTTGACACAATAAAGTAGTTTCACGTTCTATCTCTACGTTTTGTTTCCTCTTGATGTAGCCCTAAGCAGTTACTGGCGGGAAACACTTTCATGGAAAGGGGTTGCCAAGCTTCCTAAAATTACGAATCTCCAGAAATCTCAGCAAATATTTTTTCACCCAAACTGGATGATACTTTCAGGTAATGATCAGTACACTAAGGCGACTTGGTTCCCCAAATTTCGTTCTTCTATGTTGAAGCGTTCGTTTCCAGTAACAGTTTGAATTTTTAGGTTTCACTCTGTTTTCTCCTATATTGATAGATGTGTTTGGAACTCTAAATCCAACACGGTTTGTGCTAGGTTCTTGAAACTTGACACAATAAAGTAGTTTCACGTTCTATCTCTATGTTTTGTTTCCTCTTGATGTAGCCTTAAGCAGTGACTGGCGAGAAACACTTTCATGGAAAAGGGTTGCCAAGCTTCCTAAAATTACGAATCTCCAGAAATCTCAGCAAATATTTTTTCACCCAAACTAGATGATACTTTCAGGTAATGATCAGTACACTAAGGCGACTTGGTTCCCCAAATTTCGTTCTTCTATGTTGAAGCGTTCGTTTCCAGTAACACTTTGAATTTTTAGGTTTCACTCTGTTTTCTCCTATATTGATAGATGTATTTGGAACTCTAAATCCAACAGTGTTTGTGCTAGCTTCTTGAAACTTGACACAATAAAGTAGTTTCACGTTCTATCTCTACATTTTGTTTCCTCTTGATGTAGCCCTAAGCAGTAACTGGCGAGAAACACTTTCATGGAAAGGGGTTGCCAAGCTTCCTAAAATTACGAATCTCCAGAAATCTCAGCAAATATTTTTTCACCCAAACTGAATGATACTTTCAGGTAATGATCAGTACACTAAGGCGACTTGGTTCCCCAAATTTCGTTCTTCTATGTTGAAGCGTTCGTTTGCAGTAACACTTTGAATTTTTAGGTTTCACTCTGTTTTCTCCTATATTGATAGATGTATTTGGAATTCTAAATCCAACACGGTTTGTGCTATCTTCTTGAAACTTGACACAATAAAGTTGTTTCACGTTCTATCTCTATGTTTTGTTTCCTCTTGATGTAGCCCTAAGCAGTGACTGGCGAGAAACACTTTCATGGAAAGGGGTTGCCAGGCTTCCCAAAATTACGAATCTCCAGAAATCTCAGCAAATATTTTTTCACCCAAACTGGATGATACTTTCAGGTAATGATCAGTACACTAAGGCGACTTGGTTCCCCAAATTTCGTTCTTCTATGTTGAAGCGTTCGTTTCCAGTAACAGTTTGAATTTTTAGTTTTCACTCTGTTTTCTCCTATATTGATAGATGTATTTGGAACTCTAAATCCAACACGGTTTGTGCTAGCTTCTTGAAACTTGACACAATAAAGTAGTTTCACGTTCTATCTCTACGTTTTGTTTCCTCTTGATGTAGCCCTAAGCAGTTACTGGCAGGAAACACTTTCATGGAAAGGGGTTGCCAAGCTTCCTAAAATTACGAATCTCCAGAAATCTCAGCAAATATTTTTTCACCCAAACTGGATGATACTTTCAGGTAATGATCAGTACCCTAAGGCGACTTGGTTCCCCAAATTTTGTTCTTCTATGTTGAAGCGTTCGTTTGCAGTAATACTTTGAATTTTTAGGTTTCACTCTGTTTTCTCCTATATTGATAGATGTATTTGGAACTCTAAATCCAACACGGTTTGTGCTAGCTTCTTGAAACTTGACACAATAAAGTAGTTTCACGTTCTATCTCTATGTTTTGTTTTCTCTTGATGTAGCCCTAAGCAGTGACTGGCGAGAAACACTTTCATGGAAAGGGGTTGCCAGGCTTCCCAAAATTACGAATCTCCAGAAATCTCAGCAAATATTTTTTCACCCAAACTGGATGATACTTTCAGGTAATGATCAGTACACTAAGGCGACTTGGTTCCCCAAATTTCGTTCTTCTATGTTGAAGCGTTCGTTTCCAGTAACAGTTTGAATTTTTAGGTTTCACTCTGTTTTCTCCTATATTGATAGATGTATTTGGAACTCTAAATCCAACACGGTTTGTGCTAGCTTCTTGAAACTTGACACAATAAAGTAGTTTCACGTTCTATCTCTACGTTTTGTTTCCTCTTCATGTAGCCCTAAGCAGTTACTGGCGGGAAACACTTTCATGGAAAGGGGTTGCCAAGCTTCCTAAAATTACGAATCTCCAGAAATCTCAGCAAATATTTTTTCACCCAAACTGGATGACACTTTCAGGTAATGATCAGTACACTAAGGCGACTTGGTTCCCCAAATTTTGTTCTTCTATGTTGAAGCGTTCGTTTCCAGTAACACTTTGAATTTTTAGGTTTCACTCTGTTTTCTCCTATATTGATAGATGTATTTGGAACTCTAAATCCAACATGGTTTGTGCTGGCTTCTTGAAACATGACACAATAAAGTAGTTTCACATTCTATCTCTATGTTTTGTTTCCTCTTGATGTAGTCCAATGCAGTGACTGGCGAGAAACACTTTCATGGAAAGGGGTTGCCAAGCTTCCCAAAATTACGAATCTCCAGAAATCTCAGCAAATATTTTTTCACCCAAACTGGATGATACTTTCAGGTAATGATCAGTACACTAAGGCGACTTGGTTCCCCAAATTTCGTTCTTCTATGTTGAAGCGTTCGTTTCCAGTAACAGTTTGAATTTTTAGGTTTCACTCTGTTTTCTCCTATATTGATAGATGTATTTGGAACTCTAAATCCAACACGGTTTGTGTTAGCTTCTTGAAACATGACACAATAAAGTAGTTTCACGTTCTATCTCTATGTTTTGTTTCCTCTTGATGTAGCCCAATGCAGTGACTGGCGAGAAACACTTTCATGGAAAGGGGTTGCCAGGCTTCCCAAAATTACGAATCTCCAGAAATCTCAGCAAATATTTTTTCACCCAAACTGGATGATACTTTCAGGTAATGATCAGTACACTAAGGCGACTTGGTTCCCCAAATTTCGTTCTTCTATGTTGAAGCGTTCGTTTCCAGTAACAGTTTGAATTTTTAGGTTTCACTCTGTTTTCTCCTATATTGATAGATGTGTTTGGAACTCTAAATCCAACACGGTTTGTGGTAGGTTCTTGAAACTTGACACAATAAAGTAGTTTCACGATCTATCTCTATGTTTTGTTTCCTCTTGATGTAGCCTTAAGCAGTGACTGGCGAGAAACACTTTCATGGAAAGGGGTTGCCAAGCTTCCTAAAATTACGAATCTCCAGAAATCTCAGCAAATATTTTTTCACCCAAACTGGATGATACTTTCAGGTAATGATCAGTACACTAAGGCGACTTGGTTCCCCAAATTTCGTTCTTCTATGTTGAAGCGTTCGTTTCCAGTAACACTTTGAATTTTTAGGTTTCACTCTGTTTTCTCCTATATTGATAGATGTATTTGGAACTCTAAATCCAACAGGGTTTGTGCTAGCTTCTTGAAACTTGACACAATAAAGTAGTTTCACGTTCTATCTCTACGTTTTGTTTCCTCTTGATGTAGCCCTAAGCAGTAACTGGCGAGAAACACTTTCATGGAAAGGGGTTGCCAAGCTTCCTAAAATTACGAATCTCCAGAAATCTCAGCAAATATTTTTTCACACAAACTGAATGATACTTTCAGGTAATGATCAGTACACTAAGGCGACTTGGTTCCCCAAATTTCCTTCTTCTATGTTGAAGCGTTCGTTTCAAGTAACAGTTTGAATTTTTAGGTTTCACTCTGTTTTCTCCTATATTGATAGATGTATTTAGAACACTAAATCCAACACGGTTTGTGCTAGCTTCTTGAAACTTGACACAATAAAGTAGTTTCACGTTCTATCTCTACGTTTTGTTTCCTCTTGATGTAGCCCTAAGCAGTTACTGGCGGGAAACACTTTCATGGAAAGGGGTTGCCAAGCTTCCTAAAATTACGAATATCCAGAAATCTCAGCAAATATTTTTTCACCCAAACTGGATGATACTTTCAGGTAATGATCAGTACACTAAGGCGACTTGGTTCCCCAAATTTCGTTCTTCTATGTTGAAGCGTTCGTTTCCAGTAACACGTTAAATTTTTAGGTTTCACTCTGTTTTCTCCTATATTGATAGATGTATTTGGAACTCTAAATCCAACACGGTTTGTGCTGGCTTCTTGAAACATGACACAATAAAGTAGTTTCACGTTCTATCTCTATGTTTTGTTTCCTCTTGATGTAGCCCAATGCAGTGACTGGCGAGAAACACTTTCATGGAAAAAGGTTGCCAGGCTTCCCAAAATTACGAATCTCCAGAAATCTCAGCAAATATTTTTTCACCCAAACTGGATGATACTTTCAGGTAATGATCAGTACACTAAGGCGACTTGGTTCCCCAAATTTCGTTCTTCTATGTTGAAGCGTTCGTTTCCAGTAACAGTTTGAATTTTTAGGTTTCACTCTGTTTTCTCCTATATTGATAGATGTATTTGGAACTCTAAATCCAACACGGTTTGTGCTAGCTTCTTGAAACATGACACAATAAAGTAGTTTCACGTTCTATCTCTATGTTTTGTTTCCTCTTGATGTAGCCCAATGCAGTCACTGGCGAGAAACACTTTCATAGAAAGGGGTTGCCAGGCTTCCCAAAATTACGAATCTCCAGAAATCTCAGCAAATATTTTTTCACCCAAACTGGATGATACTTTCAGGTAATGATCAGTACACTAAGGCGACTTGGTTCCCCAAATTTCGTTCTTCTATGTTGAAGCGTTCGTTTCCAGTAACAGTTTGAATTTTTAGGTTTCACTCTGTTTTCTCTTATATTGATAGATGTATTTGGAACTCTAAATCCAACACGGTTTGTGCTAGCTTCTTGAAACATGACACAATAAAGTAGTTTCACGTTCTATCTCTACGTTTTGTTTCCTCTTGATGTAGCCCAATGAAGTGACTGGCGAGAAACACTTTCATGGAAAGGGGTTGCCAGGCTTCCCAAAATTACGAATCTCCAGAAATCTCAGCAAATATTTTTTCACCCAAACTGGATGATACTTTCAGGTAATGATCAGTACACTAAGGCGACTTGGTTCCCCAAATTTCGTTCTTCTATGTTGAAGCGTTCGTTTCCAGTAACAGTTTGAATTTTTAGGTTTCACTCTGTTTTCTCCTATATTGATAGATGTGTTTGGAACTCTAAATCCAACACGGTTTGTGCTAGGTTCTTGAAACTTGACACAATAAAGTAGTTTCACGTTCTATCTCTATGTTTTGTTTCCTCTTGATGAAGCCTTAAGCAGTGACTGGCGAGAAACACTTTCATGGAAAGGGGTTGCCAAGCTTCCTAAAATTACGAATCTCCAGAAATCTCAGAAAATATTTTTTCACCCAAACTAGATGATACTTTCAGGTAATGATCAGTACACTAAGGCGACTTGGTTCCCCAAATTTCGTTCTTCTATGTTGAAGCGTTCGTTTCCAGTAACACTTTGAATTTTTAGGTTTCACTCTGTTTTCTCCTATATTGATAGATGTATTTGGAACTCTAAATCCAACAGGGTTTGTGCTAGCTCCTTGAAACTTGACACAATAAAGTAGTTTCACATTCTATCTCTATGTTTTGTTTCCTCTTGATGTAGCCCTAAGCAGTGACTGGCGAGAAACACTTTCATGGAAAGGGGTTGCCAGGCTTCCCAAAATTACGAATCTCCAGAAATCTCAGCAAATATTTTTTCACCCAAACTGGATGATACTTTCAGGTAATGATCAGTACACTAAGGCGACTTGGTTCCCCAAATTTCGTTCTTCTATGTTGAAGCGTTCGTTTGCAGTAACACTTTGAATTTTTAGGTTTCACTCTGTTTTCTCCTATATTGATAGATGTATTTGGAACTCTAAATCCAACACGTTTTGTGCTGGCTTCTTGAAACATGACACAATAAAGTAGTTTCACATTCTATCTCTATGTTTTGTTTCCTCTTGATGTAGTCCAATGCAGTGACTGGCGAGAAACACTTTCATGGAAAGGGGTTGCCAAGCTTCCCAAAATTACGAATCTCCAGAAATCTCAGCAAATATTTTTTCACCCAAACTGGATGATACTTTCAGGTAATGATCAGTACACTAAGGCGACTTGGTTCCCCAAATTTCGTTCTTCTATGTTGAAGCGTTCGTTTGCAGTAACAGTTTGAATTTTTAGGTTTCACTCTGTTTTCTCCTATATTGATAGATGTATTTGGAATTCTAAATCCAACACGGTTTGTGCTAGCTTCTTGAAACATGACACAATAAAGTAGTTTCACGTTCTATCTCTATGTTTTGTTTCCTCTTGATGTAGCCTTAAGCAGTGACTGGCGAGAAACACTTTCATGGAAAGGGGTTGCCAAGCTTCCTAAAATTACGAATCTCCAGAAATCTCAGCAAATATTTTTTCACCCAAACTGGATGATACTTTCAGGTAATGATCAGTACACTAAGGCGACTTGGTTCCCCAAATTTCGTTCTTCTATGTTGAAGCGTTCGTTTCCAGTAACACTTTGAATTTTTAGTTTTCACTCTGTTTTCTCCTATATTGATAGATGTATTTGGAACTCTAAATCCAACAGGGTTTGTGCTAGCTTCTTGAAACTTGACACAATAAAGTAGTTTCACGTTCTATCTCTACGTTTTGTTTCCTCTTGATGTAGCCCTAAGCAGTAACTGGCGAGAAACACTTTCATGGAAAGGGGTTGCCAAGCTTCCTAAAATTACGAATCTCCAGAAATCTCAGCAAATATTTTTTCACCCAAACTGAATGATACTTTCAGGTAATGATCAGTACACTAAGGCGACTTGGTTCCCCAAATTTCGTTCTTCTATGTTGAAGCGTTCGTTTGCAGTAACACTTTGAATTTTTAGGTTTCACTCTGTTTTCTCCTATATTGATAGATGTATTTGGAACTCTAAATCCAACACGGTTTGTGCTAGCTTCTTGAAACTTGACACAATAAAGTAGTTTCACGTTCTATCTCTATGTTTTGTTTCCTCTTGATGTAGCCCTAAGCAGTGACTGGCGAGAAACACTTTCATGGAAAGGGGTTGCCAGGCTTCCCAAAATTACGAATCTCCAGAAATCTCAGCAAATATTTTTTCACCCAAACTGGATGATACTTTCAGGTAATGATCAGTACACTAAGACGACTTGGTTCCCCAAATTTCGTTCTTCTATGTTGAAGCGTTCGTTTCCAGTAACAGTTTGAATTTTTAGGTTTCACTCTGTTTTCTCCTATATTGATAGATGTATTTGGAACTCTAAATCCAACACGGTTTGTGCTAGCTTCTTGAAACTTGACACAATAAAGTAGTTTCACGTTCTATCTCTATGTTTTGTTTCCTCTTGATGTAGCCTTAAGCAGTGACTGGCGAGAAACACTTTCATGGAAAGGGGTTGCCAAGCTTCCTAAAATTACGAATCTCCAGAAATCTCAGCAAATATTTTTTCACCCAAACTGGATGATACTTTCAGGTAATGATCAGTACACTAAGGCGACTTGGTTCCCCAAATTTCGTTCTTCTATGTTGAAGCGTTCGTTTCCAGTAACAGTTTGAATTTTTAGGTTTCACTCTGTTTTCTCCTATATTGATAGATGTATTTGGAACTCTAAATCCAACAGGGTTTGTGCTAGCTTCTTGAAACTTGACACAATAAAGTAGTTTCACGTTCTATCTCTACGTTTTGTTTCCTCTTGATGTAGCCCTAAGCAGTTACTGGCGGGAAACACTTTCATGGAAAGGGGTTGCCAAGCTTCCTAAAATTACGAATCTCCAGAAATCTCAGCAAATATTTTTTCACCCAAACTGGATGATACTTTCAGGTAATGATCAGTACACTAAGGCGACTTGGTTCCCCAAATTTCGTTCTTCTATGTTGAAGCGTTCGTTTCCAGTAACAGTTTGAATTTTTAGGTTTCACTCTGTTTTCTCCTATATTGATAGATGTGTTTGGAACTCTAAATCCAACACGGTTTGTGCTAGGTTCTTGAAACTTGACACAATAAAGTAGTTTCACGTTCTATCTCTATGTTTTGTTTCCTCTTGATGTAGCCCTAAGCAGTTACTGGCGGGAAACACTTTCATGGAAAGGGGTTGCCAAGCTTCCTAAAATTACGAATCTCCAGAAATCTCAGCAAATATTTTTTCACCCAAACTGGATGATACTTTCAGGTAATGATCAGTACACTAAGGCGACTTGGTTCCCCAAATTTCGTTCTTCTATGTTGAAGCGTTCGTTTCCAGTAACACTTTGAATTTTTAGGTTTCACTCTGTTTTCTCCTATATTGATAGATGTATTTGGAACTCTAAATCCAACACGGTTTGTGCTGGCTTCTTGAAACATGACACAATAAAGTAGTTTCACATTCTATCTCTATGTTTTGTTTCCTCTTGATGTAGTCCAATGCAGTGACTGGCGAGAAACACTTTCATGGAAAGGGGTTGCCAAGCTTCCCAAAATTACGAATCTCCAGAAATCTCAGCAAATATTTTTTCACCCAAACTGGATGATACTTTCAGGTAATGATCAGTACACTAAGGCGACTTGGTTCCCCAAATTTCGTTCTTCTATGTTGAAGCGTTCGTTTCCAGTAACAGTTTGAATTTTTAGGTTTCACTCTGTTTTCTCCTATATTGATAGATGTATTTGGAACTCTAAATCCAACAGTGTTTGTGCTAGCTTCTTGAAACATGACACAATAAAGTAGTTTCACGTTCTATCTCTATGTTTTGTTTCCTCTTGATGTAGCCCAATGCAGTGACTGGCGAGAAACACTTTCATGGAAAGGGGTTGCCAGGCTTCCCAAAATTACGAATCTCCAGAAATCTCAGCAAATATTTTTTCACCCAAACTGGATGATACTTTCAGGTAATGATCAGTACACTAAGGCGACTTGGTTCACCAAATTTCGTTCTTCTATGTTGAAGCGTTCGTTTCCAGTAACAGTTTGAATTTTTACGTTTCACTCTGTTTTCTCCTATATTGATAGATGTATTTGGAACTCTAAATCCAACACGGTTTGTGCTAGCTTCTTGAAACATGACACAATAAAGTAGTTTCACGTTCTATCTCTATGTTTTGTTTCCTCTTGATGTAGCCTTAAGCAGTGACTGGCGAGAAACACTTTCATGGAAAGGGGTTGCCAAGCTTCCTAAAATTACGAATCTCCAGAAATCTCAGCAAATATTTTTTCACCCAAACTGGATGATACTTTCAGGTAATGATCAGTACACTAAGGCGACTTGGTTCCCCAAATTTCGTTCTTCTATGTTGAAGCGTTCGTTTCCAGTAACAGTTTGAATTTTTAGGTTTCACTCTGTTTTCTCCTATATTGATAGATGTATTTGGAACTCTAAATCCAACAGGGTTTGTGCTAGCTTCTTGAAACTTGACACAATAAAGTAGTTTCACGTTCTATCTCTACGTTTTGTTTCCTCTTGATGTAGCCCTAAGCAGTTACTGGCGGGAAACACTTTCATGGAAAGGGGTTGCCAAGCTTCCTAAAATTACGAATCTCCAGAAATCTCAGCAAATATTTTTTCACCCAAACTGGATGATACTTTCAGGTAATGATCAGTACACTAAGGCGACTTGGTTCCCCAAATTTCGTTCTTCTATGTTGAAGCGTTTGTTTCCAGTAACACTTTGAATTTTTAGGTTTCACTCTGTTTTCTCCTATATTGATAGATGTATTTGGAACTCTAAATCCAACAGGGTTTGTGCTAGCTTCTTGAAACTTGACACAATAAAGTAGTTTCACGTTCTATCTCTACGTTTTGTTTCCTCTTGATGTAGCCCTAAGCAGTTACTGGCGGGAAACACTTTCATGGAAAGGGGTTGCCAAGCTTCCTAAAATTACGAATCTCCAGAAATCTCAGCAAATATTTTTTCACCCAAACTGGATGATACTTTCAGGTAATGATCAGTACACTAAGGCGACTTGGTTCCCCAAATTTCGTTCTTCTATGTTGAAGCGTTCGTTTCCAGTAACAGTTTGAATTTTTAGGTTTCACTCTGTTTTCTCCTATATTGATAGATGTATTTGGAACTCTAAATCCAACAGGGTTTGTGCTAGCTTCTTGAAACTTGACACAATAAAGTAGTTTCACGTTCTATCTCTATGTTTTGTTTCCTCTTGATGTAGCCCTAAGCAGTTACTGGCGGGAAACACTTTCATGGAAAGGGGTTGCCAAGCTTCCTAAAATTACGAATCTCCAGAAATCTCAGCAAATATTTTTTCACCCAAACTGGATGATACTTTCAGGTAATGATCAGTACACAAAGGCGACTTGGTTCCCCAAATTTCGTTCTTCTATGTTGAAGCGTTCGTTTGCAGTAACACTTTGAATTTTTAGGTTTCACTCTGTTTTCTCCTATATTGATAGATGTATTTGGAACTCTAAATCCAACACGGTTTTTTGCTGGCTTCTTGAAACATGACACAATAAAGTAGTTTCACATTCTATCTCTATGTTTTGTTTCCTCTTGATGTAGTCCAATGCAGTGACTGGCGAGAAACACTTTCATGGAAAGGGGTTGCCAAGCTTCCCAAAATTACGAATCTCCAGAAATCCCAGGAAATATTTTTTCACCCAAACTGGATGATACTTTCAGGTAATGATCAGTACACTAAGGCGACTTGGTTCCCCAAATTTCGTTCTTCTATGTTGAAGCGTTCGTTTCCAGTAACACTTTGAATTTTTAGGTTTCACTCTGTTTTCTCCTATATTGATAGATGTATTTGGAACTCTAAATCCAACACGGTTTGTGCTAGCTTCTTGAAACTTGACACAATAAAGTAGTTTCACGTTCTATCTCTATGTTTTGTTTCCTCTTGATGTAGCCCAATGCAGTGACTGGCGAGAAACACTTTCATGGAAAGGGGTTGCCAGGCTTCCCAAAATTACGAATCTCCAGAAATCTCAGCAAATATTTTTTCACCCAAACTGGATGATACTTTCAGGTAATGATCAGTACACTAAGGCGACTTGGTTCCCCAAATTTCGTTCTTCTATGTTGAAGCGATCGTTTCCAGTAACACTTTGAATTTTTAGGTTTCACTCTGTTTTCTCCTATATTGATAGATGTATTTGGAACTCTAAATCCAACAGTGTTTGTGCTAGCTTCTTGAAACTTGACACAATAAAGTAGTTTCACGTTCTATCTCTACGTTTTGTTTCCTCTTGATGTAGCCCTAAGCAGTAACTGGCGAGAAACACTTTCATGGAAAGGGGTTGCCAAGCTTCCTAAAATTACGAATCTCCAGAAATCTCAGCAAATATTTTTTCACCCAAACTGAATGATACTTTCAGGTAATGATCAGTACACTAAGGCGACTTGGTTCCCCAAATTTCGTTCTTCTATGTTGAAGCGTTCGTTTCCAGTAACACTTTGAATTTTTAGGTTTCACTCTGTTTTCTCCTATATTGATAGATGTATTTGGAACTCTAAATCCAACAGTGTTTGTGCTAGCTTCTTGAAACTTGACACAATAAAGTAGTTTCACGTTCTATCTCTACGTTTTGTTTCCTCTTGATGTAGCCCTAAGCAGTAACTGGCGAGAAACACTTTCATGGAAAGGGGTTGCCAAGCTTCCTAAAATTACGAATCTCCAGAAATCTCAGCAAATATTTTTTCACCCAAACTGAATGATACTTTCAGGTAATGATCAGTACACTAAGGCGACTTGGTTCCCCAAATTTCGTTCTTCTATGTTGAAGCGTTCGTTTCCAGTAACACTTTGAATTTTTAGGTTTCACTCTGTTTTCTCCTATATTGATAGATGTATTTGGAACTCTAAATCCAACACGGTTTGTGCTAGCTCCTTGAAACTTGACACAATAAAGTAGTTTCACGTTCTAACTCTATGTTTTGTTTCCTCTTGATATAGCCCTAAGCAGTGACTGGCGAGAAACACTTTCATGGAAAGGGGTTGCCAGGCTTCCCAAAATTACGAATCTCCAGAAATCTCAGCAAATATTTTTTCACCCAAACTGGATGACACTTTCAGGTAATGATCAGTACACTAAGGCGACTTGGTTCCCCAAATTTCGTTCTTCTATGTTGAAGCGTTCGTTTCCAGTAACACTTTGAATTTTTAGGTTTAACTCTGTTTTCTCCTATATTGATAGATGTATTTGGAACTCTAAATCCAACACGGTTTGTGCTGGCTTCTTGAAACATGACACAATAAAGTAGTTTCACATTCTATCTCTATGTTTTGTTTCCTCTTGATGTAGTCCAATGCAGTGACTGGCGAGAAACACTTTCATGGAAAGGGGTTGCCAAGCTTCCCAAAATTACGAATCTCCAGAAATCTCAGCAAATATTTTTTCACCCAAACTGGATGATACTTTCAGGTAATGATCAGTACACTAAGGCGACTTGGTTCCCCAAATTTCGTTCTTCTATGTTGAAGCGTTCGTTTCCAGTAACAGTTTGAATTTTTAGGTTTCACTCTGTTTTCTCCTATATTGATAGATGTATTTGGAACTCTAAATCCAACACGGTTTGTGCTAGCTTCTTGAAACATGACACAATAAAGTAGTTTCACGTTCTATCTCTATGTTTTGTTTCCTCTTGATGTAGCCCAATGCAGTGACTGGCGAGAAACACTTTCATGGAAAGGGGTTGCCAGGCTTCCCAAAATTACGAATCTCCAGAAATCTCAGCAAATATTTTTTCACCCAAACTGGATGATACTTTCAGGTAATGATCAGTACACTAAGGCGACTTGGTTCCCCAAATTTCGTTCTTCTATGTTGAAGCGTTCGTTTCCAGTAACAGTTTGAATTTTTAGGTTTCACTCTGTTTTCTCCTACATTGATAGATGTGTTTGGAACTCTAAATCCAACACCGTTTGTGCTAGGTTCTTGAAACTTGACACAATAAAGTAGTTTCACGTTCTATCTCTATGTTTTGTTTCCTCTTGATGTAGCCTTAAGCAGTGACTGGCGAGAAACACTTTCATGGAAAGGGGTTGCCAAGCTTCCTAAAATTACGAATCTCCAGAAATCTCAGCAAATATTTTTTCACCCAAACTGGATGATACTTTCAGGTAATGATCAGTACACTAAGGCGACTTGGTTCCCCAAATTTCGTTCTTCTATGTTGAAGCGTTCGTTTCCAGTAACACTTTGAAATTTTAGGTTTCACTCTGTTTTCTCCTATATTGATAGATGTATTTGGAACTCTAAATCCAACAGGGTTTGTGCTAGCTTCTTGAAACTTGACACAATAAAGTAGTTTCACGTTCTATCTCTACGTTTTGTTTCCTCTTGATGTAGCCCTAAGCAGTAACTGGCGAGAAACACTTTCATGGAAAGGGGTTGCCAAGCTTCCTAAAATTACGAATCTCCAGAAATCTCAGCAAATATTTTTTCACCCAAACTGAATGATACTTTCAGGTAATGATCAGTACACTAAGGCGACTTGGTTCCCCAAATTTCGTTCTTCTATGTTGAAGCGTTCGTTTCCAGTAACACTTTGAATTTTTAGGTTTCACTCTGTTTTCTCCTATATTGATAGATGTATTTGGAACTCTAAATCCAACAGTGTTTGTGCTAGCTTCTTGAAACTTGACACAATAAAGTAGTTTCACGTTCTATCTCTACGTTTTGTTTCCTCTTGATGTAGCCCTAAGCAGTAACTGGCGAGAAACACTTTCATGGAAAGGGGTTGCCAAGCTTCCTAAAATTACGAATCTCCAGAAATCTCAGCAAATATTTTTTCACCCAAACTGAATGATACTTTCAGGTAATGATCAGTACACTAAGGCGACTTGGTTCCCCAAATTTCGTTCTTCTATGTTGAAGCGTTCGTTTGCAGTAACACTTTGAATTTTTAGGTTTCACTCTGTTTTCTCCTATATTGATAGATGTATTTGGAACTCTAAATCCAACACGGTTTGTGCTAGCTCCTTGAAACTTGACACAATAAAGTAGTTTCACGTTCTATCTCTATGTTTTGTTTCCTCTTGATATAGCCCTAAGCAGTGACTGGCGAGAAACACTTTCATGGAAAGGGGTTGCCAGGCTTCCCAAAATTACGAATCTCCAGAAATCTCAGCAAATATTTTTTCACCCAAACTGGATGATACTTTCAGGTAATGATCAGTACACTAAGGCGACTTGGTTCCCCAAATTTCGTTCTTCTATGTTGAAGCGTTCGTTTCCAGTAACACTTTGAATTTTTAGGTTTAACTCTGTTTTCTCCTATATTGATAGATGTATTTGGAACTCTAAATCCAACACGGTTTGTGCTGGCTTCTTGAAACATGACACAATAAAGTAGTTTCACATTCTATCTCTATGTTTTGTTTCCTCTTGATGTAGTCCAATGCAGTGACTGGCGAGAAACACTTTCATGGAAAGGGGTTGCCAAGCTTCCCAAAATTACGAATCTCCAGATATCTCAGCAAATATTTTTTCACCCAAACTGGATGATACTTTCAGGTAATGATCAGTACACTAAGGCGACTTGGTTCCCCAAATTTCGTTCTTCTATGTTGAAGCGTTCGTTTCCAGTAACAGTTTGAATTTTTAGGTTTCACTCTGTTTTCTCCTATATTGATAGATGTATTTGGAACTCTAAATCCAACACGGTTTGTGCTAGCTTCTTGAAACATGACACAATAAAGTAGTTTCACGTTCTATCTCTATGTTTTGTTTCCTCTTGATGTAGCCCAATGCAGTGACTGGCGAGAAACACTTTCATGGAAAGGGGTTGCCAGGCTTCCCAAAATTACGAATCTCCAGAAATCTGAGCAAATATTTTTTCACCCAAACTGGATGATACTTTCAGGTAATGATCAGTACACTAAGGCGACTTGGTTCCCCAAATTTCGTTCTTCTATGTTGAAGCGTTCGTTTCCAGTAACAGTTTGAATTTTTAGGTTTCACTCTGTTTTCTCCTACATTGATAGATGTGTTTGGAACTCTAAATCCAACACGGTTTGTGCTAGGTTCTTGAAACTTGACACAATAAAGTAGTTTCACGTTCTATCTCTATGTTTTGTTTCCTCTTGATGTAGCCTTAAGCAGTGACTGGCGAGAAACACTTTCATGGAAAGGGGTTGCCAAGCTTCCTAAAATTACGAATCTCCAGAAATCTCAGCAAATATTTTTTCACCCAAACTGGATGATACTTTCAGGTAATGATCAGTACACTAAGGCGACTTGGTTCCCCAAATTTCGTTCTTCTATGTTGAAGCGTTCGTTTCCAGTAACACTTTGAATTTTTAGGTTTCACTCTGTTTTCTCCTATATTGATAGATGTATTTGGAACTCTAAATCCAACAGGGTTTGTGCTAGCTTCTTGAAACTTGACACAATAAAGTAGTTTCACGTTCTATCTCTACGTTTTGTTTCCTCTTGAAGTAGCCCTAAGCAGTAACTGGCGAAAAACACTTTCATGGAAAGGGGTTGCCAAGCTTCCTAAAATTACGAATCTCCAGAAATCTCAGCAAATATTTTTTCACCCAAACTGAATGATACTTTCAGGTAATGATCAGTACACTAAGGCGACTTGGTTCCCCAAATTTCGTTCTTCTATGTTGAAGCGTTCGTTTGCAGTAACACTTTGAATTTTTAGGTTTCACTCTGTTTTCTCCTATATTGATAGATGTATTTGGAACTCTAAATCCAACACGGTTTGTGCTAGCTTCTTGAAACTTGACACAATAAAGTAGTTTCACGTTCTATCTCTATGTTTTGTTTCCTCTTGATGTAGCCCTAAGCAGTGACTGGCGAGAAACACTTTCATGGAAAGGGGTTGCCAGGCTTCCCAAAATTACGAATCTCCAGAAATCTCAGCAAATATTTTTTCACCCAAACTGGATGATACTTTCAGGTAATGATCAGTACACTAAGGCGACTTGGTTCCCCAAATTTCGTTCTTCTATGTTGAAGCGTTCGTTTCCAGTAACAGTTTGAATTTTTAGGTTTCACTCTGTTTTCTCCTATATTGATAGATGTATTTGGAACTCTAAATCCAACAGGGTTTGTGCTAGCTTCTTGAAACTTGACACAATAAAGTAGTTTCACGTTCTATCTCTACGTTTTGTTTCCTCTTGATGTAGCCCTAAGCAGTTACTGGCGGGAAACACTTTCATGGAAAGGGGTTGCCAAGCTTCCTAAAATTACGAATCTCCAGAAATCTCAGCAAATATTTTTTCACCCAAACTGGATGATACTTTCAGGTAATGATCAGTACACTAAGGCGACTTGGTTCCCCAAATTTCGTTCTTCTATGTTGAAGCGTTCGTTTCCAGTAACACTTTGAATTTTTAGGTTTCACTCTGTTTTCTCCTATATTGATAGATGTATTTGGAACTCTAAATCCAACACGGTTTGTGCTGGCTTCTTGAAACATGACACAGTAAAGTAGTTTCACATTCTATCTCTATGTTTTGTTTCCTCTTGATGTAGTCCAATGCAGTGACTGGCGAGAAACACTTTCATGGAAAGGGGTTGCCAAGTTTCCCAAAATTACGAATCTCTAGAAATCCCAGGAAATATTTTTTCACCCAAACTGGATGATACTTTCAGGTAATGATCAGTACACTAAGGCGACTTGGTTCCCCAAATTTCGTTCTTCTATGTTGAAGCGTTCGTTTCCAGTAACAGTTTGAATTTTTAGGTTTCACTCTGTTTTCTCCTATATTGATAGATGTATTTGGAACTCTAAATCCAACACGGTTTGTGCTAGCTTCTTGAAACATGACACAATAAAGTAGTTTCACGTTCTATCTCTATGTTTTGTTTCCTCTTGATGTAGCCCAATGCAGTGACTGGCGAGAAACACTTTCATGGAAAGGGGTTGCCAGGCTTCCCAAAATTACGAATCTCCAGAAATCTCAGCAAATATTTTTTCACCCAAACTGGATGATACTTTCAGGTAATGATCAGTACACTAAGGCGACTTGGTTCCCCAAATTTCGTTCTTCTATGTTGAAGCGTTCGTTTCCAGTAACAGTTTGAATTTTTAGGTTTCACTCTGTTTTCTCCTATATTGATAGATGTATTTGGAACTCTAAATCCAACACGGTTTGTGCTAGCTTCTTGAAACATGACACAATAAAGTAGTTTCACGTTCTATCTCTACGTTTTGTTTCCTCTTGATGTAGCCCAATGCAGTGACTGGCGAGAAACACTTTCATGGAAAGGGGTTGCCAGGCTTCCCAAAATTACGAATCTCCAGAAATCTCAGCAAATATTTTTTCACCCAAACTGGATGATACTTTCAGGTAATGATCAGTACACTAAGGCGACTTGGTTCCCCAAATTTCGTTCTTCTATGTTGAAGCGTTCGTTTCCAGTAACAGTTTGAATTTTTAGGTTTCACTCTGTTTTCTCCTATATTGATAGATGTGTTTGGAACTCTAAATCCAACACGGTTTGTGCTAGGTTCTTGAAACTTGACACAATAAAGTAGTTTCACGTTCTATCTCTATGTTTTGTTTCCTCTTGATGTAGCCTTAAGCAGTGACTGGCGAGAAACACTTTCATGGAAAGGGGTTGCCAAGCTTCCTAAAATTACGAATCTCCAGAAATCTCAGCAAATATTTTTTCACCCAAACTAGATGATACTTTCAGGTAATGATCAGTACACTAAGGCGACTTGGTTCCCCAAATTTCGTTCTTCTATGTTGAAGCGTTCGTTTCCAGTAACACTTTGAATTCTTAGGTTTCACTCTGTTTTCTCCTATATTGATAGATGTATTTGGAACTCTAAATCCAACAGGGTTTGTGCTAGCTTCTTGAAACTTGACACAATAAAGTAGTTTCACGTTCTATCTCTACGTTTTGTTTCCTCTTGATGTAGCCCTAAGCAGTAACTGGCGAGAAACACTTTCATGGAAAGGGGTTGCCAAGCTTCCTAAAATTACGAATCCAGAAATCTCAGCAAATATTTTTTCACCCAAACTGAATGATACTTTCAGGTAATGATCAGTACACTAAGGCGACTTTGTTCCCCAAATTTCGTTCTTCTATGTTGAAGCGTTCGTTTGCAGTAACACTTTGAATTTTTAGGTTTCACTCTGTTTTCTCCTATATTGATAGATGTATTTGGAACTCTAAATCCAACACGGTTTGTGCTAGCTTCTTGAAACTTGACACAATAAAGTAGTTTCACGTTCTATCTCTATGTTTTGTTTCCTCTTGATGTAGCCCTAAGCAGTGACTGGCGAGAAACACTTTCATGGAAAGGGGTTGCCAGGCTTCCCAAAATTACGAATCTCCAGAAATCTCAGCAAATATTTTTTCACCCAAACTGGATGATACTTTCAGGTAATGATCAGTACACTAAGGCGACTTGGTTCCCCAAATTTCGTTCTTCTATGTTGAAGCGTTCGTTTCCAGTAACACTTTGAATTTTTAGGTTTAACTCTGTTTTCTCCTATATTGATAGATGTATTTGGAACTCTAAATCCAACACGGTTTGTGCTGGCTTCTTGAAACATGACACAATAAAGTAGTTTCACATTCTATCTCTATGTTTTGTTTCCTCTTGATGTAGTCCAATGCAGTGACTGGCGAGAAACACTTTCATGGAAAGGGGTTGCCAAGCTTCCCAAAATTACGAATCTCCAGAAATCTCAGCAAATATTTTTTCACCCAAACTGGATGATACTTTCAGGTAATGATCAGTACACTAAGGCGACTTGGTTCCCCAAATTTCGTTCTTCTATGTTGAAGCGTTCCTTTCCAGTAACAGTTTGAATTTTTAGGTTTCACTCTGTTTTCTCCTATATTGATAGATGTATTTGGAACTCTAAATCCAACACGGTTTGTGCTAAATTCTTGAAACATGACACAATAAAGTAGTTTCACGTTCTATCTCTATGTTTTGTTTCCCCTTGATGTAGCCCAATGCAGTGACTGGCGAGAAACACTTTCATGGAAAGGGGTTGCCAGGCTTCCCAAAATTACGAATCTCCAGAAATCTCAGCAAATATTTTTTCACCCAAACTGGATGATACTTTCAGGTAATGATCAGTACACTAAGGCGACTTGGTTCCCCAAATTTCGTTCTTCTATGTTGAAGCGTTCGTTTCCAGTAACAGTTTGAATTTTTAGGTTTCACTCTGTTTTCTCCTACATTGATAGATGTGTTTGGAACTCTAAATCCAACACGGTTTGTGCTAGGTTCTTGAAACTTGACACAATAAAGTAGTTTCACGTTCTATCTCTATG
Source organism: Spermophilus citellus (assembly GCF_964194105.1). Lineage (NCBI taxonomy): Eukaryota > Metazoa > Chordata > Mammalia > Rodentia > Sciuridae > Spermophilus > Spermophilus citellus. Next base: position 9,688,606 of record NC_138192.1, on the reverse strand, counting down.
TTTTGTTTCCTCTTGATGTAGCCTTAAGCAGTGACTGGCGAGAAACACTTTCATGGAAAGGGGTTGCCAAGCTTCCTAAAATTACGAATCTCCAGAAATCTCAGCAAATATTTTTTCACCCAAACTGGATGATACTTTCAGGTAATGATCAGTACACTAAGGCGACTTGGTTCCCCAAATTTCGTTCTTCTATGTTGAAGCGTTCGTTTCCAGTAACACTTTGAATTTTTAGGTTTCACTCTGTTTTCTCCTATATTGATAGATGTATTTGGAACTCTAAATCCAACAGGGTTTGTGCTAGCTTCTTGAAACTTGACACAATAAAGTAGTTTCACGTTCTATCTCTACGTTTTGTTTCCTCTTGATGTAGCCCTAAGCAGTAACTGGCGAGAAACACTTTCATGGAAAGGGGTTGCCAAGCTTCCTAAAATTACGAATCTCCAGAAATCTCAGCAAATATTTTTTCACCCAAACTGAATGATACTTTCAGGTAATGATCAGTACACTAAGGCGACTTGGTTCCCCAAATTTCGTTCTTCTATGTTGAAGCGTTCGTTTCCAGTAACAGTTTGAATTTTTAGGTTTCACTCTGTTTTCTCCTATATTGATAGATGTATTTGGAACTCTAAATCCAACAGGGTTTGTGCTAGCTTCTTGAAACTTGACACAATAAAGTAGTTTCACGTTCTATCTCTACGTTTTGTTTCCTCTTGATGTAGCCCTAAGCAGTTACTGGCGGGAAACACTTTCATAGAAAGGGGTTGCCAAGCTTCCTAAAATTACGAATCTCCAGAAATCTCAGCAAATATTTTTTCACCCAAACTGGATGATACTTTCAGGTAATGATCAGTACACTAAGGCGACTTGGTTCCCCAAATTTCGTTCTTCTATGTTGAAGCGTTCGTTTCCAGTAACACTTTGAATTTTTAGGTTTCACTCTGTTTTCTCCTATATTGATAGATGTATTTGGAACTCTAAATCCAACACGGTTTGTGCTGGCTTCTTGAAACATGACACAATAAAGTAGTTTCACATTCTATCTCTATGTTTTGTTTCCTCTTGATGTAGTCCAATGCAGTGACTGGCGAGAAACACTTTCATGGAAAGGGGTTGCCAAGCTTCCCAAAATTACGAATCTCCAGAAATCTCAGCAAATATTTTTTCACCCAAACTGGATGATACTTTCAGGTAATGATCAGTACACTAAGGCGACTTGGTTCCCCAAATTTCGTTCTTCTATGTTGAAGCGTTCGTTTCCAGTAACAGTTTGAATTTTTAGGTTTCACTCTGTTTTCTCCTATATTGATAGATGTATTTGGAACTCTAAATCCAACACGGTTTGTGCTAGCTTCTTGAAACATGACACAATAAAGTAGTTTCACGTTCTATCTCTATGTTTTGTTTCCTCTTGATGTAGCCCAATGCAGTGACTGGCGAGAAACACTTTCATGGAAAGGGGTTGCCAGGCTTCCCAAAATTACGAATCTCCAGAAATCTCATCAAATATTTTTTCACCCAAACTGGATGATACTTTCAGGTAATGATCAGTACACTAAGGCGACTTGGTTCCCCAAATTTCGTTCTTCTATGTTGAAGCGTTCGTTTCCAGTAACAGTTTGAATTTTTAGGTTTCACTCTGTTTTCTCCTATATTGATAGATGTATTTGGAACTCTAAATCCAACACGGTTTGTGCTAGCTTCTTGAAACATGACACAATAAAGTAGTTTCACGTTCTATCTCTACGTTTTGTTTCCTCTTGATGTAGCCCAATGCAGTGACTGGCGAGAAACACCAGGTTTCCAAAATTACGAATCTCCAGAAATCTCAGCAAATATTTTTTCACCCAAACTGGATGATACTTTCAGGTAATGATCAGTACACTAAGGCGACTTGGTTCCCCAAATTTCGTTCTTCTATGTTGAAGCGTTCGTTTCCAGTAACAGTTTGAATTTTTAGGTTTCACTCTGTTTTCTCCTATATTGATAGATGTGTTTGGAACTCTAAATCCAACACGGTTTGTGCTAGGTTCTTGAAACTTGACACAATAAAGTAGTTTCACGTTCTATCTCTATGTTTTGTTTCCTCTTGATGTAGCCTTAAGCAGTGACTGGCGAGAAACACTTTCATGGAAAGGGGTTGCCAAGCTTCCTAAAATTACGAATCTCCAGAAATCTCAGCAAATATTTTTTCACCCAAACTAGATGATACTTTCAGGTAATGATCAGTACACTAAGGCGACTTGGTTCCCCAAATTTCGTTCTTCTATGTTGAAGCGTTCGTTTCCAGTAACACTTTGAATTTTTAGGTTTCACTCTGTTTTCTCCTATATTGATAGATGTATTTGGAACTCTAAATCCAACAGGGTTTGTGCTAGCTTCTTGAAACTTGACACAATAAAGTAGTTTCACGTTCTATCTCTACGTTTTGTTTCCTCTTGATGTAGCCCTAAGCAGTAACTGGCGAGAAACACTTTCATGGAAAGGGGTTGCCAAGCTTCCTAAAATTACGAATCTCCAGAAATCTCAGCAAATATTTTTTCACCCAAACTGAATGATACTTTCAGGTAATGATCAGTACACTAAGGCGACTTGGTTCCCCAAATTTCGTTCTTCTATGTTGAAGCGTTCGTTTCCAGTAACAGTTTGAATTTTTAGGTTTCACTCTGTTTTCTCCTATATTGATAGATGTATTTGGAACTCTAAATCCAACAGGGTTTGTGCTAGCTTCTTGAAACTTGACACAATAAAGTAGTTTCACGTTCTATCTCTACGTTTTGTTTCCTCTTGATGTAGCCCTAAGCAGTTACTGGCGGGAAACACTTTCATAGAAAGGGGTTGCCAAGCTTCCTAAAATTACGAATCTCCAGAAATCTCAGCAAATATTTTTTCACCCAAACTGGATGATACTTTCAGGTAATGATCAGTACACTAAGGCGACTTGGTTCCCCAAATTTCGTTCTTCTATGTTGAAGCGTTCGTTTCCAGTAACACTTTGAATTTTTAGGTTTCACTCTGTTTTCTCCTATATTGATAGATGTATTTGGAACTCTAAATCCAACACGGTTTGTGCTGGCTTCTTGAAACATGACACAATAAAGTAGTTTCACATTCTATCTCTATGTTTTGTTTCCTCTTGATGTAGTCCAATGCAGTGACTGGCGAGAAACACTTTCATGGAAAGGGGTTGCCAAGCTTCCCAAAATTACGAATCTCCAGAAATCTCAGCAAATATTTTTTCACCCAAACTGGATGATACTTTCAGGTAATGATCAGTACACTAAGGCGACTTGGTTCCCCAAATTTCGTTCTTCTATGTTGAAGCGTTCGTTTCCAGTAACAGTTTGAATTTTTAGGTTTCACTCTGTTTTCTCCTATATTGATAGATGTATTTGGAACTCTAAATCCAACACGGTTTGTGCTAGCTTCTTGAAACATGACACAATAAAGTAGTTTCACGTTCTATCTCTATGTTTTGTTTCCTCTTGATGTAGCCCAATGCAGTGACTGGCGAGAAACACTTTCATGGAAAGGGGTTGCCAGGCTTCCCAAAATTACGAATCTCCAGAAATCTCATCAAATATTTTTTCACCCAAACTGGATGATACTTTCAGGTAATGATCAGTACACTAAGGCGACTTGGTTCCCCAAATTTCGTTCTTCTATGTTGAAGCGTTCGTTTCCAGTAACAGTTTGAATTTTTAGGTTTCACTCTGTTTTCTCCTATATTGATAGATGTATTTGGAACTCTAAATCCAACACGGTTTGTGCTAGCTTCTTGAAACATGACACAATAAAGTAGTTTCACGTTCTATCTCTACGTTTTGTTTCCTCTTGATGTAGCCCAATGCAGTGACTGGCGAGAAACACCAGGTTTCCAAAATTACGAATCTCCAGAAATCTCAGCAAATATTTTTTCACCCAAACTGGATGATACTTTCAGGTAATGATCAGTACACTAAGGCGACTTGGTTCCCCAAATTTCGTTCTTCTATGTTGAAGCGTTCGTTTCCAGTAACAGTTTGAATTTTTAGGTTTCACTCTGTTTTCTCCTATATTGATAGATGTGTTTGGAACTCTAAATCCAACACGGTTTGTGCTAGGTTCTTGAAACTTGACACAATAAAGTAGTTTCACGTTCTATCTCTATGTTTTGTTTCCTCTTGATGTAGCCTTAAGCAGTGACTGGCGAGAAACACTTTCATGGAAAGGGGTTGCCAAGCTTCCTAAAATTACGAATCTCCAGAAATCTCAGCAAATATTTTTTCACCCAAACTAGATGATACTTTCAGGTAATGATCAGTACACTAAGGCGACTTGGTTCCCCAAATTTCGTTCTTCTATGTTGAAGCGTTCGTTTCCAGTAACACTTTGAATTTTTAGGTTTCACTCTGTTTTCTCCTATATTGATAGATGTATTTGGAACTCTAAATCCAACAGGGTTTGTGCTAGCTTCTTGAAACTTGACACAATAAAGTAGTTTCACGTTCTATCTCTACGTTTTGTTTCCTCTTGATGTAGCCCTAAGCAGTAACTGGCGAGAAACACTTTCATGGAAAGGGGTTGCCAAGCTTCCTAAAATTACGAATCTCCAGAAATCTCAGCAAATATTTTTTCACCCAAACTGAATGATACTTTCAGGTAATGATCAGTACACTAAGGCGACTTGGTTCCCCAAATTTCGTTCTTCTATGTTGAAGCGTTCGTTTGCAGTAACACTTTGAATTTTTAGGTTTCACTCTGTTTTCTCCTATATTGATAGATGTATTTGGAACTCTAAATCCAACACGGTTTGTGCTAGCTTCTTGAAACTTGACACAATAAAGTAGTTTCACGTTCTATCTCTATGTTTTGTTTCCTCTTGATGTAGCCCTAAGCAGTGACTGGCGAGAAACACTTTCATGGAAAGGGGTTGCCAGGCTTCCCAAAATTACGAATCTCCAGAAATCTCAGCAAATATTTTTTCACCCAAACTGGATGATACTTTCAGGTAATGATCAGTACACTAAGGCGACTTGGTTCCCCAAATTTCGTTCTTCTATGTTGAAGCGTTCGTTTCCAGTAACAGTTTGAATTTTTAGGTTTCACTCTGTTTTCTCCTATATTGATAGATGTATTTGGAACTCTAAATCCAACAGGGTTTGTGCTAGCTTCTTGAAACTTGACACAATAAAGTAGTTTCACGTTCTATCTCTACGTTTTGTTTCCTCTTGATGTAGCCCTAAGCAGTAACTGGCGAGAAACACTTTCATGGAAAGGGGTTGCCAAGCTTCCTAAAATTACGAATCTCCAGAAATCTCAGCAAATATTTTTTCACCCAAACTGAATGATACTTTCAGGTAATGATCAGTACACTAAGGCGACTTGGTTCCCCAAATTTCGTTCTTCTATGTTGAAGCGTTCGTTTGCAGTAACACTTTGAATTTTTAGGTTTCACTCTGTTTTCTCCTATATTGATAGATGTATTTGGAACTCTAAATCCAACACGGTTTGTGCTAGCTTCTTGAAACTTGACACAATAAAGTAGTTTCACGTTCTATCTCTATGTTTTGTTTCCTCTTGATGTAGCCCTAAGCAGTGACTGGCGAGAAACACTTTCATGGAAAGGGGTTGCCAGGCTTCCCAAAATTACGAATCTCCAGAAATCTCAGCAAATATTTTTTCACCCAAACTGGATGATACTTTCAGGTAATGATCAGTACACTAAGGCGACTTGGTTCCCCAAATTTCGTTCTTCTATGTTGAAGCGTTCGTTTCCAGTAACAGTTTGAATTTTTAGGTTTCACTCTGTTTTCTCCTATATTGATAGATGTATTTGGAACTCTAAATCCAACAGGGTTTGTGCTAGCTTCTTGAAACTTGACACAATAAAGTAGTTTCACGTTCTATCTCTACGTTTTGTTTCCTCTTGATGTAGCCCTAAGCAGTTACTGGCGGGAAACACTTTCATGGAAAGGGGTTGCCAAGCTTCCTAAAATTACGAATCTCCAGAAATCTCAGCAAATATTTTTTCACCCAAACTGGATGATACTTTCAGGTAATGATCAGTACACTAAGGCGACTTGGTTCCCCAAATTTCGTTCTTCTATGTTGAAGCGTTCGTTTCCAGTAACAGTTTGAATTTTTAGGTTTCACTCTGTTTTCTCCTATATTGATAGATGTATTTGAAACTCTAAATCCAACACGGTTTGTGCTAGCTTCTTGAAACATGACACAATAAAGTAGTTTCACGTTCTATCTCTACGTTTTGTTTCCTCTTGATGTAGCCCAATGCAGTGACTGGCGAGAAACACTTTCATGGAAAGGGGTTGCCAGGCTTCCCAAAATTACGAATCTCCAGAAATCTCAGCAAATATTTTTTCACCCAAACTGGATGATACTTTCAGGTAATGATCAGTACACTAAGGCGACTTGGTTCCCCAAATTTCGTTCTTCTATGTTGAAGCGTTCGTTTCCAGTAACAGTTTGAATTTTTAGGTTTCACTCTGTTTTCTCCTATATTGATAGATGTGTTTGGAACTCTAAATCCAACACGGTTTGTGCTAGGTTCTTGAAACTTGACACAATAAAGTAGTTTCACGTTCTATCTCTATGTTTTGTTTCCTCTTGATGTAGCCTTAAGCAGTGACTGGCGAGAAACACTTTCATGGAAAGGGGTTGCCAAGCTTCCTAAAATTACGAATCTCCAGAAATCTCAGCAAATATTTTTTCACCCAAACTAGATGATACTTTCAGGTAATGATCAGTACACTAAGGCGACTTGGTTCCCCAAATTTCGTTCTTCTATGTTGAAGCGTTCGTTTCCAGTAACACTTTGAATTCTTAGGTTTCACTCTGTTTTCTCCTATATTGATAGATGTATTTGGAACTCTAAATCCAACAGGGTTTGTGCTAGCTTCTTGAAACTTGACACAATAAAGTAGTTTCACGTTCTATCTCTACGTTTTGTTTCCTCTTGATGTAGCCCTAAGCAGTAACTGGCGAGAAACACTTTCATGGAAAGGGGTTGCCAAGCTTCCTAAAATTACGAATCCAGAAATCTCAGCAAATATTTTTTCACCCAAACTGAATGATACTTTCAGGTAATGATCAGTACACTAAGGCGACTTTGTTCCCCAAATTTCGTTCTTCTATGTTGAAGCGTTCGTTTGCAGTAACACTTTGAATTTTTAGGTTTCACTCTGTTTTCTCCTATATTGATAGATGTATTTGGAACTCTAAATCCAACACGGTTTGTGCTAGCTTCTTGAAACTTGACACAATAAAGTAGTTTCACGTTCTATCTCTATGTTTTGTTTCCTCTTGATGTAGCCCTAAGCAGTGACTGGCGAGAAACACTTTCATGGAAAGGGGTTGCCAGGCTTCCCAAAATTACGAATCTCCAGAAATCTCAGCAAATATTTTTTCACCCAAACTGGATGATACTTTCAGGTAATGATCAGTACACTAAGGCGACTTGGTTCCCCAAATTTCGTTCTTCTATGTTGAAGCGTTCGTTTCCAGTAACACTTTGAATTTTTAGGTTTAACTCTGTTTTCTCCTATATTGATAGATGTATTTGGAACTCTAAATCCAACACGGTTTGTGCTGGCTTCTTGAAACATGACACAATAAAGTAGTTTCACATTCTATCTCTATGTTTTGTTTCCTCTTGATGTAGTCCAATGCAGTGACTGGCGAGAAACACTTTCATGGAAAGGGGTTGCCAAGCTTCCCAAAATTACGAATCTCCAGAAATCTCAGCAAATATTTTTTCACCCAAACTGGATGATACTTTCAGGTAATGATCAGTACACTAAGGCGACTTGGTTCCCCAAATTTCGTTCTTCTATGTTGAAGCGTTCCTTTCCAGTAACAGTTTGAATTTTTAGGTTTCACTCTGTTTTCTCCTATATTGATAGATGTATTTGGAACTCTAAATCCAACACGGTTTGTGCTAGCTTCTTGAAACATGACACAATAAAGTAGTTTCACGTTCTATCTCTATGTTTTGTTTCCCCTTGATGTAGCCCAATGCAGTGACTGGCGAGAAACACTTTCATGGAAAGGGGTTGCCAGGCTTCCCAAAATTACGAATCTCCAGAAATCTCAGCAAATATTTTTTCACCCAAACTGGATGATACTTTCAGGTAATGATCAGTACACTAAGGCGACTTGGTTCCCCAAATTTCGTTCTTCTATGTTGAAGCGTTCGTTTCCAGTAACAGTTTGAATTTTTAGGTTTCACTCTGTTTTCTCCTACATTGATAGATGTGTTTGGAACTCTAAATCCAACACGGTTTGTGCTAGGTTCTTGAAACTTGACACAATAAAGTAGTTTCACGTTCTATCTCTATGTTTTGTTTCCTCTTGATGTAGCCTTAAGCAGTGACTGGCGAGAAACACTTTCATGGAAAGGGGTTGCCAAGCTTCCTAAAATTACGAATCTCCAGAAATCTCAGCAAATATTTTTTCACCCAAACTGGATGATACTTTCAGGTAATGATCAGTACACTAAGGCGACTTGGTTCCCCAAATTTCGTTCTTCTATGTTGAAGCGTTCGTTTCCAGTAACACTTTGAATTTTTAGGTTTCACTCTGTTTTCTCCTATATTGATAGATGTATTTGGAACTCTAAATCCAACAGGGTTTGTGCTAGCTTCTTGAAACTTGACACAATAAAGTAGTTTCACGTTCTATCTCTACGTTTTGTTTCCTCTTGATGTAGCCCTAAGCAGTAACTGGCGAGAAACACTTTCATGGAAAGGGGTTGCCAAGCTTCCTAAAATTACGAATCTCCAGAAATCTCAGCAAATATTTTTTCACCCAAACTGAATGATACTTTCAGGTAATGATCAGTACACTAAGGCGACTTGGTTCCCCAAATTTCGTTCTTCTATGTTGAAGCGTTCGTTTCCAGTAACAGTTTGAATTTTTAGGTTTCACTCTGTTTTCTCCTATATTGATAGATGTATTTGGAACTCTAAATCCAACAGGGTTTGTGCTAGCTTCTTGAAACTTGACACAATAAAGTAGTTTCACGTTCTATCTCTACGTTTTGTTTCCTCTTGATGTAGCCCTAAGCAGTTACTGGCGGGAAACACTTTCATGGAAAGGGGTTGCCAAGCTTCCTAAAATTACGAATCTCCAGAAATCTCAGCAAATATTTTTTCACCCAAACTGGATGATACTTTCAGGTAATGATCAGTACACTAAGGCGACTTGGTTCCCCAAATTTCGTTCTTCTATGTTGAAGCGTTCGTTTCCAGTAACACTTTGAATTTTTAGGTTTCACTCTGTTTTCTCCTATATTGATAGATGTATTTGGAACTCTAAATCCAACACGGTTTGTGCTGGCTTCTTGAAACATGACACAATAAAGTAGTTTCACATTCTATCTCTATGTTTTGTTTCCTCTTGATGTAGTCCAATGCAGTGACTGGCGAGAAACACTTTCATGGAAAGGGGTTGCCAAGCTTCCCAAAATTACGAATCTCCAGAAATCTCAGCAAATATTTTTTCACCCAAACTGGATGATACTTTCAGGTAATGATCAGTACACTAAGGCGACTTGGTTCCCCAAATTTCGTTCTTCTATGTTGAAGCGTTCGTTTCCAGTAACAGTTTGAATTTTTAGGTTTCACTCTGTTTTCTCCTATATTGATAGATGTATTTGGAACTCTAAATCCAACACGGTTTGTGCTAGCTTCTTGAAACATGACACAATAAAGTAGTTTCACGTTCTATCTCTATGTTTTGTTTCCTCTTGATGTAGCCCAATGCAGTGACTGGCGAGAAACACTTTCATGGAAAGGGGTTGCCAGGCTTCCCAAAATTACGAATCTCCAGAAATCTCATCAAATATTTTTTCACCCAAACTGGATGATACTTTCAGGTAATGATCAGTACACTAAGGCGACTTGGTTCCCCAAATTTCGTTCTTCTATGTTGAAGCGTTCGTTTCCAGTAACAGTTTGAATTTTTAGGTTTCACTCTGTTTTCTCCTATATTGATAGATGTATTTGGAACTCTAAATCCAACACGGTTTGTGCTAGCTTCTTGAAACATGACACAATAAAGTAGTTTCACGTTCTATCTCTACGTTTTGTTTCCTCTTGATGTAGCCCAATGCAGTGACTGGCGAGAAACACCAGGCTTCCAAAATTACGAATCTCCAGAAATCTCAGCAAATATTTTTTCACCCAAACTGGATGATACTTTCAGGTAATGATCAGTACACTAAGGCGACTTGGTTCCCCAAATTTCGTTCTTCTATGTTGAAGCGTTCGTTTCCAGTAACAGTTTGAATTTTTAGGTTTCACTCTGTTTTCTCCTATATTGATAGATGTGTTTGGAACTCTAAATCCAACACGGTTTGTGCTAGGTTCTTGAAACTTGACACAATAAAGTAGTTTCACGTTCTATCTCTATGTTTTGTTTCCTCTTGATGTAGCCTTAAGCAGTGACTGGCGAGAAACACTTTTATGGAAAGGGGTTGCCAAGCTTCCTAAAATTACGAATCTCCAGAAATCTCAGCAAATATTTTTTCACCCAAACTAGATGATACTTTCAGGTAATGATCAGTACACTAAGGCGACTTGGTTCCCCAAATTTCGTTCTTCTATGTTGAAGCGTTCGTTTCCAGTAACACTTTGAATTTTTAGGTTTCACTCTGTTTTCTCCTATATTGATAGATGTATTTGGAACTCTAAATCCAACAGGGTTTGTGCTAGCTTCTTGAAACTTGACACAATAAAGTAGTTTCACGTTCTATCTCTACGTTTTGTTTCCTCTTGATGTAGCCCTAAGCAGTAACTGGCGAGAAACACTTTCATGGAAAGGGGTTGCCAAGCTTCCTAAAATTACGAATCTCCAGAAATCTCAGCAAATATTTTTTCACCCAAACTGAATGATACTTTCAGGTAATGATCAGTACACTAAGGCGACTTGGTTCCCCAAATTTCGTTCTTCTATGTTGAAGCGTTCGTTTGCAGTAACACTTTGAATTTTTAGGTTTCACTCTGTTTTCTCCTATATTGATAGATGTATTTGGAACTCTAAATCCAACACGGTTTGTGCTAGCTTCTTGAAACTTGACACAATAAAGTAGTTTCACGTTCTATCTCTATGTTTTGTTTCCTCTTGATGTAGCCCTAAGCAGTGACTGGCGAGAAACACTTTCATGGAAAGGGGTTGCCAGGCTTCCCAAAATTACGAATCTCCAGAAATCTCAGCAAATATTTTTTCACCCAAACTGGATGATACTTTCAGGTAATGATCAGTACACTAAGGCGACTTGGTTCCCCAAATTTCGTTCTTCTATGTTGAAGCGTTCGTTTCCAGTAACAGTTTGAATTTTTAGGTTTCACTCTGTTTTCTCCTATATTGATAGATGTATTTGGAACTCTAAATCCAACAGGGTTTGTGCTAGCTTCTTGAAACTTGACACAATAAAGTAGTTTCACGTTCTATCTCTACGTTTTGTTTCCTCTTGATGTAGCCCTAAGCAGTTACTGGCGGGAAACACTTTCATGGAAAGGGGTTGCCAAGCTTCCTAAAATTACGAATCTCCAGAAATCTCAGCAAATATTTTTTCACTCAAACTGGATGATACTCTCAGGTAATGATCAGTACACTAAGGCGACTTGGTTCCCCAAATTTCGTTCTTCTATGTTGAAGCGTTCGTTTGCAGTAACACTTTGAATTTTTAGGTTTCACTCTGTTTTCTCCTATATTGATAGATGTATTTGGAACTCTAAATCCAACACGGTTTGTGCTGGCTTCTTGAAACATGACACAATAAAGTAGTTTCACATTCTATCTCTATGTTTTTTTTCCTCTTGATGTAGTCCAATGCAGTGACTGCCGAGAAACACTTTCATGGAAAGGGGTTGCCAAGCTTCCCAAAATTACGAATCTCCAGAAATCTCAGCAAATATTTTTTCACCCAAACTGGATGATACTTTCAGGTAATGATCAGTACACTAAGGCGACTTGGTTCCCCAAATTTCGTTCTTCTATGTTGAAGCGTTCGTTTGCAGTAACACTTTGAATTTTTAGGTTTCACTCTGTTTTCTCCTATATTGATAGATGTATTTGGAACTCTAAATCCAACACGGTTTGTGCTAGCTTCTTGAAACATGACACAATAAAGTAGTTTCACGTTCTATCTCTATGTTTTGTTTCCTCTTGATGTAGCCCAATGCAGTGACTGGCGAGAAACACTTTCATGGAAAGGGGTTGCCAGGCTTCCCAAAATTACGAATCTCCAGAAATCTCAGCAAATATTTTTTCACCCAAACTGGATGATACTTTCAGGTAATGATCAGTACACTAAGGCGACTTGGTTCCCCAAATTTCGTTCTTCTATGTTGAAGCGTTCGTTTCCAGTAACAGTTTGAATTTTTAGGTTTCACTCTGTTTTCTCCTATATTGATAGATGTGTTTGGAACTCTAAATCCAACACGGTTTGTGCTAGGTTCTTGAAACTTGACACAATAAAGTAGTTTCACGTTCTATCTCTATGTTTTGTTTCCTCTTGATGTAGCCTTAAGCAGTGACTGGCGAGAAACACTTTCATGGAAAGGGGTTGCCAAGCTTCCTAAAATTACGAATCTCCAGAAATCTCAGCAAATATTTTTTCACCCAAACTGGATGATACTTTCAGGTAATGATCAGTACACTAAGGCGACTTGGTTCCCCAAATTTCGTTCTTCTATGTTGAAGCGTTCGTTTCCAGTAACACTTTGAATTTTTAGGTTTCACTCTGTTTTCTCCTATATTGATAGATGTATTTGGAACTCTAAATCCAACAGGGTTTGGGCTAGCTTCTTGAAACTTGACACAATAAAGTAGTTTCACGTTCTATCTCTACGTTTTGTTTCCTCTTGATGTAGCCCTAAGCAGTAACTGGCGAGAAACACTTTCATGGAAAGGGGTTGCCAAGCTTCCTAAAATTACGAATCTCCAGAAATCTCAGCAAATATTTTTTCACCCAAACTGAATGATACTTTCAGGTAATGATCAGTACACTAAGGCGACTTGGTTCCCCAAATTTCGTTCTTCTATGTTGAAGCGTTCGTTTGCAGTAACACTTTGAATTTTTAGGTTTCACTCTGTTTTCTCCTATATTGATAGATGTATTTGGAACTCTAAATCCAACACGGTTTGTGCTAGCTTCTTGAAACTTGACACAATAAAGTAGTTTCACGTTCTATCTCTATGTTTTGTTTCCTCTTGATGTAGCCCTAAGCAGTGACTGGCGAGAAACACTTTCATGGAAAGGGGTTGCCAAGCTTCCCAAAATTACGAATCTCCAGAAATCTCAGCAAATATTTTTTCACCCAAACTGGATGATACTTTCAGGTAATGATCAGTACACTAAGGCGACTTGGTTCCCCAAATTTCGTTCTTCTATGTTGAAGCGTTCGTTTCCAGTAACAGTTTGAATTTTTAGGTTTCACTCTGTTTTCTCCTATATTGATAGATGTATTTGGAACTCTAAATCCAACAGGGTTTGTGCTAGCTTCTTGAAACTTGACACAATAAAGTAGTTTCACGTTCTATCTCTACGTTTTGTTTCCTCTTGATGTAGCCCTAAGCAGTTACTGGCGGGAAACACTTTCATGGAAAGGGGTTGCCAAGCTTCCTAAAATTACGAATCTCCAGAAATCCCAGGAAATATTTTTTCACCCAAACTGGATGATACTTTCAGGTAATGATCAGTACACTAAGGCGACTTGGTTCCCCAAATTTCGTTCTTCTATGTTGAAGCGTTCGTTTCCAGTAACAGTTTGAATTTTTAGGTTTCACTCTGTTTTCTCCTATATTGATAGATGTATTTGGACCTCTAAATCCAACACGGTTTGTGCTAGCTTCTTGAAACATGACACAATAAAGTAGTTTCACGTTCTATCTCTATGTTTTGTTTCCTCTTGATGTAGCCCAATGCAGTGACTGGCGAGAAACACTTTCATGGAAAGGGGTTGCCAGGCTTCCCAAAATTACGAATCTCCAGAAATCTCAGCAAATATTTTTTCACCCAAACTGGATGATACTTTCAGGTAATGATCAGTACACTAAGGCGACTTGGTTCCCCAAATTTCGTTCTTCTATGTTGAAGCGTTCGTTTCCAGTAACAGTTTGAATTTTTAGGTTTCACTCTGTTTTCTCCTATATTGATAGATGTGTTTGGAACTCTAAATCCAACACGGTTTGTGCTAGGTTCTTGAAACTTGACACAATAAAGTAGTTTAACGTTCTATCTCTACGTTTTGTTTCCTCTTGATGTAGCCCTAAGCAGTAACTGGCGAGAAACACTTTCATGGAAAGGGGTTGCCAAGCTTCCTAAAATTACGAATCTCCAGAAATCTCAGCAAATATTTTTTCACCCAAACTGAATGATACTTTCAGGTAATGATCAGTACACTAAGGCGACTTGGTTCCCCAAATTTCGTTCTTCTATGTTGAAGCGTTCGTTTGCAGTAACACTTTGAATTTTTAGGTTTCACTCTGTTTTCTCCTATATTGATAGATGTATTTGGAACTCTAAATCCAACACGGTTTGTGCTGGCTTCTTGAAACATGACACAATAAAGTAGTTTCACGTTCTATCTCTATGTTTTGTTTCCTCTTGATGTAGCCCAATGCAGTGACTGGCGAGAAACACTTTCATGGAAAGGGGTTGCCAGGCTTCCCAAAATTACGAATCTCCAGAAATCTCAGCAAATATTTTTTCACCCAAACTGGATGATACTTTCAGGTAATGATCAGTACACTAAGGCGACTTGGTTCCCCAAATTTCGTTCTTCTATGTTGAAGCGTTCGTTTCCAGTAACAGTTTGAATTTTTAGGTTTCACTCTGTTTTCTCCTATATTGATAGATGTGTTTGGAACTCTAAATCCAACACGGTTTGTGCTAGGTTCTTGAAACTTGACACAATAAAGTAGTTTCACGTTCTATCTCTATGTTTTGTTTCCTCTTGATGTAGCCTTAAGCAGTGACTGGCGAGAAACACTTTCATGGAAAGGGGTTGCCAAGCTTCCTAAAATTACGAATCTCCAGAAATCTCAGCAAATATTTTTTCACCCAAACTGGATGATACTTTCAGGTAATGATCAGTACACTAAGGCGACTTGGTTCCCCAAATTTCGTTCTTCTATCTTGAAGCGTTCGTTTCCAGTAACACTTTGAATTTTTAGGTTTCACTCTGTTTTCTCCTATATTGATAGATGTATTTGGAAGTCTAAATCCAACAGGGTTTGTGCTAGCTTCTTGAAACTTGACACAATAAAGTAGTTTCACGTTCTATCTCTACGTTTTGTTTCCTCTTGATGTAGCCCTAAGCAGTAACTGGCGAGAAACACTTTCATGGAAAGGGGTTGCCAAGCTTCCTAAAATTACGAATCTCCAGAAATCTCAGCAAATATTTTTTCACCCAAACTGAATGATACTTTCAGGTAATGATCAGTACACTAAGGCGACTTGGTTCCCCAAATTTCGTTCTTCTATGTTGAAGCGTTCGTTTGCAGTAACACTTTGAATTTTTAGGTTTCACTCTGTTTTCTCCTATATTGATAGATGTATTTGGAACTCTAAATCCAACACGGTTTGTGCTAGCTTCTTGAAACTTGACACAATAAAGTAGTTTCACGTTCTATCTCTATGTTTTGTTTCCTCTTGATGTAGCCCTAAGCAGTGACTGGCGAGAAACACTTTCATGGAAAGGGGTTGCCAAGCTTCCCAAAATTACGAATCTCCAGAAATCTCAGCAATTATTTTTTCACCCAAACTGGATGATACTTTCAGGTAATGATCAGTACACTAAGGCGACTTGGTTCCCCAAATTTCGTTCTTCTATGTTGAAGCGTTCGTTTCCAGTAACAGTTTGAATTTTTAGGTTTCACTCTGTTTTCTCCTATATTGATAGATGTATTCGGAACTCTAAATCCAACAGGGTTTGTGCTAGCTTCTTGAAACTTGACACAATAAAGTAGTTTCACGTTCTATCTCTACGTTTTGTTTCCTCTTGATGTAGCCCTAAGCAGTTACTGGCGGGAAACACTTTCATGGAAAGGGGTTGCCAAGCTTCCTAAAATTACGAATCTCCAGAAATCTCAGCAAATATTTTTTCACCCAAACTGGATGATACTTTCAGGTAATGATCAGTACACTAAGGCGACTTGGTTCCCCAAATTTCGTTCTTCTATGTTGAAGCGTTCGTTTCCAGTAACAGTTTGAATTTTTAGGTTTCACTCTGTTTTCTCCTATATTGATAGATGTGTTTGGAACTCTAAATCCAACACGGTTTGTGCTAGGTTCTTGAAACTTGACACAATAAAGTAGTTTAACGTTCTATCTCTATGTTTTGTTTCCTCTTGATGTAGCCTTAAGCAGTGACTGGCGAGAAACACTTTCATGGAAAGGGGTTGCCAAGCTTCCTAAAATTACGAATCTCCAGAAATCTCAGCAAATATTTTTTCACCCAAACTGTATGATACTTTCAGGTAATGATCAGTACACTAAGGCGACTTGGTTCCCCAAATTTCGTTCTTCTATGTTGAAGCGTTCGTTTCCAGTAACACTTTGAATTTTTAGGTTTCACTCTGTTTTCTCCTATATTGATAGATGTATTTGGAACTCTAAATCCAACAGGGTTTGTGCTAGCTTCTTGAAACTTGACACAATAAAGTAGTTTCACGTTCTATCTCTACGTTTTGTTTCCTCTTGATGTAGCCCTAAGCAGTAACTGGCGAGAAACACTTTCATGGAAAGGGGTTGCCAAGCTTCCTAAAATTACGAATCTCCAGAAATCTCAGCAAATATTTTTTCACCCAAACTGAATGATACTTTCAGGTAATGATCAGTACACTAAGGCGACTTGGTTCCCCAAATTTCGTTCTTCTATGTTGAAGCGTTCGTTTGCAGTAACACTTTGAATTTTTAGGTTTCACTCTGTTTTCTCCTATATTGATAGATGTATTTGGAACTCTAAATCCAACACGGTTTGTGCTAGCTTCTTGAAACTTGACACAATAAAGTAGTTTCACGTTCTATCTCTATGTTTTGTTTCCTCTTGATGTAGCCCTAAGCAGTGACTGGCGAGAAACACTTTCATGGAAAGGGGTTGCCAGGCTTCCCAAAATTACGAATCTCCAGAAATCTCAGCAAATATTTTTTCACCCAAACTGGATGATACTTTCAGGTAATGATCAGTACACTAAGGCGACTTGGTTCCCCAAATTTCGTTCTTCTATGTTGAAGCGTTCGTTTCCAGTAACAGTTTGAATTTTTAGGTTTCACTCTGTTTTCTCCTATATTGATAGATGTATTTGGAACTCTAAATCCAACAGGGTTTGTGCTAGCTTCTTGAAACTTGACACAATAAAGTAGTTTCACGTTCTATCTCTACGTTTTGTTTCCTCTTGATGTAGCCCTAAGCAGTTACTGGCGGGAAACACTTTCATGGAAAGGGGTTGCCAAGCTTCCTAAAATTACGAATCTCCAGAAATCTCAGCAAATATTTTTTCACTCAAACTGGATGATACTCTCAGGTAATGATCAGTACACTAAGGCGACTTGGTTCCCCAAATTTCGTTCTTCTATGTTGAAGCGTTCGTTTGCAGTAACACTTTGAATTTTTAGGTTTCACTCTGTTTTCTCCTATATTGATAGATGTATTTGGAACTCTAAATCCAACACGGTTTGTGCTGGCTTCTTGAAACATGACACAATAAAGTAGTTTCACATTCTATCTCTATGTTTTTTTTCCTCTTGATGTAGTCCAATGCAGTGACTGGCGAGAAACACTTTCATGGAAAGGGGTTGCCAAGCTTCCCAAAATTACGAATCTCCAGAAATCTCAGCAAATATTTTTTCACCCAAACTGGATGATACTTTCAGGTAATGATCAGTACACTAAGGCGACTTGGTTCCCCAAATTTCGTTCTTCTATGTTGAAGCGTTCGTTTGCAGTAACACTTTGAATTTTTAGGTTTCACTCTGTTTTCTCCTATATTGATAGATGTATTTGGAACTCTAAATCCAACACGGTTTGTGCTAGCTTCTTGAAACATGACACAATAAAGTAGTTTCACGTTCTATCTCTATGTTTTGTTTCCTCTTGATGTAGCCCAATGCAGTGACTGGCGAGAAACACTTTCATGGAAAGGGGTTGCCAGGCTTCCCAAAATTACGAATCTCCAGAAATCTCAGCAAATATTTTTTCACCCAAACTGGATGATACTTTCAGGTAATGATCAGTACACTAAGGCGACTTGGTTCCCCAAATTTCGTTCTTCTATGTTGAAGCGTTCGTTTCCAGTAACAGTTTGAATTTTTAGGTTTCACTCTGTTTTCTCCTATATTGATAGATGTGTTTGGAACTCTAAATCCAACACGGTTTGTGCTAGGTTCTTGAAACTTGACACAATAAAGTAGTTTCACGTTCTATCTCTATGTTTTGTTTCCTCTTGATGTAGCCTTAAGCAGTGACTGGCGAGAAACACTTTCATGGAAAGGGGTTGCCAAGCTTCCTAAAATTACGAATCTCCAGAAATCTCAGCAAATATTTTTTCACCCAAACTGGATGATACTTTCAGGTAATGATCAGTACACTAAGGCGACTTGGTTCCCCAAATTTCGTTCTTCTATGTTGAAGCGTTCGTTTCCAGTAACACTTTGAATTTTTAGGTTTCACTCTGTTTTCTCCTATATTGATAGATGTATTTGGAACTCTAAATCCAACAGGGTTTGTGCTAGCTTCTTGAAACTTGACACAATAAAGTAGTTTCACGTTCTATCTCTACGTTTTGTTTCCTCTTGATGTAGCCCTAAGCAGTAACTGGCGAGAAACACTTTCATGGAAAGGGGTTGCCAAGCTTCCTAAAATTACGAATCTCCAGAAATCTCAGCAAATATTTTTTCACCCAAACTGAATGATACTTTCAGGTAATGATCAGTACACTAAGGCGACTTGGTTCCCCAAATTTCGTTCTTCTATGTTGAAGCGTTCGTTTGCAGTAACACTTTGAATTTTTAGGTTTCACTCTGTTTTCTCCTATATTGATAGATGTATTTGGAACTCTAAATCCAACACGGTTTGTGCTAGCTTCTTGAAACTTGACACAATAAAGTAGTTTCACGTTCTATCTCTATGTTTTGTTTCCTCTTGATGTAGCCCTAAGCAGTGACTGGCGAGAAACACTTTCATGGAAAGGGGTTGCCAAGCTTCCCAAAATTACGAATCTCCAGAAATCTCAGCAAATATTTTTTCACCCAAACTGGATGATACTTTCAGGTAATGATCAGTACACTAAGGCGACTTGGTTCCCCAAATTTCGTTCTTCTATGTTGAAGCGTTCGTTTCCAGTAACAGTTTGAATTTTTAGGTTTCACTCTGTTTTCTCCTATATTGATAGATGTATTTGGAACTCTAAATCCAACAGGGTTTGTGCTAGCTTCTTGAAACTTGACACAATAAAGTAGTTTCACGTTCTATCTCTACGTTTTGTTTCCTCTTGATGTAGCCCTAAGCAGTTACTGGCGGGAAACACTTTCATGGAAAGGGGTTGCCAAGCTTCCTAAAATTACGAATCTCCAGAAATCTCAGCAAATATTTTTTCACCCAAACTGGATGATACTTTCAGGTAATGATCAGTACACTAAGGCGACTTGGTTCCCCAAATTTCGTTCTTCTATGTTGAAGCGTTCGTTTGCAGTAACACTTTGAATTTTTAGGTTTCACTCTGTTTTCTCCTATATTGATAGATGTATTTGGAACTCTAAATCCAACACGGTTTGTGCTGGCTTCTTGAAACATGACACAATAAAGTAGTTTCACATTCTATCTCTATGTTTTGTTTCCTCTTGATGTAGTCCAATGCAGTGACTGGCGAGAAACACTTTCATGGAAAGGGGTTGCCAAGCTTCCCAAAATTACGAATCTCCAGAAATCCCAGGAAATATTTTTTCACCCAAACTGGATGATACTTTCAGGTAATGATCAGTACACTAAGGCGACTTGGTTCCCCAAATTTCGTTCTTCTATGTTGAAGCGTTCGTTTCCAGTAACAGTTTGAATTTTTAGGTTTCACTCTGTTTTCTCCTATATTGATAGATGTATTTGGACCTCTAAATCCAACACGGTTTGTGCTAGCTTCTTGAAACATGACACAATAAAGTAGTTTCACGTTCTATCTCTATGTTTTGTTTCCTCTTGATGTAGCCCAATGCAGTGACTGGCGAGAAACACTTTCATGGAAAGGGGTTGCCAGGCTTCCCAAAATTACGAATCTCCAGAAATCTCAGCAAATATTTTTTCACCCAAACTGGATGATACTTTCAGGTAATGATCAGTACACTAAGGCGACTTGGTTCCCCAAATTTCGTTCTTCTATGTTGAAGCGTTCGTTTCCAGTAACAGTTTGAATTTTTAGGTTTCACTCTGTTTTCTCCTATATTGATAGATGTGTTTGGAACTCTAAATCCAACACGGTTTGTGCTAGGTTCTTGAAACTTGACACAATAAAGTAGTTTAACGTTCTATCTCTACGTTTTGTTTCCTCTTGATGTAGCCCTAAGCAGTAACTGGCGAGAAACACTTTCATGGAAAGGGGTTGCCAAGCTTCCTAAAATTACGAATCTCCAGAAATCTCAGCAAATATTTTTTCACCCAAACTGAATGATACTTTCAGGTAATGATCAGTACACTAAGGCGACTTGGTTCCCCAAATTTTGTTCTTCTATGTTGAAGCGTTCGTTTGCAGTAACACTTTGAATTTTTAGGTTTCACTCTGTTTTCTCCTATATTGATAGATGTATTTGGAACTCTAAATCCAACACGGTTTGTGCTGGCTTCTTGAAACATGACACAATAAAGTAGTTTCACGTTCTATCTCTATGTTTTGTTTCCTCTTGATGTAGCCCAATGCAGTGACTGGCGAGAAACACTTTCATGGAAAGGGGTTGCCAGGCTTCCCAAAATTACGAATCTCCAGAAATCTCAGCAAATATTTTTTCACCCAAACTGGATGATACTTTCAGGTAATGATCAGTACACTAAGGCGACTTGGTTCCCCAAATTTCGTTCTTCTATGTTGAAGCGTTCGTTTCCAGTAACAGTTTGAATTTTTAGGTTTCACTCTGTTTTCTCCTATATTGATAGATGTGTTTGGAACTCTAAATCCAACACGGTTTGTGCTAGGTTCTTGAAACTTGACACAATAAAGTAGTTTCACGTTCTATCTCTATGTTTTGTTTCCTCTTGATGTAGCCTTAAGCAGTGACTGGCGAGAAACACTTTCATGGAAAGGGGTTGCCAAGCTTCCTAAAATTACGAATCTCCAGAAATCTCAGCAAATATTTTTTCACCCAAACTGGATGATACTTTCAGGTAATGATCAGTACACTAAGGCGACTTGGTTCCCCAAATTTCGTTCTTCTATCTTGAAGCGTTCGTTTCCAGTAACACTTTGAATTTTTAGGTTTCACTCTGTTTTCTCCTATATTGATAGATGTATTTGGAACTCTAAATCCAACAGGGTTTGTGCTAGCTTCTTGAAACTTGACACAATAAAGTAGTTTCACGTTCTATCTCTACGTTTTGTTTCCTCTTGATGTAGCCCTAAGCAGTAACTGGCGAGAAACACTTTCATGGAAAGGGGTTGCCAAGCTTCCTAAAATTACGAATCTCCAGAAATCTCAGCAAATATTTTTTCACCCAAACTGAATGATACTTTCAGGTAATGATCAGTACACTAAGGCGACTTGGTTCCCCAAATTTCGTTCTTCTATGTTGAAGCGTTCGTTTGCAGTAACACTTTGAATTTTTAGGTTTCACTCTGTTTTCTCCTATATTGATAGATGTATTTGGAACTCTAAATCCAACACGGTTTGTGCTAGCTTCTTGAAACTTGACACAATAAAGTAGTTTCACGTTCTATCTCTATGTTTTGTTTCCTCTTGATGTAGCCCTAAGCAGTGACTGGCGAGAAACACTTTCATGGAAAGGGGTTGCCAAGCTTCCCAAAATTACGAATCTCCAGAAATCTCAGCAATTATTTTTTCACCCAAACTGGATGATACTTTCAGGTAATGATCAGTACACTAAGGCGACTTGGTTCCCCAAATTTCGTTCTTCTATGTTGAAGCGATCGTTTCCAGTAACAGTTTGAATTTTTAGGTTTCACTCTGTTTTCTCCTATATTGATAGATGTATTTGGAACTCTAAATCCAACAGGGTTTGTGCTAGCTTCTTGAAACTTGACACAATAAAGTAGTTTCACGTTCTATCTCTACGTTTTGTTTCCTCTTGATGTAGCCCTAAGCAGTTACTGGCGGGAAACACTTTCATGGAAAGGGGTTGCCAAGCTTCCTAAAATTACGAATCTCCAGAAATCTCAGCAAATATTTTTTCACCCAAACTGGATGATACTTTCAGGTAATGATCAGTACACTAAGGCGACTTGGTTCCCCAAATTTCGTTCTTCTATGTTGAAGCGTTCGTTTCCAGTAACAGTTTGAATTTTTAGGTTTCACTCTGTTTTCTCCTATATTGATAGATGTGTTTGGAACTCTAAATCCAACACGGTTTGTGCTAGGTTCTTGAAACTTGACACAATAAAGTAGTTTAACGTTCTATCTCTATGTTTTGTTTCCTCTTGATGTAGCCTTAAGCAGTGACTGGCGAGAAACACTTTCATGGAAAGGGGTTGCCAAGCTTCCTAAAATTACGAATCTCCAGAAATCTCAGCAAATATTTTTTCACCCAAACTGTATGATACTTTCAGGTAATGATCAGTACACTAAGGCGACTTGGTTCCCCAAATTTCGTTCTTCTATGTTGAAGCGTTCGTTTCCAGTAACACTTTGAATTTTTAGGTTTCACTCTGTTTTCTCCTATATTGATAGATGTATTTGGAACTCTAAATCCAACAGGGTTTGTGCTAGCTTCTTGAAACTTGACACAATAAAGTAGTTTCACGTTCTATCTCTACGTTTTGTTTCCTCTTGATGTAGCCCTAAGCAGTAACTGGCGAGAAACACTTTCATGGAAAGGGGTTGCCAAGCTTCCTAAAATTACGAATCTCCAGAAATCTCAGCAAATATTTTTTCACCCAAACTGAATGATACTTTCAGGTAATGATCAGTACACTAAGGCGACTTGGTTCCCCAAATTTCGTTCTTCTATGTTGAAGCGTTCGTTTGCAGTAACACTTTGAATTTTTAGGTTTCACTCTGTTTTCTCCTATATTGATAGATGTATTTGGAACTCTAAATCCAACACGGTTTGTGCTAGCTTCTTGAAACTTGACACAATAAAGTAGTTTCACGTTCTATCTCTATGTTTTGTTTCCTCTTGATGTAGCCCTAAGCAGTGACTGGCGAGAAACACTTTCATGGAAAGGGGTTGCCAGGCTTCCCAAAATTACGAATCTCCAGAAATCTCAGCAAATATTTTTTCACCCAAACTGGATGATACTTTCAGGTAATGATCAGTACACTAAGGCGACTTGGTTCCCCAAATTTCGTTCTTCTATGTTGAAGCGTTCGTTTCCAGTAACAGTTTGAATTTTTAGGTTTCACTCTGTTTTCTCCTATATTGATAGATGTATTTGGAACTCTAAATCCAACACGGTTTGTGCTAGCTTCTTGAAACTTGACACAATAAAGTAGTTTCACGTTCTATCTCTATGTTTTGTTTCCTCTTGATGTAGCCTTAAGCAGTGACTGGCGAGAAACACTTTCATGGAAAGGGGTTGCCAAGCTTCCTAAAATTACGAATCTCCAGAAATCTCAGCAAATATTTTTTCACCCAAACTGGATGATACTTTCAGGTAATGATCAGTACACTAAGGCGACTTGGTTCCCCAAATTTCGTTCTTCTATGTTGAAGCGTTCGTTTCCAGTAACAGTTTGAATTTTTAGGTTTCACTCTGTTTTCTCCTATATTGATAGATGTATTTGGAACTCTAAATCCAACAGGGTTTGTGCTAGCTTCTTGAAACTTGACACAATAAAGTAGTTTCACGTTCTATCTCTACGTTTTGTTTCCTCTTGATGTAGCCCTAAGCAGTTACTGGCGGGAAACACTTTCATGGAAAGGGGTTGCCAAGCTTCCTAAAATTACGAATCTCCAGAAATCTCAGCAAATATTTTTTCACCCAAACTGGATGATACTTTCAGGTAATGATCAGTACACTAAGGCGACTTGGTTCCCCAAATTTCGTTCTTCTATGTTGAAGCGTTCGTTTCCAGTAACAGTTTGAATTTTTAGGTTTCACTCTGTTTTCTCCTATATTGATAGATGTGTTTGGAACTCTAAATCCAACACGGTTTGTGCTAGGTTCTTGAAACTTGACACAATAAAGTAGTTTCACGTTCTATCTCTATGTTTTGTTTCCTCTTGATGTAGCCTTAAGCAGTGACTGGCGAGAAACACTTTCATGGAAAGGGGTTGCCAAGCTTCCTAAAATTACGAATCTCCAGAAATCTCAGCAAATATTTTTCACCCAAACTAGATGATACTTTCAGGTAATGATCAGTACACTAAGGCGACTTGGTTCCCCAAATTTCGTTCTTCTATGTTGAAGCGTTCGTTTCCAGTAACACTTTGAATTTTTAGGTTTCACTCTGTTTTCTCCTATATTGATAGATGTATTTGGAACTCTAAATCCAACAGTGTTTGTGCTAGCTTCTTGAAACTTGACACAATAAAGTAGTTTCACGTTCTATCTCTACGTTTTGTTTCCTCTTGATGTAGCCCTAAGCAGTAACTGGCGAGAAACACTTTCATGGAAAGGGGTTGCCAAGCTTCCTAAAATTACGAATCTCCAGAAATCTCAGCAAATATTTTTTCACCCAAACTGAATGATACTTTCAGGTAATGATCAGTACACTAAGGCGACTTGGTTCCCCAAATTTCGTTCTTCTATGTTGAAGCGTTCGTTTGCAGTAACACTTTGAATTTTTAGGTTTCACTCTGTTTTCTCCTATATTGATAGATGTATTTGGAACTCTAAATCCAACACGGTTTGTGCTAGCTTCTTGAAACTTGACACAATAAAGTAGTTTCACGTTCTATCTCTATGTTTTGTTTCCTCTTGATGTAGCCTTAAGCAGTGACTGGCGAGAAACACTTTCATGGAAAGGGGTTGCCAAGCTTCCTAAAATTACGAATCTCCAGAAATCTCAGCAAATATTTTTTCACCCAAACTGGATGATACTTTCAGGTAATGATCAGTACACTAAGGCGACTTGGTTCCCCAAATTTCGTTCTTCTATGTTGAAGCGTTCGTTTCCAGTAACAGTTTGAATTTTTAGGTTTCACTCTGTTTTCTCCTATATTGATAGATGTATTTGGAACTCTAAATCCAACAGGGTTTGTGCTGGCTTCTTGAAACATGACACAATAAAGTAGTTTCACATTCTATCTCTATGTTTTGTTTCCTCTTGATGTAGTCCAATGCAGTGACTGGCGAGAAACACTTTCATGGAAAGGGGTTGCCAAGCTTCCCAAAATTACGAATCTCCAGAAATCTCAGCAAATATTTTTTCACCCAAACTGGATGATACTTTCAGGTAATGATCAGTACACTAAGGCGACTTGGTTCTCCAAATTTCGTTCTTCTATGTTGAAGCGTTCGTTTCCAGTAACAGTTTGAATTTTTAGGTTTCACTCTGTTTTCTCCTATATTGATAGATGTATTTGGACCTCTAAATCCAACACGGTTTGTGCTAGCTTCTTGAAACATGACACAATAAAGTAGTTTCACGTTCTATCTCTATGTTTTGTTTCCTCTTGATGTAGCCCAATGCAGTGACTGGCGAGAAACACTTTCATGGAAAGGGGTTGCCAGGCTTCCCAAAATTACGAATCTCCAGAAATCTCAGCAAATATTTTTTCACCCAAACTGGATGATACTTTCAGGTAATGATCAGTACACTAAGGCGACTTGGTTCCCCAAATTTCGTTCTTCTATGTTGAAGCGTTCGTTTCCAGTAACAGTTTGAATTTTTAGGTTTCACTCTGTTTTCTCCTATATTGATAGATGTGTTTGGAACTCTAAATCCAACACGGTTTGTGCTAGGTTCTTGAAACTTGACACAATAAAGTAGTTTAACGTTCTATCTCTATGTTTTGTTTCCTCTTGATGTAGCCTTAAGCAGTGACTGGCGAGAAACACTTTCATGGAAAGGGGTTGCCAAGCTTCCTAAAATTACGAATCTCCAGAAATCTCAGCAAATATTTTTTCACCCAAACTGGATGATACTTTCAGGTAATGATCAGTACACTAAGGCGACTTTGTTCCCCAAATTTCGTTCTTCTATGTTGAAGCGTTCGTTTCCAGTAACACTTTGAATTTTTAGGTTTCACTCTGTTTTCTCCTATATTGATAGATGTATTTGGAACTCTAAATCCAACAGGGTTTGTGCTAGCTTCTTGAAACTTGACACAATAAAGTAGTTTCACGTTCTATCTCTATGTTTTTTTTCCTCTTGATGTAGCCCTAAGCAGTAACTGGCGAGAAACACTTTCATGGAAAGGGGTTGCCAAGCTTCCTAAAATTACGAATCTCCAGAAATCTCAGCAAATATTTTTTCACCCAAACTGAATGATACTTTCAGGTAATGATCAGTCCACTAAGGCGACTTGGTTCCCCAAATTTCGTTCTTCTATGTTGAAGCGTTCGTTTGCAGTAACCCTTTGAATTTTTAGGTTTCACTCTGTTTTCTCCTATATTGATAGATGTATTTGGAACTCTAAATCCAACACGGTTTGTGCTAGCTTCTTGAAACTTGACACAATAAAGTAGTTTCACGTTCTATCTCTATGTTTTGTTTCCTCTTGATGTAGCCCTAAGCAGTGACTGGCGAGAAACACTTTCATGGAAAGGGGTTGCCAGGCTTCCCAAAATTACGAATCTCCAGAAATCTCAGCAAATATTTTTTCACCCAAACTGGATGATACTTTCAGGTAATGATCAGTACACTAAGACGACTTGGTTCCCCAAATTTCGTTCTTCTATGTTGAAGCGTTCGTTTCCAGTAACAGTTTGAATTTTTAGGTTTCACTCTGTTTTCTCCTATATTGATAGATGTATTTGGAACTCTAAATCCAACATGGTGTGCTAGCTTCTTGAAACTTGACACAATAAAGTAGTTTCACGTTCTATCTCTATGTTTTGTTTCCTCTTGATGTAGCCTTAAGCAGTGACTGGCGAGAAACACTTTCATGGAAAGGGGTTGCCAAGCTTCCTAAAATTACGAATCTCCAGAAATCTCAGCAAATATTTTTTCACCCAAACTGGATGATACTTTCAGGTAATGATCAGTACACTAAGGCGACTTGGTTCCCCAAATTTCGTTCTTCTATGTTGAAGCGTTCGTTTCCAGTAACAGTTTGAATTTTTAGGTTTCACTCTGTTTTCTCCTATATTGATAGATGTATTTGGAACTCTAAATCCAACAGGGTTTGTGCTAGCTTCTTGAAACTTGACACAATAAAGTAGTTTCACGTTCTATCTCTACGTTTTGTTTCCTCTTGATGTAGCCCTAAGCAGTTACTGGCGGGAAACACTTTCATGGAAAGGGGTTGCCAAGCTTCCTAAAATTACGAATCTCCAGAAATCTCAGCAAATATTTTTTCACTCAAACTGGATGATACTCTCAGGTAATGATCAGTACACTAAGGCGACTTGGTTCCCCAAATTTCGTTCTTCTATGTTGAAGCGTTCGTTTGCAGTAACACTTTGAATTTTTAGGTTTCACTCTGTTTTCTCCTATATTGATAGATGTATTTGGAACTCTAAATCCAACACGGTTTGTGCTGGCTTCTTGAAACATGACACAATAAAGTAGTTTCACATTCTATCTCTATGTTTTTTTTCCTCTTGATGTAGTCCAATGCAGTGACTGGCGAGAAACACTTTCATGGAAAGGGGTTGCCAAGCTTCCCAAAATTACGAATCTCCAGAAATCTCAGCAAATATTTTTTCACCCAAACTGGATGATACTTTCAGGTAATGATCAGTACACTAAGGCGACTTGGTTCCCCAAATTTCGTTCTTCTATGTTGAAGCGTTCGTTTGCAGTAACACTTTGAATTTTTAGGTTTCACTCTGTTTTCTCCTATATTGATAGATGTATTTGGAACTCTAAATCCAACACGGTTTGTGCTAGCTTCTTGAAACATGACACAATAAAGTAGTTTCACGTTCTATCTCTATGTTTTGTTTCCTCTTGATGTAGCCCAATGCAGTGACTGGCGAGAAACACTTTCATGGAAAGGGGTTGCCAGGCTTCCCAAAATTACGAATCTCCAGAAATCTCAGCAAATATTTTTTCACCCAAACTAGATGATACTTTCAGGTAATGATCAGTACACTAAGGCGACTTGGTTCCCCAAATTTCGTTCTTCTATGTTGAAGCGTTCGTTTCCAGTAACAGTTTGAATTTTTAGGTTTCACTCTGTTTTCTCCTATATTGATAGATGTGTTTGGAACTCTAAATCCAACACGGTTTGTGCTAGGTTCTTGAAACTTGACACAATAAAGTAGTTTCACGTTCTATCTCTATGTTTTGTTTCCTCTTGATGTAGCCTTAAGCAGTGACTGGCGAGAAACACTTTCATGGAAAGGGGTTGCCAAGCTTCCTAAAATTACGAATCTCCAGAAATCTCAGCAAATATTTTTTCAACCAAACTGGATGATACTTTCAGGTAATGATCAGTACACTAAGGCGACTTGGTTCCCCAAATTTCGTTCTTCTATGTTGAAGCGTTCGTTTCCAGTAACACTTTGAATTTTTAGGTTTCACTCTGTTTTCTCCTATATTGATAGATGTATTTGGAACTCTAAATCCAACAGGGTTTGTGCTAGCTTCTTGAAACTTGACACAATAAAGTAGTTTCACGTTCTATCTCTACGTTTTGTTTCCTCTTGATGTAGCCCTAAGCAGTAACTGGCGAGAAACACTTTCATGGAAAGGGGTTGCCAAGCTTCCTAAAATTACGAATCTCCAGAAATCTCAGCAAATATTTTTTCACCCAAACTGAATGATACTTTCAGGTAATGATCAGTACACTAAGGCGACTTGGTTCCCCAAATTTCGTTCTTCTATGTTGAAGCGTTCGTTTGCAGTAACACTTTGAATTTTTAGGTTTCACTCTGTTTTCTCCTATATTGATAGATGTATTTGGAACTCTAAATCCAACACGGTTTGTGCTAGCTTCTTGAAACTTGACACAATAAAGTAGTTTCACGTTCTATCTCTATGTTTTGTTTCCTCTTGATGTAGCCCTAAGCAGTGACTGGCGAGAAACACTTTCATGGAAAGGGGTTGCCAAGCTTCCCAAAATTACGAATCTCCAGAAATCTCAGCAAATATTTTTTCACCCAAACTGGATGATACTTTCAGGTAATGATCAGTACACTAAGGCGACTTGGTTCCCCAAATTTCGTTCTTCTATGTTGAAGCGTTCGTTTCCAGTAACAGTTTGAATTTTTAGGTTTCACTCTGTTTTCTCCTATATTGATAGATGTATTTGGAACTCTAAATCCAACAGGGTTTGTGCTAGCTTCTTGAAACTTGACACAATAAAGTAGTTTCACGTTCTATCTCTACGTTTTGTTTCCTCTTGATGTAGCCCTAAGCAGTTACTGGCGGGAAACACTTTCATGGAAAGGGGTTGCCAAGCTTCCTAAAATTACGAATCTCCAGAAATCTCAGCAAATATTTTTTCACCCAAACTGGATGATACTTTCAGGTAATGATCAGTACACTAAGGCGACTTGGTTCCCCAAATTTCGTTCTTCTATGTTGAAGCGTTCGTTTGCAGTAACACTTTGAATTTTTAGGTTTCACTCTGTTTTCTCCTATATTGATAGATGTATTTGGAACTCTAAATACAACACGGTTTGTGCTGGCTTCTTGAAACATGACACAATAAAGTAGTTTCACATTCTATCTCTATGTTTTGTTTCCTCTTGATGTAGTCCAATGCAGTGACTGGCGAGAAACACTTTCATGGAAAGGGGTTGCCAAGCTTCCCAAAATTACGAATCTCCAGAAATCCCAGGAAATATTTTTTCACCCAAACTTGATGATACTTTCAGGTAATGATCAGTACACTAAGGCGACTTGGTTCCCCAAATTTCGTTCTTCTATGTTGAAGCGTTCGTTTCCAGTAACAGTTTGAATTTTTAGGTTTCACTCTGTTTTCTCCTATATTGATAGATGTATTTCGAACTCTAAATCCAACACGGTTTGTGCTAGCTTCTTGAAACATGACACAATAAAGTAGTTTCACGTTCTATCTCTATGTTTTGTTTCCTCTTGATGTAGCCCAATGCAGTGACTGGCGAGAAACACTTTCATGGAAAGGGGTTGCCAGGCTTCCCAAAATTACGAATCTCCAGAAATCTCAGCAAATATTTTTTCACCCAAACTGGATGATACTTTCAGGTAATGATCAGTACACTAAGGCGACTTGGTTCCCCAAATTTCGTTCTTCTATGTTGAAGCGTTCGTTTCCAGTAACAGTTTGAATTTTTAGGTTTCACTCTGTTTTCTCCTATATTGATAGATGTGTTTGGAACTCTAAATCCAACACGGTTTGTGCTAGGTTCTTGAAACTTGACACAATAAAGTAGTTTAACGTTCTATCTCTATGTTTTGTTTCCTCTTGATGTAGCCTTAAGCAGTGACTGGCGAGAAACACTTTCATGGAAAGGGGTTGCCAAGCTTCCTAAAATTACGAATCTCCAGAAATCTCAGCAAATATTTTTTCACCCAAACTGGATGATACTTTCAGGTAATGATCAGTACACTAAGGCGACTTGGTTCCCCAAATTTCGTTCTTCTATGTTGAAGCGTTCGTTTCCAGTAACACTTTGAATTTTTAGGTTTCCCTCTGTTTTCTTCTATATTGATAGATGTATTTGGAACTCTAAATCCAACAGGGTTTGTGCTAGCTTCTTGAAACTTGACACAATAAAGTAGTTTCACGTTCTATCTCTACGTTTTGTTTCCTCTTGATGTAGCCCTAAGCAGTAACTGGCGAGAAACACTTTCATGGAAAGGGGTTGCCAAGCTTCCTAAAATTACGAATCTCCAGAAATCTCAGCAAATATTTTTTCACCCAAACTGAATGATACTTTCAGGTAATGATCAGTACACTAAGGCGACTTGGTTCCCCAAATTTCGTTCTTCTATGTTGAAGCGTTCGTTTGCAGTAACACTTTGAATTTTTAGGTTTCACTCTGTTTTCTCCTATATTGATAGATGTATTTGGAACTCTAAATCCAACACGGTTTGTGCTGGCTTCTTGAAACATGACACAATAAAGTAGTTTCACATTCTATCTCTATGTTTTTTTCCTCTTGATGTAGTCCAATGCAGTGACTGGCGAGAAACACTTTCATGGAAAGGGGTTGCCAAGCTTCCCAAAATTACGAATCTCCAGAAATCTCAGCAAATATTTTTTCACCCAAACTGGATGATACTTTCAGGTAATGATCAGTACACTAAGGTGACTTGGTTCCCCAAATTTCGTTCTTCTATGTTGAAGCGTTCGTTTCCAGTAACAGTTTGAATTTTTAGGTTTCACTCTGTTTTCTCCTATATTGATAGATGTGTTTGGAACTCTAAATCCAACACGGTTTGTGCTAGGTTCTTGAAACTTGACACAATAAAGTAGTTTCACATTCTATCTCTATGTTTTGTTTCCTCTTGATGTAGCCTTAAGCAGTGACTGGCGAGAAACACTTTCATGGAAAGGGGTTGCCAAGCTTCCTAAAATTACGAATCTCCAGAAATCTCAGCAAATATTTTTTCACCCAAACTGGATGATACTTTCAGGTAATGATCAGTACACTAAGGCGACTTGGTTCCCCAAATTTCGTTCTTCTATCTTGAAGCGTTCGTTTCCAGTAACACTTTGAATTTTTAGGTTTCACTCTGTTTTCTCCTATATTGATAGATGTATTTGGAACTCTAAATCCAACAGGGTTTGTGCTAGCTTCTTGAAACTTGACACAATAAAGTAGTTTCACGTTCTATCTCTACGTTTTGTTTCCTCTTGATGTAGCCCTAAGCAGTAACTGGCGAGAAACACTTTCATGGAAAGGGGTTGCCAAGCTTCCTAAAATTACGAATCTCCAGAAATCTCAGCAAATATTTTTTCACCCAAACTGAATGATACTTTCAGGTAATGATCAGTACACTAAGGCGACTTGGTTCCCCAAATTTCGTTCTTCTATGTTGAAGCGTTCGTTTGCAGTAACACTTTGAATTTTTAGGTTTCACTCTGTTTTCTCCTATATTGATAGATGTATTTGGAACTCTAAATCCAACACGGTTTGTGCTAGCTTCTTGAAACCTGACACAATAAAGTAGTTTCACGTTCTATCTCTATGTTTTGTTTCCTCTTGATGTAGCCCTAAGCAGTGACTGGCGAGAAACACTTTCATGGAAAGGGGTTGCCAAGCTTCCCAAAATTACGAATCTCCAGAAATCTCAGCAAATATTTTTTCACCCAAACTGGATGATACTTTCAGGTAATGATCAGTACACTAAGGCGACTTGGTTCCCCAAATTTCGTTCTTCTATGTTGAAGCGTTCGTTTCCAGTAACAGTTTGAATTTTTAGGTTTCACTCTGTTTTCTCCTATATTGATAGATGTATTTGGAACTCTAAATCCAACAGGGTTTGTGCTAGCTTCTTGAAACTTGACACAATAAAGTAGTTTCACGTTCTATCTCTACGTTTTGTTTCCTCTTGATGTAGCCCTAAGCAGTTACTGGCGGGAAACACTTTCATGGAAAGGGGTTGCCAAGCTTCCTAAAATTACGAATCTCCAGAAATCTCAGCAAATATTTTTTCACCCAAACTGGATGATACTTTCAGGTAATGATCAGTACACTAAGGCGACTTGGTTCCCCAAATTTCGTTCTTCTATGTTGAAGCGTTCGTTTGCAGTAACACTTTGAATTTTTAGGTTTCACTCTGTTTTCTCCTATATTGATAGATGTATTTGGAACTCTAAATCCAACACGGTTTGTGCTGGCTTCTTGAAACATGACACAATAAAGTAGTTTCACATTCTATCTCTATGTTTTGTTTCCTCTTGATGTAGTCCAATGCAGTGACTGGCGAGAAACACTTTCATGGAAAGGGGTTGCCAAGCTTCCCAAAATTACGAATCTCCAGAAATCCCAGGAAATATTTTTTCACCCAAACTGGATGATACTTTCAGGTAATGATCAGTACACTAAGGCGACTTGGTTCCCCAAATTTCGTTCTTCTATGTTGAAGCGTTCGTTTCCAGTAACAGTTTGAATTTTTAGGTTTCACTCTGTTTTCTCCTATATTGATAGATGTATTTGGAACTCTAAATCCAACACGGTTTGTGCTAGCTTCTTGAAACATGACACAATAAAGTAGTTTCACGTTCTATCTCTATGTTTTGTTTCCTCTTGATGTAGCCCAATGCAGTGACTGGCGAGAAACACTTTCATGGAAAGGGGTTGCCAGGCTTCCCAAAATTACGAATCTCCAGAAATCTCAGCAAATATTTTTTCACCCAAACTGGATGATACTTTCAGGTAATGATCAGTACACTAAGGCGACTTGGTTCCCCAAATTTCGTTCTTCTATGTTGAAGCGTTCGTTTCCAGTAACAGTTTGAATTTTTAGGTTTCACTCTGTTTTCTCCTATATTGATAGATGTGTTTGGAACTCTAAATCCAACACGGTTTGTGCTAGGTTCTTGAAACTTGACACAATAAAGTAGTTTAACGTTCTATCTCTATGTTTTGTTTCCTCTTGATGTAGCCTTAAGCAGTGACTGGCGAGAAACACTTTCATGGAAAGGGGTTGCCAAGCTTCCTAAAATTACGAATCTCCAGAAATCTCAGCAAATATTTTTTCACCCAAACTGGATGATACTTTCAGGTAATGATCAGTACACTAAGGCGACTTGGTTCCCCAAATTTCGTTCTTCTATGTTGAAGCGTTCGTTTCCAGTAACACTTTGAATTTTTAGGTTTCACTCTGTTTTCTCCTATATTGATAGATGTATTTGGAACTCTAAATCCAACAGGGTTTGTGCTAGCTTCTTGAAACTTGACACAATAAAGTAGTTTCACGTTCTATCTCTACGTTTTGTTTCCTCTTGATGTAGCCCTAAGCAGTAACTGGCGAGAAACACTTTCATGGAAAGGGGTTGCCAAGCTTCCTAAAATTACGAATCTCCAGAAATCTCAGCAAATATTTTTTCACCCAAACTGAATGATACTTTCAGGTAATGATCAGTCCACTAAGGCGACTTGGTTCCCCAAATTTCGTTCTTCTATGTTGAAGCGTTCGTTTGCAGTAACACTTTGAATTTTTAGGTTTCACTCTGTTTTCTCCTATATTGATAGATGTATTTGGAACTCTAAATCCAACACGGTTTGTGCTAGCTTCTTGAAACTTGACACAATAAAGTAGTTTCACGTTCTATCTCTATGTTTTGTTTCCTCTTGATGTAGCCCTAAGCAGTGACTGGCGAGAAACACTTTCATGGAAAGGGGTTGCCAGGCTTCCCAAAATTACGAATCTCCAGAAATCTCAGCAAATATTTTTTCACCCAAACTGGATGATACTTTCAGGTAATGATCAGTACACTAAGACGACTTGGTTCCCCAAATTTCGTTCTTCTATGTTGAAGCGTTCGTTTCCAGTAACAGTTTGAATTTTTAGGTTTCACTCTGTTTTCTCCTATATTGATAGATGTATTTGGAACTCTAAATCCAACACGGTTTGTGCTAGCTTCTTGAAACTTGACACAATAAAGTAGTTTCACGTTCTATCTCTATGTTTTGTTTCCTCTTGATGTAGCCTTAAGCAGTGACTGGCGAGAAACACTTTCATGGAAAGGGGTTGCCAAGCTTCCTAAAATTACGAATCTCCAGAAATCTCAGCAAATATTTTTTCACCCAAACTGGATGATACTTTCAGGTAATGATCAGTACACTAAGGCGACTTGGTTCCCCAAATTTCGTTCTTCTATGTTGAAGCGTTCGTTTCCAGTAACAGTTTGAATTTTTAGGTTTCACTCTGTTTTCTCCTATATTGATAGATGTATTTGGAACTCTAAATCCAACAGGGTTTGTGCTAGCTTCTTGAAACTTGACACAATAAAGTAGTTTCACGTTCTATCTCTACGTTTTGTTTCCTCTTGATGTAGCCCTAAGCAGTTACTGGCGGGAAACACTTTCATGGAAAGGGGTTGCCAAGCTTCCTAAAATTATGAATCTCCAGAAATCTCAGCAAATATTTTTTCACCCAAACTGGATGATACTTTCAGGTAATGATCAGTACACTAAGGCGACTTGGTTCCCCAAATTTCGTTCTTCTATGTTGAAGCGTTCGTTTCCAGTAACAGTTTGAATTTTTAGGTTTCACTCTGTTTTCTCCTATATTGATAGATGTGTTTGGAACTCTAAATCCAACACGGTTTGTGCTAGGTTCTTGAAACTTGACACAATAAAGTAGTTTCACGTTCTATCTCTATGTTTTGTTTCCTCTTGATGTAGCCCTAAGCAGTGACTGGCGAGAAACACTTTCATGGAAAGGGGTTGCCAGGCTTCCCAAAATTACGAATCTCCAGAAATCTCAGCAAATATTTTTTCACCCAAACTGGATGATACTTTCAGGTAATGATCAGTACACTAAGGCGACTTGGTTCCCCAAATTTCGTTCTTCTATGTTGAAGCGTTCGTTTCCAGTAACAGTTTGAATTTTTAGGTTTCACTCTGTTTTCTCCTATATTGATAGATGTATTTGGAACTCTAAATCCAACACGGTTTGTGCTGGCTTCTTGAAACATGACACAATAAAGTAGTTTCACGTTCTATCTCTATGTTTTGTTTCCTCTTGATGTAGCCTTAAGCAGTGACTGGCGAGAAACACTTTCATGGAAAGGGGTTGCCAAGCTTCCTAAAATTACGAATCTCCAGAAATCTCAGCAAATATTTTTTCACCCAAACTGGATGATACTTTCAGGTAATGATCAGTACACTAAGGCGACTTGGTTCCCCAAATTTCGTTCTTCTATGTTGAAGCGTTCGTTTCCAGTAACAGTTTGAATTTTTAGGTTTCACTCTGTTTTCTCCTATATTGATAGATGTGTTTGGAACTCTAAATCCAACACGGTTTGTGCTAGGTTCTTGAAACTTGACACAATAAAGTAGTTTAACGTTCTATCTCTATGTTTTGTTTCCTCTTGATGTAGCCTTAAGCAGTGACTGGCGAGAAACACTTTCATGGAAAGGGGTTGCCAAGCTTCCTAAAATTACGAATCTCCAGAAATCTCAGCAAATATTTTTTCACCCAAACTGGATGATACTTTCAGGTAATGATCAGTACACTAAGGCGACTTGGTTCCCCAAATTTCGTTCTTCTATGTTGAAGCGTTCGTTTGCAGTAACACTTTGAATTTTTAGGTTTCACTCTGTTTTCTCCTATATTGATAGATGTATTTGGAACTCTAAATCCAACAGGGTTTGTGCTAGCTTCTTGAAACTTGACACAATAAAGTAGTTTCACGTTCTATCTCTACGTTTTGTTTCCTCTTGATGTAGCCCTAAGCAGTTACTGGCGGGAAACACTTTCATGGAAAGGGGTTGCCAAGCTTCCTAAAATTACGAATCTCCAGAAATCTCAGCAAATATTTTTTCACCCAAACTGGATGATACTTTCAGGTAATGATCAGTACACTAAGGCGACTTGGTTCCCCAAATTTCGTTCTTCTATGTTGAAGCGTTCGTTTCCAGTAACAGTTTGAATTTTTAGGTTTCACTCTGTTTTCTCCTATATTGATAGATGTGTTTGGAACTCTAAATCCAACACGGTTTGTGCTAGCTTCTTGAAACTTGACACAATAAAGTAGTTTCACGTTCTATCTCTATGTTTTGTTTCCTCTTGATGTAGCCCTAAGCAGTGACTGGCGAGAAACACTTTCATGGAAAGGGGTTGCCAGGCTTCCCAAAATTACGAATCTCCAGAAATCTCAGCAAATATTTTTTCACCCAAACTGGATGATACTTTCAGGTAATGATCAGTACACTAAGGCGACTTGGTTCCCCAAATTTCGTTCTTCTATGTTGAAGCGTTCGTTTCCAGTAAGTTTGAATTTTTAGGTTTCACTCTGTTTTCTCCTATATTGATAGATGTATTTGGAACTCTAAATCCAACACGGTTTGTGCTAGCTTCTTGAAACTTGACACAATAAAGTAGTTTCACGATCTATCTCTATGTTTTGTTTCCTCTTGATGTAGCCTTAAGCAGTGACTGGCGAGAAACACTTTCATGGAAAGGGGTTGCCAAGCTTCCTAAAATTACGAATCTCCAGAAATCTCAGCAAATATTTTTTCACCCAAACTGGATGATACTTTCAGGTAATGATCAGTACACTAAGGCGACTTGGTTCCCCAAATTTCGTTCTTCTATGTTGAAGCGTTCGTTTCCAGTAACACTTTGAATTTTTAGGTTTCACTCTGTTTTCTCCTATATTGATAGATGTATTTGGAACTCTAAATCCAACAGGGTTTGTGCTAGCTTCTTGAAACTTGACACAATAAAGTAGTTTCACGTTCTATCTCTACGTTTTGTTTCCTCTTGATGTAGCCCTAAGCAGTAACTGGCGAGAAACACTTTCATGGAAAGGGGTTGCCAAGCTTCCTAAAATTACGAATCTCCAGAAATCTCAGCAAATATTTTTTCACCCAAACTGAATGATACTTTCAGGTAATGATCAGTACACTAAGGCGACTTGGTTCCCCAAATTTCGTTCTTCTATGTTGAAGCGTTCGTTTGCAGTAACACTTTGAATTTTTAGGTTTCACTCTGTTTTCTCCTATATTGATAGATGTATTTGGAACTCTAAATCCAACACGGTTTGTGCTAGCTTCTTGAAACTTGACACAATAAAGTAGTTTCACGTTCTATCTCTATGTTTTGTTTCCTCTTGATGTAGCCCTAAGCAGTGACTGGCGAGAAACACTTTCATGGAAAGGGGTTGCCAGGCTTCCCAAAATTACGAATCTCCAGAAATCTCAGCAAATATTTTTTCACCCAAACTGGATGATACTTTCAGGTAATGATCAGTACACTAAGGCGACTTGGTTCCCCAAATTTCGTTCTTCTATGTTGAAGCGTTCGTTTCCAGTAACACTTTGAATTTTTAGGTTTCACTCTGTTTTCTCCTATATTGATAGATGTATTTGGAACTCTAAATCCAACACGGTTTGTGCTAGCTTCTTGAAACTTGACACAATAAAGTAGTTTCACGTTCTATCTCTACGTTTTGTTTCCTCTTGATGTAGCCCTAAGCAGTTACTGGCGGGAAACACTTTCATGGAAAGGGGTTGCCAAGCTTCCTAAAATTACGAATCTCCAGAAATCTCAGCAAATATTTTTTCACCCAAACTGGATGATACTTTCAGGTAATGATCAGTACACTAAGGCGACTTGGTTCCCCAAATTTCGTTCTTCTATGTTGAAGCGTTCGTTTCCAGTAACACTTTGAATTTTTAGGTTTCACTCTGTTTTCTCCTATATTGATAGATGTATTTGGAACTCTAAATCCAACACGGTTTGTGCTGGCTTCTTGAAACATGACACAATAAAGTAGTTTCACATTCTATCTCTATGTTTTGTTTCCTCTTGATGTAGTCCAATGCAGTGACTGGCGAGAAACACTTTCATGGAAAGGGGTTGCCAAGCTTCCCAAAATTACGAATCTCCAGAAATCTCAGCAAATATTTTTTCACCCAAACTGGATGATACTTTCAGGTAATGATCAGTACACTAAGGCGACTTGGTACCCCAAATTTCGTTCTTCTATGTTGAAGCGTTCGTTTGCAGTAACACTTTGAATTTTTAGGTTTCACTCTGTTTTCTCCTATATTGATAGATGTATTTGGAACTCTAAATCCAACACGGTTTGTGCTAGCTTCTTGAAACTTGACACAATAAAGTAGTTTCACGTTCTATCTCTATGTTTTGTTTCCTCTTGATGTAGCCCTAAGCAGTGACTGGCGAGAAACACTTTCATGGAAAGGGGTTGCCAGGCTTCCCAAAATTACGAATCTCCAGAAATCTCAGCAAATATTTTTTCACCCAAACTGGATGATACTTTCAGGTAATGATCAGTACACTAAGGCGACTTGGTTCCCCAAATTTCGTTCTTCTATGTTGAAGCGTTCGTTTCCAGTAACAGTTTGAATTTTTAGGTTTCACTCTGTTTTCTCCTATATTGATAGATGTATTTGGAACTCTAAATCCAACACGGTTTGTGCTAGCTTCTTGAAACATGACACAATAAAGTAGTTTCACGTTCTATCTCTATGTTTTGTTTCCTCTTGATGTAGCCCAATGCAGTGACTGGCGAGAAACACTTTCATGGAAAGGGGTTGCCAAGCTTCCTAAAATTACGAATCTCCAGAAATCTCAGCAAATATTTTTTCACCCAAACTGGATGATACTTTCAGGTAATGATCAGTACACTAAGGCGACTTGGTTCCCCAAATTTCGTTCTTCTATGTTGAAGCGTTCGTTTCCAGTAACAGTTTGGATTTTTAGGTTTCACTCTGTTTTCTCCTATATTGATAGATGTATTTGGAACTCTAAATCCAACAGGGTTTGTGCTAGCTTCTTGAAACTTTGTCGCGACCCCCTTGCCCGCAAGGAAGACGCAACACCGGGAATCTTCTTACAGCTGTTTATTCAAGCTCTCGAGAGTTCTTCTAATCTCCGAGTTCTTCTAATCTCCCAGAAGCCCCTCCCAGCCTTAATAAAGTATCCAAACACCCAATGCGAAGCTGCCACGTGGAGCTTTCTCGTAGGGTGTCAAAGAACCATGTGCCAACTCTCCCAAAGAAGGAGTTGTTTATCACAGACCACCACAAGGCCAGCGCCATCTTGTAATGGCGACCACAGTCCGCAGAAGCGGCTCGCCACAGTTCCCCCTTTCGTTTACTAAAAACAAAACAGGCAAGAGTAGAGGTGAATCGCCATTACTCATACGAAGCCTTCAACCAGGAACCTCATCAGACCCAAGCAGGTCAGGACGTTCCCACATGACCGTTATTGGCTGAATATGAAAACAGACACCACAAAGCTTTTAAGGCCCTGTGAGCTGGCCTCCTTGACGTGCATACAAATCAGGGCTGGATCCAAGCCCTGGGGGCCGGGGGGAATCCACTGCCAGCAGTTTTTTCCTTCTGTTTATAGCACGTCAAAGGGAATCAAGTAGCCCCTGTCTTAGGTCGTTCACTGCCCTTACATTGCTTACCCGTCTTTGGGGAGGCCCCATTCCCCTGTCTTAGGTTGCAGTGCAAGCGTGAAAGTTGCCCGTCTCTGGGTACTACAAGATCAGCTCGTTGTTGCCAAGGCGTTTAATGGTATCTACTCAGCCAGTCATGATTAGGTCTCTGAGGCTGAACTGTGGCTGTATAGAAATACAACGACAAACAAGTTGGCAACACCCTAAAAGAAAGGCACGGGTCATAGAGCGATAGAAAAGTACTAGCGTGGAAACCCATCTGTGTGCAATGGCAGTAAAGCCGGCAGAGTGCAAGGGCTTTCCAACACTAGGAGAATAACAAGGAAGGACATGTCGTTCCCAGTGCAATGTCCGTAAAACTTGGGGTGCAACGACCATGTCAAAGGTTTACTGTTTAATTTGTGCAAGCCAAACTTGAGGTGAGTTGCCAGTTTCCAAAGCTGCAAGTGCTTGTATAATCATAGCTTTATCGCGAGCATTGCGGGCCTTAAGGCGGCAGAGAAACCACAAGCAGAGAACCATACCGAAGCAACACATTGCGCCAAAAATGCCTACCCCCACCCACTCTTTAAAAAAGGAAAAGGCAGAAGATATCCAATCAGTGAATTGACCCAACGTTATGGGATCAACGTGGGTACTATTCAAGACAGCTATCTGGGTTAGTTGAGACTGGATCATGTCTTCCGCTGTCATGGACCAA
Organism: Spermophilus citellus; assembly: GCF_964194105.1. Classification (NCBI taxonomy): domain Eukaryota; kingdom Metazoa; phylum Chordata; class Mammalia; order Rodentia; family Sciuridae; genus Spermophilus; species Spermophilus citellus. The sequence continues at coordinate 9,647,602 of NC_138192.1, read as the reverse complement.
TTTCCGGCCAAGTATTCTCCGATGATACGGGAGGCATTCCTGGAATCATTAAATCTGACAGAGGTTATGCATAAATGTGCACGTTAATCAACACAGCCCAAAAGCACCAAATCAGCCAATTCTTCTACCTGAGCTTGGAGTAAATCTATTCTTTGGTTGGCAGCTAAGATCCCTGACAAAATATGTTGATTAATTGCATTTTGGGACTCAAGTATCATAGAAGTTTGTTGAACAACTTGATTAACGGAGGCAGCAGTCTGCACTTGATTGGCCATGGCCACTCCGGCCGCGACCGCTGCAGCAGCAGATACCGCCACGGCTGTCACTATAGCAGCTGTGATTCCAAAATCCCTGCGGACTCTAAGTAGCTCAACAATGGGGAATTTATCAGGGTCCGCAATAACTGGGATTGGAACAAAGGTTGGAATTTTCATAACCACTGTTACAGCCGAAGAACCATCCCAACATTCAGATAAGAAACAATTAACATTAAAACAATCCAGCATTTCTGACGAGGTGTCATTAGCCAAAAGGAGTAAGAACGGAGATTGAACACAAACCGCTGCAGGGGGCAATGTGGCATTATCCAACAGAGAGTTGAACGAAACAGATGTGAGTCTACTACCTCGCTCACTCTCGTAAACAGTGCCAGAAACATTAGCCAACCAACTTTTGGCTCCCAGCAATTGAGCCAGTGCAGAAATATCAGCTGAAGCCCCCTTTGTGTTGGAAATCAGCCATTGAAACCAGGACCAACCCACTCCTGTAGAGGAGTTGGCACTGTTGCTAAAGTCATAAACATACCTCTTAAGAGAGGGGGAAAGGGAGAAACCTTTAGCAACTTGACGTTTCTCCCAAGAATAATCCTGACAAGGCGTGAATGTTGGGGGGAAACCAAGATTAGGGGTACAGTAAGGAGAAGCCTTAAAATGAGTGGCATAAGGAAGTCCACTAGAATATGGGGGCATTGGAATTAGTACCTCGGAGATACTAGCCAAGGTAGTTATGGTTAAAGCAGAGCTATTTACGGAGGTTCCTGAGCCTGATTGTTCCCCTGAGACTACTTGGCCCAATACAGTACTGAGAATGCTCCCTGAGACTTGACTGGACTGCAATGGATTGTCCCAGTTAGTCAAATTCTTGGTCTTAAGACGGATACAATGAGCGTTCCCAAGGCTAAAACAAAACACTCCTGTGAGATTAACTTGAGATTGATTGTAAATGCGTTCCACGTCCCCTCTAGGAGAGGCACAGGGCGCAGACATCTCACACGAGGTAGAGAAAAGAGTGGGAAGGACACTGGAATTACCGTGAACCGGCATCGGCATTGGCCAAGCCCGTGCCACCGCCCACCATTGCATTGGTGTCGTCTGTGTCATCGGCATCAGCACCAGAGCCAGAGCACTCAGCAGAATGAAGATCCTCATCACGGGATTGCTGTGGTAATTCTTGTTGCTGAGTAGCTGGCGTCAGGACTCTTCTTGTCAGGCGTTCAGGGACCCACAATGGTTCCGTGCGATCCTGGGGAAAAACACATACGGATCCTCGTGCCCATGTCAGCACGGGGTCGGGGCCGTTCCATTGGCCCGTAAGAACATCTTTCCACTTAACATAGCCAATCACAGAGGGCTGAGGGAACACATGTCTATCGGCCGCAGAGCGACCATGAATATCCAAATTCAAAAAATTAATAGTAAAGAGAGCTAAGGACAAGCATTCTTTAGGAGTATGTCCAGCTCCTATTCCCCCTTTTTGTTTTTGTAAAGTTTCCTTTAAGGTGCGATGAGCACGCTCAACAATGCCTTGTCCTTGAGGATTGTAAGGCAGACCATGAGTAAGTCGCACTCCCATAGTAGAACAAAAGGACGTGAATTGTCTGCCAGTATAAGCAGGTCCATTGTCAGTCTTAAGGGACGTGGGTGCACCCCACGCCGCCCAGGCTTTCAGGCAATGAGTGATGACATTACGTGTCTTTTTTCTTGATAACGCAGAAGCATGAATAACTCCAGAGTACGTATCAACAGAAACATGGACATACTTGAGGTTACCAAAGTCAGGTATATGTGTCACATCCATTTGCCAGACAACCAGTGGCTTCAACCCCCGTGGGTTCACTCCATAAGTAGGGGGATGAAGAAATGTGACACAATGGGGACAGTGCAATACTATCTGCCGAGCATCTGCTCTAGAAATGGAAAAACGCCTGCGCAGTGTTAAAGCATTAACATGGAAATTTTGGTGAAACAATTTAGCCTCTTCTAAGGAGGAAGCCAAACAGATCAACTGACCTCGAGTGGCTGAGTCCGCACAGGCATTACCCTGTGATAATGGACCAGGGAGAGAGGTGTGAGCCCGGATGTGCATTGGATAAAAGGGAGCAGTGCGGCTACAGATAAGCCGTCGAAGCTGATTAAAGTAAGCAGATACATTACGGGCATCACTAATAGCTCCCACAGCCTCTAGGATTTTTAGTGCTTGCACCACATAGATGGAGTCCGAAATGAGATTAAAAGGAAAAGAACACTGTTTAAACACCTCAATAACAATTTGTAGTTCTACCCATTGTGGATTTCCAGGAGCAAATTGATGCTGGACAGGGGGAGAATCATTAATGACATAAGCTCCCATTCCAGACTTGGAACCATCAGTAAAAATATTAACAGCCCCCGGAATTGGACTGGATGAAGTTACTTTAGGGAAAATAATAGGATGTTCCTTAACAAAATGGAGTAACGGATGAGAAGGGTAATGATTATCAATATCCCCTTGAAACGAACAACATAGAATAGCCCAGTTATCTAGAGTAGCACACAAAACATTAAGTTGAGCTTTAGTATAGGGTATAATAAGAGAAGAAGGTGATTGTCCGAAAAATTGAATGCTTTGTTGAATCCCTTTAAGTGCTAATGCTGCAACAGCATCAGGATAATATTCTAAGGATTTTCCTGGGGATACATGTGGGTGTATCCATAGCAAAGGTCCATCTTGCCATAGTACTCCAGTAGGCTGCCGCATAGTGGCAAGCACACATAATTGAAAAGGTTTATCACTCTGGAGCCTGCATAAAGTGGCATGTTGTATAGCTTCTTCTACTGTCATAAGGGCCGCTCTAGCCTCTTTGGTGAGGCTACGAGGGGAAGTAAGATCTGGATCACCTTTAAGAGTAGCATACAAAGGCTGTAGTACAACATTAGAAATATGTAAATATCCTCGTATCCAATTAATATCTCCCAGCAGTTTCTGAAAATCATTTAGAGTTTGAAGATCCTGAGTTCGTATGGTGATTTTTTGTGGTTGTAATTTGTCATACCCAATTGTTGCTCCCAAATACTTAATAGAATCTCCTGTTTGAACCTTTTCAGGTGCTATATGCAGCCCACATTGTGCTAACAACTTCACGAGGTCGTCATAGGCCTCATGAACTGTTTGTTCTGATTTAGCAGCCAATAATACATCATCCATATAATGAATGATCTTGATGGAGGAGTACTTTTGTCTGAGGGGCACAAGTGTCTTCCCTACATACATCTGACACATTGTGGGACTATTAGCCATTCCCTGCGGCAACACTATCCACTCAAACCTTTGATCTGGTTCCTCGTGGTTACACGAGGGAAGGGTAAAGGCAAAACGCTGCGAGTCTTTAGGATGTAAAGGAATAGAAAAGAAACAGTCTTTAATGTCAATAACAATAATGTGCCAGCCTTGAGGAACAGAAGAGAGCAGAGGCAGCCCTCTCTGAATGGGCCCCATAGGTTGCATTTGAGCATTAACCGCTCGTAGATCATGCAGTAGGCGCCACTTCCCTGATTTTTTCCTAATGACAAATATGGGAGTATTCCATGGAGAAGTAGAGGGTTGGATGTGACCCAAGTCAAGTTGTTCTTTAACTAGAGCATGGGCTGCTGCCAGTTTAACCGAGGGAAGAGGCCACTGAGGCACCCAAACAGGCTCCTCGGTGAGCCATGCTATGGGTATTTGAGCCTCAGCGGCCCCTAGGAAAAACCCAGACCAAATCTGTCAAGCTTTTGATGACCTTGTACAGGATGCTTACGTCCCTGTAAATGTTTTCCTAGTCCTAAACCTGGCCTATACCCCATATTGTGCATAATTTGTTGGGACACTGGGGAATAGTCATTACTAAGAGTGAACCCCATGTCTTTCATCAGGTCATGGCCCCATAAAGAGATAGGTAAATTAAGTACATAAGGCTGAAAAGTACCATGATGTCCTTCCGGGTCCTTCCAGGAAAGATGTCTACAGCTAACCTGAGGAGCCTGGGCATATCCAAGTCCTCTCAGAGATTGATCAGAAGTCTGCACTGGCCATCCCTTAGACCAGTCCTTAAGTGCAATGATGCTACGATCTGCACCTGTATCAAGTAAGCCCACAATTGATTTACCTTCTATGCTTAATTCCAAAGTAGGGCGATTACTCATATCTAGTGACAAATAAGCACAATTCCCTCCGGTGGTACCAATCTCATTCCCTGTCCGTGACTTTGAGTCTGCAGGGAAATGATCATGTAAACTAGGCAAAACCAGTAATTGAGCAATCCGATCTCCTGGGGAGATGGACACAATGCCTTTTGGAGCTTCCACCATAACCTTTACTATCCCTACAGTATCAGGACTTATGACTCCAGGGAAAACATGAAGACCTTGCAAAATGGAAGATGCACGTCCAATTAGCAAACCTACAGTGCCAGGTGGTAGAGGCCCTTTGAACTCAGTTTCCACCAATTGGACTCCCATCTTAGGTGTTAACACGAGTCTGGAGGTGGAACAGAGGTCCAATCCCGCGGCACCTGTAGTGGCTCTCCGCGTTTCATGGGATGGCGTAGAGATGGCCATGTCTCGGGTTCGGGTGTGACATTCTCCACTGTCCCATATATTTGCGGGCCCTGGGGTCGGGGGCCCCGTCGGCCGTTTTTTGGCCCAGCTGAAATAAGCTGTCCATGGATGTCCCTCACTGATGTACACTCTTTTGCCCAATGCTTCCCCCTTTTGCACCTTGGACACAATCCCGGTGATCGAAGGCCAGTGGAAGGGCCACCGTGAGGAGGTCCAGTAAAATTGACATTTTTGGGACACTCACGTCTGATATGACCGGGTTGACCACAATGGAAGCATGTTCTGGCGGCAGGATTGCCCCCTTTTGCAATCCGAAGGACAGCAGCTGCAAGACCTGCATTAGTTAAAGGCCCTCCAATCTCTCTACACACTTTCATCCATACTTCTATGCCTTTGTTCTTATAAGGAGCGATTGCTGCTTTACATTCCTTGGTGCATTGCTCAAAGACCAATTGCTTAACAAGGGGCATGGCTCTATCAGGATCCCCAAAAATCTTTCCAGCAGCATCCACCATCCTTGCTACGAAATCTGAAAAGGGTTCTGTAGGGCCTTGTAAAATCTTGGTCAAATTACCAGACACTTCTCCTCTATTTGGAAGTGACTTCCATGCCCAAATGCAAATGTTATTAATTTGATCATATACCTCAGGAGGGAATCCTGTCTGTTGATTAGCAAATCTACCTTGCCCCAAAAGCATGTCCTTATCCCAATGAGGATGTCCTGCTGCATGGTTTTGGGCGGCCTGCTCTATTGCGCCCTCTAGCATAAATGCTCTCCAGTCCAAATACTTGCCCGGAGAAACACAAGCCCGAACAAGGCTAGCCCAATCAGAGGGAGTCATACAGAATCTAGACAGACTCTCCACCTGAGTTAATGTGAAGGCGGCATCCACCCCATAAGTGCGTACAGACTCTGCCAGGGTCTTCACAATTTTGAAATCTAAAGGCTCCGAAAATCTTCCCCTATTCTCATCCTGAAAAACTGGATAAGCAAGACCCATCTCAGCGTTAACAGCCTTCCATGTTTGAGCATGGAAAGCCCTCCCCGAAACACCCCCACCATACGGCGGTGGGTCCGGAGGATCACATTTCTTGAGCCCCGGTCTATCTTCGTTCCCTTCTCCAGCAGCTAAACTCCCTAGCTGGCGAGACAGCCTCCCAAGCTCCTCCTCCTCATCCTCCTCTTCTTCTGACCCGCTTCCACATGGGGGTGTGCGCAGCGCACTGAGATCTGGATACAAGCGTTTCCTCCCCTGCTTCTCGCTCCGCACACTCCCATCCTCCTGAGATATCTCACTGCCTGCTGTCTCCGATTTCTCCTCATGTAACTTTTCTAAAACCTCCTGTCCTTTAGCAAGTGCGTCATGACATCTGCCATCTGTGAGGCAACTACGGACTATCTTCCAAAGGGGAATCACCCCACCCTCCAATATGCCCTGCTCACAAGCAAAGTCAAGATCCTTGCCCAATTTATCCCAACAAGGCATAGTAAGGCTGCCCGAATATGCAAACCACGGTGCAGCAACATCTACTTTCTGCAAAAATCTCTGTAAGATACTATGTTTCACTTTCAGGCCTTTGGAACGTAACAGGCCGTCTAGTGCCAGAAGAAGCGGGCTTGAAGATGTGACACCCATGACACAGCAACAGAACAGATACAGAGGACAAAACGAAAGTACACAGAAACAAAAGAAAAGTACACAGTGCAGCTGCAATAAAATATGAGGCTCTCTCTGTCTTTGTAGAGGAGCTGACTCCGCTTTGATTGCGGGTCCCACTAACCGGGACTATCAGGTCCCGCCCACCGGGACTGTCGTGTCCCACCCACGGGGACTGTCGGGTCCCACCCACGGGGACTGTGGGGTCCCACTTACCGGGACTGTTCAGTGCACCACCTCTGACGACTTGCAAGTTTTGATTTTCCCGGGTCTCGGCACCACTTGTCGCGACCCCCTTGCCCGCAAGGAAGACGCAACACCGGGAATCTTCTTACAGCTGTTTATTCAAGCTCTCGAGAGTTCTTCTAATCTCCGAGTTCTTCTAATCTCCCAGAAGCCCCTCCCAGCCTTAATAAAGTATCCAAACACCCAATGCGAAGCTGCCACGTGGAGCTTTCTCGTAGGGTGTCAAAGAACCATGTGCCAACTCTCCCAAAGAAGGAGTTGTTTATCACAGACCACCACAAGGCCAGCGCCATCTTGTAATGGCGACCACAGTCTGCAGAAGCGGCTCGCCACAAAACTTGACACAATAAAGTAGTTTCACGTTCTATCTCTACGTTTTGTTTCCTCTTGATGTAGCCCTAAGCAGTTACTGGCGGGAAACACTTTCATGGAAAGGGGTTGCCAAGCTTCCTAAAATTACGAATCTCCAGAAATCTCAGCAAATATTTTTTCACCCAAACTGGATGATACTTTCAGGTAATGATCAGTACACTAAGGCGACTTGGTTCCCCAAATTTCGTTCTTCTATGTTGAAGCGTTCGTTTGCAGTAACACTTTGAATTTTTAGGTTTCACTCTGTTTTCTCCTATATTGATAGATGTATTTGGAACTCTAAATCCAACACGGTTTGTGCTAGCTTCTTGAAACTTGACACAATAAAGTAGTTTCACGTTCTATCTCTATGTTTTGTTTCCTCTTGATGTAGCCTTAAGCAGTGACTGGCGAGAAACACTTTCATGGAAAGGGGTTGCCAAGCTTCCTAAAATTACGAATCTCCAGAAATCTCAGCAAATATTTTTTCACCCAAACTGGATGATACTTTCAGGTAATGATCAGTACACTAAGGCGACTTGGTTCCCCAAATTTCGTTCTTCTATGTTGAAGCGTTCGTTTCCAGTAACAGTTTGAATTTTTAGGTTTCACTCTGTTTTCTCCTATATTGATAGATGTATTTGGAACTCTAAATCCAACACGGTTTGTGCTAGCTTCTTGAAACTTGACACAATAAAGTAGTTTCACGTTCTATCTCTACGTTTTGTTTCCTCTTGATGTAGCCCTAAGCAGTTACTGGCGGGAAACACTTTCATGGAAAGGGGTTGCCAAGCTTCCTAAAATTACGAATCTCCAGAAATCTCAGCAAATATTTTTTCACCCAAACTGGATGATACTTTCAGGTAATGATCAGTACCCTAAGGCGACTTGGTTCCCCAAATTTCGTTCTTCTATGTTGAAGCGTTCGTTTCCAGTAACAGTTTGAATTTTTAGGTTTCACTCTGTTTTCTCCTATATTGATAGATGTATTTGGAACTCTAAATCCAACACGGTTTGTGCTAGCTTCTTGAAACTTGACACAATAAAGTAGTTTCACGTTCTATCTCTACGTTTTGTTTCCTCTTGATGTAGCCCTAAGCAGTTACTGGCGGGAAACACTTTCATGGAAAGGGGTTGCCAAGCTTCCTAAAATTACGAATCTCCAGAAATCTCAGCAAATATTTTTTCACCCAAACTGGATGATACTTTCAGGTAATGATCAGTACCCTAAGGCGACTTGGTTCCCCAAATTTCGTTCTTCTATGTTGAAGCGTTCGTTTGCAGTAACACTTTGAATTTTTAGGTTTCACTCTGTTTTCTCCTATATTGATAGATGTATTTGGAACTCTAAATCCAACACGGTATGTGCTAGCTTCTTGAAACTTGACACAATAAAGTAGTTTCACGTTCTATCTCTATGTTTTGTTTCCTCTTGATGTAGCCCTAAGCAGTGACTGGCGAGAAACACTTTCATGGAAAGGGGTTGCCAGGCTTCCCAAAATTACGAATCTCCAGAAATCTCAGCAAATATTTTTTCACCCAAACTGGATGATACTTTCAGGTAATGATCAGTACACTAAGGCGACTTGGTTCCCCAAATTTCGTTCTTCTATGTTGAAGCGTTCGTTTCCAGTAACAGTTTGAATTTTTAGGTTTCACTCTGTTTTCTCCTATATTGATAATTGTATTTGGAACTCTAAATCCAACACGGTTTGTGCTAGCTTCTTGAAACTTGACACAATAAAGTAGTTTCACGTTCTATCTCTACGTTTTGTTTCCTCTTGATGTAGCCCTAAGCAGTTACTGGCGGGAAACACTTTCATGGAAAGGGGTTGCCAAGCTTCCTAAAATTACGAATCTCCAGAAATCTCAGCAAATATTTTTTCACCCAAACTGGATGATACTTTCAGGTAATGATCAGTACACTAAGGCGACTTGGTTCCCCAAATTTCGTTCTTCTATGTTGAAGCGTTCGTTTGCAGTAACAGTTTGAATTTTTAGGTTTCACTCTGTTTTCTCCTATATTGATAGATGTATTTGGAACTCTAAATCCAACACGGTTTGTGCTGGCTTCTTGAAACATGACACAATAAAGTAGTTTCACGTTCTATCTCTATGTTTTGTTTCCTCTTGATGTAGCCCAATGCAGTGACTGGCGAGAAACACTTTCATGGAAAGGGGTTGCCAGGCTTCCCAAAATTACGAATCTCCAGAAATCTCAGCAAATATTTTTTCACCCAAACTGGATGATACTTTCAGGTAATGATCAGTACACTAAGGCGACTTGGTTCCCCAAATTTCGTTCTTCTATGTTGAAGCGTTCGTTTCCAGTAACAGTTTGAATTTTTAGGTTTCACTCTGTTTTCTCCTATATTGATAGATGTATTTGGAACTCTAAATCCAACACGGTTTGTGCTAGCTTCTTGAAACTTGACACAATAAAGTAGTTTCACGTTCTATCTCTATGTTTTGTTTCCTCTTGATGTAGCCCTAAGCAGTGACTGGCGAGAAACACTTTCATGGAAAGGGGTTGCCAGGCTTCCCAAAATTACGAATCTCCAGAAATCTCAGCAAATATTTTTTCACCCAAACTGGATGATACTTTCAGGTAATGATCAGTACACTAAGGCGACTTGGTTCCCCAAATTTCGTTCTTCTATGTTGAAGCGTTCGTTTCCAGTAACAGTTTGAATTTTTAGGTTTCACTCTGTTTTCTCCTATATTGATAGATGTATTTGGAACTCTAAATCCAACACGGTTTGTGCTAGCTTCTTGAAACTTGACACAATAAAGTAGTTTCACGTTCTATCTCTATGTTTTGTTTCCTCTTGATGTAGCCCTAAGCAGTTACTGGCGGGAAACACTTTCATGGAAAGGGGTTGCCAAGCGTCCTAAAATTACGAATCTCCAGAAATCTCAGCAAATATTTTTTCACCCAAACTGGATGATACTTTCAGGTAATGATCAGTACACTAAGGCGACTTGGTTCCCCAAATTTCGTTCTTCTATGTTGAAGCGTTCGTTTGCAGTAACAGTTTGAATTTTTAGGTTTCACTCTGTTTTCTCCTATATTGATAGATGTATTTGGAACTCTAAATCCAACACGGTTTGTGCTGGCTTCTTGAAACATGACACAATAAAGTAGTTTCACGTTCTATCTCTATGTTTTGTTTCCTCTTGATGTAGCCCAATGCAGTGACTGGCGAGAAACACTTTCATGGAAAGGGGTTGCCAGGCTTCCCAAAATTACGAATCTCCAGAAATCTCAGCAAATATTTTTTCACCCAAACTGGATGATACTTTCAGGTAATGATCAGTACACTAAGGCGACTTGGTTCCCCAAATTTCGTTCTTCTATGTTGAAGCGTTCGTTTCCAGTAACAGTTTGAATTTTTAGGTTTCACTCTGTTTTCTCCTATATTGATAGATGTATTTGGAACTCTAAATCCAACACGGTTTGTGCTAGCTTCTTGAAACTTGACACAATAAAGTAGTTTCACGTTCTATCTCTATGTTTTGTTTCCTCTTGATGTAGCCCTAAGCAGTGACTGGCGAGAAACACTTTCATGGAAAGGGGTTGCCAGGCTTCCCAAAATTACGAATCTCCAGAAATCTCAGCAAATATTTTTTCACCCAAACTGGATGATACTTTCAGGTAATGATCAGTACACTAAGGCGACTTGGTTCCCCAAATTTCGTTCTTCTATGTTGAAGCGTTCGTTTCCAGTAACAGTTTGAATTTTTAGGTTTCACTCTGTTTTCTCCTATATTGATAGATGTATTTGGAACTCTAAATCCAACAGGGTTTGTGCTAGCTTCTTGAAACTTGACACAATAAAGTAGTTTCACGTTCTATCTCTATGTTTTGTTTCCTCTTGATGTAGCCTTAAGCAGTGACTGGCGAGAAACACTTTCATGGAAAGGGGTTGCCAAGCTTCCTAAAATTACGAATCTCCAGAAATCTCAGCAAATATTTTTTCACCCAAACTGGATGATACTTTCAGGTAATGATCAGTACACTAAGGCGACTTGGTTCCCCAAATTTCGTTCTTCTATGTTGAAGCGTTCGTTTCCAGTAACAGTTTGAATTTTTAGGTTTCACTCTGTTTTCTCCTATATTGATAGATGTATTTGGAACTCTAAATCCAACACGGTTTGTGCTAGCTTCTTGAAACTTGACACAATAAAGTAGTTTCACGTTCTATCTCTACGTTTTGTTTCCTCTTGATGTAGCCCTAAGCAGTTACTGGCGGGAAACACTTTCATGGAAAGGGGTTGCCAAGCTTCCTAAAATTACAAATCTCCAGAAATCTCAGCAAATATTTTTTCACCCAAACTGGATGATACTTTCAGGTAATGATCAGTACACTAAGGCGACTTGGTTCCCCAAATTTCGTTCTTCTATGTTGAAGCGTTCGTTTCCAGTAACAGTTTGAATTTTTAGGTTTCACTCTGTTTTCTCCTATATTGATAGATGTGTTTGGAACTCTAAATCCAACACGGTTTGTGCTAGGTTCTTGAAACTTGACACAATAAAGTAGTTTCACGTTCTATCTCTATGTTTTGTTTCCTCTTGATGTAGCCTTAAGCAGTGACTGGCGAGAAACACTTTCATGGAAAGGGGTTGCCAAGCTTCCTAAAATTACGAATCTCCAGAAATCTCAGCAAATATTTTTTCACCCAAACTAGATGATACTTTCAGGTAATGATCAGTACACTAAGGTGACTTGGTTCCCCAAATTTCGTTCTTCTATGTTGAAGCGTTCGTTTGCAGTAACACTTTGAATTTTTAGGTTTCACTCTGTTTTCTCCTATATTGATAGATGTATTTGGAACTCTAAATCCAACAGTGTTTGTGCTAGCTTCTTGAAACTTGACACAATAAAGTAGTTTCACGTTCTATCTCTACGTTTTGTTTCCTCTTGATGTAGCCCTAAGCAGTAACTGGCGAGAAACACTTTCATGGAAAGGGGTTGCCAAGCTTCCTAAAATTACGAATCTCCAGAAATCTCAGCAAATATTTTTTCACCCAAACTGAATGATACTTTCAGGTAATGATCAGTACACTAAGGCGACTTGGTTCCCCAAATTTCGTTCTTCTATGTTGAAGCGTTCGTTTGCAGTAACACTTTGAATTTTTAGGTTTCACTCTGTTTTCTCCTATATTGATAGATGTATTTGGAACTCTAAATCCAACACGGTTTGTGCTAGCTTCTTGAAACTTGACACAATAAAGTAGTTTCACGTTCTATCTCTATGATTTGTTTCCTCTTGATGTAGCCCTAAGCAGTGACTGGCGAGAAACACTTTCATGGAAAGGGGTTGCCAGGCTTCCCAAAATTACGAATCTCCAGAAATCTCAGCAAATATTTTTTCACCCAAACTGGATGATACTTTCAGGTAATGATCAGTACACTAAGGCGACTTGGTTCCCCAAATTTCGTTCTTCTATGTTGAAGCGTTCGTTTCCAGTAACAGTTTGAATTTTTAGGTTTCACTCTGTTTTCTCCTATATTGATAGATGTATTTGGAACTCTAAATCCAACACGGTTTGTGCTGGCTTCTTGAAACATGACACAATAAAGTAGTTTCACATTCTATCTCTATGTTTTGTTTCCTCTTGATTTAGTCCAATGCAGTGACTGGCGAGAAACACTTTCATGGAAAGGGGATGCCAAGCTTCCCAAAATTACGAATCTCCAGAAATCTCAGCAAATATTTTTTCACCCAAACTGGATGATACTTTCAGGTAATGATCAGTACACTAAGGCGACTTGGTTCCCCAAATTTCGTTCTTCTATGTTGAAGCGTTCGTTTCCAGTAACAGTTTGAATTTTTAGGTTTCACTCTGTTTTCTCGTATATTGATAGATGTATTTGGAACTCTAAATCCAACACGGTTTGTGCTAGCTTCTTGAAACATGACACAATAAAGTAGTTTCACGTTCTATCTCTATGTTTTGTTTCCTCTTGATGTAGCCCAATGCAGTGACTGGCGAGAAACACTTTCAGGGAAAGGGGTTGCCAGGCTTCCCAAAATTACGAATCTCCAGAAATCGTAGCAAATATTTTTTCACCCAAACTGGATGATACTTTCAGGTAATGATCAGTACACTAAGGCGACTTGGTTCCCCAAATTTCGTTCTTCTATGTTGAAGCGTTCATTTCCAGTAACAGTTTGAATTTTTAGGTTTCACTCTGTTTTCTCCTATATTGATAGATGTGTTTGGAACTCTAAATCCAACACGGTTTGTGCTAGGTTCTTGAAACTTGACACAATAAAGTAGTTTCACGTTCTGTCTCTATGTTTTGTTTCCTCTTGATGTAGCCTTAAGCAGTGACTGGCGAGAAACACTTTCATGGAAAGGGGTTGCCAAGCTTCCTAAAATTACGAATCTCCAGAAATCTCAGCAAATATTTTTTCACCCAAACTGGATGATACTTTCAGGTAATGATCAGTACACTAAGGCGACTTGGTTCCCCAAATTTCGTTCTTCTATGTTGAAGCGTTCGTTTCCAGTAACACTTTGAATTTTTAGGTTTCACTCTGTTTTCTCCTATATTGATAGATGTATTTGGAACTCTAAATCCAACAGGGTTTGTGCTAGCTTCTTGAAACTTGACACAATAAAGTAGTTTCACGTTCTATCTCTACGTTTTGTTTCCTCTTGATGTAGCCCTAAGCAGTAACTGGCGAGAAACACTTTCATGGAAAGGGGTTGCCAAGCTTCCTAAAATTACGAATCTCCAGAAATCTCAGCAAATATTTTTTCACCCAAACTGAATGATACTTTCAGGTAATGATCAGTACACTAAGGCGACTTGGTTCCCCAAATTTCGTTCTTCTATGTTGAAGCGTTCGTTTGCAGTAACACTTTGAATTTTTAGGTTTCACTCTGTTTTCTCCTATATTGATAGATGTATTTGGAACTCTAAATCCAACACGGTTTGTGCTAGCTTCTTGAAACTTGACACAATAAAGTAGTTTCACGTTCTATCTCTATGTTTTGTTTCCTCTTGATGTAGCCCTAAGCAGTGACTGGCGAGAAACACTTTCATTGAAAGGGGTTGCCAGGCTTCCCAAAATTACGAATCTCCAGAAATCTCAGCAAATATTTTTTCACCCAAACTGGATGATACTTTCAGGTAATGATCAGTACACTAAGGCGACTTGGTTCCCCAAATTTCGTTCTTCTATGTTGAAGCGTTCGTTTCCAGTAACAGTTTGAATTTTTAGGTTTCACTCTGTTTTCTCCTATATTGATAGATGTATTTGGAACTCTAAATCCAACACGGTTTGTGCTAGCTTCTTGAAACTTGACACAATAAAGTAGTTTCACGTTCTATCTCTATGTTTTGTTTCCTCTTGATGTAGCCTTAAGCAGTGACTGGCGAGAAACACTTTCATGGAAAGGGGTTGCCAAGCTTCCTAAAATTACGAATCTCCAGAAATCTCAGCAAATATTTTTTCACCCAAACTGGATGATACTTTCAGGTAATGATCAGTACACTAAGGCGACTTGGTTCCCCAAATTTCGTTCTTCTATGTTGAAGCGTTCGTTTCCAGTAACAGTTTGAATGTTTAGGTTTCACTCTGTTTTCTCCTATATTGATAGATGTATTTGGAACTCTAAATCCAACAGGGTTTGTGCTAGCTTCTTGAAACTTGACACAATAAAGTAGTTTCACGTTCTATCTCTACGTTTTGTTTCCTCTTGATGTAGCCCTAAGCAGTTACTGGCGGGAAACACTTTCATGGAAAGGGGTTGCCAAGCTTCCTAAAATTACGAATCTCCAGAAATCTCAGCAAATATTTTTTCACCCAAACTGGATGATACTTTCAGGTAATGATCAGTACCCTAAGGCGACTTGGTTCCCCAAATTTCGTTCTTCTATGTTGAAGCGTTCGTTTCCAGTAACAGTTTGAATTTTTAGGTTTCACTCTGTTTTCTCCTATATTGATAGATGTAATTGGAACTCTAAATCCAACACGGTTTGTGCTAGCTTCTTGAAACTTGACACAATAAAGTAGTTTCACGTTATATCTCTACGTTTTGTTTCCTCTTGATGTAGCCCTAAGCAGTTACTGGCGGGAAACACTTTCATGGAAAGGGGTTGCCAAGCTTCCTAAAATTACGAATCTCCAGAAATCTCAGCAAATATTTTTTCACCCAAACTGGATGATACTTTCAGGTAATGATCAGTACACTAAGGCGACTTGGTTCCCCAAATTTCGTTCTTCTATGTTGAAGCGTTCGTTTCCAGTAACACTTTGAATTTTTAGGTTTCACTCTGTTTTCTCCTATATTGATAGATGTATTTGGAACTCTAAATCCAACACGGTTTGTGCTGGCTTCTTGAAACATGACACAATAAAGTAGTTTCACATTCTATCTCTATGTTTTGTTTCCTCTTGATGTAGTCCAATGCAGTGACTGGCGAGAAAGACTTTCATGGAAAGGGGTTGCCAAGCTTCCTAAAATTACGAATCTCCAGAAATCTCAGCAAATATTTTTTCACCCAAACTGGATGATACTTTCAGGTAATGATCAGTACACTAAGGCGACTTGGTTCCCCAAATTTCGTTCTTCTATGTTGAAGCGTTCGTTTCCAGTAACAGTTTGAATTTTTAGGTTTCACTCTGTTTTCTCCTATATTGATAGATGTATTTGGAACTCTAAATCCAACAGGGTTTGTGCTAGCTTCTTGAAACTTGACACAATAAAGTAGTTTCACGTTCTATCTCTACGTTTTGTTTCCTCTTGATGTAGCCCTAAGCAGTTACTGGCGGGAAACACTTTCATGGAAAGGGGTTGCCAAGCTTCCTAAAATTACGAATCTCCAGAAATCTCAGCAAATATTTTTTCACCCAAACTGGATGATACTTTCAGGTAATGATCAGTACACTAAGGCGACTTGGTTCCCCAAATTTCGTTCTTCTATGTTGAAGCGTTCGTTTCCAGTAACACTTTGAATTTTTAGGTTTCACTCTGTTTTCTCCTATATTGATAGATGTATTTGGAACTCTAAATCCAACACGGTTTGTGCTAGCTTCTTGAAACTTGACACAATAAAGTAGTTTCACGTTCTATCTCTATGTTTTGTTTCCTCTTGATGTAGCCCTAAGCAGTGACTGGCGAGAAACACTTTCATAGAAAGGGGTTGCCAGGCTTCCCAAAATTACGAATCTCCAGAAATCTCAGCAAATATTTTTTCACCCAAACTGGATGATACTTTCAGGTAATGATCAGTACACTAAGGCGACTTGGTTCCCCAAATTTCGTTCTTCTATGTTGAAGCGTTCGTTTCCAGTAACAGTTTGAATTTTTAGGTTTCACTCTGTTTTCTCCTATATTGATAGATGTATTTGGAACTCTAAATCCAACACGGTTTGTGCTAGCTTCTTGAAACTTGACACAATAAAGTAGTTTCACGTTCTATCTCTACGTTTTGTTTCCTCTTGATGTAGCCCTAAGCAGTTACTGGCGGGAAACACTTTCATGGAAAGGGGTTGCCAAGCTTCCTAAAATTACAAATCTCCAGAAATCTCAGCAAATATTTTTTCACCCAAACTGGATGATACTTTCAGGTAATGATCAGTACACTAAGGCGACTTGGTTCCCCAAATTTCGTTCTTCTATGTTGAAGCGTTCGTTTCCAGTAACAGTTTGAATTTTTAGGTTTCACTCTGTTTTCTCCTATATTGATAGATGTATTTGGAACTCTAAATCCAACACGGTTTGTGCTAGCTTCTTGAAACTTGACACAATAAAGTAGTTTCACGTTCTATCTCTATGTTTTGTTTCCTCTTGATGTAGCCCTAAGCAGTGACTGGCGAGAAACACTTTCATGGAAAGGGGTTGCCAGGCTTCCCAAAATTACGAATCTCCAGAAATCTCAGCAAATATTTTTTCACCCAAACTGGATGATACTTTCAGGTAATGATCAGTACACTAAGGCGACTTGGTTCCCCAAATTTCGTTCTTCTATGTTGAAGCGTTCGTTTCCAGTAACAGTTTGAATTTTTAGGTTTCACTCTGTTTTCTCCTATATTGATAGATGTATTTGGAACTCTAAATCCAACACGGTTTGTGCTAGCTTCTTGAAACTTGACACAATAATGTAGTTTCACGTTCTGTCTCTATGTTTTGTTTCCTCTTGATGTAGCCTTAAGCAGTGACTGGCGAGAAACACTTTCATGGAAAGGGGTTGCCAAGCTTCCTAAAATTACGAATCTCCAGAAATCTCAGCAAATATTTTTTCACCCAAACTGGATGATACTTTCAGGTAATGATCAGTACACTAAGGCGACTTGGTTCCCCAAATTTCGTTCTTCTATGTTGAAGCGTTCGTTTCCAGTAACACTTTGAATTTTTAGGTTTCACTCTGTTTTCTCCTATATTGATAGATGTATTTGGAACTCTAAATCCAACAGGGTTTGTGCTAGCTTCTTGAAACTTGACACAATAAAGTAGTTTCACGTTCTATCTCTACGTTTTGTTTCCTCTTGATGTAGCCCTAAGCAGTAACTGGCGAGAAACACTTTCATGGAAAGGGGTTGCCAAGCTTCCTAAAATTACGAATCTCCAGAAATCTCAGCAAATATTTTTTCACCCAAACTGAATGATACTTTCAGGTAATGATCAGTACACTAAGGCAACTTGGTTCCCCAAATTTCGTTCTTCTATGTTGAAGCGTTCGTTTGCAGTAACACTTTGAATTTTTAGGTTTCACTCTGTTTTCTCCTATATTGATAGATGTATTTGGAACTCTAAATCCAACACGGTTTGTGCTAGCTTCTTGAAACTTGACACAATAAAGTAGTTTCACGTTCTATCTCTATGTTTTGTTTCCTCTTGATATAGCCCTAAGCAGTGACTGGCGAGAAACACTTTCATTGAAAGGGGTTGCCAGGCTTCCCAAAATTACGAATCTCCAGAAATCTCAGCAAATATTTTTTCACCCAAACTGGATGATACTTTCAGGTAATGATCAGTACACTAAGGCGACTTGGTTCCCCAAATTTCGTTCTTCTATGTTGAAGCGTTCGTTTCCAGTAACAGTTTGAATTTTTAGGTTTCACTCTGTTTTCTCCTATATTGATAGATGTATTTGGAACTCTAAATCCAACACGGTTTGTGCTAGCTTCTTGAAACTTGACACAATAAAGTAGTTTCACGTTCTATCTCTACATTTTGTTTCCTCTTGATGTAGCCCTAAGCAGTTACTGGCGGGAAACACTTTCATGGAAAGGGGTTGCCAAGCTTCCTAAAATTACGAATCTCCAGAAATCTCAGCAAATATTTTTTCACCCAAACTGGATGATACTTTCAGGTAATGATCAGTACACTAAGGCGACTTGGTTCCCCAAATTTCGTTCTTCTATGTTGAAGCGTTCGTTTCCAGTAACACTTTGAATTTTTAGGTTTCACTCTGTTTTCTCCTATATTGATAGATGTATTTGGAACTCTAAATCCAACACGGTTTGTGCTGGCTTCTTGAAACATGACACAATAAAGTAGTTTCACATTCTATCTCTATGTTTTGTTTCCTCTTGATGTAGTCCAATGCAGTGACTGGCGAGAAAGACTTTCATGGAAAGGGGTTGCCAAGCTTCCTAAAATTACGAATCTCCAGAAATCTCAGCAAATATTTTTTCACCCAAACTGGATGATACTTTCAGGTAATGATCAGTACACTAAGGCGACTTGGTTCCCCAAATTTCGTTCTTCTATGTTGAAGCGTTCGTTTCCAGTAACAGTTTGAATTTTTAGGTTTCACTCTGTTTTCTCCTATATTGATAGATGTATTTGGAACTCTAAATCCAACAGGGTTTGTGCTTGCTTCTTGAAACTTGACACAATAAAGTAGTTTCACGTTCTATCTCTACGTTTTGTTTCCTCTTGATGTAGCCCTAAGCAGTTACTGGCGGGAAACACTTTCATGGAAAGGGGTTGCCAAGCTTCCTAAAATTACGAATCTCCAGAAATCTCAGCAAATATTTTTTCACCCAAACTGGATGATACTTTCAGGTAATGATCAGTACACTAAGGCGACTTGGTTCCCCAAATTTCGTTCTTCTATGTTGAAGCGTTCGTTTCCAGTAACACTTTGAATTTTTAGGTTTCACTCTGTTTTCTCCTATATTGATAGATGTATTTGGAACTCTAAATCCAACACGGTTTGTGCTAGCTTCTTGAAACTTGACACAATAAAGTAGTTTCACGTTCTATCTCTATGTTTTGTTTCCTCTTGATGTAGCCCTAAGCAGTGACTGGCGAGAAACACTTTCATGGAAAGGGGTTGCCAGGCTTCCCAAAATTACGAATCTCCAGAAATCTCAGCAAATATTTTTTCACCCAAACTGGATGATACTTTCAGGTAATGATCAGTACACTAAGGCGACTTGGTTCCCCAAATTTCGTTCTTCTATGTTGAAGCGTTCGTTTCCAGTAACAGTTTGAATTTTTAGGTTTCACTCTGTTTTCTCCTATATTGATAGATGTATTTGGAACTCTAAATCCAACACGGTTTGTGCTAGCTTCTTGAAACTTGACACAATAAAGTAGTTTCACGTTCTATCTCTATGTTTTGTTTCCTCTTGATGTAGCCTTAAGCAGTGACTGGCGAGAAACACTTTCATGGAAAGGGGTTGCCAAGCTTCCTAAAATTACGAATCTCCAGAAATCTCAGCAAATATTTTTTCATTCAAACTGGATGATACTTTCAGGTAATGATCAGTACACTAAGGCGACTTGGTTCCCCAAATTTCGTTCTTCTATGTTGAAGCGTTCGTTTCCAGTAACAGTTTGAATTTTTAGGTTTCACTCTGTTTTCTCCTATATTGATAGATGTATTTGGAACTCTAAATCCAACACGGTTTGTGCTAGCTTCTTGAAACTTGACACAATAAAGTAGTTTCACGTTCTATCTCTACGTTTTGTTTCCTCTTGATGTAGCCCTAAGCAGTTACTGGCGGGAAACACTTTCATGGAAAGGGGTTGCCAAGCTTCCTAAAATTACGAATCTCCAGAAATCTCAGCAAATATTTTTTCACCCAAACTGGATGATACTTTCAGGTAATGATCAGTACACTAAGGCGACTTGGTTCCCCAAATTTCGTTCTTCTATGTTGAAGCATTCGTTTGCAGTAACACTTTGAATTTTTAGGTTTCACTCTGTTTTCTCCTATATTGATAGATGTATTTGGAACTCTAAATCCAACACGGTTTGTGCTAGCTTCTTGAAACTTGACACAATAAAGTAGTTTCACGTTCTATCTCTATGTTTTGTTTCCTCTTGATGTAGCCCTAAGCAGTGACTGGCGAGAAACACTTTCATGGAAAGGGGTTGCCAGGCTTCCCAAAATTACGAATCTCCAGAAATCTCAGCAAATATTTTTTCACCCAAACTGGATGATACTTTCAGGTAATGATCAGTACACTAAGGCGACTTGGTTCCCCAAATTTCGTTCTTCTATGTTGAAGCGTTCGTTTCCAGTAACAGTTTGAATTTTTAGGTTTCACTCTGTTTTCTCCTATATTGATAGATGTATTTGGAACTCTAAATCCAACACGGTTTGTGCTAGCTTCTTGAAACTTGACACAATAAAGTAGTTTCACGTTCTATCTCTACGTTTTGTTTCCTCTTGATGTAGCCCTAAGCAGTTACTGGCGGGAAACACTTTCATGGAAAGGGGTTGCCAAGCTTCCTAAAATTACGAATCTCCAGAAATCTCAGCAAATATTTTTTCACCCAAACTGGATGATACTTTCAGGTAATGATCAGTACACTAAGGCGACTTGGTTCCCCAAATTTCGTTCTTCTATGTTGAAGCGTTCGTTTGCAGTAACAGTTTGAATTTTTAGGTTTCACTCTGTTTTCTCCTATATTGATAGATGTATTTGGAACTCTAAATCCAACACGGTTTGTGCTGGCTTCTTGAAACATGACACAATAAAGTAGTTTCACGTTCTATCTCTATGTTTTGTTTCCTCTTGATGTAGCCCAATGCAGTGACTGGCGAGAAACACTTTCATGGAAAGGGGTTGCCAGGCTTCCCAAAATTACGAATCTCCAGAAATCTCAGCAAATATTTTTTCACCCAAACTGGATGATACTTTCAGGTAATGATCAGTACACTAAGGCGACTTGGTTCCCCAAATTTCGTTCTTCTATGTTGAAGCGTTCGTTTCCAGTAACAGTTTGAATTTTTAGGTTTCACTCTGTTTTCTCCTATATTGATAGATGTATTTGGAACTCTAAATCCAACACGGTTTGTGCTAGCTTCTTGAAACTTGACACAATAAAGTAGTTTCACGTTCTATCTCTACGTTTTGTTTCCTCTTGATGTAGCCCTAAGCAGTTACTGGCGGGAAACACTTTCATGGAAAGGGGTTGCCAAGCTTCCTAAAATTACGAATCTCCAGAAATCTCAGCAAATATTTTTTCACCCAAACTGGATGATACTTTCAGGTAATGATCAGTACACTAAGGCGACTTGGTTCCCCAAATTTCGTTCTTCTATGTTGAAGCGTTCGTTTGCAGTAACACTTTGAATTTTTAGGTTTCACTCTGTTTTCTCCTATATTGATAGATGTATTTGGAACTCTAAATCCAACACGGTTTGTGCTAGCTTCTTGAAACTTGACACAATAAAGTAGTTTCACGTTCTATCTCTATGTTTTGTTTCCTCTTGATGTAGCCCTAAGCAGTGACTGGCGAGAAACACTTTCATGGAAAGGGGTTGCCAGGCTTCCCAAAATTACGAATCTCCAGAAATCTCAGCAAATATTTTTTCACCCAAACTGGATGATACTTTCAGGTAATGATCAGTACACTAAGGCGACTTGGTTCCCCAAATTTCGTTCTTCTATGTTGAAGCGTTCGTTTGCAGTAACACTTTGAATTTTTAGGTTTCACTCTGTTTTCTCCTATATTGATAGATGTATTTGGAACTCTAAATCCAACACGGTTTGTGCTGGCTTCTTGAAACATGACACAATAAAGTAGTTTCACGTTCTATCTCTATGTTTTGTTTCCTCTTGATGTAGCCCAATGCAGTGACTGGCGAGAAACACTTTCATGGAAAGGGGTTGCCAGGCTTCCCAAAATTACGAATCTCCAGAAATCTCAGCAAATATTTTTTCACCCAAACTGGATGATACTTTCAGGTAATGATCAGTACACTAAGGCGACTTGGTTCCCCAAATTCGTTCTTCTATGTTGAAGCGTTCATTTCCAGTAACAGTTTGAATTTTTAGGTTTCACTCTGTTTTCTCCTATATTGATAGATGTATTTGGAACTCTAAATCCAACACGGTTTGTGCTAGCTTCTTGAAACATGACACAATAAAGTAGTTTCACGTTCTATCTCTACGTTTTGTTTCCTCTTGATGTAGCCCTAAGCAGTGACTGGCGAGAAACACTTTCATGGAAAGGGGTTGCCAGGCTTCCCAAAATTACGAATCTCCAGAAATCTCAGCAAATATTTTTTCACCCAAACTGGATGATACTTTCAGGTAATGATCAGTACACTAAGGCGACTTGGTTCCCCAAATTTCGTTCTTCTATGTTGAAGCGTTCGTTTCCAGTAACACTTTGAATTTTTAGGTTTCACTCTGTTTTCTCCTATATTGATAGATGTATTTGGAACTCTAAATCCAACAGTGTTTGTGCTAGCTTCTTGAAACTTGACACAATAAAGTAGTTTCACGTTCTATCTCTACGTTTTGTTTCCTCTTGATGTAGCCCTAAGCAGTAACTGGCGAGAAACATTTTCATGGAAAGGGGTTGCCAAGCTTCCTAAAATTACGAATCTCCAGAAATCTCAGCAAATATTTTTTCACCCAAACTGAATGATACTTTCAGGTAATGATCAGTACACTAAGGCGACTTGGTTCCCCAAATTTCGTTCTTCTATGTTGAAGCGTTCGTTTCCAGTAACAGTTTGAATTTTTAGGTTTCACTCTGTTTTCTCCTATATTGATAGATGTATTTGGAACTCTAAATCCAACACGGTTTGTGCTAGCTTCTTGAAACTTGACACAATAAAGTAGTTTCACGTTCTATCTCTATGTTTTGTTTCCTCTTGATGTAGCCCTAAGCAGTGACTGGCGAGAAACACTTTCATGGAAAGGGGTTGCCAGGCTTCCCAAAATTACGAATCTCCAGAAATCTCAGCAAATATTTTTTCACCCAAACTGGATGATACTTTCAGGTAATGATCAGTACACTAAGGCGACTTGGTTCCCCAAATTTCGTTCTTCTATGTTGAAGCGTTCGTTTCCAGTAACAGTTTGAATTTTTAGGTTTCACTCTGTTTTCTCCTATATTGATAGATGTATTTGGAACTCTAAATCCAACACGGTTTGTGCTAGCTTCTTGAAACTTGACACAATAAAGTAGTTTCACGTTCTATCTCTATGTTTTGTTTCCTCTTGATGTAGCCTTAAGCAGTGACTGGCGAGAAACACTTTCATGGAAAGGGGTTGCCAAGCTTCCTAAAATTACGAATCTCCAGAAATCTCAGCAAATATTTTTTCATCCAAACTGGATGATACTTTCAGGTAATGATCAGTACACTAAGGCGACTTGGTTCCCCAAATTTCGTTCTTCTATGTTGAAGCGTTCGTTTCCAGTAACAGTTTGAATTTTTAGGTTTCACTCTGTTTTCTCCTATATTGATAGATGTATTTGGAACTCTAAATCCAACAGGGTTTGTGCTAGCTTCTTGAAACTTGACACAATAAAGTAGTTTCACGTTCTATCTCTACGTTTTGTTTCCTCTTGATGTAGCCCTAAGCAGTTACTGGCGGGAAACACTTTCATGGAAAGGGGTTGCCAAGCTTCCTAAAATTACGAATCTCCAGAAATCTCAGCAAATATTTTTTCACCCAAACTGGATGATACTTTCAGGTAATGATCAGTAAACTAAGGCGACTTGGTTCCCCAAATTTCGTTCTTCTATGTTGAAGCATTCGTTTGCAGTAACACTTTGAATTTTTAGGTTTCACTCTGTTTTCTCCTATATTGATAGATGTATTTGGAACTCTAAATCCAACACGGTTTGTGCTAGCTTCTTGAAACTTGACACAATAAAGTAGTTTCACGTTCTATCTCTATGTTTTGTTTCCTCTTGATGTAGCCCTAAGCAGTGACTGGCGAGAAACACTTTCATGGAAAGGGGTTGCCAGGCTTCCCAAAATTACGAATCTCCAGAAATCTCAGCAAATATTTTTTCACCCAAACTGGATGATACTTTCAGGTAATGATCAGTACACTAAGGCGACTTGGTTCCCCAAATTTCGTTCTTCTATGTTGAAGCGTTCGTTTCCAGTAACAGTTTGAATTTTTAGGTTTCACTCTGTTTTCTCCTATATTGATAGATGTATTTGGAACTCTAAATCCAACACGGTTTGTGCTAGCTTCTTGAAACTTGACACAATAAAGTAGTTTCACGTTCTATCTCTACGTTTTGTTTCCTCTTGATGTAGCCCTAAGCAGTTACTGGCGGGAAACACTTTCATGGAAAGGGGTTGCCAAGCTTCCTAAAATTACGAATCTCCAGAAATCTCAGCAAATATTTTTTCACCCAAACTGGATGATACTTTCAGGTAATGATCAGTACACTAAGGCGACTTGGTTCCCCAAATTTCGTTCTTCTATGTTGAAGCGTTCGTTTGCAGTAACAGTTTGAATTTTTAGGTTTCACTCTGTTTTCTCCTATATTGATAGATGTATTTGGAACTCTAAATCCAACACGGTTTGTGCTGGCTTCTTGAAACATGACACAATAAAGTAGTTTCACGTTCTATCTCTATGTTTTGTTTCCTCTTGATGTAGCCCAATGCAGTGACTGGCGAGAAACACTTTCATGGAAAGGGGTTGCCAGGCTTCCCAAAATTACGAATCTCCAGAAATCTCAGCAAATATTTTTTCACCCAAACTGGATGATACTTTCAGGTAATGATCAGTACACTAAGGCGACTTGGTTCCCCAAATTTCGTTCTTCTATGTTGAAGCGTTCGTTTCCAGTAACAGTTTGAATTTTTAGGTTTCACTCTGTTTTCTCCTATATTGATAGATGTATTTGGAACTCTAAATCCAACAGGGTTTGTGCTAGCTTCTTGAAACTTGACACAATAAAGTAGTTTCACGTTCTATCTCTACGTTTTGTTTCCTCTTGATGTAGCCCTAAGCAGTTACTGGCGGGAAACACTTTCATGGAAAGGGGTTGCCAAGCTTCCTAAAATTACGAATCTCCAGAAATCTCAGCAAATATTTTTTCACCCAAACTGGATGATACTTTCAGGTAATGATCAGTACACTAAGGCGACTTGGTTCCCCAAATTTCGTTCTTCTATGATGAAGCGTTCGTTTCCAGTAACAGTTTGAATTTTTAGGTTTCACTCTGTTTTCTCCTATATTGATAGATGTATTTGGAACTCTAAATCCAACACGGTTTGTGCTGGCTTCTTGAAACATGACACAATAAAGTAGTTTCACGTTCTATCTCTATGTTTTGTTTCCTCTTGATGTAGCCCAATGCAGTGACTGGCGAGAAACACTTTCATGGAAAGGGGTTGCCAGGCTTCCCAAAATTACGAATCTCCAGAAATCTCAGCAAATATTTTTTCACCCAAACTGGATGATACTTTCAGGTAATGATCAGTACACTAAGGCGACTTGGTTCCCCAAATTCGTTCTTCTATGTTGAAGCGTTCATTTCCAGTAACAGTTTGAATTTTTAGGTTTCACTCTGTTTTCTCCTATATTGATAGATGTATTTGGAACTCTAAATCCAACACGGTTTGTGCTAGCTTCTTGAAACATGACACAATAAAGTAGTTTCACGTTCTATCTCTACGTTTTGTTTCCTCTTGATGTACCCCTAAGCAGTGACTGGCGAGAAACACTTTCATGGAAAGGGGTTGCCAGGCTTCCCAAAATTACGAATCTCCAGAAATCTCAGCAAATATTTTTTCACCCAAACTGGATGATACTTTCAGGTAATGATCAGTACACTAAGGCGACTTGGTTCCCCAAATTTCGTTCTTCTATGTTGAAGCGTTCGTTTCCAGTAACAGTTTGAATTTTTAGGTTTCACTCTGTTTTCTCCTATATTGATAGATGTATTTGGAACTCTAAATCCAACACGGTTTGTGCTAGCTTCTTGAAACTTGACACAATAAAGTAGTTTCACGTTCTATCTCTATGTTTTGTTTCCTCTTGATGTAGCCCTAAGCAGTGACTGGCGAGAAACACTTTCATGGAAAGGGGTTGCCAGGCTTCCCAAAATTACGAATCTCCAGAAATCTCAGCAAATATTTTTTCACCCAAACTGGATGATACTTTCAGGTAATGATCAGTACACTAAGGCGACTTGGTTCCCCAAATTTCGTTCTTCTATGTTGAAGCGTTCGTTTCCAGTAACAGTTTGAATTTTTAGGTTTCACTCTGTTTTCTCCTATATTGATAGATGTATTTGGAAATCTAAATCCAACACGGTTTGTGCTAGCTTCTTGAAACTTGACACAATAAAGTAGTTTCACATTCTATCTCTACGTTTTGTTTCCTCTTGATGTAGCCCTAAGCAGTTACTGGCGGGAAACACTTTCATGGAAAGGGGTTGCCAAGCTTCCTAAAATTACGAATCTCCAGAAATCTCAGCAAATATTTTTTCACCCAAACTGGATGATACTTTCAGGTAATGATCAGTACACTAAGGCGACTTGGTTCCCCAAATTTCGTTCTTCTATGTTGAAGCGTTCGTTTCCAGTAACACTTTGAATTTTTAGGTTTCACTCTGTTTTCTCCTATATTGATAGATGTATTTGGAACTCTAAATCCAACAGGGTTTGTGCTAGCTTCTTGAAACTTGACACAATAAAGTAGTTTCAAGTTCTATCTCTACGTTTTGTTTCCTCTTGATGTAGCCCTAAGCAGTTACTGGCGGGAAACACTTTCATGGAAAGGGGTTGCCAGGCTTCCTAAAATTAGGAATCTCCAGAAATCTCAGCAAATATTTTTTCACCCAAACTGGATGATACTTTCAGGTAATGATCAGTACATTAAGGCGACTTGGTTCCCCAAATTTCGTTCTTCTATGTTGAAGCGTTCGTTTCCAGTAACAGTTTGAATTTTTAGGTTTCACTGTGTTTTCTCCTATATTGATAGATGTATTTGGAACTCTAAATCCAACACGGTTTGTGCTAGCTTCTTGAAACTTGACACAATAAAGTGGTTTCACGTTCTATCTCTATGTTTTGTTTCCTCTTGATGTAGCCTTAAGCAGTGACTGGCGAGAAACACTTTCATGGAAAGGGGTTGCCAAGCTTCCTAAAATTACGAATCTCCAGAAATCTCAGCAAATATTTTTTCACCCAAACTGGATGATACTTTCAGGTAATGATCAGTACACTAAGGCGACTTGGTTCCCCAAATTTCGTTCTTCTATGTTGAAGCGTTCGTTTCCAGTAACAGTTTGAATTTTTAGGTTTCACTCTGTTTTCTCCTATATTGATAGATGTATTTGGAACTCTAAATCCAACAGGGTTTGTGCTAGCTTCTTGAAACTTGACACAATAAAGTAGTTTCACGTTCTATCTCTACGTTTTGTTTCCTCTTGATGTAGCCCTAAGCAGTGACTGGCGAGAAACACTTTCATGGAAAGGGGTTGCCAGGCTTCCCAAAATTACGAATCTCCAGAAATCTCAGCAAATATTTTTTCACCCAAACTGGATGATACTTTCAGGTAATGATCAGTACACTAAGGCGACTTGGTTCCCCTAATTTCGTTCTTCTATGTTGAAGCGTTCGTTTCCAGTAACACTTTGAATTTTTAGGTTTCACTCTGTTTTCTCCTATATTGATAGATGTATTTGGAACTCTAAATCCAACAGTGTTTGTGCTAGCTTCTTGAAACTTGACACAATAAAGTAGTTTCACGTTCTATCTCTACGTTTTGTTTCCCTTTGATGTAGCCCTAAGTAGTAACTGGCGAGAAACACTTTCATGGAAAGGGGTTGCCAAGCTTCCTAAAATTACGAATCTCCAGAAATCTCAGCAAATATTTTTTCACCCAAACTGAATGATACTTTCAGGTAATGATCAGTACACTAAGGCGACTTGGTTCCCCAAATTTCGTTCTTCTATGTTGAAGCGTTCGTTTCCAGTAACAGTTTGAATTTTTAGGTTTCACTCTGTTTTCTCCTATATTGATAGATGTATTTGGAACTCTAAATCCAACAGGGTTTGTGCTAGCTTCTTGAAACTTGACACAATAAAGTAGTTTCACGTTCTATCTCTACGTTTTGTTTCCTCTTGATGTAGCCCTAAGCAGTTACTGGCGGGAAACACTTTCATGGAAAGGGGTTGCCAAGCTTCCTAAAATTACGAATCTCCAGAAATCTCAGCAAATATTTTTTCACCCAAACTGGATGATACTTTCAGGTAATGATCAGTACACTAAGGCGACTTGGTTCCCCAAATTTCGTTCTTCTATGTTGAAGCGATCGTTTCCAGTAACAGTTTGAATTTTTAGGTTTCACTCTGTTTTCTCCTATATTGATAGATGTATTTGGAACTCTAAATCCAACACGGTTTGTGCTAGCTTCTTGAAACTTGACACAATAAAGTAGTTTCACGTTCTATCTCTACGTTTTGTTTCCTCTTGATGTAGCCCTAAGCAGTTACTGGCGGGAAACACTTTCATGGAAAGGGGTTGCCAAGCTTCCTAAAATTACGAATCTCCAGAAATCTCAGCAAATATTTTTTCACCCAAACTGGATGATACTTTCAGGTAATGATCAGTACACTAAGGCGACTTGGTTCCCCAAATTTCGTTCTTCTATGTTGAAGCGTTCGTTTCCAGTAACAGTTTGAATTTTTAGGTTTCACTCTGTTTTCTCCTATATTGATAGATGTATTTGGAACTCTAAATCCAACACGGTTTGTGCTAGCTTCTTGAAACATGACACAATAAAGTAGTTTCACGTTCTATCTCTATGTTTTGTTTCCTCTTGATGTAGCCCAATGCAGTGACTGGCGAGAAACACTTTCATGGAAAGGGGATGCCAGACTTCCCAAAATTACGAATCTCCAGAAATCTCAGCAAATATTTTTTCACCCAAACTGGATGATACTTTCAGGTAATGATCAGTACACTAAGGCGACTTGGTTCCCCAAATTTCGTTCTTCTATGTTGAAGCGTTCGTTTCCAGTAACAGTTTGAATTTTTAGGTTTCACTCTGTTTTCTCCTATATTGATAGATGTGTTTGGAACTCTAAATCCAACACGGTTTGTGCTAGGTTCTTGAAACTTGACACAATAAAGTAGTTTCACGTTCTATCTCTATGTTTTGTTTCCTCTTGATGTAGCCTTAAGCAGTGACTGGCGAGAAACACTTTCATGGAAAGGGGTTGCCAAGCTTCCTAAAATTACGAATCTCCAGAAATCTCAGCAAATATTTTTTCACCCAAACTGAATGATACTTTCAGGTAATGATCAGTACACTAAGGCGACTTGGTTCCCCAAATTTCGTTCTTCTATGTTGAAGCTTTCGTTTGCAGTAACACTTTGAATTTTTAGGTTTCACTCTGTTTTCTCCTATATTGATAGATGTATTTGGAACTCTAAATCCAACACGGTTTGTGCTAGCTTCCTGAAACTTGACACAATAAAGTAGTTTCACGTTCTATCTCTATGTTTTGTTTCCTCTTGATGTAGCCCTAAGCAGTGACTGGCGGGAAACACTTTCATGGAAAGGGGTTGCCAGGCTTCCCAAAATTACGAATCTCCAGAAATCTCAGCAAATATTTTTTCACCCAAACTGGATGATACTTTCAGGTAATGATCAGTACACTAAGGCGACTTGGTTCCCCAAATTTCGTTCTTCTATGTTGAAGCGTTCGTTTCCAGTAACACTTTGAATTTTTAGGTTTCACTCTGTTTTCTCCTATATTGATAGATGTATTTGGAACTCTAAATCCAACACGGTTTGTGCTGGCTTCTTGAAACATGACACAATAAAGTAGTTTCACATTCTATCTCTATGTTTTGTTTCCTCTTGATGTAGCCCAATGCAGTGACTGGCGAGAAACACTTTCATGGAAAGGGGTTGCCAAGCTTCCCAAAATTACGAATCTCCAGAAATCTCAGCAAATATTTTTTCACCCAAACTGGATGATACTTTCAGGTAATGATCAGTACACTAAGGCGACTTGGTTCCCCAAATTTCGTTCTTCTATGTTGAAGCGTTCGTTTCCAGTAACAGTTTGAATTTTTAGGTTTCACTCTGTTTTCTCCTATATTGATAGATGTATTTGGAACTCTAAATCCAACACGGTTTGTGCTAGCTTCTTGAAACATGACACAATAAAGTAGTTTCACGTTCTATCTCTATGTTTTGTTTCCTCTTGATGTAGCCCAATGCAGTGACTGGCGAGAAACACTTTCATGGAAAGGGGATGCCAGGCTTCCCAAAATTACGAATCTCCAGAAATCTCAGCAAATATTTTTTCACCCAAACTGGATGATACTTTCAGGTAATGATCAGTACACTAAGGCGACTTGGTTCCCCAAATTTCGTTCTTCTATGTTGAAGCGTCCGTTTCCAGTAACAGTTTGAATTTTTAGGTTTCACTCTGTTTTCTCCTATATTGATAGATGTGTTTGGAACTCTAAATCCAACACGGTTTGTGCTAGGTTCTTGAAACTTGACACAATAAAGTAGTTTCACGTTCTATCTCTATGTTTTGTTTCCTCTTGATGTAGCCTTAAGCAGTGACTGGCGAGAAACACTTTCATGGAAAGGGGTTGCCAAGCTTCCTAAAATTACGAATCTCCAGAAATCTCAGCAAATATTTTTTCACCCAAACTGGATGATACTTTCAGGTAATGATCAGTACACTAAGGCGACTTGGTTCCCCAAATTTCGTTCTTCTATGTTGAAGCGTTCGTTTCCAGTAACACTTTGAATTTTTAGGTTTCACTCTGTTTTCTCCTATATTGATAGATGTATTCGGAACTCTAAATCCAACAGGGTTTGTGCTAGCTTCTTGAAACTTGACACAATAAAGTAGTTTCACGTTCTATCTCTACGTTTTGTTTCCTCTTGATGTAGCCCTAAGCAGTAACTGGCGAGAAACACTTTCATGGAAAGGGGTTGCCAAGCTTCCTAAAATTACGAATCTCCAGAAATCTCAGCAAATATTTTTTCACCCAAACTGAATGATACTTTCAGGTAATGATCAGTACACTAAGGCGACTTGGTTCCCCAAATTTTGTTCTTCTATGTTGAAGCGTTCGTTTGCAGTAACACTTTGAATTTTTAGGTTTCACTCTGTTTTCTCCTATATTGATAGATGTATTTGGAACTCTAAATCCAACACGGTTTGTGCTAGCTTCTTGAAACTTGACACAATAAAGTAGTTTCACGTTCTATCTCTATGTTTTGTTTCCTCTTGATGTAGCCTTAAGCAGTGACTGGCGAGAAACACTTTCATGGAAAGGGGATGCCAAGCTTCCTAAAATTACGAATCTCCAGAAATCTCAGCAAATATTTTTTCACCCAAACTGGATGATACTTTCAGGTAAAGATCAGTACACTAAGGCGACTTGGTTCCCCAAATTTCGTTCTTCTATGTTGAAGCGTTCGTTTCCAGTAACAGTTTGAATTTTTAGGTTTCACTCTGTTTTCTCCTATATTGATAGATGTATTTGGAACTCTAAATCCAACAGTGTTTGTGCTAGCTTCTTGAAACTTGACACAATAAAGTAGTTTCACGTTCTATCTCTACGTTTTGTTTCCTCTTGATGTAGCCCTAAGCAGTAACTGGCGAGAAACACTTTCATGGAAATTGGTTGCCAAGCTTCCTAAAATTACGAATCTCCAGAAATCTCAGCAAATATTTTTTCACCCAAACTGAATGATACTTTCAGGTAATGATCAGTACACTAAGGCGACTTGGTTCCCCAAATTTCGTTCTTCTATGTTGAAGCGTTCGTTTGCAGTAACACTTTGAATTTTTAGGTTTCACTCTGTTTTCTCCTATATTGATAGATGTATTTGGAACTCTAAATCCAACACGGTTTGTGCTAGCTTCCTGAAACTTGACACAATAAAGTAGTTTCACGTTCTATCTCTATGTTTTGTTTCCTCTTGATGTAGCCCTAAGCAGTGACTGGCGGGAAGCACTTTCATGGAAAGGGGTTGCCAGGCTTCCCAAAATTACGAATCTCCAGAAATCTCAGCAAATATTTTTTCACCCAAACTGGATGATACTTTCAGGTAATGATCAGTACACTAAGGCGACTTGGTTCCCCAAATTTCGTTCTTCTATGTTGAAGCGTTCGTTTCCAGTAACAGTTTGAATTTTTAGGTTTCACTCTGTTTTCTCCTATATTGATAGATGTATTTGGAACTCTAAATCCAACAGGGTTTGTGCTAGCTTCTTGAAACTTGACACAATAAAGTAGTTTCACGTTCTATCTCTACGTTTTGTTTCCTCTTGATGTAGCCCTAAGCAGTTACTGGCGGGAAACACTTTCATGGAAAGGGGTTGCCAAGCTTCCTAAAATTACGAATCTCCAGAAATCTCAGCAAATATTTTTTCACCCAAACTGGATGATACTTTCAGGTAATGATCAGTACACTAAGGCGACTTGGTTCCCCAAATTTCGTTCTTCTATGTTGAAGCGTTCGTTTCCAGTAACACTTTGAATTTTTAGGTTTCACTCTGTTTTCTCCTATATTGATAGATGTATTTGGAACTCTAAATCCAACACGGTTTGTGCTGGCTTCTTGAAACATGACACAATAAAGTAGTTTCACATTCTATCTCTATGTTTTGTTTCCTCTTGATGTAGCCCAATGCAGTGACTGGCGAGAAACACTTTCATGGAAAGGGGTTGCCAAGCTTCCCAAAATTACGAATCTCCAGAAATCTCAGCAAATATTTTTTCACCCAAACTGGATGATACTTTCAGGTAATGATCAGTACACTAAGGCGACTTGGTTCCCCAAATTTCGTTCTTCTATGTTGAAGCGTTCGTTTCCAGTAACAGTTTGAATTTTTAGGTTTCACTCTGTTTTCTCCTATATTGATAGATGTATTTGGAACTCTAAATCCAACACGGTTTGTGCTAGCTTCTTGAAACATGACACAATAAAGTAGTTTCACGTTCTATCTCTATGTTTTGTTTCCTCTTGATGTAGCCCAATGCAGTGACTGGCGAGAAACACTTTCATGGAAAGGGGATGCCAGGCTTCCCAAAATTACGAATCTCCAGAAATCTCAGCAAATATTTTTTCACCCAAACTGGATGATACTTTCAGGTAATGATCAGTACACTAAGGCGACTTGGTTCCCCAAATTTCGTTCTTCTATGTTGAAGCGTTCGTTTCCAGTAACAGTTTGAATTTTTAGGTTTCACTCTGTTTTCTCCTATATTGATAGATGTGTTTGGAACTCTAAATCCAACACGGTTTGTGCTAGGTTCTTGAAACTTGACACAATAAAGTAGTTTCACGTTCTATCACTATGTTTTGTTTCCTCTTGATGTAGCCTTAAGCAGTGACTGGCGAGAAACACTTTCATGGAAAGGGGTTGCCAAGCTTCCTAAAATTACGAATCTCCAGAAATCTCAGCAAATATTTTTTCACCCAAACTGGATGATACTTTCAGGTAATGATCAGTACACTAAGGCGACTTGGTTCCCCAAATTTCGTTCTTCTATGTTGAAGCGTTCGTTTCCAGTAACACTTTGAATTTTTAGGTTTCACTCTGTTTTCTCCTATATTGATAGATGTATTTGGAACTCTAAATCCAACAGTGTTTGTGCTAGCTCCTTGAAACTTGACACAATAAAGTAGTTTCACGTTCTATCTCTACGTTTTGTTTCCTCTTGATGTAGCCCTAAGCAGTAACTGGCGAGAAACACTTTCATGGAAAGGGGTTGCCAAGCTTCCTAAAATTACGAATCTCCAGAAATCTCAGCAAATATTTTTTCACCCAAACTGAATGATACTTTCAGGTAATGATCAGTACACTAAGGCGACTTGGTTCCCCAAATTTCGTTCTTCTATGTTGAAGCGTTCGTTTGCAGTAACACTTTGAATTTTTAGGTTTCACTCTGTTTTCTCCTATATTGATAGATGTATTTGGAACTCTAAATCCAACACGGTTTGTGCTAGCTTCCTGAAACTTGACACAATAAAGTAGTTTCACGTTCTATCTCTATGTTTTGTTTCCTCTTGATGTAGCCCTAAGCAGTGACTGGCGGGAAACACTTTCATGGAAAGGGGTTGCCAGGCTTCCCAAAATTACGAATCTCCAGAAATCTCAGCAAATATTTTTTCACCCAAACTGGATGATACTTTCAGGTAATGATCAGTACACTAAGGCGACTTGGTTCCCCAAATTTCGTTCTTCTATGTTGAAGCGTTCGTTTGCAGTATCACTTTGAATTTTTAGGTTTCACTCTGTTTTCTCCTATATTGATAGATGTATTTGGAACTCTAAATCCAACAGGGTTTGTGCTAGCTTCTTGAAACTTGACACAATAAAGTAGTTTCACGTTCTATCTCTACGTTTTGTTTCCTCTTGATGTAGCCCTAAGCAGGTACTGGCGGGAAACACTTCCATGGAAAGGGGTTGCCAAGCTTCCTAAAATTACGAATCTCCAGAAATCTCAGCAAATATTTTTTCACCCAAACTGGATGATACTTTCAGGTAATGATCAGTACACTAAGGCGACTTGGTTCCCCAAATTTCGTTCTTCTATGTTGAAGCGTTCGTTTCCAGTAACACTTTGAATTTTTAGGTTTCACTCTGTTTTCTCCTATATTGATAGATGTATTTGGAACTCTAAATCCAACACGGTTTGTGCTGGCTTCTTGAAACATGACACAATAAAGTAGTTTCACATTCTATCTCTATGTTTTGTTTCCTCTTGATGTAGCCCAATGCAGTGACTGGCGAGAAACACTTTCATGGAAAGGGGTTGCCAAGCTTCCCAAAATTACGAATCTCCAGAAATCTCAGCAAATATTTTTTCACCCAAACTGGATGATACTTTCAGGTAATGATCAGTACACTAAGGCGACTTGGTTCCCCAAATTTCGTTCTTCTATGTTGAAGCGTTCGTTTCCAGTAACAGTTTGAATTTTTAGGTTTCACTCTGTTTTCTCCTATATTGATAGATGTATTTGGAACTCTAAATCCAACACGGTTTGTGCTAGCTTCTTGAAACATGACACAATAAAGTAGTTTCACGTTCTATCTCTATGTTTTGTTTCCTCTTGATGTAGCCCAATGCAGTGACTGGCGAGAAACACTTTCATGGAAAGGGGATGCCAGGCTTCCCAAAATTACGAATCTCCAGAAATCTCAGCAAATATTTTTTCACCCAAACTGGATGATACTTTCAGGTAATGATCAGTACACTAAGGCGACTTGGTTCCCCAAATTTCGTTCTTCTATGTTGAAGCGTCCGTTTCCAGTAACAGTTTGAATTTTTAGGTTTCACTCTGTTTTCTCCTATATTGATAGATGTGTTTGGAACTCTAAATCCAACACGGTTTGTGCTAGGTTCTTGAAACTTGACACAATAAAGTAGTTTCACGTTCTATCTCTATGTTTTGTTTCCTCTTGATGTAGCCTTAAGCAGTGACTGGCGAGAAACACTTTCATGGAAAGGGGTTGCCAAGCTTCCTAAAATTACGAATCTCCAGAAATCTCAGCAAATATTTTTTCACCCAAACTGGATGATACTTTCAGGTAATGATCAGTACACTAAGGCGACTTGGTTCCCCAAATTTCGTTCTTCTATGTTGAAGCGTTCGTTTCCAGTAACACTTTGAATTTTTAGGTTTCACTCTGTTTTCTCCTATATTGATAGATGTATTCGGAACTCTAAATCCAACAGGGTTTGTGCTAGCTTCTTGAAACTTGACACAATAAAGTAGTTTCACGTTCTATCTCTACGTTTTGTTTCCTCTTGATGTAGCCCTAAGCAGGTACTGGCGGGAAACACTTTCATGGAAAGGGGTTGCCAAGCTTCCTAAAATTACGAATCTCCAGAAATCTCAGCAAATATTTTTTCACCCAAACTGGATGATACTTTCAGGTAATGATCAGTACACTAAGGCGACTTGGTTCCCCAAATTTCGTTCTTCTATGTTGAAGCGTTCGTTTCCAGTAACACTTTGAATTTTTAGGTTTCACTCTGTTTTCTCCTATATTGATAGATGTATTTGGAACTCTAAATCCAACACGGTTTGTGCTGGCTTCTTGAAACATGACACAATAAAGTAGTTTCACATTCTATCTCTATGTTTTGTTTCCTCTTGATGTAGCCCAATGCAGTGACTGGCGAGAAACACTTTCATGGAAAGGGGTTGCCAAGCTTCCCAAAATTACGAATCTCCAGAAATCTCAGCAAATATTTTTTCACCCAAACTGGATGATACTTTCAGGTAATGATCAGTACACTAAGGCGACTTGGTTCCCCAAATTTCGTTCTTCTATGTTGAAGTGTTCGTTTCCAGTAACAGTTTGAATTTTTAGGTTTCACTCTGTTTTCTCCTATATTGATAGATGTATTTGGAACTCTAAATCCAACACGGTTTGTGCTAGCTTCTTGAAACATGACACAATAAAGTAGTTTCACGTTCTATCTCTATGTTTTGTTTCCTCTTGATGTAGCCCAATGCAGTGACTGGCGAGAAACACTTTCATGGAAAGGGGATGCCAGGCTTCCCAAAATTACGAATCTCCAGAAATCTCAGCAAATATTTTTTCACCCAAACTGGATGATACTTTCAGGTAATGATCAGTACACTAAGGCGACTTGGTTCCCCAAATTTCGTTCTTCTATGTTGAAGCGTCCGTTTCCAGTAACAGTTTGAATTTTTAGGTTTCACTCTGTTTTCTCCTATATTGATAGATGTGTTTGGAACTCTAAATCCAACACGGTTTGTGCTAGGTTCTTGAAACTTGACACAATAAAGTAGTTTCACGTTCTATCTCTATGTTTTGTTTCCTCTTGATGTAGCCTTAAGCAGTGACTGGCGAGAAACACTTTCATGGAAAGGGGTTGCCAAGCTTCCTAAAATTACGAATCTCCAGAAATCTCAGCAAATATTTTTTCACCCAAACTGGATGATACTTTCAGGTAATGATCAGTACACTAAGGCGACTTGGTTCCCCAAATTTCGTTCTTCTATGTTGAAGCGTTCGTTTCCAGTAACACTTTGAATTTTTAGGTTTCACTCTGTTTTCTCCTATATTGATAGATGTATTCGGAACTCTAAATCCAACAGGGTTTGTGCTAGCTTCTTGAAACTTGACACAATAAAGTAGTTTCACGTTCTATCTCTACGTTTTGTTTCCTCTTGATGTAGCCCTAAGCAGTAACTGGCGAGAAACACTTTCATGGAAAGGGGTTGCCAAGCTTCCTAAAATTACGAATCTCCAGAAATCTCAGCAAATATTTTTTCACCCAAACTGAATGATACTTTCAGGTAATGATCAGTACACTAAGGCGACTTGGTTCCCCAAATTTCGTTCTTCTATGTTGAAGCGTTCGTTTGCAGTAACACTTTGAATTTTTAGGTTTCACTCTGTTTTCTCCTATATTGATAGATGTATTTGGAACTCTAAATCCAACACGGTTTGTGCTAGCTTCTTGAAACTTGACAAAATAAAGTAGTTTCACGTTCTATCTCTATGTTTTGTTTCCTCTTGATGTAGCCTTAAGCAGTGACTGGCGAGAAACACTTTCATGGAAAGGGGATGCCAAGCTTCCTAAAATTACGAATCTCCAGAAATCTCAGCAAATATTTTTTCACCCAAACTGGATGATACTTTCAGGTAATGATCAGTACACTAAGGCGACTTGGTTCCCCAAATTTCGTTCTTCTATGTTGAAGCGTTCGTTTGCAGTAACAGTTTGAATTTTTAGGTTTCACTCTGTTTTCTCCTATATTGATAGATGTATTTGGAACTCTAAATCCAACACGGTTTGTGCTGGCTTCTTGAAACATGACACAATAAAGTAGTTTCACGTTCTATCTCTATGTTTTGTTTCCTCTTGATATAGCCCAATGCAGTGACTGGCGAGAAACACTTTCATGGAAAGGGGTTGCCAGGCTTCCCAAAATTACGAATCTCCAGAAATCTCAGCAAATATTTTTTCACCCAAACTGGATGATACTTTCAGGTAATGATCAGTACACTAAGGCGACTTGGTTCCCCAAATTTCGTTCTTCTATGTTGAAGCGTTCGTTTCCAGTAACAGTTTGAATTTTTAGGTTTCACTCTGTTTTCTCCTATATTGATAGATGTATTTGGAACTCTAAATCCAACACGGTTTGTGCTAGCTTCTTGAAACATGACACAATAAAGTAGTTTCACGTTCTATCTCTACGTTTTGTTTCCTCTTGATGTAGCCCAATGCAGTGACTGGCGAGAAACACTTTCATGGAAAGGGGTTGCCAGGCTTCCCAAAATTACGAATCTCCAGAAATCTCAGCAAATATTTTTTCACCCAAACTGGATGATACTTTCAGGTAATGATCAGTACACTAAGGCGACTTGGTTCCCCAAATTTCGTTCTTCTATGTTGAAGCGTTCGTTTCCAGTAACAGTTTGAATTTTTAGGTTTCACTCTGTTTTCTCCTATATTGATAGATGTGTTTGGAACTCTAAATCCAACACGGTTTGTGCTAGGTTCTTGAAACTTGACACAATAAAGTAGTTTCACGTTCTATCTCTATGTTTTGTTTCCTCTTGATGTAGCCTTAAGCAGTGACTGGCGAGAAACACTTTCATGGAAAGGGGTTGCCAAGCTTCCTAAAATTACGAATCTCCAGAAATCTCAGCAAATATTTTTTCACCCAAACTGGATGATACTTTCAGGTAATGATCAGTACACTAAGGCGACTTGGTTCCCCAAATTTCGTTCTTCTATGTTGAAGCGTTCGTTTCCAGTAACACTTTGAATTTTTAGGTTTCACTCTGTTTTCTCCTATATTGATAGATGTATTCGGAACTCTAAATCCAACAGGGTTTGTGCTAGCTTCTTGAAACTTGACACAATAAAGTAGTTTCACGTTCTATCTCTACGTTTTGTTTCCTCTTGATGTAGCCCTAAGCAGTAACTGGCGAGAAACTCTTTAATGGAAAGGGGTTGCCAAGCTTCCTAAAATTACGAATCTCCAGAAATCTCAGCAAATATTTTTTCACCCAAACTGAATGATACTTTCAGGTAATGATCAGTACACTAAGGCGACTTGGTTCCCCAAATTTCGTTCTTCTATGTTGAAGCGTTCGTTTCCAGTAACAGTTTGAATTTTTAGGTTTCACTCTGTTTTCTCCTATATTGATAGATGTATTTGGAACTCTAAAACCAACACGGTTTGTGCTAGCTTCTTGAAACTTGACACAATAAAGTAGTTTCACGTTCTATCTCTATGTTTTGTTTCCTCTTGATGTAGCCCTAAGCAGTGACTGGCGAGAAACACTTTCATGGAAAGGGGTTGCCAGGCTTCCCAAAATTACGAATCTCCAGAAATCTCAGCAAATATTTTTTCACCCAAACTGGATGATACTTTCAGGTAATGATCAGTACACTAAGGCGACTTGGTTCCCCAAATTTCGTTCTTCTATGTTGAAGCGTTCGTTTCCAGTAACAGTTTGAATTTTTAGGTTTCACTCTGTTTTCTCCTATATTGATAGATGTATTTGGAACTCTAAATCCAACACGGTTTGTGCTAGCTTCTTGAAACTTGACAAAATAAAGTAGTTTAACGTTCTATCTCTATGTTTTGTTTCCTCTTGATGTAGCCTTAAGCAGTGACTGGCGAGAAACACTTTCATGGAAAGGGGATGCCAAGCTTCCTAAAATTACGAATCTCCAGAAATCTCAGCAAATATTTTTTCACCCAAACTGGATGATACTTTCAGGTAATGATCAGTACACTAAGGCGACTTGGTTCCCCAAATTTCGTTCTTCTATGTTGAAGCGTTCGTTTCCAGTAACAGTTTGAATTTTTAGGTTTCATTCTGTTTTCTCCTATATTGATAGATGTATTTGGAACACTAAATCCAACACGGTTTGTGCTAGCTTCTTGAAACTTGACACAATAAAGTAGTTTCACGTTCTATCTCTACGTTTTGTTTCCTCTTGATGTAGCCCTAAGCAGTTACTGGCGGGAAACACTTTCATGGAAAGGGGTTGCCAAGCTTCCTAAAATTACGAATCTCCAGAAATCTCAGCAAATATTTTTTCACCCAAACTGGATGATACTTTCAGGTAATGGTCAGTACACTAAGGCGACTTGGTTCCCCAAATTTCGTTCTTCTATGTTGAAGCGTTCGTTTCCAGTAACACTTTGAATTTTTAGGTTTCACTCTGTTTTCTCCTATATTGATAGATGTATTTGGAACTCTAAATCCAACACGGTTTGTGCTGGCTTCTTGAAACATGACACAATAAAGTAGTTTCACGTTCTATCTCTATGTTTTGTTTCCTCTTGATGTAGCCCAATGCAGTGACTGGCGAGAAACACTTTCATGGAAAGGGGTTGCCAGGCTTCCCAAAATTACGAATCTCCAGAAATCTCAGCAAATATTTTTTCACCCAAACTGGATGATACTTTCAGGTAATGATCAGTACACTAAGGCGACTTGGTTCCCCAAATTTCGTTCTTCTATGTTGAAGCGTTCGTTTCCAGTAACAGTTTGAATTTTTAGGTTTCACTCTGTTTTCTCCTATATTGATAGATGTATTTGGAACTCTAAATCCAACACGGTTTGTGCTAGCTTCTTGAAACATGACACAATAAAGTAGTTTCACGTTCTATCTCTACGTTTTGTTTCCTCTTGATGTAGCTCAATGCAGTGACTGGCGAGAAACACTTTCATGGAAAGGGGTTGCCAGGCTTCCCAAAATTACGAATCTCCAGAAATCTCAGCAAACATTTTTTCACCCAAACTGGATGATACTTTCAGGTAATGATCAGTACACTAAGGCGACTTGGTTCCCCAAATTTCGTTCTTCTATGTTGAAGCGTTCGTTTCCAGTAACAGTTTGAATTTTTAGGTTTCACTCTGTTTTCTCCTATATTGATAGATGTGTTTGGAACTCTAAATCCAACACGGTTTGTGCTAGGTTCTTGAAACTTGACACAATAAAGTAGTTTCACGTTCTATCTCTATGTTTTGTTTCCTCTTGATGTAGCCTTAAGCAGTGACTGGCGAGAAACACTTTCATGGAAAGGGGTTGCCAAGCTTCCTAAAATTACGAATCTCCAGAAATCTCAGCAAATATTTTTTCACCCAAACTGGATGATACTTTCAGGTAATGATCAGTACACTAAGGCGACTTGGTTCCCCAAATTTCGTTCTTCTATGTTGAAGCGTTCGTTTCCAGTAACACTTTGAATTTTTAGGTTTCACTCTGTTTTCTCCTATATTGATAGATGTATTTGGAACTCTAAATCCAACAGTGTTTGTGCTAGCTTCTTGAAACTTGACACAATAAAGTAGTTTCACGTTCTATCTCTACGTTTTGTTTCCTCTTGATGTAGCCCTAAGCAGTAACTGGCGAGAAACACTTTCATGGAAAGGGGTTGCCAAGCTTCCTAAAATTACGAATCTCCAGAAATCTCAGCAAATATTTTTTCACCCAAACTGGATGATACTTTCAGGTAATGATCAGTACACTAAGGCGACTTGGTTCCCCAAATTTCGTTCTTCTATGTTGAAGCGTTCGTTTCCAGTAACAGTTTGAATTTTTAGGTTTCACTCTGTTTTCTCCTATATTGATAGATGTATTTAGAACTCTAAATCCAACACGGTTTGTGCTAGCTTCTTGAAACTTGACACAATAAAGTAGTTTCACGTTCTATCTCTATGTTTTGTTTCCTCTTGATGTAGCCTTAAGCAGTGACTGGCGAGAAACACTTTCATGGAAAGGGGATGCCGAGCTTCCTAAAATTACGAATCTCCAGAAATCTCAGCAAATATTTTTTCACCCAAACTGGATGATACTTTCAGGT
Organism: Spermophilus citellus; assembly: GCF_964194105.1. NCBI lineage: Eukaryota > Metazoa > Chordata > Mammalia > Rodentia > Sciuridae > Spermophilus > Spermophilus citellus. The sequence continues at coordinate 9,605,429 of NC_138192.1, read as the reverse complement.
AATGATCAGTACACTAAGGCGACTTGGTTCCCCAAATTTCGTTCTTCTATGTTGAAGCGTTCGTTTCCAGTAACACTTTGAATTTTTAGGTTTCACTCTGTTTTCTCCTATATTGATAGATGTATTTGGAACTCTAAATCCAACAGTGTTTGTGCTAGCTTCTTGAAACTTGACACAATAAAGTAGTTTCACGTTCTATCTCTACGTTTTGTTTCCTCTTGATGTAGCCCTAAGCAGTAACTGGCGAGAAACACTTTCATGGAAAGGGGTTGCCAAGCTTCCTAAAATTACGAATCTCCAGAAATCTCAGCAAATATTTTTTCTCCCAAACTGAATGATACTTTCAGGTAATGATCAGTACACTAAGGCGACTTGGTTCCCCAAATTTCGTTCTTCTATGTTGAAGCGTTCGTTTCCAGTAACACTTTGAATTTTTAGGTTTCACTCTGTTTTCTCCTATATTGATAGATGTATTTGGAACTCTAAATCCAACAGTGTTTGTGCTAGCTTCTTGAAACATGACACAATAAAGTAGTTTCACATTCTATCTCTATGTTTTGTTTCCTCTTGATGTAGCCCAATGCAGTGACTGGCGAGAAACACTTTCATGGAAAGGGGTTGCCAAGCTTCCCAAAATTACGAATCTCCAGAAATCTCAGCAAATATTTTTTCACCCAAACTGGATGATACTTTCAGGTAATGATCAGTACACTAAGGCGACTTGGTTCCCCAAATTTCGTTCTTCTATGTTGAAGCGTTCGTTTCCAGTAACAGTTTGAATTTTTAGGTTTCACTCTGTTTTCTCCTATATTGATAGATGTATTTGGAACTCTAAATCCAACACGGTTTGTGCTAGCTTCTTGAAACATGACACAATAAAGTAGTTTCACGTTCTATCTCTATGTTTTGTTTCCTCTTGATGTAGCCCAATGCAGTGACTGGCGAGAAACACTTTCATGGAAAGGGGATGCCAGGCTTCCCAAAATTACGAATCTCCAGAAATCTCAGCAAATATTTTTTCACCCAAACTGGATGATACTTTCAGGTAATGATCAGTACACTAAGGCGACTTGGTTCCCCAAATTTCGTTCTTCTATGTTGAAGCGTTCGTTTCCAGTAACAGTTTGAATTTTTAGGTTTCACTCTGTTTTCTCTTATATTGATAGATGTGTTTGGAACTCTAAATCCAACACGGTTTGTGCTAGGTTCTTGAAACTTGACACAATAAAGTAGTTTCACGTTCTATCTCTATGTTTTGTTTCCTCTTGATGTAGCCTTAAGCAGTGACTGGCGAGAAACACTTTCATGGAAAGGGGTTGCCAAGCTTCCTAAAATTACGAATCTCCAGAAATCTCAGCAAATATTTTTTCACCCAAACTGGATGATACTTTCAGGTAATGATCAGTACACTAAGGCGACTTGGTTCCCCAAATTTCGTTCTTCTATGTTGAAGCGTTCGTTTCCAGTAACACTTTGAATTTTTAGGTTTCACTCTGTTTTCTCCTATATTGATAGATGTTTTCGGAACTCTAAATCCAACAGGGTTTGTGCTAGCTTCTTGAAACTTGACACAATAAAGTAGTTTCACGTTCTATCTCTACGTTTTGTTTCCTCTTGATGTAGCCCTAAGCAGTGACTGGCGAGAAACACTTTCATGGAAAGGGGTTGCCAGGCTTCCCAAAATTACGAATCTCCAGAAATCTCAGCAAATATTTTTTCACCCAAACTGGATGATACTTTCAGGTAATGATCAGTACACTAAGGCGACTTGGTTCCCCAAATTTCGTTCTTCTATGTTGAAGCGTTCGTTTCCAGTAACAGTTTGAATTTTTAGGTTTCACTCTGTTTTCTCCTATATTGATAGATGTATTTGGAACTCTAAATCCAACATGGTTTGTGCTAGCTTCTTGAAACTTGACACAATAAAGTAGTTTCACGTTCTATCTCTATGTTTTGTTTCCTCTTGATGTAGCCTTAAGCAGTGACTGGCGAGAAACACTTTCATGGAAAGGGGATGCCAAGCTTCCTAAAATTACGAATCTCCAGAAATCTCAGCAAATATTTTTTCACCCAAACTGGATGATACTTTCAGGTAATGATCAGTACACTAAGGCGACTTGGTTCCCCAAATTTCGTTCTTCTATGTTGAAGCGTTCGTTTCCAGTAACAGTTTGAATTTTTAGGTTTCATTCTGTTTTCTCCTATATTGATAGATGTATTTGGAACACTAAATCCAACACGGTTTGTGCTAGCTTCTTGAAACTTGACACAATAAAGTAGTTTCACGTTCTATCTCTACGTTTTGTTTCCTCTTGATGTAGCCCTAAGCAGTTACTGGCGGGAAACACTTTCATGGAAAGGGGTTGCCAAGCTTCCTAAAATTACGAATCTCCAGAAATCTCAGCAAATATTTTTTCACCCAAACTGGATGATACTTTCAGGTAATGATCAGTACACTAAGGCGACTTGGTTCCCCAAATTTCGTTCTTCTATGTTGAAGCGTTCGTTTGCAGTAACACTTTGAATTTTTAGGTTTCACTCTGTTTTCTCCTATATTGATAGATGTATTTGGAACTCTAAATCCAACACGGTTTGTGCTAGCTTCTTGAAACTTGACACAATAAAGTAGTTCCATGTTCTATCTCTATGTTTTGTTTCCTCTTGATGTAGCCCTAAGCAGTGACTGGCGAGAAACACTTTTATGGAAAGGGGTTGCCAGGCTTCCCAAAATTACGAATCTCCAGAAATCTCAGCAAATATTTTTTCACCCAAACTGGATGATACTTTCAGGTAATGATCAGTACACTAAGGCGACTTGGTTCCCCAAATTTCGTTCTTCTATGTTGAAGCGTTCGTTTCCAGTAACAGTTTGAATTTTTAGGTTTCACTCTGTTTTCTCCTATATTGATAGATGTATTTGGAACTCTAAATCCAACACGGTTTGTGCTAGCTTCTTGAAACTTGACACAATAAAGTAGTTTAACGTTCTATCTCTATGTTTTGTTTCCTCTTGATGTAGCCTTAAGCAGTGACTGGCGAGAAACACTTTCATGGAAAGGGGATGCCAAGCTTCCTAAAATTACGAATCTCCAGAAATCTCAGCAAATATTTTTTCACCCAAACTGGATGATACTTTCAGGTAATGATCAGTACACTAAGGCGACTTGGTTCCCCAAATTTCGTTCTTCTATGTTGAAGCGTTCGTTTCCAGTAACACTTTGAATTTTTAGGTTTCATTCTGTTTTCTCCTATATTGATAGATGTATTTGGAACACTAAATCCAACACGGTTTGTGCTAGCTTCTTGAAACTTGACACAATAAAGTAGTTTCACGTTCTATCTCTACGTTTTGTTTCCTCTTGATGTAGCCCTAAGCAGTTACTGGCGGGAAACACTTTCATGGAAAGGGGTTGCCAAGCTTCCTAAAATTACGAATCTCCAGAAATCTCAGCAAATATTTTTTCACCCAAACTGGATGATACTTTCAGGTAATGATCAGTACATTAAGGCGACTTGGTTCCCCAAATTTCGTTCTTCTATGTTGAAGCGTTCGTTTCCAGTAACACTTTGAATTTTTAGGTTTCACTCTGTTTTCTCCTATATTGATAGATGTATTTGGAACTCTAAATCCAACACGGTTTGTGCTGGCTTCTTGAAACATGACACAATAAAGTAGTTTCACGTTCTATCTCTATGTTTTGTTTCCTCTTGATGTAGCCCAATGCAGTGACTGGCGAGAAACACTTTCATGGAAAGGGGTTGCCAGGCTTCCCAAAATTACGAATCTCCAGAAATCTCAGCAAATATTTTTTCACCCAAACTGGATGATACTTTCAGGTAATGATCAGTAAACTAAGGCGACTTGGTTCCCCAAATTTCGTTCTTCTATGTTGAAGCGTTCGTTTCCAGTAACAGTTTGAATTTTTAGGTTTCACTCTGTTTTCTCCTATATTGATAGATGTATTTGGAACTCTAAATCCAACACGGTTTGTGCTAGCTTCTTGAAACATGACACAATAAAGTAGTTTCACGTTCTATCTCTACGTTTTGTTTCCTCTTGATGTAGCCCAATGCAGTGACTGGCGAGAAACACTTTCATGGAAAGGGGTTGCCAGGCTTCCCAAAATTACGAATCTCCAGAAATCTCAGCAAATATTTTTTCACCCAAACTGGATGATACTTTCAGGTAATGATCAGTACACTAAGGCGACTTGGTTCCCCAAATTTCGTTCTTCTATGTTGAAGCGTTCGTTTCCAGTAACAGTTTGAATTTTTAGGTTTCACTCTGTTTTCTCCTATATTGATAGATGTGTTTGGAACTCTAAATCCAACACGGTTTGTGCTAGGTTCTTGAAACTTGACACAATAAAGTAGTTTCACGTTCTATCTCTATGTTTTGTTTCCTCTTGATGTAGCCTTAAGCAGTGACTGGCGAGAAACACTTTCATGGAAAGGGGTTGCCAAGCTTCCTAAAATTACGAATCTCCAGAAATCTCAGCAAATATTTTTTCACCCAAACTGGATGATACTTTCAGGTAATGATCAGTACACTAAGGCGACTTGGTTCCCCAAATTTCGTTCTTCTATGTTGAAGCGTTCGTTTCCAGTAACACTTTGAATTTTTAGGTTTCACTCTGTTTTCTCCTATATTGATAGATGTCTTTGGAACTCTAAATCCAACAGTGTTTGTGCTAGCTTCTTGAAACTTGACACAATAAAGTAGTTTCACGTTCTATCTCTACGTTTTGTTTCCTCTTGATGTAGCCCTAAGCAGTAACTGGCGAGAAACACTTTCATGGAAAGGGGTTGCCAAGCTTCCTAAAATTACGAATCTCCAGAAATCTCAGCAAATATTTTTTCACCCAAACTGAATGATACTTTCAGGTAATGATCAGTACACTAAGGCGACTTGGTTCCCCAAATTTCGTTCTTCTATGTTGAAGCGTTCGTTTGCAGTAACACTTTGAATTTTTAGGTTTCACTGTGTTTTCTCCTATATTGATAGATGTATTTGGAACTCTAAATCCAACACGGTTTGTGCTAGCTTCTTGAAACATGACACAATAAAGTAGTTTCACGTTCTATCTCTATGTTTTGTTTCCTCTTGATGTAGCCCAATGCAGTGACTGGCGAGAAACACTTTCATGGAAAGGGGTTGCCAGGCTTCCCAAAATTACGAATCTCCAGAAATCTCAGCAAATATTTTTTCACCCAAACTGGATGATACTTTCAGGTAATGATCAGTACACTAAGGCGACTTGGTTCCCCAAATTTCGTTCTTCTATGTTGAAGCGTTCGTTTCCAGTAACAGTTTGAATTTTTAGGTTTCACTCTGTTTTCTCCTATATTGATAGATGTGTTTGGAACTCTAAATCCAACACGGTTTGTGCTAGGTTCTTGAAACTTGACACAATAAAGTAGTTTCACGTTCTATCTCTATGTTTTGTTTCCTCTTGATGTAGCCTTAAGCAGTGACTGGCGAGAAACACTTTCATGGAAAGGGGTTGCCAAGCTTCCTAAAATTACGAATCTCCAGAAATCTCAGCAAATATTTTTTCACCCAAACTGGATGATACTTTCAGGTAATGATCAGTACACTAAGGCGACTTGGTTCCCCAAATTTCGTTCTTCTATGTTGAAGCGTTCGTTTCCAGTAACACTTTGAATTTTTAGGTTTCACTCTGTTTTCTCCTATATTGATAGATGTATTTGGAACTCTAAATCCAACAGGGTTTGTGCTAGCTTCTTGAAACTTGACACAATAAAGTAGTTTCACGTTCTATCTCTACGTTTTGTTTCCTCTTGATGTAGCCCTAAGCAGTAACTGGCGAGAAACACTTTCATGGAAAGGGGTTGCCAAGCTTCCTAAAATTACGAATCTCCAGAAATCTCAGCAAATATTTTTTCACCCAAACTGGATGATACTTTCAGGTAATGATCAGTACACTAAGGCGACTTGGTTCCACAAATTTCATTCTTCTATGTTGAAGCGTTCGTTTCCAGTAACAGTTTGAATTTTTAGGTTTCACTCTGTTTTCTCCTATATTGATAGATGTATTTGGAACTCTAAATCCAACACGGTTTGAGCTAGCTTCTTGAAACTTGACACAATAAAGTAGTTTCACGTTCTATCTCTATGTTTTGTTTCCTCTTGATGTAGCCTTAAGCAGTGACTGGCGAGAAACACTTTCATGGAAAGGGGTTGCCAAGCTTCCTAAAATTACGAATCTCCAGAAATCTCAGCAAATATTTTTTCACCCAAACTGAATGATACTTTCAGGTAATGATCAGTACACTAAGGCGACTTGGTTCCCCAAATTTCGTTCTTCTATGTTGAAGCGTTCGTTTCCAGTAACAGTTTGAATTTTTAGGTTTCACTCTGTTTTCTCCTATATTGATAGATGTATTTGGAACTCTAAATCCAACAGGGTTTGTGCTAGCTTCTTGAAACTTGACACAATAAAGTAGTTTCACGTTCTATCTCTACGTTTTGTTTCCTCTTGATGTAGCCCTAAGCAGTTACTGGCGGGAAACACTTTCATGGAAAGGGGTTGCCAAGCTTCCTAAAATTACGAATCTCCAGAAATCTCAGCAAATATTTTTTCACCCAAACTGGATGATACTTTCAGGTAATGATCAGTACCCTAAGGCGACTTGGTTCCCCAAATTTTGTTCTTCTATGTTGAAGCGTTCGTTTGCAGTAACACTTTGAATTTTTAGGTTTCACTCTGTTTTCTCCTATATTGATAGATGTATTTGGAACTCTAAATTCAACACGGTTTGTGCTAGCTTCTTGAAACTTGACAGAATAAAGTAGTTTCACGTTCTATCTCTATGTTTTGTTTCCTCTTGATGTAGCCCTAAGCAGTGACTGGCGAGAAACACTTTCATGGAAAGGGGTTGCCAGGCTTCCCAAAATTACGAATCTCCAGAAATCTCAGCAAATATTTTTTCACCCAAACTGGATGATACTTTCAGGTAATGATCAGTACACTAAGGCGACTTGGTTCCCCAAATTTCGTTCTTCTATGTTGAAGCGTTCGTTTCCAGTAACACTTTGAATTTTTAGGTTTCACTCTGTTTTCTCCTATATTGATAGATGTATTTGGAACTCTAAATCCAACACGGTTTGTGCTAGCTTCTTGAAACTTGACACAATAAAGTAGTTTCACGTTCTATCTCTACGTTTTGTTTCCTCTTGATGTAGCCCTAAGCAGTTACTGGCGGGAAACACTTTCATGGAAAGGGGTTGCCAAGCTTCCTAAAATTACGAATCTCCAGAAATCTCAGCAAATATTTTTTCACCCAAACTGGATGATACTTTCAGGTAATGATCAGTACACTAAGGCGACTTGGTTCCCCAAATTTCGTTCTTCTATGTTGAAGCGTTCGTTTCCAGTAACAGTTTGAATTTTTAGGTTTCACTCTGTTTTCTCCTATATTGATAGATGTATTTGGAACTCTAAATCCAACACGGTTTGTGCTGGCTTCTTGAAACATGACACAATAAAGTAGTTTCACATTCTATCTCTATGTTTTGTTTCCTCTTGATGTAGTCCAATGCAGTGACTGGCGAGAAACACTTTCATGGAAAGGGGTTGCCAAGCTTCCCAAAATTACGAATCTCCAGAAATCTCAGCAAATATTTTTTCACCCAAACTGGATGATACTTTCAGGTAATGATCAGTACACTAAGGCGACTTGGTTCCCCAAATTTCGTTCTTCTATGTTGAAGCGTTCGTTTCCAGTAACAGTTTGAATTTTTAGGTTTCACTCTGTTTTCTCCTATATTGATAGATGTATTTGGACCTCTAAATCCAACACGGTTTGTGCTAGCTTCTTGAAACATGACACAATAAAGTAGTTTCACGTTCTATCTCTATGTTTTGTTTCCTCTTGATGTAGCCCAATGCAGTGACTGGCGAGAAACACTTTCATGGAAAGGGGTTGCCAGGCTTCCCAAAATTACGAATCTCCAGAAATCTCAGCAAATATTTTTTCACCCAAACTGGATGATACTTTCAGGTAATGATCAGTACACTAAGGCGACTTGGTTCCCCAAATTTCGTTCTTCTATGTTGAAGCGTTCGTTTCCAGTAACACTTTGAATTTTTAGGTTTCACTCTGTTTTCTCCTATATTGATAGATGTGTTTGGAACTCTAAATCCAACACGGTTTGTGCTAGGTTCTTGAAACTTGACACAATAAAGTAGTTTCACGTTCTATCTCTATGTTTTGTTTCCTCTTGATGTAGCCTTAAGCAGTGACTGGCGAGAAACACTTTCATGGAAAGGGGTTGCCAAGCTTCCTAAAATTACGAATCTCCAGAAATCTCAGCAAATATTTTTTCACCCAAACTGGATGATACTTTCAGGTAATGATCAGTACACTAAGGCGACTTGGTTCCCCAAATTTCGTTCTTCTATGTTGAAGCGTTCGTTTCCAGGAACACTTTGAATTTTTAGGTTTCACTCTGTTTTCTCCTATATTGATAGATGTATTCGGAACTCTAAATCCAACAGGGTTTGTGCTAGCTTCTTGAAACTTGACACAATAAAGTAGTTTCACGTTCTATCTCTACGTTTTGTTTCCTCTTGATGTAGCCCTAAGCAGTAACTGGCGAGAAACACTTTCATGGAAAGGGGTTGCCAAGCTTCCTAAAATTACGAATCTCCAGAAATCTCAGCAAATATTTTTTCACCCAAACTGGATGATACTTTCAGGTAATGATCAGTACACTAAGGCGACTTGGTTCCACAAATTTCATTCTTCTATGTTGAAGCGTTCGTTTCCAGGAACAGTTTGAATTTTTAGGTTTCACTCTGTTTTCTCCTATATTGATAGATGTATTTGGAACTCTAAATCCAACACGGTTTGTGCTAGCTTCTTGAAACTTGACACAATAAAGTAGTTTCACGTTCTATCTCTATGTTTTGTTTCCTCTTGATGTAGCCTTAAGCAGTGACTGGCGAGAAACACTTTCATGGAAAGGGGTTGCCAAGCTTCCTAAAATTACGAATCTCCAGAAATCTCAGCAAATATTTTTTCACCCAAACTGAATGATACTTTCAGGTAATGATCAGTACACTAAGGCGACTTGGTTCCCCAAATTTCGTTCTTCTATGTTGAAGCGTTCGTTTCCAGTAACAGTTTGAATTTTTAGGTTTCACTCTGTTTTCTCCTATATTGATAGATGTATTTGGAACTCTAAATCCAACAGGGTTTGTGCTAGCTTCTTGAAACTTGACACAATAAAGTAGTTTCACGTTCTATCTCTACGTTTTGTTTCCTCTTGATGTAGCCCTAAGCAGTTACTGGCGGGAAACACTTTCATGGAAAGGGGTTGCCAAGCTTCCTAAAATTACGAATCTCCAGAAATCTCAGCAAATATTTTTTCACCCAAACTGGATGATACTTTCAGGTAATGATCAGTACCCTAAGGCGACTTGGTTCCCCAAATTTTGTTCTTCTATGTTGAAGCGTTCGTTTGCAGTAACACTTTGAATTTTTAGGTTTCACTCTGTTTTCTCCTATATTGATAGATGTATTTGGAACTCTAAATCCAACACGGTTTGTGCTAGCTTCTTGAAACTTGACAGAATAAAGTAGTTTCACGTTCTATCTCTATGTTTTGTTTCCTCTTGATGTAGCCCTAAGCAGTGACTGGCGAGAAACACTTTCATGGAAAGGGGTTGCCAGGCTTCCCAAAATTACGAATCTCCAGAAATCTCAGCAAATATTTTTTCACCCAAACTGGATGATACTTTCAGGTAATGATCAGTACACTAAGGCAACTTGGTTCCCCAAATTTCGTTCTTCTATGTTGAAGCGTTCGTTTCCAGTAACACTTTGAATTTTTAGGTTTCACTCTGTTTTCTCCTATATTGATAGATGTATTTGGAACTCTAAATCCAACACGGTTTGTGCTAGCTTCTTGAAACTTGACACAATAAAGTAGTTTCACGTTCTATCTCTACGTTTTGTTTCCTCTTGATGTAGCCCTAAGCAGTTACTGGCGGGAAACACTTTCATGGAAAGGGGTTGCCAAGCTTCCTAAAATTACGAATCTCCAGAAATCTCAGCAAATATTTTTTCACCCAAACTGGATGATACTTTCAGGTAATGATCAGTACACTAAGGCGACTTGGTTCCCCAAATTTCGTTCTTCTATGTTGAAGCGTTCGTTTCCAGTAACAGTTTGAATTTTTAGGTTTCACTCTGTTTTCTCCTATATTGATAGATGTATTTGGAACTCTAAATCCAACACGGTTTGTGCTGGCTTCTTGAAACATGACACAATAAAGTAGTTTCACATTCTATCTCTATGTTTTGTTTCCTCTTGATGTAGTCCAATGCAGTGACTGGCGAGAATCACTTTCATGGAAAGGGGTTGCCAAGCTTCCCAAAATTACGAATCTCCAGAAATCTCAGCAAATATTTCTTCACCCAAACTGGATGATACTTTCAGGTAATGATCAGTACACTAAGGCGACTTGGTTCCCCAAATTTCGTTCTTCTATGTTGAAGCGTTCGTTTCCAGTAACAGTTTGAATTTTTAGGTTTCACTCTGTTTTCTCCTATATTGATAGATGTATTTGGACCTCTAAATCCAACACGGTTTGTGCTAGCTTCTTGAAACATGACACAATAAAGTAGTTTCACGTTCTATCTCTATGTTTTGTTTCCTCTTGATGTAGCCCAATGCAGTGACTGGCGAGAAACACTTTCATGGAAAGGGGTTGCCAGGCTTCCCAAAATTACGAATCTCCAGAAATCTCAGCAAATATTTTTTCACCCAAACTGGATGATACTTTCAGGTAATGATCAGTACACTAAGGCGACTTGGTTCCCCAAATTTCGTTCTTCTATGTTGAAGCGTTCGTTTCCAGTAACACTTTGAATTTTTAGGTTTCACTCTGTTTTCTCCTATATTGATAGATGTGTTTGGAACTCTAAATCCAACACGGTTTGTGCTAGGTTCTTGAAACTTGACACAATAAAGTAGTTTCACGTTCTATCTCTATGTTTTGTTTCCTCTTGATGTAGCCTTAAGCAGTGACTGGCGAGAAACACTTTCATGGAAAGGGGTTGCCAAGCTTCCTAAAATTACGAATCTCCAGAAATCTCAGCAAATATTTTTTCACCCAAACTGGATGATACTTTCAGGTAATGATCAGTACACTAAGGCGACTTGGTTCCCCAAATTTCGTTCTTCTATGTTGAAGCGTTCGTTTCCAGTAACACTTTGAATTTTTAGGTTTCACTCTGTTTTCTCCTATATTGATAGATGTATTTGGAACTCTAAATCCAACAGGGTTTGTGCTAGCTTCTTGAAACTTGACACAATAAAGTAGTTTCACGTTCTATCTCTACGTTTTGTTTCCTCTTGATGTAGCCCTAAGCAGTAACTGGCGAGAAACACTTTCATGGAAAGGGGTTGCCAAGCTTCCTAAAATTACGAATCTCCAGAAATCTCAGCAAATATTTTTTCACCCAAACTGAATGATACTTTCAGGTAATGATCAGTACACTAAGGCGACTTGGTTCCCCAAATTTCGTTCTTCTATGTTGAAGCGTTCGTTTGCAGTAACACTTTGAATTTTTAGGTTTCACTCTGTTTTCTCCTATATTGATAGATGTATTTGGAACTCTAAATCCAACACGGTTTGTGCTAGCTTCTTGAAACTTGACACAATAAAGTAGTTTCACGTTCTATCTCTATGTTTTGTTTCCTCTTGATGTAGCCCTAAGCAGTGACTGGCGAGAAACACTTTCATGGAAAGGGGTTGCCAGGCTTCCCAAAATTACGAATCTCCAGAAATCTCAGCAAATATTTTTTCACCCAAACTGGATGATACTTTCAGGTAATGATCAGTACACTAAGGCGACTTGGTTCCCCAAATTTCGTTCTTCTATGTTGAAGCGTTCGTTTCCAGTAACAGTTTGAATTTTTAGGTTTCACTCTGTTTTCTCCTATATTGATAGATGTATTTGGAACTCTAAATCCAACACGGTTTGTGCTAGCTTCTTGAAACTTGACACAATAAAGTAGTTTCACGTTCTATCTCTATGTTTTGTTTCCTCTTGATGTAGCCTTAAGCAGTGACTGGCGAGAAACACTTTCATGGAAAGGGGTTGCCAAGCTTCCTAAAATTACGAATCTCCAGAAATCTCAGCAAATATTTTTTTACCCAAACTGGATGATACTTTCAGGTAATGATCAGTACACTAAGGCGACTTGGTTCCCCAAATTTCGTTCTTCTATGTTGAAGCGTTCGTTTCCAGTAACAGTTTGAATTTTTAGGTTTCACTCTGTTTTCTCCTATATTGATAGATGTGTTTGGAACTCTAAATCCAACAGGGTTTGTGCTGGCTTCTTGAAACTTGACACAATAAAGTAGTTTCACGTTCTATCTCTACATTTTGTTTCCTCTTGATGTAGCCCTAAGCAGTTACTGGCGGGAAACACTTTCATGGAAAGGGGTTGCCAAGCTTCCTAAAATTACGAATCTCCAGAAATCTCAGCAAATATTTTTTCACCCAAACTGGATGATACTTTCAGGTAATGATCAGTACACTATGGCGACTTGGTTCCCCAAATTTCGTTCTTCTATGTTGAAGCGTTCGTTTCCAGTAACAGTTTGAATTTTTAGGTTTCACTCTGTTTTCTCCTATATTGATAGATGTATTTGGAACTCTAAATCCAACACGGTTTGTGCTAGCTTCTTGAAACTTGACACAATAAAGTAGTTTCACGTTCTATCTCTATGTTTTGTTTCCTCTTGATGTAGCCCTAAGCAGTGACTGGCGAGAAACACTTTCATGGAAAGGGGTTGCCAGGCTTCCCAAAATTACGAATCTCCAGAAATCTCAGCAAATATTTTTTCACCCAAACTGGATGATACTTTCAGGTAATGATCAGTACACTAAGGCGACTTGGTTCCCCAAATTTCGTTCTTCTATGTTGAAGCGTTCGTTTCCAGTAACAGTTTGAATTTTTAGGTTTCACTCTGTTTTCTCCTATATTGATAGATGTATTTGGAACTCTAAATCCAACACGGTTTGTGCTAGCTTCTTGAAACTTGACACAATAAAGTAGTTTCACGTTCTATCTCTACGTTTTGTTTCCTCTTGATGTAGCCTTAAGCAGTGACTGGCGAGAAACACTTTCATGGAAAGGGGTTGCCAAGCTTCCTAAAATTACGAATCTCCAGAAATCTCAGCAAATATTTTTTCACCCAAACTGGATGATACTTTCAGGTAATGATCAGTACACTAAGGCGACTTGGTTCCCCAAATTTCGTTCTTCTATGTTGAAGCGTTCGTTTCCAGTAACAGTTTGAATTTTTAGGTTTCACTCTGTTTTCTCCTATATTGATAGATGTATTTGGAACTCTAAATCCAACAGGGTTTGTGCTAGCTTCTTGAAACTTGACACAATAAAGTAGTTTCACGTTCTATCTCTATGTTTTGTTTCCTCTTGATGTAGCCCTAAGCAGTGACTGGCGAGAAACACTTTCATGGATAGGGGTTGCCAGGCTTCCCAAAATTACGAATCTCCAGAAATCTCAGCAAATATTTTTTCACCCAAACTGGATGATACTTTCAGGTAATGATCAGTACACTAAGGCGACTTGGTTCCCCAAATTTCGTTCTTCTATGTTGAAGCGTTCGTTTCCAGTAACAGTTTGAATTTTTAGGTTTCACTCTGTTTTCTCCTATATTGATAGATGTATTTGGAACTCTAAATCCAACACGGTTTGTGCTAGCTTCTTGAAACTTGACACAATAAAGTAGTTTCACGTTCTATCTCTACGTTTTGTTTCCTCTTGATGTAGCCCTAAACAGTTACTGGCGGGAAACACTTTCATGGAAAGGGGTTGCCAAGCTTCCTAAAATTACGAATCTCCAGAAATCTCAGCAAATATTTTTTCACCCAAACTGAATGATACTTTCAGGTAATGATCAGTACACTAAGGCGACTTGGTTCCCCAGATTTCGTTCTTCTATGTTGAAGCGTTCGTTTGCAGTAACAGTTTGAATTTTTAGGTTTCACTCTGTTTTCTCCTATATTGATAGATGTATTTGGAACTCTAAATCCAACACGGTTTGTGCTGGCTTCTTGAAACATGACACAATAAAGTAGATTCACGTTCTATCTCTATGTTTTGTTTCCTCTTGATGTAGCCCAATGCAGTGACTGGCGAGAAACACTTTCATGGAAAGGGGTTGCCAGGCTTCCCAAAATTACGAATCTACAGAAATCTCAGCAAATATTTTTTCACCCAAACTGGATGATACTTTCAGGTAATGATCAGTACACTAAGGTGACTTGGTTCCCCAAATTTCGTTCTTCTATGTTGAAGCGTTCGTTTCCAGTAACAGTTTGAATTTTTAGGTTTCACTCTGTTTTCTCCTATATTGATAGATGTATTTGGAACTCTAAATTCAACACGGTTTGTGCTAGCTTCTTGAAACTTGACACAATAAAGTAGTTTCACGTTCTATCTCTATGTTTTGTTTCCTCTTGATGTAGCCTTAAGCAGTGACTGGCGAGAAACACTTTCATGGAAAGGGGTTGCCCAGCTTCCTAAAATTACGAATCTCCAGAAATCTCAGCAAATATTTTTTCACCCAAACTGGATGATACTTTCAGGTAATGATCAGTACACTAAGGCGACTTGGTTCCCCAAATTTCGTTCTTCTATGTTGAAGCGTTCGTTTCCAGTAACAGTTTGAATTTTTAGGTTTCACTCTGTTTTCTCCTATATTGATAGATGTATTTGGAACTCTAAATCCAACACGGTTTGTGCTAGCTTCTTGAAACTTGACACAATAAAGTAGTTTCACGTTCTCTCTCTATGTTTTGTTTCCTCTTGATGTAGCCCTAAGCAGTGACTGGCGAGAAACACTTTCATGGAAAGGGGTTGCCAGGCTTCCCAAAATTACGAATCTCCAGAAATCTCAGCAAATATTTTTTCACCCAAACTGGATGATACTTTCAGGTAATGATCAGTACACTAATGCGACTTGGTTCCCCAAATTTCGTTCTTCTATGTTGAAGCGTTCGTTTCCAGTAACAGTTTGAATTTTTAGGTTTCACTCTGTTTTCTCCTATATTGATAGATGTATTTGGAACTCTAAATCCAACAGGGTTTGTGCTAGCTTCTTGAAACTTGACGCAATAAAGCAGTTTCACGTTGTATCTCTATGTTTTGTTTCCTCTTGATGTAGCCTTAAGCAGTGACTGGCGAGAAACACTTTCATGGAAAGGGGTTGCCAAGCTTCCTAAAATTACGAATCTCCAGAAATCTCAGCAAATATTTTTTCACCCAAACTGGATGATACTTTCAGGTAATGATCAGTACACTAAGGCGACTTGGTTCCCCAAATTTCGTTCTTCTATGTTGAAGCGTTCGTTTCCAGTAACAGTTTGAATTTTTAGGTTTCACTCTGTTTTCTCCTATATTGATAGATGTATTTGGAACTCTAAATCCAACACGGTTTGTGCTAGCTTCTTGAAACTTGACACAATAAAGTAGATTCACGTTCTATCTCTACGTTTTGTTTCCTCTTGATGTAGCCCTAAGCAGTTACTGGCGGGAAACACTTTCATGGAAAGGGGTTGCCAAGCTTCCTAAAATTACGAATCTCCAGAAATCTCAGCAAATATTTTTTCACCCAAACTGGATGATACTTTCAGGTAATGATCAGTACACTAAGACGACTTGGTTCCCCAAATTTCGTTCTTCTATGTTGAAGCGTTCGTTTGCAGTAACAGTTTGAATTTTTAGGTTTCACTCTGTTTTCTCCTATATTGATAGATGTATTTGGAACTCTAAATCCAACACGGTTTGTGCTGGCTTCTTGAAACATGACACAATAAAGTAGTTTCACGTTCTATCTCTATGTTTTGTTTCCTCTTGATGTAGCCCAATGCAGTGACTGGCGAGAAACACTTTCATGGAAAGGGGTTGCCAGGCTTCCCAAAATTACGAATCTCCAGAAATCTCAGCAAATATTTTTTCACCCAAACTGGATGATACTTTCAGGTAATGATCAGTACACTAAGGCGACTTGGTTCCCCAAATTTCGTTCTTCTATGTTGAAGCGTTCGTTTCCAGTAACAGTTTGAATTTTTAGGTTTCACTCTGTTTTCTCCTATATTGATAGATGTATTTGGAACTCTAAATCCAACACGGTTTGTGCTAGCTTCTTGAAACTTGACACAATAAAGTAGTTTCACGTTCTATCTCTATGTTTTGTTTCCTCTTGATGTAGCCTTAAGCAGTGACTGGCGAGAAACACTTTCATGGAAAGGGGTTGCCAAGCTTCCTAAAATTACGAATCTCCAGAAATCTCAGCAAATATTTTTTCACCCAAACTGGATGATACTTTCAGGTAATGATCAGTACACTAAGGCGACTTGGTTCCCCAAATTTCGTTCTTCTATGTTGAAGCGTTCGTTTCCAGTAACAGTTTGAATTTTTAGGTTTCACTCTGTTTTCTCCTATATTGATAGATGTATTTGGAACTCTAAATCCAACACGGTTTGTGCTAGCTTCTTGAAACTTGACACAATAAAGTAGTTTCACGTTCTATCTCTATGTTTTGTTTCCTCTTGATGTAGCCCTAAGCAGTGACTGGCGAGAAACACTTTCATGGAAAGGGGTTGCCAGGCTTCCCAAAATTACGAATCTCCAGAAATCTCAGCAAATATTTTTTCACCCAAACTGGATGATACTTTCAGGTAATGATCAGTACACTAAGGCGACTTGGTTCCCCAAATTTCGTTCTTCTATGTTGAAGCGTTCGTTTCCAGTAACAGTTTGAATTTTTAGGTTTCACTCTGTTTTCTCCTATATTGATAGATGTATTTGGAACTCTAAATCCAACACGGTTTGTGCTAGCTTCTTGAAACTTGACACAATAAAGTAGTTTCACGTTCTATCTCTATGTTTTGTTTCCTCTTGATGTAGCCTTAAGCAGTGACTGGCGAGAAACACTTTCATGGAAAGGGGTTGCCAAGCTTCCTAAAATTACGAATCTCCAGAAATCTCAGCAAATATTTTTTCACCCAAACTGGATGATACTTTCAGGTAATGATCAGTACACTAAGGCGACTTGGTTCCCCAAATTTCGTTCTTCTATGTTGAAGCGTTCGTTTCCAGTAACAGTTTGAATTTTTAGGTTTCACTCTGTTTTCTCCTATATTGATAGATGTATTTGGAACTCTAAATCCAACAGGGTTTGTGCTGGCTTCTTGAAACTTGACACAATAAAGTAGTTTCACGTTCTATCTCTACGTTTTGTTTCCTCTTGATGTAGCCCTAAGCAGTTACTGGCGGGAAACACTTTCATGGAAAGGGGTTGCCAAGCTTCCTAAAATTACGAATCTCCAGAAATCTCAGCAAATATTTTTTCACCCAAACTGGATGATACTTTCAGGTAATGATCAGTACACTAAGGCGACTTGGTTCCCCAAATTTCGTTCTTCTATGTTGAAGCGTTCGTTTCCAGTAACACTTTGAATTTTTAGGTTTCACTCAGTTTTCTCCTATATTGATAGATGTATTTGGAACTCTAAATCCAACACGGTTTGTGCTAGCTTCTTGAAACTTGACACAATAAAGTAGTTTCACGTTCTATCTCTATGTTTTGTTTCCTCTTGATGTAGCCCTAAGCAGTTACTGGCGGGAAACACTTTCATGGAAAGGGGTTGCCAAGCTTCCTAAAATTACGAATCTCCAGAAATCTCAGCAAATATTTTTTCACCCAAACTGGATGATACTTTCAGGTAATGATCAGTACACTAAGGCGACTTGGTTCCCCAAATTTCGTTCTTCTATGTTGAAGCGTTCGTTTGCAGTAACAGTTTGAATTTTTAGGTTTCACTCTGTTTTCTCCTATATTGATAGATGTATTTGGAACTCTAAATCCAACACGGTTTGTGCTGGCTTCTTGAAACATGACACAATAAATTAGTTTCACGTTCTATCTCTATGTTTTGTTTCCTCTTGATGTAGCCTTAAGCAGTGACTGGCGAGAAACACTTTCATGGAAAGGGGTTGCCAGGCTTCCCAAAATTACGAATCTCCAGAAATCTCAGCAAATATTTTTTCACCCAAACTGGATGATACTTTCAGGTAATGATCAGTACACTAAGGCGACTTGGTTCCCCAAATTTCGTTCTTCTATGTTGAAGCGTTCGTTTCCAGTAACACTTTGAATTTTTAGGTTTCACTCTGTTTTCTCCTATATTGATAGATGTATTTGGAACTCTAAATCCAACAGTGTTTGTGCTAGCTTCTTGAAACTTGACACAATAAAGTAGTTTCACGTTCTATCTCTACGTTTTGTTTCCTCTTGATGTAGCCCTAAGCAGTAACTGGCGAGAAACACTTTCATGGAAAGGGGTTGCCAAGCTTCCTAAAATTACGAATCTCCAGAAATCTCAGCAAATATTTTTTCACCCAAACTGAATGATACTTTCAGGTAATGATCAGTACACTAAGGCGACTTGGTTCCCCAAATTTCGTTCTTCTATGTTGAAGCGTTCGTTTGCAGTAACACTTTGAATTTTTAGGTTTCACTCTGTTTTCTCCTATATTGATAGATGTATTTGGAACTCTAAATCCAACACGGTTTGTGCTAGCTTCCTGAAACTTGACACAATAAAGTAGTTTCACGTTCTATCTCTATGTTTTGTTTCCTCTTGATGTAGCCCTAAGCAGTGACTGGCGGGAAACACTTTCATGGAAAGGGGTTGCCAGGCTTCCCAAAATTACGAATCTCCAGAAATCTCAGCAAATATTTTTTCACCCAAACTGGATGATACTTTCAGGTAATGATCAGTACACTAAGGCGACTTGGTTCCCCAAATTTCGTTCTTCTATGTTGAAGCGTTCGTTTCCAGTAACAGTTTGAATTTTTAGGTTTCACTCTGTTTTCTCCTATATTGATAGATGTATTTGGAACTCTAAATCCAACACGGTTTGTGCTAGCTTCTTGAAACTTGACACAATAAAGTAGTTTCACGTTCTATCTCTATGTTTTGTTTCCTCTTGATGTAGCCCTAAGCAGTGACTGGCGGGAAACACTTTCATGGAAAGGGGTTGCCAAGCTTCCCAAAATTACGAATCTCCAGAAATCTCAGCAAATATTTTTTCACCCAAACTGGATGATACTTTCAGGTAATGATCAGTACACTAAGGCGACTTGGTTCCCCAAATTTCGTTCTTCTATGTTGAAGCGTTCGTTTCCAGTAACAGTTTGAATTTTTAGGTTTCACTCTGTTTTCTCCTATATTGATAGATGTATTTGGAACTCTAAATCCAACACGGTTTGTGCTAGCTTCTTGAAACATGACACAATAAAGTAGTTTCACGTTCTATCTCTATGTTTTGTTTCCTCTTGATGTAGCCCAATGCAGTGACTGGCGAGAAACACTTTCATGGAAAGGGGATGCCAGGCTTCCCAAAATTACGAATCTCCAGAAATCTCAGCAAATATTTTTTCACCCAAACTGGATGATACTTTCAGGTAATGATCAGTACACTAAGGCGACTTGGTTCCCCAAATTTCGTTCTTCTATGTTGAAGCGTTCGTTTCCAGTAACAGTTTGAATTTTTAGGTTTCACTCTGTTTTCTCCTATATTGATAGATGTGTTTGGAACTCTAAATCCAACACGGTTTGTGCTAGGTTCTTGAAACTTGACACAATAAAGTAGTTTCACGTTCTATCTCTATGTTTTGTTTCCTCTTGATGTAGCCTTAAGCAGTGACTGGCGAGAAACACTTTCATGGAAAGGGGTTGCCAAGCTTCCTAAAATTACGAATCTCCAGAAATCTCAGCAAATATTTTTTCACCCAAACTGGATGATACTTTCAGGTAATGATCAGTACACTAAGGCGACTTGGTTCCCCAAATTTCGTTCTTCTATGTTGAAGCGTTCGTTTCCAGTAACACTTTGAATTTTTAGGTTTCACTCTGTTTTCTCCTATATTGATAGATGTATTTGGAACTCTAAATCCAACAGGGTTTGTGCTAGCTTCTTGAAACTTGACACAATAAAGTAGTTTCACGTTCTATCTCTACGTTTTGTTTCCTCTTGATGTAGCCCTAAGCAGTAACTGGCGAGAAACACTTTCATGGAAAGGGGTTGCCAAGCTTCCTAAAATTACGAATCTCCAGAAATCTCAGCAAATATTTTTTCACCCAAACTGGATGATACTTTCAGGTAATGATCAGTACACTAAGGCGACTTGGTTCCCCAAATTTCGTTCTTCTATGTTGAAGCGTTCGTTTCCAGTAACAGTTTGAATTTTTAGGTTTCACTCTGTTTTCTCCTATATTGATAGATGTGTTTGGAACTCTAAATCCAACACGGTTTGTGCTAGGTTCTTGAAACTTGACACAATAAAGTAGTTTCACGTTCTATCTCTATGTTTTGTTTCCTCTTGATGTAGCCTTAAGCAGTGACTGGCGAGAAACACTTTCA
Organism: Spermophilus citellus; assembly: GCF_964194105.1. Lineage (NCBI taxonomy): Eukaryota > Metazoa > Chordata > Mammalia > Rodentia > Sciuridae > Spermophilus > Spermophilus citellus. The sequence continues at coordinate 9,584,928 of NC_138192.1, read as the reverse complement.
TGGAAAGGGGTTGCCAAGCTTCCTAAAATTACGAATCTCCAGAAATCTCAGCAAATATTTTTTCACCCAAACTGGATGATACTTTCAGGTAATGATCAGTACACTAAGGCGACTTGGTTCCCCAAATTTCGTTCTTCTATGTTGAAGCGTTCGTTTCCAGTAACACTTTGAATTTTTAGGTTTCACTCTGTTTTCTCCTATATTGATAGATGTATTCGGAACTCTAAATCCAACATGGTTTGTGCTAACTTCTTGAAACTTGACACAATAAAGTAGTTTCACGTTCTATCTCTACGTTTTGTTTCCTCTTGATGTAGCCCTAAGCAGTAACTGGCGAGAAACACTTTCATGGAAAGGGGTTGCCAAGCTTCCTAAAATTACGAATCTCCAGAAATCTCAGCAAATATTTTTTCACCCAAACTGAATGATACTTTCAGGTAATGATCAGTACACTAAGGCGACTTGGTTCCCCAAATTTCGTTCTTCTATGTTGAAGCGTTCGTTTGCAGTAACACTTTGAATTTTTAGGTTTCACTCTGTTTTCTCCTATATTGATAGATGTATTTGGAACTCTAAATCCAACACGGTTTGTGCTAGCTTCTTGAAACTTGACACAATAAAGTAGTTTCACGTTCTATCTCTATGTTTTGTTTCCTCTTGATGTAGCCCTAAGCAGTGACTGGCGAGAAACACTTTCATGGAAAGGTGTTGCCAGGCTTCCCAAAATTACGAATCTCCAGAAATCTCAGCAAATATTTTTTCACCCAAACTGGATGATACTTTCAGGTAATGATCAGTACACTAAGGCGACTTGGTTCCCCAAATTTCGTTCTTCTATGTTGAAGCGTTCGTTTCCAGTAACAGTTTGAATTTTTAGGTTTCACTCTGTTTTCTCCTATATTGATAGATGTATTTGGAACTCTAAATCCAACAGGGTTTGTGCTAGCTTCTTGAAACTTGACACAATAAAGTAGTTTCACGTTCTATCTCTACGTTTTGTTTCCTCTTGATGTAGCCCTAAGCAGTTACTGGCGGGAAACACTTTCATGGAAAGGGGTTGCCAAGCTTCCTAAAATTACGAATCTCCAGAAATCTCAGCAAATATTTTTTCACCCAAACTGGATGATACTTTCAGGTAATGATCAGTACACTAAGGCGACTTGGTTCCCCAAATTTCGTTCTTCTATGTTGAAGCGTTCGTTTCCAGTAACAGTTTGAATTTTTAGGTTTCACTCTGTTTTCTCCTATATTGATAGATGTATTTGGAACTCTAAATCCAACACGGTTTGTGCTAGCTTCTTGAAACTTGACACAATAAAGTAGTTTCACGTTCTATCTCTATGTTTTGTTTCCTCTTGATGTAGCCCTAAGCAGTGACTGGCGAGAAACACTTTCATGGAAAGGGGTTGCCAGGCTTCCCAAAATTACGAATCTCCAGAAATCTCAGCAAATATTTTTTCACCCAAACTGGATGATACTTTCAGGTAATGATCAGTACACTAAGGCGACTTCGTTCCCCAAATTTCGTTCTTCTATGTTGAAGCGTTCGTTTCCAGTAACACTTTGAATTTTTAGGTTTCACTCAGTTTTCTCCTATATTGATAGATGTATTTGGAACTCTAAATCCAACACGGTTTGTGCTAGCTTCTTGAAACTTGACACAATAAAGTAGTTTCACGTTCTATCTCTATGTTTTGTTTCCTCTTGATGTAGCCCTAAGCAGTTACTGGCGGGAAACACTTTCATGGAAAGGGGTTGCCAAGCTTCCCAAAATTACGAATCTCCAGAAATCTCAGCAAATATTTTTTCACCCAAACTGGATGATACTTTCAGGTAATGATCAGTACACTAAGGCGACTTGGTTCCCCAAATTTCGTTCTTCTATGTTGAAGCGTTCGTTTCCAGTAACAGTTTGAATTTTTAGGTTTCACTCTGTTTTCTCCTATATTGATAGATGTATTTGGAACTCTAAATCCAACACGGTTTGTGCTGGCTTCTTGAAACATGACACAATAAATTAGTTTCACGTTCTATCTCTATGTTTTGTTTCCTCTTGATGTAGCCCAATGCAGTGACTGGCGAGAAACACTTTCATGGAAAGGGGTTGCCAGGCTTCCCAAAATTACGAATCTCCAGAAATCTCAGCAAATATTTTTTCACCCAAACTGGATGATACTTTCAGGTAATGATCAGTACACTAAGGCGACTTGGTTCCCCAAATTTCGTTCTTCTATGTTGAAGCGTTCGTTTCCAGTAACACTTTGAATTTTTAGGTTTCACTCTGTTTTCTCCTATATTGATAGATGTATTTGGAACTCTAAATCCAACAGTGTTTGTGCTAGCTTCTTGAAACTTGACACAATAAAGTAGTTTCACGTTCTATCTCTACGTTTTGTTTCCTCTTGATGTAGCCCTAAGCAGTAACTGGCGAGAAACACTTTCATGGAAAGGGGTTGCCAAGCTTCCTAAAATTACGAATCTCCAGAAATCTCAGCAAATATTTTTTCACCCAAACTGAATGATACTTTCAGGTAATGATCAGTACACTAAGGCGACTTGGTTCCCCAAATTTCGTTCTTCTATGTTGAAGCGTTCGTTTGCAGTAACACTTTGAATTTTTAGGTTTCACTCTGTTTTCTCCTATATTGATAGATGTATTTGGAACTCTAAATCCAACACGGTTTGTGCTAGCTTCCTGAAACTTGACACAATAAAGTAGTTTCACGTTCTATCTCTATGTTTTGTTTCCTCTTGATGTAGCCCTAAGCAGTGACTGGCGGGAAACACTTTCATGGAAAGGGGTTGCCAGGCTTCCCAAAATTACGAATCTCCAGAAATCTCAGCAAATATTTTTTCACCCAAACTGGATGATACTTTCAGGTAATGATCAGTACACTAAGGCGACTTGGTTCCCCAAATTTCGTTCTTCTATGTTGAAGCGTTCGTTTCCAGTAACAGTTTGAATTTTTAGGTTTCACTCTGTTTTCTCCTATATTGATAGATGTATTTGGAACTCTAAATCCAACAGGGTTTGTGCTAGCTTCTTGAAACTTGACACAATAAAGTAGTTTCACGTTCTATCTCTATGTTTTGTTTCCTCTTGATGTAGCCCTAAGCAGTGACTGGCGGGAAACACTTTCATGGAAAGGGGTTGCCAAGCTTCCCAAAATTACGAATCTCCAGAAATCTCAGCAAATATTTTTTCACCCAAACTGGATGATACTTTCAGGTAATGATCAGTACACTAAGGCGACTTGGTTCCCCAAATTTCGTTCTTCTATGTTGAAGCGTTCGTTTCCAGTAACAGTTTGAATTTTTAGGTTTCACTCTGTTTTCTCCTATATTGATAGATGTATTTGGAACTCTAAATCCAACACGGTTTGTGCTAGCTTCTTGAAACATGACACAATAAAGTAGTTTCACGTTCTATCTCTATGTTTTGTTTCCTCTTGATGTAGCCCAATGCAGTGAGTGGCGAGAAACACTTTCATGGAAAGGGGATGCCAGGCTTCCCAAAATTACGAATCTCCAGAAATCTCAGCAAATATTTTTTCACCCAAACTGGATGATACTTTCAGGTAATGATCAGTACACTAAGGCGACTTGGTTCCCCAAATTTCGTTCTTCTATGTTGAAGCGTTCGTTTCCAGTAACAGTTTGAATTTTTAGGTTTCACTCTGTTTTCTCCTATATTGATAGATGTGTTTGGAACTCTAAATCCAACACGGTTTGTGCTAGGTTCTTGAAACTTGACACAATAAAGTAGTTTCACGTTCTATCTCTATGTTTTGTTTCCTCTTGATGTAGCCTTAAGCAGTGACTGGCGAGAAACACTTTCATGGAAAGGGGTTGCCAAGCTTCCTAAAATTACGAATCTCCAGAAATCTCAGCAAATATTTTTTCACCCAAACTGGATGATACTTTCAGGTAATGATCAGTACACTAAGGCGACTTGGTTCCCCAAATTTCGTTCTTCTATGTTGAAGCGTTCGTTTCCAGTAACACTTTGAATTTTTAGGTTTCACTCTGTTTTCTCCTATATTGATAGATGTATTTGGAACTCTAAATCCAACAGGGTTTGTGCTAGCTTCTTGAAACTTGACACAATAAAGTAGTTTCACGTTCTATCTCTACGTTTTGTTTCCTCTTGATGTAGCCCTAAGCAGTAACTGGCGAGAAACACTTTCATGGAAAGGGGTTGCCAAGCTTCCTAAAATTACGAATCTCCAGAAATCTCAGCAAATATTTTTTCACCCAAACTGGATGATACTTTCAGGTAATGATCAGTACACTAAGGCGACTTGGTTCCCCAAATTTCGTTCTTCTATGTTGAAGCGTTCGTTTCCAGTAACAGTTTGAATTTTTAGGTTTCACTCTGTTTTCTCCTATATTGATAGATGTATTTGGAACTCTAAATCCAACACGGTTTGTGCTAGCTTCTTGAAACTTGACACAATAAAGTAGTTTCACGTTCTATCTCTATGTTTTGTTTCCTCTTGATGTAGCCCTAAGCAGTGACTGGCGAGAAACACTTTCATGGAAAGGGGTTGCCAGGCTTCCCAAAATTACGAATCTCCAGAAATCTCAGCAAATATTTTTTCACCCAAACTGGATGATACTTTCAGGTAATGATCAGTACACTAAGGCGACTTGGTTCCCCAAATTTCGTTCTTCTATGTTGAAGCGTTCGTTTCCAGTAACAGTTTGAATTTTTAGGTTTCACTCTGTTTTCTCCTATATTGATAGATGTATTTGGAACTCTAAATCCAACACGGTTTGTGCTAGGTTCTTGAAACTTGACACAATAAAGTAGTTTCACGTTCTATCTCTACGTTTTGTTTCCTCTTGATGTAGCCCTAAGCAGTTACTGGCGGGAAACACTTTCATGGAAAGGGGTTGCCAGGCTTCCCAAAATTACGAATCTCCAGAAATCTCAGCAAATATTTTTTCACCCAAACTGGATGATACTTTCAGGTAATGATCAGTACACTAAGGCGACTTGGTTCCCCAAATTTCGTTCTTCTATGTTGAAGCGTTCGTTTCCAGTAACAGTTTGAATTTTTAGGTTTCACTCTGTTTTCTCCTATATTGATAGATGTATTTGGACCTCTAAATCCAACACGGTTTGTGCTAGCTTCTTGAAACATGACACAATAAAGTAGTTTCACGTTCTATCTCTATGTTTTGTTTCCTCTTGATGTAGCCCAATGCAGTGACTGGCGAGAAACACTTTCATGGAAAGGGGTTGCCAGGCTTCCCAAAATTACGAATCTCCAGAAATCTCAGCAAATATTTTTTCACCCAAACTGGATGATACTTTCAGGTAATGATCAGTACACTAAGGCGACTTGGTTCCCCAAATTTCGTTCTTCTATGTTGAAGCGTTCGTTTCCAGTAACAGTTTGAATTTTTAGGTTTCACTCTGTTTTCTCCTATATTGATAGATGTGTTTGGAACTCTAAATCCAACACGGTTTGTGCTAGGTTCTTGAAACTTGACACAATAAAGTAGTTTCACGTTCTATCTCTATGTTTTGTTTCCTCTTGATGTAGCCTTAAGCAGTGACTGGCGAGAAACACTTTCATGGAAAGGGGTTGCCAAGCTTCCTAAAATTACGAATCTCCAGAAATCTCAGCAAATATTTTTTCACCCAAACTGGATGATACTTTCAGGTAATGATCAGTACACTAAGGCGACTTGGTTCCCCAAATTTCGTTCTTCTATGTTGAAGCGTTCGTTTCCAGTAACACTTTGAATTTTTAGGTTTCACTCTGTTTTCTCCTATATTGATAGATGTATTCGGAACTCTAAATCCAACATGGTTTGTGCTAGCTTCTTGAAACTTGACACAATAAAGTAGTTTCACGTTCTATCTCTACGTTTTGTTTCCTCTTGATGTAGCCCTAAGCAGTAACTGGCGAGAAACACTTTCATGGAAAGGGGTTGCCAAGCTTCCTAAAATTACGAATCTCCAGAAATCTCAGCAAATATTTTTTCACCCAAACTGAATGATACTTTCAGGTAATGATCAGTACACTAAGGCGACTTGGTTCCCCAAATTTCGTTCTTCTATGTTGAAGCGTTCGTTTGCAGTAACACTTTGAATTTTTAGGTTTCACTCTGTTTTCTCCTATAATGATAGATGTATTTGGAACTCTAAATCCAACACGGTTTGTGCTAGCTTCTTGAAACTTGACACAATAAAGTAGTTTCACGTTCTATCTCTATGTTTTGTTTCCTCTTGATGTAGCCCTAAGCAGTGACTGGCGAGAAACACTTTCATGGAAAGGTGTTGCCAGGCTTCCCAAAATTACGAATCTCCAGAAATCTCAGCAAATATTTTTTCACCCAAACTGGATGATACTTTCAGGTAATGATCAGTACACTAAGGCGACTTGGTTCCCCAAATTTCGTTCTTCTATGTTGAAGCGTTCGTTTCCAGTAACAGTTTGAATTTTTAGGTTTCACTCTGTTTTCTCCTATATTGATAGATGTATTTGGAACTCTAAATCCAACAGGGTTTGTGCTAGCTTCTTGAAACTTGACACAATAAAGTAGTTTCACGTTCTATCTCTACGTTTTGTTTCCTCTTGATGTAGCCCTAAGCAGTTACTGGCGGGAAACACTTTCATGGAAAGGGGTTGCCAAGCTTCCTAAAATTACGAATCTCCAGAAATCTCAGCAAATATTTTTTCACCCAAACTGGATGATACTTTCAGGTAATGATCAGTACACTAAGGCGACTTGGTTCCCCAAATTTCGTTCTTCTATGTTGAAGCGTTCGTTTCCAGTAACAGTTTGAATTTTTAGGTTTCACTCTGTTTTCTCCTATATTGATAGATGTATTTGGAACTCTAAATCCAACACGGTTTGTGCTAGCTTCTTGAAACTTGACACAATAAAGTAGTTTCACGTTCTATCTCTATGTTTTGTTTCCTCTTGATGTAGCCCTAAGCAGTGACTGGCGAGAAACACTTTCATGGAAAGGGGTTGCCAGGCTTCCCAAAATTACGAATCTCCAGAAATCTCAGCAAATATTTTTTCACCCAAACTGGATGATACTTTCAGGTAATGATCAGTACACTAAGGCGACTTCGTTCCCCAAATTTCGTTCTTCTATGTTGAAGCGTTCGTTTCCAGTAACACTTTGAATTTTTAGGTTTCACTCAGTTTTCTCCTATATTGATAGATGTATTTGGAACTCTAAATCCAACACGGTTTGTGCTAGCTTCTTGAAACTTGACACAATAAAGTAGTTTCACGTTCTATCTCTATGTTTTGTTTCCTCTTGATGTAGCCCTAAGCAGTTACTGGCGGGAAACACTTTCATGGAAAGGGGTTGCCAAGCTTCCTAAAATTACGAATCTCCAGAAATCTCAGCAAATATTTTTTCACCCAAACTGGATGATACTTTCAGGTAATGATCAGTACACTAAGGCGACTTGGTTCCCCAAATTTCGTTCTTCTATGTTGAAGCGTTCGTTTCCAGTAACAGTTTGAATTTTTAGGTTTCACTCTGTTTTCTCCTATATTGATAGATGTATTTGGAACTCTAAATCCAACACGGTTTGTGCTGGCTTCTTGAAACATGACACAATAAATTAGTTTCACGTTCTATCTCTATGTTTTGTTTCCTCTTGATGTAGCCCAATGCAGTGACTGGCGAGAAACACTTTCATGGAAAGGGGTTGCCAGGCTTCCCAAAATTACGAATCTCCAGAAATCTCAGCAAATATTTTTTCACCCAAACTGGATGATACTTTCAGGTAATGATCAGTACACTAAGGCGACTTGGTTCCCCAAATTTCGTTCTTCTATGTTGAAGCGTTCGTTTCCAGTAACACTTTGAATTTTTAGGTTTCACTCTGTTTTCTCCTATATTGATAGATGTATTTGGAACTCTAAATCCAACAGTGTTTGTGCTAGCTTCTTGAAACTTGACACAATAAAGTAGTTTCACGTTCTATCTCTACGTTTTGTTTCCTCTTGATGTAGCCCTAAGCAGTAACTGGCGAGAAACACTTTCATGGAAAGGGGTTGCCAAGCTTCCTAAAATTACGAATCTCCAGAAATCTCAGCAAATATTTTTTCACCCAAACTGAATGATACTTTCAGGTAATGATCAGTACACTAAGGCGACTTGGTTCCCCAAATTTCGTTCTTCTATGTTGAAGCGTTCGTTTGCAGTAACACTTTGAATTTTTAGGTTTCACTCTGTTTTCTCCTATATTGATAGATGTATTTGGAACTCTAAATCCAACACGGTTTGTGCTAGCTTCCTGAAACTTGACACAATAAAGTAGTTTCACGTTCTATCTCTATGTTTTGTTTCCTCTTGATGTAGCCCTAAGCAGTGACTGGCGGGAAACACTTTCATGGAAAGGGGTTGCCAGGCTTCCCAAAATTACGAATCTCCAGAAATCTCAGCAAATATTTTTTCACCCAAACTGGATGATACTTTCAGGTAATGATCAGTACACTAAGGCGACTTGGTTCCCCAAATTTCGTTCTTCTATGTTGAAGCGTTCGTTTCCAGTAACAGTTTGAATTTTTAGGTTTCACTCTGTTTTCTCCTATATTGATAGATGTATTTGGAACTCTAAATCCAACAGGGTTTGTGCTAGCTTCTTGAAACTTGACACAATAAAGTAGTTTCACGTTCTATCTCTATGTTTTGTTTCCTCTTGATGTAGCCCTAAGCAGTGACTGGCGGGAAACACTTTCATGGAAAGGGGTTGCCAAGCTTCCCAAAATTACGAATCTCCAGAAATCTCAGCAAATATTTTTTCACCCAAACTGGATGATACTTTCAGGTAATGATCAGTACACTAAGGCGACTTGGTTCCCCAAATTTCGTTCTTCTATGTTGAAGCGTTCGTTTCCAGTAACAGTTTGAATTTTTAGGTTTCACTCTGTTTTCTCCTATATTGATAGATGTATTTGGAACTCTAAATCCAACACGGTTTGTGCTAGCTTCTTGAAACATGACACAATAAAGTAGTTTCACGTTCTATCTCTATGTTTTGTTTCCTCTTGATGTAGCCCAATGCAGTGACTGGCGAGAAACACTTTCATGGAAAGGGGATGCCAGGCTTCCCAAAATTACGAATCTCCAGAAATCTCAGCAAATATTTTTTCACCCAAACTGGATGATACTTTCAGGTAATGATCAGTACACTAAGGCGACTTGGTTCCCCAAATTTCGTTCTTCTATGTTGAAGCGTTCGTTTCCAGTAACAGTTTGAATTTTTAGGTTTCACTCTGTTTTCTCCTATATTGATAGATGTGTTTGGAACTCTAAATCCAACACGGTTTGTGCTAGGTTCTTGAAACTTGACACAATAAAGTAGTTTCACGTTCTATCTCTATGTTTTGTTTCCTCTTGATGTAGCCTTAAGCAGTGACTGGCGAGAAACACTTTCATGGAAAGGGGTTGCCAAGCTTCCTAAAATTACGAATCTCCAGAAATCTCAGCAAATATTTTTTCACCCAAACTGGATGATACTTTCAGGTAATGATCAGTACACTAAGGCGACTTGGTTCCCCAAATTTCGTTCTTCTATGTTGAAGCGTTCGTTTCCAGTAACACTTTGAATTTTTAGGTTTCACTCTGTTTTCTCCTATATTGATAGATGTATTTGGAACTCTAAATCCAACAGGGTTTGTGCTAGCTTCTTGAAACTTGACACAATAAAGTAGTTTCACGTTCTATCTCTACGTTTTGTTTCCTCTTGATGTAGCCCTAAGCAGTAACTGGCGAGAAACACTTTCATGGAAAGGGGTTGCCAAGCTTCCTAAAATTACGAATCTCCAGAAATCTCAGCAAATATTTTTTCACCCAAACTGGATGATACTTTCAGGTAATGATCAGTACACTAAGGCGACTTGGTTCCCCAAATTTCGTTCTTCTATGTTGAAGCGTTCGTTTCCAGTAACAGTTTGAATTTTTAGGTTTCACTCTGTTTTCTCCTATATTGATAGATGTATTTGGAACTCTAAATCCAACACGGTTTGTGCTAGCTTCTTGAAACTTGACACAATAAAGTAGTTTCACGTTCTATCTCTATGTTTTGTTTCCTCTTGATGTAGCCCTAAGCAGTGACTGGCGAGAAACACTTTCATGGAAAGGGGTTGCCAGGCTTCCCAAAATTACGAATCTCCAGAAATCTCAGCAAATATTTTTTCACCCAAACTGGATGATACTTTCAGGTAATGATCAGTACACTAAGGCGACTTGGTTCCCCAAATTTCGTTCTTCTATGTTGAAGCGTTCGTTTCCAGTAACAGTTTGAATTTTTAGGTTTCACTCTGTTTTCTCCTATATTGATAGATGTATTTGGAACTCTAAATCCAACACGGTTTGTGCTAGGTTCTTGAAACTTGACACAATAAAGTAGTTTCACGTTCTATCTCTACGTTTTGTTTCCTCTTGATGTAGCCCTAAGCAGTTACTGGCGGGAAACACTTTCATGGAAAGGGGTTGCCAGGCTTCCCAAAATTACGAATCTCCAGAAATCTCAGCAAATATTTTTTCACCCAAACTGGATGATACTTTCAGGTAATGATCAGTACACTAAGGCGACTTGGTTCCCCAAATTTCGTTCTTCTATGTTGAAGCGTTCGTTTCCAGTAACAGTTTGAATTTTTAGGTTTCACTCTGTTTTCTCCTATATTGATAGATGTATTTGGACCTCTAAATCCAACACGGTTTGTGCTAGCTTCTTGAAACATGACACAATAAAGTAGTTTCACGTTCTATCTCTATGTTTTGTTTCCTCTTGATGTAGCCCAATGCAGTGACTGGCGAGAAACACTTTCATGGAAAGGGGTTGCCAGGCTTCCCAAAATTACGAATCTCCAGAAATCTCAGCAAATATTTTTTCACCCAAACTGGATGATACTTTCAGGTAATGATCAGTACACTAAGGCGACTTGGTTCCCCAAATTTCGTTCTTCTATGTTGAAGCGTTCGTTTCCAGTAACAGTTTGAATTTTTAGGTTTCACTCTGTTTTCTCCTATCTTGATAGATGTGTTTGGAACTCTAAATCCAACACGGTTTGTGCTAGCTTCTTGAAACTTGACACAATAAAGTAGTTTCACGTTCTATCTCTACGTTTTGTTTCCTCTTGATGTAGCCCTAAGCAGTAACTGGCGAGAAACACTTTCATGGAAAGGGGTTGCCAAGCTTCCTAAAATTACGAATCTCCAGAAATCTCAGCAAATATTTTTTCATCCAAACTGAATGATACTTTCAGGTAATGATCAGTACACTAAGGCGACTTGGTTCCCCAAATTTCGTTCTTCTATGTTGAAGCGTTCGTTTGCAGTAACACTTTGAATTTTTAGGTTTCACTCTGTTTTCTCCTATATTGATAGATGTATTTGGAACTCTAAATCCAACACGGTTTGTGCTAGCTTCTTGAAACTTGACACAATAAAGTAGTTTCACGTTCTATCTCTATGTTTTGTTTCCTCTTGATGTAGCCCTAAGCAGTGACTGGCGAGAAACACTTTCATGGAAAGGTGTTGCCAGGCTTCCCAAAATTACGAATCTCCAGAAATCTCAGCAAATATTTTTTCACCCAAACTGGATGATACTTTCAGGTAATGATCAGTACACTAAGGCGACTTGGTTCCCCAAATTTCGTTCTTCTATGTTGAAGCGTTCGTTTCCAGTAACAGTTTGAATTTTTAGGTTTCACTCTGTTTTCTCCTATATTGATAGATGTATTTGGAACTCTAAATCCAACAGGGTTTGTGCTAGCTTCTTGAAACTTGACACAATAAAGTAGTTTCACGTTCTATCTCTACGTTTTGTTTCCTCTTGATGTAGCCCTAAGCAGTTACTGGCGGGAAACACTTTCATGGAAAGGGGTTGCCAAGCTTCCTAAAATTACGAATCTCCAGAAATCTCAGCAAATATTTTTTCACCCAAACTGGATGATACTTTCAGGTAATGATCAGTACACTAAGGCGACTTGGTTCCCCAAATTTCGTTCTTCTATGTTGAAGCGTTCGTTTCCAGTAACAGTTTGAATTTTTAGGTTTCACTCTGTTTTCTCCTATATTGATAGATGTATTTGGAACTCTAAATCCAACACGGTTTGTGCTAGCTTCTTGAAACTTGACACAATAAAGTAGTTTCACGTTCTATCTCTATGTTTTGTTTCCTCTTGATGTAGCCCTAAGCAGTGACTGGCGAGAAACACTTTCATGGAAAGGGGTTGCCAGGCTTCCCAAAATTACGAATCTCCAGAAATCTCAGCAAATATTTTTTCACCCAAACTGGATGATACTTTCAGGTAATGATCAGTACACTAAGGCGACTTCGTTCCCCAAATTTCGTTCTTCTATGTTGAAGCGTTCGTTTCCAGTAACAGTTTGAATTTTTAGGTTTCACTCTGTTTTCTCCTATATTGATAGATGTATTTGGAACTCTAAATCCAACACGGTTTGTGCTAGCTTCTTGAAACTTGACACAATAAAGTAGTTTCACGTTCTATCTCTACGTTTTGTTTCCTCTTGATGTAGCCCTAAGCAGTTACTGGCGGGAAACACTTTCATGGAAAGGGGTTGCCAAGCTTCCTAAAATTACGAATCTCCAGAAATCTCAGCAAATATTTTTTCACCCAAACTGGATGATACTTTCAGGTAATGATCAGTACACTAAGGCGACTTGGTTCCCCAAATTTCGTTCTTCTATGTTGAAGCGTTCGTTTCCAGTAACAGTTTGAATTTTTAGGTTTCACTCTGTTTTCTCCTATATTGATAGATGTATTTGGAACTCTAAATCCAACACGGTTTGTGCTGGCTTCTTGAAACATGACACAATAAAGTAGTTTCACGTTCTATCTCTATGTTTTGTTTCCTCTTGATGTAGCCCAATGCAGTGACTGGCGAGAAACACTTTCATGGAAAGGGGTTGCCAGGCTTCCCAAAATTACGAATCTCCAGAAATCTCAGCAAATATTTTTTCACCCAAACTGGATGATACTTTCAGGTAATGATCAGTACACTAAGGCGACTTGGTTCCCCAAATTTCGTTCTTCTATGTTGAAGCGTTCGTTTCCAGTAACAGTTTGAATTTTTAGGTTTCACTCTGTTTTCTCCTATATTGATAGATGTATTTGGAACTCTAAATCCAACACGGTTTGTGCTAGCTTCTTGAAACATGACACAATAAAGTAGTTTCACGTTCTATCTCTATGTTTTGTTTCCTCTTGATGTAGCCCAATGCAGTGACTGGCGAGAAACACTTTCATGGAAAGGGGATGCCAGGCTTCCCAAAATTACGAATCTCCAGAAATCTCAGCAAATATTTTTTCACCCAAACTGGATGATACTTTCAGGTAATGATCAGTACACTAAGGCGACTTGGTTCCCCAAATTTCGTTCTTCTATGTTGAAGCGTTCGTTTCCAGTAACAGTTTGAATTTTTAGGTTTCACTCTGTTTTCTCCTATATTGATAGATGTGTTTGGAAATCTAAATCCAACACGGTTTGTGCTAGGTTCTTGAAACTTGACACAATAAAGTAGTTTCACGTTCTATCTCTATGTTTTGTTTCCTCTTGATGTAGCCTTAAGCAGTGACTGGCGAGAAACACTTTCATGGAAAGGGGTTGCCAAGCTTCCTAAAATTACGAATCTCCAGAAATCTCAGCAAATATTTTTTCACCCAAACTGGATGATACTTTCAGGTAATGATCAGTACACTAAGGCGACTTGGTTCCCCAAATTTCGTTCTTCTATGTTGAAGCGTTCGTTTCCAGTAACACTTTGAATTTTTAGGTTTCACTCTGTTTTCTCCTATATTGATAGATGTATTTGGAACTCTAAATCCAACAGGGTTTGTGCTAGCTTCTTGAAACTTGACACAATAAAGTAGTTTCACGTTCTATCTCTACGTTTTGTTTCCTCTTGATGTAGCCCTAAGCAGTAACTGGCGAGAAACACTTTCATGGAAAGGGGTTGCCAAGCTTCCTAAAATTACGAATCTCCAGAAATCTCAGCAAATATTTTTTCACCCATACTGGATGATACTTTCAGGTAATGATCAGTACACTAAGGCGACTTGGTTCCCCAAATTTCGTTCTTCTATGTTGAAGCGTTCGTTTCCAGTAACAGTTTGAATTTTTAGGTTTCACTCTGTTTTCTCCTATATTGATAGATGTATTTGGAACTCTAAATCCAACACGGTTTGTGCTAGCTTCTTGAAACTTGACACAATAAAGTAGTTTCACGTTCTATCTCTATGTTTTGTTTCCTCTTGATGTAGCCCTAAGCAGTGACTGGCGAGAAACACTTTCATGGAAAGGGGTTGCCAGGATTCCCAAAATTACGAATCTCCAGAAATCTCAGCAAATATTTTTTCACCCAAACTGGATGATACTTTCAGGTAATGATCAGTACACTAAGGCGACTTGGTTCCCCAAATTTCGTTCTTCTATGTTGAAGCGTTCGTTTCCAGTAACAGTTTGAATTTTTAGGTTTCACTCTGTTTTCTCCTATATTGATAGATGTATTTGGAACTCTAAATCCAACACGGTTTGTGCTAGGTTCTTGAAACTTGACACAATAAAGTAGTTTCACGTTCTATCTCTACGTTTTGTTTCCTCTTGATGTAGCCCTAAGCAGTTACTGGCGGGAAACACTTTCATGGAAAGGGGTTGCCAAGCTTCCTAAAATTACGAATCTCCAGAAATCTCAGCAAATATTTTTTCACCCAAACTGGATGATACTTTCAGGTAATGATCAGTACACTAAGGCGACTTGGTTCCCCAAATTTCGTTCTTCTATGTTGAAGCGTTCGTTTCCAGTAACAGTTTGAATTTTTAGGTTTCACTCTGTTTTCTCCTATATTGATAGATGTATTTGGACCTCTAAATCCAACACGGTTTGTGCTAGCTTCTTGAAACATGACACAATAAAGTAGTTTCACGTTCTATCTCTATGTTTTGTTTCCTCTTGATGTAGCCCAATGCAGTGACTGGCGAGAAACACTTTCATGGAAAGGGGTTGCCAGGCTTCCCAAAATTACGAATCTCCAGAAATCTCAGCAAATATTTTTTCACCCAAACTGGATGATATTTTCAGGTAATGATCAGTACACTAAGGCGACTTGGTTCCCCAAATTTCGTTCTTCTATGTTGAAGCGTTCGTTTCCAGTAACAGTTTGAATTTTTAGGTTTCACTCTGTTTTCTCCTATATTGATAGATGTGTTTGGAACTCTAAATCCAACACGGTTTGTGCTAGGTTCTTGAAACTTGACACAATAAAGTAGTTTCACGTTCTATCTCTATGTTTTGTTTCCTCTTGATGTAGCCTTAAGCAGTGACTGGCGAGAAACACTTTCATGGAAAGGGGTTGCCAAGCTTCCTAAAATTACGAATCTCCAGAAATCTCAGCAAATATTTTTTCACCCAAACTGGATGATACTTTCAGGTAATGATCAGTACACTAAGGCGACTTGGTTCCCCAAATTTCGTTCTTCTATGTTGAAGCGTTCGTTTCCAGTAACACTTTGAATTTTTAGGTTTCACTCTGTTTTCTCCTATATTGATAGATGTATTCGGAACTCTAAATCCAACATGGTTTGTGCTAGCTTCTTGAAACTTGACACAATAAAGTAGTTTCACGTTCTATCTCTACGTTTTGTTTCCTCTTGATGTAGCCCTAAGCAGTAACTGGCGAGAAACACTTTCATGGAAAGGGGTTGCCAAGCTTCCTAAAATTACGAATCTCCAGAAATCTCAGCAAATATTTTTTCACCCAAACTGAATGATACTTTCAGGTAATGATCAGTACACTAAGGCGACTTGGTTCCCCAAATTTCGTTCTTCTATGTTGAAGCGTTCGTTTCCAGTAACACTTTGAATTTTTAGGTTTCACTCTGTTTTCTCCTATATTGATAGATGTATTTGGAACTCTAAATCCAACACGGTTTGTGCTAGCTTCTTGAAACTTGACACAATAAAGTAGTTTCACGTTCTATCTCTATGTTTTGTTTCCTCTTGATGTAGCCCTAAGCAGTGACTGGCGAGAAACACTTTCATGGAAAGGTGTTGCCAGGCTTCCCAAAATTACGAATCTCCAGAAATCTCAGCAAATATTTTTTCACCCAAACTGGATGATACTTTCAGGTAATGATCAGTACACTAAGGCGACTTGGTTCCCCAAATTTCGTTCTTCTATGTTGAAGCGTTCGTTTCCAGTAACAGTTTGAATTTTTAGGTTTCACTCTGTTTTCTCCTATATTGATAGATGTATTTGGAACTCTAAATCCAACAGGGTTTGTGCTAGCTTCTTGAAACTTGACACAATAAAGTAGTTTCACGTTCTATCTCTACGTTTTGTTTCCTCTTGATGTAGCCCTAAGCAGTTACTGGCGGGAAACACTTTCATGGAAAGGGGTTGCCAAGCTTCCTAAAATTACGAATCTCCAGAAATCTCAGCAAATATTTTTTCACCCAAACTGGATGATACTTTCAGGTAATGATCAGTACACTAAGGCGACTTGGTTCCCCAAATTTCGTTCTTCTATGTTGAAGCGTTCGTTTGCAGTAACAGTTTGAATTTTTAGGTTTCACTCTGTTTTCTCCTATATTGATAGATGTATTTGGAACTCTAAATCCAACACGGTTTGTGCTGGCTTCTTGAAACATGACACAATAAAGTAGTTTCACGTTCTATCTCTATGTTTTGTTTCCTCTTGATGTAGCCCAATGCAGTGACTGGCGAGAAACACTTTCATGGAAAGGGGTTGCCAGGCTTCCCAAAATTACGAATCTCCAGAAATCTCAGCAAATATTTTTTCACCCAAACTGGATGATACTTTCAGGTAATGATCAGTACACTAAGGCGACTTGGTTCCCCAAATTTCGTTCTTCTATGTTGAAGCGTTCGTTTCCAGTAACAGTTTGAATTTTTAGGTTTCACTCTGTTTTCTCCTATATTGATAGATGTATTTGGAACTCTAAATCCAACAGGGTTTGTGCTAGCTTCTTGAAACTTGACACAATAAAGTAGTTTCACGTTCTATCTCTATGTTTTGTTTCCTCTTGATGTAGCCCTAAGCAGTGACTGGCGAGAAACACTTTCATGGAAAGGGGTTGCCAGGCTTCCCAAAATTACGAATCTCCAGAAATCTCAGCAAATATTTTTTCACCCAAACTGGATGATACTTTCAGGTAATGATCAGTACACTAAGGCGACTTGGTTCCCCAAATTTCGTTCTTCTATGTTGAAGCGTTCGTTTCCAGTAACAGTTTGAATTTTTAGGTTTCACTCTGTTTTCTCCTATATTGATAGATGTATTTGGAACTCTAAATCCAACACGGTTTGTGCTAGCTTCTTGAAACATGACACAATAAAGTAGTTTCACGTTCTATCTCTATGTTTTGTTTCCTCTTGATGTAGCCCAATGCAGTGACTGGCGAGAAACACTTTCATGGAAAGGGGTTGCCAGGCTTCCCAAAATTACGAATCTCCAGAAATCTCAGCAAATATTTTTTCACCCAAACTGGATGATACTTTCAGGTAATGATCAGTACACTAAGGCGACTTGGTTCCCCAAATTTCGTTCTTCTATGTTGAAGCGTTCGTTTCCAGTAACAGTTTGAATTTTTAGGTTTCACTCTGTTTTCTCCTATATTGATAGATGTGTTTGGAACTCTAAATCCAACACGGTTTGTGCTAGGTTCTTGAAACTTGACACAATAAAGTAGTTTCACGTTCTATCTCTATGTTTTGTTTCCTCTTGATGTAGCCTTAAGCAGTGACTGGCGAGAAACACTTTCATGGAAAGGGGTTGCCAAGCTTCCTAAAATTACGAATCTCCAGAAATCTCAGCAAATATTTTTTCACCCAAACTGGATGATACTTTCAGGTAATGATCAGTACACTAAGGCGACTTGGTTCCCCAAATTTCGTTCTTCTATGTTGAAGCGTTCGTTTCCAGTAACACTTTGAATTTTTAGGTTTCACTCTGTTTTCTCCTATATTGATAGATGTATTCGGAACTCTAAATCCAACATGGTTTGTGCTAGCTTCTTGAAACTTGACACAATAAAGTAGTTTCACGTTCTATCTCTACGTTTTGTTTCCTCTTGATGTAGCCCTAAGCAGTAACTGGCGAGAAACACTTTCATGGAAAGGGGTTGCCAAGCTTCCTAAAATTACGAATCTCCAGAAATCTCAGCAAATATTTTTTCACCCAAACTGAATGATACTTTCAGGTAATGATCAGTACACTAAGGCGACTTGGTTCCCCAAATTTCGTTCTTCTATGTTGAAGCGTTCGTTTCCAGTAACACTTTGAATTTTTAGGTTTCACTCTGTTTTCTCCTATATTGATAGATGTATTTGGAACTCTAAATCCAACACGGTTTGTGCTAGCTTCTTGAAACTTGACACAATAAAGTAGTTTCACGTTCTATCTCTATGTTTTGTTTCCTCTTGATGTAGCCCTAAGCAGTGACTGGCGAGAAACACTTTCATGGAAAGGTGTTGCCAGGCTTCCCAAAATTACGAATCTCCAGAAATCTCAGCAAATATTTTTTCACCCAAACTGGATGATACTTTCAGGTAATGATCAGTACACTAAGGCGACTTGGTTCCCCAAATTTCGTTCTTCTATGTTGAAGCGTTCGTTTCCAGTAACAGTTTGAATTTTTAGGTTTCACTCTGTTTTCTCCTATATTGATAGATGTATTTGGAACTCTAAATCCAATAGGGTTTGTGCTAGCTTCTTGAAACTTGACACAATAAAGTAGTTTCACGTTCTATCTCTACGTTTTGTTTCCTCTTGATGTAGCCCTAAGCAGTTACTGGCGGGAAACACTTTCATGGAAAGGGGTTGCCAAGCTTCCTAAAATTACGAATCTCCAGAAATCTCAGCAAATATTTTTTCACCCAAACTGGATGATACTTTCAGGTAATGATCAGTACACTAAGGCGACTTGGTTCCCCAAATTTCGTTCTTCTATGTTGAAGCGTTCGTTTCCAGTAACAGTTTGAATTTTTAGGTTTCACTCTGTTTTCTCCTATATTGATAGATGTATTTGGAACTCTAAATCCAACACGGTTTGTGCTAGCTTCTTGAAACTTGACACAATAAAGTAGTTTCACGTTCTATCTCTATGTTTTGTTTCCTCTTGATGTAGCCCTAAGCAGTAACTGGCGAGAAACACTTTCATGGAAAGGGGTTGGGAAGCTTCCTAAAATTACGAATCTCCAGAAATCTCAGCAAATATTTTTTCACCCAAACTGGATGATACTTTCAGGTAATGATCAGTACACTAAGGCGACTTGGTTCCCCAAATTTCGTTCTTCTATGTTGAAGCGTTCGTTTCCAGTAACACTTTGAATTTTTAGGTTTCACTCTGTTTTCTCCTATATTGATAGATGTATTTGGAACTCTAAATCCAACAGGGTTTGTGCTAGCTTCTTGAAACTTGACACAATAAAGTAGTTTCACGTTCTATCTCTACGTTTTGTTTCCTCTTGATGTAGCCCTAAGCAGTAACTGGCGAGAAACACTTTCATGGAAAGGGGTTGCCAAGCTTCCTAAAATTACGAATCTCCAGAAATCTCAGCAAATATTTTTTCACCCATACTGGATGATACTTTCAGGTAATGATCAGTACACTAAGGCGACTTGCTTCCCCAAATTTCGTTCTTCTATGTTGAAGCGTTCGTTTCCAGTAACAGTTTGAATTTTTAGGTTTCACTCTGTTTTCTCCTATATTGATAGATGTATTTGGAACTCTAAATCCAACACGGTTTGTGCTAGCTTCTTGAAACTTGACACAATAAAGTAGTTTCACGTTCTATCTCTATGTTTTGTTTCCTCTTGATGTAGCCCTAAGCAGTGACTGGCGAGAAACACTTTCATGGAAAGGGGTTGCCAGGATTCCCAAAATTACGAATCTCCAGAAATCTCAGCAAATATTTTTTCACCCAAACTGGATGATACTTTCAGGTAATGATCAGTACACTAAGGCGACTTGGTTCCCCAAATTTCGTTCTTCTATGTTGAAGCGTTCGTTTCCAGTAACAGTTTGAATTTTTAGGTTTCACTCTGTTTTCTCCTATATTGATAGATGTATTTGGAACTCTAAATCCAACACGGTTTGTGCTAGGTTCTTGAAACTTGACACAATAAAGTAGTTTCACGTTCTATCTCTACGTTTTGTTTCCTCTTGATGTAGCCCTAAGCAGTTACTGGCGGGAAACACTTTCATGGAAAGGGGTTGCCAAGCTTCCTAAAATTACGAATCTCCAGAAATCTCAGCAAATATTTTTTCACCCAAACTGGATGATACTTTCAGGTAATGATCAGTACACTAAGGCGACTTGGTTCCCCAAATTTCGTTCTTCTATGTTGAAGCGTTCGTTTCCAGTAACAGTTTGAATTTTTAGGTTTCACTCTGTTTTCTCCTATATTGATAGATGTATTTGGACCTCTAAATCCAACACGGTTTGTGCTAGCTTCTTGAAACATGACACAATAAAGTAGTTTCACGTTCTATCTCTATGTTTTGTTTCCTCTTGATGTAGCCCAATGCAGTGACTGGCGAGAAACACTTTCATGGAAAGGGGTTGCCAGGCTTCCCAAAATTACGAATCTCCAGAAATCTCAGCAAATATTTTTTCACCCAAACTGGATGATACTTTCAGGTAATGATCAGTACACTAAGGCGACTTGGTTCCCCAAATTTCGTTCTTCTATGTTGAAGCGTTCGTTTCCAGTAACAGTTTGAATTTTTAGGTTTCACTCTGTTTTCTCCTATATTGATAGATGTGTTTGGAACTCTAAATCCAACACGGTTTGTGCTAGGTTCTTGAAACTTGACACAATAAAGTAGTTTCACGTTCTATCTCTATGTTTTGTTTCCTCTTGATGTAGCCTTAAGCAGTGACTGGCGAGAAACACTTTCATGGAAAGGGGTTGCCAAGCTTCCTAAAATTACGAATCTCCAGAAATCTCAGCAAATATTTTTTCACCCAAACTGGATGATACTTTCAGGTAATGATCAGTACACTAAGGCGACTTGGTTCCCCAAATTTCGTTCTTCTATGTTGAAGCGTTCGTTTCCAGTAACACTTTGAATTTTTAGGTTTCACTCTGTTTTCTCCTATATTGATAGATGTATTCGGAACTCTAAATCCAACATGGTTTGTGCTAGCTTCTTGAAACTTGACACAATAAAGTAGTTTCACGTTCTATCTCTACGTTTTGTTTCCTCTTGATGTAGCCCTAAGCAGTAACTGGCGAGAAACACTTTCATGGAAAGGGGTTTCCAAGCTTCCTAAAATTACGAATCTCCAGAAATCTCAGCAAATATTTTTTCACCCAAACTGAATGATACTTTCAGGTAATGATCAGTACACTAAGGCGACTTGGTTCCCCAAATTTCGTTCTTCTATGTTGAAGCGTTGGTTTCCAGTAACACTTTGAATTTTTAGGTTTCACTCTGTTTTCTCCTATATTGATAGATGTATTTGGAACTCTAAATCCAACACGGTTTGTGCTAGCTTCTTGAAACTTGACACAATAAAGTAGTTTCACGTTCTATCTCTATGTTTTGTTTCCTCTTGATGTAGCCCTAAGCAGTGACTGGCGAGAAACACTTTCATGGAAAGGTGTTGCCAGGCTTCCCAAAATTACGAATCTCCAGAAATCTCAGCAAATATTTTTTCACCCAAACTGGATGATACTTTCAGGTAATGATCAGTACACTAAGGCGACTTGGTTCCCCAAATTTCGTTCTTCTATGTTGAAGCGTTCGTTTCCAGTAACAGTTTGAATTTTTAGGTTTCACTCTGTTTTCTCCTATATTGATAGATGTATTTGGAACTCTAAATCCAACAGGGTTTGTGCTAGCTTCTTGAAACTTGACACAATAAAGTAGTTTCACGTTCTATCTCTACGTTTTGTTTCCTCTTGATGTAGCCCTAAGCAGTTACTGGCGGGAAACACTTTCATGGAAAGGGGTTGCCAAGCTTCCTAAAATTACGAATCTCCAGAAATCTCAGCAAATATTTTTTCACCCAAACTGGATGATACTTTCAGGTAATGATCAGTACACTAAGGCGACTTGGTTCCCCAAATTTCGTTCTTCTATGTTGAAGCGTTCGTTTCCAGTAACAGTTTGAATTTTTAGGTTTCACTCTGTTTTCTCCTATATTGATAGATGTATTTGGAACTCTAAATCCAACACGGTTTGTGCTAGCTTCTTGAAACTTGACACAATAAAGTAGTTTCACGTTCTATCTCTATGTTTTGTTTCCTCTTGATGTAGCCCTAAGCAGTGACTGGCGAGAAACACTTTCATGGAAAGGGGTTGCCAGGCTTCCCAAAATTACGAATCTCCAGAAATCTCAGCAAATATTTTTTCACCCAAACTGGATGATACTTTCAGGTAATGATCAGTACACTAAGGCGACTTCGTTCCCCAAATTTCGTTCTTCTATGTTGAAGCGTTCGTTTCCAGTAACAGTTTGAATTTTTAGGTTTCACTCTGTTTTCTCCTATATTGATAGATGTATTTGGAACTCTAAATCCAACACGGTTTGTGCTAGCTTCTTGAAACTTGACACAATAAAGTAGTTTCACGTTCTATCTCTACGTTTTGTTTCCTCTTGATGTAGCCCTAAGCAGTTACTGGCGGGAAACACTTTCATGGAAAGGGGTTGCCAAGCTTCCTAAAATTACGAATCTCCAGAAATCTCAGCAAATATTTTTTCACCCAAACTGGATGATACTTTCAGGTAATGATCAGTACACTAAGGCGACTTGGTTCCCCAAATTTCGTTCTTCTATGTTGAAGCGTTCGTTTGCAGTAACAGTTTGAATTTTTAGGTTTCACTCTGTTTTCTCCTATATTGATAGATGTATTTGGAACTCTAAATCCAACACGGTTTGTGCTGGCTTCTTGAAACATGACACAATAAAGTAGTTTCACGTTCTATCTCTATGTTTTGTTTCCTCTTGATGTAGCCCAATGCAGTGACTGGCGAGAAACACTTTCATGGAAAGGGGTTGCCAGGCTTCCCAAAATTACGAATCTCCAGAAATCTCAGCAAATATTTTTTCACCCAAACTGGATGATACTTTCAGGTAATGATCAGTACACTAAGGCGACTTGGTTCCCCAAATTTCGTTCTTCTATGTTGAAGCGTTCGTTTCCAGTAACAGTTTGAATTTTTAGGTTTCACTCTGTTTTCTCCTATATTGATAGATGTATTTGGAACTCTAAATCCAACACGGTTTGTGCTAGCTTCTTGAAACTTGACACAATAAAGTAGTTTCACGTTCTATCTCTATGTTTTGTTTCCTCTTGATGTAGCCCTAAGCAGTGACTGGCGAGAAACACTTTCATGGAAAGGGGTTGCCAGGCTTCCCAAAATTACGAATCTCCAGAAATCTCAGCAAATATTTTTTCACCCAAACTGGATGATACTTTCAGGTAATGATCAGTACACTAAGGCGACTTGGTTCCCCAAATTTCGTTCTTCTATGTTGAAGCGTTCGTTTCCAGTAACAGTTTGAATTTTTAGGTTTCACTCTGTTTTCTCCTATATTGATAGATGTATTTGGAACTCTAAATCCAACACGGTTTGTGCTAGCTTCTTGAAACATGACACAATAAAGTAGTTTCACGTTCTATCTCTATGTTTTGTTTCCTCTTGATGTAGCCCAATGCAGTGACTGGCGAGAAACACTTTCATGGAAAGGGGTTGCCAGGCTTCCCAAAATTACGAATCTCCAGAAATCTCAGCAAATATTTTTTCACCCAAACTGGATGATACTTTCAGGTAATGATCAGTACACTAAGGCGACTTGGTTCCCCAAATTTCGTTCTTCTATGTTGAAGCGTTCGTTTCCAGTAACAGTTTGAATTTTTAGGTTTCACTCTGTTTTCTCCTATATTGATAGATGTGTTTGGAACTCTAAATCCAACACGGTTTGTGCTAGGTTCTTGAAACTTGACACAATAAAGTAGTTTCACGTTCTATCTCTATGTTTTGTTTCCTCTTGATGTAGCCTTAAGCAGTGACTGGCGAGAAACACTTTCATGGAAAGGGGTTGCCAAGCTTCCTAAAATTACGAATCTCCAGAAATCTCAGCAAATATTTTTTCACCCAAACTGGATGATACTTTCAGGTAATGATCAGTACACTAAGGCGACTTGGTTCCCCAAATTTCGTTCTTCTATGTTGAAGCGTTCGTTTCCAGTAACACTTTGAATTTTTAGGTTTCACTCTGTTTTCTCCTATATTGATAGATGTATTTGGAACTCTAAATCCAACACGGTTTGTGCTAGCTTCTTGAAACATGACACAATAAAGTAGTTTCACGTTCTATCTCTATGTTTTGTTTCCTCTTGATGTAGCCCAATGCAGTGACTGGCGAGAAACACTTTCATGGAAAGGGGTTGCCAGGCTTCCCAAAATTACGAATCTCCAGAAATCTCAGCAAATATTTTTTCACCCAAACTGGATGATACTTTCAGGTAATGATCAGTACACTAAGGCGACTTGGTTCCCCAAATTTCGTTCTTCTATGTTGAAGCGTTCGTTTCCAGTAACAGTTTGAATTTTTAGGTTTCACTCTGTTTTCTCCTATATTGATAGATGTGTTTGGAACTCTAAATCCAACACGGTTTGTGCTAGGTTCTTGAAACTTGACACAATAAAGTAGTTTCACGTTCTATCTCTATGTTTTGTTTCCTCTTGATGTAGCCTTAAGCAGTGACTGGCGAGAAACACTTTCATGGAAAGGGGTTGCCAAGCTTCCTAAAATTACGAATCTCCAGAAATCTCAGCAAATATTTTTTCACCCAAACTGGATGATACTTTCAGGTAATGATCAGTACACTAAGGCGACTTGGTTCCCCAAATTTCGTTCTTCTATGTTGAAGCGTTCGTTTCCAGTAACACTTTGAATTTTTAGGTTTCACTCTGTTTTCTCCTATATTGATAGATGTATTCGGAACTCTAAATCCAACATGGTTTGTGCTAGCTTCTTGAAACTTGACACAATAAAGTAGTTTCACGTTCTATCTCTACGTTTTGTTTCCTCTTGATGTAGCCCTAAGCAGTAACTGGCGAGAAACACTTTCATGGAAAGGGGTTGCCAAGCTTCCTAAAATTACGAATCTCCAGAAATCTCAGCAAATATTTTTTCACCCAAACTGAATGATACTTTCAGGTAATGATCAGTACACTAAGGCGACTTGGTTCCCCAAATTTCGTTCTTCTATGTTGAAGCGTTCGTTTCCAGTAACACTTTGAATTTTTAGGTTTCACTCTGTTTTCTCCTATATTGATAGATGTATTTGGAACTCTAAATCCAACACGGTTTGTGCTAGGTTCTTGAAACTTGACACAATAAAGTAGTTTCACGTTCTATCTCTATGTTTTGTTTCCTCTTGATGTAGCCCTAAGCAGTGACTGGCGAGAAACACTTTCATGGAAAGGTGTTGCCAGGCTTCCCAAAATTACGAATCTCCAGAAATCTCAGCAAATATTTTTTCACCCAAACTGGATGATACTTTCTGGTAATGATCAGTACACTAAGGCGACTTCGTTCCCCAAATTTCGTTCTTCTATGTTGAAGCGTTCGTTTCCAGTAACAGTTTGAATTTTTAGGTTTCACTCTGTTTTCTCCTATATTGATAGATGTATTTGGAACTCTAAATCCAACACGGTTTGTGCTAGCTTCTTGAAACTTGACACAATAAAGTAGTTTCACGTTCTATCTCTACGTTTTGTTTCCTCTTGATGTAGCCCTAAGCAGTTACTGGCGGGAAACACTTTCATGGAAAGGGGTTGCCAAGCTTCCTAAAATTACGAATCTCCAGAAATCTCAGCAAATATTTTTTCACCCAAACTGGATGATACTTTCAGGTAATGATCAGTACACTAAGGCGACTTGGTTCCCCAAATTTCGTTCTTCTATGTTGAAGCGTTCGTTTCCAGTAACAGTTTGAATTTTTAGGTTTCACTCTGTTTTCTCCTATATTGATAGATGTATTTGGAACTCTAAATCCAACACGGTTTGTGCTAGCTTCTTGAAACTTGACACAATAAAGTAGTTTCACGTTCTATCTCTATGTTTTGTTTCCTCTTGATGTAGCCCTAAGCAGTGACTGGCGAGAAACACTTTCATGGAAAGGGGTTGCCAGGCTTCCCAAAATTACGAATCTCCAGAAATCTCAGCAAATATTTTTTCACCCAAACTGGATGATACTTTCAGGTAATGATCAGTACACTAAGGCGACTTCGTTCCCCAAATTTCGTTCTTCTATGTTGAAGCGTTCGTTTCCAGTAACAGTTTGAATTTTTAGGTTTCACTCTGTTTTCTCCTATATTGATAGATGTATTTGGAACTCTAAATCCAACACGGTTTGTGCTAGCTTCTTGAAACTTGACACAATAAAGTAGTTTCACGTTCTATCTCTACGTTTTGTTTCCTCTTGATGTAGCCCTAAGCAGTTACTGGCGGGAAACACTTTCATGGAAAGGGGTTGCCAAGCTTCCTAAAATTACGAATCTCCAGAAATCTCAGCAAATATTTTTTCACCCAAACTGGATGATACTTTCAGGTAATGATCAGTACACTAAGGCGACTTGGTTCCCCAAATTTCGTTCTTCTATGTTGAAGCGTTCGTTTGCAGTAACAGTTTGAATTTTTAGGTTTCACTCTGTTTTCTCCTATATTGATAGATGTATTTGGAACTCTAAATCCAACACGGTTTGTGCTGGCTTCTTGAAACATGACACAATAAAGTAGTTTCACGTTCTATCTCTATGTTTTGTTTCCTCTTGATGTAGCCCAATGCAGTGACTGGCGAGAAACACTTTCATGGAAAGGGGTTGCCAGGCTTCCCAAAATTACGAATCTCCAGAAATCTCAGCAAATATTTTTTCACCCAAACTGGATGATACTTTCAGGTAATGATCAGTACACTAAGGCGACTTGGTTCCCCAAATTTCGTTCTTCTATGTTGAAGCGTTCGTTTCCAGTAACAGTTTGAATTTTTAGGTTTCACTCTGTTTTCTCCTATATTGATAGATGTATTTGGAACTCTAAATCCAACACGGTTTGTGCTAGCTTCTTGAAACTTGACACAATAAAGTAGTTTCACGTTCTATCTCTATGTTTTGTTTCCTCTTGATGTAGCCCTAAGCAGTGACTGGCGAGAAACACTTTCATGGAAAGGGGTTGCCAGGCTTCCCAAAATTACGAATCTCCAGAAATCTCAGCAAATATTTTTTCACCCAAACTGGATGATACTTTCAGGTAATGATCAGTACACTAAGGCGACTTGGTTCCCCAAATTTCGTTCTTCTATGTTGAAGCGTTCGTTTCCAGTAACAGTTTGAATTTTTAGGTTTCACTCTGTTTTCTCCTATATTGATAGATGTATTTGGAACTCTAAATCCAACACGGTTTGTGCTAGCTTCTTGAAACTTGACACAATAAAGTAGTTTCACGTTCTATCTCTATGTTTTGTTTCCTCTTGATGTAGCCTTAAGCAGTGACTGGCGAGAAACACTTTCATGGAAAGGGGTTGCCAAGCTTCCTAAAATTACGAATCTCCAGAAATCTCAGCAAATATTTTTTCACCCAAACTGGATGATACTTTCAGGTAATGATCAGTACACTAAGGCGACTTGGTTCCCCAAATTTCCTTCTTCTATGTTGAAGCGTTCGTTTCCAGTAACAGTTTGAATTTTTAGGTTTCACTCTGTTTTCTCCTATATTGATAGATGTATTTGGAACTCTAAATCCAACAGGGTTTGTGCTAGCTTCTTGAAACTTGACACAATAAAGTAGTTTCACGTTCTATCTCTACGTTTTGTTTCCTCTTGATGTAGCCCTAAGCAGTGACTGGCGAGAAACACTTTTATGGAAAGGGGTTGCCAGGCTTCCCAAAATTACGAATCTCCAGAAATCTCAGCAAATATTTTTTCACCCAAACTGGATGGTACTTTCAGGTAATGATCAGTACACTAATGCGACTTGGTTCCCCAAATTTCGTTCTTCTATGTTGAAGCGTTCGTTTCCAGTAACAGTTTGAATTTTTAGGTTTCACTCTGTTTTCTCCTATATTGATAGATGTATTTGGAACTCTAAATCCAACACGGTTTGTGCTAGCTTCTTGAAACTTGACACAATAAAGTAGTTTCACGTTCTATCTCTGCGTTTTGTTTCCTCTTGATGTAGCCCTAAGCAGTTACTGGCGGGAAACACTTTCATGGAAAGGGGTTGCCAAGCTTCCTAAAATTACGAATCTCCAGAAATCTCAGCAAATATTTTTTCACCCAAACTGGATGATACTTTCAGGTAATGATCAGTACACTAAGGCGACTTGGTTCCCCAAATTTCGTTCTTCTATGTTGAAGCGTTCGTTTCCAGTAACACTTTGAATTTTTAGGTTTCACTCTGTTTTCTCCTATATTGATAGATGTATTCGGAACTCTAAATCCAACATGGTTTGTGCTAGCTTCTTGAAACTTGACACAATAAAGTAGTTTCACGTTCTATCTCTACGTTTTGTTTCCTCTTGATGTAGCCCTAAGCAGTAACTGGCGAGAAACACTTTCATGGAAAGGGGTTGCCAAGCTTCCTAAAATTACGAATCTCCAGAAATCTCAGCAAATATTTTTTCACCCAAACTGAATGATACTTTCAGGTAATGATCAGTACACTAAGGCGACTTGGTTCCCCAAATTTCGTTCTTCTATGTTGAAGCGTTCCTTTGCAGTAACACTTTGAATTTTTAGGTTTCACTCTGTTTTCTCCTATATTGATAGATGTATTTGGAACTCTAAATCCAACACGGTTTGTGCTAGCTTCTTGAAACTTGACACAATAAAGTAGTTTCACGTTCTATCTCTATGTTTTGTTTCCTCTTGATGTAGCCCTAAGCAGTGACTGGCGAGAAACACTTTCATGGAAAGGGGTTGCCAGGCTTCCCAAAATTACGAATCTCCAGAAATCTCAGCAAATATTTTTTCACCCAAACTGGATGATACTTTCAGGTAATGATCAGTACACTAAGGCGACTTGGTTCCCCAAATTTCGTTCTTCTATGTTGAAGCGTTCGTTTCCAGTAACAGTTTGAATTTTTAGGTTTCACTCTGTTTTCTCCTATATTGATAGATGTATTTGGAACTCTAAATCCAACACGGTTTGTGCTAGCTTCTTGAAACTTGACACAATAAAGTAGTTTCACGTTCTATCTCTATGTTTTGTTTCCTCTTGATGTAGCCTTAAGCAGTGACTGGCGAGAAACACTTTCATGGAAAGGGGTTGCCAAGCTTCCTAAAATTACGAATCTCCAGAAATCTCAGCAAATATTTTTTCACCCAAACTGGATGATACTTTCAGGTAATGATCAGTACACTAAGGCGACTTGGTTCCCCAAATTTCCTTCTTCTATGTTGAAGCGTTCGTTTCCAGTAACAGTTTGAATTTTTAGGTTTCACTCTGTTTTCTCCTATATTGATAGATGTATTTGGAACTCTAAATCCAACAGGGTTTGTGCTAGCTTCTTGAAACTTGACACAATAAAGTAGTTTCACGTTCTATCTCTACGTTTTGTTTCCTCTTGATGTAGCCCTAAGCAGTGACTGGCGAGAAACACTTTTATGGAAAGGGGTTGCCAGGCTTCCCAAAATTACGAATCTCCAGAAATCTCAGCAAATATTTTTTCACCCAAACTGGATGGTACTTTCAGGTAATGATCAGTACACTAATGCGACTTGGTTCCCCAAATTTCGTTCTTCTATGTTGAAGCGTTCGTTTCCAGTAACAGTTTGAATTTTTAGGTTTCACTCTGTTTTCTCCTATATTGATAGATGTATTTGGAACTCTAAATCCAACACGGTTTGTGCTAGCTTCTTGAAACTTGACACAATAAAGTAGTTTCACGTTCTATCTCTGCGTTTTGTTTCCTCTTGATGTAGCCCTAAGCAGTTACTGGCGGGAAACACTTTCATGGAAAGGGGTTGCCAAGCTTCCTAAAATTACGAATCTCCAGAAATCTCAGCAAATATTTTTTCACCCAAACTGGATGATACTTTCAGGTAATGATCAGTACACTAAGGCGACTTGGTTCCCCAAATTTCGTTCTTCTATGTTGAAGCGTTCGTTTCCAGTAACACTTTGAATTTTTAGGTTTCACTCTGTTTTCTCCTATATTGATAGATGTATTCGGAACTCTAAATCCAACATGGTTTGTGCTAGCTTCTTGAAACTTGACACAATAAAGTAGTTTCACGTTCTATCTCTACGTTTTGTTTCCTCTTGATGTAGCCCTAAGCAGTAACTGGCGAGAAACACTTTCATGGAAAGGGGTTGCCAAGCTTCCTAAAATTACGAATCTCCAGAAATCTCAGCAAATATTTTTTCACCCAAACTGAATGATACTTTCAGGTAATGATCAGTACACTAAGGCGACTTGGTTCCCCAAATTTCGTTCTTCTATGTTGAAGCGTTCGTTTGCAGTAACACTTTGAATTTTTAGGTTTCACTCTGTTTTCTCCTATATTGATAGATGTATTTGGAACTCTAAATCCAACACGGTTTGTGCTAGCTTCTTGAAACTTGACACAATAAAGTAGTTTCACGTTCTATCTCTATGTTTTGTTTCCTCTTGATGTAGCCCTAAGCAGTGACTGGCGAGAAACACTTTAATGGAAAGGTGTTGCCAGGCTTCCCAAAATTACGAATCTCCAGAAATCTCAGCAAATATTTTTTCACCCAAACTGGATGATACTTTCAGGTAATGATCAGTACACTAAGGCGACTTGGTTCCCCAAATTTCGTTCTTCTATGTTGAAGCGTTCGTTTCCAGTAACAGTTTGAATTTTTAGGTTTCACTCTGTTTTCTCCTATATTGATAGATGTATTTGGAACTCTAAATCCAACAGGGTTTGTGCTAGCTTCTTGAAACTTGACACAATAAAGTAGTTTCACGTTCTATCTCTACGTTTTGTTTCCTCTTGATGTAGCCCTAAGCAGTTACTGGCGGGAAACACTTTCATGGAAAGGGGTTGCCAAGCTTCCTAAAATTACGAATCTCCAGAAATCTCAGCAAATATTTTTTCACCCAAACTGGATGATACTTTCAGGTAATGATCAGTACACTAAGGCGACTTGGTTCCCCAAATTTCGTTCTTCTATGTTGAAGCGTTCGTTTCCAGTAACAGTTTGAATTTTTAGGTTTCACTCTGTTTTCTCCTATATTGATAGATGTATTTGGAACTCTAAATCCAACACGGTTTGTGCTAGCTTCTTGAAACTTGACACAATAAAGTAGTTTCACGTTCTATCTCTATGTTTTGTTTCCTCTTGATGTAGCCCTAAGCAGTGACTGGCGAGAAACACTTTCATGGAAAGGGGTTGCCAGGCTTCCCAAAATTACGAATCTCCAGAAATCTCAGCAAATATTTTTTCACCCAAACTGGATGATACTTTCAGGTAATGATCAGTACACTAAGGCGACTTCGTTCCCCAAATTTCGTTCTTCTATGTTGAAGCGTTCGTTTCCAGTAACAGTTTGAATTTTTAGGTTTCACTCTGTTTTCTCCTATATTGATAGATGTATTTGGAACTCTAAATCCAACACGGTTTGTGCTAGCTTCTTGAAACTTGACACAATAAAGTAGTTTCACGTTCTATCTCTACGTTTTGTTTCCTCTTGATGTAGCCCTAAGCAGTTACTGGCGGGAAACACTTTCATGGA
This sequence comes from Spermophilus citellus, assembly GCF_964194105.1. Classification (NCBI taxonomy): domain Eukaryota; kingdom Metazoa; phylum Chordata; class Mammalia; order Rodentia; family Sciuridae; genus Spermophilus; species Spermophilus citellus. The sequence continues at coordinate 9,553,165 of NC_138192.1, read as the reverse complement.
AAGGGGTTGCCAAGCTTCCTAAAATTACGAATCTCCAGAAATCTCAGCAAATATTTTTTCACCCAAACTGGATGATACTTTCAGGTAATGATCAGTACACTAAGGCGACTTGGTTCCCCAAATTTCGTTCTTCTATGTTGAAGCGTTCGTTTGCAGTAACAGTTTGAATTTTTAGGTTTCACTCTGTTTTCTCCTATATTGATAGATGTATTTGGAACTCTAAATCCAACACGGTTTGTGCTGGCTTCTTGAAACATGACACAATAAAGCAGTTTCACGTTCTATCTCTATGTTTTGTTTCCTCTTGATGTAGCCCAATGCAGTGACTGGCGAGAAACACTTTCATGGAAAGGGGTTGCCAGGCTTCCCAAAATTACGAATCTCCAGAAATCTCAGCAAATATTTTTTCACCCAAACTGGATGATACTTTCAGGTAATGATCAGTACACTAAGGCGACTTGGTTCCCCAAATTTCGTTCTTCTATGTTGAAGCGTTCGTTTCCAGTAACAGTTTGAATTTTTAGGTTTCACTCTGTTTTCTCCTATATTGATAGATGTATTTGGAACTCTAAATCCAACACGGTTTGTGCTAGCTTCTTGAAACTTGACACAATAAAGTAGTTTCACGTTCTATCTCTATGTTTTGTTTCCTCTTGATGTAGCCCTAAGCAGTGACTGGCGAGAAACACTTTCATGGAAAGGGGTTGCCAGGCTTCCCAAAATTACGAATCTCCAGAAATCTCAGCAAATATTTTTTCACCCAAACTGGATGATACTTTCAGGTAATGATCAGTACACTAAGGCGACTTGGTTCCCCAAATTTCGTTCTTCTATGTTGAAGCGTTCGTTTCCAGTAACAGTTTGAATTTTTAGGTTTCACTCTGTTTTCTCCTATATTGATAGATGTATTTGGAACTCTAAATCCAACACGGTTTGTGCTAGCTTCTTGAAACTTGACACAATAAAGTAGTTTCACGTTCTATCTCTATGTTTTGTTTCCTCTTGATGTAGCCTTAAGCAGTGACTGGCGAGAAACACTTTCATGGAAAGGGGTTGCCAAGCTTCCTAAAATTACGAATCTCCAGAAATCTCAGCAAATATTTTTTCACCCAAACTGGATGATACTTTCAGGTAATGATCAGTACACTAAGGCGACTTGGTTCCCCAAATTTCGTTCTTCTACGTTGAAGCGTTCGTTTCCAGTAACACTTTGAATTTTTAGGTTTCACTCTGTTTTCTCCTATATTGATAGATGTATTCGGAACTCTAAATCCAACATGGTTTGTGCTAGCTTCTTGAATCTTGACACAATAAAGTAGTTTCACGTTCTATCTCTACGTTTTGTTTCCTCTTGATGTAGCCCTAAGCAGTAACTGGCGAGAAACACTTTCATGGAAAGGGGTTGCCAAGCTTCCTAAAATTACGAATCTCCAGAAATCTCAGCAAATATTTTTTCACCCAAACTGAATGATACTTTCAGGTAATGATCAGTACACTAAGGCGACTTGGTTCCCCAAATTTCGTTCTTCTATGTTGAAGCGTTCGTTTGCAGTAACACTTTGAATTTTTAGGTTTCACTCTGTTTTCTCCTATATTGATAGATGTATTTGGAACTCTAAATCCAACACGGTTTGTGCTAGCTTCTTGAAACTTGACACAATAAAGTAGTTTCACGTTCTATCTCTATGTTTTGTTTCCTCTTGATGTAGCCCTAAGCAGTGACTGGCGAGAAACACTTTCATGGAAAGGTGTTGCCAGGCTTCCCAAAATTACGAATCTCCAGAAATCTCAGCAAATATTTTTTCACCCAAACTGAATGATACTTTCAGGTAATGATCAGTACACTAAGGCGACTTGGTTCCCCAAATTTCGTTCTTCTATGTTGAAGCGTTCGTTTCCAGTAACAGTTTGAATTTTTAGGTTTCACTCTGTTTTCTCCTATATTGATAGATGTATTTGGAACTCTAAATCCAACAGGGTTTGTGCTAGCTTCTTGAAACTTGACACAATAAAGTAGTTTCACGTTCTATCTCTACGTTTTGTTTCCTCTTGATGTAGCCCTAAGCAGTTACTGGCGGGAAACACTTTCATGGAAAGGGGTTGCCAAGCTTCCTAAAATTACGAATCTCCAGAAATCTCAGCAAATATTTTTTCACCCAAACTGGATGATACTTTCAGGTAATGATCAGTACACTAAGGCGACTTGGTTCCCCAAATTTCGTTCTTCTATGTTGAAGCGTTCGTTTCCAGTAACAGTTTGAATTTTTAGGTTTCACTCTGTTTTCTCCTATATTGATAGATGTATTTGGAACTCTAAATCCAACACGGTTTGTGCTAGCTTCTTGAAACTTGACAAAATAAAGTAGTTTCACGTTCTATCTCTATGTTTTGTTTCCTCTTGATGTAGCCCTAAGCAGTGACTGGCGAGAAACACTTTCATGGAAAGGGGTTGCCAGGCTTCCCAAAATTACGAATCTCCAGAAATCTCAGCAAATATTTTTTCACCCAAACTGGATGATACTTTCAGGTAATGATCAGTACACTAAGGCGACTTCGTTCCCCAAATTTCGTTCTTCTATGTTGAAGCGTTCGTTTCCAGTAACAGTTTGAATTTTTAGGTTTCACTCTGTTTTCTCCTATATTGATAGATGTATTTGGAACTCTAAATCCAACACGGTTTGTGCTAGCTTCTTGAAACTTGACACAATAAAGTAGTTTCACGTTCTATCTCTACGTTTTGTTTCCTCTTGATGTAGCCCTAAGCAGTTACTGGCGGGAAACACTTTCATGGAAAGGGGTTGCCAAGCTTCCTAAAATTACGAATCTCCAGAAATCTCAGCAAATATTTTTTCACCCAAACTGGATGATACTTTCAGGTAATGATCAGTACACTAAGGCGACTTGGTTCCCCAAATTTCGTTCTTCTATGTTGAAGCGTTCGTTTGCAGTAACAGTTTGAATTTTTAGGTTTCACTCTGTTTTCTCCTATATTGATAGATGTATTTGGAACTCTAAATCCAACACGGTTTGTGCTGGCTTCTTGAAACATGACACAATAAAGTAGTTTCACGTTCTATCTCTATGTTTTGTTTCCTCTTGATGTAGCCCAATGCAGTGACTGGCGAGAAACACTTTCATGGAAAGGGGTTGCCAGGCTTCCCAAAATTACGAATCTCCAGAAATCTCAGCAAATATTTTTTCACCCAAACTGGATGATACTTTCAGGTAATGATCAGTACACTAAGGCGACTTGGTTCCCCAAATTTCGTTCTTCTATGTTGAAGCGTTCGTTTGCAGTAACAGTTTGAATTTTTAGGTTTCACTCTGTTTTCTCCTATATTGATAGATGTATTTGGAACTCTAAATCCAACACGGTTTGTGCTGGCTTCTTGAAACATGACACAATAAAGTAGTTTCACGTTCTATCTCTATGTTTTGTTTCCTCTTGATGTAGCCCTAAGCAGTGACTGGCGAGAAACACTTTCATGGAAAGGGGTTGCCAGGCTTCCCAAAATTACGAATCTCCAGAAATCTCAGCAAATATTTTTTCACCCAAACTGGATGATACTTTCAGGTAATGATCAGTACACTAAGGCGACTTGGTTCCCCAAATTTCGTTCTATGTTGAAGCGTTCGTTTCCAGTAACAGTTTGAATTTTTAGGTTTCACTCTGTTTTCTCCTATATTGATAGATGTATTTGGAACTCTAAATCCAACACGGTTTGTGCTAGCTTCTTGAAACTTGACACAATAAAGTAGTTTCACGTTCTATCTCTATGTTTTGTTTCCTCTTGATGTAGCCTTAAGCAGTGACTGGCGAGAAACACTTTCATGGAAAGGGGTTGCCAAGCTTCCTAAAATTACGAATCTCCAGAAATCTCAGCAAATATTTTTTCACCCAAACTGGATGATACTTTCAGGTAATGATCAGTACACTAAGGCGTCTTGGTTCCCCAAATTTCGTTCTTCTATGTTGAAGCGTTCATTTCCAGTAACAGTTTGAATTTTTAGGTTTCACTCTGTTTTCTCCTATATTGATAGATGTATTTGGAACTCTAAATCCAACAGGGTTTGTGCTAGCTTCTTGAAACTTGACACAATAAAGTAGTTTCACGTTCTATCTCTACGTTTTGTTTCCTCTTGATGTAGCCCTAAGCAGTGACTGGCGAGAAACACTTTTATGGAAAGGGGTTGCCAGGCTTCCCAAAATTACGAATCTCCAGAAATCTCAGCAAATATTTTTTCACCCAAACTGGATGGTACTTTCAGGTAATGATCAGTACACTAATGCGACTTGGTTCCCCAAATTTCGTTCTTCTATGTTGAAGCGTTCGTTTCCAGTAACAGTTTGAATTTTTAGGTTTCACTCTGTTTTCTCCTATATTGATAGATGTATTTGGAACTCTAAATCCAACACGGTTTGTGCTAGCTTCTTGAAACTTGACACAATAAAGTAGTTTCACGTTCTATCTCTGCGTTTTGTTTCCTCTTGATGTAGCCCTAAGCAGTTACTGGCGGGAAACACTTTCATGGAAAGGGGTTGCCAAGCTTCCTAAAATTACGAATCTCCAGAAATCTCAGCAAATATTTTTTCACCCAAACTGGATGATACTTTCAGGTAATGATCAGTACACTAAGGCGACTTGGTTCCCCAAATTTCGTTCTTCTATGTTGAAGCGTTCGTTTCCAGTAACAGTTTGAATTTTTAGGTTTCACTCTGTTTTCTCCTATATTGATAGATGTATTTGGAACTCTAAATCCAACACGGTTTGTGCTAGCTTCTTGAAACTTGACACAATAAAGTAGTTTCACGTTCTATCTCTATGTTTTGTTTCCTCTTGATGTAGCCTTAAGCAGTGACTGGCGAGAAACACTTTCATGGAAAGGGGTTGCCAAGCTTCCTAAAATTACGAATCTCCAGAAATCTCAGCAAACATTTTTTCACCCAAACTGGATGATACTTTCAGGTAATGATCAGTACACTAAGGCGACTTGGTTCCCCAAATTTCGTTCTTCTATGTTGAAGCGTTCGTTTCCAGTAACACTTTGAATTTTTAGGTTTCACTCTGTTTTCTCCTATATTGATAGATGTATTCGGAACTCTAAATCCAACATGGTTTGTGCTAGCTTCTTGAAACTTGACACAATAAAGTAGTTTCACGTTCTATCTCTACGTTTTGTTTCCTCTTGATGTAGCCCTAAGCAGTAACTGGCGAGAAACACTTTCATGGAAAGGGGTTGCCAAGCTTCCTAAAATTACGAATCTCCAGAAATCTCAGCAAATATTTTTTCACCCAAACTGAATGATACTTTCAGGTAATGATCAGTACACTAAGGCGACTTGGTTCCCCAAATTTCGTTCTTCTATGTTGAAGCGTTCGTTTGCAGTAACACTTTGAATTTTTAGGTTTCACTCTGTTTTCTCCTATATTGATAGATGTATTTGGAACTCTAAATCCAACACGGTTTGTGCTAGCTTCTTGAAACTTGACACAATAAAGTAGTTTCACGTTCTATCTCTATGTTTTGTTTCCTCTTGATGTAGCCCTAAGCAGTGACTGGCGAGAAACACTTTCATGGAAAGGTGTTGCCAGGCTTCCCAAAATTACGAATCTCCAGAAATCTCAGCAAATATTTTTTCACCCAAACTGGATGATACTTTCAGGTAATGATCAGTACACTAAGGCGACTTGGTTCCCCAAATTTCGTTCTTCTATGTTGAAGCGTTCGTTTCCAGTAACAGTTTGAATTTTTAGGTTTCACTCTGTTTTCTCCTATATTGATAGATGTATTTGGAACTCTAAATCCAACAGGGTTTGTGCTAGCTTCTTGAAACTTGACACAATAAAGTAGTTTCACGTTCTATCTCTACGTTTTGTTTCCTCTTGATGTAGCCCTAAGCAGTTACTGGCGGGAAACACTTTCATGGAAAGGGGTTGCCAAGCTTCCTAAAATTACGAATCTCCAGAAATCTCAGCAAATATTTTTTCACCCAAACTGGATGATACTTTCAGGTAATGATCAGTACACTAAGGCGACTTGGTTCCCCAAATTTCGTTCTTCTATGTTGAAGCGTTCGTTTCCAGTAACAGTTTGAATTTTTAGGTTTCACTCTGTTTTCTCCTATATTGATAGATGTATTTGGAACTCTAAATCCAACACGGTTTGTGCTAGCTTCTTGAAACTTGACACAATAAAGTAGTTTCACGTTCTATCTCTATGTTTTGTTTCCTCTTGATGTAGCCCTAAGCAGTGACTGGCGAGAAACACTTTCATGGAAAGGGGTTGCCAGGCTTCCCAAAATTACGAATCTCCAGAAATCTCAGCAAATATTTTTTCACCCAAACTGGATGATACTTTCAGGTAATGATCAGTACACTAAGGCGACTTCGTTCCCCAAATTTCGTTCTTCTATGTTGAAGCGTTCGTTTCCAGTAACAGTTTGAATTTTTAGGTTTCACTCTGTTTTCTCCTATATTGATAGATGTATTTGGAACTCTAAATCCAACACGGTTTGTGCTAGCTTCTTGAAACTTGACACAATAAAGTAGTTTCACGTTCTATCTCTACGTTTTGTTTCCTCTTGATGTAGCCCTAAGCAGTTACTGGCGGGAAACACTTTCATGGAAAGGGGTTGCCAAGCTTCCTAAAATTACGAATCTCCAGAAATCTCAGCAAATATTTTTTCACCCAAACTGGATGATACTTTCAGGTAATGATCAGTACACTAAGGCGACTTGGTTCCCCAAATTTCGTTCTTCTATGTTGAAGCGTTCGTTTGCAGTAACAGTTTGAATTTTTAGGTTTCACTCTGTTTTCTCCTATATTGATAGATGTATTTGGAACTCTAAATCCAACACGGTTTGTGCTGGCTTCTTGAAACATGACACAATAAAGTAGTTTCACGTTCTATCTCTATGTTTTGTTTCCTCTTGATGTAGCCCAATGCAGTGACTGGCGAGAAACACTTTCATGGAAAGGGGTTGCCAGGCTTCCCAAAATTACGAATCTCCAGAAATCTCAGCAAATATTTTTTCACCCAAACTGGATGATACTTTCAGGTAATGATCAGTACACTAAGGCGACTTGGTTCCCCAAATTTCGTTCTTCTATGTTGAAGCGTTCGTTTCCAGTAACAGTTTGAATTTTTAGGTTTCACTCTGTTTTCTCCTATATTGATAGATGTATTTGGAACTCTAAATCCAACACGGTTTGTGCTAGCTTCTTGAAACTTGACACAATAAAGTAGTTTCACGTTCTATCTCTATGTTTTGTTTCCTCTTGATGTAGCCCTAAGCAGTGACTGGCGAGAAACACTTTCATGGAAAGGGGTTGCCAGGCTTCCCAAAATTACGAATCTCCAGAAATCTCAGCAAATATTTTTTCACCCAAACTGGATGATACTTTCAGGTAATGATCAGTACACTAAGGCGACTTGGTTCCCCAAATTTCGTTCTATGTTGAAGCGTTCGTTTCCAGTAACAGTTTGAATTTTTAGGTTTCACTCTGTTTTCTCCTATATTGATAGATGTATTTGGAACTCTAAATCCAACACGGTTTGTGCTAGCTTCTTGAAACTTGACACAATAAAGTAGTTTCACGTTCTATCTCTATGTTTTGTTTCCTCTTGATGTAGCCTTAAGCAGTGACTGGCGAGAAACACTTTCATGGAAAGGGGTTGCCAAGCTTCCTAAAATTACGAATCTCCAGAAATCTCAGCAAATATTTTTTCACCCAAACTGGATGATACTTTCAGGTAATGATCAGTACACTAAGGCGACTTGGTTCCCCAAATTTCGTTCTTCTATGTTGAAGCGTTCGTTTCCAGTAACAGTTTGAATTTTTAGGTTTCACTCTGTTTTCTCCTATATTGATAGATGTATTTGGAACTCTAAATCCAACACGGTTTGTGCTAGCTTCTTGAAACTTGACACAATAAAGTAGTTTCACGTTCTATCTCTGCGTTTTGTTTCCTCTTGATGTAGCCCTAAGCAGTTACTGGCGGGAAACACTTTCATGGAAAGGGGTTGCCAAGCTTCCTAAAATTACGAATCTCCAGAAATCTCAGCAAATATTTTTTCACCCAAACTGGATGATACTTTCAGGTAATGATCAGTACACTAAGGCGACTTGGTTCCCCAAATTTCGTTCTTCTATGTTGAAGCGTTCGTTTGCAGTAACAGTTTGAATTTTTAGGTTTCACTCTGTTTTCTCCTATATTGATAGATGTATTTGGAACTCTAAATCCAACACGGTTTGTGCTGGCTTCTTGAAACATGACACAATAAAGTAGTTTCACGTTCTATCTCTATGTTTTGTTTCCTCTTGATGTAGCCCAATGCAGTGACTGGCGAGAAACACTTTCATGGAAAGGGGTTGCCAGGCTTCCCAAAATTACGAATCTCCAGAAATCTCAGCAAATATTTTTTCACCCAAACTGGATGATACTTTCAGGTAATGATCAGTACACTAAGGCGACTTGGTTCCCCAAATTTCGTTCTTCTATGTTGAAGCGTTCGTTTCCAGTAACAGTTTGAATTTTTAGGTTTCACTCTGTTTTCTCATATATTGATAGATGTATTTGGAACTCTAAATCCAACACGGTTTGTGCTAGCTTCTTGAAACGTGACACAATAAAGTAGTTTCACGTTCTATCTCTATGTTTTGTTTCCTCTTGATGTAGCCCAATGCAGTGACTGGCGAGAAACACTTTCATGGAAAGGGGTTGCAAAGCTTCCTAAAATTACGAATCTCCAGAAATCTCAGCAAATATTTTTTCACCCAAACTGAATGATACTTTCAGGTAATGATCAGTACACTAAGGCGACTTGGTTCCCCAAATTTCGTTCTTCTATGTTGAAGCGTTCGTTTCCAGTAACAGTTTGAATTTTTAGGTTTCACTCTGTTTTCTCCTATATTGATAGATGTATTTGGAACTCTAAATCCAACACGGTTTGTGCTAGCTTCTTGAAACTTGACACAATAAAGTAGTTTCACGTTCTATCTCTATGTTTTGTTTCCTCTTGATGTAGCCCTAAGCAGTGACTGGCGAGAAACACTTTCATGGAAAGGGGTTGCCAGGCTTCCCAAAATTACGAATCTCCAGAAATCTCAGCAAATATTTTTTCACCCAAACTGGATGATACTTTCAGGTAATGATCAGTACACTAAGGCGACTTGGTTCCCCAAATTTCGTTCTTCTATGTTGAAGCGTTCGTTTCCAGTAACAGTTTGAATTTTTAGGTTTCACTCTGTTTTCTCCTATATTGATAGATGTATTTGGAACTCTAAATCCAACACGGTTTGTGCTAGCTTCTTGAAACTTGACACAATAAAGTAGTTTCACGTTCTATCTCTATGTTTTGTTTCCTCTTGATGTAGCCTTAAGCAGTGACTGGCGAGAAACACTTTCATGGAAAGGGGTTGCCAAGCTTCCTAAAATTACGAATCTCCAGAAATCTCAGCAAATATTTTTTCACCCAAACTGGATGATACTTTCAGGTAATGATCAGTACACTAAGGCGACTTGGTTCCCCAAATTTCGTTCTTCTATGTTGAAGCGTTCGTTTGCAGTAACACTTTGAATTTTTAGGTTTCACTCTGTTTTCTCCTATATTGATAGATGTATTTGGAACTCTAAATCCAACACGGTTTGTGCTAGCTTCTTGAAACTTGACACAATAAAGTAGTTTCACGTTCTATCTCTATGTTTTGTTTCCTCTTGATGTAGCCCTAAGCAGTTACTGGCGGGAAACACTTTCATGGAAAGGGGTTGCCAAGCTTCCTAAAATTACGAATCTCCAGAAATCTCAGCAAATATTTTTTCACCCAAACTGGATGATACTTTCAGGTAATGATCAGTACACTAAGGCGACTTGGTTCCCCAAATTTCGTTCTTCTATGTTGAAGCGTTCGTTTCCAGTAACAGTTTGAATTTTTAGGTTTCACTCTGTTTTCTCCTATATTGATAGATGTATTTGGAACTCTAAATCCAACACGGTTTGTGCTGGCTTCTTGAAACATGACACAATAAAGTAGTTTCACGTTCTATCTCTATGTTTTGTTTCCTCTTGATGTAGCCCAATGCAGTGACTGGCGAGAAACACTTTCATGGAAAGGGGTTGCCAGGCTTCCCAAAATTACGAATCTCCAGAAATCTCAGCAAATATTTTTTCACCCAAACTGGATGATACTTTCAGGTAATGATCAGTACACTAAGGCGACTTGGTTCCCCAAATTTCGTTCTTCTATGTTGAAGCGTTCGTTTCCAGTAACAGTTTGAATTTTTAGGTTTCACTCTGTTTTCTCCTATATTGATAGATGTATTTGGAACTCTAAATCCAACACGGTTTGTGCTAGCTTCTTGAAACTTGACACAATAAAGTAGTTTCACGTTCTATCTCTATGTTTTGTTTCCTCTTGATGTAGCCCTAAGCAGTGACTGGCGAGAAACACTTTCATGGAAAGGGGTTGCCAGGCTTCCCAAAATTACGAATCTCCAGAAATCTCAGCAAATATTTTTTCACCCAAACTGGATGATACTTTCAGGTAATGATCAGTACACTAAGGCGACTTGGTTCCCCAAATTTCGTTCTTCTATGTTGAAGCGTTCGTTTCCAGTAACAGTTTGAATTTTTAGGTTTCACTCTGTTTTCTCCTATATTGATAGATGTATTTGGAACTCTAAATCCAACACGGTTTGTGCTAGCTTCTTGAAACTTGACACAATAAAGTAGTTTCACGTTCTATCTCTACGTTTTGTTTCCTCTTGATGTAGCCCTAAGCAGTTACTGGCGGGAAACACTTTCATGGAAAGGGGTTGCCAAGCTTCCTAAAATTACGAATCTCTAGAAATCTCAGCAAATATTTTTTCACCCAAACTGGATGATACTTTCAGGTAATGATCAGTACACTAAGGCGACTTGGTTCCCCAAATTTCGTTCTTCTATGTTGAAGCGTTCGTTTCCAGTAACAGTTTGAATTTTTAGGTTTCACTCTGTTTTCTCCTATATTGATAGATGTATTTGGAACTCTAAATCCAACACGGTTTGTGCTGGCTTCTTGAAACATGACACAATAAAGTAGTTTCACGTTCTATCTCTATGTTTTGTTTCCTCTTGATGTAGCCCAATGCAGTGACTGGCGAGAAACACTTTCATGGAAAGGGGTTGCCAGGCTTCCCAAAATTACGAATCTCCAGAAATCTCAGCAAATATTTTTTCACCCAAACTGGATGATACTTTCAGGTAATGATCAGTACACTAAGGCGACTTGGTTCCCCAAATTTCGTTCTTCTATGTTGAAGCGTTCGTTTCCAGTAACAGTTTGAATTTTTAGGTTTCACTCTGTTTTCTCCTATATTGATAGATGTATTTGGAACTCTAAATCCAACAGGGTTTGTGCTAGCTTCTTGAAACTTGACACAATAAAGTAGTTTCACGTTCTATCTCTATGTTTTGTTTCCTCTTGATGTAGCCCTAAGCAGTTACTGGCGGGAAACACTTTCATGGAAAGGGGTTGCCAAGCTTCCTAAAATTACGAATCTCCAGAAATCTCAGCAAATATTTTTTCACCCAAACTGGATGATACTTTCAGGTAATGATCAGTACACTAAGGCGACTTGGTTCCCCAAATTTTGTTCTTCTATGTTGAAGCGTTCGTTTCCAGTAACACTTTGAATTTTTAGGTTTCACTCTGTTTTCTCCTATATTGATAGATGTATTTGGAAATCTAAATCCAACACGGTTTGTGCTGGCTTCTTGAAACATGACACAATAAAGTAGTTTCACATTCTATCTCTATGTTTTGTTTCCTCTTGATGTAGCCCAATGCAGTGACTGGCGAGAAACACTTTCATGGAAAGGGGTTGCCAAGCTTCCCAAAATTACGAATCTCCAGAAATCTCAGCAAATATTTTTTCACCCAAACTGGATGATACTTTCAGGTAATGATCAGTACACTAAGGCGACTTGGTTCCCCAAATTTCGTTCTTCTATGTTGAAGCGTTCGTTTCCAGTAACACTTTGAATTTTTAGGTTTCACTCTGTTTTCTCCTATATTGATAGATGTATTTGGAACTCTAAATCCAACAGGGTTTGTGCAAGCTTCTTGAAACTTGACACAATAAAGTAGTTTCACGTTCTATCTCTACGTTTTGTTTCCTCTTGATGTAGCCCTAAGCAGTAACTGGCGAGAAACACTTTCATGGAAAGGGGTTGCCAAGCTTCCTAAAATTACGAATCTCCAGAAATCTCAGCAAATATTTTTTCACCCAAACTGAATGATACTTTCAGGTAATGATCAGTACACTAAGGCGACTTGGTTCCCCAAATTTCGTTCTTCTATGTTGAAGCGTTCGTTTGCAGTAACACTTTGAATTTTTAGGTTTCACTCTGTTTTCTCCTATATTGATAGATGTATTTGGAACTCTAAATCCAACACGGTTTGTGCTAGCTTCTTGAAACTTGACACAATAAAGTAGTTTCACGTTCTATCTCTATGTTTTGTTTCCTCTTGATGTAGCCCTAAGCAGTGACTGGCGAGAAACACTTTCATGGAAAGGGGTTGCCAGGCTTCCCAAAATTACGAATCTCCAGAAATCTCAGCAAATATTTTTTCACCCAAACTGGATGATACTTTCAGGTAATGATCAGTACACTAAGGCGACTTGGTTCCCCAAATTTCGTTCTTCTATGTTGAAGCGTTCGTTTCCAGTAACAGTTTGAATTTTTAGGTTTCATTCTGTTTTCTCCTATATTGATAGATGTATTTGGAACACTAAATCCAACACGGTTTGTGCTAGCTTCTTGAAACTTGACACAATAAAGTAGTTTCACGTTCTATCTCTACGTTTTGTTTCCTCTTGATGTAGCCCAATGCAGTGACTGGCGAGAAACACTTTCATGGAAAGGGGTTGCCAGGCTTCCCAAAATTACGAATCTCCAGAAATCTCAGCAAATTTTTTTTCACCCAAACTGGATGATACTTTCAGGTAATGATCAGTACACTAAGGCGACTTGGTTCCCCAAATTTCGTTCTTCTATGTTGAAGCGTTCGTTTCCAGTAACAGTTTGAATTTTTAGGTTTCACTCTGTTTTCTCCTATATTGATAGATGTATTTGGAACTCTAAATCCAACACGGTTTGTGCTAGCTTCTTGAAACATGACACAATAAAGTAGTTTCACGTTCTATCTCTACGTTTTGTTTCCTCTTGATGTAGCCCAATGCAGTGACTGGCGAGAAACACTTTCATGGAAAGGGGTTGCCAGGCTTCCCAAAATTACGAATCTCCAGAAATCTCAGCAAATATTTTTTCACCCAAACTGGATGATACTTTCAGGCAATGATCAGTACACTAAGGCGACTTGGTTCCCCAAATTTCGTTCTTCTATGTTGAAGCGTTCGTTTCCAGTAACAGTTTGAATTTTTAGGTTTCACTCTGTTTTCTCCTATATTGATAGATGTGTTTGGAACTCTAAATCCAACACGGTTTGTGCTAGGTTCTTGAAACTTGACACAATAAAGTAGTTTCACGTTCTATCTCTATGTTTTGTTTCCTCTTGATGTAGCCTTAAGCAGTGACTGGCGAGAAACACTTTCATGGAAAGGGGTTGCCAAGCTTCCTAAAATTACGAATCTCCAGAAATCTCAGCAAATATTTTTTCACCCAAACTGGATGATACTTTCAGGTAATGATCAGTACACTAAGGCGACTTGGTTCCCCAAATTTCGTTCTTTTATGTTGAAGCGTTCGTTTCCAGTAACACTTTGAATTTTTAGGTTTCACTCTGTTTTCTCCTATATTGATAGATGTATTTGGAACTCTAAATCCAACACGGTTTGTGCTAGCTTCTTGAAACTTGACACAATAAAGTAGTTTCACGTTCTATCTCTATGTTTTGTTTCCTCTTGATGTAGCCCTAAGCAGTGACTGGCGAGAAACACTTTCATGGAAAGGGGTTGCCAGGCTTCCCAAAATTACGAATCTCCAGAAATCTCAGCAAATATTTTTTCACCCAAACTGGATGATACTTTCAGGTAATGATCAGTACACTAAGGCGACTTGGTTCCCCAAATTTCGTTCTTCTATGTTGAAGCGTTCGTTTCCAGTAACAGTTTGAATTTTTAGGTTTCACTCTGTTTTCTCCTATATTGATAGATGTATTTGGAACTCTAAATCCAACACGGTTTGTGCTAGCTTCTTGAAACTTGACACAATAAAGTAGTTTCACGTTCTATCTCTATGTTTTGTTTCCTCTTGATGTAGCCTTAAGCAGTGACTGGCGAGAAACACTTTCATGGAAAGGGGTTGCCAAGCTTCCTAAAATTACGAATCTCCAGAAATCTCAGCAAATATTTTTTCACCCAAACTGGATGATACTTTCAGGTAATGATCAGTACACTAAGGTGACTTGGTTCCCCAAATTTCGTTCTTCTATGTTGAAGCGTTCGTTTGCAGTAACACTTTGAATTTTTAGGTTTCACTCTGTTTTCTCCTATATTGATAGATGTATTTGGAACTCTAAATCCAACACGGTTTGTGCTAGCTTCTTGAAACTTGACACAATAAAGTAGTTTCACGTTCTATCTCTATGTTTTGTTTCCTCTTGATGTAGCCCTAAGCAGTTACTGGCGGGAAACACTTTCATGGAAAGGGGTTGCCAAGCTTCCTAAAATTACGAATCTCCAGAAATCTCAGCAAATATTTTTTCATCCAAACTGGATGATACTTTCAGGTAATGATCAGTACACTAAGGCGACTTGGTTCCCCAAATTTCGTTCTTCTATGTTGAAGCGTTCGTTTCCAGTAACAGTTTGAATTTTTAGGTTTCACTCTGTTTTCTCCTATATTGATAGATGTATTTGGAACTCTAAATCCAACACGGTTTGTGCTGGCTTCTTGAAACATGACACAATAAAGTAGTTTCACGTTCTATCTCTATGTTTTGTTTCCTCTTGATGTAGCCCAATGCAGTGACTGGCGAGAAACACTTTCATGGAAAGGGGTTGCCAGGCTTCCCAAAATTACGAATCTCCAGAAATCTCAGCAAATATTTTTTCACCCAAACTGGATGATACTTTCAGGTAATGATCAGTACACTAAGGCGACTTGGTTCCCCAAATTTCGTTCTTCTATGTTGAAGCGTTCGTTTCCAGTAACAGTTTGAATTTTTAGGTTTCACTCCGTTTTCTCCTATATTGATAGATATATTTGGAACTCTAAATCCAACACGGTTTGTGCTAGCTTCTTGAAACTTGACACAATAAAGTAGTTTCACGTTCTATCTCTATGTTTTGTTTCCTCTTGATGTAGCCCTAAGCAGTGACTGGCGAGAAACACTTTCATGGAAAGGGGTTGCCAGGCTTCCCAAAATTACGAATCTCCAGAAATCTCAGCAAATATTTTTTCACCCAAACTGGATGATACTTTCAGGTAATGATCAGTACACTAAGGCGACTTGGTTCCCCAAATTTCGTTCTTCTATGTTGAAGCGTTCGTTTCCAGTAACAGTTTGAATTTTTAGGTTTCACTCTGTTTTCTCCTATATTGATAGATGTATTTGGAACTCTAAATCCAACACGGTTTGTGCTAGCTTCTTGAAACTTGACACAATAAAGTAGTTTCACATTCTATCTCTACGTTTTGTTTCCTCTTGATGTAGCCCTAAGCAGTTACTGGCGGGAAACACTTTCATGGAAAGGGGTTGCCAAGCTTCCTAAAATTACGAATCTCCAGAAATCTCAGCAAATATTTTTTCACCCAAACTGGATGATAATTTCAGGTAATGATCAGTACACTAAGGCGACTTGGTTCCCCAAATTTCGTTCTTCTATGTTGAAGCGTTCGTTTCCAGTAACAGTTTGAATTTTTAGGTTTCACTCTGTTTTCTCCTATATTGATAGATGTATTTGGAACTCTAAATCCAACACGGTTTGTGCTGGCTTCTTGAAACATGACACAATAAAGTAGTTTCACGTTGTATCTCTCACCCAAACTGGATGATACTTTCAGGTAATGATCAGTACACTAAGGCGACTTGGTTCCCCAAATTTCGTTCTTCTATGTTGAAGCGTTCGTTTCCAGTAACAGTTTGAATTTTTAGGTTTCACTCTGTTTTCTCCTATATTGATAGATGTGTTTGGAACTCTAAATCCAAGACGGTTTGTGCTAGGTTCATGAAACTTGACACAATAAAGTAGTTTCACGTTCTATCCCTATGTTTTGTTTCCTCTTGATGTAGCCTTAAGCAGTGACTGGCGAGAAACACTTTCATGGAAAGGGGTTGCCAAGCTTCCTAAAATTACGAATCTCCAGAAATCTCAGCAAATATTTTTTCACCCAAACTGGATGATACTTTCAGGTAATGATCAGTACACTAAGGCGACTTGGTTCCCCAAATTTCGTTCTTCTATGTTGAAGCGTTCGTTTCCAGTAACACTTTGAATTTTTAGGTTTCACTCTGTTTTCTCCTATATTGATAGATGTATTTGGAACTCTAAATCCAACAGTGTTTGTGCTAGCTTCTTGAAACTTGACACAATAAAGTAGTTTCACGTTCTATCTCTACGTTTTGTTTCCTCTTGATGTAGCCCTAAGCAGTAACTGGCGAGAAACACTTTCATGGAAAGGGGTTGCCAAGCTTCCTAAAATTACGAATCTCCAGAAATCTCAGCAAATATTTTTTCACCCAAACTGAATGATACTTTCAGGTAATGATCAGTACACTAAGGCGACTTGGTTCCCCAAATTTCGTTCTTCTATGTTGAAGCGTTCGTTTCCAGTAACAGTTTGAATTTTTAGGTTTCACTCTGTTTTCTCCTATATTGATAGATGTATTTGGAACTCTAAATCCAACAGGGTTTGTGCTAGCTTCTTGAAACTTGACACAATAAAGTAGTTTCACGTTCTATCTCTACGTTTTGTTTCCTCTTGATGTAGCCCTAAGCAGTGACTGGCGGGAAACACTTTCATGGAAAGGGGTTGCCAGGCTTCCCAAAATTACGAATCTCCAGAAATCTCAGCAAATATTTTTTCACCCAAACTGGATGATACTTTCAGGTAATGATCAGTACACAAAGGCGACTTGGTTCCCCAAATTTCGTTCTTCTATGTTGAAGCGTTCGTTTCCAGTAACAGTTTGAATTTTTAGGTTTCACTCTGTTTTCTCCTATATTGATAGATGTATTTGGAACTCTAAATCCAACAGGGTTTGTGCTAGCTTCTTGAAACTTGACACAATAAAGTAGTTTCACGTTCTATCTCTACGTTTTGTTTCCTCTTGATGTAGCCCTAAGCAGTTACTGGCGGGAAACACTTTCATGGAAAGGGGTTGCCAAGCTTCCTAAAATTACGAATCTCCAGAAATCTCAGCAAATATTTTTTCACCCAAACTGGATGATACTTTCAGGTAATGATCAGTACACTAAGGCGACTTGGTTCCCCAAATTTCGTTCTTCTATGTTGAAGCGTTCGTTTCCAGTAACACTTTGAATTTTTAGGTTTCACTCTGTTTTCTCCTATATTGATAGATGTATTTGGAACTCTAAATCCAACAGGGTTTGTGCTAGCTTCTTGAAACTTGACACAATAAAGTAGTTTCACGTTCTATCTCTATGTTTTGTTTCCTCTTGATGTAGCCCTAAGCAGTTACTGGCGGGAAACACTTTCATGGAAAGGGGTTGCCAAGCTTCCTAAAATTACGAATCTCCAGAAATCTCAGCAAATATTTTTTCACCCAAACTGGATGATACTTTCAGGTAATGATCAGTACACTAAGGCGACTTGGTTCCCCAAATTTTGTTCTTCTATGTTGAAGCGTTCGTTTCCAGTAACACTTTGAATTTTTAGGTTTCACTCTGTTTTCTCCTATATTGATAGATGTATTTGGAAATCTAAATCCAACACGGTTTGTGCTGGCTTCTTGAAACATGACACAATAAAGTAGTTTCACATTCTATCTCTATGTTTTGTTTCCTCTTGATGTAGCCCAATGCAGTGACTGGCGAGAAACACTTTCATGGAAAGGGGTTGCCAAGCTTCCCAAAATTACGAATCTCCAGAAATCTCAGCAAATATTTTTTCACCCAAACTGGATGATACTTTCAGGTAATGATCAGTACACTAAGGCGACTTGGTTCCCCAAATTTCGTTCTTCTATGTTGAAGCGTTCGTTTCCAGTAACAGTTTGAATTTTTAGGTTTCACTCTGTTTTCTCCTATATTGATAGATGTATTTGGAACTCTAAATCCAACAGGGTTTGTGCAAGCTTCTTGAAACTTGACACAATAAAGTAGTTTCACGTTCTATCTCTACGTTTTGTTTCCTCTTGATGTAGCCCTAAGCAGTAACTGGCGAGAAACAGTTTCATGGAAAGGGGTTGCCAAGCTTCCTAAAATTACGAATCTCCAGAAATCTCAGCAAATATTTTTTCACCCAAACTGAATGATACTTTCAGGTAATGATCAGTACACTAAGGCGACTTGGTTCCCCAAATTTCATTCTTCTATGTTGAAGCGTTCGTTTGCAGTAACACTTTGAATTTTTAGGTTTCACTCTGTTTTCTCCTATATTGATAGATGTATTTGGAACTCTAAATCCAACACGGTTTGTGCTAGCTTCTTGAAACTTGACACAATAAAGTAGTTTCACGTTCTATCTCTATGTTTTGTTTCCTCTTGATGTAGCCCTAAGCAGTGACTGGCGAGAAACACTTTCATGGAAAGGGGTTGCCAGGCTTCCCAAAATTACGAATCTCCAGAAATCTCAGCAAATATTTTTTCACCCAAACTGGATGATACTTTCAGGTAATGATCAGTACACTAAGGCGACTTGGTTCCCCAAATTTCGTTCTTCTATGTTGAAGCGTTCGTTTCCAGTAACAGTTTGAATTTTTAGGTTTCACTCTGTTTTCTCCTATATTGATAGATGTATTTGGAACTCTAAATCCAACACGGTTTGTGCTAGCTTCTTGAAACATGACACAATAAAGTAGTTTCACGTTCTATCTCTACGTTTTGTTTCCTCTTGATGT
Source organism: Spermophilus citellus (assembly GCF_964194105.1). Lineage (NCBI taxonomy): Eukaryota > Metazoa > Chordata > Mammalia > Rodentia > Sciuridae > Spermophilus > Spermophilus citellus. Next base: position 9,534,133 of record NC_138192.1, on the reverse strand, counting down.
AGCCCAATGCAGTGACTGGCGAGAAACACTTTCATGGAAAGGGGTTGCCAGGCTTCCCAAAATTACGAATCTCCAGAAATCTCAGCAAATATTTTTTCACCCAAACTGGATGATACTTTCAGGCAATGATCAGTACACTAAGGCGACTTGGTTCCCCAAATTTCGTTCTTCTATGTTGAAGCGTTCGTTTCCAGTAACAGTTTGAATTTTTAGGTTTCACTCTGTTTTCTCCTATATTGATAGATGTGTTTGGAACTCTAAATCCAACACGGTTTGTGCTAGGTTCTTGAAACTTGACACAATAAAGTACTTTCACGTTCTATCTCTATGTTTTGTTTCCTCTTGATGTAGCCTTAAGCAGTGACTGGCGAGAAACACTTTCATGGAAAGGGGTTGCCAAGCTTCCTAAAATTACGAATCTCCAGAAATCTCAGCAAATATTTTTTCACCCAAACTGGATGATACTTTCAGGTAATGATCAGTACACTAAGGCGACTTGGTTCCCCAAATTTCGTTCTTTTATGTTGAAGCGTTCGTTTCCAGTAACACTTTGAATTTTTAGGTTTCACTCTGTTTTCTCCTATATTGATAGATGTATTTGGAACTCTAAATCCAACAGTGTTTGTGCTAGCTTCTTGAAACTTGACACAATAAAGTAGTTTCACGTTCTATCTCTACGTTTTGTTTCCTCTTGATGTAGCCCTAAGCAGTAACTGGCGAGAAACACTTTCATGGAAAGGGGTTGCCAAGCTTCCTAAAATTACGAATCTCCAGAAATCTCAGCAAATATTTTTTCACCCAAACTGAATGATACTTTCAGGTAATGATCAGTACACTAAGGCGACTTGGTTCCCCAAATTTCGTTCTTCTATGTTGAAGCGTTCGTTTGCAGTAACACTTTGAATTTTTAGGTTTCACTCTGTTTTCTCCTATATTGATAGATGTATTTGGAACTCTAAATCCAACACGGTTTGTGCTAGCTTCTTGAAAATTGACACAATAAAGTAGTTTCACGTTCTATCTCTATGTTTTGTTTCCTCTTGATGTAGCCCTAAGCAGTGACTGGCGGGAAACACTTTCATGTAAAGGGGTTGCCAGGCTTCCCAAAATTACGAATCTCCAGAAATCTCAGCAAATATTTTTTCACCCAAACTGGATGATACTTTCAGGTAATGATCAGTACACTAAGGCGACTTAGTTCCCCAAATTTCGTTCTTCTATGTTGAAGCGTTCGTTTCCAGTAACAGTTTGAATTTTTAGGTTTCACTCTGTTTTCTCCTATATTGATAGATGTATTTGGAACTCTAAATCCAACAGGGTTTGTGCTAGCTTCTTGAAACTTGACACAATAAAGTAGTTTCACGTTCTATCTCTACGTTTTGTTTCCTCTTGATGTAGCCCTAAGCAGTTACTGGCGGGAAAAACTTTCATGGAAAGGGGTTGCCAAGCTTCCTAAAATTACGAATCTCCAGATATCTCAGCAAATATTTTTTCACCCAAACTGGATGATACTTTCAGGTAATGATCAGTACACTAAGGCGACTTGGTTCCCCAAATTTTGTTCTTCTATGTTGAAGCGTTCGTTTCCAGTAACACTTTGAATTTTTAGGTTTCACTCTGTTTTCTCCTATATTGATAGATGTATTTGGAACTCTAAATCCAACACGGTTTGTGCTGGCTTCTTGAAACATGACACAATAAAGTAGTTTCACATTCTATCTCTATGTTTTGTTTCCTCTTGATGTAGCCCAATGGAGTGACTGGCGAGAAACACTTTCATGGAAAGGGGTTGCCAAGCTTCCCAAAATTACGAATCTCCAGAAATCTCAGCAAATATTTTTTCACCCAAACTGGATGATACTTTCAGGTAATGATCAGTACACTAAGGCGACTTGGTTCCCCAAATTTCGTTCTTCTATGTTGAAGCGTTCGTTTCCAGTAACAGTTTGAATTTTTAGGTTTCACTCTGTTTTCTCCTATATTGATAGATGTGTTTGGAAATCTAAATCCAACACGGTTTGTGCTACGTTCTTGAAACTTGACACAATAAAGTAGTTTCACGTTCTATCTCTATGTTTTGTTTCCTCTTGATGTAGCCTTAAGCAGTGACTGGCGAGAAACACTTTCATGGAAAGGGGTTGCCAAGCTTCCTAAAATTACGAATCTCCAGAAATCTCAGCAAATATTTTTTCACCCAAACTGGATGATACTTTCAGGTAATGATCAGTACACTAAGGCGACTTGGTTCCCCAAATTTCGTTCTTCTATGTTGAAGCGTTCGTTTCCAGTAACACTTTGAATTTTTAGGTTTCACTCTGTTTTCTCCTATATTGATAGATGTATTTGGAACTCTAAATCCAACAGGGTTTGTGCTAGCTTCTTGAAACTTGACACAATAAAGTAGTTTCACGTTCTATCTCTACGTTTTGTTTCCTCTTGATGTAGCCCTAAGCAGTAACTGGCGAGAAACACTTTCATGGAAAGGGGTTGCCAAGCTTCCTAAAATTACGAATCTCCAGAAATCTCAGCAAATATTTTTTCACGCAAACTGAATGATACTTTCAGGTAATGATCAGTACACTAAGGCGACTTGGTTCCCCAAATTTCGTTCTTCTATGTTGAAGCGTTCGTTTGCAGTAACACTTTGAATTTTTAGGTTTCACTCTGTTTTCTCCTATATTGATAGATGTATTTGGAACTCTAAATCCAACACGGTTTGTGCTAGCTTCTTGAAACTTGACACAATAAAGTAGTTTCACGTTCTATCTCTATGTTTTGTTTCCTCTTGATGTAGCCCTAAGCAGTGACTGGCGAGAAACACTTTCATGGAAAGGGGTTGCCAGGCTTCCCAAAATTACGAATCTCCAGAAATCTCAGCAAATATTTTTTCACCCAAACTGGATGATACTTTCAGGTAATGATCAGTACACTAAGGCGACTTGGTTCCCCAAATTTCGTTCTTCTATGTTGAAGCGTTCGTTTCCAGTAACAGTTTGAATTTTTAGGTTTCACTCTGTTTTCTCCTATATTGATAGATGTATTTGGAACTCTAAATCCAACACGGTTTGTGCTAGCTTCTTGAAACTTGACACAATAAAGTAGTTTCACGTTCTATCTCTATGTTTTGTTTCCTCTTGATGTAGCCTTAAGCAGTGACTGGCGAGAAACACTTTCATGGAAAGGGGTTGCCAAGCTTCCTAAAATTACGAATCTCCAGAAATCTCAGCAAATATTTTTTCACCCAAACTGGATGATACTTTCAGTAATGATCAGTACACTAAGGCGACTTGGTTCCCCAAATTTCGTTCTTCTATGTTGAAGCGTTCGTTTCCAGTAACAGTTTGAATTTTTAGGTTTCACTCTGTTTTCTCCTATATTGATAGATGTATTTGGAACTCTAAATCCAACACGGTTTGTGCTAGCTTCTTGAAACATGACACAATAAAGTAGTTTCACGTTCTATCTCTATGTTTTGTTTCCTCTTGATGTAGCCCAATGCAGTGACTGGCGAGAAACACTTTCATGGAAAGGGGATGCCAGGCTTCCCAAAATTACGAATCTCCAGAAATCTCAGCAAATATTTTTTCACCCAAACTGGATGATACTTTCAGGTAATGATCAGTACACTAAGGCGACTTGGTTCCCCAAATTTCGTTCTTCTATGTTGAAGCGTTCGTTTCCAGTAACAGTTTGAATTTTTAGGTTTCACTCTGTTTTCTCCTATATTGATAGATGTGTTTGGAACTCTAAATCCAACACGGTTTGTGCTAGGTTCTTGAAACTTGACACAATAAAGTAGTTTCACGTTCTGTCTCTATGTTTTGTTTCCTCTTGATGTAGCCTTAAGCAGTGACTGGCGAGAAACACTTTCATGGAAAGGGGTTGCCAAGCTTCCTAAAATTACGAATCTCCAGAAATCTCAGCAAATATTTTTTCACCCAAACTGGATGATACTTTCAGGTAATGATCAGTACACTAAGGCGACTTGGTTCCCCAAATTTCGTTCTTCTATGTTGAAGCGTTCGTTTCCAGTAACACTTTGAATTTTTAGGTTTCACTCTGTTTTCTCCTATATTGATAGATGTATTTGGAACTCTAAATCCAACAGGGTTTGTGCTAGCTTCTTGAAACTTGACACAATAAAGTAGTTTCACGTTCTATCTCTACGTTTTGTTTCCTCTTGATGTAGCCCTAAGCAGTAACTGGCGAGAAACACTTTCATGGAAAGGGGTTGCCAAGCTTCCTAAAATTACGAATCTCCAGAAATCTCAGCAAATATTTTTTCACCCAAACTGAATGATACTTTCAGGTAATGATCAGTACACTAAGGCGACTTGGTTCCCCAAATTTCGTTCTTCTATGTTGAAGCGTTCGTTTGCAGTAACACTTTGAATTTTTAGGTTTCACTCTGTTTTCTCCTATATTGATAGATGTATTTGGAACTCTAAATCCAACACGGTTTGTGCTAGCTTCTTGAAACATGACACAATAAAGTAGTTTCACGTTCTATCTCTATGTTTTGTTTCCTCTTGATGTAGCCCAATGCAGTGACTGGCGAGAAACACTTTCATGGAAAGGGGATGCCAGGCTTCCCAAAATTACGAATCTCCAGAAATCTCAGCAAATATTTTTTCACCCAAACTGGATGATACTTTCAGGTAATGATCAGTACACTAAGGCGACTTGGTTCCCCAAATTTCGTTCTTCTATGTTGAAGCGTTCGTTTCCAGTAACAGTTTGAATTTTTAGGTTTCACTCTGTTTTCTCCTATATTGATAGATGTGTTTGGAACTCTAAATCCAACACGGTTTGTGCTAGGTTCTTGAAACTTGACACAATAAAGTAGTTTCACGTTCTATCTCTATGTTTTGTTTCCTCTTGATGTAGCCTTAAGCAGTGACTGGCGAGAAACACTTTCATGGAAAGGGGTTGCCAAGCTTCCTAAAATTACGAATCTCCAGAAATCTCAGCAAATATTTTTTCACCCAAACTGGATGATACTTTCAGGTAATGATCAGTACACTAAGGCGACTTGGTTCCCCAAATTTCGTTCTTCTATGTTGAAGCGTTCGTTTCCAGTAACACTTTGAATTTTTAGGTTTCACTCTGTTTTCTCCTATATTGATAGATGTATTTGGAACTCTAAATCCAACAGGGTTTGTGCTAGCTTCTTGAAACTTGACACAATAAAGTAGTTTCACGTTCTATCTCTACGTTTTGTTTCCTCTTGATGTAGCCCTAAGCAGTAACTGGCGAGAAACACTTTCATGGAAAGGGGTTGCCAAGCTTCCTAAAATTACGAATCTCCAGAAATCTCAGCAAATATTTTTTCACCCAAACTGAATGATACTTTGAGGTAATGATCAGTACACTAAGGCGACTTGGTTCCCCAAATTTCGTTCTTCTATGTTGAAGCGTTCGTTTGCAGTAACAGTTTGAATTTTTAGGTTTCACTCTGTTTTCTCCTATATTGATAGATGTATTTGGAACTCTAAATCCAACACGGTTTGTGCTAGCTTCTTGAAACATGACACAATAAAGTAGTTTCACGTTCTATCTCTATGTTTTGTTTCCTCTTGATGTAGCCCAATGCAGTGACTGGCGAGAAACACTTTCATGGAAAGGGGATGCCAGGCTTCCCAAAATTACGAATCTCCAGAAATCTCAGCAAATATTTTGTCACCCAAACTGGATGATACTTTCAGGTAATGATCAGTACACTAAGGCGACTTGGTTCCCCAAATTTCGTTCTTCTATGTTGAAGCGTTCGTTTCCAGTAACAGTTTGAATTTTTAGGTTTCACTCTGTTTTCTCCTATATTGATAGATGTGTTTGGAACTCTAAATCCAACACGGTTTGTGCTAGGTTCTTGAAACTTGACACAATAAAGTAGTTTCACGTTCTATCTCTATGTTTTGTTTCCTCTTGATGTAGCCTTAAGCAGTGACTGGCGAGAAACACTTTCATGGAAAGGGGTTGCCAAGCTTCCTAAAATTACGAATCTCCAGAAATCTCAGCAAATATTTTTTCACCCAAACTGGATGATACTTTCAGGTAATGATCAGTACACTAAGGCGACTTGGTTCCCCAAATTTCGTTCTTCTATGTTGAAGCGTTCGTTTCCAGTAACACTTTGAATTTTTAGGTTTCACTCTGTTTTCTCCTATATTGATAGATGTATTTGGAACTCTAAATCCAACAGGGTTTGTGCTAGCTTCTTGAAACTTGACACAATAAAGTAGTTTCACGTTCTATCTCTACGTTTTGTTTCCTCTTGATGTAGCCCTAAGCAGTAACTGGCGAGAAACACTTTCATGGAAAGGGGTTGCCAAGCTTCCTAAAATTACGAATCTCCAGAAATCTCAGCAAATATTTTTTCACCCAAACTGAATGATACTTTCAGGTAATGATCAGTACACTAAGGCGACTTGGTTCCCCAAATTTCGTTCTTCTATGTTGAAGCGTTCGTTTGCAGTAACACTTTGAATTTTTAGGTTTCACTCTGTTTTCTCCTATATTGATAGATGTATTTGGAACTCTAAATCCAACACGGTTTGTGCTAGCTTCTTGAAACTTGACACAATAAAGTAGTTTCACGTTCTATCTCTATGTTTTGTTTCCTCTTGATGTAGCCCTAAGCAGTGACTGGCGAGAAACACTTTCATGGAAAGGCGTTGCCAGGCTTCCCAAAATTACGAATCTCCAGAAATCTCAGCAAATATTTTTTCACCCAAACTGGATGATACTTTCAGGTAATGATCAGTACACTAAGGCGACTTGGTTCCCCAAATTTCGTTCTTCTATGTTGAAGCGTTCGTTTCCAGTAACAGTTTGAATTTTTAGGTTTCACTCTGTTTTCTCCTATATTGATAGATGTATTTGGAACACTAAATCCAACACGGTTTGTGCTAGCTTCTTGAAACTTGACACAATAAAGTAGTTTCACGTTCTATCTCTATGTTTTGTTTCCTCTTGATGTAGCCTTAAGCAGTGACTGGCGAGAAACACTTTCTTGGAAAGGGGTTGCCAAGCTTCCTAAAATTACGAATCTCCAGAAATCTCAGCAAATATTTTTTCACCCAAACTGGATGATACTTTCAGGTAATGATCAGTACACTAAGGCGACTTGGTTCCCCAAATTTCGTTCTTCTATGTTGAAGCGTTCGTTTCCAGTAACAGTTTGAATTTTTAGGTTTCACTCTGTTTTCTCCTATATTGATAGATGTATTTGGAACTCTAAATCCAACACGGTTTGTGCTAGCTTCTTGAAACATGACACAATAAAGTAGTTTCACGTTCTATCTCTATGTTTTGTTTCCTCTTGATGTAGCCCAATGCAGTGACTGGCGAGAAACACTTTCATGGAAAGGGGATGCCAGGCTTCCCAAAATTACGAATCTCCAGAAATCTCAGCAAATATTTTTTCACCCAAACTGGATGATACTTTCAGGTAATGATCAGTACACTAAGGCGACTTGGTTCCCCAAATTTCGTTCTTCTATGTTGAAGCGTTCGTTTCCAGTAACAGTTTGAATTTTTAGGTTTCACTCTGTTTTCTCCTATATTGATAGATGTATTTGGAACTCTAAATCCAACAGGGTTTGTGCTAGCTTCTTGAAACTTGACACAATAAAGTAGTTTCACGTTCTATCTCTACGTTTTGTTTCCTCTTGATGTAGCCCTAAGCAGTAACTGGCGAGAAACACTTTCATGGAAAGGGGTTGCCAAGCTTCCTAAAATTACGAATCTCCAGAAATCTCAGCAAATATTTTTTCACCCAAACTGAATGATACTTTCAGGTAATGATCAGTACACTAAGGCGACTTGGTTCCCCAAATTTCGTTCTTCTATTTTGAAGCGTTCGTTTGCAGTAACAGTTTGAATTTTTAGGTTTCACTCTGTTTTCTCCTATATTGATAGATGTATTTGGAACTCTAAATCCAACACGGTTTGTGCTAGCTTCTTGAAACATGACACAATAAAGTAGTTTCACGTTCTATCTCTATGTTTTGTTTCCTCTTGATGTAGCCCAATGCAGTGACTGGCGAGAAACACTTTCATGGAAAGGGGATGCCAGGCTTCCCAAAATTACGAATCTCCAGAAATCTCAGCAAATATTTTGTCACCCAAACTGGATGATACTTTCAGGTAATGATCAGTACACTAAGGCGACTTGGTTCCCCAAATTTCGTTCTTCTATGTTGAAGCGTTCGTTTCCAGTAACAGTTTGAATTTTTAGGTTTCACTCTGTTTTCTCCTATATTGATAGATGTATTTGGAACTCTAAATCCAACACGGTTTGTGCTAGCTTCTTGAAACTTGACACAATAAAGTAGTTTCACGTTCTATCTCTATGTTTTGTTTCCTCTTGATGTAGCCTTAAGCAGTGACTGGCGAGAAACACTTTCATGGAAAGGGGTTGCCAAGCTTCCTAAAATTACGAATCTCCAGAAATCTCAGCAAATATTTTTTCACCCAAACTGGATGATACTTTCAGGTAATGATCAGTACACCAAGGCGACTTGGTTCCCCAAATTTCGTTCTTCTATGTTGAAGCGTTCGTTTCCAGTAACAGTTTGAATTTTTAGGTTTCACTCTGTTTTCTCCTATATTGATAGATGTATTTGGAACTCTAAATCCAACACGGTTTGTGCTAGCTTCTTGAAACATGACACAATAAAGTAGTTTCACGTTCTATCTCTATGTTTTGTTTCCTCTTGATGTAGCCCAATGCAGTGACTGGCGAGAAACACTTTCATGGAAAGGGGATGCCAGGCTTCCCAAAATTACGAATCTCCAGAAATCTCAGCAAATATTTTTTCACCCAAACTGGATGATACTTTCAGGTAATGATCAGTACACTAAGGCGACTTGGTTCCCCAAATTTCGTTCTTCTATGTTGAAGCGTTCGTTTCCAGTAACAGTTTGAATTTTTAGGTTTCACTCTGTTTTCTCCTATATTGATAGATGTGTTTGGAACTCTAAATCCAACACGGTTTGTGCTAGGTTCTTGAAACTTGACACAATAAAGTAGTTTCACGTTCTATCTCTATGTTTTGTTTCCTCTTGATGTAGCCTTAAGCAGTGACTGGCGAGAAACACTTTCATGGAAAGGGGTTGCCAAGCTTCCTAAAATTACGAATCTCCAGAAATCTCAGCAAATATTTTTTCACCCAAACTGGATGATACTTTCAGGTAATGATCAGTACACTAAGGCGACTTGGTTCCCCAAATTTCGTTCTTCTATGTTGAAGCGTTCGTTTCCAGTAACAGTTTGAATTTTTAGGTTTCACTCTGTTTTCTCCTATATTGATAGATGTATTTGGAACTCTAAATCCAACAGGGTTTGTGCTAGCTTCTTGAAACTTGACACAATAAAGTAGTTTCACGTTCTATCTCTACGTTTTGTTTCCTCTTGATGTAGCCCTAAGCAGTAACTGGCGAGAAACACTTTCATGGAAAGGGGTTGCCAAGCTTCCTAAAATTACGAATCTCCAGAAATCTCAGCAAATATTTTTTCACCCAAACTGAATGATACTTTCAGGTAATGATCAGTACACTAAGGCGACTTGGTTCCCCAAATTTCGTTCTTCTATGTTGAAGCGTTCGTTTGCAGTAACACTTTGAATTTTTAGGTTTCACTCTGTTTTCTCCTATATTGATAGATGTATTTGGAACTCTAAATCCAACACGGTTTGTGCTAGCTTCTTGAAACTTGACACAATAAAGTAGTTTCACGTTCTATCTCTATGTTTTGTTTCCTCTTGATGTAGCCCTAAGCAGTGACTGGCGAGAAACACTTTCATGGAAAGGCGTTGCCAGGCTTCCCAAAATTACGAATCTCCAGAAATCTCAGCAAATATTTTTTCACCCAAACTGGATGATACTTTCAGGTAATGATCAGTACACTAAGGCGACTTGGTTCCCCAAATTTCGTTCTTCTATGTTGAAGCGTTCGTTTCCAGTAACAGTTTGAATTTTTAGGTTTCACTCTGTTTTCTCCTATATTGATAGATGTATTTGGAACTCTAAATCCAACACGGTTTGTGCTACGTTCTTGAAACTTGACACAATAAAGTAGTTTCACGTTCTATCTCTATGTTTTGTTTCCTCTTGATGTAGCCTTAAGCAGTGACTGGCGAGAAACACTTTCATGGAAAGGGGTTGCCAAGCTTCCTAAAATTACGAATCTCCAGAAATCTCAGCAAATATTTTTTCACCCAAACTGGATGATACTTTCAGGTAATGATCAGTACACTAAGGCGACTTGGTTCCCCAAATTTCGTTCTTCTATGTTGAAGCGTTCGTTTCCAGTAACAGTTTGAATTTTTAGGTTTCACTCTGTTTTCTCCTATATTGATAGATGTATTTGGAACACTAAATCCAACACGGTTTGTTATAGCTTCTTGAAACTTGACACAATAAAGTAGTTTCACGTTCTATCTCTACGTTTTGTTTCCTCTTGATGTAGCCCTAAGCAGTTACTGGCGGGAAACACTTTCATGGAAAGGGGTTGCCAAGCTTCCTAAAATTACGAATCTCCAGAAATCTCAGCAAATATTTTTTCACCAAAACTGGATGATACTTTCAGGTAATGATCAGTACACTAAGGCGACTTGGTTCCCCAAATTTCGTTCTTCTATGTTGAAGCGTTCGTTTGCAGTAACAGTTTGAATTTTTAGGTTTCACTCTGTTTTCTCCTATATTGATAGATGTATTTGGAACTCTAAATCCAACACGGTTTGTGCTGGCTTCTTGAAACATGACACAATAAAGTAGTTTCACGTTCTATCTCTATGTTTTGTTTCCTCTTGATGTAGCCCAATGCAGTGACTGGCGAGAAACACTTTCATGGAAAGGGGTTGCCAGGCTTCCCAAAATTAGGAATCTCCAGAAATCTCAGCAAATATTTTTTCACCCAAACTGGATGATACTTTCAGGTAATGATCAGTACACTAAGGCGACTTGGTTCCCCAAATTTCGTTCTTCTATGTTGAAGCGTTCGTTTCCAGTAACAGTTTGAATTTTTAGGTTTCACTCTGTTTTCTCCTATATTGATAGATGTGTTTGGAACTCTAAATCCAACACGGTTTGTGCTAGGTTCTTGAAACTTGACACAATAAAGTAGTTTCACGTTCTATCTCTACGTTTTGTTTCCTCTTGATGTAGCCTTAAGCAGTGACTGCGAGAAACACTTTCATGGAAAGGGGTTGCCAAGCTTCCTAAAATTACGAATCTCCAGAAATCTCAGCAAATATTTTTTCACCCAAACTGGATGATACTTTCAGGTAATGATCAGTACACTAAGGCGACTTGGTTCCCCAAATTTCGTTCTTCTATGTTGAAGCGTTCGTTTCCAGTAACACTTTGAATTTTTAGGTTTCACTCTGTTTTCTCCTATATTGATAGATGTATTTGGAACTCTAAATCCAACAGTGTTTATGCTAGCTTCTTGAAACTTGACACAATAAAGTAGTTTCACGTTCTATCTCTACGTTTTGTTTCCTCTTGATGTAGCCCTAAGCAGTAACTGGCGAGAAACACTTTCATGGAAAGGGGTTGCCAAGCTTCCTAAAATTACGAATCTCCAGAAATCTCAGCAAATATTTTTTCACCCAAACTGAATGATACTTTCAGGTAATGATCAGTACACTAAGGCGACTTGGTTCCCCAAATTTCGTTCTTCTATGTTGAAGCGTTCGTTTGCAGTAACACTTTGAATTTTTAGGTTTCACTCTGTTTTCTCCTATATTGATAGATGTATTTGGAACTCTAAATCCAACACGGTTTGTGCTAGCTTCTTGAAACTTGACACAATAAAGTAGTTTCACGTTCTATCTCTATGTTTTGTTTCCTCTTGATGTAGCCCTAAGCAGTGACTGGCGGGAAACACTTTCATGGAAAGGGGTTGCCAGGCTTCCCAAAATTACGAATCTCCAGAAATCTCAGCAAATATTTTTTCACCCAAACTGGATGATACTTTCAGGTAATGATCAGTACACTAAGGCGACTTGGTTCCCCAAATTTCGTTCTTCTATGTTGAAGCGTTCGTTTCCAGTAACAGTTTGAATTTTTAGGTTTCACTCTGTTTTCTCCTATATTGATAGATGTATTTGGAACTCTAAATCCAACAGGGTTTGTGCTAGCTTCTTGAAACTTGACACAATAAAGTAGTTTCACGTTCTATCTCTACGTTTTGTTTCCTCTTGATGTAGCCCTAAGCAGTTACTGGCGGGAAACACTTTCATGGAAAGGGGTTGCCAAGCTTCCTAAAATTACGAATCTCCAGAAATCTCAGCAAATATTTTTTCACCCAAACTGGATGATACTTTCAGGTAATGATCAGTACACTAAGGCGACTTGGTTCCCCAAATTTCGTTCTTCTATGTTGAAGCGTTCGTTTGCAGTAACAGTTTGAATTTTTAGGTTTCACTCTGTTTTCTCCTATATTGATAGATGTATTTGGAACTCTAAATCCAACACGGTTTGTGCTGGCTTCTTGAAACATGACACAATAAATTAGTTTCACGTTCTATCTCTATGTTTTGTTTCCTCTTGATGTAGCCCAATGCAGTGACTGGCGAGAAACACTTTCATGGAAAGGGGTTGCCAGGCTTCCCAAAATTACGAATCTCCAGAAATCTCAGCAAATATTTTTTCACCCAAACTGGATGATACTTTCAGGTAATGATCAGTACACTAAGGCGACTTGGTTCCCCAAATTTCGTTCTTCTATGTTGAAGCGTTCGTTTCCAGTAACAGTTTGAATTTTTAGGTTTCACTCTGTTTTCTCCTATATTGATAGATGTATTTGGAACTCTAAATCCAACACGGTTTGTGCTAGCTTCTTGAAACATGACACAATAAAGTAGTTTCACGTTCTATCTCTACGTTTTGTTTCCTCTTGATGTAGCCCAATGCAGTGACTGGCGAGAAACACTTTCATGGAAAGGGGTTGCCAGGCTTCCCAAAATTACGAATCTCCAGAAATCTCAGCAAATATTTTTTCACCCAAACTGGATGATACTTTCAGGTAATGATCAGAACACTAAGGCGACTTGGTTCCCCAAATTTCGTTCTTCTATGTTGAAGCGTTCGTTTCCAGTAACAGTTTGAATTTTTAGGTTTCACTCTGTTTTCTCCTATATTGATAGATGTGTTTGGAACTCTAAATCCAACACGGTTTGTGCTAGGTTCTTGAAACTTGACACAATAAAGTAGTTTCACGTTCTATCTCTACGTTTTGTTTCCTCTTGATGTAGCCTTAAGCAGTGACTGCGAGAAACACTTTCATGGAAAGGGGTTGCCAAGCTTCCTAAAATTACGAATCTCCAGAAATCTCAGCAAATATTTTTTCACCCAAACTGGATGATACTTTCAGGTAATGATCAGTACACTAAGGCGACTTGGTTCCCCAAATTTCGTTCTTCTATGTTGAAGCGTTCGTTTCCAGTAACACTTTGAATTTTTAGGTTTCACTCTGTTTTCTCCTATATTGATAGATGTATTTGGAACTCTAAATCCAACAGTGTTTGTGCTAGCTTCTTGAAACTTGACACAATAAAGTAGTTTCACGTTCTATCTCTACGTTTTGTTTCCTCTTGATGTAGCCCTAAGCAGTAACTGGCGAGAAACACTTTCATGGAAAGGGGTTGCCAAGCTTCCTAAAATTACGAATCTCCAGAAATCTCAGCAAATATTTTTTCACCCAAACTGGATGATACTTTCAGGTAATGATCAGTACACTAAGGCGACTTGGTTCCCCAAATTTCGTTCTTCTATGTTGAAGCGTTCGTTTGCAGTAACACTTTGAATTTTTAGGTTTCACTCTGTTTTCTCCTATATTGATAGATGTATTTGGAACTCTAAATCCAACACGGTTTGTGCTAGCTTCTTGAAACTTGACACAATAAAGTAGTTTCACGTTCTATCTCTATGTTTTGTTTCCTCTTGATGTAGCCCTAAGCAGTGACTGGCGGGAAACACTTTCATGGAAAGGGGTTGCCAGGCTTCCCAAAATTACGAATCTCCAGAAATCTCAGCAAATATTTTTTCACCCAAACTGGATGATACTTTCAGGTAATGATCAGTACACTAAGGCGACTTGGTTCCCCAAATTTCGTTCTTCTATGTTGAAGCGTTCGTTTCCAGTAACAGTTTGAATTTTTAGGTTTCACTCTGTTTTCTCCTATATTGATAGATGTGTTTGGAACTCTAAATCCAACACGGTTTGTGCTACGTTCTTGAAACTTGACACAATAAAGTAGTTTCACGTTCTATCTCTATGTTTTGTTTCCTCTTGATGTAGCCTTAAGCAGTGACTGGCGAGAAACACTTTCATGGAAAGGGGTTGCCAAGCTTCCTAAAATTACGAATCTCCAGAAATCTCAGCAAATATTTTTTTCACCCAAACTGGATGATACTTTCAGGTAATGATCAGTACACTAAGGCGACTTGGTTCCCCAAATTTCGTTCTTCTATGTTGAAGCGTTCGTTTCCAGTAACACTTTGAATTTTTAGGTTTCACTCTGTTTTCTCCTATATTGATAGATGTATTTGGAACTCTAAATCCAACAGGGTTTGTGCTAGCTTCTTGAAACTTGACACAATAAAGTAGTTTCACGTTCTATCTCTACGTTTTGTTTCCTCTTGATGTAGCCCTAAGCAGTAACTGGCGAGAAACACTTTCATGGAAAGGGGTTGCCAAGCTTCCTAAAATTACGAATCTCCAGAAATCTCAGCAAATATTTTTTCACCCAAACTTAATGATACTTTCAGGTAATGATCAGTACACTAAGGCGACTTGGTTCCCCAAATTTCGTTCTTCTATGTTGAAGCGTTCGTTTGCAGTAACACTTTGAATTTTTAGGTTTCACTCTGTTTTCTCCTATATTGATAGATGTATTTGGAACTCTAAATCCAACACGGTTTGTGCTAGCTTCTTGAAACTTGACACAATAAAGTAGTTTCACGTTCTATCTCTATGTTTTGTTTCCTCTTGATGTAGCCCTAAGCAGTGACTGGCGAGAAACACTTTCATGGAAAGGGGTTGCCAGGCTTCCAAAAATTACGAATCTCCAGAAATCTCAGCAAATATTTTTTCACCCAAACTGGATGATACTTTCAGGTAATGATCAGTACACTAAGGCGACTTGGTTCCCCAAATTTCGTTCTTCTATGTTGAAGCGTTCGTTTCCAGTAACAGTTTGAATTTTTAGGTTTCACTCTGTTTTCTCCTATATTGATAGATGTATTTGGAACTCTAAATCCAACACGGTTTGTGCTAGCTTCTTGAAACTTGACACAATAAAGTAGTTTCACGTTCTATCTCTATGTTTTGTTTCCTCTTGATGTAGCCTTAAGCAGTGACTGGCGGGAAACACTTTCATGGAAAGGGGTTGCCAAGCTTCCTAAAATTACGAATCTCCAGAAATCTCAGCAAATATTTTTTCACCCAAACTGGATGATACTTTCAGGTAATGATCAGTACACTAAGGCGACTTGGTTCCCCAAATTTCGTTCTTCTATGTTGAAGCGTTCGTTTCCAGTAACAGTTTGAATTTTTAGGTTTCACTCTGTTTTCTCCTATATTGATAGATGTATTTGGAACACTAAATCCAACACGGTTTGTGCTAGCTTCTTGAAACTTGACACAATAAAGTAGTTTCACGTTCTATCTCTACATTTTGTTTCCTCTTGATGTAGCCCTAAGCAGTTACTGGCGGGAAACACTTTCATGGAAAGGGGTTGCCAAGCTTCCTAAAATTACGAATCTCCAGAAATCTCAGCAAATATTTTTTCACCCAAACTGGATGATACTTTCAGGAAATGATCAGTACACTAATGCGACTTGGTTCCCCAAATTTCGTTCTTCTATGTTGAAGCGTTCGTTTCCAGTAACAGTTTGAATTTTTAGGTTTCACTCTGTTTTCTCCTATATTGATAGATGTATTTGGAACTCTAAATCCAACACGGTTTGTGCTGGCTTCTTGAAACATGACACAATAAAGTAGTTTCACGTTCTATCTCTATGTTTTGTTTCCTCTTGATGTAGCCCAATGCAGTGACTGGCGAGAAACACTTTCATGGAAAGGGGTTGCCAGGCTTCCCAAAATTACGAATCTCCAGAAATCTCAGCAAATATTTTTTCACCCAAACTGGATGATACTTTCAGGTAATGATCAGTACACTAAGGCGACTTGGTTCCCCAAATTTCGTTCTTCTATGTTGAAGCGTTCGTTTCCAGTAACAGTTTGAATTTTTAGGTTTCACTCTGTTTTCTCCTATATTGATAGATGTATTTGGAACTCTAAATCCAACACGGTTTGTGCTAGCTTCTTGAAACATGACACAATAAAGTAGTTTCACGTTCTATCTCTATGTTTTGTTTCCTCTTGATGTAGCCCAATGCAGTGACTGGCGAGAAACACTTTCATGGAAAGGGGTTGCCAGGCTTCCCAAAATTACGAATCTCCAGAAATCTCAGCAAATATTTTTTCACCCAAACTGGATGATACTTTCAGGTAATGATCAGTACACTAAGGCGACTTGGTTCCCCAAATTTCGTTCTTCTATGTTGAAGCGTTCGTTTCCAGTAACAGTTTGAATTTTTAGGTTTCACTCTGTTTTCTCCTATATTGATAGATGTATTTGGAACTCTAAATCCAACAGGGTTTGTGCTAGCTTCTTGAAACTTGACACAATAAAGTAGTTTCACGTTCTATCTCTACGTTTTGTTTCCTCTTGATGTAGCCCTAAGCAGTTACTGGCGGGAAACACTTTCATGGAAAGGGGTTGCCAAGCTTCCTAAAATTACGAATCTCCAGAAATCTCAGCAAATATTTTTTCACCCAAACTGGATGATACTTTCAGGTAATGATCAGTACACTAAGGCGACTTGGTTCCCCAAATTTCGTTCTTCTATGTTGAAGCGTTCGTTTCCAGTAACAGTTTGAATTTTTAGGTTTCACTCTGTTTTCTCCTATATTGATAGATGTATTTGGAACTCTAAATCCAACAGGGTTTGTGCTAGCTTCTTGAAACATGACACAATAAAGTAGTTTCACGTTCTATCTCTATGTTTTGTTTCCTCTTGATGTAGCCCAATGCAGTGACTGGCGAGAAACACTTTCATGGAAAGGGGTTGCCAGGCTTCCCAAAATTACGAATCTCCAGAAATCTCAGCAAATATTTTTTCACCCAAACTGGATGATACTTTCAGGTAATGATCAGTACACTAAGGCGACTTGGTTCCCCAAATTTCGTTCTTCTATGTTGAAGCGTTCGTTTCCAGTAACAGTTTGAATTTTTAGGTTTCACTCTGTTTTCTCCTATATTGATAGATGTATTTGGAACTCTAAATCCAACACGGTTTGTGCTAGCTTCTTGAAACATGACACAATAAAGTAGTTTCACGTTCTATCTCTATGTTTTGTTTCCTCTTGATGTAGCCCAATGCAGTGACTGGCGAGAAACACTTTCATGGAAAGGGGTTGCCAGGCTTCCCAAAATTACGAATCTCCAGAAATCTCAGCAAATATTTTTTCACCCAAACTGGATGATACTTTCAGGTAATGATCAGTACACTAAGGCGACTTGGTTCCCCAAATTTCGTTCTTCTATGTTGAAGCGTTCGTTTCCAGTAACAGTTTGAATTTTTAGGTTTCACTCTGTTTTCTCCTACATTGATAGATGTATTTGGAACTCTAAATCCAACAGGGTTTGTGCTAGCTTCTTGAAACTTGACACAATAAAGTAGTTTCAAGTTCTATCTCTACGTTTTGTTTCCTCTTGATGTAGCCCTAAGCAGTTACTGGCGAGAAACACTTTCATGGAAAGGGGTTGCCAAGCTTCCTAAAATTACGAATCTCCAGAAATCTCAGCAAATATTTTTTCACCCAAACTGGATGATACTTTCAGGTAATGATCAGTACACTAAGGCGACTTGGTTCCCCAAATTTCGTTCTTCTATGTTGAAGGGTTCGTTTCCAGTAACACTTTGAATTTTTAGGTTTCACTCTGTTTTCTCCTATATTGATAGATGTATTTGGAACTCTAAATCCAACACGGTTTGTGCTGGCTTCTTGAAACATGACACAATAAAGTAGTTTCACATTCTATCTCTATGTTTTGTTTCCTCTTGATGTAGCCCAATGCAGTGACTGGCGAGAAACACTTTCATGGAAAGGGGTTGCCAGGCTTCCCAAAATTACGAATCTCCAGAAATCTCAGCAAATATTTTTTCACCCAAACTGGATGATACTTTCAGGTAATGATCAGTACACTAAGGCGACTTGGTTCCCCAAATTTCGTTCTTCTATGTTGAAGCGTTCGTTTCCAGTAACAGTTTGAATTTTTAGGTTTCACTCTGTTTTCTCCTATATTGATAGATGTGTTTGGAACTCTAAATCCAACACGGTTTGTGCTACGTTCTTGAAACTTGACACAATAAAGTAGTTTCACGTTCTATCTCTATGTTTTGTTTCCTCTTGATGTAGCCTTAAGCAGTGACTGGCGAGAAACACTTTCATGGAAAGGGGTTGCCAAGCTTCCTAAAATTACGAATCTCCAGAAATCTCAGCAAATATTTTTTCACCCAAACTGGATGATACTTTCAGGTAATGATCAGTACACTAAGGCGACTTGGTTCCCCAAATTTCGTTCTTCTATGTTGAAGCGTTCGTTTCCAATAACACTTTGAATTTTTAGGTTTCACTCTGTTTTCTCCTATATTGATAGATGTATTTGGAACTCTAAATCCAACAGGGTTTGTGCTAGCTTCTTGAAACTTGACACAATAAAGTAGTTTCACGTTCTATCTCTACGTTTTGTTTCCTCTTGATGTAGCCCTAAGCAGTAACTGGCGAGAAACACTTTCATGGAAAGGGGTTGCCAAGCTTCCTAAAATTACGAATCTCCAGAAATCTCAGCAAATATTTTTTCACCCAAACTTAATGATACTTTCAGGTAATGATCAGTACACTAAGGCGACTTGGTTCCCCAAATTTCGTTCTTCTATGTTGAAGCGTTCGTTTGCAGTAACACTTTGAATTTTTAGGTTTCACTCTGTTTTCTCCTATATTGATAGATGTATTTGGAACTCTAAATCCAACACGGTTTGTGCTAGCTTCTTGAAACTTGACACAATAAAGTAGTTTCACGTTCTATCTCTATGTTTTGTTTCCTCTTGATGTAGCCCTAAGCAGTGACTGGCGAGAAACACTTTCATGGAAAGGGGTTGCCAGGCTTCCAAAAATTACGAATCTCCAGAAATCTCAGCAAATATTTTTTCACCCAAACTGGATGATACTTTCAGGTAATGATCAGTACACTAAGGCGACTTGGTTCCCCAAATTTCGTTCTTCTATGTTGAAGCGTTCGTTTCCAGTAACAGTTTGAATTTTTAGGTTTCACTCTGTTTTCTCCTATATTGATAGATGTATTTGGAACTCTAAATCCAACACGGTTTGTGCTAGCTTCTTGAAACTTGACACAATAAAGTAGTTTCACGTTCTATCTCTATGTTTTGTTTCCTCTTGATGTAGCCTTAAGCAGTGACTGGCGGGAAACACTTTCATGGAAAGGGGTTGCCAAGCTTCCTAAAATTACGAATCTCCAGAAATCTCAGCAAATATTTTTTCACCCAAACTGGATGATACTTTCAGGTAATGATCAGTACACTAAGGCGACTTGGTTCCCCAAATTTCGTTCTTCTATGTTGAAGCGTTCGTTTCCAGTAACAGTTTGAATTTTTAGGTTTCACTCTGTTTTCTCCTATATTGATAGATGTATTTGGAACACTAAATCCAACACGGTTTGTGCTAGCTTCTTGAAACTTGACACAATAAAGTAGTTTCACGTTCTATCTCTACGTTTTGTTTCCTCTTGATGTAGCCCTAAGCAGTTACTCGCGGGAAACACTTTCATGGAAAGGGGTTGCCAAGCTTCCTAAAATTACGAATCTCCAGAAATCTCAGCAAATATTTTTTCACCCAAACTGGATGATACTTTCAGGAAATGATCAGTACACTAATGCGACTTGGTTCCCCAAATTTCGTTCTTCTATGTTGAAGCGTTCGTTTCCAGTAACACTTTGAATTTTTAGGTTTCACTCTGTTTTCTCCTATATTGATAGATGTATTTGGAACTCTAAATCCAACACGGTTTGTGCTGGCTTCTTGAAACATGACACAATAAAGTAGTTTCACGTTCTATCTCTATGTTTTGTTTCCTCTTGATGTAGCCCAATGCAGTGACTGGCGAGAAACACTTTCATGGAAAGGGGTTGCCAGGCTTCCCAAAATTACGAATCTCCAGAAATCTCAGCAAATATTTTTTCACCCAAACTGGATGATACTTTCAGGTAATGATCAGTACACTAAGGCGACTTGGTTCCCCAAATTTCGTTCTTCTATGTTGAAGCGTTCGTTTCCAGTAACAGTTTGAATTTTTAGGTTTCACTCTGTTTTCTCCTATATTGATAGATGTATTTGGAACTCTAAATCCAACACGGTTTGTGCTAGCTTCTTGAAACATGACACAATAAAGTAGTTTCACGTTCTATCTCTATGTTTTGTTTCCTCTTGATGTAGCCCAATGCAGTGACTGGCGAGAAACACTTTCATGGAAAGGGGTTGCCAGGCTTCCCAAAATTACGAATCTCCAGAAATCTCAGCAAATATTTTTTCACCCAAACTGGATGATACTTTCAGGTAATGATCAGTACACTAAGGCGACTTGGTTCCCCAAATTTCGTTCTTCTATGTTGAAGCGTTCGTTTCCAGTAACAGTTTGAATTTTTAGGTTTCACTCTGTTTTCTCCTATATTGATAGATGTATTTGGAACTCTAAATCCAACAGGGTTTGTGCTAGCTTCTTGAAACTTGACACAATAAAGTAGTTTCACGTTCTATCTCTACGTTTTGTTTCCTCTTGATGTAGCCCTAAGCAGTTACTGGCGGGAAACACTTTCATGGAAAGGGGTTGCCAAGCTTCCTAAAATTACGAATCTCCAGAAATCTCAGCAAATATTTTTTCACCCAAACTGGATGATACTTTCAGGTAATGATCAGTACACTAAGGCGACTTGGTTCCCCAAATTTCGTTCTTCTATGTTGAAGCGTTCGTTTCCAGTAACAGTTTGAATTTTTAGGTTTCACTCTGTTTTCTCCTATATTGACAGATGTATTTGGAACTCTAAATCCAACACGGTTTGTGCTGGCTTCTTGAAACATGACACAATAAAGTAGTTTCACGTTCTATCTCTATGTTTTGTTTCCTCTTGATGTAGCCCAATGCAGTGACTGGCGAGAAACACTTTCATGGAAAGGGGTTGCCAGGCTTCCCAAAATTACGAATCTCCAGAAATCTCAGCAAATATTTTTTCACCCAAACTGGATGATACTTTCAGGTAATGATCAGTACACTAAGGCGACTTGGTTCCCCAAATTTCGTTCTTCTATGTTGAAGCGTTCGTTTCCAGTAACAGTTTGAATTTTTAGGTTTCACTCTGTTTTCTCCTATATTGATAGATGTGTTTGGAACTCTAAATCCAACACGGTTTGTGCTAGCTTCTTGAAACATGACACAATAAAGTAGTTTCACGTTCTATCTCTATGTTTTGTTTCCTCTTGATGTAGCCCAATGCAGTGACTGGCGAGAAACACTTTCATGGAAAGGGGTTGCCAGGCTTCCCAAAATTACGAATCTCCAGAAATCTCAGCAAATATTTTTTCACCCAAACTGGATGATACTTTCAGGTAATGATCAGTACACTAAGGCGACTTGGTTCCCCAAATTTCGTTCTTCTATGTTGAAGCGTTCGTTTCCAGTAACAGTTTGAATTTTTAGGTTTCACTCTGTTTTCTCCTATATTGATAGATGTGTTTGGAACTCTAAATCCAACACGGTTTGTGCTAGGTTCTTGAAACTTGACACAATAAAGTAGTTTCACGTTCTATCTCTATGTTTTGTTTCCTTTTGATGTAGCCTTAAGCAGTGACTGGCGAGAAACACTTTCATGGAAAGGGGTTGCCAGGCTTCCTAAAATTACGAATCTCCAGAAATCTCAGCAAATATTTTTTCACCCAAACTGGATGATACTTTCAGGTAATGATCAGTACACTAAGGCGACTTGGTTCCCCAAATTTCGTTCTTCTATGTTGAAGCGTTCGTTTCCAGTAACAGTTTGAATTTTTAGGTTTCACTCTGTTTTCTCCTATATTGATAGATGTATTTGGAACTCTAAATCCAACACGGTTTGTGCTAGCTTCTTGAAACATGACACAATAAAGTAGTTTCACGTTCTATCTCTATGTTTTGTTTCCTCTTGATGTAGCCCAATGCAGTGACTGGCGAGAAACACTTTCATGGAAAGGGGATGCCAGGCTTCCCAAAATTACGAATCTCCAGAAATCTCAGCAAATATTTTTTCACCCAAACTGGATGATACTTTCAGGTAATGATCAGTACACTAAGGCGACTTGGTTCCCCAAATTTCGTTCTTCTATGTTGAAGCGTTCGTTTCCAGTAACAGTTTGAATTTTTAGGTTTCACTCTGTTTTCTCCTATATTGATAGATGTGTTTGGAACTCTAAATCCAACACAGTTTGTGCTAGGTTCTTGAAACTTGACACAATAAAATAGTTTCACGTTCTATCTCTATGTTTTGTTTCCTCTTGATGTAGCCTTAAGCAGTGACTGGCGAGAAACACTTTCATGGAAAGGGGTTGCCAAGCTTCCTAAAATTACGAATCTCCAGAAATCTCAGCAAATATTTTTTCACCCAAACTGGATGATACTTTCAGGTAATGATCAGTACACTAAGGCGACTTGGTTCCCCAAATTTCGTTCTTCTATGTTGAAGCGTTCGTTTCCAGTAACACTTTGAATTTTTAGGTTTCACTCTGTTTTCTCCTATATTGATAGATGTATTTGGAACTCTAAATCCAACAGGGTTTGTGCTAGCTTCTTGAAACTTGACACAATAAAGTAGTTTCACGTTCTATCTCTACGTTTTGTTTCCTCTTGATGTAGCCCTAAGCAGTGACTGGCGAGAAACACTTTCATGGAAAGGGGTTGCCAAGCTTCCTAAAATTACGAATCTCCAGAAATCTCAGCAAATATTTTTTCACCCAAACTGAATGATACTTTCAGGTAATGATCAGTACAGTAAGGCGACTTGGTTCCCCAAATTTCGTTCTTCTATGTTGAAGCGTTCGTTTGCAGTAACACTTTGAATTTTTAGGTTTCACTCTGTTTTCTCCTATATTGATAGATGTATTTGGAACTCTAAATCCAACACGGTTTGTGCTAGCTTCTTGAAACTTGACACAATAAAGTAGTTTCACGTTCTATCTCTATGTTTTGTTTCCTCTTGATGTAGCCCTAAGCAGTGACTGGCGAGAAACACTTTCATGGAAAGGGGTTGCCAGGCTTCCCAAAATTACGAATCTCCAGAAATCTCAGCAAATATTTTTTCACCCAAACTGGATGATACTTTCAGGTAATGATCAGTACACTAAGGCGACTTGGTTCCCCAAATTTCGTTCTTCTATGTTGAAGCGTTCGTTTCCAGTAACAGTTTGAATTTTTAGGTTTCACTCTGTTTTCTCCTATATTGATAGATGTATTTGGAACTCTAAATCCAACACGGTTTGTGCTAGCTTCTTGAAACATGACACAATAAAGTAGTTTCACGTTCTATCTCTATGTTTTGTTTCCTCTTGATGTAGCCCAATGCAGTGACTGGCGAGAAACACTTTCATGGAAAGGGGTTGCCAGGCTTCCCAAAATTACGAATCTCCAGAAATCTCAGCAAATATTTTTTCACCCAAACTGGATGATACTTTCAGGTAATGATCAGTACACTAAGGCGACTTGGTTCCCCAAATTTCGTTCTTCTATGTTGAAGCGTTCGTTTCCAGTAACAGTTTGAATTTTTAGGTTTCACTCTGTTTTCTCCTATATTGATAGATGTGTTTGGAACTCTAAATCCAACACGGTTTGTGCTAGGTTCTTGAAACTTGACACAATAAAGTAGTTTCACGTTCTATCTCTATGTTTTGTTTCCTCTTGATGTAGCCTTAAGCAGTGACGGGCGAGAAACACTTTCATGGAAAGGGGTTGCCAAGCTTCCTAAAATTACGAATCTCCAGAAATCTCAGCAAATATTTTTTCACCCAAACTGGATGATACTTTCAGGTAATGATCAGTACACTAAGGCGACTTGGTTCCCCAAATTTCGTTCTTCTATGTTGAAGCGTTCGTTTCCAGTAACACTTTGAATTTTTAGTTTTCACTCTGTTTTCTCCTATATTGATAGATGTATTTGGAACTCTAAATCCAACAGTGTTTGTGCTAGCTTCTTGAAACTTGACACAATAAAGTAGTTTCACGTTCTATCTCTACGTTTTGTTTCCTCTTGATGTAGCCCTAAGCAGTTACTGGCGGGAAACACTTTCATGGAAAGGGGTTGCCAAGCTTCCTAAAATTACGAATCTCCAGAAATCTCAGCAAATATTTTTTCACCCAAACTGAATGATACTTTCAGGTAATGATCAGTACACTAAGGCGACTTGGTTCCCCAAATTTCGTTCTTCTATGTTGAAGCGTTCGTTTGCAGTAACACTTTGAATTTTTAGGTTTCACTCTGTTTTCTCCTATATTGATAGATGTATTTGGAACTCTAAATCCAACACGGTTTGTGCTGGCTTCTTGAAACATGACACAATAAAGTAGTTTCACGTTCTATCTCTATGTTTTGTTTCCTCTTGATGTATCCCTAAGCAGTGACTGGCGAGAAACACTTTCATGGAAAGGGGTTGCCAGGCTTCCCAAAATTACGAATCTCCAGAAATCTCAGCAAATATTTTTTCACCCAAACTGGATGATACTTTCAGGTAATGATCAGTACACTAAGGCGACTTGGTTCCCCAAATTTCGTTCTTCTATGTTGAAGCGTTCGTTTCCAGTAACAGTTTGAATTTTTAGGTTTCACTCTGTTTTCTCCTATATTGATAGATGTATTTGGAACTCTAAATCCAACAGGGTTTGTGCTAGCTTCTTGAAACATGACACAATAAAGTAGTTTCACGTTCTATCTCTATGTTTTGTTTCCTCTTGATGTAGCCCAATGCAGTGACTGGCGAGAAACACTTTCATGGAAAGGGGTTGCCAGGCTTCCCAAAATTACGAATCTCCAGAAATCTCAGCAAATATTTTTTCACCCAAACTGGATGATACTTTCAGGTAATGATCAGTACACTAAGGCGACTTGGTTCCCCAAATTTCGTTCTTCTATGTTGAAGCGTTCGTTTCCAGTAACAGTTTGAATTTTTAGGTTTCACTCTGTTTTCTCCTATATTGATAGATGTGTTTGGAACTCTAAATCCAACACGGTTTGTGCTAGGTTCTTGAAACTTGACACAATAAAGTAGTTTCAGGTTCTATCTCTATGTTTTGTTTCCTCTTGATGTAGCCTTAAGCAGTGACTGGCGAGAAACACTTTCATGGAAAGGGGTTGCCAAGCTTCCTAAAATTACGAATCTCCAGAAATCTCAGCAAATATTTTTTCACCCAAACTGGATGATACTTTCAGGTAATGATCAGTACACTAAGGCGACTTGGTTCCCCAAATTTCGTTCTTCTATGTTGAAGCGTTCGTTTGCAGTAACACTTTGAATTTTTAGGTTTCACTCTGTTTTCTCCTATATTGATAGATGTATTTGGAACTCTAAATCCAACACGGTTTGTGCTGGCTTCTTGAAACATGACACAATAAAGTAGTTTCACGTTCTATCTCTATGTTTTGTTTCCTCTTGATGTATCCCTAAGCAGTGACTGGCGAGAAACACTTTCATGGAAAGGGGTTGCCAGGCTTCCCAAAATTACGAATCTCCAGAAATCTCAGCAAATATTTTTTCACCCAAACTGGATGATACTTTCAGGTAATGATCAGTACACTAAGGCGACTTGGTTCCCCAAATTTCGTTCTTCTATGTTGAAGCGTTCGTTTCCAGTAACAGTTTGAATTTTTAGGTTTCACTCTGTTTTCTCCTATATTGATAGATGTATTTGGAACTCTAAATCCAACAGGGTTTGTGCTAGCTTCTTGAAACTTGACACAATAAAGTAGTTTCACGTTCTATCTCTACGTTTTGTTTCCTCTTGATGTAGCCCTAAGCAGTAACTGGCGAGAAACACTTTCATGGAAAGGGGTTGCCAAGCTTCCTAAAATTACAAATCTCCAGAAATCTCAGCAAATATTTTTTCACCCAAACTGAATGATACTTTCAGGTAATGATCAGTACACTAAGGCGACTTGGTTCCCCAAATTTCGTTCTTCTATGTTGAAGCGTTCGTTTGCAGTAACACTTTGAATTTTTAGGTTTCACTCTGTTTTCTCCTATATTGATAGATGTATTTGGAACTCTAAATCCAACACGGTTTGTGCTAGCTTCTTGAAACTTGACACAATAAAGTAGTTTCACGTTCTATCTCTATGTTTTGTTTCCTCTTGATGTAGCCCTAAGCAGTGACTGGCGAGAAACACTTTCATGGAAAGGGGTTGCCAGGCTTCCCAAAATTACGAATCTCCAGAAATCTCAGCAAATATTTTTTCACCCAAACTGGATGATACTTTCAGGTAATGATCAGTACACTAAGGCGACTTGGTTCCCCAAATTTCGTTCTTCTATGTTGAAGCGTTCGTTTCCAGTAACAGTTTGAATTTTTAGGTTTCACTCTGTTTTCTCCTATATTGATAGATGTATTTGGAACTCTAAATCCAACACGGTTTGTGCTAGCTTCTTGAAACATGACACAATAAAGTAGTTTCACGTTCTATCTCTATGTTTTGTTTCCTCTTGATGTAGCCCAATGCAGTGACTGGCGAGAAACACTTTCATGGAAAGGGGTTGCCAGGCTTCCCAAAATTACGAATCTCCAGAAATCTCAGCAAATATTTTTTCACCCAAACTGGATGATACTTTCAGGTAATGATCAGTACACTAAGGCGACTTGGTTCCCCAAATTTCGTTTTTCTATGTTGAAGAGTTCGTTTCCAGTAACAGTTTGAATTTTTAGGTTTCACTCTGTTTTCTCCTATATTGATAGATGTGTTTGGAACTCTAAATCCAACACGGTTTGTGCTAGGTTCTTGAAACTTGACACAATAAAGTAGTTTCACGTTCTATCTCTATGTTTTGTTTCCTCTTGATGTAGCCTTAAGCAGTGACTGGCGAGAAACACTTTCATGGAAAGGGGTTGCCAAGCTTCCTAAAATTACGAATCTCCAGAAATCTCAGC
The DNA here is from genome assembly GCF_964194105.1 of Spermophilus citellus. Classification (NCBI taxonomy): domain Eukaryota; kingdom Metazoa; phylum Chordata; class Mammalia; order Rodentia; family Sciuridae; genus Spermophilus; species Spermophilus citellus. Next base: position 9,506,827 of record NC_138192.1, on the reverse strand, counting down.
AAATATTTTTTCACCCAAACTGGATGATACTTTCAGGTAATGATCAGTACACTAAGGCGACTTGGTTCCCCAAATTTCGTTCTTCTATGTTGAAGCGTTCGTTTCCAGTAACACTTTGAATTTTTAGTTTTCACTATGTTTTCTCCTATATTGATAGATGTATTTGGAACTCTAAATCCAACAGTGTTTGTGCTAGATTCTTGAAACTTGACACAATAAAGTAGTTTCACATTCTATCTCTACGTTTTGTTTCCTCTTGATGTAGCCCTAAGCAGTAACTGGCGAGAAACACTTTCATGGAAAGGGGTTGCCAAGCTTCCTAAAATTACGAATCTCCAGAAATCTCAGCAAATATTTTTTCACCCAAACTGAATGATACTTTCAGGTAATGATCAGTACACTAAGGCGACTTGGTTCCCCAAATTTCGTTCTTCTATGTTGAAGCGTTCGTTTGCAGTAACACTTTGAAATTTTAGGTTTCACTCTGTTTTCTCCTATATTGATAGATGTATTTGGAACTCTAAATCCAACACGGTTTGTGCTAGCTTCTTGAAACTTGACACAATAAAGTAGTTTCACGTTCTATCTCTATGTTTTGTTTCCTCTTGATGTAGCCCTAAGCAGTGACTGGCGAGAAACACTTTCATGGAAAGGGGTTGCCAGGCTTCCCAAAATTACGAATCTCCAGAAATCTCAGCAAATATTTTTTCACCCAAACTGGATGATACTTTCAGGTAATGATCAGTACACTAAGGCGACTTGGTTCCCCAAATTTCGTTCTTCTATGTTGAAGCGTTCGTTTCCAGTAACAGTTTGAATTTTTAGGTTTCACTCTGTTTTCTCCTGTATTGATAGATGTATTTGGAACTCTAAATCCAACACGGTTTGTGCTAGCTTCTTGAAACATGACACAATAAAGTAGTTTCACGTTCTATCTCTATGTTTTGTTTCCTCTTGATGTAGCCCAATGCAGTGACTGGCGAGAAACACTTTCATGGAAAGGGGTTGCCAGGCTTCCCAAAATTACGAATCTCCAGAAATCTCAGCAAATATTTTTTCACCCAAACTGGATGTTACTTTCAGGTAATGATCAGTACACTAAGGCGACTTGGTTCCCCAAATTTCGTTCTTCTATGTTGAAGCGTTCGTTTCCAGTAACACTTTGAATTTTTAGTTTTCACTATGTTTTCTCCTATATTGATAGATGTATTTGGAACTCTAAATCCAACAGTGTTTGTGCTAGCTTCTTGAAACTTGACACAATAAAGTAGTTTCACGTTCTATCTCTACGTTTTGTTTCCTCTTGATGTAGCCCTAAGCAGTAACTGGCGAGAAACACTTTCATGGAAAGGGGTTGCCAAGCTTCCTAAAATTACGAATCTCCAGAAATCTCAGCAAATATTTTTTCACCCAAACTGAATGATACTTTCAGGTAATGATCAGTACACTAAGGCGACTTGGTTCCCCAAATTTCGTTCTTCTATGTTGAAGCGTTCGTTTGCAGTAACACTTTGAATTTTGAGGTTTCACTCTGTTTTCTCCTATATTGATAGATGTATTTGGAACTCTAAATCCAACACGGTTTGTGCTAGCTTCTTGAAACTTGACACAATAAAGTAGTTTCACGTTCTATCTCTATGTTTTGTTTCCTCTTGATGTAGCCCTAAGCAGTGACTGGCGGGAAACACTTTCATGGAAAGGGGTTGCCAGGCTTCCCAAAATTACGAATCTCCAGAAATCTCAGCAAATATTTTTTCACCCAAACTGGATGATACTTTCAGGTAATGATCAGTACACTAAGGCGACTTGGTTCCCCAAATTTCGTTCTTCTATGTTGAAGCGTTCGTTTCCAGTAACAGTTTGAATTTTTAGGTTTCACTCTGTTTTTCTTATATTGATAGAAGTATTTGGAACTCTAAATCCAACAGGGTTTGTGCTAGCTTCTTGAAACTTGACACAATAAAGTAGTTTCACGTTCTATCTCTACGTTTTGTTTCCTCTTGATGTAGCCCTAAGCAGTTACTGGCGGGAAACACTTTCATGGAAAGGGGTTGCCAAGCTTCCTAAAATTACGAATCTCCAGAAATCTCAGCAAATATTTTTTCACCCAAACTGGATGATACTTTCAGGTAATGATCAGTACACTAAGGCGATTTGGTTCCCCAAATTTCGTTCTTCTATGTTGAAGCGTTCGTTTCCAGTAACACTTTGAATTTTTAGGTTTCACTCTGTTTTCTCCTATATTGATAGATGTATTTGGAACTCTAAATCCAACACGGTTTGTGCTGGCTTCTTGAAACATGACACAATAAAGTAGTTTCACATTCTATCTCTATGTTTTGTTTCCTCTTGATGTAGCCCAATGCAGTGACTGGCGAGAAACACTTTCATGGAAAGGGGTTGCCAAGCTTCCCAAAATTACGAATCTCCAGAAATCTCAGCAAATATTTTTTCACCCAAACTGGATGATACTTTCAGGTAATGATCAGTACACTAAGGCGACTTGGTTCCCCAAATTTCGTTCTTCTATGTTGAAGCGTTCGTTTCCAGTAACAGTTTGAATTTTTAGGTTTCACTCTGTTTTCTCCTATATTGATAGATGTATTTGGAACTCTAAATCCAACACGGTTTGTGCTAGCTTCTTGAAACATGACACAATAAAGTAGTTTCACGTTCTATCTCTATGTTTTGTTTCCTCTTGATGTAGCCCAATGCAGTTACTGGCGAGAAACACTTTCATGGAAAGGGGTTGCCAGGCTTCCCAAAATTACGAATCTCCAGAAATCTCAGCAAATATTTTTTCACCCAAACTGGATGATACTTTCAGGTAATGATCAGTACACTAAGGCGACTTGGTTCCCCAAATTTCGTTCTTCTATGTTGAAGCGTTCGTTTCCAGTAACAGTTTGAATTTTTAGGTTTCACTCTGTTTTCTCCTATATTGATAGATGTGTTTGGAACTCTAAATCCAACACGGTTTGTGCTAGGTTCTTGAAACTTGACACAATAAAGTAGTTTCACGTTCTATCTCTATGTTTTGTTTCCTCTTGATGTAGCCTTAAGCAGTGACTGGCGAGAAACACTGTCATGGAAAGGGGTTGCCAAGCTTCCTAAAATTACGAATCTCCAGAAATCTCAGCAAATATTTTTTCACCCAAACTGGATGATACTTTCAGGTAATGATCAGTACACTAAGGCGACTTGGTTCCCCAAATTTCGTTCTTCTATGTTGAAGCGTTCGTTTCCAGTAACACTTTGAATTTTTAGGTTTCACTCTGTTTTCTCCTATATTGATAGATGTATTTGGAACTCTAAATCCAACAGGGTTTGTGCTAGCTTCTTGAAACTTGACACAATAAAGTAGTTTCACGTTCTATCTCTACGTTTTGTTTCCTCTTGATGTAGCCCTAAGCAGTAACTGGCGAGAAACACTTTCATGGAAAGGGGTTGCCAAGCTTCCTAAAATTACGAATCTCCAGAAATCTCAGCAAATATTTTTTCACCCAAACTGGATGATACTTTCAGGTAATGATCAGTACACTAAGGCGACTTGGTTCCCCAAATTTCGTTCTTCTATGTTGAAGCGTTCGTTTCCAGTAACACTTTGAATTTTTAGGTTTCACTCTGTTTTCTCCTATATTGATAGATGTATTTGGAACTCTAAATCCAACAGGGTTTGTGCTAGCTTCTTGAAACTTGACACAATAAAGTAGTTTCACGTTCTATCTCTACGTTTTGTTTCCTCTTGATGTAGCCCTAAGCAGTAACTGGCGAGAAACACTTTCATGGAAAGGGGTTGCCAAGCTTCCTAAAATTACGAATCTCCAGAAATCTCAGCAAATATTTTTTCACCCAAACTGAATGATACTTTCAGGTAATGATCAGTACACTAAGGCGACTTGGTTCCCCAAATTTCGTTCTTCTATGTTGAAGCGTTCGTTTGCAGTAACACTTTGAATTTTTAGGTTTCACTCTGTTTTCTCCTATATTGATAGATGTATTTGGAACTCTAAATCCAACACGGTTTGTGCTAGCTTCTTGAAACTTGACACAATAAAGTAGTTTCACGTTCTATCTCTATGTTTTGTTTCCTCTTGATGTAGCCCTAAGCAGTGACTGGCGAGAAACACTTTCATGGAAAGGGGTTGCCAGGCTTCCCAAAATTACGAATCTCCAGAAATCTCAGCAAATATTTTTTCACCCAAACTGGATGATACTTTCAGGTAATGATCAGTACACTAAGGCGACTTGGTTCCCCAAATTTCGTTCTTCTATGTTGAAGCGTTCGTTTCCAGTAACAGTTTGAAATTTTAGGTTTCACTCTGTTTTCTCCTATATTGATAGATGTATTTGGAACTCTAAATCCAACACGGTTTGTGCTAGCTTCTTGAAACATGACACAATAAAGTAGTTTCACGTTCTATCTCTATGTTTTGTTTCCTCTTGATGTAGCCCAATGCAGTGACTGGCGAGAAACACTTTCATGGAAAGGGGTTGCCAGGCTTCCCAAAATTACGAATCTCCAGAAATCTCGGCAAATATTTTTTCACCCAAACTGGATGATACTTTCAGGTAATGATCAGTACACTAAGGCGACTTGGTTCCCCAAATTTCGTTCTTCTATGTTGAAGCGTTCGTTTCCAGTAACAGTTTGAATTTTTAGGTTTCACTCTGTTTTCTCCTATATTGATAGATGTGTTTGGAACTCTAAATCCAACACGGTTTGTGCTAGGTTCTTGAAACTTGACACAATAAAGTAGTTTCACGTTCTATCTCTATGTTTTGTTTCCTCTTGATGTAGCCTTAAGCAGTGACTGGCGAGAAACACTTTCATGGAAAGGGGTTGCCAAGCTTCCTAAAATTACGAATCTCCAGAAATCTCAGCAAATATTTTTTCACCCAAACTGGATGATACTTTCAGGTAATGATCAGTACACTAAGGCGACTTGGTTCCCCAAATTTCGTTCTTCTATGTTGAAGCGTTCGTTTCCAGTAACACTTTGAATTTTTAGTTTTCACTCTGTTTTCTCCTATATTGATAGATGTATTTGGAACTCTAAATCCAACAGTGTTTGTGCTAGCTTCTTTAAACTTGACACAATAAAGTAGTTTCACGTTCTATCTCTACGTTTTGTTTCCTCTTGATGTAGCCCTAAGCAGTAACTGGCGAGAAACACTTTCATGGAAAGGGGTTGCCAAGCTTCCTAAAATTACGAATCTCCAGAAATCTCAGCAAATATTTTTTCACCCAAACTGAATGATACTTTCAGGTAATGATCAGTACACTAAGGCGACTTGGTTCCCCAAATTTCGTTCTTCTATGTTGAAGCGTTCGTTTGCAGTAACACTTTGAATTTTTAGGTTTCACTCTGTTTTCTCCTATAATGATAGATGTATTTGGAACTCTAAATCCAACACGGTTTGTGCTAGCTTCTTGAAACTTGACACAATAAAGTAGTTTCACGTTCTATCTCTATGTTTTGTTTCCTCTTGATGTAGCCCTAAGCAGTGACTGGCGGGAAACACTTTCATGGAAAGGGGTTGCCAGGCTTCCCAAAATTACGAATCTCCAGAAATCTCAGCAAATATTTTTTCACCCAAACTGGATGATACTTTCAGGTAATGATCAGTACACTAAGGCGACTTGGTTCCCCAAATTTCGTTTTTCTATGTTGAAGAGTTCGTTTCCAGTAACAGTTTGAATTTTTAGGTTTCACTCTGTTTTCTCCTATATTGATAGATATTTTTGGAACTCTAAATCCAACACGGTTTGTGCTAGGTTCTTGAAACTTGACACAATAAAGTAGTTTCACGTTCTATCTCTATGTTTTGTTTCCTCTTGATGTAGCCTTAAGCAGTGACTGGCGAGAAACACTTTCATGGAAAGGGGTTGCCAAGCTTCCTAAAATTACGAATCTCCAGAAATCTCAGCAAATATTTTTTCACCCAAACTGGATGATACTTTCAGGTAATGATCAGTACACTAAGGCGACTTGGTTCCCCAAATTTCGTTCTTCTATGTTGAAGCGTTCGTTTCCAGTAACACTTTGAATTTTTAGTTTTCACTATGTTTTCTCCTATATTGATAGATGTATTTGGAACTCTAAATCCAACAGTGTTTGTGCTAGCTTCTTGAAACTTGACACAATAAAGTAGTTTCACATTCTATCTCTACGTTTTGTTTCCTCTTGATGTAGCCCTAAGCAGTAACTGGCGAGAAACACTTTCATGGAAAGGGGTTGCCAAGCTTCCTAAAATTACGAATCTCCAGAAATCTCAGCAAATATTTTTTCACCCAAACTGAATGATACTTTCAGGTAATGATCAGTACACTAAGGCGACTTGGTTCCCCAAATTTCGTTCTTCTATGTTGAAGCGTTCGTTTGCAGTAACACTTTGAAATTTTAGGTTTCACTCTGTTTTCTCCTATATTGATAGATGTATTTGGAACTCTAAATCCAACACGGTTTGTGCTAGCTTCTTGAAACTTGACACAATAAAGTAGTTTCACGTTCTATCTCTATGTTTTGTTTCCTCTTGATGTAGCCCTAAGCAGTGACTGGCGAGAAACACTTTCATGGAAAGGGGTTGCCAGGCTTCCCAAAATTACGAATCTCCAGAAATCTCAGCAAATATTTTTTCACCCAAACTGGATGATACTTTCAGGTAATGATCAGTACACTAAGGCGACTTGGTTCCCCAAATTTCGTTCTTCTATGTTGAAGCGTTTGTTTCCAGTAACAGTTTGAATTTTTAGGTTTCACTCTGTTTTCTCCTATATTGATAGATGTATTTGGAACTCTAAATCCAACACGGTTTGTGCTAGCTTCTTGAAACATGACACAATAAAGTAGTTTCACGTTCTATCTCTATGTTTTGTTTCCTCTTGATGTAGCCCAATGCAGTGACTGGCGAGAAACACTTTCATGGAAAGGGGTTGCCAGGCTTCCCAAAATTACGAATCTCCAGAAATCTCAGCAAATATTTTTTCACCCAAACTGGATGTTACTTTCAGGTAATGATCAGTACACTAAGGCGACTTGGTTCCCCAAATTTCGTTCTTCTATGTTGAAGCGTTCGTTTCCAGTAACACTTTGAATTTTTAGTTTTCACTCTGTTTTCTCCTATATTGATAGATGTATTTGGAACTCTAAATCCAACAGTGTTTGTGCTAGCTTCTTGAAACTTGACACAATAAAGTAGTTTCACGTTCTATCTCTACGTTTTGTTTCCTCTTGATGTAGCCCTAAGCAGTAACTGGCGAGAAACACTTTCATGGAAAGGGGTTGCCAAGCTTCCTAAAATTACGAATCTCCAGAAATCTCAGCAAATATTTTTTCACCCAAACTGAATGATACTTTCAGGTAATGATCAGTACACTAAGGCGACTTGGTTCCCCAAATTTCGTTCTTCTATGTTGAAGCGTTCGTTTGCAGTAACACTTTGAATTTTGAGGTTTCACTCTGTTTTCTCCTATATTGATAGACGTATTTGGAACTCTAAATCCAACACGGTTTGTGCTAGCTTCTTGAAACTTGACACAATAAAGTAGTTTCACGTTCTATCTCTATGTTTTGTTTCCTCTTGATGTAGCCCTAAGCAGTGACTGGCGGGAAACACTTTCATGGAAAGGGGTTGCCAGGCTTCCCAAAATTACGAATCTCCAGAAATCTCAGCAAATATTTTTTCACCCAAACTGGATGATACTTTCAGGTAATGATCAGTACACTAAGGCGACTTGGTTCCCCAAATTTCGTTTTTCTATGTTGAAGAGTTCGTTTCCAGTAACAGTTTGAATTTTTAGGTTTCACTCTGTTTTCTCCTATATTGATAGATATTTTTGGAACTCTAAATCCAACACGGTTTGTGCTAGGTTCTTGAAACTTGACACAATAAAGTAGTTTCACGTTCTATCTCTATGTTTTGTTTCCTCTTGATGTAGCCTTAAGCAGTGACTGGCGAGAAACACTTTCATGGAAAGGGGTTGCCAAGCTTCCTAAAATTACGAATCTCCAGAAATCTCAGCAAATATTTTTTCACCCAAACTGGATGATACTTTCAGGTAATGATCAGTACACTAAGGCGACTTGGTTCCCCAAATTTCGTTCTTCTATGTTGAAGCGTTCGTTTCCAGTAACACTTTGAATTTTTAGTTTTCACTATGTTTTCTCCTATATTGATAGATGTATTTGGAACTCTAAATCCAACAGTGTTTGTGCTAGCTTCTTGAAACTTGACACAATAAAGTAGTTTCACATTCTATCTCTACGTTTTGTTTCCTCTTGATGTAGCCCTAAGCAGTAACTGGCGAGAAACACTTTCATGGAAAGGGGTTGCCAAGCTTCCTAAAATTACGAATCTCCAGAAATCTCAGCAAATATTTTTTCACCCAAACTGAATGATACTTTCAGGTAATGATCAGTACACTAAGGCGACTTGGTTCCCCAAATTTCGTTCTTCTATGTTGAAGCGTTCGTTTGCAGTAACACTTTGAAATTTTAGGTTTCACTCTGTTTTCTCCTATATTGATAGATGTATTTGGAACTCTAAATCCAACACGGTTTGTGCTAGCTTCTTGAAACTTGACACAATAAAGTAGTTTCACGTTCTATCTCTATGTTTTGTTTCCTCTTGATGTAGCCCTAAGCAGTGACTGGCGAGAAACACTTTCATGGAAAGGGGTTGCCAGGCTTCCCAAAATTACGAATCTCCAGAAATCTCAGCAAATATTTTTTCACCCAAACTGGATGATACTTTCAGGTAATGATCAGTACACTAAGGCGACTTGGTTCCCCAAATTTCGTTCTTCTATGTTGAAGCGTTTGTTTCCAGTAACAGTTTGAATTTTTAGGTTTCACTCTGTTTTCTCCTATATTGATAGATGTATTTGGAACTCTAAATCCAACACGGTTTGTGCTAGCTTCTTGAAACATGACACAATAAAGTAGTTTCACGTTCTATCTCTATGTTTTGTTTCCTCTTGATGTAGCCCAATGCAGTGACTGGCGAGAAACACTTTCATGGAAAGGGGTTGCCAGGCTTCCCAAAATTACGAATCTCCAGAAATCTCAGCAAATATTTTTTCACCCAAACTGGATGTTACTTTCAGGTAATGATCAGTACACTAAGGCGACTTGGTTCCCCAAATTTCGTTCTTCTATGTTGAAGCGTTCGTTTCCAGTAACACTTTGAATTTTTAGTTTTCACTCTGTTTTCTCCTATATTGATAGATGTATTTGGAACTCTAAATCCAACAGTGTTTGTGCTAGCTTCTTGAAACTTGACACAATAAAGTAGTTTCACGTTCTATCTCTACGTTTTGTTTCCTCTTGATGTAGCCCTAAGCAGTAACTGGCGAGAAACACTTTCATGGAAAGGGGTTGCCAAGCTTCCTAAAATTACGAATCTCCAGAAATCTCAGCAAATATTTTTTCACCCAAACTGAATGATACTTTCAGGTAATGATCAGTACACTAAGGCGACTTGGTTCCCCAAATTTCGTTCTTCTATGTTGAAGCGTTCGTTTGCAGTAACACTTTGAATTTTGAGGTTTCACTCTGTTTTCTCCTATATTGATAGACGTATTTGGAACTCTAAATCCAACACGGTTTGTGCTAGCTTCTTGAAACTTGACACAATAAAGTAGTTTCACGTTCTATCTCTATGTTTTGTTTCCTCTTGATGTAGCCCTAAGCAGTGACTGGCGGGAAACACTTTCATGGAAAGGGGTTGCCAGGCTTCCCAAAATTACGAATCTCCAGAAATCTCAGCAAATATTTTTTCACCCAAACTGGATGATACTTTCAGGTAATGATCAGTACACTAAGGCGACTTGGTTCCCCAAATTTCGTTCTTCTATGTTGAAGCGTTCGTTTCCAGTAACAGTTTGAATTTTTAGGTTTCACTCTGTTTTTCTTATATTGATAGAAGTATTTGGAACTCTAAATCCAACAGGGTTTGTGCTAGCTTCTTGAAACTTGACACAATAAAGTAGTTTCACGTTCTATCTCTACGTTTTGTTTCCTCTTGATGTAGCCCTAAGCAGTTACTGGCGGGAAACACTTTCATGGAAAGGGGTTGCCAAGCTTCCTAAAATTACGAATCTCCAGAAATCTCAGCAAATATTTTTTCACCCAAACTGGATGATACTTTCAGGTAATGATCAGTACACTAAGGCGACTTGGTTCCCCAAATTTCGTTCTTCTATGTTGAAGCGTTCGTTTCCAGTAACAGTTTGAATTTTTAGGTTTCACTCTGTTTTCTCCTATATTGATAGATGTATTTGGAACTCTAAATCCAACACGGTTTGTGCTAGCTTCTTGAAACATGACACAATAAAGTAGTTTCACGTTCTGTCTCTATGTTTTGTTTCCTCTTGATGTAGCCCAATGCAGTGACTGGCGAGAAACACTTTCATGGAAAGGGGTTGCCAGGCTTCCCAAAATTACGAATCTCCAGAAATCTCAGCAAATATTTTTTCACCCAAACTGGATGATACTTTCAGGTAATGATCAGTACACTAAGGCGACTTGGTTCCCCAAATTTCGTTCTTCTATGTTGAAGCGTTCGTTTCCAGTAACAGTTTGAATTTTTAGGTTTCACTCTGTTTTCTCCTATATTGATAGATGTGTTTGGAACTCTAAATCCAACACGGTTTGTGCTAGGTTCTTGAAACTTGACACAATAAAGTAGTTTCACGTTCTATCTCTATGTTTTGTTTCCTCTTGATGTAGCCTTAAGCAGTGACTGGCGAGAAACACTTTCATGGAAAGGGGTTGCCAAGCTTCCTAAAATTACGAATCTCCAGAAATCTCAGCAAATATTTTTTCACCCAAACTGGATGATACTTTCAGGTAATGATCAGTACACTAAGGCGACTTGGTTCCCCAAATTTCGTTCTTCTATGTTGAAGCGTTCGTTTCCAGTAACACTTTGAATTTTTAGGTTTCACTCTGTTTTCTCCTATATTGATAGATGTATTTGGAACTCTAAATCCAACAGGGTTTGTGCTAGCTTCTTGAAACTTGACACAATAAAGTAGTTTCACGTTCTATCTCTACGTTTTGTTTCCTCTTGATGTAGCCCTAAGCAGTAACTGGCGAGAAACACTTTCATGGAAAGGGGTTGCCAAGCTTCCTAAAATTACGAATCTCCAGAAATCTCAGCAAATATTTTTTCACCCAAACTGGATGATACTTTCAGGTAATGATCAGTACACTAAGGCGACTTGGTTCCCCAAATTTCGTTCTTCTATGTTGAAGCGTTCGTTTCCAGTAACACTTTGAATTTTTAGGTTTCACTCTGTTTTCTCCTATATTGATAGATGTATTTGGAACTCTAAATCCAACAGGGTTTGTGCTAGCTTCTTGAAACTTGACACAATAAAGTAGTTTCACGTTCTATCTCTACGTTTTGTTTCCTCTTGATGTAGCCCTAAGCAGTAACTGGCGAGAAACACTTTCATGGAAAGGGGTTGCCAAGCTTCCTAAAATTACGAATCTCCAGAAATCTCAGCAAATATTTTTTCACCCAAACTGAATGATACTTTCAGGTAATGATCAGTACACTAAGGCGACTTGGTTCCCCAAATTTCGTTCTTCTATGTTGAAGCGTTCGTTTGCAGTAACACTTTGAATTTTTAGGTTTCACTCTGTTTTCTCCTATATTGATAGATGTATTTGGAACTCTAAATCCAACACGGTTTGTGCTAGCTTCTTGAAACTTGACACAATAAAGTAGTTTCACGTTCTATCTCTATGTTTTGTTTCCTCTTGATGTAGCCCTAAGCAGTGACTGGCGAGAAACACTTTCATGGAAAGGGGTTGCCAGGCTTCCCAAAATTACGAATCTCCAGAAATCTCAGCAAATATTTTTTCACCCAAACTGGATGATACTTTCAGGTAATGATCAGTACACTAAGGCGACTTGGTTCCCCAAATTTCGTTCTTCTATGTTGAAGCGTTCGTTTCCAGTAACAGTTTGAAATTCTAGGTTTCACTCTGTTTTCTCCTATATTGATAGATGTATTTGGAACTCTAAATCCAACACGGTTTGTGCTAGCTTCTTGAAACATGACACAATAAAGTAGTTTCACGTTCTATCTCTATGTTTTGTTTCCTCTTGATGTAGCCCAATGCAGTGACTGGCGAGAAACACTTTCATGGAAAGGGGTTGCCAGGCTTCCCAAAATTACGAATCTCCAGAAATCTCGGCAAATATTTTTTCACCCAAACTGGATGATACTTTCAGGTAATGATCAGTACACTAAGGCGACTTGGTTCCCCAAATTTCGTTCTTCTATGTTGAAGCGTTCGTTTCCAGTAACAGTTTGAATTTTTAGGTTTCACTCTGTTTTCTCCTATATTGATAGATGTGTTTGGAACTCTAAATCCAACACGGTTTGTGCTAGGTTCTTGAAACTTGACACAATAAAGTTGTTTCACGTTCTATCTCTATGTTTTGTTTCCTGTTGATGTAGCCTTAAGCAGTGACTGGCGAGAAACACTTTCATGGAAAGGGGTTGCCAAGCTTCCTAAAATTACGAATCTCCAGAAATCTCAGCAAATATTTTTTCACCCAAACTGGATGATACTTTCAGGTAATGATCAGTACACTAAGGCGACTTGGTTCCCCAAATTTCGTTCTTCTATGTTGAAGCGTTCGTTTCCAGTAACACTTTGAATTTTTAGTTTTCACTCTGTTTTCTCCTATATTGATAGATGTATTTGGAACTCTAAATCCAACAGTGTTTGTGCTAGCTTCTTTAAACTTGACACAATAAAGTAGTTTCACGTTCTATCTCTACGTTTTGTTTCCTCTTGATGTAGCCCTAAGCAGTAACTGGCGAGAAACACTTTCATGGAAAGGGGTTGCCAAGCTTCCTAAAATTACGAATCTCCAGAAATCTCAGCAAATATTTTTTCACCCAAACTGAATGATACTTTCAGGTAATGATCAGTACACTAAGGCGACTTGGTTCCCCAAATTTCGTTCTTCTATGTTGAAGCGTTCGTTTGCAGTAACACTTTGAATTTTTAGGTTTCACTCTGTTTTCTCCTATAATGATAGATGTATTTGGAACTCTAAATCCAACACGGTTTGTGCTAGCTTCTTGAAACTTGACACAATAAAGTAGTTTCACGTTCTATCTCTATGTTTTGTTTCCTCTTGATGTAGCCCTAAGCAGTGACTGGCGGGAAACACTTTCATGGAAAGGGGTTGCCAGGCTTCCCAAAATTACGAATCTCCAGAAATCTCAGCAAATATTTTTTCACCCAAACTGGATGATACTTTCAGGTAATGATCAGTACACTAAGGCGACTTGGTTCCCCAAATTTCGTTCTTCTATGTTGAAGCGTTCGTTTCCAGTAACACTTTGAATTTTTAGGTTTCACTCTGTTTTCTCCTATATTGATAGATGTATTTGGAACTCTAAATCCAACAGGGTTTGTGCTAGCTTCTTGAAACTTGACACAATAAAGTAGTTTCACGTTCTATCTCTACGTTTTGTTTCCTCTTGATGTAGCCCTAAGCAGTAACTGGCGAGAAACACTTTCATGGAAAGGGGTTGCCAAGCTTCCTAAAATTACGAATCTCCAGAAATCTCAGCAAATATTTTTTCACCCAAACTGAATGATACTTTCAGGTAATGATCAGTACCCTAAGGCGACTTGGTTCCCCAAATTTCGTTCTTCTATGTTGAAGCGTTCGTTTGCAGTAACACTTTGAATTTTTAGGTTTCACTCTGTTTTCTCCTATATTGATAGATGTATTTGGAACTCTAAATCCAACACGGTTTGTGCTAGCTTCTTGAAACTTGACACAATAAAGTAGTTTCACGTTCTATCTCTATGTTTTGTTTCCTCTTGATGTAGCCCTAAGCAGTGACTGGCGAGAAACACTTTCATGGAAAGGGGTTGCCAGGCTTCCCAAAATTACGAATCTCCAGAAATCTCAGCAAATATTTTTTCACCCAAACTGGATGATACTTTCAGGTAATGATCAGTACACTAAGGCGACTTGGTTCCCCAAATTTCGTTCTTCTATGTTGAAGCGTTCGTTTCCAGTAACAGTTTGAATTTTTAGGTTTCACTCTGTTTTCTCCTATATTGATAGATGTATTTGGAACTCTAAATCCAACACGGTTTGTGCTAGCTTCTTGAAACATGACACAATAAAGTAGTTTCACGTTCTATCTCTATGTTTTGTTTCCTCTTGATGTAGCCCAATGCAGTGACTGGCGAGAAACACTTTCATGGAAAGGGGTTGCCAGGCTTCCCAAAATTACGAATCTCCAGAAATCTCAGCAAATATTTTTTCACCCAAACTGGATGATACTTTCAGGTAATGATCAGTACACTAAGGCGACTTGGTTCCCCAAATTTCGTTCTTCTATGTTGAAGCGTTCGTTTCCAGTAACAGTTTGAATTTTTAGGTTTCACTCTGTTTTCTCCTATATTTATAGATGTGTTTGGAACTCTAAATCCAACACGGATTGTGCTAGGTTCTTGAAACTTGACACAATAAAGTAGTTTCACGTTCTATCTCTATGTTTTGTTTCCTCTTGATGTAGCCTTAAGCAGTGACTGGCGAGAAACACTTTCATGGAAAGGGGTTGCCAAGCTTCCTAAAATTACGAATCTCCAGAAATCTCAGCAAATATTTTTTCACCCAAACTGGATGATACTTTCAGGTAATGATCAGTACACTAAGGCGACTTGGTTCCCCAAATTTCGTTCTTCTATGTTGAAGCGTTCGTTTCCAGTAACACTTTGAATTTTTAGGTTTCACTCTGTTTTCTCCTATATTGATAGATGTATTTGGAACTCTAAATCCAACAGGGTTTGTGCTAGCTTCTTGAAACTTGACACAATAAAGTAGTTTCACGTTCTATCTCTACGTTTTGTTTCCTCTTGATGTAGCCCTAAGCAGTAACTGGCGAGAAACACTTTCATGGAAAGGGGTTGCCAAGCTTCCTAAAATTACGAATCTCCAGAAATCTCAGCAAATATTTTTTCACCCAAACTGGATGATACTTTCAGGTAATGATCAGTACACTAAGGCGACTTGGTTCCCCAAATTTCGTTCTTCTATGTTGAAGCGTTCGTTTCCAGTAACACTTTGAATTTTTAGGTTTCACTCTGTTTTCTCCTATATTGATAGATGTATTTGGAACTCTAAATCCAACAGGGTTTGTGCTAGCTTCTTGAAACTTGACACAATAAAGTAGTTTCACGTTCTATCTCTACGTTTTGTTTCCTCTTGATGTAGCCCTAAGCAGTAACTGGCGAGAAACACTTTCATGGAAAGGGGTTGCCAAGCTTCCTAAAATTACGAATCTCCAGAAATCTCAGAAAATATTTTTTCACCCAAACTGAATGATACTTTCAGGTAATGATCAGTACACTAAGGCGACTTGGTTCCCCAAATTTCGTTCTTCTATGTTGAAGCGTTCGTTTGCAGTAACACTTTGAATTTTTAGGTTTCACTCTGTTTTCTCCTATAATGATAGATGTATTTGGAACTCTAAATCCAACACGGTTTGTGCTAGCTTCTTGAAACTTGACACAATAAAGTAGTTTAACGTTCTATCTCTATGTTTTGTTTCCTCTTGATGTAGCCCTAAGCAGTGACTGGCGGGAAACACTTTCATGGAAAGGGGTTGCCAGGCTTCCCAAAATTACGAATCTCCAGAAATCTCAGCAAATATTTTTTCACCCAAACTGGATGATACTTTCAGGTAATGATCAGTACACTAAGGCGACTTGGTTCCCCAAATTTCGTTCTTCTATGTTGAAGCGTTCGTTTCCAGTAACAGTTTGAATTTTTAGGTTTCACTCTGTTTTCTCCTATATTGATAGATGTGTTTGGAACTCTAAATCCAACACGGTTTGTGCTAGGTTCTTGAAACTTGACACAATAAAGTAGTTTCACGTTCTATCTCTATGTTTTGTTTCCTCTTGATGTAGCCTTAAGCAGTGACTGGCGAGAAACACTTTCATGGAAAGGGGTTGCCAAGCTTCCTAAAATTACGAATCTCCAGAAATCTCAGCAAATATTTTTTCACCCAAACTGGATGATACTTTCAGGTAATGATCAGTACACTAAGGCGACTTGGTTCCCCAAATTTCGTTCTTCTATGTTGAAGCGTTCGTTTCCAGTAACACTTTGAATTTTTAGGTTTCACTCTGTTTTCTCCTATATTGATAGATGTATTTGGAACTCTAAATCCAACAGGGTTTGTGCTAGCTTCTTGAAACTTGACACAATAAAGTAGTTTCACGTTCTATCTCTACGTTTTGTTTCCTCTTGATGTAGCCCTAAGCAGTAACTGGCGAGAAACACTTTCATGGAAAGGGGTTGCCAAGCTTCCTAAAATTACGAATCTCCAGAAATCTCAGCAAATATTTTTTCACCCAAACTGAATGATACTTTCAGGTAATGATCAGTACACTAAGGCGACTTGGTTCCCCAAATTTCGTTCTTCTATGTTGAAGCGTTCGTTTGCAGTAACACTTTGAATTTTTAGGTTTCACTCTGTTTTCTCCTATATTGATAGATGTATTTGGAACTCTAAATCCAACACGGTTTGTGCTAGCTTCTTGAAACTTGACACAATAAAGTAGTTTCACGTTCTATCTCTATGTTTTGTTTCCTCTTGATGTAGCCCTAAGCAGTGACTGGCGAGAAACACTTTCATGGAAAGGGGTTGCCAGGCTTCCCAAAATTACGAATCTCCAGAAATCTCAGCAAATATTTTTTCACCCAAACTGGATGATACTTTCAGGTAATGATCAGTACACTAAGGCGACTTGGTTCCCCAAATTTCGTTCTTCTATGTTGAAGCGTTCGTTTCCAGTAACAGTTTGAATTTTTAGGTTTCACTCTGTTTTCTCCTATATTGATAGATGTATTTGGAACTCTAAATCCAACACGGTTTGTGCTAGCTTCTTGAAACATGACACAATAAAGTAGTTTCACGTTCTATCTCTATGTTTTGTTTCCTCTTGATGTAGCCCAATGCAGTGACTGGCGAGAAACACTTTCATGGAAAGGGGTTGCCAGGCTTCCCAAAATTACGAATCTCCAGAAATCTCAGCAAATATTTTTTCACCCAAACTGGATGATACTTTCAGGTAATGATCAGTACACTAAGGCGACTTGGTTCCCCAAATTTCGTTTTTCTATGTTGAAGAGTTCGTTTCCAGTAACAGTTTGAATTTTTAGGTTTCACTCTGTTTTCTCCTATATTGATAGATGTGTTTGGAACTCTAAATCCAACACGGTTTGTGCTAGGTTCTTGAAACTTGACACAATAAAGTAGTTTCACGTTCTATCTCTATGTTTTGTTTCCTCTTGATGTAGCCTTAAGCAGTGACTGGCGAGAAACACTTTCATGGAAAGGGGTTGCCAAGCTTCCTAAAATTACGAATCTCCAGAAATCTCAGCAAATATTTTTTCACCCAAACTGGATGATACTTTCAGGTAATGATCAGTACACTAAGGCGACTTGGTTCCCCAAATTTCGTTCTTCTATGTTGAAGCGTTCGTTTCCAGTAACACTTTGAATTTTTAGTTTTCACTATGTTTTCTCCTATATTGATAGATGTATTTGGAACTCTAAATCCAACAGTGTTTGTGCTAGCTTCTTGAAACTTGACACAATAAAGTAGTTTCACATTCTATCTCTACGTTTTGTTTCCTCTTGATGTAGCCCTAAGCAGTAACTGGCGAGAAACACTTTCATGGAAAGGGGTTGCCAAGCTTCCTAAAATTACGAATCTCCAGAAATCTCAGCAAATATTTTTTCACCCAAACTGAATGATACTTTCAGGTAATGATCAGTACACTAAGGCGACTTGGTTCCCCAAATTTCGTTCTTCTATGTTGAAGCGTTCGTTTGCAGTAACACTTTGAAATTTTAGGTTTCACTCTGTTTTCTCCTATATTGATAGATGTATTTGGAACTCTAAATCCAACACGGTTTGTGCTAGCTTCTTGAAACTTGACACAATAAAGTAGTTTCACGTTCTATCTCTATGTTTTGTTTCCTCTTGATGTAGCCCTAAGCAGTGACTGGCGAGAAACACTTTCATGGAAAGGGGTTGCCAAGCTTCCTAAAATTACGAATCTCCAGAAATCTCAGCAAATATTTTTTCACCCAAACTGGATGATACTTTCAGGTAATGATCAGTACACTAAGGCGACTTGGTTCCCCAAATTTCGTTCTTCTATGTTGAAGCGTTCGTTTCCAGTAACAGTTTGAATTTTTAGGTTTCACTCTGTTTTCTCCTATATTGATAGATGTATTTGGAACTCTAAATCCAACACGGTTTGTGCTAGCTTCTTGAAACATGACACAATAAAGTAGTTTCACGTTCTATCTCTATGTTTTGTTTCCTCTTGATGTAGCCCAATGCAGTGACTGGCGAGAAACACTTTCATGGAAAGGGGTTGCCAGGCTTCCCAAAATTACGAATCTCCAGAAATCTCAGCAAATATTTTTTCACCCAAACTGGATGTTACTTTCAGGTAATGATCAGTACACTAAGGCGACTTGGTTCCCCAAATTTCGTTCTTCTATGTTGAAGCGTTCGTTTCCAGTAACACTTTGAATTTTTAGTTTTCACTCTGTTTTCTCCTATATTGATAGATGTATTTGGAACTCTAAATCCAACAGTGTTTGTGCTAGCTTCTTGAAACTTGACACAATAAAGTAGTTTCACGTTCTATCTCTACGTTTTGTTTCCTCTTGATGTAGCCCTAAGCAGTAACTGGCGAGAAACACTTTCATGGAAAGGGGTTGCCAAGCTTCCTAAAATTACGAATCTCCAGAAATCTCAGCAAATATTTTTTCACCCAAACTGAATGATACTTTCAGGTAATGATCAGTACACTAAGGCGACTTGGTTCCCCAAATTTCGTTCTTCTATGTTGAAGCGTTCGTTTGCAGTAACACTTTGAATTTTGAGGTTTCACTCTGTTTTCTCCTATATTGATAGATGTATTTGGAACTCTAAATCCAACACGGTTTGTGCTAGCTTCTTGAAACTTGACACAATAAAGTAGTTTCACGTTCTATCTCTATGTTTTGTTTCCTCTTGATGTAGCCCTAAGCAGTGACTGGCGGGAAACACTTTCATGGAAAGGGGTTGCCAGGCTTCCCAAATTACGAATCTCCAGAAATCTCAGCAAATATTTTTTCACCCAAACTGGATGATACTTTCAGGTAATGATCAGGACACTAAGGCGACTTGGTTCCCCAAATTTCGTTCTTCTATGTTGAAGCGTTCGTTTCCAGTAACAGTTTGAATTTTTAGGTTTCACTCTGTTTTCTCCTATATTGATAGAAGTATTTGGAACTCTAAATCCAACAGGGTTTGTGCTAGCTTCTTGAAACTTGACACAATAAAGTAGTTTCACGTTCTATCTCTACGTTTTGTTTCCTCTTGATGTAGCCCTAAGCAGTTACTGGCGGGAAACACTTTCATGGAAAGGGGTTGCCAAGCTTCCTAAAATTACGAATCTCCAGAAATCTCAGCAAATATTTTTTCACCCAAACTGGATGATACTTTCAGGTAATGATCAGTACACTAAGGCGATTTGGTTCCCCAAATTTCGTTCTTCTATGTTGAAGCGTTCGTTTCCAGTAACACTTTGAATTTTTAGGTTTCACTCTGTTTTCTCCTATATTGATAGATGTATTTGGAACTCTAAATCCAACACGGTTTGTGCTGGCTTCTTGAAACATGACACAATAAAGTAGTTTCACATTCTATCTCTATGTTTTGTTTCCTCTTGATGTAGCCCAATGCAGTGACTGGCGAGAAACACTTTCATGGAAAGGGGTTGCCAAGCTTCCCAAAATTACGAATCTCCAGAAATCTCAGCAAATATTTTTTCACCCAAACTGGATGATACTTTCAGGTAATGATCAGTACACTAAGGCGACTTGGTTCCCCAAATTTCGTTCTTCTATGTTGAAGCGTTCGTTTCCAGTAACAGTTTGAATTTTTAGGTTTCACTCTGTTTTCTCCTATATTGATAGATGTATTTGGAACTCTAAATCCAACACGGTTTGTGCTAGCTTCTTGAAACATGACACAATAAAGTAGTTTCACGTTCTATCTCTATGTTTTGTTTCCTCTTGATGTAGCCCAATGCAGTGACTGGCGAGAAACACTTTCATGGAAAGGGGTTGCCAGGCTTCCCAAAATTACGAATCTCCAGAAATCTCAGCAAATATTTTTTCACCCAAACTGGATGATACTTTCAGGTAATGATCAGTACACTAAGGCGACTTGGTTCCCCAAATTTCGTTCTTCTATGTTGAAGCGTTCGTTTCCAGTAACAGTTTGAATTTTTAGGTTTCACTCTGTTTTCTCCTATATTGATAGATGTGTTTGGAACTCTAAATCCAACACAGTTTGTGCTAGGTTCTTGAAACTTGACACAATAAAGTAGTTTCACGTTCTATCTCTATGTTTTGTTTCCTCTTGATGTAGCCTTAAGCAGTGACTGGCGAGAAACACTTTCATGGAAAGGGGTTGCCAAGCTTCCTAAAATTACGAATCTCCAGAAATCTCAGCAAATATTTTTTCACCCAAACTGGATGATACTTTCAGGTAATGATCAGTACACTAAGGCGACTTGGTTCCCCAAATTTCGTTCTTCTATGTTGAAGCGTTCGTTTCCAGTAACACTTTGAATTTTTAGGTTTCACTCTGTTTTCTCCTATATTGATAGATGTATTTGGAACTCTAAATCCAACAGGGTTTGTGCTAGCTTCTTGAAACTTGACACAATAAAGTAGTTTCACGTTCTATCTCTACGTTTTGTTTCCTCTTGATGTAGCCCTAAGCAGTAACTGGCGAGAAACACTTTCATGGAAAGGGGTTGCCAAGCTTCCTAAAATTACGAATCTCCAGAAATCTCAGCAAATATTTTTTCACCCAAACTGAATGATACTTTCAGGTAATGATCAGTACACTAAGGTGACTTGGTTCCCCAAATTTCGTTCTTCTATGTTGAAGCGTTCGTTTGCAGTAACACTTTGAATTTTTAGGTTTCACTCTGTTTTCTCCTATATTGATAGATGTATTTGGAACTCTAAATCCAACACGGTTTGTGCTAGCTTCTTGAAACTTGACACAATAAAGTAGTTTCACGTTCTATCTCTATGTTTTGTTTCCTCTTGATGTAGCCCTAAGCAGTGACTGGCGAGAAACACTTTCATGGAAAGGGGTTGCCAGGCTTCCCAAAATTACGAATCTCCAGAAATCTCAGCAAATATTTTTTCACCCAAACTGGATGATACTTTCAGGTAATGATCAGTACACTAAGGCGACTTGGTTCCCCAAATTTCGTTCTTCTATGTTGAAGCGTTCGTTTCCAGTAACACTTTGAATTTTTAGTTTTCACTCTGTTTTCTCCTATATTGATAGATGTATTTGGAACTCTAAATCCAACACGGTTTGTGCTAGCTTCTTGAAACATGACACAATAAAGTAGTTTCACGTTCTATCTCTATGTTTTGTTTCCTCTTGATGTAGCCCAATGCAGTGACTGGCGAGAAACACTTTCATGGAAAGGGGTTGCCAAGCTTCCTAAAATTACGAATCTCCAGAAATCTCAGCAAATATTTTTTCACCCAAACTGAATGATACTTTCAGGTAATGATCAGTACACTAAGGTGACTTGGTTCCCCAAATTTCGTTCTTCTATGTTGAAGCGTTCGTTTGCAGTAACACTTTGAATTTTTAGGTTTCACTCTGTTTTCTCCTATATTGATAGATGTATTTGGAACTCTAAATCCAACACGGTTTGTGCTAGCTTCTTGAAACTTGACACAATAAAGTAGTTTCACGTTCTATCTCTATGTTTTGTTTCCTCTTGATGTAGCCCTAAGCAGTGACTGGCGAGAAACACTTTCATGGAAAGGGGTTGCCAGGCTTCCCAAAATTACGAATCTCCAGAAATCTCAGCAAATATTTTTTCACCCAAACTGGATGATACTTTCAGGTAATGATCAGTACACTAAGGCGACTTGGTTCCCCAAATTTCGTTCTTCTATGTTGAAGCGTTCGTTTCCAGTAACAGTTTGAATTTTTAGGTTTCACTCTGTTTTCTCCTATATTGATAGATGTGTTTGGAACTCTAAATCCAACACGGTTTGTGCTAGGTTCTTGAAACTTGACACAATAAAGTAGTTTCACGTTCTATCTCTATGTTTTGTTTCCTCTTGATGTAGCTTTAAGCAGTGACTGGCGAGAAACACTTTCATGGAAAGGGGTTGCCAAGCTTCCTAAAATTACGAATCTCCAGAAATCTCAGCAAATATTTTTTCACCCAAACTGGATGATACTTTCAGGTAATGATCAGTACACTAAGGCGACTTGGTTCCCCAAATTTCGTTCTTCTATGTTGAAGCGTTCGTTTCCAGTAACACTTTGAATTTTTAGTTTTCACTCTGTTTTCTCCTATATTGATAGATGTATTTGGAACTCTAAATCCAACAGTGTTTGTGCTAGCTTCTTGAAACTTGACACAATAAAGTAGTTTCACGTTCTATCTCTACGTTTTGTTTCCTCTTGATGTAGCCCTAAGCAGTAACTGGCGAGAAACACTTTCATGGAAAGGGGTTGCCAAGCTTCCTAAAATTACGAATCTCCAGAAATCTCAGCAAATATTTTTTCACCCAAACTGAATGATACTTTCAGGTAATGATCAGTACACTAAGGCGACTTGGTTCCCCAAATTTCGTTCTTCTATGTTGAAGCGTTCGTTTGCAGTAACACTTTGAATTTTTAGGTTTCACTCTGTTTTCTCCTATATTGATAGATGTATTTGGAACTCTAAATCCAACACGGTTTGTGCTAGCTTCTTGAAACTTGACACAATAAAGTAGTTTCACGTTCTATCTCTATGTTTTGTTTCCTCTTGATGTAGCCCTAAGCAGTGACTGGCGGGAAACACTTTCATGGAAAGGGGTTGCCAGGCTTCCCAAAATTACGAATCTCCAGAAATCTCAGCAAATATTTTTTCACCCAAACTGGATGATACTTTCAGGTAATGATCAGTACACTAAGGCGACTTGGTTCCCCAAATTTAGTTCTTCTATGTTGAAGCGTTCGTTTCCAGTAACAGTTTGAATTTTTAGGTTTCACTCTGTTTTCTCCTATATTGATAGATGTATTTGGAACTCTAAATCCAACAGGGTTTGTGCTAGCTTCTTGAAACTTGACACAATAAAGTAGTTTCACGTTCTATCTCTACGTTTTGTTTCCTCTTGATGTAGCCCTAAGCAGTAACTGGCGAGAAACACTTTCATGGAAAGGGGTTGCCAAGCTTCCTAAAATTACGAATCTCCAGAAATCTCAGCAAATATTTTTTCACCCAAACTGAATGATACTTTCAGGTAATGATCAGTACACTAAGGCGACTTGGTTCCCCAAATTTCGTTCTTCTATGTTGAAGCGTTCGTTTGCAGTAACACTTTGAATTTTTAGGTTTCACTCTGTTTTCTCCTATATTGATAGATGTATTTGGAACTCTAAATCCAACACGGTTTGTGCTAGCTTCTTGAAACTTGACACAATAAAGTAGTTTCACGTTCTATCTCTATGTTTTGTTTCCTCTTGATGTAGCCCTAAGCAGTGACTGGCGAGAAACACTTTCATGGAAAGGGGTTGCCAGGCTTCCCAAAATTACGAATCTCCAGAAATCTCAGCTAATATTTTTTCACCCAAACTGGATGATACTTTCAGGTAATGATCAGTACACTAAGGCGACTTGGTTCCCCAAATTTCGTTCTTCTATGTTGAAGCGTTCGTTTCCAGTAACAGTTTGAATTTTTAGGTTTCACTCTGTTTTCTCCTATATTGATAGATGTATTTGGAACTCTAAATCCAACACGGTTTGTGTTAGCTTCTTGAAACATGACACAATAAAGTAGTTTCACGTTCTATCTCTATGTTTTGTTTCCTCTTGATGTAGCCCAATGCAGTGACTGGCGAGAAACACATTCATGGAAAGGGGTTGCCAAGCTTCCTAAAATTACGAATCTCCAGAAATCTCAGCAAATATTTTTTCACCCAAACTGGATGATACTTTCAGGTAATGATCAGTACACTAAGGCGACTTGGTTCCCCAAATTTCGTTCTTCTATGTTGAAGCATTCGTTTCCAGTAACACTTTGAATTTTTAGTTTTCACTCTGTTTTCTCCTATATTGATAGATGTATTTGGAACTCTAAATCCAACAGGGTTTGTGCTAGCTTCTTGAAACTTGACACAATAAAGTAGTTTCACGTTCTATCTCTACGTTTTGTTTCCTCTTGATGTAGCCCTAAGCAGTAACTGGCGAGAAACACTTTCATGGAAAGGGGTTGCCAAGCTTCCTAAAATTACGAATCTCCAGAAATCTCAGCAAATATTTTTTCACCCAAACTGAATGATACTTTCAGGTAATGATCAGTACACTAAGGCGACTTGGTTCCCCAAATTTCGTTCTTCTATGTTGAAGCGTTCGTTTGCAGTAACACTTTGAATTTTTAGGTTTCACTCTGTTTTCTCCTATATTGATAGATGTATTTGGAACTCTAAATCCAACAGGGTTTGTGCTAGCTTCTTGAAACTTGACACAATAAAGTAGTTTCACGTTCTATCTCTACGTTTTGTTTCCTCTTGATGTAGCCCTAAGCAGTTACTGGCGGAAAACACTCTCATGGAAAGGGGTTGCCAAGCTTCCTAAAATTACGAATCTCCAGAAATCTCAGCAAATATTTTTTCACCCAAACTGGATGATACTTTCAGGTAATGATCAGTACACTAAGGCGATTTGGTTCCCCAAATTTCGTTCTTCTATGTTGAAGCGTTCGTTTCCAGTAACACTTTGAATTTTTAGGTTTCACTCTGTTTTCTCCTATATTGATAGATGTATTTGGAACTCTAAATCCAACACGGTTTGTGCTGGCTTCTTGAAACATGACACAATAAAGTAGTTTCACATTCTATCTCTATGTTTTGTTTCCTCTTGATGTAGCCCAATGCAGTGTCTGGCGAGAAACACTTTCATGGAAAGGGGTTGCCAAGCTTCCCAAAATTACGAATCTCCAGAAATCTCAGCAAATATTTTTTCACCCAAACTGGATGATACTTTCAGGTAATGATCAGTACACTAAGGCGACTTGGTTCCCCAAATTTCGTTCTTCTATGTTGAAGCGTTCGTTTCCAGTAACAGTTTGAATTTTTAGGTTTCACTCTGTTTTCTCCTATATTGATAGATGTATTTGGAACTCTAAATCCAACACGGTTTGTGCTAGCTTCTTGAAACATGACACAATAAAGTAGTTTCACGTTCTATCTCTATGTTTTGTTTCCTCTTGATGTAGCCCAATGCAGTGACTGGCGAGAAACACTTTCATGGAAAGGGGTTGCCAGGCTTCCCAAAATTACGAATCTCCAGAAATCTCAGCAAATATTTTTTCACCCAAACTGGATGATACTTTCAGGTAATGATCAGTACACTAAGGCGACTTGGTTCCCCAAATTTAGTTCTTCTATGTTGAAGCGTTCGTTTCCAGTAACAGTTTGAATTTTTAGGTTTCACTCTGTTTTCTCCTATATTGATAGATGTATTTGGAACTCTAAATCCAACAGGGTTTGTGCTAGCTTCTTGAAACTTGACACAATAAAGTAGTTTCACGTTCTATCTCTACGTTTTGTTTCCTCTTGATGTAGCCCTAAGCAGTAACTGGCGAGAAACACTTTCATGGAAAGGGGTTGCCAAGCTTCCTAAAATTACGAATCTCCAGAAATCTCAGCAAATATTTTTTCACCCAAACTGAATGATACTTTCAGGTAATGATCAGTACACTAAGGCGACTTGGTTCCCCAAATTTCGTTCTTCTATGTTGAAGCGTTCGTTTGCAGTAACACTTTGAATTTTTAGGTTTCACTCTGTTTTCTCCTATATTGATAGATGTATTTGGAACTCTAAATCCAACACGGTTTGTGCTAGCTTCTTGAAACTTGACACAATAAAGTAGTTTCACGTTCTATCTCTATGTTTTGTTTCCTCTTGATGTAGCCCTAAGCAGTGACTGGCGAGAAACACTTTCATGGAAAGGGGTTGCCAGGCTTCCCAAAATTACGAATCTCCAGAAATCTCAGCTAATATTTTTTCACCCAAACTGGATGATACTTTCAGGTAATGATCAGTACACTAAGGCGACTTGGTTCCCCAAATTTCGTTCTTCTATGTTGAAGCGTTCGTTTCCAGTAACAGTTTGAATTTTTAGGTTTCACTCTGTTTTCTCCTATATTGATAGATGTATTTGGAACTCTAAATCCAACACGGTTTGTGTTAGCTTCTTGAAACATGACACAATAAAGTAGTTTCACGTTCTATCTCTATGTTTTGTTTCCTCTTGATGTAGCCCAATGCAGTGACTGGCGAGAAACACATTCATGGAAAGGGGTTGCCAAGCTTCCTAAAATTACGAATCTCCAGAAATCTCAGCAAATATTTTTTCACCCAAACTGGATGATACTTTCAGGTAATGATCAGTACACTAAGGCGACTTGTTTCCCCAAATTTCGTTCTTCTATGTTGAAGCATTCGTTTCCAGTAACACTTTGAATTTTTAGTTTTCACTCTGTTTTCTCCTATATTGATAGATGTATTTGGAACTCTAAATCCAACAGGGTTTGTGCTAGCTTCTTGAAACTTGACACAATAAAGTAGTTTCACGTTCTATCTCTACGTTTTGTTTCCTCTTGATGTAGCCCTAAGCAGTAACTGGCGAGAAACACTTTCATGGAAAGGGGTTGCCAAGCTTCCTAAAATTACGAATCTCCAGAAATCTCAGCAAATATTTTTTCACCCAAACTGAATGATACTTTCAGGTAATGATCAGTACACTAAGGCGACTTGGTTCCCCAAATTTCGTTCTTCTATGTTGAAGCGTTCGTTTGCAGTAACACTTTGAATTTTTAGGTTTCACTCTGTTTTCTCCTATATTGATAGATGTATTTGGAACTCTAAATCCAACAGGGTTTGTGCTAGCTTCTTGAAACTTGACACAATAAAGTAGTTTCACGTTCTATCTCTACGTTTTGTTTCCTCTTGATGTAGCCCTAAGCAGTTACTGGCGGGAAACACTCTCATGGAAAGGGGTTGCCAAGCTTCCTAAAATTACGAATCTCCAGAAATCTCAGCAAATATTTTTTCACCCAAACTGGATGATACTTTCAGGTAATGATCAGTACACTAAGGCGATTTGGTTCCCCAAATTTCGTTCTTCTATGTTGAAGCGTTCGTTTCCAGTAACACTTTGAATTTTTAGGTTTCACTCTGTTTTCTCCTATATTGATAGATGTATTTGGAACTCTAAATCCAACACGGTTTGTGCTGGCTTCTTGAAACATGACACAATAAAGTAGTTTCACATTCTATCTCTATGTTTTGTTTCCTCTTGATGTAGCCCAATGCAGTGTCTGGCGAGAAACACTTTCATGGAAAGGGGTTGCCAAGCTTCCCAAAATTACGAATCTCCAGAAATCTCAGCAAATATTTTTTCACCCAAACTGGATGATACTTTCAGGTAATGATCAGTACACTAAGGCGACTTGGTTCCCCAAATTTCGTTCTTCTATGTTGAAGCGTTCGTTTCCAGTAACAGTTTGAATTTTTAGGTTTCACTCTGTTTTCTCCTATATTGATAGATGTATTTGGAACTCTAAATCCAACACGGTTTGTGCTAGCTTCTTGAAACATGACACAATAAAGTAGTTTCACGTTCTATCTCTATGTTTTGTTTCCTCTTGATGTAGCCCAATGCAGTGACTGGCGAGAAACACTTTCATGGAAAGGGGATGCCAGGCTTCCCAAAATTACGAATCTACAGAAAACTCAGCAAATATTTTTTCACCCAAACTGGATGATACTTTCAGGTAATGATCAGTACACTAAGGCGACTTGGTTCCCCAAATTTCGTTCTTCTATGTTGAAGCGTTCGTTTCCAGTAACAGTTTGAATTTTTAGGTTTCACTCTGTTTTCTCCTATATTGATAGATGTATTTGGAACTCTAAATCCAACACGGTTTGTGCTAGGTTCTTGAAACTTGACACAATAAAGTAGTTTCACGTTCTATCTCTATGTTTTGTTTCCTCTTGATGTAGCCTTAAGCAGTGACTGGCGAGAAACACTTTCATGGAAAGGGGTTGCCAAGCTTCCTAAAATTACGAATCTCCAGAAATCTCAGCAAATATTTTTTCACCCAAACTGGATGATACTTTCAGGTAATGATCAGTACACTAAGGCGACTTGGTTCCCCAAATTTCGTTCTTCTATGTTGAAGCGTTCGTTTCCAGTAACACTTTGAATTTTTAGGTTTCACTCTGTTTTCTCCTATATTGATAGATGTATTTGGAACTCTAAATCCAACAGGGTTTGTGCTAGCTTCTTGAAACTTGACACAATAAAGTAGTTTCACGTTCTATCTCTACGTTTTGTTTCCTCTTGATGTAGCCCTAAGCAGTAACTGGCGAGAAACACTTTCATGGAAAGGGGTTGCCAAGCTTCCTAAAATTACGAATCTCCAGAAATCTCAGCAAATATTTTTTCACCCAAACTGAATGATACTTTCAGGTAATGATCAGTACACTAAGGCGACTTGGTTCCCCAAATTTCGTTCTTCTATGTTGAAGCGTTCGTTTGCAGTAACACTTTGAATTTTTAGGTTTCACTCTGTTTTCTCCTATATTGATAGATGTATTTGGAACTCTAAATCCAACACGGTTTGTGCTAGCTTCTTGAAACTTGACACAATAAAGTAGTTTCACGTTCTATCTCTATGTTTTGTTTCCTCTTGATGTAGCCCTAAGCAGTGACTGGCGAGAAACACTTTCATGGAAAGGGGTTGCCAGGCTTCCCAAAATTACGAATCTCCAGAAATCTCAGCAAATATTTTTTCACCCAAACTGGATGATACTTTCAGGTAATGATCAGTACACTAAGGCGACTTGGTTCCCCAAATTTCGTTCTTCTATGTTGAAGCGTTCGTTTCCAGTAACAGTTTGAATTTTTAGGTTTCACTCTGTTTTCTCCTATATTGATAGATGTATTTGGAACTCTAAATCCAACAGGGTTTGTGCTAGCTTCTTGAAACATGACACAATAAAGTAGTTTCAAGTTCTATCTCTATGTTTTGTTTCCTCTTGATGTAGCCCAATGCAGTGACTGGCGAGAAACACTTTCATGGAAAGGGGTTGCCAGGCTTCCCAAAATTAGGAATCTCCAGAAATCTCAGCAAATATTTTTTCACCCAAACTGGATGATACTTTCAGGTAATGATCAGTACACTAAGGCGACTTGGTTCCCCAAATTTCGTTCTTCTATGTTGAAGCGTTCGTTTCCAGTAACACTTTGAATTTTTAGGTTTCACTCTGTTTTCTCCTATATTGATAGATGTGTTTGGAACTCTAAATCCAACACGGTTTGTGCTAGCTTCTTGAAACTTGACACAATAAAGTAGTTTCACGTTCTATCTCTATGTTTTGTTTCCTCTTGATGTAGCCTTAAGCAGTGACTGGCGAGAAACACTTTAATGGAAAGGGGTTGCCAAGCTTCCTAAAATTAAGAATCTCCAGAAATCTCAGCAAATATTTTTTCACCCAAACTGGATGATACTTTCAGGTAATGATCAGTACACTAAGGCGACTTGGTTCCCCAAATTTCGTTCTTCTATGTTGAAGCGTTCGTTTCCAGTAACACTTTGAATTTTTAGTTTTCACTCTGTTTTCTCCTATATTGATAGATGTATTTGGAACTCTAAATCCAACAGTGTTTGTGCTAGCTTCTTGAAACTTGACACAATAAAGTAGTTTCACGTTCTATCTCTACGTTTTGTTTCCTCTTGATGTAGCCCTAAGCAGTAACTGGCGAGAAACACTTTCATGGAAAGGGGTTGCCAAGCTTCCTAAAATTACGAATCTCCAGAAATCTCAGCAAATATTTTTTCACCCAAACTGGATGATACTTTCAGGTAATGATCAGTACACTAAGGCGACTTGGTTCCCCAAATTTCGTTCTTCTATGTTGAAGCGTTCGTTTCCAGTAACAGTTTGAATTTTTAGGTTTCACTCTGTTTTCTCCTATATTGATAGATGTATTTGGAACTCTAAATCCAACACGGTTTGTGCTAGCTTCTTGAAACATGACACAATAAAGTAGTTTCACGTTCTATCTCTATGTTTTGTTTCCTCTTGATGTAGCCCAATGCAGTGACTGGCGAGAAACACTTTCATGGAAAGGGGATGCCAGGCTTCCCAAAATTACGAATCTCCAGAAATCTCAGCAAATATTTTTTCACCCAAACTGGATGATACTTTCAGGTAATGATCAGTACACTAAGGCGACTTGGTTCCCCAAATTTCGTTCTTCTATGTTGAAGCGTTCGTTTCCAGTAACAGTTTGAATTTTTAGGTTTCACTCTGTTTTCTCCTATATTGATAGATGTATTTGGAACTCTAAATCCAACACGGTTTGTGCTAGGTTCTTGAAACTTGACACAATAAAGTAGTTTCACGTTCTATCTCTATGTTTTGTTTCCTCTTGATGTAGCCTTAAGCAGTGACTGGCGAGAAACACTTTCATGGAAAGGGGTTGCCAAGCTTCCTAAAATTACGAATCTCCAGAAATCTCAGCAAATATTTTTTCACCCAAACTGGATGATACTTTCAGGTAATGATCAGTACACTAAGGCGACTTGGTTCCCCAAATTTCGTTCTTCTATGTTGAAGCGTTCGTTTCCAGTAACACTTTGAATTTTTAGGTTTCACTCTGTTTTCTCCTATATTGATAGATGTATTTGGAACTCTAAATCCAACAGGGTTTGTGCTAGCTTCTTGAAACTTGACACAATAAAGTAGTTTCACGTTCTATCTCTACGTTTTGTTTCCTCTTGATGTAGCCCTAAGCAGTAACTGGCGAGAAACACTTTCATGGAAAGGGGTTGCCAAGCTTCCTAAAATTACGAATCTCCAGAAATCTCAGCAAATATTTTTTCACCCAAACTGAATGATACTTTCAGGTAATGATCAGTACACTAAGGCGACTTGGTTCCCCAAATTTCGTTCTTCTATGTTGAAGCGTTCGTTTGCAGTAACACTTTGAATTTTTAGGTTTCACTCTGTTTTCTCCTATATTGATAGATGTATTTGGAACTCTAAATCCAACACGGTTTGTGCTAGCTTCTTGAAACTTGACACAATAAAGTAGTTTCACGTTCTATCTCTATGTTTTGTTTCCTCTTGATGTAGCCCTAAGCAGTGACTGGCGTGAAACACTTTCATGGAAAGGGGTTGCCAGGCTTCCCAAAATTACGAATCTCCAGAAATCTCAGCAAATATTTTTTCACCCAAACTGGATGATACTTTCAGGTAATGATCAGTACACTAAGGCGACTTGGTTCCCCAAATTTCGTTCTTCTATGTTGAAGCGTTCGTTTCCAGTAACAGTTTGAATTTTTAGGTTTCACTCTGTTTTCTCCTATATTGATAGATGTATTTGGAACTCTAAATCCAACAGGGTTTGTGCTAGCTTCTTGAAAAATGACACAATAAAGTAGTTTCACGTTCTATCTCTATGTTTTGTTTCCTCTTGATGTAGCCCAATGCAGTGACTGGCGAGAAACACTTTCATGGAAAGGGGTTGCCAGGCTTCCCAAAATTAGGAATCTCCAGAAATCTCAGCAAATATTTTTTCACCCAAACTGGATGATACTTTCAGGTAATGATCAGTACACTAAGGCGACTTGGTTCCCCAAATTTCGTTCTTCTATGTTGAAGCGTTCGTTTCCAGTAACACTTTGAATTTTTAGGTTTCACTCTGTTTTCTCCTATATTGATAGATGTGTTTGGAACTCTAAATCCAACACGGTTTGTGCTAGGTTCTTGAAACTTGACACAATAAAGTAGTTTCACGTTCTATCTCTATGTTTTGTTTCCTCTTGATGTAGCCTTAAGCAGTGACTGGCGAGAAACACTTTCATGGAAAGGGGTTGCCAAGCTTCCTAAAATTACGAATCTCCAGAAATCTCAGCAAATATTTTTTCACCCAAACTGGATGATACTTTCAGGTAATGATCAGTACACTAAGGCGACTTGGTTCCCCAAATTTCGTTCTTCTATGTTGAAGCGTTCGTTTCCAGTAACACTTTGAATTTTTAGTTTTCACTCTGTTTTCTCCTATATTGATAGATGTATTTGGAACTCTAAATCCAACAGTGTTTGTGCTAGCTTCTTGAAACTTGACACAATAAAGTAGTTTCACGTTCTATCTCTACGTTTTGTTTCCTCTTGATGTAGCCCTAAGCAGTAACTGGCGAGAAACACTTTCATGGAAAGGGGTTGCCAAGCTTCCTAAAATTACGAATCTCCAGAAATCTCAGCAAATATTTTTTCACCCAAACTGAATGATACTTTCAGGTAATGATCAGTACACTAAGGCGACTTGGTTCCCCAAATTTCGTTCTTCTATGTTGAAGCGTTCGTTTGCAGTAACACTTTGAATTTTTAGGTTTCACTCTGTTTTCTCCTATATTGATAGATGTATTTGGAACTCTAAATCCAACACGGTTTGTGCTAGCTTCTTGAAACTTGACACAATAAAGTAGTTTCACGTTCTATCTCTATGTTTTGTTTCCTCTTGATGTAGCCCTAAGCAGTGACTGGCGGGAAACACTTTCATGGAAAGGGGTTGCCAGGCTTCCCAAAATTACGAATCTCCAGAAATCTCAGCAAATATTTTTTCACCCAAACTGGATGATACTTTCAGGTAATGATCAGTACACTAAGGCGACTTGGTTCCCCAAATTTAGTTCTTCTATGTTGAAGCGTTCGTTTCCAGTAACAGTTTGAATTTTTAGGTTTCACTCTGTTTTCTCCTATATTGATAGATGTATTTGGAACTCTAAATCCAACACGGTTTGTGCTAGCTTCTTGAAACTTGACACAATAAAGTAGTTTCACGTTCTATCTCTACGTTTTGTTTCCTCTTGATGTAGCCCTAAGCAGTTACTGGCGGGAAACACTTTCATGGAAAGGGGTTGCCAAGCTTCCCAAAATTACGAATCTCGAGAAATCTCAGCAAATATTTTTTCACCCAAACTGAATGATACTTTCAGGTAATGATCAGTACACTAAGGCGACTTGGTTCCCCAAATTTCGTTCTTCTATGTTGAAGCGTTCGTTTCCAGTAACAGTTTGAATTTTTGGGTTTCACTCTGTTTTCTCCTATATTGATAGATGTATTTGGAACTCTAAATCCAACACGGTTTGTGCTAGCTTCTTGAAACATGACACAATAAAGTAGTTTCACGTTCTATCTCTATGTTTTGTTTCCTCTTGATGTAGCCCAATGCAGTGACTGGTGAGAAACACTTTCATGGAAAGGGGATGCTAGGCTTCCCAAAATTACGAATCTCCAGAAATCTCAGCAAATATTTTTTCACCCAAACTGGATGATACTTTCAGGTAATGATCAGTACACTAAGGCGACTTGGTTCCCCAAATTTCGTTCTTCTATGTTGAAGCGTTCGTTTCCAGTAACAGTTTGAATTTTTAGGTTTCACTCTGTTTTCTCCTATATTGATAGATGTGTTTGGAACTCTAAATCCAACACGGTTTGTGCTGGGTTCTTGAAACTTGACACAATAAAGTAGTTTCACGTTCTATGTCTATGTTTTGTTTCCTCTTGATGTAGCCTTAAGCAGTGACTGGCGAGAAACACTTTCATGGAAAGGGGTTGCCAAGCTTCCTAAAATTACGAATCTCCAGAAATCTCAGCAAATATTTTTTCACCCAAACTGGATGATACTTTCAGGTAATGATCAGTACACTAAGGCGACTTGGTTCCCCAAATTTCGTTCTTCTATGTTGAAGCGTTCGTTTCCAGTAACACTTTGAATTTTTAGGTTTCACTCTGTTTTCTCCTATATTGATAGATGTATTTGGAACTCTAAATCCAACAGGGTTTGTGCTAGCTTCTTGAAACTTGACACAATAAAGTAGTTTCACGTTCTATCTCTACGTTTTGTTTCCTCTTGATGTAGCCCTAAGCAGTAACTGGCGAGAAACACTTTCATGGAAAGGGGTTGCCAAGCTTCCTAAAATTACGAATCTCCAGAAATCTCAGCAAATATTTTTTCACCCAAACTGAATGATACTTTCAGGTAATGATCAGTACACTAAGGCGACTTGGTTCCCCAAATTTCGTTCTTCTATGTTGAAGCGTTCGTTTGCAGTAACACTTTGAATTTTTAGGTTTCACTCTGTTTTCTCCTATATTGATAGATGTATTTGGAACTCTAAATCCAACACGGTTTGTGCTAGCTTCTTGAAACTTGACACAATAAAGTAGTTTCACGTTCTATCTCTATGTTTTGTTTCCTCTTGATGTAGCCCTAAGCAGTGACTGGCGAGAAACACTTTCATGGAAAGGGGTTGCCAGGCTTCCCAAAATTACGAATCTCCAGAAATCTCAGCAAATATTTTTTCACCCAAACTGGATGATACTTTCAGGTAATGATCAGTACACTAAGGCGACTTGGTTCCCCAAATTTCGTTCTTCTATGTTGAAGCGTTCGTTTCCAGTAACAGTTTGAATTTTTAGGTTTCACTCTGTTTTCTCCTATATTGATAGATGTATTTGGAACTCTAAATCCAACACGGTTTGTGTTAGCTTCTTGAAACATGACACAATAAAGTAGTTTCACGTTCTATCTCTATGTTTTGTTTCCTCTTGATGTAGCCCAATGCAGTGACTGGCGAGAAACACTTTCATGGAAAGGGGTTGCCAAGCTTCCTAAAATTACGAATCTCCAGAAATCTCAGCAAATATTTTTTCACCCAAATTGGATGATACTTTCAGGTAATGATCAGTACACTAAGGCGACTTGGTTCCCCAAATTTCGTTCTTCTATGTTGAAGCATTCGTTTCCAGTAACACTTTGAATTTTTAGTTTTCACTCTGTTTTCTCCTATATTGATAGATGTATTTGGAACTCTAAATCCAACAGGGTTTGTGCTAGCTTCTTGAAACTTGACACAATAAAGTAGTTTCACGTTCTATCTCTACGTTTTGTTTCCTCTTGATGTAGCCCTAAGCAGTTACTGGCGGGAAACACTTTCATGGAAAGGGGTTGCCAAGCTTCCTAAAATTACGAATCTCCAGAAATCTCAGCAAATATTTTTTCACCCAAACTGAATGATACTTTCAGGTAATGATCAGTACACTAAGGCGATTTGGTTCCCCAAATTTCGTTCTTCTATGTTGAAGCGTTCGTTTCCAGTAACACTTTGAATTTTTAGGTTTCACTCTGTTTTCTCCTATATTGATAGATGTATTTGGAACTCTAAATCCAACACGGTTTGTGCTGGCTTCTTGAAACATGACACAATAAAGTAGTTTCACATTCTATCTCTATGTTTTGTTTCCTCTTGATGTAGCCCAATGCAGTGTCTGGCGAGATACACTTTCATGGAAAGGGGTTGCCAAGCTTCCCAAAATTACGAATCTCCAGAAATCTCAGCAAATATTTTTTCACCCAAACTGGATGATACTTTCAGGTAATGATCAGTACACTAAGGCGACTTGGTTCCCCAAATTTCGTTCTTCTATGTTGAAGCGTTCGTTTCCAGTAACAGTTTGAATTTTTAGGTTTCACTCTGTTTTCTCCTATATTGATAGATGTATTTGGAACTCTAAATCCAACACGGTTTGTGCTAGCTTCTTGAAACATGACACAATAAAGTAGTTTCACGTTCTATCTCTATGTTTTGTTTCCTCTTGATGTAGCCCAATGCAGTGACTGGCGAGAAACACTTTCATGGAAAGGGGATGCCAGGCTTCCCAAAATTACGAATCTCCAGAAATCTCAGCAAATATTTTTTCACCCAAACTGGATGATACTTTCAGGTAATGATCAGTACACTAAGGCGACTTGGTTCCCCAAATTTCGTTCTTCTATGTTGAAGCGTTCGTTTCCAGTAACAGTTTGAATTTTTAGGTTTCACTCTGTTTTCTCCTATATTGATAGATGTATTTGGAACTCTAAATCCAACAGGGTTTGTGCTAGGTTCTTGAAACTTGACACAATAAAGTAGTTTCACGTTCTATCTCTATGTTTTGTTTCCTCTTGATGTAGCCTTAAGCAGTGACTGGCGAGAAACACTTTCATGGAAAGGGGTTGCCAAGCTTCCTAAAATTACGAATCTCCAGAAATCTCAGCAAATATTTTTTCACCCAAACTGGATGATACTTTCAGGTAATGATCAGTACACTAAGGCGACTTGGTTCCCCAAATTTCGTTCTTCTATGTTGAAGCGTTCGTTTCCAGTAACACTTTGAATTTTTAGGTTTCACTCTGTTTTCTCCTATATTGATAGATGTATTTGGAACTCTAAATCCAACAGGGTTTGTGCTAGCTTCTTGAAACTTGACACAATAAAGTAGTTTCACGTTCTATCTCTACGTTTTGTTTCCTCTTGATGTAGCCCTAAGCAGTAACTGGCGAGAAACACTTTCATGGAAAGGGGTTGCCAAGCTTCCTAAAATTACGAATCTCCAGAAATCTCAGCAAATATTTTTTCACCCAAACTGAATGATACTTTCAGGTAATGATCAGTACACTAAGGCGACTTGGTTCCCCAAATTTCGTTCTTCTATGTTGAAGCGTTCGTTTGCAGTAACACTTTGAATTTTTAGGTTTCACTCTGTTTTCTCCTATATTGATAGATGTATTTGGAACTCTAAATCCAACACGGTTTGTGCTAGCTTCTTGAAACTTGACACAATAAAGTAGTTTCACGTTCTATCTCTATGTTTTGTTTCCTCTTGATGTAGCCCTAAGCAGTGACTGGCGAGAAACACTTTCATGGAAAGGGGTTGCCAGGCTTCCCAAAATTACGAATCTCCAGAAATCTCAGCAAATATTTTTTCACCCAAACTGGATGATACTTTCAGGTAATGATCAGTACACTAAGGCGACTTGGTTCCCCAAATTTCGTTCTTCTATGTTGAAGCGTTCGTTTCCAGTAACAGTTTGAATTTTTAGGTTTCACTCTGTTTTCTCCTATATTGATAGATGTATTTGGAACTCTAAATCCAACAGGGTTTGTGCTAGCTTCTTGAAACATGACACAATAAAGTAGTTTCACGTTCTATCTCTATGTTTTGTTTCCTCTTGATGTAGCCCAATGCAGTGACTGGCGAGAAACACTTTCATGGAAAGGGGTTGCCAGGCTTCCCAAAATTAGGAATCTCCAGAAATCTCAGCAAATATTTTTTCACCCAAACTGGATGATACTTTCAGGTAATGATCAGTACACTAAGGCGACTTGGTTCCCCAAATTTCGTTCTTCTATGTTGAAGCGTTCGTTTCCAGTAACAGTTTGAATTTTTAGGTTTCACTCTGTTTTCTCCTATATTGATAGATGTATTTGGAACTCTAAATCCAACAGGGTTTGTGCTAGCTTCTTGAAACTTGACACAATAAAGTAGTTTCACGTTCTATCTCTACGTTTTGTTTCCTCTTGATGTAGCCCTAAGCAGTTACTGGCGGGAAACACTTTCATGGAAAGGGGTTGCCAAGCTTCCTAAAATTACGAATCTCCAGAAATCTCAGCAAATATTTTTTCACCCAAACTGGATGATACTTTCAGGTAATGATCAGTACACTAAGGCGACTTGGTTCCCCAAATTTCGTTCTTCTATGTTGAAGCGTTCGTTTCCAGTAACAGTTTGAATTTTTAGGTTTCACTCTGTTTTCTCCTATATTGATAGATGTATTTGGAACTCTAAATCCAACACGGTTTGTGCTGGCTTCTTGAAACATGACACAATAAAGTAGTTTCACATTCTATCTCTATGTTTTGTTTCCTCTTGATGTAGCCCAATGCAGTGACTGGCGAGAAACACTTTCATGGAAAGGGGTTGCCAAGCTTCCCAAAATTACGAATCTCCAGAAATCTCAGCAAATATTTTTTCACCCAAACTGGATGATACTTTCAGGTAATGATCAGTACACTAAGGCGACTTGGTTCCCCAAATTTCGTTCTTCTATGTTGAAGCGTTCGTTTCCAGTAACAGTTTGAATTTTTAGGTTTCACTCTGTTTTCTCCTATATTGATAGATGTATTTGGAACTCTAAATCCAACACGGTTTGTGCTAGCTTCTTGAAACATGACACAATAAAGTAGTTTCACGTTCTATCTCCATGTTTTGTTTCCTCTTGATGTAGCCCAATGCAGTGACTGGCGAGAAACACTTTCATGGAAAGGGGTTGCCAGGCTTCCCAAAATTACGAATCTCCAGAAATCTCAGCAAATATTTTTTTAACCCAAACTGGATGATACTTTCAGGTAATGATCAGTACACTAAGGCGACTTGGTTCCCCAAATTTCGTTCTTCTATGTTGAAGCGTTCGTTTCCAGTAACAGTTTGAATTTTTAGGTTTCACTCTGTTTTCTCCTATATTGATAGATGTGTTTGGAACTCTAAATCCAACACGGTTTGTGCTAGGTTCTTGAAACTTGACACAATAAAGTAGTTTCACGTTCTATCTCTATGTTTTGTTTCCTCTTGATGTAGCCTTAAGCAGTGACTGGCGAGAAACACTTTCATGGAAAGGGGTTGCCAAGCTTCCTAAAATTACGAATCTCCAGAAATCTCAGCAAATATTTTTTCACCCAAACTGGATGATACTTTCAGGTAATGATCAGTACACTAAGGCGACTTGGTTCCCCAAATTTCGTTCTTCTATGTTGAAGCATTCGTTTCCAGTAACACTTTGAATTTTTAGTTTTCACTCTGTTTTCTCCTATATTGATAGATGTATTTGGAACTCTAAATCCAACAGTGTTTGTGCTAGCTTCTTGAAACTTGACACAATAAAGTAGTTTCACGTTCTATCTCTACGTTTTGTTTCCTCTTGATGTAGCCCTAAGCAGTAACTGGCGAGAAACACTTTCATGGAAAGGGGTTGCCAAGCTTCCTAAAATTACGAATCTCCAGAAATCTCAGCAAATATTTTTTCACCCAAACTGAATGATACTTTCAGGTAATGATCAGTACACTAAGGCGACTTGGTTCCCCAAATTTCGTTCTTCTATGTTGAAGCGTTCGTTTGCAGTAACACTTTGAATTTTTAGGTTTCACTCTGTTTTCTCCTATATTGATAGATGTATTTGGAACTCTAAATCCAAGAGGGTTTGTGCTAGCTTCTTGAAACTTGACACAATAAAGTAGTTTCACGTTCTGTCTCTACGTTTTGTTTCCTCTTGATGTAGCCCTAAGCAGTTACTGGCGGGAAACACTTTCATGGAAAGGGGTTGCCAAGCTTCCTAAAATTACGAATCTCCAGAAATCTCAGCAAATATTTTTTCACCCAAACTGGATGATACTTTCAGGTAATGATCAGTACACTAAGGCGACTTGGTTCCCCAAATTTCGTTCTTCTATGTTGAAGCGTTCGTTTGCAGTAACACTTTGAATTTTTAGGTTTCACTCTGTTTTCTCCTATATTGATAGATGTATTTGGAACTCTAAATCCAACACGGTTTGTGCTAGCTTCTTGAAACTTGACACAATAAAGTAGTTTCACGTTCTATCTCTATGTTTTGTTTCCTCTTGATGTAGCCCTCAGCAGTGACTGGCGGGAAACACTTTCATGGAAAGGGGTTGCCAGGCTTCCCAAAATTACGAATCTCCAGAAATCTCAGCAAATATTTTTTCACCCAAACTGGATGATACTTTCAGGTAATGATCAGTACACTAAGGCGACTTGGTTCCCCAAATTTCGTTCTTCTATGTTGAAGCGTTCGTTTCCAGTAACAGTTTGAATTTTTAGGTTTCACTCTGTTTTCTCCTATATTGATAGATGTATTTGGAACTCTAAATCCAACAGGGTTTGTGCTAGCTTCTTGAAACTTGACACAATAAAGTAGTTTCACGTTCTATCTCTACGTTTTGTTTCCTCTTGATGTAGCCCTAAGCAGTTACTGGCGGGAAACACTTTCATGGAAAGGGGTTGCCAAGCTTCCCAAAATTACGAATCTCGAGAAATCTCAGCAAATATTTTTTCACCCAAACTGGATGATACTTTCAGGTAATGATCAGTACACTAAGGCGACTTGGTTCCCCAAATTTCGTTCTTCTATGTTGAAGCGTTCGTTTCCAGTAACAGTTTGAATTTTTAGGTTTCACTCTGTTTTCTCCTATATTGATAGATGTATTTGGAACTCTAAATCCAACACGGTTTGTGCTAGCTTCTTGAAACATGACACAATAAAGTAGTTTCACGTTCTATCTCTATGTTTTGTTTCCTCTTGATGTAGCCCAATGCAGTGACTGGCGAGAAACACTTTCATGGAAAGGGGATGCTAGGCTTCCCAAAATTACGAATCTCCAGAAATCTCAGCAAATATTTTTTCACCCAAACTGGATGATACTTTCAGGTAATGATCAGTACACTAAGGCGACTTGGTTCCCCAAATTTCGTTCTTCTATGTTGAAGCGTTCGTTTCCAGTAACAGTTTGAATTTTTAGGTTTCACTCTGTTTTCTCCTATATTGATAGATGTATTTGGAACTCTAAATCCAACACGGTTTGTGCTGGCTTCTTGAAACATGACACAATAAAGTAGTTTCACGTTCTATCTCTATGTTTTGTTTCCTCTTGATGTAGCCCAATGCAGTGACTGGCGAGAAACACTTTCATGGAAAGGGGTTGCCAGGCTTCCCAAAATTACGAATCTCCAGAAATCTCAGCAAATATTTTTTCACCCAAACTGGATGATACTTTCAGGTAATGATCAGTACACTAAGGCGACTTGGTTCCCCAAATTTCGTTCTTCTATGTTGAAGCGTTCGTTTCCAGTAACAGTTTGAATTTTTAGGTTTCACTCTGTTTTCTCCTATATTGATAGATGTATTTGGAACTCTAAATCCAACACGGTTTGTGTTAGCTTCTTGAAACATGACACAATAAAGTAGTTTCACGTTCTATCTCTATGTTTTGTTTCCTCTTGATGTAGCCCAATGCAGTGACTGGCGAGAAACACTTTCATGGAAAGGGGTTGCCAGGCTTCCCAAAATTACGAATCTCCAGAAATCTCAGCAAATATTTTTTTAACCCAAACTGGATGATACTTTCAGGTAATGATCAGTACACTAAGGCGACTTGGTTCCCCAAATTTCGTTCTTCTATGTTGAAGCGTTCGTTTCCAGTAACAGTTTGAATTTTTAGGTTTCACTCTGTTTTCTCCTATATTGATAGATGTGTTTGGAACTCTAAATCCAACACGGTTTGTGCTAGGTTCTTGAAACTTGACACAATAAAGTAGTTTCACGTTCTATCTCTATGTTTTGTTTCCTCTTGATGTAGCCTTAAGCAGTGACTGGCGAGAAACACTTTCATGGAAAGGGGTTGCCAAGCTTCCTAAAATTACGAATCTCCAGAAATCTCAGCAAATATTTTTTCACCCAAACTGGATGATACTTTCAGGTAATGATCAGTACACTAAGGCGACTTGGTTCCCCAAATTTCGTTCTTCTATGTTGAAGCATTCGTTTCCAGTAACACTTTGAATTTTTAGTTTTCACTCTGTTTTCTCCTATATTGATAGATGTATTTGGAACTCTAAATCCAACGGGGTTTGTGCTAGCTTCTTGAAACTTGACACAATAAAGTAGTTTCACGTTCTATCTCTACGTTTTGTTTCCTCTTGATGTAGCCCTAAGCAGTAACTGGCGAGAAACACTTTCATGGAAAGGGGTTGCCAAGCTTCCTAAAATTACGAATCTCCAGAAATCTCAGCAAATATTTTTTCACCCAAACTGAATGATACTTTCAGGTAATGATCAGTACACTAAGGCGACTTGGTTCCCCAAATTTCGTTCTTCTATGTTGAAGCGTTCGTTTGCAGTAACACTTTGAATTTTTAGGTTTCACTCTGTTTTCTCCTATATTGATAGATGTATTTGGAACTCTAAATCCAACAGGGTTTGTGCTAGCTTCTTGAAACTTGACACAATAAAGTAGTTTCACGTTCTATCTCTACGTTTTGTTTCCTCTTGATGTAGCCCTAAGCAGTTACTGGCGGGAAACACTTTCATGGAAAGGGGTTGCCAAGCTTCCTAAAATTACGAATCTCCAGAAATCTCAGCAAATATTTTTTCACCCAAACTGGATGATACTTTCAGGTAATGATCAGTACACTAAGGCGATTTGGTTCCCCAAATTTCGTTCTTCTATGTTGAAGCGTTCGTTTCCAGTAACACTTTGAATTTTTAGGTTTCACTCTGTTTTCTCCTATATTGATAGATGTATTTGGAACTCTAAATCCAACACGGTTTGTGCTGGCTTCTTGAAACATGACACAATAAAGTAGTTTCACATTCTATCTCTATGTTTTGTTTCCTCTTGATGTAGCCCAATGCAGTGTCTGGCGAGAAACACTTTCATGGAAAGGGGTTGCCAAGCTTCCCAAAATTACGAATCTCTAGAAATCTCAGCAAATATTTTTTCACCCAAACTGGATGATACTTTCAGGTAATGATCAGTACACTAAGGCGACTTGGTTCCCCAAATTTCGTTCTTCTATGTTGAAGCGTTCGTTTCCAGTAACAGTTTGAATTTTTAGGTTTCACTCTGTTTTCTCCTATATTGATAGATGTATTTGGAACTCTAAATCCAACACGGTTTGTGCTAGCTTCTTGAAACATGACACAATAAAGTAGTTTCACGTTCTATCTCTATGTTTTGTTTCCTCTTGATGTAGCCCAATGCAGTGACTGGCGAGAAACACTTTCATGGAAAGGGGTTGCCAGGCTTCCCAAAATTACGAATCTCCAGAAATCTCAGCAAATATTTTTTTAACCCAAACTGGATGATACTTTCAGGTAATGATCAGTACACTAAGGCGACTTGGTTCCCCAAATTTCGTTCTTCTATGTTGAAGCGTTCGTTTCCAGTAACAGTTTGAATTTTTAGGTTTCACTCTGTTTTCTCCTATATTGATAGATGTGTTTGGAACTCTAAATCCAACACGGTTTGTGCTAGGTTCTTGAAACTTGACACAATAAAGTAGTTTCACGTTCTATCTCTATGTTTTGTTTCCTCTTGATGTAGCCTTAAGCAGTGACTGGCGAGAAACACTTTCATGGAAAGGGGTTGCCAAGCTTCCTAAAATTACGAATCTCCAGAAATCTCAGCAAATATTTTTTCACCCAAACTGGATGATACTTTCAGGTAATGATCAGTACACTAAGGCGACTTGGTTCCCCAAATTTCGTTCTTCTATGTTGAAGCATTCGTTTCCAGTAACACTTTGAATTTTTAGTTTTCACTCTGTTTTCTCCTATATTGATAGATGTATTTGGAACTCTAAATCCAACAGGGTTTGTGCTAGCTTCTTGAAACTTGACACAATAAAGTAGTTTCACGTTCTATCTCTACGTTTTGTTTCCTCTTGATGTAGCCCTAAGCAGTAACTGGCGAGAAACACTTTCATGGAAAGGGGTTGCCAAGCTTCCTAAAATTACGAATCTCCAGAAATCTCAGCAAATATTTTTTCACCCAAACTGAATGATACTTTCAGGTAATGATCAGTACACTAAGGCGACTTGGTTCCCCAAATTTCGTTCTTCTATGTTGAAGCGTTCGTTTGCAGTAACACTTTGAATTTTTAGGTTTCACTCTGTTTTCTCCTATATTGATAGATGTATTTGGAACTCTAAATCCAACAGGGTTTGTGCTAGCTTCTTGAAACTTGACACAATAAAGTAGTTTCACGTTCTATCTCTACGTTTTGTTTCCTCTTGATGTAGCCCTAAGCAGTTACTGGCGGGAAACACTTTCATGGAAAGGGGTTGCCAAGCTTCCTAAAATTACGAATCTCCAGAAATCTCAGCAAATATTTTTTCACCCAAACTGGATGATACTTTCAGGTAATGATCAGTACACTAAGGCGATTTGGTTCCCCAAATTTCGTTCTTCTATGTTGAAGCGTTCGTTTCCAGTAACACTTTGAATTTTTAGGTTTCACTCTGTTTTCTCCTATATTGATAGATGTATTTGGAACTCTAAATCCAACACGGTTTGTGCTGGCTTCTTGAAACATGACACAATAAAGTAGTTTCACATTCTATCTCTATGTTTTGTTTCCTCTTGATGTAGCCCAATGCAGTGTCTGGCGAGAAACACTTTCATGGAAAGGGGTTGCCAAGCTTCCCAAAATTACGAATCTCCAGAAATCTCAGCAAATATTTTTTCACCCA
This sequence comes from Spermophilus citellus, assembly GCF_964194105.1. Classification (NCBI taxonomy): domain Eukaryota; kingdom Metazoa; phylum Chordata; class Mammalia; order Rodentia; family Sciuridae; genus Spermophilus; species Spermophilus citellus. Next base: position 9,462,487 of record NC_138192.1, on the reverse strand, counting down.
AACTGGATGATACTTTCAGGTAATGATCAGTACACTAAGGTGACTTGGTTCCCCAAATTTCGTTCTTGTATGTTGAAGCGTTCGTTTCCAGTAACAGTTTGAATTTTTAGGTTTCACTCTGTTTTCTCCTATATTGATAGATGTATTTGGAACTCTAAATCCAACACGGTTTGTGCTAGCTTCTTGAAACATGACACAATAAAGTAGTTTCACGTTCTATCTCTATGTTTTGTTTCCTCTTGATGTAGCCCAATGCAGTGACTGGTGAGAAACACTTTCATGGAAAGGGGATGCCAGGCTTCCCAAAATTACGAATCTCCAGAAATCTCAGCAAATATTTTTTCACCCAAACTGGATGATACTTTCAGGTAATGATCAGTACACTAAGGCGACTTGGTTCCCCAAATTTCGTTCTTCTATGTTGAAGCGTTCGTTTCCAGTAACAGTTTGAATTTTTAGGTTTCACTCTGTTTTCTCCTATATTGATAGATGTATTTGGAACTCTAAATCCAACACGGTTTGTGCTAGGTTCTTGAAACTTGACACAATAAAGTAGTTTCACGTTCTATCTCTATGTTTTGTTTCCTCTTGATGTAGCCTTAAGCAGTGACTGGCGAGAAACACTTTCATGGAAAGGGGTTGCCAAGCTTCCTAAAATTACGAATCTCCAGAAATCTCAGCAAATATTTTTTCACCCAAACTGGATGATACTTTCAGGTAATGATCAGTACACTAAGGCGACTTGGTTCCCCAAATTTCGTTCTTCTATGTTGAAGCGTTCGTTTCCAGTAACACTTTGAATTTTTAGGTTTCACTCTGTTTTCTCCTATATTGATAGATGTATTTGGAACTCTAAATCCAACAGGGTTTGTGCTAGCTTCTTGAAACTTGACACAATAAAGTAGTTTCACGTTCTATCTCTACGTTTTGTTTCCTCTTGATGTAGCCCTAAGCAGTAACTGGCGAGAAACACTTTCATGGAAAGGGGTTGCCAAGCTTCCTAAAATTACGAATCTCCAGAAATCTCAGCAAATATTTTTTCACCCAAACTGAATGATACTTTCAGGTAATGATCAGTACACTAAGGCGACTTGGTTCCCCAAATTTCGTTCTTCTATGTTGAAGCGTTCGTTTGCAGTAACACTTTGAATTTTTAGGTTTCACTCTGTTTTCTCCTATATTGATAGATGTATTTGGAACTCTAAATCCAACACGGTTTGTGCTAGCTTCTTGAAACTTGACACAATAAAGTAGTTTCACGTTCTATCTCTATGTTTTGTTTCCTCTTGATGTAGCCCTAAGCAGTGACTGGCGAGAAACACTTTCATGGAAAGGGGTTGCCAGGCTTCCCAAAATTACGAATCTCCAGAAATCTCAGCAAATATTTTTTCACCCAAACTGGATGATACTTTCAGGTAATGATCAGTACACTAAGGCGACTTGGTTCCCCAAATTTCGTTCTTCTATGTTGAAGCGTTTGTTTCCAGTAACAGTTTGAATTTTTAGGTTTCACTCTGTTTTCTCCTATATTGATAGATGTATTTGGAACTCTAAATCCAACACGGTTTGTGCTAGCTTCTTGAAACATGACACAATAAAGTAGTTTCACGTTCTATCTCTATGTTTTGTTTCCTCTTGATGTAGCCCAATGCAGTGACTGGCGAGAAACACTTTCATGGAAAGGGGTTGCCAGGCTTCCCAAAATTAGGAATCTCCAGAAATCTCAGCAAATATTTTTTCACCCAAACTGGATGATACTTTCAGGTAATGATCAGTACACTAAGGCGACTTGGTTCCCCAAATTTCGTTCTTCTATGTTGAAGCGTTCGTTTCCAGTAACAGTTTGAATTTTTAGGTTTCACTCTGTTTTCTCCTATATTGATAGATGTATTTGGAACTCTAAATCCAACAGGGTTTGTGCTAGCTTCTTGAAACTTGACACAATAAAGTAGTTTCACGTTCTATCTCTACGTTTTGTTTCCTCTTGATGTAGCCCTAAGCAGTTACTGGCGGGAAACACTTTCATGGAAAGGGGTTGCCAAGCTTCCTAAAATTACGAATCTCCAGAAATCTCAGCAAATATTTTTTCACCCAAACTGGATGATACTTTCAGGTAATGATCAGTACACTAAGGCGACTTGGTTCCCCAAATTTCGTTCTTCTATGTTGAAGCGTTCGTTTCCAGTAACAGTTTGAATTTTTAGGTTTCACTCTGTTTTCTCCTATATTGATAGATGTATTTGGAACTCTAAATCCAACACGGTTTGTGCTGGCTTCTTGAAACATGACACAATAAAGTAGTTTCACATTCTATCTCTATGTTTTGTTTCCTCTTGATGTAGCCCAATGCAGTGACTGGCGAGAAACACTTTCATGGAAAGGGGTTGCCAAGCTTCCCAAAATTACGAATCTCCAGAAATCTCAGCAAATATTTTTTCACCCAAACTGGATGATACTTTCAGGTAATGATCAGTACACTAAGGCGACTTGGTTCCCCAAATTTCGTTCTTCTATGTTGAAGCGTTCGTTTCCAGTAACAGTTTGAATTTTTAGGTTTCACTCTGTTTTCTCCTATATTGATAGATGTATTTGGAACTCTAAATCCAACACGGTTTGTGCTAGCTTCTTGAAACATGACACAATAAAGTAGTTTCACGTTCTATCTCTATGTTTTGTTTCCTCTTGATGTAGCCCAATGCAGTGACTGGCGAGAAACACTTTCATGGAAAGGGGTTGCCAGGCTTCCCAAAATTACGAATCTCCAGAAATCTCAGCAAATATTTTTTTAACCCAAACTGGATGATACTTTCAGGTAATGATCAGTACACTAAGGCGACTTGGTTCCCCAAATTTCGTTCTTCTATGTTGAAGCGTTCGTTTCCAGTAACAGTTTGAATTTTTAGGTTTCACTCTGTTTTCTCCTATATTGATAGATGTGTTTGGAACTCTAAATCCAACACGGTTTGTGCTAGGTTCTTGAAACTTGACACAATAAAGTAGTTTCACGTTCTATCTCTATGTTTTGTTTCCTCTTGATGTAGCCTTAAGCAGTGACTGGCGAGAAACACTTTCATGGAAAGGGGTTGCCAAGCTTCCTAAAATTACGAATCTCCAGAAATCTCAGCAAATATTTTTTCACCCAAACTGGATGATACTTTCAGGTAATGATCAGTACACTAAGGCGACTTGGTTCCCCAAATTTCGTTCTTCTATGTTGAAGCATTCGTTTCCAGTAACACTTTGAATTTTTAGTTTTCACTCTGTTTTCTCCTATATTGATAGATGTATTTGGAACTCTAAATCCAACAGTGTTTGTGCTAGCTTCTTGAAACTTGACACAATAAAGTAGTTTCACGTTCTATCTCTACGTTTTGTTTCCTCTTGATGTAGCCCTAAGCAGTAACTGGCGAGAAACACTTTCATGGAAAGGGGTTGCCAAGCTTCCTAAAATTACGAATCTCCAGAAATCTCAGCAAATATTTTTTCACCCAAACTGAATGATACTTTCAGGTAATGATCAGTACACTAAGGCGACTTGGTTCCCCAAATTTCGTTCTTCTATGTTGAAGCGTTCGTTTGCAGTAACACTTTGAATTTTTAGGTTTCACTCTGTTTTCTCCTATATTGATAGATGTATTTGGAACTCTAAATCCAACAGGGTTTGTGCTAGCTTCTTGAAACTTGACACAATATAGTAGTTTCACGTTCTGTCTCAACGTTTTGTTTCCTCTTGATGTAGCCCTAAGCAGTTACTGGCGGGAAACACTTTCATGGAAAGGGGTTGCCAAGCTTCCTAAAATTACGAATCTCCAGAAATCTCGGCAAATATTTTTTCACCCAAACTGGATAATACTTTCAGGTAATGATCAGTACACTAAGGCGAATTGGTTCCCCAAATTTCGTTCTTCTATGTTGAAGCGTTCGTTTCCAGTAACTGTTTGAATTTTTAGGTTTCACTCTGTTTTCTCCTATATTGATAGATGTATTTGGAACTCTAAATCCAACACGGTTTGTGCTAGCTTCTTGAAACATGACACAATAAAGTAGTTTCACGTTCTATCTCTATGTTTTGTTTCCTCTTGATGTAGCCCAATGCAGTGACTGGCGAGAAACACTTTCATGGAAAGGGGATGCCAGGCTTCCCAAAATTAGGAATCTCCAGAAATCTCAGCAAATATTTTTTCACCCAAACTGGATGATACTTTCAGGTAATGATCAGTACACTAAGGCGACTTGGTTCCCCAAATTTCGTTCTTCTATGTTGAAGCGTTCGTTTCCAGTAACAGTTTGAATTTTTAGGTTTCACTCTGTTTTCTCCTATATTGATAGATGTGTTTTGAACTCTAAATCCAACATGGTTTGTGCTAGATTCTTGAAACTTGACACAATAAAGTAGTTTCACGTTCTATCTCTATGTTTTGTTTCCTCTTGATGTAGCCTTAAGCAGTGACTGGCGAGAAACACTTTTATGGAAAGGGGTTGCCAAGCTTCCTAAAATTACGAATCTCCAGAAATCTCAGCAAATATTTTTTCACCCAAACTGGATGATACTTTCAGGTAATGATCAGTACACTAAGGCGACTTGGTTCCCCAAATTTCGTTCTTCTATGTTGAAGCGTTCGTTTCCAGTAACACTTTGAATTTTTAGGTTTCACTCTGTTTTCTCCTATATTGATAGATGTATTTGGAACTCTAAATCCAACAGGGTTTGTGCTAGCTTCTTGAAACTTGACACAATAAAGTAGTTTCACGTTCTATCTCTACGTTTTGTTTCCTCTTGATGTAGCCCTAAGCAGTAACTGGCGAGAAACACTTTCATGGAAAGGGGTTGCCAAGCTTCCTAAAATTACGAATCTCCAGAAATCTCAGCAAATATTTTTTCACCCAAACTGAATGATACTTTCAGGTAATGATCAGTACACTAAGGCGACTTGGTTCCCCAAATTTCGTTCTTCTATGTTGAAGCGTTCGTTTGCAGTAACACTTTGAATTTTTAGGTTTCACTCTGTTTTCTCCTATATTGATAGATGTATTTGGAACTCTAAATCCAACACGGTTTGTGCTAGCTTCTTGAAACTTGACACAATAAAGTAGTTTCACGTTCTATCTCTATGTTTTGTTTCCTCTTGATGTAGCCTTAAGCAGTGACTGGCGAGAAACACTTTCATGGAAAGGGGTTGCCAGGCTTCCCAAAATTACGAATCTCCAGAAATCTCAGCAAATATTTTTTCACCCAAACTGGATGATACTTTCAGGTAATGATCAGTACACTAAGGCGACTTGGTTCCCCAAATTTCGTTCTTCTATGTTGAAGCGTTCGTTTCCAGTAACAGTTTGAATTTTTAGGTTTCACTCTGTTTTCTCCTATATTGATAGATGTATTTGGAACTCTAAATCCAACAGGGTTTGTGCTAGCTTCTTGAAACTTGACACAATAAAGTAGTTTCACGTTCTATCTCTACGTTTTGTTTCCTCTTGATGTAGCCCTAAGCAGTTACTGGCGGGAAACACTTTCATGGAAAGGGGTTGCCAAGCTTCCTAAAATTACGAATCTCCAGAAATCTCAGCAAATATTTTTTCACCCAAACTGGATGATACTTTCAGGTAATGATCAGTACACTAAGGCGACTTGGTTCCCCAAATTTCGTTCTTCTATGTTGAAGCGTTCGTTTCCAGTAACAGTTTGAATTTTTAGGTTTCACTCTGGTTTCTCCTATATTGATAGATGTATTTGGAACTCTAAATCCAACACGGTTTGTGCTGGCTTCTTGAAACATGACACAATAAAGTAGTTTCACGTTCTATCTTTATGTTTTGTTTCCTCTTGATGTAGCCCAATGCAGTGACTGGCGAGAAACACTTTCATGGAAAGGGGTTGCCAGGCTTCCCAAAATTACGAATCTCCAGAAATCTCAGCAAATATTTTTTCACCCAAACTGGATGATACTTTCAGGTAATGATCAGTACACTAAGGCGACTTGGTTCCCCAAATTTCGTTCTTCTATGTTGAAGCGTTCGTTTGCAGTAACAGTTTGAATTTTTAGGTTTCACTCTGTTTTCTCCTATATTGATAGATGTGTTTGGAACTCTAAATCCAACACGGTTTGTGCTAGGTTCTTGAAACTTGACACAATAAAGTAGTTTCACGTTCTATCTCTATGTTTTGTTTCCTCTTGATATAGTCTTAAGCAGTGACTGGCGAGAAACACTTTCATGGAAAGGGGTTGCCAAGCTTCCTAAAATTACGAATCTCCAGAAATCTCAGCAAATATTTTTTCACCCAAACTGGATGATACTTTCAGGTAATGATCAGTACACTAAGGCGACTTGGTTCCCCAAATTTCGTTCTTCTATGTTGAAGCATTCGTTTCCAGTAACACTTTGAATTTTTAGTTTTCACTCTGTTTTCTCCTATATTGATAGATGTATTTGGAACTCTAAATCCAACAGTGTTTGTGCTAGCTTCTTGAAACTTGACACAATAAAGTAGTTTCACGTTCTATCTCTACGTTTTGTTTCCTCTTGATGTAGCCCTAAGCAGTAACTGGCGAGAAACACTTTCATGGAAAGGGGTTGCCAAGCTTCCTAAAATTACGAATCTCCAGAAATCTCAGCAAATATTTTTTCACCCAAACTGAATGATACTTTCAGGTAATGATCAGTACACTAAGGCGACTTGGTTCCCCAAATTTCGTTCTTCTATGTTGAAGCGTTCGTTTGCAGTAACACTTTGAATTTTTAGGTTTCACTCTGTTTTCTCCTATATTGATAGATGTATTTGGAACTCTAAATCCAACAGGGTTTGTGCTAGCTTCTTGAAACTTGACACAATATAGTAGTTTCACGTTCTGTCTCTACGTTTTGTTTCCTCTTGATGTAGCCCTAAGCAGTTACTGGCGGGAAACACTTTCATGGAAAGGGGTTGCCAAGCTTCCTAAAATTACGAATCTCCAGAAATCTCGGCAAATATTTTTTCACCCAAACTGGATAATACTTTCAGGTAATGATCAGTACACTAAGGCGACTTGGTTCCCCAAATTTCGTTCTTCTATGTTGAAGCGTTCGTTTCCAGTAACTGTTTGAATTTTTAGGTTTCACTCTGTTTTCTCCTATATTGATAGATGTATTTGGAACTCTAAATCCAACACGGTTTGTGCTAGCTTCTTGAAACATGACACAATAAAGTAGTTTCACGTTCTATCTCTATGTTTTGTTTCCTCTTGATGTAGCCCAATGCAGTGACTGGCGAGAAACACTTTCATGGAAAGGGGATGCCAGGCTTCCCAAAATTAGGAATCTCCAGAAATCTCAGCAAATATTTTTTCACCCAAACTGGATGATACTTTCAGGTAATGATCAGTACACTAAGGCGACTTGGTTCCCCAAATTTCGTTCTTCTATGTTGAAGCGTTCGTTTCCAGTAACAGTTTGAATTTTTAGGTTTCACTCTGTTTTCTCCTATATTGATAGATGTGTTTTGAACTCTAAATCCAACATGGTTTGTGCTAGATTCTTGAAACTTGACACAATAAAGTAGTTTCACGTTCTATCTCTATGTTTTGTTTCCTCTTGATGTAGCCTTAAGCAGTGACTGGCGAGAAACACTTTCATGGAAAGGGGTTGCCAAGCTTCCTAAAATTACGAATCTCCAGAAATCTCAGCAAATATTTTTTCACCCAAACTGGATGATACTTTCAGGTAATGATCAGTACACTAAGGCGACTTGGTTCCCCAAATTTCGTTCTTCTATGTTGAAGCGTTCGTTTCCAGTAACACTTTGAATTTTTAGGTTTCACTCTGTTTTCTCCTATATTGATAGATGTATTTGGAACTCTAAATCCAACAGGGTTTGTGCTAGCTTCTTGAAACTTGACACAATAAAGTAGTTTCACGTTCTATCTCTACGTTTTGTTTCCTCTTGATGTAGCCCTAAGCAGTAACTGGCGAGAAACACTTTCATGGAAAGGGGTTGCCAAGCTTCCTAAAATTACGAATCTCCAGAAATCTCAGCAAATATTTTTTCACCCAAACTGAATGATACTTTCAGGTAATGATCAGTACACTAAGGCGACTTGGTTCCCCAAATTTCGTTCTTCTATGTTGAAGCGTTCGTTTGCAGTAACACTTTGAATTTTTAGGTTTCACTCTGTTTTCTCCTATATTGATAGATGTATTTGGAACTCTAAATCCAACACGGTTTGTGCTAGCTTCTTGAAACTTGACACAATAAAGTAGTTTCACGTTCTATCTCTATGTTTTGTTTCCTCTTGATGTAGCCTTAAGCAGTGACTGGCGAGAAACACTTTCATGGAAAGGGGTTGCCAGGCTTCCCAAAATTACGAATCTCCAGAAATCTCAGCAAATATTTTTTCACCCAAACTGGATGATACTTTCAGGTAATGATCAGTACACTAAGGCGACTTGGTTCCCCAAATTTCGTTCTTCTATGTTGAAGCGTTCGTTTCCAGTAACAGTTTGAATTTTTAGGTTTCACTCTGTTTTCTCCTATATTGATAGATGTATTTGGAACTCTAAATCCAACAGGGTTTGTGCTAGCTTCTTGAAACTTGACACAATAAAGTAGTTTCACGTTCTATCTCTACGTTTTGTTTCCTCTTGATGTAGCCCTAAGCAGTTACTGGCGGGAAACACTTTCATGGAAAGGGGTTGCCAAGCTTCCTAAAATTACGAATCTCCAGAAATCTCAGCAAATATTTTTTCACCCAAACTGGATGATACTTTCAGGTAATGATCAGTACACTAAGGCGACTTGGTTCCCCAAATTTCGTTCTTCTATGTTGAAGCGTTCGTTTCCAGTAACAGTTTGAATTTTTAGGTTTCACTCTGGTTTCTCCTATATTGATAGATGTATTTGGAACTCTAAATCCAACACGGTTTGTGCTGGCTTCTTGAAACATGACACAATAAAGTAGTTTCACGTTCTATCTTTATGTTTTGTTTCCTCTTGATGTAGCCCAATGCAGTGACTGGCGAGAAACACTTTCATGGAAAGGGGTTGCCAGGCTTCCCAAAATTACGAATCTCCAGAAATCTCAGCAAATATTTTTTCACCCAAACTGGATGATACTTTCAGGTAATGATCAGTACACTAAGGCGACTTGGTTCCCCAAATTTCGTTCTTCTATGTTGAAGCGTTCGTTTGCAGTAACAGTTTGAATTTTTAGGTTTCACGCTGTTTTCTCCTATATTGATAGATGTGTTTGGAACTCTAAATCCAACACGGTTTGTGCTAGGTTCTTGAAACTTGACACAATAAAGTAGTTTCACGTTCTATCTCTATGTTTTGTTTCCTCTTGATATAGTCTTAAGCAGTGACTGGCGAGAAACACTTTCATGGAAAGGGGTTGCCAAGCTTCCTAAAATTACGAATCTCCAGAAATCTCAGCAAATATTTTTTCACCCAAACTGGATGATACTTTCAGGTAATGATCAGTACACTAAGGCGACTTGGTTCCCCAAATTTCGTTCTTCTATGTTGAAGCGTTCGTTTCCAGTAACACTTTGAATTTTTAGGTTTCACTCTGTTTTCTCCTATATTGATAGATGTATTTGGAACTCTAAATCCAACAGGGTTTGTGCTAGCTTCTTGAAACTTGACACAATAAAGTAGTTTCACGTTCTATCTCTACGTTTTGTTTCCTCTTGATGTAGCCCTAAGCAGTAACTGGCGAGAAACACTTTCATGGAAAGGGGTTGCCAAGCTTCCTAAAATTACGAATCTCCAGAAATCTCAGCAAATATTTTTTCACCCAAACTGAATGATACTTTCAGGTAATGATCAGTACACTAAGGCGACTTGGTTCCCCAAATTTCGTTCTTCTATGTTGAAGCGTTCGTTTGCAGTAACACTTTGAATTTTTAGGTTTCACTCTGTTTTCTCCTATATTGATAGATGTATTTGGAACTCTAAATCCAACACGGTTTGTGCTAGCTTCTTGAAACTTGACACAATAAAGTAGTTTCACGTTCTATCTCTATGTTTTGTTTCCTCTTGATGTAGCCCTAAGCAGTGACTGGCGAGAAACACTTTCATGGAAAGGGGTTGCCAGGCTTCCCAAAATTACGAATCTCCAGAAATCTCAGCAAATATTTTTTCACCCAAACTGGATGATACTTTCAGGTAATGATCAGTACACTAAGGCGACTTGGTTCCCCAAATTTCGTTCTTCTATGTTGAAGCGTTCGTTTCCAGTAACAGTTTGAATTTTTAGGTTCCACTCTGTTTTCTCCTATATTGATAGATGTATTTGGAACTCTAAATCCAACACGGTTTGTGCTAGCTTCTTGAAACTTGACACAATAAAGTAGTTTCACGTTCTATCTCTACGTTTTGTTTCCTCTTGATGTAGCCCTAAGCAGTAACTGGCGAGAAACACTTTCATGGAAAGGGGTTGCCAAGCTTCCTAAAATTACGAATCTCCAGAAATCTCAGCAAATATTTTTTCACCCAAACTGAATGATACTTTCAGGTAATGATCAGTACACTAAGGCGACTTGGTTCCCCAAATTTCGTTCTTCTATGTTGAAGCGTTCGTTTGCAGTAACACTTTGAATTTTTAGGTTTCACTCTGTTTTCTCCTATATTGATAGATGTATTTGGAACTCTAAATCCAACACGGTTTGTGCTAGCTTCTTGAAACTTGACACAATAAAGTAGTTTCACGTTCTATCTCTACGTTTTGTTTCCTCTTGATGTAGCCCTAAGCAGTTACTGGCGGGAAACACTTTCATGGAAAGGGGTTGCCAAGCTTCCTAAAATTACGAATCTCCAGAAATCTCAGCAAATATTTTTTCACCCAAACTGGATGATACTTTCAGGTAATGATCAGTACACTAAGGCGACTTGGTTCCCCAAATTTCGTTCTTCTATGTTGAAGCGTTCGTTTGCAGTAACACTTTGAATTTTTAGGTTTCACTCTGTTTTCTCCTATATTGATAGATGTATTTGGAACTCTAAATCCAACACGGTTTGTGCTAGCTTCTTGAAACTTGACTCAATAAAGTAGTTTCACGTTCTATCTCTATGTTTTGTTTCCTCTTGATGTAGCCCTAAGCAGTGACTGGCGAGAAACACTTTCATGGAAAGGGGTTGCCAGGCTTCCCAAAATTACGAATCTCCAGAAATCTCAGCAAATATTTTTTCACCCAAACTGGATGATACTTTCAGGTAATGATCAGTACACTAAGGCGACTTGGTTCCCCAAATTTCGTTCTTCTATGTTGAAGCGTTCGTTTCCAGTAACAGTTTGAATTTTTAGGTTTCACTCTGTTTTCTCCTATATTGATAGATGTATTTGGAACTCTAAATCCAACACGGTTTGTGCTAGCTTCTTGAAACTTGACACAATAAAGTAGTTTCACGTTCTATCTCTACGTTTTGTTTCCTCTTGATGTAGCCCTAAGCAGTTACTGGCGGGAAACACTTTCATGGAAAGGGGTTGCCAAGCTTCCTAAAATTACGAATCTCCAGAAATCTGAGCAAATATTTTTTCACCCAAACTGGATGATACTTTCAGGTAATGATCAGTACACTAAGGCGACTTGGTTCCCCAAATTTCGTTCTTCTATGTTGAAGCGTTCGTTTGCAGTAACAGTTTGAATTTTTAGGTTTCACTCTGTTTTCTCCTATATTGATAGATGTATTTGGAACTCTAAATCCAACACGGTTTGTGCTGGCTTCTTGAAACATGACACAATAAAGTAGTTTCACGTTCTATCTCTATGTTTTGTTTCCTCTTGATGTAGCCCAATGCAGTGACTGGCGAGAAACACTTTCATGTAAAGGGGTTGCCAGGCTTCCCAAAATTACGAATCTCCAGAAATCTCAGCAAATATTTTTTCACCCAAACTGGATGATACTTTCAGGTAATGATCAGTACACTAAGGCGACTTGGTTCCCCAAATTTCGTTCTTCTATGTTGAAGCGTTCGTTTCCAGTAACAGTTTGAATTTTTAGGTTTCACTCTGTTTTCTCCTATATTGATAGATGTATTTGGAACTCTAAATCCAACACGGTTTGTGCTAGCTTCTTGAAACTTGACACAATAAAGTAGTTTCACGTTCTATCTCTATGTTTTGTTTCCTCTTGATGTAGCCTTAAGCAGTGACTGGCGAGAAACACTTTCATGGAAAGGGGTTGCCAAGCTTCCTAAAATTACGAATCTCCAGAAATCTCAGCAAATATTTTTTCACCCAAACTGGATGATACTTTCAGGTAATGATCAGTACACTAAGGCGACTTGGTTCCCCAAATTTCGTTCTTCTATGTTGAAGCGTTCGTTTCCAGTAACAGTTTGAATTTTTAGGTTTCACTCTGTTTTCTCCTATATTGATAGATGTATTTGGAACTCTAAATCCAACAGGGTTTGTGCTAGCTTCTTGAAACTTGACACAATAAAGTAGTTTCACGTTCTATCTCTATGTTTTGTTTCCTCTTGATGTAGCCCAATGCAGTGACTGGCGAGAAACACTTTCATGTAAAGGGGTTGCCAGGCTTCCCAAAATTACGAATCTCCAGAAATCTCAGCAAATATTTTTTCACCCAAACTGGATGATACTTTCAGGTAATGATCAGTACACTAAGGCGACTTGGTTCCCCAAATTTCGTTCTTCTATGTTGAAGCGTTCGTTTCCAGTAACAGTTTGAATTTTTAGGTTTCACTCTGTTTTCTCCTATATTGATAGATGTATTTGGAACTCTAAATCCAACACGGTTTGTGCTAGCTTCTTGAAACTTGACACAATAAAGTAGTTTCACGTTCTATCTCTATGTTTTGTTTCCTCTTGATGTAGCCCTAAGCAGTGACTGGCGAGAAACACTTTCATGGAAAGGGGTTGCCAGGCTTCCCAAAATTACGAATCTCCAGAAATCTCAGCAAATATTTTTTCACCCAAACTGGATGATACTTTCAGGTAATGATCAGTACACTAAGGCGACTTGGTTCCCCAAATTTCGTTCTTCTATGTTGAAGCGTTCGTTTCCAGTAACAGTTTGAATTTTTAGGTTTCACTCTGTTTTCTCCTATATTGATAGATGTATTTGGAACTCTAAATCCAACATGGTTTGTGCTAGCTTCTTGAAACTTGACACAATAAAGTAGTTTCACGTTCTATCTCTACGTTTTGTTTCCTCTTGATGTAGCCCTAAGCAGTTACTGGCGGGAAACACTTTCATGGAAAGGGGTTGCCAAGCTTCCTAAAATTACGAATCTCCAGAAATCTCAGCAAATATTTTTTCACCCAAACTGGATGATACTTTCAGGTAATGATCAGTACACTAAGGCGACTTGGTTCCCCAAATTTCGTTCTTCTATGTTGAAGCGTTCGTTTGCAGTAACAGTTTGAATTTTTAGGTTTCACTCTGTTTTCTCCTATATTGATAGATGTATTTGGAACTCTAAATCCAACACGGTTTGTGCTGGCTTCTTGAAACATGACACAATAAAGTAGTTTCACGTTCTATCTCTATGTTTTGTTTCTTCTTGATGTAGCCCAATGCAGTGACTGGCGAGAAACACTTTCATGGAAAGGGGTTGCCAGGCTTCCCAAAATTACGAATCTCCAGAAATCTCAGCAAATATTTTTTCACCCAAACTGGATGATACTTTCAGGTAATGATCAGTACACTAAGGCGACTTGGTTCCCCAAATTTCGTTCTTCTATGTTGAAGCGTTCGTTTCCAGTAACAGTTTGAATTTTTAGGTTTCACTCTGTTTTCTCCTATATTGATAGATGTATTTGGAACTCTAAATCCAACACGGTTTGTGCTAGCTTCTTGAAGCATGACACAATAAAGTAGTTTCACGTTCTATCTCTAAGTTTTGTTTCCTCTTGATGTAGCCCAATGCAGTGACTGGCGAGAAACACTTTCATGGAAAGGGGTTGCCAGGCTTCCCAAAATTATGAATCTCCAGAAATCTCAGCAAATATTTTTTCACCCAAACTGGATGATACTTTCAGGTAATGATCAGTACACTAAGGCGACTTGGTTCCCCAAATTTCGTTCTTCTATGTTGAAGCGTTCGTTTCCAGTAACAGTTTGAATTTTTAGGTTTCACTCTGTTTTCTCCTATATTGATAGATGTGTTTGGAACTCTAAATCCAACACGGTTTGTGCTAGGTACTTGAAACTTGACACAATAAAGTAGTTTCACGTTCTATCTCAATGTTTTGTTTCCTCTTAATGTAGCCTTAACCAGTGACTGGCGAAAAACACTTTCATGGAAAGGGGTTGCCAAGCTTCCTAAAATTACGAATCTCCAGAAATCTCAGCAATATTTTTTCACCCAAACTGGATGATACTTTCAGGTAATGATCAGTACACTAAGGCGACTTGGTTCCCCAAATTTCGTTCTTCTATGTTGAAGCGTTCGTTTCCAGTAACACTTTGAATTTTTAGGTTTCACTCTGTTTTCTCCTATATTGATAGATGTATTTGGAACTCTAAATCCAACAGTGTTTGTGCTAGCTTCTTGAAACTTGACACAATAAAGTAGTTTCACGTTCTATCTCTACGTTTTGTTTCCTCTTGATGTAGCCCTAAGCAGTAACTGGCGAGAAACACTTTCATGGAAAGGGGTTGCCAAGCTTCCTAAAATTACGAATCTCCAGAAATCTCAGCAAATATTTTTTCACCCAAACTGAATGATACTTTCAGGTAATGATCAGTACACTAAGGCGACTTGGTTCCCCAAATTTCGTTCTTCTATGTTGAAGCGTTCGTTTCCAGTAACAGTTTGAATTTTTAGGTTTCACTCTGTTTTCTCCTATATTGATAGATGTATTTGGAACTCTAAATCCAACACGGTTTGTGCTAGCTTCCTGAAACTTGACACAATAAAGTAGTTTCACGTTCTATCTCTATGTTTTGTTTCCTCTTGATGTAGCCCTAAGCAGTGACTGGCGGGAAACACTTTCATGGAAAGGGGTTGCCAGGCTTCCCAAAATTACGAATCTCCAGAAATCTCAGCAAATATTTTTTCACCCAAACTGGATGATACTTTCAGGTAATGATCAGTACACTAAGGCGACTTGGTTCCCCAAATTTCGTTCTTCTATGTTGAAGCATTCGTTTCCAGTAACAGTTTGAATTTTTAGGTTTCACTCTGTTTTCTCCTATATTGATAGATGTATTTGGAACTCTAAATCCAACAGGGTTTGTGCTAGCTTCTTGAAACTTGACACAATAAAGTAGTTTCACGTTCTATCTCTACGTTTTGTTTCCTCTTGATGTAGCCCTAAGCAGTTACTGGCGGGAAACACTTTCATGGAAAGGGGTTACCAAGCTTCCTAAAATTACGAATCTCCAGAAATCTCAGCAAATATTTTTTCACCCAAACTGGATGATACTTTCAGGTAATGATCAGTACACTAAGGCGACTTGGTTCCCCAAATTTCGTTCTTCTATGTTGAAGCGTTCGTTTCCAGTAACACTTTGAATTTTTAGGTTTCACTCTGTTTTCTCCTATATTGATAGATGTATTTGGAACTCTAAATCCAACACGGTTTGTGCTGGATTCTTGAAACATGACACAATAAAGTAGTTTCACATTCTATCTCTATGTTTTGTTTCCTCTTGATGTAGCCCAATGCAGTGACTGGCGAGAAACACTTTCATGGAAAGGGGTTGCCAAGCTTCCCAAAATTACGAATCTCCAGAAATCTCAGCAAATATTTTTTCACCCAAACTGGATGATACTTTCAGGTAATGATCAGTACACTAAGGCGACTTGGTTCCCCAAATTTCGTTCTTCTATGTTGAAGCGTTCGTTTCCAGTAACAGTTTGAATTTTTAGGTTTCACTCTGTTTTCTCCTATATTGATAGATGTATTTGGAACTCTAAATCCAACACGGTTTGTGCTAGCTTCTTGAAACTTGACACAATAAAGTAGTTTCACGTTCTATCTCTATGTTTTGTTTCCTCTTGATGTAGCCCAATGCAGTGACTGGCGAGAAACACTTTCATGGAAAGGGGTTGCCAGGCTTCCCAAAATTACGAAACTCCAGAAATCTCAGCAAATATTTTTTCACCCAAACTGGATGATACTTTCAGGTAATGATCAGTACACTAAGGCGACTTGGTTCCCCAAATTTCGTTCTTCTATGTTGAAGTGTTCGTTTCCAGTAACAGTTTGAATTTTTAGGTTTCACTCTGTTTTCTCCTATATTGATAGATGTGTTTGGAACTCTAAATCCAACACGGTTTGTGCTAGGTTCTTGAAACTTGACACAATAAAGTAGTTTCACGTTCTATCTCTATGTTTTGTTTCCTCTTGATGTAGCCTTAAGCAGTGACTGGCGAGAAACACTTTCATGGAAAGGGGTTGCCAAGCTTCCTAAAATTACGAATCTCCAGAAATCTCAGCAAATATTTTTTCACCCAAACTGGATGATACTTTCAGGTAATGATCAGTACACTATGGCGACTTGGTTCCCCAAATTTCGTTCTTCTATGTTGAAGCGTTCGTTTCCAGTAACAGTTTGAATTTTTAGGTTTCACTCTGTTTTCTCCTATATTGATAGATGTATTTGGAACTCTAAATCCAACAGGGTTTGTGCTAGCTTCTTGAAACTTGACACAATAAAGTAGTTTCACGTTCTATCTCTACGTTTTGTTTCCTCTTGATGTAGCCCTAAGCAGTAACTGGCGAGAAACACTTTCATGGAAAGGGGTTGCCAAGCTTCCTAAAATTACGAATCTCCAGAAATCTCAGCAAATATTTTTTCACCCAAACTGAATGATACTTTCAGGTAATGATCAGTACACTAAGGCGACTTGGTTCCCCAAATTTCGTTCTTCTATGTTGAAGCGTTCGTTTGCAGTAACACTTTGAATTTTTAGGTTTCACTCTGTTTTCTCCTATATTGATAGATGTATTTGGAACTCTAAATCCAACACGGTTTGTGCTAGCTTCTTGAAACTTGACACAATAAAGTAGTTTCACGTTCTATCTCTATGTTTTGTTTCCTCTTGATGTAGCCCTAAGCAGTGACTGGCGGGAAACACTTTCATGGAAAGGGGTTGCCAGGCTTCCCAAAATTACGAATCTCCAGAAATCTCAGCAAATATTTTTTCACCCAAACTGGATGATACTTTCAGGTAATGATCAGTACACTAAGGCGACTTGGTTCCCCAAATTTCGTTCTTCTATGTTGAAGCGTTCGTTTCCAGTAACAGTTTGAATTTTTAGGTTTCACTCTGTTTTCTCCTATATTGATAGATGTATTTGGAACTCTAAATCCAACAGGGTTTGTGCTAGCTTCTTGAAACTTGACACAATAAAGTAGTTTCACGTTCTATCTCTACGTTTTGTTTCCTCTTGATGTAGCCCTAAGCAGTTACTGGCGGGAAACACTTTCATGGAAAGGGGTTGCCAAGCTTCCTAAAATTACGAATCTCCAGAAATCTCAGCAAATATTTTTTCACCCAAACTGGATGATACTTTCAGGTAATGATCAGTACACTAAGGCGATTTGGTTCCCCAAATTTCGTTCTTCTATGTTGAAGCATTCGTTTCCAGTAACACTTTGAATTTTTAGGTTTCACTCTGTTTTCTCCTATATTGATAGATGTATTTGGAACTCTAAATCCAACACGGTTTGTGCTGGCTTCTTGAAACATGACACAATAAAGTAGTTTCACATTCTATCTCTATGTTTTGTTTCCTCTTGATGTAGCCCAATGCAGTGACTGGCGAGAAACACTTTCATGGAAAGGGGTTGCCAAGCTTCCCAAAATTACGAATCTCCAGAAATCTCAGCAAATATTTTTTCACCCAAACTGGATGATACTTTCAGGTAATGATCAGTACACTAAGGCGACTTGGTTCCCCAAATTTCGTTCTTCTATGTTGAAGCGTTCGTTTCCAGTAACAGTTTGAATTTTTAGGTTTCACTCTGTTTTCTCCTATATTGATAGATGTATTTGGAACACTAAATCCAACACGGTTTGTGCTAGCTTCTTGAAACATGACACAGTAAAGTAGTTTCACGTTCTATCTCTATGTTTTGTTTCCTCTTGATGTAGCCCAATGCAGTGACTGGCGAGAAACACTTTCATGGAAAGGGGTTGCCAGGCTTCCCAAAATTATGAATCTCCAGAAATCTCAGCAAATATTTTTTTAACCCAAACTGGATGATACTTTTAGGTAATGATCAGTACACTAAGGCGACTTGGTTCCCCAAATTTCGTTCTTCTATGTTGAAGCGTTCGTTTCCAGTAACAGTTTGAATTTTTAGGTTTCACTCTGTTTTCTCCTATATTGATAGATGTGTTTGGAACTCTAAATCCAACACGGTTTGTGCTAGGTTCTTGAAACTTGACACAATAAAGTAGTTTCACGTTCTATCTCTATGTTTTGTTTCCTCTTGATGTAGCCTTAAGCAGTGACTGGCGAGAAACACTTTCATGGAAAGGGGTTGCCAAGCTTCCTAAAATTACGAATCTCCAGAAATCCCAGCAAATATTTTTTCACCCAAACTCGATGATACTTTCAGGTAATGATCAGTACACTAAGGCGACTTGGTTCCCCAAATTTCGTTCTTCTATGTTGAAGCATTCGTTTCCAGTAACACTTTGAATTTTTAGTTTTCACTCTGTTTTCTCCTATATTGATAGATGTATTTGGAACTCTAAATCCAACAGTGTTTGTGCTAGCTTCTTGAAACTTGACACAATAAAGTAGTTTCACGTTCTATCTCTACGTTTTGTTTCCTCTTGATGTAGCCCTAAGCAGTAACTGGCGAGAAACACTTTCATGGAAAGGGGTTGCCAAGCTTCCTAAAATTACGAATCTCCAGAAATCTCAGCAAATATTTTTTCACCCAAACTGGATGATACTTTCAGGTAATGATCAGTACACTAAGGCGATTTGTTTCCCCAAATTTCGTTCTTCTATGTTGAAGCGTTCGTTTCCAGTAACACTTTGAATTTTTAGGTTTCACTCTGTTTTCTCCTATATTGATAGATGTATTTGGAACTCTAAATCCAACACGGTTTGTGCTGGCTTCTTGAAACATGACACAATAAAGTAGTTTCACATTCTATCTCTATGTTTTGTTTCCTCTTGATGTAGCCCAATGCAGTGACTGGCGAGAAACACTTTCATGGAAAGGGGTTGCCAAGCTTCCCAAAAGTACGAATCTCCAGAAATCTCAGCAAATATTTTTTCACCCAAACTGGATGATACTTTCAGGTAATGATCAGTACACTAAGGCGACTTGGTTCCCCAAATTTCGTTCTTCTATGTTGAAGCGTTCGTTTCCAGTAACAGTTTGAATTTTTAGGTTTCACTCTGTTTTCTCCTATATTGATAGATGTATTTGGAACTCTAAATCCAACACGGTTTGTGCTAGCTTCTTGAAACATGACACAATAAAGTAGTTTCACGTTCTATCTCTATGTTTTGTTTCCTCTTGATGTAGCCCAATGCAGTGACTGGCGAGAAACACTTTCATGGAAAGGGGATGCCAAGCTTCCCAAAATTACGAATCTCCAGAAATCTCAGCAAATATTTTTTCACCCAAACTGGATGATACTTTCAGGTAATGATCAGTACACTAAGGCGACTTGGTTCCCCAAATTTCGTTCTTCTATGTTGAAGCGTTCGTTTCCAGTAACAGTTTGAATTTTTAGGTTTCACTCTGTTTTCTCCTATATTGATAGATGTATTTGGAACTCTAAATCCAACACGGTTTGTGCTAGGTTCTTGAAACTTGACACAATAAAGTAGTTTCACGTTCTATCTCTATGTTTTGTTTCCTCTTGATGTAGCCTTAAGCAGTGACTGGCGAGAAACACTTTCATGGAAAGGGGTTGCCAAGCTTCCTAAAATTACGAATCTCCAGAAATCTCAGCAAATATTTTTTCACCCAAACTGGATGATACTTTCAGGTAATGATCAGTACACTAAGGCGACTTGGTTCCCCAAATTTCGTTCTTCTATGTTGAAGCGTTCGTTTCCAGTAACACTTTGAATTTTTAGGTTTCACTCTGTTTTCTCCTATATTGATAGATGTATTTGGAACTCTAAATCCAACAGGGTTTGTGCTAGCTTCTTGAAACTTGACACAATAAAGTATTTTCACGTTCTATCTCTACGTTTTGTTTCCTCTTGATGTAGCCCTAAGCAGTAACTGGCGAGAAACACTTTCATGGAAAGGGGTTGCCAAGCTTCCTAAAATTACGAATCTCCAGAAATCTCAGCAAATATTTTTTCACCCAAACTGAATGATACTTTCAGGTAATGATCAGTACACTAAGGCGACTTGGTTCCCCAAATTTCGTTCTTCTATGTTGAAGCGTTCGTTTCCAGTAACAGTTTGAATTTTTAGGTTTCACTCTGTTTTCTCCTATATTGATAGATGTATTTGGAACTCTAAATCCAACACGGTTTGTGCTAGCTTCTTGAAACATGACACAATAAAGTAGTTTCACGTTCTATCTCTATGTTTTGTTTCCTCTTGATGTAGCCCAATGCAGTGACTGGCGAGAAACACTTTCATGGAAAGGGGTTGCCAGGCTTCCCAAAATTAGGAATCTCCAGAAATCTCAGCAAATATTTTTTCACCCAAACTGGATGATACTTTCAGGTAATGATCAGTACACTAAGGCGACTTGGTTCCCCAAATTTCGTTCTTCTATGTTGAAGCGTTCGTTTCCAGTAACAGTTTGAATTTTTAGGTTTCACTCTGTTTTCTCCTATATTGATAGATGTATTTGGAACTCTAAATCCAACAGGGTTTGTGCTAGCTTCTTGAAACTTGACACAATAAAGTAGTTTCACGTTCTATCTCTACGTTTTGTTTCCTCTTGATGTAGCCCTAAGCAGTTACTGGCGGGAAACACTTTCATGGAAAGGGGTTGCCAAGCTTCCTAAAATTACGAATCTCCAGAAATCTCAGCAAATATTTTTTCACCCAAACTGGATGATACTTTCAGGTAATGATCAGTACACTAAGGCGACTTGGTTCCCCAAATTTCGTTCTTCTATGTTGAAGCGTTCGTTTCCAGTAACAGTTTGAATTTTTAGGTTTCACTCTGTTTTCTCCTATATTGATAGATGTATTTGGAACTCTAAATCCAACAGGGTTTGTGCTAGCTTCTTGAAACTTGACACAATAAAGTAGTTTCACGTTCTATCTCTACGTTTTGTTTCCTCTTGATGTAGCCCTAAGCAGTAACTGGCGAGAAACACTTTCATGGAAAGGGGTTGCCAAGCTTCCTAAAATTACGAATCTCCAGAAATCTCAGCAAATATTTTTTCACCCAAACTGAATGATACTTTCAGGTAATGATCAGTACACTAAGGCGACTTGGTTCCCCAAATTTCGTTCTTCTATGTTGAAGCGTTCGTTTGCAGTAACACTTTGAATTTTTAGGTTTCACTCTGTTTTCTCCTATATTGATAGATGTATTTGGAACTCTAAATCCAACACGGTTTGTGCTAGCTTCTTGAAACTTGACACAATAAAGTAGTTTCACGTTCTATCTCTATGTTTTGTTTCCTCTTGATGTAGCCCTAAGCAGTGACTGGCAAGAAACACTTTCATGGAAAGGGGTTGCCAGGCTTCCCAAAATTACGAATCTCCAGAAATCTCAGCAAATATTTTTTCACCCAAACTGGATGATACTTTCAGGTAATGATCAGTACACTAAGGCGACTTGGTTCCCCAAATTTCGTTCTTCTATGTTGAAGCGTTCGTTTCCAGTAACAGTTTGAATTTTTAGGTTTCACTCTGTTTTCTCCTATATTGATAGATGTATTTGGAACTCTAAATCCAACACGGTTTGTGCTAGCTTCTTGAAACATGACACAATAAAGTAGTTTCACGTTCTATCTCTATGTTTGTTTCCTCTTGATGTAGCCCAATGCAGTGACTGGCGAGAAACACTTTCATGGAAAGGGGTTGCCAGGCTTCCCAAAATTACGAATCTCCAGAAATCTCAGCAAATATTTTTTTAACCCAAACTGGATGATACTTTCAGGTAATGATCAGTACACTAAGGCGACTTGGTTCCCCAAATTTCGTTCTTCTATGTTGAAGCGTTCGTTTCCAGTAACAGTTTGAATTTTTAGGTTTCACTCTGTTTTCTCCTATATTGATAGATGTGTTTGGAACTCTAAATCCAACACGGTTTGTGCTAGGTTCTTGAAACTTGACACAATAAAGTAGTTTCACGTTCTATCTCTATGTTTTGTTTCCTCTTGATGTAGCCTTAAGCAGTGACTGGCGAGAAACACTTTCATGGAAAGGGGTTGCCAAGCTTCCTAAAATTACGAATCTCCAGAAATCTCAGCAAATATTTTTTCACCCAAACTGGATGATACTTTCAGGTAATGATCAGTACACTAAGGCGACTTGTTTCCCCAAATTTCGTTCTTCTATGTTGAAGCGTTCGTTTCCAGTAACACTTTGAATTTTTAGGTTTCACTCTGTTTTCTCCTATATTGATAGATGTATTTGGAACTCTAAATCCAACAGGGTTTGTGCTAGCTTCTTGAAACTTGACACAATAAAGTAGTTTCACGTTCTATCTCTACGTTTTGTTTCCTCTTGATGTAGCCCTAAGCAGTAACTGGCGAGAAACACTTTCATGGAAAGGGGTTGCCAAGCTTCCTAAAATTACGAATCTCCAGAAATCTCAGCAAATATTTTTTCACCCAAACTGAATGATACTTTCAGGTAATGATCAGTACACTAAGGCGACTTGGTTCCCCAAATTTCGTTCTTCTATGTTGAAGCGTTCGTTTGCAGTAACACTTTGAATTTTTAGGTTTCACTCTGTTTTCTCCTATATTGATAGATGTATTTGGAACTCTAAATCCAACACGGTTTGTGCTAGCTTCTTGAAACTTGACACAATAAAGTAGTTTCACGTTCTATCTCTATGTTTTGTTTCCTCTTGATGTAGCCCTAAGCAGTGACTGGCGAGAAACACTTTCATGGAAAGGGGTTGCCAGGCTTCCCAAAATTACGAATCTCCAGAAATCTCAGCAAATATTTTTTCACCCAAACTGGATGATACTTTCAGGTAATGATCAGTACACTAAGGCGACTTGGTTCCCCAAATTTCGTTCTTCTATGTTGAAGCGTTCGTTTCCAGTAACAGTTTGAATTTTTAGGTTTCACTCTGTTTTCTCCTATATTGATAGATGTATTTGGAACTCTAAATCCAACACGGTTTGTGCTAGCTTCTTGAAACATGACACAATAAAGTAGTTTCACGTTCTATCTCTATGTTTTGTTTCCTCTTGATGTAGCCCAATGCAGTGACTGGCGAGAAACACTTTCATGGAAAGGGGTTGCCAGGCTTCCCAAAATTAGGAATCTCCAGAAATCTCAGCAAATATTTTTTCACCCAAACTGGATGATACTTTCAGGTAATGATCAGTACACTAAGGCGACTTGGTTCCCCAAATTTCGTTCTTCTATGTTGAAGCGTTCGTTTCCAGTAACAGTTTGAATTTTTAGGTTTCACTCTGTTTTCTCCTATATTGATAGATGTATTTGGAACTCTAAATCCAACAGGGTTTGTGCTAGCTTCTTGAAACTTGACACAATAAAGTAGTTTCACGTTCTATCTCTATGTTTTGTTTCCTCTTGATGTAGCCCTAAGCAGTTACTGGCGGGAAACACTTTCATGGAAAGGGGTTGCCAAGCTTCCTAAAATTACGAATCTCCAGAAATCTCAGCAAATATTTTTTCACCCAAACTGGATGATACTTTCAGGTAATGATCAGTACACTAAGGCGACTTGGTTCCCCAAATTTCGTTCTTCTATGTTGAAGCGTTCGTTTCCAGTAACAGTTTGAATTTTTAGGTTTCACTCTGTTTTCTCCTATATTGATAGATGTATTTGGAACTCTAAATCCAACACGGTTTGTGCTGGCTTCTTGAAACATGACACAATAAAGTAGTTTCACATTCTATCTCTATGTTTTGTTTCCTCTTGATGTAGCCCAATGCAGTGACTGGCGAGAAACACTTTCATGGAAAGGGGTTGCCAAGCTTCCCAAAATTACGAATCTCCAGAAATCTCAGCAAATATTTTTTCACCCAAACTGGATGATACTTTCAGGTAATGATCAGTACACTAAGGCGACTTGGTTCCCCAAATTTCGTTCTTCTATGTTGAAGCATTCGTTTCCAGTAACAGTTTGAATTTTTAGGTTTCACTCTGTTTTCTCCTATATTGATAGATGTATTTGGAACTCTAAATCCAACACGGTTTGTGCTAGCTTCTTGAAACATGACACAATAAAGTAGTTTCACGTTCTATCTCTATG
Organism: Spermophilus citellus; assembly: GCF_964194105.1. NCBI lineage: Eukaryota > Metazoa > Chordata > Mammalia > Rodentia > Sciuridae > Spermophilus > Spermophilus citellus. The sequence continues at coordinate 9,438,178 of NC_138192.1, read as the reverse complement.
TTTTGTTTCCTCTTGATGTAGCCCAATGCAGTGACTGGCGAGAAACACTTTCATGGAAAGGGGATGCCAGGCTTCCCAAAATTACGAATCTCCAGAAATCTCAGCAAATATTTTTTCACCCAAACTGGATGATACTTTCAGGTAATGATCAGTACACTAAGGCAACTTGGTTCCCCAAATTTCGTTCTTCTATGTTGAAGCGTTCGTTTCCAGTAACAGTTTGAATTTTTAGGTTTCACTCTGTTTTCTCCTATATTGATAGATGTGTTTGGAACTCTAAATCCAACATGGTTTGTGCTAGGTTCTTGAAACTTGACACAATAAAGTAGTTTCACGTTCTATCTCTATGTTTTGTTTCCTCTTGATGTAGCCTTAAGCAGTGACTGGCGAGAAACACTTTCATGGAAAGGGGTTGCCAAGCTTCCTAAAATTACGAATCTCCAGAAATCTCAGCAAATATTTTTTCACCCAAACTGGATGATACTTTCAGGTAATGATCAGTACACTAAGGCGACTTGGTTCCCCAAATTTCGTTCTTCTATGTTGAAGCGTTCGTTTCCAGTAACACTTTGAATTTTTAGGTTTCACTCTGTTTTCTCCTATATTGATAGATGTATTTGGAACTCTAAATCCAACAGGGTTTGTGCTAGCTTCTTGAAACTTGACACAATAAAGTAGTTTCACGTTCTATCTCTACGTTTTGTTTCCTCTTGATGTAGCCCTAAGCAGTAACTGGCGAGAAACACTTTCATGGAAAGGGGTTGCCAAGCTTCCTAAAATTACGAATCTCCAGAAATCTCAGCAAATATTTTTTCACCCAAACTGAATGATACTTTCAGGTAATGATCAGTACACTAAGGCGACTTGGTTCCCCAAATTTCGTTCTTCTATGTTGAAGCGTTCGTTTGCAGTAACACTTTGAATTTTTAGGTTTCACTCTGTTTTCTCCTATATTGATAGATGTATTTGGAACTCTAAATCCAACACGGTTTGTGCTAGCTTCTTGAAACTTGACACAATAAAGTAGTTTCACGTTCTATCTCTATGTTTTGTTTCCTCTTGATGTAGCCCTAAGCAGTGACTGGCGAGAAACACTTTCATGGAAAGGGGTTGCCAGGCTTCCCAAAATTACGAATCTCCAGAAATCTCAGCAAATATTTTTTCACCCAAACTGGATGATACTTTCAGGTAATGATCAGTACACTAAGGCGACTTGGTTCCCCAAATTTCGTTCTTCTATGTTGAAGCGTTCGTTTCCAGTAACAGTTTGAATTTTTAGGTTTCACTCTGTTTTCTCCTATATTGATAGATGTATTTGGAACTCTAAATCCAACACGGTTTGTGCTAGCTTCTTGAAACATGACACAATAAAGTAGTTTCACGTTCTATCTCTATGTTTTGTTTCCTCTTGATGTAGCCCAATGCAGTGACTGGCGAGAAACACTTTCATGGAAAGGGGTTGCCAGGCTTCCCAAAATTAGGAATCTCCAGAAATCTCAGCAAATATTTTTTCACCCAAACTGGATGATACTTTCAGGTAATGATCAGTACACTAAGGCGACTTGGTTCCCCAAATTTCGTTCTTCTATGTTGAAGCGTTCGTTTCCAGTAACAGTTTGAATTTTTAGGTTTCACTCTGTTTTCTCCTATATTGATAGATGTATTTGGAACTCTAAATCCAACAGGGTTTGTGCTAGCTTCTTGAAACTTGACACAATAAAGTAGTTTCACGTTCTATCTCTATGTTTTGTTTCCTCTTGATGTAGCCCTAAGCAGTTACTGGCGGGAAACACTTTCATGGAAAGGGGTTGCCAAGCTTCCTAAAATTACGAATCTCCAGAAATCTCAGCAAATATTTTTTCACCCAAACTGGATGATACTTTCAGGTAATGATCAGTACACTAAGGCGACTTGGTTCCCCAAATTTCGTTCTTCTATGTTGAAGCGTTCGTTTCCAGTAACACTTTGAATTTTTAGGTTTCACTCTGTTTTCTCCTATATTGATAGATGTATTTGGAACTCTAAATCCAACAGGGTTTGTGCTAGCTTCTTGAAACTTGACACAATAAAGTAGTTTCACGTTCTATCTCTACGTTTTGTTTCCTCTTGATGTAGCCCTAAGCAGTAACTGGCGAGAAACACTTTCATGGAAAGGGGTTGCCAAGCTTCCTAAAATTACGAATCTCCAGAAATCTCAGCAAATATTTTTTCACCCAAACTGAATGATACTTTCAGGTAATGATCAGTACACTAAGGCGACTTGGTTCCCCAAATTTCGTTCTTCTATGTTGAAGCGTTCGTTTGCAGTAACACTTTGAATTTTTAGGTTTCACTCTGTTTTCTCCTATATTGATAGATGTATTTGGAACTCTAAATCCAACACGGTTTGTGCTAGCTTCTTGAAACTTGACACAATAAAGTAGTTTCACGTTCTATCTCTATGTTTTGTTTCCTCTTGATGTAGCCCTAAGCAGTGACTGGCGAGAAACACTTTCATGGAAAGGGGTTGCCAGGCTTCCCAAAATTACGAATCTCCAGAAATCTCAGCAAATATTTTTTCACCCAAACTGGATGATACTTTCAGGTAATGATCAGTACACTAAGGCGACTTGGTTCCCCAAATTTCGTTCTTCTATGTTGAAGCGTTCGTTTCCAGTAACAGTTTGAATTTTTAGGTTTCACTCTGTTTTCTCCTATATTGATAGATGTATTTGGAACTCTAAATCCAACACGGTTTGTGCTAGCTTCTTGAAACATGACACAATAAAGTAGTTTCACGTTCTATCTCTATGTTTTGTTTCCTCTTGATGTAGCCCAATGCAGTGACTGGCGAGAAACACTTTCATGGAAAGGGGTTGCCAGGCTTCCCAAAATTACGAATCTCCAGAAATCTCAGCAAATATTTTTTCACCCAAACTGGATGATACTTTCAGGTAATGATCAGTACACTAAGGCGACTTGGTTCCCCAAATTTCGTTCTTCTATGTTGAAGCGTTCGTTTCCAGTAACAGTTTGAATTTTTAGGTTTCACTCTGTTTTCTCCTATATTGATAGATGTATTTGGAACTCTAAATCCAACAGGGTTTGTGCTAGCTTCTTGAAACTTGACACAATAAAGTAGTTTCACGTTCTATCTCTATGTTTTGTTTCCTCTTGATGTAGCCCTAAGCAGTTACTGGCGGGAAACACTTTCATGGAAAGGGGTTGCCAAGCTTCCTAAAATTACGAATCTCCAGAAATCTCAGCAAATATTTTTTCACCCAAACTGGATGATACTTTCAGGTAATGATCAGTACACTAAGGCGACTTGGTTCCCCAAATTTCGTTCTTCTATGTTGAAGCGTTCGTTTCCAGTAACAGTTTGAATTTTTAGGTTTCACTCTGTTTTCTCCTATATTGATAGATGTATTTGGAACTCTAAATCCAACACGGTTTGTGCTGGCTTCTTGAAACATGACACAATAAAGTAGTTTCACATTCTATCTCTATGTTTTGTTTCCTCTTGATGTAGCCCAATGCAGTGACTGGCGAGAAACACTTTCATGGAAAGGGGTTGCCAAGCTTCCCAAAATTACGAATCTCCAGAAATCTCAGCAAATATTTTTTCACCCAAACTGGATGATACTTTCACGTAATGATCAGTACACTAAGGCGACTTGGTTCCCCAAATTTCGTTCTTCTATGTTGAAGCGTTCGTTTCCAGTAACAGTTTGAATTTTTAGGTTTCACTCTGTTTTCTCCTATATTGATAGATGTATTTGGAACTCTAAATCCAACACGGTTTGTGCTAGCTTCTTGAAACATGACACAATAAAGTAGTTTCACGTTCTATCTCTATGTTTTGTTTCCTCTTGATGTAGCCCAATGCAGTGACTGGCGAGAAACACTTTCATGGAAAGGGGATGCTAGGCTTCCCAAAATTACGAATCTCCAGAAATCTCAGGAAATATTTTTTCACCCAAACTGGATGATACTTTCAGGTAATGATCAGTACACTAAGGCGACTTGGTTCCCCAAATTTCGTTCTTCTATGTTGAAGCGTTCGTTTCCAGTAACAGTTTGAATTTTTAGGTTTCACTCTGTTTTCTCCTATATTGATAGATGTGTTTGGAACTCTAAATCCAACACGGTTTGTGCTAGGTTCTTGAAACTTGACACAATAAAGTAGTTTCACATTCTATCTCTATGTTTTGTTTCCTCTTGATGTAGCCTTAAGCAGTGACTGGCGAGAAACACTTTCATGGAAAGGGGTTGCCAAGCTTCCTAAAATTACGAATCTCCAGAAATCTCAGCAAATATTTTTTCACCCAAACTGGATGATACTTTCAGGTAATGATCAGTACACTAAGGCGACTTGGTTCCCCAAATTTCGTTCTTCTATGTTGAAGCGTTCGTTTCCAGTAACACTTTGAATTTTTAGGTTTCACTCTGTTTTCTCCTATATTGATAGATGTATTTGGAACTCTAAATCCAACAGTGTTTGTGCTAGCTTCTTGAAACTTGACACAATAAAGTAGTTTCACGTTCTATCTCTACGTTTTGTTTCCTCTTGATGTAGCCCTAAGCAGTAACTGGCGAGAAACACTTTCATGGAAAGGGGTTGCCAAGCTTCCTAAAATTACGAATCTCCAGAAATCTCAGCAAATATTTTTTCACCCAAACTGAATGATACTTTCAGGTAATGATCAGTACACTAAGGCGACTTGGTTCCCCAAATTTCGTTCTTCTATGTTGAAGCGTTCGTTTGCAGTAACACTTTGAATTTTTAGGTTTCACTCTGTTTTCTCCTATATTGATAGATGTATTTGGAACTCTAAATCCAACACGGTTTGTGCTAGCTTCTTGAAACTTGACACAATAAAGTAGTTTCACGTTCTATCTCTATGTTTTGTTTCCTCTTGATGTAGCCCTAAGCAGTGACTGGCAAGAAACACTTTCATGGAAAGGGGTTGCCAGGCTTCCCAAAATTACGAATCTCCAGAAATCTCAGCAAATATTTTTTCACCCAAACTGGATGATACTTTCAGGTAATGATCAGTACACTAAGGCGACTTGGTTCCCCAAATTTCGTTCTTCTATGTTGAAGCGTTCGTTTCCAGTAACAGTTTGAATTTTTAGGTTTCACTCTGTTTTCTCCTATATTGATAGATGTATTTGGAACTCTAAATCCAACACGGTTTGTGCTAGCTTCTTGAAACATGACACAATAAAGTAGTTTCACGTTCTATCTCTATGTTTGTTTCCTCTTGATGTAGCCCAATGCAGTGACTGGCGAGAAACACTTTCATGGAAAGGGGTTGCCAGGCTTCCCAAAATTACGAATCTCCAGAAATCTCAGCAAATATTTTTTTAACCCAAACTGGATGATACTTTCAGGTAATGATCAGTACACTAAGGCGACTTGGTTCCCCAAATTTCGTTCTTCTATGTTGAAGCGTTCGTTTCCAGTAACACTTTGAATTTTTAGGTTTCACTCTGTTTTCTCCTATATTGATAGATGTGTTTGGAACTCTAAATCCAACACGGTTTGTGCTAGGTTCTTGAAACTTGACACAATAAAGTAGTTTCTCGTTCTATCTCTATGTTTTGTTTCCTCTTGATGTAGCCTTAAGCAGTGACTGGCGAGAAACACTTTCATGGAAAGGGGTTGCCAAGCTTCCTAAAATTACGAATCTCCAGAAATCTCAGCAAATATTTTTTCACCCAAACTGGATGATACTTTCAGGTAATGATCAGTACACTAAGGCGACTTGGTTCCCCAAATTTCGTTCTTCTATGTTGAAGCATTCGTTTCCAGTAACACTTTGAATTTTTAGTTTTCACTCTGTTTTCTCCTATATTGATAGATGTATTTGGAACTCTAAATCCAACAGTGTTTGTGCTAGCTTCTTGAAACTTGACACAATAAAGTAGTTTCACGTTCTATCTCTACGTTTTGTTTCCTCTTGATGTAGCCCTAAGCAGTAACTGGCGAGAAACACTTTCATGGAAAGGGGTTGCCAAGCTTCCTAAAATTACGAATCTCCAGAAATCTCAGCAAATATTTTTTCACCCAAACTGAATGATACTTTCAGGTAATGATCAGTACACTAAGGCGACTTGGTTCCCCAAATTTCGTTCTTCTATGTTGAAGCGTTCGTTTGCAGTAACACTTTGAATTTTTAGGTTTCACTCTGTTTTCTCCTATATTGATAGATGTATTTGGAACTCTAAATCCAACAGGGTTTGTGCTAGCTTCTTGAAACTTGACACAATAAAGTAGTTTCACGTTCTATCTCTACGTTTTGGTTCCTCTTGATGTAGCCCTAAGCAGTTACTGGCGGGAAACACTTTCATGGAAAGGGGTTGCCAAGCTTCCTAAAATTACGAATCTCCAGAAATCTCAGCAAATATTTTTTCACCCAAACTGGATGATACTTTCAGGTAATGATCAGTACACTAAGGCGATTTGGTTCCCCAAATTTCGTTCTTCTATGTTGAAGCGTTCGTTTCCAGTAACACTTTGAATTTTTAGGTTTCACTCTGTTTTCTCCTATATTGATAGATGTATTTGGAACTCTAAATCCAACACGGTTTGTGCTGGCTTCTTGAAACATGACACAATAAAGTAGTTTCACATTCTATCTCTATGTTTTGTTTCCTCTTGATGTAGCCCAATGCAGTGACTGGCGAGAAACACTTTCATGGAAAGGGGTTGCCAAGCTTCCCAAAATTACGAATCTCCAGAAATCTCAGCAAATATTTTTTCACCCAAACTGGATGATACTTTCAGGTAATGATCAGTACACTAAGGCGACTTGGTTCCCCAAATTTCGTTCTTCTATGTTGAAGCGTTCGTTTCCAGTAACAGTTTGAATTTTTAGGTTTCACTCTGTTTTCTCCTATATTGATAGATGTATTTGGAACTCTAAATCCAACACGGTTTGTGCTAGCTTCTTGAAACATGACACAATAAAGTAGTTTCACGTTCTATCTCTATGTTTTGTTTCCTCTTGATGTAGCCCAATGCAGTGACTGGCGAGAAACACTTTCATGGAAAGGGGATGCCAGGCTTCCCAAAATTAGGAATCTCCAGAAATCTCAGCAAATATTTTTTCACCCAAACTGGATGATACTTTCAGGTAATGATCAGTACACTAAGGCGACTTGGTTCCCCAAATTTCGTTCTTCTATGTTGAAGCGTTCGTTTCCAGTAACAGTTTGAATTTTTAGGTTTCACTCTGTTTTCTCCTATATTGATAGATGTGTTTGGAACTCTAAATCCAACACGGTTTGTGCTAGGTTCTTGAAACTTAACACAATAAAGTAGTTTCACGTTCTATCTCTATGTTTTGTTTCCTCTTGATGTAGCCTTAAGCAGTGACTGGCGAGAAACACTTTCATGGAAAGGGGTTGCCAAGCTTCCTAAAATTACGAATCTCCAGAAATCTCAGCAAATATTTTTTCACCCAAACTGGATGATACTTTCAGGTAATGATCAGTACACTAAGGCGACTTGGTTCCCCAAATTTCGTTCTTCTATGTTGAAGCGTTCGTTTCCAGTAACACTTTGAATTTTTAGGTTTCACTCTGTTTTCTCCTATATTGATAGATGTATTTGGAACTCTAAATCCAACAGGGTTTGTGCTAGCTTCTTGAAACTTGACACAATAAAGTAGTTTCACGTTCTATCTCTACGTTTTGTTTCCTCTTGATGTAGCCCTAAGCAGTAACTGGCGAGAAACACTTTCATGGAAAGGGGTTGCCAAGCTTCCTAAAATTACGAATCTCCAGAAATCTCAGCAAATATTTTTTCACCCAAACTGAATGATACTTTTAGGTAATGATCAGTACACTAAGGCGACTTGGTTCCCCAAATTTCGTTCTTCTATGTTGAAGCGTTCGTTTGCAGTAACACTTTGAATTTTTAGGTTTCACTCTGTTTTCTCCTATATTGATAGATGTATTTGGAACTCTAAATCCAACACGGTTTGTGCTAGCTTCTTGAAACTTGACACAATAAAGTAGTTTCACGTTCTATCTCTATGTTTTGTTTCCTCTTGATGTAGCCCTAAGCAGTGACTGGCGAGAAACACTTTCATGGAAAGGGGTTGCCAGGCTTCCCAAAATTACGAATCTCCAGAAATCTCAGCAAATATTTTTTCACCCAAACTGGATGATACTTTCAGGTAATGATCAGTACACTAAGGCGACTTGGTTCCCCAAATTTCGTTCTTCTATGTTGAAGCGTTCGTTTCCAGTAACAGTTTGAATTTTTAGGTTTCACTCTGTTTTCTCCTATATTGATAGATGTATTTGGAACTCTAAATCCAACACGGTTTGTGCTAGCTTCTTGAAACATGACACAATAAAGTAGTTTCACGTTCTATCTCTATGTTTTGTTTCCTCTTGATGTAGCCCAATGCAGTGACTGGCGAGAAACACTTTCATGGAAAGGGGATGCCAGGCTTCCCAAAATTACGAATCTCCAGAAATCTCAGCAAATATTTTTTCACCCAAACTGGATGATACTTTCAGGTAATGATCAGTACACTAAGGCGACTTGGTTCCCCAAATTTCGTTCTTCTATGTTGAAGCGTTCGTTTCCAGTAACAGTTTGAATTTTTAGGTTTCACTCTGTTTTCTCCTATATTGATAGATGTATTTGGAACTCTAAATCCAACAGGGTTTGTGCTAGCTTCTTGAAACTTGACACAATAAAGTAGTTTCACGTTCTATCTCTACGTTTTGTTTCCTCTTGATGTAGCCCTAAGCAGTTACTGGCGGGAAACACTTTCATGGAAAGGGGTTGCCAAGCTTCCTAAAATTACGAATCTCCAGAAATCTCAGCAAATATTTTTTCACCCAAACTGGATGATACTTTCAGGTAATGATCAGTACACTAAGGCGACTTGGTTCCCCAAATTTCGTTCTTCTATGTTGAAGCGTTCGTTTCCAGTAACAGTTTGAATTTTTAGGTTTCACTCTGTTTTCTCCTATATTGATAGATGTATTTGGAACTCTAAATCCAACACGGTTTGTGCTGGCTTCTTGAAACATGACACAATAAAGTAGTTTCACGTTCTATCTCTATGTTTTGTTTCCTCTTGATGTAGCCCAATGCAGTGACTGGCGAGAAACACTTTCATGGAAAGGGGTTGCCAGGCTTCCCAAAATTACGAATCTCCAGAAATCTCAGCAAATATTTTTTCACCCAAACTGGATGATACTTTCAGGTAATGATCAGTACACTAAGGCGACTTGGTTCCCCAAATTTCGTTCTTCTATGTTGAAGCGTTCGTTTCCAGTAACAGTTTGAATTTTTAGGTTTCACTCTGTTTTCTCCTATATTGATAGATGTATTTGGAACTCTAAATCCAACACGGTTTGTGCTAGCTTCTTGAAACATGACACAATAAAGTAGTTTCACGTTCTATCTCTATGTTTTGTTTCCTCTTGATGTAGCCCAATGCAGTGACTGGCGAGAAACACTTTCATGGAAAGGGGATGCCAGGCTTCCCAAAATTAGGAATCTCCAGAAATCTCAGCAAATATTTTTTCACCCAAACTGGATGATACTTTCAGGTAATGATCAGTACACTAAGGCGACTTGGTTCCCCAAATTTCGTTCTTCTATGTTGAAGCGTTCGTTTCCAGTAACAGTTTGAATTTTTAGGTTTCACTCTGTTTTCTCCTATATTGATAGATGTGTTTGGAACTCTAAATCCAACACGGTTTGTGCTAGGTTCTTGAAACTTAACACAATAAAGTAGTTTCACGTTCTATCTCTATGTTTTGTTTCCTCTTGATGTAGCCTTAAGCAGTGACTGGCGAGAAACACTTTCATGGAAAGGGGTTGCCAAGCTTCCTAAAATTACGAATCTCCAGAAATCTCAGCAAATATTTTTTCACCCAAACTGGATGATACTTTCAGGTAATGATCAGTACACTAAGGCGACTTGGTTCCCCAAATTTCGTTCTTCTATGTTGAAGCGTTCGTTTCCAGTAACACTTTGAATTTTTAGGTTTCACTCTGTTTTCTCCTATATTGATAGATGTATTTGGAACTCTAAATCCAACAGGGTTTGTGCTAGCTTCTTGAAACTTGACACAATAAAGTAGTTTCACGTTCTATCTCTACGTTTTGTTTCCTCTTGATGTAGCCCTAAGCAGTAACTGGCGAGAAACACTTTCATGGAAAGGGGTTGCCAAGCTTCCTAAAATTACGAATCTCCAGAAATCTCAGCAAATATTTTTTCACCCAAACTGAATGATACTTTCAGGTAATGATCAGTACACTAAGGCGACTTGGTTCCCCAAATTTCGTTCTTCTATGTTGAAGCGTTCGTTTGCAGTAACACTTTCAATTTTTAGGTTTCACTCTGTTTTCTCCTATATTGATAGATGTATTTGGAACTCTAAATCCAACACGGTTTGTGCTAGCTTCTTGAAACTTGACACAATAAAGTAGTTTCACGTTCTATCTCTATGTTTTGTTTCCTCTTGATGTAGCCCTAAGCAGTGACTGGCGAGAAACACTTTCATGGAAAGGGGTTGCCAGGCTTCCCAAAATTACGAATCTCCAGAAATCTCAGCAAATATTTTTTCACCCAAACTGGATGATACTTTCAGGTAATGATCAGTACACTAAGGCGACTTGGTTCCCCAAATTTCGTTCTTCTATGTTGAAGCGTTCGTTTCCAGTAACAGTTTGAATTTTTAGGTTTCACTCTGTTTTCTCCTATATTGATAGATGTATTTGGAACTCTAAATCCAACACGGTTTGTGCTAGCTTCTTGAAACATGACACAATAAAGTAGTTTCACGTTCTATCTCTATGTTTTGTTTCCTCTTGATGTAGCCCAATGCAGTGACTGGCGAGAAACACTTTCATGGAAAGGGGATGCCAGGCTTCCCAAAATTACGAATCTCCAGAAATCTCAGCAAATATTTTTTCACCCAAACTGGATGATACTTTCAGGTAATGATCAGTACACTAAGGCGACTTGGTTCCCCAAATTTCGTTCTTCTATGTTGAAGCGTTCGTTTCCAGTAACAGTTTGAATTTTTAGGTTTCACTCTGTTTTCTCCTATATTGATAGATGTATTTGGAACTCTAAATCCAACAGGGTTTGTGCTAGCTTCTTGAAACTTGACACAATAAAGTAGTTTCACGTTCTATCTCTACGTTTTGTTTCCTCTTGATGTAGCCCTAAGCAGTTACTGGCGGGAAACACTTTCATGGAAAGGGGTTGCCAAGCTTCCTAAAATTACGAATCTCCAGAAATCTCAGCAAATATTTTTTCACCCAAACTGGATGATACTTTCAGGTAATGATCAGTACACTAAGGCGACTTGGTTCCCCAAATTTCGTTCTTCTATGTTGAAGCGTTCGTTTCCAGTAACAGTTTGAATTTTTAGGTTTCACTCTGTTTTCTCCTATATTGATAGATGTATTTGGAACTCTAAATCCAACACGGTTTGTGCTGGCTTCTTGAAACATGACACAATAAAGTAGTTTCACGTTCTATCTCTATGTTTTGTTTCCTCTTGATGTAGCCCAATGCAGTGACTGGCGAGAAACACTTTCATGGAAAGGGGTTGCCAGGCTTCCCAAAATTACGAATCTCCAGAAATCTCAGCAAATATTTTTTCACCCAAACTGGATGATACTTTCAGGTAATGATCAGTACACTAAGGCGACTTGGTTCCCCAAATTTCGTTCTTCTATGTTGAAGCGTTCGTTTCCAGTAACAGTTTGAATTTTTAGGTTTCACTCTGTTTTCTCCTATATTGATAGATGTGTTTGGAACTCTAAATCCAACACGGTTTGTGCTAGGTTCTTGAAACTTGACACAATAAAGTAGTTTCACGTTCTATCTCTATGTTTTGTTTCCTCTTGATGTAGTCTTAAGCAGTGACTGGCGAGAAACACTTTCATGGAAAGGGGTTGCCAAGCTTCCTAAAATTACGAATCTCCAGAAATCTCAGCAAATATTTTTTCACCCAAACTGGATGATACTTTCAGGTAATGATCAGTACATTAAGGCGACTTGGTTCCACAAATTTCGTTCTTCTATGTTGAAGCGTTCGTTTCCAGTAACACTTTGAATTTTTAGGTTTCACTCTGTTTTCTCCTATATTGATAGATGTATTTGGAACTCTAAATCCAACAGGGTTTGTGCTAGCTTCTTGAAACTTGACACAATAAAGTAGTTTCACGTTCTATCTCTACGTTTTGTTTCCTCTTGATGTAGCCCTAAGCAGTAACTGGCGAGAAACACTTTCATGGAAAGGGGTTGCCAAGCTTCCTAAAATTACGAATCTCCAGAAATCTCAGCAAATATTTTTTCACCCAAACTGGATGATACTTTCAGGTAATGATCAGTACACTAAGGCGACTTGGTTCCCCAAATTTCGTTCTTCTATGTTGAAGCGTTCGTTTGCAGTAACAGTTTGAATTTTTAGGTTTCAGTCTGTTTTCTCCTATATTGATAGATGTATTTGGAACTCTAAATCCAACACAGTTTGTGCTGGCTTCTTGAAACATGACACAATAAAGTAGTTTCACGTTCTATCTCTATGTTTTGTTTCCTCTTGATGTAGCCCAATGCAGTGACTGGCGAGAAACACTTTCATGGAAAGGGGTTGCCAGGCTTCCCAAAATTACGAATCTCCAGAAATCTCAGCAAATATTTTTTCACCCAAACTGGATGATACTTTCAGGTAATGATCAGTACACTAAGGCGACTTGGTTCCCCAAATTTCGTTCTTCTATGTTGAAGCGTTCGTTTCCAGTAACAGTTGGAATTTTTAGGTTTCACTCTGTTTTCTCCTATATTGATAGATGTATTTGGAACTCTAAATCCAACACGGTTTGTGCTAGCTTCTTGAAACTTGACACAATAAAGTAGTTTCACGTTCTATATCTACGTTTTGTTTCCTCTTGATGTAGCCCTAAGCAGTAACTGGCGAGAAACACTTTCATGGAAAGGGGTTGCCAAGCTTCCTAAAATTACGAATCTCCAGAAATCTCAGCAAATATTTTTTCACCCAAACTGAATGATACTTTCAGGTAATGATCAGTACACTAAGGCGACTTGGTTCCCCAAATTTCGTTCTTCTATGTTGAAGCGTTCGTTTCCAGTAACAGTTTGAATTTTTAGGTTTCACTCTGTTTTCTCCTATATTGATAGATGTATTTGGAAGTCTAAATCCAACACGGTTTGTGCTAGCTTCCTGAAACTTGACACAATAAAGTAGTTTCACGTTCTATCTCTATGTTTTGTTTCCTCTTGATGTAGCCCTAAGCAGTGACTGGCGGGAAACACTTTCATGGAAAGGGGTTGCCAGGCTTCCCAAAATTACGAATCTCCAGAAATCTCAGCAAATATTTTTTCACCCAAACTGGATGATACTTTCAGGTAATGATCAGTACACTAAGGCGACTTGGTTCCCCAAATTTCGTTCTTCTATGTTGAAGCATTCGTTTCCAGCAACAGTTTGAATTTTTAGGTTTCACTCTGTTTTCTCCTATATTGATAGATGTATTTGGAACTCTAAATCCAACAGGGTTTGTGCTAGCTTCTTGAAACTTGACACAATAAAGTAGTTTCACGTTCTATCTCTACGTTTTGTTTCCTCTTGATGTAGCCCTAAGCAGTTACTGGCGGGAAACACTTTCATGGAAAGGGGTTGCCAAGCTTCCTAAAATTACGAATCTCCAGAAATCTCAGCAAATATTTTTTCACCCAAACTGGATGATACTTTCAGGTAATGATCAGTACACTAAGGCGACTTGGTTCCCCAAATTTCGTTCTTCTATGTTGAAGCGTTCGTTTCCAGTAACACTTTGAATTTTTAGGTTTCACTCTGTTTTCATCTATATTGATAGATGTATTTGGAACTCTAAATCCAACACGGTTTGTGCTGGCTTCTTGAAACATGACACAATAAAGTAGTTTCACATTCTATCTCTATGTTTTGTTTCCTCTTGATGTAGCCCAATGCAGTGACTGGCGAGAAACACTTTCATGGAAAGGGGTTGCCAAGCTTCCCAAAATTACGAATCTCCAGAAATCTCAGCAAATATTTTTTCACCCAAACTGGATGATACTTTCAGGTAATGATCAGTACACTAAGGCGACTTGGTTCCCCAAATTTCGTTCTTCTATGTTGAAGCGTTCGTTTCCAGTAACAGTTTGAATTTTTAGGTTTCACTCTGTTTTCTCCTATATTGATAGATGTATTTGGAACTCTAAATCCAACACGGTTTGTGCTAGCTTCTTGAAACATGACACAATAAAGTAGTTTCACGTTCTATCTCTATGTTTTGTTTCCTCTTGATGTAGCCCAATGCAGTGACTGGCGAGAAACACTTTCATGGAAAGGGGATGCCAGGCTTCCCAAAATTACGAATCTCCAGAAATCTCAGCAAATATTTTTTCACCCAAACTGGATGATACTTTCAGGTAATGATCAGTACACTAAGGCGACTTGGTTCCCCAAATTTCGTTCTTCTATGTTGAAGCGTTCGTTTCCAGTAACAGTTTGAATTTTTAGGTTTCACTCTGTTTTCTCCTATATTGATAGATGTATTTGGAACTCTAAATCCAACACGGTTTGTGCTAGCTTCTTGAAACATGACACAATAAAGTAGTTTCAAGTTCTATCTCTATGTTTTGTTTCCTCTTGATGTAGCCCTAAGCAGTGACTGGCGAGAAACACTTTCATGGAAAGGGGATGCCAGGCTTCCCAAAATTACGAATCTCCAGAAATCTCAGCAAATATTTTTTCACCCAAACTGGATGATACTTTCAGGTAATGATCAGTACACTAAGGCGACTTGGTTCCCCAAATTTCGTTCTTCTATGTTGAAGCGTTCGTTTCCAGTAACAGTTTGAATTTTTAGGTTTCACTCTGTTTTCTCCTATATTGATAGATGTGTTTGGAACTCTAAATCCAACACGGTTTGTGCTAGGTTCTTGAAACTTGACACAATAAAGTAGTTTCACGTTCTATCTCTATGTTTTGTTTCCTCTTGATGTAGCCTTAAGCAGTGACTGGCGAGAAACACTTTAATGGAAAGGGGTTGCCAAGCTTCCTAAAATTACGAATCTCCAGAAATCTCAGCAAATATTTTTTCACCCAAACTGGATGATACTTTCAGGTAATGATCAGTACACTAAGGCGACTTGGTTCCCCAAATTTCGTTCTTCTATGTTGAAGCGTTCGTTTCCAGTAACACTTTGAATTTTTAGGTTTCACTCTGTTTTCTCCTATATTGATAGATGTATTTGGAACTCTAAATCCAACAGGGTTTGTGCTAGCTTCTTGAAACTTGACACAATAAAGTAGTTTCACGTTCTATCTCTACGTTTTGTTTCCTCTTGATGTAGCCCTAAGCAGTAACTGGCGAGAAACACTTTCATGGAAAGGGGTTGCCAAGCTTCCTAATATTACGAATCTCCAGAAATCTCAGCAAATATTTTTTCACCCAAACTGAATGATACTTTCAGGTAATGATCAGTACACTAAGGCGACTTGGTTCCCCAAATTTCGTTCTTCTATGTTGAAGCGTTCGTTTGCAGTAACACTTTGAATTTTTAGGTTTCACTCTGTTTTCTCCTATATTGATAGATGTATTTGGAACTCTAAATCCAACACGGTTTGTGCTAGCTTCTTGAAACATGACACAATAAAGTAGTTTCACGTTCTATCTCTATGTTTTGTTTCCTCTTGATGTAGCCCTAAGCAGTGACTGGCGAGAAACACTTTCATGGAAAGGGGTTGCCAGGCTTCCCAAAATTACGAATCTCCAGAAATCTCAGCAAATATTTTTTCACCCAAACTGGATGATACTTTCAGGTAATGATCAGTACACTAAGGCGACTTGGTTCCCCAAATTTCGTTCTTCTATGTTGAAGCGTTCGTTTCCAGTAACAGTTTGAATTTTTAGGTTTCACTCTGTTTTCTCCTATATTGATAGATGTATTTGGAACTCTAAATCCAACACGGTTTGTGCTAGCTTCTTGAAACTTGACACAATAAAGTAGTTTCACGTTCTATCTCTATGTTTTGTTTCCTCTTGATGTAGCCTTAAGCAGTGACTGGCGAGAAACACTTTCATGGAAAGGGGTTGCCAAGCTTCCTAAAATTACGAATCTCCAGAAATCTCAGCAAATATTTTTTCACCCAAACTGGATGATACTTTCAGGTAATGATCAGTACACTAAGGCGACTTGGTTCCCCAAATTTCGTTCTTCTATGTTGAAGCGTTCGTTTCCAGTAACACTTTGAATTTTTAGGTTTCACTCTGTTTTCTCCTATATTGATAGATGTATTTGGAACTCTAAATCCAACAGGGTTTGAGCTAGCTTCTTGAAACTTGACACAATAAAGTAGTTTCAAGTTCTATCTCTACGTTTTGTTTCCTCTTGATGTAGCCCTAAGCAGTTACTGGCGAGAAACACTTTCATGGAAAGGGGTTGCCAAGCTTCCTAAAATTACGAATCTCCAGAAATCTCAGCAAATATTTTTTCACCCAAACTGGATGATACTTTCAGGTAATGATCAGTACACTAAGGCGACTTGGTTCCCCAAATTTCGTTCTTCTATGTTGAAGCGTTCGTTTCCAGTAACACTTTGAATTTTTAGGTTTCACTCTGTTTTCTCCTATATTGATAGATGTATTTGGAACTCTAAATCCAACAGGGTTTGTGCTAGCTTCTTGAAACTTGACACAATAAAGTAGTTTCACGTTCTATCTCTACGTTTTGTTTCCTCTTGATGTAGCCCTAAGCAGTAACTGGCGAGAAACACTTTCATGGAAAGGGGTTGCCAAGCTTCCTAAAATTACGAATCTCCAGAAATCTCAGCAAATATTTTTTCACCCAAACTGAATGATACTTTCAGGTAATGATCAGTACACTAAGGCGACTTGGTTCCCCAAATTTCGTTCTTCTATGTTGAAGCGTTCGTTTGCAGTAACACTTTGAATTTTTAGGTTTCACTCTGTTTTCTCCTATATTGATAGATGTATTTGGAACTCTAAATCCAACACGGTTTGTGCTAGCTTCTTGAAACTTGACACAATAAAGTAGTTTCACGTTCTATCTCTATGTTTTGTTTCCTCTTGATGTAGCCCTAAGCAGTGACTGGCGAGATACACTTTCATGGAAAGGGGTTGCCAGACTTCCCAAAATTACGAATCTACAGAAATCTCAGCAAATATTTTTTCACCCAAACTGGATGATACTTTCAGGTAATGATCAGTACACTAAGGCGACTTGGTTCCCCAAATTTCGTTCTTCTATGTTGAAGCGTTCGTTTCCAGTAACAGTTTGAATTTTTAGGTTTCACTCTGTTTTCTCCTATATTGATAGATGTATTTGGAACTCTAAATCCAACACGGTTTGTGCTAGCTTCTTGAAACTTGACACAATAAAGTAGTTTCACGTTCTATCTCTATGTTTTGTTTCCTCTTGATGTAGCCTTAAGCAGTGACTGGCGAGAAACACTTTCATGGAAAGGGGTTGCCAAGCTTCCTAAAATTACGAATCTCCAGAAATCTCAGCAAATATTTTTTCACCCAAACTGGATGATACTTTCAGGTAATGATCAGTACACTAAGGCGACTTGGTTCCCCAAATTTCGTTCTTCTATGTTGAAGCGTTCGTTTCCAGTAACACTTTGAATTTTTAGGTTTCACTCTGTTTTCTCCTATAATGATAGATGTATTTGGAACTCTAAATCCAACAGGGTTTGTGCTAGCTTCTTGAAACTTGACACAATAAAGTAGTTTCACGTTCTATCTCTACGTTTTGTTTCCTCTTGATGTAGCCCTAAGCAGTAACTGGCGAGAAACACTTTCATGGAAAGGGGTTGCCAAGCTTCCTAATATTACGAATCTCCAGAAATCTCAGCAAATATTTTTTCACCCAAACTGAATGATACTTTCAGGTAATGATCAGTACACTAAGGCGACTTGGTTCCCCAAATTTCGTTCTTCTATGTTGAAGCGTTTGTTTGCAGTAACACTTTGAATTTTTAGGTTTCACTCTGTTTTCTCCTATATTGATAGATGTATTTGGAACTCTAAATCCAACACGGTTTGTGCTAGCTTCTTGAAACATGACACAATAAAGTAGTTTCACGTTCTATCTCTATGTTTTGTTTCCTCTTGATGTAGCCCTAAGCAGTGACTGGCGAGAAACACTTTCATGGAAAGGGGTTGCCAGGCTTCCCAAAATTACGAATCTCCAGAAATCTCAGCAAATATTTTTTCACCCAAACTGGATGATACTTTCAGGTAATGATCAGTACACTAAGGCGACTTGGTTCCCCAAATTTCGTTCTTCTATGTTGAAGCGTTCGTTTCCAGTAACAGTTTGAATTTTTAGGTTTCACTCTGTTTTCTCCTATATTGATAGATGTATTTGGAACTCTAAATCCAACACGGTTTGTGCTAGCTTCTTGAAACTTGACACAATAAAGTAGTTTCACGTTCTATCTCTATGTTTTGTTTCCTCTTGATGTAGCCTTAAGCAGTGACTGGCGAGAAACACTTTCATGGAAAGGGGTTGCCAAGCTTCCTAAAATTACGAATCTCCAGAAATCTCAGCAAATATTTTTTCACCCAAACTGGATGATACTTTCAGGTAATGATCAGTACACTAAGGCGACTTGGTTCCCCAAATTTCGTTCTTCTATGTTGAAGCGTTCGTTTCCAGTAACACTTTGAATTTTTAGGTTTCACTCTGTTTTCTCCTATATTGATAGATGTATTTGGAACTCTAAATCCAACAGGGTTTGTGCTAGCTTCTTGAAACTTGACACAATAAAGTAGTTTCAAGTTCTATCTCTACGTTTTGTTTCCTCTTGATGTAGCCCTAAGCAGTTACTGGCGAGAAACACTTTCATGGAAAGGGGTTGCCAAGCTTCCTAAAATTACGAATCTCCAGAAATCTCAGCAAATATTTTTTCACCCAAACTGGATGATACTTTCAGGTAATGATCAGTACACTAAGGCGACTTGGTTCCCCAAATTTCGTTCTTCTATGTTGAAGCGTTCGTTTCCAGTAACACTTTGAATTTTTAGGTTTCACTCTGTTTTCTCCTATATTGATAGATGTATTTGGAACTCTAAATCCAACAGGGTTTGTGCTAGCTTCTTGAAACTTGACACAATAAAGTAGTTTCACGTTCTATCTCTACGTTTTGTTTCCTCTTGATGTAGCCCTAAGCAGTAACTGGCGAGAAACACTTTCATGGAAAGGGGTTGCCAAGCTTCCTAAAATTACGAATCTCCAGAAATCTCAGCAAATATTTTTTCACCCAAACTGAATGATACTTTCAGGTAATGATCAGTACACTAAGGCGACTTGGTTCCCCAAATTTCGTTCTTCTATGTTGAAGCGTTCGTTTGCAGTAACACTTTGAATTTTTAGGTTTCACTCTGTTTTCTCCTATATTGATAGATGTATTTGGAACTCTAAATCCAACACGGTTTGTGCTAGCTTCTTGAAACTTGACACAATAAAGTAGTTTCACGTTCTATCTCTATGTTTTGTTTCCTCTTGATGTAGCCCTAAGCAGTGACTGGCGAGATACACTTTCATGGAAAGGGGTTGCCAGACTTCCCAAAATTACGAATCTACAGAAATCTCAGCAAATATTTTTTCACCCAAACTGGATGATACTTTCAGGTAATGATCAGTACACTAAGGCGACTTGGTTCCCCAAATTTCGTTCTTCTATGTTGAAGCGTTCGTTTCCAGTAACAGTTTGAATTTTTAGGTTTCACTCTGTTTTCTCCTATATTGATAGATGTATTTGGAACTCTAAATCCAACACGGTTTGTGCTAGCTTCTTGAAACATGACACAATAAAGTAGTTTCACGTTCTATCTCTATGTTTTGTTTCCTCTTGATGTAGCCCAATGCAGTGACTGGCGAGAAACACTTTCATGGAAAGGGGTTGCCAGGCTTCCCAAAATTACGAATCTCCAGAAATCTCAGCAAATATTTTTTCACCCAAACTGGATGATACTTTCAGGTAATGATCAGTACACTAAGGCGACTTGGTTCCCCAAATTTCGTTCTTCTATGTTGAAGCGTTCGTTTCCAGTAACAGTTTGAATTTTTAGGTTTCACTCTGTTTTCTCCTATATTGATAGATGTATTTGGAACTCTAAATCCAACAGGGTTTGTGCTAGCTTCTTGAAACTTGACACAATAAAGTAGTTTCACGTTCTATCTCTACGTTTTGTTTCCTCTTGATGTAGCCCTAAGCAGTTACTGGCGGGAAACACTTTCATGGAAAGGGGTTGCCAAGCTTCCTAAAATTACGAATCTCCAGAAATCTCAGCAAATATTTTTTCACCCAAACTGGATGATACTTTCAGGTAATGATCAGTACACTAAGGCGACTTGGTTCCCCAAATTTCGTTCTTCTATGTTGAAGCGTTCGTTTCCAGTAACAGTTTGAATTTTTAGGTTTCACTCTGTTTTCTCCTATATTGATAGATGTATTTGGAACTCTAAATCCAACACGGTTTGTGCTGGCTTCTTGAAACATGACACAATAAAGTAGTTTCACGTTCTATCTCTATGTTTTGTTTCCTCTTGATGTAGCCCAATGCAGTGACTGGCGAGAAACACTTTCATGGAAAGGGGTTGCCAGGCTTCCCAAAATTACGAATCTCCAGAAATCTCAGCAAATATTTTTTCACCCAAACTGGATGATACTTTCAGGTAATGATCAGTACACTAAGGCGACTTGGTTCCCCAAATTTCGTTCTTCTATGTTGAAGCGTTCGTTTCCAGTAACAGTTTGAATTTTTAGGTTTCACTCTGTTTTCTCCTATATTGATAGATGTATTTGGAACTCTAAATCCAACACGGTTTGTGCTGGCTTCTTGAAACATGACACAATAAAGTAGTTTCACGTTCTATCTCTATGTTTTGTTTCCTCTTGATGTAGCCCAATGCAGTGACTGGCGAGAAACACTTTCATGGAAAGGGGTTGCCAGGCTTCCCAAAATTACGAATCTCCAGAAATCTCAGCAAATATTTTTTCACCCAAACTGGATGATACTTTCAGGTAATGATCAGTACACTAAGGCGACTTGGTTCCCCAAATTTCGTTCTTCTATGTTGAAGCGTTCGTTTCCAGTAACAGTTTGAATTTTTAGGTTTCACTCTGTTTTCTCCTATATTGATAGATGTATTTGGAACTCTAAATCCAACAGGGTTTGTGCTAGCTTCTTGAAACTTGACACAATAAAGTAGTTTCACGTTCTATCTCTATGTTTTGTTTCCTCTTGATGTAGCCTTAAGCAGTGACTGGCGAGAAACACTTTCATGGAAAGGGGTTGCCAAGCTTCCTAAAATTACGAATCTCCAGAAATCTCAGCAAATATTTTTTCACCCAAACTGGATGATACTTTCAGGTAATGATCAGTACACTAAGGCGACTTGGTTCCCCAAATTTCGTTCTTCTATGTTGAAGCGTTCGTTTCCAGTAACAGTTTGAATTTTTAGGTTTCACTCTGTTTTCTCCTATATTGATAGATGTATTTGGAACACTAAATCCAACACGGTTTGTGCTAGCTTCTTGAAACTTGACACAATAAAGTAGTTTCACGTTCTATCTCTACGTTTTGTTTCCTCTTGATGTAGCCCTAAGCAGTTACTGGCGGGAAACACTTTCATGGAAAGGGGTTGCCAAGCTTCCTAAAATTACGAATCTCCAGAAATCTCAGCAAATATTTTTTCACCCAAACTGGATGATACTTTCAGGTAATGATCAGTACACTAAGGCGACTTGGTTCCCCAAATTTCGTTCTTCTATGTTGAAGCGTTCGTTTCCAGTAACAGTTTGAATTTTTAGGTTTCACTCTGTTTTCTCCTATATTGATAGATGTATTTGGAACTCTAAATCCAACACGGTTTGTGCTGGCTTCTTGAAACATGACACAATAAAGTAGTTTCACGTTCTATCTCTATGTTTTGTTTCCTCTTGATGTAGCCCAATGCAGAGACTGGCGAGAAACACTTTCATGGAAAGGGGTTGCCAGGCTTCCCAAAATTACGAATCTCCAGAAATCTCAGCAAATATTTTTTCACCCAAACTGGATGATACTTTCAGGTAATGATCAGTACACTAAGGTGACTTGGTTCCCCAAATTTCGTTCTTCTATGTTGAAGCGTTCGTTTCCAGTAACAGTTTGAATTTTTAGGTTTCACTCTGTTTTCTCCTATATTGATAGATGTATTTGGAACTCTAAATCCAACACGGTTTGTGCTAGCTTCTTGAAACATGACACAATAAAGTAGTTTCACGTTCTATCTCTATGTTTTGTTTCCTCTTGATGTAGCCCAATGCAGTGACTGGCGAGAAACACTTTCATGGAAAGGGGTTGCCAGGCTTCCCAAAATTACGAATCTCCAGAAATCTCAGCAAATATTTTTTCACCCAAACTGGATGATACTTTCAGGTAATGATCAGTACACTAAGGCGACTTGGTTCCCCAAATTTCGTTCTTCTATGTTGAAGCGTTCGTTTCCAGTAACAGTTTGAATTTTTAGGTTTCACTCTGTTTTCTCCTATATTGATAGATGTATTTGGAACTCTAAATCCAACAGGGTTTGTGCTAGCTTCTTGAAACTTGACACAATAAAGTAGTTTCACGTTCTATCTCTACGTTTTGTTTCCTCTTGATGTAGCCCTAAGCAGTTACTGGCGGGAAACACTTTCATGGAAAGGGGTTGCCAAGCTTCCTAAAATTACGAATCTCCAGAAATCTCAGCAAATATTTTTTCACCCAAACTGGATGATACTTTCAGGTAATGATCAGTACACTAAGGCGACTTGGTTCCCCAAATTTCGTTCTTCTATGTTGAAGCGTTCGTTTCCAGTAACAGTTTGAATTTTTAGGTTTCACTCTGTTTTCTCCTATATTGATAGATGTATTTGGAACTCTAAATCCAACACGGTTTGTGCTGGCTTCTTGAAACATGACACAATAAAGTAGTTTCACGTTCTATCTCTATGTTTTGTTTCCTCTTGATGTAGCCCAATGCAGTGACTGGCGAGAAACACTTTCATGGAAAGGGGTTGCCAGGCTTCCCAAAATTACGAATCTCCAGAAATCTCAGCAAATATTTTTTCACCCAAACTGGATGATACTTTCAGGTAATGATCAGTACACTAAGGCGACTTGGTTCCCCAAATTTCGTTCTTCTATGTTGAAGCGTTCGTTTCCAGTAACAGTTTGAATTTTTAGGTTTCACTCTGTTTTCTCCTATATTGATAGATGTATTTGGAACTCTAAATCCAACACGGTTTGTGCTAGCTTCTTGAAACATGACACAATAAAGTAGTTTCACGTTCTATCTCTATGTTTTGTTTCCTCTTGATGTAGCCCAATGCAGTGACTGGCGAGAAACACTTTCATGGAAAGGGGTTGCCAGGCTTCCCAAAATTACGAATCTCCAGAAATCTCAGCAAATATTTTTTCACCCAAACTGGATGATACTTTCAGGTAATGATCAGTACACTAAGGCGACTTGGTTCCCCAAATTTCGTTCTTCTATGTTGAAGCGTTCGTTTCCAGTAACAGTTTGAATTTTTAGGTTTCACTCTGTTTTCTCCTATATTGATAGATGTATTTGGAACTCTAAATCCAACACGGTTTGTGCTAGCTTCTTGAAACATGACACAATAAAGTAGTTTCACGTTCTATCTCTATGTTTTGTTTCCTCTTGATGTAGCCCAATGCAGTGACTGGCGAGAAACACTTTCATGGAAAGGGGTTGCCAGGCTTCCCAAAATTACGAATCTCCAGAAATCTCAGCAAATATTTTTTCACCCAAACTGGATGATACTTTCAGGTAATGATCAGTACACTAAGGCGACTTGGTTCCCCAAATTTCGTTCTTCTATGTTGAAGCGTTCGTTTCCAGTAACAGTTTGAATTTTTAGGTTTCACTCTGTTTTCTCCTATATTGATAGATGTATTTGGAACTCTAAATCCAACAGGGTTTGTGCTAGCTTCTTGAAACTTGACACAATAAAGTAGTTTCACGTTCTATCTCTACGTTTTGTTTCCTCTTGATGTAGCCCTAAGCAGTTACTGGCGGGAAACACTTTCATGGAAAGGGGTTGCCAAGCTTCCTAAAATTACGAATCTCCAGAAATCTCAGCAAATATTTTTTCACCCAAACTGGATGATACTTTCAGGTAATGATCAGTACACTAAGGCGACTTGGTTCCCCAAATTTCGTTCTTCTATGTTGAAGCGTTCGTTTCCAGTAACAGTTTGAATTTTTAGGTTTCACTCTGTTTTCTCCTATATTGATAGATGTATTTGGAACTCTAAATCCAACACGGTTTGTGCTGGCTTCTTGAAACATGACACAATAAAGTAGTTTCACGTTCTATCTCTATGTTTTGTTTCCTCTTGATGTAGCCCAATGCAGTGACTGGCGAGAAACACTTTCATGGAAAGGGGTTGCCAGGCTTCCCAAAATTACGAATCTCCAGAAATCTCAGCAAATATTTTTTCACCCAAACTGGATGATACTTTCAGGTAATGATCAGTACACTAAGGCGACTTGGTTCCCCAAATTTCGTTCTTCTATGTTGAAGCGTTCGTTTCCAGTAACAGTTTGAATTTTTAGGTTTCACTCTGTTTTCTCCTATATTGATAGATGTATTTGGAACTCTAAATCCAACACGGTTTGTGCTAGCTTCTTGAAACATGACACAATAAAGTAGTTTCACGATCTATCTCTATGTTTTGTTTCCTCTTGATGTAGCCCAATGCAGTGACTGGCGAGAAACACTTTCATGGAAAGGGGTTGCCAGGCTTCCCAAAATTACGAATCTCCAGAAATCTCAGCAAATATTTTTTCACCCAAACTGGATGATACTTTCAGGTAATGATCAGTACACTAAGGCGACTTGGTTCCCCAAATTTCGTTCTTCTATGTTGAAGCGTTCGTTTCCAGTAACAGTTTGAATTTTTAGGTTTCACTCTGTTTTCTCCTATATTGATAGATGTATTTGGAACTCTAAATCCAACACGGTTTGTGCTGGCTTCTTGAAACATGACACAATAAAGTAGTTTCACGTTCTATCTCTATGTATTGTTTCCTCTTGATGTAGCCCAATGCAGTGACTGGCGAGAAACACTTTCATGGAAAGGGGTTGCCAGGCTTCCCAAAATTACGAATCTCCAGAAATCTCAGCAAATATTTTTTCACCCAAACTGGATGATACTTTCAGGTAATGATCAGTACACTAAGGCGACTTGGTTCCCCAAATTTCGTTCTTCTATGTTGAAGCGTTCGTTTCCAGTAACAGTTTGAATTTTTAGGTTTCACTCTGTTTTCTCCTATATTGATAGATGTATTTGGAACTCTAAATCCAACACGGTTTGTGCTAGCTTCTTGAAACATGACACAATAAAGTAGTTTCACGTTCTATCTCTATGTTTTGTTTCCTCTTGATGTAGCCCAATGCAGTGACTGGCGAGAAACACTTTCATGGAAAGGGGTTGCCAGGCTTCCCAAAATTACGAATCTCCAGAAATCTCAGCAAATATTTTTTCACCCAAACTGGATGATACTTTCAGGTAATGATCAGTACACTAAGGCGACTTGGTTCCCCAAATTTCGTTCTTCTATGTTGAAGCGTTCGTTTCCAGTAACAGTTTGAATTTTTAGGTTTCACTCTGTTTTCTCCTATATTGATAGATGTATTTGGAACTCTAAATCCAACAGGGTTTGTGCTAGCTTCTTGAAACTTGACACAATAAAGTAGTTTCACGTTCTATCTCTACGTTTTGTTTCCTCTTGATGTAGCCCTAAGCAGTTACTGGCGGGAAACACTTTCATGGAAAGGGGTTGCCAAGCTTCCTAAAATTACGAATCTCCAGAAATCTCAGCAAATATTTTTTCACCCAAACTGGATGATACTTTCAGGTAATGATCAGTACACTAAGGCGACTTGGTTCCCCAAATTTCGTTCTTCTATGTTGAAGCGTTCGTTTCCAGTAACAGTTTGAATTTTTAGGTTTCACTCTGTTTTCTCCTATATTGATAGATGTATTTGGAACTCTAAATCCAACACGGTTTGTGCTGGCTTCTTGAAACATGACACAATAAAGTAGTTTCACGTTCTATCTCTATGTTTTGTTTCCTCTTGATGTAGCCCAATGCAGTGACTGGCGAGAAACACTTTCATGGAAAGGGGTTGCCAGGCTTCCCAAAATTACGAATCTCCAGAAATCTCAGCAAATATTTTTTCACCCAAACTGGATGATACTTTCAGGTAATGATCAGTACACTAAGGCGACTTGGTTCCCCAAATTTCGTTCTTCTATGTTGAAGCGTTCGTTTCCAGTAACAGTTTGAATTTTTAGGTTTCACTCTGTTTTCTCCTATATTGATAGATGTATTTGGAACTCTAAATCCAACACGGTTTGTGCTAGCTTCTTGAAACATGACACAATAAAGTAGTTTCACGTTCTATCTCTATGTTTTGTTTCCTCTTGATGTAGCCCAATGCAGTGACTGGCGAGAAACACTTTCATGGAAAGGGGTTGCCAGGCTTCCCAAAATTACGAATCTCCAGAAATCTCAGCAAATATTTTTTCACCCAAACTGGATGATACTTTCAGGTAATGATCAGTACACTAAGGCGACTTGGTTCCCCAAATTTCCTTCTTCTATGTTGAAGCGTTCGTTTCCAGTAACAGTTTGAATTTTTAGGTTTCACTCTGTTTTCTCCTATATTGATAGATGTATTTGGAACTCTAAATCCAACAGGGTTTGTGCTAGCTTCTTGAAACTTGACACAATAAAGTAGTTTCACGTTCTATCTCTATGTTTTGTTTCCTCTTGATATAGCCTTAAGCAGTGACTGGCGAGAAACACTTTCATGGAAAGGGGTTGCCAAGCTTCCTAAAATTACGAATCTCCAGAAATCTCAGCAAATATTTTTTCACCCAAACTGGATGATACTTTCAGGTAATGATCAGTACACTAAGGCGACTTGGTTCCCCAAATTTCGTTCTTCTATGTTGAAGCGTTCGTTTCCAGTAACAGTTTGAATTTTTAGGTTTCACTCTGTTTTCTCCTATATTGATAGATGTATTTGGAACACTAAATCCAACACGGTTTGTGCTAGCTTCTTGAAACTTGACACAATAAAGTAGTTTCACGTTCTATCTCTACGTTTTGTTTCCTCTTGATGTAGCCCTAAGCAGTTACTGGCGGGAAACACTTTCATGGAAAGGTGTTGCCAAGCTTCCTAAAATTACGAATCTCCAGAAATCTCAGCAAATATTTTTTCACCCAAACTGGATGATACTTTCAGGTAATGATCAGTACACTAAGGCGACTTGGTTCCCCAAATTTCGTTCTTCTATGTTGAAGCGTTCGTTTCCAGTAACAGTTTGAATTTTTAGGTTTCACTCTGTTTTCTCCTATATTGATAGATGTATTTGGAACTCTAAATCCAACACGGTTTGTGCTGGCTTCTTGAAACATGACACAATAAAGTAGTTTCACGTTCTATCTCTATGTTTTGTTTCCTCTTGATGTAGCCCAATGCAGTGACTGGCGAGAAACACTTTCATGGAAAGGGGTTGCCAGGCTTCCCAAAATTACGAATCTCCAGAAATCTCAGCAAATATTTTTTCACCCAAACTGGATGATACTTTCAGGTAATGATCAGTACACTAAGGTGACTTGGTTCCCCAAATTTCGTTCTTCTATGTTGAAGCGTTCGTTTCCAGTAACAGTTTGAATTTTTAGGTTTCACTCTGTTTTCTCCTATATTGATAGATGTATTTGGAACTCTAAATCCAACACGGTTTGTGCTAGCTTCTTGAAACATGACACAATAAAGTAGTTTCACGTTCTATCTCTATGTTTTGTTTCCTCTTGATGTAGCCCAATGCAGTGACTGGCGAGAAACACTTTCATGGAAAGGGGTTGCCAGGCTTCCCAAAATTACGAATCTCCAGAAATCTCAGCAAATATTTTTTCACCCAAACTGGATGATACTTTCAGGTAATGATCAGTACACTAAGGCGACTTGGTTCCCCAAATTTCGTTCTTCTATGTTGAAGCGTTCGTTTCCAGTAACAGTTTGAATTTTTAGGTTTCACTCTGTTTTCTCCTATATTGATAGATGTATTTGGAACTCTAAATCCAACAGGGTTTGTGCTAGCTTCTTGAAACTTGACACAATAAAGTAGTTTCACGTTCTATCTCTACGTTTTGTTTCCTCTTGATGTAGCCCTAAGCAGTTACTGGCGGGAAACACTTTCATGGAAAGGGGTTGCCAAGCTTCCTAAAATTACGAATCTCCAGAAATCTCAGCAAATATTTTTTCACCCAAACTGGATGATACTTTCAGGTAATGATCAGTACACTAAGGCGACTTGGTTCCCCAAATTTCGTTCTTCTATGTTGAAGCGTTCGTTTCCAGTAACAGTTTGAATTTTTAGGTTTCACTCTGTTTTCTCCTATATTGATAGATGTATTTGGAACTCTAAATCCAACACGGTTTGTGCTGGCTTCTTGAAACATGACACAATAAAGTAGTTTCACGTTCTATCTCTATGTTTTGTTTCCTCTTGATGTAGCCCAATGCAGTGACTGGCGAGAAACACTTTCATGGAAAGGGGTTGCCAGGCTTCCCAAAATTACGAATCTCCAGAAATCTCAGCAAATATTTTTTCACCCAAACTGGATGATACTTTCAGGTAATGATCAGTACACTAAGGCGACTTGGTTCCCCAAATTTCGTTCTTCTATGTTGAAGCGTTCGTTTCCAGTAACAGTTTGAATTTTTAGGTTTCACTCTGTTTTCTCCTATATTGATAGATGTATTTGGAACTCTAAATCCAACACGGTTTGTGCTAGCTTCTTGAAACATGACACAATAAAGTAGTTTCACGTTCTATCTCTATGTTTTGTTTCCTCTTGATGTAGCCCAATGCAGTGACTGGCGAGAAACACTTTCATGGAAAGGGGTTGCCAGGCTTCCCAAAATTACGAATCTCCAGAAATCTCAGCAAATATTTTTTCACCCAAACTGGATGATACTTTCAGGTAATGATCAGTACACTAAGGCGACTTGGTTCCCCAAATTTCGTTCTTCTATGTTGAAGCGTTCGTTTCCAGTAACAGTTTGAATTTTTAGGTTTCACTCTGTTTTCTCCTATATTGATAGATGTATTTGGAACACTAAATCCAACACGGTTTGTGCTAGCTTCTTGAAACTTGACACAATAAAGTAGTTTCACGTTCTATCTCTACGTTTTGTTTCCTCTTGATGTAGCCCTAAGCAGTTACTGGCGGGAAACACTTTCATGGAAAGGGGTTGCCAAGCTTCCTAAAATTACGAATCTCCAGAAATCTCAGCAAATATTTTTTCACCCAAACTGGATGATACTTTCAGGTAATGATCAGTACACTAAGGCGACTTGGTTCCCCAAATTTCGTTCTTCTATGTTGAAGCGTTCGTTTCCAGTAACAGTTTGAATTTTTAGGTTTCACTCTGTTTTCTCCTATATTGATAGATGTATTTGGAACTCTAAATCCAACACGGTTTGTGCTGGCTTCTTGAAACATGACACAATAAAGTAGTTTCACGTTCTATCTCTATGTTTTGTTTCCTCTTGATGTAGCCCAATGCAGTGACTGGCGAGAAACACTTTCATGGAAAGGGGTTGCCAGGCTTCCCAAAATTACGAATCTCCAGAAATCTCAGCAAATATTTTTTCACCCAAACTGGATGATACTTTCAGGTAATGATCAGTACACTAAGGTGACTTGGTTCCCCAAATTTCGTTCTTCTATGTTGAAGCGTTCGTTTCCAGTAACAGTTTGAATTTTTAGGTTTCACTCTGTTTTCTCCTATATTGATAGATGTATTTGGAACTCTAAATCCAACACGGTTTGTGCTAGCTTCTTGAAACATGACACAATAAAGTAGTTTCACGTTCTATCTCTATGTTTTGTTTCCTCTTGATGTAGCCCAATGCAGTGACTGGCGAGAAACACTTTCATGGAAAGGGGTTGCCAGGCTTCCCAAAATTACGAATCTCCAGAAATCTCAGCAAATATTTTTTCACCCAAACTGGATGATACTTTCAGGTAATGATCAGTACACTAAGGCGACTTGGTTCCCCAAATTTCGTTCTTCTATGTTGAAGCGTTCGTTTCCAGTAACAGTTTGAATTTTTAGGTTTCACTCTGTTTTCTCCTATATTGATAGATGTATTTGGAACTCTAAATCCAACAGGGTTTGTGCTAGCTTCTTGAAACTTGACACAATAAAGTAGTTTCACGTTCTATCTCTACGTTTTGTTTCCTCTTGATGTAGCCCTAAGCAGTTACTGGCGGGAAACACTTTCATGGAAAGGGGTTGCCAAGCTTCCTAAAATTACGAATCTCCAGAAATCTCAGCAAATATTTTTTCACCCAAACTGGATGATACTTTCAGGTAATGATCAGTACACTAAGGCGACTTGGTTCCCCAAATTTCGTTCTTCTATGTTGAAGCGTTCGTTTCCAGTAACAGTTTGAATTTTTAGGTTTCACTCTGTTTTCTCCTATATTGATAGATGTATTTGGAACTCTAAATCCAACACGGTTTGTGCTGGCTTCTTGAAACATGACACAATAAAGTAGTTTCACGTTCTATCTCTATGTTTTGTTTCCTCTTGATGTAGCCCAATGCAGTGACTGGCGAGAAACACTTTCATGGAAAGGGGTTGCCAGGCTTCCCAAAATTACGAATCTCCAGAAATCTCAGCAAATATTTTTTCACCCAAACTGGATGATACTTTCAGGTAATGATCAGTACACTAAGGCGACTTGGTTCCCCAAATTTCGTTCTTCTATGTTGAAGCGTTCGTTTCCAGTAACAGTTTGAATTTTTAGGTTTCACTCTGTTTTCTCCTATATTGATAGATGTATTTGGAACTCTAAATCCAACACGGTTTGTGCTAGCTTCTTGAAACATGACACAATAAAGTAGTTTCACGTTCTATCTCTATGTTTTGTTTCCTCTTGATGTAGCCCAATGCAGTGACTGGCGAGAAACACTTTCATGGAAAGGGGTTGCCAGGCTTCCCAAAATTACGAATCTCCAGAAATCTCAGCAAATATTTTTTCACCCAAACTGGATGATACTTTCAGGTAATCATCAGTACACTAAGGCGACTTGGTTCCCCAAATTTCGTTCTTCTATGTTGAAGCGTTCGTTTCCAGTAACAGTTTGAATTTTTAGGTTTCACTCTGTTTTCTCCTATATTGATAGATGTATTTGGAACTCTAAATCCAACAGGGTTTGTGCTAGCTTCTTGAAACTTGACACAATAAAGTAGTTTCACGTTCTATCTCTACGTTTTGTTTCCTCTTGATGTAGCCCTAAGCAGTTACTGGCGGGAAACACTTTCATGGAAAGGGGTTGCCAAGCTTCCTAAAATTACGAATCTCCAGAAATCTCAGCAAATATTTTTTCACCCAAACTGGATGATACTTTCAGGTAATGATCAGTACACTAAGGCGACTTGGTTCCCCAAATTTCGTTCTTCTATGTTGAAGCGTTCGTTTCCAGTAACAGTTTGAATTTTTAGGTTTCACTCTGTTTTCTCCTATATTGATAGATGTATTTGGAACTCTAAATCCAACACGGTTTGTGCTGGCTTCTTGAAACATGACACAATAAAGTAGTTTCACGTTCTATCTCTATGTTTTGTTTCCTCTTGATGTAGCCCAATGCAGTGACTGGCGAGAAACACTTTCATGGAAAGGGGTTGCCAGGCTTCCCAAAATTACGAATCTCCAGAAATCTCAGCAAATATTTTTTCACCCAAACTGGATGATACTTTCAGGTAATGATCAGTACACTAAGGCGACTTGGTTCCCCAAATTTCGTTCTTCTATGTTGAAGCGTTCGTTTCCAGTAACAGTTTGAATTTTTAGGTTTCACTCTGTTTTCTCCTATATTGATAGATGTATTTGGAACTCTAAATCCAACACGGTTTGTGCTAGCTTCTTGAAACATGACACAATAAAGTAGTTTCACGTTCTATCTCTATGTTTTGTTTCCTCTTGATGTAGCCCAATGCAGTGACTGGCGAGAAACACTTTCATGGAAAGGGGTTGCCAGGCTTCCCAAAATTACGAATCTCCAGAAATCTCAGCAAATATTTTTTCACCCAAACTGGATGATACTTTCAGGTAATGATCAGTACACTAAGGCGACTTGGTTCCCCAAATTTCGTTCTTCTATGTTGAAGCGTTCGTTTCCAGTCACAGTTTGAATTTTTAGGTTTCACTCTGTTTTCTCCTATATTGATAGATGTATTTGGAACTCTAAATCCAACAGGGTTTGTGCTAGCTTCTTGAAACTTGACACAATAAAGTAGTTTCATGTTCTATCTCTATGTTTTGTTTCCTCTTGATGTAGCCTTAAGCAGTGACTGACGAGAAACACTTTGATGGAAAGGGGTTGCCAAGCTTCCTAAAATTACGAATCTCCAGAAATCTCAGCAAATATTTTTTCACCCAAACTGGATGATACTTTCAGGTAATGATCAGTACACTAAGGCGACTTGGTTCCCCAAATTTCGTTCTTCTATGTTGAAGCGTTCGTTTCCAGTAACAGTTTGAATTTTTAGGTTTCACTCTGTTTTCTCCTATATTGATAGATGTATTTGGAACACTAAATCCAACACGGTTTGTGCTAGCTTCTTGAAACTTGACACAATAAAGTAGTTTCACGTTCTATCTCTACGTTTTGTTTCCTCTTGATGTAGCCCTAAGCAGTTACTGGCGGGAAACACTTTCATGGAAAGGGGTTGCCAAGCTTCCTAAAATTACGAATCTCCAGAAATCTCAGCAAATATTTTTTCACCCAAATTGAATGATACTTTCAGGTAATGATCAGTACACTAAGGCGAGTTGGTTCCCCAAATTTCGTTCTTCTATGTTGAAGCGTTCGTTTGCAGTAACACTTTGAATTTTTAGGTTTCACTCTGTTTTCTCCTATATTGATAGATGTATTTGGAACTCTAAATCCAACACGGTTTGTGCTAGCTTCTTGAAACTTGACACAATAAAGTAGTTTCACGTTCTATCTCTATGTTTTGTTTCCTCTTGATGTAGCCCAATGCAGTGACTGGCGAGAAACACTTTCATGGAAAGGGGTTGCCAGGCTTCCCAAAATTACGAATCTCCAGAAATCTCAGCAAATATTTTTTCACCCAAACTGGATGATACTTTCAGGTAATGATCAGTACACTAAGGCGACTTGGTTCCCCAAATTTCGTTCTTCTATGTTGAAGCGTTCGTTTCCAGTAACAGTTTGAATTTTTAGGTTTCACTCTGTTTTCTCCTATATTGATAGATGTATTTGGAACACTAAATCCAACACGGTTTGTGCTAGCTTCTTGAAACTTGACACAATAAAGTAGTTTCACGTTCTATCTCTACGTTTTGTTTCCTCTTGATGTAGCCCTAAGCAGTTACTGGCGGGAAACACTTTCATGGAAAGGGGTTGCCAAGCTTCCTAAAATTACGAATCTCCAGAAATCTCAGCAAATATTTTTTCACCCAAACTGGATGATACTTTCAGGTAATGATCAGTACACTAAGGCGACTTGGTTCCCCAAATTTCGTTCTTCTATGTTGAAGCGTTCGTTTCCAGTAACAGTTTGAATTTTTAGGTTTCACTCTGTTTTCTCCTATATTGATACATGTATTTGGAACTCTAAATCCAACACGGTTTGTGCTGGCTTCTTGAAACATGACACAATAAAGTAGTTTCACGTTCTATCTCTACGTTTTGTTTCCTCTTGATGTAGCCCTAAGCAGTTACTGGCGGGAAACACTTTCATGGAAAGGGGTTGCCAAGCTTCCTAAAATTACGAATCTCCAGAAATCTCAGCAAATATTTTTTCACCCAAACTGGATGATACTTTCAGGTAATGATCAGTACACTAAGGCGACTTGGTTCCCCAAATTTCGTTCTTCTATGTTGAAGCGTTCGTTTCCAGTAACACTTTGAATTTTTAGGTTTCACTCTGTTTTCTCCTATATTGATAGATGTATTTGGAACTCTAAATCCAACACGGTTTGTGCTGGCTTCTTGAAACATGACACAATAAAGTAGTTTCACATTCTATCTCTATGTTTTGTTTCCTCTTGATGTAGTCCAATGCAGTGACTGGCGAGAAACACTTTCATGGAAAGGGGTTGCCAAGCTTCCCAAAATTACGAATCTCCAGAAATCTCAGCAAATATTTTTTCACCCAAACTGGATGATACTTTCAGGTAATGATCAGTACACTAAGGCGACTTGGTTCCCCAAATTTCGTTCTTCTATGTTGAAGCGTTCGTTTCCAGTAACACTTTGAATTTTTAGGTTTCACTCTGTTTTCTCCTATATTGATAGATGTATTTGGAACTCTAAATCCAACACGGTTTGTGCTAGCTTCTTGAAACTTGACACAATAAAGTAGTTTCACGTTCTATCTCTATGTTTTGTTTCCTCTTGATGTAGCCCAATGCAGTGACTGGCGAGAAACACTTTCATGGAAAGGGGTTGCCAGGCTTCCCAAAATTACGAATCTCCAGAAATCTCAGCAAATATTTTTTCACCCAAACTGGATGATACTTTCAGGTAATGATCAGTACACTAAGGCGACTTGGTTCCCCAAATTTCGTTCTTCTATGTTGAAGCGTTCGTTTCCAGTAACAGTTTGAATTTTTAGGTTTCACTCTGTTTTCTCCTATATTGATAGATGTATTTGGAACTCTAAATCCAACAGGGTTTGTGCTAGCTTCTTGAAACTTGACACAATAAAGTAGTTTCACGTTCTATCTCTACGTTTTGTTTCCTCTTGATGTAGCCCTAAGCAGTTACTGGCGGGAAACACTTTCATGGAAAGGGGTTGCCAAGCTTCCTAAAATTACGAATCTCCAGAAATCTCAGCAAATATTTTTTCACCCAAACTGGATGATACTTTCAGGTAATGATCAGTACACTAAGGCGACTTGGTTCCCCAAATTTCGTTCTTCTATGTTGAAGCGTTCGTTTCCAGTAACAGTTTGAATTTTTAGGTTTCACTCTGTTTTCTCCTATATTGATAGATGTATTTGGAACTCTAAATCCAACACGGTTTGTGCTGGCTTCTTGAAACATGACACAATAAAGTAGTTTCACGTTCTATCTCTATGTTTTGTTTCCTCTTGATGTAGCCCAATGCAGTGACTGGCGAGAAACACTTTAATGGAAAGGGGTTGCCAGGCTTCCCAAAATTACGAATCTCCAGAAATCTCAGCAAATATTTTTTCACCCAAACTGGATGATACTTTCAGGTAATGATCAGTACACTAAGGCGACTTGGTTCCCCAAATTTCGTTCTTCTATGTTGAAGCGTTCGTTTCCAGTAACAGTTTGAATTTTTAGGTTTCACTCTGTTTTCTCCTATATTGATAGATGTATTTGGAACTCTAAATCCAACACGGTTTGTGCTAGCTTCTTGAAACATGACACAATAAAGTAGTTTCACGTTCTATCTCTATGTTTTGTTTCCTCTTGATGTAGCCCAATGCAGTGACTGGCGAGAAACACTTTCATGGAAAGGGGTTGCCAGGCTTCCCAAAATTACGAATCTCCAGAAATCTCAGCAAATATTTTTTCACCCAAACTGGATGATACTTTCAGGTAATGATCAGTACACTAAGGCGACTTGGTTCCCCAAATTTCGTTCTTCTATGTTGAAGCGTTCGTTTCCAGTAACAGTTTGAATTTTTAGGTTTCACTCTGTTTTCTCCTATATTGATAGATGTATTTGGAACTCTAAATCCAACACGGTTTGTGCTAGCTTCTTGAAACATGACACAATAAAGTAGTTTCACGTTCTATCTCTATGTTTTGTTTCCTCTTGATGTAGCCCAATGCAGTGACTGGCGAGAAACACTTTCATGGAAAGGGGTTGCCAGGCTTCCCAAAATTACGAATCTCCAGAAATCTCAGCAAATATTTTTTCACCCAAACTGGATGATACTTTCAGGTAATGATCAGTACACTAAGGCGACTTGGTTCCCCAAATTTCGTTCTTCTATGTTGAAGCGTTCGTTTCCAGTAACAGTTTGAATTTTTAGGTTTCACTCTGTTTTCTCCTATATTGATAGATGTATTTGGAACTCTAAATCCAACAGGGTTTGTGCTAGCTTCTTGAAACTTGACACAATAAAGTAGTTTCACGTTCTATCTCTACGTTTTGTTTCCTCTTGATGTAGCCCTAAGCAGTTACTGGCGGGAAACACTTTCATGGAAAGGGGTTGCCAAGCTTCCTAAAATTACGAATCTCCAGAAATCTCAGCAAATATTTTTTCACCCAAACTGGATGATACTTTCAGGTAATGATCAGTACACTAAGGCGACTTGGTTCCCCAAATTTCGTTCTTCTATGTTGAAGCGTTCGTTTCCAGTAACAGTTTGAATTTTTAGGTTTCACTCTGTTTTCTCCTATATTGATAGATGTATTTGGAACTCTAAATCCAACACGGTTTGTGCTGGCTTCTTGAAACATGACACAATAAAGTAGTTTCACGTTCTATCTCTATGTTTTGTTTCCTCTTGATGTAGCCCAATGCAGTGACTGGCCAGAAACACTTTCATGGAAAGGGGTTGCCAGGCTTCCCAAAATTATGAATCTCCAGAAATCTCAGCAAATATTTTTTCACCCAAACTGGATGATACTTTCAGGTAATGATCAGTACACTAAGGCGACTTGGTTCCCCAAATTTCGTTCTTCTATGTTGAAGCGTTCGTTTCCAGTAACAGTTTGAATTTTTAGGTTTCACTCTGTTTTCTCCTATATTGATAGATGTATTTGGAACTCTAAATCCAACAGGGTTTGTGCTAGCTTCTTGAAACTTGACACAATAAAGTAGTTTCACGTTCTATCTCTATGTTTTGTTTCCTCTTGATGTAGCCTTAAGCAGTGACTGGCGAGAAACACTTTCATGGAAAGGGGTTGCCAAGCTTCCTAAAATTACGAATCTCCAGAAATCTCAGCAAATATTTTTTCACCCAAACTGGATGATACTTTCAGGTAATGATCAGTACACTAAGGCGACTTGGTTCCCCAAATTTCGTTCTTCTATGTTGAAGCGTTCGTTTCCAGTAACAGTTTGAATTTTTAGGTTTCACTCTGTTTTCTCCTATATTGATAGATGTATTTGGAACACTAAATCCAACACGGTTTGTGCTAGCTTCTTGAAACTTGACACAATAAAGTAGTTTCACGTTCTATCTCTACGTTTTGTTTCCTCTTGATGTAGCCCTAAGCAGTTACTGGCGGGAAACACTTTCATGGAAAGGGGTTGCCAAGCTTCCTAAAATTACGAATCTCCAGAAATCGCAGCAAATATTTTTTCACCCAAACTGGATGATACTTTCAGGTAATGATCAGTACACTAAGGCGACTTGGTTCCCCAAATTTCGTTCTTCTATGTTGAAGCGTTCGTTTCCAGTAACAGTTTGAATTTTTAGGTTTCACTCTGTTTTCTCCTATATTGATAGATGTATTTGGAACTCTAAATCCAACAGGGTTTGTGCTAGCTTCTTGAAACTTGACACAATAAAGTAGTTTCACGTTCTATCTCTACGTTTTGTTTCCTCTTGATGTAGCCCTAAGCAGTTACTGGCGGGAAACACTTTCATGGAAAGGGGTTGCCAAGCTTCCTAAAATTACGAATCTCCAGAAATCTCAGCAAATATTTTTTCACCCAAACTGGATGATACTTTCAGGTAATGATCAGTACACTAAGGCGACTTGGTTCCCCAAATTTCGTTCTTCTATGTTGAAGCGTTCGTTTCCAGTAACAGTTTGAATTTTTAGGTTTCACTCTGTTTTCTCCTATATTGATAGATGTATTTGGAACTCTAAATCCAACACGGTTTGTGCTGGCTTCTTGAAACATGACACAATAAAGTAGTTTCACGTTCTATCTCTATGTTTTGTTTCCTCTTGATGTAGCCCAATGCAGTGACTGGCCAGAAACACTTTCATGGAAAGGGGTTGCCAGGCTTCCCAAAATTACGAATCTCCAGAAATCTCAGCAAATATTTTTTCACCCAAACTGGATGATACTTTCAGGTAATGATCAGTACACTAAGGCGACTTGGTTCCCCAAATTTTGTTCTTCTATGTTGAAGCGTTCGTTTCCAGTAACAGTTTGAATTTTTAGGTTTCACTCTGTTTTCTCCTATATTGATAGATGTATTTGGAACTCTAAATCCAACAGGGTTTGTGCTAGCTTCTTGAAACTTGACACAATAAAGTAGTTTCACGTTCTATCTCTATGTTTTGTTTCCTCTTGATGTAGCCTTAAGCAGTGACTGGCGAGAAACACTTTCATGGAAAGGGGTTGCCAAGCTTCCTAAAATTACGAATCTCCAGAAATCTCAGCAAATATTTTTTCACCCAAACTGGATGATACTTTCAGGTAATGATCAGTACACTAAGGCGACTTGGTTCCCCAAATTTCGTTCTTCTATGTTGAAGCGTTCGTTTCCAGTAACAGTTTGAATTTTTAGGTTTCACTCTGTTTTCTCCTATATTGATAGATGTATTTGGAACACTAAATCCAACACGGTTTGTGCTAGCTTCTTGAAACTTGACACAATAAAGTAGTTTCACGTTCTATCTCTACGTTTTGTTTCCTCTTGATGTAGCCCTAAGCAGTTACTGGCGGGAAACACTTTCATGGAAAGGGGTTGCCAAGCTTCCTAAAATTACGAATCTCCAGAAATCGCAGCAAATATTTTTTCACCCAAACTGGATGATACTTTCAGGTAATGATCAGTACACTAAGGCGACTTGGTTCCCCAAATTTCGTTCTTCTATGTTGAAGCGTTCGTTTCCAGTAACAGTTTGAATTTTTAGGTTTCACTCTGTTTTCTCCTATATTGATAGATGTATTTGGAACTCTAAATCCAACACGGTTTGTGCTGGCTTCTTGAAACATGACACAATAAAGTAGTTTCACGTTCTATCTCTATGTTTTGTTTCCTCTTGATGTAGCCCAATGCAGTGACTGGCGAGAAACACTTTCATGGAAAGGGGTTGCCAGGCTTCCCAAAATTACGAATCTCCAGAAATCTCAGCAAATATTTTTTCACCCAAACTGGATGATACTTTCAGGTAATGATCAGTACACTAAGGCGACTTGGTTCCCCAAATTTCGTTCTTCTATGTTGAAGCGTTCGTTTCCAGTAACAGTTTGAATTTTTAGGTTCCACTCTGTTTTCTCCTATATTGATAGATGTATTTGGAACTCTAAATCCAACACGGTTTGTGCTGGCTTCTTGAAACATGACACAATAAAGTAGTTTCACGTTCTATCTCTATGTTTTGTTTCCTCTTGATGTAGCCCAATGCAGTGACTGGCGAGAAACACTTTCATGGAAAGGGGTTGCCAGGCTTCCCAAAATTACGAATCTCCAGAAATCTCAGGAAATATTTTTTCACCCAAACTGGATGATACTTTCAGGTAATGATCAGTACACTAAGGCGACTTGGTTCCCCAAATTTCGTTCTTCTATGTTGAAGCGTTCGTTTCCAGTAACAGTTTGAATTTTTAGGTTTCACTCTGTTTTCTCCTATATTGATAGATGTATTTGGAACTCTAAATCCAACAGGGTTTGTGCTAGCTTCTTGAAACTTGACACAATAAAGTAGTTTCAAGTTCTATCTCTACGTTTTGTTTCCTCTTGATGTAGCCCTAAGCAGTTACTGGCGAGAAACACTTTCATGGAAAGGGGTTGCCAAGCTTCCTAAAATTACGAATCTCCAGAAATCTCAGCAAATATTTTTTCACCCAAACTGGATGATACTTTCAGGTAATGATCAGTACACTAAGGCGACTTGGTTCCCCAAATTTCGTTCTTCTATGTTGAAGCGTTCGTTTCCAGTAACACTTTGAATTTTTAGGTTTCACTCTGTTTTCTCCTATATTGATAGATGTATTTGGAACTCTAAATCCAACAGGGTTTGTGCTAGCTTCTTGAAACTTGACACAATAAAGTAGTTTCACGTTCTATCTCTACGTTTTGTTTCCTCTTGATGTAGCCCTAAGCAGTAACTGGCGAGAAACACTTTCATGGAAAGGGGTTGCCAAGTTTCCTAAAATTACGAATCTCCAGAAATCTCAGCAAATATTTTTTCACCCAAACTGAATGATACTTTCAGGTAATGATCAGTACACTAAGGCGACTTGGTTACCCAAATTTCGTTCTTCTATGTTGAAGCGTTCGTTTCCAGTAACAGTTTGAATTTTTAGGTTTCACTCTGTTTTCTCCTATATTGATAGATGTATTTGGAACTCTAAATCCAACACGGTTTGTGCTGGCTTCTTGAAACATGACACAATAAAGTAGTTTCACGTTCTATCTCTATGTTTTGTTTCCTCTTGATGTAGCCCAATGCAGTGACTGGCCAGAAACACTTTCATGGAAAGGGGTTGCCAGGCTTCCCAAAATTACGAATCTCCAGAAATCTCAGCAAATATTTTTTCACCCAAACTGGATGATACTTTCAGGTAATGATCAGTACACTAAGGCGACTTGGTTACCCAAATTTCGTTCTTCTATGTTGAAGCGTTCGTTTCCAGTAACAGTTTGAATTTTTAGGTTTCACTCTGTTTTCTCCTATATTGATAGATGTATTTGGAACTCTAAATCCAACACGGTTTGTGCTAGCTTCTTGAAACATGACACAATAAAGTAGTTTCACGTTCTATCTCTATGTTTTGTTTCCTCTTGATGTAGCCCAATGCAGTGACTGGCGAGAAACACTTTCATGGAAAGGGGTTGCCAGGCTTCCCAAAATTACGAATCTCCAGAAATCTCAGCAAATATTTTTTCACCCAAACTGGATGATACTTTCAGGTAATGATCAGTACACTAAGGCGACTTGGTTCCCCAAATTTCGTTCTTCTATGTTGAAGCGTTCGTTTCCAGTAACAGTTTGAATTTTTAGGTTTCACTCTGTTTTCTCCTATATTGATAGATGTATTTGGAACTCTAAATCCAACAGGGTTTGTGCTAGCTTCTTGAAACTTGACACAATAAAGTAGTTTCACGTTCTATCTCTATGTTTTGTTTCCTCTTGATGTAGCCTTAAGCAGTGACTGGCGAGAAACACTTTCATGGAAAGGGGTTGCCAAGCTTCCTAAAATTACGAATCTCCAGAAATCTCAGCAAATATTTTTTCACCCAAACTGGATGATACTTTCAGGTAATGATCAGTACACTAAGGCGACTTGGTTCCCCAAATTTCGTTCTTCTATGTTGAAGCGTTCGTTTCCAGTAACAGTTTGAATTTTTAGGTTTCACTCTGTTTTCTCCTATATTGATAGATGTATTTGGAACACTAAATCCAACACGGTTTGTGCTAGCTTCTTGAAACTTGACACAATAAAGTAGTTTCACGTTCTATCTCTACGTTTTGTTTCCTCTTGATGTAGCCCTAAGCAGTTACTGGCGGGAAACACTTTCATGGAAAGGGGTTGCCAAGCTTCCTAAAATTACGAATCTCCAGAAATCGCAGCAAATATTTTTTCACCCAAACTGGATGATACTTTCAGGTAATGATCAGTACACTAAGGCGACTTGGTTCCCCAAATTTCGTTCTTCTATGTTGAAGCGTTCGTTTCCAGTAACAGTTTGAATTTTTAGGTTTCACTCTGTTTTCTCCTATATTGATAGATGTATTTGGAACTCTAAATCCAACACGGTTTGTGCTGGCTTCTTGAAACATGACACAATAAAGTAGTTTCACGTTCTATCTCTATGTTTTGTTTCCTCTTGATGTAGCCCAATGCAGTGACTGGCGAGAAACACTTTCATGGAAAGGGGTTGCCAGGCTTCCCAAAATTACGAATCTCCAGAAATCTCAGCAAATATTTTTTCACCCAAACTGGATGATACTTTCAGGTAATGATCAGTACACTAAGGCGACTTGGTTCCCCAAATTTCGTTCTTCTATGTTGAAGCGTTCGTTTCCAGTAACAGTTTGAATTTTTAGGTTCCACTCTGTTTTCTCCTATATTGATAGATGTATTTGGAACTCTAAATCCAACACGGTTTGTGCTAGCTTCTTGAAACATGACACAATAAAGTAGTTTCACGTTCTATCTCTATGTTTTGTTTCCTCTTGATGTAGCCCAATGCAGTGACTGGCGAGAAACACTTTCATGGAAAGGGGTTGCCAGGCTTCCCAAAATTACGAATCTCCAGAAATCTCAGCAAATATTTTTTCACCCAAACTGGATGATACTTTCAGGTAATGATCAGTACACTAAGGCGACTTGGTTCCCCAAATTTCGTTCTTCTATGTTGAAGCGTTCGTTTCCAGTAACAGTTTGAATTTTTAGGTTTCACTCTGTTTTCTCCTATATTGATAGATGTATTTGGAACTCTAAATCCAACAGGGTTTGTGCTAGCTTCTTGAAACTTGACACAATAAAGTAGTTTCAAGTTCTATCTCTACGTTTTGTTTCCTCTTGATGTAGCCCTAAGCAGTTACTGGCGGGAAACACTTTCATGGAAAGGGGTTGCCAAGCTTCCTAAAATTACGAATCTCCAGAAATCTCAGCAAATATTTTTTCCCCCAAACTGGATGATACTTTCAGGTAATGATCAGTACACTAAGGCGACTTGGTTCCCCAAATTTCGTTCTTCTATGTTGAAGCGTTCGTTTCCAGTAACAGTTTGAATTTTTAGGTTTCACTCTGTTTTCTCCTATATTGATAGATGTATTTGGAACACTAAATCCAACACGGTTTGTGCTAGCTTCTTGAAACTTGACACAATAAAGTAGTTTCACGTTCTATCTCTACGTTTTGTTTCCTCTTGATGTAGCCCTAAGCAGAAACTGGCGGGAAACACTTTCATGGAAAGGGGTTGCCAAGCTTCCTAAAATTACGAATCTCCAGAAATCTCAGCAAATATTTTTTCACCCAAACTGGATGATACTTTCAGGTAATGATCAGTACACTAAGGCGACTTGGTTCCCCAAATTTCGTTCTTCTATGTTGAAGCGTTCGTTTCCAGTAACAGTTTGAATTTTTAGGTTTCACTCTGTTTTCTCCTATATTGATAGATGTATTTGGAACTCTAAATCCAACACGGTTTGTGCTGGCTTCTTGAAACATGACACAATAAAGTAGTTTCACGTTCTATCTCTACGTTTTGTTTCCTCTTGATGTAGCCCTAAGCAGTGACTGGCGGGAAACACTTTCATGGAAAGGGGTTGCCAAGCTTCCTAAAATTACGAATCTCCAGAAATCTCAGCAAATATTTTTTCACCCAAACTGGATGATACTTTCAGGTAATGATCAGTACACTAAGGCGACTTGGTTCCCCAAATTTCGTTCTTCTATGTTGAAGCGTTCGTTTCCAGTAACACTTTGAATTTTTAGGTTTCACTCTGTTTTCTCCTATATTGATAGATGTATTTGGAACTCTAAATCCAACACGGTTTGTGCTGGCTTCTTGAAACATGACACAATAAAGTAGTTTCACATTCTATCTCTATGTTTTGTTTCCTCTTGATGTAGTCCAATGCAGTGACTGGCGAGAAACACTTTCATGGAAAGGGGTTGCCAAGCTTCCCAAAATTACGAATCTCCAGAAATCTCAGCAAATATATTTTCACCCAAACTGGATGATACTTTCAGGTAATGATCAGTACACTAAGGCGACTTGGTTCCCCAAATTTCGTTCTTCTATGTTGAAGCGTTCGTTTCCAGTAACAGTTTGAATTTTTAGGTTTCACTCTGTTTTCTCCTATATTGATAGATGTATTTGGAACTCTAAATCCAACACGGTTTGTGCTAGCTTCTTGAAACTTGACACAATAAAGTAGTTTCACGTTCTATCTCTATGTTTTGTTTCCTCTTGATGTAGCCCAATGCAGTGACTGGCGAGAAACACTTTCATGGAAAGGGGTTGCCAGGCTTCCCAAAATTACGAATCTCCAGAAATCTCAGCAAATATTTTTTCACCCAAACTGGATGATACTTTCAGGTAATGATCAGTACACTAAGGCGACTTGGTTCCCCAAATTTCGTTCTTCTATGTTGAAGCGTTCGTTTCCAGTAACAGTTTGAATTTTTAGGTTTCACTCTGTTTTCTCCTAAATTGATAGATGTGTTTGGAACTCTAAATCCAACACGGTTTGTGCTAGGTTCTTGAAACTTGACACAATAAAGTAGTTTCACGTTCTATCTCTATGTTTTGTTTCCTCTTGATGTAGCCTTAAGCAGTGACTGGCGAGAAACACTTTCATGGAAAGGGGTTGCCAAGCTTCCTAAAATTACGAATCTCCAGAAATCTCAGCAAATATTTTTTCACCCAAACTGGATGATACTTTCAGGTAATGATCAGTACACTAAGGCGACTTGGTTCCCCAAATTTCGTTCTTCTATGTTGAAGCGTTCGTTGGCAGTAACAGTTTGAATTTTTAGGTTTCACTCTGTTTTCTCCTATATTGATAGATGTATTTGGAACTCTAAATCCAACAGGGTTTGTGCTAGCTTCTTGAAACTTGACACAATAAAGTAGTTT
This sequence comes from Spermophilus citellus, assembly GCF_964194105.1. Lineage (NCBI taxonomy): Eukaryota > Metazoa > Chordata > Mammalia > Rodentia > Sciuridae > Spermophilus > Spermophilus citellus. Next base: position 9,393,523 of record NC_138192.1, on the reverse strand, counting down.
CACGTTCTATCTCTACGTTTTGTTTCCTCTTGATGTAGCCCTAAGCAGTAACTGGCGAGAAACACTTTCATGGAAAGGGGTTGCCAAGCTTCCTAAAATTACGAATCTCCAGAAATCTCAGCAAATATTTTTTCACCCAAACTGAATGATACTTTCAGGTAATGATCAGTACACTAAGGCGAGTTGGTTCCCCAAATTTCGTTCTTCTATGTTGAAGCGTTCGTTGGCAGTAACAGTTTGAATTTTTAGGTTTCACTCTGTTTTCTCCTATATTGATAGATGTATTTGGAACTCTAAATCCAACACGGTTTGTGCTAGCTTCTTGAAACTTGACACAATAAAGTAGTTTCACGTTCTATCTCTATGTTTTGTTTCCTCTTGATGTAGCCCTAAGCAGTGACTGGCGAGAAACACTTTCATGGAAAGGGGTTGCCAGGCTTCCCAAAATTACGAATCTCCAGAAATCTCAGCAAATATTTTTTCACCCAAACTGGATGATACTTTCAGGTAATGATCAGTACACTAAGGCGACTTGGTTCCCCAAATTTCGTTCTTCTATGTTGAAGCGTTCGTTTCCAGTAACAGTTTGAATTTTTAGGTTTCACTCTGTTTTCTCCTATATTGATAGATGTATTTGGAACTCTAAATCCAACAGGGTTTGTGCTAGCTTCTTGAAACTTGACACAATAAAGTAGTTTCACGTTCTATCTCTAAGTTTTGTTTCCTCTTGATGTAGCCCTAAGCAGTTACTGGCGGGAAACACTTTCATGGAAAGGGGTTGCCAAGCTTCCTAAAATTACGAATCTCCAGAAATCTCAGCAAATATTTTTTCACCCAAACTGGATGATACTTTCAGGTAATGATCAGTACACTAAGGCGACTTGGTTCCCCAAATTTCGTTCTTCTATGTTGAAGCGTTCGTTTGCAGTAACACTTTGAATTTTTAGGTTTCACTCTGTTTTCTCCTATATTGATAGATGTATTTGGAACTCTAAATCCAACACGGTTTGTGCTAGCTTCCTGAAACTTGACACAATAAAGTAGTTTCACGTTCTATCTCTATGTTTTGTTTCCTCTTGATGTAGCCCTAAGCAGTGACTGGCGAGAAACACTTTCATGGAAAGGGGTTGCCAGGCTTCCCAAAATTATGAATCTCCAGAAATCTCAGCAAATATTTTTTCACCCAAACTGGATGATACTTTCAGGTAATGATCAGTACACTAAGGCGACTTGGTTCCCCAAATTTCGTTCTTCTATGTTGAAGCGTTCGTTTCCAGTAACAGTTTGAATTTTTAGGTTTCACTCTGTTTTCTCCTATATTGATAGATGTATTTGGAACTCTAAATCCAACACGGTTTGTGCTAGCTTCTTGAAACTTGACACAATAAAGTAGTTTCACGTTCTATCTCTACGTTTTGTTTCCTCTTGATGTAGCCCTAAGCAGTTACTGGCGGGAAACACTTTCATGGAAAGGGGTTGCCAAGCTTCCTAAAATTACGAATCTCCAGAAATCTCAGCAAATATTTTTTCACCCAAACTGGATGATACTTTCAGGTAATGATCAGTACACTAAGGCGACTTGGTTCCCCAAATTTCGTTCTTCTATGTTGAAGCGTTCGTTTCCAGTAACAGTTTGAATTTTTAGGTTTCACTCTGTTTTCTCCTATATTGATAGATGTATTTGGAACTCTAAATCCAACACGGTTTGTGCTGGCTTCTTGAAACATGACACAATAAAGTAGTTTCACGTTCTATCTCTATGTTTTGTTTCCTCTTGATGTAGCCCAATGCAGTGACTGGCGAGAAACACTTTCATGGAAAGGGGTTGCCAGGCTTCCCAAAATTACGAATCTCCAGAAATCTCAGCAAATATTTTTTCACCCAAACTGGATGATACTTTCAGGTAATGATCAGTACACTAAGGCGACTTGGTTCCCCAAATTTCGTTCTTCTATGTTGAAGCGTTCGTTTCCAGTAACAGTTTGAATTTTTAGGTTTCACTCTGTTTTCTCCTATATTGATAGATGTATTTGGAACTCTAAATCCAACACGGTTTGTGCTAGCTTCTTGAAACTTGACACAATAAAGTAGTTTCACGTTCTATCTCTACGTTTTGTTTCCTCTTGATGTAGCCCTAAGCAGTAACTGGCGAGAAACACTTTCATGGAAAGGGGTTGCCAAGCTTCCTAAAATTACGAATCTCCAGAAATCTCAGCAAATATTTTTTCACCCAAACTGAATGATACTTTCAGGTAATGATCAGTACACTAAGGCGACTTGGTTCCCCAAATTTCGTTCTTCTATGTTGAAGCGTTCGTTTCCAGTAACAGTTTGAATTTTTAGGTTTCACTCTGTTTTCTCCTATATTGATAGATGTATTTGGAACTCTAAATCCAACACGGTTTGTGCTAGCTTCTTGAAACTTGACACAATAAAGTAGTTTCACGTTCTATCTCTACGTTTTGTTTCCTCTTGATGTAGCCCTAAGCAGTTACTGGCGGGAAACACTTTCATGGAAAGGGGTTGCCAAGCTTCCTAAAATTACGAATCTCCAGAAATCTCAGCAAATATTTTTTCACCCAAACTGGATGATACTTTCAGGTAATGATCAGTACACTAAGGCGACTTGGTTCCCCAAATTTCGTTCTTCTATGTTGAAGCGTTCGTTTCCAGTAACAGTTTGAATTTTTAGGTTTCACTCTGTTTTCTCCTATATTGGTAGATGTATTTGGAACTCTAAATCCAACACGGTTTGTGCTGGCTTCTTGAAACATGACACAATAAAGTAGTTTCACGTTCTATCTCTATGTTTTGTTTCCTCTTGATGTAGCCCAATGCAGTGACTGGCGAGAAACACTTTCATGGAAAGGGGTTGCCAGGCTTCCCAAAATTACGAATCTCCAGAAATCTCAGCAAATATTTTTTCACCCAAACTGGATGATACTTTCAGGTAATGATCAGTACACTAAGGCGACTTGGTTCCCCAAATTTCGTTCTTCTATGTTGAAGCGTTCGTTTCCAGTAACAGTTTGAATTTTTAGGTTTCACTCTGTTTTCTCCTATATTGATAGATGTATTTGGAACTCTAAATCCAACACGGTTTGTGCTAGCTTCTTGAAACTTGACACAATAAAGTAGTTTCACGTTCTATCTCTACGTTTTGTTTCCTCTTGATGTAGCCCTAAGCAGTAACTGGCGAGAAACACTTTCATGGAAAGGGGTTGCCAAGCTTCCTAAAATTACGAATCTCCAGAAATCTCAGCAAATATTTTTTCACCCAAACTGAATGATACTTTCAGGTAATGATCAGTACACTAAGGCGAGTTGGTTCCCCAAATTTCGTTCTTCTATGTTGAAGCGTTCGTTTGCAGTAACACTTTGAATTTTTAGGTTTCACTCTGTTTTCTCCTATATTGATAGATGTATTTGGAACTCTAAATCCAACACGGTTTGTGCTAGCTTCTTGAAACTTGACACAATAAAGTAGTTTCACGTTCTCTCTCTATGTTTTGTTTCCTCTTGATGTAGCCCTAAGCAGTGACTGGCGAGAAACACTTTCATGGAAAGGGGTTGCCAGGCTTCCCAAAATTACGAATCTCCAGAAATCTCAGCAAATATTTTTTCACCCAAACTGGATGATACTTTCAGGTAATGATCAGTACACTAAGGCGACTTGGTTCCCCAAATTTCGTTCTTCTATGTTGAAGCGTTCGTTTCCAGTAACAGTTTGAATTTTTAGGTTTCACTCTGTTTTCTCCTATATTGATAGATGTATTTGGAACACTAAATCCAACACGGTTTGTGCTAGCTTCTTGAAACTTGACACAATAAAGTAGTTTCACGTTCTATCTCTACGTTTTGTTTCCTCTTGATGTAGCCCTAAGCAGTTACTGGCGGGAAACACTTTCATGGAAAGGGGTTGCCAAGCTTCCTAAAATTACGAATCTCCAGAAATCTCAGCAAATATTTTTTCACCCAAACTGGATGATACTTTCAGGTAATGATCAGTACACTAAGGCGACTTGGTTCCCCAAATTTCGTTCTTCTATGTTGAAGCGTTCGTTTCCAGTAACACTTTGAATTTTTAGGTTTCACTCTGTTTTCTCCTATATTGATAGATGTATTTGAAACTCTAAATCCAACACGGTTTGTGCTGGCTTCTTGAAACATGACACAATAAAGTAGTTTCACATTCTATCTCTATGTTTTGTTTCCTCTTGATGTAGTCCAATGCAGTGACTGGCGAGAAACACTTTCATGGAAAGGGGTTGCCAAGCTTCCCAAAATTACGAATCTCCAGAAATCTCAGCAAATATTTTTTCACCCAAACTGGATGATACTTTCAGGTAATGATCAGTACACTAAGGCGACTTGGTTCCCCAAATTTCGTTCTTCTATGTTGAAGCGTTCGTTTCCAGTAACAGTTTGAATTTTTAGGTTTCACTCTGTTTTCTCCTATATTGATAGATGTATTTGGAACTCTAAATCCAACACGGTTTGTGCTGGCTTCTTGAAACTTGACACAATAATGTAGTTTCACGTTCTATCTCTATGTTTTGTTTCCTCTTGATGTAGCCCAATGCAGTGACTGGCGAGAAACACTTTCATGGAAAGGGGTTGCCAGGCTTCCCAAAATTACGAATCTCCAGAAATCTCAGCAAATATTTTTTCACCCAAACTGGATGATACTTTCAGGTAATGATCAGTACACTAAGGCGACTTGGTTCCCCAAATTTCGTTCTTCTATGTTGAAGCGTTCGTTTCCAGTAACAGTTTGAATTTTTAGGTTTCACTCTGTTTTCTCCTATATTGATAGATGTATTTGGAACTCTAAATCCAACACGGTTTGTGCTAGCTTCTTGAAACTTGACACAATAAAGTAGTTTCACGTTCTATCTCTATGTTTTGTTTCCTCTTGATGTAGCCCTAAGCAGTAACTGGCGAGAAACACTTTCATGGAAAGGGGTTGCCAAGCTTCCTAAAATTACGAATCTCCAGAAATCTCAGCAAATATTTTTTCACCCAAACTGAATGATACTTTCAGGTAATGATCAGTACACTAAGGCGAGTTGGTTCCCCAAATTTCGTTCTTCTATGTTGAAGCGTTCGTTTGCAGTAACACTTTGAATTTTTAGGTTTCACTCTGTTTTCTCCTATATTGATAGATGTTTTTGGAACTCTAAATCCAACACGGTTTGTGCTAGCTTCTTGAAACTTGACACAATAAAGTAGTTTCACGTTCTATCTCTATGTTTTGTTTCCTCTTGATGTAGCCCTAAGCAGTGACTGGCGAGAAACACTTTCATGGAAAGGGGTTGCCAGGCTTCCCAAAATTACGAATCTCCAGAAATCTCAGCAAATATTTTTTCACCCAAACTGGATGATACTTTCAGGTAATGATCAGTACACTAAGGCGACTTGGTTCCCCAAATTTCGTTCTTCTATGTTGAAGCGTTCGTTTCCAGTAACAGTTTGAATTTTTAGGTTTCACTCTGTTTTCTCCTATATTGATAGATGTATTTGGAACTCTAAATCCAACACGGTTTGTGCTAGCTTCTTGAAACTTGACACAATAAAGTAGTTTCACGTTCTATCTCTATGTTTTGTTTCCTCTTGATGTAGCCTTAAGCAGTGACTGGCGAGAAACACTTTCATGGAAAGGGGTTGCCAAGCTTCCTAAAATTACGAATCTCCGAAATCTCAGCAAATATTTTTTCACCCAAACTGGATGATACTTTCAGGTAATGATCAGTACACTAAGGCGACTTGGTTCCCCAAATTTCGTTCTTCTATGTTGAAGCGTTCGTTTCCAGTAACAGTTTGAATTTTTAGGTTTCACTCTGTTTTCTCCTATATTGATAGATGTATTTGGAACAATAAATCCAACACGGTTTGTGCTAGCTTCTTGAAACTTGACACAATAAAGTAGTTTCACGTTCTATCTCTATGTTTTGTTTCCTCTTGATGTAGCCCTAAGCAGTGACTGGCGAGAAACACTTTCATGGAAAGGGGTTGCCAGGCTTCCCAAAATTACGAATCTCCAGAAATCTCAGCAAATATTTTTTCACCCAAACTGGATGATACTTTCAGGTAATGATCAGTACACTAAGGCGACTTGGTTCCCCAAATTTCGTTCTTCTATGTTGAAGCATTCGTTTCCAGTAACAGTTTGAATTTTTAGGTTTCACTCTGTTTTCTCCTATATTGATAGATGTATTTGGAACTCTAAATCCAACACGGTTTGTGCTGGCTTCTTGAAACATGACACAATAAAGTAGTTTCACGTTCTATCTCTACGTTTTGTTTCCTCTTGATGTAGCCCTAAGCAGTTATTGGCGGGAAACACTTTCATGGAAAGGGGTTGCCAAGCTTCCTAAAATTACGAATCTCCAGAAATCTCAGCAAATATTTTTTCACCCAAACTGGATGATACTTTCAGGTAATGATCAGTACACTAAGGCGACTTGGTTCCCCAAATTTCGTTCTTCTATGTTGAAGCGTTCGTTTCCAGTAACAGTTTGAATTTTTAGGTTTCACTCTGTTTTCTCCTATATTGATAGATGTATTTGGAACAATAAATCCAACACGGGTTGTGCTAGCTTCTTGAAACTTGACACAATAAAGTAGTTTCACGTTCTATCTCTATGTTTTGTTTCCTCTTGATGTAGCCCTAAGCAGTGACTGGCGAGAAACACTTTCATGGAAAGGGGTTGCCAGGCTTCCCAAAATTACGAATCTCCAGAAATCTCAGCAAATATTTTTTCACCCAAACTGGATGATACTTTCAGGTAATGATCAGTACACTAAGGCGACTTGGTTCCCCAAATTTCGTTCTTCTATGTTGAAGCGTTCGTTTCCAGTAACAGTTTGAATTTTTAGGTTTCACTCTGTTTTCTCCTATATTGATAGATGCATTTGGAACTCTAAATCCAACAGGGTTTGTGCTAGCTTCTTGAAACTTGACACAATAAAGTAGTTTCACGTTCTATCTCTACGTTTTGTTTCCTCTTGATGTAGCCCTAAGCAGTTACTGGCGGGAAACACTTTCATGGAAAGGGGTTGCCAAGCTTCCTAAAATTCCGAATCTCCAGAAATCTCAGCAAATATTTTTTCACCCAAACTGGATGATACTTTCAGGTAATGATCAGTACACTAAGGCGACTTGGTTCCCCAAATTTCGTTCTTCTATGTTGAAGCGTTCGTTTGCAGTAACACTTTGAATTTTTAGGTTTCACTCTGTTTTCTCCTATATTGATAGATGTATTTGGAACTCTAAATCCAACACGGTTTGTGCTAGCTTCTTGAAACTTGACACAATAAAGTAGTTTCACGTTCTATCTCTATGTTTTGTTTCCTCTTGATGTAGCCCTAAGCAGTGACTGGCGAGAAACACTTTCATGGAAAGGGGTTGCCAGGCTTCCCAAAATTACGAATCTCCAGAAATCTCAGCAAATATTTTTTCACCCAAACTGGATGATACTTTCAGGTAATGATCAGTACACTAAGGCGACTTGGTTCCCCAAATTTCGTTCTTCTATTTTGAAGCGTTCGTTTCCAGTAACAGTTTGAATTTTTAGGTTTCACTCTGTTTTCTCCTATATTGATAGATGTATTTGGAACTCTAAATCCAACACGGTTTGTGCTAGCTTCTTGAAACTTGACACAATAAAGTAGTTTCAAGTTCTATCTCTATGTTTTGTTTCCTCTTGATGTAGCCTTAAGCAGTGACTGGCGAGAAACACTTTCATGGAAAGGGGTTGCCAAGCTTCCTAAAATTACGAATCTCCAGAAATCTCAGCAAATATTTTTTTCACCCAAACTGGATGATACTTTCAGGTAATGATCAGTACACTAAGGCGACTTGGTTCCCCAAATTTTGTTCTTCTATGTTGAAGCGTTCGTTTCCAGTAACAGTTTGAATTTTTAGGTTTCACTCTGTTTTCTCCTATATTGATAGATGTATTTGGAACTCTAAATCCAACACGGTTTGTGCTAGCTTCTTGAAACTTGACACAATAAAGTAGTTTCACGTTCTATCTCTAAGTTTTGTTTCCTCTTGATGTAGCCCTAAGCAGTTACTGGCGGGAAACACTTTCATGGAAAGGGGTTGCCAAGCTTCCTAAAATTACGAATCTCCAGAAATCTCAGCAAATATTTTTTCACCCAAACTGGATGATACTTTCAGGTAATGATCAGTACACTAAGGCGAATTGGTTCCCCAAATTTCGTTCTTCTATGTTGAAGCGTTCGTTTCCAGTAACAGTTTGAATTTTTAGGTTTCACTCTGTTTTCTCCTATATTGATAGATGTATTTGGAACTCTAAATCCAACACGGTTTGTGCTAGCTTCTTGAAACTTGACACAATAAAGTAGTTTCACGTTCTATCTCTATGTTTTGTTTCCTCTTGATGTAGCCCAATGCAGTGACTGGCGAGAAACACTTTCATGGAAAGGGGTTGCCAGGCTTCCCAAAATTACGAATCTCCAGAAATCTCAGCAAATATTTTTTCACCCAAACTGGATGATACTTTCAGGTAATGATCAGTACACTAAGGCGACTTGGTTCCCCAAATTTCGTTCTTCTATGTTGAAGCGTTCGTTTCCAGTAACAGTTTGAATTTTTAGGTTTCACTCTGTTTTCTCCTACATTGATAGATGTATTTGGAACTCTAAATCCAACACGGTTTGTGCTAGCTTCTTGAAACTTGACACAAAAAAGAAGTTTCACGTTCTATCTCTACGTTTTGTTTCCTCTTGATGTAGCCCTAAGCAGTTACTGGCGGGAAACACTTTCATGGAAAGGGGTTGCCAAGCTTCCTAAAATTACGAATCTCCAGAAATCTCAGCAAATATTTTTTCACCCAAACTGGATGATACTTTCAGGTAATGATCAGTACACTAAGGCGACTTGGTTCCCCAAATTTCGTTCTTCTATGTTGAAGCGTTCGTTTCCAGTAACACTTTGAATTTTTAGGTTTCACTCTGTTTTCTCCTATATTGATAGATGTATTTGGAACTCTAAATCCAACACGGTTTGTGCTGGCTTCTTGAAACATGACACAATAAAGTAGTTTCACGTTCTATCTCTATGTTTTGTTTCCTCTTGATGTAGCCCAATGCAGTGACTGGCGAGAAACACTTTCATGGAAAGGGGTTGCCAGGCTTCCCAAATTACGAATCTCCAGAAATCTCAGCAAATATTTTTTCACCCAAACTGGATGATACTTTCAGGTAATGATCAGTACACTAAGGCGACTTGGTTCCCCAAATTTCGTTCTTCTATGTTGAAGCGTTCGTTTCCAGTAACACTTTGAATTTTTAGGTTTCACTCTGTTTTCTCCTATATTGATAGATGTATTTGGAACTCTAAATCCAACACGGTTTGTGCTAGCTTCTTGAAACTTGACACAATAAAGTAGTTTCACGTTCTATCTCTATGTTTTGTTTCCTCTTGATGTAGCCCAATGCAGTGACTGGCGAGAAACACTTTCATGGAAAGGGGTTGCCAGGCTTCCCAAAATTACGAATCTCCAGAAATCTCAGCAAATATTTTTTCACCCAAACTGGATGATACTTTCAGGTAATGATCAGTACACTAAGGCGACTTGGTTCCCCAAATTTCGTTCTTCTATGTTGAAGCGTTCGTTTCCAGTAACAGTTTGAATTTTTAGGTTCCACTCTGTTTTCTCCTATATTGATAGATGTATTTGGAACTCTAAATACAACACGGTTTGTGCTAGCTTCTTGAAACTTGACACAATAAAGTAGTTTCACGTTCTATCTCTACATTTTGTTTCCTCTTGATGTAGCCCTAAGCAGTTACTGGCGGGAAACACTTTCATGGAAAGGGGTTGCCAAGCTTCCTAAAATTACGAATCTCCAGAAATCTCAGCAAATATTTTTTCACCCAAACTGGATGATACTTTCAGGTAATGATCAGTACACTAAGGCGACTTGGTTCCCCAAATTTCGTTCTTCTATGTTGAAGCGTTCGTTTGCAGTAACAGTTTGAATTTTTAGGTTTCACTCTGTTTTCTCCTATATTGATAGATGTATTTGGAACTCTAAATCCAACACGGTTTGTGCTGGCTTCTTGAAACATGACACAATATAGTAGTTTCACGTTGTATCTCTATGTTTTGTTTCCTCTTGATGTAGCCCAATGCAGTGACTGGCGAGAAACACTTTCATGGAAAGGGGTTGCCAGGCTTCCCAAAATTACGAATCTCCAGAAATCTCAGCAAATATTTTTTCACCCAAACTGGATGATACTTTCAGGTAATGATCAGTACACTAAGGCGACTTGGTTCCCCAAATTTCGTTCTTCTATGTTGAAGCGTTCGTTTCCAGTAACACTTTGAATTTTTAGGTTTCACTCTGTTTTCTCCTATATTGATAGATGTATTTGGAACTCTAAATCCAACACGGTTTGTGCTAGCTTCTTGAAACATGACACAATAAAGTAGTTTCACGTTCTATCTCTACGTTTTGTTTCCTCTTGATGTAGCCCAATGCAGTGACTGGCGAGAAACACTTTCATGGAAAGGGGTTGCCAGGCTTCCCAAAATTACGAATCTCCAGAAATCTCAGCAAATATTTTTTCACCCAAACTGGATGATACTTTCAGGTAATGATCAGTACACTAAGGCGACTTGGTTCCCCAAATTTTGTTCTTCTATGTTGAAGCGTTCGTTTGCAGTAACAGTTTGAATTTTTAGGTTTCACTCTGTTTTCTCCTATATTGATAGATGTATTTGGAACTCTAAATCCAACACGGTTTGTGCTAGCTTCTTGAAACTTGACACAATAAAGTAGTTTCACGTTCTATCTCTATGTTTTGTTTCCTCTTGATGTAGCCCAATGCAGTGACTGGCGAGAAACACTTTCATGGAAAGGGGTTGCCAGGCTTCCCAAAATTACGAATCTCCAGAAATCTCAGCAAATATTTTTTCACCCAAACTGGATGATACTTTCAGGTAATGATCAGTACACTAAGGCGACTTGGTTCCCCAAATTTCGTTCTTCTATGTTGAAGCGTTCGTTTCCAGTAACAGTTTGAATTTTTAGGTTTCACTCTGTTTTCTCCTATATTGATAGATGTATTTGGAACTCTAAATCCAACACGGTTTGTGCTAGCTTCTTGAAACTTGACACAATAAAGAAGTTTCACGTTCTATCTCTACGTTTTGTTTCCTCTTGATGTAGCCCTAAGCAGTTACTGGCGGGAAACACTTTCATGGAAAGGGGTTGCCAAGCTTCCTAAAATTACGAATCTCCAGAAATCTCAGCAAATATTTTTTCACCCAAACTGGATGATACTTTCAGGTAATGATCAGTACACTAAGGCGACTTGGTTCCCCAAATTTCGTTCTTCTATGTTGAAGCGTTCGTTTCCAGTAACACTTTGAATTTTTAGGTTTCACTCTGTTTTCTCCTATATTGATAGATGTATTTGGAACTCTAAATCCAACACGGTTTGTGCTGGCTTCTTGAAACATGACACAATAAAGTAGTTTCACGTTCTATCTCTATGTTTTGTTTCCTCTTGATGTAGCCCAATGCAGTGACTGGCGAGAAACACTTTCATGGAAAGGGGTTGCCAGGCTTCCCAAAATTACGAATCTCCAGAAATCTCAGCAAATATTTTTTCACCCAAACTGGATGATACTTTCAGGTAATGATCAGTACACTAAGGCGACTTGGTTCCCCAAATTTCGTTCTTCTATGTTGAAGCGTTCGTTTCCAGTAACAGTTTGAATTTTTAGGTTTCACTCTGTTTTCTCCTATATTGATAGATGTATTTGGAACTCTAAATCCAACACGGTTTGTGCTAGCTTCTTGAAACTTGACACAATAAAGTAGTTTCACGTTCTATCTCTATGTTTTGTTTCCTCTTGATGTAGCCTTAAGCAGTGACTGGCGAGAAACACTTTCATGGAAAGGGGTTGCCAAGCTTCCTAAAATTACGAATCTCCGAAATCTCAGCAAATATTTTTTCACCCAAACTGGATGATACTTTCAGGTAATGATCAGTACACTAAGGCGACTTGGTTCCCCAAATTTCGTTCTTCTATGTTGAAGCGTTCGTTTCCAGTAACAGTTTGAATTTTTAGGTTTCACTCTGTTTTCTCCTATATTGATAGATGTATTTGGAACAATAAATCCAACACGGTTTGTGCTAGCTTCTTGAAACTTGACACAATAAAGTAGTTTCACGTTCTATCTCTATGTTTTGTTTCCTCTTGATGTAGCCCTAAGCAGTGACTGGCGAGAAACACTTTCATGGAAAGGGGTTGCCAGGCTTCCCAAAATTACGAATCTCCAGAAATCTCAGCAAATATTTTTTCACCCAAACTGGATGATACTTTCAGGTAATGATCAGTACACTAAGGCGACTTGGTTCCCCAAATTTCGTTCTTCTATGTTGAAGCATTCGTTTCCAGTAACAGTTTGAATTTTTAGGTTTCACTCTGTTTTCTCCTATATTGATAGATGTATTTGGAACTCTAAATCCAACACGGTTTGTGCTGGCTTCTTGAAACATGACACAATAAAGTAGTTTCACGTTCTATCTCTACGTTTTGTTTCCTCTTGATGTAGCCCTAAGCATTTATTGGCGGGAAACACTTTCATGGAAAGGGGTTGCCAAGCTTCCTAAAATTACGAATCTCCAGAAATCTCAGCAAATATTTTTTCACCCAAACTGGATGATACTTTCAGGTAATGATCAGTACACTAAGGCGACTTGGTTCCCCAAATTTCGTTCTTCTATGTTGAAGCGTTCGTTTCCAGTAACAGTTTGAATTTTTAGGTTTCACTCTGTTTTCTCCTATATTGATAGATGTATTTGGAACAATAAATCCAACACGGTTTGTGCTAGCTTCTTGAAACTTGACACAATAAAGTAGTTTCACGTTCTATCTCTATGTTTTGTTTCCTCTTGATGTAGCCCTAAGCAGTGACTGGCGAGAAACACTTTCATGGAAAGGGGTTGCCAGGCTTCCCAAAATTACGAATCTCCAGAAATCTCAGCAAATATTTTTTCACCCAAACTGGATGATACTTTCAGGTAATGATCAGTACACTAAGGCGACTTGGTTCCCCAAATTTCGTTCTTCTATGTTGAAGCGTTCGTTTCCAGTAACAGTTTGAATTTTTAGGTTTCACTCTGTTTTCTCCTATATTGATAGATGCATTTGGAACTCTAAATCCAACAGGGTTTGTGCTAGCTTCTTGAAACTTGACACAATAAAGTAGTTTCACGTTCTATCTCTACGTTTTGTTTCCTCTTGATGTAGCCCTAAGCAGTTACTGGCGGGAAACACTTTCATGGAAAGGGGTTGCCAAGCTTCCTAAAATTCCGAATCTCCAGAAATCTCAGCAAATATTTTTTCACCCAAACTGGATGATACTTTCAGGTAATGATCAGTACACTAAGGCGACTTGGTTCCCCAAATTTCGTTCTTCTATGTTGAAGCGTTCGTTTGCAGTAACACTTTGAATTTTTAGGTTTTACTCTGTTTTCTCCTATATTGATAGATGTATTTGGAACTCTAAATCCAACACGGTTTGTGCTAGCTTCTTGAAACTTGACACAATAAAGTAGTTTCACGTTCTATCTCTATGTTTTGTTTCCTCTTGATGTAGCCCTAAGCAGTGACTGGCGAGAAACACTTTCATGGAAAGGGGTTGCCAGGCTTCCCAAAATTACGAATCTCCAGAAATCTCAGCAAATATTTTTTCACCCAAACTGGATGATACTTTCAGGTAATGATCAGTACACTAAGGCGACTTGGTTCCCCAAATTTCGTTCTTCTATTTTGAAGCGTTCGTTTCCAGTAACAGTTTGAATTTTTAGGTTTCACTCTGTTTTCTCCTATATTGATAGATGTATTTGGAACTCTAAATCCAACACGGTTTGTGCTAGCTTCTTGAAACTTGACACAATAAAGTAGTTTCAAGTTCTATCTCTATGTTTTGTTTCCTCTTGATGTAGCCTTAAGCAGTGACTGGCGAGAAACACTTTCATGGAAAGGGGTTGCCAAGCTTCCTAAAATTACGAATCTCCAGAAATCTCAGCAAATATTTTTTTCACCAAAACTGGATGATACTTTCAGGTAATGATCAGTACACTAAGGCGACTTGGTTCCCCAAATTTTGTTCTTCTATGTTGAAGCGTTCGTTTCCAGTAACAGTTTGAATTTTTAGGTTTCACTCTGTTTTCTCCTATATTGATAGATGTATTTGGAACTCTAAATCCAACACGGTTTGTGCTAGCTTCTTGAAACTTGACACAATAAAGTAGTTTCACGTTCTATCTCTAAGTTTTGTTTCCTCTTGATGTAGCCCTAAGCAGTTACTGGCGGGAAACACTTTCATGGAAAGGGGTTGCCAAGCTTCCTAAAATTACGAATCTCCAGAAATCTCAGCAAATATTTTTTCACCCAAACTGGATGATACTTTCAGGTAATGATCAGTACACTAAGGCGACTTGGTTCCCCAAATTTCGTTCTTCTATGTTGAAGCGTTCGTTTGCAGTAACACTTTGAATTTTTAGGTTTCACTCTGTTTTCTCCTATATTGATAGATGTATTTGGAACTCTAAATCCAACACGGTTTGTGCTAGCTTCTTGAAACTTGACACAATAAAGTAGTTTCACGTTCTATCTCTATGTTTTGTTTCCTCTTGATGTAGCCCTAAGCAGTGACTGGCGAGAAACACTTTCATGGAAAGGGGTTGCCAGGCTTCCCAAAATTACGAATCTCCAGAAATCTCAGCAAATATTTTTTCACCCAAACTGGATGATACTTTCAGGTAATGATCAGTACACTAAGGCGACTTGGTTCCCCAAATTTCGTTCTTCTATGTTGAAGCGTTCGTTTCCAGTAACAGTTTGAATTTTTAGGTTCCACTCTGTTTTCTCCTATATTGATAGATGTATTTGGAACTCTAAATCCAACACGGTTTGTGCTAGCTTCTTGAAACTTGACACAATAAAGTAGTTTCACGTTCTATCTCTACGTTTTGTTTCCTCTTGATGTAGCCCTAAGCAGTTACTGGCGGGAAACACTTTCATGGAAAGGGGTTGCCAAGCTTCCTAAAATTACGAATCTCCAGAAATCTCAGCAAATATTTTTTCACCCAAACTGGATGATACTTTCAGGTAATGATCAGTACACTAAGGCGACTTGGTTCCCCAAATTTCGTTCCTCTATGTTGAAGCGTTCGTTTGCAGTAACAGTTTGAATTTTTAGGTTTCACTCTGTTTTCTCCTATATTGATAGATGTATTTGGAACTCTAAATCCAACACGGTTTGTGCTGGCTTCTTGAAACATGACACAATATAGTAGTTTCACGTTGTATCTCTATGTTTTGTTTCCTCTTGATGTAGCCCAATGCAGTGACTGGCGAGAAACACTTTCATGGAAAGGGGTTGCCAGGCTTCCCAAAATTACGAATCTCCAGAAATCTCAGCAAATATTTTTTCACCCAAACTGGATGATACTTTCAGGTAATGATCAGTACACTAAGGCGACTTGGTTCCCCAAATTTCGTTCTTCTATGTTGAAGCGTTCGTTTCCAGTAACACTTTGAATTTTTAGGTTTCACTCTGTTTTCTCCTATATTGATAGATGTATTTGGAACTCTAAATCCAACACGGTTTGTGCTAGCTTCTTGAAACATGACACAATAAAGTAGTTTCACGTTCTATCTCTACGTTTTGTTTCCTCTTGATGTAGCCCAATGCAGTGACTGGCGAGAAACACTTTCATGGAAAGGGGTTGCCAGGCTTCCCAAAATTACGAATCTCCAGAAATCTCAGCAAATATTTTTTCACCCAAACTGGATGATACTTTCAGGTAATGATCAGTACACTAAGGCGACTTGGTTCCCCAAATTTCGTTCTTCTATGTTGAAGCGTTCGTTTCCAGTAACAGTTTGAATTTTTAGGTTTCACTCTGTTTTCTCCTATATTGATAGATGTATTTGGAACTCTAAATCCAACACGGTTTGTGCTAGCTTCTTGAAACTTGACACAATAAAGTAGTTTCACGTTCTATCTCTATGTTTTGTTTCCTCTTGATGTAGCCCAATGCAGTGACTGGCGAGAAACACTTTCATGGAAAGGGGTTGCCAGGCTTCCCAAAATTACGAATCTCCAGAAATCTCAGCAAATATTTTTTCACCCAAACTGGATGATACTTTCAGGTAATGATCAGTACACTAAGGCGACTTGGTTCCCCAAATTTCGTTCTTCTATGTTGAAGCGTTCGTTTCCAGTAACAGTTTGAATTTTTAGGTTTCACTCTGTTTTCTCCTATATTGATAGATGTATTTGGAAATCTAAATCCAACACGGTTTGTGCTAGCTTCTTGAAACTTGACACAAAAAAGAAGTTTCACGTTCTATCTCTACGTTTTGTTTCCTCTTGATGTAGCCCTAAGCAGTTACTGGCGGGAAACACTTTCATGGAAAGGGGTTGCCAAGCTTCCTAAAATTACGAATCTCCAGAAATCTCAGCAAATATTTTTTCACCCAAACTGGATGATACTTTCAGGTAATGATCAGTACACTAAGGCGACTTGGTTCCCCAAATTTCGTTCTTCTATGTTGAAGCGTTCGTTTCCAGTAACAGTTTGAATTTTTAGGTTTCACTCTGTTTTCTCCTATATTGATAGATGTATTTGGAACTCTAAATCCAACACGGTTTGTGCTGGCTTCTTGAAACATGACACAATAAAGTAGTTTCACGTTCTATCTCTATGTTTTGTTTCCTCTTGATGTAGCCCAATGCAGTGACTGGCGAGAAACACTTTCATGGAAAGGGGTTGCCAGGCTTCCCAAAATTACGAATCTCCAGAAATCTCAGCAAATATTTTTTCACCCAATCTGGATGATACTTTCAGGTAATGATCAGTACACTAAGGCGACTTGGTTCCCCAAATTTCGTTCTTCTATGTTGAAGCGTTCGTTTCCAGTAACACTTTGAATTTTTAGGTTTCACTCTGTTTTCTCCTATATTGATAGATGTATTTGGAACTCTAAATCCAACACGGTTTGTGCTAGCTTCTTGAAACTTGACACAATAAAGTAGTTTCACGTTCTATCTCTATGTTTTGTTTCCTCTTGATGTAGCCCAATGCAGTGACTGGCGAGAAACACTTTCATGGAAAGGGGTTGCCAGGCTTCCCAAAATTACGAATCTCCAGAAATCTCAGCAAATATTTTTTCACCCAAACTGGATGATACTTTCAGGTAATGATCAGTACACTAAGGCGACTTGGTTCCCCAAATTTCGTTCTTCTATGTTGAAGCGTTCGTTTCCAGTAACAGTTTGAATTTTTAGGTTCCACTCTGTTTTCTCCTATATTGATAGATGTATTTGGAACTCTAAATACAACACGGTTTGTGCTAGCTTCTTGAAACTTGACACAATAAAGTAGTTTCACGTTCTATCTCTACATTTTGTTTCCTCTTGATGTAGCCCTAAGCAGTTACTGGCGGGAAACACTTTCATGGAAAGGGGTTGCCAAGCTTCCTAAAATTACGAATCTCCAGAAATCTCAGCAAATATTTTTTCACCCAAACTGGATGATACTTTCAGGTAATGATCAGTACACTAAGGCGACTTGGTTCCCCAAATTTCGTTCTTCTATGTTGAAGCGTTCGTTTGCAGTAACAGTTTGAATTTTTAGGTTTCACTCTGTTTTCTCCTATATTGATAGATGTATTTGGAACTCTAAATCCAACACGGTTTGTGCTGGCTTCTTGAAACATGACACAATATAGTAGTTTCACGTTGTATCTCTATGTTTTGTTTCCTCTTGATGTAGCCCAATGCAGTGACTGGCGAGAAACACTTTCATGGAAAGGGGTTGCCAGGCTTCCCAAAATTACGAATCTCCAGAAATCTCAGCAAATATTTTTTCACCCAAACTGGATGATACTTTCAGGTAATGATCAGTACACTAAGGCGACTTGGTTCCCCAAATTTCGTTCTTCTATGTTGAAGCGTTCGTTTCCAGTAACACTTTGAATTTTTAGGTTTCACTCTGTTTTCTCCTATATTGATAGATGTATTTGGAACTCTAAATCCAACACGGTTTGTGCTAGCTTCTTGAAACATGACACAATAAAGTAGTTTCACGTTCTATCTCTACGTTTTGTTTCCTCTTGATGTAGCCCAATGCAGTGACTGGCGAGAAACACTTTCATGGAAAGGGGTTGCCAGGCTTCCCAAAATTACGAATCTCCAGAAATCTCAGCAAATATTTTTTCACCCAAACTGGATGATACTTTCAGGTAATGATCAGTACACTAAGGCGACTTGGTTCCCCAAATTTTGTTCTTCTATGTTGAAGCGTTCGTTTGCAGTAACAGTTTGAATTTTTAGGTTTCACTCTGTTTTCTCCTATATTGATAGATGTATTTGGAACTCTAAATCCAACACGGTTTGTGCTAGCTTCTTGAAACTTGACACAATAAAGTAGTTTCACGTTCTATCTCTATGTTTTGTTTCCTCTTGATGTAGCCCAATGCAGTGACTGGCGAGAAACACTTTCATGGAAAGGGGTTGCCAGGCTTCCCAAAATTACGAATCTCCAGAAATCTCAGCAAATATTTTTTCACCCAAACTGGATGATACTTTCAGGTAATGATCAGTACACTAAGGCGACTTGGTTCCCCAAATTTCGTTCTTCTATGTTGAAGCGTTCGTTTCCAGTAACAGTTTGAATTTTTAGGTTTCACTCTGTTTTCTCCTATATTGATAGATGTATTTGGAACTCTAAATCCAACACGGTTTGTGCTAGCTTCTTGAAACTTGACACAATAAAGAAGTTTCACGTTCTATCTCTACGTTTTGTTTCCTCTTGATGTAGCCCTAAGCAGTTACTGGCGGGAAACACTTTCATGGAAAGGGGTTGCCAAGCTTCCTAAAATTACGAATCTCCAGAAATCTCAGCAAATATTTTTTCACCCAAACTGGATGATACTTTCAGGTAATGATCAGTACACTAAGGCGACTTGGTTCCCCAAATTTCGTTCTTCTATGTTGAAGCGTTCGTTTCCAGTAACACTTTGAATTTTTAGGTTTCACTCTGTTTTCTCCTATATTGATAGATGTATTTGGAACTCTAAATCCAACACGGTTTGTGCTGGCTTCTTGAAACATGACACAATAAAGTAGTTTCACGTTCTATCTCTATGTTTTGTTTCCTCTTGATGTAGCCCAATGCAGTGACTGGCGAGAAACACTTTCATGGAAAGGGGTTGCCAGGCTTCCCAAAATTACGAATCTCCAGAAATCTCAGCAAATATTTTTTCACCCAAACTGGATGATACTTTCAGGTAATGATCAGTACACTAAGGCGACTTGGTTCCCCAAATTTCGTTCTTCTATGTTGAAGCGTTCGTTTCCAGTAACAGTTTGAATTTTTAGGTTTCACTCTGTTTTCTCCTATATTGATAGATGTATTTGGAACTCTAAATCCAACACGGTTTGTGCTAGCTTCTTGAAACTTGACACAATAAAGTAGTTTCACGTTCTATCTCTATGTTTTGTTTCCTCTTGATGTAGCCTTAAGCAGTGACTGGCGAGAAACACTTTCATGGAAAGGGGTTGCCAAGCTTCCTAAAATTACGAATCTCCGAAATCTCAGCAAATATTTTTTCACCCAAACTGGATGATACTTTCAGGTAATGATCAGTACACTAAGGCGACTTGGTTCCCCAAATTTCGTTCTTCTATGTTGAAGCGTTCGTTTCCAGTAACAGTTTGAATTTTTAGGTTTCACTCTGTTTTCTCCTATATTGATAGATGTATTTGGAACAATAAATCCAACACGGTTTGTGCTAGCTTCTTGAAACTTGACACAATAAAGTAGTTTCACGTTCTATCTCTATGTTTTGTTTCCTCTTGATGTAGCCCTAAGCAGTGACTGGCGAGAAACACTTTCATGGAAAGGGGTTGCCAGGCTTCCCAAAATTACGAATCTCCAGAAATCTCAGCAAATATTTTTTCACCCAAACTGGATGATACTTTCAGGTAATGATCAGTACACTAAGGCGACTTGGTTCCCCAAATTTCGTTCTTCTATGTTGAAGCATTCGTTTCCAGTAACAGTTTGAATTTTTAGGTTTCACTCTGTTTTCTCCTATATTGATAGATGTATTTGGAACTCTAAATCCAACACGGTTTGTGCTGGCTTCTTGAAACATGACACAATAAAGTAGTTTCACGTTCTATCTCTACGTTTTGTTTCCTCTTGATGTAGCCCTAAGCATTTATTGGCGGGAAACACTTTCATGGAAAGGGGTTGCCAAGCTTCCTAAAATTACGAATCTCCAGAAATCTCAGCAAATATTTTTTCACCCAAACTGGATGATACTTTCAGGTAATGATCAGTACACTAAGGCGACTTGGTTCCCCAAATTTCGTTCTTCTATGTTGAAGCGTTCGTTTCCAGTAACAGTTTGAATTTTTAGGTTTCACTCTGTTTTCTCCTATATTGATAGATGTATTTGGAACAATAAATCCAACACGGTTTGTGCTAGCTTCTTGAAACTTGACACAATAAAGTAGTTTCACGTTCTATCTCTATGTTTTGTTTCCTCTTGATGTAGCCCTAAGCAGTGACTGGCGAGAAACACTTTCATGGAAAGGGGTTGCCAGGCTTCCCAAAATTACGAATCTCCAGAAATCTCAGCAAATATTTTTTCACCCAAACTGGATGATACTTTCAGGTAATGATCAGTACACTAAGGCGACTTGGTTCCCCAAATTTCGTTCTTCTATGTTGAAGCGTTCGTTTCCAGTAACAGTTTGAATTTTTAGGTTTCACTCTGTTTTCTCCTATATTGATAGATGCATTTGGAACTCTAAATCCAACAGGGTTTGTGCTAGCTTCTTGAAACTTGACACAATAAAGTAGTTTCACGTTCTATCTCTACGTTTTGTTTCCTCTTGATGTAGCCCTAAGCAGTTACTGGCGGGAAACACTTTCATGGAAAGGGGTTGCCAAGCTTCCTAAAATTCCGAATCTCCAGAAATCTCAGCAAATATTTTTTCACCCAAACTGGATGATACTTTCAGGTAATGATCAGTACACTAAGGCGACTTGGTTCCCCAAATTTCGTTCTTCTATGTTGAAGCGTTCGTTTGCAGTAACACTTTGAATTTTTAGGTTTTACTCTGTTTTCTCCTATATTGATAGATGTATTTGGAACTCTAAATCCAACACGGTTTGTGCTAGCTTCTTGAAACTTGACACAATAAAGTAGTTTCACGTTCTATCTCTATGTTTTGTTTCCTCTTGATGTAGCCCTAAGCAGTGACTGGCGAGAAACACTTTCATGGAAAGGGGTTGCCAGGCTTCCCAAAATTACGAATCTCCAGAAATCTCAGCAAATATTTTTTCACCCAAACTGGATGATACTTTCAGGTAATGATCAGTACACTAAGGCGACTTGGTTCCCCAAATTTCGTTCTTCTATTTTGAAGCGTTCGTTTCCAGTAACAGTTTGAATTTTTAGGTTTCACTCTGTTTTCTCCTATATTGATAGATGTATTTGGAACTCTAAATCCAACACGGTTTGTGCTAGCTTCTTGAAACTTGACACAATAAAGTAGTTTCAAGTTCTATCTCTATGTTTTGTTTCCTCTTGATGTAGCCTTAAGCAGTGACTGGCGAGAAACACTTTCATGGAAAGGGGTTGCCAAGCTTCCTAAAATTACGAATCTCCAGAAATCTCAGCAAATATTTTTTTCACCAAAACTGGATGATACTTTCAGGTAATGATCAGTACACTAAGGCGACTTGGTTCCCCAAATTTTGTTCTTCTATGTTGAAGCGTTCGTTTCCAGTAACAGTTTGAATTTTTAGGTTTCACTCTGTTTTCTCCTATATTGATAGATGTATTTGGAACTCTAAATCCAACACGGTTTGTGCTAGCTTCTTGAAACTTGACACAATAAAGTAGTTTCACGTTCTATCTCTAAGTTTTGTTTCCTCTTGATGTAGCCCTAAGCAGTTACTGGCGGGAAACACTTTCATGGAAAGGGGTTGCCAAGCTTCCTAAAATTACGAATCTCCAGAAATCTCAGCAAATATTTTTTCACCCAAACTGGATGATACTTTCAGGTAATGATCAGTACACTAAGGCGACTTGGTTCCCCAAATTTCGTTCTTCTATGTTGAAGCGTTCGTTTGCAGTAACACTTTGAATTTTTAGGTTTCACTCTGTTTTCTCCTATATTGATAGATGTATTTGGAACTCTAAATCCAACACGGTTTGTGCTAGCTTCTTGAAACTTGACACAATAAAGTAGTTTCACGTTCTATCTCTATGTTTTGTTTCCTCTTGATGTAGCCCTAAGCAGTGACTGGCGAGAAACACTTTCATGGAAAGGGGTTGCCAGGCTTCCCAAAATTACGAATCTCCAGAAATCTCAGCAAATATTTTTTCACCCAAACTGGATGATACTTTCAGGTAATGATCAGTACACTAAGGCGACTTGGTTCCCCAAATTTCGTTCTTCTATGTTGAAGCGTTCGTTTCCAGTAACAGTTTGAATTTTTAGGTTCCACTCTGTTTTCTCCTATATTGATAGATGTATTTGGAACTCTAAATCCAACACGGTTTGTGCTAGCTTCTTGAAACTTGACACAATAAAGTAGTTTCACGTTCTATCTCTACGTTTTGTTTCCTCTTGATGTAGCCCTAAGCAGTTACTGGCGGGAAACACTTTCATGGAAAGGGGTTGCCAAGCTTCCTAAAATTACGAATCTCCAGAAATCTCAGCAAATATTTTTTCACCCAAACTGGATGATACTTTCAGGTAATGATCAGTACACTAAGGCGACTTGGTTCCCCAAATTTCGTTCCTCTATGTTGAAGCGTTCGTTTGCAGTAACAGTTTGAATTTTTAGGTTTCACTCTGTTTTCTCCTATATTGATAGATGTATTTGGAACTCTAAATCCAACACGGTTTGTGCTGGCTTCTTGAAACATGACACAATATAGTAGTTTCACGTTGTATCTCTATGTTTTGTTTCCTCTTGATGTAGCCCAATGCAGTGACTGGCGAGAAACACTTTCATGGAAAGGGGTTGCCAGGCTTCCCAAAATTACGAATCTCCAGAAATCTCAGCAAATATTTTTTCACCCAAACTGGATGATACTTTCAGGTAATGATCAGTACACTAAGGCGACTTGGTTCCCCAAATTTCGTTCTTCTATGTTGAAGCGTTCGTTTCCAGTAACACTTTGAATTTTTAGGTTTCACTCTGTTTTCTCCTATATTGATAGATGTATTTGGAACTCTAAATCCAACACGGTTTGTGCTAGCTTCTTGAAACATGACACAATAAAGTAGTTTCACGTTCTATCTCTACGTTTTGTTTCCTCTTGATGTAGCCCAATGCAGTGACTGGCGAGAAACACTTTCATGGAAAGGGGTTGCCAGGCTTCCCAAAATTACGAATCTCCAGAAATCTCAGCAAATATTTTTTCACCCAAACTGGATGATACTTTCAGGTAATGATCAGTACACTAAGGCGACTTGGTTCCCCAAATTTCGTTCTTCTATGTTGAAGCGTTCGTTTCCAGTAACAGTTTGAATTTTTAGGTTTCACTCTGTTTTCTCCTATATTGATAGATGTATTTGGAACTCTAAATCCAACACGGTTTGTGCTAGCTTCTTGAAACTTGACACAATAAAGTAGTTTCACGTTCTATCTCTATGTTTTGTTTCCTCTTGATGTAGCCCAATGCAGTGACTGGCGAGAAACACTTTCATGGAAAGGGGTTGCCAGGCTTCCCAAAATTACGAATCTCCAGAAATCTCAGCAAATATTTTTTCACCCAAACTGGATGATACTTTCAGGTAATGATCAGTACACTAAGGCGACTTGGTTCCCCAAATTTCGTTCTTCTATGTTGAAGCGTTCGTTTCCAGTAACAGTTTGAATTTTTAGGTTTCACTCTGTTTTCTCCTATATTGATAGATGTATTTGGAAATCTAAATCCAACACGGTTTGTGCTAGCTTCTTGAAACTTGACACAAAAAAGAAGTTTCACGTTCTATCTCTACGTTTTGTTTCCTCTTGATGTAGCCCTAAGCAGTTACTGGCGGGAAACACTTTCATGGAAAGGGGTTGCCAAGCTTCCTAAAATTACGAATCTCCAGAAATCTCAGCAAATATTTTTTCACCCAAACTGGATGATACTTTCAGGTAATGATCAGTACACTAAGGCGACTTGGTTCCCCAAATTTCGTTCTTCTATGTTGAAGCGTTCGTTTCCAGTAACAGTTTGAATTTTTAGGTTTCACTCTGTTTTCTCCTATATTGATAGATGTATTTGGAACTCTAAATCCAACACGGTTTGTGCTGGCTTCTTGAAACATGACACAATAAAGTAGTTTCACGTTCTATCTCTATGTTTTGTTTCCTCTTGATGTAGCCCAATGCAGTGACTGGCGAGAAACACTTTCATGGAAAGGGGTTGCCAGGCTTCCCAAAATTACGAATCTCCAGAAATCTCAGCAAATATTTTTTCACCCAATCTGGATGATACTTTCAGGTAATGATCAGTACACTAAGGCGACTTGGTTCCCCAAATTTCGTTCTTCTATGTTGAAGCGTTCGTTTCCAGTAACACTTTGAATTTTTAGGTTTCACTCTGTTTTCTCCTATATTGATAGATGTATTTGGAACTCTAAATCCAACACGGTTTGTGCTAGCTTCTTGAAACTTGACACAATAAAGTAGTTTCACGTTCTATCTCTATGTTTTGTTTCCTCTTGATGTAGCCCAATGCAGTGACTGGCGAGAAACACTTTCATGGAAAGGGGTTGCCAGGCTTCCCAAAATTACGAATCTCCAGAAATCTCAGCAAATATTTTTTCACCCAAACTGGATGATACTTTCAGGTAATGATCAGTACACTAAGGCGACTTGGTTCCCCAAATTTCGTTCTTCTATGTTGAAGCGTTCGTTTCCAGTAACAGTTTGAATTTTTAGGTTCCACTCTGTTTTCTCCTATATTGATAGATGTATTTGGAACTCTAAATACAACACGGTTTGTGCTAGCTTCTTGAAACTTGACACAATAAAGTAGTTTCACGTTCTATCTCTACATTTTGTTTCCTCTTGATGTAGCCCTAAGCAGTTACTGGCGGGAAACACTTTCATGGAAAGGGGTTGCCAAGCTTCCTAAAATTACGAATCTCCAGAAATCTCAGCAAATATTTTTTCACCCAAACTGGATGATACTTTCAGGTAATGATCAGTACACTAAGGCGACTTGGTTCCCCAAATTTCGTTCTTCTATGTTGAAGCGTTCGTTTGCAGTAACAGTTTGAATTTTTAGGTTTCACTCTGTTTTCTCCTATATTGATAGATGTATTTGGAACTCTAAATCCAACACGGTTTGTGCTGGCTTCTTGAAACATGACACAATATAGTAGTTTCACGTTGTATCTCTATGTTTTGTTTCCTCTTGATGTAGCCCAATGCAGTGACTGGCGAGAAACACTTTCATGGAAAGGGGTTGCCAGGCTTCCCAAAATTACGAATCTCCAGAAATCTCAGCAAATATTTTTTCACCCAAACTGGATGATACTTTCAGGTAATGATCAGTACACTAAGGCGACTTGGTTCCCCAAATTTCGTTCTTCTATGTTGAAGCGTTCGTTTCCAGTAACACTTTGAATTTTTAGGTTTCACTCTGTTTTCTCCTATATTGATAGATGTATTTGGAACTCTAAATCCAACACGGTTTGTGCTAGCTTCTTGAAACATGACACAATAAAGTAGTTTCACGTTCTATCTCTACGTTTTGTTTCCTCTTGATGTAGCCCAATGCAGTGACTGGCGAGAAACACTTTCATGGAAAGGGGTTGCCAGGCTTCCCAAAATTACGAATCTCCAGAAATCTCAGCAAATATTTTTTCACCCAAACTGGATGATACTTTCAGGTAATGATCAGTACACTAAGGCGACTTGGTTCCCCAAATTTTGTTCTTCTATGTTGAAGCGTTCGTTTGCAGTAACAGTTTGAATTTTTAGGTTTCACTCTGTTTTCTCCTATATTGATAGATGTATTTGGAACTCTAAATCCAACACGGTTTGTGCTAGCTTCTTGAAACTTGACACAATAAAGTAGTTTCACGTTCTATCTCTATGTTTTGTTTCCTCTTGATGTAGCCCAATGCAGTGACTGGCGAGAAACACTTTCATGGAAAGGGGTTGCCAGGCTTCCCAAAATTACGAATCTCCAGAAATCTCAGCAAATATTTTTTCACCCAAACTGGATGATACTTTCAGGTAATGATCAGTACACTAAGGCGACTTGGTTCCCCAAATTTCGTTCTTCTATGTTGAAGCGTTCGTTTCCAGTAACAGTTTGAATTTTTAGGTTTCACTCTGTTTTCTCCTATATTGATAGATGTATTTGGAACTCTAAATCCAACACGGTTTGTGCTAGCTTCTTGAAACTTGACACAATAAAGAAGTTTCACGTTCTATCTCTACGTTTTGTTTCCTCTTGATGTAGCCCTAAGCAGTTACTGGCGGGAAACACTTTCATGGAAAGGGGTTGCCAAGCTTCCTAAAATTACGAATCTCCAGAAATCTCAGCAAATATTTTTTCACCCAAACTGGATGATACTTTCAGGTAATGATCAGTACACTAAGGCGACTTGGTTCCCCAAATTTCGTTCTTCTATGTTGAAGCGTTCGTTTCCAGTAACACTTTGAATTTTTAGGTTTCACTCTGTTTTCTCCTATATTGATAGATGTATTTGGAACTCTAAATCCAACACGGTTTGTGCTGGCTTCTTGAAACATGACACAATAAAGTAGTTTCACGTTCTATCTCTATGTTTTGTTTCCTCTTGATGTAGCCCAATGCAGTGACTGGCGAGAAACACTTTCATGGAAAGGGGTTGCCAGGCTTCCCAAAATTACGAATCTCCAGAAATCTCAGCAAATATTTTTTCACCCAAACTGGATGATACTTTCAGGTAATGATCAGTACACTAAGGTGACTTGGTTCCCCAAATTTCGTTCTTCTATGTTGAAGCGTTCGTTTCCAGTAACACTTTGAATTTTTAGGTTTCACTCTGTTTTGTCCTATATTGATAGATGTATTTGGAACTCTAAATCCAACACGGTTTGTGCTAGCTTCTTGAAACATGACACAATAAAGTAGTTTCACGTTCTATCTCTACGTTTTGTTTCCTCTTGATGTAGCCCAATGCAGTGACTGGCGAGAAACACTTTCATGGAAAGGGGTTGCCAGGCTTCCCAAAATTACGAATCTCCAGAAATCTCAGCAAATATTTTTTCACCCAAACTGGATGATACTTTCAGGTAATGATCAGTACACTAAGGCGACTTGGTTCCCCAAATTTCGTTCTTCTATGTTGAAGCGTTCGTTTCCAGTAACAGTTTGAATTTTTAGGTTTCACTCTGTTTTCTCCTATATTGATAGATGTGTTTGGAACTCTAAATCCAACACGGTTTGTGCTAGGTTCTTGAAACTTGACACAATAAAGTAGTTTCACGTTCTATCTCTATGTTTTGTTTCTTCTTGATGTAGCCTTAAGCAGTGACTGGCGAGAAACACTTTCATGGAAAGGGTTGCCAAGCTTCCTAAAATTACGAATCTCCAGAAATCTCAGCAAATATTTTTTCACCCAAACTGGATGATACTTTCAGGTAATGATCAGTACACTAAGGCGACTTGGTTCCCCAAATTTCGTTCTTCTATGTTGAAGCGTTCGTTTGCAGTAACAGTTTGAATTTTTAGGTTTCACTCTGTTTTCTCCTATATTGATAGATGTATTTGGAACTCTAAATCCAACACGGTTTGTGCTGGCTTCTTGAAACATGACACAATAAAGTAGTTTCACGTTCTATCTCTATGTTTTGTTTCCTCTTGATGTAGCCCAATGCAGTGACTGGCGAGAAACACTTTCATGGAAAGGGGTTGCCAGGCTTCCCAAAATTACGAATCTCCAGAAATCTCAGCAAATATTTTTTCACCCAAACTGGATGATACTTTCAGGTAATGATCAGTACACTAAGGCGACTTGGTTCCCCAAATTTCGTTCTTCTATGTTGAAGCGTTCGTTTCCAGTAACAGTTTGAATTTTTAGGTTTCACTCTGTTTTCTCCTATATTGATAGATGTGTTTGGAACTCTAAATCCAACACGGTTTGTGCTAGGTTCTTGAAACTTGACACAATAAATTAGTTTCACGTTCTATCTCTATGTTTTGTTTCCTCTTGATGTAGCCTTAAGCAGTGACTGGCGAGAAACACTTTCATGGAAAGGGGTTGCCAAGCTTCCTAAAATTACGAATCTCCAGAAATCTCAGCAAATATTTTTTCACCCAAACTGGATTATACTTTCAGGTAATGATCAGTACACTAAGGCGACTTGGTTCCCCAAATTTCGTTCTTCTATGTTGAAGCGTTCGTTTCCAGTAACACTTTGAATTTTTAGGTTTCACTCTGTTTTCTCCTATATTGATAGATGTATTTGGAACTCTAAATCCAACAGGGTTTGTGCTAGCTTCTTGAAACTTGACACAATAAAGTAGTTTCACGTTCTATCTCTACGTTTTGTTTCCTCTTGATGTAGCCCTAAGCAGTAACTGGCGAGAAACACTTTCATGGAAAGGGGTTGCCAAGCTTCCTAAAATTACGAATCTCCAGAAATCTCAGCAAATATTTTTTCACCCAAATTGAATGATACTTTCAGGTAATGATCAGTACACTAAGGCGACTTGGTTCCCCAAATTTCGTTCTTCTATGTTGAAGCGTTCGTTTCCAGTAACACTTTGAATTTTTAGGTTTCACTCTGTTTTCTCCTATATTGATAGATGTATTTGGAACTCTAAATCCAACAGGGTTTGTGCTAGCTTCTTGAAACTTGACACAATAAAGTAGTTTCACGTTCTATCTCTACGTTTTGTTTCCTCTTGATGTAGCCCTAAGCAGTAACTGGCGAGAAACACTTTCATGGAAAGGGGTTGCCAAGCTTCCTAAAATTACGAATCTCCAGAAATCTCAGCAAATATTTTTTCACCCAAACTGAATGATACTTTCAGGTAATGATCAGTACACTAAGGCGACTTGGTTCCCCAAATTTCGTTCTTCTATGTTGAAGCGTTCGTTTGCAGTAACACTTTGAATTTTTAGGTTTCACTTTGTTTTCTCCTATATTGATAGATGTATTTGGAACTCTAAATCCAACACGGTTTGTGCTAGCTTCTTGAAACTTGACACAATAAAGTAGTTTCACGTTCTATCTCTATGTTTTGTTTCCTCTTGATGTAGCCCTAAGCAGTGACTGGCGAGAAACACTTTCATGGAAAGGGGTTGCCAGGCTTCCCAAAATTACGAATCTCCAGAAATCTCAGCAAATATTTTTTCACCCAAACTGGATGATACTTTCAGGTAATGATCAGTACACTAAGGCGACTTGGTTCCCCAAATTTCGTTCTTCTATGTTGAAGCGTTCGTTTCCAGTAACAGTTTGAATTTTTAGGTTTCACTCTGTTTTCTCCTATATTGATAGATGTATTTGGAACTCTAAATCCAACACGGTTTGTGCTAGCTTCTTGAAACTTGACACAATAAAGTAGTTTCACGTTCTATCTCTATGTTTTGTTTCCTCTTGATGTAGCCCTAAGCAGTTACTGGCGGGAAACACTTTCATGGAAAGGGGTTGCCAAGCTTCCTAAAATTATGAATCTCCAGAAATCTCAGCAAATATTTTTTCACCCAAACTGGATGATACTTTCAGGTAATGATCAGTACACTAAGGCGACTTGGTTCCCCAAATTTCGTTCTTCTATGTTGAAGCGTTCGTTTGCAGTAACAGTTTGAATTTTTAGGTTTCACTCTGTTTTCTCCTATATTGATAGATGTATTTGGAACTCTAAATCCAACACGGTTTGTGCTAGCTTCTTGAAACTTGACACAATAAAGTAGTTTCACGTTCTATCTCTATGTTTTGTTTCCTCTTGATGTAGCCCAATGCAGTGACTGGCGAGAAACACTTTCATGGAAAGGGGTTGCCAGGCTTCCCAAAATTACGAATCTCCAGAAATCTCAGCAAATATTTTTTCACCCAAACTGGATGATACTTTCAGGTAATGATCAGTACACTAAGGCGACTTGGTTCCCCAAATTTCGTTCTTCTATGTTGAAGCGTTCGTTTCCAGTAACAGTTTGAATTTTTAGGTTTCACTCTGTTTTCTCCTATATTGATAGATGTATTTGGAACTCTAAATCCAACACGGTTTGTGCTAGCTTCTTGAAACTTGACACAATAAAGAAGTTTCACGTTCTATCTCTACGTTTTGTTTCCTCTTGATGTAGCCCTAAGCAGTTACTGGCGAGAAACACTTTCATGGAAAGGGGTTGCCAGGCTTCCCAAAATTACGAATCTCCAGAAATCTCAGCAAATATTTTTTCACCCAAACTGGATGATACTTTCAGGTAATGATCAGTACACTAAGGCGACTTGGTTCCCCAAATTTCGTTCTTCTATGTTGAAGCGTTCGTTTCCAGTAACAGTTTGAATTTTTAGGTTTCACTCTGTTTTCTCCTATATTGATAGATGTGTTTGGAACTCTAAATCCAACACGGTTTGTGCTAGGTTCTTGAAACTTGACACAATAAAGTAGTTTCACGTTCTATCTCTATGTTTTGTTTCCTCTTGATGTAGCCTTAAGCAGTGACTGGCGAGAAACACTTTCATGGAAAGGGGTTGCCAAGCTTCCTAAAATTACGAATCTCCAGAAATCTCAGCAAATATTTTTTCACCCAAACTGGATGATACTTTCAGGTAATGATCAGTACACTAAGGCGACTTGGTTCCCCAAATTTCGTTCTTCTATGTTGAAGCGTTCGTTTCCAGTAACACTTTGAATTTTTAGGTTTCACTCTGTTTTCTCCTATATTGATAGATGTATTTGGAACTCTAAATCCAACACGGTTTGTGCTAGCTTCTTGAAACTTGACACAATAAAGTAGTTTCACGTTCTATCTCTATGTTTTGTTTCCTCTTGATGTAGCCCTAAGCAGTGACTGGCGGGAAACACTTTCATGGAAAGGGGTTGCCAGGCTTCCCAAAATTACGAATCTCCAGAAATCTCAGCAAATATTTTTTCACCCAAACTGGATGATACTTTCAGGTAATGATCAGTACACTAAGGCGACTTGGTTCCCCAAATTTCGTTCTTCTATGTTGAAGCGTTCGTTTCCAGTAACAGTTTGAATTTTTAGGTTTCACTCTGTTTTCTCCTATATTGATAGATGTATTTGGAACTCTAAATCCAACAGGGTTTGTGCTAGCTTCTTGAAACTTGACACAATAAAGTAGTTTCACGTTCTATCTCTATGTTTTGTTTCCTCTTGATGTAGCCCTAAGCAGTTACTGGCGGGAAACACTTTCATGGAAAGGGGTTGCCAAGCTTCCTAAAATTACGAATCTCCAGAAATCTCAGCAAATATTTTTTCACCCAAACTGAATGATACTTTCAGGTAATGATCAGTACACTAAGGCGACTTGGTTCCCCAAATTTCGTTCTTCTATGTTGAAGCGTTCGTTTCCAGTAACAGTTTGAATTTTTAGGTTTCACTCTGTTTTCTCCTATATTGATAGATGTATTTGGAACTCTAAATCCAACACGGTTTGTGCTAGCTTCTTGAAACTTGACACAATAAAGTAGTTTCACGTTCTATCTCTATGTTTTGTTTCCTCTTGATGTAGCCTTAAGCAGTGACTGGCGAGAAACACTTTCATGGAAAGGGGTTGCCAAGCTTCCTAAAATTACGAATCTCCAGAAATCTCAGCAAATATTTTTTCACCCAAACTGGATGATACTTTCAGGTAATGATCAGTACACTAAGGCGACTTGGTTCCCCAAATTTCGTTCTTCTATGTTGAAGCGTTCGTTTCCAGTAACACTTTGAATTTTTAGGTTTCACTCTGTTTTCTCCTATATTGATAGATGTATTTGGAACTCTAAATCCAACAGGGTTTGTGCTAGCTTCTTTTTTTTTTTTTTTTTTTTTTTTTTTTTTTTTTTTTTTCTGAAAACTTTATTTCTACATTCTGACACATACTCAGTTAATGTAAAATATGTAAAACAGTTTTGACTATAACAATGTATTTGCAGTAAAAATATGCACAAGAAGAAAAAGCATGTAACCACTATTTTCAATAACAGTGGACCATCAATACAAAGCCAGATGGTCAAGATATTCTTTAAAGTCCTAAGTCAAATTCTCTCAGTCAAATTTATATTAATAGGTCAAATATTAAAATATGCATTTTAAATTACATTACTAGACCAGTTGGTTTTATAAATGAGAAGTTTTAATAGGAAATCCATCAATGGTATCCACATAGCAGTATTTCCTGAGTGATGTTGCTTAATTAAATCTAGTTTCTGAAGATGA
Source organism: Spermophilus citellus (assembly GCF_964194105.1). Lineage (NCBI taxonomy): Eukaryota > Metazoa > Chordata > Mammalia > Rodentia > Sciuridae > Spermophilus > Spermophilus citellus. The sequence continues at coordinate 9,361,036 of NC_138192.1, read as the reverse complement.
GCTCAGAAAATAGTTCAAATAAAATAATAGAAAACAATTCATTTTCTAAGAACCTCTACAGTCATATATAATCCAAGGTAAATTATTTAAACACTTTAAGGTAATGTTTGGTAAAAGAATGACTCAAATCAAGCTTGAAAATTAAAAAATTCATTTCTTTATACTATACAAACATTTATTAAGTATGTATCCTATGCCATAGACTAGGAACTTGGTGCAACCCTGACAATACCAGCACACACAGTTTCAGAAAGAAGTTAACAGAGCTTTATATTAAGAGTTTTGTCACATCAGAGGCTTTGAAAATCCTGACATTTGAAAGAAGATCCAAGAAAGGCATGATAGGGGTTTGGTTTGAAATTAATCTTGCAGGACAAATAAAAGTTTGAGAACAAGAACTTGAAACTTGACACAATAAAGTAGTTTCACGTTCTATCTCTACGTTTTGTTTCCTCTTGATGTAGCCCTAAGCAGTAACTGGCGAGAAACACTTTCATGGAAAGGGGTTGCCAAGCTTCCTAAAATTACGAATCTCCAGAAATCTCAGCAAATATTTTTTCACCCAAACTGAATGATACTTTCAGGTAATGATCAGTACACTAAGGCGACTTGGTTCCCCAAATTTCGTTCTTCTATGTTGAAGCGTTCGTTTGCAGTAACACTTTGAATTTTTAGGTTTCACTCTGTTTTCTCCTATATTGATAGATGTATTTGGAACTCTAAATCCAACACGGTTTGTGCTAGCTTCTTGAAACTTGACACAATAAAGTAGTTTCACGTTCTATCTCTATGTTTTGTTTCCTCTTGATGTAGCCCTAAGCAGTGACTGGCGAGAAACACTTTCATGGAAATGGGTTGCCAGGCTTCCCAAAATTACAAATCTCCAGAAATCTCAGCAAATATTTTTTCACCCAAACTGGATGATACTTTCAGGTAATGATCAGTACACTAAGGCGACTTGGTTCCCCAAATTTCGTTCTTCTATGTTGAAGCGTTCGTTTCCAGTAACACTTTGAATTTTTAGGTTTCACTCTGTTTTCTCCTATATTGATAGATGTATTTGGAACTCTAAATCCAACACGGTTTGTGCTAGCTTCTTGAAACTTGACACAATAAAGTAGTTTCACGTTCTATCTCTATGTTTTGTTTCCTCTTGATGTAGCCCAATGCAGTGACTGGCGAGAAACACTTTCATGGAAAGGGGTTGCCAGGCTTCCCAAAATTACGAATCTCCAGAAATCTCAGCAAATATTTTTTCACCCAAACTGGATGATACTTTCAGGTAATGATCAGTAGACTAAGGCGACTTGGTTCCCCAAATTTCGTTCTTCTATGTTGAAGCGTTCGTTTCCAGTAACAGTTTGAATTTTTAGGTTCCACTCTGTTTTCTCCTATATTGATAGATGTATTTGGAACTCTAAATCCAACACGGTTTGTGCTAGCTTCTTGAAACTTGACACAATAAAGTAGTTTCACGTTCTATCTCTACGTTTTGTTTCCTCTTGATGTAGCCCTAAGCAGTTACTGGCGGGAAACACTTTCATGGAAAGGGGTTGCCAAGCTTCCTAAAATTACGAATCTCCAGAAATCTCAGCAAATATTTTTTCACCCAAACTGGATGATACTTTCAGGTAATGATCAGTACACTAAGGCGACTTGGTTCCCCAAATTTCGTTCTTCTATGTTGAAGCGTTCGTTTGCAGTAACAGTTTGAATTTTTAGGTTTCACTCTGTTTTCTCCTATATTGATAGATGTATTTGGAACTCTAAATCCAACACGGTTTGTGCTGGCTTCTTGAAACATGACACAATATAGTAGTTTCACGTTGTATCTCTATGTTTTGTTTCCTCTTGATGTAGCCCAATGCAGTGACTGGCGAGAAACACTTTCATGGAAAGGGGTTGCCAGGCTTCCCAAAATTACGAATCTCCAGAAATCTCAGCAAATATTTTTTCACCCAAACTGGATGATACTTTCAGGTAATGATCAGTACACTAAGGCGACTTGGTTCCCCAAATTTCGTTCTTCTATGTTGAAGCGTTCGTTTGCAGTAACAGTTTGAATTTTTAGGTTTCACTCTGTTTTCTCCTATATTGATAGATGTATTTGGAACTCTAAATCCAACACGGTTTGTGCTAGCTTCTTGAAACATGACACAATAAAGTAGTTTCACGTTCTATCTCTACGTTTTGTTTCCTCTTGATGTAGCCCAATGCAGTGACTGGCGAGAAACACTTTCATGGAAAGGGGTTGCCAGGCTTCCCAAAATTACGAATCTCCAGAAATCTCAGCAAATATTTTTTCACCCAAACTGGATGATACTTTCAGGTAATGATCAGTACACTAAGGCGACTTGGTTCCCCAAATTTCGTTCTTCTATGTTGAAGCGTTCGTTTGCAGTAACAGTTTGAATTTTTAGGTTTCACTCTGTTTTCTCCTATATTGATAGATGTATTTGGAACTCTAAATCCAACACGGTTTGTGCTGGCTTCTTGAAACATGACACAATAAAGTAGTTTCACGTTCTATCTCTATGTTTTGTTTCCTCTTGATGTAGCCCAATGCAGTGACTGGCGAGAAACACTTTCATGGAAAGGGGTTGCCAGGCTTCCCAAAATTACGAATCTCCAGAAATCTCAGCAAATATTTTTTCACCCAAACTGGATGATACTTTCAGGTAATGATCAGTACACTAAGGCGACTTGGTTCCCCAAATTTCGTTCTTCTATGTTGAAGCGTTCGTTTCCAGTAACACTTTGAATTTTTAGGTTTCACTCTGTTTTCTCCTATATTGATAGATGTATTTGGAACTCTAAATCCAACACGGTTTGTGCTAGCTTCTTGAAACATGACACAATAAAGTAGTTTCACGTTCTATCTCTACGTTTTGTTTCCTCTTGATGTAGCCCAATGCAGTGACTGGCGAGAAACACTTTCATGGAAAGGGGTTGCCAGGCTTCCCAAAATTACGAATCTCCAGAAATCTCAGCAAATATTTTTTCACCCAAACTGGATGATACTTTCAGGTAATGATCAGTACACTAAGGCGACTTGGTTCCCCAAATTTCGTTCTTCTATGTTGAAGCGTTCGTTTCCAGTAACAGTTTGAATTTTTAGGTTTCACTCTGTTTTCTCCTATATTGATAGATGTGTTTGGAACTCTAAATCCAACACGGTTTGTGCTAGGTTCTTGAAACTTGACACAATAAAGTAGTTTCACGTTCTATCTCTATGTTTTGTTTCCTCTTGATGTAGCCTTAAGCAGTGACTGGCGAGAAACACTTTCATGGAAAGGGGTTGCCAAGCTTCCTAAAATTACGAATCTCCAGAAATCTCAGCAAATATTTTTTCACCCAAACTGGATGATACTTTCAGGTAATGATCAGTACACTAAGGTGACTTGGTTCCCCAAATTTCGTTCTTCTATGTTGAAGCGTTCGTTTCCAGTAACACTTTGAATTTTTAGGTTTCACTCTGTTTTCTCCTATATTGATAGATGTATTTGGAACTCTAAATCCAACACGGTTTGTGCTAGCTTCTTGAAACTTGACACAATAAAGTAGTTTCACGTTCTATCTCTATGTTTTGTTTCCTCTTGATGTAGCCCTAAGCAGTGACTGGCGGGAAACACTTTCATGGAAAGGGGTTGCCAGGCTTCCCAAAATTACGAATCTCCAGAAATCTCAGCAAATATTTTTTCACCCAAACTGGATGATACTTTCAGGTAATGATCAGTACACTAAGGCGACTTGGTTCCCCAAATTTCGTTCTTCTATGTTGAAGCGTTCGTTTCCAGTAACAGTTTGAATTTTTAGGTTTCACTCTGTTTTCTCCTATATTGATAGATGTATTTGGAACTCTAAATCCAACAGGGTTTGTGCTAGCTTCTTGAAACTTGACACAATAAAGTAGTTTCACGTTCTATCTCTATGTTTTGTTTCCTCTTGATGTAGCCCTAAGCAGTTACTGGCGGGAAACACTTTCATGGAAAGGGGTTGCCAAGCTTCCTAAAATTACGAATCTCCAGAAATCTCAGCAAATATTTTTTCACCCAAACTGGATGATACTTTCAGGTAATGATCAGTACACTAAGGCGACTTGGTTCCCCAAATTTCGTTCTTCTATGTTGAAGCGTTCGTTTGCAGTAACAGTTTGAATTTTTAGGTTTCACTCTGTTTTCTCCTATATTGATAGATGTATTTGGAACTCTAAATCCAACACGGTTTGTGCTGGCTTCTTGAAACATGACACAATAAAGTAGTTTCACGTTCTATCTCTATGTTTTGTTTCCTCTTGATGTAGCCCAATGCAGTGACTGGCGAGAAACACTTTCATGGAAAGGGGTTGCCAGGCTTCCCAAAATTACGAATCTCCAGAAATCTCAGCAAATATTTTTTCACCCAAACTGGATGATACTTTCAGGTAATGATCAGTACACTAAGGCAACTTGGTTCCCCAAATTTCGTTCTTCTATGTTGAAGCGTTCGTTTCCAGTAACAGTTTGAATTTTTAGGTTTCACTCTGTTTTCTCCTATATTGATAGATGTATTTGGAACTCTAAATCCAACACGGTTTGTGCTAGCTTCTTGAAACATGACACAATAAAGTAGTTTCACGTTCTATCTCTACGTTTTGTTTCCTCTTGATGTAGCCCAATGCAGTGACTGGCGAGAAACACTTTCATGGAAAGGGGTTGCCAGGCTTCCCAAAATTACGAATCTCCAGAAATCTCAGCAAATATTTTTTCACCCAAACTGGATGATACTTTCAGGTAATGATCAGTACACTAAGGCGACTTGGTTCCCCAAATTTCGTTCTTCTATGTTGAAGCGTTCGTTTCCAGTAACAGTTTGAATTTTTAGGTTTCACTCTGTTTTCTCCTATATTGATAGATGTGTTTGGAACTCTAAATCCAACACGGTTTGTGCTAGGTTCTTGAAACTTGACACAATAAAGTAGTTTCACGTTCTATCTCTATGTTTTGTTTCCTCTTGATGTAGCCTTAAGCAGTGACTGGCGAGAAACACTTTCATGGAAAGGGGTTGCCAAGCTTCCTAAAATTACGAATCTCCAGAAATCTCAGCAAATATTTTTTCACCCAAACTAGATGATACTTTCAGGTAATGATCAGTACACTAAGGCGACTTGGTTCCCCAAATTTCGTTCTTCTATGTTGAAGCGTTCGTTTGCAGTAACACTTTGAATTTTTAGGTTTCACTCTGTTTTCTCCTATATTGATAGATGTATTTGGAACTCTAAATCCAACACGGTTTGTGCTAGCTTCTTGAAACTTGACACAATAAAGTAGTTTCACGTTCTATCTCTATGTTTTGTTTCCTCTTGATGTAGCCCTAAGCAGTGACTGGCGAGAAACACTTTCATGGAAAGGGGTTGCCAGGCTTCCCAAAATTACGAATCTCCAGAAATCTCAGCAAATATTTTTTCACCCAAACTGGATGATACTTTCAGGTAATGATCAGTACACTAAGACGACTTGGTTCCCCAAATTTCGTTCTTCTATGTTGAAGCGTTCGTTTCCAGTAACAGTTTGAATTTTTAGGTTTCACTCTGTTTTCTCCTATATTGATAGATGTATTTGGAACTCTAAATCCAACACGGTTTGTGCTAGCTTCTTGAAACTTGACACAATAAAGTAGTTTCACGTTCTATCTCTATGTTTTGTTTCCTCTTGATGTAGCCTTAAGCAGTGACTGGCGAGAAACACTTTCATGGAAAGGGGTTGCCAAGCTTCCTAAAATTACGAATCTCCAGAAATCTCAGCAAATATTTTTTCACCCAAACTAGATGATACTTTCAGGTAATGATCAGTACACTAAGGCGACTTGGTTCCCCAAATTTCGTTCTTCTATGTTGAAGCGTTCGTTTCCAGTAACACTTTGAATTTTTAGGTTTCACTCTGTTTTCTCCTATATTGATAGATGTATTTGGAACTCTAAATCCAACAGTGTTTGTGCTAGCTTCTTGAAACTTGACACAATAAAGTAGTTTCAAGTTCTATCTCTACGTTTTGTTTCCTCTTGATGTAGCCCTAAGCAGTAACTGGCGAGAAACACTTTCATGGAAAGGGGTTGCCAAGCTTCCTAAAATTACGAATCTCCAGAAATCTCAGCAAATATTTTTTCACCCAAACTGAATGATACTTTCAGGTAATGATCAGTACACTAAGGCGACTTGGTTCCCCAAATTTCGTTCTTCTATGTTGAAGCGTTCGTTTGCAGTAACACTTTGAATTTTTAGGTTTCACTCTGTTTTCTCCTATATTGATAGATGTATTTGGAACTCTAAATCCAACACGGTTTGTGCTAGCTTCTTGAAACTTGACACAATAAAGTTGTTTCACGTTCTATCTCTATGTTTTGTTTCCTCTTGATGTAGCCCTAAGCAGTGACTGGCGAGAAACACTTTCATGGAAAGGGCTTGCCAGGCTTCCCAAAATTACGAATCTCCAGAAATCTCAGCAAATATTTTTTCACCCAAACTGGATGATACTTTCAGGTAATGATCAGTACACTAAGGCGACTTGGTTCCCCAAATTTCGTTCTTCTATGTTGAAGCGTTCGTTTCCAGTAACAGTTTGAATTTTTAGGTTTCACTCTGTTTTCTCCTATATTGATAGATGTATTTGGAACTCTAAATCCAACACGGTTTGTGCTAGCTTCTTGAAACTTGACACAATAAAGTAGTTTCACGTTCTATCTCTACGTTTTGTTTCCTCTTGATGTAGCCCTAAGCAGTTACTGGCGGGAAACACTTTCATGGAAAGGGGTTGCCAAGCTTCCTAAAATTACGAATCTCCAGAAATCTCAGCAAATATTTTTTCACCCAAACTGGATGATACTTTCAGGTAATGATCAGTACCCTAAGGCGACTTGGTTCCCCAAATTTTGTTCTTCTATGTTGAAGCGTTCGTTTGCAGTAATACTTTGAATTTTTAGGTTTCACTCTGTTTTCTCCTATATTGATAGATGTATTTGGAACTCTAAATCCAACACGGTTTGTGCTAGCTTCTTGAAACTTGACACAATAAAGTAGTTTCACGTTCTATCTCTATGTTTTGTTTCCTCTTGATGTAGCCCTAAGCAGTGACTGGCGAGAAACACTTTCATGGAAAGGGGTTGCCAGGCTTCCCAAAATTACGAATCTCCAGAAATCTCAGCAAATATTTTTTCACCCAAACTGGATGATACTTTCAGGTAATGATCAGTACACTAAGGCGACTTGGTTCCCCAAATTTCGTTCTTCTATGTTGAAGCGTTCGTTTCCAGTAACAGTTTGAATTTTTAGGTTTCACTCTGTTTTCTCCTATATTGATAGATGTATTTGGAACTCTAAATCCAACACGGTTTGTGCTAGCTTCTTGAAACTTGACACAATAAAGTAGTTTCACGTTCTATCTCTACGTTTTGTTTCCTCTTGATGTAGCCCTAAGCAGTTACTGGCGGGAAACACTTTCATGGAAAGGGGTTGCCAAGCTTCCTAAAATTACGAATCTCCAGAAATCTCAGCAAATATTTTTTCACCCAAACTGGATGACACTTTCAGGTAATGATCAGTACACTAAGGCGACTTGGTTCCCCAAATTTCGTTCTTCTATGTTGAAGCGTTCGTTTCCAGTAACACTTTGAATTTTTAGGTTTCACTCTGTTTTCTTCTATATTGATAGATGTATTTGGAACTCTAAATCCAACACGGTTTGTGCTGGCTTCTTGAAACATGACACAATAAAGTAGTTTCACATTCTATCTCTATGTTTTGTTTCCTCTTGATGTAGTCCAATGCAGTGACTGGCGAGAAACACTTTCATGGAAAGGGGTTGCCAAGCTTCCCAAAATTACGAATCTCCAGAAATCTCAGCAAATATTTTTTCACCCAAACTGGATGATACTTTCAGGTAATGATCAGTACACTAAGGCGACTTGGTTCCCCAAATTTCGTTCTTCTATGTTGAAGCGTTCGTTTCCAGTAACAGTTTGAATTTTTAGGTTTCACTCTGTTTTCTCCTATATTGATAGATGTATTTGGAACTCTAAATCCAACACGGTTTGTGCTAGCTCCTTGAAACTTGACACAATAAAGTAGTTTCACGTTCTATCTCTACGTTTTGTTTCCTCTTGATGTAGCCCAATGCAGTGACTGGCGAGAAACACTTTCATGGAAAGGGGTTGCCAGGCTTCCCAAAATTACGAATCTCCAGAAATCTCAGCAAATATTTTTTCACCCAAACTGGATGATACTTTCAGGTAATGATCAGTACACTAAGGCGACTTGGTTCCCCAAATTTCGTTCTTCTATGTTGAAGCGTTCGTTTCCAGTAACAGTTTGAATTTTTAGGTTTCACTCTGTTTTCTCCTATATTGATAGATGTGTTTGGAACTCTAAATCCAACACGGTTTGTGCTAGGTTCTTGAAACTTGACACAATAAAGTAGTTTCACGTTCTATCTCTATGTTTTGTTTCCTCTTGATGTAGCCTTAAGCAGTGACTGGCGAGAAACACTTTCATGGAAAGGGGTTGCCAGGCTTCCCAAAATTACGAATCTCCAGAAATCTCAGCAAATATTTTTTCACCCAAACTGGATGATACTTTCAGGTAATGATCAGTACACTAAGGCGACTTGGTTCCCCAAATTTCGTTCTTCTATGTTGAAGCGTTCGTTTCCAGTAACAGTTTGAATTTTTAGGTTTCACTCTGTTTTCTCCTATATTGATAGATGTGTTTGGAACTCTAAATCCAACACGGTTTGTGCTAGGTTCTTGAAACTTGACACAATAAAGTAGTTTCACGATCTATCTCTATGTTTTGTTTCCTCTTGATGTAGCCTTAAGCAGTGACTGGCGAGAAACACTTTCATGGAAAGGGGTTGCCAAGCTTCCTAAAATTACGAATCTCCAGAAATCTCAGCAAATATTTTTTCACCCAAACTGGATGATACTTTCAGGTAATGATCAGTACACTAAGGCGACTTGGTTCCCCAAATTTCGTTCTTCTATGTTGAAGCGTTCGTTTCCAGTAACACTTTGAATTTTTAGGTTTCACTCTGTTTTCTCCTATATTGATAGATGTATTTGGAACTCTAAATCCAACAGGGTTTGTGCTAGCTTCTTGAAACTTGACACAATAAAGTAGTTTCACGTTCTATCTCTACGTTTTGTTTCCTCTTGATGTAGCCCTAAGCAGTAACTGGCGAGAAACACTTTCATGGAAAGGGGTTGCCAAGCTTCCTAAAATTACGAATCTCCAGAAATCTCAGCAAATATTTTTTCACCCAAACTGGATGATACTTTCAGGTAATGATCAGTACACTAAGGCGACTTGGTTCCCCAAATTTCGTTCTTCTATGTTGAAGCGTTCGTTTCCAGTAACAGTTTGAATTTTTAGGTTTCACTCTGTTTTCTCCTATATTGATAGATGTATTTGGAACACTAAATCCAACACGGTTTGTGCTAGCTTCTTGAAACTTGACACAATAAAGTAGTTTCACGTTCTATCTCTACGTTTTGTTTCCTCTTGATGTAGCCCTAAGCAGTTACTGGCGGGAAACACTTTCATGGAAAGGGGTTGCCAAGCTTCCTAAAATTACGAATATCCAGAAATCTCAGCAAATATTTTTTCACCCAAACTGGATGATACTTTCAGGTAATGATCAGTACACTAAGGCGACTTGGTTCCCCAAATTTCGTTCTTCTATGTTGAAGCGTTCGTTTCCAGTAACACTTTAAATTTTTAGGTTTCACTCTGTTTTCTCCTATATTGATAGATGTATTTGGAACTCTAAATCCAACACGGTTTGTGCTGGCTTCTTGAAACATGACACAATAAAGTAGTTTCACGTTCTATCTCTATGTTTTGTTTCCTCTTGATGTAGCCCAATGCAGTGACTGGCGAGAAACACTTTCATGGAAAAAGGTTGCCAGGCTTCCCAAAATTACGAATCTCCAGAAATCTCAGCAAATATTTTTTCACCCAAACTGGATGATACTTTCAGGTAATGATCAGTACACTAAGGCGACTTGGTTCCCCAAATTTCGTTCTTCTATGTTGAAGCGTTCGTTTGCAGTAACAGTTTGAATTTTTAGGTTTCACTCTGTTTTCTCCTATATTGATAGATGTATTTGGAACTCTAAATCCAACACGGTTTGTGCTAGCTTCTTGAAACATGACACAATAAAGTAGTTTCACGTTCTATCTCTATGTTTTGTTTCCTCTTGATGTAGCCCAATGCAGTCACTGGCGAGAAACACTTTCATAGAAAGGGGTTGCCAGGCTTCCCAAAATTACGAATCTCCAGAAATCTCAGCAAATATTTTTTCACCCAAACTGGATGATACTTTCAGGTAATGATCAGTACACTAAGGCGACTTGGTTCCCCAAATTTCGTTCTTCTATGTTGAAGCGTTCGTTTCCAGTAACAGTTTGAATTTTTAGGTTTCACTCTGTTTTCTCTTATATTGATAGATGTATTTGGAACTCTAAATCCAACACGGTTTGTGCTAGCTTCTTGAAACATGACACAATAAAGTAGTTTCACGTTCTATCTCTACGTTTTGTTTCCTCTTGATGTAGCCCAATGCAATGACTGGCGAGAAACACTTTCATGGAAAGGGGTTGCCAGGCTTCCCAAAATTACGAATCTCCAGAAATCTCAGCAAATATTTTTTCACCCAAACTGGATGATACTTTCAGGTAATGATCAGTACACTAAGGCGACTTGGTTCCCCAAATTTCGTTCTTCTATGTTGAAGCGTTCGTTTCCAGTAACAGTTTGAATTTTTAGGTTTCACTCTGTTTTCTCCTATATTGATAGATGTGTTTGGAACTCTAAATCCAACACGGTTTGTGCTAGGTTCTTGAAACTTGACACAATAAAGTAGTTTCACGTTCTATCTCTATGTTTTGTTTCCTCTTGATGTAGCCTTAAGCAGTGACTGGCGAGAAACACTTTCATGGAAAGGGGTAGCCAAGCTTCCTAAAATTACGAATCTCCAGAAATCTCAGCAAATATTTTTTCACCCAAACTAGATGATACTTTCAGGTAATGATCAGTACACTAAGGCGACTTGGTTCCCCAAATTTCGTTCTTCTATGTTGAAGCGTTCGTTTCCAGTAACACTTTGAATTTTTAGGTTTCACTCTGTTTTCTCCTATATTGATAGATGTATTTGGAACTCTAAATCCAACAGTGTTTGTGCTAGCTTCTTGAAACTTGACACAATAAAGTAGTTTCACGTTCTATCTCTACGTTTTGTTTCCTCTTGATGTAGCCCTAAGCAGTAACTGGCGAGAAACACTTTCATGGAAAGGGGTTGCCAAGCTTCCTAAAATTACGAATCTCCAGAAATCTCAGCAAATATTTTTTCACCCAAACTGAATGATACTTTCAGGTAATGATCAGTACACTAAGGCGACTTGGTTCCCCAAATTTCGTTCTTCTATGTTGAAGCGTTCGTTTGCAGTAACACTTTGAATTTTTAGGTTTCACTCTGTTTTCTCCTATATTGATAGATGTATTTGGAACTCTAAATCCAACACGGTTTGTGCAGGCTTCTTGAAACATGACACAATAAAGTAGTTTCACATTCTATCTCTATGTTTTGTTTCCTCTTGATGTAGTCCAATGCAGTGACTGGCGAGAAACACTTTCATGGAAAGGGGTTGCCAAGCTTCCCAAAATTACGAATCTCCAGAAATCTCAGCAAATATTTTTTCACCCAAACTGGATGATACTTTCAGGTAATGATCAGTACACTAAGGCGACTTGGTTCCCCAAATTTCGTTCTTCTATGTTGAAGCGTTCGTTTCCAGTAACAGTTTGAATTTTTAGGTTTCACTCTGTTTTCTCCTATATTGATAGATGTATTTGGAACTCTAAATCCAACACGGTTTGTGCTAGCTTCTTGAAACATGACACAATAAAGTAGTTTCACGTTCTATCTCTATGTTTTGTTTCCTCTTGATGTAGCCTTAAGCAGTGACTGGCGAGAAACACTTTCATGGAAAGGGGTTGCCAAGCTTCCTAAAATTACGAATCTCCAGAAATCTCAGCAAATATTTTTTCACCCAAACTGGATGATACTTTCAGGTAATGATCAGTACACTAAGGCGACTTGGTTCCCCAAATTTCGTTCTTCTATGTTGAAGCGTTCGTTTCCAGTAACACTTTGAATTTTTAGGTTTCACTCTGTTTTCTCCTATATTGATAGATGTATTTGGAACTCTAAATCCAACAGGGTTTGTGCTAGCTTCTTGAAACTTGACACAATAAAGTAGTTTCACGATCTATCTCTACGTTTTGTTTCCTCTTGATGTAGCCCTAAGCAGTAACTGGCGAGAAACACTTTCATGGAAAGGGGTTGCCAAGCTTCCTAAAATTACGAATCTCCAGAAATCTCAGCAAATATTTTTTCACCCAAACTGAATGATACTTTCAGGTAATGATCAGTACACTAAGGCGACTTGGTTCCCCAAATTTCGTTCTTCTATGTTGAAGCGTTCGTTTCCAGTAACACTTTGAATTTTTAGGTTTCACTCTGTTTTCTCCTATATTGATAGATGTATTTGGAACTCTAAATCCAACACGGTTTGTGCTAGCTTCTTGAAACTTGACACAATAAAGTAGTTTCACGTTCTATCTCTATGTTTTGTTTCCTCTTGATGTAGCCCAATGCAGTCACTGGCGAGAAACACTTTCATGGAAAGGGGTTGCCAGGCTTCCCAAAATTACGAATCTCCAGAAATCTCAGCAAATATTTTTTCACCCAAACTGGATGATACTTTCAGGTAATGATCAGTACACTAAGACGACTTGGTTCCCCAAATTTCGTTCTTCTATGTTGAAGCGTTCGTTTCCAGTAACAGTTTGAATTTTTAGGTTTCACTCTGTTTTCTCCTATATTGATAGATGTATTTGGAACTCTAAATCCAACACGGTTTGTGCTAGGTTCTTGAAACTTGACACAATAAAGTAGTTTCACGTTCTATCTCTATGTTTTGTTTCCTCTTGATGTAGCCTTAAGCAGTGACTGGCGAGAAACACTTTCATGGAAAGGGGTTGCCAAGCTTCCTAAAATTACGAATCTCCAGAAATCTCAGCAAATATTTTTTCACCCAAACTGGATGATACTTTCAGGTAATGATCAGTACACTAAGGCGACTTGGTTCCCCAAATTTCGTTCTTCTATGTTGAAGCGTTCGTTTCCAGTAACAGTTTGAATTTTTAGGTTTCACTCTGTTTTCTCCCATATTGATAGATGTATTTGGAACTCTAAATCCAACAGGGTTTGTGCTAGCTTCTTGAAACTTGACACAATAAAGTAGTTTCACGTTCTATCTCTACGTTTTGTTTCCTCTTGATGTAGCCCTAAGCAGTTACTGGCGGGAAACACTTTCATGGAAAGGGGTTGCCAAGCTTCCTAAAATTACGAATCTCCAGAAATCTCAGCAAATATTTTTTCACCCAAACTGGATGATACTTTCAGGTAATGATCAGTACACTAAGGCGACTTGGTTCCCCAAATTTCGTTCTTCTATGTTGAAGCGTTCGTTTCCAGTAACAGTTTGAATTTTTAGGTTTCACTCTGTTTTCTCCTATATTGATAGATGTGTTTGGAACTCTAAATCCAACACGGTTTGTGCTAGGTTCTTGAAACTTGACACAATAAAGTAGTTTCACGTTCTATCTCTATGTTTTGTTTCCTCTTGATGTAGCCTTAAGCAGTGACTGGCGAGAAACACTTTCATGGAAAAGGGTTGCCAAGCTTCCTAAAATTACGAATCTCCAGAAATCTCAGCAAATATTTTTTCACCCAAACTAGATGATACTTTCAGGTAATGATCAGTACACTAAGGCGACTTGGTTCCCCAAATTTCGTTCTTCTATGTTGAAGCGTTCGTTTCCAGTAACACTTTGAATTTTTAGGTTTCACTCTGTTTTCTCCTATATTGATAGATGTATTTGGAACTCTAAATCCAACAGTGTTTGTGCTAGCTTCTTGAAACTTGACACAATAAAGTAGTTTCACGTTCTATCTCTACGTTTTGTTTCCTCTTGATGTAGCCCTAAGCAGTAACTGGCGAGAAACACTTTCATGGAAAGGGGTTGCCAAGCTTCCTAAAATTACGAATCTCCAGAAATCTCAGCAAATATTTTTTCACCCAAACTGAATGATACTTTCAGGTAATGATCAGTACACTAAGGCGACTTGGTTCCCCAAATTTCGTTCTTCTATGTTGAAGCGTTCGTTTGCAGTAACACTTTGAATTTTTAGGTTTCACTCTGTTTTCTCCTATATTGATAGATGTATTTGGAATTCTAAATCCAACACGGTTTGTGCTATCTTCTTGAAACTTGACACAATAAAGTTGTTTCACGTTCTATCTCTATGTTTTGTTTCCTCTTGATGTAGCCCTAAGCAGTGACTGGCGAGAAACACTTTCATGGAAAGGGGTTGCCAGGCTTCCCAAAATTACGAATCTCCAGAAATCTCAGCAAATATTTTTTCACCCAAACTGGATGATACTTTCAGGTAATGATCAGTACACTAAGGCGACTTGGTTCCCCAAATTTCGTTCTTCTATGTTGAAGCGTTCGTTTCCAGTAACAGTTTGAATTTTTAGTTTTCACTCTGTTTTCTCCTATATTGATAGATGTATTTGGAACTCTAAATCCAACACGGTTTGTGCTAGCTTCTTGAAACTTGACACAATAAAGTAGTTTCACGTTCTATCTCTACGTTTTGTTTCCTCTTGATGTAGCCCTAAGCAGTTACTGGCAGGAAACACTTTCATGGAAAGGGGTTGCCAAGCTTCCTAAAATTACGAATCTCCAGAAATCTCAGCAAATATTTTTTCACCCAAACTGGATGATACTTTCAGGTAATGATCAGTACCCTAAGGCGACTTGGTTCCCCAAATTTTGTTCTTCTATGTTGAAGCGTTCGTTTGCAGTAATACTTTGAATTTTTAGGTTTCACTCTGTTTTCTCCTATATTGATAGATGTATTTGGAACTCTAAATCCAACACGGTTTGTGCTAGCTTCTTGAAACTTGACACAATAAAGTAGTTTCACGTTCTATCTCTATGTTTTGTTTTCTCTTGATGTAGCCCTAAGCAGTGACTGGCGAGAAACACTTTCATGGAAAGGGGTTGCCAGGCTTCCCAAAATTACGAATCTCCAGAAATCTCAGCAAATATTTTTTCACCCAAACTGGATGATACTTTCAGGTCATGATCAGTACACTAAGGCGACTTGGTTCCCCAAATTTCGTTCTTCTATGTTGAAGCGTTCGTTTCCAGTAACAGTTTGAATTTTTAGGTTTCACTCTGTTTTCTCCTATATTGATAGATGTATTTGGAACTCTAAATCCAACACGGTTTGTGCTAGCTTCTTGAAACTTGACACAATAAAGTAGTTTCACGTTCTATCTCTACGTTTTGTTTCCTCTTCATGTAGCCCTAAGCAGTTACTGGCGGGAAACACTTTCATGGAAAGGGGTTGCCAAGCTTCCTAAAATTACGAATCTCCAGAAATCTCAGCAAATATTTTTTCACCCAAACTGGATGACACTTTCAGGTAATGATCAGTACACTAAGGCGACTTGGTTCCCCAAATTTTGTTCTTCTATGTTGAAGCGTTCGTTTCCAGTAACACTTTGAATTTTTAGGTTTCACTCTGTTTTCTCCTATATTGATAGATGTATTTGGAACTCTAAATCCAACATGGTTTGTGCTGGCTTCTTGAAACATGACACAATAAAGTAGTTTCACATTCTATCTCTATGTTTTGTTTCCTCTTGATGTAGTCCAATGCAGTGACTGGCGAGAAACACTTTCATGGAAAGGGGTTGCCAAGCTTCCCAAAATTACGAATCTCCAGAAATCTCAGCAAATATTTTTTCACCCAAACTGGATGATACTTTCAGGTAATGATCAGTACACTAAGGCGACTTGGTTCCCCAAATTTCGTTCTTCTATGTTGAAGCGTTCGTTTCCAGTAACAGTTTGAATTTTTAGGTTTCACTCTGTTTTCTCCTATATTGATAGATGTATTTGGAACTCTAAATCCAACACGGTTTGTGTTAGCTTCTTGAAACATGACACAATAAAGTAGTTTCACGTTCTATCTCTATGTTTTGTTTCCTCTTGATGTAGCCCAATGCAGTGACTGGCGAGAAACACTTTCATGGAAAGGGGTTGCCAGGCTTCCCAAAATTACGAATCTCCAGAAATCTCAGCAAATATTTTTTCACCCAAACTGGATGATACTTTCAGGTAATGATCAGTACACTAAGGCGACTTGGTTCCCCAAATTTCGTTCTTCTATGTTGAAGCGTTCGTTTCCAGTAACAGTTTGAATTTTTAGGTTTCACTCTGTTTTCTCCTATATTGATAGATGTGTTTGGAACTCTAAATCCAACACGGTTTGTGGTAGGTTCTTGAAACTTGACACAATAAAGTAGTTTCACGATCTATCTCTATGTTTTGTTTCCTCTTGATGTAGCCTTAAGCAGTGACTGGCGAGAAACACTTTCATGGAAAGGGGTTGCCAAGCTTCCTAAAATTACGAATCTCCAGAAATCTCAGCAAATATTTTTTCACCCAAACTGGATGATACTTTCAGGTAATGATCAGTACACTAAGGCGACTTGGTTCCCCAAATTTCGTTCTTCTATGTTGAAGCGTTCGTTTCCAGTAACACTTTGAATTTTTAGGTTTCACTCTGTTTTCTCCTATATTGATAGATGTATTTGGAACTCTAAATCCAACAGGGTTTGTGCTAGCTTCTTGAAACTTGACACAATAAAGTAGTTTCACGTTCTATCTCTACGTTTTGTTTCCTCTTGATGTAGCCCTAAGCAGTAACTGGCGAGAAACACTTTCATGGAAAGGGGTTGCCAAGCTTCCTAAAATTACGAATCTCCAGAAATCTCAGCAAATATTTTTTCACACAAACTGAATGATACTTTCAGGTAATGATCAGTACACTAAGGCGACTTGGTTCCCCAAATTTCCTTCTTCTATGTTGAAGCGTTCGTTTCAAGTAACAGTTTGAATTTTTAGGTTTCACTCTGTTTTCTCCTATATTGATAGATGTATTTAGAACACTAAATCCAACACGGTTTGTGCTAGCTTCTTGAAACTTGACACAATAAAGTAGTTTCACGTTCTATCTCTACGTTTTGTTTCCTCTTGATGTAGCCCTAAGCAGTTACTGGCGGGAAACACTTTCATGGAAAGGGGTTGCCAAGCTTCCTAAAATTACGAATATCCAGAAATCTCAGCAAATATTTTTTCACCCAAACTGGATGATACTTTCAGGTAATGATCAGTACACTAAGGCGACTTGGTTCCCCAAATTTCGTTCTTCTATGTTGAAGCGTTCGTTTCCAGTAACACGTTAAATTTTTAGGTTTCACTCTGTTTTCTCCTATATTGATAGATGTATTTGGAACTCTAAATCCAACACGGTTTGTGCTGGCTTCTTGAAACATGACACAATAAAGTAGTTTCACGTTCTATCTCTATGTTTTGTTTCCTCTTGATGTAGCCCAATGCAGTGACTGGCGAGAAACACTTTCATGGAAAAAGGTTGCCAGGCTTCCCAAAATTACGAATCTCCAGAAATCTCAGCAAATATTTTTTCACCCAAACTGGATGATACTTTCAGGTAATGATCAGTACACTAAGGCGACTTGGTTCCCCAAATTTCGTTCTTCTATGTTGAAGCGTTCGTTTCCAGTAACAGTTTGAATTTTTAGGTTTCACTCTGTTTTCTCCTATATTGATAGATGTATTTGGAACTCTAAATCCAACACGGTTTGTGCTAGCTTCTTGAAACATGACACAATAAAGTAGTTTCACGTTCTATCTCTATGTTTTGTTTCCTCTTGATGTAGCCCAATGCAGTCACTGGCGAGAAACACTTTCATAGAAAGGGGTTGCCAGGCTTCCCAAAATTACGAATCTCCAGAAATCTCAGCAAATATTTTTTCACCCAAACTGGATGATACTTTCAGGTAATGATCAGTACACTAAGGCGACTTGGTTCCCCAAATTTCGTTCTTCTATGTTGAAGCGTTCGTTTCCAGTAACAGTTTGAATTTTTAGGTTTCACTCTGTTTTCTCTTATATTGATAGATGTATTTGGAACTCTAAATCCAACACGGTTTGTGCTAGCTTCTTGAAACATGACACAATAAAGTAGTTTCACGTTCTATCTCTACGTTTTGTTTCCTCTTGATGTAGCCCAATGAAGTGACTGGCGAGAAACACTTTCATGGAAAGGGGTTGCCAGGCTTCCCAAAATTACGAATCTCCAGAAATCTCAGCAAATATTTTTTCACCCAAACTGGATGATACTTTCAGGTAATGATCAGTACACTAAGGCGACTTGGTTCCCCAAATTTCGTTCTTCTATGTTGAAGCGTTCGTTTCCAGTAACAGTTTGAATTTTTAGGTTTCACTCTGTTTTCTCCTATATTGATAGATGTGTTTGGAACTCTAAATCCAACACGGTTTGTGCTAGGTTCTTGAAACTTGACACAATAAAGTAGTTTCACGTTCTATCTCTATGTTTTGTTTCCTCTTGATGAAGCCTTAAGCAGTGACTGGCGAGAAACACTTTCATGGAAAGGGGTTGCCAAGCTTCCTAAAATTACGAATCTCCAGAAATCTCAGAAAATATTTTTTCACCCAAACTAGATGATACTTTCAGGTAATGATCAGTACACTAAGGCGACTTGGTTCCCCAAATTTCGTTCTTCTATGTTGAAGCGTTCGTTTCCAGTAACACTTTGAATTTTTAGGTTTCACTCTGTTTTCTCCTATATTGATAGATGTATTTGGAACTCTAAATCCAACAGGGTTTGTGCTAGCTCCTTGAAACTTGACACAATAATGTAGTTTCACGTTCTATCTCTATGTTTTGTTTCCTCTTGATGTAGCCCTAAGCAGTGACTGGCGAGAAACACGTTCATGGAAAGGGGTTGCCAGGCTTCCCAAAATTACGAATCTCCAGAAATCTCAGCAAATATTTTTTCACCCAAACTGGATGATACTTTCAGGTAATGATCAGTACACTAAGGCGACTTGGTTCCCCAAATTTCGTTCTTCTATGTTGAAGCGTTCGTTTGCAGTAACACTTTGAATTTTTAGGTTTCACTCTGTTTTCTCCTATATTGATAGATGTATTTGGAACTCTAAATCCAACACGTTTTGTGCTGGCTTCTTGAAACATGACACAATAAAGTAGTTTCACATTCTATCTCTATGTTTTGTTTCCTCTTGATGTAGTCCAATGCAGTGACTGGCGAGAAACACTTTCATGGAAAGGGGTTGCCAAGCTTCCCAAAATTACGAATCTCCAGAAATCTCAGCAAATATTTTTTCACCCAAACTGGATGATACTTTCAGGTAATGATCAGTACACTAAGGCGACTTGGTTCCCCAAATTTCGTTCTTCTATGTTGAAGCGTTCGTTTGCAGTAACAGTTTGAATTTTTAGGTTTCACTCTGTTTTCTCCTATATTGATAGATGTATTTGGAATTCTAAATCCAACACGGTTTGTGCTAGCTTCTTGAAACATGACACAATAAAGTAGTTTCACGTTCTATCTCTATGTTTTGTTTCCTCTTGATGTAGCCTTAAGCAGTGACTGGCGAGAAACACTTTCATGGAAAGGGGTTGCCAAGCTTCCTAAAATTACGAATCTCCAGAAATCTCAGCAAATATTTTTTCACCCAAACTGGATGATACTTTCAGGTAATGATCAGTACACTAAGGCGACTTGGTTCCCCAAATTTCGTTCTTCTATGTTGAAGCGTTCGTTTCCAGTAACACTTTGAATTTTTAGTTTTCACTCTGTTTTCTCCTATATTGATAGATGTATTTGGAACTCTAAATCCAACAGGGTTTGTGCTAGCTTCTTGAAACTTGACACAATAAAGTAGTTTCACGTTCTATCTCTACGTTTTGTTTCCTCTTGATGTAGCCCTAAGCAGTAACTGGCGAGAAACACTTTCATGGAAAGGGGTTGCCAAGCTTCCTAAAATTACGAATCTCCAGAAATCTCAGCAAATATTTTTTCACCCAAACTGAATGATACTTTCAGGTAATGATCAGTACACTAAGGCGACTTGGTTCCCCAAATTTCGTTCTTCTATGTTGAAGCGTTCGTTTGCAGTAACACTTTGAATTTTTAGGTTTCACTCTGTTTTCTCCTATATTGATAGATGTATTTGGAACTCTAAATCCAACACGGTTTGTGCTAGCTTCTTGAAACTTGACACAATAAAGTAGTTTCACGTTCTATCTCTATGTTTTGTTTCCTCTTGATGTAGCCCTAAGCAGTGACTGGCGAGAAACACTTTCATGGAAAGGGGTTGCCAGGCTTCCCAAAATTACGAATCTCCAGAAATCTCAGCAAATATTTTTTCACCCAAACTGGATGATACTTTCAGGTAATGATCAGTACACTAAGACGACTTGGTTCCCCAAATTTCGTTCTTCTATGTTGAAGCGTTCGTTTCCAGTAACAGTTTGAATTTTTAGGTTTCACTCTGTTTTCTCCTATATTGATAGATGTATTTGGAACTCTAAATCCAACACGGTTTGTGCTAGCTTCTTGAAACTTGACACAATAAAGTAGTTTCACGTTCTATCTCTATGTTTTGTTTCCTCTTGATGTAGCCTTAAGCAGTGACTGGCGAGAAACACTTTCATGGAAAGGGGTTGCCAAGCTTCCTAAAATTACGAATCTCCAGAAATCTCAGCAAATATTTTTTCACCCAAACTGGATGATACTTTCAGGTAATGATCAGTACACTAAGGCGACTTGGTTCCCCAAATTTCGTTCTTCTATGTTGAAGCGTTCGTTTCCAGTAACACTTTGAATTTTTAGGTTTCACTCTGTTTTCTCCTATATTGATAGATGTATTTGGAACTCTAAATCCAACAGGGTTTGTGCTAGCTTCTTGAAACTTGACACAATAAAGTAGTTTCACGTTCTATCTCTACGTTTTGTTTCCTCTTGATGTAGCCCTAAGCAGTTACTGGCGGGAAACACTTTCATGGAAAGGGGTTGCCAAGCTTCCTAAAATTACGAATCTCCAGAAATCTCAGCAAATATTTTTTCACCCAAACTGGATGATACTTTCAGGTAATGATCAGTACACTAAGGCGACTTGGTTCCCCAAATTTCGTTCTTCTATGTTGAAGCGTTCGTTTCCAGTAACAGTTTGAATTTTTAGGTTTCACTCTGTTTTCTCCTATATTGATAGATGTGTTTGGAACTCTAAATCCAACACGGTTTGTGCTAGGTTCTTGAAACTTGACACAATAAAGTAGTTTCACGTTCTATCTCTATGTTTTGTTTCCTCTTGATGTAGCCCTAAGCAGTTACTGGCGGGAAACACTTTCATGGAAAGGGGTTGCCAAGCTTCCTAAAATTACGAATCTCCAGAAATCTCAGCAAATATTTTTTCACCCAAACTGGATGATACTTTCAGGTAATGATCAGTACACTAAGGCGACTTGGTTCCCCAAATTTCGTTCTTCTATGTTGAAGCGTTCGTTTCCAGTAACACTTTGAATTTTTAGGTTTCACTCTGTTTTCTCCTATATTGATAGATGTATTTGGAACTCTAAATCCAACACGGTTTGTGCTGGCTTCTTGAAACATGACACAATAAAGTAGTTTCACATTCTATCTCTATGTTTTGTTTCCTCTTGATGTAGTCCAATGCAGTGACTGGCGAGAAACACTTTCATGGAAAGGGGTTGCCAAGCTTCCCAAAATTACGAATCTCCAGAAATCCCAGGAAATATTTTTTCACCCAAACTGGATGATACTTTCAGGTAATGATCAGTACACTAAGGCGACTTGGTTCCCCAAATTTCGTTCTTCTATGTTGAAGCGTTCGTTTCCAGTAACACTTTGAATTTTTAGGTTTCACTCTGTTTTCTCCTATATTGATAGATGTATTTGGAACTCTAAATCCAACACGGTTTGTGCTAGCTTCTTGAAACTTGACACAATAAAGTAGTTTCACGTTCTATCTCTATGTTTTGTTTCCTCTTGATGTAGCCCAATGCAGTGACTGGCGAGAAACACTTTCATGGAAAGGGGTTGCCAGGCTTCCCAAAATTACGAATCTCCAGAAATCTCAGCAAATATTTTTTCACCCAAACTGGATGATACTTTCAGGTAATGATCAGTACACTAAGGCGACTTGGTTCCCCAAATTTCGTTCTTCTATGTTGAAGCGATCGTTTCCAGTAACACTTTGAATTTTTAGGTTTCACTCTGTTTTCTCCTATATTGATAGATGTATTTGGAACTCTAAATCCAACAGTGTTTGTGCTAGCTTCTTGAAACTTGACACAATAAAGTAGTTTCACGTTCTATCTCTACGTTTTGTTTCCTCTTGATGTAGCCCTAAGCAGTAACTGGCGAGAAACACTTTCATGGAAAGGGGTTGCCAAGCTTCCTAAAATTACGAATCTCCAGAAATCTCAGCAAATATTTTTTCACCCAAACTGAATGATACTTTCAGGTAATGATCAGTACACTAAGGCGACTTGGTTCCCCAAATTTCGTTCTTCTATGTTGAAGCGTTCGTTTCCAGTAACACTTTGAATTTTTAGGTTTCACTCTGTTTTCTCCTATATTGATAGATGTATTTGGAACTCTAAATCCAACAGTGTTTGTGCTAGCTTCTTGAAACTTGACACAATAAAGTAGTTTCACGTTCTATCTCTACGTTTTGTTTCCTCTTGATGTAGCCCTAAGCAGTAACTGGCGAGAAACACTTTCATGGAAAGGGGTTGCCAAGCTTCCTAAAATTACGAATCTCCAGAAATCTCAGCAAATATTTTTTCACCCAAACTGAATGATACTTTCAGGTAATGATCAGTACACTAAGGCGACTTGGTTCCCCAAATTTCGTTCTTCTATGTTGAAGCGTTCGTTTCCAGTAACACTTTGAATTTTTAGGTTTCACTCTGTTTTCTCCTATATTGATAGATGTATTTGGAACTCTAAATCCAACACGGTTTGTGCTAGCTCCTTGAAACTTGACACAATAAAGTAGTTTCACGTTCTAACTCTATGTTTTGTTTCCTCTTGATATAGCCCTAAGCAGTGACTGGCGAGAAACACTTTCATGGAAAGGGGTTGCCAGGCTTCCCAAAATTACGAATCTCCAGAAATCTCAGCAAATATTTTTTCACCCAAACTGGATGACACTTTCAGGTAATGATCAGTACACTAAGGCGACTTGGTTCCCCAAATTTCGTTCTTCTATGTTGAAGCGTTCGTTTCCAGTAACACTTTGAATTTTTAGGTTTAACTCTGTTTTCTCCTATATTGATAGATGTATTTGGAACTCTAAATCCAACACGGTTTGTGCTGGCTTCTTGAAACATGACACAATAAAGTAGTTTCACATTCTATCTCTATGTTTTGTTTCCTCTTGATGTAGTCCAATGCAGTGACTGGCGAGAAACACTTTCATGGAAAGGGGTTGCCAAGCTTCCCAAAATTACGAATCTCCAGAAATCTCAGCAAATATTTTTTCACCCAAACTGGATGATACTTTCAGGTAATGATCAGTACACTAAGGCGACTTGGTTCCCCAAATTTCGTTCTTCTATGTTGAAGCGTTCGTTTCCAGTAACAGTTTGAATTTTTAGGTTTCACTCTGTTTTCTCCTATATTGATAGATGTATTTGGAACTCTAAATCCAACACGGTTTGTGCTAGCTTCTTGAAACATGACACAATAAAGTAGTTTCACGTTCTATCTCTATGTTTTGTTTCCTCTTGATGTAGCCCAATGCAGTGACTGGCGAGAAACACTTTCATGGAAAGGGGTTGCCAGGCTTCCCAAAATTACGAATCTCCAGAAATCTCAGCAAATATTTTTTCACCCAAACTGGATGATACTTTCAGGTAATGATCAGTACACTAAGGCGACTTGGTTCCCCAAATTTCGTTCTTCTATGTTGAAGCGTTCGTTTCCAGTAACAGTTTGAATTTTTAGGTTTCACTCTGTTTTCTCCTACATTGATAGATGTGTTTGGAACTCTAAATCCAACACCGTTTGTGCTAGGTTCTTGAAACTTGACACAATAAAGTAGTTTCACGTTCTATCTCTATGTTTTGTTTCCTCTTGATGTAGCCTTAAGCAGTGACTGGCGAGAAACACTTTCATGGAAAGGGGTTGCCAAGCTTCCTAAAATTACGAATCTCCAGAAATCTCAGCAAATATTTTTTCACCCAAACTGGATGATACTTTCAGGTAATGATCAGTACACTAAGGCGACTTGGTTCCCCAAATTTCGTTCTTCTATGTTGAAGCGTTCGTTTCCAGTAACACTTTGAAATTTTAGGTTTCACTCTGTTTTCTCCTATATTGATAGATGTATTTGGAACTCTAAATCCAACAGGGTTTGTGCTAGCTTCTTGAAACTTGACACAATAAAGTAGTTTCACGTTCTATCTCTACGTTTTGTTTCCTCTTGATGTAGCCCTAAGCAGTAACTGGCGAGAAACACTTTCATGGAAAGGGGTTGCCAAGCTTCCTAAAATTACGAATCTCCAGAAATCTCAGCAAATATTTTTTCACCCAAACTGAATGATACTTTCAGGTAATGATCAGTACACTAAGGCGACTTGGTTCCCCAAATTTCGTTCTTCTATGTTGAAGCGTTCGTTTCCAGTAACACTTTGAATTTTTAGGTTTCACTCTGTTTTCTCCTATATTGATAGATGTGTTTGGAACTCTAAATCCAACACGGTTTGTGGTAGGTTCTTGAAACTTGACACAATAAAGTAGTTTCACGATCTATCTCTATGTTTTGTTTCCTCTTGATGTAGCCTTAAGCAGTGACTGGCGAGAAACACTTTCATGGAAAGGGGTTGCCAAGCTTCCTAAAATTACGAATCTCCAGAAATCTCAGCAAATATTTTTTCACCCAAACTGGATGATACTTTCAGGTAATGATCAGTACACTAAGGCGACTTGGTTCCCCAAATTTCGTTCTTCTATGTTGAAGCGTTCGTTTCCAGTAACACTTTGAATTTTTAGGTTTCACTCTGTTTTCTCCTATATTGATAGATGTATTTGGAACTCTAAATCCAACAGGGTTTGTGCTAGCTTCTTGAAACTTGACACAATAAAGTAGTTTCACGTTCTATCTCTACGTTTTGTTTCCTCTTGATGTAGCCCTAAGCAGTAACTGGCGAGAAACACTTTCATGGAAAGGGGTTGCCAAGCTTCCTAAAATTACGAATCTCCAGAAATCTCAGCAAATATTTTTTCACACAAACTGAATGATACTTTCAGGTAATGATCAGTACACTAAGGCGACTTGGTTCCCCAAATTTCCTTCTTCTATGTTGAAGCGTTCGTTTCAAGTAACAGTTTGAATTTTTAGGTTTCACTCTGTTTTCTCCTATATTGATAGATGTATTTAGAACACTAAATCCAACACGGTTTGTGCTAGCTTCTTGAAACTTGACACAATAAAGTAGTTTCACGTTCTATCTCTACGTTTTGTTTCCTCTTGATGTAGCCCTAAGCAGTTACTGGCGGGAAACACTTTCATGGAAAGGGGTTGCCAAGCTTCCTAAAATTACGAATATCCAGAAATCTCAGCAAATATTTTTTCACCCAAACTGGATGATACTTTCAGGTAATGATCAGTACACTAAGGCGACTTGGTTCCCCAAATTTCGTTCTTCTATGTTGAAGCGTTCGTTTCCAGTAACACGTTAAATTTTTAGGTTTCACTCTGTTTTCTCCTATATTGATAGATGTATTTGGAACTCTAAATCCAACACGGTTTGTGCTGGCTTCTTGAAACATGACACAATAAAGTAGTTTCACGTTCTATCTCTATGTTTTGTTTCCTCTTGATGTAGCCCAATGCAGTGACTGGCGAGAAACACTTTCATGGAAAAAGGTTGCCAGGCTTCCCAAAATTACGAATCTCCAGAAATCTCAGCAAATATTTTTTCACCCAAACTGGATGATACTTTCAGGTAATGATCAGTACACTAAGGCGACTTGGTTCCCCAAATTTCGTTCTTCTATGTTGAAGCGTTCGTTTCCAGTAACAGTTTGAATTTTTAGGTTTCACTCTGTTTTCTCCTATATTGATAGATGTATTTGGAACTCTAAATCCAACACGGTTTGTGCTAGCTTCTTGAAACATGACACAATAAAGTAGTTTCACGTTCTATCTCTATGTTTTGTTTCCTCTTGATGTAGCCCAATGCAGTCACTGGCGAGAAACACTTTCATAGAAAGGGGTTGCCAGGCTTCCCAAAATTACGAATCTCCAGAAATCTCAGCAAATATTTTTTCACCCAAACTGGATGATACTTTCAGGTAATGATCAGTACACTAAGGCGACTTGGTTCCCCAAATTTCGTTCTTCTATGTTGAAGCGTTCGTTTCCAGTAACAGTTTGAATTTTTAGGTTTCACTCTGTTTTCTCTTATATTGATAGATGTATTTGGAACTCTAAATCCAACACGGTTTGTGCTAGCTTCTTGAAACATGACACAATAAAGTAGTTTCACGTTCTATCTCTACGTTTTGTTTCCTCTTGATGTAGCCCAATGAAGTGACTGGCGAGAAACACTTTCATGGAAAGGGGTTGCCAGGCTTCCCAAAATTACGAATCTCCAGAAATCTCAGCAAATATTTTTTCACCCAAACTGGATGATACTTTCAGGTAATGATCAGTACACTAAGGCGACTTGGTTCCCCAAATTTCGTTCTTCTATGTTGAAGCGTTCGTTTCCAGTAACAGTTTGAATTTTTAGGTTTCACTCTGTTTTCTCCTATATTGATAGATGTGTTTGGAACTCTAAATCCAACACGGTTTGTGCTAGGTTCTTGAAACTTGACACAATAAAGTAGTTTCACGTTCTATCTCTATGTTTTGTTTCCTCTTGATGAAGCCTTAAGCAGTGACTGGCGAGAAACACTTTCATGGAAAGGGGTTGCCAAGCTTCCTAAAATTACGAATCTCCAGAAATCTCAGAAAATATTTTTTCACCCAAACTAGATGATACTTTCAGGTAATGATCAGTACACTAAGGCGACTTGGTTCCCCAAATTTCGTTCTTCTATGTTGAAGCGTTCGTTTCCAGTAACACTTTGAATTTTTAGGTTTCACTCTGTTTTCTCCTATATTGATAGATGTATTTGGAACTCTAAATCCAACAGGGTTTGTGCTAGCTCCTTGAAACTTGACACAATAATGTAGTTTCACGTTCTATCTCTATGTTTTGTTTCCTCTTGATGTAGCCCTAAGCAGTGACTGGCGAGAAACACGTTCATGGAAAGGGGTTGCCAGGCTTCCCAAAATTACGAATCTCCAGAAATCTCAGCAAATATTTTTTCACCCAAACTGGATGATACTTTCAGGTAATGATCAGTACACTAAGGCGACTTGGTTCCCCAAATTTCGTTCTTCTATGTTGAAGCGTTCGTTTGCAGTAACACTTTGAATTTTTAGGTTTCACTCTGTTTTCTCCTATATTGATAGATGTATTTGGAACTCTAAATCCAACACGTTTTGTGCTGGCTTCTTGAAACATGACACAATAAAGTAGTTTCACATTCTATCTCTATGTTTTGTTTCCTCTTGATGTAGTCCAATGCAGTGACTGGCGAGAAACACTTTCATGGAAAGGGGTTGCCAAGCTTCCCAAAATTACGAATCTCCAGAAATCTCAGCAAATATTTTTTCACCCAAACTGGATGATACTTTCAGGTAATGATCAGTACACTAAGGCGACTTGGTTCCCCAAATTTCGTTCTTCTATGTTGAAGCGTTCGTTTGCAGTAACAGTTTGAATTTTTAGGTTTCACTCTGTTTTCTCCTATATTGATAGATGTATTTGGAATTCTAAATCCAACACGGTTTGTGCTAGCTTCTTGAAACATGACACAATAAAGTAGTTTCACGTTCTATCTCTATGTTTTGTTTCCTCTTGATGTAGCCTTAAGCAGTGACTGGCGAGAAACACTTTCATGGAAAGGGGTTGCCAAGCTTCCTAAAATTACGAATCTCCAGAAATCTCAGCAAATATTTTTTCACCCAAACTGGATGATACTTTCAGGTAATGATCAGTACACTAAGGCGACTTGGTTCCCCAAATTTCGTTCTTCTATGTTGAAGCGTTCGTTTCCAGTAACACTTTGAATTTTTAGTTTTCACTCTGTTTTCTCCTATATTGATAGATGTATTTGGAACTCTAAATCCAACAGGGTTTGTGCTAGCTTCTTGAAACTTGACACAATAAAGTAGTTTCACGTTCTATCTCTACGTTTTGTTTCCTCTTGATGTAGCCCTAAGCAGTAACTGGCGAGAAACACTTTCATGGAAAGGGGTTGCCAAGCTTCCTAAAATTACGAATCTCCAGAAATCTCAGCAAATATTTTTTCACCCAAACTGAATGATACTTTCAGGTAATGATCAGTACACTAAGGCGACTTGGTTCCCCAAATTTCGTTCTTCTATGTTGAAGCGTTCGTTTGCAGTAACACTTTGAATTTTTAGGTTTCACTCTGTTTTCTCCTATATTGATAGATGTATTTGGAACTCTAAATCCAACACGGTTTGTGCTAGCTTCTTGAAACTTGACACAATAAAGTAGTTTCACGTTCTATCTCTATGTTTTGTTTCCTCTTGATGTAGCCCTAAGCAGTGACTGGCGAGAAACACTTTCATGGAAAGGGGTTGCCAGGCTTCCCAAAATTACGAATCTCCAGAAATCTCAGCAAATATTTTTTCACCCAAACTGGATGATACTTTCAGGTAATGATCAGTACACTAAGACGACTTGGTTCCCCAAATTTCGTTCTTCTATGTTGAAGCGTTCGTTTCCAGTAACAGTTTGAATTTTTAGGTTTCACTCTGTTTTCTCCTATATTGATAG
This sequence comes from Spermophilus citellus, assembly GCF_964194105.1. Taxonomy (NCBI): domain Eukaryota; kingdom Metazoa; phylum Chordata; class Mammalia; order Rodentia; family Sciuridae; genus Spermophilus; species Spermophilus citellus. The sequence continues at coordinate 9,332,062 of NC_138192.1, read as the reverse complement.
ATGTATTTGGAACTCTAAATCCAACACGGTTTGTGCTAGCTTCTTGAAACTTGACACAATAAAGTAGTTTCACGTTCTATCTCTATGTTTTGTTTCCTCTTGATGTAGCCTTAAGCAGTGACTGGCGAGAAACACTTTCATGGAAAGGGGTTGCCAAGCTTCCTAAAATTACGAATCTCCAGAAATCTCAGCAAATATTTTTTCACCCAAACTGGATGATACTTTCAGGTAATGATCAGTACACTAAGGCGACTTGGTTCCCCAAATTTCGTTCTTCTATGTTGAAGCGTTCGTTTCCAGTAACAGTTTGAATTTTTAGGTTTCACTCTGTTTTCTCCTATATTGATAGATGTATTTGGAACTCTAAATCCAACAGGGTTTGTGCTAGCTTCTTGAAACTTGACACAATAAAGTAGTTTCACGTTCTATCTCTACGTTTTGTTTCCTCTTGATGTAGCCCTAAGCAGTTACTGGCGGGAAACACTTTCATGGAAAGGGGTTGCCAAGCTTCCTAAAATTACGAATCTCCAGAAATCTCAGCAAATATTTTTTCACCCAAACTGGATGATACTTTCAGGTAATGATCAGTACACTAAGGCGACTTGGTTCCCCAAATTTCGTTCTTCTATGTTGAAGCGTTCGTTTCCAGTAACAGTTTGAATTTTTAGGTTTCACTCTGTTTTCTCCTATATTGATAGATGTGTTTGGAACTCTAAATCCAACACGGTTTGTGCTAGGTTCTTGAAACTTGACACAATAAAGTAGTTTCACGTTCTATCTCTATGTTTTGTTTCCTCTTGATGTAGCCCTAAGCAGTTACTGGCGGGAAACACTTTCATGGAAAGGGGTTGCCAAGCTTCCTAAAATTACGAATCTCCAGAAATCTCAGCAAATATTTTTTCACCCAAACTGGATGATACTTTCAGGTAATGATCAGTACACTAAGGCGACTTGGTTCCCCAAATTTCGTTCTTCTATGTTGAAGCGTTCGTTTCCAGTAACACTTTGAATTTTTAGGTTTCACTCTGTTTTCTCCTATATTGATAGATGTATTTGGAACTCTAAATCCAACACGGTTTGTGCTGGCTTCTTGAAACATGACACAATAAAGTAGTTTCACATTCTATCTCTATGTTTTGTTTCCTCTTGATGTAGTCCAATGCAGTGACTGGCGAGAAACACTTTCATGGAAAGGGGTTGCCAAGCTTCCCAAAATTACGAATCTCCAGAAATCCCAGGAAATATTTTTTCACCCAAACTGGATGATACTTTCAGGTAATGATCAGTACACTAAGGCGACTTGGTTCCCCAAATTTCGTTCTTCTATGTTGAAGCGTTCGTTTCCAGTAACACTTTGAATTTTTAGGTTTCACTCTGTTTTCTCCTATATTGATAGATGTATTTGGAACTCTAAATCCAACACGGTTTGTGCTAGCTTCTTGAAACTTGACACAATAAAGTAGTTTCACGTTCTATCTCTATGTTTTGTTTCCTCTTGATGTAGCCCAATGCAGTGACTGGCGAGAAACACTTTCATGGAAAGGGGTTGCCAGGCTTCCCAAAATTACGAATCTCCAGAAATCTCAGCAAATATTTTTTCACCCAAACTGGATGATACTTTCAGGTAATGATCAGTACACTAAGGCGACTTGGTTCCCCAAATTTCGTTCTTCTATGTTGAAGCGATCGTTTCCAGTAACACTTTGAATTTTTAGGTTTCACTCTGTTTTCTCCTATATTGATAGATGTATTTGGAACTCTAAATCCAACAGTGTTTGTGCTAGCTTCTTGAAACTTGACACAATAAAGTAGTTTCACGTTCTATCTCTACGTTTTGTTTCCTCTTGATGTAGCCCTAAGCAGTAACTGGCGAGAAACACTTTCATGGAAAGGGGTTGCCAAGCTTCCTAAAATTACGAATCTCCAGAAATCTCAGCAAATATTTTTTCACCCAAACTGAATGATACTTTCAGGTAATGATCAGTACACTAAGGCGACTTGGTTCCCCAAATTTCGTTCTTCTATGTTGAAGCGTTCGTTTCCAGTAACACTTTGAATTTTTAGGTTTCACTCTGTTTTCTCCTATATTGATAGATGTATTTGGAACTCTAAATCCAACAGTGTTTGTGCTAGCTTCTTGAAACTTGACACAATAAAGTAGTTTCACGTTCTATCTCTACGTTTTGTTTCCTCTTGATGTAGCCCTAAGCAGTAACTGGCGAGAAACACTTTCATGGAAAGGGGTTGCCAAGCTTCCTAAAATTACGAATCTACAGAAATCTCAGCAAATATTTTTTCACCCAAACTGAATGATACTTTCAGGTAATGATCAGTACACTAAGGCGACTTGGTTCCCCAAATTTCGTTCTTCTATGTTGAAGCGTTCGTTTCCAGTAACACTTTGAATTTTTAGGTTTCACTCTGTTTTCTCCTATATTGATAGATGTATTTGGAACTCTAAATCCAACACGGTTTGTGCTAGCTCCTTGAAACTTGACACAATAAAGTAGTTTCACGTTCTAACTCTATGTTTTGTTTCCTCTTGATATAGCCCTAAGCAGTGACTGGCGAGAAACACTTTCATGGAAAGGGGTTGCCAGGCTTCCCAAAATTACGAATCTCCAGAAATCTCAGCAAATATTTTTTCACCCAAACTGGATGACACTTTCAGGTAATGATCAGTACACTAAGGCGACTTGGTTCCCCAAATTTCGTTCTTCTATGTTGAAGCGTTCGTTTCCAGTAACACTTTGAATTTTTAGGTTTAACTCTGTTTTCTCCTATATTGATAGATGTATTTGGAACTCTAAATCCAACACGGTTTGTGCTGGCTTCTTGAAACATGACACAATAAAGTAGTTTCACATTCTATCTCTATGTTTTGTTTCCTCTTGATGTAGTCCAATGCAGTGACTGGCGAGAAACACTTTCATGGAAAGGGGTTGCCAAGCTTCCCAAAATTACGAATCTCCAGAAATCTCAGCAAATATTTTTTCACCCAAACTGGATGATACTTTCAGGTAATGATCAGTACACTAAGGCGACTTGGTTCCCCAAATTTCGTTCTTCTATGTTGAAGCGTTCGTTTCCAGTAACAGTTTGAATTTTTAGGTTTCACTCTGTTTTCTCCTATATTGATAGATGTATTTGGAACTCTAAATCCAACACGGTTTGTGCTAGCTTCTTGAAACATGACACAATAAAGTAGTTTCACGTTCTATCTCTATGTTTTGTTTCCTCTTGATGTAGCCCAATGCAGTGACTGGCGAGAAACACTTTCATGGAAAGGGGTTGCCAGGCTTCCCAAAATTACGAATCTCCAGAAATCTCAGCAAATATTTTTTCACCCAAACTGGATGATACTTTCAGGTAATGATCAGTACACTAAGGCGACTTGGTTCCCCAAATTTCGTTCTTCTATGTTGAAGCGTTCGTTTCCAGTAACAGTTTGAATTTTTAGGTTTCACTCTGTTTTCTCCTACATTGATAGATGTGTTTGGAACTCTAAATCCAACACCGTTTGTGCTAGGTTCTTGAAACTTGACACAATAAAGTAGTTTCACGTTCTATCTCTATGTTTTGTTTCCTCTTGATGTAGCCTTAAGCAGTGACTGGCGAGAAACACTTTCATGGAAAGGGGTTGCCAAGCTTCCTAAAATTACGAATCTCCAGAAATCTCAGCAAATATTTTTTCACCCAAACTGGATGATACTTTCAGGTAATGATCAGTACACTAAGGCGACTTGGTTCCCCAAATTTCGTTCTTCTATGTTGAAGCGTTCGTTTCCAGTAACACTTTGAAATTTTAGGTTTCACTCTGTTTTCTCCTATATTGATAGATGTATTTGGAACTCTAAATCCAACAGGGTTTGTGCTAGCTTCTTGAAACTTGACACAATAAAGTAGTTTCACGTTCTATCTCTACGTTTTGTTTCCTCTTGATGTAGCCCTAAGCAGTAACTGGCGAGAAACACTTTCATGGAAAGGGGTTGCCAAGCTTCCTAAAATTACGAATCTCCAGAAATCTCAGCAAATATTTTTTCACCCAAACTGAATGATACTTTCAGGTAATGATCAGTACACTAAGGCGACTTGGTTCCCCAAATTTCGTTCTTCTATGTTGAAGCGTTCGTTTCCAGTAACACTTTGAATTTTTAGGTTTCACTCTGTTTTCTCCTATATTGATAGATGTATTTGGAACTCTAAATCCAACAGTGTTTGTGCTAGCTTCTTGAAACTTGACACAATAAAGTAGTTTCACGTTCTATCTCTACGTTTTGTTTCCTCTTGATGTAGCCCTAAGCAGTAACTGGCGAGAAACACTTTCATGGAAAGGGGTTGCCAAGCTTCCTAAAATTACGAATCTCCAGAAATCTCAGCAAATATTTTTTCACCCAAACTGAATGATACTTTCAGGTAATGATCAGTACACTAAGGCGACTTGGTTCCCCAAATTTCGTTCTTCTATGTTGAAGCGTTCGTTTGCAGTAACACTTTGAATTTTTAGGTTTCACTCTGTTTTCTCCTATATTGATAGATGTATTTGGAACTCTAAATCCAACACGGTTTGTGCTAGCTCCTTGAAACTTGACACAATAAAGTAGTTTCACGTTCTATCTCTATGTTTTGTTTCCTCTTGATATAGCCCTAAGCAGTGACTGGCGAGAAACACTTTCATGGAAAGGGGTTGCCAGGCTTCCCAAAATTACGAATCTCCAGAAATCTCAGCAAATATTTTTTCACCCAAACTGGATGATACTTTCAGGTAATGATCAGTACACTAAGGCGACTTGGTTCCCCAAATTTCGTTCTTCTATGTTGAAGCGTTCGTTTCCAGTAACACTTTGAATTTTTAGGTTTAACTCTGTTTTCTCCTATATTGATAGATGTATTTGGAACTCTAAATCCAACACGGTTTGTGCTGGCTTCTTGAAACATGACACAATAAAGTAGTTTCACATTCTATCTCTATGTTTTGTTTCCTCTTGATGTAGTCCAATGCAGTGACTGGCGAGAAACACTTTCATGGAAAGGGGTTGCCAAGCTTCCCAAAATTACGAATCTCCAGATATCTCAGCAAATATTTTTTCACCCAAACTGGATGATACTTTCAGGTAATGATCAGTACACTAAGGCGACTTGGTTCCCCAAATTTCGTTCTTCTATGTTGAAGCGTTCGTTTCCAGTAACAGTTTGAATTTTTAGGTTTCACTCTGTTTTCTCCTATATTGATAGATGTATTTGGAACTCTAAATCCAACACGGTTTGTGCTAGCTTCTTGAAACATGACACAATAAAGTAGTTTCACGTTCTATCTCTATGTTTTGTTTCCTCTTGATGTAGCCCAATGCAGTGACTGGCGAGAAACACTTTCATGGAAAGGGGTTGCCAGGCTTCCCAAAATTACGAATCTCCAGAAATCTGAGCAAATATTTTTTCACCCAAACTGGATGATACTTTCAGGTAATGATCAGTACACTAAGGCGACTTGGTTCCCCAAATTTCGTTCTTCTATGTTGAAGCGTTCGTTTCCAGTAACAGTTTGAATTTTTAGGTTTCACTCTGTTTTCTCCTACATTGATAGATGTGTTTGGAACTCTAAATCCAACACGGTTTGTGCTAGGTTCTTGAAACTTGACACAATAAAGTAGTTTCACGTTCTATCTCTATGTTTTGTTTCCTCTTGATGTAGCCTTAAGCAGTGACTGGCGAGAAACACTTTCATGGAAAGGGGTTGCCAAGCTTCCTAAAATTACGAATCTCCAGAAATCTCAGCAAATATTTTTTCACCCAAACTGGATGATACTTTCAGGTAATGATCAGTACACTAAGGCGACTTGGTTCCCCAAATTTCGTTCTTCTATGTTGAAGCGTTCGTTTCCAGTAACACTTTGAATTTTTAGGTTTCACTCTGTTTTCTCCTATATTGATAGATGTATTTGGAACTCTAAATCCAACAGGGTTTGTGCTAGCTTCTTGAAACTTGACACAATAAAGTAGTTTCACGTTCTATCTCTACGTTTTGTTTCCTCTTGATGTAGCCCTAAGCAGTAACTGGCGAAAAACACTTTCATGGAAAGGGGTTGCCAAGCTTCCTAAAATTACGAATCTCCAGAAATCTCAGCAAATATTTTTTCACCCAAACTGAATGATACTTTCAGGTAATGATCAGTACACTAAGGCGACTTGGTTCCCCAAATTTCGTTCTTCTATGTTGAAGCGTTCGTTTGCAGTAACACTTTGAATTTTTAGGTTTCACTCTGTTTTCTCCTATATTGATAGATGTATTTGGAACTCTAAATCCAACACGGTTTGTGCTAGCTTCTTGAAACTTGACACAATAAAGTAGTTTCACGTTCTATCTCTATGTTTTGTTTCCTCTTGATGTAGCCCTAAGCAGTGACTGGCGAGAAACACTTTCATGGAAAGGGGTTGCCAGGCTTCCCAAAATTACGAATCTCCAGAAATCTCAGCAAATATTTTTTCACCCAAACTGGATGATACTTTCAGGTAATGATCAGTACACTAAGGCGACTTGGTTCCCCAAATTTCGTTCTTCTATGTTGAAGCGTTCGTTTCCAGTAACAGTTTGAATTTTTAGGTTTCACTCTGTTTTCTCCTATATTGATAGATGTATTTGGAACTCTAAATCCAACAGGGTTTGTGCTAGCTTCTTGAAACTTGACACAATAAAGTAGTTTCACGTTCTATCTCTACGTTTTGTTTCCTCTTGATGTAGCCCTAAGCAGTTACTGGCGGGAAACACTTTCATGGAAAGGGGTTGCCAAGCTTCCTAAAATTACGAATCTCCAGAAATCTCAGCAAATATTTTTTCACCCAAACTGGATGATACTTTCAGGTAATGATCAGTACACTAAGGCGACTTGGTTCCCCAAATTTCGTTCTTCTATGTTGAAGCGTTCGTTTCCAGTAACACTTTGAATTTTTAGGTTTCACTCTGTTTTCTCCTATATTGATAGATGTATTTGGAACTCTAAATCCAACACGGTTTGTGCTGGCTTCTTGAAACATGACACAGTAAAGTAGTTTCACATTCTATCTCTATGTTTTGTTTCCTCTTGATGTAGTCCAATGCAGTGACTGGCGAGAAACACTTTCATGGAAAGGGGTTGCCAAGTTTCCCAAAATTACGAATCTCTAGAAATCCCAGGAAATATTTTTTCACCCAAACTGGATGATACTTTCAGGTAATGATCAGTACACTAAGGCGACTTGGTTCCCCAAATTTCGTTCTTCTATGTTGAAGCGTTCGTTTCCAGTAACAGTTTGAATTTTTAGGTTTCACTCTGTTTTCTCCTATATTGATAGATGTATTTGGAACTCTAAATCCAACACGGTTTGTGCTAGCTTCTTGAAACATGACACAATAAAGTAGTTTCACGTTCTATCTCTATGTTTTGTTTCCTCTTGATGTAGCCCAATGCAGTGACTGGCGAGAAACACTTTCATGGAAAGGGGTTGCCAGGCTTCCCAAAATTACGAATCTCCAGAAATCTCAGCAAATATTTTTTCACCCAAACTGGATGATACTTTCAGGTAATGATCAGTACACTAAGGCGACTTGGTTCCCCAAATTTCGTTCTTCTATGTTGAAGCGTTCGTTTCCAGTAACAGTTTGAATTTTTAGGTTTCACTCTGTTTTCTCCTATATTGATAGATGTATTTGGAACTCTAAATCCAACACGGTTTGTGCTAGCTTCTTGAAACATGACACAATAAAGTAGTTTCACGTTCTATCTCTACGTTTTGTTTCCTCTTGATGTAGCCCAATGCAGTGACTGGCGAGAAACACTTTCATGGAAAGGGGTTGCCAGGCTTCCCAAAATTACGAATCTCCAGAAATCTCAGCAAATATTTTTTCACCCAAACTGGATGATACTTTCAGGTAATGATCAGTACACTAAGGCGACTTGGTTCCCCAAATTTCGTTCTTCTATGTTGAAGCGTTCGTTTCCAGTAACAGTTTGAATTTTTAGGTTTCACTCTGTTTTCTCCTATATTGATAGATGTGTTTGGAACTCTAAATCCAACACGGTTTGTGCTAGGTTCTTGAAACTTGACACAATAAAGTAGTTTCACGTTCTATCTCTATGTTTTGTTTCCTCTTGATGTAGCCTTAAGCAGTGACTGGCGAGAAACACTTTCATGGAAAGGGGTTGCCAAGCTTCCTAAAATTACGAATCTCCAGAAATCTCAGCAAATATTTTTTCACCCAAACTAGATGATACTTTCAGGTAATGATCAGTACACTAAGGTGACTTGGTTCCCCAAATTTCGTTCTTCTATGTTGAAGCGTTCGTTTCCAGTAACACTTTGAATTTTTAGGTTTCACTCTGTTTTCTCCTATATTGATAGATGTATTTGGAACTCTAAATCCAACAGGGTTTGTGCTAGCTTCTTGAAACTTGACACAATAAAGTAGTTTCACGTTCTATCTCTACGTTTTGTTTCCTCTTGATGTAGCCCTAAGCAGTAACTGGCGAGAAACACTTTCATGGAAAGGGGTTGCCAAGCTTCCTAAAATTACGAATCTCCAGAAATCTCAGCAAATATTTTTTCACCCAAACTGAATGATACTTTCAGGTAATGATCAGTACACTAAGGCGACTTGGTTCCCCAAATTTCGTTCTTCTATGTTGAAGCGTTCGTTTGCAGTAACACTTTGAATTTTTAGGTTTCACTCTGTTTTCTCCTATATTGATAGATGTATTTGGAACTCTAAATCCAACACGGTTTGTGCTAGCTTCTTGAAACTTGACACAATAAAGTAGTTTCACGTTCTATCTCTATGTTTTGTTTCCTCTTGATGTAGCCCTAAGCAGTGACTGGCGAGAAACACTTTCATGGAAAGGGGTTGCCAGGCTTCCCAAAATTACGAATCTCCAGAAATCTCAGCAAATATTTTTTCACCCAAACTGGATGATACTTTCAGGTAATGATCAGTACACTAAGGTGACTTGGTTCCCCAAATTTCGTTCTTCTATGTTGAAGCGTTCGTTTGCAGTAACACTTTGAATTTTTAGGTTTCACTCTGTTTTCTCCTATATTGATAGATGTATTTGGAACTCTAAATCCAACAGGGTTTGTGCTGGCTTCTTGAAACATGACACAATAAAGTAGTTTCACATTCTATCTCTATGTTTTGTTTCCTCTTGATGTAGTCCAATGCAGTGACTGGCGAGAAACACTTTCATGGAAAGGGGTTGCCAAGCTTCCCAAAATTACGAATCTCCAGAAATCCCAGGAAATATTTTTTCACCCAAACTGGATGATACTTTCAGGTAATGATCAGTACACTAAGGCGACTTGGTTCCCCAAATTTCGTTCTTCTATGTTGAAGCGTTCGTTTCCAGTAACAGTTTGAATTTTTAGGTTTCACTCTGTTTTCTCCTATATTGATAGATGTATTTGGAACTCTAAATCCAACACGGTTTGTGCTAGCTTCTTGAAACATGACACAATAAAGTAGTTTCACGTTCTATCTCTATGTTTTGTTTCCTCTTGATGTAGCTCAATGCAGTGACTGGCGAGAAACACTTTCATGGAAATGGGTTGCCAGGCTTCCCAAAATTACGAATCTCCAGAAATCTCAGCAAATATTTTTTCACCCAAACTAGATGATACTTTCAGGTAATGATCAGTACACTAAGGTGACTTGGTTCCCCAAATTTCGTTCTTCTATGTTGAAGCGTTCGTTTCCAGTAACACTTTGAATTTTTAGGTTTCACTCTGTTTTCTCCTATATTGATAGATGTATTTGGAACTCTAAATCCAACAGTGTTTGTGCTAGCTTCTTGAAACTTGACACAATAAAGTAGTTTCACGTTCTATCTCTACGTTTTGTTTCCTCTTGATGTAGCCCTAAGCAGTAACTGGCGAGAAACACTTTCATGGAAAGGGGTTGCCAAGCTTCCTAAAATTACGAATCTCCAGAAATCTCAGCAAATATTTTTTCACCCAAACTGAATGATACTTTCAGGTAATGATCAGTACACTAAGGCGACTTGGTTCCCCAAATTTCGTTCTTCTATGTTGAAGCGTTCGTTTGCAGTAACACTTTGAATTTTTAGGTTTCACTCTGTTTTCTCCTATATTGATAGATGTATTTGGAACTCTAAATCCAACACGGTTTGTGCTAGCTTCTTGAAACTTGACACAATAAAGTAGTTTCACGTTCTATCTCTATGTTTTGTTTCCTCTTGATGTAGCCCTAAGCAGTGACTGGCGAGAAACACTTTCATGGAAAGGGGTTGCCAGGCTTCCCAAAATTACGAATCTCCAGAAATCTCAGCAAATATTTTTTCACCCAAACTGGATGATACTTTCAGGTAATGATCAGTACACTAAGGTGACTTGGTTCCCCAAATTTCGTTCTTCTATGTTGAAGCGTTCGTTTCCAGTAACAGTTTGAATTTTTAGGTTTCACTCTGTTTTCTCCTATATTGATAGATGTATTTGGAACTCTAAATCCAACAGGGTTTGTGCTGGCTTCTTGAAACATGACACAATAAAGTAGTTTCACATTCTATCTCTATGTTTTGTTTCCTCTTGATGTAGTCCAATGCAGTGACTGGCGAGAAACACTTTCATGGAAAGGGGTTGCCAAGCTTCCCAAAATTACGAATCTCCAGAAATCCCAGGAAATATTTTTTCACCCAAACTGGATGATACTTTCAGGTAATGATCAGTACACTAAGGCGACTTGGTTCCCCAAATTTCGTTCTTCTATGTTGAAGCGTTCGTTTCCAGTAACAGTTTGAATTTTTAGGTTTCACTCTGTTTTCTCCTATATTGATAGATGTATTTGGAACTCTAAATCCAACACGGTTTGTGCTAGCTTCTTGAAACATGACACAATAAAGTAGTTTCACGTTCTATCTCTATGTTTTGTTTCCTCTTGATGTAGCCCAATGCAGTGACTGGCGAGAAACACTTTCATGGAAAGAGGTTGCCAGGCTTCCCAAAATTACGTATCTCCAGAAATCTCATCAAATATTTTTTCACCCAAACTGGATGATACTTTCAGGTAATGATCAGTACACTAAGGCGACTTGGTTCCCCAAATTTCGTTCTTCTATGTTGAAGCGTTCGTTTCCAGTAACAGTTTGAATTTTTAGGTTTCACTCTGTTTTCTCCTATATTGATAGATGTATTTGGAACTCTAAATCCAACACGGTTTGTGCTAGCTTCTTGAAACATGACACAATAAAGTAGTTTCACGTTCTATCTCTACGTTTTGTTTCCTCTTGATGTAGCCCAATGCAGTGACTGGCGAGAAACACTTTCATGGAAAGGGGTTGCCAGGCTTCCCAAAATTACGAATCTCCAGAAATCTCAGCAAATATTTTTTCACCCAAACTGGATGATACTTTCAGGTAATGATCAGTACACTAAGGCGACTTGGTTCCCCAAATTTCGTTCTTCTATGTTGAAGCGTTCGTTTCCAGTAACAGTTTGAATTTTTAGGTTTCACTCTGTTTTCTCCTATATTGATAGATGTGTTTGGAACTCTAAATCCAACACGGTTTGTGCTAGGTTCTTGAAACTTGACACAATAAAGTAGTTTCACGTTCTATCTCTATGTTTTGTTTCCTCTTGATGTAGCCTTAAGCAGTGACTGGCGAGAAACACTTTCATGGAAAGGGGTTGCCAAGCTTCCTAAAATTACGAATCTCCAGAAATCTCAGCAAATATTTTTTCACCCAAACTAGATGATACTTTCAGGTAATGATCAGTACACTAAGGCGACTTGGTTCCCCAAATTTCGTTCTTCTATGTTGAAGCGTTCGTTTCCAGTAACACTTTGAATTCTTAGGTTTCACTCTGTTTTCTCCTATATTGATAGATGTATTTGGAACTCTAAATCCAACAGGGTTTGTGCTAGCTTCTTGAAACTTGACACAATAAAGTAGTTTCACGTTCTATCTCTACGTTTTGTTTCCTCTTGATGTAGCCCTAAGCAGTAACTGGCGAGAAACACTTTCATGGAAAGGGGTTGCCAAGCTTCCTAAAATTACGAATCCAGAAATCTCAGCAAATATTTTTTCACCCAAACTGAATGATACTTTCAGGTAATGATCAGTACACTAAGGCGACTTTGTTCCCCAAATTTCGTTTTTCTATGTTGAAGCGTTCGTTTGCAGTAACACTTTGAATTTTTAGGTTTCACTCTGTTTTCTCCTATATTGATAGATGTATTTGGAACTCTAAATCCAACACGGTTTGTGCTAGCTTCTTGAAACTTGACACAATAAAGTAGTTTCACGTTCTATCTCTATGTTTTGTTTCCTCTTGATGTAGCCCTAAGCAGTGACTGGCGAGAAACACTTTCATGGAAAGGGGTTGCCAGGCTTCCCAAAATTACGAATCTCCAGAAATCTCAGCAAATATTTTTTCACCCAAACTGGATGATACTTTCAGGTAATGATCAGTACACTAAGGCGACTTGGTTCCCCAAATTTCGTTCTTCTATGTTGAAGCGTTCGTTTCCAGTAACACTTTGAATTTTTAGGTTTAACTCTGTTTTCTCCTATATTGATAGATGTATTTGGAACTCTAAATCCAACACGGTTTGTGCTGGCTTCTTGAAACATGACACAATAAAGTAGTTTCACATTCTATCTCTATGTTTTGTTTCCTCTTGATGTAGTCCAATGCAGTGACTGGCGAGAAACACTTTCATGGAAAGGGGTTGCCAAGCTTCCCAAAATTACGAATCTCCAGAAATCTCAGCAAATATTTTTTCACCCAAACTGGATGATACTTTCAGGTAATGATCAGTACACTAAGGCGACTTGGTTCCCCAAATTTCGTTCTTCTATGTTGAAGCGTTCCTTTCCAGTAACAGTTTGAATTTTTAGGTTTCACTCTGTTTTCTCCTATATTGATAGATGTATTTGGAACTCTAAATCCAACACGGTTTGTGCTAGCTTCTTGAAACATGACACAATAAAGTAGTTTCACGTTCTATCTCTATGTTTTGTTTCCCCTTGATGTAGCCCAATGCAGTGACTGGCGAGAAACACTTTCATGGAAAGGGGTTGCCAGGCTTCCCAAAATTACGAATCTCCAGAAATCTCAGCAAATATTTTTTCACCCAAACTGGATGATACTTTCAGGTAATGATCAGTACACTAAGGCGACTTGGTTCCCCAAATTTCGTTCTTCTATGTTGAAGCGTTCGTTTCCAGTAACAGTTTGAATTTTTAGGTTTCACTCTGTTTTCTCCTACATTGATAGATGTGTTTGGAACTCTAAATCCAACACGGTTTGTGCTAGGTTCTTGAAACTTGACACAATAAAGTAGTTTCACGTTCTATCTCTATGTTTTGTTTCCTCTTGATGTAGCCTTAAGCAGTGACTGGCGAGAAACACTTTCATGGAAAGGGGTTGCCAAGCTTCCTAAAATTACGAATCTCCAGAAATCTCAGCAAATATTTTTTCACCCAAACTGGATGATACTTTCAGGTAATGATCAGTACACTAAGGCGACTTGGTTCCCCAAATTTCGTTCTTCTATGTTGAAGCGTTCGTTTCCAGTAACACTTTGAATTTTTAGGTTTCACTCTGTTTTCTCCTATATTGATAGATGTATTTGGAACTCTAAATCCAACAGGGTTTGTGCTAGCTTCTTGAAACTTGACACAATAAAGTAGTTTCACGTTCTATCTCTACGTTTTGTTTCCTCTTGATGTAGCCCTAAGCAGTAACTGGCGAGAAACACTTTCATGGAAAGGGGTTGCCAAGCTTCCTAAAATTACGAATCTCCAGAAATCTCAGCAAATATTTTTTCACCCAAACTGAATGATACTTTCAGGTAATGATCAGTACACTAAGGCGACTTGGTTCCCCAAATTTCGTTCTTCTATGTTGAAGCGTTCGTTTGCAGTAACACTTTGAATTTTTAGGTTTCACTCTGTTTTCTCCTATATTGATAGATGTATTTGGAACTCTAAATCCAACACGGTTTGTGCTAGCTTCTTGAAACTTGACACAATAAAGTAGTTTCACGTTCTATCTCTATGTTTTGTTTCCTCTTGATGTAGCCCTAAGCAGTGACTGGCGAGAAACACTTTCATGGAAAGGGGTTGCCAGGCTTCCCAAAATTACGAATCTCCAGAAATCTCAGCAAATATTTTTTCACCCAAACTGGATGATACTTTCAGGTAATGATCAGTACACTAAGGCGACTTGGTTCCCCAAATTTCGTTCTTCTATGTTGAAGCGTTCGTTTCCAGTAACAGTTTGAATTTTTAGGTTTCACTCTGTTTTCTCCTATATTGATAGATGTATTTGGAACTCTAAATCCAACAGGGTTTGTGCTAGCTTCTTGAAACTTGACACAATAAAGTAGTTTCACGTTCTATCTCTACGTTTTGTTTCCTCTTGATGTAGCCCTAAGCAGTTACTGGCGGGAAACACTTTCATGGAAAGGGGTTGCCAAGCTTCCTAAAATTACGAATCTCCAGAAATCTCAGCAAATATTTTTTCACCCAAACTGGATGATACTTTCAGGTAATGATCAGTACACTAAGGCGACTTGGTTCCCCAAATTTCGTTCTTCTATGTTGAAGCGTTCGTTTCCAGTAACACTTTGAATTTTTAGGTTTCACTCTGTTTTCTCCTATATTGATAGATGTATTTGGAACTCTAAATCCAACACGGTTTGTGCTGGCTTCTTGAAACATGACACAATAAAGTAGTTTCACATTCTATCTCTATGTTTTGTTTCCTCTTGATGTAGTCCAATGCAGTGACTGGCGAGAAACACTTTCATGGAAAGGGGTTGCCAAGCTTCCCAAAATTACGAATCTCCAGAAATCTCAGCAAATATTTTTTCACCCAAACTGGATGATACTTTCAGGTAATGATCAGTACACTAAGGCGACTTGGTTCCCCAAATTTCGTTCTTCTATGTTGAAGCGTTCGTTTCCAGTAACAGTTTGAATTTTTAGGTTTCACTCTGTTTTCTCCTATATTGATAGATGTATTTGGAACTCTAAATCCAACACGGTTTGTGCTAGCTTCTTGAAACATGACACAATAAAGTAGTTTCACGTTCTATCTCTATGTTTTGTTTCCTCTTGATGTAGCCCAATGCAGTGACTGGCGAGAAACACTTTCATGGAAAGGGGTTGCCAGGCTTCCCAAAATTACGAATCTCCAGAAATCTCATCAAATATTTTTTCACCCAAACTGGATGATACTTTCAGGTAATGATCAGTACACTAAGGCGACTTGGTTCCCCAAATTTCGTTCTTCTATGTTGAAGCGTTCGTTTCCAGTAACAGTTTGAATTTTTAGGTTTCACTCTGTTTTCTCCTATATTGATAGATGTATTTGGAACTCTAAATCCAACACGGTTTGTGCTAGCTTCTTGAAACATGACACAATAAAGTAGTTTCACGTTCTATCTCTACGTTTTGTTTCCTCTTGATGTAGCCCAATGCAGTGACTGGCGAGAAACACCAGGCTTCCAAAATTACGAATCTCCAGAAATCTCAGCAAATATTTTTTCACCCAAACTGGATGATACTTTCAGGTAATGATCAGTACACTAAGGCGACTTGGTTCCCCAAATTTCGTTCTTCTATGTTGAAGCGTTCGTTTCCAGTAACAGTTTGAATTTTTAGGTTTCACTCTGTTTTCTCCTATATTGATAGATGTGTTTGGAACTCTAAATCCAACACGGTTTGTGCTAGGTTCTTGAAACTTGACACAATAAAGTAGTTTCACGTTCTATCTCTATGTTTTGTTTCCTCTTGATGTAGCCTTAAGCAGTGACTGGCGAGAAACACTTTCATGGAAAGGGGTTGCCAAGCTTCCTAAAATTACGAATCTCCAGAAATCTCAGCAAATATTTTTTCACCCAAACTAGATGATACTTTCAGGTAATGATCAGTACACTAAGGCGACTTGGTTCCCCAAATTTCGTTCTTCTATGTTGAAGCGTTCGTTTCCAGTAACACTTTGAATTTTTAGGTTTCACTCTGTTTTCTCCTATATTGATAGATGTATTTGGAACTCTAAATCCAACAGGGTTTGTGCTAGCTTCTTGAAACTTGACACAATAAAGTAGTTTCACGTTCTATCTCTACGTTTTGTTTCCTCTTGATGTAGCCCTAAGCAGTAACTGGCGAGAAACACTTTCATGGAAAGGGGTTGCCAAGCTTCCTAAAATTACGAATCTCCAGAAATCTCAGCAAATATTTTTTCACCCAAACTGAATGATACTTTCAGGTAATGATCAGTACACTAAGGCGACTTGGTTCCCCAAATTTCGTTCTTCTATGTTGAAGCGTTCGTTTGCAGTAACACTTTGAATTTTTAGGTTTCACTCTGTTTTCTCCTATATTGATAGATGTATTTGGAACTCTAAATCCAACACGGTTTGTGCTAGCTTCTTGAAACTTGACACAATAAAGTAGTTTCACGTTCTATCTCTATGTTTTGTTTCCTCTTGATGTAGCCCTAAGCAGTGACTGGCGAGAAACACTTTCATGGAAAGGGGTTGCCAGGCTTCCCAAAATTACGAATCTCCAGAAATCTCAGCAAATATTTTTTCACCCAAACTGGATGATACTTTCAGGTAATGATCAGTACACTAAGGCGACTTGGTTCCCCAAATTTCGTTCTTCTATGTTGAAGCGTTCGTTTCCAGTAACAGTTTGAATTTTTAGGTTTCACTCTGTTTTCTCCTATATTGATAGATGTATTTGGAACTCTAAATCCAACAGGGTTTGTGCTAGCTTCTTGAAACTTGACACAATAAAGTAGTTTCACGTTCTATCTCTACGTTTTGTTTCCTCTTGATGTAGCCCTAAGCAGTTACTGGCGGGAAACACTTTCATGGAAAGGGGTTGCCAAGCTTCCTAAAATTACGAATCTCCAGAAATCTCAGCAAATATTTTTTCACTCAAACTGGATGATACTCTCAGGTAATGATCAGTACACTAAGGCGACTTGGTTCCCCAAATTTCGTTCTTCTATGTTGAAGCGTTCGTTTGCAGTAACACTTTGAATTTTTAGGTTTCACTCTGTTTTCTCCTATATTGATAGATGTATTTGGAACTCTAAATCCAACACGGTTTGTGCTGGCTTCTTGAAACATGACACAATAAAGTAGTTTCACATTCTATCTCTATGTTTTTTTTCCTCTTGATGTAGTCCAATGCAGTGACTGCCGAGAAACACTTTCATGGAAAGGGGTTGCCAAGCTTCCCAAAATTACGAATCTCCAGAAATCTCAGCAAATATTTTTTCACCCAAACTGGATGATACTTTCAGGTAATGATCAGTACACTAAGGCGACTTGGTTCCCCAAATTTCGTTCTTCTATGTTGAAGCGTTCGTTTGCAGTAACACTTTGAATTTTTAGGTTTCACTCTGTTTTCTCCTATATTGATAGATGTATTTGGAACTCTAAATCCAACACGGTTTGTGCTAGCTTCTTGAAACATGACACAATAAAGTAGTTTCACGTTCTATCTCTATGTTTTGTTTCCTCTTGATGTAGCCCAATGCAGTGACTGGCGAGAAACACTTTCATGGAAAGGGGTTGCCAGGCTTCCCAAAATTACGAATCTCCAGAAATCTCAGCAAATATTTTTTCACCCAAACTGGATGATACTTTCAGGTAATGATCAGTACACTAAGGCGACTTGGTTCCCCAAATTTCGTTCTTCTATGTTGAAGCGTTCGTTTCCAGTAACAGTTTGAATTTTTAGGTTTCACTCTGTTTTCTCCTATATTGATAGATGTGTTTGGAACTCTAAATCCAACACGGTTTGTGCTAGGTTCTTGAAACTTGACACAATAAAGTAGTTTCACGTTCTATCTCTATGTTTTGTTTCCTCTTGATGTAGCCTTAAGCAGTGACTGGCGAGAAACACTTTCATGGAAAGGGGTTGCCAAGCTTCCTAAAATTACGAATCTCCAGAAATCTCAGCAAATATTTTTTCACCCAAACTGGATGATACTTTCAGGTAATGATCAGTACACTAAGGCGACTTGGTTCCCCAAATTTCGTTCTTCTATGTTGAAGCGTTCGTTTCCAGTAACACTTTGAATTTTTAGGTTTCACTCTGTTTTCTCCTATATTGATAGATGTATTTGGAACTCTAAATCCAACAGGGTTTGGGCTAGCTTCTTGAAACTTGACACAATAAAGTAGTTTCACGTTCTATCTCTACGTTTTGTTTCCTCTTGATGTAGCCCTAAGCAGTAACTGGCGAGAAACACTTTCATGGAAAGGGGTTGCCAAGCTTCCTAAAATTACGAATCTCCAGAAATCTCAGCAAATATTTTTTCACCCAAACTGAATGATACTTTCAGGTAATGATCAGTACACTAAGGCGACTTGGTTCCCCAAATTTCGTTCTTCTATGTTGAAGCGTTCGTTTGCAGTAACACTTTGAATTTTTAGGTTTCACTCTGTTTTCTCCTATATTGATAGATGTATTTGGAACTCTAAATCCAACACGGTTTGTGCTAGCTTCTTGAAACTTGACACAATAAAGTAGTTTCACGTTCTATCTCTATGTTTTGTTTCCTCTTGATGTAGCCCTAAGCAGTGACTGGCGAGAAACACTTTCATGGAAAGGGGTTGCCAAGCTTCCCAAAATTACGAATCTCCAGAAATCTCAGCAAATATTTTTTCACCCAAACTGGATGATACTTTCAGGTAATGATCAGTACACTAAGGCGACTTGGTTCCCCAAATTTCGTTCTTCTATGTTGAAGCGTTCGTTTCCAGTAACAGTTTGAATTTTTAGGTTTCACTCTGTTTTCTCCTATATTGATAGATGTATTTGGAACTCTAAATCCAACAGGGTTTGTGCTAGCTTCTTGAAACTTGACACAATAAAGTAGTTTCACGTTCTATCTCTACGTTTTGTTTCCTCTTGATGTAGCCCTAAGCAGTTACTGGCGGGAAACACTTTCATGGAAAGGGGTTGCCAAGCTTCCTAAAATTACGAATCTCCAGAAATCCCAGGAAATATTTTTTCACCCAAACTGGATGATACTTTCAGGTAATGATCAGTACACTAAGGCGACTTGGTTCCCCAAATTTCGTTCTTCTATGTTGAAGCGTTCGTTTCCAGTAACAGTTTGAATTTTTAGGTTTCACTCTGTTTTCTCCTATATTGATAGATGTATTTGGACCTCTAAATCCAACACGGTTTGTGCTAGCTTCTTGAAACATGACACAATAAAGTAGTTTCACGTTCTATCTCTATGTTTTGTTTCCTCTTGATGTAGCCCAATGCAGTGACTGGCGAGAAACACTTTCATGGAAAGGGGTTGCCAGGCTTCCCAAAATTACGAATCTCCAGAAATCTCAGCAAATATTTTTTCACCCAAACTGGATGATACTTTCAGGTAATGATCAGTACACTAAGGCGACTTGGTTCCCCAAATTTCGTTCTTCTATGTTGAAGCGTTCGTTTCCAGTAACAGTTTGAATTTTTAGGTTTCACTCTGTTTTCTCCTATATTGATAGATGTGTTTGGAACTCTAAATCCAACACGGTTTGTGCTAGGTTCTTGAAACTTGACACAATAAAGTAGTTTAACGTTCTATCTCTACGTTTTGTTTCCTCTTGATGTAGCCCTAAGCAGTAACTGGCGAGAAACACTTTCATGGAAAGGGGTTGCCAAGCTTCCTAAAATTACGAATCTCCAGAAATCTCAGCAAATATTTTTTCACCCAAACTGAATGATACTTTCAGGTAATGATCAGTACACTAAGGCGACTTGGTTCCCCAAATTTCGTTCTTCTATGTTGAAGCGTTCGTTTGCAGTAACACTTTGAATTTTTAGGT
The DNA here is from genome assembly GCF_964194105.1 of Spermophilus citellus. Taxonomy (NCBI): domain Eukaryota; kingdom Metazoa; phylum Chordata; class Mammalia; order Rodentia; family Sciuridae; genus Spermophilus; species Spermophilus citellus. The sequence continues at coordinate 9,312,219 of NC_138192.1, read as the reverse complement.
TTCACTCTGTTTTCTCCTATATTGATAGATGTATTTGGAACTCTAAATCCAACACGGTTTGTGCTGGCTTCTTGAAACATGACACAATAAAGTAGTTTCACGTTCTATCTCTATGTTTTGTTTCCTCTTGATGTAGCCCAATGCAGTGACTGGCGAGAAACACTTTCATGGAAAGGGGTTGCCAGGCTTCCCAAAATTACGAATCTCCAGAAATCTCAGCAAATATTTTTTCACCCAAACTGGATGATACTTTCAGGTAATGATCAGTACACTAAGGCGACTTGGTTCCCCAAATTTCGTTCTTCTATGTTGAAGCGTTCGTTTCCAGTAACAGTTTGAATTTTTAGGTTTCACTCTGTTTTCTCCTATATTGATAGATGTGTTTGGAACTCTAAATCCAACACGGTTTGTGCTAGGTTCTTGAAACTTGACACAATAAAGTAGTTTCACGTTCTATCTCTATGTTTTGTTTCCTCTTGATGTAGCCTTAAGCAGTGACTGGCGAGAAACACTTTCATGGAAAGGGGTTGCCAAGCTTCCTAAAATTACGAATCTCCAGAAATCTCAGCAAATATTTTTTCACCCAAACTGGATGATACTTTCAGGTAATGATCAGTACACTAAGGCGACTTGGTTCCCCAAATTTCGTTCTTCTATCTTGAAGCGTTCGTTTCCAGTAACACTTTGAATTTTTAGGTTTCACTCTGTTTTCTCCTATATTGATAGATGTATTTGGAACTCTAAATCCAACAGGGTTTGTGCTAGCTTCTTGAAACTTGACACAATAAAGTAGTTTCACGTTCTATCTCTACGTTTTGTTTCCTCTTGATGTAGCCCTAAGCAGTAACTGGCGAGAAACACTTTCATGGAAAGGGGTTGCCAAGCTTCCTAAAATTACGAATCTCCAGAAATCTCAGCAAATATTTTTTCACCCAAACTGAATGATACTTTCAGGTAATGATCAGTACACTAAGGCGACTTGGTTCCCCAAATTTCGTTCTTCTATGTTGAAGCGTTCGTTTGCAGTAACACTTTGAATTTTTAGGTTTCACTCTGTTTTCTCCTATATTGATAGATGTATTTGGAACTCTAAATCCAACACGGTTTGTGCTAGCTTCTTGAAACTTGACACAATAAAGTAGTTTCACGTTCTATCTCTATGTTTTGTTTCCTCTTGATGTAGCCCTAAGCAGTGACTGGCGAGAAACACTTTCATGGAAAGGGGTTGCCAAGCTTCCCAAAATTACGAATCTCCAGAAATCTCAGCAATTATTTTTTCACCCAAACTGGATGATACTTTCAGGTAATGATCAGTACACTAAGGCGACTTGGTTCCCCAAATTTCGTTCTTCTATGTTGAAGCGTTCGTTTCCAGTAACAGTTTGAATTTTTAGGTTTCACTCTGTTTTCTCCTATATTGATAGATGTATTCGGAACTCTAAATCCAACAGGGTTTGTGCTAGCTTCTTGAAACTTGACACAATAAAGTAGTTTCACGTTCTATCTCTACGTTTTGTTTCCTCTTGATGTAGCCCTAAGCAGTTACTGGCGGGAAACACTTTCATGGAAAGGGGTTGCCAAGCTTCCTAAAATTACGAATCTCCAGAAATCTCAGCAAATATTTTTTCACCCAAACTGGATGATACTTTCAGGTAATGATCAGTACACTAAGGCGACTTGGTTCCCCAAATTTCGTTCTTCTATGTTGAAGCGTTCGTTTCCAGTAACAGTTTGAATTTTTAGGTTTCACTCTGTTTTCTCCTATATTGATAGATGTGTTTGGAACTCTAAATCCAACACGGTTTGTGCTAGGTTCTTGAAACTTGACACAATAAAGTAGTTTAACGTTCTATCTCTATGTTTTGTTTCCTCTTGATGTAGCCTTAAGCAGTGACTGGTGAGAAACACTTTCATGGAAAGGGGTTGCCAAGCTTCCTAAAATTACGAATCTCCAGAAATCTCAGCAAATATTTTTTCACCCAAACTGTATGATACTTTCAGGTAATGATCAGTACACTAAGGCGACTTGGTTCCCCAAATTTCGTTCTTCTATGTTGAAGCGTTCGTTTCCAGTAACACTTTGAATTTTTAGGTTTCACTCTGTTTTCTCCTATATTGATAGATGTATTTGGAACTCTAAATCCAACAGGGTTTGTGCTAGCTTCTTGAAACTTGACACAATAAAGTAGTTTCACGTTCTATCTCTACGTTTTGTTTCCTCTTGATGTAGCCCTAAGCAGTAACTGGCGAGAAACACTTTCATGGAAAGGGGTTGCCAAGCTTCCTAAAATTACGAATCTCCAGAAATCTCAGCAAATATTTTTTCACCCAAACTGAATGATACTTTCAGGTAATGATCAGTACACTAAGGCGACTTGGTTCCCCAAATTTCGTTCTTCTATGTTGAAGCGTTCGTTTGCAGTAACACTTTGAATTTTTAGGTTTCACTCTGTTTTCTCCTATATTGATAGATGTATTTGGAACTCTAAATCCAACACGGTTTGTGCTAGCTTCTTGAAACTTGACACAATAAAGTAGTTTCACGTTCTATCTCTATGTTTTGTTTCCTCTTGATGTAGCCCTAAGCAGTGACTGGCGAGAAACACTTTCATGGAAAGGGGTTGCCAGGCTTCCCAAAATTACGAATCTCCAGAAATCTCAGCAAATATTTTTTCACCCAAACTGGATGATACTTTCAGGTAATGATCAGTACACTAAGGCGACTTGGTTCCCCAAATTTCGTTCTTCTATGTTGAAGCGTTCGTTTCCAGTAACAGTTTGAATTTTTAGGTTTCACTCTGTTTTCTCCTATATTGATAGATGTATTTGGAACTCTAAATCCAACAGGGTTTGTGCTAGCTTCTTGAAACTTGACACAATAAAGTAGTTTCACGTTCTATCTCTACGTTTTGTTTCCTCTTGATGTAGCCCTAAGCAGTTACTGGCGGGAAACACTTTCATGGAAAGGGGTTGCCAAGCTTCCTAAAATTACGAATCTCCAGAAATCTCAGCAAATATTTTTTCACTCAAACTGGATGATACTCTCAGGTAATGATCAGTACACTAAGGCGACTTGGTTCCCCAAATTTCGTTCTTCTATGTTGAAGCGTTCGTTTGCAGTAACACTTTGAATTTTTAGGTTTCACTCTGTTTTCTCCTATATTGATAGATGTATTTGGAACTCTAAATCCAACACGGTTTGTGCTGGCTTCTTGAAACATGACACAATAAAGTAGTTTCACATTCTATCTCTATGTTTTTTTTCCTCTTGATGTAGTCCAATGCAGTGACTGGCGAGAAACACTTTCATGGAAAGGGGTTGCCAAGCTTCCCAAAATTACGAATCTCCAGAAATCTCAGCAAATATTTTTTCACCCAAACTGGATGATACTTTCAGGTAATGATCAGTACACTAAGGCGACTTGGTTCCCCAAATTTCGTTCTTCTATGTTGAAGCGTTCGTTTGCAGTAACACTTTGAATTTTTAGGTTTCACTCTGTTTTCTCCTATATTGATAGATGTATTTGGAACTCTAAATCCAACACGGTTTGTGCTAGCTTCTTGAAACATGACACAATAAAGTAGTTTCACGTTCTATCTCTATGTTTTGTTTCCTCTTGATGTAGCCCAATGCAGTGACTGGCGAGAAACACTTTCATGGAAAGGGGTTGCCAGGCTTCCCAAAATTACGAATCTCCAGAAATCTCAGCAAATATTTTTTCACCCAAACTGGATGATACTTTCAGGTAATGATCAGTACACTAAGGCGACTTGGTTCCCCAAATTTCGTTCTTCTATGTTGAAGCGTTCGTTTCCAGTAACAGTTTGAATTTTTAGGTTTCACTCTGTTTTCTCCTATATTGATAGATGTGTTTGGAACTCTAAATCCAACACGGTTTGTGCTAGGTTCTTGAAACTTGACACAATAAAGTAGTTTCACGTTCTATCTCTATGTTTTGTTTCCTCTTGATGTAGCCTTAAGCAGTGACTGGCGAGAAACACTTTCATGGAAAGGGGTTGCCAAGCTTCCTAAAATTACGAATCTCCAGAAATCTCAGCAAATATTTTTTCACCCAAACTGGATGATACTTTCAGGTAATGATCAGTACACTAAGGCGACTTGGTTCCCCAAATTTCGTTCTTCTATGTTGAAGCGTTCGTTTCCAGTAACACTTTGAATTTTTAGGTTTCACTCTGTTTTCTCCTATATTGATAGATGTATTTGGAACTCTAAATCCAACAGGGTTTGTGCTAGCTTCTTGAAACTTGACACAATAAAGTAGTTTCACGTTCTATCTCTACGTTTTGTTTCCTCTTGATGTAGCCCTAAGCAGTAACTGGCGAGAAACACTTTCATGGAAAGGGGTTGCCAAGCTTCCTAAAATTACGAATCTCCAGAAATCTCAGCAAATATTTTTTCACCCAAACTGAATGATACTTTCAGGTAATGATCAGTACACTAAGGCGACTTGGTTCCCCAAATTTCGTTCTTCTATGTTGAAGCGTTCGTTTGCAGTAACACTTTGAATTTTTAGGTTTCACTCTGTTTTCTCCTATATTGATAGATGTATTTGGAACTCTAAATCCAACACGGTTTGTGCTAGCTTCTTGAAACTTGACACAATAAAGTAGTTTCACGTTCTATCTCTATGTTTTGTTTCCTCTTGATGTAGCCCTAAGCAGTGACTGGCGAGAAACACTTTCATGGAAAGGGGTTGCCAAGCTTCCCAAAATTACGAATCTCCAGAAATCTCAGCAAATATTTTTTCACCCAAACTGGATGATACTTTCAGGTAATGATCAGTACACTAAGGCGACTTGGTTCCCCAAATTTCGTTCTTCTATGTTGAAGCGTTCGTTTCCAGTAACAGTTTGAATTTTTAGGTTTCACTCTGTTTTCTCCTATATTGATAGATGTATTTGGAACTCTAAATCCAACAGGGTTTGTGCTAGCTTCTTGAAACTTGACACAATAAAGTAGTTTCACGTTCTATCTCTACGTTTTGTTTCCTCTTGATGTAGCCCTAAGCAGTTACTGGCGGGAAACACTTTCATGGAAAGGGGTTGCCAAGCTTCCTAAAATTACGAATCTCCAGAAATCTCAGCAAATATTTTTTCACCCAAACTGGATGATACTTTCAGGTAATGATCAGTACACTAAGGCGACTTGGTTCCCCAAATTTCGTTCTTCTATGTTGAAGCGTTCGTTTGCAGTAACACTTTGAATTTTTAGGTTTCACTCTGTTTTCTCCTATATTGATAGATGTATTTGGAACTCTAAATCCAACACGGTTTGTGCTGGCTTCTTGAAACATGACACAATAAAGTAGTTTCACATTCTATCTCTATGTTTTGTTTCCTCTTGATGTAGTCCAATGCAGTGACTGGCGAGAAACACTTTCATGGAAAGGGGTTGCCAAGCTTCCCAAAATTACGAATCTCCAGAAATCCCAGGAAATATTTTTTCACCCAAACTGGATGATACTTTCAGGTAATGATCAGTACACTAAGGCGACTTGGTTCCCCAAATTTCGTTCTTCTATGTTGAAGCGTTCGTTTCCAGTAACAGTTTGAATTTTTAGGTTTCACTCTGTTTTCTCCTATATTGATAGATGTATTTGGACCTCTAAATCCAACACGGTTTGTGCTAGCTTCTTGAAACATGACACAATAAAGTAGTTTCACGTTCTATCTCTATGTTTTGTTTCCTCTTGATGTAGCCCAATGCAGTGACTGGCGAGAAACACTTTCATGGAAAGGGGTTGCCAGGCTTCCCAAAATTACGAATCTCCAGAAATCTCAGCAAATATTTTTTCACCCAAACTGGATGATACTTTCAGGTAATGATCAGTACACTAAGGCGACTTGGTTCCCCAAATTTCGTTCTTCTATGTTGAAGCGTTCGTTTCCAGTAACAGTTTGAATTTTTAGGTTTCACTCTGTTTTCTCCTATATTGATAGATGTGTTTGGAACTCTAAATCCAACACGGTTTGTGCTAGGTTCTTGAAACTTGACACAATAAAGTAGTTTAACGTTCTATCTCTACGTTTTGTTTCCTCTTGATGTAGCCCTAAGCAGTAACTGGCGAGAAACACTTTCATGGAAAGGGGTTGCCAAGCTTCCTAAAATTACGAATCTCCAGAAATCTCAGCAAATATTTTTTCACCCAAACTGAATGATACTTTCAGGTAATGATCAGTACACTAAGGCGACTTGGTTCCCCAAATTTCGTTCTTCTATGTTGAAGCGTTCGTTTGCAGTAACACTTTGAATTTTTAGGTTTCACTCTGTTTTCTCCTATATTGATAGATGTATTTGGAACTCTAAATCCAACACGGTTTGTGCTGGCTTCTTGAAACATGACACAATAAAGTAGTTTCACGTTCTATCTCTATGTTTTGTTTCCTCTTGATGTAGCCCAATGCAGTGACTGGCGAGAAACACTTTCATGGAAAGGGGTTGCCAGGCTTCCCAAAATTACGAATCTCCAGAAATCTCAGCAAATATTTTTTCACCCAAACTGGATGATACTTTCAGGTAATGATCAGTACACTAAGGCGACTTGGTTCCCCAAATTTCGTTCTTCTATGTTGAAGCGTTCGTTTCCAGTAACAGTTTGAATTTTTAGGTTTCACTCTGTTTTCTCCTATATTGATAGATGTGTTTGGAACTCTAAATCCAACACGGTTTGTGCTAGGTTCTTGAAACTTGACACAATAAAGTAGTTTCACGTTCTATCTCTATGTTTTGTTTCCTCTTGATGTAGCCTTAAGCAGTGACTGGCGAGAAACACTTTCATGGAAAGGGGTTGCCAAGCTTCCTAAAATTACGAATCTCCAGAAATCTCAGCAAATATTTTTTCACCCAAACTGGATGATACTTTCAGGTAATGATCAGTACACTAAGGCGACTTGGTTCCCCAAATTTCGTTCTTCTATCTTGAAGCGTTCGTTTCCAGTAACACTTTGAATTTTTAGGTTTCACTCTGTTTTCTCCTATATTGATAGATGTATTTGGAACTCTAAATCCAACAGGGTTTGTGCTAGCTTCTTGAAACTTGACACAATAAAGTAGTTTCACGTTCTATCTCTACGTTTTGTTTCCTCTTGATGTAGCCCTAAGCAGTAACTGGCGAGAAACACTTTCATGGAAAGGGGTTGCCAAGCTTCCTAAAATTACGAATCTCCAGAAATCTCAGCAAATATTTTTTCACCCAAACTGAATGATACTTTCAGGTAATGATCAGTACACTAAGGCGACTTGGTTCCCCAAATTTCGTTCTTCTATGTTGAAGCGTTCGTTTGCAGTAACACTTTGAATTTTTAGGTTTCACTCTGTTTTCTCCTATATTGATAGATGTATTTGGAACTCTAAATCCAACACGGTTTGTGCTAGCTTCTTGAAACTTGACACAATAAAGTAGTTTCACGTTCTATCTCTATGTTTTGTTTCCTCTTGATGTAGCCCTAAGCAGTGACTGGCGAGAAACACTTTCATGGAAAGGGGTTGCCAAGCTTCCCAAAATTACGAATCTCCAGAAATCTCAGCAATTATTTTTTCACCCAAACTGGATGATACTTTCAGGTAATGATCAGTACACTAAGGCGACTTGGTTCCCCAAATTTCGTTCTTCTATGTTGAAGCGATCGTTTCCAGTAACAGTTTGAATTTTTAGGTTTCACTCTGTTTTCTCCTATATTGATAGATGTATTTGGAACTCTAAATCCAACAGGGTTTGTGCTAGCTTCTTGAAACTTGACACAATAAAGTAGTTTCACGTTCTATCTCTACGTTTTGTTTCCTCTTGATGTAGCCCTAAGCAGTTACTGGCGGGAAACACTTTCATGGAAAGGGGTTGCCAAGCTTCCTAAAATTACGAATCTCCAGAAATCTCAGCAAATATTTTTTCACCCAAACTGGATGATACTTTCAGGTAATGATCAGTACACTAAGGCGACTTGGTTCCCCAAATTTCGTTCTTCTATGTTGAAGCGTTCGTTTCCAGTAACAGTTTGAATTTTTAGGTTTCACTCTGTTTTCTCCTATATTGATAGATGTGTTTGGAACTCTAAATCCAACACGGTTTGTGCTAGGTTCTTGAAACTTGACACAATAAAGTAGTTTAACGTTCTATCTCTATGTTTTGTTTCCTCTTGATGTAGCCTTAAGCAGTGACTGGCGAGAAACACTTTCATGGAAAGGGGTTGCCAAGCTTCCTAAAATTACGAATCTCCAGAAATCTCAGCAAATATTTTTTCACCCAAACTGTATGATACTTTCAGGTAATGATCAGTACACTAAGGCGACTTGGTTCCCCAAATTTCGTTCTTCTATGTTGAAGCGTTCGTTTCCAGTAACACTTTGAATTTTTAGGTTTCACTCTGTTTTCTCCTATATTGATAGATGTATTTGGAACTCTAAATCCAACAGGGTTTGTGCTAGCTTCTTGAAACTTGACACAATAAAGTAGTTTCACGTTCTATCTCTACGTTTTGTTTCCTCTTGATGTAGCCCTAAGCAGTAACTGGCGAGAAACACTTTCATGGAAAGGGGTTGCCAAGCTTCCTAAAATTACGAATCTCCAGAAATCTCAGCAAATATTTTTTCACCCAAACTGAATGATACTTTCAGGTAATGATCAGTACACTAAGGCGACTTGGTTCCCCAAATTTCGTTCTTCTATGTTGAAGCGTTCGTTTGCAGTAACACTTTGAATTTTTAGGTTTCACTCTGTTTTCTCCTATATTGATAGATGTATTTGGAACTCTAAATCCAACACGGTTTGTGCTAGCTTCTTGAAACTTGACACAATAAAGTAGTTTCACGTTCTATCTCTATGTTTTGTTTCCTCTTGATGTAGCCCTAAGCAGTGACTGGCGAGAAACACTTTCATGGAAAGGGGTTGCCAGGCTTCCCAAAATTACGAATCTCCAGAAATCTCAGCAAATATTTTTTCACCCAAACTGGATGATACTTTCAGGTAATGATCAGTACACTAAGGCGACTTGGTTCCCCAAATTTCGTTCTTCTATGTTGAAGCGTTCGTTTCCAGTAACAGTTTGAATTTTTAGGTTTCACTCTGTTTTCTCCTATATTGATAGATGTATTTGGAACTCTAAATCCAACACGGTTTGTGCTAGCTTCTTGAAACTTGACACAATAAAGTAGTTTCACGTTCTATCTCTATGTTTTGTTTCCTCTTGATGTAGCCTTAAGCAGTGACTGGCGAGAAACACTTTCATGGAAAGGGGTTGCCAAGCTTCCTAAAATTACGAATCTCCAGAAATCTCAGCAAATATTTTTTCACCCAAACTGGATGATACTTTCAGGTAATGATCAGTACACTAAGGCGACTTGGTTCCCCAAATTTCGTTCTTCTATGTTGAAGCGTTCGTTTCCAGTAACAGTTTGAATTTTTAGGTTTCACTCTGTTTTCTCCTATATTGATAGATGTATTTGGAACTCTAAATCCAACAGGGTTTGTGCTAGCTTCTTGAAACTTGACACAATAAAGTAGTTTCACGTTCTATCTCTACGTTTTGTTTCCTCTTGATGTAGCCCTAAGCAGTTACTGGCGGGAAACACTTTCATGGAAAGGGGTTGCCAAGCTTCCTAAAATTACGAATCTCCAGAAATCTCAGCAAATATTTTTTCACCCAAACTGGATGATACTTTCAGGTAATGATCAGTACACTAAGGCGACTTGGTTCCCCAAATTTCGTTCTTCTATGTTGAAGCGTTCGTTTCCAGTAACAGTTTGAATTTTTAGGTTTCACTCTGTTTTCTCCTATATTGATAGATGTGTTTGGAACTCTAAATCCAACACGGTTTGTGCTAGGTTCTTGAAACTTGACACAATAAAGTAGTTTCACGTTCTATCTCTATGTTTTGTTTCCTCTTGATGTAGCCTTAAGCAGTGACTGGCGAGAAACACTTTCATGGAAAGGGGTTGCCAAGCTTCCTAAAATTACGAATCTCCAGAAATCTCAGCAAATATTTTTCACCCAAACTAGATGATACTTTCAGGTAATGATCAGTACACTAAGGCGACTTGGTTCCCCAAATTTCGTTCTTCTATGTTGAAGCGTTCGTTTCCAGTAACACTTTGAATTTTTAGGTTTCACTCTGTTTTCTCCTATATTGATAGATGTATTTGGAACTCTAAATCCAACAGTGTTTGTGCTAGCTTCTTGAAACTTGACACAATAAAGTAGTTTCACGTTCTATCTCTACGTTTTGTTTCCTCTTGATGTAGCCCTAAGCAGTAACTGGCGAGAAACACTTTCATGGAAAGGGGTTGCCAAGCTTCCTAAAATTACGAATCTCCAGAAATCTCAGCAAATATTTTTTCACCCAAACTGAATGATACTTTCAGGTAATGATCAGTACACTAAGGCGACTTGGTTCCCCAAATTTCGTTCTTCTATGTTGAAGCGTTCGTTTGCAGTAACACTTTGAATTTTTAGGTTTCACTCTGTTTTCTCCTATATTGATAGATGTATTTGGAACTCTAAATCCAACACGGTTTGTGCTAGCTTCTTGAAACTTGACACAATAAAGTAGTTTCACGTTCTATCTCTATGTTTTGTTTCCTCTTGATGTAGCCTTAAGCAGTGACTGGCGAGAAACACTTTCATGGAAAGGGGTTGCCAAGCTTCCTAAAATTACGAATCTCCAGAAATCTCAGCAAATATTTTTTCACCCAAACTGGATGATACTTTCAGGTAATGATCAGTACACTAAGGCGACTTGGTTCCCCAAATTTCGTTCTTCTATGTTGAAGCGTTCGTTTCCAGTAACACTTTGAATTTTTAGGTTTCACTCTGTTTTCTCCTATATTGATAGATGTATTTGGAACTCTAAATCCAACACGGTTTGTGCTGGCTTCTTGAAACATGACACAATAAAGTAGTTTCACATTCTATCTCTATGTTTTGTTTCCTCTTGATGTAGTCCAATGCAGTGACTGGCGAGAAACACTTTCATGGAAAGGGGTTGCCAAGCTTCCCAAAATTACGAATCTCCAGAAATCTCAGCAAATATTTTTTCACCCAAACTGGATGATACTTTCAGGTAATGATCAGTACACTAAGGCGACTTGGTTCTCCAAATTTCGTTCTTCTATGTTGAAGCGTTCGTTTCCAGTAACAGTTTGAATTTTTAGGTTTCACTCTGTTTTCTCCTATATTGATAGATGTATTTGGACCTCTAAATCCAACACGGTTTGTGCTAGCTTCTTGAAACATGACACAATAAAGTAGTTTCACGTTCTATCTCTATGTTTTGTTTCCTCTTGATGTAGCCCAATGCAGTGACTGGCGAGAAACACTTTCATGGAAAGGGGTTGCCAGGCTTCCCAAAATTACGAATCTCCAGAAATCTCAGCAAATATTTTTTCACCCAAACTGGATGATACTTTCAGGTAATGATCAGTACACTAAGGCGACTTGGTTCCCCAAATTTCGTTCTTCTATGTTGAAGCGTTCGTTTCCAGTAACAGTTTGAATTTTTAGGTTTCACTCTGTTTTCTCCTATATTGATAGATGTGTTTGGAACTCTAAATCCAACACGGTTTGTGCTAGGTTCTTGAAACTTGACACAATAAAGTAGTTTAACGTTCTATCTCTATGTTTTGTTTCCTCTTGATGTAGCCTTAAGCAGTGACTGGCGAGAAACACTTTCATGGAAAGGGGTTGCCAAGCTTCCTAAAATTACGAATCTCCAGAAATCTCAGCAAATATTTTTTCACCCAAACTGGATGATACTTTCAGGTAATGATCAGTACACTAAGGCGACTTTGTTCCCCAAATTTCGTTCTTCTATGTTGAAGCGTTCGTTTCCAGTAACACTTTGAATTTTTAGGTTTCACTCTGTTTTCTCCTATATTGATAGATGTATTTGGAACTCTAAATCCAACAGGGTTTGTGCTAGCTTCTTGAAACTTGACACAATAAAGTAGTTTCACGTTCTATCTCTATGTTTTGTTTCCTCTTGATGTAGCCCTAAGCAGTAACTGGCGAGAAACACTTTCATGGAAAGGGGTTGCCAAGCTTCCTAAAATTACGAATCTCCAGAAATCTCAGCAAATATTTTTTCACCCAAACTGAATGATACTTTCAGGTAATGATCAGTCCACTAAGGCGACTTGGTTCCCCAAATTTCGTTCTTCTATGTTGAAGCGTTCGTTTGCAGTAACCCTTTGAATTTTTAGGTTTCACTCTGTTTTCTCCTATATTGATAGATGTATTTGGAACTCTAAATCCAACACGGTTTGTGCTAGCTTCTTGAAACTTGACACAATAAAGTAGTTTCACGTTCTATCTCTATGTTTTGTTTCCTCTTGATGTAGCCCTAAGCAGTGACTGGCGAGAAACACTTTCATGGAAAGGGGTTGCCAGGCTTCCCAAAATTACGAATCTCCAGAAATCTCAGCAAATATTTTTTCACCCAAACTGGATGATACTTTCAGGTAATGATCAGTACACTAAGACGACTTGGTTCCCCAAATTTCGTTCTTCTATGTTGAAGCGTTCGTTTCCAGTAACAGTTTGAATTTTTAGGTTTCACTCTGTTTTCTCCTATATTGATAGATGTATTTGGAACTCTAAATCCAACATGGTGTGCTAGCTTCTTGAAACTTGACACAATAAAGTAGTTTCACGTTCTATCTCTATGTTTTGTTTCCTCTTGATGTAGCCTTAAGCAGTGACTGGCGAGAAACACTTTCATGGAAAGGGGTTGCCAAGCTTCCTAAAATTACGAATCTCCAGAAATCTCAGCAAATATTTTTTCACCCAAACTGGATGATACTTTCAGGTAATGATCAGTACACTAAGGCGACTTGGTTCCCCAAATTTCGTTCTTCTATGTTGAAGCGTTCGTTTCCAGTAACAGTTTGAATTTTTAGGTTTCACTCTGTTTTCTCCTATATTGATAGATGTATTTGGAACTCTAAATCCAACAGGGTTTGTGCTAGCTTCTTGAAACTTGACACAATAAAGTAGTTTCACGTTCTATCTCTACGTTTTGTTTCCTCTTGATGTAGCCCTAAGCAGTTACTGGCGGGAAACACTTTCATGGAAAGGGGTTGCCAAGCTTCCTAAAATTACGAATCTCCAGAAATCTCAGCAAATATTTTTTCACTCAAACTGGATGATACTCTCAGGTAATGATCAGTACACTAAGGCGACTTGGTTCCCCAAATTTCGTTCTTCTATGTTGAAGCGTTCGTTTGCAGTAACACTTTGAATTTTTAGGTTTCACTCTGTTTTCTCCTATATTGATAGATGTATTTGGAACTCTAAATCCAACACGGTTTGTGCTGGCTTCTTGAAACATGACACAATAAAGTAGTTTCACATTCTATCTCTATGTTTTTTTTCCTCTTGATGTAGTCCAATGCAGTGACTGGCGAGAAACACTTTCATGGAAAGGGGTTGCCAAGCTTCCCAAAATTACGAATCTCCAGAAATCTCAGCAAATATTTTTTCACCCAAACTGGATGATACTTTCAGGTAATGATCAGTACACTAAGGCGACTTGGTTCCCCAAATTTCGTTCTTCTATGTTGAAGCGTTCGTTTCCAGTAACACTTTGAATTTTTAGGTTTCACTCTGTTTTCTCCTATATTGATAGATGTATTTGGAACTCTAAATCCAACACGGTTTGTGCTAGCTTCTTGAAACATGACACAATAAAGTAGTTTCACGTTCTATCTCTATGTTTTGTTTCCTCTTGATGTAGCCCAATGCAGTGACTGGCGAGAAACACTTTCATGGAAAGGGGTTGCCAGGCTTCCCAAAATTACGAATCTCCAGAAATCTCAGCAAATATTTTTTCACCCAAACTAGATGATACTTTCAGGTAATGATCAGTACACTAAGGCGACTTGGTTCCCCAAATTTCGTTCTTCTATGTTGAAGCGTTCGTTTCCAGTAACAGTTTGAATTTTTAGGTTTCACTCTGTTTTCTCCTATATTGATAGATGTGTTTGGAACTCTAAATCCAACACGGTTTGTGCTAGGTTCTTGAAACTTGACACAATAAAGTAGTTTCACGTTCTATCTCTATGTTTTGTTTCCTCTTGATGTAGCCTTAAGCAGTGACTGGCGAGAAACACTTTCATGGAAAGGGGTTGCCAAGCTTCCTAAAATTACGAATCTCCAGAAATCTCAGCAAATATTTTTTCAACCAAACTGGATGATACTTTCAGGTAATGATCAGTACACTAAGGCGACTTGGTTCCCCAAATTTCGTTCTTCTATGTTGAAGCGTTCGTTTCCAGTAACACTTTGAATTTTTAGGTTTCACTCTGTTTTCTCCTATATTGATAGATGTATTTGGAACTCTAAATCCAACAGGGTTTGTGCTAGCTTCTTGAAACTTGACACAATAAAGTAGTTTCACGTTCTATCTCTACGTTTTGTTTCCTCTTGATGTAGCCCTAAGCAGTAACTGGCGAGAAACACTTTCATGGAAAGGGGTTGCCAAGCTTCCTAAAATTACGAATCTCCAGAAATCTCAGCAAATATTTTTTCACCCAAACTGAATGATACTTTCAGGTAATGATCAGTACACTAAGGCGACTTGGTTCCCCAAATTTCGTTCTTCTATGTTGAAGCGTTCGTTTGCAGTAACACTTTGAATTTTTAGGTTTCACTCTGTTTTCTCCTATATTGATAGATGTATTTGGAACTCTAAATCCAACACGGTTTGTGCTAGCTTCTTGAAACTTGACACAATAAAGTAGTTTCACGTTCTATCTCTATGTTTTGTTTCCTCTTGATGTAGCCCTAAGCAGTGACTGGCGAGAAACACTTTCATGGAAAGGGGTTGCCAAGCTTCCCAAAATTACGAATCTCCAGAAATCTCAGCAAATATTTTTTCACCCAAACTGGATGATACTTTCAGGTAATGATCAGTACACTAAGGCGACTTGGTTCCCCAAATTTCGTTCTTCTATGTTGAAGCGTTCGTTTCCAGTAACAGTTTGAATTTTTAGGTTTCACTCTGTTTTCTCCTATATTGATAGATGTATTTGGAACTCTAAATCCAACAGGGTTTGTGCTAGCTTCTTGAAACTTGACACAATAAAGTAGTTTCACGTTCTATCTCTACGTTTTGTTTCCTCTTGATGTAGCCCTAAGCAGTTACTGGCGGGAAACACTTTCATGGAAAGGGGTTGCCAAGCTTCCTAAAATTACGAATCTCCAGAAATCTCAGCAAATATTTTTTCACCCAAACTGGATGATACTTTCAGGTAATGATCAGTACACTAAGGCGACTTGGTTCCCCAAATTTCGTTCTTCTATGTTGAAGCGTTCGTTTGCAGTAACACTTTGAATTTTTAGGTTTCACTCTGTTTTCTCCTATATTGATAGATGTATTTGGAACTCTAAATACAACACGGTTTGTGCTGGCTTCTTGAAACATGACACAATAAAGTAGTTTCACATTCTATCTCTATGTTTTGTTTCCTCTTGATGTAGTCCAATGCAGTGACTGGCGAGAAACACTTTCATGGAAAGGGGTTGCCAAGCTTCCCAAAATTACGAATCTCCAGAAATCCCAGGAAATATTTTTTCACCCAAACTTGATGATACTTTCAGGTAATGATCAGTACACTAAGGCGACTTGGTTCCCCAAATTTCGTTCTTCTATGTTGAAGCGTTCGTTTCCAGTAACAGTTTGAATTTTTAGGTTTCACTCTGTTTTCTCCTATATTGATAGATGTATTTCGAACTCTAAATCCAACACGGTTTGTGCTAGCTTCTTGAAACATGACACAATAAAGTAGTTTCACGTTCTATCTCTATGTTTTGTTTCCTCTTGATGTAGCCCAATGCAGTGACTGGCGAGAAACACTTTCATGGAAAGGGGTTGCCAGGCTTCCCAAAATTACGAATCTCCAGAAATCTCAGCAAATATTTTTTCACCCAAACTGGATGATACTTTCAGGTAATGATCAGTACACTAAGGCGACTTGGTTCCCCAAATTTCGTTCTTCTATGTTGAAGCGTTCGTTTCCAGTAACAGTTTGAATTTTTAGGTTTCACTCTGTTTTCTCCTATATTGATAGATGTGTTTGGAACTCTAAATCCAACACGGTTTGTGCTAGGTTCTTGAAACTTGACACAATAAAGTAGTTTAACGTTCTATCTCTATGTTTTGTTTCCTCTTGATGTAGCCTTAAGCAGTGACTGGCGAGAAACACTTTCATGGAAAGGGGTTGCCAAGCTTCCTAAAATTACGAATCTCCAGAAATCTCAGCAAATATTTTTTCACCCAAACTGGATGATACTTTCAGGTAATGATCAGTACACTAAGGCGACTTGGTTCCCCAAATTTCGTTCTTCTATGTTGAAGCGTTCGTTTCCAGTAACACTTTGAATTTTTAGGTTTCCCTCTGTTTTCTTCTATATTGATAGATGTATTTGGAACTCTAAATCCAACAGGGTTTGTGCTAGCTTCTTGAAACTTGACACAATAAAGTAGTTTCACGTTCTATCTCTACGTTTTGTTTCCTCTTGATGTAGCCCTAAGCAGTAACTGGCGAGAAACACTTTCATGGAAAGGGGTTGCCAAGCTTCCTAAAATTACGAATCTCCAGAAATCTCAGCAAATATTTTTTCACCCAAACTGAATGATACTTTCAGGTAATGATCAGTACACTAAGGCGACTTGGTTCCCCAAATTTCGTTCTTCTATGTTGAAGCGTTCGTTTGCAGTAACACTTTGAATTTTTAGGTTTCACTCTGTTTTCTCCTATATTGATAGATGTATTTGGAACTCTAAATCCAACACGGTTTGTGCTGGCTTCTTGAAACATGACACAATAAAGTAGTTTCACATTCTATCTCTATGTTTTTTTCCTCTTGATGTAGTCCAATGCAGTGACTGGCGAGAAACACTTTCATGGAAAGGGGTTGCCAAGCTTCCCAAAATTACGAATCTCCAGAAATCTCAGCAAATATTTTTTCACCCAAACTGGATGATACTTTCAGGTAATGATCAGTACACTAAGGTGACTTGGTTCCCCAAATTTCGTTCTTCTATGTTGAAGCGTTCGTTTCCAGTAACAGTTTGAATTTTTAGGTTTCACTCTGTTTTCTCCTATATTGATAGATGTGTTTGGAACTCTAAATCCAACACGGTTTGTGCTAGGTTCTTGAAACTTGACACAATAAAGTAGTTTCACATTCTATCTCTATGTTTTGTTTCCTCTTGATGTAGCCTTAAGCAGTGACTGGCGAGAAACACTTTCATGGAAAGGGGTTGCCAAGCTTCCTAAAATTACGAATCTCCAGAAATCTCAGCAAATATTTTTTCACCCAAACTGGATGATACTTTCAGGTAATGATCAGTACACTAAGGCGACTTGGTTCCCCAAATTTCGTTCTTCTATCTTGAAGCGTTCGTTTCCAGTAACACTTTGAATTTTTAGGTTTCACTCTGTTTTCTCCTATATTGATAGATGTATTTGGAACTCTAAATCCAACAGGGTTTGTGCTAGCTTCTTGAAACTTGACACAATAAAGTAGTTTCACGTTCTATCTCTACGTTTTGTTTCCTCTTGATGTAGCCCTAAGCAGTAACTGGCGAGAAACACTTTCATGGAAAGGGGTTGCCAAGCTTCCTAAAATTACGAATCTCCAGAAATCTCAGCAAATATTTTTTCACCCAAACTGAATGATACTTTCAGGTAATGATCAGTACACTAAGGCGACTTGGTTCCCCAAATTTCGTTCTTCTATGTTGAAGCGTTCGTTTGCAGTAACACTTTGAATTTTTAGGTTTCACTCTGTTTTCTCCTATATTGATAGATGTATTTGGAACTCTAAATCCAACACGGTTTGTGCTAGCTTCTTGAAACCTGACACAATAAAGTAGTTTCACGTTCTATCTCTATGTTTTGTTTCCTCTTGATGTAGCCCTAAGCAGTGACTGGCGAGAAACACTTTCATGGAAAGGGGTTGCCAAGCTTCCCAAAATTACGAATCTCCAGAAATCTCAGCAAATATTTTTTCACCCAAACTGGATGATACTTTCAGGTAATGATCAGTACACTAAGGCGACTTGGTTCCCCAAATTTCGTTCTTCTATGTTGAAGCGTTCGTTTCCAGTAACAGTTTGAATTTTTAGGTTTCACTCTGTTTTCTCCTATATTGATAGATGTATTTGGAACTCTAAATCCAACAGGGTTTGTGCTAGCTTCTTGAAACTTGACACAATAAAGTAGTTTCACGTTCTATCTCTACGTTTTGTTTCCTCTTGATGTAGCCCTAAGCAGTTACTGGCGGGAAACACTTTCATGGAAAGGGGTTGCCAAGCTTCCTAAAATTACGAATCTCCAGAAATCTCAGCAAATATTTTTTCACCCAAACTGGATGATACTTTCAGGTAATGATCAGTACACTAAGGCGACTTGGTTCCCCAAATTTCGTTCTTCTATGTTGAAGCGTTCGTTTGCAGTAACACTTTGAATTTTTAGGTTTCACTCTGTTTTCTCCTATATTGATAGATGTATTTGGAACTCTAAATCCAACACGGTTTGTGCTGGCTTCTTGAAACATGACACAATAAAGTAGTTTCACATTCTATCTCTATGTTTTGTTTCCTCTTGATGTAGTCCAATGCAGTGACTGGCGAGAAACACTTTCATGGAAAGGGGTTGCCAAGCTTCCCAAAATTACGAATCTCCAGAAATCCCAGGAAATATTTTTTCACCCAAACTGGATGATACTTTCAGGTAATGATCAGTACACTAAGGCGACTTGGTTCCCCAAATTTCGTTCTTCTATGTTGAAGCGTTCGTTTCCAGTAACAGTTTGAATTTTTAGGTTTCACTCTGTTTTCTCCTATATTGATAGATGTATTTGGAACTCTAAATCCAACACGGTTTGTGCTAGCTTCTTGAAACATGACACAATAAAGTAGTTTCACGTTCTATCTCTATGTTTTGTTTCCTCTTGATGTAGCCCAATGCAGTGACTGGCGAGAAACACTTTCATGGAAAGGGGTTGCCAGGCTTCCCAAAATTACGAATCTCCAGAAATCTCAGCAAATATTTTTTCACCCAAACTGGATGATACTTTCAGGTAATGATCAGTACACTAAGGCGACTTGGTTCCCCAAATTTCGTTCTTCTATGTTGAAGCGTTCGTTTCCAGTAACAGTTTGAATTTTTAGGTTTCACTCTGTTTTCTCCTATATTGATAGATGTGTTTGGAACTCTAAATCCAACACGGTTTGTGCTAGGTTCTTGAAACTTGACACAATAAAGTAGTTTAACGTTCTATCTCTATGTTTTGTTTCCTCTTGATGTAGCCTTAAGCAGTGACTGGCGAGAAACACTTTCATGGAAAGGGGTTGCCAAGCTTCCTAAAATTACGAATCTCCAGAAATCTCAGCAAATATTTTTTCACCCAAACTGGATGATACTTTCAGGTAATGATCAGTACACTAAGGCGACTTGGTTCCCCAAATTTCGTTCTTCTATGTTGAAGCGTTCGTTTCCAGTAACACTTTGAATTTTTAGGTTTCACTCTGTTTTCTCCTATATTGATAGATGTATTTGGAACTCTAAATCCAACAGGGTTTGTGCTAGCTTCTTGAAACTTGACACAATAAAGTAGTTTCACGTTCTATCTCTACGTTTTGTTTCCTCTTGATGTAGCCCTAAGCAGTAACTGGCGAGAAACACTTTCATGGAAAGGGGTTGCCAAGCTTCCTAAAATTACGAATCTCCAGAAATCTCAGCAAATATTTTTTCACCCAAACTGAATGATACTTTCAGGTAATGATCAGTCCACTAAGGCGACTTGGTTCCCCAAATTTCGTTCTTCTATGTTGAAGCGTTCGTTTGCAGTAACACTTTGAATTTTTAGGTTTCACTCTGTTTTCTCCTATATTGATAGATGTATTTGGAACTCTAAATCCAACACGGTTTGTGCTAGCTTCTTGAAACTTGACACAATAAAGTAGTTTCACGTTCTATCTCTATGTTTTGTTTCCTCTTGATGTAGCCCTAAGCAGTGACTGGCGAGAAACACTTTCATGGAAAGGGGTTGCCAGGCTTCCCAAAATTACGAATCTCCAGAAATCTCAGCAAATATTTTTTCACCCAAACTGGATGATACTTTCAGGTAATGATCAGTACACTAAGACGACTTGGTTCCCCAAATTTCGTTCTTCTATGTTGAAGCGTTCGTTTCCAGTAACAGTTTGAATTTTTAGGTTTCACTCTGTTTTCTCCTATATTGATAGATGTATTTGGAACTCTAAATCCAACACGGTTTGTGCTAGCTTCTTGAAACTTGACACAATAAAGTAGTTTCACGTTCTATCTCTATGTTTTGTTTCCTCTTGATGTAGCCTTAAGCAGTGACTGGCGAGAAACACTTTCATGGAAAGGGGTTGCCAAGCTTCCTAAAATTACGAATCTCCAGAAATCTCAGCAAATATTTTTTCACCCAAACTGGATGATACTTTCAGGTAATGATCAGTACACTAAGGCGACTTGGTTCCCCAAATTTCGTTCTTCTATGTTGAAGCGTTCGTTTCCAGTAACAGTTTGAATTTTTAGGTTTCACTCTGTTTTCTCCTATATTGATAGATGTATTTGGAACTCTAAATCCAACAGGGTTTGTGCTAGCTTCTTGAAACTTGACACAATAAAGTAGTTTCACGTTCTATCTCTACGTTTTGTTTCCTCTTGATGTAGCCCTAAGCAGTTACTGGCGGGAAACACTTTCATGGAAAGGGGTTGCCAAGCTTCCTAAAATTATGAATCTCCAGAAATCTCAGCAAATATTTTTTCACCCAAACTGGATGATACTTTCAGGTAATGATCAGTACACTAAGGCGACTTGGTTCCCCAAATTTCGTTCTTCTATGTTGAAGCGTTCGTTTCCAGTAACAGTTTGAATTTTTAGGTTTCACTCTGTTTTCTCCTATATTGATAGATGTGTTTGGAACTCTAAATCCAACACGGTTTGTGCTAGGTTCTTGAAACTTGACACAATAAAGTAGTTTCACGTTCTATCTCTATGTTTTGTTTCCTCTTGATGTAGCCCTAAGCAGTGACTGGCGAGAAACACTTTCATGGAAAGGGGTTGCCAGGCTTCCCAAAATTACGAATCTCCAGAAATCTCAGCAAATATTTTTTCACCCAAACTGGATGATACTTTCAGGTAATGATCAGTACACTAAGGCGACTTGGTTCCCCAAATTTCGTTCTTCTATGTTGAAGCGTTCGTTTCCAGTAACAGTTTGAATTTTTAGGTTTCACTCTGTTTTCTCCTATATTGATAGATGTATTTGGAACTCTAAATCCAACACGGTTTGTGCTGGCTTCTTGAAACATGACACAATAAAGTAGTTTCACGTTCTATCTCTATGTTTTGTTTCCTCTTGATGTAGCCTTAAGCAGTGACTGGCGAGAAACACTTTCATGGAAAGGGGTTGCCAAGCTTCCTAAAATTACGAATCTCCAGAAATCTCAGCAAATATTTTTTCACCCAAACTGGATGATACTTTCAGGTAATGATCAGTACACTAAGGCGACTTGGTTCCCCAAATTTCGTTCTTCTATGTTGAAGCGTTCGTTTCCAGTAACAGTTTGAATTTTTAGGTTTCACTCTGTTTTCTCCTATATTGATAGATGTGTTTGGAACTCTAAATCCAACACGGTTTGTGCTAGGTTCTTGAAACTTGACACAATAAAGTAGTTTAACGTTCTATCTCTATGTTTTGTTTCCTCTTGATGTAGCCTTAAGCAGTGACTGGCGAGAAACACTTTCATGGAAAGGGGTTGCCAAGCTTCCTAAAATTACGAATCTCCAGAAATCTCAGCAAATATTTTTTCACCCAAACTGGATGATACTTTCAGGTAATGATCAGTACACTAAGGCGACTTGGTTCCCCAAATTTCGTTCTTCTATGTTGAAGCGTTCGTTTCCAGTAACACTTTGAATTTTTAGGTTTCACTCTGTTTTCTCCTATATTGATAGATGTATTTGGAACTCTAAATCCAACAGGGTTTGTGCTAGCTTCTTGAAACTTGACACAATAAAGTAGTTTCACGTTCTATCTCTACGTTTTGTTTCCTCTTGATGTAGCCCTAAGCAGTTACTGGCGGGAAACACTTTCATGGAAAGGGGTTGCCAAGCTTCCTAAAATTACGAATCTCCAGAAATCTCAGCAAATATTTTTTCACCCAAACTGGATGATACTTTCAGGTAATGATCAGTACACTAAGGCGACTTGGTTCCCCAAATTTCGTTCTTCTATGTTGAAGCGTTCGTTTCCAGTAACAGTTTGAATTTTTAGGTTTCACTCTGTTTTCTCCTATATTGATAGATGTGTTTGGAACTCTAAATCCAACACGGTTTGTGCTAGCTTCTTGAAACTTGACACAATAAAGTAGTTTCACGTTCTATCTCTATGTTTTGTTTCCTCTTGATGTAGCCCTAAGCAGTGACTGGCGAGAAACACTTTCATGGAAAGGGGTTGCCAGGCTTCCCAAAATTACGAATCTCCAGAAATCTCAGCAAATATTTTTTCACCCAAACTGGATGATACTTTCAGGTAATGATCAGTACACTAAGGCGACTTGGTTCCCCAAATTTCGTTCTTCTATGTTGAAGCGTTCGTTTCCAGTAAGTTTGAATTTTTAGGTTTCACTCTGTTTTCTCCTATATTGATAGATGTATTTGGAACTCTAAATCCAACACGGTTTGTGCTAGCTTCTTGAAACTTGACACAATAAAGTAGTTTCACGATCTATCTCTATGTTTTGTTTCCTCTTGATGTAGCCTTAAGCAGTGACTGGCGAGAAACACTTTCATGGAAAGGGGTTGCCAAGCTTCCTAAAATTACGAATCTCCAGAAATCTCAGCAAATATTTTTTCACCCAAACTGGATGATACTTTCAGGTAATGATCAGTACACTAAGGCGACTTGGTTCCCCAAATTTCGTTCTTCTATGTTGAAGCGTTCGTTTCCAGTAACACTTTGAATTTTTAGGTTTCACTCTGTTTTCTCCTATATTGATAGATGTATTTGGAACTCTAAATCCAACAGGGTTTGTGCTAGCTTCTTGAAACTTGACACAATAAAGTAGTTTCACGTTCTATCTCTACGTTTTGTTTCCTCTTGATGTAGCCCTAAGCAGTAACTGGCGAGAAACACTTTCATGGAAAGGGGTTGCCAAGCTTCCTAAAATTACGAATCTCCAGAAATCTCAGCAAATATTTTTTCACCCAAACTGAATGATACTTTCAGGTAATGATCAGTACACTAAGGCGACTTGGTTCCCCAAATTTCGTTCTTCTATGTTGAAGCGTTCGTTTGCAGTAACACTTTGAATTTTTAGGTTTCACTCTGTTTTCTCCTATATTGATAGATGTATTTGGAACTCTAAATCCAACACGGTTTGTGCTAGCTTCTTGAAACTTGACACAATAAAGTAGTTTCACGTTCTATCTCTATGTTTTGTTTCCTCTTGATGTAGCCCTAAGCAGTGACTGGCGAGAAACACTTTCATGGAAAGGGGTTGCCAGGCTTCCCAAAATTACGAATCTCCAGAAATCTCAGCAAATATTTTTTCACCCAAACTGGATGATACTTTCAGGTAATGATCAGTACACTAAGGCGACTTGGTTCCCCAAATTTCGTTCTTCTATGTTGAAGCGTTCGTTTCCAGTAACACTTTGAATTTTTAGGTTTCACTCTGTTTTCTCCTATATTGATAGATGTATTTGGAACTCTAAATCCAACACGGTTTGTGCTAGCTTCTTGAAACTTGACACAATAAAGTAGTTTCACGTTCTATCTCTACGTTTTGTTTCCTCTTGATGTAGCCCTAAGCAGTTACTGGCGGGAAACACTTTCATGGAAAGGGGTTGCCAAGCTTCCTAAAATTACGAATCTCCAGAAATCTCAGCAAATATTTTTTCACCCAAACTGGATGATACTTTCAGGTAATGATCAGTACACTAAGGCGACTTGGTTCCCCAAATTTCGTTCTTCTATGTTGAAGCGTTCGTTTCCAGTAACACTTTGAATTTTTAGGTTTCACTCTGTTTTCTCCTATATTGATAGATGTATTTGGAACTCTAAATCCAACACGGTTTGTGCTGGCTTCTTGAAACATGACACAATAAAGTAGTTTCACATTCTATCTCTATGTTTTGTTTCCTCTTGATGTAGTCCAATGCAGTGACTGGCGAGAAACACTTTCATGGAAAGGGGTTGCCAAGCTTCCCAAAATTACGAATCTCCAGAAATCTCAGCAAATATTTTTTCACCCAAACTGGATGATACTTTCAGGTAATGATCAGTACACTAAGGCGACTTGGTACCCCAAATTTCGTTCTTCTATGTTGAAGCGTTCGTTTGCAGTAACACTTTGAATTTTTAGGTTTCACTCTGTTTTCTCCTATATTGATAGATGTATTTGGAACTCTAAATCCAACACGGTTTGTGCTAGCTTCTTGAAACTTGACACAATAAAGTAGTTTCACGTTCTATCTCTATGTTTTGTTTCCTCTTGATGTAGCCCTAAGCAGTGACTGGCGAGAAACACTTTCATGGAAAGGGGTTGCCAGGCTTCCCAAAATTACGAATCTCCAGAAATCTCAGCAAATATTTTTTCACCCAAACTGGATGATACTTTCAGGTAATGATCAGTACACTAAGGCGACTTGGTTCCCCAAATTTCGTTCTTCTATGTTGAAGCGTTCGTTTCCAGTAACAGTTTGAATTTTTAGGTTTCACTCTGTTTTCTCCTATATTGATAGATGTATTTGGAACTCTAAATCCAACACGGTTTGTGCTAGCTTCTTGAAACATGACACAATAAAGTAGTTTCACGTTCTATCTCTATGTTTTGTTTCCTCTTGATGTAGCCCAATGCAGTGACTGGCGAGAAACACTTTCATGGAAAGGGGTTGCCAAGCTTCCTAAAATTACGAATCTCCAGAAATCTCAGCAAATATTTTTTCACCCAAACTGGATGATACTTTCAGGTAATGATCAGTACACTAAGGCGACTTGGTTCCCCAAATTTCGTTCTTCTATGTTGAAGCGTTCGTTTCCAGTAACAGTTTGGATTTTTAGGTTTCACTCTGTTTTCTCCTATATTGATAGATGTATTTGGAACTCTAAATCCAACAGGGTTTGTGCTAGCTTCTTGAAACTTTGTCGCGACCCCCTTGCCCGCAAGGAAGACGCAACACCGGGAATCTTCTTACAGCTGTTTATTCAAGCTCTCGAGAGTTCTTCTAATCTCCGAGTTCTTCTAATCTCCCAGAAGCCCCTCCCAGCCTTAATAAAGTATCCAAACACCCAATGCGAAGCTGCCACGTGGAGCTTTCTCGTAGGGTGTCAAAGAACCATGTGCCAACTCTCCCAAAGAAGGAGTTGTTTATCACAGACCACCACAAGGCCAGCGCCATCTTGTAATGGCGACCACAGTCCGCAGAAGCGGCTCGCCACAGTTCCCCCTTTCGTTTACTAAAAACAAAACAGGCAAGAGTAGAGGTGAATCGCCATTACTCATACGAAGCCTTCAACCAGGAACCTCATCAGACCCAAGCAGGTCAGGACGTTCCCACATGACCGTTATTGGCTGAATATGAAAACAGACACCACAAAGCTTTTAAGGCCCTGTGAGCTGGCCTCCTTGACGTGCATACAAATCAGGGCTGGATCCAAGCCCTGGGGGCCGGGGGGAATCCACTGCCAGCAGTTTTTTCCTTCTGTTTATAGCACGTCAAAGGGAATCAAGTAGCCCCTGTCTTAGGTCGTTCACTGCCCTTACATTGCTTACCCGTCTTTGGGGAGGCCCCATTCCCCTGTCTTAGGTTGCAGTGCAAGCGTGAAAGTTGCCCGTCTCTGGGTACTACAAGATCAGCTCGTTGTTGCCAAGGCGTTTAATGGTATCTACTCAGCCAGTCATGATTAGGTCTCTGAGGCTGAACTGTGGCTGTATAGAAATACAACGACAAACAAGTTGGCAACACCCTAAAAGAAAGGCACGGGTCATAGAGCGATAGAAAAGTACTAGCGTGGAAACCCATCTGTGTGCAATGGCAGTAAAGCCGGCAGAGTGCAAGGGCTTTCCAACACTAGGAGAATAACAAGGAAGGACATGTCGTTCCCAGTGCAATGTCCGTAAAACTTGGGGTGCAACGACCATGTCAAAGGTTTACTGTTTAATTTGTGCAAGCCAAACTTGAGGTGAGTTGCCAGTTTCCAAAGCTGCAAGTGCTTGTATAATCATAGCTTTATCGCGAGCATTGCGGGCCTTAAGGCGGCAGAGAAACCACAAGCAGAGAACCATACCGAAGCAACACATTGCGCCAAAAATGCCTACCCCCACCCACTCTTTAAAAAAGGAAAAGGCAGAAGATATCCAATCAGTGAATTGACCCAACGTTATGGGATCAACGTGGGTACTATTCAAGACAGCTATCTGGGTTAGTTGAGACTGGATCATGTCTTCCGCTGTCATGGACCAATTTCCGGCCAAGTATTCTCCGATGATACGGGAGGCATTCCTGGAATCATTAAATCTGACAGAGGTTATGCATAAATGTGCACGTTAATCAACACAGCCCAAAAGCACCAAATCAGCCAATTCTTCTACCTGAGCTTGGAGTAAATCTATTCTTTGGTTGGCAGCTAAGATCCCTGACAAAATATGTTGATTAATTGCATTTTGGGACTCAAGTATCATAGAAGTTTGTTGAACAACTTGATTAACGGAGGCAGCAGTCTGCACTTGATTGGCCATGGCCACTCCGGCCGCGACCGCTGCAGCAGCAGATACCGCCACGGCTGTCACTATAGCAGCTGTGATTCCAAAATCCCTGCGGACTCTAAGTAGCTCAACAATGGGGAATTTATCAGGGTCCGCAATAACTGGGATTGGAACAAAGGTTGGAATTTTCATAACCACTGTTACAGCCGAAGAACCATCCCAACATTCAGATAAGAAACAATTAACATTAAAACAATCCAGCATTTCTGACGAGGTGTCATTAGCCAAAAGGAGTAAGAACGGAGATTGAACACAAACCGCTGCAGGGGGCAATGTGGCATTATCCAACAGAGAGTTGAACGAAACAGATGTGAGTCTACTACCTCGCTCACTCTCGTAAACAGTGCCAGAAACATTAGCCAACCAACTTTTGGCTCCCAGCAATTGAGCCAGTGCAGAAATATCAGCTGAAGCCCCCTTTGTGTTGGAAATCAGCCATTGAAACCAGGACCAACCCACTCCTGTAGAGGAGTTGGCACTGTTGCTAAAGTCATAAACATACCTCTTAAGAGAGGGGGAAAGGGAGAAACCTTTAGCAACTTGACGTTTCTCCCAAGAATAATCCTGACAAGGCGTGAATGTTGGGGGGAAACCAAGATTAGGGGTACAGTAAGGAGAAGCCTTAAAATGAGTGGCATAAGGAAGTCCACTAGAATATGGGGGCATTGGAATTAGTACCTCGGAGATACTAGCCAAGGTAGTTATGGTTAAAGCAGAGCTATTTACGGAGGTTCCTGAGCCTGATTGTTCCCCTGAGACTACTTGGCCCAATACAGTACTGAGAATGCTCCCTGAGACTTGACTGGACTGCAATGGATTGTCCCAGTTAGTCAAATTCTTGGTCTTAAGACGGATACAATGAGCGTTCCCAAGGCTAAAACAAAACACTCCTGTGAGATTAACTTGAGATTGATTGTAAATGCGTTCCACGTCCCCTCTAGGAGAGGCACAGGGCGCAGACATCTCACACGAGGTAGAGAAAAGAGTGGGAAGGACACTGGAATTACCGTGAACCGGCATCGGCATTGGCCAAGCCCGTGCCACCGCCCACCATTGCATTGGTGTCGTCTGTGTCATCGGCATCAGCACCAGAGCCAGAGCACTCAGCAGAATGAAGATCCTCATCACGGGATTGCTGTGGTAATTCTTGTTGCTGAGTAGCTGGCGTCAGGACTCTTCTTGTCAGGCGTTCAGGGACCCACAATGGTTCCGTGCGATCCTGGGGAAAAACACATACGGATCCTCGTGCCCATGTCAGCACGGGGTCGGGGCCGTTCCATTGGCCCGTAAGAACATCTTTCCACTTAACATAGCCAATCACAGAGGGCTGAGGGAACACATGTCTATCGGCCGCAGAGCGACCATGAATATCCAAATTCAAAAAATTAATAGTAAAGAGAGCTAAGGACAAGCATTCTTTAGGAGTATGTCCAGCTCCTATTCCCCCTTTTTGTTTTTGTAAAGTTTCCTTTAAGGTGCGATGAGCACGCTCAACAATGCCTTGTCCTTGAGGATTGTAAGGCAGACCATGAGTAAGTCGCACTCCCATAGTAGAACAAAAGGACGTGAATTGTCTGCCAGTATAAGCAGGTCCATTGTCAGTCTTAAGGGACGTGGGTGCACCCCACGCCGCCCAGGCTTTCAGGCAATGAGTGATGACATTACGTGTCTTTTTTCTTGATAACGCAGAAGCATGAATAACTCCAGAGTACGTATCAACAGAAACATGGACATACTTGAGGTTACCAAAGTCAGGTATATGTGTCACATCCATTTGCCAGACAACCAGTGGCTTCAACCCCCGTGGGTTCACTCCATAAGTAGGGGGATGAAGAAATGTGACACAATGGGGACAGTGCAATACTATCTGCCGAGCATCTGCTCTAGAAATGGAAAAACGCCTGCGCAGTGTTAAAGCATTAACATGGAAATTTTGGTGAAACAATTTAGCCTCTTCTAAGGAGGAAGCCAAACAGATCAACTGACCTCGAGTGGCTGAGTCCGCACAGGCATTACCCTGTGATAATGGACCAGGGAGAGAGGTGTGAGCCCGGATGTGCATTGGATAAAAGGGAGCAGTGCGGCTACAGATAAGCCGTCGAAGCTGATTAAAGTAAGCAGATACATTACGGGCATCACTAATAGCTCCCACAGCCTCTAGGATTTTTAGTGCTTGCACCACATAGATGGAGTCCGAAATGAGATTAAAAGGAAAAGAACACTGTTTAAACACCTCAATAACAATTTGTAGTTCTACCCATTGTGGATTTCCAGGAGCAAATTGATGCTGGACAGGGGGAGAATCATTAATGACATAAGCTCCCATTCCAGACTTGGAACCATCAGTAAAAATATTAACAGCCCCCGGAATTGGACTGGATGAAGTTACTTTAGGGAAAATAATAGGATGTTCCTTAACAAAATGGAGTAACGGATGAGAAGGGTAATGATTATCAATATCCCCTTGAAACGAACAACATAGAATAGCCCAGTTATCTAGAGTAGCACACAAAACATTAAGTTGAGCTTTAGTATAGGGTATAATAAGAGAAGAAGGTGATTGTCCGAAAAATTGAATGCTTTGTTGAATCCCTTTAAGTGCTAATGCTGCAACAGCATCAGGATAATATTCTAAGGATTTTCCTGGGGATACATGTGGGTGTATCCATAGCAAAGGTCCATCTTGCCATAGTACTCCAGTAGGCTGCCGCATAGTGGCAAGCACACATAATTGAAAAGGTTTATCACTCTGGAGCCTGCATAAAGTGGCATGTTGTATAGCTTCTTCTACTGTCATAAGGGCCGCTCTAGCCTCTTTGGTGAGGCTACGAGGGGAAGTAAGATCTGGATCACCTTTAAGAGTAGCATACAAAGGCTGTAGTACAACATTAGAAATATGTAAATATCCTCGTATCCAATTAATATCTCCCAGCAGTTTCTGAAAATCATTTAGAGTTTGAAGATCCTGAGTTCGTATGGTGATTTTTTGTGGTTGTAATTTGTCATACCCAATTGTTGCTCCCAAATACTTAATAGAATCTCCTGTTTGAACCTTTTCAGGTGCTATATGCAGCCCACATTGTGCTAACAACTTCACGAGGTCGTCATAGGCCTCATGAACTGTTTGTTCTGATTTAGCAGCCAATAATACATCATCCATATAATGAATGATCTTGATGGAGGAGTACTTTTGTCTGAGGGGCACAAGTGTCTTCCCTACATACATCTGACACATTGTGGGACTATTAGCCATTCCCTGCGGCAACACTATCCACTCAAACCTTTGATCTGGTTCCTCGTGGTTACACGAGGGAAGGGTAAAGGCAAAACGCTGCGAGTCTTTAGGATGTAAAGGAATAGAAAAGAAACAGTCTTTAATGTCAATAACAATAATGTGCCAGCCTTGAGGAACAGAAGAGAGCAGAGGCAGCCCTCTCTGAATGGGCCCCATAGGTTGCATTTGAGCATTAACCGCTCGTAGATCATGCAGTAGGCGCCACTTCCCTGATTTTTTCCTAATGACAAATATGGGAGTATTCCATGGAGAAGTAGAGGGTTGGATGTGACCCAAGTCAAGTTGTTCTTTAACTAGAGCATGGGCTGCTGCCAGTTTAACCGAGGGAAGAGGCCACTGAGGCACCCAAACAGGCTCCTCGGTGAGCCATGCTATGGGTATTTGAGCCTCAGCGGCCCCTAGGAAAAACCCAGACCAAATCTGTCAAGCTTTTGATGACCTTGTACAGGATGCTTACGTCCCTGTAAATGTTTTCCTAGTCCTAAACCTGGCCTATACCCCATATTGTGCATAATTTGTTGGGACACTGGGGAATAGTCATTACTAAGAGTGAACCCCATGTCTTTCATCAGGTCATGGCCCCATAAAGAGATAGGTAAATTAAGTACATAAGGCTGAAAAGTACCATGATGTCCTTCCGGGTCCTTCCAGGAAAGATGTCTACAGCTAACCTGAGGAGCCTGGGCATATCCAAGTCCTCTCAGAGATTGATCAGAAGTCTGCACTGGCCATCCCTTAGACCAGTCCTTAAGTGCAATGATGCTACGATCTGCACCTGTATCAAGTAAGCCCACAATTGATTTACCTTCTATGCTTAATTCCAAAGTAGGGCGATTACTCATATCTAGTGACAAATAAGCACAATTCCCTCCGGTGGTACCAATCTCATTCCCTGTCCGTGACTTTGAGTCTGCAGGGAAATGATCATGTAAACTAGGCAAAACCAGTAATTGAGCAATCCGATCTCCTGGGGAGATGGACACAATGCCTTTTGGAGCTTCCACCATAACCTTTACTATCCCTACAGTATCAGGACTTATGACTCCAGGGAAAACATGAAGACCTTGCAAAATGGAAGATGCACGTCCAATTAGCAAACCTACAGTGCCAGGTGGTAGAGGCCCTTTGAACTCAGTTTCCACCAATTGGACTCCCATCTTAGGTGTTAACACGAGTCTGGAGGTGGAACAGAGGTCCAATCCCGCGGCACCTGTAGTGGCTCTCCGCGTTTCATGGGATGGCGTAGAGATGGCCATGTCTCGGGTTCGGGTGTGACATTCTCCACTGTCCCATATATTTGCGGGCCCTGGGGTCGGGGGCCCCGTCGGCCGTTTTTTGGCCCAGCTGAAATAAGCTGTCCATGGATGTCCCTCACTGATGTACACTCTTTTGCCCAATGCTTCCCCCTTTTGCACCTTGGACACAATCCCGGTGATCGAAGGCCAGTGGAAGGGCCACCGTGAGGAGGTCCAGTAAAATTGACATTTTTGGGACACTCACGTCTGATATGACCGGGTTGACCACAATGGAAGCATGTTCTGGCGGCAGGATTGCCCCCTTTTGCAATCCGAAGGACAGCAGCTGCAAGACCTGCATTAGTTAAAGGCCCTCCAATCTCTCTACACACTTTCATCCATACTTCTATGCCTTTGTTCTTATAAGGAGCGATTGCTGCTTTACATTCCTTGGTGCATTGCTCAAAGACCAATTGCTTAACAAGGGGCATGGCTCTATCAGGATCCCCAAAAATCTTTCCAGCAGCATCCACCATCCTTGCTACGAAATCTGAAAAGGGTTCTGTAGGGCCTTGTAAAATCTTGGTCAAATTACCAGACACTTCTCCTCTATTTGGAAGTGACTTCCATGCCCAAATGCAAATGTTATTAATTTGATCATATACCTCAGGAGGGAATCCTGTCTGTTGATTAGCAAATCTACCTTGCCCCAAAAGCATGTCCTTATCCCAATGAGGATGTCCTGCTGCATGGTTTTGGGCGGCCTGCTCTATTGCGCCCTCTAGCATAAATGCTCTCCAGTCCAAATACTTGCCCGGAGAAACACAAGCCCGAACAAGGCTAGCCCAATCAGAGGGAGTCATACAGAATCTAGACAGACTCTCCACCTGAGTTAATGTGAAGGCGGCATCCACCCCATAAGTGCGTACAGACTCTGCCAGGGTCTTCACAATTTTGAAATCTAAAGGCTCCGAAAATCTTCCCCTATTCTCATCCTGAAAAACTGGATAAGCAAGACCCATCTCAGCGTTAACAGCCTTCCATGTTTGAGCATGGAAAGCCCTCCCCGAAACACCCCCACCATACGGCGGTGGGTCCGGAGGATCACATTTCTTGAGCCCCGGTCTATCTTCGTTCCCTTCTCCAGCAGCTAAACTCCCTAGCTGGCGAGACAGCCTCCCAAGCTCCTCCTCCTCATCCTCCTCTTCTTCTGACCCGCTTCCACATGGGGGTGTGCGCAGCGCACTGAGATCTGGATACAAGCGTTTCCTCCCCTGCTTCTCGCTCCGCACACTCCCATCCTCCTGAGATATCTCACTGCCTGCTGTCTCCGATTTCTCCTCATGTAACTTTTCTAAAACCTCCTGTCCTTTAGCAAGTGCGTCATGACATCTGCCATCTGTGAGGCAACTACGGACTATCTTCCAAAGGGGAATCACCCCACCCTCCAATATGCCCTGCTCACAAGCAAAGTCAAGATCCTTGCCCAATTTATCCCAACAAGGCATAGTAAGGCTGCCCGAATATGCAAACCACGGTGCAGCAACATCTACTTTCTGCAAAAATCTCTGTAAGATACTATGTTTCACTTTCAGGCCTTTGGAACGTAACAGGCCGTCTAGTGCCAGAAGAAGCGGGCTTGAAGATGTGACACCCATGACACAGCAACAGAACAGATACAGAGGACAAAACGAAAGTACACAGAAACAAAAGAAAAGTACACAGTGCAGCTGCAATAAAATATGAGGCTCTCTCTGTCTTTGTAGAGGAGCTGACTCCGCTTTGATTGCGGGTCCCACTAACCGGGACTATCAGGTCCCGCCCACCGGGACTGTCGTGTCCCACCCACGGGGACTGTCGGGTCCCACCCACGGGGACTGTGGGGTCCCACTTACCGGGACTGTTCAGTGCACCACCTCTGACGACTTGCAAGTTTTGATTTTCCCGGGTCTCGGCACCACTTGTCGCGACCCCCTTGCCCGCAAGGAAGACGCAACACCGGGAATCTTCTTACAGCTGTTTATTCAAGCTCTCGAGAGTTCTTCTAATCTCCGAGTTCTTCTAATCTCCCAGAAGCCCCTCCCAGCCTTAATAAAGTATCCAAACACCCAATGCGAAGCTGCCACGTGGAGCTTTCTCGTAGGGTGTCAAAGAACCATGTGCCAACTCTCCCAAAGAAGGAGTTGTTTATCACAGACCACCACAAGGCCAGCGCCATCTTGTAATGGCGACCACAGTCTGCAGAAGCGGCTCGCCACAAAACTTGACACAATAAAGTAGTTTCACGTTCTATCTCTACGTTTTGTTTCCTCTTGATGTAGCCCTAAGCAGTTACTGGCGGGAAACACTTTCATGGAAAGGGGTTGCCAAGCTTCCTAAAATTACGAATCTCCAGAAATCTCAGCAAATATTTTTTCACCCAAACTGGATGATACTTTCAGGTAATGATCAGTACACTAAGGCGACTTGGTTCCCCAAATTTCGTTCTTCTATGTTGAAGCGTTCGTTTGCAGTAACACTTTGAATTTTTAGGTTTCACTCTGTTTTCTCCTATATTGATAGATGTATTTGGAACTCTAAATCCAACACGGTTTGTGCTAGCTTCTTGAAACTTGACACAATAAAGTAGTTTCACGTTCTATCTCTATGTTTTGTTTCCTCTTGATGTAGCCTTAAGCAGTGACTGGCGAGAAACACTTTCATGGAAAGGGGTTGCCAAGCTTCCTAAAATTACGAATCTCCAGAAATCTCAGCAAATATTTTTTCACCCAAACTGGATGATACTTTCAGGTAATGATCAGTACACTAAGGCGACTTGGTTCCCCAAATTTCGTTCTTCTATGTTGAAGCGTTCGTTTCCAGTAACAGTTTGAATTTTTAGGTTTCACTCTGTTTTCTCCTATATTGATAGATGTATTTGGAACTCTAAATCCAACACGGTTTGTGCTAGCTTCTTGAAACTTGACACAATAAAGTAGTTTCACGTTCTATCTCTACGTTTTGTTTCCTCTTGATGTAGCCCTAAGCAGTTACTGGCGGGAAACACTTTCATGGAAAGGGGTTGCCAAGCTTCCTAAAATTACGAATCTCCAGAAATCTCAGCAAATATTTTTTCACCCAAACTGGATGATACTTTCAGGTAATGATCAGTACCCTAAGGCGACTTGGTTCCCCAAATTTCGTTCTTCTATGTTGAAGCGTTCGTTTCCAGTAACAGTTTGAATTTTTAGGTTTCACTCTGTTTTCTCCTATATTGATAGATGTATTTGGAACTCTAAATCCAACACGGTTTGTGCTAGCTTCTTGAAACTTGACACAATAAAGTAGTTTCACGTTCTATCTCTACGTTTTGTTTCCTCTTGATGTAGCCCTAAGCAGTTACTGGCGGGAAACACTTTCATGGAAAGGGGTTGCCAAGCTTCCTAAAATTACGAATCTCCAGAAATCTCAGCAAATATTTTTTCACCCAAACTGGATGATACTTTCAGGTAATGATCAGTACCCTAAGGCGACTTGGTTCCCCAAATTTCGTTCTTCTATGTTGAAGCGTTCGTTTGCAGTAACACTTTGAATTTTTAGGTTTCACTCTGTTTTCTCCTATATTGATAGATGTATTTGGAACTCTAAATCCAACACGGTATGTGCTAGCTTCTTGAAACTTGACACAATAAAGTAGTTTCACGTTCTATCTCTATGTTTTGTTTCCTCTTGATGTAGCCCTAAGCAGTGACTGGCGAGAAACACTTTCATGGAAAGGGGTTGCCAGGCTTCCCAAAATTACGAATCTCCAGAAATCTCAGCAAATATTTTTTCACCCAAACTGGATGATACTTTCAGGTAATGATCAGTACACTAAGGCGACTTGGTTCCCCAAATTTCGTTCTTCTATGTTGAAGCGTTCGTTTCCAGTAACAGTTTGAATTTTTAGGTTTCACTCTGTTTTCTCCTATATTGATAATTGTATTTGGAACTCTAAATCCAACACGGTTTGTGCTAGCTTCTTGAAACTTGACACAATAAAGTAGTTTCACGTTCTATCTCTACGTTTTGTTTCCTCTTGATGTAGCCCTAAGCAGTTACTGGCGGGAAACACTTTCATGGAAAGGGGTTGCCAAGCTTCCTAAAATTACGAATCTCCAGAAATCTCAGCAAATATTTTTTCACCCAAACTGGATGATACTTTCAGGTAATGATCAGTACACTAAGGCGACTTGGTTCCCCAAATTTCGTTCTTCTATGTTGAAGCGTTCGTTTGCAGTAACAGTTTGAATTTTTAGGTTTCACTCTGTTTTCTCCTATATTGATAGATGTATTTGGAACTCTAAATCCAACACGGTTTGTGCTGGCTTCTTGAAACATGACACAATAAAGTAGTTTCACGTTCTATCTCTATGTTTTGTTTCCTCTTGATGTAGCCCAATGCAGTGACTGGCGAGAAACACTTTCATGGAAAGGGGTTGCCAGGCTTCCCAAAATTACGAATCTCCAGAAATCTCAGCAAATATTTTTTCACCCAAACTGGATGATACTTTCAGGTAATGATCAGTACACTAAGGCGACTTGGTTCCCCAAATTTCGTTCTTCTATGTTGAAGCGTTCGTTTCCAGTAACAGTTTGAATTTTTAGGTTTCACTCTGTTTTCTCCTATATTGATAGATGTATTTGGAACTCTAAATCCAACACGGTTTGTGCTAGCTTCTTGAAACTTGACACAATAAAGTAGTTTCACGTTCTATCTCTATGTTTTGTTTCCTCTTGATGTAGCCCTAAGCAGTGACTGGCGAGAAACACTTTCATGGAAAGGGGTTGCCAGGCTTCCCAAAATTACGAATCTCCAGAAATCTCAGCAAATATTTTTTCACCCAAACTGGATGATACTTTCAGGTAATGATCAGTACACTAAGGCGACTTGGTTCCCCAAATTTCGTTCTTCTATGTTGAAGCGTTCGTTTCCAGTAACAGTTTGAATTTTTAGGTTTCACTCTGTTTTCTCCTATATTGATAGATGTATTTGGAACTCTAAATCCAACACGGTTTGTGCTAGCTTCTTGAAACTTGACACAATAAAGTAGTTTCACGTTCTATCTCTATGTTTTGTTTCCTCTTGATGTAGCCCTAAGCAGTTACTGGCGGGAAACACTTTCATGGAAAGGGGTTGCCAAGCGTCCTAAAATTACGAATCTCCAGAAATCTCAGCAAATATTTTTTCACCCAAACTGGATGATACTTTCAGGTAATGATCAGTACACTAAGGCGACTTGGTTCCCCAAATTTCGTTCTTCTATGTTGAAGCGTTCGTTTGCAGTAACAGTTTGAATTTTTAGGTTTCACTCTGTTTTCTCCTATATTGATAGATGTATTTGGAACTCTAAATCCAACACGGTTTGTGCTGGCTTCTTGAAACATGACACAATAAAGTAGTTTCACGTTCTATCTCTATGTTTTGTTTCCTCTTGATGTAGCCCAATGCAGTGACTGGCGAGAAACACTTTCATGGAAAGGGGTTGCCAGGCTTCCCAAAATTACGAATCTCCAGAAATCTCAGCAAATATTTTTTCACCCAAACTGGATGATACTTTCAGGTAATGATCAGTACACTAAGGCGACTTGGTTCCCCAAATTTCGTTCTTCTATGTTGAAGCGTTCGTTTCCAGTAACAGTTTGAATTTTTAGGTTTCACTCTGTTTTCTCCTATATTGATAGATGTATTTGGAACTCTAAATCCAACACGGTTTGTGCTAGCTTCTTGAAACTTGACACAATAAAGTAGTTTCACGTTCTATCTCTATGTTTTGTTTCCTCTTGATGTAGCCCTAAGCAGTGACTGGCGAGAAACACTTTCATGGAAAGGGGTTGCCAGGCTTCCCAAAATTACGAATCTCCAGAAATCTCAGCAAATATTTTTTCACCCAAACTGGATGATACTTTCAGGTAATGATCAGTACACTAAGGCGACTTGGTTCCCCAAATTTCGTTCTTCTATGTTGAAGCGTTCGTTTCCAGTAACAGTTTGAATTTTTAGGTTTCACTCTGTTTTCTCCTATATTGATAGATGTATTTGGAACTCTAAATCCAACAGGGTTTGTGCTAGCTTCTTGAAACTTGACACAATAAAGTAGTTTCACGTTCTATCTCTATGTTTTGTTTCCTCTTGATGTAGCCTTAAGCAGTGACTGGCGAGAAACACTTTCATGGAAAGGGGTTGCCAAGCTTCCTAAAATTACGAATCTCCAGAAATCTCAGCAAATATTTTTTCACCCAAACTGGATGATACTTTCAGGTAATGATCAGTACACTAAGGCGACTTGGTTCCCCAAATTTCGTTCTTCTATGTTGAAGCGTTCGTTTCCAGTAACAGTTTGAATTTTTAGGTTTCACTCTGTTTTCTCCTATATTGATAGATGTATTTGGAACTCTAAATCCAACACGGTTTGTGCTAGCTTCTTGAAACTTGACACAATAAAGTAGTTTCACGTTCTATCTCTACGTTTTGTTTCCTCTTGATGTAGCCCTAAGCAGTTACTGGCGGGAAACACTTTCATGGAAAGGGGTTGCCAAGCTTCCTAAAATTACAAATCTCCAGAAATCTCAGCAAATATTTTTTCACCCAAACTGGATGATACTTTCAGGTAATGATCAGTACACTAAGGCGACTTGGTTCCCCAAATTTCGTTCTTCTATGTTGAAGCGTTCGTTTCCAGTAACAGTTTGAATTTTTAGGTTTCACTCTGTTTTCTCCTATATTGATAGATGTGTTTGGAACTCTAAATCCAACACGGTTTGTGCTAGGTTCTTGAAACTTGACACAATAAAGTAGTTTCACGTTCTATCTCTATGTTTTGTTTCCTCTTGATGTAGCCTTAAGCAGTGACTGGCGAGAAACACTTTCATGGAAAGGGGTTGCCAAGCTTCCTAAAATTACGAATCTCCAGAAATCTCAGCAAATATTTTTTCACCCAAACTAGATGATACTTTCAGGTAATGATCAGTACACTAAGGTGACTTGGTTCCCCAAATTTCGTTCTTCTATGTTGAAGCGTTCGTTTGCAGTAACACTTTGAATTTTTAGGTTTCACTCTGTTTTCTCCTATATTGATAGATGTATTTGGAACTCTAAATCCAACAGTGTTTGTGCTAGCTTCTTGAAACTTGACACAATAAAGTAGTTTCACGTTCTATCTCTACGTTTTGTTTCCTCTTGATGTAGCCCTAAGCAGTAACTGGCGAGAAACACTTTCATGGAAAGGGGTTGCCAAGCTTCCTAAAATTACGAATCTCCAGAAATCTCAGCAAATATTTTTTCACCCAAACTGAATGATACTTTCAGGTAATGATCAGTACACTAAGGCGACTTGGTTCCCCAAATTTCGTTCTTCTATGTTGAAGCGTTCGTTTGCAGTAACACTTTGAATTTTTAGGTTTCACTCTGTTTTCTCCTATATTGATAGATGTATTTGGAACTCTAAATCCAACACGGTTTGTGCTAGCTTCTTGAAACTTGACACAATAAAGTAGTTTCACGTTCTATCTCTATGATTTGTTTCCTCTTGATGTAGCCCTAAGCAGTGACTGGCGAGAAACACTTTCATGGAAAGGGGTTGCCAGGCTTCCCAAAATTACGAATCTCCAGAAATCTCAGCAAATATTTTTTCACCCAAACTGGATGATACTTTCAGGTAATGATCAGTACACTAAGGCGACTTGGTTCCCCAAATTTCGTTCTTCTATGTTGAAGCGTTCGTTTCCAGTAACAGTTTGAATTTTTAGGTTTCACTCTGTTTTCTCCTATATTGATAGATGTATTTGGAACTCTAAATCCAACACGGTTTGTGCTGGCTTCTTGAAACATGACACAATAAAGTAGTTTCACATTCTATCTCTATGTTTTGTTTCCTCTTGATTTAGTCCAATGCAGTGACTGGCGAGAAACACTTTCATGGAAAGGGGATGCCAAGCTTCCCAAAATTACGAATCTCCAGAAATCTCAGCAAATATTTTTTCACCCAAACTGGATGATACTTTCAGGTAATGATCAGTACACTAAGGCGACTTGGTTCCCCAAATTTCGTTCTTCTATGTTGAAGCGTTCGTTTCCAGTAACAGTTTGAATTTTTAGGTTTCACTCTGTTTTCTCGTATATTGATAGATGTATTTGGAACTCTAAATCCAACACGGTTTGTGCTAGCTTCTTGAAACATGACACAATAAAGTAGTTTCACGTTCTATCTCTATGTTTTGTTTCCTCTTGATGTAGCCCAATGCAGTGACTGGCGAGAAACACTTTCAGGGAAAGGGGTTGCCAGGCTTCCCAAAATTACGAATCTCCAGAAATCGTAGCAAATATTTTTTCACCCAAACTGGATGATACTTTCAGGTAATGATCAGTACACTAAGGCGACTTGGTTCCCCAAATTTCGTTCTTCTATGTTGAAGCGTTCATTTCCAGTAACAGTTTGAATTTTTAGGTTTCACTCTGTTTTCTCCTATATTGATAGATGTGTTTGGAACTCTAAATCCAACACGGTTTGTGCTAGGTTCTTGAAACTTGACACAATAAAGTAGTTTCACGTTCTGTCTCTATGTTTTGTTTCCTCTTGATGTAGCCTTAAGCAGTGACTGGCGAGAAACACTTTCATGGAAAGGGGTTGCCAAGCTTCCTAAAATTACGAATCTCCAGAAATCTCAGCAAATATTTTTTCACCCAAACTGGATGATACTTTCAGGTAATGATCAGTACACTAAGGCGACTTGGTTCCCCAAATTTCGTTCTTCTATGTTGAAGCGTTCGTTTCCAGTAACACTTTGAATTTTTAGGTTTCACTCTGTTTTCTCCTATATTGATAGATGTATTTGGAACTCTAAATCCAACAGGGTTTGTGCTAGCTTCTTGAAACTTGACACAATAAAGTAGTTTCACGTTCTATCTCTACGTTTTGTTTCCTCTTGATGTAGCCCTAAGCAGTAACTGGCGAGAAACACTTTCATGGAAAGGGGTTGCCAAGCTTCCTAAAATTACGAATCTCCAGAAATCTCAGCAAATATTTTTTCACCCAAACTGAATGATACTTTCAGGTAATGATCAGTACACTAAGGCGACTTGGTTCCCCAAATTTCGTTCTTCTATGTTGAAGCGTTCGTTTGCAGTAACACTTTGAATTTTTAGGTTTCACTCTGTTTTCTCCTATATTGATAGATGTATTTGGAACTCTAAATCCAACACGGTTTGTGCTAGCTTCTTGAAACTTGACACAATAAAGTAGTTTCACGTTCTATCTCTATGTTTTGTTTCCTCTTGATGTAGCCCTAAGCAGTGACTGGCGAGAAACACTTTCATTGAAAGGGGTTGCCAGGCTTCCCAAAATTACGAATCTCCAGAAATCTCAGCAAATATTTTTTCACCCAAACTGGATGATACTTTCAGGTAATGATCAGTACACTAAGGCGACTTGGTTCCCCAAATTTCGTTCTTCTATGTTGAAGCGTTCGTTTCCAGTAACAGTTTGAATTTTTAGGTTTCACTCTGTTTTCTCCCATATTGATAGATGTAT
The DNA here is from genome assembly GCF_964194105.1 of Spermophilus citellus. NCBI lineage: Eukaryota > Metazoa > Chordata > Mammalia > Rodentia > Sciuridae > Spermophilus > Spermophilus citellus. The sequence continues at coordinate 9,271,316 of NC_138192.1, read as the reverse complement.
TTGGAACTCTAAATCCAACACGGTTTGTGCTAGCTTCTTGAAACTTGACACAATAAAGTAGTTTCACGTTCTATCTCTATGTTTTGTTTCCTCTTGATGTAGCCTTAAGCAGTGACTGGCGAGAAACACTTTCATGGAAAGGGGTTGCCAAGCTTCCTAAAATTACGAATCTCCAGAAATCTCAGCAAATATTTTTTCACCCAAACTGGATGATACTTTCAGGTAATGATCAGTACACTAAGGCGACTTGGTTCCCCAAATTTCGTTCTTCTATGTTGAAGCGTTCGTTTCCAGTAACAGTTTGAATGTTTAGGTTTCACTCTGTTTTCTCCTATATTGATAGATGTATTTGGAACTCTAAATCCAACAGGGTTTGTGCTAGCTTCTTGAAACTTGACACAATAAAGTAGTTTCACGTTCTATCTCTACGTTTTGTTTCCTCTTGATGTAGCCCTAAGCAGTTACTGGCGGGAAACACTTTCATGGAAAGGGGTTGCCAAGCTTCCTAAAATTACGAATCTCCAGAAATCTCAGCAAATATTTTTTCACCCAAACTGGATGATACTTTCAGGTAATGATCAGTACCCTAAGGCGACTTGGTTCCCCAAATTTCGTTCTTCTATGTTGAAGCGTTCGTTTCCAGTAACAGTTTGAATTTTTAGGTTTCACTCTGTTTTCTCCTATATTGATAGATGTAATTGGAACTCTAAATCCAACACGGTTTGTGCTAGCTTCTTGAAACTTGACACAATAAAGTAGTTTCACGTTATATCTCTACGTTTTGTTTCCTCTTGATGTAGCCCTAAGCAGTTACTGGCGGGAAACACTTTCATGGAAAGGGGTTGCCAAGCTTCCTAAAATTACGAATCTCCAGAAATCTCAGCAAATATTTTTTCACCCAAACTGGATGATACTTTCAGGTAATGATCAGTACACTAAGGCGACTTGGTTCCCCAAATTTCGTTCTTCTATGTTGAAGCGTTCGTTTCCAGTAACACTTTGAATTTTTAGGTTTCACTCTGTTTTCTCCTATATTGATAGATGTATTTGGAACTCTAAATCCAACACGGTTTGTGCTGGCTTCTTGAAACATGACACAATAAAGTAGTTTCACATTCTATCTCTATGTTTTGTTTCCTCTTGATGTAGTCCAATGCAGTGACTGGCGAGAAAGACTTTCATGGAAAGGGGTTGCCAAGCTTCCTAAAATTACGAATCTCCAGAAATCTCAGCAAATATTTTTTCACCCAAACTGGATGATACTTTCAGGTAATGATCAGTACACTAAGGCGACTTGGTTCCCCAAATTTCGTTCTTCTATGTTGAAGCGTTCGTTTCCAGTAACAGTTTGAATTTTTAGGTTTCACTCTGTTTTCTCCTATATTGATAGATGTATTTGGAACTCTAAATCCAACAGGGTTTGTGCTAGCTTCTTGAAACTTGACACAATAAAGTAGTTTCACGTTCTATCTCTACGTTTTGTTTCCTCTTGATGTAGCCCTAAGCAGTTACTGGCGGGAAACACTTTCATGGAAAGGGGTTGCCAAGCTTCCTAAAATTACGAATCTCCAGAAATCTCAGCAAATATTTTTTCACCCAAACTGGATGATACTTTCAGGTAATGATCAGTACACTAAGGCGACTTGGTTCCCCAAATTTCGTTCTTCTATGTTGAAGCGTTCGTTTCCAGTAACACTTTGAATTTTTAGGTTTCACTCTGTTTTCTCCTATATTGATAGATGTATTTGGAACTCTAAATCCAACACGGTTTGTGCTAGCTTCTTGAAACTTGACACAATAAAGTAGTTTCACGTTCTATCTCTATGTTTTGTTTCCTCTTGATGTAGCCCTAAGCAGTGACTGGCGAGAAACACTTTCATAGAAAGGGGTTGCCAGGCTTCCCAAAATTACGAATCTCCAGAAATCTCAGCAAATATTTTTTCACCCAAACTGGATGATACTTTCAGGTAATGATCAGTACACTAAGGCGACTTGGTTCCCCAAATTTCGTTCTTCTATGTTGAAGCGTTCGTTTCCAGTAACAGTTTGAATTTTTAGGTTTCACTCTGTTTTCTCCTATATTGATAGATGTATTTGGAACTCTAAATCCAACACGGTTTGTGCTAGCTTCTTGAAACTTGACACAATAAAGTAGTTTCACGTTCTATCTCTACGTTTTGTTTCCTCTTGATGTAGCCCTAAGCAGTTACTGGCGGGAAACACTTTCATGGAAAGGGGTTGCCAAGCTTCCTAAAATTACAAATCTCCAGAAATCTCAGCAAATATTTTTTCACCCAAACTGGATGATACTTTCAGGTAATGATCAGTACACTAAGGCGACTTGGTTCCCCAAATTTCGTTCTTCTATGTTGAAGCGTTCGTTTCCAGTAACAGTTTGAATTTTTAGGTTTCACTCTGTTTTCTCCTATATTGATAGATGTATTTGGAACTCTAAATCCAACACGGTTTGTGCTAGCTTCTTGAAACTTGACACAATAAAGTAGTTTCACGTTCTATCTCTATGTTTTGTTTCCTCTTGATGTAGCCCTAAGCAGTGACTGGCGAGAAACACTTTCATGGAAAGGGGTTGCCAGGCTTCCCAAAATTACGAATCTCCAGAAATCTCAGCAAATATTTTTTCACCCAAACTGGATGATACTTTCAGGTAATGATCAGTACACTAAGGCGACTTGGTTCCCCAAATTTCGTTCTTCTATGTTGAAGCGTTCGTTTCCAGTAACAGTTTGAATTTTTAGGTTTCACTCTGTTTTCTCCTATATTGATAGATGTATTTGGAACTCTAAATCCAACACGGTTTGTGCTAGCTTCTTGAAACTTGACACAATAATGTAGTTTCACGTTCTGTCTCTATGTTTTGTTTCCTCTTGATGTAGCCTTAAGCAGTGACTGGCGAGAAACACTTTCATGGAAAGGGGTTGCCAAGCTTCCTAAAATTACGAATCTCCAGAAATCTCAGCAAATATTTTTTCACCCAAACTGGATGATACTTTCAGGTAATGATCAGTACACTAAGGCGACTTGGTTCCCCAAATTTCGTTCTTCTATGTTGAAGCGTTCGTTTCCAGTAACACTTTGAATTTTTAGGTTTCACTCTGTTTTCTCCTATATTGATAGATGTATTTGGAACTCTAAATCCAACAGGGTTTGTGCTAGCTTCTTGAAACTTGACACAATAAAGTAGTTTCACGTTCTATCTCTACGTTTTGTTTCCTCTTGATGTAGCCCTAAGCAGTAACTGGCGAGAAACACTTTCATGGAAAGGGGTTGCCAAGCTTCCTAAAATTACGAATCTCCAGAAATCTCAGCAAATATTTTTTCACCCAAACTGAATGATACTTTCAGGTAATGATCAGTACACTAAGGCAACTTGGTTCCCCAAATTTCGTTCTTCTATGTTGAAGCGTTCGTTTGCAGTAACACTTTGAATTTTTAGGTTTCACTCTGTTTTCTCCTATATTGATAGATGTATTTGGAACTCTAAATCCAACACGGTTTGTGCTAGCTTCTTGAAACTTGACACAATAAAGTAGTTTCACGTTCTATCTCTATGTTTTGTTTCCTCTTGATATAGCCCTAAGCAGTGACTGGCGAGAAACACTTTCATTGAAAGGGGTTGCCAGGCTTACCAAAATTACGAATCTCCAGAAATCTCAGCAAATATTTTTTCACCCAAACTGGATGATACTTTCAGGTAATGATCAGTACACTAAGGCGACTTGGTTCCCCAAATTTCGTTCTTCTATGTTGAAGCGTTCGTTTCCAGTAACAGTTTGAATTTTTAGGTTTCACTCTGTTTTCTCCTATATTGATAGATGTATTTGGAACTCTAAATCCAACACGGTTTGTGCTAGCTTCTTGAAACTTGACACAATAAAGTAGTTTCACGTTCTATCTCTACATTTTGTTTCCTCTTGATGTAGCCCTAAGCAGTTACTGGCGGGAAACACTTTCATGGAAAGGGGTTGCCAAGCTTCCTAAAATTACGAATCTCCAGAAATCTCAGCAAATATTTTTTCACCCAAACTGGATGATACTTTCAGGTAATGATCAGTACACTAAGGCGACTTGGTTCCCCAAATTTCGTTCTTCTATGTTGAAGCGTTCGTTTCCAGTAACACTTTGAATTTTTAGGTTTCACTCTGTTTTCTCCTATATTGATAGATGTATTTGGAACTCTAAATCCAACACGGTTTGTGCTGGCTTCTTGAAACATGACACAATAAAGTAGTTTCACATTCTATCTCTATGTTTTGTTTCCTCTTGATGTAGTCCAATGCAGTGACTGGCGAGAAAGACTTTCATGGAAAGGGGTTGCCAAGCTTCCTAAAATTACGAATCTCCAGAAATCTCAGCAAATATTTTTTCACCCAAACTGGATGATACTTTCAGGTAATGATCAGTACACTAAGGCGACTTGGTTCCCCAAATTTCGTTCTTCTATGTTGAAGCGTTCGTTTCCAGTAACAGTTTGAATTTTTAGGTTTCACTCTGTTTTCTCCTATATTGATAGATGTATTTGGAACTCTAAATCCAACAGGGTTTGTGCTTGCTTCTTGAAACTTGACACAATAAAGTAGTTTCACGTTCTATCTCTACGTTTTGTTTCCTCTTGATGTAGCCCTAAGCAGTTACTGGCGGGAAACACTTTCATGGAAAGGGGTTGCCAAGCTTCCTAAAATTACGAATCTCCAGAAATCTCAGCAAATATTTTTTCACCCAAACTGGATGATACTTTCAGGTAATGATCAGTACACTAAGGCGACTTGGTTCCCCAAATTTCGTTCTTCTATGTTGAAGCGTTCGTTTCCAGTAACACTTTGAATTTTTAGGTTTCACTCTGTTTTCTCCTATATTGATAGATGTATTTGGAACTCTAAATCCAACACGGTTTGTGCTAGCTTCTTGAAACTTGACACAATAAAGTAGTTTCACGTTCTATCTCTATGTTTTGTTTCCTCTTGATGTAGCCCTAAGCAGTGACTGGCGAGAAACACTTTCATGGAAAGGGGTTGCCAGGCTTCCCAAAATTACGAATCTCCAGAAATCTCAGCAAATATTTTTTCACCCAAACTGGATGATACTTTCAGGTAATGATCAGTACACTAAGGCGACTTGGTTGCCCAAATTTCGTTCTTCTATGTTGAAGCGTTCGTTTCCAGTAACAGTTTGAATTTTTAGGTTTCACTCTGTTTTCTCCTATATTGATAGATGTATTTGGAACTCTAAATCCAACACGGTTTGTGCTAGCTTCTTGAAACTTGACACAATAAAGTAGTTTCACGTTCTATCTCTACGTTTTGTTTCCTCTTGATGTAGCCCTAAGCAGTTACTGGCGGGAAACACTTTCATGGAAAGGGGTTGCCAAGCTTCCTAAAATTACAAATCTCCAGAAATCTCAGCAAATATTTTTTCACCCAAACTGGATGATACTTTCAGGTAATGATCAGTACACTAAGGCGACTTGGTTCCCCAAATTTCGTTCTTCTATGTTGAAGCGTTCGTTTCCAGTAACAGTTTGAATTTTTAGGTTTCACTCTGTTTTCTCCTATATTGATAGATGTATTTGGAACTCTAAATCCAACACGGTTTGTGCTAGCTTCTTGAAACTTGACACAATAAAGTAGTTTCACGTTCTATCTCTATGTTTTGTTTCCTCTTGATGTAGCCCTAAGCAGTGACTGGCGAGAAACACTTTCATGGAAAGGGGTTGCCAGGCTTCCCAAAATTACGAATCTCCAGAAATCTCAGCAAATATTTTTTCACCCAAACTGGATGATACTTTCAGGTAATGATCAGTACACTAAGGCGACTTGGTTCCCCAAATTTCGTTCTTCTATGTTGAAGCGTTCGTTTCCAGTAACAGTTTGAATTTTTAGGTTTCACTCTGTTTTCTCCTATATTGATAGATGTATTTGGAACTCTAAATCCAACACGGTTTGTGCTAGCTTCTTGAAACTTGACACAATAAAGTAGTTTCACGTTCTATCTCTATGTTTTGTTTCCTCTTGATGTAGCCTTAAGCAGTGACTGGCGAGAAACACTTTCATGGAAAGGGGTTGCCAAGCTTCCTAAAATTACGAATCTCCAGAAATCTCAGCAAATATTTTTTCATTCAAACTGGATGATACTTTCAGGTAATGATCAGTACACTAAGGCGACTTGGTTCCCCAAATTTCGTTCTTCTATGTTGAAGCGTTCGTTTCCAGTAACAGTTTGAATTTTTAGGTTTCACTCTGTTTTCTCCTATATTGATAGATGTATTTGGAACTCTAAATCCAACACGGTTTGTGCTAGCTTCTTGAAACTTGACACAATAAAGTAGTTTCACGTTCTATCTCTACGTTTTGTTTCCTCTTGATGTAGCCCTAAGCAGTTACTGGCGGGAAACACTTTCATGGAAAGGGGTTGCCAAGCTTCCTAAAATTACGAATCTCCAGAAATCTCAGCAAATATTTTTTCACCCAAACTGGATGATACTTTCAGGTAATGATCAGTACACTAAGGCGACTTGGTTCCCCAAATTTCGTTCTTCTATGTTGAAGCATTCGTTTGCAGTAACACTTTGAATTTTTAGGTTTCACTCTGTTTTCTCCTATATTGATAGATGTATTTGGAACTCTAAATCCAACACGGTTTGTGCTAGCTTCTTGAAACTTGACACAATAAAGTAGTTTCACGTTCTATCTCTATGTTTTGTTTCCTCTTGATGTAGCCCTAAGCAGTGACTGGCGAGAAACACTTTCATGGAAAGGGGTTGCCAGGCTTCCCAAAATTACGAATCTCCAGAAATCTCAGCAAATATTTTTTCACCCAAACTGGATGATACTTTCAGGTAATGATCAGTACACTAAGGCGACTTGGTTCCCCAAATTTCGTTCTTCTATGTTGAAGCGTTCGTTTCCAGTAACAGTTTGAATTTTTAGGTTTCACTCTGTTTTCTCCTATATTGATAGATGTATTTGGAACTCTAAATCCAACACGGTTTGTGCTAGCTTCTTGAAACTTGACACAATAAAGTAGTTTCACGTTCTATCTCTACGTTTTGTTTCCTCTTGATGTAGCCCTAAGCAGTTACTGGCGGGAAACACTTTCATGGAAAGGGGTTGCCAAGCTTCCTAAAATTACGAATCTCCAGAAATCTCAGCAAATATTTTTTCACCCAAACTGGATGATACTTTCAGGTAATGATCAGTACACTAAGGCGACTTGGTTCCCCAAATTTCGTTCTTCTATGTTGAAGCGTTCGTTTGCAGTAACAGTTTGAATTTTTAGGTTTCACTCTGTTTTCTCCTATATTGATAGATGTATTTGGAACTCTAAATCCAACACGGTTTGTGCTGGCTTCTTGAAACATGACACAATAAAGTAGTTTCACGTTCTATCTCTATGTTTTGTTTCCTCTTGATGTAGCCCAATGCAGTGACTGGCGAGAAACACTTTCATGGAAAGGGGTTGCCAGGCTTCCCAAAATTACGAATCTCCAGAAATCTCAGCAAATATTTTTTCACCCAAACTGGATGATACTTTCAGGTAATGATCAGTACACTAAGGCGACTTGGTTCCCCAAATTTCGTTCTTCTATGTTGAAGCGTTCGTTTCCAGTAACAGTTTGAATTTTTAGGTTTCACTCTGTTTTCTCCTATATTGATAGATGTATTTGGAACTCTAAATCCAACACGGTTTGTGCTAGCTTCTTGAAACTTGACACAATAAAGTAGTTTCACGTTCTATCTCTACGTTTTGTTTCCTCTTGATGTAGCCCTAAGCAGTTACTGGCGGGAAACACTTTCATGGAAAGGGGTTGCCAAGCTTCCTAAAATTACGAATCTCCAGAAATCTCAGCAAATATTTTTTCACCCAAACTGGATGATACTTTCAGGTAATGATCAGTACACTAAGGCGACTTGGTTCCCCAAATTTCGTTCTTCTATGTTGAAGCGTTCGTTTGCAGTAACACTTTGAATTTTTAGGTTTCACTCTGTTTTCTCCTATATTGATAGATGTATTTGGAACTCTAAATCCAACACGGTTTGTGCTAGCTTCTTGAAACTTGACACAATAAAGTAGTTTCACGTTCTATCTCTATGTTTTGTTTCCTCTTGATGTAGCCCTAAGCAGTGACTGGCGAGAAACACTTTCATGGAAAGGGGTTGCCAGGCTTCCCAAAATTACGAATCTCCAGAAATCTCAGCAAATATTTTTTCACCCAAACTGGATGATACTTTCAGGTAATGATCAGTACACTAAGGCGACTTGGTTCCCCAAATTTCGTTCTTCTATGTTGAAGCGATCGTTTCCAGTAACAGTTTGAATTTTTAGGTTTCACTCTGTTTTCTCCTATATTGATAGATGTATTTGGAACTCTAAATCCAACACGGTTTGTGCTAGCTTCTTGAAACTTGACACAATAAAGTAGTTTCACGTTCTATCTCTACGTTTTGTTTCCTCTTGATGTAGCCCTAAGCAGTAACTGGCGAGAAACACTTTCATGGAAAGGGGTTGCCAAGCTTCCTAAAATTACGAATCTCCAGAAATCTCAGCAAATATTTTTTCACCCAAACTGGATGATACTTTCAGGTAATGATCAGTACACTAAGGCGACTTGGTTCCCCAAATTTCGTTCTTCTATGTTGAAGCGTTCGTTTGCAGTAACAGTTTGAATTTTTAGGTTTCACTCTGTTTTCTCCTATATTGATAGATGTATTTGGAACTCTAAATCCAACACGGTTTGTGCTGGCTTCTTGAAACATGACACAATAAAGTAGTTTCACGTTCTATCTCTATGTTTTGTTTCCTCTTGATGTAGCCCAATGCAGTGACTGGCGAGAAACACTTTCATGGAAAGGGGTTGCCAGGCTTCCCAAAATTACGAATCTCCAGAAATCTCAGCAAATATTTTTTCACCCAAACTGGATGATACTTTCAGGTAATGATCAGTACACTAAGGCGACTTGGTTCCCCAAATTCGTTCTTCTATGTTGAAGCGTTCATTTCCAGTAACAGTTTGAATTTTTAGGTTTCACTCTGTTTTCTCCTATATTGATAGATGTATTTGGAACTCTAAATCCAACACGGTTTGTGCTAGCTTCTTGAAACATGACACAATAAAGTAGTTTCACGTTCTATCTCTACGTTTTGTTTCCTCTTGATGTAGCCCTAAGCAGTGACTGGCGAGAAACACTTTCATGGAAAGGGGTTGCCAGGCTTCCCAAAATTACGAATCTCCAGAAATCTCAGCAAATATTTTTTCACCCAAACTGGATGATACTTTCAGGTAATGATCAGTACACTAAGGCGACTTGGTTCCCCAAATTTCGTTCTTCTATGTTGAAGCGTTCGTTTCCAGTAACACTTTGAATTTTTAGGTTTCACTCTGTTTTCTCCTATATTGATAGATGTATTTGGAACTCTAAATCCAACAGTGTTTGTGCTAGCTTCTTGAAACTTGACACAATAAAGTAGTTTCACGTTCTATCTCTACGTTTTGTTTCCTCTTGATGTAGCCCTAAGCAGTAACTGGCGAGAAACATTTTCATGGAAAGGGGTTGCCAAGCTTCCTAAAATTACGAATCTCCAGAAATCTCAGCAAATATTTTTTCACCCAAACTGAATGATACTTTCAGGTAATGATCAGTACACTAAGGCGACTTGGTTCCCCAAATTTCGTTCTTCTATGTTGAAGCGTTCGTTTCCAGTAACAGTTTGAATTTTTAGGTTTCACTCTGTTTTCTCCTATATTGATAGATGTATTTGGAACTCTAAATCCAACACGGTTTGTGCTAGCTTCTTGAAACTTGACACAATAAAGTAGTTTCACGTTCTATCTCTATGTTTTGTTTCCTCTTGATGTAGCCCTAAGCAGTGACTGGCGAGAAACACTTTCATGGAAAGGGGTTGCCAGGCTTCCCAAAATTACGAATCTCCAGAAATCTCAGCAAATATTTTTTCACCCAAACTGGATGATACTTTCAGGTAATGATCAGTACACTAAGGCGACTTGGTTCCCCAAATTTCGTTCTTCTATGTTGAAGCGTTCGTTTCCAGTAACAGTTTGAATTTTTAGGTTTCACTCTGTTTTCTCCTATATTGATAGATGTATTTGGAACTCTAAATCCAACACGGTTTGTGCTAGCTTCTTGAAACTTGACACAATAAAGTAGTTTCACGTTCTATCTCTATGTTTTGTTTCCTCTTGATGTAGCCTTAAGCAGTGACTGGCGAGAAACACTTTCATGGAAAGGGGTTGCCAAGCTTCCTAAAATTACGAATCTCCAGAAATCTCAGCAAATATTTTTTCATCCAAACTGGATGATACTTTCAGGTAATGATCAGTACACTAAGGCGACTTGGTTCCCCAAATTTCGTTCTTCTATGTTGAAGCGTTCGTTTCCAGTAACAGTTTGAATTTTTAGGTTTCACTCTGTTTTCTCCTATATTGATAGATGTATTTGGAACTCTAAATCCAACAGGGTTTGTGCTAGCTTCTTGAAACTTGACACAATAAAGTAGTTTCACGTTCTATCTCTACGTTTTGTTTCCTCTTGATGTAGCCCTAAGCAGTTACTGGCGGGAAACACTTTCATGGAAAGGGGTTGCCAAGCTTCCTAAAATTACGAATCTCCAGAAATCTCAGCAAATATTTTTTCACCCAAACTGGATGATACTTTCAGGTAATGATCAGTAAACTAAGGCGACTTGGTTCCCCAAATTTCGTTCTTCTATGTTGAAGCATTCGTTTGCAGTAACACTTTGAATTTTTAGGTTTCACTCTGTTTTCTCCTATATTGATAGATGTATTTGGAACTCTAAATCCAACACGGTTTGTGCTAGCTTCTTGAAACTTGACACAATAAAGTAGTTTCACGTTCTATCTCTATGTTTTGTTTCCTCTTGATGTAGCCCTAAGCAGTGACTGGCGAGAAACACTTTCATGGAAAGGGGTTGCCAGGCTTCCCAAAATTACGAATCTCCAGAAATCTCAGCAAATATTTTTTCACCCAAACTGGATGATACTTTCAGGTAATGATCAGTACACTAAGGCGACTTGGTTCCCCAAATTTCGTTCTTCTATGTTGAAGCGTTCGTTTCCAGTAACAGTTTGAATTTTTAGGTTTCACTCTGTTTTCTCCTATATTGATAGATGTATTTGGAACTCTAAATCCAACACGGTTTGTGCTAGCTTCTTGAAACTTGACACAATAAAGTAGTTTCACGTTCTATCTCTACGTTTTGTTTCCTCTTGATGTAGCCCTAAGCAGTTACTGGCGGGAAACACTTTCATGGAAAGGGGTTGCCAAGCTTCCTAAAATTACGAATCTCCAGAAATCTCAGCAAATATTTTTTCACCCAAACTGGATGATACTTTCAGGTAATGATCAGTACACTAAGGCGACTTGGTTCCCCAAATTTCGTTCTTCTATGTTGAAGCGTTCGTTTGCAGTAACAGTTTGAATTTTTAGGTTTCACTCTGTTTTCTCCTATATTGATAGATGTATTTGGAACTCTAAATCCAACACGGTTTGTGCTGGCTTCTTGAAACATGACACAATAAAGTAGTTTCACGTTCTATCTCTATGTTTTGTTTCCTCTTGATGTAGCCCAATGCAGTGACTGGCGAGAAACACTTTCATGGAAAGGGGTTGCCAGGCTTCCCAAAATTACGAATCTCCAGAAATCTCAGCAAATATTTTTTCACCCAAACTGGATGATACTTTCAGGTAATGATCAGTACACTAAGGCGACTTGGTTCCCCAAATTTCGTTCTTCTATGTTGAAGCGTTCGTTTCCAGTAACAGTTTGAATTTTTAGGTTTCACTCTGTTTTCTCCTATATTGATAGATGTATTTGGAACTCTAAATCCAACAGGGTTTGTGCTAGCTTCTTGAAACTTGACACAATAAAGTAGTTTCACGTTCTATCTCTACGTTTTGTTTCCTCTTGATGTAGCCCTAAGCAGTTACTGGCGGGAAACACTTTCATGGAAAGGGGTTGCCAAGCTTCCTAAAATTACGAATCTCCAGAAATCTCAGCAAATATTTTTTCACCCAAACTGGATGATACTTTCAGGTAATGATCAGTACACTAAGGCGACTTGGTTCCCCAAATTTCGTTCTTCTATGATGAAGCGTTCGTTTCCAGTAACAGTTTGAATTTTTAGGTTTCACTCTGTTTTCTCCTATATTGATAGATGTATTTGGAACTCTAAATCCAACACGGTTTGTGCTGGCTTCTTGAAACATGACACAATAAAGTAGTTTCACGTTCTATCTCTATGTTTTGTTTCCTCTTGATGTAGCCCAATGCAGTGACTGGCGAGAAACACTTTCATGGAAAGGGGTTGCCAGGCTTCCCAAAATTACGAATCTCCAGAAATCTCAGCAAATATTTTTTCACCCAAACTGGATGATACTTTCAGGTAATGATCAGTACACTAAGGCGACTTGGTTCCCCAAATTCGTTCTTCTATGTTGAAGCGTTCATTTCCAGTAACAGTTTGAATTTTTAGGTTTCACTCTGTTTTCTCCTATATTGATAGATGTATTTGGAACTCTAAATCCAACACGGTTTGTGCTAGCTTCTTGAAACATGACACAATAAAGTAGTTTCACGTTCTATCTCTACGTTTTGTTTCCTCTTGATGTACCCCTAAGCAGTGACTGGCGAGAAACACTTTCATGGAAAGGGGTTGCCAGGCTTCCCAAAATTACGAATCTCCAGAAATCTCAGCAAATATTTTTTCACCCAAACTGGATGATACTTTCAGGTAATGATCAGTACACTAAGGCGACTTGGTTCCCCAAATTTCGTTCTTCTATGTTGAAGCGTTCGTTTCCAGTAACAGTTTGAATTTTTAGGTTTCACTCTGTTTTCTCCTATATTGATAGATGTATTTGGAACTCTAAATCCAACACGGTTTGTGCTAGCTTCTTGAAACTTGACACAATAAAGTAGTTTCACGTTCTATCTCTATGTTTTGTTTCCTCTTGATGTAGCCCTAAGCAGTGACTGGCGAGAAACACTTTCATGGAAAGGGGTTGCCAGGCTTCCCAAAATTACGAATCTCCAGAAATCTCAGCAAATATTTTTTCACCCAAACTGGATGATACTTTCAGGTAATGATCAGTACACTAAGGCGACTTGGTTCCCCAAATTTCGTTCTTCTATGTTGAAGCGTTCGTTTCCAGTAACAGTTTGAATTTTTAGGTTTCACTCTGTTTTCTCCTATATTGATAGATGTATTTGGAAATCTAAATCCAACACGGTTTGTGCTAGCTTCTTGAAACTTGACACAATAAAGTAGTTTCACATTCTATCTCTACGTTTTGTTTCCTCTTGATGTAGCCCTAAGCAGTTACTGGCGGGAAACACTTTCATGGAAAGGGGTTGCCAAGCTTCCTAAAATTACGAATCTCCAGAAATCTCAGCAAATATTTTTTCACCCAAACTGGATGATACTTTCAGGTAATGATCAGTACACTAAGGCGACTTGGTTCCCCAAATTTCGTTCTTCTATGTTGAAGCGTTCGTTTCCAGTAACACTTTGAATTTTTAGGTTTCACTCTGTTTTCTCCTATATTGATAGATGTATTTGGAACTCTAAATCCAACAGGGTTTGTGCTAGCTTCTTGAAACTTGACACAATAAAGTAGTTTCAAGTTCTATCTCTACGTTTTGTTTCCTCTTGATGTAGCCCTAAGCAGTTACTGGCGGGAAACACTTTCATGGAAAGGGGTTGCCAGGCTTCCTAAAATTAGGAATCTCCAGAAATCTCAGCAAATATTTTTTCACCCAAACTGGATGATACTTTCAGGTAATGATCAGTACATTAAGGCGACTTGGTTCCCCAAATTTCGTTCTTCTATGTTGAAGCGTTCGTTTCCAGTAACAGTTTGAATTTTTAGGTTTCACTGTGTTTTCTCCTATATTGATAGATGTATTTGGAACTCTAAATCCAACACGGTTTGTGCTAGCTTCTTGAAACTTGACACAATAAAGTGGTTTCACGTTCTATCTCTATGTTTTGTTTCCTCTTGATGTAGCCTTAAGCAGTGACTGGCGAGAAACACTTTCATGGAAAGGGGTTGCCAAGCTTCCTAAAATTACGAATCTCCAGAAATCTCAGCAAATATTTTTTCACCCAAACTGGATGATACTTTCAGGTAATGATCAGTACACTAAGGCGACTTGGTTCCCCAAATTTCGTTCTTCTATGTTGAAGCGTTCGTTTCCAGTAACAGTTTGAATTTTTAGGTTTCACTCTGTTTTCTCCTATATTGATAGATGTATTTGGAACTCTAAATCCAACAGGGTTTGTGCTAGCTTCTTGAAACTTGACACAATAAAGTAGTTTCACGTTCTATCTCTACGTTTTGTTTCCTCTTGATGTAGCCCTAAGCAGTGACTGGCGAGAAACACTTTCATGGAAAGGGGTTGCCAGGCTTCCCAAAATTACGAATCTCCAGAAATCTCAGCAAATATTTTTTCACCCAAACTGGATGATACTTTCAGGTAATGATCAGTACACTAAGGCGACTTGGTTCCCCTAATTTCGTTCTTCTATGTTGAAGCGTTCGTTTCCAGTAACACTTTGAATTTTTAGGTTTCACTCTGTTTTCTCCTATATTGATAGATGTATTTGGAACTCTAAATCCAACAGTGTTTGTGCTAGCTTCTTGAAACTTGACACAATAAAGTAGTTTCACGTTCTATCTCTACGTTTTGTTTCCCTTTGATGTAGCCCTAAGTAGTAACTGGCGAGAAACACTTTCATGGAAAGGGGTTGCCAAGCTTCCTAAAATTACGAATCTCCAGAAATCTCAGCAAATATTTTTTCACCCAAACTGAATGATACTTTCAGGTAATGATCAGTACACTAAGGCGACTTGGTTCCCCAAATTTCGTTCTTCTATGTTGAAGCGTTCGTTTCCAGTAACAGTTTGAATTTTTAGGTTTCACTCTGTTTTCTCCTATATTGATAGATGTATTTGGAACTCTAAATCCAACAGGGTTTGTGCTAGCTTCTTGAAACTTGACACAATAAAGTAGTTTCACGTTCTATCTCTACGTTTTGTTTCCTCTTGATGTAGCCCTAAGCAGTTACTGGCGGGAAACACTTTCATGGAAAGGGGTTGCCAAGCTTCCTAAAATTACGAATCTCCAGAAATCTCAGCAAATATTTTTTCACCCAAACTGGATGATACTTTCAGGTAATGATCAGTACACTAAGGCGACTTGGTTCCCCAAATTTCGTTCTTCTATGTTGAAGCGATCGTTTCCAGTAACAGTTTGAATTTTTAGGTTTCACTCTGTTATCTCCTATATTGATAGATGTATTTGGAACTCTAAATCCAACACGGTTTGTGCTAGCTTCTTGAAACTTGACACAATAAAGTAGTTTCACGTTCTATCTCTACGTTTTGTTTCCTCTTGATGTAGCCCTAAGCAGTTACTGGCGGGAAACACTTTCATGGAAAGGGGTTGCCAAGCTTCCTAAAATTACGAATCTCCAGAAATCTCAGCAAATATTTTTTCACCCAAACTGGATGATACTTTCAGGTAATGATCAGTACACTAAGGCGACTTGGTTCCCCAAATTTCGTTCTTCTATGTTGAAGCGTTCGTTTCCAGTAACAGTTTGAATTTTTAGGTTTCACTCTGTTTTCTCCTATATTGATAGATGTATTTGGAACTCTAAATCCAACACGGTTTGTGCTAGCTTCTTGAAACATGACACAATAAAGTAGTTTCACGTTCTATCTCTATGTTTTGTTTCCTCTTGATGTAGCCCAATGCAGTGACTGGCGAGAAACACTTTCATGGAAAGGGGATGCCAGACTTCCCAAAATTACGAATCTCCAGAAATCTCAGCAAATATTTTTTCACCCAAACTGGATGATACTTTCAGGTAATGATCAGTACACTAAGGCGACTTGGTTCCCCAAATTTCGTTCTTCTATGTTGAAGCGTTCGTTTCCAGTAACAGTTTGAATTTTTAGGTTTCACTCTGTTTTCTCCTATATTGATAGATGTGTTTGGAACTCTAAATCCAACACGGTTTGTGCTAGGTTCTTGAAACTTGACACAATAAAGTAGTTTCACGTTCTATCTCTATGTTTTGTTTCCTCTTGATGTAGCCTTAAGCAGTGACTGGCGAGAAACACTTTCATGGAAAGGGGTTGCCAAGCTTCCTAAAATTACGAATCTCCAGAAATCTCAGCAAATATTTTTTCACCCAAACTGAATGATACTTTCAGGTAATGATCAGTACACTAAGGCGACTTGGTTCCCCAAATTTCGTTCTTCTATGTTGAAGCTTTCGTTTGCAGTAACACTTTGAATTTTTAGGTTTCACTCTGTTTTCTCCTATATTGATAGATGTATTTGGAACTCTAAATCCAACACGGTTTGTGCTAGCTTCCTGAAACTTGACACAATAAAGTAGTTTCACGTTCTATCTCTATGTTTTGTTTCCTCTTGATGTAGCCCTAAGCAGTGACTGGCGGGAAACACTTTCATGGAAAGGGGTTGCCAGGCTTCCCAAAATTACGAATCTCCAGAAATCTCAGCAAATATTTTTTCACCCAAACTGGATGATACTTTCAGGTAATGATCAGTACACTAAGGCGACTTGGTTCCCCAAATTTCGTTCTTCTATGTTGAAGCGTTCGTTTCCAGTAACACTTTGAATTTTTAGGTTTCACTCTGTTTTCTCCTATATTGATAGATGTATTTGGAACTCTAAATCCAACACGGTTTGTGCTGGCTTCTTGAAACATGACACAATAAAGTAGTTTCACATTCTATCTCTATGTTTTGTTTCCTCTTGATGTAGCCCAATGCAGTGACTGGCGAGAAACACTTTCATGGAAAGGGGTTGCCAAGCTTCCCAAAATTACGAATCTCCAGAAATCTCAGCAAATATTTTTTCACCCAAACTGGATGATACTTTCAGGTAATGATCAGTACACTAAGGCGACTTGGTTCCCCAAATTTCGTTCTTCTATGTTGAAGCGTTCGTTTCCAGTAACAGTTTGAATTTTTAGGTTTCACTCTGTTTTCTCCTATATTGATAGATGTATTTGGAACTCTAAATCCAACACGGTTTGTGCTAGCTTCTTGAAACATGACACAATAAAGTAGTTTCACGTTCTATCTCTATGTTTTGTTTCCTCTTGATGTAGCCCAATGCAGTGACTGGCGAGAAACACTTTCATGGAAAGGGGATGCCAGGCTTCCCAAAATTACGAATCTCCAGAAATCTCAGCAAATATTTTTTCACCCAAACTGGATGATACTTTCAGGTAATGATCAGTACACTAAGGCGACTTGGTTCCCCAAATTTCGTTCTTCTATGTTGAAGCGTCCGTTTCCAGTAACAGTTTGAATTTTTAGGTTTCACTCTGTTTTCTCCTATATTGATAGATGTGTTTGGAACTCTAAATCCAACACGGTTTGTGCTAGGTTCTTGAAACTTGACACAATAAAGTAGTTTCACGTTCTATCTCTATGTTTTGTTTCCTCTTGATGTAGCCTTAAGCAGTGACTGGCGAGAAACACTTTCATGGAAAGGGGTTGCCAAGCTTCCTAAAATTACGAATCTCCAGAAATCTCAGCAAATATTTTTTCACCCAAACTGGATGATACTTTCAGGTAATGATCAGTACACTAAGGCGACTTGGTTCCCCAAATTTCGTTCTTCTATGTTGAAGCGTTCGTTTCCAGTAACACTTTGAATTTTTAGGTTTCACTCTGTTTTCTCCTATATTGATAGATGTATTCGGAACTCTAAATCCAACAGGGTTTGTGCTAGCTTCTTGAAACTTGACACAATAAAGTAGTTTCACGTTCTATCTCTACGTTTTGTTTCCTCTTGATGTAGCCCTAAGCAGTAACTGGCGAGAAACACTTTCATGGAAAGGGGTTGCCAAGCTTCCTAAAATTACGAATCTCCAGAAATCTCAGCAAATATTTTTTCACCCAAACTGAATGATACTTTCAGGTAATGATCAGTACACTAAGGCGACTTGGTTCCCCAAATTTTGTTCTTCTATGTTGAAGCGTTCGTTTGCAGTAACACTTTGAATTTTTAGGTTTCACTCTGTTTTCTCCTATATTGATAGATGTATTTGGAACTCTAAATCCAACACGGTTTGTGCTAGCTTCTTGAAACTTGACACAATAAAGTAGTTTCACGTTCTATCTCTATGTTTTGTTTCCTCTTGATGTAGCCTTAAGCAGTGACTGGCGAGAAACACTTTCATGGAAAGGGGATGCCAAGCTTCCTAAAATTACGAATCTCCAGAAATCTCAGCAAATATTTTTTCACCCAAACTGGATGATACTTTCAGGTAAAGATCAGTACACTAAGGCGACTTGGTTCCCCAAATTTCGTTCTTCTATGTTGAAGCGTTCGTTTCCAGTAACAGTTTGAATTTTTAGGTTTCACTCTGTTTTCTCCTATATTGATAGATGTATTTGGAACTCTAAATCCAACAGTGTTTGTGCTAGCTTCTTGAAACTTGACACAATAAAGTAGTTTCACGTTCTATCTCTACGTTTTGTTTCCTCTTGATGTAGCCCTAAGCAGTAACTGGCGAGAAACACTTTCATGGAAATTGGTTGCCAAGCTTCCTAAAATTACGAATCTCCAGAAATCTCAGCAAATATTTTTTCACCCAAACTGAATGATACTTTCAGGTAATGATCAGTACACTAAGGCGACTTGGTTCCCCAAATTTCGTTCTTCTATGTTGAAGCGTTCGTTTGCAGTAACACTTTGAATTTTTAGGTTTCACTCTGTTTTCTCCTATATTGATAGATGTATTTGGAACTCTAAATCCAACACGGTTTGTGCTAGCTTCCTGAAACTTGACACAATAAAGTAGTTTCACGTTCTATCTCTATGTTTTGTTTCCTCTTGATGTAGCCCTAAGCAGTGACTGGCGGGAAGCACTTTCATGGAAAGGGGTTGCCAGGCTTCCCAAAATTACGAATCTCCAGAAATCTCAGCAAATATTTTTTCACCCAAACTGGATGATACTTTCAGGTAATGATCAGTACACTAAGGCGACTTGGTTCCCCAAATTTCGTTCTTCTATGTTGAAGCGTTCGTTTCCAGTAACAGTTTGAATTTTTAGGTTTCACTCTGTTTTCTCCTATATTGATAGATGTATTTGGAACTCTAAATCCAACAGGGTTTGTGCTAGCTTCTTGAAACTTGACACAATAAAGTAGTTTCACGTTCTATCTCTACGTTTTGTTTCCTCTTGATGTAGCCCTAAGCAGTTACTGGCGGGAAACACTTTCATGGAAAGGGGTTGCCAAGCTTCCTAAAATTACGAATCTCCAGAAATCTCAGCAAATATTTTTTCACCCAAACTGGATGATACTTTCAGGTAATGATCAGTACACTAAGGCGACTTGGTTCCCCAAATTTCGTTCTTCTATGTTGAAGCGTTCGTTTCCAGTAACACTTTGAATTTTTAGGTTTCACTCTGTTTTCTCCTATATTGATAGATGTATTTGGAACTCTAAATCCAACACGGTTTGTGCTGGCTTCTTGAAACATGACACAATAAAGTAGTTTCACATTCTATCTCTATGTTTTGTTTCCTCTTGATGTAGCCCAATGCAGTGACTGGCGAGAAACACTTTCATGGAAAGGGGTTGCCAAGCTTCCCAAAATTACGAATCTCCAGAAATCTCAGCAAATATTTTTTCACCCAAACTGGATGATACTTTCAGGTAATGATCAGTACACTAAGGCGACTTGGTTCCCCAAATTTCGTTCTTCTATGTTGAAGCGTTCGTTTCCAGTAACAGTTTGAATTTTTAGGTTTCACTCTGTTTTCTCCTATATTGATAGATGTATTTGGAACTCTAAATCCAACACGGTTTGTGCTAGCTTCTTGAAACATGACACAATAAAGTAGTTTCACGTTCTATCTCTATGTTTTGTTTCCTCTTGATGTAGCCCAATGCAGTGACTGGCGAGAAACACTTTCATGGAAAGGGGATGCCAGGCTTCCCAAAATTACGAATCTCCAGAAATCTCAGCAAATATTTTTTCACCCAAACTGGATGATACTTTCAGGTAATGATCAGTACACTAAGGCGACTTGGTTCCCCAAATTTCGTTCTTCTATGTTGAAGCGTTCGTTTCCAGTAACAGTTTGAATTTTTAGGTTTCACTCTGTTTTCTCCTATATTGATAGATGTGTTTGGAACTCTAAATCCAACACGGTTTGTGCTAGGTTCTTGAAACTTGACACAATAAAGTAGTTTCACGTTCTATCACTATGTTTTGTTTCCTCTTGATGTAGCCTTAAGCAGTGACTGGCGAGAAACACTTTCATGGAAAGGGGTTGCCAAGCTTCCTAAAATTACGAATCTCCAGAAATCTCAGCAAATATTTTTTCACCCAAACTGGATGATACTTTCAGGTAATGATCAGTACACTAAGGCGACTTGGTTCCCCAAATTTCGTTCTTCTATGTTGAAGCGTTCGTTTCCAGTAACACTTTGAATTTTTAGGTTTCACTCTGTTTTCTCCTATATTGATAGATGTATTTGGAACTCTAAATCCAACAGTGTTTGTGCTAGCTCCTTGAAACTTGACACAATAAAGTAGTTTCACGTTCTATCTCTACGTTTTGTTTCCTCTTGATGTAGCCCTAAGCAGTAACTGGCGAGAAACACTTTCATGGAAAGGGGTTGCCAAGCTTCCTAAAATTACGAATCTCCAGAAATCTCAGCAAATATTTTTTCACCCAAACTGAATGATACTTTCAGGTAATGATCAGTACACTAAGGCGACTTGGTTCCCCAAATTTCGTTCTTCTATGTTGAAGCGTTCGTTTGCAGTAACACTTTGAATTTTTAGGTTTCACTCTGTTTTCTCCTATATTGATAGATGTATTTGGAACTCTAAATCCAACACGGTTTGTGCTAGCTTCCTGAAACTTGACACAATAAAGTAGTTTCACGTTCTATCTCTATGTTTTGTTTCCTCTTGATGTAGCCCTAAGCAGTGACTGGCGGGAAACACTTTCATGGAAAGGGGTTGCCAGGCTTCCCAAAATTACGAATCTCCAGAAATCTCAGCAAATATTTTTTCACCCAAACTGGATGATACTTTCAGGTAATGATCAGTACACTAAGGCGACTTGGTTCCCCAAATTTCGTTCTTCTATGTTGAAGCGTTCGTTTGCAGTATCACTTTGAATTTTTAGGTTTCACTCTGTTTTCTCCTATATTGATAGATGTATTTGGAACTCTAAATCCAACAGGGTTTGTGCTAGCTTCTTGAAACTTGACACAATAAAGTAGTTTCACGTTCTATCTCTACGTTTTGTTTCCTCTTGATGTAGCCCTAAGCAGGTACTGGCGGGAAACACTTCCATGGAAAGGGGTTGCCAAGCTTCCTAAAATTACGAATCTCCAGAAATCTCAGCAAATATTTTTTCACCCAAACTGGATGATACTTTCAGGTAATGATCAGTACACTAAGGCGACTTGGTTCCCCAAATTTCGTTCTTCTATGTTGAAGCGTTCGTTTCCAGTAACACTTTGAATTTTTAGGTTTCACTCTGTTTTCTCCTATATTGATAGATGTATTTGGAACTCTAAATCCAACACGGTTTGTGCTGGCTTCTTGAAACATGACACAATAAAGTAGTTTCACATTCTATCTCTATGTTTTGTTTCCTCTTGATGTAGCCCAATGCAGTGACTGGCGAGAAACACTTTCATGGAAAGGGGTTGCCAAGCTTCCCAAAATTACGAATCTCCAGAAATCTCAGCAAATATTTTTTCACCCAAACTGGATGATACTTTCAGGTAATGATCAGTACACTAAGGCGACTTGGTTCCCCAAATTTCGTTCTTCTATGTTGAAGCGTTCGTTTCCAGTAACAGTTTGAATTTTTAGGTTTCACTCTGTTTTCTCCTATATTGATAGATGTATTTGGAACTCTAAATCCAACACGGTTTGTGCTAGCTTCTTGAAACATGACACAATAAAGTAGTTTCACGTTCTATCTCTATGTTTTGTTTCCTCTTGATGTAGCCCAATGCAGTGACTGGCGAGAAACACTTTCATGGAAAGGGGATGCCAGGCTTCCCAAAATTACGAATCTCCAGAAATCTCAGCAAATATTTTTTCACCCAAACTGGATGATACTTTCAGGTAATGATCAGTACACTAAGGCGACTTGGTTCCCCAAATTTCGTTCTTCTATGTTGAAGCGTCCGTTTCCAGTAACAGTTTGAATTTTTAGGTTTCACTCTGTTTTCTCCTATATTGATAGATGTGTTTGGAACTCTAAATCCAACACGGTTTGTGCTAGGTTCTTGAAACTTGACACAATAAAGTAGTTTCACGTTCTATCTCTATGTTTTGTTTCCTCTTGATGTAGCCTTAAGCAGTGACTGGCGAGAAACACTTTCATGGAAAGGGGTTGCCAAGCTTCCTAAAATTACGAATCTCCAGAAATCTCAGCAAATATTTTTTCACCCAAACTGGATGATACTTTCAGGTAATGATCAGTACACTAAGGCGACTTGGTTCCCCAAATTTCGTTCTTCTATGTTGAAGCGTTCGTTTCCAGTAACACTTTGAATTTTTAGGTTTCACTCTGTTTTCTCCTATATTGATAGATGTATTCGGAACTCTAAATCCAACAGGGTTTGTGCTAGCTTCTTGAAACTTGACACAATAAAGTAGTTTCACGTTCTATCTCTACGTTTTGTTTCCTCTTGATGTAGCCCTAAGCAGGTACTGGCGGGAAACACTTTCATGGAAAGGGGTTGCCAAGCTTCCTAAAATTACGAATCTCCAGAAATCTCAGCAAATATTTTTTCACCCAAACTGGATGATACTTTCAGGTAATGATCAGTACACTAAGGCGACTTGGTTCCCCAAATTTCGTTCTTCTATGTTGAAGCGTTCGTTTCCAGTAACACTTTGAATTTTTAGGTTTCACTCTGTTTTCTCCTATATTGATAGATGTATTTGGAACTCTAAATCCAACACGGTTTGTGCTGGCTTCTTGAAACATGACACAATAAAGTAGTTTCACATTCTATCTCTATGTTTTGTTTCCTCTTGATGTAGCCCAATGCAGTGACTGGCGAGAAACACTTTCATGGAAAGGGGTTGCCAAGCTTCCCAAAATTACGAATCTCCAGAAATCTCAGCAAATATTTTTTCACCCAAACTGGATGATACTTTCAGGTAATGATCAGTACACTAAGGCGACTTGGTTCCCCAAATTTCGTTCTTCTATGTTGAAGTGTTCGTTTCCAGTAACAGTTTGAATTTTTAGGTTTCACTCTGTTTTCTCCTATATTGATAGATGTATTTGGAACTCTAAATCCAACACGGTTTGTGCTAGCTTCTTGAAACATGACACAATAAAGTAGTTTCACGTTCTATCTCTATGTTTTGTTTCCTCTTGATGTAGCCCAATGCAGTGACTGGCGAGAAACACTTTCATGGAAAGGGGATGCCAGGCTTCCCAAAATTACGAATCTCCAGAAATCTCAGCAAATATTTTTTCACCCAAACTGGATGATACTTTCAGGTAATGATCAGTACACTAAGGCGACTTGGTTCCCCAAATTTCGTTCTTCTATGTTGAAGCGTCCGTTTCCAGTAACAGTTTGAATTTTTAGGTTTCACTCTGTTTTCTCCTATATTGATAGATGTGTTTGGAACTCTAAATCCAACACGGTTTGTGCTAGGTTCTTGAAACTTGACACAATAAAGTAGTTTCACGTTCTATCTCTATGTTTTGTTTCCTCTTGATGTAGCCTTAAGCAGTGACTGGCGAGAAACACTTTCATGGAAAGGGGTTGCCAAGCTTCCTAAAATTACGAATCTCCAGAAATCTCAGCAAATATTTTTTCACCCAAACTGGATGATACTTTCAGGTAATGATCAGTACACTAAGGCGACTTGGTTCCCCAAATTTCGTTCTTCTATGTTGAAGCGTTCGTTTCCAGTAACACTTTGAATTTTTAGGTTTCACTCTGTTTTCTCCTATATTGATAGATGTATTCGGAACTCTAAATCCAACAGGGTTTGTGCTAGCTTCTTGAAACTTGACACAATAAAGTAGTTTCACGTTCTATCTCTACGTTTTGTTTCCTCTTGATGTAGCCCTAAGCAGTAACTGGCGAGAAACACTTTCATGGAAAGGGGTTGCCAAGCTTCCTAAAATTACGAATCTCCAGAAATCTCAGCAAATATTTTTTCACCCAAACTGAATGATACTTTCAGGTAATGATCAGTACACTAAGGCGACTTGGTTCCCCAAATTTCGTTCTTCTATGTTGAAGCGTTCGTTTGCAGTAACACTTTGAATTTTTAGGTTTCACTCTGTTTTCTCCTATATTGATAGATGTATTTGGAACTCTAAATCCAACACGGTTTGTGCTAGCTTCTTGAAACTTGACAAAATAAAGTAGTTTCACGTTCTATCTCTATGTTTTGTTTCCTCTTGATGTAGCCTTAAGCAGTGACTGGCGAGAAACACTTTCATGGAAAGGGGATGCCAAGCTTCCTAAAATTACGAATCTCCAGAAATCTCAGCAAATATTTTTTCACCCAAACTGGATGATACTTTCAGGTAATGATCAGTACACTAAGGCGACTTGGTTCCCCAAATTTCGTTCTTCTATGTTGAAGCGTTCGTTTGCAGTAACAGTTTGAATTTTTAGGTTTCACTCTGTTTTCTCCTATATTGATAGATGTATTTGGAACTCTAAATCCAACACGGTTTGTGCTGGCTTCTTGAAACATGACACAATAAAGTAGTTTCACGTTCTATCTCTATGTTTTGTTTCCTCTTGATATAGCCCAATGCAGTGACTGGCGAGAAACACTTTCATGGAAAGGGGTTGCCAGGCTTCCCAAAATTACGAATCTCCAGAAATCTCAGCAAATATTTTTTCACCCAAACTGGATGATACTTTCAGGTAATGATCAGTACACTAAGGCGACTTGGTTCCCCAAATTTCGTTCTTCTATGTTGAAGCGTTCGTTTCCAGTAACAGTTTGAATTTTTAGGTTTCACTCTGTTTTCTCCTATATTGATAGATGTATTTGGAACTCTAAATCCAACACGGTTTGTGCTAGCTTCTTGAAACATGACACAATAAAGTAGTTTCACGTTCTATCTCTACGTTTTGTTTCCTCTTGATGTAGCCCAATGCAGTGACTGGCGAGAAACACTTTCATGGAAAGGGGTTGCCAGGCTTCCCAAAATTACGAATCTCCAGAAATCTCAGCAAATATTTTTTCACCCAAACTGGATGATACTTTCAGGTAATGATCAGTACACTAAGGCGACTTGGTTCCCCAAATTTCGTTCTTCTATGTTGAAGCGTTCGTTTCCAGTAACAGTTTGAATTTTTAGGTTTCACTCTGTTTTCTCCTATATTGATAGATGTGTTTGGAACTCTAAATCCAACACGGTTTGTGCTAGGTTCTTGAAACTTGACACAATAAAGTAGTTTCACGTTCTATCTCTATGTTTTGTTTCCTCTTGATGTAGCCTTAAGCAGTGACTGGCGAGAAACACTTTCATGGAAAGGGGTTGCCAAGCTTCCTAAAATTACGAATCTCCAGAAATCTCAGCAAATATTTTTTCACCCAAACTGGATGATACTTTCAGGTAATGATCAGTACACTAAGGCGACTTGGTTCCCCAAATTTCGTTCTTCTATGTTGAAGCGTTCGTTTCCAGTAACACTTTGAATTTTTAGGTTTCACTCTGTTTTCTCCTATATTGATAGATGTATTCGGAACTCTAAATCCAACAGGGTTTGTGCTAGCTTCTTGAAACTTGACACAATAAAGTAGTTTCACGTTCTATCTCTACGTTTTGTTTCCTCTTGATGTAGCCCTAAGCAGTAACTGGCGAGAAACTCTTTAATGGAAAGGGGTTGCCAAGCTTCCTAAAATTACGAATCTCCAGAAATCTCAGCAAATATTTTTTCACCCAAACTGAATGATACTTTCAGGTAATGATCAGTACACTAAGGCGACTTGGTTCCCCAAATTTCGTTCTTCTATGTTGAAGCGTTCGTTTGCAGTAACACTTTGAATTTTTAGGTTTCACTCTGTTTTCTCCTATATTGATAGATGTATTTGGAACTCTAAAACCAACACGGTTTGTGCTAGCTTCTTGAAACTTGACACAATAAAGTAGTTTCACGTTCTATCTCTATGTTTTGTTTCCTCTTGATGTAGCCCTAAGCAGTGACTGGCGAGAAACACTTTCATGGAAAGGGGTTGCCAGGCTTCCCAAAATTACGAATCTCCAGAAATCTCAGCAAATATTTTTTCACCCAAACTGGATGATACTTTCAGGTAATGATCAGTACACTAAGGCGACTTGGTTCCCCAAATTTCGTTCTTCTATGTTGAAGCGTTCGTTTCCAGTAACAGTTTGAATTTTTAGGTTTCACTCTGTTTTCTCCTATATTGATAGATGTATTTGGAACTCTAAATCCAACACGGTTTGTGCTAGCTTCTTGAAACTTGACAAAATAAAGTAGTTTAACGTTCTATCTCTATGTTTTGTTTCCTCTTGATGTAGCCTTAAGCAGTGACTGGCGAGAAACACTTTCATGGAAAGGGGATGCCAAGCTTCCTAAAATTACGAATCTCCAGAAATCTCAGCAAATATTTTTTCACCCAAACTGGATGATACTTTCAGGTAATGATCAGTACACTAAGGCGACTTGGTTCCCCAAATTTCGTTCTTCTATGTTGAAGCGTTCGTTTCCAGTAACAGTTTGAATTTTTAGGTTTCATTCTGTTTTCTCCTATATTGATAGATGTATTTGGAACACTAAATCCAACACGGTTTGTGCTAGCTTCTTGAAACTTGACACAATAAAGTAGTTTCACGTTCTATCTCTACGTTTTGTTTC
This sequence comes from Spermophilus citellus, assembly GCF_964194105.1. Lineage (NCBI taxonomy): Eukaryota > Metazoa > Chordata > Mammalia > Rodentia > Sciuridae > Spermophilus > Spermophilus citellus. The sequence goes on along the minus strand of NC_138192.1, from coordinate 9,244,355 downwards.
CTCTTGATGTAGCCCTAAGCAGTTACTGGCGGGAAACACTTTCATGGAAAGGGGTTGCCAAGCTTCCTAAAATTACGAATCTCCAGAAATCTCAGCAAATATTTTTTCACCCAAACTGGATGATACTTTCAGGTAATGGTCAGTACACTAAGGCGACTTGGTTCCCCAAATTTCGTTCTTCTATGTTGAAGCGTTCGTTTCCAGTAACACTTTGAATTTTTAGGTTTCACTCTGTTTTCTCCTATATTGATAGATGTATTTGGAACTCTAAATCCAACACGGTTTGTGCTGGCTTCTTGAAACATGACACAATAAAGTAGTTTCACGTTCTATCTCTATGTTTTGTTTCCTCTTGATGTAGCCCAATGCAGTGACTGGCGAGAAACACTTTCATGGAAAGGGGTTGCCAGGCTTCCCAAAATTACGAATCTCCAGAAATCTCAGCAAATATTTTTTCACCCAAACTGGATGATACTTTCAGGTAATGATCAGTACACTAAGGCGACTTGGTTCCCCAAATTTCGTTCTTCTATGTTGAAGCGTTCGTTTCCAGTAACAGTTTGAATTTTTAGGTTTCACTCTGTTTTCTCCTATATTGATAGATGTATTTGGAACTCTAAATCCAACACGGTTTGTGCTAGCTTCTTGAAACATGACACAATAAAGTAGTTTCACGTTCTATCTCTACGTTTTGTTTCCTCTTGATGTAGCTCAATGCAGTGACTGGCGAGAAACACTTTCATGGAAAGGGGTTGCCAGGCTTCCCAAAATTACGAATCTCCAGAAATCTCAGCAAACATTTTTTCACCCAAACTGGATGATACTTTCAGGTAATGATCAGTACACTAAGGCGACTTGGTTCCCCAAATTTCGTTCTTCTATGTTGAAGCGTTCGTTTCCAGTAACAGTTTGAATTTTTAGGTTTCACTCTGTTTTCTCCTATATTGATAGATGTGTTTGGAACTCTAAATCCAACACGGTTTGTGCTAGGTTCTTGAAACTTGACACAATAAAGTAGTTTCACGTTCTATCTCTATGTTTTGTTTCCTCTTGATGTAGCCTTAAGCAGTGACTGGCGAGAAACACTTTCATGGAAAGGGGTTGCCAAGCTTCCTAAAATTACGAATCTCCAGAAATCTCAGCAAATATTTTTTCACCCAAACTGGATGATACTTTCAGGTAATGATCAGTACACTAAGGCGACTTGGTTCCCCAAATTTCGTTCTTCTATGTTGAAGCGTTCGTTTCCAGTAACACTTTGAATTTTTAGGTTTCACTCTGTTTTCTCCTATATTGATAGATGTATTTGGAACTCTAAATCCAACAGTGTTTGTGCTAGCTTCTTGAAACTTGACACAATAAAGTAGTTTCACGTTCTATCTCTACGTTTTGTTTCCTCTTGATGTAGCCCTAAGCAGTAACTGGCGAGAAACACTTTCATGGAAAGGGGTTGCCAAGCTTCCTAAAATTACGAATCTCCAGAAATCTCAGCAAATATTTTTTCACCCAAACTGGATGATACTTTCAGGTAATGATCAGTACACTAAGGCGACTTGGTTCCCCAAATTTCGTTCTTCTATGTTGAAGCGTTCGTTTCCAGTAACAGTTTGAATTTTTAGGTTTCACTCTGTTTTCTCCTATATTGATAGATGTATTTAGAACTCTAAATCCAACACGGTTTGTGCTAGCTTCTTGAAACTTGACACAATAAAGTAGTTTCACGTTCTATCTCTATGTTTTGTTTCCTCTTGATGTAGCCTTAAGCAGTGACTGGCGAGAAACACTTTCATGGAAAGGGGATGCCGAGCTTCCTAAAATTACGAATCTCCAGAAATCTCAGCAAATATTTTTTCACCCAAACTGGATGATACTTTCAGGTAATGATCAGTACACTAAGGCGACTTGGTTCCCCAAATTTCGTTCTTCTATGTTGAAGCGTTCGTTTCCAGTAACACTTTGAATTTTTAGGTTTCACTCTGTTTTCTCCTATATTGATAGATGTATTTGGAACTCTAAATCCAACAGTGTTTGTGCTAGCTTCTTGAAACTTGACACAATAAAGTAGTTTCACGTTCTATCTCTACGTTTTGTTTCCTCTTGATGTAGCCCTAAGCAGTAACTGGCGAGAAACACTTTCATGGAAAGGGGTTGCCAAGCTTCCTAAAATTACGAATCTCCAGAAATCTCAGCAAATATTTTTTCTCCCAAACTGAATGATACTTTCAGGTAATGATCAGTACACTAAGGCGACTTGGTTCCCCAAATTTCGTTCTTCTATGTTGAAGCGTTCGTTTCCAGTAACACTTTGAATTTTTAGGTTTCACTCTGTTTTCTCCTATATTGATAGATGTATTTGGAACTCTAAATCCAACAGTGTTTGTGCTAGCTTCTTGAAACATGACACAATAAAGTAGTTTCACATTCTATCTCTATGTTTTGTTTCCTCTTGATGTAGCCCAATGCAGTGACTGGCGAGAAACACTTTCATGGAAAGGGGTTGCCAAGCTTCCCAAAATTACGAATCTCCAGAAATCTCAGCAAATATTTTTTCACCCAAACTGGATGATACTTTCAGGTAATGATCAGTACACTAAGGCGACTTGGTTCCCCAAATTTCGTTCTTCTATGTTGAAGCGTTCGTTTCCAGTAACAGTTTGAATTTTTAGGTTTCACTCTGTTTTCTCCTATATTGATAGATGTATTTGGAACTCTAAATCCAACACGGTTTGTGCTAGCTTCTTGAAACATGACACAATAAAGTAGTTTCACGTTCTATCTCTATGTTTTGTTTCCTCTTGATGTAGCCCAATGCAGTGACTGGCGAGAAACACTTTCATGGAAAGGGGATGCCAGGCTTCCCAAAATTACGAATCTCCAGAAATCTCAGCAAATATTTTTTCACCCAAACTGGATGATACTTTCAGGTAATGATCAGTACACTAAGGCGACTTGGTTCCCCAAATTTCGTTCTTCTATGTTGAAGCGTTCGTTTCCAGTAACAGTTTGAATTTTTAGGTTTCACTCTGTTTTCTCTTATATTGATAGATGTGTTTGGAACTCTAAATCCAACACGGTTTGTGCTAGGTTCTTGAAACTTGACACAATAAAGTAGTTTCACGTTCTATCTCTATGTTTTGTTTCCTCTTGATGTAGCCTTAAGCAGTGACTGGCGAGAAACACTTTCATGGAAAGGGGTTGCCAAGCTTCCTAAAATTACGAATCTCCAGAAATCTCAGCAAATATTTTTTCACCCAAACTGGATGATACTTTCAGGTAATGATCAGTACACTAAGGCGACTTGGTTCCCCAAATTTCGTTCTTCTATGTTGAAGCGTTCGTTTCCAGTAACACTTTGAATTTTTAGGTTTCACTCTGTTTTCTCCTATATTGATAGATGTTTTCGGAACTCTAAATCCAACAGGGTTTGTGCTAGCTTCTTGAAACTTGACACAATAAAGTAGTTTCACGTTCTATCTCTACGTTTTGTTTCCTCTTGATGTAGCCCTAAGCAGTGACTGGCGAGAAACACTTTCATGGAAAGGGGTTGCCAGGCTTCCCAAAATTACGAATCTCCAGAAATCTCAGCAAATATTTTTTCACCCAAACTGGATGATACTTTCAGGTAATGATCAGTACACTAAGGCGACTTGGTTCCCCAAATTTCGTTCTTCTATGTTGAAGCGTTCGTTTCCAGTAACAGTTTGAATTTTTAGGTTTCACTCTGTTTTCTCCTATATTGATAGATGTATTTGGAACTCTAAATCCAACATGGTTTGTGCTAGCTTCTTGAAACTTGACACAATAAAGTAGTTTCACGTTCTATCTCTATGTTTTGTTTCCTCTTGATGTAGCCTTAAGCAGTGACTGGCGAGAAACACTTTCATGGAAAGGGGATGCCAAGCTTCCTAAAATTACGAATCTCCAGAAATCTCAGCAAATATTTTTTCACCCAAACTGGATGATACTTTCAGGTAATGATCAGTACACTAAGGCGACTTGGTTCCCCAAATTTCGTTCTTCTATGTTGAAGCGTTCGTTTCCAGTAACAGTTTGAATTTTTAGGTTTCATTCTGTTTTCTCCTATATTGATAGATGTATTTGGAACACTAAATCCAACACGGTTTGTGCTAGCTTCTTGAAACTTGACACAATAAAGTAGTTTCACGTTCTATCTCTACGTTTTGTTTCCTCTTGATGTAGCCCTAAGCAGTTACTGGCGGGAAACACTTTCATGGAAAGGGGTTGCCAAGCTTCCTAAAATTACGAATCTCCAGAAATCTCAGCAAATATTTTTTCACCCAAACTGGATGATACTTTCAGGTAATGATCAGTACACTAAGGCGACTTGGTTCCCCAAATTTCGTTCTTCTATGTTGAAGCGTTCGTTTGCAGTAACACTTTGAATTTTTAGGTTTCACTCTGTTTTCTCCTATATTGATAGATGTATTTGGAACTCTAAATCCAACACGGTTTGTGCTAGCTTCTTGAAACTTGACACAATAAAGTAGTTCCATGTTCTATCTCTATGTTTTGTTTCCTCTTGATGTAGCCCTAAGCAGTGACTGGCGAGAAACACTTTTATGGAAAGGGGTTGCCAGGCTTCCCAAAATTACGAATCTCCAGAAATCTCAGCAAATATTTTTTCACCCAAACTGGATGATACTTTCAGGTAATGATCAGTACACTAAGGCGACTTGGTTCCCCAAATTTCGTTCTTCTATGTTGAAGCGTTCGTTTCCAGTAACAGTTTGAATTTTTAGGTTTCACTCTGTTTTCTCCTATATTGATAGATGTATTTGGAACTCTAAATCCAACACGGTTTGTGCTAGCTTCTTGAAACTTGACACAATAAAGTAGTTTAACGTTCTATCTCTATGTTTTGTTTCCTCTTGATGTAGCCTTAAGCAGTGACTGGCGAGAAACACTTTCATGGAAAGGGGATGCCAAGCTTCCTAAAATTACGAATCTCCAGAAATCTCAGCAAATATTTTTTCACCCAAACTGGATGATACTTTCAGGTAATGATCAGTACACTAAGGCGACTTGGTTCCCCAAATTTCGTTCTTCTATGTTGAAGCGTTCGTTTCCAGTAACACTTTGAATTTTTAGGTTTCATTCTGTTTTCTCCTATATTGATAGATGTATTTGGAACACTAAATCCAACACGGTTTGTGCTAGCTTCTTGAAACTTGACACAATAAAGTAGTTTCACGTTCTATCTCTACGTTTTGTTTCCTCTTGATGTAGCCCTAAGCAGTTACTGGCGGGAAACACTTTCATGGAAAGGGGTTGCCAAGCTTCCTAAAATTACGAATCTCCAGAAATCTCAGCAAATATTTTTTCACCCAAACTGGATGATACTTTCAGGTAATGATCAGTACATTAAGGCGACTTGGTTCCCCAAATTTCGTTCTTCTATGTTGAAGCGTTCGTTTCCAGTAACACTTTGAATTTTTAGGTTTCACTCTGTTTTCTCCTATATTGATAGATGTATTTGGAACTCTAAATCCAACACGGTTTGTGCTGGCTTCTTGAAACATGACACAATAAAGTAGTTTCACGTTCTATCTCTATGTTTTGTTTCCTCTTGATGTAGCCCAATGCAGTGACTGGCGAGAAACACTTTCATGGAAAGGGGTTGCCAGGCTTCCCAAAATTACGAATCTCCAGAAATCTCAGCAAATATTTTTTCACCCAAACTGGATGATACTTTCAGGTAATGATCAGTAAACTAAGGCGACTTGGTTCCCCAAATTTCGTTCTTCTATGTTGAAGCGTTCGTTTCCAGTAACAGTTTGAATTTTTAGGTTTCACTCTGTTTTCTCCTATATTGATAGATGTATTTGGAACTCTAAATCCAACACGGTTTGTGCTAGCTTCTTGAAACATGACACAATAAAGTAGTTTCACGTTCTATCTCTACGTTTTGTTTCCTCTTGATGTAGCCCAATGCAGTGACTGGCGAGAAACACTTTCATGGAAAGGGGTTGCCAGGCTTCCCAAAATTACGAATCTCCAGAAATCTCAGCAAATATTTTTTCACCCAAACTGGATGATACTTTCAGGTAATGATCAGTACACTAAGGCGACTTGGTTCCCCAAATTTCGTTCTTCTATGTTGAAGCGTTCGTTTCCAGTAACAGTTTGAATTTTTAGGTTTCACTCTGTTTTCTCCTATATTGATAGATGTGTTTGGAACTCTAAATCCAACACGGTTTGTGCTAGGTTCTTGAAACTTGACACAATAAAGTAGTTTCACGTTCTATCTCTATGTTTTGTTTCCTCTTGATGTAGCCTTAAGCAGTGACTGGCGAGAAACACTTTCATGGAAAGGGGTTGCCAAGCTTCCTAAAATTACGAATCTCCAGAAATCTCAGCAAATATTTTTTCACCCAAACTGGATGATACTTTCAGGTAATGATCAGTACACTAAGGCGACTTGGTTCCCCAAATTTCGTTCTTCTATGTTGAAGCGTTCGTTTCCAGTAACACTTTGAATTTTTAGGTTTCACTCTGTTTTCTCCTATATTGATAGATGTCTTTGGAACTCTAAATCCAACAGTGTTTGTGCTAGCTTCTTGAAACTTGACACAATAAAGTAGTTTCACGTTCTATCTCTACGTTTTGTTTCCTCTTGATGTAGCCCTAAGCAGTAACTGGCGAGAAACACTTTCATGGAAAGGGGTTGCCAAGCTTCCTAAAATTACGAATCTCCAGAAATCTCAGCAAATATTTTTTCACCCAAACTGAATGATACTTTCAGGTAATGATCAGTACACTAAGGCGACTTGGTTCCCCAAATTTCGTTCTTCTATGTTGAAGCGTTCGTTTGCAGTAACACTTTGAATTTTTAGGTTTCACTGTGTTTTCTCCTATATTGATAGATGTATTTGGAACTCTAAATCCAACACGGTTTGTGCTAGCTTCTTGAAACATGACACAATAAAGTAGTTTCACGTTCTATCTCTATGTTTTGTTTCCTCTTGATGTAGCCCAATGCAGTGACTGGCGAGAAACACTTTCATGGAAAGGGGTTGCCAGGCTTCCCAAAATTACGAATCTCCAGAAATCTCAGCAAATATTTTTTCACCCAAACTGGATGATACTTTCAGGTAATGATCAGTACACTAAGGCGACTTGGTTCCCCAAATTTCGTTCTTCTATGTTGAAGCGTTCGTTTCCAGTAACAGTTTGAATTTTTAGGTTTCACTCTGTTTTCTCCTATATTGATAGATGTGTTTGGAACTCTAAATCCAACACGGTTTGTGCTAGGTTCTTGAAACTTGACACAATAAAGTAGTTTCACGTTCTATCTCTATGTTTTGTTTCCTCTTGATGTAGCCTTAAGCAGTGACTGGCGAGAAACACTTTCATGGAAAGGGGTTGCCAAGCTTCCTAAAATTACGAATCTCCAGAAATCTCAGCAAATATTTTTTCACCCAAACTGGATGATACTTTCAGGTAATGATCAGTACACTAAGGCGACTTGGTTCCCCAAATTTCGTTCTTCTATGTTGAAGCGTTCGTTTCCAGTAACACTTTGAATTTTTAGGTTTCACTCTGTTTTCTCCTATATTGATAGATGTATTTGGAACTCTAAATCCAACAGGGTTTGTGCTAGCTTCTTGAAACTTGACACAATAAAGTAGTTTCACGTTCTATCTCTACGTTTTGTTTCCTCTTGATGTAGCCCTAAGCAGTAACTGGCGAGAAACACTTTCATGGAAAGGGGTTGCCAAGCTTCCTAAAATTACGAATCTCCAGAAATCTCAGCAAATATTTTTTCACCCAAACTGGATGATACTTTCAGGTAATGATCAGTACACTAAGGCGACTTGGTTCCACAAATTTCATTCTTCTATGTTGAAGCGTTCGTTTCCAGTAACAGTTTGAATTTTTAGGTTTCACTCTGTTTTCTCCTATATTGATAGATGTATTTGGAACTCTAAATCCAACACGGTTTGAGCTAGCTTCTTGAAACTTGACACAATAAAGTAGTTTCACGTTCTATCTCTATGTTTTGTTTCCTCTTGATGTAGCCTTAAGCAGTGACTGGCGAGAAACACTTTCATGGAAAGGGGTTGCCAAGCTTCCTAAAATTACGAATCTCCAGAAATCTCAGCAAATATTTTTTCACCCAAACTGAATGATACTTTCAGGTAATGATCAGTACACTAAGGCGACTTGGTTCCCCAAATTTCGTTCTTCTATGTTGAAGCGTTCGTTTCCAGTAACAGTTTGAATTTTTAGGTTTCACTCTGTTTTCTCCTATATTGATAGATGTATTTGGAACTCTAAATCCAACAGGGTTTGTGCTAGCTTCTTGAAACTTGACACAATAAAGTAGTTTCACGTTCTATCTCTACGTTTTGTTTCCTCTTGATGTAGCCCTAAGCAGTTACTGGCGGGAAACACTTTCATGGAAAGGGGTTGCCAAGCTTCCTAAAATTACGAATCTCCAGAAATCTCAGCAAATATTTTTTCACCCAAACTGGATGATACTTTCAGGTAATGATCAGTACCCTAAGGCGACTTGGTTCCCCAAATTTTGTTCTTCTATGTTGAAGCGTTCGTTTGCAGTAACACTTTGAATTTTTAGGTTTCACTCTGTTTTCTCCTATATTGATAGATGTATTTGGAACTCTAAATTCAACACGGTTTGTGCTAGCTTCTTGAAACTTGACAGAATAAAGTAGTTTCACGTTCTATCTCTATGTTTTGTTTCCTCTTGATGTAGCCCTAAGCAGTGACTGGCGAGAAACACTTTCATGGAAAGGGGTTGCCAGGCTTCCCAAAATTACGAATCTCCAGAAATCTCAGCAAATATTTTTTCACCCAAACTGGATGATACTTTCAGGTAATGATCAGTACACTAAGGCGACTTGGTTCCCCAAATTTCGTTCTTCTATGTTGAAGCGTTCGTTTCCAGTAACACTTTGAATTTTTAGGTTTCACTCTGTTTTCTCCTATATTGATAGATGTATTTGGAACTCTAAATCCAACACGGTTTGTGCTAGCTTCTTGAAACTTGACACAATAAAGTAGTTTCACGTTCTATCTCTACGTTTTGTTTCCTCTTGATGTAGCCCTAAGCAGTTACTGGCGGGAAACACTTTCATGGAAAGGGGTTGCCAAGCTTCCTAAAATTACGAATCTCCAGAAATCTCAGCAAATATTTTTTCACCCAAACTGGATGATACTTTCAGGTAATGATCAGTACACTAAGGCGACTTGGTTCCCCAAATTTCGTTCTTCTATGTTGAAGCGTTCGTTTCCAGTAACAGTTTGAATTTTTAGGTTTCACTCTGTTTTCTCCTATATTGATAGATGTATTTGGAACTCTAAATCCAACACGGTTTGTGCTGGCTTCTTGAAACATGACACAATAAAGTAGTTTCACATTCTATCTCTATGTTTTGTTTCCTCTTGATGTAGTCCAATGCAGTGACTGGCGAGAAACACTTTCATGGAAAGGGGTTGCCAAGCTTCCCAAAATTACGAATCTCCAGAAATCTCAGCAAATATTTTTTCACCCAAACTGGATGATACTTTCAGGTAATGATCAGTACACTAAGGCGACTTGGTTCCCCAAATTTCGTTCTTCTATGTTGAAGCGTTCGTTTCCAGTAACAGTTTGAATTTTTAGGTTTCACTCTGTTTTCTCCTATATTGATAGATGTATTTGGACCTCTAAATCCAACACGGTTTGTGCTAGCTTCTTGAAACATGACACAATAAAGTAGTTTCACGTTCTATCTCTATGTTTTGTTTCCTCTTGATGTAGCCCAATGCAGTGACTGGCGAGAAACACTTTCATGGAAAGGGGTTGCCAGGCTTCCCAAAATTACGAATCTCCAGAAATCTCAGCAAATATTTTTTCACCCAAACTGGATGATACTTTCAGGTAATGATCAGTACACTAAGGCGACTTGGTTCCCCAAATTTCGTTCTTCTATGTTGAAGCGTTCGTTTCCAGTAACACTTTGAATTTTTAGGTTTCACTCTGTTTTCTCCTATATTGATAGATGTGTTTGGAACTCTAAATCCAACACGGTTTGTGCTAGGTTCTTGAAACTTGACACAATAAAGTAGTTTCACGTTCTATCTCTATGTTTTGTTTCCTCTTGATGTAGCCTTAAGCAGTGACTGGCGAGAAACACTTTCATGGAAAGGGGTTGCCAAGCTTCCTAAAATTACGAATCTCCAGAAATCTCAGCAAATATTTTTTCACCCAAACTGGATGATACTTTCAGGTAATGATCAGTACACTAAGGCGACTTGGTTCCCCAAATTTCGTTCTTCTATGTTGAAGCGTTCGTTTCCAGGAACACTTTGAATTTTTAGGTTTCACTCTGTTTTCTCCTATATTGATAGATGTATTCGGAACTCTAAATCCAACAGGGTTTGTGCTAGCTTCTTGAAACTTGACACAATAAAGTAGTTTCACGTTCTATCTCTACGTTTTGTTTCCTCTTGATGTAGCCCTAAGCAGTAACTGGCGAGAAACACTTTCATGGAAAGGGGTTGCCAAGCTTCCTAAAATTACGAATCTCCAGAAATCTCAGCAAATATTTTTTCACCCAAACTGGATGATACTTTCAGGTAATGATCAGTACACTAAGGCGACTTGGTTCCACAAATTTCATTCTTCTATGTTGAAGCGTTCGTTTCCAGTAACAGTTTGAATTTTTAGGTTTCACTCTGTTTTCTCCTATATTGATAGATGTATTTGGAACTCTAAATCCAACACGGTTTGTGCTAGCTTCTTGAAACTTGACACAATAAAGTAGTTTCACGTTCTATCTCTATGTTTTGTTTCCTCTTGATGTAGCCTTAAGCAGTGACTGGCGAGAAACACTTTCATGGAAAGGGGTTGCCAAGCTTCCTAAAATTACGAATCTCCAGAAATCTCAGCAAATATTTTTTCACCCAAACTGAATGATACTTTCAGGTAATGATCAGTACACTAAGGCGACTTGGTTCCCCAAATTTCGTTCTTCTATGTTGAAGCGTTCGTTTCCAGTAACAGTTTGAATTTTTAGGTTTCACTCTGTTTTCTCCTATATTGATAGATGTATTTGGAACTCTAAATCCAACAGGGTTTGTGCTAGCTTCTTGAAACTTGACACAATAAAGTAGTTTCACGTTCTATCTCTACGTTTTGTTTCCTCTTGATGTAGCCCTAAGCAGTTACTGGCGGGAAACACTTTCATGGAAAGGGGTTGCCAAGCTTCCTAAAATTACGAATCTCCAGAAATCTCAGCAAATATTTTTTCACCCAAACTGGATGATACTTTCAGGTAATGATCAGTACCCTAAGGCGACTTGGTTCCCCAAATTTTGTTCTTCTATGTTGAAGCGTTCGTTTGCAGTAACACTTTGAATTTTTAGGTTTCACTCTGTTTTCTCCTATATTGATAGATGTATTTGGAACTCTAAATCCAACACGGTTTGTGCTAGCTTCTTGAAACTTGACAGAATAAAGTAGTTTCACGTTCTATCTCTATGTTTTGTTTCCTCTTGATGTAGCCCTAAGCAGTGACTGGCGAGAAACACTTTCATGGAAAGGGGTTGCCAGGCTTCCCAAAATTACGAATCTCCAGAAATCTCAGCAAATATTTTTTCACCCAAACTGGATGATACTTTCAGGTAATGATCAGTACACTAAGGCAACTTGGTTCCCCAAATTTCGTTCTTCTATGTTGAAGCGTTCGTTTCCAGTAACACTTTGAATTTTTAGGTTTCACTCTGTTTTCTCCTATATTGATAGATGTATTTGGAACTCTAAATCCAACACGGTTTGTGCTAGCTTCTTGAAACTTGACACAATAAAGTAGTTTCACGTTCTATCTCTACGTTTTGTTTCCTCTTGATGTAGCCCTAAGCAGTTACTGGCGGGAAACACTTTCATGGAAAGGGGTTGCCAAGCTTCCTAAAATTACGAATCTCCAGAAATCTCAGCAAATATTTTTTCACCCAAACTGGATGATACTTTCAGGTAATGATCAGTACACTAAGGCGACTTGGTTCCCCAAATTTCGTTCTTCTATGTTGAAGCGTTCGTTTCCAGTAACAGTTTGAATTTTTAGGTTTCACTCTGTTTTCTCCTATATTGATAGATGTATTTGGAACTCTAAATCCAACACGGTTTGTGCTGGCTTCTTGAAACATGACACAATAAAGTAGTTTCACATTCTATCTCTATGTTTTGTTTCCTCTTGATGTAGTCCAATGCAGTGACTGGCGAGAATCACTTTCATGGAAAGGGGTTGCCAAGCTTCCCAAAATTACGAATCTCCAGAAATCTCAGCAAATATTTCTTCACCCAAACTGGATGATACTTTCAGGTAATGATCAGTACACTAAGGCGACTTGGTTCCCCAAATTTCGTTCTTCTATGTTGAAGCGTTCGTTTCCAGTAACAGTTTGAATTTTTAGGTTTCACTCTGTTTTCTCCTATATTGATAGATGTATTTGGACCTCTAAATCCAACACGGTTTGTGCTAGCTTCTTGAAACATGACACAATAAAGTAGTTTCACGTTCTATCTCTATGTTTTGTTTCCTCTTGATGTAGCCCAATGCAGTGACTGGCGAGAAACACTTTCATGGAAAGGGGTTGCCAGGCTTCCCAAAATTACGAATCTCCAGAAATCTCAGCAAATATTTTTTCACCCAAACTGGATGATACTTTCAGGTAATGATCAGTACACTAAGGCGACTTGGTTCCCCAAATTTCGTTCTTCTATGTTGAAGCGTTCGTTTCCAGTAACACTTTGAATTTTTAGGTTTCACTCTGTTTTCTCCTATATTGATAGATGTGTTTGGAACTCTAAATCCAACACGGTTTGTGCTAGGTTCTTGAAACTTGACACAATAAAGTAGTTTCACGTTCTATCTCTATGTTTTGTTTCCTCTTGATGTAGCCTTAAGCAGTGACTGGCGAGAAACACTTTCATGGAAAGGGGTTGCCAAGCTTCCTAAAATTACGAATCTCCAGAAATCTCAGCAAATATTTTTTCACCCAAACTGGATGATACTTTCAGGTAATGATCAGTACACTAAGGCGACTTGGTTCCCCAAATTTCGTTCTTCTATGTTGAAGCGTTCGTTTCCAGTAACACTTTGAATTTTTAGGTTTCACTCTGTTTTCTCCTATATTGATAGATGTATTTGGAACTCTAAATCCAACAGGGTTTGTGCTAGCTTCTTGAAACTTGACACAATAAAGTAGTTTCACGTTCTATCTCTACGTTTTGTTTCCTCTTGATGTAGCCCTAAGCAGTAACTGGCGAGAAACACTTTCATGGAAAGGGGTTGCCAAGCTTCCTAAAATTACGAATCTCCAGAAATCTCAGCAAATATTTTTTCACCCAAACTGAATGATACTTTCAGGTAATGATCAGTACACTAAGGCGACTTGGTTCCCCAAATTTCGTTCTTCTATGTTGAAGCGTTCGTTTGCAGTAACACTTTGAATTTTTAGGTTTCACTCTGTTTTCTCCTATATTGATAGATGTATTTGGAACTCTAAATCCAACACGGTTTGTGCTAGCTTCTTGAAACTTGACACAATAAAGTAGTTTCACGTTCTATCTCTATGTTTTGTTTCCTCTTGATGTAGCCCTAAGCAGTGACTGGCGAGAAACACTTTCATGGAAAGGGGTTGCCAGGCTTCCCAAAATTACGAATCTCCAGAAATCTCAGCAAATATTTTTTCACCCAAACTGGATGATACTTTCAGGTAATGATCAGTACACTAAGGCGACTTGGTTCCCCAAATTTCGTTCTTCTATGTTGAAGCGTTCGTTTCCAGTAACAGTTTGAATTTTTAGGTTTCACTCTGTTTTCTCCTATATTGATAGATGTATTTGGAACTCTAAATCCAACACGGTTTGTGCTAGCTTCTTGAAACTTGACACAATAAAGTAGTTTCACGTTCTATCTCTATGTTTTGTTTCCTCTTGATGTAGCCTTAAGCAGTGACTGGCGAGAAACACTTTCATGGAAAGGGGTTGCCAAGCTTCCTAAAATTACGAATCTCCAGAAATCTCAGCAAATATTTTTTTACCCAAACTGGATGATACTTTCAGGTAATGATCAGTACACTAAGGCGACTTGGTTCCCCAAATTTCGTTCTTCTATGTTGAAGCGTTCGTTTCCAGTAACAGTTTGAATTTTTAGGTTTCACTCTGTTTTCTCCTATATTGATAGATGTATTTGGAACTCTAAATCCAACAGGGTTTGTGCTGGCTTCTTGAAACTTGACACAATAAAGTAGTTTCACGTTCTATCTCTACATTTTGTTTCCTCTTGATGTAGCCCTAAGCAGTTACTGGCGGGAAACACTTTCATGGAAAGGGGTTGCCAAGCTTCCTAAAATTACGAATCTCCAGAAATCTCAGCAAATATTTTTTCACCCAAACTGGATGATACTTTCAGGTAATGATCAGTACACTATGGCGACTTGGTTCCCCAAATTTCGTTCTTCTATGTTGAAGCGTTCGTTTCCAGTAACAGTTTGAATTTTTAGGTTTCACTCTGTTTTCTCCTATATTGATAGATGTATTTGGAACTCTAAATCCAACACGGTTTGTGCTAGCTTCTTGAAACTTGACACAATAAAGTAGTTTCACGTTCTATCTCTATGTTTTGTTTCCTCTTGATGTAGCCCTAAGCAGTGACTGGCGAGAAACACTTTCATGGAAAGGGGTTGCCAGGCTTCCCAAAATTACGAATCTCCAGAAATCTCAGCAAATATTTTTTCACCCAAACTGGATGATACTTTCAGGTAATGATCAGTACACTAAGGCGACTTGGTTCCCCAAATTTCGTTCTTCTATGTTGAAGCGTTCGTTTCCAGTAACAGTTTGAATTTTTAGGTTTCACTCTGTTTTCTCCTATATTGATAGATGTATTTGGAACTCTAAATCCAACACGGTTTGTGCTAGCTTCTTGAAACTTGACACAATAAAGTAGTTTCACGTTCTATCTCTACGTTTTGTTTCCTCTTGATGTAGCCTTAAGCAGTGACTGGCGAGAAACACTTTCATGGAAAGGGGTTGCCAAGCTTCCTAAAATTACGAATCTCCAGAAATCTCAGCAAATATTTTTTCACCCAAACTGGATGATACTTTCAGGTAATGATCAGTACACTAAGGCGACTTGGTTCCCCAAATTTCGTTCTTCTATGTTGAAGCGTTCGTTTCCAGTAACAGTTTGAATTTTTAGGTTTCACTCTGTTTTCTCCTATATTGATAGATGTATTTGGAACTCTAAATCCAACAGGGTTTGTGCTAGCTTCTTGAAACTTGACACAATAAAGTAGTTTCACGTTCTATCTCTATGTTTTGTTTCCTCTTGATGTAGCCCTAAGCAGTGACTGGCGAGAAACACTTTCATGGATAGGGGTTGCCAGGCTTCCCAAAATTACGAATCTCCAGAAATCTCAGCAAATATTTTTTCACCCAAACTGGATGATACTTTCAGGTAATGATCAGTACACTAAGGCGACTTGGTTCCCCAAATTTCGTTCTTCTATGTTGAAGCGTTCGTTTCCAGTAACAGTTTGAATTTTTAGGTTTCACTCTGTTTTCTCCTATATTGATAGATGTATTTGGAACTCTAAATCCAACACGGTTTGTGCTAGCTTCTTGAAACTTGACACAATAAAGTAGTTTCACG
Organism: Spermophilus citellus; assembly: GCF_964194105.1. NCBI lineage: Eukaryota > Metazoa > Chordata > Mammalia > Rodentia > Sciuridae > Spermophilus > Spermophilus citellus. The sequence continues at coordinate 9,228,672 of NC_138192.1, read as the reverse complement.
TTCTATCTCTACGTTTTGTTTCCTCTTGATGTAGCCCTAAACAGTTACTGGCGGGAAACACTTTCATGGAAAGTGGTTGCCAAGCTTCCTAAAATTACGAATCTCCAGAAATCTCAGCAAATATTTTTTCACCCAAACTGAATGATACTTTCAGGTAATGATCAGTACACTAAGGCGACTTGGTTCCCCAGATTTCGTTCTTCTATGTTGAAGCGTTCGTTTGCAGTAACAGTTTGAATTTTTAGGTTTCACTCTGTTTTCTCCTATATTGATAGATGTATTTGGAACTCTAAATCCAACACGGTTTGTGCTGGCTTCTTGAAACATGACACAATAAAGTAGATTCACGTTCTATCTCTATGTTTTGTTTCCTCTTGATGTAGCCCAATGCAGTGACTGGCGAGAAACACTTTCATGGAAAGGGGTTGCCAGGCTTCCCAAAATTACGAATCTACAGAAATCTCAGCAAATATTTTTTCACCCAAACTGGATGATACTTTCAGGTAATGATCAGTACACTAAGGTGACTTGGTTCCCCAAATTTCGTTCTTCTATGTTGAAGCGTTCGTTTCCAGTAACAGTTTGAATTTTTAGGTTTCACTCTGTTTTCTCCTATATTGATAGATGTATTTGGAACTCTAAATTCAACACGGTTTGTGCTAGCTTCTTGAAACTTGACACAATAAAGTAGTTTCACGTTCTATCTCTATGTTTTGTTTCCTCTTGATGTAGCCTTAAGCAGTGACTGGCGAGAAACACTTTCATGGAAAGGGGTTGCCCAGCTTCCTAAAATTACGAATCTCCAGAAATCTCAGCAAATATTTTTTCACCCAAACTGGATGATACTTTCAGGTAATGATCAGTACACTAAGGCGACTTGGTTCCCCAAATTTCGTTCTTCTATGTTGAAGCGTTCGTTTCCAGTAACAGTTTGAATTTTTAGGTTTCACTCTGTTTTCTCCTATATTGATAGATGTATTTGGAACTCTAAATCCAACACGGTTTGTGCTAGCTTCTTGAAACTTGACACAATAAAGTAGTTTCACGTTCTCTCTCTATGTTTTGTTTCCTCTTGATGTAGCCCTAAGCAGTGACTGGCGAGAAACACTTTCATGGAAAGGGGTTGCCAGGCTTCCCAAAATTACGAATCTCCAGAAATCTCAGCAAATATTTTTTCACCCAAACTGGATGATACTTTCAGGTAATGATCAGTACACTAATGCGACTTGGTTCCCCAAATTTCGTTCTTCTATGTTGAAGCGTTCGTTTCCAGTAACAGTTTGAATTTTTAGGTTTCACTCTGTTTTCTCCTATATTGATAGATGTATTTGGAACTCTAAATCCAACAGGGTTTGTGCTAGCTTCTTGAAACTTGACGCAATAAAGCAGTTTCACGTTGTATCTCTATGTTTTGTTTCCTCTTGATGTAGCCTTAAGCAGTGACTGGCGAGAAACACTTTCATGGAAAGGGGTTGCCAAGCTTCCTAAAATTACGAATCTCCAGAAATCTCAGCAAATATTTTTTCACCCAAACTGGATGATACTTTCAGGTAATGATCAGTACACTAAGGCGACTTGGTTCCCCAAATTTCGTTCTTCTATGTTGAAGCGTTCGTTTCCAGTAACAGTTTGAATTTTTAGGTTTCACTCTGTTTTCTCCTATATTGATAGATGTATTTGGAACTCTAAATCCAACACGGTTTGTGCTAGCTTCTTGAAACTTGACACAATAAAGTAGATTCACGTTCTATCTCTACGTTTTGTTTCCTCTTGATGTAGCCCTAAGCAGTTACTGGCGGGAAACACTTTCATGGAAAGGGGTTGCCAAGCTTCCTAAAATTACGAATCTCCAGAAATCTCAGCAAATATTTTTTCACCCAAACTGGATGATACTTTCAGGTAATGATCAGTACACTAAGACGACTTGGTTCCCCAAATTTCGTTCTTCTATGTTGAAGCGTTCGTTTGCAGTAACAGTTTGAATTTTTAGGTTTCACTCTGTTTTCTCCTATATTGATAGATGTATTTGGAACTCTAAATCCAACACGGTTTGTGCTGGCTTCTTGAAACATGACACAATAAAGTAGTTTCACGTTCTATCTCTATGTTTTGTTTCCTCTTGATGTAGCCCAATGCAGTGACTGGCGAGAAACACTTTCATGGAAAGGGGTTGCCAGGCTTCCCAAAATTACGAATCTCCAGAAATCTCAGCAAATATTTTTTCACCCAAACTGGATGATACTTTCAGGTAATGATCAGTACACTAAGGCGACTTGGTTCCCCAAATTTCGTTCTTCTATGTTGAAGCGTTCGTTTCCAGTAACAGTTTGAATTTTTAGGTTTCACTCTGTTTTCTCCTATATTGATAGATGTATTTGGAACTCTAAATCCAACACGGTTTGTGCTAGCTTCTTGAAACTTGACACAATAAAGTAGTTTCACGTTCTATCTCTATGTTTTGTTTCCTCTTGATGTAGCCTTAAGCAGTGACTGGCGAGAAACACTTTCATGGAAAGGGGTTGCCAAGCTTCCTAAAATTACGAATCTCCAGAAATCTCAGCAAATATTTTTTCACCCAAACTGGATGATACTTTCAGGTAATGATCAGTACACTAAGGCGACTTGGTTCCCCAAATTTCGTTCTTCTATGTTGAAGCGTTCGTTTCCAGTAACAGTTTGAATTTTTAGGTTTCACTCTGTTTTCTCCTATATTGATAGATGTATTTGGAACTCTAAATCCAACACGGTTTGTGCTAGCTTCTTGAAACTTGACACAATAAAGTAGTTTCACGTTCTATCTCTATGTTTTGTTTCCTCTTGATGTAGCCCTAAGCAGTGACTGGCGAGAAACACTTTCATGGAAAGGGGTTGCCAGGCTTCCCAAAATTACGAATCTCCAGAAATCTCAGCAAATATTTTTTCACCCAAACTGGATGATACTTTCAGGTAATGATCAGTACACTAAGGCGACTTGGTTCCCCAAATTTCGTTCTTCTATGTTGAAGCGTTCGTTTCCAGTAACAGTTTGAATTTTTAGGTTTCACTCTGTTTTCTCCTATATTGATAGATGTATTTGGAACTCTAAATCCAACACGGTTTGTGCTAGCTTCTTGAAACTTGACACAATAAAGTAGTTTCACGTTCTATCTCTATGTTTTGTTTCCTCTTGATGTAGCCTTAAGCAGTGACTGGCGAGAAACACTTTCATGGAAAGGGGTTGCCAAGCTTCCTAAAATTACGAATCTCCAGAAATCTCAGCAAATATTTTTTCACCCAAACTGGATGATACTTTCAGGTAATGATCAGTACACTAAGGCGACTTGGTTCCCCAAATTTCGTTCTTCTATGTTGAAGCGTTCGTTTCCAGTAACAGTTTGAATTTTTAGGTTTCACTCTGTTTTCTCCTATATTGATAGATGTATTTGGAACTCTAAATCCAACAGGGTTTGTGCTGGCTTCTTGAAACTTGACACAATAAAGTAGTTTCACGTTCTATCTCTACGTTTTGTTTCCTCTTGATGTAGCCCTAAGCAGTTACTGGCGGGAAACACTTTCATGGAAAGGGGTTGCCAAGCTTCCTAAAATTACGAATCTCCAGAAATCTCAGCAAATATTTTTTCACCCAAACTGGATGATACTTTCAGGTAATGATCAGTACACTAAGGCGACTTGGTTCCCCAAATTTCGTTCTTCTATGTTGAAGCGTTCGTTTCCAGTAACACTTTGAATTTTTAGGTTTCACTCAGTTTTCTCCTATATTGATAGATGTATTTGGAACTCTAAATCCAACACGGTTTGTGCTAGCTTCTTGAAACTTGACACAATAAAGTAGTTTCACGTTCTATCTCTATGTTTTGTTTCCTCTTGATGTAGCCCTAAGCAGTTACTGGCGGGAAACACTTTCATGGAAAGGGGTTGCCAAGCTTCCTAAAATTACGAATCTCCAGAAATCTCAGCAAATATTTTTTCACCCAAACTGGATGATACTTTCAGGTAATGATCAGTACACTAAGGCGACTTGGTTCCCCAAATTTCGTTCTTCTATGTTGAAGCGTTCGTTTGCAGTAACAGTTTGAATTTTTAGGTTTCACTCTGTTTTCTCCTATATTGATAGATGTATTTGGAACTCTAAATCCAACACGGTTTGTGCTGGCTTCTTGAAACATGACACAATAAATTAGTTTCACGTTCTATCTCTATGTTTTGTTTCCTCTTGATGTAGCCTTAAGCAGTGACTGGCGAGAAACACTTTCATGGAAAGGGGTTGCCAGGCTTCCCAAAATTACGAATCTCCAGAAATCTCAGCAAATATTTTTTCACCCAAACTGGATGATACTTTCAGGTAATGATCAGTACACTAAGGCGACTTGGTTCCCCAAATTTCGTTCTTCTATGTTGAAGCGTTCGTTTCCAGTAACACTTTGAATTTTTAGGTTTCACTCTGTTTTCTCCTATATTGATAGATGTATTTGGAACTCTAAATCCAACAGTGTTTGTGCTAGCTTCTTGAAACTTGACACAATAAAGTAGTTTCACGTTCTATCTCTACGTTTTGTTTCCTCTTGATGTAGCCCTAAGCAGTAACTGGCGAGAAACACTTTCATGGAAAGGGGTTGCCAAGCTTCCTAAAATTACGAATCTCCAGAAATCTCAGCAAATATTTTTTCACCCAAACTGAATGATACTTTCAGGTAATGATCAGTACACTAAGGCGACTTGGTTCCCCAAATTTCGTTCTTCTATGTTGAAGCGTTCGTTTGCAGTAACACTTTGAATTTTTAGGTTTCACTCTGTTTTCTCCTATATTGATAGATGTATTTGGAACTCTAAATCCAACACGGTTTGTGCTAGCTTCCTGAAACTTGACACAATAAAGTAGTTTCACGTTCTATCTCTATGTTTTGTTTCCTCTTGATGTAGCCCTAAGCAGTGACTGGCGGGAAACACTTTCATGGAAAGGGGTTGCCAGGCTTCCCAAAATTACGAATCTCCAGAAATCTCAGCAAATATTTTTTCACCCAAACTGGATGATACTTTCAGGTAATGATCAGTACACTAAGGCGACTTGGTTCCCCAAATTTCGTTCTTCTATGTTGAAGCGTTCGTTTCCAGTAACAGTTTGAATTTTTAGGTTTCACTCTGTTTTCTCCTATATTGATAGATGTATTTGGAACTCTAAATCCAACACGGTTTGTGCTAGCTTCTTGAAACTTGACACAATAAAGTAGTTTCACGTTCTATCTCTATGTTTTGTTTCCTCTTGATGTAGCCCTAAGCAGTGACTGGCGGGAAACACTTTCATGGAAAGGGGTTGCCAAGCTTCCCAAAATTACGAATCTCCAGAAATCTCAGCAAATATTTTTTCACCCAAACTGGATGATACTTTCAGGTAATGATCAGTACACTAAGGCGACTTGGTTCCCCAAATTTCGTTCTTCTATGTTGAAGCGTTCGTTTCCAGTAACAGTTTGAATTTTTAGGTTTCACTCTGTTTTCTCCTATATTGATAGATGTATTTGGAACTCTAAATCCAACACGGTTTGTGCTAGCTTCTTGAAACATGACACAATAAAGTAGTTTCACGTTCTATCTCTATGTTTTGTTTCCTCTTGATGTAGCCCAATGCAGTGACTGGCGAGAAACACTTTCATGGAAAGGGGATGCCAGGCTTCCCAAAATTACGAATCTCCAGAAATCTCAGCAAATATTTTTTCACCCAAACTGGATGATACTTTCAGGTAATGATCAGTACACTAAGGCGACTTGGTTCCCCAAATTTCGTTCTTCTATGTTGAAGCGTTCGTTTCCAGTAACAGTTTGAATTTTTAGGTTTCACTCTGTTTTCTCCTATATTGATAGATGTGTTTGGAACTCTAAATCCAACACGGTTTGTGCTAGGTTCTTGAAACTTGACACAATAAAGTAGTTTCACGTTCTATCTCTATGTTTTGTTTCCTCTTGATGTAGCCTTAAGCAGTGACTGGCGAGAAACACTTTCATGGAAAGGGGTTGCCAAGCTTCCTAAAATTACGAATCTCCAGAAATCTCAGCAAATATTTTTTCACCCAAACTGGATGATACTTTCAGGTAATGATCAGTACACTAAGGCGACTTGGTTCCCCAAATTTCGTTCTTCTATGTTGAAGCGTTCGTTTCCAGTAACACTTTGAATTTTTAGGTTTCACTCTGTTTTCTCCTATATTGATAGATGTATTTGGAACTCTAAATCCAACAGGGTTTGTGCTAGCTTCTTGAAACTTGACACAATAAAGTAGTTTCACGTTCTATCTCTACGTTTTGTTTCCTCTTGATGTAGCCCTAAGCAGTAACTGGCGAGAAACACTTTCATGGAAAGGGGTTGCCAAGCTTCCTAAAATTACGAATCTCCAGAAATCTCAGCAAATATTTTTTCACCCAAACTGGATGATACTTTCAGGTAATGATCAGTACACTAAGGCGACTTGGTTCCCCAAATTTCGTTCTTCTATGTTGAAGCGTTCGTTTCCAGTAACAGTTTGAATTTTTAGGTTTCACTCTGTTTTCTCCTATATTGATAGATGTATTTGGAACTCTAAATCCAACACGGTTTGTGCTAGCTTCTTGAAACTTGACACAATAAAGTAGTTTCACGTTCTATCTCTATGTTTTGTTTCCTCTTGATGTAGCCCTAAGCAGTGACTGGCGAGAAACACTTTCATGGAAAGGGGTTGCCAGGCTTCCCAAAATTACGAATCTCCAGAAATCTCAGCAAATATTTTTTCACCCAAACTGGATGATACTTTCAGGTAATGATCAGTACACTAAGGCGACTTGGTTCCCCAAATTTCGTTCTTCTATGTTGAAGCGTTCGTTTCCAGTAACAGTTTGAATTTTTAGGTTTCACTCTGTTTTCTCCTATATTGATAGATGTATTTGGAACTCTAAATCCAACACGGTTTGTGCTAGGTTCTTGAAACTTGACACAATAAAGTAGTTTCACGTTCTATCTCTACGTTTTGTTTCCTCTTGATGTAGCCCTAAGCAGTTACTGGCGGGAAACACTTTCATGGAAAGGGGTTGCCAGGCTTCCCAAAATTACGAATCTCCAGAAATCTCAGCAAATATTTTTTCACCCAAACTGGATGATACTTTCAGGTAATGATCAGTACACTAAGGCGACTTGGTTCCCCAAATTTCGTTCTTCTATGTTGAAGCGTTCGTTTCCAGTAACAGTTTGAATTTTTAGGTTTCACTCTGTTTTCTCCTATATTGATAGATGTATTTGGACCTCTAAATCCAACACGGTTTGTGCTAGCTTCTTGAAACATGACACAATAAAGTAGTTTCACGTTCTATCTCTATGTTTTGTTTCCTCTTGATGTAGCCCAATGCAGTGACTGGCGAGAAACACTTTCATGGAAAGGGGTTGCCAGGCTTCCCAAAATTACGAATCTCCAGAAATCTCAGCAAATATTTTTTCACCCAAACTGGATGATACTTTCAGGTAATGATCAGTACACTAAGGCGACTTGGTTCCCCAAATTTCGTTCTTCTATGTTGAAGCGTTCGTTTCCAGTAACAGTTTGAATTTTTAGGTTTCACTCTGTTTTCTCCTATATTGATAGATGTGTTTGGAACTCTAAATCCAACACGGTTTGTGCTAGGTTCTTGAAACTTGACACAATAAAGTAGTTTCACGTTCTATCTCTATGTTTTGTTTCCTCTTGATGTAGCCTTAAGCAGTGACTGGCGAGAAACACTTTCATGGAAAGGGGTTGCCAAGCTTCCTAAAATTACGAATCTCCAGAAATCTCAGCAAATATTTTTTCACCCAAACTGGATGATACTTTCAGGTAATGATCAGTACACTAAGGCGACTTGGTTCCCCAAATTTCGTTCTTCTATGTTGAAGCGTTCGTTTCCAGTAACACTTTGAATTTTTAGGTTTCACTCTGTTTTCTCCTATATTGATAGATGTATTCGGAACTCTAAATCCAACATGGTTTGTGCTAACTTCTTGAAACTTGACACAATAAAGTAGTTTCACGTTCTATCTCTACGTTTTGTTTCCTCTTGATGTAGCCCTAAGCAGTAACTGGCGAGAAACACTTTCATGGAAAGGGGTTGCCAAGCTTCCTAAAATTACGAATCTCCAGAAATCTCAGCAAATATTTTTTCACCCAAACTGAATGATACTTTCAGGTAATGATCAGTACACTAAGGCGACTTGGTTCCCCAAATTTCGTTCTTCTATGTTGAAGCGTTCGTTTGCAGTAACACTTTGAATTTTTAGGTTTCACTCTGTTTTCTCCTATATTGATAGATGTATTTGGAACTCTAAATCCAACACGGTTTGTGCTAGCTTCTTGAAACTTGACACAATAAAGTAGTTTCACGTTCTATCTCTATGTTTTGTTTCCTCTTGATGTAGCCCTAAGCAGTGACTGGCGAGAAACACTTTCATGGAAAGGTGTTGCCAGGCTTCCCAAAATTACGAATCTCCAGAAATCTCAGCAAATATTTTTTCACCCAAACTGGATGATACTTTCAGGTAATGATCAGTACACTAAGGCGACTTGGTTCCCCAAATTTCGTTCTTCTATGTTGAAGCGTTCGTTTCCAGTAACAGTTTGAATTTTTAGGTTTCACTCTGTTTTCTCCTATATTGATAGATGTATTTGGAACTCTAAATCCAACAGGGTTTGTGCTAGCTTCTTGAAACTTGACACAATAAAGTAGTTTCACGTTCTATCTCTACGTTTTGTTTCCTCTTGATGTAGCCCTAAGCAGTTACTGGCGGGAAACACTTTCATGGAAAGGGGTTGCCAAGCTTCCTAAAATTACGAATCTCCAGAAATCTCAGCAAATATTTTTTCACCCAAACTGGATGATACTTTCAGGTAATGATCAGTACACTAAGGCGACTTGGTTCCCCAAATTTCGTTCTTCTATGTTGAAGCGTTCGTTTCCAGTAACAGTTTGAATTTTTAGGTTTCACTCTGTTTTCTCCTATATTGATAGATGTATTTGGAACTCTAAATCCAACACGGTTTGTGCTAGCTTCTTGAAACTTGACACAATAAAGTAGTTTCACGTTCTATCTCTATGTTTTGTTTCCTCTTGATGTAGCCCTAAGCAGTGACTGGCGAGAAACACTTTCATGGAAAGGGGTTGCCAGGCTTCCCAAAATTACGAATCTCCAGAAATCTCAGCAAATATTTTTTCACCCAAACTGGATGATACTTTCAGGTAATGATCAGTACACTAAGGCGACTTCGTTCCCCAAATTTCGTTCTTCTATGTTGAAGCGTTCGTTTCCAGTAACACTTTGAATTTTTAGGTTTCACTCAGTTTTCTCCTATATTGATAGATGTATTTGGAACTCTAAATCCAACACGGTTTGTGCTAGCTTCTTGAAACTTGACACAATAAAGTAGTTTCACGTTCTATCTCTATGTTTTGTTTCCTCTTGATGTAGCCCTAAGCAGTTACTGGCGGGAAACACTTTCATGGAAAGGGGTTGCCAAGCTTCCCAAAATTACGAATCTCCAGAAATCTCAGCAAATATTTTTTCACCCAAACTGGATGATACTTTCAGGTAATGATCAGTACACTAAGGCGACTTGGTTCCCCAAATTTCGTTCTTCTATGTTGAAGCGTTCGTTTCCAGTAACAGTTTGAATTTTTAGGTTTCACTCTGTTTTCTCCTATATTGATAGATGTATTTGGAACTCTAAATCCAACACGGTTTGTGCTGGCTTCTTGAAACATGACACAATAAATTAGTTTCACGTTCTATCTCTATGTTTTGTTTCCTCTTGATGTAGCCCAATGCAGTGACTGGCGAGAAACACTTTCATGGAAAGGGGTTGCCAGGCTTCCCAAAATTACGAATCTCCAGAAATCTCAGCAAATATTTTTTCACCCAAACTGGATGATACTTTCAGGTAATGATCAGTACACTAAGGCGACTTGGTTCCCCAAATTTCGTTCTTCTATGTTGAAGCGTTCGTTTCCAGTAACACTTTGAATTTTTAGGTTTCACTCTGTTTTCTCCTATATTGATAGATGTATTTGGAACTCTAAATCCAACAGTGTTTGTGCTAGCTTCTTGAAACTTGACACAATAAAGTAGTTTCACGTTCTATCTCTACGTTTTGTTTCCTCTTGATGTAGCCCTAAGCAGTAACTGGCGAGAAACACTTTCATGGAAAGGGGTTGCCAAGCTTCCTAAAATTACGAATCTCCAGAAATCTCAGCAAATATTTTTTCACCCAAACTGAATGATACTTTCAGGTAATGATCAGTACACTAAGGCGACTTGGTTCCCCAAATTTCGTTCTTCTATGTTGAAGCGTTCGTTTGCAGTAACACTTTGAATTTTTAGGTTTCACTCTGTTTTCTCCTATATTGATAGATGTATTTGGAACTCTAAATCCAACACGGTTTGTGCTAGCTTCCTGAAACTTGACACAATAAAGTAGTTTCACGTTCTATCTCTATGTTTTGTTTCCTCTTGATGTAGCCCTAAGCAGTGACTGGCGGGAAACACTTTCATGGAAAGGGGTTGCCAGGCTTCCCAAAATTACGAATCTCCAGAAATCTCAGCAAATATTTTTTCACCCAAACTGGATGATACTTTCAGGTAATGATCAGTACACTAAGGCGACTTGGTTCCCCAAATTTCGTTCTTCTATGTTGAAGCGTTCGTTTCCAGTAACAGTTTGAATTTTTAGGTTTCACTCTGTTTTCTCCTATATTGATAGATGTATTTGGAACTCTAAATCCAACAGGGTTTGTGCTAGCTTCTTGAAACTTGACACAATAAAGTAGTTTCACGTTCTATCTCTATGTTTTGTTTCCTCTTGATGTAGCCCTAAGCAGTGACTGGCGGGAAACACTTTCATGGAAAGGGGTTGCCAAGCTTCCCAAAATTACGAATCTCCAGAAATCTCAGCAAATATTTTTTCACCCAAACTGGATGATACTTTCAGGTAATGATCAGTACACTAAGGCGACTTGGTTCCCCAAATTTCGTTCTTCTATGTTGAAGCGTTCGTTTCCAGTAACAGTTTGAATTTTTAGGTTTCACTCTGTTTTCTCCTATATTGATAGATGTATTTGGAACTCTAAATCCAACACGGTTTGTGCTAGCTTCTTGAAACATGACACAATAAAGTAGTTTCACGTTCTATCTCTATGTTTTGTTTCCTCTTGATGTAGCCCAATGCAGTGAGTGGCGAGAAACACTTTCATGGAAAGGGGATGCCAGGCTTCCCAAAATTACGAATCTCCAGAAATCTCAGCAAATATTTTTTCACCCAAACTGGATGATACTTTCAGGTAATGATCAGTACACTAAGGCGACTTGGTTCCCCAAATTTCGTTCTTCTATGTTGAAGCGTTCGTTTCCAGTAACAGTTTGAATTTTTAGGTTTCACTCTGTTTTCTCCTATATTGATAGATGTGTTTGGAACTCTAAATCCAACACGGTTTGTGCTAGGTTCTTGAAACTTGACACAATAAAGTAGTTTCACGTTCTATCTCTATGTTTTGTTTCCTCTTGATGTAGCCTTAAGCAGTGACTGGCGAGAAACACTTTCATGGAAAGGGGTTGCCAAGCTTCCTAAAATTACGAATCTCCAGAAATCTCAGCAAATATTTTTTCACCCAAACTGGATGATACTTTCAGGTAATGATCAGTACACTAAGGCGACTTGGTTCCCCAAATTTCGTTCTTCTATGTTGAAGCGTTCGTTTCCAGTAACACTTTGAATTTTTAGGTTTCACTCTGTTTTCTCCTATATTGATAGATGTATTTGGAACTCTAAATCCAACAGGGTTTGTGCTAGCTTCTTGAAACTTGACACAATAAAGTAGTTTCACGTTCTATCTCTACGTTTTGTTTCCTCTTGATGTAGCCCTAAGCAGTAACTGGCGAGAAACACTTTCATGGAAAGGGGTTGCCAAGCTTCCTAAAATTACGAATCTCCAGAAATCTCAGCAAATATTTTTTCACCCAAACTGGATGATACTTTCAGGTAATGATCAGTACACTAAGGCGACTTGGTTCCCCAAATTTCGTTCTTCTATGTTGAAGCGTTCGTTTCCAGTAACAGTTTGAATTTTTAGGTTTCACTCTGTTTTCTCCTATATTGATAGATGTATTTGGAACTCTAAATCCAACACGGTTTGTGCTAGCTTCTTGAAACTTGACACAATAAAGTAGTTTCACGTTCTATCTCTATGTTTTGTTTCCTCTTGATGTAGCCCTAAGCAGTGACTGGCGAGAAACACTTTCATGGAAAGGGGTTGCCAGGCTTCCCAAAATTACGAATCTCCAGAAATCTCAGCAAATATTTTTTCACCCAAACTGGATGATACTTTCAGGTAATGATCAGTACACTAAGGCGACTTGGTTCCCCAAATTTCGTTCTTCTATGTTGAAGCGTTCGTTTCCAGTAACAGTTTGAATTTTTAGGTTTCACTCTGTTTTCTCCTATATTGATAGATGTATTTGGAACTCTAAATCCAACACGGTTTGTGCTAGGTTCTTGAAACTTGACACAATAAAGTAGTTTCACGTTCTATCTCTACGTTTTGTTTCCTCTTGATGTAGCCCTAAGCAGTTACTGGCGGGAAACACTTTCATGGAAAGGGGTTGCCAGGCTTCCCAAAATTACGAATCTCCAGAAATCTCAGCAAATATTTTTTCACCCAAACTGGATGATACTTTCAGGTAATGATCAGTACACTAAGGCGACTTGGTTCCCCAAATTTCGTTCTTCTATGTTGAAGCGTTCGTTTCCAGTAACAGTTTGAATTTTTAGGTTTCACTCTGTTTTCTCCTATATTGATAGATGTATTTGGACCTCTAAATCCAACACGGTTTGTGCTAGCTTCTTGAAACATGACACAATAAAGTAGTTTCACGTTCTATCTCTATGTTTTGTTTCCTCTTGATGTAGCCCAATGCAGTGACTGGCGAGAAACACTTTCATGGAAAGGGGTTGCCAGGCTTCCCAAAATTACGAATCTCCAGAAATCTCAGCAAATATTTTTTCACCCAAACTGGATGATACTTTCAGGTAATGATCAGTACACTAAGGCGACTTGGTTCCCCAAATTTCGTTCTTCTATGTTGAAGCGTTCGTTTCCAGTAACAGTTTGAATTTTTAGGTTTCACTCTGTTTTCTCCTATATTGATAGATGTGTTTGGAACTCTAAATCCAACACGGTTTGTGCTAGGTTCTTGAAACTTGACACAATAAAGTAGTTTCACGTTCTATCTCTATGTTTTGTTTCCTCTTGATGTAGCCTTAAGCAGTGACTGGCGAGAAACACTTTCATGGAAAGGGGTTGCCAAGCTTCCTAAAATTACGAATCTCCAGAAATCTCAGCAAATATTTTTTCACCCAAACTGGATGATAC